>NC_133974.1:86556422-89320626 GCF_047716275.1 Strix uralensis | reverse complement strand
TTACTTTTTCTTATGAGCAGAGTAACACAGGCACAAGAGCCCTAAGACACTGAACTAATCAAACTAGTGAGAATACTAGGTATGTCCCATGGGAAAAACAAAATGCAGTTGCAAACTGGGAGTTGTATGTAAGGACCCAATTCCTATATGCCAACAGACCATTTTAGAAGCATACAGTGGCCCCACTTAGTATGTTTAAAGTGGAGAGATTTTTTGTTACCCATACTTCAAGATTACAGGTGGAAATATAGTTGCACAATCAAATTGCTCGATATAGTTTTAATTACAAGCATTTTAGCTATTTTTGAAACCATTTGTATAGTTTGATATTAATAACCAGAACTGTGGCTCCAGCCCAGTGTCTCTGAAATTTCACATATTTTATCAACAGTATACAAGCTACATATAAGGTCTTCAAGGCTTTTCCAGAAGCAATACTAGAACACTGGGATCTTTTTGTTTTATTAATGTTTACAGAGGACTGCATTGAGTACACCACTGATTACCATAGGGACTGGCAGGTTGGAGTCACTGAGAAGTCCAACTCCCCCCCCCCTCCCTTCTCCCCCAGTTTTAAATGCTTTTGGTGTTCTCAACTAAATCCTGTATTTAGAATTGTAATTTAACTCACTCTCCCATGCTACCATCCACAGAATGTTTTCTGGCATGCTCACAAAATTCCACCAGAGACCTTTTTTGGCATCCACTTCTATAGCATTTTGTGAATTTATCATGTGAAACTTAAGGGACACGGAAAGAGAAGGATTACAGAGACATCACTTGGTATCCAGTGCAAATAAAACTGTAACAAAGTTTGATGTGTGTATATACGTTCAGAGTTTTTGTGTCTTCTTTTATTTAAACATTGAATACACTACTGCATATTAAGGTCATTTCATTTCTCGGGAGAGTTATACCTGCACAGCTAGAACATTTTACACCATCTTCCATAACAGATGTGAATGTCTGATTCCCCACCCCACCTCCTGCCCCTATTCCCAGCCAGGCTTTGTATGCAGTTGTTTTCACATTTATTCTTGGCAGCAACGTCAGCCATGTCAGATGCGTAAGGTTCCCAGCACTCTTACACACAAATAAGCACTGAAATGCCTCTGTCCTGAACTCTTATGGTTAGTTTCCTTGTGTTCATATTAGGATTTAAAAAACTGACACAGAACATCTCCTTTGATACTTAATAACATATAAAGTCAGCTTTCAGAGGACAATACAAAAGCAAATTGCAAAGGTTTGAAGACTGTACAAGTTATTCCTCTTAATCACATTTAGAAGTGTTTTAACTTCAAGAAGGGAATTTGCAGTTCAATGAATAAATAATTTTTATTCCTTTCTGACATCAGCCCCAAACAGAAAATGCAAAAACATGGACTTCCTATACTCTCCTTGCCCAAGTCTCCAGTTCTGGCCGAGCCAAGAGTGCGTGGTAGAATTTGAGTGAAGGAAGCAAAGCAACAGAATTGCAGAACAGTTGAGGTTGGCAGGGACCTCTGGAAGTCATCTTGTCCAACCCCCTGCTCAAGCAGGGTCACCTAGAGCAGTCTGCCCAGGACCATGACCAGACGGCTTCTGAGTACCTCCAAAGCAGGAGACTTCACAACCTCTCTGGGCAACCTGTGCTAGTGCTAAGTCACCTGCACAGTGAAAGTGTTTTACTGATGTTCAGTTGGAAGCCCCTAACACTTTTTCACATTTCTTTTGGAGCAATTCAGATGTCTGTGCGGGCTATGGTACCTGGCAGAACAAATACAGGAAACTGAGCAAGGTACAAAACCCATCCAGAGTTCCAACCACCATTTGGGACACAATTCCTAAAAATTCTCCATCTTTAGGCATACACACTATGCTGGCACCTGGGAGGACAATGTAAAGACTCATCACAGCAGCCACCACTACAAAAAGTCATTCTCCCTTACTTCCCCAGAAGAGGAAATCCTCGGGCTTCCTTTACAGTGACAGAGCAGAGATTACCCACTGTACATGTACAAACTGGGCTCAGAAAACATATAGTTATGTCTACTGTCAAATACATTGTGGCACACTCCAAAATAGGAGCAAATGTGCAAACTGGTGCAGTGCAGCCATTTGGCAAATACTCTTCCTGGATGGGAAGCAGCCATCATCCTGCTGACAGATCCCACTGGATTTGGGACACTGCCTTAAGTGTTAAGCCTATTCTTGATTCAATGCATTAAAATGCCTTTCAGGTCTCATCTCCAGAAAGTAATTCTTATATCATGTTTCATTTGCAGCTTTTAGCACGTCATTGGTGAAATATATCCAAGAAACAAGTTGCCTAGGCCATTACATGCAATGTCTAAAACAGAGGATTTTTTAGGGTAAAGCAAGTAGTCTGCACAATCCAGTGATTCCTCACGTAGCCATACAAGGCTGTAAAGCACTTCCACAGGGAGGGACATATTTTAGCTCTCATTGCTCATAATGTGCAGTAACCTACAGAAATTTTGTCCCTTTGTCTTCTGCAAAGGCCTATTCCTTTCATATTAAAACAAGTCTGTGGAAACAGAAGTACACAGTATAAGAAACTGCTAAAATGATAATTTTAAGTGGTGTCACAGCAGTCCTGCGTACGGAAAATCCCATGGAAGGGAAATGGGTGTTATATACCTACCACTGATCTGTAGAAAGGCTTGGCCAACAAACATGGTGCCTGAGTACCCACACTGCAGACCCACGGCATCCTGTTCACAGCTGTGGAGCTCCCTGACTTGGACCACTGAGCCTTGACACCAGTACAAAACTCAGTTTTCAAAAGATATTTGCTACGCCATTCTCTCAATTCTGCTCTCAGAGAGCACAGAGGCACCATGTGGACAAACAGCTGTGGGTGCTGAGCCACTCCCCAGCTTCACTGCCCCTCCGAGCTCCCCAGGGTTTCCAGCTACCAGAACCTTTTCAGAAGTCAAGATACCACTGCAATATGTAAGTGGCTAAAAAAATTAAAATAAAATAGAAACCCTATAAAGCTAAAAATAACTGTAGACTATTCTCATATTGGTTGGATGGGGGAGACAGGGAAGAAAAGCACAGTAACAAATGCAGTTATTATGCCACTTACTCCATGGAACATCTTTTCTTGATTATGTTTATTAGAGAGCTCCTATCCAAAACCTCAAATTACCCTAATTTGAAACACATTAGGCTTTTTTAATGTAAAATACTAACCGAAATAAACTAAATCTTGCAAGAGTAAAAAAGAATCCAATTTTTTGCCTCTAACTATAAACAACTTGCATTGCAGTCAGACAACAAGAGCAGGTCTTTAGGTCTTTAAAGTGCTCTATATCCTTTTAAGTGTTCAGGGCCTGGTCTTGCTCACACTAATTCCTTTAGGACCAAATTCCTGGACTGTATCTCTTCCCATTTTTCCCCTTACAAAGTTCCCAAGATTTTCTTTACTCCTCCAATCTTCTGTAAGTACTGCACAAATATGCAACAACTTTACTTTTGTCTAGCCTTTTGTGAATTAAAGAAAAACCTCCCATGAAACATCGGATTGCTTTGTATGTCGCACTTCAAACTATTATCACTGAATGTAGCACACAACAGTTACCACTAAGGAAATGCTAGAAGATCGCTGCATGCTGAGAATTAACTCCCTTTTCCACTTTCTCTGTAAAATTAAGAAAATAAAGTTCTCATTTAAAATTAGAGAAGTTTAAATTAGGAAAAGTTAGGTTCTTGGCGCGTTTTATTTTCCCCTTCCAAAAGGAACAAACAGAAAAGCAAATTCCTGGGACCCTCTCTTTTACCAGGTTGTTCTTACATAAGCAACCTTTGATCAAATATCTGAGCAAATTAATACCATCTTGTTAGTTATTTGTTTCCTCAGCGTCCACTTCTTCAAAACAGCTCATGAATATCAACCCCTTAACTGGGGCATAGTTTGAAAAGCTCCATAACTTTGGAAGCGCTGCTGCTCAAGATTTTAATTTTTACCAACAGAGCTTCTAACCAACATCCTGCCAGCTCAGCTGTGTGCATAATGATTTTAGCAGATAATTATCTTTTTAGGTATGTCACAGAAATATTATAGATGTCATAGAAACATTATAGAGGCATTAATCGATGAAGGGTGTTTGATCTAAGTGAAACACAAACACTAGTGAACAGACATTATGAAAGTAGATATTTGGACATTTTGTTCTGCCTAAGTTCTACCACACTCACCAGAGCATTATGCAAGCATCTTTCAGCTGTAAATTAAACTGTTAGCTTTCATCATCTCTCCAGATGGAGAAGCACATGAAATAGAGTATGAACACTTCTATTGTTATACCAGGTATTTATACCAACAGATGTCAACCACACAAATCACAATATACTCATTAGAGAAAACCAAGTCAAAGAAATTACTTTGTTTGTGGAACAGGCTGCAGGGAGACTCGTAATGAATTTTTCTGAGACATCCTCAAGTTGGGTGAATGAGGGCTATATCTGCATCAAAAATAAGCACTTTTTGTCATTTTACTCTGAAAAGTAGTCTTGGATCTTCAGTTTTTATTCCAGAGTTTTAATTAACATTTTAGTTATTCTAAACCCATGAACTGAGCATTCCAGGTTTGACACTGTATTTCATCAGAAGTTATTGCAGAGAGGGAGGACATGTTGCACTGCCAAGGAGCTATGCTTCAGCAGTAGCAGAAATGCTTCTGCAATAGTAGAAATACATCACACTGAAGGCTTTGTGCATTGTGCACTTTACCATGCATATCCATTTCACCTTTTAATCTGAAGAAAATTAAGCCTAGCTTAAGTCTTTAAGATGTATATAAAAGCTGGAAGATACAAATTTATGCCTCCCAAGTACAGACTAGCTAACAGACACTCCTCAAATTCTGCTATTTCCTCTACTGGATTAGTACGCATCATTAAAAAAAAAAAGTTTTAGTTCTCTGCTTTGATCTCACAAAGTTGTGTCTCACAAACGCCCAGACTAGCAAGGGTACTGTGCAAGTTCTTCTTTCTCCTGTTACCATACAGATCATCACTGCGTTTGACAAGTGACCAACGCCCAGACACCAGGAAACAGAGGGAGACCATACTAAACACGAAACTAGAAGGTAGAAGCAATTATATCTCACTTGAAAGCCAGATCTTGCCCAGCTGGCAAATCAACTAGCACTTATGTGTGTGGAGTGAGTACATTTTTTTCCCCTGCCAAGACTCCCTCAATGAACTGATGAGATATCCACTTTTCTTCATCCAAAGTAAGATTTATACTCTTATGAAGCAAGCTGTTAATATAAGACCAGAAACTCAACGTGGTGAGGGGAAAACAATAAGCGAGTGTGAATGGAATTGATGCAGGAAGTTGAAGTAAATGGAAAAGAAAATTAAAACAGTCAGCAAGGTGAAACTTTATTGACCAAGGAAAGCTCATTCATTACATAAAAAGTTCAACATAGAAAGCATTAGCCTTCCTGACCTGAAACCTGTGATAAGCTCCTTCATTTAGGGATCCCTCAATGACAAGTCCATCTACTTTGTAGATATGATTTTATTAGTGCTACTAAAAGATAAATACCTGGGACTGGTTTCTACTGCCGCAAACACACTTTTCATCTAAGGAATCAACACCAAGGCTGAGAACTGTATCTTTAAATCAGAGCCGTCCACACATTAGCAGGCTTTGGGGCACAGTCACAAGTCAAGTTGAATTGATTTTGTGACTTTCATAGTTCCATTACCACAGTTTTCACCTCTCATGAAAGGCTGACAACTACATATATCCTCAAAAAAGACACAACTAATAGTATTAGAGGTTCCTCGGTGACACAGCAGCATAACCAAGAATTTGTACAATTTGCATTCAAAGAGCCAATATGACTCAAAAGCTTTTAATTCAGTTCATATCTATGGTGCTGTGCAAAGCCATAAGAAAAGGGGATACTCTAACTGAGCCTAAGCCCACAATTACAGTCAGAGGAGAAAGGTCACTTTTAAGAGCGTCTGAGTTTATAAAGTCACCTTTGGAGGACTGTGCCTTTCTCCAGTAACTATAAAAATACCCTAAAACCATCCTAAATGGTTTGAATGAACATAATACTGCAAGTAAATTTCTGCATAATATGGTGAAAATACTGAAAAATATTCTAAGTAATTTTCTCCACAGAAAAAGGAAAATTGTTGCTGGTGGTTTATTTGCATGAATTCCTAATGCAAACCCCCAGCCTGGAATTCCTTAAGCACAAGGAAAGGAAAGACAAAGACCTTGACTTGACCAGCTCTGCTTACATTTTCCCCAGAAGTAGGGACACTCCATATGACTTCCTAGGGCACCAATGCAGAGGCAAGGTTAAAGATAATACATGGAAAAAGAAAAAATGCACTTACTTTATTTCACAGGAGAAAACTTCACAAAACAATACAGTATAGAAGAAACAGCATACCCTTTTCTTCCACAGGTGATTTTAAAAAGAGCATGGATAAAACTTTGTATCAGTCTAGCACAAGAAAGTCTATAGACTATGCCAATTTATTTCAGTTCAGACTCTTACCTTGCAATTCTCAGACCATTTTTTCACTTTGAAAAACATTACCAAGATAAAGGGGCTCTTGAGATCACTACACTAAACACATGTTTATGTTCTGAAGAATCATACAGTACTGTGAAATGCAAATCACAGAGGCAACTTACTCTTAGCTCATGTACAAAAGAAATATGATTTCTATCTATTAGCTCTCATCCTTTCAATCAGCTTAGGCATTAAAGTACAACTCCACTATTGTGGTTTAAGCTCAGAGGGCAACTGAGTACCACGCAGCCACTCACTCCCCCCTTCCCCCTCAGGACTGGGAAGCAGAAAATAAAGCAAAAGGCTCAGGAATTGAGATAAGGACAGAAAGGGATGGCTCACCCATTATGGTCATGGGCAAAAGACAGACTCTATGGGAAGAATAAAGAACATAAATTTAATTCAGACACTAACAACACCACCACTTAACAGAGAGAGTAGGACCATGAGAAGCATTACCACCTATTAAAAACACCTCCCCCCACTCCTCCCTTCTTCCCACATTCAACTTTGCTCCCAATTTCACTACCTCCTCCCCTGCAGTGATGCAGGGGACAAGGGATGGGGGGTGCAGTCAGTTCTGCCTCTTCTTCCTTCCTGTGGGTGGGGGGGAACTCCTTGAATTCTTTCCCTGCTCCAGCATGGGTCCCCTCTCACAGGAGACAGATTGAATATCAACCTTGGACTTCCCATTGGTAAAAGATTAGAAAATGAAGTACAGTCAGGCATCCCTGCTCCTCTGGTCCAAATAAGTAGCGACAGGTACAGGAGCAGGAACACAGGCTCTGTCATGAGAGGATGAACCCATCACTGCTGTGGCAGCCTTACTTATATCCAAGAAACATCTAGAGATCACAGACAGATTAAGCCTGTGCAGAGTCAGGAATCAAATCCATATATTCCAAATCCTATAAAAGGTCATTAATTGTCTTCAGCCAATCTAGGAGGATGTCTTCAAGATTATTCTGTTAATACTGAACCACCAGTAAACTGAGTGTTTCTGTTCTTTGTCCTCTCTTAATTTGTTGTTCATTAACATTAACACCATTTAATTTACTAAAAGGAAGTAATTACTGCAAAAACAGTAAATACCTTAAAACTATAGATTTCTGAATTCTGAAATTAACAGGTCTTGCAGCAAATCTGGTAGATGAAGTGTTGATGGTTCCCTGGGATGTGGAAGTGCAATACCAAGTAACATAGATGTAACACAGGAGCATAGAAGAAGAAGAAAAAAAAAGGCAAACAAAAAAACCCCCACAAAATACACACACCCCTCACACACACTCCCATAGAACAAAAACCCTCACAATAATAAAAAACAGTAAAGCCAACAGCAGTAGTGTATAAAAAATGTCACCGTAAAACTGAAAAACTTACAGCAATTTACAGATCAGTGTGACTAAAGCTTCCAGGATAAACACAGTTCCAACCAACATGGAAGTGGTCTTTTCTGCTGGCTGTGGATTGATTTTCTTTGGGCTTATCCTTAAAAGCAATATGTCTTCCTGAATGGGTCTCTCTTTTGCTCCTGTCCTCAAGAGCAGTGGAATAACAATTTGTCATGGTTCTTCAGCACAATGAAATGGCTTCAGCTTTAGCATCCTTCACAGGATGGGCCCTTACATATGTTGGGACTTCAGCAGCTATTTACAGAAAAAAAGAGTGAACTGAAATTCACTAATCACCTGCTTGTCCTCACCAAACCTGCAAACACAAATTCAGCAGCTACCTCTAATTTCCTGTCCCAGTTATAAAAAGTGAAGGCGCTCATAAAACACTTGGTAAGAACGTAGGCAGCTCTGTTTCATAACATATATATCCCACTTGCAATTCACAGTGGCTTATAGCAACGAAGATGAGGTATTTGTTGCCCCGATGCTAACAGCACTGGCCTTCACTGTGACAAGATGGAGCAGCACAAACTTCAGTTAAAGTTCATCCTGTCAAATACTGCCCACAGTGGTGTGAGGTCTTCTGAATCATTTTCAGGAGATTTAAGTCACTAAACTCAGTTATTCAACAGACATGCTCTTCCTTACTGACTGTATAAAGCCAGTAAAAAGACTGTACTAATGCAGGCACAGAATTCAGTTATGGACCTCAAATTAACATGATTAATAGACCTGCAGTGTTTAATCAGGGTTATGAGGCCAAGCATGTACCGGGATCCCCCACATCTTTGGGCAGTTTTCTCTGAAGTCCTCATTATTACGTCTTGGTTATCATTTTCCAGACTAGCTAGCTCAAAGCCAATGCAGGTACACCATTTCTGATACAGCTACACTTTTTTCCACTGTACAGCCACAGACTTAGCTTAGCCTAATACATTTTGTCCTTTGTTGAAGTTTAAGTAATACCCAGGCAGAGAAAAAAGCTGAAGGTGCAGCCAGCCTGTCCCTCTCTGTGTTACTGCACATCACTCCCTGCTCTGTGTGGTCACTGAACCTACAAGTGTGGCTGGGAGCCACATCGTCCATGAATCACACAGGCAGATGCCAGCACTCCTGTCCCTGTGCAGCAGAGATACCGCTAAGTGCTGATGTGCTTCAGACCAGAAGCTTGGATCCTAATCTCAAAAGCTTTCTAAAAGGTAGGCATCCACACGTTTCTGACAGCTACGATGCTGATACAGATTAGAGGAAAGTTTAGAATCATAGAATCATTTAGATTGGAAAAGACCTTTAAGATCGAGTCCAACGTTAACCTAACACTGCCAAGTACACCACTAAACCATGGGCCTAAGCACCACATCTACACTTCTTTTAAATAACTCCAGGGATGGTGATTCAATGGCTTCCCTGGGCAGCCTGTTCCAATCCTTGACAACCCTTTTGGTGAAGAAATTTTTCCTAATATCCAATCTAAACCTCCTCTGACACAACTTTAGGCCATTTGCTCTCATCCTAGCACTTGTCATCTGGGAGAAGAGAACGACCCCCAGCTCACTAGAGCCTCCTTTCAGGTAGTTGTAGAGAGTGATAAGGTCCCCCCTCAGCCTCCTTTTCTCCAGGCTAAACAACCCCCGTTCCCTCAGCTGCTCCTCACAAGACTTGCTCTCCAGAGCCTTCACCAGCTTCGTTGCCCTTCTCTGGACACGCTTGAGTAATTCAATGTCATTTTTGTAGTGAGGGGCCCAAAACTGAACACAGGAATCGAGGTGCGGCCTCACCAGTGCCAAGTACAGGGGTGAGATCACTTCCCTGTCCCTGCTGGCCACGCTATTTCTGATACAAGCCAGGATACCATTGGCCTTCTTGGCCACCTGGGCACACTGCCACCTCATATTCAGCCGGCCCTCGACCAACACCCCCAGGTCATTTTCTGCCAGGACGTTTTCCAGCCACTGTTCCCCAAGCCTGTAGCATTGCATGAGGGTGCTGTGACCCAAGTGCAGGACCCGGCACTTGGCCTTATTGAATCTCATACAGTTGGCCTCCGCCCACTCTCAAAATACAGGATGCCAGAGTAGGAATCCACATGACAGGAGAGATCAGGCTAAGACCAAGCCTCAATTTAACATCATGGGAATGAGAGAAGAGAGGTAAATAACTAGGTCTAAAAACTCATCCATGCTCCTGTCTGGCACCATATTTTTGGCTGACACTGACATTTCCCAGTTTCTGCTCAGTAGCTGTCCATTTATGACATCATCTTTATCAGCTTCTGAATACATAAAACACTTTTTGGATGACATTAGGCTTTTTACTGTCTCTCTGAACCTTTGTACTGACAAACAGAGATTTACCATGTTCCTACTCCAATTTAGAAACACTGCCATCCTTTGGTGCAAATCTGATATAGATACTGGTAATTGCACATGACGTAAAACAGTCAAACACCATTTTTATTGTAAGTATGGGGCAGCAGGGGAAGGTCCTGCCTGGGTAAGCTGGTACAGCTTCAATTAAAACTCAGTTTTAATTGACCTGCCCCACAGAGATGTAAAGCAAACCAGCTTTCCCATATTCCAAAGCAATTCTGAGGACCCACTCAGCCCTCCATTATGAAAACATGCATGTGCGTTCTGCAGGACCAAGTCAGATTCTTTCAATCAGCATGTAGAGCTCCCAGCTAATACATTTCTGACTAGACACCTTCTGAAGAACAGACAGCATTACACCAGTAACAATCTCCTAATATGAGACTGATATTAACTGAAAGGAATAGCCACTCAGTCTTTTTACAGTAACACAATATCCTCATATTAAAAATGCTGTACTACTGAAGTCTGGCCTACATCTCGTATATATTTTGTTTCTACCATTTTGGTGTAATTTCTCAGACTATATGCAGCTCTTCAATAATTCAATTTCACAGTGGAATACATTTGGAAATGGTAAAAATGGCATTTAATAAGCAACTTTATGTAGAGCTTACAACCCAGTGCTGCCTACAGCTGGGCAAGTTACACCAACTTATCTGATTTTAGAAACAGAGCAGGCCTAGCTAATATTTGGATGGGAAATAACCTGGGAAACCAAGGTATACTGGAAAAAAAAAAAAAAAACACCATACAACCACACATGCTACTGAATATTGGGCCACCACTGAACACCTGATTTAACACAAATTAAAACTGAAACTGTCTGTGTGCAATGGCATATTTAGCTATAGGGAGATTAGCACTGCACACTCAGACATGTTACAACCTAAGCCTATCATCTTTGCCACACTAGAGCAGGAAGAGCAGCATTAAGGAGAAGAAGGATAACCCATAGCAACATTAAGAATCAAGCTTCCTCTCAACTTCAGGTCTTTATGGACAGGTGACATGGTCAGAAAAGGCAAGAAGTTAAAAGTGCTATCCCCCCACGTTTCTTCAGATGTGGCACCAGGGAAACCTGAATGGTGCTGAGAAGGGTAAAGAAGAGGTACTACGAGTCAGAAAGAAGCAACCTGCACCACATTCTTAAGGGACAGTTTTACTGTCAGCTCAGCAGCTCAAGGTCTCACATCCCCCATGCTTACTTGCAGAGCTCCCCTCTATTACTGAGCAGCACGACACCTGCAACCCTGGGCCTTTCCCCAGAAGAGTTCAGCTACCCCAAAAAGCAGAGGATGGTGGTCAGGAGGCACACCACTTCTACAGCTGAATACAATGAACCTTCCAGCTCTTAGCTTGAGAAGTTAGTTGAGTTTGTTTGGCCATAATGGTAGCTTTGCTAGTTGAGTACTTGATACACAGCCCCACACACTTATAAAAAGTTAAAATTAAATAATAAGAATATACTCTTTCAACCAACCCATGTGTCCATCCTGTCTGTGAACTTACCCAATACTCTCATCAAGTTGTTCCACTGCCCTTTTTTTTACCACATAGTTATCACTAGCTGAAATACACAAGGATAAGAAGATATGCCTGTTTTATGAGATTTGCAGGGTTAGGTTGCAGTCTAAATAAAACATGGCAAAAATTAAATGAAGATAGACTGGCTCTGTTATATAAGAGGATGAAGGAAAAGTGTTGAGAAGTAGGCCTCTACTTCTGTACCCAGCTGCAGCTCAATTGAAATTCTGAAATGGAAATGGAAAATTAATTGAGAAGGTTTATCTACAGAATTCTAAAAAGCACTATGAAGAGAGTTTTGATGAATTGCTACTGGAGTAGAGTGGCTGTCCATGTTTGTATGTGGCTTTAAAGACATATAGGTGCCAAAAATAAGAAGTATGGAAGAGAGCACAAGAAAGAAGCAGAGGAGAAATAGTTCCCGCTGGACAAATACCTCTACGCAAACCAACCTCTCCTCTTATTGCACCTCTTCTTAAGTCATTCCTCTTGGCTTCAGCAATACCTACCACAGTGGGCTGAGAGTAAGTAAAATTTTTCAAATTCCAGCTTGATGTGGCAATAACAACAGCAAAAATTTGGGAAAAAGGTGAGAGGGAAGTAGGGATAAAAATGGAAACCCATCAGCCTGGTCTCTATCATGAATCACTAAAAATTCATTTGTTTCTATGTTGTCTTCTCCCGCAGTGGTGGAGACTTAGCACCTGACTTTGGAAGCACAAAGCAATTTCTGAAGAGCAATCAGTCTCCCTCTCAGCAGGGAAGGGCTTCACAGGAGGTCACCAGAGAGGTGTCAGGAATTAGATCTGGGAAGGGCGCAAGGAGCCTGGTAAAGATGTTCTTTAGTTTGGGCAGAGAAGCAGGCTGAAAAAAAAAGTGTTTTCAGGCAGTAAAGAGTGTTTTCAGGCACAATTGTTCTTGCTCCTTATAATCCTGTTAAAAGGAGTCACTGTGTCAATTTCCCTTTTTTGTTTTGTTTCATTCTTAACAAAGTTAGCATAGTAATTATCTTACAGAGTATAAAAGACATTATAGTAAAGAAACCTCAAAATGCACAGGTTGAGGGGGGACTAAAAACCCTCAGTCCTTGGTCCCAAGCTGCTTTCATGCCTGGTTGTTATGCGTGACACATGGTCAAAAAGAGGAGTTTCTTGGTGGTGGTGGTAGGTTGAGTTGTTTGTTTTTTTTTTTCTTTTTCTATGAAAACTGAGCAAGCAGCACAGCCAAACAGCTTATTGAACTGCAGGAGACAATGTGTTACTATTTACATTGAACATCATATACCCAGGCAGACAAATACAGAGCTGTAAATCCCACCTAAAGTCTAGCTGCATTATTTTTGGCAGGTCACATCTCTCTGATGTTGCCCTATCCTATATCACAACTGCAAGGCTGCAATGTGCACAATTCCCCTGTCAGCCCTCAGGTGGGGTTTATTCTCCCCCCTCTCTTACAGCTACACTAAACCATCTGTGCTAGTGTGAAATGGCTCCCTGCCTCTGATAGATAGCGTTTATGGCTGCCCCTGGAATGCGCTAGTTGTACCAACGGGAAGCCATTTCAGCATCTCCATCCCTTACAATTTTATTAGCATCTGGCAGCTACTGACTGTCTCTCAAGTGGGAGAAAGAATGGGTACAGAAACATGCCCCTCAAACAGGAAGATTAGCTGTAAAATGGTGGGGGTTTGTGGGGGATTTAACTGAAAGCCAGTCTCCAAGGTTTCTTCTTGTAAACTTAACTGGCAAAATACTTCCACTTTAAGAAACAGTGGGGAATAACGGTCAACTTTGAGGTAAGTAGGTACTTTGCAAGCAGCACCAATAGTTCACAGAATCTGTTTTCTACCACATGCAGAACACAGGCCAGACACCTGTGAATGTGCCTCGGCCTCAGGAGGCAGGGGATGTTGGCCCAGGTCTGAGACAACAGGCAGCTGTCAAATCATTGGAAAAAGTCAACAAGATTCCCAAAGTTAGTTAAGCTGCGATTTCATCCCCACCAGCACCATTCTGCATATATCTCAGTATTCAGTCATAGCTCCTTTAAAATTGTGCCTACATTTCTATTTCGCATGTTCTGGTCTGGCCCTTTGACTTCTCTCAAAACCGTAAGTATCTGGGAGTCACTGTTGCCCCAATGTAGAACTGTAACAGCCAGCTTATGATGTGCAGGCCAGAATTCAACTGGGTATCAGACTGGTTTTTCTTAGGATGCACTCACCAGATTAAAATTTAAAGAGAAAATCTCATGAGAAGCAAAATTCTGATTCACAAAGAAATGCCTTCCTTTTGTTACACAAAATACTAGGACAGATCAGAGTCAAGTTGGAAAAAGGAGCTTTGAAGGAAACAGGTACAGCACTGCTTTGTCATGTGCCCTCCAGTTCTTCACCAAATATTTCTCAAACACTGAGTCTCTGAACAGACTGTAGAAGAAAAGGAGTGAGTTTGACTATATTTTAGGCATTCTTGCTAGCACATCACCCACTCAACAATACAGCTGTAAACTCAGTTTTACCAGTCAGTTAAAACTGGGCTCATGGCTATGTGTCACAAGAACAGTACAAAAGTGACCAGAGCCAGAGACAAATCTAGGCTGCTGTGCTTCTCCCCTAAGAATGGGACTTCCAAGAGGACACAGCAAATCCAAGACAGCAATAAAATTCACATTGATGCCAACAACCAAAGGGTTCAGTCAGCAGTGAAATTCTCACCTTACTTGTCTTCTGATGCAATACACACCCTTTCTGAAATCTCTTCTTCCATGGCTTCCTGCTGATAGTGAGCTTCTACAATCAATATCTATAAGGCATCCAGCAAAAAAGCCTAGCCAACATTTTTCCATGCAAGGCATGCACTTGGAGGACAAATGCAGAAGAGCAGAGTTTGCAACCCCAGTTACAGAGCAGCAGGTTCTACAGTGAATGTTATTGCCAACACTACAAAGTTTCAGACACTAAACTCTGGCCTGCTAGTCTAGAGAATGCCTTTGTGCCACTGCTAATTGGATGAAATTAGAATATCTCTGCAGAATTTGAAAAGAATGTTAGATTATTTTTTTTAAGTGACATATGAAAGACAACTTTCAGCTTCTCTGTCTTCTATGTCCCCCAGTCCCAATAGTCTGGGTGTTTGTATAAGGCATAAGTAACAGAGATGCTGTTTCCTACCATCATACTCTTAATGCAAAGTACCACTGTCTGAACCACCAAGCAATACACACCGTTGCTCACTTGCTCAGGGAAAGGAAAAGTTTTATCTCCTCATACAAAATGGCTCTAAAACGGCAAACTTTCTCCTAAGACTGGTGGAGGGCACTCTGCCATGCTCAGACTAGGTCTTGAACCTATGTTTGTTATGAACATACTTACCTGAATACCCTGACAACATGTTTCATTCTCTAGGATCTCCTCTCATTTTCCTCAGATGTTGCACCTCAGACTCCAGGAAAACATCTTCCCTATGGGGGCTGGACAAACACTTCTCACAGCAAGTTTGCTCTGACAGTGGCAGTATCTCACAAAAAGTTTGCGCAAAAAAAAAAAAAAAAAAAAAAATCACTTGACACTTCTGACTGTACGAGGATGGGGGGAAGGAAATCAGCAGTCCCCAGGCAGTCAGGGCCCAGACAGGTTGTGCATGAGCAGTTTGATCTCTCATGGCTACAGAAACAATAGTTTCTTCTATAATGGACAATTTAAGGGCTAGAGTGAGGACCTACACAATATTGCACAGGCATGGTTCTTTGCTTGAGCCCACTACTGGCAAAGTTCCCCTGGAGCACATTTATTCACACATAATATTTGTGGGACGTCTTTCATATCTAATCTTCTCTAAGATTTCTCTTCTTCCATCTTAGCAAGATGCAATTTTATTTTGAATATTTAAGATGCGGACAATTGCTGATTGGCTATTACTTTATTTTTTTACCCATCCCCCCCCAATTTATTCTAAAGTGAGAAAACTCAGCCAACCTGATGGAAAAGAACACCATAACAGGATTTGATCTCACTTCCTTTGATATGTGAAACAAAAACAGTTACTCCAGGAGACTTTGAGAAGCACTTATGGAAAATTACAGGTGATGAATAACCCACAGGAAGACTCATTTTGTTCCCTGAATGCAATACTGAAAATTAAAATAATAGAAAAGAAAGGCTACTAGGTCAAATCACATTTTGGTTCCTACCAAAAGCTATATTCATTCCAGTTCCCATGATACCTTACATCTGTTTGCTCCAAGCAAACTTCATCAAGTAAGGAGAAAAAAAAAAAAAAAAAAGATGAATCCATGAGCAGATCAGATACTTTAATTGGTTTTGCTCAAGCTATAAGTATTTCTGTTACAAATTCAAAGAACAAATCCTATTTGCCTGGCTTACAAACACTGCCCTGATGTTTTCCCTTAGACTATCCACACGAACAAAGAAAACACTTTTCTAAGAGGAATACAAATTTATTATTTCTTTCTTGTTTTACCATACTTTTTAATGTAACAAAGAGCCAAAGCAGTTCCCCCTCCAACACCCCAGCTCCCTTCAATGAGAAATACAAGACAGACACCACTGAGAAATAGAAAGGAAGGAGCCCAGGCCTATTTCATGTCCTATTCTTTGAAAGAAATGAATCAATTGGCCCAATGGGACCACAGGGCTTTACTAAAAGCAGTATCAACTGCATGACAAGTCTTTTTCTGTCTCCCAGTCAAGACTCCTCTATCATTTAAATGAAAATCTAGATTTAAATTATAAAAATTTAAGCCTTTAATGTTTGTTGCATGCTAATGGATGTGTTGCACACACTTCCAGTGTATCTGTTCTCATTAAATAATCAGGTGAAGGACTGTGCAACAAAATTTCCACTACAAGAGAACAAAAATCCAAGACAAACCTGATCTGTTCAAGCCATATATCATTTGCTTATAACAGATCCAATATACTGTCCTGACAAAGTCATCTGTTACAAAGCCTGTGCTGAAGACTTCAGGGATCACCTTCATCACAGCAGTTAACGGCTCAAATAAATCTTGTGGTGAAACTCACAGGATTTTTTTTTTTTTTTTTTTTTAAATTCCGTATCATAAGAAACATAAAATGCAGCAGTTCAAGGCTTCCAAAAGGCTTTCACTGGACAGTCCATCGCTTACCAGAAGGATCCTGAAGACGTATTCCCTATCAGTTCCTATTACACAGAGTCTATATCTCTCCAAGCCATAATTCTGAAACAGCCTGGAGATGATGAGACCACAGATTGATGTTAGGCAAGCACATCATGTGTGTTGCTTTCTCTTAATGTGAATGGCAGCTGGAGATAGTCAGTGCCACAGAACTGTACCACACCACTCTAACCACTAACAAGTATGCTGTGAGCCACAGCTCAGGAACAACTGTCAAATTTAAACCTAACAAAAGCAAAAGAAAAGAAGAATTTGTTAACACTATCCTGTCATACTAAGCACGCTCCATATGTTTAAGATCTCCTGTAATCTTAAAACAGTGAACTAATACATTACATAGACCTGCATAAAAATAATAAACTCAGCTTAGCAGAACCACTTTGTCTGTGTATATATTTGACAGAAGTCTAGCCACAGATATCTAACATAAGAATCAGGCAACCAGCTCAGTTTAACATTTCTGTGGCTATCTTAGATTATGTTGTGCCCACATCTCCTGACAATGATACCTCCATTCCCATTATCCCCAGTGCAGATCTTAAGCAGTACTCTGCAAAACTATTGCAACAAAACCCAAAGCTAAAAGAAACTGTAAGGTGTAGAGACAAGATTAAAATATGGAACTAAACCAGTTTTGCTCAAGCCATTGCAGTTCCAGTAAGAGTCCAAAGTAAACGCCATCCTCTTTGAGTAAGTGTACTTTTAAGAGTTAGAGTTTTAGTGTCATTTTACTTTTATCACAAAGTGGACATTTTATCAGTCCTCCATTTCTCCTTGCTTGAAATTCTGGCCACAGTAAACAGACCACAGAATCATTTTCTTAAAGCAAAACAAAAGCAGAATGCTATTAAAACAACTAAGCAGGAACCCTAGAGCTACTCTTCCTTCAGTGAAGAATTTTATTTCCCAGTTTCACAGGCTCTCCTGCCTGACACCCTGCTGCCAAAGTTACAGAAGTAGAGCATACACTTCCACATCCAGTTTCCATTTCAGAGGAAACCACAAAACCTCATAGACACACATAGATGAACACAAGGAGTATCTAGTTTTACATGTCTTAGTTTTGTTCTGCGGATTTATACACAGTAAGTAAAATCCCACAAAAAATAAACTGAAAGGCACATTATCCACTACTATGCAGTTTTAAAGTGCTAGGCAGCAACCTAAAGGAAACAAGAGACATAGTCTTCTAAGGAAAATTATTTACAAGGTTTGCCTTAAAAATTATTTTTGTATCAAGCTATTTTAATTTTAAAAATGAAAAACACAGCAAACTAATTTTCAAACTAGAGTGAGCAAATTCTCCAACACATAAAATGACAAGCCTCCAGACTGACATTCTTTAACAAAGTACAGCTAATCTCATTTTTCTTATTAACGATTTAAGATTTAAACTGGTTACATCCATTGTCTTTCCTAGCCCTAATTAAAGTCAGAGCTAAAACGGGTGTCAGTAGAGCAAGGATCTCCAGTTACCACTACAATTCAAGGGTATTCTGACAGCGTATCTCACTTTAGAACTTCATTCTCTCAAAAGAGGAGTACTGAAGTGAGAGACGTTACTCCTAAATTACAGTGGTAATAATCATTTGGTGTCTGTGATTATGTTCAGTTCCCTTGGAGAACTCACAGCTTATAGAATACTTCCAGAGAAAGATGCTATGAGTCAGAAATCAAGATGCAGAAAGTTACATACTTGGCTGCATGATTTACTCAAACTTTTTCACATCACCTCCTAACAACTTGTAGCTTCGCTGAAGGCTTTTTGCTTCCCATTCAAGCTGACTGTTGGGGGCCTGAGTACCAGCCACCCATCTAAATACTGGGATCTCCCAACCAGTTCAGCAGAGACTTATTCTGAGACAGATGAGCTATCTCAGCTGGTTGACAACTTAATATGAAAGATAAGAAATCTTAAAGATGGGGCATGAAAACAGCTGCTAAATCAATGCTAGTCCAAACACCTACAGGGTACACTGGATGGCTCCTTCTTCTCTGACTTGCATACAGGCAAAGCCCAAGACAAAAAAATTATTTGTGGCTATGGTGACTTGGTTTCATGGCAAGAGCGAGCAGTGGATATAAACAAGCAGTTAAGACAAGTTTCAGAATATCTAAAGCAAATACAGACTTCGTCACAGACCTGTTCAGTTTGCTGCAAAATAGAACTATCTTGATTTGTCTGTACACACACACACACTTCCGTCTCCTAGTACTGGATCAGGATTCACCACACAGCAACATCTTTCCAAACACTAGTTATCTTACTCAGATGCAGTTTCCAGTTAAGCAAAACCTGATAGCCAACCACTCGGGTATACATAGGCAGCAGATTTACTCTCTCATTTATGCAACATTTATTTTATTACAGTGAGAAGCAAAGTTTGGACCTTGTAGTTTCAGAGAAATTTTTTTTAGCCTAGAAAAATAAGAAACTTCTAACTAGTGCTGACTAGCAATAGGTGCAGTATTAGCAAAGAGATATTTATAGATCAAATATGACATTGCATCAACAAATTTCATCCAGATAATAGTCTCTAGATAAATTTCTTCTCTTAATTCAAGCCAAGACAACTATTCACAACAGCTATAATCTGATAAATCTACTTCACATTTTTCTAGGGTATATCACCTATTATTTTCTTTTAGAATTTATTCCATAGTGCTTTGTCAGGATTCTTACTCCACAGAATAGTCAACACACTGTGATTATATTTGATGTGCAGAGAGACTCTAATTCTGACCCGTGCTGGGTAACAAAGATTGACTAGAAAAGTCACTTGAAATAGCTTCTGGTGTCTGTCTGGACTGATTTTTAAAGCATTTCCAGCATGAGCAATCATGCTTAGTAATTTGAAATAGGATTTCTGAGAACTGCTATGGATGTGATTTTCAAATTAAAATTGCACTAAAGCAGAGAGCACATTTACTGGATTATTTCAGTGTCCCGAGACAATACAACATCAATATCATGACAGTAGTCAAGAGCAAGTTCATTTCAAGTTTTGGCTGCACATGTGAGAAGAAATACAACTAAGGAAGAAGGCAGATTTCTGTATATTCATCTGCCTCTCTTTTTAACTGATATCTATTTTTTCAGAGCTCTGGGGGAAAGAGACATTTCCCAGAGAGAAAAAATCCAAATTCTTTCAGTTTTCTTTCAAACTATTTACATAAAGAAGTATCCAGTGAAACTACAAACTCATACCACTGTGCTGAAGTAAGACTGTTAAAGAAGCAGAATTCCTAATATTGTTGGCTGAAACGTCAAGTTTCAGGGTCAAATATAAAGTGAGCTGAAGTGGCAAAACACTGTTAGAAGCTTTACCACCAGTCTACTCCTTCCCAGTGAGACCTACCTCAGGCCTCCTGATACCACACAAACTGACTAAAACCTTCGTGTAGGAATGAATCAGAAGCTTGGTTAGCTGTCATGCTTCCTCTGTTGTCCTCCTCTGGAGTAAAATCCTCAATAAAGTTTTCCCAGTAGTACTCCAGTTCTTTTTTAGATTTCCCTCTCAAACTTTGACCATTCTCTGATAGTAATACAGAGGACAAATACTGTAAACTTCATTGACTGTTTAGTGATAATTTTAGATTTAAAAGGACTTGACTTCAGTTGACTGATTTTATTACTTTGCATGGCTGCTCACTTACTTATAAGTATGCACCTAAAGGGAATGAAGGAATAAGTCCAAAGAAGGTCCTTCACCTAACAAGGCTGCTTTGCTCTCCAAGATACGTACAACCGGAGACAATAGCAGGAGGAAACCTATTCCAACAGAAGAGTAGGATCCTCATTAAAAGCTTAACATCAAAATACACCACAGCAAAGACACTCACACTAATTGGAGACTACAGTCTTTAATTCTAGAGAGAATAGTTCATGGAAGCCCTATCCCTATTGAAAATGCCCCCATGGAAAACTGAATTTATCAAATTGCTCAAATTTGGATTATAGTAATTAGAACGGCATATAGCCTAGTGGGGAGGTACCCAAATGAGGGAGAAATAGTGAAATAAAATTAATGAAATTAAAATGAACTATTTACTAAACATTTTGAAAAGGTAAACATTTGCCAAGTAAATGAAGGGAGAAGAATTCTGGCAGCTGAGTCATAATATTATTTCCAAGACACTAAGGAAAAAAAGGAATAATCCCCTCAGTCAAGGAAACCTACCAGCCATATCTGTAGGAGTGGAGAAACACTGTTAAAAGTCTAAAACCACAGAGCTAGGATCTGCCATTGCCACTGTTGCTTTATTTAAAAAAAAAAAAAAAAAAAAGAATTAACCACTGCATTAAACTGTTCCTGAGAAATCCAGGCAGAGCTGGGAATCTCTCAAAAAAGACTAGTTGAAGTGACTGGGCTACACTGCCCTTCCTAAGATAGAGACATCTCCTTCGCTACATATCTGCTTATTACTCTTCCACCTTCTAAAGCTGACACCATTTTGCTTCCTTCTGGTGGGACAGGCAGGCACACAGTGTGTCAGTACTGGAGAACAAAGCCAAAGGAAAAGATACAAATGCAGTAACAGCAGCTCCACACCCTGACCTTCCCTCCCACTTCAGTCACTCAAAAAACCAGCCATTTGCTCCCCTGGGGACACATCTGAACACAAAAAGTTTTATTATTTTTCCAAGTTTCCAGTATGTCCATTTGGGCACCATTCACACCTATGTCAAAAGTACAGTGTAGTCCTATTCCCAGTAATTCATCAAATCATAAGATTTTTAGCAGGACCATTTCAATCGCAATCCAACACAATAGTTGCTCTCTGTGCTGCAGCAGCCCTTAGCACAGCAGCTATACTACAACAGAAACTGTTCTTGGGTGTTTCTACAGAAATAGCTGAATGCAGCAGACCCACACTGAGAACCATCCCAGGCAGATGATGTATTACTCTGCAAGAAGCCCCAAAAGGCACAAACAAAGTAGAAGGAATAAAATAAACAAGATTTTCTGTGACCCTAAGGATGAGATTATAACATTGTTTTTTTTTAAACTTGAGCAGGAAGCCTTTCTAAATTACATTTCTTGGATTTTATTGTATTATCTTCATGGCGCAGTTATTACACATTAAAGGTAATGACTCTCTTCTGCAAGTAACCTAATATTGAACATGATTGATAACCCCTATCTGGGCTTTAGAGAACACTGAATTTCCTAAATGGAAGGAGGGAACAGAGTCAGATGAGGTGAATAGGGAATAGCTTGAGTGGATTATGTGTATGCATATGAAAAAACAACTGCTAGGTTTTCAGTAGAACACAGTATTTTCTTGAAAACACCCATTAATGTCAAACAAAAAGGAAAAAAATCCCCAGATCTTCCATTTGTAGGTAACTCTGCTCAGACTAAAAATATATTATTCTTGTTGTGCTTATCCATTTGATAATTTTATAAACACACATATACACAAAGACACACAGTATGTACACATACCACACCAATGCTTAGGAGTTAGTGGGAAATTAAGGTTCGGAATTTATATCCCAAGGGAAGTGTGGTTATTTTGATTTCTCTTGTTCCTTCAAATTCTCTGTGTGGGCTGGACTCTGAACAGACTACTGATGTTCAATTGTCTTGCAACACCCTAAAGCGCCAGATTTATTCAGGCACTAAAGAAACCATGGGGCAACAGGGGAGATGGCCCAACCATGCAATAGAGATTTCCACTAGTTCCCAGGAGAGAGATTCTGACCCATCCACCTAGAATGAAGTGTCCACACTCATATGAAACCCATCTGCCTGCTAGATCTGATGACTTCTGTCCTTTTAAGACTGGGTCAATTATAATCTCCAGTGAGTAAGAGGCAAAACCAAACCTAGTACCTGACAAGGAACTGCTGTTTCATAAACTGATTTCTCTTTCTCTCACCTGATGTTAATAAGCAAAGACTTGTCTTGGTATTCTTCAGGTCCTTGCCCATTTCCCTAGTAGCTTTCTGACTCTCTAACCTACCTACCTATTAATGAATCATCTCACTGCTCAAGCAAGCTCTGGGAAGGCATCAGGGAGGCTGCAGTGGAGAACAGCATTTGTTAGCGCTTCTGTGGGGCTAACGTGGTGACACTAGGAGGAGGTGCTAAGAGCTATTTCAGACTCACTGTACCAAACTTCTAGAAGAGCTAAACACTATCCCCAGCTCCCTTTCTCACACAGACACTGATAAACAGCAAAACTGAAAAGATATTTTTAAAAATTAAAGTGTCATATTATGGATGTAGGTATTCATGGTGTCAGCCTTTTGATTTTTGAGGATTTGGCGGCTTTTGTACTTGTCTTCATGACATCAAACTGTGGAAAGATTTTGTCTACTTTAAAACTTCTTCCAGTAACAATTTCCTGAGATAAGCCTTCATCAGTAATAGCCCAGAATATTTATCTTATTGCAAAACCAAAGAAATTATTTCTCCTTTACTCTTAAATTCCTGTCAGCTACAAGTTAGGGACTCTGAATTATGTCATAGGATATTTTCCAAATTCAAGAGTTTATAAACAGAACAAGCTCATGTATTCAAATACTAAAGAAGGGAAACAATGAAAAATAGAAACAAACCCAAAACCAACCGTTTGGAACTATGGAGAAGGAAATAAGTCAACAGTGCAGCAGCTCTTGACATTATTTGTTCTCTCATTCATGTTACAAGGTACGACACTGTGCAAAAGTGATCAAACAACAACCTATGACCTTCAGTAACAGAGTCAGAAAAGAAGTTTTGTCCCATGCAGACTGTTGGTTGTCCATTTTCAGACATTGGCTCCTGTCTATCTCTGAAGACAGGAGTTTGAGCTTTGCATCTTTACTGTGCCAATAGTCTCTTAGAACACATCATGCCCTCTAAAATAGGGCAGCTCAGGGTTTTTTCTAAAATGTTCTCAAACTTAAGAGCAGGAGTCTTCACTGGTTTTGGTTTGGGTTTTTTTTAAACCACATCCAAAATGCTTATTGACTTCAAAACTTCATTTCATGTCCAAATAAGTATGTCAGAGGAAGTCTGAGGTCTGAAGTGCTGAATGCTCTGGGCTTACCTACAGCAGCTCCTGAACAGCCAAGTACTTATCTGTGCAACCAGGTTCAATAAAATCAGTGTAGCATGAAGCATGCAAGAGATATCATGAAACATACAGTTTGGTGTTTACCTGTAAGGCTAAGTGGAACTTTGAAAAGGAGTATTTGAGAGTGAATGGAATAAACCGAGAATGTTATCCCATGATAATGAAATCAACTTGGGTGGCGGAAAAGTTGTCTGCATAAATGCTATGAAGAGTGCTGCACTAAAATCTATGCACAAAGACTGAAATGCAGTCTGTGGCAGTTGGTTAAAAAACTACAGCACTATAATTCTGTAATATTCCATTCTTTAGTAATTTTTTTCCTTGAACTGCTCTTAGAATAATTTTTCCTGACACCACCTTTCTTTTCAAACTTGAATAATCTGACTTTTCTCCTAAACTGTCTTCCTGAGCTTCTGTTCCGATGCCTCAAAAGAGCAATGCATGATCATAGAAAGTAATTTGCGCAAGCCACACTCTTATCACTCAAGTTAGAAACAAATATACTCACATGCTAAGCTTCTGAGACTTTGTCTTCTTATGCTGGTTTTAATGTGATAAAACCCTCCACATACTTAAAACTTTGTTGCTTCCAGCCTCCTTGTCTATTAGCTCAGAAATAGCCAAAGACTACAGCAAATAACAAAGCAACTCCCAGCTTGCCTTCTTACGAGAGGAGCAAGGAAGTAGAACTATACCTTCATATACACTATTAAAATGCAAAAAGACTAAGAAGCAGCCCGTAGTAACAGGGAGATCTAAACTAACATCTAATACTCTGCTAGAAATTAATCTGAAAAAGTAAATTTATGCAGTACTAAAAAATGTCTCATAGTTAAAAAAAAAAAAATCAGAAAAAAACAAAAACTGAACAAAAACCCCAAAAAACCCAAAACACCCACCTCCACCTGCTTCTGCTCCATGAGAAACCTAAGCGGAATGTAACTGTTCTTGAAGGCAGCTCATTCCCAATAAGGGAGAAACAGAGGAAGTGGAAAAAGTTACACACAATGGAATTATTTTTCCCCACTTCAGACACAAACAACTAATCAACAAGAGCCTGTAGTGACCAATGCTTGATGCTCAACCAGCTATGGAACTTTAAAAGTTATTTCTACTCCTAGAGCTATCACTAGACTTAGGCTCTGAAGGAATAGGTATGGACTTGCAATATCCAAGAAGCAAATTTAATTTAGTTTGACATATATTTCATTCACATTAAGAACTACAGTAACTTTTTAAGTAAACCAGTGTATTGTAAGCAACTTGTAATTTTGGGAATAAAAAAAGACTCTTGGTTGTAAAACTAACCAAAAGGTTACCAAAATTAACATCTCTCTAGCATTCATTTCCTAAAATTATTTAGCAAATGCCTCTTTATCATACACAGGCAGTGTGTTTGTAGGCAACTGAAAGTGAGTAGCTCAGCTCTCAGACTGAACCAGAAGTGATGAATGATAAGAAAGATTTTGGAAAGGGGTTAATTTGTCTTTTTGACAGCTGAGTTAAGATAGGGGTCATTGAAGTCTCTCTCAATCCTACAAATTAGCCTTACATTCTCAGACACAAAATTTCAAGGTTAAATCTACCAAAGCCATTATAATAACAACTCAGTAGAATCCTTTGCTGAAGTTTTAGTATTTTTTTCTACCACGCACACAGAGCGTGTCTACAGGGTCCTTCTGCTAAGAATGATTTTGGCTGGATTCTCATGGTAGGGTGCCCTCCGCCAGGCTTGCTATCCCAACCAGGAGACTTCAAACACATCCTAGTCGGTCCAACCTATTTCCTATGGAACTCCACTCCC
The DNA here is from genome assembly GCF_047716275.1 of Strix uralensis. Classification (NCBI taxonomy): domain Eukaryota; kingdom Metazoa; phylum Chordata; class Aves; order Strigiformes; family Strigidae; genus Strix; species Strix uralensis. Next base: position 89,294,732 of record NC_133974.1, on the reverse strand, counting down.
AAAAATCAGTTTGGAGACCCAGTCAAGCTGCCCACATGAATGTTGAGTGAAAGGTTAAGATTCAAACAAAAGCTCAAAATGGAACTCGCCTGGTACACACAAAACAGGGATTCAGAGCTTAGAAGCAGAAGTCACAGCAACGTGGGAAGGCACAAGCCAGAGGACACTGTGGGTCCCTGCAATAAACAGTCACTTTTGGACCATCCTGTTTGGGAGAAGAAAACACCAACAAACAGTTCAAAGACTTTGAGCCACTAAAGCAGGAATGAGAGACACAATGTTGCCAAACTTTTCCATCTATGATTAAAAAACTCCCAAAGAGACCCTAAAACCACCAGTTAAGTAACTTTTTGTCAGATTTAATGCTTCGTTATTTCTAGCCCCACACAAGATGACATATTATCACAAATTACTGGAGAAGGAGGGAAAGCTGCTACAGAGTAGGCCTAAAGTGACCACAAAGCAGCTCTTCTGCAGTCTCTCTTCATGGGAGTACTGTGATCATCTCACAGTACTGGGTTTAACTCATCCCCTGCCTGCACTTCTCACAAGACCAACGCATTGGTAAGAACATGTCACCTGCTCTGTAGTGATTTTGCACATGTTGTAACTTACTAATGTGCCAAAGACTTTGGTGACTGGGGTTACTAGTATTAAGATATGGAACTGAAAGAACTGAAGGCTTTCTACAAGAAAAAGCGAGGAATCTTAACTCATAAAATTGAGGTTTCATGTAGGGTATAGTTTTCTCCTGCAAAAAGTGTTCACATGACCTATCGTGTGATCAATCAAACCATAATGTAGAAGAAATCTTATTTCTAAGCAGAAAACATCTTACTAGTCTGGAGGTTTCTACTTCTTCTCCTCAAATGAAGGTTTTACTATAGTAAGAGATGGTATCCAGAGTTAAAAGCAAAGATCCAGAACAGCTGAGTGATAAAAAATTACTAAAAGATGTCGTTTCTTGTACATGATCTTTAGAGAACCTACACCACCCCTTCTCACCATGTTGGTGCTGGCAGTTCCTTGCTGGTTACCTCCAATGAGAAGAGAACAAGCCACAAGGGTGGGTTTCAAACCCAAACTCTGCTCAATCCTCCAATACAGATTCCTCGTTAAAACTACCAGCATACTGACACCCGAGATCCACCAGTTTTCAGAGAGTTATATGCCTAAATACCTTTCTGAATCTATTATAACAAGCTTGAGCAGACTTAGCATTTCAACTAGAGGAGACCCTTGCACACGCTCCATTCATTACATAAGAGTTTCTCCCTTGGTGGAGACAACATGCTCCATCAGAATCCCTCTCTTTCTATGAGGAAAAGGATGCCTCTTCTGTAGAGGTGAAAGTAAGTGCTACAAATGAATAGTATCTTGAAAGAAACATCCAGTAGAAATACATCCTTTTACACCTTGTGACCAGAACTTCTCATAAATTTCCTTTGAATACATAAAGGATGTTTTCCGTGCTACTTGCTATCTCTTCTTCTGATCCAGCTCGTTACTTACAATAATTGGTACAGCATTATAACAGCACATTTATGTACAGTGTATCTTACTTGTATTAAACTTATCTCAACAATGCTCTAAACTCTTGAGCCTTATGAAAAGAAACATAACAACTTCAAAACAACTTTTCATTATCCTGTTTCTCACATCCCAGCAGTTACGTTGAGAAGAGTCAGTACTGACAAGTGCAAAACTGTACCTAATTATCAAACAGATCTAACGGAAAGCTCCATGCAAGTGGGCATTTATATTGTCTGTAAACAACATAATACCTTCAGTGTGCTCTCTGATTTTAAAAATATACATAAAACTCACAGGCACAACTTAGATGAAACATCAGACCTTCAACATATTTTCTTTTACTACCTTCTCCTGATCTCTTCTTTGAAAGCTTATGAACAGCAACTCTTCTAAACAAATATGAATATCTTATGGACTGCCACAAGTCACATTTTTAATTGGCTAGTTGTTTTCCATGTAAGACATTGCCACCACCTGGTAGATATCTCTGAACAACTTAAAATCCCACAAGCTCAAGTGTTTTATGGCTGCCCTGTAAATCGGCCCTCGGATCTTTACACTTCCCTTCAGGAAGCCAAATTTATCTTTGGGATTTGTTCCAAGTATAGAGTATGTGTGTAAGGAAAAAGATCCATCAGTGGCATTTCCCACCGAAATACAAGCTGGTAGTTACAGCTGACTTACAGCATTCCTCTTCTCTCTTTTCTAAAAACCTGTGTAGAACCATATCGGTGAAAGAAAACCCACTAAAAACCGTGACTTTATCACTTCCATTATGACCTTTCTCTATATCTGCTAATGAAAGCCAAACCATCTTTCTTACTTTAGAAAAAGGGGATCTAGATGTATGATAACTACTGCAGAGTGGTTTGCTTTTTGAAATGCCAGCAGTCAAGTCCTTGGGATACTAACTAGTTCCTGATGCTCCCCAGTGCTATATCTAGTAACAGAGGATGGCTTAAGGACAGAGACTGGCTTGGTTCAGGTTTTTTTTTTAAATAAAATCATCACAAAATAATATTTCTGCTTAGTAGTCAATACCAGTGTTCCTAATGCAGGAGGGACTAAATCTTTTCTTATATAATCAATGATCAACTGATCATTAGGATCTATATTTAGCACCAACAGGTTACAATACCACAGTAAATCTTGCTGATTGAAAAAAAAAAAAAAATCTATAACCTAGACTTCTGCATGACATGTAGATTTCTCAAAGGTAGAAGGCATGCCACATTCGCTTCAGAAAAAGGACCAGCAAACCCAAATGTGGTTTGCTTTAATTTTTTGTTGTTGTTTAGCATAGTTTGGTTTTCTCCTTTTATAACTTTAATAAAGGAAAAAAAAAAAAAAAAAAAAAACAAACAACCACCAGATCTGTGAATTGGTGCTATGGTGGTTCCAGGGTTTGACTGAAGGAGAGCAATCTCTCTCTGAAGAGGGAGCCAATGCCAGAATGATTTAGGAAGTAGAAAGCCCAGATAAAGCCAATATCTAGTCTAGAAGGAACTCTACAATGGAGTTACTGTGTGCAGTTTAATCTATCACATCCTATTTCCATTCAGGGAAACAAAAGTCAGTGCACAAAGCTCTACCTTGGGGACCACTGCAGATTTCAAACTTTACCCTTGGTTCTAGTCCTGGTTTTCATCCTAACTCTGCATGGCATTATCCACAAGTGTGCCATAGATTCTACGTGACTTTCACAGCTTCCATTCTACCAACAGGCTCATCCTGAGCCTCAGCAATAGGAGAGTGCACTGCACATCTGCTCTGCATAAATACTTCCGATCAAGGCAGATAACAAACATGAGAATACGTTCTGCTAGCAGCATCAAATGTGCAGGTCTCCACTCACGTAGCAAAGCCCTTCTCACTGGTTTGCTGGACCCAAGTGTATGCCATTAGCATTTATTCTGTAGCAGGGGGAAGACTACAAGAAAAGCCACGCAGCATAACACGCTAGACAATACAGACCATGCAAGGCCTATTATTGTCATCTATTCAAGTTCTTCAGCGTGTAAATAGTGAATGAATAGCAAGCAATTCCTCATTTATTTCTATTGCTAAAAACACTGTCAGGAAAGTTTCCTAGTAAAGGCTATTAAGGAAACTAAATCAGTAAGTAGTAAAATATCTTGGATCACCGATGAGCCAAGAGACAAAAAGCAAGCAGAAAAGGAGCCATCAGTCCTTCAGTGCGGAAAAAGATCAGCTGTAAGATTTGAAGAGGTATGTTGGCTTATTTTAAAGTATATTTTCCTGCAAGTGAATCCCTAGAATCATATTTGCTGGATACTGTCTTTTGCTATCCTGAAAACTCAGTTGCAGAGCCTGCAGGCCCTGCAGTTTGGTAGCCCCGTATGAAACAGGTGAGGCCTGGAAAGAGACCCACTGCTAATCAAGCAGACCTGAAATGACCGAAATGAATGTTAATCTCTAGTCACTAACCTGTTCATTCTTTAGCCATTTAAAACAGAAGAAAAAGAGGGCTTTGATCCAGTTCCAACACAAATACTGTTGTTTACATACAGTGTTCAATATGTTCAGCCTTGATCTGGAATTATTTCAGAGATTGGGTGCATATTTCACAACTTGCTATTAACACCCAAGACTCTTCTGGCTCAGAAATGCTGGGCTGACTTTCTTGCAGGTAAACATTCATTTACCTGTAAGAAAAACATACTTTAACAGCTGCTGCCATGTCTACTGAAAAGACTGTTAATAATAACCTCTCCAGAGGTTAAAGAGTGCAAAGACATGACTGGCACCAATGACTTGTAGAAGGTATTTCAGTAGTACGGATAAAAGAACGAGGAGTGGGCTTGGTACCTACTGTTTGGAAAGCTGTATTGAAACAGCTTTTTCTTTTTTTTTTTTTTTAATTCTATGAAACATTCAATTCAGGATGATGGAAACAGAGATTCTGAAGGCAAAAGTAGATACTTCTTTAAAAAAACACAGCTGGAAGGAGTAAATATTTTACTATATGGTTGGTACTTGGTGTGGCAGCATTGAACATACCTTCACATTACACGGGAACCTGTGGAAGCCTTGATACCTGTATTATCAATAGCTGTTAGCATTTAGTAGGAACATAATATTTGCTGCATGGGGAACAAAATGAAGGATTCCAAGAGAAAACCATTTCTCTTGTACATCTGATCTAAAGCAAAGCAGATTTCACACTGAAGTAAGAGTAGTGCTTTCCAAAGATCTGGGTCAAATATAATTCTTAACTGCACCAGGTGACAGAGACTCTGCTGCAGCCATGGTGCCAGAAATGAGAGTGCTCCTCTGGGCACAGACTTGCACTTTTTCGGGACCTGCCAGCCAGCTGCCACATCAAAGCACAAACCAGCTATCCTGAGTCAGGAGAAGTCAGCCTCTCTTTCCTCCCTCAAAACACACGCAAGTCCTGGCAGCTGTACAGCTGAAGACCAGCTTCCACTGGGACAATTCCTCTGCAGAAACAGGTCTCTCCTTTTCCCAGAAACTCAGCCCCTTTAGCTCTTATAGCTAAAGAATTGCTTTGTACCTGCAGCCAACAGAAAGAAAGGCTAGAAAAATAGTTTGAAACTCCCCATCTGAGCACAGGAGATGTATAGTGTGGGCTGACCACTATTCTTTCCATTGTACAGCTTGCTTATAGCAAGAAGGAGCCCACAAGGTGTATCAGGACAAAACAGACAAACCAGCAAAAATCCAATTACTTTTTCTACCTCTTTAATCACATCTAGTGCTGTACCTTTTAAGTTCTTACTTAGAAGACTCTTGTTGTTACCCTGTGTCTCTGAACTTATAATCAACCAACTTTAGGGATGTACTATTATATAGCACCTCACCTACTCACTTTGCCACTAAAATACTTCATAACACACTCTGCATCTCTCCTGTATCCAAAATACGCTTCTTGCCACCACCTATCCTGACAGTCATAGACATCTGTCAAGAAAGAAAGATGTTTCAGGTCAGACTACTTTAAAAGACATTCTATTTTATTTATATTCATTTAACAAAACTGTACAACTGAAATTTTAAATAATGAATCTTTGGTTAAGATTTAATACCTTCAGTTAATATGTCCTGTTGCCACCCCAGATCATACACTCCCAAGCTTGGCTTTGATAAGGCAGCTCATAAGCCTGATATTCCTGACACAACCCAAGAGTACGGACACTGAAGAAAATATGGCAAACTTATAAATAAATAATAATGAAAAGGTGCAAGTTGAGAAGTTTGTTCAAATAAAAAGCTATGCATACTAGCTGGTATTCAGGCATGGTAAGGAGACACTGATGCCCTCTTTCTCGGTGTCTGTGTTGGTGAACCACTTAAGGCTTTAAGAAAAGCTGCTGAATTTGTGGGTTTAACTTTTCAGTTATTTCATAAGAGGATGGAGGTCAACAAAAATTTAAACAACATTATTAAAAGAAAAGTCATCATGCTGACCTCTTATACTTCTCTGACCAAACACAGGATGTCTGTTAGCTAATCTAAGAGGCATGCTGCTTGTTAAGTACACAGTGTTTTAACACAACATGTTTTCGTTCTGTTATAAACACTTAATAGAAAGCTTGCATCACAAGACACAGTGGAAGAGCTCCCCTACTGGGCTGATTGCTCACCATTCAAAAGCTTACAAACCACTTGAATTAACAGCTAAATAAATCTGTATACCTACCCCTTTTCTCCTCCCACAGTACTGTAACCCCCAATGGCTGGCAGTAATCCAAGACAGCTTGAATTAGCGCAGAGCCCAAGAACCTCTTCAGTTCATACCCACTCACTGTCTTCCCTCCCTTCCCTCACCCCAACTTATAGCTGGTCTTTTCATTAGGAATGTGAACTGTTGTTAATAAATTAGTAACTTTCTGCTTCTCCAGTCAAGAAGGGGGAAGAGGGGAAGTATCTAGAACTAGAAAACAGTAAGCACAAAGTGTACTTGGAAAGCCACAGTTTGGGAGAAACACTCTCGCTCTTTGTACTTCCTCAAATTCCAGGTTCTCTTTAAATTTCAGTTAAAACACAGAGGGATCAGCATAGTGTGACGCAAGAAGGTGGAAAACCTTCTTGCAAAGTTGTGCCATTTAACAGATCAAAATCATATTGCAGATTGAAGCTGTGTAATATCTCTCCCTTGCACTGCATCAGGGTCTCTGGAGTACCACTGCTTTTCTTACAGTTAGTCATGGTGCATAAAATAAGGCACATGCTTAAGTACTTCCAGAATTGGAGCCTAAAATTTCTAATTATTTTGTCATTATCTGATGCCTACTCAGATCTTTCTCTAGCCTTCCTTCTACTTTTACACTAACCTTTGGTAGCTTTACCTAAGGCATGCTTGGTAGAAATTGAAGCCTAGTCACAGTACAACTCAGAGGTATCCAGAGGAAAAAAAAAATCTGCCAGGCCTGTTGAGTTTCCAGGTGCCTCTGCTGGAAAACTGCAGTGTGTAAGAAGGACAGAAAAAGCATCAAGGAGCACCTCTAATCTTAGCCTCAACTCTCCAAAGGCAGGAATTACCTGCAGTTATTGGTGGTACTTTAAAGAATAACACGGCAGCAAGAAAGACAAGATATAGGAATTCAAGACTAAAAGATATCACTTTCTAAGCAGATCTCATGGATAGAATCCTCAATAAGCATGTTGCTTGAGTATAGTTTTTTATTAAAATATCACTGTACTCCCCATTTCTTTGAAATCCTTCTCACACCCTACTCACCAGCATGCATATGTTTTAAATACTCCAGTGGACATTCCTTTGCTTACTCTATGTTCTACGCACATTCAGCCACTGAAAAGGAGATAAAATATAGCGTTAGAAATGTAAGAAATGCTACGCCAGAAACATGGCCCAGCTAGAACTTCTGCCCTAACCAGCTGACCCTTCTCGACTAAGATGCAGAACCCTTAAAATACAGCCTGATGCACAATATACCAGAAGTCACTTTTTCCCCTTCTTCCTCCTCTAGTGACCAGCCAGTCCTAAAAAATGACTGACATCCCATAGCTGATCTGACAACATTTCCATCCTGACTACTGCAGCCATAGTAACAGTTTCTTTTATATGAAAAATGAATATCAAAACTAGAAAAAAGGAGGTGTATCTTCAAAGATTGTTTCAGTATTTTATCTTTACAGCATGTTCCATAAGTCATCTACTGCAGGCTCATTGTAGGTTTCCTCTGATTTTTGTCTCCTTCATGGTTCAATGGTTTGGGAGATTGGCCCAAGAGGTAGCTTTTGGTGCTGGGATACATTCAGAAAAGCACTGTGGATCCAGGGCAAGGCAAGGCTAGGAATGCAGATACAAATCAACAGCTAGATACAGTTCCACTCTATTCTTTACTTTTTCCCCACAAAAATACTGCATGATCCCCTGTTTCTGGAAGGCCCTGTCACCAAATCATCTGCACACAAATAACACATTGCTAAAATTTTAGCTGTACATAAACTGCAATAGAAGCGAGTTTGGTATGTCCTAAGACCAATACAGGCAAGGTTTAACTCCCTTACAAATTAAATCCTCTCTTACTGCCTGTATTCCTTAGCAACATAGGACATTCAGATTCAAAACACTAGCCAGTTTCCATTTTTTGCAAACAACAGTAATTAAGGGATTAATATAACCTAATTAATAAAGCTGTAACAGGAACACACACAGTTCTTGCCTGTGAATCCTGATTTAGAACAGGAAGAAGAATTCTAGTAGCACAAAAACAACTGCTTTACCAAAAGCCAGGCCACATTTGCCTCTCTTTACCTATAGCATGGGCCAAATCCTACTAATGTCTTCAACTGATTTGGATTTAGCCACATATTACAAGCATACTGGCAAGCAGCCAGAAGAGATCATCAGCAGATGGCAGAATTTACTGCAATCTATTCTGTAGTTAGACCACACGGCTGTGTCTGCATCACCTGGGGGAATAAGACTTTCAAAGGGGAAGAGAAGAAAAAAAAGGATTCAGAAGGCTCTGTAGCTTATCGCTTTCCTCTCCTCCACCAAAGGAACAAATGAGAAAGATAAAATACATGTGAGCTACAGAGAAATGTCTTGAATGTGAAGCTAAGCTGTAGCCTACTAGTATTCACTAACGAGTGTGTTCCTGATCTCTACACAATTGCTGTGGACATATTCCTTGTTAGTCAGATGATTCGGCATTTATCTCTGTTTCCTCAAGTATCTGTGGGAAAGACATAGCAAGATACCCAGCACATACAGGTCAGAAGTAACAGGCTCCAATATATAGCATGCAGCACAACTAGGGCGTCAACTTTGGTCCAAGTTTTTGAAAGAGCTTACAACAGTTGAGGTGGCTGTATTAGCTGTCTGAAAATAGGGACTTCTAAATCTCATCCCTCCCTAGATAATCCTTGTTGCTATACTAGAATCAAGGGATGCAAACTGTTATCAACAGTTGCATCATGATTTGGAGAAATCAGCTAAAGTCAGAGACACATGTGCTACGTGCTGTTCAAGTGCTCAGCTGAAGACTACCCCTTCCTTGGGCAGCTTGCAATTCATGTAAAATAAGATAGGTAATACTTCATTCCACCCTTTTTTTCAGCTTTTCACAGATGGAGAAAATGAGGCTGAGCATCACTGGCTTTCTCAGCTTCACAGCCTGTCAGAGAAGGTTTTACTGCTGAATCTCAGTGACACAGCTCAAAGACATGCTCAAACCAAACTTAAGAATTCCAGGGGACAGAGCCCAAGTCCACAGATGGAATGAAAACCCAAGAGCAGTTCCAGTGTGTCAAGAGCTACAGTACATTTAAAAGTGAGTAACAGAGGAGAATTAAAGGAAAGAGATAAAGGGTCTGGGGGTGGGGAGGACAAATCATCATTAGCAATGTTACTGCTGGCTTTCCTTAAACCCTTTCCCGAAAGCTTTAGACATGATTGTCTGAGTTGATGTTTTTCAGATGAGGTAACAAAATCTTGCAAAGCTAGGGATCATAAACAGTCTACCACTAGCCAGCTAATTTATATCATTATTTGCAGTTTTAAGCTTAATCAGCACCATGTGTCCCCATGAGATGACTGAGTAACACTGCACAAGGTTAGACCATCTGGTGCTAGGTTTTTACTTTCTTTTGATTTTTAACTGTTACCACTAATTCTTGTGTGCCCACTGTCTCCCTGAGCTTCAAGTCCCTTCTTCTGCCAGATCAAGATCCCATGGACAGACATAAATGCAGACACAGAGAACATTTTTGCCTCCCACCTCCACAATCACTCACAAGCACATAATTTCTCAAACATTTCCATGCCTTATGCAGACTTCCTTTCCTTCCCTTCTTCAGTTCACCCTTCCCCCCCGCTCTCTTCTGACTTCTCAGTGAAACAACTAATATCAGTCCAAGAAAAGTAATGTCATGTCTTCTAGTGACAGTCCATGTTGACCAGATGACCCCTACTGAGCGTACATAAAGCAGAGTTCAGCATGACCACATCTGTCTTCATTCCCCAAAAGAAGATCCAGCGTCTGTGTAAGAACTCCAAGTTTTTTCCTTACTTGGTGTAAGAGCTCTGATGAGGACAGGTATGCACATGCTGCTCATGTGCCTTGCTGACTCCTGCAAGCATCCATTGTTGGAATCTCTCATCAGTCACCACCACAACTTCTTGAGTAAAAGTTGAAAAACAACACATTATATATTCTAGACCAGGACTTGGTACTTCATCCAACTGCTCCTATCAAAATATTCTCCTTAATCTAAAACTAAAGATAATTTCACTAAACATAAAACATCCAATACCAAAGAGCTGTGATAAATCAATTTTCCTTGCCTGCAGTACAATCTGGATTTAGCCACTTAGTACATCTTAATAAACAAGTTATTCAAAGAAAATAAATGAAATGCTTTGCCTTGAGGGATGGACAGTTTTACTTAATAGTTAGGTGTTACAATGACAGAACATATGATCTGTCAGTATGAGCATCTTTTGTTCTCTGGAACATTTTGAAAATGGGTGGTCTGTCTGCCTCACAGTAGACCATGCTTAAGAAGCGTAACACTCCATCCACAGCAATGTCCTTAAAAACAGGAAAACCATTTTGTTAATCAGTAAGGAAATCAAACAGAAATCACCACCATTAGAGATACTGGATTCTGATTCCATATGCAGCTCACACATACCCAAATGAAATAATTCCCTACAACGGCCAGGAGCAACACTAATGTTTATTATGATTATTTAATCCTATCCCCAAAATACACACATATTGACAGACAGTGGATGAAGCAGTTTTCTCCCCTCCTTCCAATAGACCATGTACCAATCTGCCACCCCTCAGGTTATCAGCAAAGCACAGAAATAGCTGTATCTGATCACAGTAATGGTCCATCCATCTCTTCTATACACACTCATTTAGGGGTTCGTTTGTGCCCTGATGCATGAGAGTTTCTCCCCTTCTAGATATTTAATCTGATTTTGAGTAACATGAGCCCTTCCGGGCTCAAGTTTCCTTCAGTCGCTAGTCATCCTAGTTTGTCAATTATATCAAAATTAGTGATCACCTTTGCAACAAATGCCTCTAGTTACCAGACTCTAAGCATAAAAGGCATTTTAGATGGAAGTGATCCTGTAACAATGAGTACGAAAAGGAGGCAAAAAAGGAGGCAAGGGAGTTTGTGATCCCATAGGAAGCAACTCAGAAGGGAAAAATGAAAAGCTGCTCTTTTCTATAGGAGGGTAGCTTTAAAAGGCCCAACAGCAAAATGTTTTTCTGGGGATGAAAGTCAAGATATATAACAGGAGCTCAATACGGTTTCATCAAGAGCTCTTTCAGGATCTTAAAAGTCCAAAAAGGAGTGGTACAAAAATGCAAACAAAGATACATTGATAAGGGTGAGTATAAAGAGACTTGTACAAGCAGAGAGAGACAAAAGTCAGAAAGGCTAAGGCACAGGCACACTATGAGTCACAACTACCAAGGGAAATAAAAAATGACAATAAGGAAGTTAGATTAATAACTAGAAGTGAAAGGATGCAGAATAGACAGATCCATTACTGTAGGAAAGTCTTTTGTTAACCAACAGAGAATGTGGAGAAATACCCAATGGTACAGCACAGACTGGATTACTTTTACCTTAGCTTCACATTATTTTTAATCAGAATTAAGAACTAGGAATTGTAAAATTGGAAAAAATAGAAAAAAAAAAGATAAAATAATATAGACAGGTATACAGAATATATTTAGGCTGGCATGGTTTAATGAGATGTACCAAGAACACTTAAAGAATAAAGTAGTTGTTAAGAATTCATACAGGATAGGTAGAATCCCAAAAGGACAAACCAAATTACTAGCTGTAGAAAGGAAACAATGAGAAGGCATGGTCAGTATAGCTTTGATACCCATAAAAATACTGAAATGAAAAAAGAAAACTTGTCTTAGAATCACATAGGTAATAACAAAAGTCAGAGATCAAATAACGTCAAGTCAATATATAACTTAAAAGATGGCAGAAAAGTAGTAATGTGCAACTTAACTGCCTGAATATAATTGAGCTATACCACGATACTTCATTAATAGACTAAGGAAGTATGGTTTATATAATCAAATTACAGCTAAAGAAGCACAGCTGGCTGAAAATACATTCTTGATCAATCGTTCTTAGTAATTCACTATCAAGCTAGGAAAGTGTAGAGCATGGCCCTACAAGGGTTTACTCAGGGTCCAGTACTATGCAATATTTTTTAACAGTGATGAAAGACTGAGCGCACTTGCAGATTTTGTGGAATTTACCAGTCCAGGAGAAGGATTACAGGCACCTTAAAGGACAAGGCTAACATGCAACACCCATTTCTCCATTTCCAAAAAAAAGACATTTCATTATTTCTTCAACTAAAAGTGATTGATCCAGTAAATGGAAGAAGAAAACCCTCACGTTCAAGAGAGGTACAAATGCTTGAGCAGTAGCCTTGCAGTATTTAGAGAAGAAAGAGTTTAACACTTTCTAGCACTCTCATCCGTCTGGTTTGATGCTGTTCAAGCTGCTGTCTCTGAGAAGCAGGATGTTTGATTGGCTCAAGTTCAGAAATCATTCTGTCAGACAACAGTAACAATAACCTAAGTACTGAGTCACGGTTTATTATAAAAGTTTGAGCATATAAATTTCAGAAAGTTAATAATAGCTGATCCTTGTAATGACAAATAGATCACCTGCCTAGGCCCAAACACATGTTAAGAGAGCTGCTAGGAGGCTGAACAGAAATACTCAAATAGTTCCATCACACTTTTGAAACCATGAGGGTTTCAAGCCTCCAGAGACATCTGGACATCAAGTGTCATGAAGTGGTTGAAACTGACATCAAAACAGCTCTGAAAGGCACATAAAAGTACACTTGCAAAACCATCTTTCATGTGCTCATTTTCACATAAACAGTGGTGACCTGGGGCAAAGAAGATTACCTCATAGAGATTAATGACCACTTGGGGCTGACGTCACAAAGCTTCATTTCAAGCATCAACTGTGTCTAGATAACAGTTAGCAGCCAGGAAATGTCTCACTTCTCAGCCATTAGCAGCAACTGTAAGCACCGCTGTACCTCAAGAAACACATCACTGGCTAGAGATGAGGTAGAATAAAAGGATGGGTTTCGGAAAGAAGAAGGTTCCTGCAACACCCAGAGCTCAAGATTGCAAGCTGGCAATCAGTTTCTACCAGACAAAAAAGCCCAGAATGAAATGTCGGCTTCTGGAAAGCTTTTGTAAGGATTTCTTTTCTATTACTCTGTCCGCCACATCAGTTACTGTTCCTGAAATGAAACAGCAGGGACAAAACCATCAAGGTTCTTTCAGGTAAAACGGTAATTGAGCACAAGAGTTTTGCCTCCCTAAGCAAGATTTGCACATCTCTCTTCCAACAAGTATATGCTTAAACCATTATCTCCCCTCCCCCGGTTATGAAGTAACATCTGAAGGTCAGGTTGTCCTTCACTCATGCAATCAAATCCTCTTTTTCAAGATACCATGTCTCCCTTGGGGCAGCAAATAAAGCAGAGGAAGAAGGGAGCAAAACATATTCTGTATGCAACCTCATGGTTACAAGAACAAATAGGTAATACTATTTCAGTAAGTGAAGAGAAAACTGATTTAAAAACTGTCAATTCCACTAAAGATTTAGGCTCTTGAAGATTTGTGATTCAAGATTTTAGGGGACACTTACTTCATGATAGTAATCCAAGCCTTTGCAAAACCTGCAGTTTGAGAAAAACCACACACAAGATGACAGTAGTTTAATCTATAAAATAAGGAAAAAAACGTAGACATTGCAAAAAGAGTGTGACTAAAGCTTTTGAAATTAAACTCTATTATTTTATACTGCTCAGATACGGTAACCTGCAGCAGCAGGCCAAAGATGGCACAGTAGATGTCTTATCACTCATCCTACAACTTCTGTGGTTCTTGTGACCAGTCCGTTTTTTGAATAGCAGACTTACAAAGGGCTTCTATCCAGGGCTGTTCCTTTGTTTTCAGATGCTGTACCTCCTAGTCAGTGCCAACCTTTTTAAACTTTATAGAGCATGTAACTATTGCAAAATTAAAAGAAATATCAGCCCACTAATACTTGTAAACAAGCCATCAATTTTCTCCCAAACAAAACAGTACAGGGGATTACCTGGGAGAAAAATCTTGCTTTTCAAAAGTGTATGTGTGAGACAGTACAAAGACTAAGTAGAATATACTCCCCTGAACCCCAGTTCCCCTAATCACTTTCCTACTTCACTCCAAATTCATGTCATGTCTGGTAATGGCTTAACTTAAAAACCCAAGCATCCGAGGAACTGTTTTAAACACTACAGACACAAAAAAAGTGTGTAGCACAGAACAAATAGGGCCTACCTGCCCAAAAGGAATTAAATTCCTCCATATTTCTGATTTCTTGCATTCACATCCAACCACAAGTACAGCTGAAATCGTCTTGCAAATAAGAAGATAGTTCTATCTTTAATAGTGAAATACTTTTCAACTTTAAGAAGACATTACAATGGATGACCAAGAGTGTTACGCTTGGAAACAGAAAAAGTAAGGTTTTCTATGAAAAGGCAGACTCACATTTTACACATTAGTTAACTCCTGTTTGACACAAGCCATTTTGGTACCTGCAGACCTCCTGAGGATACTCATAACAAAGACTTGGGGTAAAAAAGAAGGAAAAAAAAAAAAAAGGCAAGCATACACATGTTGGTCTGTTTAGGAGTCGAAACTAGTCCACAGATTAAAAGCCTCCAACCCACACTTCACACTAAGATAAATGCAAGTACCAATAACTGTGTGCTTACTATGTATAGCCTTTAACATCTAGTAATAAAAATAATCCAAGGCCTGCTCAATAGACAGATATTTATGCTGTGAATGTTAACACCTAGGTCCGATTGTCTCCTCAACAACTGACAGAAGCAGACCTTTACAGAGAGACCTTTACAAAAGAAAAATGAATAAGAATTCAACAGTAAACTTGGAGAAAAAATAAATACTTTGGCTTGTATTTTGTTTGGGGTTTCTTTTGTTTTAGTTTTTTTTAAGTGCCCCTTTACACCTAAGGTGTCATCTTCCAGACATCACGGCAGGTGTGTTCTAGCCCACCCATAGCTTCAGGGATTAATTAGATATTCCCTGTGCCTGCAAGAGACCATAATTTCTTACCCAGTGATTACTATTTGCAGGTCTGTTTGATTACAGGCCTGTTTAATAGCATTGTTTCTTCAAAGCTGACCCAACAAACTAAAGTGTTTCCAGTGTTGCTACCTGCAAAGTTGAAAGAAATCCTTCATTTTTATGATTACTACAGCCTTCTGGAAAAGCTGAAACTATGTTTAAATTAGTAAATTCAACGTTTGATCAACTGATCCCTATTGTCAAAGTTGCAAGCTTTTTGTGTCCATTCTTTCCACCAGTTCAGCCTCCTACACAAGCTACATTTTTGCTCATTCAAGATCTTCTTGCTCTTGAGGTCCTGGTTTAAAGGAGAGGGGAAGGGCCAAGAGCTGTTAAACTCACTGTTGGGAGACATCACAAACAAGAAATTCATCAACAAATTTATTCATACATTCACAAGCAAAAAAAATTCACAACAAATCTTTTATCATCAGCTTCAAAGATGTAACAACTACATGGAACACTTATTTTGAGCAATGTCTTTCTGAATCCCATATTTCTGCTCCTCCTGAGCAGGTCAGCACAAAGGCAAAGCTAGCAACAGCAAATGAAGAGTGGAAAGAAAGGGGAGAGAGATATTTACCTTCCATATCTAATTGCACTGGGTAGCATCTGTGGAAACATTTCTGTAATTCATCAGATAAGCAAGAAATTCAACTGTCTACATAGCTGTTCACCAGAACTGCACAGTGACACATCCTATTTGCACCTCATTGAAGAAAGTGAGAAAGACTGTCTTCATTTCTTTTTCCTCAGCCTATACTGCCCAGTTTATGAATTCCACAGCAGCTAAGGTATCAGCTCCTCCTGCAAAGGTTAGGGTTATCAGAAGATTACAGCATTTCCTCTGGAAAAAAAAAAAAAAAAAAAAAATCTTTGAATATCGTCACTTATTTGATTAAGTAAATAGTTGGATTATTCCATAAACTACTCCTTATGGTACTATTTAGACACATATGATTTGTAGAAGTGCACACAAACTTCAGTTACCAAGAGACACAGAAATCTGAAGAAAGCCCAGTAATTGAGACTGATCTGTGCCAGAAGTTTCCTGCATGCTCTTTCCCTGTAGAGGGTGATATCAAGGCTGAGGATGGAGTTCCTTTAGCACTGGATAGGTATGTGTTAGCATTAGGATTTCACAACAGAAAAAATTAATTGCTTAATTGAAATGTCTCTTCATTCTCCCCTGCAGTCAGGTAAGTCATTATACAACACTTAACACCACCTACAGGAAACTGGCAGTAATACCTCCCCAAGTAGATAAGCAATTTGATGAGAAGAGGGACAAAACCAAACTAGAAATCTCTCAGTTATATGCATTTCTATTAAATCTGTAACAACTGGGCAGGGGGTTAGCCCAAAATGGTAAATTTGCCTCAGTGTTTCCTCTCTCCTGAAACAAAGAGTATTGATGAACAAAACAAAAAAGAATGGAAATGTTCATCTTCCTTCCATTTTTCTGCAATACACTATGTTTCCTCACACGTCTAATATTTTGAAATATTTATGGAACGAAATTATGCACACAGAAGCCTCCTCTATTGATCTGCTGGAGGAGAACTGTTTTTCCTAGTGTTTTGATCCCTGATGACTACTAGAACTTCAACCTAAAGTAAACTTCCTAAAGCAATGCTACGTAAAAAGGAAAGCATTACATACAACCTGGCAGAGTAATTTCTGTCCCTCAGATCAGATTTACCATCACTAGAACATGGGGGTAAAGCATGCATTAATCACAGAATAGGATCACAGAACCCCTCAGACTGAAAGGGACCTCAGGAAGTCCCAGATCCAACCTCCTTCCCAAAGCAGGGCCAGATGATAGGAGTACACTCAGCTGAGCTGATTTCCTTATCACTGCAGAAAATTTCTCATACCAGTTTGGACAAAGCCACCCTAAGGATAGTACAACCATACCTTCACTGCAAGGAAGGCAGAAGAGGGCGGGGGGAGAGGGGTAGTAGGGCTTATCAGCACCGCCCACCTGAAATCAGGACACATGCGAAGAATCAGCTGCAGTTACCCCTCTGCCACACCCTGAAAGTAAACAGTAAGGTCATTACAAGTTTGGGGAGAAATGATTCATTATATGCAGGACATGCAATTAAAATTTTTATTCCTTGACAGCTTTGTGAGAGTTAGATGTTCTTGACTTTACCTATACAAGCAACCAGATTAAAAACTCCCACAACACCCTAATTGTAACAGTCACTCACACATGCTTGTCCTTCCCATGAGTCAAACCACACTCTAAATCAACATGACAATTTAGAATTTTCCTCTGCTAAGATTTGTTCCTTTCATTTTCTTTACTACACATTCTTTACTCATTTTTCTTTACTCTAAATAGTCCCAATGATAGCACAATATAGAACGTTAAATATGTAAATCTTTGCTGGATCAGGACCAGAGAGTTCCCTACCACCATTTAATGCTATTTAAAAACCACTTCCCTGTGATCAGCCTCAGCACTTTTTAAATCTTTATTAGAATTGTTCTCAGTGCCTGCAGCTAGTCTTCCCAAAATGTAGAGAAACAGATGCATAGTAAAAACTCTACTTATACCCTGAATGAGGCTAATCAATACAACTCTAAATTGTGTGTTTATTTCCACTTCTTTTAAGGGAAACAGCAAATAAAAAGCAACAACTTGTATCTGGAGGATGGGTAATTATGGACAGCAAGTGTCATTTCAATATAAATAGGGGAAATAAATGCAAATTACACAACACTTAACTCTTACGAATTGGCTGTTAAGTGAGACAATAGTCTACAAGATGTTGTTTGGAGTATCTCATTAATAAAATTCAAAATTGTTTTCAGCAATTATGTGCAATCATTGTCATTTTATCACTGGCCAAAAATAGTCCCTCACTGCATGCTTCAACATATAATTGTATCACAGATTGCCAAGAAAATCATCCTGTCTATAGGAGAGAATTGGAACTGTACCACACTAACACAGAAATGTCACACACTAGCAAAAGAAAATGATAGTTCGGAGTTTAACTTGTTGTTAGAGAAGGCTAGTAAACGTTCTTGAAAGACCAGGGGAAGAATTTATAAACAGAGCAACAGGCCACTTTCATAAACTGATTTTAGCAGGTCTAGAAAAGCATCTTCCAGCCTTGTTTTCACTTGAGAGGTTTACTGTAGCTGGGTTTTACTCTCAAGAACACCTGTACCTAAACTTCAATCTTCCAGTTTGGTTCATAATACTGAGCACTGCACACCCATTTGTGAATTACTTTGACAAGCTACTCTGCAACAGGTGAGTAAAACACTAGTTCTGCCACAGCACGAGGGAATAACTAGCCCCAACTGCTCAGTCCCTGTAACAGCATGTTTGGAGGGACATAAGCAACAATCAGGTCTCCTGCAGCATATTACACCTAGTTACCCAACAAAATCAAACACTATTTCCTTGATTACTGTGGAGACTGTGCCACAGGTAGTGCTTGTCTATTTTTACCTACAGCAAACAGAGCCAAAGCTTAGCCTGGAACAAAAAATCTGGGCAGAAGCCAGCATATCAAACCTGCAGGTTAAAATTCCCTATAGCTCTTGGATGTCCCCATCTCCTCTCCCCATACCCTGCATCCAAACCCTATGTTTTTCCACACAAGCCCTAGCCATATGCTTCACTTCACGCTTCTAGGCAACCTGCAGCATAACCCCATCAGTCCCTTCAGCCTCCCTGAAAATTCTCATAGGCTATCCTTCCCCTTGGCCTTACACACAACCTCACATCCCACCTCCTCCTTGCCTGTTGCTGGCACGCATCTGTCTTACAGGCACAAGAGTTAGTGACAGCCCAGTTATTGCTGTGATTTTAATACACTGCAATGTCAGAATCTCCTCAGTTGGAAAACACTTCCAACCCTTTTTTTGCAGGGAGTCATGCCCACCTAGGCAGAAATAGCAACGGTAGAAATAAGCATTAACTGAAATGAGAACAGCTGGCTACTTCTTCACCTCCTGCACATGCATGGACACACGGAGAGGTTTGCCCACATCACTGACAGAAGCTACTCTAGAGTGCTTGCGACAATGTGGGCCACCTGAAACGTGTCAGAATGGAAAGATGGAGGTAACTAGGCCTGGCAAATTTGATGAACATTTATTTGGGACCTAATTTTGCCTACAATTTTTGTGTGTGTGTCTTGCTGTATCTTTTATTCTTCACAGTACAATCTGCCCATCTCTGTGCAGTTCAGAACTGCAGCTTCAGGCCACCCTGAATTAAACAGCTCCATGTTACTTTCAGGGGAAAGTAAAAATATTTTGCTTTTTAGATGATACGTGTAATTTATAGGGAAATAGATGCATGAAATACATTTGCAACTGAACGCCCTCAAGTTTTTAAGTGAGGTCCTAGAACACTCAGTAAACATTACCTGAAAACTCACCTTCTGCATCTCACTCTTTCATCAGCAGTAAAACTTCCCAGCCTTTGCCATCCATTCCCTCCACATAGCCTGACACATGAAAGAATGTGGGGAGTTTTCCTCAACTGCCACTTGCTAATTTTGCGAGACTAAAATATGGTCTTATAAATTTTAAGAGTGATGAAAATTTGTCTTTGCTAACAAATTTTCCTATGAGTTTAATTACTTTCAAGCAAACCAAACACATTCAACAGGATTTCCTAATAAGAAGACCAAAAACCTAAAAGTACATGTTTTTAAACAAAAATGTGTAGTACTTTTATAACTGAAAAAAATTAAAGATATAAAAATAAACAACAAAATTAAAGGGGACATATGAAATCAAGGGAGGGATTCATCTCTCCTGTCACCACTACTCTAACTCAAAGAAGTTAGACTCATTCAGATGAAGAAGAAAATGTGACCAGCATTCTGTCACAGGTCCAAAAGCACCTAAGTTTTGCTTATCAGTAGATCTACCTCCAGCTTTACAAGTGATGCTCCCACGAAAAGTCAATCAATGCTTTTCAGAAGGGACAATCTTAGGCAGCAGTTGAAACTGAAATCCAAGTTAGCTGTGATGTATCTCCCTAGGGGAAGAGAACAGACCAAAGCAGGAGCAGACAGAATAACTGCCTTACAAGGGGGATAATGACAGGTAGTTTGACAAGCACCATACTGACTTTATAAAATGTTTCACACACACAAATTATGCAATGCAGCTAATAACACAACGGGGGTGGAAGGAGGCTGGAGCAGCAGAACACTGTTCATTCATTCTGATGCCATGTTGTTCATACATTACAGAAGCGTCTGTCTGTGTTTTGACAACCTGCCAGTCCATCACTACCTAAAGCACAAGACTTGCTGTAGGCAATTTGACCCTTTTCTTCCTTTCCTATGCCCTCTTGCTTATTCTAAAGAATATAGGCTCTCCAGTAGCAGCATTTGATGTTTTTAAAGGCAGACTATAGTTTAGGATTATTTTGCATGTTGAGAAAGCCCACAAGCACACTCAGTATTTTCTGTGCAATTGCAGCTAGTTCTCTTATCAGGAAGAATGGCAATTACAGTTTTGTTATTCACACATTTTTCAAACTTAGGACTAAAGTGAGAGTGGGTCTAGAACATCACCAAAAAGAGATGCTTTAAGCAGCTTGGAATAAGTAGGTTAACTGGGTGTGGACATCGGCCTTGTTTTTTCACTTCTACTTGTTCACATAGTTTTAGCGATAAAATAAAATTGTACCTCCAAACATAGGTGTTCATATGCCTTATTTTTCCCACAAGTAGTGGTAACTGAGCAGATGGACAAATCGAGATACCTGTCTGCGCCAAGTTCTTCAGTTGCCATTCAACAGTGAGGGTTAGAAGCATGATGGGAGCTACTTGAATTACAAAACTTAAGGAAGGAGTAAAGGCTAAATCACAAACTAATATTTGAAAGGGGAGATGAGAAAGAGATGGGAGATGTGCTTTCTGCCTTTACTTTCTGTACAAACCAGGTACTTTACAATCTGTACCCACAAGCAACCTCAAATAAAACACACCACAAGGGAAAAAAAAAAAAAAACAAACATACAACATAGAGCCTTGTGTTCTTTCCTCTCCATCTCCTACATCTGTTTAGGCATTTGGTACATAATTTCCTCTGTTTTGCTAATTTAAGTGAAACAAACAGTCATACAAACAGAAAAGGGGGAATTGGGTTCTTAATAGTGCATTGCTTTAGACAGGCTGGCAATCTTGACTGTTAAAGTTTTTTTCTTCTTCCCAAGATAGGTTTCAGCTAAGCCATTAGGTTGCTGCACTCTGAAACCCAGTGTTCAACCTGTTGACTGGAAGGGTGTATTGGATTTAGCTGGGGTGGATAAAATTTTGTTCACAGCAGCCTGTAGGTGTTTTAGATGGCTGACCAAAACAGTGTTGATAACTCACCAACATTTTAGCTATTGCTGTGCAGCACCAGGGCTTTTGTCTGTTTCTCACTCTGCCATCCCAGTGAGCAGGCTGGGGGTGGACAAGAAGTTGGGAAGGGACACAGCCCCAGGACAGCTGACCCCAACTGACCAAAGGGATGTTCCAGATCATATAACATCATGCTCAGCAGTAAAACTGGGGGAGGGAGGTTTTCTAAAGTAGCTGTTGCTTAGAGATTGGTTGGGCATTGGTCTGCTGGTGGTGGGTGAGTGTTTTTGTATCACTTGGTTTTCAGGGTGGAGGTAAGGGGGAGGGGTCATTTCTTCTTCACTTAAACTGTCTTTATATCAACTCATGAGGGTTTTCCCCTTGCTTTTGCCCTTCAATTCTCATCCCCACTCTGCTGGAGGGGGGCAAGCAAGTGGTTGGGGGCTTACCTTCCAGCTGGGGTCAGCCCACCACTGAGGGGCTTGCTAGGTGGCAGTTCTGGTCAGGGAAGATTGGAAACGGGGGGCATGTTCAATTTGATCACCTACTCCTTTCAAACATCCAGAAAACAGCATTTGTTCAGTATTACTGACATACAGTTGCATTTGAACTAGAAATTTAGCTCACCATTGGGTCTGACTAGGAATTGCCTCTCAAACCAACAAACCCTTTCAAATGCATGCTTACCCTGATAACACATTGCTTCTGCCTTCTCCATGCCAAGTACCTTTTACAAGAATTTAAGGCAGAGTTTATAAATGCTTAGTGTCCTGAAAGGTGTTAATATTTAGTCCACACTAAAGAGCTGATTAGTGATTCACAGCAAGTCAAGTCAAAGCTCACTTCTACCAGTCTGTGTGATTTCTTTCTACTACTGCCTACACCATAACAGCAATAAAGCACTTAATGCTGTTTTCAACACAGATAACATATTTCATCTGAAAGTCTTTTAAACAGCACAGGCAAAGGCAACTCATCCCCTTCTCACATGTCCTTTCCTCCAAATTATTTCTTTTGTAGGTATATCCACCAGAATAAATGCTGATATACTCATCCAAGCAAAGCTTATTTTGAAGCCCTAAGAATTTTTTCAAATATCATTTGAACATATTTGAATATTTGAACAGCAGTCTAGGCATTAAGCTCAGGACAGTGCTGATTTCAGGCAAAAAAACCCACCTGTTTTGTAGATATTTGACAGAAAATAACATGGAAAATCCAGCAGGTCTGAATATTAAAATCTGACGTAATTACACGACACCACTGATGACAGAATCAGGTTAAGGTGAGAGCATCCTGTGCTCCCTGTTGCCTTGCACATTACAGATTTTCACTAGGACCAGGCTGTGTCAAACAAAACATGGAATAATGATTTCTACCCTTTTGCACTTATTTTGCTCTAGGTCAAGTGACCACAGAGAATTAAGAACCAAGCTGTGCCTGAGTAAGAACAAACTGTTCTTATTCACAGATCCAGGGTTTCCTCAAGCAGTCATCCTACCATGGATTTTAAATGACTCTTGAAGAGAGTCATGCTCCTATCACCACAGAATTTAGCTGAAATGCCATGCACTGGTTCACACAAAAGCAAGAAGCAGCAGAGGGGGCTTGTGCATTAGTGTCATATGAATATCCCATACACCATGTAGCTTACTGAGGTACCAACAACAAAACAGATGCAACTAGTCCCCCAGTGCTTCATGGGGAAGCCCGTACATTACAGCTGACACAGAGCCAGCAAGACAAGAGAAGCACACTGCACTTGTGTAAGCTCCAGGCACTGCAGCAAGGAAGAGGGAAGGCCAGATAAAACACTTGCTGGCATGTCAAGCTGCCAGTCACACTTGCAGCATGAGAACCACTTACCTACACCCAGAAACCACTACTGACCTTTACAGACACATTGGCAAGAGCTGCCAGTTCAGTCGCTTGCAGGATCAGAGCTATAGCCATATACACTATTTACTGAAGAACAAGCCTCCAAAAAAGGTTGTCACAATATAAACACAAGGGTTTGATTGTGTTGCCACTTTAATCTGAAAACAAGGTAACAACCTGTGAGAGCATTTCACCACTTTTGATTTCTGAGTCTAAGGGCTTCTTCCTACTCATGTCTACAGAGGAGAGCACTAAGCACAGAGCAAAGATGCAAGACCTAGAATTATAGGTCATTTACCAAAGTTACCTCCTTTTGCCTTTGGGTAGAAACATCCTAAAAGTCAGTGCTATAATGACCCAGGTGGTGAATAACCCTTGCAGGGTAAAATTTCCCTATGGTCATAAAAACAGCTGCCTAGAGGAAGAGAAAAAGGAGTGGAGATGTTTGAGGAAACATTTGCTTTCCCTCCAATACCTTACCCCATTGAAAGTCAGAGACTTGGAGGAAAGTTTGTATCAAAATAATGGCATTTTCTGTCTCATTTGCTTCCACAATAAGAGTAGAATAAACAGCTGTGTTTACAGTTTGCCACTTAGAGCGTTTTTTTTATTACCATGTCATATTATTCACAGTGACTTATCATCAAATCCATTTATGTTGTTACAATTGTGGTGATAAATTAGAGTAATAATACTGTTTAACCACAGCCCATTGAAGTTTTACAACACCTTTCACCTTAAGATTTCTGTAGAAAACATAAAACTGCTAAAGTTTCTTGTGACCCTTGTATAACGGGTCCTTTGCTTGTAGTATTTCAGACAGTGAAACTCAGGCATTGGAATTTGCAGAGAGTTACATGGCAAGTCTGTGAAACTTCCATCTCTATCTCATGGCCTCAGTCCTAAAATCCTTCTACAGGTCTTCTTGTATGCTCTGGAAACATAGGGAGACACCATGTCCTGGGTTTGGTAACCCCTTTTCTAGGGCTACGCAGCATTTAGAAGTGTTAGAACTATAATCCTAATCTTTCAGGACAGAAAACTCTCTAGGTGAATGACTACTGATGTAACATGGTTAATCAGTATTCCCATGTCACAAGCAAGAGAATAAATACTCAGAGCGACACCCTCAGACTTTCTGCTTTGTTTAAGTGTTGTTATTGTTTAAGAGCAGAGAGTGGTCCTTTCTTTTGTGTGTGCATGGTGTACACCATAATAGGACCCTGTTTTCTGCAGATATTTAGCATTTAGTGTGAGATGCAAATAATGAAATCCAACAGCTAACATGATGGAGTCTGTCTGAGGCATGAAAAGGTAAAAGAAAGCAGGATACAACTCAACTAGTACTAATGAAGCAAGAAAGAACATGACATTGTGTACAAACTTCTGTAAACAATTTCAATGAGCTGTATTTTTTCTATTCCTAACCTGACCTATTATGAATATGACATAATCTGATGTAACACGCTAGATAACATTAAGCTTGGCCTTGAAAATATAACAACATTGTTACGGAGTCTGTCATTTCCCTTTAATTAATGCCTACTGTGTCTGACAGGCAGCAAGTCTGCATAGCTCACACCAGCGAAATTCAGCTTTGAATGTTGGTTAGGTGTCAGCAAATACTGATTTTTAATGGCAAACAAATGAAAGGAAAAAAATATTATTGGAATCAGATCAGCTGAGCTTGAAAGCTCAGTGATGGCTATGTGTTAGGAGGCATGTAGTGAAAATCTGAATACACATGAGAAAGAAGATACCAACTTTGTCAGTTATGCCAGCTCAAAAAGAACATTTCAGAAGAAGGTAGGCATAAGTTAATAGCCCTGTGTGAATGTCATTCCAACATGTAAGTCCAGCATGAGGTCAAGTCCTGGCATGCAAAGGCCTCAGTCCTGTGCTGAGCTTCACTTGACACATTCTGCCACTGAAAGCTTCTCACTTGACCACTTTCGCTCAGGGCAGAAGGGGGGTAAACAGCCACTAGCCCATGGAAAATTCAGTTACGACCCAAGCCATTCACATAAATACTTAAAGTGCGATTTGAAGTGCAATTGGTGACTTTGCAACAGCAGAAAGCAACATGGTCTCTTTGCAACAGCAGGTCTTCTTAATGCCACACTCCATCAGAATGCTTTCTGATTTAATTCACATGTAGAGATTGTAAATCATAACAAGCACTAATCATAATATGGATGCCTTTGAACCACTGCATTGGAGAAACTCAGCTGCAATTGAAGAAGTACTCTATCCACTCAAAAGCCAGAGAAAATTCTCCATTTGCCATTGACAAGCCCTCTAAAGTCTATCCAAGAACTACTCATCCTGTTTTCCTCCAGTCAGCGCTATTCTCTGCACCAACTTTAGGAGAATTTAAACAGACAGGTATCTTGTGCTGCATTCTATATGGTACATCAGCCAGCCTTGTGATTCAAATCCATCGCTACACACTGCACTAAGGAAAAATGGAATGAGGCTGGGAGAACTTATCTTGCCAGATAGAAGCAGAGCTGTATTATTGACCTGCCAGCTAGAAAGAGTCCTGAATTTAGCTGGTCCTTCTGCTCAAAGAAACTTGCTACTCAGCTAGATCTGTGGTTAAATATCTTGTTGGCAGCACAAATACACTATTTAGTCCTAATACATGGCAACCTATTAGAGTACACAAAAAGATACTAATGAACTCATCAGTCTAAGATAAACAACGATGTACCAGCCTTTGACAGCCTGGGATACAACATTATGATTTCACTACATTTTGGGGTTGGTTCCCCCCTAAAAAATTCTTTACTCTTCTTTAGTGAAAAGGATCTGACGAAGAACTCAGTGAATCAGAATATCCTGTAGATTCAAAAACACCTGCAATCCCATCTCTTAAGAACTGGCTGGTTGGGTAGATCTGTTTATTCACATTTTTTTACTTGTGAAAAATTATAGAACTCCTATACCACTAGACTGAGTTAAACAACAGAAGTTCAACAGGAAGCAGTTGCTGTTCTTTTTTCAAAATACTTATCACACTGAAATGTGGGTCCATCTCTCCCTGTCTGCATGCCTCTGATCCTTCTTGTTAGGGGTGTAGGCAATATCAGAGTGCTGAAAGATTATAAACAGATTTGAACTGTGCCACAGGCTAGCCCACTGGAATTAATAATGCTTCTTTGCAAGGTACATAATTTGCAGAAGGCTGGGCAGCTTAGGAGACAGGCAAGTCTGTGGAGAATTTTCCACACCTCTTATAACAGGCAACTGACACATTTCCAAGTTTTTAAAGTAACATACAAAGAAACACTGTTTCCAATATATACAGAAAGCTCGCTCATTATTTGTGTTTATTGGTTATTATTCAAATGGTTTGAAGTTCAAACTTGGATTAATTTTCGTTATTGTGATTAGGTACTAGAGAACAACTCTGCTCAAATTTGTTGGTAAAGGTGAGAATTGCTCAGTTGCTTTAAGATTTGCATAATTTAAAAGTGTTTAGAAGTGTCATCAACGCTAGTTGCTACCACAAAATAAAAAAAGTTATTCAGTGCTTCCTTCAATACTCTTTCATCTACAGAGTTCATTCTGCAGCCAGGTGCGGTGGACATGGCAAAAAGACTATAGAGACCTGACTTCATTTGTGTCCAGAGACTATCTAGTTCTCTCAGATGTGTTTCACCTACATACAAAATTAAATTCTTCTTGAAACATTTATATGGCTCTGAGATTTTAAAAGTGCTATTAACACAAATAGTGTAGCTTGCATTTCTCTGTATTTTAAATACTGTTTTATAATGGTCTTTCCACTTCACAGTGAAGAATCCCTTTAGTTAGTGACATCCAACTCTCAATTAAAAAATACCTGGGAATAAGAGTCATAGGGTAGCTCACTTAACTATGTCAGTGACTAACTAGATAGATGTGGTTATATTCCTGCAATTTCTCTGAAAAGAAAACAAAAATATCTCAACTCATTATGTTTACAGGGAAACATATCTGTCTCCACTATACATGGCATTCAACATTACTAAGCAACCTGAACAGGCATATGTTTCACTGATACTGATGGGCAGCTGGCACACAGGGAGCCTGATGTCTCGCCACCCTGCTACCAGGCACACACTAATGCCACAGACCAGCCTACGGCCCAGCCCTTCAAAAATATGTTGGTATATGTTACATGGGCAACATTCCATTGAAGTCCATGCAATTAATTATTGTTGACTAGCTTGTACTATGACATCTTATTATATAGCTGAGGACGGAATGACAAAAGTGATACAGTTGCAAAAATTCAGAATCAAATCCTGCATGGTGCTATCAACTATACATCAGCTCATTGTCATGCTGTAGTTCAGCACCCACAATTTTCTCTTCTCCTTGTCCCCAGCTGTAGATCTTCATGTCCAAAAAAGAAGAGAAAAAGGTTAGATCTTGCCATTCTTTTTCCAGACACCCATTCCACTTCATTCCCAAGCAGTTTTTTCTCATCATCAAATTCAGAAAGAGTTAACTATTTCCCACTATTGTACAGAAATCTCCAATAGACAGGAAAATATCAAGTGTGGGAGGGGAAGTTTCCACAGAAGTACAACAAATTATTCTGATGCTCAAAACACATTTCTCTGCAAAGCTACTGAAGAATCCATCAGGATTTCTTTTCTACGCTTAAGATACTCTACAGAATCCTTTCCTGCAGAAGTGACAGAACTTTAGTTAAATGTTATTTAACTAGAACGTATTGCACAGCTTAAGCTAACAGATATTTATTGTATTTACACTTATAGAGAACTCTTAACTGCTTTGTAGGATTTTTCTCAGATTGCTGTGGCAACTGCTACACTTTATCATACAGTTACAACAGTTTTGTTTCTTGGTCACAACTTGCTGTTTAAGCGCCTCTTCTGCCCTGAAGTTCTTCAGAGGGAGTTCCTTTTATTCTCATGAAGAAGTAGAAACCCCAACACTTCAAATGAAATTGTTAATGAACCAAAGTCATCCTCTCTATCCAAAAGTACTATTTTCCTTATTTGCTCTGTCCTTTGAAGAACATGAGAACAGCAGCAGCCTCAGCGTGTTCCTCTCTTAGCCATACCATCTATTTTTATGAGAGTATCAACTTGCTTATAAACATCATGCAGCAACTGAGCTTTTACAAAAAAAATAAAAGTGAAGGAGTATAAAGCTACACCAATCACTGCTAATGGATCCCTCTATCCATCTCTGCCTTGAACTCAAGACCAAAACAAAACACTAAACAGAGTGAGATACTGCTATTATAGATGGGGCAATATGGAGTGGGGCACAGGGCAGTTATAACGAACGCTAGCCCAATTAGGGAAGTTTGAGTGTCAGGCTGTTGAATTCCCTATCATTTCCTGGCACCACTGCCTTTAATTAGGCCTTGGATTGATTACTGCCTTTGTTCTCCATTGACCCACCACTGACTCTGACAGGGGTTGTATTTTCCCCTGCTACAATTAGAAGACAGAGTTCTGAGTGTCAGCAAGCATTACACAGGCAACCAGGCTGCTTAAAACTACAGAGCCTTTAGAGGGAAGATGTGTCTGTGACATTAACACATACTTCTTTCTTAAAGGATACAGTAGGATGAAGTCAGTCCTGGTCCAACAGTAAATTACAGTTGAGGTTAATTCAAATTTGCCATGTATTTACATGCAGTATATAAAAAGAAAAGAAACAAACACAGACCATGACTAGCAAAACAGAATCTACCTTGTTCTGTAATCCAAAATATGAGGAAGGTAAGCAAGAGAGGGTGGAAGAGGCTGCTGTTTGAGCATTTCATTTGTAAAACAGCAGCAACTAAACTGGAGAAAGTAATTTTGTATGCAGGTATGTAGAATATAAAGTTTTATGGCAGTCTAGGGCACTACGGACATCCACGGAGCTAAAGTAGAAATGCAAAAATGCATTAAAGAAACTAAAACCTGAAAGAATGTAACACATAGAAAATCTGTTTCTGCATTTATTGTTTTATGTTTCACAGGCTGGTAGTACTTTGAGGCAACAGCTAAAAAAACAACTAAAAAAAAAAATCAAGTTCCCTTATGCCATGCACTGTACAAAGACAGACATCTTTTTCCCAATGAGAATTTACAGTCTTAGTAGAGAGAGAAAGGAGTCAGAGCAAAGAAGGCAAATAAACAATGGTAAAAATAACTTGTAGGTAGCACAGTTTGTTTAAGGCCATATGATTTGTCTATGCTACTGAAAGAGAGTTACAGCTTCTACATAGAAAGTTAGCAACTATTCACTGTGCCACATTGCTTTCTGTCATTAAAACACAGGTCCTGGGAATCGAACCATTAGGCTCCCTGTGACTGCAACAAGTCATTTCACTCCTCTGTCCTTTGATCTCCAGTCATATATCCCCCAGGGCAGACAAAAAGCTGGAGGATAATTCATTAATATTTGTGAATTATTTGAGTGCAATTTTAAAACTGAACTAATTATTTATTACTAGAACTAAGTCCAGATATTAAAAAAATGTCTTAATGCAATTTGAATAGTTAAACTGTCTGAACATGGGAAGGTTCCTATTGAGTATGATTCTCATTGGTACAAGTAGGCAGCTCAGAGGACGTTAGAAACTGACAGCAATG
The DNA here is from genome assembly GCF_047716275.1 of Strix uralensis. Classification (NCBI taxonomy): domain Eukaryota; kingdom Metazoa; phylum Chordata; class Aves; order Strigiformes; family Strigidae; genus Strix; species Strix uralensis. Next base: position 89,264,699 of record NC_133974.1, on the reverse strand, counting down.
AAAAAAAATTGTGTGGTTTTTCCCCCCTCCCCTCTTCCCTGGCCTTTTCTCTTCCCATCCCTCAAGCTTGACAAGCTCCCACAGTGCAGGACAGCAGCTACCTGTGGAACCAGCACACCACTAGTCAATTCTGCCAGCAAACCCAGGCAACCAGCCTCTAGAGGATATGCCCAGGTAGAAAACGGGTATCTAGCACCCATATTCCTCTACCACATCAGTGCTCCCACCACTGCAGGCACATCCATCTCCACTTAGAGAGGAAAAGACATTGTTTGGGTTCATTTCTCCCTTGTCAGTCCATAGTTACTATTTTGACCCAAGAGATAGTTACAATAAGTGAGCTCTCAGATTTGCTCCTTGGAATGGAGAGGGTAGAGCAAGCTCAGAACCACATGAATTCAAAAGCACACTTGCTTGGGGTCTGGCACCTGGGTCTGAGATTAGTCCCACCATCTCTTTAAAATTTGACAATTAGAGGTATAGGTTTATTTTTACCAAGAAGCTTCTGCAAAGGAACTTGTGGGGTTTTTTGTAAGCTTGTCAAAATAGCTACAATTCCAAAAAGGACTGAGACATGAGACAGAGACACTGGGTATATGGGGCAGAAGTATTAACAAAAGGGCAGTGGATGATGCAAGAGAAATCAAATGTTTACTCTACTCCTAGGATTCCTTGAACTTGTTGAAATACCTGTAACAGGTAGAATCAGCCCTGTATTTGTATTAAACCCCGAAGTATGATCAGTAGTCACAGCCAGGGAACTTGCAATGAGTTCTTTCTCTTCATTCAGCTGTGGTGGAAAAAAAGTGAATTAACAGCACAACAGCCACAAAAGGACGGAAATCCAGTTTCTCTTCCTATCTGCTCCCACACCGTGAGCTTCAGTAGAGAAATCTTAGCCTACAGGACCACAAGATCAGCTTTAAGGTCTGTGGCTACTGGACAGCTATAACAAAATTAAGGTTTGAAGCACAGTAAAGTGCCCAGGATATAATTTTGAGAAGTACAGTGGTATCCCACAATAAACTCACAACCTAGGGAGAAACTGGTATTACCAGGATGTGTTATTTTGTGGCTAATAAGTTGTTTTTTCAGTAACCTCCTTGTAATTAAAATGCAGATGAGTTAAATTTCATGGTGCTTTAGCAAAAGTCCCCATCTTTCACAATACATGTCCATCCATATTTTGAACACAAATTGCTGAGCCACTGAAACTTTCCAGTTAGCAATCCAGACCTCACAGTTTTCAGCCTTGCTGAACACCAAAGGGATACGGCAGAAACTTTCAGTGACTGCAGATTAAGAATTGATGCTGAATTTCTGTTATAATTGCAAGCGCTCAGTCAAATATAAATTTGTTCTGTTGCAATGCAGATACAGTGTTTGATTCATTAAGTAGATATTCCTCTCTGCTCATAGGCAGCATGGCAGGGGTGAAGGAGAATACTGAACACCTAAGGCACGTGTCTCAGAGGAGCTTAACAGCTCATGGCCTGTGCTGACCAGAAATACAGGGCCAAGAAGAGCCCCATGCCCTTGCTGCCACACTCCCTCCAAATGCAGAGAGCCCTGCAGTATATGTTTCGTCACTTAAAAACAGCTCAAGGTAGAAGTTCTCCATGTTGTACAGCTGCAGAAACCTTCCACATTGGACTGACTGTTAAGGAGACAGACAGCAGGGCAGCCCAGTACAAACACCTCAGTCTCAGCAGGGTTAAATCACATCTTTTCAGTCTGTGCAGGGGGAACACAAATGTGTCTGTAAGATGCATTTACGGTTTTCAAGCACCTTTCCTGTTGTTACCAACCTTCTTCAATTAGATGGTATTTAATCCACTATTTTTCACTGCAAGTGGTCACTCATGGCCACACATAAGCAGAGCATGAAACACTACATTTAGACTGTTACTACTGTCAATACTGTACTCGTCTCTCTGCTTGCATTGTCATACTAAATTCACTGCCCTCAGACTAGTTCTAAGGGTAGGAATTCTCTTAAATAAATTGGCATCTCTGCCCATTTTTCTGTCACCTACCAAAAAAAAATATGAGGAATGCTAACAGAAGTGTAATAACTAAGACTGCAGTATATGAAAAGGCTGGCTTTTTCCCCTCTAGTTACAAGTACATTTTTTCATCATGCAGTCATGAACTGTGGGGGGAAAAAGTCATTTGCCTGTGGCTATACGTAGTCATAATGTTTACAAATATTCTGATGTCAGATGAGCAGTTCATGTCTTAATTACTCAGCTGGGTGTAGATATTTGGCTCTAGAAAACACAAATAACTCCAGACTGAAGAACACAGGTGAAACAAGGTCTGATTTACTGAGTAATATTTCAGGCATTGCTAGTACCAGGGGTTTGGGAGAGGGGTTGGTTTTGCCAGGTTAGCTCCCTAACAAGCTCAACACAAGGTCAGGAAAGTAAGTGCTGGCACAAGAGACAGGGCAAGAACGTGCACTTGAGAGGGTAGGACTGCAGAAGCAAGGCAACAGGGGCCCAGAGAGGCTGTAGAACCTCTGGCCTTGGAGGTGCTCATTGCACGAGCCCCAGAACAAGCTGGGCCAACACTGAAGTCCACCCTGCTTTGAAGAGGAGGCTGGACTAGGTAACTTCCAGGAGTCCCTTCCAACCTAAAACATCTACCACCAAGCCTGGCAGCACTCCAGCTCAGGGGAGCTACACTGGCATATCATGCACCTTTCCACTTCCACAGAATTGGATTGGTGAACTCAGTTTGAATTTTCCATCTGTGATGACATTTGGTAAAAGGATGATTAAAAGGGGTGATGAGGGTACAAAAACAAATTGTAGCTTTATTAGCCCTGTGTTTATTTGTAGGTAGATCTACATTTACTCTCATGCAGCCAATTCAGCAGGCTGTGGTTAGCCTTATAAAGATTTAATTGTGCAATGTCACTCCAATTCAGACGGCTTGTTCACATTATCACCTCCGATGTTGGTTGAGAGGTGCTCTTTGATAACACCTGGCACCCAGAGTGAGGCCTGCTTTGAGATACCTGCATACACACTGCTCACTCCCATTTTGTTCAATATTCAAAACTCTTGCTTACACATCTGCTTTTAGTCATTAATGTGCGAGCAAGCTTGCTAAAGACAATAATGTATTCCAAAGGCCCTAACTTCACTTAAAACTGTATTTTCATGATTCTCTACCACCAAATGAAAGACAATACCGAGGCTTGGCTAAACACCACTATAAAAAAAATCAGGTCTAGCATGTGGAATTAAAATTTCTTATGACAGTGATTCCAGTTGTAGTTCTCAGCTCCTTTAGGCCAGGCTTAAGAAGCCCTGTTTACAGAACCACCAAAGCCTTTGCGGTCTGCTATAAGTTGTAAGGAATTCACAGCAACTCTGAAAAATCAAGTCAACAGAATTTGGAATAACTTAGCCAACCTGAAAATTGACATGATCCTTCACAGTAAGTTTTCTCTCCTTCCTAATCAATAACAAGATTAAAATGAAGGAAAAGAAAAGTCTGATCCGTTCTGGTTTACCAGCTCCTGTAGACCCTGGCTACCAGGCAACAGAGCTTCCTTAGGGTTAGAGTTAATTGCTATAATCACAGAGCCAGCGGCAATCCTATCCAGGTGAGTCATTAGTTAGGGAAAAGAAAATTATCAAAGGAGAGCAGAAAATGGGGTAGAGAGGTTAAAACAGCATAGAAGTTTTTTAAGGGAAAGAGGTGTACAGTGCGTTTGCTGGTTACAGGAAGAGAAACAGCAATATATAAAGCAAGCATAGGGCTGTAGCCAATTAGCAACTCCATGTTTTGGTCGCGCTAACAAGCCTCAGACTGCCTGACAGGATCCTTCAACAGGCAATGATGAAGGGAAGCACAAACTCCAATATTGCTTCACCCAACACAGGGGAGGCCTCTAACAAATGCTGGAACACCTACAGATACATTGCACCCTTGTTTTACACCCTGTAATTTCACTGGAGTCACTACAGTTGCCAGAATAAAAACAAGAATGGAATCTGGTGCAGGATGTACAGTTTATAGTGAACATAATTATTTTGCAGTTAATTGTACATGCACTGCAATATGTTTCCAGTGGATTTTCTACCTTAATTCTCATGCTGGCCTCCAGCTCACTCACAGCATGCTGCTGGAGGTCTGACATAAAAACAGTATTATAACAGGGCATGCAGGTTACCACAGATGGTTCAAATTAAAGGCAGACTAACAAGTCATTCCACAGACAAAGAGGCAGCACATCCAGCACTGCCCAAAATGAGAACAGTGTCTCCAAACATGCCTGCCTCAAGAGACATTGCAGCACTGATGCCCACTCTCAGAATCCACAGCCACTTGGCTGACATCCAGGAACAAGAGCTAAAGGACTGGACTCTCAAGGCATTGGCCAAGCAAAGCAAGCACATACCTGCAATCCAGCAACAGTGGGGACACCCTTACAGAAAGTTACTCCTCTGCATTAGGTGCACCCAGCATCAGAAGCACTTCAAGAGACCCTCTGGTACCTACAGAGCTATGCAACATTTTTTATGAAGCCTAGCAACATGTACGGGACTCTGGTAGGCATCACAAGAAACACAAGAAGATAAATAGCTTTGAGAAACTTGGCCAAAATATCTACAGAAGTGGAGGCTGTTAGAGCAGTAGCATATACTCAAATTGTGGATGCTGAAAAATTTCAATGTTACCTTAAAAAGTTACTATTAATGTAACAGCCGGCAGGAAAGCAGGCATTAAGTGATTTATCCATGATAGCAAATGTTATTATTTCTTGTTCTTAGCATGGTTTTTCTGAAAGATGAAGTTTTCTCAGAAAGGACTTTCACCCCTGAGATCGCTCTATAGAACTGCAGTGAAGCATTAGCCTGGTTTCCCATTCACCTGGTAAAACTGCAGAGAACAAACTAGCTTGGGGTGCACTTTCTGCCTACTGTTCTCTGGGTCTCAACCTCATGAGGATTACAGACAGGATTCTAAATAGGTGTTTGTAATACTAATAATGATGCTTATGTTTGGATCAGAAAGAATGTAAACAGAAAAAAGTTATTTTCTTTGCTTGACAAGCATCATGACAATAGCAGTGAAAGCAATACAATCCTTAATGAAGAGGAAGACAATTAAAATCTGAAAACTGGTATTTCTGCAGTTTAAACCTTGTGAATAATCACAGTAACAAAGAATGTCTGGGGATAGGAAAGAGAGGGAACACATTTAAGATATCATGTAAGTCAGTACAAATTGTTACTTATAAATTCTAGACATATTTTCAAGACAAACTTTTCAAAAAGTAGAAAAATGCTTTCACATAAACATTTATTCTCCTCAGGCAAGAAAAACACTGAACAATCTATTCCAATTAATGTTCTAACTAATGAAATGACGAAGGCCCCCTTTCTGTTCTTTCAGATACAGTTTAATAGCATTTATATGTTGTCAGGCCTTGCATCATCCATTTGATCTCTGGAAAGGCAGACAGAATACAAAACAAACATTAACAAATACCACATGAATCCAGAATGCCTAACAGCATGCCATTCACAACAGCAGACAGCCAAGGACAATTAAATTATTCATAGATATGAACTGTCCAAGGTAGGAGGAGAAAAGAAAGAGAATTAATAAACACTCTCTTGAAAGAAAATTACAAAAAACACCCAACCCCATCAGCTTTTTTTTTTTTTTTTTTTTCTTTTTGGGTTAAACTAACAGCCAGCTTCTGGTACCAATCAGAGAATCAGAAGTCAAGGTCTTTCTAAAAGACTTTTTGTCATAACTGGGTAATTAGTTACCGTATATTCAACTGCCATATTCCAATCCCTTTAAGGCCGACAGCTTTGAAATGCAAACCACAACTCCCTTCTTCCTCTCTGCACAGAGTCAGAAGAGCCAGTGCTGAGCCAGCATATAAAAGCTGCTGCAGAATGAGATGGGCAACATTAGCAAGAAAGGGAAAAGCCCATTAGTCAAGAGCACAAGCACGTAAGAAACTTGGACTCCATTTTATGCAACTAATTAGTTCACCAAGTTATCCTGTATCTCCTCTCCTCAGCTGTAAAAACAGAAGCAGCAGACATTTTACTGAGATGAGATCCATGCATGTACTCCAGTAATGGGCACATTAATGTGAATATTTGCAACTGTGTGAAGTCCTGTGACTTGAAGCGGCATCTAAGTGTTACAAACCACTCGATTCTACCTCTAGGAGCATCTGTCCTCTTCCACTGAGTGATTAAAAAAGGTCTTTTCCTATGGAAACTTCTGTGGGGAAAGTCCCATTCCACATCACAAGCAAATATTAAAGCTTTTTACAAAAAGCCAGCAAGACAGACAGAAATAGCCTGAGGGCAAAGGGTAAAATAGCAAGAAGACCAGTGCTCCAGTAGTCAAGGAACAATTCAAGAGAGGTGCAGCAGCAGGGTGGAGCAGACAGCTGTGCACAGCCATCAACACCACAGCAGGGTGGTGCAACAGGACATATATCCTCACCTCAGCTGCACCCAAACTCCCTATCGGATTTATTTACATTGCCAGTGAAGGCAAACTTCAGCTAGGGTGCTTGTTAGTGTAATCTGGTAGCTAAATTATGCGTGCATGGTAAATCCTTCTGCCCTGATACACAGTGTTACCATTCTGCTACTCTGTCATAGGTTACCACTTTATAGCCTTGCAGCTAAACCCACAGAAGTTCATTTCTCAGAGCCCTGAAGTCTGATGTATTGGCTGGAATTAAGAAGAGTAGGGAATTTATCCAGATCTTTATGTACTGGGAGTATACGCTAACTACCAAACATTGGGTTTTTTTGAGGTTGGCCAGAAATTCTACCCTGATCTCAAGAGACCTTTCCATCAAAGCTTAAGTTACCAGAGTTTCAGTTTCAATGAACATCGCCTCAAAGTAGTCAAAAAAATACATATTGAAGAAAGGTAAAGAGCAAATCCAATTCATTCCATGAATCAGTGATGTCCAGTGGTAACAAGGAAAAGATGAGAGGCTTTACTTCAGTGCAAAATAGATTTTCAGGCTGTCTCGCTGCCTTTTGAAGACAGTAATCATGATTCTTCAAAAAGGAAAAGAAAGAATCCAAGACCTTTCCCTTTTCTTTCCCAGCCACCACAACCTTTACTAAAACCACCACAACAAAATAAAACAACTAAAACCAAACCATGCTGATTACTTACCCTAATTATACATGTGTCTGGCCAAAGAACAGAATACATAGAACACATTTCATTTTAGGCTTCCAGAAGTAAAAGACCTGTCCTTTACCCTGAAAGCCATTTTGTCCAATTTCAAAAAGCTGTATGGCTAATCAGTGAGAGGACACTGGGAGTTCTGCAGCCATTGCTGCAGAAAGCAGTGCAGAAAAAGAAGTATATACACACATACACATATATGTGTACACAAAGAGGGCAAATTCATATACAAGCTGCACTGAAGCAATGAATCCTATCCTCTCATTTCATATGGAGGTGGGTAAATAATGGCACAACAGAGATTTCATTCATGTAGAGGTCTAGGGTATGCTGGGAAGTCTCAGTCTGACAATTTGCTGCAGATGCTTGCTTAGAGAAGCCATTTATCAGTGTCACCCATGCGCATTACTACACACTGCTTCCTCAGCAGCATGATTCCACACCAGCTTCCCACATAGCACACCCTGGTCCTTGATATTTCAGGCACAGAAATAGCCCTTATCTGGGCCTTAGCAGTGTGTGCTTATTGAAACGATTCCTATTATCTAAAGTGCACGCATTTGGAGTAGGAAAGGGACCAAATTTATTTCCTTTGCTGCTGAGAAGAACAGCAAATTAAGAGAAGTCACAACAGTTTTCCTTCCTCTTCTCCCCCTCCTCTTTATACGCCTGTTTAGCTCATTGCTTATAAACAGCTAACACAAGTATTAACATCAGCAGAGCTGATTCCTGGAGGATACGGGCATCTTGGATGTTTCATCTCTTGTTATACTTAAGTGGAATATTAAACAGGCAAGACAGTGGCAGACCAAGCTAGAAAGAACTAAGTAACTAGGACTGACAAAGAAGGTTGGCAATTTAAAGTACTTCAATCTGTGAAGTGCTTCATTTAGAGCCATCAGTGCCAGTACATTCAGCCTTCATATATACCCCTCCACCTTTAGCTCTCCTCTCACACCTTAAGTCTTTTCTATTCTCTTTTTAAAGTATTAGGAACAAGTACTACTATTTAATAGCACACCCTTAGAGTGTCCAGTATTATAATACTACAGAATTAGTAAACTCAACACTATAAGAATTCAAAATAATCTGGAAATCAAACATTTTTTTCCTTCACAGACAGGCACAGGGAAAGGAGAAGCCAAGCTGAATTCATAACTATTGCTGAAGCACTAAAATGTATGTCATGTATTTGCTATGTTGGCTGAAACTGTTAGTGCAATGTGTTGAGTCCCTATTTTACACCAAGTCTCAAGTATGGAACATACAGGTCTTTGTGACTGGTAAACAAAAGAGAAACAAATTGGATGTAAGAAAGAAAATCTAGTTACACCCTTAGATCGCAGGGTGCACCAGTACCTTAGTCTTCGGAAAACCTCATTTCAGAATGATAAATGCTGAGGTGCATTAAACCAAAGGCAATTTTGCTTTCACTGCCTTCTACTCTTCCAGCTGCTTGCTGGTTTCTGTTTTGAGAGAGATCGACAGATAAAAAATTATAGGGATGGTTTTTTAAAAAGAACAACAAAAAAACCAACCCAAAACAAAACACAACCTTCATATAAATTATTTCTGTAAAGCTTTAAAGACATCAGCAGCGAGCTCAGCCTTTTAAAGGACTCTGGTTTATCACGCGCTTCTTCTCCCTGTTTCCCCAGTGTGCCACCTTTCCCATAGAAGCACTGTTCCTTTGCTGCCTGGACCAGCCAAAGCACACTTCATCTCCCACTTCATTTCTGTCTCCATTGTCTGTCTTCCTCTCAAAGCCCTGTACTTCTCCTTGTAGTAGGTCTTTCCTATTTTCACAGCAGCTTATGTCTTTTTGGACACCAAAATGTACTGGCCAATCTGCTGTAAGTGCCTACCCTCAGCCCTTGCAACTTTAAAAATTGTTAACGGTGATGTTGAAGGCAAACACCCAAGAGTTCACCGGCCAAGAAAAGGATAAGTGAGAGATGTGATCAAATACCTCTAATAATTAAAGATGATTGCAGTGGGGAAGGCAATTCTGAAAAGATTTATTTATTTTTTAATATCAGAACTCTCATCAAGAACTTACAAGAACCAGATCCCATCTGTTCATTTAAAATGTGAACGCATTTCAATGAACTGCCTGCCCCATCTCATATTCTTCAAACAGCCTCTTTGCAGGAACACTGAATCAATGACTTTACAAAAACTAACTCTGCAAAATCTTGCAGAGCCTTGTTTTCATGGTGATGGGATAGTGTACCCAAAAGCTCCCTTAAGCCAGTTTCTTCTCTGACCCACACCACCCACCACAACTTCTGCCACCTCTAAATCTATACCAAAATCCACAGAATTTTTGTCAAATCCATTATTCAAAAATGGATTTGACACACAGTAAAAAAGGAAGTCTTATTAGGCATGCTAAAAGAGCAGCTCTGGATTTAGGCTTACCACCCATGCTGCAGAACTGCTTACAAAGCCATCACTAATGGCCTTCCAGCTACCCATCATTTCCCCACGTTCAGTCTGCCCAGACAGCTAGCTATTCCTTTCTTACAAATACCATTTTAATTGCATCTCCCACTTTGTTAGCCTTCTCGACCTCCAGTAAAAGCCATCTACAGTCTAACAATCTTTTAAATCTGACACTCGCACCGACTAGCACACTAGCACACTTGTATGCCTTCCTGCTAGTTTCACATGTATGCAGGCTTATTGTCAAGAATTTCCATTAGAACTCTAACGAGTATGAGCTGAAATGACAGTTTTAGGACTAGTGGGGAGCGAAAAGGGGGGAGGGAGTGAAAAGGGAGAGGTGAATAGGGAAGAATATGTATGTGTATTGCAAATGCCCCCTGTCACCAAAGACTTCATTGTGCCTTGCTGGTGCCAGGGCTTCTCCAGTCCCCACACCTCCCTCCGAGCAACAAATGCCAGCCGCACAGCCTCAGCCACTGTTAACTCTTCCTGTGGGAACACTGCCAGCAATTTCAGCAATATTAACCCTGGGAATACTAACATGATTTAGAGGACTTGTTAAATTTTAATGATACCATTAGAAGAGAGGAAAACACACGAGTCACAACTCCCAATTTGGTGCATTTGGCTGCTGAATAGGATATTAATGTTTTTCTTTGCCTGGCACTATTAAATGAGCAGTGAAACTAATAGAGAAATGAAGAGTAATGACTTCTATTCTTGCTGTTCAGCGCCTGCTTAAAGCCAAGCCTACCTTATTGCCCACTAGGCTTTCTGCTGGAGTCCATCAGGTGGATGGAGTAAACGGGTAATTCTTCCAGCAGGTCAGAGGTTTATTTAGCTAAGAGGCACAGAAAAATAAAACTGTCCAATCGAATTAGTAGCATACAATCATTCAGGCTATCGGTTAGAAGGCAGAAGTCCACTCTCCTGAATAACTTCAGCATAATCAAGTCCAAGTTTGGCTTTGGTAAAACAGGAGATTGCCCAAGTGACACTTACAGAAGCCAGAAGAGAAACATGCCAAGGCCAAGTTCTGCCCCACTTTTAGCAAAGGACTCCAGAGCAACCATCTTCTTCAGCACTGTAGGAATCTCTTTCATATCTTCAAGTACGCCTATGACAAAAGGAATGGGCAATTCCCAACAGAACCACAGAGCAGCCCACAGAAATTGAGGGACTGTATTCCTGAATACTCATTTATCTTAAGTTAATTATGAAGGTGGGAGAGAAAGAGTGAATGAAATACACACAACTTGGGGAAAATTAATTCCACTGCTGAGGTGGGTCTGCTCAGACAGTTTTGAACAAAGTTGAAACCCCCAAACTACTGACTTTTCACTTTTTCTTCAGAAAAAGAAAATATTTACTGTGGTGGATGTCAAAGTCTCTTTTCATTTGCTTTTCCCCAAACATTCATGTGAGTAGAATTTTGTTCCCATGCAAGTCCATGGAATAGAGAAGCTGTTGTGAATACTCAGGTGCAAATAAACGATCACATCAAAGTATTTATGATTTAGGGGGCATGGTGAAATATGTTAGAGTAGAGGTTTGTTATTAATTGATCACAGAAAATCTGCAGGTCAAAACACATTTGTGAAAAACAAATACATATAAAGCAAGTTCCATTTGAAGGTTATTTGGAAGTCAAAACACTTAGACTGTTTTCCCAATTTAAGATTTTCCTCAGACACTAGAGCTGGATGGATGCTTTACAGTCAAATTGCACTGGATACAGATACCCTATCTCCAGCATACACAGTTCCTCTGACACACACCACCAGCAAGAAATTTAAAATGTTTTCCAGAGCCACACTCACATTGGCTTGCAGTATTTTTTTACTAGAATAAAATAATTTTTAAAAGGCATTTGATGCTCTTTTCCTGAATCACCAAATCCATTGAATAAGATCATTAACCAGCCACTAACAAAGCAGACACCATACGGCCTGCAAGTTAAGTTCTCCTACTCGTAGGGCAACAAAGTGAGCAGACTCAGCTCTACTTTTTTTAATGGGAAGGCAGGACAAGTTTAAATATGCAATACAAAAATCTTATACCAACACAGGATTTACTTACATGAATCTAGAAGTGTCCAGTTCCTTCAGAGGAGAGGGAATTCTTTAGTTTTCATCATGAATTGTAGACCAAGTCCAACTTAATACCCCATCAGTTCCCTCAGGTCTCTCAAACAGAAATTCCTTGGCAATCTTTTTTTTAATTTTTTTTTTTTTTTTGCACAAAGACTACTGCCAAATACAGTTTCAGAGGAAAGCTGAGAAAAGGAAACCAGTCTGAAGGTTTCTTCAGACTGAAATCTTCTTTCTTCCCTCCCAGAAAACAGAATATTTTACAATATATAAGAAATGCAACCATAGACTATATGATTTAATAGTACAGATTGAACAGAATAGCAGGTCTTAGTGACAACTAAAACTGAATATAGTTGAAGATTAAAATAAATTTTAAGCAGCACACCAATGCTGGAATGGCAAGTAGATTTTAACAGCTCTACTGCACTGTATTATTTCAAATAAAATATATTGAATTCTGATACCATAACAATAAATCTGAGCTGTAATTGAACACACCAATTTCTTAAAACTGATTCTTTTGTATAGCTGGTATCGTATTTTCCTTTACTTTCTCTTTCATAAAGTAATTAAAAAGTAATCCCTATATTCTGTACTAGTTACAGCTGAGGTTACGGTTGGATGCATTGTGCTGCTCTCATCAGTACCTTTCTCATCAGAGATCACTGGCTCCTCGCATCTGCTGTTGTAATAGCACATCTCGTCACTCCCTGACCTTTCAATCAAAAGGATCTGAGTTTAGAAAGCAGCACAATTGAAAGTGTTTGAACTATCTATCATTTTGATAAGAACTAAGGCAGGGAGCAACCACCATGTATTCACAGCGGAGACCTGCAGGGATGCTCACTTACGACCTTCAAGGGGCCAGGATGTCTTAGCCCTGCTCAGCCCGAACAGCATGTCTAACTGCTGCTTTAAATGCATGCAAGTATTCCCTGGTTAGAGATCTATGATAGGTAGAGCTGTGGCCCAGATGAAATCCTGATGCTTTCACTGAAGTCAGAATCCCCTCACTAGGGCCAATTTCATGTTCTCAGACTGAGAATGTTCAGGTCTGGACCTCTTCTCTCTCCCCCTCCTGACTTCTTTGCTGTTTTCATAAGTAACCAGCAACAGTTCATGTTATACAAGGAAAGGAGTTTTCAGTATTTGACATTTCTTGCAGGATCTTTTGAACAGCCTCCATCCCAAACTCAGAACGGTCCAGTCAACATTCCCCTGCCCTATTAAGTGTCTTGTGTTGGTCTGTGCTTCTGCTTGGAGAAACCTCAGAAACACTCTCAAAACATGATAAGCTATACTGTAATATCATCTGAAGAGGGGAGTGGAGAGAAAAGAAGCATAAGCATTTGCATATTCTGGTTGTAGATGCTACAAGATATTACAACTGTACCAAGAAGGTGTCCGATTATATATTTCAGATTTCAAAACCAGAGATCTAAACACAGTTCTCAGTAGCTTCATTATTTATTTTTTTTAAAACCCTGGATTAATGGAGGAAGGTTGCACAGAAGACAATTGAAAATAAATTTGGACAACGTAAGTCATTGGGGATTTGAGTTCTGTAAACCTACGAATACGGATGCAGCCACAGTGTGATCATCTAAAAGAACGTTGCTCCAATTACCACCCCATGTTAACAGAAGCTGTTCAATGAAACATTGTCATGTCTTTCAAACGTGCAAGCTGAAGCTTCCAAAGAAAAGCAGCATTTCAATGTGCGACTGCAGCAGACTGCTTGCAGTTATTACTTTAGCACTGCTTTCTAGAAGAGCAATACCTTAATTGTTGTGACTTCCATCAGGTTCACAATGCAACTAAAATTTGGTCCAATAATGGGAAAGGCTGTGAAAGATACTTCTAGAACTTTCCACTCTTAGGATACTACTTTATCAGGGTGTTATTACATACTACAGCTTGCTTAATTCAAAGTAAATGGGCAATCTCCTTTTCTGCAAAATTCTTGAATTGCAGCTTCAGCAACAAATAATGTGGACTAGGAATTATTTATCCAGTGGCAGGGGAAAGCCCATATGCTTGTATTCCTCACATTTTATTAATATACATGCCTTTCAAGCTACAACATGACACTTTCCTAAGATCTAAGCTAGCAATTTAAGCAATTTAACTTAGAACATCTCTCACACTTTTGACATGCAGACCACATGTCACAAAACACTGCAGTTCCTACTACATCATTATGTAGAGCATGACAGTCAAGTTTATTGCAGTGGCGGGCTGCAAGTTCAGTGCTTAGAAGCACCCCAATTATATGATGTCAAAGGCTATGTGCTGCTGATGTGGCAAAACTGCAGTGTCTTTCAACCCTACGTACACAGCACTGCAACGTTCTAATAATCTGCTGATGCAGGCGTGAATCCCATTACATGCCGATGGCCCATACTGGTAACATGGGACATATTTTCTAACACTGTCTGGGAAATTCAGCATGGACTACCTTTCATCCTCCTCCCCTTCCAAAATTATACGCCAGAATCCTAAGCTTGTTATACAAGATTGCTACGGATGTTGCAACATTTACTACTAAAAAAATAATAAGACTATCTAAAGATATGAGGTGGTTTTAGAGATCGGTGCAGCATTAATGGCATGGCCCATATAAAGCACCTTGAAGGGACTTTGTCACTTAATAGCCTGGCATGAAAAGGCCAGCTACAGACTAAGCATAGACTGTGTATTTCTGAATGAACAGCCAAGTCTCTGTCAAAAAAACAAACAAACAAAAAAAACAAACACACAAAAAGAACCACCAAACAATTTGATCAAAATTTTGCTCCTCCCTAGAGATTTACTTCAGATAAAATGTCAGTACTTCCCCCTCCCATACCCCACCCCACCCCCCCACCCCAACAGCTCTGGCTACAGTCTAAAAGTATTTTCTTTTCTGATAGGAAAAACACCACAGTCTCAATTCACTAAGTATAATCATAGGCCTGTTCCTAATTTCCAGGGCACTCAGTAATGGCGAGCCTTTTAATCCATGGTGAAAGCTACAGAGCTAACAGTTTTGACAGCCTCCTAAAAAGCAGTCTTTAGTATACAGTATCTTCATCCTTACCTCGAAGACATTTGCAAGCTTGAAAGAAATATTTATATCAGTTCACATGTTGACACTGTGGATTGCAGCAGCAAGAGAGCAAGACTTCCAGCTGCTTCTAAAAAAGGGTTTACATTAATTCATCAGAGGTGAAGGCATATCCATTTGTCTCCTCTGGACCTCTGTAAGCAGCTGTAATTCCAGGGCAAGCGAAGTAGCTTGTGGTTTCCCAATTTGCCAGGAAACATACAATTGTAAGACTGAGTTATGCTAAATGTTTGGTATTGTGACCTGTGATGCAACACAAAAGAATGGTTGTTGTTGCCTAAACTTTAATGGAGTTAATCCTTCCAAATGCTGACAAATTACTGCCTCAGGCCATTTAAAATCACATTTCTAATGCAATAATCCTATCTGCATTACAATGAGTTGGGATGAAATGATTAGGTGCCTGAGATTTTTTGCACAGTGAATTAAGTCACCATACAGACTGGCCGTGCTTGTTCACAAATTAAAGGTCTGGACGGAAATGAAATTCCATTATTCTGCCACTTGCTAAGCTTTGAGGAAGGGTTCATTACTGTCCTGTCTCTACTGGGAATGTTTCTAAAGTAGCTACAAGCTAACAGGAACCTAGTTTTCACTAGACCAGTTTCAGGGCTTTCTTCATTATTAATAATTATTAGTCAAGTCTTTGACTACTGAATACCTCGGAAATAAAAAAGGCTAATTCAACATTATGCAAGCAAAAAATGACATAGAGTCTCAGGAAATTTGTGGGAAAAAAAGAAAACAAAACTGTACCCTGAATGCAAGTCCTTTCCTTCCCTCTTCATAAACACACTGTGCTAAACCAGAATTTACCAATTCCTTATACTCAGAAGCACAGACTTTTTAGCTAGGGGACAGTCCAGAATATAAACCACCTAACAACATCAGTGCTATCCATCTCCAGCATTTAAAATAGTATCCTTACTTCCTGACCCATTCACAACATGCCCAAGCAGCTATTCATGTCTACACATTCAAATTACTTCTTGGTTTAAAGGCTCTATTCAGAATTTTTGAAATCCCATACTAACAAATCTATAATCGCCAGCTTGAGACTATAGCTATTAGCATTCAGTTGATTATTCACACACAATATAAATTGATACTCATAAATATAGCAACTCTTCAATTAAACTTAACGATTGTTTTTTGTCAGATATCTGCGAGGTTAGTGTCCCATTGAAGCCAGAAGATACCACAGGCTTGAACTCAAGGCAGCCAGATTTCACACAAATTCTGATAAACAGGGAGGGAGTATGATGCCATAAACTTCTACGCTAGAACTTTGTCTGATGCCCTTCTGAAAATACAGCCTAAGAAAAAGCTTAAAGTTAAAAAAAAAAAGTCAATATTAGTGATTTTTGAGACAATCCTTATCATCATGCAAATGTCTGATGCTATAACAAAAACTCCACAAACAATTGCCAACCAAATGCTCTAAGATCCTCTCAGTTACAAACTGCAATGTGCAACTATAACAACCACCTGTGCTAATCATTTCCCACAGGCGTGCTTCGCGTGGGGGTTACAATAAGATTTAATTCTCATAAAATATAACCCCTTGTATGCACATAATTGCTGTATGCCATTAAGTCACATCTGTATCACAAGAGGGGGAAAGAGAAACAACAAGCTTTTAGCATTTTTCTTTTTGTAATTGGCAGGGAACTTTGGCATTTTAAATGGTTAATACAAAGTAGCGCAAGTATAATTATATATTCCTCACGCTTGAGCCTCAAAAAAAAAAAAATTCCAAGTTTTCACCCTGTTGACATATTAGGAGAGAATGCTTCTATTTAAAACTGAAAGCTCAACACCTCAACACTAACAATGAGCTAGTCAGAAGCAGTTTGCTCTAGGTTAAGTGTGGCTTTTTCTGTATCAAATGAAAAGCTTCAGTACATAGTTTCGTGCATAAAGCCTCGTCTGTTTATGCAACAATTAAGTATACTATTACACTTTGCAGATATACACAAACCTTTACATGATTGCACACTGTAGAAAACATCAATATAGGTTCACATTTGGATAGGTTACTGCAGATTCCACTATCTGCTACTAGATACGTGTCAAAACACAGATACCCTCATATTCTGCTTGTTCTGCAACACAATACCTCAGGTTATATGCATTTCTAAATACAGTATAAATGTGAAACAGGTGCCACAGACTATATTTATAATGCTAATGAAATCTCTAGCCTGTCTTCAACAGCACCAACAAAAATTGTGCAAGTCAGCTAGATCTGGCTGACTAGAAGATGATGGATACATTTTAAACGCTCCATTTAATTGTTCTAATAAAGGCATGTCGCCAATTAGCTGTGTCCTACTGGGCAGTCTTGAGTTATAAGATGCTTTGCAAGGTCTGAAGGGAATACCCAGAACCAGGAATGTGATCTGTTCCTTATTCCACTGAACTCAGTGACAGGATCAATTCTACCCCCAAAAAAACCTATTCCCACAGCAGCAATCAAGAGCAGACCTCAGAGGACCCAGAAGAATCCCAGCTACGTTAACATGGCATGGTAGACTCCAGCCTCAACCCAAACCAAAGTAAATTTTCCCCAGACACATGAGAGGTTTCCACATTCTTGCAAGAGATCTTGTACATCAAGATCCTGCCCTCAGAGGGCAACCCCAGTGCGGTACTGTGGCACACACGTGCAAGGGTAGCTCACAGGCCCTGGCTGAGCTGGCAGAGCCCACGCCAATGCCTTGTTTTCCCCTGAGCAGACACTGATAGGGCTAGCCCATGGATGCCAGCAAAAACAAATTTGCAAGACCGGCAGAGCATACCCGGTTCGAAGAAGTCAATGGCAGTAGCCATGATACTTGTATCCTGTATTGCCTAGACCAAAGCCTCACTATGCTGGGCAGTGTTTGTGAAGGCAGAGATCGCAAGCCCAGGAAGTTCTTAATGGTGGTAAATAAACCAGAAAGGATGAGAGAAAGGGATGCTTCTGCAAATAGTCACAGCCAGGTAGCACCCACCCGCAGAAGGGAACGGTGTGCAAAAGGCTGGAGTACCTCAACAGGATTGAGTCTGCAGGGACTATTAAGCTTAGCAAATAAAGCAGAGGGTCACCTTAGCCCGCAAAGACCACCTTACTTGTGCCTCCCTCCTCCCCCCAAAATGCACACATGGGATAGCAACGGTTTTGTAAGTGGCACTCCCACAGAACTGGAAGGTTTGGAAAGCAGGTGTAAGAAGAAAGAACAAAGGTAAGGGGGCTAAAAACAGAGAAGTAAGGCTTACTACTGACATGAATAAAGGTTGGTCTGTAAAACACCATCAGCTAAACCATGTGAACAACAGAAAAGAACAAATAGCCATAGTAACATGAGGGTAACATCTCAGGAAGGCTAGGGTGGGCAATGACCACCACTATTACCATAAGAGAAGCCTGCACAAATCTTTACATGACTGTAAAATCTGTCAATTTCTATTTAACACTCTGTGAGGGATACAAAGCCTTGACGCTTACAGTTTATCCTCCCTCCACCCCCAATCTCAGTTATTCTGATGGCTCCCATATCTGTACCAGTAATTTCCCACCTATGCTCACAGCTGGTAATCGCTACCAAACCACACTGCCTGAAGTTTGTGAAGATTTTGCTACAGGGCCACTTTCCAGGGAATCAACCATGTATTAATATGGTTAAACTGACTATTAATTTTGGTGGTTCCACCTTTCCCTTTCCATGAATAATTCAGTTAAGCCAGCTGTTGAGACAAGGTAACAACCAGCCCTTGAGTCTTTTGTTCAAGAGAGCACCAACTCCCTCTCAAAGGCACATAAATAACTAATGGAGAGTACAACACAACAGCAATACCAGGGACCCTTTCTCAGCAGTCAGGTCTTTTCCATGATACCTCTTTATCGTAGCCACTAATGAAAACTCTTTGAAGTGGAAGAGTAAATATTATCATTTGATAGTACCTGGACCCAACAGGGCAAACAAAATTGCATTGTATGACATCCTGGGAGCTGTAGACCCATTCACAATACAATGCTCACTGGTTGCTATGGAGGAACCCAACACTTACTATTTTGGTAGCACGAGGTCAGCCAAGGGCTGTTAGCCTTAACCTTTATATGTACAGCAAACAAGGAAAGTAAAAAACAATGCCAAAGAAAACAAAACCAAGGAATTCCAGAATGCCTTTGGAGGTACCAGATTCCCCAACAGAGTCAGAAAGCAGACTTCCAACTCTACCCATGATCAGTCAGCTCTTAAAACCTGAGGCCAGGTTTCAGAGATGCTTGTGTGCTCTTCAGGCACAGGATTATTCAACCTAACACTCAGGGTCCAGCAGCTTCAAGTATTTTTATGTCTTCTTATTTAAAAAAAAATTTAAAAATGTGGCACTTCTCTGTAAGAGAGAAGCATCACCAAGTCATCCTTATGTTAATGACACCCAGGAGAGCTGGGTTCGATGCCATGGTCTGCCACAGCCTCCCTGGGTGACCTTTGGGCTCACACAGCATTCTACTGCCTCGCCTGAACTTGGAGCTACAGGAGGGTCTTTTCTACACCTGGCCCCGCAATGGAAGTACAACCCACGGGCACCAGACCTTACGCACCTTACCACTAAGCTGGCTGCCAAGTCTCAGGATATTTTGTAACTCCATCCTGTGGGGATCAGAGACAGCGAACGGGGAAGGGACCAATGACCCATCTGACTGTCACTGATGCCCCCCGAAGCCCGGCAGCCCTCCGGAGACAGAGGCACCCCGCTCCCCATGAAACAGGAGGAAGGGATGGGAAAAGGGAACAAGATCAAGAAGGTGGGAACCCAAATAAACGCCAAAACCCTCAGCCGTGACACCGGCAGAGGGGAGCCGAGGTGGCCGGCGGCCCCAGCGCGGGGTCGGACGCCCCAACGGGGGGGTCGGCCGGCAGCCCCATCGGCACGGGGGTGCCCCCGCTCCGCTCCGCCCTCCCCGCCCCGGCCCCTCGCTCACCTTGCTGCTGACTGGCCCGGGGATGAGGAGCTTCAGCGCCTGCCTCTTCAGCTCCGCCAGGCGGGCGTTGCAGTGCTCGCACCACACGCCGCGGTCGGAGCCCGGCGAGGAGCCGCCGCCGCTGCCGGAGCCCGGCGAGCCGGTGCCGAAGCCAGGCGAGCCGCCCAGCGAGCCGGGCGAGCTGGTGCCGATGCCGGGCGAGGCGGGTCCCGGCGAGCCGGTAAAGGAGCCCGGCGAGGAGGTGCCGGAGCCGGGGGACGGGGTGCCGGAGGAGCCCAGGGCAGAGCCAGCTCCCTCCGGCGCCGGGCGACTCCCCGCCCGGGACTCCTCGTACGCCTTCCGGTACCAGCTCTCGGGGGAGAAGGGGGCGGCGGGCTTGGTGGGGGAGCAGGGGTCGGTCACCTGGAGCGGGAGAAGGAGCAGCGGGTCAGGCAGGGAGGCCCGGCGGCGCCGGCAAGTTTCGCTCGGACGCTCCGCGCCCGCGGCGGCCCCCGCGCCTTGCCCGCCCCCCCGCGGCGCCCGCAGCCGCCGCCGCCGCCACCCCTCGCCGCGGAAGTTGAGCGGGGTCGGGCGACAGCCGGCGGCGCCGGTAACCACGGGGCGAGGGGCACGGGAGCCCCGGCACGGCGGCGGTCACCGCTCCGAGCCGCCCCTCCACCGCCAACTTACCCCGTATTTTCTGCTCCGCGCTGTGACCGCGATCCTCTCCTTATTTCCAGCCACTGAATTCATGGTGGCTTCGCAGCGCGGCGGGAGAATTTCCGACAGGGTTCCCAGTCCGCATCCGAAGGGAATAGCCGGTCCCGGGAAGTCCGCCGCGGGGCGGGCAGGCTGCTCCCTCCGCCGGGATCGCTCAGCCCCGAAGCGCCGTCAGTTCTCGGGAAAACGCTTGGGGCTGGGGTTTGCTCCCGGTCGGTTTTTCCGCATTGTCTTCCCTCTCGTTCCCTTACAACCCTTGTTTTCACACGAACGGCAACATCCAGAGTAGGAGCGTTCCCCCCGGCAGGCAGCACGGCTCTCCCCGCAAGTGAGGCGAAGCATCCAAGGGAGCTTTAGGAAGGTGAAAGGGGGAGCGGGAGCCGCGCTCGCCCGCGCAGAGCCGCCTCCTGCCTCCGCTACAGCCGCAACTTGTTTCTTTCACCGAGGTTTGTAACTGAGTTGAAAGAAATCCTCCAAAAATATCGGGATCCAGGCTCTGGGAGGAGCCTCCGCGTTCCTTGCGGCCAATATCCTCCTGCCCATTTGGGCCTGACAGTTTTGTAAGGGAAGGGAGGGAAGGCAGGGACGGGAGGGGAGCCGCGGGCTGCAGCGCCCGGTGCGCGCCCCGCTCAGCGCTGGAGCCGCAGGGCCGGAGCCGGCGAGGGGGCTGCCGGAGCCCCGCCGCGGGTCTGCGCTGTGCCTCGCCTGCCAGGAGGGTCCATTTTATTTTGCAGTATTTCCTGATTGACGTCTGTGATTTTCCCCCCTCTTCTTGAAAAGGGGGCGGGGGGGGGAACCTTGTTGCTTCCTCCGCAGCTATTGGTGAGTTGCCTCTTTTCAGGGCTTTAATGAGCATTATTTCACGAGTGTTCCCGATCCTCCCTAAATAACTAGGAAATAAAGGCAAGCTGGATTTATGACAGTCACTGGCATCTCTTTTCCGTGTTGTAATTTTACGTGTATTAATTTAACTTGCAGTCAGGGACGTAATAAATTGATCTCTTCACAATGAAATTCTACAGACTTGTGTCCCTATTAATCTTTGCCTTCTAATTATGATTTCTTTTTGCGGGTCATGTGTATCTGGTTACATACCCTTTTTTCTTTCAAATCCTGCAGATAGCACAGTCATCTCTAGTAAATCTTCCTCTCCCAAACAAGTTGCTGATTTTCTCAGAAATGGATGCCATAAAGAGCTAAATGCCAGATCCCCTGATAGGGTCATAACATGGATGGGTTGATGCAATTGAGAGGGCAGAACACCCAGGGGACTTGCATCCACCTTTCCAACCTCCTATTGTTACTTCCATAGAAATGCATCCTTCCAGCATCCCTAATGTACCTGGGCTGCAGCAGCCGCGAGGAAACAAAACCAGCCCACTGCATCACTGAGCAAGGAATCTCCCAGTGCTTTTCTGGTTTGCACGGATACTCTGCCGGTAGTAAAGATGTGTAAAACGCTCTGCCGTGTTTTAACTTCACCAGGTTATCACCCTTAGAGAGGAACAGCCACTGGTTAAGAAAGCTTTAGCCTAAAGCTGACACGAGCCACACCGCCCAGGGTGGCCAGGCTGCATCAGTAGTTGCCTTACGCATTCACATAGGTGCCCCCAAAAAGCTGACCAAAGGGGCAAACAAAGGCGGTGCGTGCCCCAGCTCCCACCGCCTCTGAATGGGTTTCACATAAACCCGCGCGGGGAGATGCCGGGTGGGTACCAGATGTCGCAGGGACGGCGAGGGAAGGCCGGGGAACGCGGGGCAAGCGGCCAGCCGCCCAGGGCATGATCGCCCCATAGGCCCCGGGACACCGGCTGTAACCGGCCACGTGCCGATGCACCACGGTGTGTCACTCACTGCTCGTTTTGTCACTGCGCGTTTTCTGGGCTCAGCGATTCTGGTGGCGAACCGGCAGATTTGCTTTGTTTTTCAGCAGCCCTTTAACTACCAAGCTGCCAGCTACGCCGGCCCAACCACATCTGCTCCGCACGCCGGCCTCAGGAGGCGAGGGCTAGCCCGTGGGCGAGGGGCAGCAGATCGGGAGCGGGCTGGCAACCTCCCGACCGCGGGCCGGGGCCCGGTTGGGACCGGGAGGCCGCCCTCCGCCGGCCCCCCGGCCCCCGCCGGCCCCCCGTCCTCCGCCGGCCCGGGCGGTGCGCGGAGCCCCCGAGGGCGCGGGCAGGGCCAGGGCGGCAGCGCCTTACAGCGGGCTGGCGGAGGACGAGGAACAAACCGGCGTGTGAGGGCTGCGCGGTTCCCGGCAGCCTGACGGGGGGGAGCGGAGGGCAGGAACCGGCCCGCGGGAGGCGAGGCGGGCTGGGTGCGTGACCGCGCTCCTCCCCGGCTCCCGCGGCGGGTGCCGCCCGCCGAGTCCCCAAGGCATGCCGCCACCGCCGCGCCACAGCCGGTCCCCGCCGTGCGGCGAGCAGCGGGGCTGGCCGCTAGCCCGCCAATTTACCGGACAACCTGGGCGGGAGGGGGGTCAGGGCCGTGCTGAGGGGCGGCGGTGGGCGCGGCCGGGCGGGGCGGGGCGGGGCGGGGCGCGCAGCCCGGCGGCGTTGGCGGGCGGCGAGCGCCCTCTGCCGGCGATTGGGCGGCGGCGGCGGGCGGGGGGAGCGGGGAAGAAGGGGGCGGCCACCGCTCCCCCGGCCCCGCTCGCCGGGGCACGGGACCCGTAACTGGGCGCCGGCGGCGAGCAGCGCTGTGTCCCCCCGCCCGCCCGCCCCCCTTCAGGGAAATGCCCGCCGTGCCCGGGGCCGGGGGATGGGGCTCCTGCGGGGCGGCAGCCGAGGGCGGTCGCAGCGTGCCCTTTTCCAGGGTTGACCTTCTCCTCGGGTTTTAGGACAGATGTCGCCTCCCTGGCAGGGCGCGGTAACGCGGCTCCTCCGCCCCACTGCTCCCGCGGGGGCAGGTCCCCGCGGCGTGCCGGGCTGTGCCGGGCCCGCCCCGAGCGCGGGGGCTCCCGCCCGCAGCCAGCCCCCGCCCCCCTGGCAGCGCTGCCCCGCGGCCCCGCCGCTGCCCGACCGGGGGCGCTCCGGCGGCAGCCCGCGCCGGCGGGGTTCCTGCCCGGGGCTTCGGGGGGCAGCGGCAGCCCGGGTGCCTGCCGGCAGCGCGGCGGCGGGGGGCACCGGAGCAGCTGGAGTAGCCCCGCGGAAAAAAATCGGATCCGTTCCGCGTGGCAGGATCTTGAGGAGGGTGTCCGCGGCTTTCTCAGTCCCCAGCTGACGGCCAGGTTGGGTTCGAGGTGAAGTAGGGTCATGACCTGTGAGGAGGAAGGACACCTCCAGGCTGGAAGTTGGGAACTCGGGACACGGTGAAATTGCTGTTTGAGCTTGAAGAGTCTCAGTAACAAATTTTCATTGTCTCACCTCTCGAGTTTGGGGGAACTGTTAAGAAGGCGGCATTGACAGAGTTCCCCTTGTAGCTTGCAGTCTTGCGTGACTTCATCGGCCAAGGCTGGGCAATGGCTGTGTTGCTTTGGATCAGCTCTCCCACCTGACAGGTGCCAGTATTCACTGACATTTTGGGTCATTCAAGAAAAGCTTTATTGAACTGTGAAATTTTTTTTTGGAAGCTGAGATATTCCGAATTCTCCGGTTTGAGGTATTTTGCTGCTAAAGCCTTTCCAGTTCTTGCTATTTTGTGCTGGCCAAAGTATAGGACACTATGGTATCACTCCAGCAAGAAGCTCAGCTGGGAACCCTTTCTCTGGGTTAACTCCTTTCTCTCTGAGAAGCACTGAGGTGTAGCTTTCTTCCTCTCTTTAGGCTCCCTTGTGTGGAAGTTGATAAGGTTTCCACTTACACCCCTCTTGCTCCGTGTGTCACTAAGTAAAGATGATTGGTTAGCAGAATCACCAACATACCAATGACTGACAGCTCCACAGCTACCTCTTGATTTCAGGTTTACACATTTCTTCTGTTATTGTAACTGGCAGTCATGGGAATCTATCTTAACCTTAGTCTTAGCAAATAATTTGTGCTAGCAGTTCAGAAGTTAGAATAATTGCTGTTCTTAATTCCAGACAAAGCTGAAAAAAAGGGGGCTGTTCAGACATTTGTAAGTAAGAGGACAGGAGCCAAAGCCTTGGATTCAGGCTGAAGTATCAGAGGTTCGAGCAAAAGCTGGCCTCAAAGCATTGAGGATGGACTTTGATCTCAATCTAGATGTTGCACCTCTATGGATTGTTGTGACCTGTCTTTTAGCTAGTATCCGAACTTCCAGTTTCTCCATCACACAGCAGTGCGTTTGCGGTGGTGTACTACCACCCTGCTGCTTTCAGTGGATTTCTTCTGAGTATATATCTCTGTGTGGGTGCAATTAAATCTGACCTAGAAGTTCAGCTTCATCACTCAAATCCGAGATGCTGGCACAAGCCCAGTTCTATCAATAAACAGCAGTTTATGAGAGCTGGAAATGTTGGTTGCATCAAAGAAACCCTTTGAGGTATTCACATTTATAATAAATCTCAGGATAAAAAAGGTGACAGCAACTGTAACTTGAAGAGTCATCACTGCCTGCACAAAAGCTTTGTTTCCAAGTTTGGTGCTAATAAGTCTCAGTATCGGGTCTTACTTACAATTTTAAAAAGCTTCCTTGGGGAGATTTGAAATGCATGACAGCTCCGATACTTGCTTAAAGCTGCATATTAATAAGCTGGAGTCCGTTGGGGGACAGGGAGGAAATTGAAGGCATTTGTAGTAATAGTGACAAAGAATTAATTGTAAAGATAGAAAGAGCTAATTATAAAGGCCTACAAATAAAACCACCGGAACTTTCCCAGTTTGATATATTTCTTTAAAACCATTCCACTTCTTGTTCTCATCCCCTTGACAAAGTATAGGATCATTTCAGCAAAAAGCTCTAGCGCATTAAGTCCCTTACCCCTTTGTAAAGCACACACATCGGCAGAAACACACATATCCACAGCCCGAGTGTTCTGCAGGATTTAGGAATTCATGCAGTACAGGAGGAAATCAGTTGTATAGACGGCATTTGTACTTCTGATGTAGGTAATGCTCCTTCTCTACTATTTGGCATAAAGTTGTGGTGGTTTAGGCTCTGCCAGGGTCTGAGACCACGCGGCCGCTGCCCCTCCCCCACAAAGGGAGTGAAATACAAAGCCCCAGGGCTGAGATAAGGAGAGGTTTAATACAACAGTGCAACAGCAACACAACAAACAGCAACAATAACAATAACAGTAACAGTAATAACAATGAACAGAGCAAGATATCTACTGATACAGCAGTGAGAACAGAGAGATGGCATAACACACGCGATAACCGACTGTCCCGCGCTCCCGCTCCTCCCGCTCGGGCACCCGGAGGTGACGTCAGCATGGTGTTGAATAACCAGGCTAGAGGTTCCCCCCCACTGCTGGGGAAACTTAACCCTATCCTAGCTAAACCGGGACAATACTATACTTCTGGAGTGTGTTTTTCTACTTGCTCTTGAGGATTGTTGAGTATGATATCATGGAGAATTAAGACTGGGCATTTCCTCTGTATGAGCTGGCTGCTGCAGTGTTTGCTGTAGCACAGTTTCTAAATCAGTCCAAGATTTACCTTGTGTGTTGGCATAAAGACTGACACTGGAAAATGCGTACTTCTCACGCACGGCTACAATCCCTAGTTCTTGGTGTTGTGACATGGACGGGGAACTCTCTAAAGTGGTCCTTACTACAGCTTCTACTTCCTGCTCTTACCAGCAGATCTGCATCGGTACACTTTAAATATACTTTTTCCTGCTCCAAGCAACAGTGGAGTCTTACTGTCAGCTGACAGGGGTATGTCTCCCTGTTTGCTTAGCATGGTCCTTTTGCCTCGGGGCCATTGTGCGGGTGTTTAGCCTGTACTTTCCTTGCTCCACTGAGAGCCTCCTTGAATCTCTCCGTAATATAAACGGAAGCCATTTGTGTGTTCAAATTTGGACAGAGTCTCATTCTGTTGCAAACCAGTTGCCTTTAAATCTTGCCCTTGCCCAATACCAAAAGCAATCTATTTTCCATGAAGGGATGTCTATTTGGATTTATTTTGAACGGAAAATTTTTCTATATCTCAAATGTAAAATGTTTCATAGATTTTCTAGAAAATGCTTTCATAGTTTCTGCCACACAGCACTGCCTACTTTCATAAATCTTTATGTCCTCAGTAAAAATCAATGCCTACTTATTAATACAATATTGATATGTGCTTCATAAGTAATAAAGGATGCGGTGTCATGCAACACATATATTCACAGAGCAGGGTTCATGGAGAAGTTTACAATCATTTTATGCAGTGGGATGCATTGCAATGACAAGTCTGCAGCCAATTTTGGTTAAGTTCATAAATTCAAATACTGAAATTTGACAGAATCCCATTTTCTGTTACTCAGGCACAATAAGCTTTCACTGCAACTCCAGAACTAAAGACAAGCCTGAAAAATGGAACAACAGGGGATCACCTGTGAATCCCAAAGCACCAAGCTCTAGCAATGCAGGTCTTACACAGAACACCAACAGAGCAAGAAAATATTGGAGTAACAACAGCCAGTCACAGTCTCTAAAGGAGAAAGATGTGAGATTCTTCTTGTCTAGAAACGCTGCTTGCCTCTGCGGGCACGTGGAAAAGCCATCGACTGCTTGCTGGGCCGAGCTTGGTGGAGCCACATCCAGAGTAATGCTGCAGCAGCACTCGGCATCTGCGGGGTTGTAACGGAAGCCCCAGTGAAAGCATCTGCTGGCTGCCTCGGCCAGTGGAGCCACACTGAGGGGGCCCATGGTCAGCCTGAGCTGCTAGGACCTCGCTCTGGCACGCTGCTAGCGATTATCCCCAAGCGCAGGGACACCAGCTGGAGATATTAGAGGGCAAAGGGCTCCTTTTAAACAACGTTCAAAGACTCTTCTAACTACCTCAGGGGCCAAGGAAAAACGTGTCTTCCAAAATAATTATTCTCATAATCTCCCTTGGGTTAAAGAGGGGAGAAGGTGGTATTAATGGTATTAACAAATAACAGCATTAACAGGAGGAATATAGGCCAGCTTGTGCCAAAGTTAGAAAACAGGCAAAGTGGCTGCTGGAGGGTAGCAAGCTCAAAGCCAGTGTGCATGTCGGCTTCACCCTAGGAACCAGGGACTCAGGCAAGCAGTGCAGATGGCATGGAAGGGGGTAAGTGGAGATAACAGAGTGAAGTGAACAGGCAGCCCTGAGAAACAAACAGTGGAGCATTTATATCATCACATTTTTATGCTGCATCCTTTCTTGTTGCAGGAGTAATTTATAGCAGTACAGATCAACAACAGAGCTGGCATCACAGGCACTCGTCTATCATAGTCTTGAATGTGTAAATGCCCTAAATGAAACACTATATAAAAGGCAGCAGGCATTTCTTTTCTGCCCCTCAGCTCACCTGGGGTGAACTAATTCAACTCAGTGCTCAAACAACAGAGAATTACATTCATGATAAGCTATGTCAGAGGTCTCACCCCAGTATGTTCCTGAGATTTTTGTAACAGTAGGCACTCCAGTTCTATGAGCATCTGCTTCATCTGAAACCCTTTTTCAACTCCTTTTCAAACATTTCATATGTTTCTTTTATCACAAAGTTTAGGGTTAAAAGTGAACCTTATGGCATGCAGATTTCCAAGATTATAATGTGCCATTTTTCTCTGTGCTGTACATCATTCCATGCTAATTATATTCTTTATGAAGCAACTGCAGAGGGCTGATGAGTGGCTTATCTGCCTGCCGTTTCCCTCACACCTCTTTGTTATCTGCCTCTAGTTTGTCATTGCCTTGAAAGACACAGTCTGGTCCCTATATCCCTCTCTTCATCAACTCGCTGGCAGCTGGGGAGGCAGAGCCATGGCTAGACACGGCACCTCCTGTGGATGCAGGTCAGTGGCCAAGGAAGGTATAGAGCTGCTCTCTTTGCCCTTCCCTGTCTACCACAATGAGTTTTCCTCTTGCTTATTCATGCTCTCCTGCTCTGACTAACTCTGAATAACCCCATCAGGGGAGTCCAGGAGGATTCATGACTAGACCCAGCTGACTGCAGTTTTTGTGTCTGCCCGTCAAGGGACATTCAGACTTGGCAGCACAGCTCTGGAGTGCTCAGAGCAGGGGATGAGTAAGGCATACCTGTTCTCAGAGGGACACCGTGAGGCCAGTGCTCCGGGTGAGCATCTGCTGTGCACGAGAGCTTCTTTCAGGTTTAAATAAATGAGCAGTCTTGTCACTGAGCACAGAAGTCAGCGTGGGGGAGATGACTCAAACAGCCTGTCTGTGTGCCCAGGCAGGCTTGGGTAAAGTACTGCTGCATGGTTTCAGAGCAGGCATACTCACAGCTTTAGGAAAGTCTCCGTCTGTCCCCTCAAGCTGTGCTCTGTCCCTGGAAGCAACACAAGCAAGAGGCAGCTGTGCTCAGCAGCATGTCCCCACCCACTGCCTTAATGATGTAGCTCTTTTCTGAACCATAACTATTCTGTCAAACGTCGTGACAGAGAGAAAACAATCCCATACCTTGGCAGCTAGCAACACAAGCACAGTTTCAGAGGTGGGCTGGCAGCAACTGATGGGCATTTCTTCCTACTGCTGGAAAGCTTTGGCAGAGTGGAATGCATTACCCCACGTTACCAAGTTCAGCAGAACTGGGTTCTTCTATTCTTTAGAGAGGGCTTGTCTGCTTGTGAAAGTTTTACCAGTTTAATATAAATGGAAGTTGAAATTGCCTTTATGAAATTCTCCTGACCTTCTTGGATGGTTGTTTGGATTTAAAGCTTCTTTTACTGGTTACACCCATTTAGCTTGTACCCATGTGAGCAGGTGCAAGTTGGACCAGAGAGAGCCAGCTTTCAGCTGATAGCAATGTTCAGACATAAAGCTGCATTCGTTTGGCAAAGCCAATTTGACATAACAGCCTATTGTGGTTTAACCCCAGCCGACAACTAAGCACTCACAGCTGCTTGTGCACTTCCCTTCCAGTGAGATGGGGGAAGAGAATTGGAAGGGTAAAAGTGAGCAAATTCATCGGTTGAGATAGGAACAGTTCAATAATTGAAATAATAATAATAATTGAAATTAATAATAATAGCAATGAAAGGAAAATAACAAAGAGAAATAAAACCCAAGAAAGACAAGTGATGCAAATGAAAACAATTGCTCACCACCAACCGACTGATGCTCAGCCAGTCCCCGAGCAGTGGCACCCCCCGCCAACCTTCCCTCTAGTTTTATTGCTGAGCATGATGTCATACGGTATGGAATATCCCTTTGGTCAGCTGGGGTCAGCTGTCCCGGCTGTGTTCCCTCTCAACTTCTTGTGCACCCCCAGCCTCCTCACTGGCAGGGAGGAGCAGAAAAGGCCTTGACTCTGTGTAAGCACTGCTCAGCAATAATGAAAACATCCCTGAATTATCAACACTGTTTCCAGCACAAATCCAACACATAGCCCCATAGTGAAGAAAATTAACTCTACCCCAGCCAAATCCAGCACACAGCCATAACTGCACTGTAGAAAGATGAATACTTTGCAAACAACTGTGCTGGTGGAGGAGGAGGTTAGCACTCTTAATCTGCCCCACTGCTCCTCACTGCCTCTTTCCCAGAGGTTTCCCTCTCTTCAGACCCATCAGGATGTCTCTTTATGCATAGACAGGGCTTCAGAGTATTTATAATTGCCTACATTTTAATTTGGTTGTTCAGCCTTGTTCATATTAAAGAAATGTTCACCCATGCAATTAGCCTTATTGAGCATTTTAACCAGTGCTAGCCTCACCACTGTATTCATTGCACGATGTCTGATCTGCAATGATGCAATGACATCAATTTATAATAATTAATTTGGTCTAAATCTCCTAGCACAGGCAGGGTGAGAGTCTGAAAAGTGGCTGCTGCTGTAGGGGAGTCATACCGCCACTCTGTGACCAAGGAGTTTTGGACAACAGTCAGGTATTCACCATGAAAATGGGGTGTGCTGCAGTGACAGCTGAGGCTGGTCCCATCTGAAAGTATGGATCGATATTCTGGGATGAACATTGCTAGGTGAGGGCACCTGTTAATAATTTTAATGTTTACTGGGAAGCCTTGAGTGCCGGTATGTTCACACAGTTACTACTCTAATGAGACTGCAAACTGAAACAGGCCTTTGGTTCAAAAGAGTGGGAATCAGTGCCCTGGAGCTGGCAAATCTCTGTGTTTGTGAATGTGTAGAGGATGCCATCCCACACTGCTGGGAGCAGCCGGGCTTCATTATTCACTAACAGGAACAGAGTGGGGCTGGGGAGGCAGCCTGAGGACAGGATGCCTTTTGGATGATCTGTGTTCGTGTTGGTGTGGGAGGTTGGCGTTTGCTCCCATGTTATTTACACTTTAGTCTGTATGACGATGGTGTCTTCACTAGGTGGAGGAGATACTGCAAGCCTGGGAGGCGTGTTCTTTTAAGGTTGTTTGCATACAAATAAATAAACAAACCAGTACCACTGAGTGGAAGATCTCGAGAGAAATGGAGTGTTTCTGTAGCATGCTAGGCCTGCTTAAAACAGAAGAGTGTAGTGATTCTGACTTTTTTTTTTTCTAGGAAAAGCTGCAGTCTGCCTCAGGGTGGTGATGAGAGTTGATATAAGGATCACCTTCTAAAGATGAACGCATGTAAGTTTGTATCATTCAGAGAATCTTCATCTTATTTGGGCTTCAAGCTGATGTATTTATCACAGAGAAAGTATTTTCATTGCTAAAATGTATGGAGAAAGCTCCAGAGAGACTGGGAAGAGTATTACCAAAATTTCTAAAGTTGAAACTGTCCTATTGCATGACACACAGCTGTGAAGTTGCATTCCGAAAACCTGTATGGAGATACAGCCTCTCCTGTCAGACAGCCACCCTGTTCCCACTTGCAAAGGTTGATGTCTCAAGAAGGTTGTTCTCAGAATTACCTGGAAAGCAAACATCTTTGGCTGACAAATACAGGTGATTGACTTATCTTTTTCTCCTGTGCATGTCAGGTTTGTCCAGTTCTTCACATTCTTTCACATGCTGACTGAAACAAATTTTCTTAGACTTCAAAAAGAAGGTTGTAACCTTTTAAGGAAGTGTTTCAGGAAGCTACTCAGATGCTAAGTAATCGGGGGGGGGGGGGGGGGGGGGGGGGCATGTGAGTTGCAGAGGCTTTGTTGAATTGGTCTGACAAACTAGGAAGAAAAATTGCTACATATAAGTCAATCTGGAAAAAGAATGGGCAGCTAGCTAGGGCCACATGGCAACTTCATAATTACTAAATTGCCATACAAGTAACAATAAAATGAAGGCTACAAGCTTGTAGGTTTCGTCAGGAGACAGTCCTAATGACACTCAGGAGGCTAGCAAAGGCTAGGTGGGTGTGTTTCTTTGTGTGGCTCTGTCTTTACCATTTTCTGTGCTGAAAGAAAAACACGTATGTCTCCCCTAAGACTGTTTACTATAAAGGCTACCTACCTTCCTAGACACCTGTTGCTCTTTTTGTTTATAGCATACTAATGAAACGAAACTGGGGTTAATTAGGCATTAGAGTTGTATTCAGACTTCCTAAGGAGATATTAAAACTTTAAGAAGTGAAACAAGAAATCATTATAGATACTTATCTATAGATAGTTATTTTACATGTCTCATAAGCATTACCAGTAATTGTTCTGTAAACCAGCCTTGAATAATGGTCAATTCACATTCCTTTGAGCAAACAGGTCAAGGACGTGTTTTTTAATGGATTACATAAATGAAGTTAGTTTCCTAACTAAACACAACATCCTGTATATTCAAGATGGCTCTCCAAACTTTAGCCACATGGAATACTGATAACAGCAATCCTTAAAACTCAAGAATCTTAAAGCTCTTGTCTTGATAAATGAGGATAACTTGCATATATCACGACCACAAACTTTTTTCTTTTTTTTCGTGGAACACAAGACTAATCCTGAAATTCTTCTGCATGCCTTCTTCAAGCAGGTAAGAAGTTCCTTACTTTTAAACAGGGTTTGCATTTTCTCATTCATGATACCTGGCAAGCAGTCGGTGCAAGTCTTAATGAGACTTGTTTGCTGGTGCACTTTGACATCATATCTCTTTCAAGAAAGGGCCCAGACTACCTCTCTTCCTTCGCAATCCCAACTTCTTTTTAAGGTCATGAAGATGTCAGTAAGGGGAATAAATATGAAGAATGTGTCTTAACAAACTCTGCCTACAAGGAAATAACTTCCTTTGACCCATGAACTAGATTGGCGAGCACAGACCATGCAGGAAAGTGGAACATGGAGCCCCAATTAATGAGTAATTGAAGGACTGATCTGCAAAAATGGAAACCATTTCTAATCTGTGAGTGTAGCAGTGCGTGGCCGATCTACAGATTTCTGTCATTAGCAGGCATCCAAAATATGCTGTTGACGCCACCAGAACCCCTGCAGAATGAGGCATTCTCTCCAGGAGGAGGAAGATGGCAGGCAGAGTATGCTCTTGCATATGAACTTTTGATCACCCAAGTACTTCTGAAGAAGACACAGCTTGCACCCTGAACTTTCAGTGTAGGAAATAATGATGTCCTTTGGATGCATCAGTGTGAGGACAGGTAGGGGAAGATGAGAGAACAGTTTGGCACTGTTGGTTCCCTAACAGCATGTGTCTGGCACATTCCAGGTATCAAGATAGTCAAAGAGAACTTAAAGGAAGAACTAAGGGCTGCAGTTTTTAGAGCAATGAGAGAGAGATCTACACAATACCATGAAATTGGGTAGGTTAACCATGTTCCCCTAGTTTGCCTCTGGTACAGCTTTTGTCTCCAGTAAACTGTTCTAGCAGGGCACAGACTTTATAGCAACCCATTAGATTAGGCTCCAAACTAAGTTTCTTGTGATTCCTGTAATTTGCACTCGTGCACATTGGTGTTGGTTAGAGATACAACCACCAAAATGGTATAGGTACTCTTCCTCTATTCCACAACGTACAGGTCCCTTCAGCAACAGCTGAATTCTGCATTCAACACTACTGGTATTGAATGGGCCAGAAAGTACTTACTTGTACAAATCATAGTCTGTACATGTAGCTCAGCTATACACAGTTTTCAAAGAGACCAATTTCTTCTCAACATGATTGCTGAGTAGGCCACCATATGAGGACATAACCAGTTGACTTCAGATTTATATGAAAATATAATCTATGATGGGAACACAGAAGACACAGAGCTTGCTGAATATAATTGTGTTACTTGTCAGCCCCTCTGACAAAGACCTATGAGATGGAAATTTTGAGACCCCTCCCTGGCATCTCCAGAGGTACCTCTGTACATCTGTATGAGGCACGTACCCTCAGTGTGAGGGTAAAGGATGATGAAAAGCACTGTACTGTCCCTGTGAGATGGACACAATGGACAGTAAAGCTGGGCCCATATGGAGTTTTGTAGTAGATTAATGATGTTATTGATAACATGAAGGTAGTAATGAATGTGGAGAGTTTATATTATTTTTACAATCCTGAGTGAGAGGAGTGTGACTTTCCTCAACCTGGCCTGTCATTAATTTGATCATTTCTTTGACATAGTTCATGTTTCCATCATCAGTGAAGCAGCAGGGGCAGTATGAAAGTTTGGGGCTGCTTTCACCAGTGGGAGTCCGCTGGGGCAGCTGTAGTGGGGCTGTAAGGGGGACAGAGCAAGGCTTTCTCCCCAGGTGGGGAACAGAGATGGTCTGTAAACACCACTGTTCAGAGGAACACTCACTGATTAGCAGGGGCTGAAGATGGCCATTTCTGAACAAATTCATTTAATACACCTACTATCTGAAAAATGCCCTGCAAACAGAATCTTATCTGCTGTTCTTAAACAAATATTGTAAGGCTTAAAGATTTCATCAGTAGAGCAGAAGTTTAGTGCAAGAGTTTTACCTTTCAGTTTATCTCCGGTTCAGAGCATAACAAAAAGAAAGTGAACTTGCTGGTCTCAGCTGGGTGCACATGAGTGCTGGACAAACAGCAGGTAATTCCAACAGAGAAAGGGGAAGAATGTTCCTCTGTTGCCATTTTTTTATCCTTGTTATGAATTTTCATTGCCGAAAGGTAAGTTACAAAGTTAAATTTTAGCAGTGATGAATGCATTGTTTCTTCTCTTGCTCCGTGAGATACATTCATTAGCTGATGCAGAGATCTGGTTCTCAGCCAGCTGTTTGAAAGGCCTGGCAAGTTTTCTGTGTGTGTGTAAGAATGTTCTTGTCCTTTTCACACCATTATTTACCTGTAGTTTCTGACAGTGTATCTCATAGACCTCACTGATTATAGAAATAAGAATCATATTTGAACAGCATTAATCAGAATTTGGCTTCCAACAAAGGACAGTACAACACACATTAAATACAAGTTAGAGAGGCATGCTGTAGTCTTCCAGAGCTACTTACTTTCAGATTGTTATTATTTTTGAAGTGATTGCCAGAAGGCAGAGCAAGGCAGACTTTCCTATTTCTTCTTTAAATGAAAACTGTGAGTTTGACCATAAGGTTCTACAACCAAGGCCTTCACAAATGCAGAAATGTGACAACTCTATAAAAGAGATATTACAAACCCTTTGCACCGAATAGTTTCTCACAGATGCCAGTGAGAACATATTTTGTTTAAAAATAAAACCTGTTCATACTACAAGCAACTCTGGAGGGGAATACATGTATTTTTGCCTCTAAAGGGTTCTCCAGTTATCATTTCTTCCTCTCCTCTGAATTTCCTTGAAGATGCATTCCTTTTACTGAGGTTTCCACAGTTATTGATCTCTTGAAGTTGTCATATTAGCCCAGGCAGCCACTGTTTTTCTGTGTGTCCCAGTCTCTGAATGCAGGTGTTGGTTCTTCCCATTTTGTAGAGACTCTATTTGGCAAGTCCTGGTCACTGAATTGGACTTAACTTCCCATCTTGATATCTGTATGAAGAATTTCTTCTCTGAAATTAAATGTTTTTCCTGAGCTTACTTTTTTGGTAAGCGTATCATAGTACAGAGCAGGATTGACATTAGCCATCTTGGGTGTGAACTTTGCGCGTAAAAGGTGTATGGGTTCAACATGTCTACTTGTAGGTCAATTTTTCTAATTCTATGTTTGTCCCAAATGTCTGCAGTTTATCATTCATCATTTCCTCTTGTGACTGTATCGCTGTAAAGCCTTTGCTTCACCAGTGAGAATGGGCAGGGAGTGAGCAATGATGTTCAACTTCTGTGTTATCCTGAGAAAACAGAAGAACAATCTTTCTCTTCATTTTACAGTTTTATGCTTCCAGCTGACATTGCCTCCTATGGGAGCAATGGTTTCTGGCTATCAAAGGCTAGCTAGCATGTCTCACAGAGTGGCTATGTTCTTGCACAGTTAGGGACTAATGTCTGTGGGTATAGACCATTCTCAGAACACTTAAATGGTCCTTTCCCCTCAATAACAAGTGGTCAGGTTCAGAAAAAAGGATGCTACAGAGAGAGCTTATGGGGCTTGCGGGAATCCCTTGTTAAAATCCTGCCATCTCATCCAAGAGAAGAGTTATCATTACTCCCCTCTGCCTGCCGGAGCTCATCCTCTCAATGGGTATTGCTAAATGATCTCTGCCAGGGAGAACATGCCCTTGGCAATTAGAAATATCCATATGAAAAGATTTGTCTCTCACTTTTTTTTTTTTAGCTCTGCAGTGTCTGCTACTGTCCCTGGTGTTCATTTACCTGTTTTAAAGAGCAAATTCCTGGGAAAGATCCCCCTACCCCAACTAATCCACTGTTTTATGCTGGAGAGGTGGCACATTTTTGAAGAGGAAAACAGACTTCACCAACAAGTACATCTTGTATTATACTACTTTGCCAAAAGACATTGCATCCCTTTGTGGAGAAAAAAAAAGTTTCGTCGTTTATATGAGAAAATCTAAAGGACATATTTCCACATGCCCCCTTTCTTCATGGTGACTCAGTTCTACCCCATGGAGCCACGAGATTTCTGTGAGAACACCTTCTTGAAAGCCCAACAGCACATTGCCAATAGGAAATGAAGAGGAACAACCTCTTTCTTCACATCAGTGTAAAACCAGTGCTTACATGCTTTCAACAGTTCCTTTTACCTCTGTTTCCAGTGCATTTTTACAGATGCTTTCAGGATATGTACTTTGGTGTGACATCAAAAAGAAACCTGTCTTGGCAAAGGAGCAACAGAGGAAACTCATAGCTTGTTTATATAAATTGTAAAACACTGTAATTAAATAAAATAACTATTAAAAGAGTACGTAACTGGTTTTATTGTGTGTGCCCCCTGCATTTCATCATAGATGCTCTTAGGTTAGACACTTGGGTTTTTTTAGAACACAAACTATTCCAAATTTGAGCTTCGTAGGGCTACTGTAATAAAAAGGTGAATGACACAGCAGCACTGCATTGTGCCTCCAGATGAGGAGGCACCAGAGAAAACTACCAATGAAAACAAACCACATTCAAAACAGCTGAACCTCAGACTCAGGCCAGCCACTGTAAAGTGAATAATAGCTACCTTGAGCAAACAGACATGTCTTATAACATATCCTGAAGGTCAACAAACTGTGGCTCTGGTGGAGCAATGGAGCTCTTCTTTCTTTTTCTCTTTATTTCTTTCTTTCTAAGACTGGGTTGAGTCAAGGGGCCTGTATTTAGAATGGTCTTCCCACTCCTAGTGGGAAATGACTTCTTCAGGAAGTTCTCCCCTACTGATCCCAACAGTTGATGGTAAAACGTTATATTTAGCTTAACAACCTATTTCTGCAACTTTGATGAAGCCCAAAGAACTAGAGACAGGTTCTGAGTTTTCCATCAAATTTGAGTTGAATTTGAATGCACCTCTGTGTTTGGGGGAGCTCTGAAGAATGGCATTGTTTCTCAAGGCAACAACTTAACACCATATGAAAACTGGCTACAGTGGGGGTTTTTTTAGTTTTGTCCTTGCAATATTGAGTGCAGCTTCACCATGAAAATGGGTATTTCAGCAAAGTTGTCCTTAAAGTTGAACTACTGAGTTTTTCTTGGCTGTGTTACTATAAATTAAAATGAAGCTAAATTTCAGTCTTTGCTATCAGTTTCCATCTGGACCATACCACATCCTTAGTTCTCCATCACTGCAAAACCCAAACTATTGTAATACATAAAACCTGGATAACTTGCACCTGTGGAAGACCTCAGATAGCTTCACATTCTTGCATTATCAGCTCCAAAATCACATCTCTAGGAAACCTGAGAATTCCACTCTGGTCATTTTAATCACTAGGCTGGTGTCTAGGGGAAGACATGGCTGCATACCATAAAGCAAAGGTTAGGACCTGTTCTGCACTGAAGGATGCTGTTATCTTTGGCAGGAAAGAGATTACTTTTGGCAGCAAATATGCAAAGGCTTTCTTCTACGTGAAGCATCTTATTTCAAACTGTTTCCTTTTACGCTATCATTTAGGCAGGTATTTGCAACAGGGAAGCCTGTTCTAAAAGGGCTTCTAAAAGGAATGGTTAGAGTCCAGGATAAAAGGAATTGTTTCAGTATATGAAATCACAGAAGCAACATGTGTGTGTCTTTAAGGCTTCAGTGTTTCCAGGATAACAGCAGGAAGAGGTAATTTTAAGCCTTCGTGCAGTAGCATCCCTAGATTTTATTTTTTGTACTCTGAACAATATGGAAAAGTTCTGTCTGCTGACTCTTGCTGAATCTTGCTTGCTTGCATTATTGTAGACAAGAATTAACTACCTACTCCCATGGTTTTACGGTTTTGGTCATTTCAATGACACAACTTGCATGCTGGCTGTACATCTCTGTTAGATCTTGCACAGATGAGGCTTCATTTAAAGAGACTAAAAGGTTTTTACAGTGCCTTGTGAGCCAGTACATCACTATTTCTGAAGCTCCTCTGCAGACAGAACTGCCTTTGAAGTCAATGGGAGTTCTGTCTGAATGAGGACTTCAGGATTTGGGCCTCAGGATATAAATGCTGTGATCAATCTTTTGAGCATAATGAATAACATTTTCTTGGCTTCCAGAACTATACTAAGCCAAATAGTAGCCTCAGGGATTCAAAATGGGTTAAACAGGAGAATCTGCTTTGTTTCAAACTACATCTTTATTTAGCTTTTAAATCAGCGTAGTCCCCATGCCTAGTAGTGACCTGCCTGAAAAAACCCTCCAACAATAAGACCAGATGTCTCAATAGTCAGTTTTACAGTCACACCTATCATGGCACGAGACACTATGAAACAAGAGTTGTGTTCAATGAAAAGCAAACATGCTTGCTGTAGGCTGACTTGTTTAGAAGTTGCGACCTGAACGTACAGTCTGGAACAAAAGACTTGAAGGCTGAGAACTTTATTAATTATGTGACAGGGAGGTCTGTAGGCACTGATTTTGATCAGAACATCATAGTACCAGACACTGTGCAAACATCAGAGTTAGCAATACAAAAAGTCGACAGTCCAGGTAGGCAAGACAGATACTCCCTGTCTCCTATTCCTTGTAATTACTCTGACTTTATAGATGGAAAGTTCAGCCAGGGAGAGATTATGTGACTTACCCAATACCTCTCACAAAGTCTAGAATGAAACCTGGCTGCCAACCTGGTGCCTTACTGTCGAGACTACGCTCCCCCTTTTACACAATGATAACAGTATATTACAGGACTTAAAAAATCATAGTTTCCTGTCCCCATCCCAGCCTTGGCTGAACTCCAGCATCCCCAGCCACTTTCCCCCCCGAAACCGAAGGCCTAGGTTCTTCCCGTTACCTGTGATGGGAGTCCTGCCAGTGCTGATTGCAGTGGCAGCAAGTCTAGATCTGGTGATAAATGACACCCTGATACAGGCAGCTGTCAGAGCAAGCAGAAGGGCATCAGCAGTGTGGGGCACAGCAACACTCTCTTGCATTTTCAACCCTCACAGGTTATCATGCAACTAAATTAATGAAATGAGGTATAAGAGAACCAAGGGAAAAGATAGACTAAAACAAGAGAAATAAGGAAAAATATTGCAAATTCTTGTTGCCTGAACATTTTGCAGGCTCTTACCTCTGTGAAAACATGTGCACAGGTGAACAGCCCAGTTCCTTCCCTGAAGTCCCAGGTCTGATGCTGGCCCTTAAGTGTTTTGGTGGAGTAAGTCCTGCAACTTCTGTTTCTGCCCACAGTCAGCAGAGAGTCTAAAAGAACTGTAAATACCGTGTTGGTATGCACTGCAATGGGAAAATGTTGAAACCTTCAGGTGTGAATATAAATGGGACTGTCACTAGCAGATAGAAAAGTGTTTTGGAGAAGCAACTCCAAAGCTGATGAGGAAAACATAAAAAGCAATGTTTTACCTGGAATACGAGCACTGGGATTCCCAAACACAAGTTCAGCAGCTGGAAGAATTTCTCCACAGTATCAGTAAGACTGGGGAGAAGGTCTCCACCATATACCAGATATGCCCTGACACAGCTGAACCTACTTAAATTTTAAAACAAGTAAAGTCTTGTCCTGCCTACGACTTGCAGCAGTGATGTAAACAGCCTGCTGATTCAGTTGTATTTGTAGATAGTTTCCAAGGTTTGTTTCTTTGATTTCTTCTTTTTCTTCTCGTTTTCTTTTTTACATCTGGGTAATGAGTTCCCTTCCCTCTCCCTCCTTC
Source organism: Strix uralensis (assembly GCF_047716275.1). NCBI lineage: Eukaryota > Metazoa > Chordata > Aves > Strigiformes > Strigidae > Strix > Strix uralensis. The sequence continues at coordinate 89,224,573 of NC_133974.1, read as the reverse complement.
AACTAGGTCAAAACCCCCCTGACTTTCCCAGTTTCTTCAAAGCCTTGGCTCTGCTTCCCTGTGTGGATTTAGTCCAGGTGCTAGGCTAGTTCCTCCCTAGAGGCTTCCCATGCAATCCACTCCCTTATCTTGGTTCCTGATCTTGAGGGAAGAGGCAAAACAGCCAGCAAGGAGAGGCATGTAGCAAGAGACAGCTCAAGACCACTCAGCAGTTCAGTTTGTCCATCTCAAAGATGAGGACAAAGTAATGTATTTTTCCCTTCAAATTTAGGAAGAAAGAGGGTTTTTTAGTTACAGCAAAATGGTTCCCTAAGCTTCCTCTCCTCCCCCTAGGGTATCGGACTCTGCTCATCCCCAGGGAGCACAGAGATGCAAGGCACTCAGAGAGCCCATCCCAGGTTGCATCAAAGAGTCCTCTTAGGCAGCCCACCACCACCATGGGGAGATGGGCGAGCACGGCATGGGCTGGCAAGTCATGAAAGACAAGGTCAAGTGAACAGTCATGTGCAGCACTGCTCAGCCGCTTCTGGGGCGACCCATGGGGCAGCTCCTTCACAAGCTGGTCAGATCACTGCTACGTGATCCTAGCTGGCAGGAGGCACTCAGTCTTTAGGATCCTACAGAGTCTGAGATTGGTTCTTGACACTTCCTGCACCCCCAATTTGGAAACTCTCCAGGCATTTTGTTGCTTATGCCCGAAGTGAAGACTGCAACTTGGTTTTTATCTGTTCTATTTGCACATATCTTTCTTGGGGACAGGTATAAGAAGATGGGGCTGGAGGAGTTCCTGTGTTTTAAATTCAGACACAATCCTGCTTTTTACTTGCCAGAATATCCTCTTTCCTTGCATTTGAGGACTATAGAATAAAAAATGATATACATCATCAAAGGATATATGTTAAGATCCTATCTGCACTATGAATTGTAACCATGTTGTACATGTGCATCCTGATTTGACACAGCAGTAGTTGAGGTGGCCTCTAGGGTAGCACCACTAGAAACAAATTGTGCTCTCTCTGGAGCACTGTGAGCTATGAAATGATTTCCTGAAATAAGCATCTTCCTGCTGACATCCAAGATGAGGCTGACAGTGGCTCCAAGACTGCAGAATATAAATGAAACTTATATTCATGCTAGCTGGGCTAGAAATCCAGTACAACACACTGCATATCAAACAGAAGAAGGATTCATCTAGGGAAAATAAGTTCAGCTTCCAAAGAGAGACTGAAGAAGACTAATAAAAATATATTTTCTTAATGGGCCTTTATTGCTCTTGCTTTAATCTTCAGAAACCTGTACCTTCGCACATAACACTAATGATTACCTTGGGTTTTCATTCTTATTGACAAAGAAATCCAAATACACGGTAAATGTGTTAACAAGAGTGCATTGCAGAGTCTTAGGACCAATGCAACAGTGGTTCCCAGATGGAAACCTAGCTTAGAATTAAGCAATGTTGTTTACCTGAATTAACTCTTTGTTGCCTTACTGTTTAAGAAAGTATCAGTGAAAGACAACTTGGGTTAGAGAAGTAAAAAGAGAATTTAAAAAATGGTCTCTTTCAGATTGCTTCCATCAGCACATTTAGATTGTGCTAATCTCTTCTCTGTGAAGCATAGCAGCTCCCTTGCAGCTATGTATAAAAACAGCTCCTCTGAGCTTTCAGCTCAAGTGAAACAAACGGGTAGAGCAAAAGACCTGACATAAGAAGCCCTGCACTCTGTTCTCAGCTCTGCCACTACAAGGGCATGACAGGGGGGTAAGGCATTCAATGCCTCTGTGTGTCACTCTTCCCCAGATTTCATCACCTGATGAAGTCTGTTGATGACACAGAGCTGGGATACGCAGTTAAGACAGAGGAGTGGTAGGGCACTGTACAGGAGGAAACCAAACTTGATAGAGAGTAGAAAAACAGAAATGGGGCGGAAGGTGTGGAGCACAAAGTGCAAGATGGTTCCCTTGAGGACCAGACCACAGAATCTTTTCCTACAAGCTGAGACCTCATCAGTTGAGAACTGCTGGTCACTTTTTAGAAGATGATGTACAAGGCAAGAACTCGAGGGCAAAGAACTTCAACTCAAGTTAAAGGACAACAGTACAGTAACAGTCAAGAAAATGATTAAGCTAGAAATGAGAAGAGCAGTGAGGTCTATGGTGGTCTTCTAACAAGGATAGTTGAGACACATATTCTACACTAACATCTTACAAAAAATGGTGCTTCATCAGTTTATGAAAATCAAATTCCAGTCCTATGATCCTAAGTTTTGAATAGTTTAAGGTCCTGACTTTCAAATTGGTTATGAAAGGGGAACTGTTTATTACCTATAGAAACAGAAATGTTGTCAAGGATTACTTTGTAAATTTGACTATAGCAATGGTTTGAATGCCACCTGCATGTTTAAAATGGAAGCAAAATACCATGTGCCAGTGGATCAGTAACATAAAATGGAACTAACTGGTCCGGTTTAACTGCCTATGGTAAACAAAACACAAATATTTGACAAAAACTAGAAAATGTAGAGAGTTTATTTGATCTATTATATTATTTCAGAAGGAGTAACCTACCTGATGCCTTATTAGTTAAACACAAACAGGGATTACATTTAAATATAAAAGCTTTATCTTAGTAGCATGCCTTCACAATTTTAGTCCTTTTAAGGTACTCACCTACTTATTACCCACTTTCACAGGTCTCATTTTCCATTAGTTTTTCAAAAGCAATTGTAAAGTCATTTCTTGATTCCATTAACATTATTTTTCCTGTTATTTCCAAACCAAATTCCATGATTTCTTTTCCAGACCTTATACAGTATTTCTGTCAAGAGCTCTTTTTCCAGGTGTGAATACATTTCAATATGTATACAGAACCCAAGAAAATATAACTACACAGATTTTATTTTAATTATAAGCACAAAGTCACAAGCTGAGCTTTGTTATACTTTAAAATACATACTTCAACTAACTGCCAAGCTACACTGCTGTTACCAAAAGGGATCTCAAACACTAAAGGGGAAGATCTTAAGTTTCATCTACTATCATCATTGAAATGTAGTCTCTGTAGCGAACAGTATTGGTTTCTGGATCTAGAGCAGTGGAGAGCATGTCTTCCATTTCTTCCTGAGTAAAGGGCTCACCTGAAAGACAGCAGAGACACTTTGTCTTGATAAATATTCTTTTCAGGGCTCTCAAATTACACCGCTTTTCTCTTGCAAGGATCTTCTCTTGGTCCTCACACAGAGGAGAAAAGGAGCAATACTAAGGATCTGATTTCTTCACTTTTGTCAATGTAAGTCCTGCACACCAAGCAAGTTGGTCTAATGGAAAGGAGACAGAAGGCCTGGATCTTCTGATCTCCTTCTAGCTCACAGACTCCAAAACAGCCTGTTCCTCTCTGCCATGGGGATTTCGAAACAACCATTTTTGTCAGAATGAATTCTTCTAATGTGTACATTAGAATTATTATCTCTCATTTGGCTATCCTTGCACTTGTATTTACATCATGAAAGGCTTCTGGTTTTTCTCTTTTAGGAGCTTCAAAGCTGCTGATGGCCTACTTCATCCCTCTTTGAGAACAAGGTTCCCATCTGAGGATAGGTCTTGCGCAAAGCCTGCACATCATTTTGTACTTGAGGCCCGCAGGCATGAGTCAGCCATGCAAGAAAAGCAGGCTCTTCAAGGGATATTGAGGATTACATGATATACAACTTAAATCTGGTCTTTGAATCTCTTTCTTTGCATGCGGCACTAGAATTAGGATCAAGATAATGCAGGAATGAATGAGCACTGAAACTACCTGAAACATCTGGAAATCTAAACTACAATTTTACAGGAGGACAGAAAGAGTCACATCCTTAAGAAGCACAGATGTGCACAGAATCATAAAATATCCACACAAGATTGAATTATGACTCTTAATAATGATAATCTCTATCTTATAATGTCTGCAAGCAAGCAGATAAATATTCTTTCCCTGCATTATTCACCAGTGAAATGTTCTAGTCTGCAGCCACTCATCACAGCAACAGTATTGTTTGAAGACAACGTACCTACTCCTGCAAGTTTTGGCATGCAGAATGAGGACCTCAAGGTGCCATATACACATGTAATGTTTATTTACTTAAACACTGATATTACAAAAGTCATGTTACCTTCTTCAGTCAAATATTTGACCAGCTCCTCTTTAGTAATATATCCACATTTATTCTCATCCAAAGCCTTTAAAGAAGAAGAATGAAACTTGTGGTTTTAAACATATTGAATCAAGAATCAGCAACTTCTTTCCAGCAATTAGGTACTTGAATATTTAGTTACAGACCTCAAATGCATGTAGAAGAACATCTTCTGGAATAGGCTGGTAGCTGAAACCATTGAATCAGAAAAGTTAAGTCACTGTTTACCAGGCTGCTGTACTATTCTGAAAGAATACAATGTGAGTACTAAAGGAAACGGAAAACTTATTTTCTTTGAGAATTTACTAAATTTGCCTATCAAACATTTAACTCCTGTTTAATTTTCCTTGTGCTAAGGAGCCAGATGAACGGCTTCTGCATGTCTGGGCTGGCTGAGTGGGTTAGTAGGAATCAATAATAGTTGAATCATTCCATGTAGTCAATGCACTGAACAGAAGATGGCCAAACCACGAAAATAAACTTTTGTCCAGGTACGCTGGTAGCTAGGCAACAGATCACCTAGTGGGATTTTGACAGTCTAATGAGCTGATGATGAGCAAAGGAGGCTGGTAGCTATAAAAGAAAAGGTCTGTCACTAACTATTTCAGAGAGACAGGAGAACTGGGCACGTGTGTGCGTGCGTATGTGTGCCTGATTTCAGAGATGGAAAGGAAGCCCTGTGCAGCAATGGAGACCTTCCATACCCCAGCAGACTCTCACCAACCCCCAAGAATACTAAAGAGAAGGTGTTGAAGCCAGGGAGATTCTAACTGCTTGATTGTTTCATCCAGACCCACCTCGCTCTTTTACTATCTAAAAATCAAATGCACTAAGAAGAGGCCTTGTTTTTTGTGATCCAAATCTCATGTGCCCTTGGGTAAGTGAACTACGGACATAGTGCCCCAAAAGATGAAATGGGTCCTGACAAGCCTGTACTAGCCTGGGGAAAGTGTGTGGGGGTTTTTTTGTGTGCGTGTATGTTTGTGTGGAGGGGGTGTGGAGGAGAAGAGAGCCCAGAGCAGCAAGGTACCATTCTGTGAAACGGTGGACATCACTGTGGAGCCAGAAATGTGCCACGAAGGCCAGAGAAGGCAAAGGCACAGGAACCTGGGAAAGCAATGCCCCTGTGCTGGCACAACGGGACCCAAACACAGCTGGCTGGTCCATGTCCAGGAACAGGCACAAAGACTCTCAAACACAGCCCCAAGATGGACCCTGCTGCCTCTTGATGCTGTGATACAGTTTTGGGAAAACCTATAGCTATTTCATGTGTAGAACACCCTATGACCAAAGTCCCTCTGTGTGTAAAATAACTTCTCAGTATTGGACAAGACTGAGTATCTCAAAACCCTTGGCTACCATCTTTAAAAAGAAGGATAAATTCCCTATAAGTAATCTTGCTTTTAGTGCAAAATATCAAAATAGCACAAGTTCCTGTGTATATGCAAAGATTTCTATGTACCCTTTTATAATGAACAGTGGTTTTGTTCTAGACTTTTAGATTGACAGTCTTTTACAGTGCTAGTTGTGTACATTCAACTGTACCTGGCAGTCACGTTGAGACATGAATATGAAGCTGATTTATACAGCTTATTAAAAATACACTGTAACAGACTGTACTTCTCAGTAACTGTAACTCATGTTCAGAGAAAGTAATGGTTATGACCTTAATTTGCATACAAAATATTTCAGAGATGCACAAAACATGTTGAATAGCAAGTTAATTCTGATTCACATTAAAAATACAAAAGCTACCCATTATCACAATTCATGATTATAAACTGGTATTATTTATATCATCCATACAACATAATTTTATGTAGACAAAGTAATTTTGAAACAAAATCTATCAAAGTAATGTAAACTGAGTTTAAATAACACACAAAAAAAAAATCTGTACTCCTTCCAGTTACATAAAATTACTGTAGATACATTTATTCAGAATCAACCCTGTCAATCTGGAATAAACTAGAGACACAGAAAATCCACTTTCCATTACCTTCTGTCGAGTAGTACTTTTGTCATCACTGGAAGAAATTTTTCCAGATTAATGTATCCAGTCGGTTCTTCTTCTTCTACCTAAAAATAAAACTTAAGTATGGCAGGTTATATGACTCATTAGCAAACTAATACAAAAACCAGAAAATTGGGGTGGTTCCTGCATTAAAATTACAGTTAGACTTTGAATATTTATATCAGGTTTTTAATATCACATGGCACCATAACATCTGAGTGAAATGCTTGTGATCAAATAGAAAGAAATTCGAGGAAGAAATAATAGCCCAGACAAAATACAGGCCTGAAATTACAGACACTTTCAACAACTCAATATTGCCCTCTTGTGCTTATAAACCATTCATGCAAAGGAACTGAATGCCTAGTAACTGATCTTATCTCCCACAATAACGCAGCAGAGGTTTAAACATTCAGACTGCATTCATACTAGTAAAGTCTAGCAGAACCTGGAACATTCCCAAGCGGTGTAATGTGACCACCCATAACAGAAAACCATTAGCACGTTCCCTGGCATGATTTTGGCCTGGGCCACCTAACACTCGCCCCAGCAGTCACCAGGCCTGGCTAGGACCTTAGGGACTTTTCCCCAGCAGGCTGCTTTGTGCAGCCACTCCACGTAAAACATTTACCAGAGTAGACATGAGCTGCTCTGTGCCAGCTGGCTTCAACACCCAAGGATGTTTCTGGGCATATTTAATATGCTAGTTTGGACATAGCCCCGGTCTAGTACACCTCAAGGATGGAATTTGTTGCCTCCACATGTTTCGTAGCCAGAGAGAGTCGTCAGGGGAAGGACCAGAAAGGTGGGCAGACAGTCAGGGCAGTCTGAAACAGTCATAAGGCAGCCTATAAAACACCACACAGAGAAAAGCTTTCCTTTGCTTCCCAGATAAATTAACAGATTAGTCCCAAAACATCAGTGACTTCTAGCAACATTCTCACTGCATTCCCCATACTTCCACAGGGGATGAGCAACATGGTAAAAAATGCTCCCTATAATACCAGTATGTCCCTTCCCTGAAAATTTCAAGTTTTACTCCCAAAAGGAGCCCTCTTAACAGAGTTAGCCTGCTCCTATCTGTGTTGAAACTGGATGCATGCTTTGTGGTCTCACATGGCCGCAGCGATACCTTGCTAGGCTCTCCACAGACACAGCTCAGATTGAAAGAAAGCTCAAATAGGCACTGATTTGAAAACTCCTAACTGAGACAGGAAAAGATGAAGTAAGAAATCTTCCTCTTGAGGGCTGGGTCAGAGCTAGTGGTGATGCCTGATAGATCCAGTTGCTTAAATAGAGAGTTGCAACTGCTGCTGCATGCTCTTTTCCAGTGCTGTTGAAGGGTTTTGGTTGCTAAAAGCAGGCAGCCATCACCTCTTGCTGCTTTAGAGTCGAAATTGGCTTGAGAAAGCACTTTTCTGTTTGGTGAACCTAGCAGAAGGGATCTTTAGCAAGGAAATGAAGCTGTTGCATGCTTCATGCTAAATCAAATGGTACCTTTTACCATTACAGAATCATTTGTTTTACTGCTGGACTGAAAAGATGTAACAAAATACCTGGCAAAACTTAACTTCTTTCCAGTGACATAACAGTTAGCCAATACACTGAACTATTCCATGCATCACAAATATTGAGATGTAGAAGTACACAGCATGTTTTAGGGAACATCTGTACTTCAACTAGTATTAGGTCAGAAGGCCACAGAGATGGGAAAAGAAATATGGTTGCTATTTATTGGACATAAGATAGATGTGTCTTATATTAAGCAGAACAACCAAAAGCAAGGACCCAAAACATCCATGAAGATGGTAAGTTATATAAATGGTGTCTAAGAGTCAAGAAACTTTAGAACTGCTCATCCAAACAGTTGAAGGTCATCCTAAATTTCATACGAGAACTCACCAGCAATGACCACTTCAGAGCTCAACGTAACAAATACCTGTGAAAGTGTCCGCCCTCACTGACAAATATCACACAGATTTGTCTCCCTTTGTTGGTGTGCTATTTGTATTTTGCCTTCAGAAAGCAATCTGTGGAAGAAACATGTCCTTCCTGACAATGGACCTAGTCCTGGGAGGTGATGGAACAGCTTCCATTTCAGTGACTCTACAGGCCCAGCAGTATCTTGAACTGTTAAAATTAATCCTATTGCTAACACTGGATAGATGAGAGAATAAATTGAATATATTAACCTCACCTAAGTCAGTAAGTATGCAGATTTGCAGGTATATGTATTGTCTTACTCTTCCTCACACTCACTCCTGTTCTACACCTCATTTCCCATTGACATTTTCCTTTTTCCATAATTCCTCCCCTTCATGCAGTGACTGTGACAATAACAGTATTTGCTTGTTCAAACTCTGTGAGTTTTGCTATATTTCTTTCCTTTGGGTACATCCACAGCTCCCATAAGAACTGTATTGTAGCACCCATTCTGTTTTATACCTCTATTCTCACAGCCATACTATTATTGTCCACATAACATTTGGGGACTTGAGTCACAAAGAAATAAACCATCTTCCAGAGTTATCCAGGAGATCTGTGGTGAAGCAGTGCACAGTACCTGGGCTTTCAAACTCCAGGCATTGTAGTAAGCCTCGGATTAGCTTTCACCATCTCTAGGCTTATCACTAATCTTAACTTTGTAAGTGGGCCTAAATATATGATATTAACTATAGCATTTAGCATAAGGCAATATAGGAAAACATATATGATAATTTTTAGAGATAAAATAACTACATGAATGCTGATTTGGCAGATATGAATAACTTGAAGGCAACATATGCCAGTTTAGCTACAATAAGGCTAACAGGAAGATGAAATGACTAAGAGACACAAGTAGTGAGAAACAGAAATGAACTGCAGCTTACAATGGGCAAAAATACTGGAGAAATAGCCTGGTTACAAACTGGCCAACAGAGACAATTTTTACTTTATCTAGACAATTTTAATGCTATCTTATATAAATTGAGATATATTTGTGATTAACATAATATATTAAAGGTTATACAAGATGACGGTGTTCTTCCAGTACTAAACCTATGCCAATATATGTTATGTTTCATTTACAGACACCATGAAACCTTCTTTGAGATTGGACTTCCAGTTCAGTGTTCTTTAAAGTTAACCATTACTCTTGGATGTATTCGTTCTTCCTGCAGTATTTGTACTTTAATTTTTGTACTTTAATTTCATCCTTCTAATCAGCTACTGTATATATGTTATATTGTTGTATCTCAAGAGTCTTCCGTCTCATAGGTGCATTGCATTGTACTTTGTTATGTATTACTTATCTCAAATTTTCTGTAATGCTGAAAATTGAAAAAAAATCCAGACAATAGGAAGTCCAATCTCTTTGGGAGGGGTAGGCAGGCCTTAAACTCTCCTGGTTCCCCTGGACTTGGAGGCAGGGGGAGGTCAAAGCATTCCCTTCCTTTTCTGTTCTGTATCTTGAGTCAGATGCACTGTTCATTTGCTGCAGACAAAAATCTCTGTGGGCCACTAAAAATATCATCTATATTAAGCACCATAATTTCTCTTTCCATTTTGTCTTGTTTGTCAGCGGGAGCTGGGACAATCTGGTACTGAGAGTACAGAACCAGAGCAGACAGATTGCAGTACCATGTTAAAAGATCCTTCTCCTCTGATGGTTCTTTGCGCTTCCTTATCTGAAGCAGCTGCGTCATTTTCACAAGACTTAGCACAAGATTTCTCACACTAAGTTCTGATCTACAAGAGACCAGACAAGCTTACTGAGGAAAGATTGCTACTGCAACCATCCGAATTTTTGTTGGGGACAGGAAGAAAAGAGAGATCAATTCCCAGCATAATGACCTATACATGCAAAAGAGAAAAATCTTTCACCTACCTCTCAGCCCCAGCAACTTCCATTCCTTAAGGCAGCATACCAGTTTGCAAAAAGAATGTGAAATCCTTTTCCCACTTCTTTGTCCCACTTATTAACCATACCCTGCCAAGGCACCAGCACACCAACCTTTCTATTACAAGCATGAGGTAAGGAGACAAAAATTAGTGTAGCAAAAAGCTGTGAAGAAATGTGAAGAAGAATGTTTCTTACCCCTGCATATCACTGGGAGAACGGGAGGACTGCTAGGTCATGCGAGGTTTTATATCTGAATTCTGACTCACAGGCTTAAGTAATCAAGTAGGAAAAGATTACTTACCTAGAAGTGAGAAATCTCAAGGCTGGGAAAGACCTCATGAAGGACAGAAAGTTGAGAAGTCTGGCTATGAGATAGGAATAACAGGACCCAGTGAAAAAACTATGTGTTCCCTCTGTGTATTTTTGGAATTTGATGCACAATTTTAACACCTGGTCAGGAACTGATTTTTATTACCTAATTATCCAGTGTGTGTCCCTGGCATGTCCAGAAGAGCAAAATGGTTAGAGTTTGGATATCCTAACCCAACTGAGGTTTAGGACATTCTTTTTCATCAGTGAAAATCAATTTTTCCTCCATTTTCTATAAATGCCTCTCCACCTTGGCACAGTGTTACAGTGACCTTCTGGGGTAAAAGAGAGCCAAAGACTCCTTGTTTTAACCCATCAATGTTGTTACTTCATCAGTCTAAAGTTGCTTCAGGGCAACCCAAGAGACTACCTTCCTGCCTGAATCACTTCCATGACGCTTCCAAACTCTGGGGAAAGAGCTTAGGTTTCCCACACAGCAAGGCAGAAGGGCCAAATTTGTGCAAGTTTAAGACTGAAAAAGATACAAAATATCTAAACATTTACCTTTGCAAGCAGTTCATGTAGTTCTGCCTCGGTTGGGAAGCAACCCAGTGACCTGACAATTGAACCAATCTCTCTGAAAAGAAAAAGATCTTTGTCAGTAAACCTGCAACTCAAGAGTGTCTCTGGAGAATCCAGATACCAATACAGAGCTTGCTGTTGTGGTTTAAACCCGGCCGGCAGCCAAAAACCATGCAGTTGCTTGCTCACCCTCCCCCACCCCAGGGAATGGGGGAGAGAACTGGAGGGGTAAAGGTAAGGAGACTCATAGGTTGAGAAAAAAACAATTTAAGTAAAATAAAATTAAAATAATAATAATAATGATAATAGTAATTATAGAAACTACAAACGCGTAATGCACAATGCGATTGCTCACCACCCACTGACCAATGCCCAGCCCATTCCTGGCTAGCAATCCCAAAGAAGAGAGAATCCCAAAACCCACAATCCTGGAAGCGAGAGCGCATTTCCCGGTCAACCCTCATCTATATACTGAACATGATGTTGTATAATATGGAATATTCCATTGGCCAGTTTGGGTCTGTTGCTCTGGTCATGCTCCCTCCCAGCTTCTTGTGTACCTGCGCACTAGCAGGACATGGGAAGTTGAAAAGTCCTTGATTTCTTAGCAACAACTACAAACATCAGTGCACTATCAACATTCTTCTCATACCAAATCCTATACTGAATCCAAACCACAGCACTATTCTGGCTACTAAGAAGAAAAAATTGGCTCTATCACAGCTGAAACCAGGACAGTATCCACCCCTTATTCCATACCATTTACGTTATGCTGAGGATCCATGTTTTCCAATACATTCTAATTGATCACCATCACTTGTCCTGTTTTTTGATATAAACACACATATCACTCTCTTCGTCTATGGGCCATCCCTCCAAAATGTGTAGTGAGTTCATTTAGTCTGTAACTTTGGGTTCCATCTGTCATGACAGTCTTTCAAAGCAGGAGGGATGAGGTGGAGTTCGTTCAGTTGGTGGAGTGGGTGTCACTGGACGCAGCAAGAGGATGGTGTGTAGTCTCTGCTGTATGCTACATTTGGAGCTTGTAGCTGGTGTATCTGGCACAGTCCATGTTCATGGTCTGCGTGTTGAAGATGTCAATCTTGGGGAAGTTGCTGGGTGCCAGTTGCTGAAACTAGTCCTGACTTCATCAAAGTTCCTTTTTCATTAACCTGGGTGATTACTAATATGATGCCATTAGTATAATATATATCAATCATAGCAATGATGATATGCAATGACAGGGTTATTTAGCAATTAACATCATGCAATACAATTCACTGGCTATTTTCACCCAAAATCAAATCCCCTTGAGGCATACAACGGGTCCTTGGGCAAAAGTAATCCCACAAATGGTTTTGCCTTTACCCAAGGCAGGAATAACCCATCCCCAGCATATTTTTAATGTGCATTATAGGGACTTTATCCCCATCTACAGTACACAGAAGGTTTGGCCAGGGACAGTTTGATTGGCAGATCCCCTAGTGTTGACTAACCAGGTGACTTTCTCTAAATGTGTATCCCAATGTTTGAAAGTTCCACCACACATTGCTCTCAGTGTAGTTTTTAGCAACCCATTGTGCCGCTCCGTTTTCCCAGAGGCTGGTGCATGACAGGGGATGTGATATATCCACTCAATGCCATGTTGCCACGACACTTGCTTTTCAAGGCCCAGAACAGTGTTCCAGGTGGTGGCATGGGCCACAGGATATGTTTCCAGCCATCCGGTGGTTGCTTCCACCACTGTGAGCACGTACATAGTGTTTGCCATGCCTGGTTTGTGGGAGTGTGATATAATCGATCTGTCAGGCCTCCCTATATCTATATATTAACCATTGTCTTCCATACCAAAGAGGTTTTAAATGTTTGGCTTGCCTGATCGCAGTGCATGTTTCACATTCATGGATTACCTGTGCAATAGCATCCATGGTTAACTCCACCCCTCGATCACAAGCCCATCTATATGTTGCATCCTTTCCTTGATGGCCTGAGGAGTCATGGGCCCAACGAGCCATAAATTGTTCACCCTTATGTTGCCAGTCCAGATCCACTTGAGCCACTTCAATCTTAGCAGCTTGATCTACCTGTTGGTTGTTTTGATGTCCTTCCGTGGCCCGACTCTTGGGTACATGAGCATCTACATGGCGTACTTTCACAGCCAGGTTCTCTACCTGAACAGCAATATCTTGCCATAATTCAGCAGCCCAGACGGTTTTCCTCTGTGCTGCCAGTTGCTCCATTTCCACTGCTGTAACCACCCCCACAGCGCATCTGCCACCATCCATGAGTCAGTATAGAGGTAGAGCACTGGCCACCTTTCTCACTCAGCGATATCTAAGGCCAGCTGGACGGCTTTCATCTCTGCAAACTGATTCCATTCACCTTCTCCTTCAACAGCTTCTGTGACTCATCATGTGGGGCTCCACACAGCTGCCTTCCACCTTCGATGTTTTCCTACAATACGACAGGACTCATCAGTAAACAGGGCACATTGATTCTCATTATCTGATAGTTTATTATACAGTGGAGCCTCTTCAGCATGCACCACCTCTTCCTCTGGTGACATTCCAACATCTTTGCCTTCTGGCGAATTTGTGATTACTTCCAATTTTCCTGGGTGACTGGGGTTTCCTAGGCGAGCCTGTTGTGTGATCAGTGTGACCCATTTACTCCTGTCCTGGTTTAGCTAGGATAGGGCTAAGTTTCCTCAGCAGTGGGGGGAAGCTCTAGCCGGGTTATTCCATACCATGCTGACGTCACCTCCGTGCACCGAAGCGCAGGAGCGCGGGAGAATTGGTGAACGCGTGTGTTATGCGACCTCTCTGCTCTCACTGCTGTATCGGTAGATATCTTGCTCTGTTCATTGTTATTACTGTTATTGTTATTGCTGTTGTTTGTTGTGTTGCTGTTGCACTGCTGTATTAAACCTCTCCTTATCTCAGCCCCGGGGCTTTGTATTTCACTCCCTTTGTGGGGGAGGGGCAGCGGCCGCGTGGTCTCGAACCCCAGCAGGGCCTAAATCACCACAGCTCCACGTGGCATCAGTTGCGTGGTGTGTGGAGGGGACCCTGCCTTTGAACATCCAGCACAGCACCAGCAGCCGAGGTGCCAGGAGGAGCTGTGCTTCCATACCAACCACTTCTGAAGCAGCTCGAACTCCTTCATATGCTGCCAATATCTCTTTTTCAGTTGGAGTATAGCGGGCTTCAGATCTTCCATATTCCTGACTCCAAAACCCCAGGGGTTGACCTTGAGTGTCCCTTGATGCTTTTTGCCAGAGACTCCAGGTAAGGCCATTCTCCCCGGCTGCAGTGTAAAGTACATTTCTAACATCTTGTCCTTCCCGGACCGGCCCAAGGGCTACTGCATGAACAATTTCCCATTTAATCTACTCAAATACTTGTTGCTCAGGGCCCCATTTAAAATCATTCTTCTTCCAGGTCACTTGATAGAGAGGGCTTACAATCAAACTGTAATTTGGGATACGCATTCTCCAAAAACCCACAATGCCTAAGAAAGTCTGTGTTTCCTTTTTGCTAGTTGGAGGAGACATAGCTGCTATTTTGTTGATCACATCCATTGGGATCTGATGATGTCCAATTTGCTATTTTATTCCTAAAAACTGGTTCTCCTGTGCAGGTCCCTTAACCTTACTTTGTTTTACAGCAAAACTGGCTTTCAGAAGGATCGGGATTATTTTTTTCCTTTTCTCAAAAACTTCTTCTGCTCTGTTGCCCCATACAATGACATCATCAATGTACTGCAAGCATTCCAGAGCTTCACTCTTTTCCAGTGCAGTCTAAATCAGTTCAGAGATGGACACTGTCCTGGTTTTGGCTGTGATAGAGCCAATTTTTTCTTCTTAGTAGCTAGAATAGTGCTGTGGTTTGAATTCAGTATGGGATTTGGTATGAGAAGAATGTTGATGATGCACTGATGGCTTTAGTTGTTGCTAAGAAATCAAGGACTTTTCAACTTCCCATGTCCTGCTAGTGCGCAGGTACACAAGAAGCTGGGAGTACAGGAGTGTGCATGTACAAGCATGCAAACACACACAAGCGTATGTATGTGGACTTCTAAGATGATATCGTAGTAAGCAATGTCTATTTTTACAGACATTAAATATTCTGGAGCTTTTTGGAAGAGTATAACTGTTCTTGTGACTTTCCTCAAAAATTCTTCTTTACTACCATGTTACAGTGAACTGTGTGCAGGTTACTTTTCAACTGCTGTCCTCTAATTGTTAAGCTTAATTTCAGTGAATTCTACATTTACATAGTTAATAAAACACTTGGAAACCTACTGAGATGAAAGGTAACAAATAAAATATATGTTTACATTAAATGCTATAAAGACAAATTCTAACTGCAGTAAGGAACAATTACAAAAGGTCAGGAAGGAGGCAGCCCTGCTATGCCCCTGATGTGCTCTAAAAGAGTCAAACAGACCAACAGAGTGGCTTATCACCACCCTGTTTATGCTGCAAATTATCTTCATAGATTGAATTTACTGCTGAACCTGATGCAGTTGTTCTGAGGCTCTAAATAAAATCCTGACCAAACTGGAAATGCCTCAAAAAAATTTAAGATGAACAACATCACAGACTAGAAACAGAAGTACTGTAAAGCTGTAAAAAAGTACTAATGAGACTTACGGTATGACTGAAAACAAAACAACAGAAGCATCAATATTGCTTGTGATTTTCAGTCTGATTCTACAACACAGAAATTCAAGCACATTTGAATAAGTATCCACAGTGCTGGTGGTTCCCATGATTCAAACCTCTGTGGTTTCTTCATCTTCACCAGTCCATCTGGTAGAAAAATTAGATTGCCTAATAAAAATGGCAGATATAAGAAGCAATGACCTTTGCAAAATTATCTTACAACAGTAAGGCCCCAAATGTGGCACACCAAGTATACATAAAATTAGACAGGTCAGTCTCTGGCCTCCTCAGACAGGTCCTGAGGAGCTCCCATTTTAATTGAAAACATGTGAGAAGCACTACAATAGACAAAAGAGAGGAGAAGGCTGGCTGCACAAAAATAGCTACAAAACAAAACCCAGTCCCACACATACAGTTGTTATGAAATGAAGCCATCTGCTCAAATGACTCAGTGAAACCTTGTGCCCCATGGACATGAATGGAAGTTTGGTCATTGGCCTCAATGAGGTCAGACATTTAGTCCTATTTTTTATAATCCTTGTCCCATGCATCCTATTTCTAGTATGGATATACTGTATTTGATGCTCTCACTCCTGCACTCCCTCATCTTTTCCAGCTAAAAGATACTTGTAAATATTCTCTGCCTCCCCCAGAGAAACATCCAACCCAAATCATGCCTCCCTGATATTGCACACTATTTCTACTCTTACAGACTGCCAGAGATGGGAAGGTTGCCATCATCTCCTGCCTCACCTCACACTCAGCAAAACTGCAATGTGACTAAGGTAAGCCAGGCCCTGAAAGAATTTGCAAATTCTGGCACTGCTGGCTGCTGTTTCTGACAGTCTATGCATGTGCCAACTTGAGGATGTTGTTTGAAGTGTCTGTGGTCAAAAAAGTCATGTCACATTTGGTAATAACATGGTATTTAAAGGACCCAGATAGATAGCACATTGTATTTTATTCCCAGCCACTTCCTCTCACTTAGTTCAGCAGCTGCAGTTTCTGCTGTGTAGTTTCTAGCATACAAAAAAGATGGTTAAAATGAGTTTGTGTTCATACAGGTTTTATAATACAGACGCAATAAAATTTTGGGCCATAGTTTTCATCCTACATGTAACAATTTCAGTGACAAGATTTGCAAAATTATGAAAGCCCTTGACTCAGGGTGTGTTGTAAGCAGCGTGAAACAACACCATCTTCCTCATGCTTATTTTCTTACTAACTTGTATTTGCATTAGGAGTCATGCAATACCAATGCTGGCCTGTCAAGCCAGAGTAATTTTCCATATTCTTCACAGGAATCTGATATTTCAGGCAATAACATTCATATTTCTACAATTGTGGTTAAGAATTGTGCTGTACTGCCACCTTCTGATACAAGATAATCAGCCATTAATAATCCCATTATTGTGATACAGCCCTGCAATATGAACCTAGGAATAATGAGACAATAAATTGTTGTTCTTTGTCAGTAACTGTACTATGATAAAAATTAATGTGAAATTGTGCATTTACTATGTTAAATAGACTTTTGAATGTCCCCTCTCACGTTGTGATTTACTGGCTGAATGAATAAATTTTTTAAAAAGACTATTTGTATAATTTCATTGTTGTAACATTTTCTCAAGCTCTGTATCCATTCTATAATAGAGGGAGGAATGTAGCAAATTTTACAGCTATTTACCAGGACTGCAGATGTAAATGACACACAAATAAGCAACTAATATCATGGTGCAGTGAGGGCTAGGGGCTCACCAGGGCTGGGGTAGTGGCAGGGCTCCCCTTTGGGGGGGGGGCAGGGCAGGGGGGGCAGCCAGGGCCTGCCCCACCACCCAGCCAGGAGCGGGGCAGCCGGGGGGCACCGGGGCAGCCCCAGCCCCGGGAATCCGGCACCTCCCTGGGGACGGGCCAAGAGATTCAAATGAGCACTCTTCCAGAGAGCCCTGTGGGTGAGGGAACAGCAATTGTACTGAGTGCGGAGATGTACCTTGAAACTCTCCTCATCTAGTATAACTGAAAAGTCATTTCACTTCTATGAAGCACCCATAATTTCTTAAATTTAGAGACACTCGTAAGCATGCATTGCTAAAACCATCACATAAATGTTTTCCACCTCCCCCACCTCTGTTTCATAATGTAGAAAAGATGTTTGCAACATTTAAAGATGTCTTCTAATCTGACTTTGTGAAGAATGTATAATGACAACAATTTCACCAGTTCTCACACTCCTTTGTAGTGTTGATACTCAATAATTGATTTATAATTAAAAGCTCTGGTGATATTCTTATGAAAATAGAAATTGGACTTATGAAAAATTACTTCAGTAAACTTTAATGACAACAGCTCATAACAACTTCAGAACCTGATCAGTGAGACATGAACATGTGTTTTATGTATTTTATCACAAAAGCCATATTGTTATGTGTATGGATATTTATGTTAAAATGAAGTTAAAGTTGCACTGTCAAATATTCAAACTAAAAATACCAGAATTAAGGTTATTTAGGAAAATTTAAATTTGAATTCCTTTAGTTCTGTATCTTGCAGCAAGTTATGCCCTGATCAGTCTAACAGTCCATGTTTTTATCTTCCACTGAACTTTTTCTTACTCCCTCAGACAGATATTTTGTTTGTATTTCCGTAACATTGCATGCTAAAGGTATAGCGCATGTTCTCCCTCCTGACTCCCATTTGTGCATTCCATGCCCCCCAGTTCTGGTCATTCCATTTCAAAAATGAGAAAGCTGAACAAGAAGGAGCACAAAAAAGAATGGCCAGAGCTATGGAACAGCATCTCCTAAGAGATTAAACACATCCAGACTCTTCAGCTTTAGACTACTGTGATGAAGGACAGATGTGACAGACAGCTATGAAATCATTAATAGTGTCAAGAAGATTTAATAGAGAACATTTGTTTGCTATTTATCATAAGACACACAAAAAACCCAAAAAGGCACGACAAATCATAATGTTGCAGATGTACAAAAACCAAGAAATACTGCATATTTGCTCAATTCTTTATATTCCTCCCCCAAGTAACTACTAGTAGCTCAGATGAGGGTACTGGGCTAAATGGACTTTTGGTGCAATCAAGTATGATCAACTTTATGTTCATTATGATGTTAGTAGTAGTAGTAGTAGCAGTAGTAGTATTAAAGTTACATAATCAAACTATATACAAGTTTCTTCCAAGTCTCCTAAAAACATCTCACTGTCAGACTGATATCCACTTCCCACATTACCCCAAAGGAAGAGGGACGTTGCAGTTGGAGACACCTACTGAGAGCAGGTAACCATGACACACACCGGCAGGGACACCTCTTGACATGCTGGGACTATCCTGAAAACAAGGGGATCCATATGGGATGTAGGACCTGTAGTGCCAAGTGAGCTATCAGAGCAGAGATTTCCTAGTAATAATTGTAGCCTCAGACTTCTTGTCTAGCTGCAGTTTCCTCTTGCCTCTTTATTCCACCAGTTCCAGCATCCCTCTATCAAGCCAGTTTCAGTCTCAACCACTGAACTCCACAAAATGTGTATTAAACAAGCAAAGACATAATTGTCCAATCAGGGCCAAAAGGACTCTTTCAATTACATTTTCTGAAAAAGGAGATGCAGGTTTAGGGAGTTATTTATCTCTATAATAAATCCTGTAATATTTCTGTGTGAAGGTATTTACAAACCTGACATCCACAGTTTTATTGCATTCATGGTCAAACACCTCAAAAGCCTCTATAATCTTTTTCTCAATTTCAGCTACTGCGCCATCTGCAAAAAGAAACATAAGAAAAGAAAAAGAAAGATTCACTGAGCTGTTGCAACTAATTTATTTCCAGTTTGAGAAATGTGACAGCAAAAGCACCAAAACTGATAAAGGGGCAGACAGAAAAGGTATTTTGAAAAAGCAGAAATTATTCTGAAAAAAACCCCACTCTAAATGCAGAATGTCATTTATATCAGTAATATGGCTTTGCAATGGCTCTGCAGCTACATCAAGTCTGGTGGTAATGTTGCGTCTCAGCTGCATGATCACCATGTCCGGGTGTGGACCCTGCTCAGAGTGTGCCACAGCTCCTCCTGGACCATGGGCCTGAGCCCTTCCTGGACGCCATGGTGCCAGGGGAAGAAGCAAGGCAAACCTGGTCCCAGGCTTGCTCCGGGTTCATCCAGGTTCCTGCACCCAAGGAATCAAAAGTGCTCTCATGTCCACTAAGGTAGCCATCATGTATGAGAAGCTGAGAACCAGGAATAAAGAGACAGTTAAGATACATGCAGAGTGAATATGTCTCATGGTAAATAATTTATTGTAACAGTTTGGAAAGGAAGACAATCTCAGGGAAGGGGAAGGAGCAATTCGCTGCATTTGCTTTTTGTATCTCAATCTCAAAGAATGGGGAAAGAAGAACTACACGTTATCACAGTTATATCTCGTCTAAAGCCAAAAATTGCATTCTTGGGGTAAGGGAAGTACCAGGAAATAAATTCTGAAGAGAAAAATGTAAAGAGAGGAAAGAGTCCGACTCAAAAAAAAGCACCCTGGCAAGGCAACCAGGGTAAACAGAGTGAACTGGCTAGATCATTTATTAGTGTCATAGTTTGAATTCAAAAAGACAGAACATAGAAAGCAAAGTGATATGGAGTTGACCTTTTGGTTCCTGTTGCTAAACACAGCCCCAAACTTCAGCTGGCAAACTCAGGAGGTAGCATTTTGTAAGCTAGCCCCACAGCCTTCACAGAGGCCTCCAAAGGGAACATCTGAGTGACAGCCAGAACATGGTTGTCTCTACTGCATTCTCAACATAATGATGAAAACCTAACTCTTTTCTATCAGAAAAGATTTATTTTCTTCTTTAAGCTCATCTGGTGTTAAAAGTGTTGTTGAGCAGCTCTGACCAGCACTAAACCACTGGACACTGTTTCCACTGTCATTATAAATCCATACCTAGTTTCCTACAATCCCAGTATTTTTAGAATCTCCAGGGCTGCAGTCTACAACCATTTTTGCCATTTGCCCTCTTCCTCACATGACAGAAATGTCTGTTTCCTGGCAAAGGGTATCAGAATTGAACTTAGCCAAAAGATACATTGGCCTTGTGAGGTCCCCGTTTCTATCTTGACCCATGAGACTTTTCATCGTACTTTCTCCCCTTGTGCTGCTGAGGAAGGCAGAGAGTGGCTGGGTAGGTGCCTGGCAGCTGCCCAAGGTCAACCCAGCACAGGCTGCAAGCACTGTAATACAGTCGTGGATTGACCCAGGTATAAGGAAGCTCTTTTTCATATAGAAGAGAAATGCACCCCCTTATAAAGGTAAAGGTGCCTGTTGCTTTCTGTCTGTATTTGGCACTGAACTCCCCCAGAAGATACATAAAGAGAAGAGAGATAGGAATATATCCTGTATTCCTCTCTCAGACTTTATTCCCCTGATGGAAGCCTGGGCAGGTACATGTACAATGGACTGGAGACTGGAGCTCACTGAGGAAGAGCCCTGCTGAGTCCCCACATATAGGACAAGCTGTGGTTTTTTTCGTAGTTTAACGATAATCCCTGCCTTTTATGTGCCTAAGCGATACAAACCACATTTAATTCCTTTCCAAAAAGCATCGTTAAATCTAAGTGGACCTGATTCCTTGTAGAAGATGCCCTAAAGACTTACTCTCAAAGTACTACATTTGATGGGAGTTTCTTCAGCAACTTCAGAGTTCTGGACCCAGCCTCCAGTGTAGACTGTTGTTTAGTTCTTGAGATCAGGCACTTCAGTTGTACTATGTCTTCCAACAGAGAAATGCTGAATGAATATTTATAGCTGTATATTCTTGGCTTGAAGAGTGAGCCTTCTGTAGAAAAAAATTTAACCAGGGGAAGGCAGGGAAACATTCCAGTACTGGAACTAATGTAGCCATCCAGCCTTTTCAAGCTTTGCCTTCCATTAAAATAGTATACATTAATCTTACCTGTTTCAAGAGGCCTGGCAAAGATCCTGAAATGAAATGAACTTGATTCAATCTAGGTACCAGATAATCTATATTTCTTCCAAGAACAGAGAGGAAGTTGCAATTAAGAACCATATCCATGGAAGAAAAAATAATATACTGTAGTCCTCTGAAAGACTCTCTGTGAGATGAACGAACACCTAATAATCTATTGCCTAAATCTCTTATCTCTCTAAGGATGAAAGCCAAGATGTTCAACATAGTTCAGAACGGCAAAGCTAGTTATGTGAATGCTATGATTCACTCTAAACCTTTCTTTGGGAGGGAGAAAAAGATGGATTCCAGCTCTAGGATAAGTAATGGATAAAGGCTTAAAATGATCCCTTCAATAAGGGCATCAAAAGATCAGACATGCAGTTAACTCAGCAGATGTGATGCTCTAATGTACTGAAATCTTTCTGCACAAGGATACTCGGCTCCATGGGTAGATCAATGAAAGCTTCATGTTGCCCTGTGGAGCAATTTTTTAGCAGTTTTCAGAACAGAAATACCTACACTCTGATTGAATAAAAGATTTCACTCACTTATTCTACTAACTAGAAAAACAATACATAATATCAAAGATAAAATTATTTGATTAATTCTAATGGCTGAAATAAATAAATATTGAAACATATCATGTCAATACCTATAACTACTTATTCCCTCAAACGCTTCCTGTAAGGATGATTTCCATTTTTATGCTGTTAAAATGCTTCAGATACTTGTCGTTTTTTTCTCATTTTCTCATTCTCATTTATTTTCCTAACACATAAGCAATAAGAAGACAAAATGTCTTAAAATCCATTCCTCAGATACATTAACTAAAAAATGTATTCATTATCAGTTTCCTTTCCTGTACTATCCTTTGCTATTTTCCCAGTTTGTTTAGTTTGAACTAGATAAAGCTCTAGACGCTGCCAGTTAAGTAAGACTGGCAGGGAGCTGGGAGTCCCAAATTAATTCTGCTGGTTCTTTCAGACTGAATTGTTCCTCTTCAGATTGTCCAGACTGTTCCCCGGCACTCTGAGGCCTATTTGAAGCCAGCCCCCAAGCAGCACACCTGCCTCAGTTGTGACATTTCTTCTTCAAAGACCACAGCTTCAGTCTTTGTAGGGAACAGAAGCAATTAAATAGATGTGGCTCTGCCAGACTCTTGAGTAATGAGCATTTTAAAAAATGGTTTCTAGTTGATACAATTTGCTAGATTCTACCATTCGTTTAACTGTACGAGCTTGCTTTCTTTTCTTCCTCAAGGCCAGTTGCTCTGATGGTTCAAAAAGCCAACCCTTCCTTTCACTGAAGAGAAATTATGTGCAGAAAAAAGAGGTATCAAAAGAACAGGTAGGCCAACATTAAACAAGCACCTAAAATGCTGGGGAGCAGCATCTGTCAGCTGCTCACAGGAAAAGATTTAGTCCCAATGCAGCTTCATGAACCTATTTACACAATGTGACACTCTGAAACTCTTTTTGTGCTATGTAACGAGTCAAATTAAGGGCTGATTTGTAGAAACACCAGTGGATTTGATTTTATTAGTTCGTGTTACTGCTCAACACACCTGAAACATTAATCTTTATAAACATCAATCTAGGTATATTTTAATAAATACAGTCAATTCTATGTTTAAACTCCTATATGCATGTGGATACCTCATTAATTACTCCATCCTCTCTTCACGATACTATGTTATGGTTACAAGCAGGTGTGAGGAAACCCCTGAGGTCTCTGGTGACAGGAACCCTTTCTTACATGGGGCTGCCTTGCTGAACTAGTCAGTTTGAAACGACAAGGGACACAACTGGGTAACCCCAACTCAGTGACAGACAGTTTTAGAGTCATTTAAATGTTGTTGTTTGGTTTTTATTTAAAAGTGGTGTTATCAATAGCTCTTGTGTAGATTTCCCCATCCATTAACCAGGGCTTACCAGCAGGAAGTACAGAACTGTACCAGCGCCTACATACCCCAGCACCATTTCTTCTCTTTCCCACTAGCCATTATTTCAACCAAAAAAGCAGGCAGCATGCTTGGTCCTGTCAGTTGGAAAACTGGGAATGGGTTGCAAAGACTGCCATGAAGAAAAAGGAACATTTTTAAGAAGGCAATGGACATGACAGGGGACACGACTGTGGAGGCAGACACATGAGAAAATGTGAGTCTTAAAGCCCCCTGCAATCTCCACTTGACTTCAGTGAACTTTATCTTTCTGTTCACGGATCCAAGCTATAGTATTTAACCACCCTCTCCACACTGCTCCAACACTCTTCAATAAGGTCCCTGTGATCACCCTTTGCAAACTTTAGCTCTTCTCACCATGTCCAAAATCACAGGTAACACTCTGTCTTGCCGTACAATGCCAATCAAAAACGCAAGGTGAGAAGGTGGTTGAGCTATGAGGAATATCTGAGCCAGCCAGAGGTGGAAAATGTACAAAAAAGTAAGTGTGAAGTCCCTTCTTAAAAAGTGAGCCTACTGCACGGTCAAAAAAAAAGGTGTGACCAACAAGCAGAAATAGCTAAACAGATCTTACTCCTTACAGCTTTAATATGGAGTTAAAATCCTATAAGTGTGTCAAGATGCAGGAACAGTTCCCCAGTAAGGAGGGAGACTAGTGCTAGTCCTGAAGAATACTATGTTTCCTTTAAGGGCGATTCCAAATTTATTATCTAGGTATACAGGGCAAATGGATGAAAGAGATGAACTAAAAAGCAAAAGAGATTTGTCTTTGATGTTTGCAGCCACTGTTTCATCTGACTTCTTCCAAAATCCTTCACAAAATCACAAATGGAAATAAAAGCATCAGAATTGGGGAAAAAACTCCAAATCTGTCTGTAGTTCTAATGAGAAGAAATTCACAATGTATATTTGCTTACATATGAAGCAAAAAAACAATAAAAGACTTCACAATTGCAACTCTGAGGAGGTTATCAATCAGCTCTTATGAAATCTAATCAGGCTTTTAAGCCAGTTTTAATTGGACCATCACGTAGGTCAAGATATCAAAAAGCGGTCACAATACTCAGCATCACCAGCACAGGTGAACTCTCAAACACTCTCAAATAAGCTCATCAGTTTTATGAAGACAATGTGCTTCCAGAACAAAAAGGGAAAGCCAGTGTGGTGTCATAAGATGAATTCTTAGTGATGACATCAGCACAAGGTGTTCCCATGCTGCTGCTGCTCTTTCCTAACTCCAAAGCGATGTATACAACTCCCTAAATTATTCTGCCACAAATGTTTGTGTTGCCTTCATGTTAAGTGTGGGGAGTTTGAATGACTTAAAAATAATTCAGAAACCTTGCCCCACCCCAAAGAAGAAAACCTTACAGCATTTAACTAATTCTATTTTAAGAAACTTACTCAGGAAGAGGAACACAGGGAGAAAACAATCTTGAGGCCATTTGAATCTGACTTATTGGCAAGAACTTTCTTCTCCATAGAAGAAAAGGCATACATTTGATTTTTTCTAGTGACCTTCCTAATTCCAGGGGAAGCTTAATGTACAGTCAGCCTAATATGCTGAAACAGTAATTGTATGCTGTGTTCTAAAAATATTGAGGCAAGAGAAATATTTTCTTCTGTACTCTGTACCTCCTATAGCATGTATGATATTTATACATTAGATACCAGAAAAGAAAGGAACAATATGATTAAGCTGTAAGCTGGCTGAATATGCAATGTTCTTTCTTTGTGTCTTGTGATACATAATGAAATAATTTAAGATACATGCTCATCAAAGAGTCTTCATTCTGGAAAGACAAATCAAGCAGATTTTGAAGAAAAACAAGAGGCTTATAAAGCAGCTTGATTCCTCCCAAGAAGGGATATACCCATTCCTGAACTGCAATCTGAAGAGAACAGCTTGACACAAAATATTGATGGCATCACTGGGAAATATGTCACCTGAGTTTAGCCATTCAGATTGAATGAAGGAGATAAAAGATGCAGCTTCATGAAATTTGGTATACGCCAGTTCCCAACAAATGACCAGGCTAAGTTCTTCACTGACGTCGTACCTATTCCAATTTGGGGATCCAAGCTATGGCCTGCAGCCTCAGGAAAGGATAATGCTTTCTCTCCTGGGTAAGAAGCATCCCATGTTATCACAGATGATACTTAGGCAATCTGAACCTTAGTTTGTTTCCTGCAGAAGAATAAAAAAGCTTAACTGGTTTCTGCAGAGGTCATTTTCAAGCATTCTCAAAGAAGCAAAAATGAAGTCTCAAGAACAGCAAAAGCTTTTTCTTTCATGTTTTTCAGATTTGTTGGGAACTAGCCACATTATTGCTCCTTATTGCTTATGTTTGTAGCAGCCTACACCATGTGGTATCTAGACAAACAAGCAAACCCCATCATCAGCGTGAGTCAACAAAACCAAAACGCTACACTCATCATCATGTAAGTGAGCAACCTTGGACTAAGAGCTTAACCTCAGCCTATTGTCATATCTCTTTTCCTAATGGTAGTACATGTGAGAGCTGAAAAACTACCTGGTTGTTTTCATCACAGTAACTGCTTTATGGAAAACTAATAGAGAATAAAAATAAAGGGACTATATTTAAAAATAGATACATAGAATGGAGCTCTCAGAGTGGAGCAATCAGAACAATCTTTGCACAGCCCCATGGCATGTGGTGTGAATAACCATGAGAACAAAACCTCCAGCAACAAATAGAGTTTTAGAAAAATCAGGTAATTAATTTGATGTCTGATAATAAAACACAGGCTGTCAGTTTGATGAAGGCTGTGGCAAAGTTAACTGCAAAAGCTACTTCAAATTCTGACACAAAAATATTAAACACAATTTTTCTTTTTGTCTTCTTTACATAAGACAATTGTAACATGGGCAAAATAAATAATAAAGTGATGTAAAAAATGAAGCACTATCTTGACTCCAGCTTTGGCTATGGAAATGAGATTATTTCATAAAATTATGCTAGTAATAAAAAAGTAAACAGAGTTCAGATCAATCACAATGGTAATATTTTGGTTATTTCAATTAGAGGTTGACAAATTCATTAAAGACTTTAAAAAAATATATAATGACTGGGCATTTCAATCTCAAAGTTGAAAAATGCAGTAATATACCAATATACAAAATATATCCAGTTTGTGATAGTCAGTTGGTGGCAACTAAATGGAGCTACAGGCTGCCAGTAACTTTACCTGATGAAACAAGATATGCTGAATATTATCCTAGGTTTTGATTGTTCAGCAGACGGTATTTTAAATGCCATGGCATTCTAATTTACCATAGATTCAGACGTTTTAATACATGTGGGAACCAAAACTAACAAAACTAATGGGGCAATTAACAAACTAATTCAACTGTTGAGAAACAAAGTAAGTACAGAAACCACTGCTGCCTTGATAAGCAGTCAAGCTTCTAGTTGCTTATAAAATTCTTAATCTGATACTATAACATAAAACAAAACAGGCCATGGAGGATGCCACGTCAAGCTGGAAAAGAAGCCATAAATAGTCAATGCCTTTCATCACCTAGTATGTCCAAAGGTGTTAAATCGACAGTTCACACCGCCTCCAAAACACAGTTCATATTAGAGCGTCATTGATGAAAGGGAATATCCACCATTCACAAAGTTCTTGTCCCAGTTATGTCTCCCCAGAGGTGCTGGAGTTATGGTCAATCTTGTCTATCATCAATGGAAAAAATATTTCTTCCCCTTGGGGTACACATCCTTGTAGGTCATCAAACCCATTTTAATGCTGTCACTTCTGGTTGCTCTTGCAAGATGCCATTGTTTTGCCTGGTCTGTGCTGGGCAAACAGCCCCCACAGCAGTCCACAGAGATCACTCTGTATCCTCAGTACTTGATAACTCATACCTATCTGTCCTGAGTCATAATGATATAACAGCTTGAACAGCTGCTGTATTAAACCTGACTCCCACGTCCTTACCAGGATCCTGTTTGCTTGCTCTGTCCAGAGCTTGCACTGCATTTCTTAAAGCCAGGGGATGCAGATGGCAAAGTATGTCAGCATGAAGCCCCAGTGGAACTACAACCACTGCCTGGGCTTGCTGCAGATAATGCATTTGCCTATGGGAATGGAGAAGGGCAAATTACGAGGGATACCCTTGCTACCTCTGCAAATTCCTTGACAGATGCTTCCTGTAACACAAAATTGTCCATATGTTGGAGGGGACCAATAAACCACTATTTTCTGCATCACTTCCTATACAACAACCCTGACAGCCTCCCTGTGCCCAGGCTTCTGGAACAGCAGCATTAATTTCCCTGGTGCCACCCCAATTCTTTCTGGAGGTCCCCAGAATGGAGGATTGCAATTTGTTTGTCAAAGAAATAAAAGGTGTAAGGACTTCCTACACACAAAATGCAAACCAAACTTACTCTAAACTTACTGAAACTGTTTATAACCAAGCAGAACTTGCAAGCAAAGGGAAGAGGGGCAGAGAATGTTAAATGTTAGAGTGGCTGAGCAGGACTGCGTCCCAGCAGGAATCCTGCTAATGTCATACAGTACTTCTTACAGTCCGTAAAACTCCGCTAAATGCTCTTCAGGGCTGGACATGTGGCAGATTTTCTCATGAGGAAGGCATATGGAAGACTGCAAGTTTAGTGCCATTGACAAAAAAAAGCAGCAGCACGTGCTGAAGATGTGGTAAGGGATATGACTCTGCACTTCCTATTGCCTGGCTGAGCACCTTACACAAAAATGCCCACAGGCAGAGGTGGCTGACACCACCGGTCCACTCTGCTTGCTTTGCCCTGCAGCACTGTTCTGTTCCCTCCGGAATAGCACCCATTTGCTCTGCTGAACGTCCTTTCCCAGCTCTGTGCTTCTGTCATCATCAACTTCGCATCTCTTCATGGGCTGTGTGTGATTAGTCTCTCCCCTGCCCTACAGGCAAGAAAACCCTTCCTTCCTGCTGCTCAAAGAGTTCCTGAGCACCCTGTTGGTGAGGGCAAGCTCAGCCTAAACAATCCTGGGACATACTGGGGAAGGATGTTACAATCATATGGTTTGCTAGGGAAAAATCCATTCCCTCATAGGCAGTTAGTCTGAGTGACGCAACGCAAGTACATATCAATTCATGTCAGTGACAGCACTTCATGCATCTCAGGAAAAACGCAACAAAATATGCCCTGATGTTTTTACTGTACACAATCTGTGTAGATATGCTACATCTACAAATATATATATATATACTGAAGCACCAGTCTTCATCAGCATCAGCAGAGAAACCTGAAATCCTGGAAAATGGTCAAGGAATACTACCTAGCTAGCTATACTCTGCTAGAGTACAATTTTCTCAAACCTGAAGCACTATCTGAGGTTTGAGGAGTGATCAATTTTTCTTTTTTTTTTTGGTGGGATGGTATGGAAGGACTCCTTCCTACTTTCACTGCACAGAATGAATTTGTGATTTGGTCTGCCAAAGAGGGGAAATGGAGGCGCAGTGGCTGGCTGGTTGGTATGACCATGCACCTGGGATGTAGAAGGCACTATGTTCCAGGTCAAAGCAATTAAGATGAGACAGACTCTGGCAGGGATTCCTGAGCTGCCACAAGCCCAGGCAGTGGCCCATAGCAGCACCTAGCTGAGACATGCTAGTCCAGGCTTTGGAAATGGAAGTGTGCAGGCTAGGGCCAGGACTTGGCTACAGCACTAGTTCCTCCTGCTGGTTAAGCGTTCTGGACCTAGCAGCATGCCCAGAAAAAAAATGTCAGAAAAGAAAACCAGAAGTTGGCCTAATTCAGGTTAAAATTGCAAGACATTCTGACACATTTTCTATTGAGTAATTTGTAAGCCATGCTACAGCATTCCTTTTACATCTGCACGGTCCAGTGGAGGCCGTCATCCACTGCTTCACTGGCAGTAGTAGGCAGAAGTCCTTCCATCAGGAAATGGCAATGCAAGTTGGATTTCCAGACACACAGCAGCACAGGCAGGTTTTCTCTCTGTTTTGACCAGCCAGGATGATACTGTGCAGGAGGATTACTACCTGTAAGTAGCAGGGAAGTGCACAAGCAGATAACTTGGCACCCAGCCCTCCTCCAGCTCCAACTTACTTCTCTGCTGCTGCTGCTGGAAGGACTGCATGCAGCTCCAGCTAGCCACAGCCCTGAGCTCCTCCTGCCAGCTCCCACTGTGCCCCTGGCTGCTGGGGGTACTCCGTTAGCACCCAGTGACAAGCACCTTGCTGCACAAGTTCATAGCTCTGTCTTGCACCTTTCCCTATAGCTACAGCTTACAGATTCTTTTCACCCTGAGTACAAAGTCTCTCTGAGCTCTGAAAGTCAATAGTGAGAGCTAATGCCCTAACTCGACCTTAAGAGCGTTACTCCTTGTATCCTAACCCACTGTCATGCCCGTATTAAATAGTGCAGGGTCATCCTGTGAACAGTAACATACAGCTTATTGCCTATATCCTCTGGAGAATACATAGTACTGGGAAACAGAAGGAATGCATGCATGGTGTGCCCTGTGTATGCCCAAAGCTCAGATAAAAAGTAGGGATAATCTCTAAGAGCTTGAAAGAATCTGGAGTTATTGTTACTTACAGCAGAAACTCTTGGCAGTCCTCCTGAGCTTTTTTCAAAATACAACAGCACTTTTCAAAAAAACATTTTTCAAAATACAAACAGACTTCACACAAGTCTGTTTGCCCACACTTTGTGAATTTGTTGTTGCTGAGTCCTTGCAAAAAAAGTTTCTTTTTTTTTTTCCTAATATTTGGTCATGTGTTGAAACTTTTTTTTTCCTCAAATCCATTTTGCCTTTTTGCACTTCTTGGAGGGAAGAGTTGCATGAGACAGGCCTCGAGACTCTGGGATGGGACAGTTACAGTGGCCTTACAAGACAAAAAAAGCTATTGAGTCCTGGATCATAGCAATGCATTTTTTCATTTAATAAGCTATCAAACATTTTATATCAGGAGTAGCTGTAACATTTTTAGCAACAATCAGGACAGCATGAAATGTTCAACTACAGCTCTCAGGATTTGGTCCTGCCTGTCTTCGCAAGCAGCTGGCCATAGCCATGCTGCTCTAGTTCCACAGGCCTTACAACTGTTGCAGATTGTTACTTTGGAGGCAGCATTCAATAAGGACTCTCAGGAGGAAATATGTATCCAAATTGGACCTAACAGTTCTCAATTATGACCTAGATTTCAGCAAGACAAGCACATCATCATTTTGCAGCTACTCAAGTGGTGGCTGAATCTGACTTCACAAAGCCTGGCACTTCATGAGCCAAAGCAGCAAGCTCTGAGTAGTATCACTCACCTTAATCATTAGCAGAGGTCCAGCTCTGACAGCAAAGCTCTCCTTCTGCTAGCTGGTGTCCACAGATAAGCTGCCAAATACTTGCCGTCGCATGCAACCGACACTGAAGGCAGTGAAACAACATGCTTTGTCACACTAACTTGCAGAATGATGGGGGAAAATCCTTTCCTTTTGATATAAAGATCTTCTCTTCTGAGCAGAGGATGTGGAGATATGCCTCCAGTCATCCAAAGAAAGGATCTATGCATAGATCTGGATTGCCTCCTGTATGTCTGTGATTCACATATAATACACAATTAATATCTTACACTTTTCTTGAGGAAAGTCATGATGTTATCCTTCCTACAGTGAAGTGAAGTGAAAAAGAAATGCCAGCGCTTGATGTTTGTTAGCCTGCAAAAAAATAATTGTGACACTTTTTTTAAAGTCAATACCGGCTGCATGCAGTCTCCCTTTTCATAAAGCAGAGATAAACTGAGCATAAATCTCCATTAGGGATGTCTTGCACATCCCTGAAAACCCAACTCTGGCAGTTGTACCAGTCAGCACTCCTGTTGCAGCTCAGAGCTGGCAAAAACAGTAATCTCCACTGTTGCAATTTGTTCCGTATCTTTCATCTCAGCCACACCTGGGATATAATGAGAGTTATGTCTAGCCCATACTTATATTCTCTTTCATCACCAACAGCAAACTGCCCTGCAAGGATATATAGCTCTCCTGGTGATGCTGAGAGTCTCGCTATACCTCCAGCTGCTGCTGAAAAGGAAGAGCTTGTATCGGCTGCGACACCAGCAGAACACAACCCGTGCTGCTATGCTGTGTGGTCACAGAAGGCATTTGTCTCCATTTTTCCTGGACTCTCCACAGTGCTGGCCCCAGAAGCGTATGGCAGAGCAACAAAGGACAGCTCCGACACCCACAGCCCACAACAACACATGCACCACACCAAGCTCCACCAAAATGTAGTAATGCACACACTGCTGTGCGCCCCACAACAGCAGCTCACTCTGACAATGACGTGGGGCAGCCCCAACAGGGCACTGCATAACCTGTCACCACCGGCGTGCCCACACATCTGACTGCATGTGTGGCAGCACCTAACAGCTCCTAAATTGAATATGCCTACGAAGCTGCCTCTGCACACTGATTGCTCAAGTGGTCAGGGACCAGAATCAAGGGGACATTCGTGCCCTGAGAATTAATTTATTTTAAACATAAGCCATTATAAAGTTTAACTACAGCACCACAGTAGTACTGCTAGAATACAGCAGTTTGTAAACTTTCTTCTTTTGAAGGAACTGTAATTGTCTACAATATAATGGGCGAATGATGGTTTTTAAGTATCACTTTTAATACATGCTGTTATTATGTAACATACCACAAGCCTTTCAATTTACCTGACAGGGTCTCAAATGGGTTAAAAAAAATAGTTTCAAGACTGGTTGCAATTCTACCTGCACTACTCTGGCATGAGGGCTTTGACCAAGCTAAAGGAAGACCTTCACAGCGAAACAAAGTGGCAAGGGATTACAGGGGTTTGCAGCAGCTGCTAGTTTTTTAAGGGAGCTGTGTTGAAAGTATTGCTAAATCGCTTTCTTTACATAACGTGAATGAATACGAACCTCCAATTTTCTTTTTCATAGAATCATAGAATCATTCAGGTTAGAAAAGACCCTTGGGATCCTCGAGTCCAACCATCAGCCCTCCTCTACAAAGTTCTCCCCTACACCATATCCCCCAGCATCTCATCTAAATGACCCTTAAACACATCCAGGGGTGGTGACTCCACCCCCTCCCTGGGCAGCCTATTCCACTGTCTGACCACTCTTTCTGTGAAAAATTTTTTCCTAATGTCCAGTTTTGTTTGCCTAAGAGTAATATCCTGAATTTGAACAGTGTTTCAGGTGACAAATTTACGACATTTACATTTATCATCAATGGGGAATAAGACATTTCTCTAACTATTTGAGGCAGGCTAAACTAAAGCAGAAAGTTGGCAAACAGGTGAAAAAAGGATACAAGCTGTTCATGGATAAATTTCAGAATTCATGTCTAATTTTCAAGCTGACCATCGGCAGTAACAGGCCAGAACCTCCTGTGACCTTACACCAGTGACACAATAATCCTTACCATTTTTAAGATGAAGCTTGGTAAGCTTTTGAAAGTTATGGCTGTATACAACCCCAGGCTGAACTCAAGGAAATCCCTTCCAATCTTATGTTCATGCAGCTTTCACATACTACCTACACCTATATAACACTAAACAGTAAGGATGTCACATTTCAAAGAAGTTGGGAGTCTGTATTTTCTTAAAGATGGACATTTACAATTAAGAGACTGTTTATAAAAATATCTCCCTAGACCTGTCAGGTAGCACGTAATCCTCAAAACCTGTGGGGGCCAGAGGCAGGTTTTGGGACCTCCTGCTCCTTACCATGCCAACAGCTTTTACCCCCACACCAGGTACCTGCAAGCTCCCTGCAGGGAGCTCCCCACTTCTCCGGCCACCTCCTGCAGCACCCCTAGCCCCATCTCTGACTCTCCCATGCCCTTCCCAATGTTGCTGTCGCACTGGGCACAAAGCCCTCCTCCACACAGGCTGGGCCGGGACACCACTGCCGGTACCTTGCAGGATTTGTGGAAGCTATTTTCAGCTTCTGCTCCCCACCTCAACCGTACCCCCATGGCAGAAACAGCAGCAGTGGCAGCCAGACCCCATGGCAGGATTTGGCCAGGGCAGAGCAGTGGTGTGACCAGCACCCCTGTCTACATGGCCACCTCCCACCTGGGGGGCTAAATGTTGAGCATGTTCGGCAACAGGTTCATGTTGGACCTTCGTCACCCGAAAGACCATTTCCCTTCCATAACCTGTGCCAACAGCAATGAAGCGGTATCCGTTCACACAAAATAAAGGTACTCCTAAATTGCAAAAAACCACCCAACCCCTCAGATCTCAGAATAATTAGTATGTAGACATGGAAATTCTTAATAACATGTTAACTATTGTTGGAAAGATAATTTGTGGGAGTTCTTGAGCTCCCTGTCAGCACTGCGTATCTGCTGGTTGGCATTGTTTAAAAGACAAAAAACTTTAAAGCCTTTCTGCACACCAGCCAATTTTTTAATTCAATAGTCAGCTAGAAGTAGAGCCAAACTGAAAAACTTCTGCCATTTTATGCACCATGGAAACAAGAAACCTGTCAATCTACAATTACCTATTCTACATCCATTTGAGATCAAATTTTACTGCAGGAGTATAGCCGAGAGGATCGGATATACAGCCTGTGTTTGTCCAGGGGAGATGGACATAATTTATTTTTTGTTTCATTCTCTGATAAGTACAGATATTAAAACATAACTCAGATTGATGTCAAGGTGCATGTTAAACTGCATTACAGTCTAATAAAAGCTATAAACTCTTCTCTTCATGTAATTTCTCACAGCAATGTCAACAAGAGGACCTAAAAAAATTCATAGTGTTCATCTGTAAATTCCACTGTGATAAAACTGCACACTGACACCCTAAGTGATCTCATATATTCAGATTTTCTTCTAGAGCTGAAATACTGCTTGCTTGAGCCTATGAAAGCTACTTATTTTTAACAACTCACACTAATTTTGTATTTTTGCCATAAATGAAACACTGCCACTTTTTAAATTAGAGATAATTTGTCTGATGGACTACTTTAGCCTGAAGGTTTAGTACGAGTGTTTAATCCACAGCTTTTGTACCTTTCAAATGCTGATGCTTATTTGTGAAACCCTCGAAAATATGTTTTAAAATCCTCAATATACCAAGACCTTAAATGTACTCATGTGCTTAAGCATCATGTGCATCTTATTATCCCATTCAGCGGGATTCCCCAAAGCCATATACAGCTTCACGCTTTTCTGTGTCAGGTTTGAAACTCTCATGTTAATTAAGTGTGCTCCGAGAAGAATTAATAGTTATGACTGCCTACAGCGCTCATGGCAGCTACTAGGCTCTCTAAGCTTGGACTTGCAACTTTATTAAAACAGAATGAGCAGCGATAGCACATTTTCAGTATCTCTAGTGATACAGAATCCAGGCAGAGACAGGTGATACGGAGAAGGAACGTGGGAGGATTTGACAGGGCAGGTAAAGTAGGGGCAATTCTGCTTCTTTGCAAGAAGGTAGTAGTTGAATGGGATATGTAGCTACTTATCAAATGTAAACTCCAGTAAATCTCTGATTTCACCAGCATGTCAGGCAGCAAACCGGGGCAGTTAAAGAGCAGATATGTAAGTATGATTGAACACACTGTTACTGTATTTACATAAAGCACTAAAATTGGGGTGAAAACTCTTTCCCATCTCCACTAACAACCTCCACATGACTGCTTCACAAGTGGGGAAGAGGATCTGTGAGGCCTGATTACATATTGCAGCTGTAACTCTAACTATCTAAACAACTACCAATCATTTACCAGAGAAAATCATCATCACAGAATGGTTACGCTCCATCTCCGTAGGTCTTCTCATCAGAATCAGGTATCTTTCTGGAGGACATCTGTTATCCAGAACTAGTTATTCAGTTTCATATGGGCGTAAGTGGGTGAAACAGGAGCTCAGACTATTTAATATACTTCCTTTTGGATTAAAATTCATGACTTATTAGCTACATTTTAAATATGCGCTAACTGGCACAAAGAATATGGTCTTAGAAGAACTCTAATACTGTTCAATTACATAACATTACCATAATGATATAGGCACACTGAGCGTTCTCTCCTTTATGTACTTTCATGTGATTTCTTAAATCCCAGCTGGAGAAAAATATGTCTTGTTTTCTGTCTAGTTCTACTTCAGGCACGACTGGTCTGACATTTTGCTTTCAGGTTCTAGTAACATCAGTATTGAGATCAGAGATATTAAAACTTAGAAAATCTGACACGTTATGTCAAATTACAAAGAAATATCTGAGAGCAAATGGAAGAACAGACTGAATTAAGTAGCAGAAAAAGGGAAAGAAACAGGATGATAGGAAGATACAGACAAATATGCAGAAGAGAACGATTAAGAAAACAGTCTAGCGTAATCAGATGGGTATGAAGAAAAAACACTGAACAATGTTGAAAGCACAAATGTAGGGATATAAATTCATACATAAAACATGTACCTACAGATAGTATGGGCATGATCCCATTAACACATGCACATACAAGATTTTATTCACAAGAATTGCTTAAATTAGAGGGTAATACTCATGTGAGTAACATGATGTACCAGAGGTTGCAGGATTTGGCCTTTCACCATTTTTCCTTGTGTACATCGTGTACATCTGTAAAACATTTAAGCAGGCATTTTAACTTTGAAGAACACAAAACCTGAAAATAATAGGACCTAAGGGAAACCTTTACCATGAAAGCTGGTGGAACTGCAGTTCCACAAAGAACCAAGAGGAATACCCCAAAGACTAATTATTTGACAATACAACTAATGTTACTGTTCTGTTTGAAGCATAAGAAAGTAAAAGTTGCAGTTTGCGTAGAGGTGGAATGCTGAAAGCGTGATCGATGCATGAATCCAGAATCGGAGAATTGTAATTATCCCTGTAGCTACTATCTGCAAGAAGTCTAATAGCAACTCTGAAATGGGTGTAAGCGACATATTCTTATGGGATTGCTTCTGCAGTTTAATGAGACACTGACTGTTAGCTTACCTCAACCGTGTTTATAATAATGAGACATCTTTATAGGGCAATAAGCAACTGGTGTGCCTAATAACAGACTATGAGTCTCATGAGTGACAGCAGGTTAAGTCGATGCCTTGTCCATGTGATACAGCTTATTGTCCTCATTCTACAGATAGGAAACCAAAACCCAGTATGTCACTTTCCAGGATCTATCAGTCTGGTAGGGCCAGGAATGGACTTTATGGGTCAAGGTCATTTAAGATGACAGCACAATTTTCTTCTAGAAGATGACATCTGA
Organism: Strix uralensis; assembly: GCF_047716275.1. NCBI lineage: Eukaryota > Metazoa > Chordata > Aves > Strigiformes > Strigidae > Strix > Strix uralensis. The sequence continues at coordinate 89,187,754 of NC_133974.1, read as the reverse complement.
TACTTTACTGGGAATGGTGTTTTACAGGATGTTAAAAAACATGAAGTGAAAAAAAAAAAAAAAACAAACCGAGAGTCTGCCTTCAGTAATACAGTAATTAAACTTCTTACAAAGTATTCTTACTTTGAAACTACAAAACCAGCATTAAAAGCCATTAATCAAGCAATCGAAAACCTATGACCTTCCTTCTCCAAGAGTTTCTGCGTGTAGATTGACAAAATGGTGCAAAATCTCAATATCATACATATGGGTACCCAAAGTATATGAGGCCAGAACTTCCCAATATTACTGTTATCCTGCCAGAACACCAGATCCCCTCTTCTCAGATGGTTCAGCAGACTTCTAGGCTGTTATCCTATCATTTCTATCCACCTCTGCCAGCACTGTGCCTCAGTTTCATCTGCGAAACTGGAAAGATGCAAAAAATCATGCTTTCACAAGACTAAACAAAAGTGAAAAACAATATAAAATAGAAAACACTTTTAGAACAGTCCTCACTGAAACTACATCAGTCTTATTTTTTTAATTTTTACAAGATCTCTATACTTCAAAGTGCATGCTAGAAATACTTCTACCGAAACCAAATTACTCATTCAGCACTATCCACAGCAATTATTTATACAGGACTTTTCTGTGGAATATGTTAGGGTTTTTTCTAAATAATACAAAATAATCCATTATTTTAAATACAATGTTCAGAATTTGCAAACTATTACAACACATAGAGGTTTACTTATGGAAAAGGCCAGATTTTAGAAGTCACAACATTGTGAGTTTTAAGAAAGAACGTTTCCCTTGAAACAATACTTGAACATCCTTGCAGGAGGCATTACCTTTAGCCTGTAGAATATAATTTCTGGCAACACTCCCTAAAGTAGCACACGCTTGCCTCTAAAAATAAGCCCCGATGCTATCAGCAGCACAGATCACTTTTTCCTGGCAGAGAGCGCCCGACGCATCCAGAAACGATTGCAAGGGGCCATGACCAACCGGCTCCAGCAGCCGGTGCCGCCGTCCCGGCTGCCCTGGAAGCCACCCCACGCCGTGACGAGCCGGTCGCCACCGCTGCCATCCACTCCGGGTGCGCCCTGCCTGGCGGTAACGCAACCCTAAGGCTGGCAGCACCCGTGGCCGTGGCCCGCGGGTGGCATTGCAGCGGGGGCTGGTGGCATCCCCGGTGACAGGGGGTGCTGGGGCAGGCCTGAGGTGGAAGCAGTGGTGTGGCCACCTTGAACGGGATGGGGGGGCGGGGGGTGTGTGTAAATACGTACCTGTGCCTGCAGTCATACACACATACGTACATGCACACGCACACACATATAAGTACGTCCGTGCCCTCGGTGTGTCCGCCAGCCCTCCTGGCACCAGCCCCAGGCAGGGCAGGCCCCGCCGCCGCCGCCTCTCCCGCCGCCCCAGGCCGCGGCCCGGCCCCCACCGCCAGCCCTCCCGCCCACCCCGCCAGGCGAGAGGCCCCGGCCCGGCCCCGGCCGCGGCCCGGCCTTACCCTCGCCGTTCCCCTCCTTCTCCGCCATGGCAGCAGCCCCGCGCCGTCACCATGGCGACGCGGGCCCCGCCGGGCCCTCGCTCTCCTCCCGCCGCCGCCGCCGCTCCTGGCAGCCCCGCGGGGCCCCGCGGCCGGGCGCGGCGAGGCCGGCTGCCGGCGGTCTGCCCAGCGGGCCGGGCCGAGCCGGCAGACGCAGCCACCTTCCCTTCGCCCCGGAGAGCTCTTCGCTTGCGGCCCTCGCAGGCTGCTAACATGCCACGCCAGTGCAAGAGGATGGAGGATGGCAGCAGGCCGCGGGAGGCCCTGCGTGCCGGCCGCCAGTACTGCACCCGGCAGGGAGCCACGGCCGCCGTCCCCCCGAAACGCCGATCAAGCCCCAAATTTGGATCCCAGCGCGGAGGTCCGGGCCCCGGGGCCCCGCGCCACTCCACGCCGGGGGTGTGGGCATCGCTCCCCGTCGTGCTGCTGAGATGCCCATTTTTAGGTGACCCAAACGCGCCTCTGGCCTGTGAGGTGGGGCCGGCGCGGCATGGCGCCCACACTGCCCGCCTGCAGCCAGGGCCCCGGCGGCCCCTTCCACCGGCCGCTTCGCCGTACTCCTTTCTCCTAAAAATAGAGTTTTCCCAGCAATTGCAGAGATTTCCGTGTATCTGAGCTTTAGAAAGTGAAAGAACATTTTATTCTAAATATCACCACACCGAAACAGCTAAAATATTCTGTCTTAGCGATATTAAATAAAACACTGCAGTTTAAATTTAGCCGTGTGTTTTAGCAGACTCGCTTGCGATGCTTGGTTCTTCTGACTCTAAAACAACTGTGAAAGTAGAGAAAATATAAATATTAATATTCTGGCAAGATGCAACCATATATTCATAGAAAATAAATATTTATGAAATTCCTAGAACTAAAACCTTGTCCTCACCACAGCAGGTGCTTGTTTGTCAGATGTTAAATTTTTGCAAAGCCCGTGTGGATGACTCGTCCTCACACGCTCATCTCCACCTCTCAAACAGTTACGATGTGCTCAGTATTCATGGAAGCCTGAAATTCAAAAAACACACTGAACCCTTTAAAAGAATCACTTTTTCATAATGTTTTAACATTTGCTGTTTGCCTTCCAGCCACTTATTTCTGTGTTTTTATTGAATGTGGCTCAAAGTAGGGATGGTATAATAGATACCCAGGAGAATACATCCTTTACTCTGTTGGGAAAACGTCTGATTATGCTAACAAAGCTGATCCCTCTGAAAGGTTTTCTACAGACTTGAACAGTTTATTAAAGTAACTAAATATTTCAAATTACCTGATTGACTACAGTAGTAGCACAGGTTTGTTTCCTCTCAAACTGATAACAGAAGTTGTGGTGAGAAGAGCATGGCAGACGAAGTTAGAGGATGGAGCAGCAGCAGCAGGAAAGGCCCTTATCTTTCAGTCTTACAGGGCTCCTGTTTCTTATTCCCTCAGCCCCTCCACACAGAAAACCTTTTGTCTTTCCTGGTTGTAGATCTATGATGGTGGATCAGTCACATGTTTGAAACTGAAGAAAAGTGCAAAATACATTGTTTTGGCAATGACAGAGCTTTCTTTTTTCTTCCCTCCCCTACCCCAAATGTGGAATTTCATGTTCTTAAATATTGTGCCCAGCATTAGATTTCCTACGTCATTTTCCAGATTACCTGATTAATCATAGGACATTTACAGCTCTTCTACAAATGTGACACTAACTCACAGTGTTTACCACATTTCCCTAATAAAAGCTTTAAAAAACCCTCTTCTAGTCACTCAGGTTTTCATGCCAAATCCATACCCAAAATATGAACAACATTCAGCTTTAAAATAGATACAAATATTGCCTATTGTGCAAATTTATTCAGATTCTTGTGGTTTTACAGTAGCCTTTGAACTGAAATGAGTCACTGCAAATGTGACATGATAAGAGAGTAACTCCACTCAGGCCACTACCTTTAACACCTTCCCACCAATTTCACCAGGGCTTGCGCTTGGCTTTCCTCACCACCCTTTCCTATTAGATACACACTTGTCTTTGTTTCCTCCAAGAGGGATGGTAACAAAAGCAGTGAGTAAAAGCCGATCAAGAAAGGGGAAATCATGAAGTACACAACAGCTATGACACGTTGTGTATGCCACAATGTCTATGTCCCATTGTAGCAGCTGACTCCGGCCCTCAGGAGCTGCTACAATAGTTGCTTGAGGAGAACATTTTTCTGAGTATATAAAAGGATTGGTCAAATCCTAGTTGTTTGTACTTGTTAAGTTTGATACCTTTAGCCTAGCTGCAGAATATTCTGTGACTTACAGCTAATACTAATTTCAGCAAACAGTATTTTGTACTGTCCTGCCCATGTTGTTGAGGTTCCACTCAGGACAATTACTGTAAATCAAAGTGCTTCATTTGCATCGTCTTCTCCAGCCTGGAGTTTCCTTTTGCTTTCAGTAGCTTGCAGCCAAGTGCCAGCACCTGTTTCCCCTTCTTTCCCCAATTCCTGACACACAGGGCTTTGGTGTCTTGCCTGTCTCCAGGAGCAGAACAAAATATGGAATGAGAAAGCACTTCAACATGAGAACTCGCTGCTTTAAAATTTCCTGGCAACATATCTTGAAAAATCTATGTAGGAAAAAAATGTTAACAATTATAATGCAGATCAAATATTGGACCTGAACCACATGACTGTTTCCCTTCTAACTTAATGCACAGACATCTCAAACCAAGGGTATGAGTGGGCTGAAACAACTAATCGCATTTTGGCACAGACAAGTACAAAAGGAAACCCAGAACTACTAATTCAACAGCTTGAAATATCAGCTGCTGCATGCAAGATCTTTAAAGAGCTCCTCTGAAGAGAACATACCCTTTTAAACTTGTAATTTTTCATTTAAAAAATGTCAGAAAATATCTCAGCGAAAATATGGAAGAAACCAGCATTGTTGATATAAAGCCTGAATCCACTGAAGTCTAATAGATGTAAGGTACCCTTGCCTCTGCACCTAATTTCATCACATATATTCCTCTCAGCTATCAGGGTCCTATAACACATTTTGTCTATTTTTCATGCATATGTTCAGAAATTTTGTTCAGCAGTAAAAACCAGCTCTAAAATGGGAGAAGTGATGTAAAAGATAAAGCAGTTCAAGGAGGTATAATGATGTCCTACAAAGCAGCGTCCCACCATGGCTTCAGGGTTGCAGCGTTTGGACACATCTTTGCTCCAAACACTTGCTGAAGACCTTCACTATAGAACTCCCTCTGTGAGTCCTTGGGAGCCATATAACTGAAGGCACATTTGTCCTTCACGGAGAAAGAAAATGAATAGCTACGGTTCTGTGACAGGAGTCTACCTATAACTCCTCTGCAGCTAAATGGGTAGAGCCCTACCACTCGAGAGGTGTTTCTATGTTGCAGTACCCTTGTTCACCAATATAACACAAATGACCCAAGTGCATTTGGCATCTTCAGTCCACTCTTCCTCTGGGATCAGCAACTGATCTGAGTGACTCCGAAACAGCTTCTTCAAAACAGAGTATTATCTAAAGATTATCTGTTCACCCAAATGATACACAGCAACCAGATAAAAATGAGAAAAAGACTCTATCATTCCTTGTCTATGCTGTATCTTTCCCTTCAGATTTTGGGTAAATTACACTGAGAGCAGCTATCTCGTTCTTTGATGTGTGGGAGGGAAGAGAGCTTCTCTTCTGGCTTGTTCTGTTACCGCAGGCTTTGATCCTATGCTCAGACCAGCTAAAGAGAAGCCTAACAGAGTGGGTAGAGACAGACAAATAGACATGCCCACCATTATTTGCTCTACCATTGACCTCTTTCAGGCTGCTGGTATTTTCATATTAACCTTATCTGTCATCATTTTGTTTTCTTTTTGAAAAATGAGTCTTCCTGCTCTGACCTACAGAACAGCAAAAAGCACATAAATTGGCAAGGGAGTTCCTTTATTGTTCATACAGGTAATAAATCTAGAAGCCCGAAGTCCGCTATCCTAAATAAAATGTCAGGGTATGATTCCTTGAGACATGTGGAGTTCACCGACGCTAAAAGAGGAGGATCCAACTCTTTCTTCAAGTCTTGCCCTTCCTTTCTACTGCTGGCTGCACACCCTCCTACCTTGTGCTGGCTCTGCCATTCATTGAGAGCAGGTATGAGTCACTGAAGCAGTAAAATAAAAATCCATCACAAAGTGAATAGTTTTCTGCCATATGAAGAAATTTGGTAAAGGGTCTGACAAGCATCTGAATCAGCACAGCCAGGAAGTTGGACCATGCAATTAGACGTGAGGGAGAAACAGGGAGGAAGGCAGAAAGGGTAAGATGTTCTTTTAGAGGGAGAAGGCTCAGTGGTTGGCTGAGTCTGCAAGTAAAACTCAGAAAGAAGGAAGGGGAAAAAATAAGTTTGAAGGCCGCTTATAATAGCAGCATCTCAAATCCTTCTCAGTCCACAGGATGGCTTTGGAACTGTCCTGGCAAATATCTCTCGCTGCTCATACACAGCTATAACCCTATGGATCTTTAGCTGCTCCTGTCGAGCTTCAGCAAAGCTGCATTTGAGGAAAAGTAACTGAATGTGCATTAAAAATGAGTTACTAGGAAAAAGGAAGCATTTCTTTCCCTCAGCAATATTCCTCAATGTCAAGGAGCTACTGGCAGTGCTCAGCCTCTGGGACTATGCCTAAAAAACTACAGGAGAAAAAAGCTCTGGCTTTTATATGTAAGTGCCAGGATGCTGTTCCCCATCCCACCCAGGCATAGAAATGGCCCTAGAGATCCACATATTTTAACCTTCAGACTTTATTACCATTAATTATATCTAGAAGTGAAGCCAGGATCCCCGAGAACACGGTGGCAGGAACAAAACACAATCATCCATCTGCCTAGCAACACGGGTTGCCATGAGTACTTCTCCCAGTGCTCCACAGGCAGCGGGGGCTTGCCACTGAACACCGAGCCAAGTTCAGGGGCCCCATACTGGTAAAGAAAGCCTGCTTCCTCGAATGAAGACCTTGGTTTCCATATCCAAAACACCTGTATTCCTCTGGAGCCTAGAAGGCAACAGCCAGCAGCCTGAATTCAGGAGTGAGGGACTCCTGGAGCAGCAAGATGTTGTCAGTGGAACTGCTCTTGCAAGAGACAAGAGCAATTGCATTGGCAACATGAATGCAAACTCCATTCTTCCCTTCTCTGTTTCTTTTGAAAAAGTTATTTGCACATGTTTCAATACCATACCAAAAAATCCCCAAATAACATATTATCAAATCACTGATTTTATGCATTTAGGAAGAAAAGAAGAAAGACCTTTGAATGGTATGGAATACATGGAAATACTCTTTAATGCCCCTAGCTCAGGAAGTCCTCGAATCACAAATCATTTGTAGGAGGCTGAGAGAGATAGTATTCAAGATATCCATTTGCCCGGTTCTCCACTGAGCACCTGCTTTAGGCCTCACTAGAAGAAAGGATACTCAAACCCAGGAAGCTCAGTTTGGTGTTCTTAAAAAAGTGAAGGACTCTTTGATCATTGCTTAATATTTAAGGGAGGCCCTCTAATAATGGAGCTATCTAGAAGCTGTGTAAAAATAGAGATATATGAGAAAAACACAGAATCATAGATTTCGGACTGACATTTGAGCAATCACAATTGAATGGGAATGTTGAACACTGGAATTATGTTTATGTTACCAATATTGTGAAGGTAGCCTTTTAAAAAGCTCTTATTTCATTTTTGTTATATGATAACATGCAATTTAAAGGTATAAAGGCCATAGTGTAGGTGAATTGGCCCACAGTACATTTTACAAAGCTGTCACAGGATGCAACACAGGAGTAGTTAGCTTTGGAATGAGAGAAGGAACTAAGGTTACACATCTGAATGATCATATATGGCACTTAATCAGTTTACATTAGGAATGATATAGTACTTTTTAATACTTAGGAAAATCATCCTAGCTCATGAGTAGCAAAACTACTTTCGTTTAGATCATCTGTCAAGATTGTTTGGGCACGGAGATGTTGCTGTACTCGCTAGATTAATGATAATCAAAACCAAAATGAACCTGGGTATAAGAAAACCCATCAATTTAAGCACTTAAGATTTTTCTGTTTTCTTCAAAATGCAAGTTTTCATTTATTAAAAAAAAATCTAGACCATCTGCTTATGAAGATAATGTTTGGAGAATTTATGTAGCATTATCCTTTTAAATCTACAGTAGGACAGTAAGGGAGAAAATCATATTCTATAACAAGTCCCATTAACTTAATGTGTTCAGGATTTCACTTTACAAGTCTGACCCCACTACCTGCTCATGTTAACTTCACAATTTCCATGGGAATAAGGTTAAGGTCTGTGGGACTAATCTTAATTTGATTCACAATTTATTCAACTTCACTGACACAAATGGCACAGGATTAAGACTAGTGTCATAGCATAAGCATCACCTCAATTCTCATTCACCTCAGTGTTTTTTTATTCCAAGGGCTAATTGCATGGCTAGCTTGTTTTTCCAGGTTCGAGACATTTTCTTATTACTTACATATAAGCTTTAACTTTGCAGAGATTAAATTAATTTCCATATTTAAATGTTAACTCTGATCTAACTTGAGATACTGTACAGAGTATGTTTCATAAATTTTCCTATATAGATTTACTATTGTAAAATGAAAGTTGCTTTGAAATAAAAATATGTTTTGTTACTTTAAGAGGGGGAAAAAGGAACAGAACTAAGACACGTCCCAGGAATATTTTCTTTACCTTTAGAATAAGAAAGAAATTGAACTCCTGTTTGATTCCCTCATGAGGGATAGGGGACTTTGATGCACTGTGGCCAGAGGAGAGATAACTGTATTAATGAAAATCTAATCTGTGCTCAGAGACTTTGCATGTTGGCTATGAATGTAAAATACTCATACCACAATAGACTGTTACACTGTCAAAAGCTGAAGTTCAGCCAATTTTACCAGCAAGAGTTGACATTTTGCTGTATTCTTCACTGTAGGGAACAGGAAAAATAAGCCATCAAAACTGCTCCTCCACTTGTAAATTTTGCCAGTGTAACTATTTAGATATGTCATAAATCTAGAAATAGGAAGCGTTTGTCTGCTGAGCCATTTAGACACAGTAACTCAAACTAAGAGAAGAAACAAATACTTTGGATTGGTAGAGTTTTCAGTGGCACTGTGCCAGGGCAAGCAGCAACATCACCTGCTTTTGTATCACCTTCTCTGCCATGCCCCAGGGCACAGCCATGAAAGGATCTGAGTAAGAAACTGATTCAGCTAAAAAATACTCTTTTGTTGTTGTGATTACCAGGTTGTGAGCTGGGCTAGCAGCAGAAAGGACAGTGTAAGAACAGCTGGCTGGAGCCGAGGAAACACAGACGGGCCACCAAGCAGCAGCCTGAGACTTGAGCACAGTCCTCCATCAGTGGGTGGAAGGGACTTTTGGTCCACCGCTGGCTTGCCTTCTCCCAACTCAGATGCCTGCCATCATCCTGAACTAGCTTCCACTCATGCTCTGTTCACATGGAGGCTCACCGAGGAAGCAAAAGCAGGGCTTGAAAAGAGAAGCATCATAATTTATTAGACTAGCTGACAGAGCTGGGGAAAAAAGAAAAAAAAAAAAAAGAAAAAAGAAAAAAGATCCGTTTTGGACATACGATCCCTTTTTCAGCTCTGAAATAGAAGTTCCATCCGTTCAACAGAGTACAGTGGCCATCGTTGTCAAACTAATTTAGCTTTATTATGTTACATCATTCAGACTATTGGAGTAAAATGGCTAATTGGTACCTCCAAGGTAGAGGTGAATGTTTGGCAAAGGAAGACATGATAAGGGCATTAGCCTTGTAGGACAGAAAGACAAAGCAGTTATCAAACTGCTAACTGCAAACAAAGGAGTGGGGAAAACTGCAACATGCTAAACTGATTCTAATAGATAAAGGAGACCTAACAAGAAGAGGCACTTAAATATCCTGATAAAGCCGTTTAAATTGTCTTAGGGTTGGACATTCAAAGCTGTACTACTTAAGCGTTCATGAAGCTGTGCAATGAACCACACCAGGGAAATGACAAACGACCTGAAAAATAACACAGGAAAACCAAATAGGCAACAAAGTACTAATAGGTTATTTCTCCATGAGATGAGTCCTCATTTGCTGAATAGCCACATGAATACTTGCACAGCATAATGTAGGGAGTGACAACTGCTTAAGCCACGGTTGCTGATCAGACAGTTGCTGATCAGACACACCGATCACACACAGATCATTGTGTAAGATTACTCCAACATGTAAAGATTTGCAGCATAAGGAATGCTGTGATCAATTACCTGTTCACTTAAGGAAGTTATGGCTAAGATTATGCAGAACAGTGAAAATGGACTGCTTAATATATGCATAAATTTTGAGCTGCTAACAGAACTTTACAAAGTGGAAATACAAGTTTAATAATTCATCTGAAACTGAAGATTAGTAAACCCTAGATAAGTAACCTCTTCCCAGTTCTGTGTCACTGGCACCATGATTTACCATCAGTAATTGGATAGCTGTGTAAATAAACCTAAAAGTGGTATGACTTACACTGTGAGATACTTATTTTCTTATAACTGCTTATTGAAGTATATCATTAAAACAGAACACATCTTTTGTCTGTTTTATATATACTTTCATGATACAGCAGTATTTATTGACATTGCTATATACATCGTCGTCACCTTGAGAGTTATAGTTACTGCCAGTTTACATTAACTCAACCAAACACAGAGTCCAAGAAGGAGGGTAGTTTTTAACTAAACCGCAAGATCTGGAAGCCTGAAGACAAAACCTTGCTGCAGTGATTTGAGGCAATACTGTTGTCTCTTGGTGACCTTACCTTCCACTGCCAGCTGGCATCTTCCTCTCTGTAACAGAAAAATCAGATGGCAATGGGTGTGGATGCCCCAGTACATCTCCTTCCACCTCCTTTCACCTCACCCTGGCTGTTCAACACAGCACAGCATATTTAATACTTTAAATTGATAAACAAAGCTGTGGCCCAGAGAGTGATCACACATCCTATTTTGTCACTTCTTAAGCAGTACAGCTGTTGGGACAGTAAGATCTGTACCTAAACAAGACAGAATCTGCCATTGAAATTAAGTGTTGTTTCTCTGTTACCAGACCTCAGCTATGACCCTGGATAAGTCTTTTAACCCCCATTTTTCAAACACTAACACATGTAAGTGATTTTCCATCTGTAGTTATTTACAGGATTAAGAACAAACCTCCAAAAGCTCAGAATGCCTTACCTGAAAAGTGATACTTTATCATATATCTACTGCATGTGGGCTGAGTGTTAGTGTAGTATATTTTAGGATATCTTTAAGATAGGATAGAATATCTTTAAGATAGTATTTCTTTGCAAGTAGTTTGCCTCTTAGGTGTAGTGTGGAGCATCCAAGACGCATTGAAGATATGTAATTGAAGAGAGAACTAAAATTTAGTATTAAAGAGGTAAAGATGAGGTTAATATGTAGAAATAAGAAAATGTAGAATAAGAAAAGGTAGAGCACATAGCAAGAAGGGAGGCATGTGCAAAGAATGTGGGACCTAGGGTAGATGGCATATCCAAGTGCTGAGCCTTTTGAAAAGGTCCTCCTTTTGTGTCCTGGGTGTCTCTATAAACATCCAAAGGTGCTCCTGGAAGCAGACACATCCTTGAAGCCTTCCCGTCAGTGGCACCACCACTTCTCCTCTTCCCATAGTGAAATAATTGCATGCTAGAAGTCCAGATTTCAGAGAGATGTAGACAGGCCCATGATCGCCAGATCCCAAGACACTAAATGGGCCACTTTGTTGATCTGTAGCCCTGACACCAGCAAGTTTAACAAGGTCAAATAGCAAGGTGGTGCAGTAATATGTCCTCCCTTCTGACTGGTGGTCAAATATATAGAGACTTGGTCTCACCAACAAGCTTGCATGGCTCAGTAGTCTTTTCACTAAGCAGTTTATCTATGAAACCTTCCAAAATGGCTACCAGAAATCTGCCAGTATGCTCACAAACTGATCTGGTAGCCATGGAGATACACATGATTCTTCTGATCTAAAATTTCAGAAGTCTGAGAATCTCTTGTTCTCCTAAACAACTCTAGCAGCCAAAATTTTCAGCATATTTTCGGAAGTCCAGTTTCCAGAGTGACTGAGTGACTGAAGACCTCCTTGGTAAATATGACACGGTCCCAGAAAGGACTAAAAGAGGTTTTCTGTCTTTGTGGGGTTAATTTGATTCAATAGTAGAAGGAAGAAACTGATTTTTAGAGCTCTGTTTTTAGCACTTTCCAACCTATATTCATTGCCATAAAATATGAATGCATAAAGTTATCAGCCTAGAGCTATTGGCTTCCCTATAGATTTGAGAAATGAGAAACACAGAGGAGAATCTCTGATTTGAGACTTTGAAAGAAGTAAATACCCATCTCTTTTTCTCAGCAGGGACAATCTTCAGTAATATCAGACTTACAAAGGAGGGGAAAAAAAAGGCTCCATAAATTCACAGACCACTCAAAGCTCCAGGCCTGGCATTTGGATCTGCATAAGGTGTGGCTGGTTATGAAGGAGCCAGTGCCATTAGCAGCAACCCAATGGTTGATGTTGGGAAGATGTCTTCTGCTTTTAAGAGAGCCATCACCAAATTCTTTTGTCCATCCTCCCAACATCCTTCAATAGCCTGGTGGATTGCAGCAAATAAAAGTTGATTTTATATTAAGCATAAGGTTTCACAGACAAACCTAGCTTATAAGAGCTCTTCTTTGTCAATTTTGTGACCACAAATAATTGTATGGAATTAATCACTTACAATTGCCACTTGGAAATCAAAAATAAAAGTCCTAATATCTGGAAGCTGGAGAGAGAGCATATGTGTTATCTACTGAGAAAGACAGATAATATGCACTGAGGAGAGAAGAGATCTGTGAGGTATTAGTGTTGGAAGAAGAATTAGAATGAAACCTAAATGAGAGGATTTCAAAATAGAACAAAAATTAAGAACAGAAGTGAGAAAACACAGTCAAATTCTTGAAACAGAAGCATCAGAAAACAAAAGAATGAAAGAAAAACTGGCTATAGATAATTAGATAGAACAGTTGCATTTGTCAGAATGACATATAAAAGATCTTTAAGTTTTGAAAAAAAATTGAAAGAGAGGAGGATCTAGTGATCCAAAATATCAGCAGATCTAAATGGCTAATGGAAAATCCCAGTCTTGAGGCATATACTCATACTCTATCCTAATCATGAGGCATATATGTATGCTTAGCTTTACCTCACACAAGTAACACCAGTGAGTTCAGCAGTAAGCTCCATCAGTGTAAATCACACTTCTCCCTCTCCTACACCCCCAGTTTCAGCAGATGCAGCCACAGTAAAGACTGGAAAAAAAAGAAGACAGAAATCAAATGCAATTTCCAATTCAGATAAAACATCAGACTGTTAAAAATACTGAAAGAAAATACTTCTTTATCCTTACAAATGCAGTTCCAAATACACCTAAAGGGCAGAGAGGGGAAAATTAACATACTGTTGCCCAGTTTTAAATGCTTTTATTTTAAAATATAGGCTGTTAGGATTTTAAGAGATCTTGGTGCCCTGCAACAAGCAACTTTATTGCTAATTAAGATACTGTGTTTCATAAATTTCCTCTTCTTAATTATAAGGAGTTTTCTCATTTTTGATATTCTCTTGAATTAACAGAATCTTCAAAGTGATTCCAAGAGAAGCAGTAATAAATTAGTTTAATAAACTTGAACAAAGAAGCAAAGTAAACTTTGCATTTCAACAAAACTGCTTAAAATCCAGAACACACTCTGGAAGAGCACAGTGTTTACCGCTGGTATTTATTCCATGTTTTTTTAAATTTTGCTTTATTCAAACCAGTTCTGGATATCACCCAAGAAAGCACCCTGTAGCATCGCAGCATGAGGCTGCTGACAGCCCACCCTTGTTCAGGCAGGCAAGGCTCCTCGCTGCTCCACCAGCCTTTCTGCTTCAGCCCGCGCAGGGTGGGCTGCTCCATCTCTTGAGCTTCACGTTCTTTTTTCCTGCCTTCTGCCTGCAAGCCACAGCCCCCCTGTAAGGCCATAGCACTTGTCCCAACCAAATTCTTTCCTCTTGCACCAGGCTGCAGACTTTTTCCAACTTTGGCTCAGAGGTATCTTTGGCCTCCAGGTGCTTGTTCCCCAGCAGATTGGGCCCAAGGCACTGCTAGCTATGGGTGATGAGTGCGTACCAGCCCTCAGCTCCTGAAGGGTTTCAGTTACCTGTCTTGCAAAGGGAAGTGCTCTGTCCATGACTCCACAAGTGCAAGTTTCCAGTGTGGTCCCCATCACACCAGTAACAGTTTGCATGGGGGGGAAGGAGGAAGGCATGAGAGAAGGAGGAGTATTTTCACCCCTATACAAGTTTCACTGCTGAGTATCCAAATTGGCTTCTGTGGATTTGTTACCTGTTCACAGCAGTGAAAGTGAAAAGTGACTCAGCACCCATGTTCATTCACTTCCCTCCCAGGCTGTCAGTTTGGGGGTTATCTGGGGTAGCGTGCTCCAAAGCAGCCCTTGTTCACTTGGAAGCAGACGGAGATCTTCAACTCATTTCATGTGGGCTGCTGCAAGCTGCGATCCACTGCCAGTGTAGGTCAGGTTCAAGCCAGACATTTCAATGTTCCAGCAAAGTGAAGTTCTGCATCATTATGATGAAGTATTTCAAGTATGTGAAAGCATTTGAAATACATACAAATGGGGGAGACAATACAGGGAAAGCTATAAACCAATAAGTGAGAAGTACAAAGGAACAAAAGGAAATATTACCAGAAATATTTCCTCATAATAAGGGTGCTTCAAATAAACAGTGGACCTAAAGCTTGTTTCTGATTTATCACTGGTTGCTAAAGCATGGCATTAGGTACAGACTCTCATATTGTCAAGCCTAAGAACTTGGACAAGGAGTGCTAGAGTTAGTTACTACAGAGTTAAAAAAAACTGTTGCCTTTTGTGATGAGACCAGCTTCAGTGAAGAAATAGAGGATAGAGGAAAAAAGCCGGGTTTAAGCATTCATTTAAAGATTTGCCGTCTGAATGCTCTGCATTCATTTCCTTTAAAGCTGATCAGTTATAACATTATTTTCTCACATAATTGCTTCTTTTTCAAGTGTTTTATGGGGTTGTTTTTACGTTTAATTGCCTTTTGTGTGTCAGTATATTAGAATTTCACAGTGCTATCCATAACTAAAGTATCTGAGCCTTCCCCATGTAAAATATGCTGGTGAAAAAAAACCTTTTTCTAGATATTGTGGACAATCTGATTCTTCTCTGTTCTGAAGGTGTGAGATTTGTGCTTGGAGTGCATGTCTTTTTTCACTCCTTTTTAACAATACTTTTGGTTTTAAGTTCTTGAGTTTGTAAACTATAGACAAACCACTATTGTCACTTAGTGACCAGCTTTTATTTCAGAAACACTGTCCTGTATACAATAATGGGATTGTTAAAACAGTTCCTTCTTATGACAAGCATGCTGTGCTCACCTTGCTTCTTACTTGTGTTCATTTTTGCTGTTGGGGATCTCTTACCTTACTGGTGTGGGAGGCAGCAGGAGAAACAAGTGCAGATGCCTCATCTCATAGAGGAACTACCAGCCAGTTCTGTTTTCCTTTGTATGAAAAAGAACTCATAAAATCCAGTATCTCACTGAGGCCCTGACCCTGTGATGAACTCAGCAGTGTCACAGGGGTCTCAGGACACAGGAAAAGCTATAGGATAGAGAGCCTTGGATTGTAAATACTGGTAATTCAGTGTGCTGCACAAAACATGTTGGCCTGACATTACTTAAAAGGATAGTTTGCTTTATGTTAGCTATCAGAAAATTTTAGCTGGATAGCTCAGGAGCTTGTTAACTCTTGGATTAACTCTCTTACAACAACCCACCCCTAGAAAACTTTTGGGCCCCCCCCCCCCCCTCACTGCATGTTCTGCTGGCACTGTTCCTTTAAAGCAGCGTGACCTGATGGGATAGCTGGAGGTGGTTTATAATACCTGGTGGAAGGGCTGCCTGCCTTCTGGCAAGAGTGTGCTCCTGGGAGTGTCCTCAGACTATGGATGTGGAGCAGCAAGGTTAAGTGACAGTGGTTTTCTTCTGATACTTTTTGTCAAATAATTGTTTTCAGAGAGTTAGTAGGTGGCTTACTGAGTTTTTGGATGTTTCCCTAGAAAATCACCTGTAAACATTTGCTAGCAGTTACTTTATTGTGTTGCCAGAAGAGTTTCTGTTGCTGCTAAATCTGTCATACAAAATTATGCTCGTTTTCCTCATCTTTAAAATAAAGAAAGACTGGGCAGCTTTGCTCTGACAGAGTGGGTTAAAGAGCAGTCTATGATAAGATGGCTTTCTTTCCTGGGAGCATTCTACAGTGAGGTAAGCTTAATTGGAAAAAATGCAGTTTCCTGAACACACCAACTTAACAAACCTCTGACCTCATTTCTTTACCTAGTCTTTCTGTATTTTTTGATTTAAAGATGGTGTAGTGTATAGTCTTAGCATTGTGTTGCTTGTGCATGGTTTGCTAGCACGTATTTTTTCTGTAGCTTTTTGAGCCCATGTATGTGTGATGGGAGGCAAGAGGGCAGAAAGGAAAAGGCGGTTTCATTCTCTCACCGACTATGTGGAGGGGTTTTCCTTTTCTGTGCTGACTTACTCTGGGACCTAACAGGAAAAGTAGCTAGACTTTGGGCTGCTGCTTACAAAGGTAAGAGTGAAGAGATCTGAGACCAAGACTGGGGGGGGGGGGGGGTGGAAAGCAGTTTTGCACTAAGTTGCTTTCTGATGCTTTGGTGTCACCTGGAGCTACCTTAGCAGACTTCAGGATTTTGTAGCAACAGCCTTGTAGGATTGCCAGAGCAATGCCTAGACAGGGAAAGCTATCTGGCGCTTTCCCCCCCGCCCCCCCCCCTTTCTTTTTAATGTACTGGACATGTTTCCTATGTGGAAAGTAGTGCTGGGGAGAAGTTTGAGGTACTGCCTCTGTCTTCATGTAACTCTCCTGAGGCTGTAGAACTTAAATAAGCCGACAGCTTCAGGAATGAAAAAATAAGCATCCTATTGCTGGGATATGTACATTTCTGAATGCTCTGGGCTTCAGCTGTGTGACATGCTCTTGTTACAAAAATGGCCATCTTGAAAGCATGCTAACATGGATTAATGACTATTCAAAAATAGTTTGCTTACTCAGCTTTGCCCATCACAGATCTAAGGTATGCGGTTGGACCATGGTAGTATCTTTTGTTAGCACACAGTATTCCCTTAAATTTTAGGGTGTTTATGTGGTTTTATTTCGCAAGGCTTTCCCAATCTCTAGAAGCCATTCTTTGTGAACTGAGGAGAGGGGACAGAGGAGACAGCCTAAGAGCTGGCAGCACTCTGGTGCCACAAAAGGTATGTGGCTGCTTCCCTTTTCTGACCAAAGCATCTCAAGAGGGGAAGAAGAAAGTTGTATTAAAGAGGCTCAAAGAGTAAAATGATGACAGGAGTGTACAGTGTGTACTGTAGAGAGTGCAGAGCATCAGAACAGGAGGGAAATACAACCCAAGAAGGTGGTTATCTGGACATTAAGAGTGGGGGGGGAGGTGGTGTTTTTCTTCGGGTTTTTTGTTTGGGTTTTGGGGTTGGTTTTTTTAAAGTCAGGTTGAACAGAAGAGTTGCATTAGGCAAGAGCTGATCTGTTGGCTGCCAGTTGTGAATTGTCTTGCCACCCACACTTCTTGCATTTGTCTTCTGAGATCAGTTGGTTTTAGTTACATATATTGACCGGTATGTTTCTTCTGGTGTATGAGCAGGAAGGTACACTGGAGCAGACGCTCAACTTTAAAACCTACTTATGACTGTCTTAATAGTCCCTTAGAGAGATTAATTGATACTCTCTTGAAATGGTTGTTTCACAATGTCTTCTTGCAGGAAAACAACATTTTTTGGAAGTTGACTTACAATGCCACCTCCTCTTTCACAGACTGACTGCTGTTCAGAGGGGTTTAGTCTAATTCTCCTGAGTTCACAGTTCCATTCTAGTTAAAGCATATATGTGACAGGTTACAAGAAAAATCTCAAGAAACTGCAGATATCTAATTTCCAGAACAGTGTATCTTCTCATTAACAAGTTCACATGTAACACTTGATAAGTGTGGGGTCAGTAGACTTCTGAATGACTCTGAATAAAGCCAAACTGAATCCTGGTTTTAATGCTGGAGGATGCAGCCTTTTTTCCAAGGCCAGGCTTGGAAGCTGTGTGAGTCTTTGAATGCTCTGAAATAAGAAACTGTTTCTCAGAAACTCATGGTTTTGTTTTTTGGCATTTTTAAGCAAGAAAAGCTACTTCTTGAAAATGGGGAAAGGGAGATTCTTGTCACTACAAGGTCAGTGGGTGCTTGCCCTTTAAAGGGTGACAAACATGCGTTATGGCTGATTTGTGATGTCAGTGTAGCTTTGCAGCTCTTCCTTCTGCTTGGTGGGTTTGCTGAAGTACCTAATCTTTATCGAACACAGGAAAAGCAAAATAGCATTAGGTTCTTAAAAAGGACTTGTGTACTGACCCTTGACTGACAACCCACCTGGAGGCACAAAGGGTACTATGGCAGAAAGGGGAAAGGGGAATGCTATGCAGAACTGTAATAAGAGAAAGATGCTACTGAGGCTAGCCAAGCCAGTGCCAGAAACCTGGATTTCAGTCCCTTGAATACTGTTAGCTCTACTTGTAATCCTTAGGTCTGAAACCATCCTTAGGACCTAACAGATGTAGTTCCTGTGCAAATAATGGGCCTTATTATGGCAAGTGACTGCCTCGTTTCTGAGATGAATTAGACGTCATTTGATATTAAAATATCATGGAGAGATTATAGATAGTACAAGGCAAGGTCAATCTGGTTCAGCATCCCAGCTCTGGTAGTTCATGTCAGGGAAAGAGAGGAGCACAGGGCAAGAGTAGTGGTATTTCTCCCAAACAAACTCTCAGCCTCCTGGCAGAGTCTCTACAGGTAGAGCCTACCTATAGAGTTATATAGATATCGATAGGGGGTTCTTTGGGCTAAGAAATCATCAGAACTGACCCTTTGTCATGTAACCTCATTTGTGACAAATTAGCACTTTAAAAATGTCTGAAAATTTCTGACTGGCTCTAATAATGATTAATGAGGATTTCATGAGGCGAGATGAAAAGGGGGAAAGAAAGAGACTCGCTCCACATGCTGCCTGCTATCATAAAAGGCAGCAGAGTATTTCAAGAATGATATTCTTTTTTAAAGTAATGGTGTGTTGAATGTGGAACTCTGAAGGCAATATTAATTGAGGGTAGATGGGTTAAGGACATACAGAAGAGACCAGGAGCATATTGTGATGGTCAAATGTAGGGTAAAGCATGAGAAGGACGGACAAGGCTGTAAGAGCAGAACTAGGAAAAGATAAATGCCTGGGTCTTCCTGCATCACTGAAGGTGTATAGAAAGGTTCAAAAACCATTCAAAGCCCAGGTGAGATGGTACTCCTGAGACTATCCAGTCCCTTCCTGAAAGCCTGCTCTTTTTTTTGTCACCCCTTTGTCACTGCTTTTGGTAAAAAGGAGGAGAAGAGGGATTTGGAAGGACTAAGGGTAAATAATGAAAGAACATTAGGGGTGAAGAAAGCAAGTAATTAAAGTCTAAAGAGCACAAGCAGAAATGAGGGAAACTGGAGTAACTGATCTGTCAAAGGGCCAAGTCCCAGAGGGAGGATCCCAAATTACTTTTGAGAGGGCAGACTGGTTTGGAGAGAAAAACATTCTCTTTAGCTAGAAAGTAACAAAGTTAGGAGGAGAATGTTATATGATGGATAAATAAAGGACCTAGAATTGCATGTTAAGTATGGGTAGATGTCACTTTCCATTTACATGGAAAGGAAGATTTTTTTTTTTGAGACCAAATAAAAGGCAATTTTAGTGGAGGAGTACTTGTTATCAGCAATGATGGTTTGTTTTTCATATGACCATCATTATTATACCAGTAGCAGCTCTGCAAATTAAAGCCAAAGTGCTTTCCTCTAGCACTTTCTTCTTTCAGAAGTTCGCATTACCAAACACTCATTTTTATGATACAGCTGGTATGTATCTGCATGATCTAGGAAAAGCTGAGTTGAAGGATCTACCATCTGAATTGAGAGGGTACAGCAATGAGGAGAGCACATCCCCTTAACTTATTTTTCCCCTTCAAAGTATGAATAGGGAAGAGGCAAACTCCTGAAATGCAGGACTTGAAGAGGACAGGGGAGCTATGTTAGAGAGTTTTTCCCAGAGGCAAATGTGTAAGAAATATGTATTTAACTTAAACATCAAAAAAATTAATTTTTTTTTTTTACACTGGGAGGCAGTCATTAAGGTTACATGTCTATTTCAGTTATGTGTATATTTTATGTGCTTAGCTTTATAAGAAATGCTGTTCTTGCCACAATTGGATCACCTGACATCTGAAATCAACTGGGATTTCTCACTTCTCTAATAATAGGTAACAACTGTAGTCTGAAAACACAGTCCTACTACATTTGTTTGGTAGGGTAATTTTGTGGTTAGATAGTGAGTACCCTTACTACTATGGTATGAATTAATCTCCTTAAAAAGAAGGCTGAACTTTTTTTTTTAAGTGGTTTAATAAAGAGATAGCCTTAGTAACTTTAAAAAAAAAAATTCTCAGGTTGGAGGTGTTAAATTTCTGGGGGGGAAAGATATGATTCTTTATATACTTGTGCCTTTATATACAGGCTTGAATGCTTTAGGGTAAGTAAGCTCTTGATGTGCTTCAAAGCTGTTAGCTGTTTTGTTTCTCCATGGTAACAGGAGTATAAAGCAGTATGAGCATGTTACTGAAGTAGGCAGACATGACATTGTTTAGGAATGGGATTACATGTGAGGACTGCAGCTCTAGGGTGATTCTGAATGAGGGCATTTTCTAACACAGAGGTGCTGTGAATGTGTGCAGATGTGCTAATTTAAGGCAAGGCTTAGGGATTCAAAACTGGCCTAAAAGTTTGCAGTGGTGGGAGGGATTATCAGACATCAGGTTGATGAAGATCTTCCAGAAACATGGCTCAACATGTGAAGAGGCCTGTGCCAGATCAGGGTCTAAATGTAGGGCTCTGTCTGAGGTTCAGATATAGAACAAGTTATAAAGACTTAATGATGCATCTTCTGTTTCAATTTTTTTTACATTCAAAAAAAGAACACTGCAGGCAGATGACATCTGAATTAATGCAGAGTTATCTGTAAACTGGTCAGTAGTCTTGCAATATTAACTAGGTGAACCCTGTTTACTTTTGTTCCCACCTTGGCAGAACAGTATATATCAAGAGTACATCAGACTAAGATAGCTCTTTCATGAAGCAATGGACAAAGGTAATGAATTATATTGGTGCAGCTTGATCACGCACTGACCTCTCCCTAGCACTGATGCACTCTTATCCTTTTCTTCCTCTACTGAGATGACTCTGACCTACTAGACTGAGATAAAATCTACTAACTTGCATTTATAGTAAGGCAAAGGTTCTGGCAACCTTTTTCTCTTCTGTACATACTGCATGAGGGAGCTCTGTCTGTCTCTCTTCCAACAAACCACTGTGTAGTGATGGGTTGAGCTAACCTTGCCGATTGACTCGTTTCCTTCAAATTTTCAGCCTGACAGAGAACAGAGCAGTGTGTGTGTGCCTGGAAGAGCCCCTTCCTTGTGCAGTGACTTCCTTGTCTCTCTTCCCTTCCTCTTGGTGCAGGTAAACATAATTTGTTCTGGTTGAGAAGGCCATGTGACCTGTACCAACACAAGGCAACTTCATGCCAAACACACCTTCCCCACTTTTGCACTTCGTACTGGTTTTCTAGTTGTTTGACTTGCTCTTCTTTTTCTGCAAGTGAAAATTAGCTTTTTATCCAGGCTCTCTAAGGAAGCAGACTTGCAGATCAGTGCTGCCTTTCTGTTCACGTGCAACCCTCTCTGCTGTTTGTTTTCAAGTAACTTTTGACCAAACTGGAAAAATTCAACCACTGTACAACTCAGTGGCTGAGGGGACCCCCAAATTAACACTGTGCAGAGGGGAAAAAGAGGAGAAATGGAGCAGTTCTGGTTAGCTGATCAGCTCTGTGCAGAGCTCCAGACTAGTACTTCTTGGCCGGTGGAGCTAACGCACTTGAAAAAACCTTTGTTAGCCCTGTGGCTTTGTTAGCCCCAGCCTGGTCTAGTTAAAAGATCAGGTCTGTGCATGCCTCAGTGCTGCAGCTGGTGAAGAAACGGGTATATAGCTCTACTTTTGTCCTTATGTAACTGTGTTAACAAGGTACTATCAGGGTAACTATTTTGAGTAGCAGCGTTCGTTTTCAAACCCTTTATGCAATAAACTGCGCGGACTAGGCCCGAGATGGGCGCCCGGGAGCGAGGGGAGGGAGGGAGCTGCCCTGCCTGCGAGGCTGTGCCCTGAAAACAGGGCCGGGGCGGGCTGTGGAGTTGGGCTGGAGCCTTATTCGGGTTTAATCCACGCCAGGAGGCCGGCCGGAGGCCCGCTCGGGTGACACGGTGACTGATTTCCAGTCCCGAGTGGATTATTTTGCCGAAGGGGTGTATCAGAGAGGGGACACAGCGGTGCCCGCGGCCGCGCTTCCCGCGGCCGCCTGCCCAACATGGCGCAGGTCCCGCCGCGGGCGCGGAGCGAGGCGTTCCGGCGGGGAGGGCTGCCCCGTCCCCCTCGCCCCACGGCCCGGCGGGAGCCCCGCGCCCGGCACCCCCGCGCGTGAGGGCGGCGCGGGGTCCGCGCGCGGAGCCGCTGCGCTCGGGCGGGTATTTACGGTCCGGGCGCGCGCGGGCGCCGTTACGGTAGCGGGGCGGGGGAGGGGGGCGCAGGGGGGGAGGGACGACGTGCGCGGGGGCGGGGCGGGCAGTGCTGCGTGCTCGGCCCCGCGAGGCGCGTCTCCCTCGCGAGCTCGGTGAAAGGATTTGGCGCCAGGCGGGTCCGCTCTGCAGCTGCCGCAGCCGCACGAACCAGCCGCGCCACCCACCCACCGCCTCCCGCCGGGGCCTCGACCCAGAGCCGCCGCCGCCGTCCGCCCCAGCCCCGAGTCGCCCGCGCACCGCCCAGGGATCGAGCCGCCGCCGCCATGAGCTGCTCGCCCGTGAACGTGAAGAAGCTGAAGGTGTCGGAGCTGAAGGAGGAGCTGAAAAAGCGGCGCCTCTCCGACAAGGGCCTCAAGGCCGAGCTCATGGAGCGGCTCCAGGCCGCGCTAGACCAGGAGGAGGCCGGCGGGGGAGGCCCCGCCAGCAGCGCAGTTGAGCCTGGCAACGGCAGCATGGAGGGGGAGGCAGCCGAGAGCGGCGGGGGCGCCTCGCAGCTCCACCAAGGAGGAGGCCCCGACCAGGCCGCGGCCTCCACCGCGGAGGACGACGACGAGGAAGGGCTGGAGGCCGCCGATGGCGACGCCATGGAGCTGGGCGAGGAGAACGGCGAGCGGGCGGGGGCCGGGGGCGGCCCCATGGAAGAGGAGGCGGGCGGCGAGGAGGAGGAAGAGGAGGAGGAGGAGGACGAGAACGGAGACGACCAGGGTTTCCAAGAGGGGGAGGACGAGCTCGCCGACGAGGAGGAGGCCGCGGCCGGGGACGCCAACGGGCACGGGGAGCAGCAGCCGCCGCAGACCCAGCCCCAGCAGCAGCAGCAGCAGCCCCCGCCGCTCCTCCAGCCGCGCGGCGCCGCCAAGGAAGCCCCCGGTAAAAGCGCTGGCGGCGCCTCGGGGGCCCCGGCGGCGGCGGCCCCCTCCGGCCAGGCGGGCCCCGCCAAGCAGCAGCAGCAGCAGCAGAAGAAAGCGGAAGGTGGCGGTGGCGGCGGCCGCCCCGGGGCTCAGGCCACCGGGGGTGAGTGTGCGCGGCGGGAAGGGGGGGCGGGAGGCCGTTAATCCCCCCCCCCCCGGCAACCCCTCGGGGGGGGGTGGGGGTGGGGGGGGCAACAACCAGGAGGGCGGTTTCCGGGGCGCGCGCGGGGTGGTGTTCGCGGCCGGCGCGAGAGCGGGCGCGACGGCGGCGCCTCCCCCGCGGGGGGGTGAGGGGGGGTTGGGGTGTTCCGCCGCCCCCCGCGCGGCACCGCGTGGTCCCATCTAGGCGCTGCGCCGGGCCCCGCGCGGGGGGCGGGGGTCCCGTGAGGGGCCGTTTCGCGGGGCCGGAGGAGGAGGGGCCGGGGGGGAGGGAGGAGGTGCGGGGAAGGGGCCGCCGGGGGGTGGGGGGGGAGAGGTGGCGGCGGAGGGGCCGCTGGGGCGCGCTGTATTGTGCTGAGGAGCGCTGGGCGGCGTGACGTCACTTCCGGCCTGGGCGCCGCACGGGATGGCGTTGGGAAGGCCGGGTACAATGGAGGCGGGAGGAGGCGGAATCCCTTCCCTGCAGGCAGCCGGGCGGCCCCGCGCGGGGCTCCCGCCCGGGCCGCCGCGCCCGCGCTGCCGGGAGGAGGCGCCGTCGTGCGGATCGCTCGGTGTCCTTGCGGGCGGCCGGGAATGTCCTGCGGCGGAGGGGGGCGGGGGGAGGGTTTTTTTGTCCGATTTCTTTTTTTTTTTTTCCTTTTCTCCCCCCCCCCCCCCCCCGCTTGGGAGCGGTCTGGCTTTTCTGTGGGGATCTTAGCAGCGAGGACTGCCAGCTGCTGCGTGGTGTACGGGCCATTTCTGTCGTGGATCAGAAATTATTTAGCAGACAGGTTTTGAGTTCTCTGAGAAAATTCGAGATTCGTATTTATCTCTCGGTACAAAACAAAATTCTTCTTTAGGATACTATAGCTTTTCTCATGCTGTAGGTTCTTACAGTTTCCAAAGTTGGAACCGGCTTTTATTCCCAGCGAAAGAGTTGCTTTGTGTAATTAAAATATATAATTCATTCTATTGCAGGAGATGCTAAAACGGAACAAAAACCTGGTGAGAAAAAGAGGGGAGTGAAGAGGCCACGTGAAGACCATGGCCGTGGATATTTTGAATACATTGAGGAAAATAAGTATAGCAGGTAAATAAACTTGATGCTGGGCAGCGTTTTGTGACTGAGGAGAAAACTACAGAAATGCTTATTTTAACAGCCTGAAAATACAGGTAGCTTTATTTTGTTTGTTTTTGGTTTGTTCAGGGCAAAGTCCCCTCAACCACCTGTTGAAGAAGAAGATGAACACTTTGATGACACAGTGGTTTGTCTTGATACTTGTGAGTAAACATGCTTTCCTTTACTCTGGAAAGATGTGATGTTATGCTTTTAATCTTAAAACCACACTTTCTGAAGTGTGGGGTGAACACATTCCTTGACCATCATTACCAAGTAATTTTAAAAAAAAAAAAAACAATTAGAAATGTTTCCGCCCATTTTCAATATACCAAAGATATATAAAAATGGATCTTTACATTAGCAGTAATGAGCTTGGTTTTCCCATGAAGTCTGTGATACACAGTTTGCTGAAGAAATTTTAGCCAAAACACTATAATCTAGTATGGAAACTAATTTGGTCAAGTGTAAAGTGAGCATAGAACACCCTGGAAACAGCTTGAGAAACTAATTATATAGCACACAAGCTTTTCACTTCAGAAAGTTCCGAGAGTCATCTATAGTGTAGGTGGTTACAGTAGTAAAATATGTGAAGTGAGCTTCCTGCATAGCTTGCTGAGGCCCTACTTACATACCAACCACTGAAGTATTTTTTCATGTTTTCTGATTAAACTTCACCAAAAAATCAGGTAAGGCCTCCTGAAAAGTGACCCATTCATGCAACCTGGGAATTTTAAGAGGTGGGGGGGTGTGATTTGTGTAAATGGGATGGCACAGACACTTTGGGGGAAAGGCACAGAAATTGACAAGTACCTACAAACAGTGGGGGTGTTTTGAGGCAGATTATAAATGTTACTGTTGAAGTGCCATGGAAGGAAAGCTTAAATTTTGGCAT
Organism: Strix uralensis; assembly: GCF_047716275.1. Classification (NCBI taxonomy): domain Eukaryota; kingdom Metazoa; phylum Chordata; class Aves; order Strigiformes; family Strigidae; genus Strix; species Strix uralensis. The sequence continues at coordinate 89,162,267 of NC_133974.1, read as the reverse complement.
TATCTGGCATATTTGCTAGTAGTCCCAAGTGTTTTTTTCCCCAATAAATGTTCTGAAATGGAAGGAGGTATGAGTTTACAGCCATGTAAATTGCCGAAAATGCCATCCTTGACATTTTGATAACTAAATGTCAAGTTTCTAGCTACTAACCTGGTGAGTGGCCACCTTTGTGGGAGCTTCTGATTTTTCCCAATAACTGAGTAGTAGCCAGTTTTCATTATTATTATTATAGTAAAAAGTCTTGTTACTGGAAAAAGTTTGTGGTTTGATTTAAAGTGTTGACAGACTGCATGGAGATCAGCATCAAACATAGCTTTAAGACTGAATTGTGTAACAACCTGGCACTGTCTTTTCTGGACCATAATGATCCAGACATATAAGAGGTTTAGCACTCTTAAGTGCTTTTTATTACCTATGTCTTAAATGGAAGCTATAACTTGAAATTCTGTTCTTATTTGTTCTAAAAGTAGCCTACACAGGTGGGTTTGGTCTGTATGTTTTTTGTCTGGTTTTCATGCAACAAATCAAAGTAGTAATGAGAACACTTGGATCACAAATACTGTAGTTGCAACTGTGGGATGGCTGTATGCAAACAAAACAAGATCTCATGCATGGGAGTTACCAGTAATACAGGGAAGACTGCATTTTAGTGTGCTCGGGCAGCATGCAGATTTTACACGAGGGCAGAACTCACTGCTTGCTCTCTTTGCACCTTTCTTGTAACAGTCAAATAGGTTTGGAGTTTCTTCTATGGATTCCTTGCTCTGGGGAATTCAAGTGCTGTATCCTGCACCTCATGTTACCATTTTGCATTGTCTTTTTGAAGCCTACTGGAGGATTAATTTGAAATTTCATAGTGTGCAGCTCTGAAGATGTCTGTAAAACAAAAGTTTCACTTAAGTTCTTAGAGTGGTAGGTGAATTCATAGTGCAGATTGTGTTTCTTAGGTGAAGTAGGTTCTCTTACCACATGCTGTGTGCTTAACCTATCTGCACTTGACTTAACTGACTTTATTTTAATTGGCTTAATCTAATTGGACTTGCTAAATGACTATATTAACCAAAGACAGTACTGCTTTCAGTACTTAAACAAAAATACTTGTGTTCCTATTTACTTATCAGCTGCCCTTAGGTTTGGGCATGAGGGGTAAGAAGACTTAAAAAAAAAAAAAAAAAAAAAAAGGTGTCTAGCAAATAATGCAAAGAGCACGATGCAGTTTCCTTTGCTCTGTATTGATGGAAATACCTCAGGTAACTGACAGAAAAGCTTCAAATAGATGAGACGAAATTTTGGTTTTTAAGCAGATGGAAAAAACAGGGAATTTGGTGACAGAAGTGAAGGTGGCACCTTGAAAATTATTCTTGTCAGCTGGCTTTTACTAAGATTTTTGGCTGAGCTTCAGCCTGCAGCTCCATCTAGGCATGTGTTCAGTTGGTCTCCTGAGAGATACTGAGCACTTGGTGGCAGTTTGTCTCAAAAATCACCTTTGAAAGCTGAAATCGCCTTTAATGCATAAAATTGAACAGCTGTACTTTATTTTGTAATAATAAGAGTAAGCAGAATTATTTTTATGTTAACAGATAACTGTGACCTGCATTTTAAAATCTCAAGAGACCGGTTTAGCGCTTCCTCTCTGACCATGGAAAGCTTTGCTTTCCTTTGGGCTGGAGGGAGAGCATCCTATGGAGTTTCTAAAGGCAAAGTCTGCTTTGAGATGAAGGTGAGTTAAACTGATGTTTTATGGGAGGTTGTTTTGCATGCTTAAATATAATATTGTTCATACTTGTCAGTTTTTTGACTTAGTTGAAACTAATTCAGGTGAACAGGGCTTTCAGAAGGCCTTCTCTTAGGAGCCCATGAAATGGTTCTTGATAAAAAATGGCTCAATTTGCAAAACTGCTTCTTCTTTTATAAGAACTTCAATTTAACAAAAAAAAAATCCGCTTCCATTTGCCCTGAATGTGTAAAATTCTGGTCTTATTTTTGAACGAATAGTTTTATTTGGCACCTCATGCACCCACACTTGAAGAATTTTGATACTCACTAGTCAGAAGTTTCCTTGTACTTTGTGAAGATTACAGGAAGCTTGGCTTTTTTTTTAAAAAAGGGATATAAATTATCCCAGCAGTCCTTTTTTCTTTTCCTACTTACTCTTTGAATTTGACCTGCTCTAAGCAGGGATTTGGGCTAGATGACCTCCAGGGTCCCTTCCAACCTCAGTAATTCTGACCTGTGTACACAGTGGATGTGAGTGCGTAGCTGGTACTTGAATTTTGAGAGCAAGAGTTCTCCTAAAGGCTAAGAATGGCAAAGAGCAATCAGCCTTGTAATAATAAACGGATTTCTCCAACTTCTTGATGAAAGAATAACAGGAGGCACAAAGCCTGAGTTTTATTCTTTTTTCTGGACTTAAAGGCTTCTTTGTACATGATGTGCCTGTGTATATAAATGCTTACCCTGTTCTCTTCTAGTACTTTCAAATCTAACTACTACCATGAGGGGTGGGCAGCAATCCCATTCTCCATGCTCTTGCACGGAGTGCTTTCTGTGTCTGTTGGTAGCTGTAACTTTCGAAGCCCAATGAAGCGAAATTGATGTCATACTTATTGCCCTGTTCACTTTCAAATCAGTTTCACCTCTGTCACCTGACTCCAATAGTTGTGTAAACTGGTGGGATGTTGATCAGTTTCTCACTTTGGTGAAGTTTGTAAAGGCAGTTAAAAAATAGCTGGTTGCCTACAGATTCTAGTGCTGTTAGGTGGGTTTTTTTGAATCTGGTTATGTTGTTTGGAAGCTGGCAACTTGCCCAGGAAGTCTGCTTACTGTGGAAAGGGATGAGTGTAATATTTTCCCCAGTCTATGTGAAGCAATTTTTTTTATCCATTACCACACTTTATTGGTAAAGTAATTTAATCCTAACTTCATGGTGATTTATTTTTTAAAAATACCTATACATCTTGTCTGTGATTTGAATACAGTATCAAAAGGATTAAGGCTTTTGGCCACTGAGAGGAACTGCTGTGACTAAGTGCTTTGAAGGTACATGGTATCTTGCATCTTCATTGCTCAGTCGGGAGATGTAACTGTTTAGTCATTGGCTTGTGGTTTCACATACTTAAGCATGTTTTATTTTTGCAGAAGGTGATTACTCAGACTTAGCAAAGATTTGACCAAAGAGTAAAGGTTCCAGATGTTACCTTTGTGTTTCCATCTTGTTTGTGTTTAATAAATACTGCATACCTTTTAATGAGTAATTTAAAAATAGGTTACGGAAAAGATTCCTGTTAAACACCTGTACACAAAAGACATTGACATACATGAAGTGCGAGTTGGCTGGTCCCTCAACACAAGTGGAATGTTGCTTGGTAAGATTTAAGCATTTGATTACTTCTGTATTATTTGTTGTGTACGTGGTTGAAGTTTTAAGTCATCTTTTCTTAAGCAGATGGGAAGAGCTTAGTGACTGTAGTCCACGTGTATTCTGAAAAGTGCTCCTAACCTGAATCATTCACTGGACATGGTGCGAGAAAGTTTATTATTGGGACCAAATAAAGTTGTTAAGTATTCAGGCCTGTAAGGAGTACGTGATTTGAGAGTTAGTTCTTTCAGTCATCATGTATGGGTTGTGGAGAACATTCTTAAAGACCTGACAAGATTAAGGAGTTCTCCTTTTTGTGTAGTGTCATAAATAAGAAGGGGTTTTTTTGCCCTGTTGTTATTTTGTTTGTTTTGGAGTGTGGTATATGATATAACCAGTGAAGAAAAATTTCTGGATAACTATCATTCTTTTGGCTTGGGGGGAGAATGCTCATTTCTGAGAGTAGCTAGGAAGAAAGAAGTACAGCTTCATTAGATATATGGGAACCGATCTTAATGGTATTTATAACTATTACCTGCTGCTGAGATGCATCTTTGTGGGAAATGTATATGAATCGGTATGTTCTAGCATCAGCAGCAGCTTTCTAGTTAAGTACTTAAGTTCCACCTGAGTCCTTGTGTTTGACGCTTCCTGTTAGCTTGTTCCTTGCAGCTTCATCCTCAGCTGTCGCATAGGCTGAATGTCTGCTAAACTCCCTTTAAAATGGGGAGGGGTAAGTGCTACTGGAGACTAAATTCAGAAAGCCTTTCTGACTAACTACATTACAGGTATACCGGTGCATAATCAGGTCTTCAGTATTTAAAAATACTTGCTCACGTCTTTATGTCAACATGAATCTGGAACCAGCAGCATAAGTCTTTTAAAACTGGGATGGGGGAGACACTGCTGTTCCATCTCAAGTCAGAGTATTCTTGAGAACAAGAACAAGCTGTAGCTGTTTGGGGGTCGTAGCTTGTCTTGACATTAATAAAAACATTCCGAAAGCAGCTTACTTAAGTAGCTGTAAAGTGATTGTATTTCTAAAAGATTAGGTGAAAATGCTTATTTTTTAATAAGTTTAAATTATTTCTTCAGGTGAAGAAGAATTTTCTTACGGGTATTCCCTAAAAGGAATAAAGACATGCAATTGTGAGACTGAAGACTTTGGTGAGAAGTTTGATGAAAATGATGTGATTGGATGTTTTGCTGTAAGTTTTCACTTATATTTTCTTTTGAGGAAAAATATCCTTGAATTTTTAGACTGCTTTGATGTGAGAAGCAGTAAACCAAATACAGAAAAACTTGGAGCAAGGCAAGTTGTTTAACACAGGGAGGAGGTAGAAATAGCAGGTATTATCAAGTGACTGCTGTTACCATGTTAAGATTTTATTCACAGACAAATGTCCTTAAAGCCTTTTGAAAAAAATCTGATCTTAAATGAGATGGTCATTGACAGTAGTTCATTTTAAGAGAAAACTTTTAAGTAGTTCCTTTACGATATAAGTGTTACAGAAGCTGAGTGAATATAGCCAATATAGTGAAATGACTAATATAACTTTATAGAATGAGATGAGTAATTTTATCCAAACTAATGCTTTGTCTGAAAACCAGAATTTTGATGGTGATGAAGTGGAACTCTCATATTCCAAGAACGGACAAGAGCTTGGTGTTGCATTCAAAATAAGTAAGGAAGTTCTTGATGGGCGGCCACTCTTCCCACATGTTCTCTGCCATAACTGTGCAGTTGAGTTCAACTTTGGTCAGAAGGAGGAACCTTACTTTCCTGTACCTGAAGAGTATACCTTCATCCAGAAGGTCCCCCTGGAGGATAGGGTCCGAGGACCAAAGGGACCTGAGCAAAAGAAAGATTGTGAGGTAAGTTTCTTGTTGATAATATCAAAGTTAATGAGATAAATGAACAGAAGTAGTGTAGTTTAAGCGGACAATCGTACAATTCTCTGACCTTTTTGTTTGGGGGCTTTAATACTTGGTATCCCGTGACGCTTCAACCCCTGCCCCCACACCCCCCACGCAGTTTCCATTAGCCTTGCTCGTCTAAGCTGCATATTAAAGGAAATCTTCGAACTCGTATCTCAAGTATAGAACCTGTTGTCATAGGTGGTGATGATGATTGGCTTGCCTGGAGCTGGCAAGACTACATGGGTTACCAAACATGCAGCAGCAAATCCTGGGAAATACAACATTCTTGGAACAAATACTATTATGGACAAAATGATGGTAAGTGATAATACAACATTTGTTGATAAGTTAAAGACTTGCTGTAAATCCAAGGTCTGTGGCTGCCACGGGGTACTTTTGTATCAGATTTAAGGAACTGGCTACTGGTTAGCTAGTGACCGTTAAAGATTATTGTCTTGCTGAGCTGCAGCTCCTATATGGCACGTCAGGATTCTGAAGCTTTTTGGGGTACTATTTAAGAGATAGTCAACTGTTGTTGACCAAGTATTACTGTTCCTCTGTATAGCACTGCCATCAGAATAGAACATTTAGCTTTGAATTAGTAATGTGATGAATATACCTTAGATTGAGCTGTATTGATTCACATAGATACTTTGATTATAAAAGCTTTATGTCTTATGGAGGCTTTGGGAACTCCAGGCATGAGTTTGTAGCCATGGCCTTGAATTGAACAATCCTTGAAGCGACATGAAAAGTATTTAGCAAAGGAAAATGTCAGCCACATGTATGAGGGCTGCTCTAACTCTGAAATCTCTCTGTAGGTTGCAGGTTTTAAGCGACAGATGGCAGACACTGGAAAACTTAACACGCTGTTGCAGAGAGCTCCACAGTGTCTTGGGAAGTTCATTGAGATTGCAGCTCGTAAGAAGCGGAATTTCATTTTAGATCAGGTAGAAGCTTCAGTGAAAAATGGTTAAGGAAATTTGTTATAGGCTATAGTGCAGTAATTAAATGGGATTAAAGTTATGTTGTAATGTTTCACTTACTGACTTACTACTCATTCAGGGGACACAAAGTTGAGATATTACTACAAATGCTTGTCTGAACTTCTCTGGATTTATGGGATGTGGGAGGAATAGTGTGTTAACACGTGGATATGAGCTCGTAACTTTGCATTATGCAGCATCTTTATGTCCAGTTATTTGTAAACTTCATTGCAAGCTCTTGTAGAGGTGAAGTCTATACACCATAAGTTGACTTCCTTAACTCTTACAATGACAGCTACGTGTAGTAAGTTACTGCATTTTTTTCAGACAAATGTGTCTGCAGCTGCGCAGAGGAGAAAAATGTGCCTGTTTGCAGGCTTCCAGCGCAAAGCAGTTGTTGTTTGCCCAAAAGATGAAGACTACAAGCAAAGAACACAAAAGAAGGCAGAGGTGGAGGGAAAAGATCTTCCAGAGCATGCAGTTCTCAAAATGAAAGGCATGGAACATAATCCTATACTGTGTTTTAGGATGCTGAGTATCTGTTTAAAGGATTAAGTAAACGTGAAGTCTAAAAAATCACTTTATCTTAAACAGTTGTACTTTAAACAAAACTGGAAGACTATTGTAACTTGTAGGACAACACTATATTGTGTTCCCTCTGCTGCAGTCCTTAACACTACTCAGTTATGCTGATATGCTTCATGCAGATGCACAAAGCTGTCTTGGCATAAAGTGCCCTATATAAGTGACATATTTGGCAGAAACTGGTATTCTGAATGGAGGCTTATAAAAGAAAAAAAAGATATAGGCAGAATGTTTTCAAGGTTTGGAACAGTACTGGCAACTCCATGAAGACCTGTTTATTTCCTTTGTCACTGTTACACTTATTAAATGCTCAAATTATGTAATTTTGTCCCTATGCTGAGGGAATGCAGGGGGTGGGAGGAAGAATGGGAGAAAGGTGGTTAAATTACAGCTTTGATTGTAGCTGAATGTAGATGCTGAATACTCAGTGTTTTTGCAATTATAGGGAACTTCACACTGCCAGAGGTAGCAGAATGTTTTGATGAAATAATCTATGTAGAGTTGCAAAAAGAAGAAGCTCAGAAGCTTTTGGAACAATATAAAGAAGAAAGTAAGAAATCTCTTCCGCCAGAAAAGAAGCAGAACACTGGCTCAAAGAAGAACAAGAAGAGCAATAAAAATCAATTTAATAGGGGTCAGAGAGGACGTGGAGGATTCAACATGCGGGGCAACTTCAGAGGAGGAGGTGAGCCTAGAAATAAGCCTGTAAACCTTGGAGGTTGCTGCTGCTGTGGGGGAAAAAGGTTGTAGTACTTGCGTTGTGATAATTATGTAGTGGGAACCTCGATTTCAACTTAATGAAGTTTAATGTATTAGTACAAAGTTAATTGTCCAACTTTAAAAGTGAGGATTGTCAAAATCCTGGATTACACTGTTCCTGTGGTTTGAGTCACAGCTTGGAGGTTTTGTGTTGGGCTTGGTGTTCGCTTGTACACCAGACTGTATTGGGCGGGGCAGTGCATGGTTAAATTACCATTTTTCACTATGACCAGATGACTTAACCTTTGCACCAAAATTTTTGCACTGGATGTGGACATCTGATTTCTGTACCATCATTATTTTGAACAATAATCTTCACGTAAGAAATACTTAAGACCTAACAGTTACTTGACTGAAGTAACTCTCTCCCTGCAGTCCCCGGCAATCGTGGTGGATACAACAGGAGGGGAGGCAACATGCCTCAGCGAGGTGGTGGAGGTGGCGGTGGTGGCGGTGGCAGCAGCGGTGCAATTGGCTACCCATATCCTCGTGGCCCTGTCTTTCCAAGCAGAGGTGGCTACTCAAACAGAGGAAACTATAACAGAGGTGGAATGCCCAACAGGGGAAACTACAACCAGGTGATGCTTTGGGAGGGGTTTATTAGTTGAACTACAGTACTCTGGGTAATGTTGTTTGGAAGGTTTCGTGGCTGTGAATAACCACAGGCTTGGTTGTGGTACTACACTAATCCCACACTAAAAGGCCTGGGTTTCCAGTTTAGTGTATGTGCCCGGAGCTCTCAGTGTTGCCTGAGAAGTTCTGATGCTGCTGCGAGGGTTCCATATTAAGACTGTATCTCTGTCCTGTTCAAGATGAGAATTTTTAGGGCTTGTGTGTGAAGGCTTGTGTTTTGGGGGTTTTTATCTTTATTTTGTCTCCAAATAGTAAGTAACCGTTGTTTGGCCTTAAGGTCAAGGTGTATCTTTATCCAGGATTTGGGGAACTTTCTGGAAATAACTCTGGAGAAAGTCTTTGTTTTGGTGTCCGGTATCAAATGCAACTAGTAGAGACATACTAACCTAGGTCTTAACTAATGGAATATCATTGGAAGTATGTGAAAACATAATTTGGATTACGGAAAAACCAGCAGATGGAGCCCAAGCTAGTAAACATGGCTCAGGTTTGTCTAACACTGACAAACAGGGGAAATGCAATATTTAACCTAGTCGTATCAATGTCCCTTTTTAATATCGTAACTTTTATTTGAAGTTTTGTGGACTAGCTCTTCTATTTTCAGTTGTATGATCCATATCCTTTTGTCTGATCAGATAACACATCCTTGCAGCAACTACAGCCTTTCCGAACTAAAAATAGGCAAGCTCTTGTATTTTTAGTTGTCCTGGTGCACTTTAGCAGCTGGAAATAGGGTGAGTCAAAACTGGATTAGCCAGCTTTCCAGACCACCACCACCACCAGTTTGAGCTGGCTTATTAATTCTGAGGTCCTTGCCTCATGTTTAAGAAGCAGTTCCGGGGGAGGGGGGAGCAGCTTTTGGTATTCTAGTGGTTTTCAGGAAGGTTTTTGGCGTGGTTTATTTTTTTTGACATAGGCCTTGGTGCCTCATAAAGATTCTATATGGTATGTGATGCTTTGGTGGTAATAGTACGCTTCTGAAAAATCTGTGTAAATGAAGTAGTTAAAAACTGTTGTCCTCTTGCAGAACTTCAGAGGAAGGGGAAATAATCGTGGCTACAAAAACCAATCTCAGGGCTACAACCAGTGGCAGCAGGGTGTAAGTAGTCATAACTACCTTTTCACTGATTGTTAACTTGACTATTTCAAAATGCTGTCTGAAATAATTATTTGTGCAATCAAAACTGGATAGCAAAATCTTTTCATGCTAGGTAATAGGACTATAAATAGTTTTCTGTGCAAAACTTAATGGTCTTGGTATATCAAATATCAGCTATGGCTTATCGGTCTTAATGGTATGTAGTATTTGGCTTCACATTACTACTGTGAAGTGAACTCTCAACTGCCTTCGGTTGTTTAGGAACTTGCTGCTATTTGAGAGGACTTTAATCTTCTCGAGTTCCAGAAGAACTAGATGTTTGTTAAACACTTCTCTTCTGTAAGAAATGTAACCATTATGTGATGACAGGTTAAAATTAACTATTTATCCATTTATTGCAGCAATTCTGGGGTCAGAAGCCATGGAGTCAGCATTATCACCAAGGATATTATTGAATACCCAAATAAATGAACTGATACATATTTCTCCAAAACCTTCACAAGAAGTCGACTGTTTTCTTTAGTAGGCTAACTTTTTAAACATTCCACAAGAGGAAGTGCCTGCGGGTTCCTTTTTTAGAAGCTTTGTGGGTTGATTTTTTTCTTTTCTTTTTTTGTACATTTTTAATTGCAGTTTTAAAGTGATTCGTAAGAGAACCTCAGCATTGTGCACGATAAGAGAATGTGTCAGTATTTCAGGGTTCTACATTTTATCTGTAAAATGTGACTTTTTTTTTACCACAACAAAAGTAAAACGTTGCTTTGTACCTGGTGTCTTTTTATTAAAGAATTTTCTCCTTTTTCCCCATCCCCCAATTTCTAAGAAACAGTCGTGAGTCATGTCACAATACGATAGAAATGTTAGCAACCAGATTCGTACGGAGGCTCCTTGGTAGCCCTCATGAATACCATGAGATTATGTAAAGCTCCATATTACACTCCATCCTCTCTATGAAGCTTCTGGGTGGGGAGGGGAGGAGGGAGAGGTAAAAGTTTCTGGCAATAACTAGGACTTTTTTGTAACATTTGGAACTCAATAAGACATTGGGGGCAAAGAGGAAGCCTGGGGCTAAATAGTGAAGGTGGAGTGTATGTAGAAGCTCTTAAAGCTGTAAAACTTGGTTGCATTATTTGTGGAGGCTCAAACTTGTGAAGGTACAACACCATAATTTCTTTTCCATTTGTTCTGCATTTTGATTCTGAAAAGAAGCTGGCTTTGCCCATTTCTTATTAAACAAAACTTGTTGTAAATCCAGTTGTCTAATGGGATCTATATGAAGTTAGCTGTGTGTCTGTATAACTCTTTCCCCACAAAATACTGTATACCTAGTGTGCTTGTAGTAGTTACTCCACCATTTTGTAAGCTAATGAAACTGTGAGTCACCCATTTTATATCTAATTTTTAATCATGTCAATTCTCAAATGGGTGTATCTCCTTAGCCTGCTGATTCCTTCTCTCTAAAGAAAGTGGGTGGAGAAATTTAACTCTAGACGTTTGTTTGCAATAAAATAAATTCATTTTACTCTTGTTTTGGGATTGTCGCCATCAAGGTCTAAAATCCCTTTAAGGCTATAAAGAGGAAGAGAATGTATGAAAGCAATGATGTTGGACAGTTTTAAACTCATTACTGTGTACATGCTGAAATACTTGTGTTTCTTTAAAAATCTAAACTGGTGGTTGCTCTGTTAGAGATATATCACATGTATAATCTCACAATTTTAACCTGGTTCTGTGTACAGGGCAGAAGTCTGAGTTGTGCTTGCATCATGTAAATCCACTTAACCTATTTATTGTAAAATAGACGTTAGGGAAGGAGTGGGGGAAGAAACTGGACAGGGAGTAGGACAGAAGGAGGCTTGTCATGGAGAATGAATCCTGGAGTTGATGGAGAGCTTCGATTTGTTTTAACTGCTATTTTGTTCAGATTTACGCTTTTGTAAAATTGTAGTGGCTATGTTAGCGGCTAATTTCCTTGCATTTTAGTGCTGTAAGACAGGGGAGAGACATAACCGTCTTAAGTCTACTGGTGGTGGTACACATGTGGGAACACATGTCCCTGCCAGCATCGGGGTTGGGAGTTGCCTCCTGCCTTCCTCACGGCAGTGCACAGACTAGCAGAGGCTTAACAAGCAGCAGCCTCGACCTAGAGTCGGCCTAGCGTGCTTGAAACTTCTCAAGTGTTAGTTGATCTCTAATAGTCTTCAGAAGTAAAGGTAAAGTTGTGTTGCTCTTCTAGCCTTTATAGCAGATGACATTGCATACTGACATTAAACATTAACAGCACCACCTCCTTGTTAATATTGCTTTAAATCATCCCTTTACTTTGAATGAGAAAAATGTAAATTGTCTTTAAAGAAACACTAGTCGATGAACCAGAAATGTGGGGAATCAACCCAATTCTGTTTTGCTGCAATGGAATTTTCTTTAGTCTTGCAAAAAAAGTTCAGTGTAATCTCCCTATTACCCTCCTCACAGGAACTAACACTTTGTATGGAGTGCTGATCCTTTGCTTATTTTGGTACTCTATAAAATTATATAGTCTTAAACTGAAATATAAGAGCCTACACTTACTACGTGGTTGTAAAGCTTGTATTTTAATTCAAGAGTCTGGGATGTTTTGTTCTCAATTCTTCACTGTATGGTGTTTTAAAACAAAAAAAAAGCCACACAACTATCTTACATGTGAAAGAGGAGTATCTGTTTCTACAAAAAATACTCCTATATGAAAAAAGCTGGTTTGATCAGTTCAGCAACCAATCTGTGTGCTGCCTGTGTTCTGAGGTACAGAGTTCAAAAAAGCTTCACCCTGAGCACCACAGAGGCAGGCGTAGAGCAGAAAGGGGGTAGGAGGGGCTCACCGCCTCCCTGCTTGCTGCCCCAGCAGAGCCCAGACGGTCCCGGGTCAGGCTGGATGTTGGTGCAGCCCGGGGCCCCCCACAAAGGAGAGAGACTCCCACCATTGATCTTGGCTCTGCTGATTTTGCTGATGGCTACAGAAAGGCGAGGAGGGCGCAGCTGTATGTTACCAACAGGCAAGGGGTGAGCCATCTGTCACGTTGAGTAACTTACCGCAGCTTATAAGGACTTGTTTACATGGGGAGAAGCACCTGTACTGTGGCAGCCCCGCTGCTGGCCAGGGCGGTGCGGGCACCAGGGCCCTACAATGTGGGGCTGGGGGGCATGTTTGTCGGGTTTTCTGATGGAGTACGGACCTGGAGAGCCTTGGGCTGGTTCAGTAGCAGTAGGAAGGAGGCCTGTGATGTTCGTGCTGCTATTAGCAGTAGTAACAGTAGCTGCTGCTGGTGGGACTCTCCTTGCAGCCCTGTCTGCTGGAGCTGCTGACACCTCTCCACTTACAACAGGTTGCAGCCACCCTGCATTGCATGATGGGGCCACGTGTGCTTAGCTACAGGCTGAAGGCGGGTCTGTGCTGGGTAGCTCAGGAGGAAGTTCCTATTTAAAAACAAAAAAGTACTCAGCTGTATTTCTGCCTTTGCTAGGAATAGCTAGGATACACACAGTGTAAATGGAGGTGCTTCCCTGACACACCGTGGTATTGGCAAGGGGCTGTGTCCCGAGTGCTCTTACCTTGGGACACCAGGGCCTGGCTTTTGTTCTGGGGTGCCTTACGAGACCCCTGCCCAGACCCCAGCTTTGCTGGCAGGAGCTGGCCCTCCTGGCATGCTGCGCTGCTCCTGCCCTGCATGGAAAGTACTCAGCAATGCTGCCATTTGTGTGTAGGAGCAGTTTAAGTGGCACCTGTACACAAGTTCCTTTCTGTGCCTATTTGCAGAATAATTCTTGATTGGCAAAGAAGTTTTTAGAAATTCTGCCCGATATTTCTGATAGCAGAATGAATTAAACCAGCGTTGTGGCAATGCCATATATCAGTCCATGCCACCTGCATCAAAAAAAAAAAAAAAAGTCATCTTCATGGTGTAAACCCCTAGTTTGTTTTTTTTTTTAATCTCTTGCAACACTCTTGACCAATGTTTTTAATAGAAATATGGTGATGTCTTTTAAGATTCAGAGGTTTCCTCGTTCATGACCTTTTGGAACACTAGGCCAGTGCTTTCTCAGTGCAACCTCAGGCTAAGCCACAAGAAATAAAACTGAGTTAGAGAGATGTGAGGTACTTTAATACTTCTGTAGATATTTAACTGTCAGGGGTTGGACTCTCCCAAGTGAAGAAGTGTGCATATACTGTAGTTGTGAACTAGTGAGGTAGGAGTAAGTACAGCTGGAGCCGTCTCAGCCTGAAGCACCGTGGAGGGTGGGGAGAGCTTCAGGATGTCAGAAAAAGCCACTGAGAGGAAAGCGGAAATTCAGAGAGCAGCTTTGTAACTCCAGTGTTAACAAACGGCTGTGGTGAAGCTAGGGCAGCGCCTCTCTCTGTCGTGCACAGTTCATCCTACACAAAGCCACCCCGTGTAGGTGGCGGGGGCAAGGAGGCCTCTCTTTATTTTAATATCAGATTAGCGATTAGTTTTGTGCAGCTTTTCTCCCCTGGCCTGGTGACGGAGGCACGCACTCTCTCCTGCAGTGCAGCAGGCCTCTCTAGAGCTAGTCATTGCCGGGAATCGGCTGAAACCCGGACTTGGCCAGTAGTTAATCTGGATGAGGCTGTTGCCTTAGCCTGTCTTTCTGCCAGTACTGGGAGCGGCAGGAAGATTCAGCAATGCAGCAATGAATCAGTTGCTACGTAAACTCAGCTGTGGCTTAAAGATGCTAAATGCGTAACACATTGTCAACATCAAAAGAGAAGAAACAAAGGCAAATGTAAAAAAACCCAGTAACATAATTATTCACGTGGGTGACTTGATATGCAAGTGTTACTTCAGAGCAAGTTTTTTGTTCTCTTTTCTGGTTTAGTAGACAATCTTTGATCTGCAGAATAATTTTGATCCTAGAAGTTACTGAAATCAAAACTATGGGTAAGACAGCTCAGCCGATTTTTCCTTCAAACTTTTTCACGTTCAAAAAAATTTTTATGACTTGGCAGTCAAGGGCAGATGCAATTTACACTAATGATTCGGGGATCTGCTGCCTGGTTAGCACACCAGGATTGAAAGGGGACTTGTTTCAATGTTAATTCTCCCTTAGCTAGGATCAGATGGCTGCTTACTAGGACACCTCTGATAACTAATGTGGCATAAAAATGCAAGTATGTGGTTTCTGGTCTGAGTGTGGCCTTTGTTTATATCACATTAGCCCTACGTTAACTCTTTTGCCACTCTGCTCTGGAGCTTTTTCCCCAAGTTCTAATAAACACTTGTTTGCCTTAAAAATGGAGAGATCTGTGCTGGCAAGGAGCACTGATGGAACACTTTTGAATGGAGTGCTGAAATGGTGCTGGTGCCCATGAGACTTGTGAAATAAAAAGGCCCAGAATAGTACTGAAGATCTCCCTGGCCATAAGTGCATGCTTAAAATACCAGTGATTGTTTACAAGGTAAGAGACATAGGAAAGGCTCAATTCTTTTTTTTTTTAGTCACTGATGAACTTGCAACTCCGTGGGGCTGTTGAGCAAGTAGGTAAGATAAGCCCTTGCACTATAAAAGGACTTTTGTCTTTGTAGTAAGAAAGTAGTAAGAGATGGGGCAGAGGAAATGAGTAAGCCTTGTTGGAAGGATTTACTGTAATTTTTTTTTTTTTCTGAAAGAAATGACACTTGGGGTTTGCTCACATCATGCTGAGAAACAAGATTTGGAAATAGCTGAGCTAGCAGAGGCAAATCCACAGGCAGCATCGCGTACAGGTTGTGAGCAGCAGAGCTGTGTACCTGTTGTGGTTTAAACCCGTCTGGCAGCCAAACACCACGCAGCTGCTCGCTCACCCTCCCCCATCTGGGGAATGGGGGAGAGAACTGGAGGGGTAAAGGTAAGGAGACTCATAGGTTGAGGAAAAAAAAATTTCATAATTGAAGTAAAATAAAATTAATAATGATCATAGTAATAGTAGAAAATACAAATGAGTAATGCACAATGTGATTGCTGACCACCCACTGACTGATGCCCAACCCATTCCCAGCTAGTGATCCCGGAAGCGAAAACGAGCTTCCCGGTCAACCCTCATCTATACACTGAGTTGCAGAATATGGAATATCCATTGGCCAGTTTGGGTCCGTTGCTCTGGTCATGCTCCCTCCCAGTTTCTTGTGTACCTGCGCACTAGCAGGACATGGGAAGCTGAAGAGTCCTTGATTTCTTAGCAACAACTGAAAACATTGGTGCGTTATCAACGTTCTCATACCAAATCCCATATTGAATCCAAAACACAGCACTATTCTGGCTACTAAGAAGAAAAAATTAGCTCGATCCCAGCTGAAACCAGGACAGTACCCAAAACCTGTCACCACACTGTGCACACTTTGTCTTCTTTGCTTCATGCTCCCTGCTGCTGTCGGTGCACCTGGGGTGCTGGGGGGCCCCCAGCCCAGCCTGGCAGCACTGCGTCAGAGGGAATGAATTCCTGAAAGCAAAACAGGACGTTGTGTGGGCGGCCCTCTGCACCGCATGGAGCTTTTTCTGCCTTGGGTTTTGCAGATTCTCCATCCCTCAGTAGTTCGCAGACTCGCAGAAATGCTGTTTGCAAGGCCCTCTGGAGATGCAGTCCCTCCTCCCGCTTGCAGCAGGACTGGTGCTAGTACTCTGGTCAGCGGGTCTTTCTCTAGCTGAAGCTTGAAAACCTGCAAGGGTGGAAACTACATTTAACTTCTCCGGGCAACCCATTCCAGCACTGTGTTGCCCTCGCAGTGAAGCAGTCTGTCCTGCTGCCTGGCCTGAAGCTCCCAAGCTAGAGTTTGTGGCCATTGCCCCTGCCACATCACCTGCAGCTATCAAGACACGTTTGGCTCCATCTTTGTAACTGTCCTGCAGATAATATGAGGTGGTTATTAGGTCACCCCACAGCCTGCTCCTCCTCAGACTAAGTCCAACTCCTTCCACCATTTTTCCAGAGGGCATGCACCTGAGCTCCCCGAACACCTTCGGAGCCCTTCACTAGAGCCTCTACAGTTTTTCAACATCCTTGTGGACTGAGAGGCTCAGAGCTGGACAGCAATACTGGACGCGCTGCCTCAGCAGCGTCACATACCAGGGCATAAGTGTGTCCCTTGATTTGTTGGCCACATACTTCCTGATGGAGCCCAGATTGTGGTTTGCCTTATTTGCAATGAGAACACTCTCTTGGCTCATGTTCAACTTGGCGTCCACTGTAAGTCCTATCCTTTTCAGCAGGGTGGCTATGCAGCTAGCTGCTTCCCAGCCTCTAGTGTACGCTCTATTATGCAAGCAGCTACCCTGTAATAATAATTATTATTTTTAAAAGATAATTTATTAAATTGTTAAATAGTAAGCCAAGCACAGCAAAATGAAACATCAGATGTAAATTACTTGTGCAAACTAGATGTCTTGTGTACTCTCCCTGTTTGCTCTGAGAGACCTCGGAGACAACAGCTGTGATTGATAGTGCAATAAGAACTATTTCAGTACTTACATTATCAGAGAACGCAACACTTAAATGTCACAAAACGCATTTGGTTTCCAGACCTAGGACGTTCCTTCAGTCGCACCTTTTGTATGAACTTGCCTGCCCCTTTTTTACAAAGAGAAGTACCTTCTGCATGGCGCAGGGGCCACCGAGTGCCATGCCAGCTGCCGGTGGTCAAGCCAAGGGGCTGGCTCCCATACGCGGCTGCAGTAGGAGCTGCTTTCTCTGAAAGAAAGGAGGAGGTGGAAGGAATCGCTGTGATCCAGCGCCCCGGTCCGCAGGGCAGCATGCTGAGCCCAGCCCTGCTCAGTGGTGAGGAAACTCTGCAGTCTGCTCAGCGGTGGAGAAGGAAGGTGGAAGCTGGGAGGCACTTCCAAAAAACCAACATCTCCCTGGTGGCTCCTGGACATTCTCAGGAGGGGGCTGCTGCTACTGCTTCGGCAGCCGCGTTGGCACAGCCCTGGGATATTTATGTGCCTCCACAGCTTGGCAGCCAGCCAGTCCTTTTTTATTTTTTCCTTTAAGGAAACACCGCGGAAGGGAAACGAGAGACTCAAATGGCTTCTTTCAGCAGATCCTAGCACAGAAAATTAAGAGAGAAGTTTTCAGGAATGATCTTGCTTTTGTAGATACCTACTGCCTTGAAAGGTGTATTATCCAGCAAGTACCAAGTATAAGTATCCTTCTCTAGTTCCGGAACAAACCAGTGAAAATTACACTGCTGCAAGCAACTGAATGACTGGTGGGGGAAGGGAGGGAGTGCATGAGTTCCTCCTTGAATGGTGGAAGTGTTCCAATTGGTGTGGATCCCACTGGAGGTCACCAGTAGATGGATGGTGTTGCTGAACTCCTCTGAATTTTGTCAGGAGTATGCGATTTAATACAGGGCTGTGGTTTGTGGTGGGTCACAGCCTTGCGGTTCTCAGAGCACTCCTGAAGTGTGGGGAGCATGGGGATGCGCGTGCGGGGGCATCCTTCGCTCTGCTTGAACTGAGCCTTATTGTGAGGGAGCAGCTTGCTGGCTGGGTGGTGGGTTGTCACTCTGTGACCCACTTAGATGCTCTCAGGATGCATCTCTTAGATGATCTTGAGAGTGCAGATGTGGGTTACAAACTGAGTTACAAACTGAGGTATGGTGTCCCCAGTGGAAGGATGAATGGGGATACAGAAAATGGTGAGTAGAAATGAATGGTGACTGGCTTTTGGGATGCAGAGGACCGTCGTGCTTGTTAGTGGGGGTAAGAATCCCTCTGCCGTGGTGGTTCAAGGGGACTTTGTGAGGTTTAGGAAGAAAGGCCTGAGCTCTTTTTATCCATCTGGGAGTCTGAGTAGGCAGTTACTGAAGAATGTGGCACGTGAATACTATGAGAGCCAAGACACCCAGTCAAACAAGTTCTGTCACAGTCTCCCAGTGCTGCCTCAGGGTGACCCTCGAGGGCTTTAGATGTTGGATGAAAGCATTATAAGCACAGCACGTGATAATTACTGGTAGTTCCAGATTTCTTTGGGGGGCCTGAACAGAGTATCATCCCCTCTATTTTGAGGAACAAGCCGTTGGAAATTTTTTTGCTCTGTATTTGCTTTATGAAGGACTCCTGCAGCAGCCTTTTGTGATAATGTATCTGCCCAATAATAAATCAGTTACTGGCTTTTCATCTTCACCGATGTTGCTATTACCTCAGAGCCTGAATGTTTCTTGACAGGAAAGGGGATGTCAGCTTCCCGTTAATCACTTAAGTAACATATCCTGAATGTTCTGTTGGGAGGGGATCGTGGGCACCCTCACTGCGAATGTGCTCAGAAGAACAAGCCATGGGCAAAATGGGCTGGGTGGATCTCTTATCCCGTTTCCACAGCATCTGTGCAGTGTCAGAGTGATGAGGTAGGTGGTAGAGAAAGATCTGTCTCACTGGGTCTGGCCACCTGGCAAAGGTAAAGGTGGTAAGAACTCTTGACCTAGATGATGGAAAGCATGGCTATCAGCCAGAGTTGTAAAGCTTGTAGGTGAACTCCAAAATCCTGTCACGCAGGTATATGCAGGCTTGAAGGCCACGACATCTCATGGATAAATGCACACTGTGGTCACCAGAGTTAATCACAAGCCATTTGCCATCAATAGGAGAGATGAGGATCTGTTGTCCAGGGAGAGAAGCAAAGTTGGCTGAGAGTGCATCTGCTGCTCTTTGTGACAACATTTGACAAAATAAACAAGGAGTTTAAAAAATAAGCAAAGCATGTGTTTCATTCTCTTCAGAGCATGAAGACAGAGAGGGGAAATCTTTGGTTCTGTTAAATACATCACCACAATGTACAGGCTGGGTATTTTTGGAGCTGTGACCAGTCCAAAGAGAAAGAGCCCTGCAGTGGTAACTGTCTGCTCCCACAGCACATTTTAGGTGCTGCCAGTGGGCTCCTGGCATGTTGGGGGAAGTTGAGGGCTCTGATGCAGTCTTGCTCATGACAGATGATGACAGAAACTGGAAGGATTAAAATCTCCTCCTCAGAACTGAACTGCTCTTAATCTTTAAAACAAGCAGATACAGGGACGCTGTGACCTATTCCCACAGGAACAGGCAGACCTGCTGCTGGATGGCCCTCAGGCAAACTATGAGCCTGTGCAGAAAAAAATAGAGAGCATGTAAAAATGTGGGGGCCTACTATCAGTCTTAGGGTGCTGCTAGCCATGAATAAAAGTCTGCCTTTTCCTCAAATTGTCTCATCCAAGGCTCTACCTTCTCTTCATCTGCCTGCTCCCCTGCCCCCATCTGAAGGTTTAGCAGTCACGCTTGCTTAATGTAATATTTTCATTCCAAGCGTAAGAAGGATATACGTTCCAAGGCCTTGAGTCACGTTAACTAAAACTCATCTCCACTTCTGACATTTAATTAATTCTTGGTTTTTCAATTTAAAATAAAAAAATCATCAAAGGATCATTATCCTGATCATCTGAACATACTGTAAAACCTTTGTTGTTTTGATCAGTCTTCCAAGGCAATAACAACCTATTTGTTTCAAACTTTAAAAGGAGCAACCCAAACAACTTTCACTGGTAACCACCGAGCTCTTGAGCTAAATGCCTGGATATGGGAATGAGAGAAGTATGAGAATTAATCTACTAAACTGTGGAAAATCTTTCACTTGGGAGCTCATTACAACTGAGTTCACACAAGTACTTCATTGTTACCTGGGCTGCTTGCACCAGAAACAACAAACATACTTCCCCCTCCGCCTAAAAAATCATCCTACCGAAAGCCAGACTCACTGTTACGACAGGAGGTGACCCTTCCTTTGCAGCACTCAAGGACTTGGGGTGGGTGAGTTTGGGACAATGGTTGTAACTGCCTCTGCTGTCAACTTCAAAAAACTTCCTGGGCTTTGAGCCTGTTGTAATTGTCAATGGCTGAAGCATTACGTTTGCTTTAGCGAAAGGCACTGCAGAGCAGAGGCCATCTGATCACACGCACCTCTAATAACGGTGTTATTAACCTCAGATTGCAGCGTTTCAGCCTGTGGCCTTGACAGTGACTTTCCTTCCTGGAAGGCCTGGAGGACACGCATCCTTCCGCGCTGCGCTCTGGTCTGTTGGGAGCCCCGTGTGTGCTGGCAACACCTTCTCCCAAAAGCATCGCTACTGCGGGGAGCGGGAAGAGTAAGGTCTGGAGGAGCAGAGGGGGCCATAAACCCGTCTATTTATTTTGGTGGTGTTTTAGATTGTTTTAAGGGAGGATTTTATTAACTTCAGGGATAAAAACTAAGTGCTTGTCAGTCACTGTTCAGTGACCAAGTAATGCACCTGTCAGTACACTAAACAGCATTTTAGCAACTTTATAGCTTAAAGTTGCTATACTTCGTTCTCTCCTTTGTAAGGCTCATTCAGAGGGTTGAAAACCAACAATCTTCACAATTACTATTTCTCTTCCTTTCCAGTAACTGCCCGTAAGTTTTGAGGAATATTTTGAACCTCAGTGAAGCAAGAACTATCACATCTGTCACTAGCAGCAATACTTAAAGATATCAAGTTCGCTAACAAAACACAGATGCACGGTCTGTGTTTCCACCAGTGACTTAGATTAAAAAAATAAGCGCTAACAGAGATACAGCTCACTAATTTAAAAAATAGTTAGGAAATTGTTTTCAAATGTTAAAATTACTTCTGTTGAGTTACTACAATTTTTATTCTCTTGTAACGTACCCCAATTTATGACAACTAATAGCTTTGGGATTTTTGGGTTCTGTCCTGTCCCTCACCCTTTCAACAGGGGTTTGTAACCCATTAGTCACTTTCAATCCACTCTCCCTAGCTGGCGCAGAAGCAGCTGTAGCTGGCGCTTTGAGGAATTATGCCAGACTTTCTCCCCTGTATGTTTAACCATGAGCATTCTTCCCTCTGCTATTGCAGGCCGTCCCCTTTCACACCAGCCCAGTCCTGCTCCCAGCTTCCTTGTCTTACCCACCCCGGCCCCATTCAGCAAAGACTCTGCCTTTTGGTTAGATCAACTCCACCTCAAGTTTTACTAGATAACAAAGCTCAAACGTGTCAGCCAGACTGCCTGTGTGTTGCCTCTTTCCCCGTTTCTCTGTTAACATCTGGCATACTCATTTTACATTTTGCACAGTGAGGCAGAAGTATTACATCAGTTATTTACACCATGCAGAGACATCTAGAATTTTATAGTCAGAATTTGGCCAGAACTGTTAATACTGTAGTTGCTATTGAGCTAATATCCTTAAATGCAGTAGCTTAAATCAACACTAATTAACACTGGAGAAGATCTAATGCTGCAGTTTTTCCCAGAAGGGAGGGGTGAGGGGGAAGGTGGTTTTTATTTCTCATTACCCTACTCCGACTTGGTTTGCAATAAATTGTTACTTTTCCCACATTGAGTCTGTTTTGCCCCTGAAGGTAATTGGTGAGTGACCTCTCCCCTTTCCTTATCTCCACCCACGAGCCTTTTGCTATATTCCCTCTCCCCTGTCCAGCTGAGGAGGGGAGTGATAGATAAGCTCTGGTGGGCACCTGGAGCCCAGCCAGGGTCAACCCACCACATTTGTCTACAACTGCTCTTTGCCAAAGAGTAAATTTTCATCTGTGTGCTTTTGTTTCCTAAACTCCCCAGCTGAACTATGACCTCGCAGTCAAAAGGCCCCCTGCTTAGGTTGCAGTTCCTTTTCTTAGGTCAGATAGGAAAGAACTCAACCATGTGTTAAAATAGGAGTTGGCTAATTCCTGGTTTATGGCTCGCTCAGTTTCCCACTGCTGCTCCAAGGGCTTTCCGAGGCAACACCTCCTACCCCATCTAAAGGAAAGGAGCACAGAACCAGGGGAAACGTTTTTTTCTTTTCTGAATTAGTTAGCTACCAGTTAACTTCTGAGTTTAGATTTTGCAGTGAGGACAGAAAATGTTTCATTGCATTAACTCAAGTTTTCTGGAGACTTTTGATATAAAACTTTATAAAATTTATAAAATAATTTATTAAAAAAATGTATCTTTAGTGTTTCCTCCAGAAGAAACAGGAGTAATAGAGGAAAAAAAGGAAACAAGAGTACACAGGTTTGTTTTCTTCTTCTAAGAAGCTAATCCACAGAGGGTAAAAGTTTAATTATCTTAGTGTAAATAGCATGTTTGCTTAGTGCTCTCAAGTATATTTTCAAACTAAATAAGTAGAGCAATGCTGCTGTTTACATCTGGATTCCCAAACCTCCCCACACCAACCTGAGTTAACAACAGATGGCAAACTCTCTCAGACTAACTATAGGGCGGGGGGAAAGGACTATTTTTGCTCAGCTAATGCCTTTAGACCAAAAAGTGCTTATAGCATAATACACTATAAATCATTTTGTGAAAAAAATAAATACATTGTGTCATTGGTGCAGACGGAAGCAAGCAAGGAATATTATACCATCACTCATCTTTTTACCAATATGCAATTAGACCTAACACTGTATTTCCAAGTAAGATGGTTTCCTTGAAATTACATAGAAATATTTCTTGTAACTGAAAATGTATAGTGAAATACACAAGTAAAACATGCCTTTTTAAAAAAAAAACAAACCTACTGACCACTGCTACTTTCAAATAATGTAAATTATTATTCCATCAGTTGTAAGGAAATGCCTTAATCAGAAGAGCAACATTTTTAATCAAGTAAAAAGATTACTTACATAGCTTAGACTGCTTTTGAAGTGTGATTTTATTCCTAGTTTCGCACAGACAGAACAAAAATGGAAATCCTTCAACTTCACAGTGTATATAAATTATCTGAAGTTATTCTGCAGCTGAAATCTTACAAAGGCTACTGGTATCTCCCATCTTGCACAAGCAAAGCGTTCACCTGCTGTTTAAATATTCCCGTTTTACAAACAGCACAATTAACAGTAGCACTGAAGGATACATTTACTCAAGAGAACAGCTGGTGAAAATATTTTCCTGCATTTAAATGAGAGGTAATTACAACTTTGCTAAAATGAACCATTCTGTTTATAATGGAAGTTAAAGCATTCCCAAAACCCGTCATTAATCCTCTGAGACCCTGTAACAGGACACATCAGTTCCTAGATGTTTAACAAGAGGTCATTCCTATCTGTGTACATAGTCATGTACATACATACATGAAACAAAGAAAGGCTTGTATACTGACTTAACGGATTCGCTATGAATTTCTTGCTTGGATTTGCTAGGAAAAACAGCGTGATTTATCAGTTTCAGACACCTCACACATTGGCAGGGAAGACTGCCACTCTTGGACCACCTTCTCCCAAAGCTGTATTAGACCACAGATTCCTCTACAGCAGACTATGAATCGCTTCTTTCATTGCCAGTCAGTTTTCTTTCTGGATCAAGAGAACTGCCTTCAAATAAAATTCTGTTTCTCATTCCTTCTTTAAGCATTCTTTGTCGGATCCTCTGTTGGGCCAAATTGTACCTGCAGTAAAACCTAGAGGAGGGGATGAAAAGAAAACACGATTCCCTGCTTTACATGAGCGACAGTATCAAATCAGAGTTATTCATCCAGTTGAAAAGTTGAAACCACGTATAATAATGCCAGTAAAAGTCATTATGAAATGATGCATAATGAAAATACTAGGGCAACTGCTATTTCTTTGAGGCAAACATTATGCAGCCACCGAGGAGTCTGATATACAAGTCCAATGAAAAATGCTAATTTCTGTAATTTGGATTTTAATTTAATGACCATTTAGTATGCTGCCTTTATAATTAGGACAGAACGATGGTATATGTAATGGGAAAAAGAAAGAATTAAAGATGGAAATAACTGGGTGGTTTGACCTCTTAGGATTCAAGGAACAATTGCAAGTTTCAAAAAAAATATTAACATAAAAATTCAAAGGCACTGAACTCTTTTCCTTTAAAAAATAAATATTTTGGGGAGAAGGAAGAGGACGCTTTGCTAGGCAAGTTTTTTATGGAGTTTCACAAACAGTGTGAAAGGTCACATGGGGATCATGTTGTATAAAGCAGCCAACTTAGGTTTGTCAAAATTCAAGAAGCGTTTTACATACCAGTATCCTAACATTGTGCAAATAAAGCCACCAACTGCAAAGTCACAAGATCTTCTAACTCTACCTGAAAGAAAACCAAAAATCCTCCAAAAAGTTAAGAGAAAAAACCCTGGATGACTTCCTGTTATTAATAAAACCTAATGACAAATAGGAATTTTTTTTTCCTTGCAAATAAGTATATAAAAAACAGAAGGAATAAGTACTTACTAGTTGCTAGAAAATGTCCAAGACCCACAACTAAAGATCCCACGGAGCCATACAGCACTGATTCTCGTGCACATGGGACACTTTTAACATCAAGAAATCCTAGGAGTTTAAAGGACTGTAAGAAAAAAACCCACACCATTAATTTAAAAAATTATCTTTGTAGAAGTCTATGATGCCAACTCCATTGTAAAACTGACTTGTTATCTCAGCAGTCAAAAATAACCACTTGAGGATTTCCTACTTCCAGGGTTATATCTGAGCAAAAGTGAACATGCACAGCTGTACCAGGAATGGTTTCAGAAGAGTTAACTATTGATTTAGGCAACATCATTTTGCACAAACCTGTTGATCCATCCTTTCTACTGAATATTATAAAAGAACTGCTTCATTTTTTCCTTTACATTCCCCAGAAAAGGAGGGGAGAAAACCCTTAAGAATCCAGCATCTTTGTTCAAAAAAACCATACATCACAACCAACAGGTAAGGTCACAATGAATTACGCAGTTAGTTATGCCACGTAATTTTAATATCCGAAAAGGCAAATGTTCTTAAAAAGTGAAATTACCGAAGAATGCACATGTAGTAAAGAACCTTATACTGAACACTGAATAAAACTTATATACACCTAATCCTTTGTTTAAATTAACCCTATATATAGCCAGGGGCTGCTCACAGAAATTCTCCTATATACAACACATAAATTTTTAAATTAACCTACTAGTAAAAAATATTCAAACTATTTCATACCCCGTCTCACACCTATAACCTACCCTAGCTTATATCTATCAGTTTTCTATTTCATTTTCAAATGGTAATTACTCGTGGCATTCATAAAACCAACTGTGAACTGACAAATATGTTTTTCATTTCAGAGTTGCCTACGTACACTGGCTTCTGCATAATCCAAGTCTAACTTGAATACAACCCTTATTTCCCACCTGACAAACATCCTTGCAAACGCACGTCAGCACAAGGAGTGAGAAACTACCTACAAAAAGGCCTCAAGATGACATAGGTCAGGGTTAAGGTTGCTGGCTGTTGTAACATCTGCACATCTTTCTGCAATTAATTCTTTTGTTAGGGATGGTGTGAGAATTCTATTGTGTTCAAATCCTTAGACCACACGCGCAGTTGTATCAACTAAAATCTCAAAAGACGATTTTTAAATGATTTTATTTTTTTGTAAAGCTATTCTACTTGGACGAAGTAGTTTTTGAAGATGGAGTACTACAGTCAACTATTTGTGGAGGGCTGACAACTCAGTGAAGTCATTGTGAAACACGTCTGACTGTGGTAACAGGGATGGCAAACATCTGACAACAGCTGGATTTGTATGCAAGTATGGAAATCCCCATCAATAATTTTCTCTCTGCTCCCTACAGACAACCATCAGCTGTTTCCACATAATCCCTGTGTACAAGTGAGACAAAAAAGATTTGGTCTATCTTGGTCTAATCTCCTAATGAGTAATTTCAAGTACTCTCATATGGAAGAAGTCACTTGATACGTTGCCGTTGTTGGCTAAGAAGGTATTCCTGCTACATCCATGCAGCATGATGCATCCTTTAAAAATAGTATTTCACCTGTTGCTCTACTTAAAATCACTTGTTATGACTCTAACCACGGCTAACTGCTGGCATTACAAAGGCTCAAGTGTCATCACAGTGTTTCACCCAAGAGAGAAAGCCCCGTAGAGGGACCCGTGGAAAAACAAACACAAAACCCCCACGCCACTCGGCCCTACAGAGCCTCAGTTCTTCCAGGGGTTTCCGTGTATTGTTCCCTAATTACTTCCCCTGCAGCAAAACCAGCGGGGGTTCACAACTGGTCTGCGCAACCTCTCCTGTTCCCAGCGCAGGGCTCCCCCTCCGCTTTCGCGGGCACTGACGCGCGTGGGCGCGGGGAACCGGGTGGCCGCACGGCTCCGGCTCCTCCTCCTCCTCCTCCTCCTCTCAGCGCCCGGCTGCGCTTCAGGGAGGCGGGCGGGGAAACCTTAAAACGCGTGAAAGGCTCTGCGCACCGCCGGTCTCCTCTGTCTGTGCGGATCACGGGCCCGGCCCGGCCCTGCCACGCACCGGGGACGCCCCTCCGCCGCCCAGGCGAGGCGGAACCGTGCGGGTTCGGCTCCCTCCGCCGCCCGCCTCAAGTCAGGCCGCGGGGCGGAGAGGGGAGGCAGCACCCCGCGCGCTCCGGTGAGGGGGGAGGGCTGCGGCCGCGTGCAGGGCGGGAAGGGCCCTGGCCGCCGTCCGCCCTCCCCCTCCCCATGCCCATGCCCATCCTCCATTACCTTCCTCGGCTCAGAGTCGCCCTCGTCCGCCATGACGTGACAGCGCCTATCCCCGGCCCGCGCCCCCTCCCCCGCCGCGCACCAGCGAGGCCGGACTACGGCCGCGTAGAGAAGGCACGAAGAGGGGCCGCTCTATCCTCCCTGGCCCGCCCCATCTCTATGGTGCCCGCGGGGGGGCGGGGGCGGGCGAGCGCGCCGGCGCCATTTTAGGTCTAGCGCTGAGATTCCAGCAAAATCCTTTGTTCAGTGAAATGGGTCACGGCGCAGGGCGCGCGCACGCACGCACGCGGAGCGGGGGGGGGAGGGGAGGGAGCGGGCGCGCGCGCGCGGCGCTGGCGCTCAGTCCGCCCCACCCCCTCTCCCGCTCCGGGCGCGCGCCTCCGCCGGGCGCGGGCGGCGGCAGTTGTGGCGCGCGGCGGCCCCTCGCCGGTGTCTGGCCCGCACCCCCCCCGCGCTCCGCGCGTGGCCCGGCCGCGGCGGCCGCCCGGGGCCCGCCGCCGTACGCCGCAGCGGCTGTCGGCGGCGCCCCGAGGGCCCGGCGGAACGCGGGCGGTGGGCCAGGGCGGGCCGGCCCCTCCCCGGCTGTGCCGCCCGCCGCCGGGGCGTTGGGTTTGCCGGTTTGAGAGAGGCGGCTCGGGCACCTGCACAGGCCGGTGCTGTGTCGCTCGTGTCCTCGGCCCTTCGTGTGTGGGGAGAGCGACAGGAGCCCTCCGCAGGCCTCCCTGTGGCTTTTTGCCCCTTGCCGCAGAAGGAGGTGTTGAGCACGGTTTGAAGCCGGCTCCCTGCTCGCTGCCCTACCATAAATCCTCGAAGAGAGGCCCTGCCTCAGTCTGGCGGCCTGACGGCCTAGGCCCCAGCTGGTCTGAGCTGAGTTACGAAAAGCTAGAAAGAGTAATAACAGTAGGAAACATAAAGAGGCTGAGTAGCACCTAGTGGGAGAAGGAGGTTATGGGAGCTTTCACGGGGTGTAGATGGCCCGAACAATACAGACCCCATGGACAGGAGGAGAGGTTATTTTCGGTGTCCACAGGATACAGCCCAGAGTGCTGGAATGGGCTGAGGAAAAGATGACGTGCAACTGGGAGAAGGGTACCCTGGTGACAGGGGGAAGGAGGTGGAGGAAGAACAGTTTCTTTCAGGAAGAATTGTTTCAAAGGAAGTGCTCTTGAAAATGATCTAGTGTGGGACATTTACAACTAAATTAGACAAAACACTAGTGGGTTCAGTAGGTTTAAGTCCTGTGCTAAATCAAGTAGACGTACTGGAAATGGTCCCTTGGATATAAAATTGTACCTGTAGTAATATCTGAACAGGTAAATCGTGCAAAGTGACGGAGGACAGAGTTATAGTTCTGCAAGATACTGTAAAAACATACTTTGCTGCAAGAAAACAAGTTTCTACTTGCTAAGTAGTGAATTACAGGGTAGGTTCAATTTTCCATGTTAGCAATGAAGTATAATAAGGATGAGAGATGTGTAGTATTGCTCTTTGATTTAAAAAATAGCGTGTCTTGAAACACATTACTTTCCTAGGAGGAATGAGATATCTTCAGACCTTGTTAAATATTTTTGTATGTGTTTTTTTAATCTTATGCTAAATACAGTTTTTCACACACTGAAATTTAAGCCAATTTGAGTTTTCTGTTATGTGTTTTGAGGATTTTGGAAACTGTACTTTTACACATAATCAATTTTCACGTATCACTAGTTGAAAAGTGCTACTGTACGTTGGCATAAGCTATTTTAAAACTGATGGATTAGAAACAAGTCTCAATCCTTCCCAACAGTCCAAATCTATCACTATTTTTTCATCTTTGTAGACTTTGCAGGCAATGCTCCGAATTCATGCAACACACCAATTCAATACATTTATTACCCGTTTTAAAAAGATCAGTAAACATTTCTTGAATTGTGAGTAGTTTAGCCTGTTTAAAGCTAATGTATGTTATGTATGTACTGCTGCAAACATAAGCTATAATATGTGAAAAACAAAATTATTGGCATAATCTCTCCTTGGAAAAGTTTGTAATGTCTGTTTTTATCTTAGTTGGTTTAAAAAATGTAATTGCATTTTATTGAGCAATGACAAACGTTGAGGAATATAGTAAGAAATCCCAAAAGCATCCTAATATGTTGGAGATTAACAAGGCCACAGTGGTGAAAAAGAGACACTGCTTTTACTGCTTATGAGGTGGCCTGGCTTGCAGAAGTTCCTATTTTGGAGGGGAAGAATGGAAGGACCTTTTCTGCTTTGAAACAGGAAATTGGTTTTAGAATGAAGGCGCTGGAGAGCAGTGTACACCAGTGGAGCATCTTCTGTCTGATAGTCAAGAACAGGCTAAGGAGAAGCACATGCATTTCCCTACATGGCATTTATCCCTTTTCCAAGTACCCAAGTCACACAAATTACACTGAAATATGCATTGGCAGTGAACATAACATTCTAATTTTTTTCCCCTCTCTTTGGTACTCAGTCATTCATCTGCTTTACTGCTTCATCTGTTTTAGAAGTTGCTTAAAAATTAATGACTATTGCCCTTTGTGGAATTAGAAGTACACAGAGGGCTGCTTGGCAGTGCTCGGGATCAGTGAAGACACTGGGGCTGGAGCCTCCTCAGCTTAAAAGCAGAGAGGCCGCTGGCACAGCACTGTGGGACAGCCCGAAGCGTGCAGCTGGCTTTCCCTCGTGTCCCGGAGGGACCCGAGATGGGGTGTACGGGGCACAGGGTGATGTCCTCTAGCTCTTGAGGCACACGCCTCGTACTTCTGCTGCTTTTGTCCTGATGTGTTTTGAAGGCTCTGAAAGTAGGATGTTCTTTTTCACATCCTGGATTCAAATAGAAATGCGGAAATTTAGCTCTAGCTAGCTAAAACACAGGTTTTAGCCTGTTAGTTGATAAAGCAGGATGAGGCTGTGCAGGCATGCAGTGCTGTTACGTTTATGAAGGTGATAGTACAGGGAATGTGAGAGCTGCTGAAATGTGCCCGCTGCCTTGCCATGTGATTTTCTGCAAGGGCTGGACCAACCTTTGATTAAACCTGTGGTACAGCTGGCCCAGCAGAGGCACATCCCAGAGTATCTCTCATCGTATCCTGCCAGAGTGTCCTACAGGGAGGGTGCTTGAGCAAGAGGCCTGGCCTACATGCCTTCCTCCATTGACAGAGACACTGCGCCATTTATGAAGCCAGACACCTTGTATATACGTTTGGAGTTGCTGCCTTGGTTTTCTGACCCTAAAGTCAGAAAGTTTTCTGTATCGTGGTTTTCTGTATCATGACTGATACAGAAAGATACTTCTTTCCTTAATGACATTATCTGGAGCTGGAGACCCTTGGCAGAAGCTACATGTGCACGCTCAATTTTATCCCTCATAGCATGCTGACTGACACTCACTCTCAGCAGTTTGAACTTTTCCTATATTGATGCAGTCCTTATTTTTATTTGTGTAGCATCCTTTGCTGTGAAGCTGCATGCCTGTTCACTCCATCCTGAAATTGCCAGTTTGGGAATGGTTTGGATTGGGTTTTGGCAGCAATCCTTGTTCTGTCCTGTCACCCTTCACCTCTGTGTTTAAAGGTCAGGCCAGGCAAAACTCTTGTCAGTCCAGCAGCGGGAAAGAGACCACCATGTACAGAATGTGGGGCAGTGAACAAAAGGTACTCATATCACAACAGTGCACGCAGGAACCTGGCTCACTGACTTCTCCAGTGCTTATTTCCTTCATCACACAGAGCACTTTCTTGAGGGGTCTGACCCTACATAGGAGGATCTTGTCACTTCTGAAACAGTTTAGGCTGTGCTCCGTAGAAGGAGGAAGCCATCACACAAATGTGGAACTTCCAACTTTAGCACCTCTTGGTCGTTTAAGTTATTCCTGTACTATAAGCTGTTTATGTAGCCTTTTGGGGAGCAAGCACCTGCAAAAGATGTGACAGCCTGTCCTAAGAAATACCTTTATTAGGCGGTATGGATGGTAATTTTAGGTTGATGGCTACTATAGACCTTTCAGATAACTAACCTTCAGTGAGATGAATTCAGCATCTCCAGAAGGGCTGCATGCTCTGCCCAGGTAGTTTGCACAGGTCCAGGTAGTCTGTGAAGGCTCTCCCCCTGGTCTGTCTGTAGCAGTTGTTACTGGCGAGTGGGGGCTGCTCTGTCTGTTGGTATCAAACCACTCTCAGCTTTGCCTTTCAGCTCCACATGTAGATTAAACTGTTCCAGGGTGGGCTGCTGACACCAGAGGTGGTCCAGGCATTCCTCCTTTCTGTGCAATCCTGCCTTCTTTGTACCAGCAGCTCTGCCACCTGATGCAGCTGAAAATTAACACTACACAAAAAGCTGTTTCCTGGCCAGGCCATTGTAAGGGGAGAAACATGCTGATCTTTTGAGAGCAGTGCAGATTCAGATCAAGTGCCTCAAGAAGTTGCTCTGTTGCAGATGTTGTTTGGTAGGTAGCAGGTCGTCAGGTTCCTGGGCTAGTAGTTGAGGCATGCCTCAAGACAAATTTTGGAGATGTCCAGCGGGACTTTTTAATCTGTTTTATGGTCAGCCTGAAGCTGCTTAAATAGCAGTCAAGCAATTGCTTGTGGTGACCGCGCACCTTTTCTTAAGCCATGAAAGCAAGGGGTACTCAGAATTGCCAGAAGTCAGGAAGAGGATGGTCATTCTACCCATGTCCTCAGTTGTCATGAGGGTGTTGGTCCTTCAGGAGGAGGACACTACGTTACTGGATACAAGTGTGTAGGAGTTATGTATTTTGATAGTTTTGGTGGTAAATGGTTATGATGGCTGTAGAGATCCTGTGCAGTAGGTTATGTCAGAGTAACCACCCTTGTGGGGACAGGGCAGGCACAAAGAGTGTGTGCAGGCTGCTGTTGTCAAGGCAGCCAGCAACCACGCTTGCGCAACTGAATTAAAAAAATACTTTTTTCCCCCACGCATTAATGCTAATGCAAATTAAATTTCAACTGCAAGACAGTTTTATTCTGGATTGGCTTCACGGATGGTTTCTGTAGGTTGACTTTGCCTAACTTATTCCCAACTGCCTGTACACATGATTTTTTTCAGCTGCAACACGTAAGAGATGTTAATTCAACGTATTCCTCTAAAAGCCAAGGAAACAAAGGCAAGCTTCTAATGGCTTTATTTCTTCTGCCGGATCTTTTAATCTGTTTATCTTATTGAGGCTCTTGTTTCAAAAAGAAACAGGAGTTAATATTAAAAAACAAGGCTTACATAAAACATAACGGTTATAATTGCAGCTGTAGTGTTAGATTTAGAGCTACATTTAGAATTCCCTGACTTACTAGTAGCAATTGAACTTAAGGATGCTTCTGACTAAAAACAGAACAGAGTTTTTCTTAGTTAACCAAAGTTTTTCATAAAGCAGGTCTTAAACATGTTAGTGGCAAATACTGACAGACGCTAAGCTTTCTTGTACATCATTGTAATCCATTTCAAGCAGATGATGGTGGTATTTATTTCTGCCATTTTTTGGTCCATTTTTTTAAGTTGCGACTTTGTAAGGTGTAGAACTTGTTTTCTGAAACTGAAGATGTTAGGAGATACAGGCTATTTCCGGAACAAATCTGAATAATAATGACTTAGTAATCATAGGGTTGTAGAAACAGGAGTGTGGAAGGGAACTCTTGCCTCGGAGCTACTTTACGTAGGCCTCTTTAATTCTTAACAAGTTTATCGAACTTTCTTTTAAAACTTCGACTTCCATTTCACATCGTAATTTTTCAAAACGCAGTAGCTGTCCTGAGGTTTCTATCAGGAACAGTGGAGGGGGGTTATTATGAACTGAGCCTCATGTTCCGCGACTGTCATATGAATGTGTCAGGCTTAATCTTCATTAATTCCTGAGGGAAAACTGGAGACTAGAACTAATAAGATATTTGTATGGTAATTGTTTCTTTTGGGATGTGGTTTCTGAGAATTCATAACAAACTGAAGAGGGTTGTGCCAGTAAGAAATTTGTTTAGAAATAAGCTGTTTAAACAGCACAACAGAACTAGAAAATTCATGGCGGGGAATCATCTGTTGAAAGCTATTAAATGCTCAGGCACCCTCTCAGGCGTAAGAATTCCCTCATCACAAGTCACTGGAAGCTGCAGGGGTATTCTGAGGAAGTGTCATGGTGTGCTTCTCCTGTCCTTACACTTTTCCCTATATATCCAACACTAGCTAAATTAACTTTTTGCATTACTCACTGTGGCTCTTGCATTTTTGCCAAGATTAGGCTAAAGCCCAGGGAAGGGAAAGAACCTTCTTATTGCTTTAATGTACTATAGTCTGGACAACTGGTTCATTTTTAACACAGACAGTGATATAATATAATGGTATCACTGAACTGAAGGGTAGGAGAGGAGAGAAGTGGTGTGGCGGGAGCCACTTTGATGATGTGTTTTGCATGCAATGTGCCATTAAAGTAGATGTATAATTAGCAGCATACGGGGAAAGAGGAGTCACATTCAAGGAGCAGAGCATGCCAAAGTAGACACTCAAATCAGACAACTGGAGAGGATGTTTAGAAATGATGCCATGTATCAACTAGAAAAAAAAAAAAAAAAACAGTGTATCAGGTAGATCTCATCATATCTTGGTTTTTTTGTTTGTTTGGGTTTTTTTTCTTATCTTTTTTTTTCTTTTTTTTCGGGGGGGGGGGGGGGGGGGCAATGTAAGGGGTTTGGGTTTTTTATTTTAATTTTGCAATCAAGTACCAAGCATTTTAGAGTAGGTTGCACTGACTTAAGCCCACCTCACCTTGTCTGGAGACATGACTGTCCGCTAGTACCCTGCCAGATGCAAGGTGTTTCATTCCACTGGAAGCAACAGTATACTCCTAAGGCAGCTGCCATCCAAAATACATGGAAAGATTCAGAGAAGTCAGAGTATGTTTTTTCATCATGTCGCAAAGGCTGGTTTCAGTATGCTAGGGCAGGGTCTCCTGTACAAAATAACACACCTTTGGCAAGGGGCAAAGGAAAGAAAGCTCATGACTTCAGAAGGATCTTATGAGAAACAGCCAGTCTGCAAGGCCGAGATTTGACAGATCAAAGTCAAACACAGCATATTATTTTCAAACAGTTGTTCCAGATTTGCAGGCACCTCAGGTGTCCCACTATGGTGTCCAGATTCCCTGGCAAGAATTCAAGGTTTTTCTCATTTGTAACAGGAATGACTTCATGTCTTGCACACTGAGAGTGTTAATTTAGCATATAAATATTTCTGTACCTGGTGTGGTTTCTGCTGCTTTCTGAGAAGGATCAGAGATTAAAAATACTTCGTATCTTGTTGCTAGTGGGTTTGGATCCAGTATTTTTTGCTCTTTTCCTGATGCCACACTGTGATCTGGCCTGAAGGCCAGGTCAGTCTGTTGGTGACTGGCTACCGAGGGCTACAACCTTCTGTCGGATTTTGATTTTGGAGGATCCTAGTTTCCTGCCTAAAGCATCTGGTGTTGGGCTAAAGTCACTTAGATCTACTCATTAACTCTACAGAGCACCTGATGCAAGACAGCCGGCAGAATTTGGTTGGGGGCAGAAGCTGTGTTCTGAGGTTCTGGAGAACAGTAGGGCACCTGGAGCTCTCTGGGTTGCTGGCAGAATTGTTGCCAGGTGGATCAGGGGGATTTCTGTGCACCCTCTGCACTGAACTGTTCGTTGTGGTCCCCCTCCATGGCACAGTGGTACTGCTGGGGAAGTCTTCAGGAGTCTCCCTTAGTGTAGGGCCCAGTGCTGTTACCCTCACCAGTGAGATGGCTAGCTGCTTCCTAAATTCATATTCAGACCTCCTAAGCATTGGCATCTATTCAGTGGCCACTGATCTATGCAGAAACATTTCTTTATTTACGCTGGTAGTTTTATTTTCCCAGCATGTCAGACTTGTACCTTCTCAGTACCTCTGTAGGAACAAGAGCAAAAACTTAACATGTGCTTAATTACCTCACTTACAAACTGTTTAAAATTCTTAGAGAGCTGGGTATAATCGATGTCTAATAGATTAGTTTTTCTGGTCTGCTAAAGCTAAAATAGCCTAACACCAGCCAGAGGTAGCTGGTGAGTTATTCTCCCAGCCCTGAGGAAGTCTGTGTTGGCAGAAATCTTCAACAACAAGCTTCACCAAACCCGGTGCTTCACAGAGGGACCATTTCTAGGTTGAGGGAGGGAAAGCAGTGTTTATTTTGATGAATGGTCCTTCAGAGTTCTAACTTGGGCTTGCAATAGTATAATTCTCAAGAATGGTGTTGGTTCCCTCTGATTCCCACCTTGTCCTCACGCTTGGGAGTGATACATATGTTCCTGTATTTTATGGTTTCCTTTTTATATTTGTTTACTTCCTGTGAGGGTACTTTAAACTCGTTGATCAAGATGATCATTGCAATACAGCAGTTTGTCTTAAATCCCCCATCTTTTTCAAATACTTGTAATGAGTATTAAAAAACTAATGCTGTTCAAAGTTCTGTTTGTTTTTTGGTTTTTTTTTTTTTTTTTCCCCAACCTAACTACAAGCAAGCCTCAGATTTATTTGGAAAATATTAGAAGTCTCTTTAAAATCTTATGTATAACTGGCATAGTTATCTGCTCAGACGAGTTGTGGTGAAAGACCCTGAGAAGAACTTTAGGCATTACACTGTTATTTTTCAGTCCAATCATGGAACAGTCCCCAAACCCTCACCATTTCATTTATTAGGTCTTTCTCCAAAAAAATGCAGAGCTGCTGTGCACTCAGAGGAATCACAGAATCATAGAACACCAGGTTGGAAGGGACCTCAGGGTCCAACCTTCCTTGGCAGAAGCACGGTCCAGACAAGATGGCCCAGCACCCTGTCCAACTGAATCTTAAAAGCATCCAGTATTGGGGAATCCACCACTTCTCTGGGGAGATCATTCCAATGGCTGATGGATCTCATTGTGAAAAATTTGCCTCCTGTGTCTAGTCGGAATCTCCTCAGGAGTAACTTATACCCAGTACCCCTTGTCTTTTCCATGTGACTCCTTGTAAAAAGGGAGGAGTAGAATTTAAGCATTTTGATTTTATTTAAATCTCAGTAACCATCAGCTCCTTAGTTACTAGGGGTGAGTCTGCTAACAACAGTCTGTCACCTGTCACCCGGCTTTTAAGCGACTGTGATTTCAGATCCAAAGCTAAGATAGGTAATTAATGAAATCATGCAGACTTCAGTGAGAAAAGTGCTAATTTTTGATATTATCATTATCCACAAGAGTGCTGCTTTTTCAGTTAATTTCACGTTCTTATACAATTTCAATCTACAGTTATGAAGAATGACATACGGGCTGATTTTAGCTCATTTTTAAAGGTGTATCAGCTACAAACTGTCCAGAATCTGCAAATTTATATAAATGCTGGTTAAACCTAATTTTTTCATAATTAATACATCTCAGTTTCTGGACAGTTTCTAGAATCCATTTTAACACACATACACTGATATTTTACCAAAAGACTAAGCTCCCCAAATCCTTAAAGCTTACTGATAACTTCAAATTTATCGAGGTTATTAGTATGATTTTTTGGGAAAAAAAATAGGTCAGAGTACAGATGCTGAATTTTGACAAGTGCTCAAACATCATGTAATCAGTGAAGAATAACATCATTAAATAAAACAATAAAACCTGTTTTCTTGTCCAGAAAGATACAAAATTGTTATTGGGCCTCTATCCCAATAACAACTAAGTTACCATATTTAATGGCACTGTAAACTCAGAATAGGACTGGAAGGGATCCCAAGAAGTCATTTTTTCCAAAATGGTGTAGGAAGTATGGACTAGACAAAAACCCCATACAAATCCTTTCTGCCTCTAGCACCCTCCTTGCGTTTGTACACCTTCAGGCCATCATTACAGATGAATGCTTCCACAAAATACTGGTGTGAAGGAAACATTAATTTTCATTTATTTAATTTTTAGTACCAATATATTATCCTGTTGGTGCAGTCTGCTTTTATGTCCAGCTAATACGTCTGATCGGAGTAAATCAGACATCTGGGAAAGCTGTGATTTGGAGAGACAGGTACCATACCTTGTACGTCTTCTGTTGAGAGTCAGGCTGGTCAGGGCTGCCCACATGGAGCAGGAACCTGAGCAGCCCAAGCAGGGTAGCTGGAGGAGCCCCAGGAAGTGAGGTCTCTTTTGGTTTTTAGATACACAGAAGAGCAGCTGTAACTGTGTTCCCTTCTCTCAGGGGAGCTGCTTCTGGCTGCTTTGTTGGTCTCCCCTCCACCTTCCAAGCCCAGTGTTTGTTACAGTTTTGCTTATTCCTGGGGGATCATTGTGCTGTGCTAGAGGAGCTGTGGCTGCCTACACTGCATTTACCTCTGGCCTTACCACATGCAGTGTGGAAGCTGAACATGTATTTAGCTGTGTCCCTGCAAAAGGGTGGACCCTGGACAACAAGCAGGGTGCCAGTCTTCCTGACAGCCTCTGAATTGCCAGTGATTGCTGTGCCCTGCACGACCTTGGTAAGGAAGCAAGACTCTTGTCCAGTTGGCCTTGCGACCCACTGTCCCATTCTCACTGGCTGTCTCCGTGCTTTTTGACTTTTTGCATCACCACCTGGCTGGGGGCTTTGACAACCATCTTGAGAACCCTGAGGAAGCATCCCATGTTTCTCCAGAGCTCTCACCTGCCCTCACTAGTCTTGAGCTGCTAGCCTGTTAGAGGCAACTGCCTGTTGGAGGTAGCTGAAAGGACTCAAACCAATGAATTTCTGATTAAGACTAAACTGTGATGCATGAAAGTTTTGCTTGTGTTTGTTTCCCAATGACTCCTCAACCGTTTTCCCTAGGCCTCTTTGTCTGTCTAGACAAAAGTAAAATGCTCCCTATATAACTCACTGATAGCAGACTCAAAGCCTTCAATGGGCACTTGGGCAAACTAAGATAAGGGGAACTCGAACAAAAGGACACAGAGATACCATCTAGGGAGGGTGATCTCCCCGACTTAGGAAGAAGACACCTGGACTTTACCTCACAGGCATGCTCTGGAAAGAGCAGACAGCGGACACCGTGAAGAAGACCACCATGTACTTCTTCCCTCAACCACCGAAGACCCTCACTCTATTTTTACTACGCATGCTGGGACTATGTAAATGAATTCCGGGAACTCATTATCATAAGACACCCCTTTCCAGGAAATCTAATGAATATGTATGGTTTGTGTGTATGTAAACTGATGTCCCTTGCTAGTTGGTGGGAGCCCTTATGTTGGAGAATCCCCAGGGCAACCCCAGCACTGCTAATAAAGAATACCTGCCTAACAGTTATATTGGATTCTGACTGTTGAGTGAATTTCTTCGTTTCATAGCCATGATGACTTGTGTATTCCACACTGTAGAAAGCAGTGGTGGAAGACTGCTTTTATGCTGCTTTGTGAAGAGCTGACAGGAAAGGGGAAGGAGCTGGTCCATGGTTTGCTTACTCCTTTAAAAGGAGTTGGTGGAAAACGGGGTGGTTGGAGGGAAACTGGATAAAGCCTCTGCAAGCAACAGCCACAGATGGGAAACTTGATAAAGGTTGGAGAGGTCAGAGGTGGAGCTGGTGGCTCCTGCCCTGGGTGGTTTGAAAGAACCTTCTCAGCAAGGAAACTTCCTCCTCCCACTCAATGATCAAAAACTTTTTCTCTTTGCCCCATTTCACCTCTCAGAAGAGATCACCTACCCTTCCACTGTCAGCTTCATGACCATACCTGCCCATGCTCCCTCCCCAGTAGGGTCCTGAGGGGCAGACCTCTTTTGGCTCAGAAACTTTGCCTCCTGCAGGAAGAAGCATTGAGGTGTGCAGATATCTTCACCTCTGTCTTCCACAGAAAGGTTTTGGACAGCTATTCATCCAGGGTCAGGGGAGGCCATCAGCAACCCTTGGACCATGTTCTCTGCCCCCTTCTAGGTCTCCCAGAGAATAGAAATACTAGGAAAGTGTGCAGCTCTAGGCAAAGATCAGACATGTAGTTACAGAAGTGAGTCAGCAAAAGTGTCCAAACACCATGAAGACTTCTTGGTAACACCATACCGTTCTCACTGCATCCCAGCAGTGCTGAGCCCCTCCTACAAATCTCATAATTGCTCTTCCGTGGTTAGAAGGTAACACACTTAGTCCAGGCTTAGTTGATCAGTTCAGAAATATTCAATTTCACTGCCTTTTTGAAGGTCCCTTCCTGCTTCAGAACTTATTTTAAAACTGTATTAGAAATTCCTCGGACTGCTTGCCAGCAGTTACTGACCAAGGAAGTTCCATCTGGGGGGAAAATTATTCCAGTTACTGGAAGTGAAGTTGTTCTCACCTACATGTTGCCCTCAGATGGAGGAAGTGAATGCGTGAGTCAGATTTTTTTTTAAACAAAAGCCTCTATTGTTGTATCACTCATCAGGATCCATGGTTTTTATATGTGTCATTTGCTCAACTCGCCTGCAGCAATTCTGGGTGTATATCTGCCAGCCCCAGTTTCTTCTCACATTGCTGAGGATACCCTAGTCTTACTGCTACAGGACAGCAGCTACACAGCAGCATCAGTGAACTGAAAGAACACCTTGGTGTTGCAAGAGAAAGCTACAGAGAAGATGTTTGGTGACACTATCAGAAGGTCCTCTTATTGTGATTCAGGATAGAGTTCAGTTATCATGATCAAATTGGATTTGTCAATGTCTCAGGCAATTATCAGTTAACAAGTTGCACAAGATGCTCTTTACAAGGCTGATGGGTGATTTTCCTGTACTTTGTGTGCTACTATTGGAAAGAAACACTGGGAACCAATTCTGAAACTCACTGTCTCCACTCCCATAGAAACTGTGGGTCAAGCAAATTCTAGACTGAAAATTGTTTTGGAAGTTGATGTGTTTGGCTGAACAGAGGTTAGAAAGACCAGCTGAACAAACTGGGAGTCAGACATGAGCGTTCATATCCTGATCTGAGGGTTTGACTGTCTCAGGAGCAAATAGAAGCTCTGACAACAAAGGGGAATGTAAGGACTCGCATCCCTGAGCAGCCAGTATTGCTGCCTCTGCTGGGACGGGTCACCCACTGTGCTGAGCTGACCGTATGCTGCTATTCTCCACTTTTCCTCACATAGCTGTCCAAGGCTGTTTTATTAGAATAGAAAAGAGATTAAGTGTGACAACACAAGTCTCTAAACTACATTGTAAGACAGAATAAAGATTTTGAAAACAAATCTATCCTTTACTTAGTGGGTCCTTACAAGGCAGATAACCTTTCCTCTGCCGTTTCCTTGAGTCCCTCTCATCTGTCCAGGCTCCTGCTTTGTCTTCTCAACATCAGCTTAACTTCCAACCAAGCTTCCTCCCTAAATCCTTGGTTTGATGCAAAACCTGGCTTCTCTGATTGCTGTCCAAGACCTTTACTTACTATGGGACCCATCTCCTGGCTCTGTTCTGGGCCTAACCATTTAGACAACACCCTGGCACTGTGTACCTCCTCGAAGCTCCTAAGTGCTAGGCCATGGCTGGACCTGCTGGAGCACAAAGCCGTGCACTTTTCAAGCTCATCAGCAGAGTGACTGAGCTGTCCCCTCAGGGAAAGCCACCCATGTGGGTGAGAGGGTTTCAGAGGAGGTGGAGTACTTTGAGACAAATTGCTTATCCAGGAAGAAAGGTAGTGGGCTGGAAAGCTGATTCCCTTACATCAGCCTCTACTTTCCCTGGCAAGGCTCCAAAGAGCTTCTTAGCCTCTTCTGATGTGAGCTGGGAGGAAGATTCAGAAAGAAATCTGGGAAAGGCTACACAATGGAGAGCTTAGGCAATCCTGCAAATCCTGTCCATGCCAAAAAAGTTCCTTTCAAGTATGTGTGAGTTTCATTACTCCCATGACGATACTAAATCAGCTGGAAAAGTAGCTTGTGTTTGGGTGGCTAAACCAAGAGGGACCCAGTGGCAGTGTGTAGGCAACTGAGTCATGCCCTGACTGTCTGGCAGCTTGAGGCTGATGAGCCACAGCTCCCCTCTCTGTATATTTAATCACTGCTTTGTATGTTGTAGAATGCATTCTTCTTTTGCTGTCCTCATCTATGGAGTGACCATCATGTTCTTTTCAGCTAATTAATCACTTCACTGATAGGCTAAGCATACATGTAAAGTCAAGTCATTGGCAGCACCATGTGTCTGTTCAAAACTGTGTATCTTCAAATACCACAGACTTCTGAGCTGCACGTTTCTTCCATAAAATACCGTATCTGTCTTCTGAGGGGCTTTGTTCCTCCTTTGATGGACTATAGACCATCACGTTCTGCTTCTTAATTTAGCATCTAATTGCTTATTAGTCGTACTGTAAAAGTTCTTTATCACTTCAGTTACATGGCTACAGTAATTAGTGTTTATATTCCCAAGGCCTGCATAGCAGCACTTTAACACTGCATAAGGAGATGAAACACTCCACAACAGAGCACGAATTGAGCTCCCAGGATTTCTAATTTTACATCCTCAAGTTTTGTAGAGCCTTGCTGTGGGAGTCTCTCCAGAAATGGGGTCATGGATAATCCGGTATAGTCATTCTGAGTGGATTTCACAGCAGAGATGCAGAAAAATATTCACGGGAAGCTTCCAAGATCATGTAGCTTTCACTGCACCGAGGAACACAGGGACTTTTCAGTAATGAACACTTGTTTGTTAGTGCCATGATCAGCTGTCATTTGCAGGACTTGAACAAAAATATTTGATGTCTGATTCGGCTGTCTTCAGCATTTCTGTATTCTTGACTAAATGTGGGAGCAACTTCTAGAAACATACCAGAACTCACGCTAAAAATGAATTCCACCCTGCTAACATCTGTTTCCGGATGTTTTTTCTGATTTGCCTGATTATTATCCACTGGGAAGGCTGTTTTTCCACTGAAGTGATTACCTGCAGGTGCTAGCACTGCGTTAAGTTGAACACACGCAGGGTGCAGTCCACCTGGCCGTTCTGCTGCCTTTCAGAGGAGATGCATGTCGCTGCTGTCATGGTGAGCACAGCTTGGCTTCACACCACTGGTTCTGAGCACTCACCACAGGCCTGTGCCATGCTACCTAACCTGGGCTGTGGCACTTCTCTTGTTAGGCTAAAAGCCTCTTTGTATTTTCATGGACTCTTTCCAAATGAAACTTGATCCAGTAATTAATTAATAAGACGTAGGGGGAGTTAAGCTTTTTAAGTTTTGCATGTTTTCCTGTCAATTATTCTATCACAGACCAGCTCACTTTGTTGCTACGGAGCTTCTCTGAGAGGCATGAGAATTCAAGAATACCTTTCTGAGAACAACTTGCATGTGAGTTGGCCTGCCCAAACTTTGTCTTCATACAAGACTGATTTTTGACCGCTTGATGGCCTTGTTAGATATCAAAGCAGACACTGAATAAAGCTGTCCCCAGTTCAATATTTGTGTAGGAGGAACAGACAGCCTTGCAATATCTACACTTGTCTCTAACCTGCCATTGCTGCCTTTTCCTGTTCCACTCCAGGTGCTGCAGGATAGTCTCCTTGCAGCCACTTGGAGATCTTGCCACATGATCATATATTGCTATTGCTTCTGCTGGCCAGGCTTTTCCAGAGCAGACAATAGATTTCAGCTCTCGGAGATGGCAACATGATGTGAGCTGTGCTCACCTACGTCTGCAAGGAACTAATGGGACCTGGAAGTCCCTGCTCCTTCCTCCTCCTCCTCCTCCTGTCCCCTGCTTGGGGTTTGTGGCTGTGCTGGCTCTCAGTGACATGGGGCTGGTGATGCAGCTCTTGCTGTCAGCAGGTTGCCTTGGCAGTACCCACAACTTCTCGGAAATATTTTTTATGCCACATGCAGGGCAATAAAGTGACAAGTCCTGCTACTCTTGTTAGAGCAAAGCAAATCTGTTAGCTTTAATCTTGGAAGTCTTTTTCATAGCATCATTTCTGCAGCAGCTGGTTTCCATGGAAACCAAGAAATGACTCACAGCAAGTACAGAAAAGAAGACCGCTGACCTGCTTGTCCTTCCCCTGCCTGTGCCGCTGGGCATCCCTCCACTTGCACAAGCACAGGCATTGCTCATTGCTGTGAGGTGGACAAGCCCAGGCTCAAAGGCTTCAGCTTGTTCCACCAGCAGCAGCCTGAGTCCATTGCCTCTCCCAGCTCCCATCCGTCCTCCTCATCTCCCCTCATCCTGCCTCTGGGCAGCTTGTCTG
The DNA here is from genome assembly GCF_047716275.1 of Strix uralensis. Taxonomy (NCBI): domain Eukaryota; kingdom Metazoa; phylum Chordata; class Aves; order Strigiformes; family Strigidae; genus Strix; species Strix uralensis. Next base: position 89,119,255 of record NC_133974.1, on the reverse strand, counting down.
CAGCCAGGAGAGAAGGCCAGAGGGAGGAAGGGTCTCAAGACGTCTTTGTCCCCCTCCCACCACTGTAGCGTTCCCAGGCCCCAGCAGAGACAGGAGGATTTGTGGTTAAGGTTATGTTACCTACTTTCCTTTAAATGGCTGAAGGGCATTAGGTGCAAACACACTGTTGTGCCTTTTGAGGCCAACTTTGATGAGCAAAGCTGTACAAGCAGTGTTAGCATCAGTCTATGCCTGTGCTATGTCCTCACTGAATTGTCCTGTCTGGAAGGTGCTCTTTCCAGCCACAGACTGTGAAGGGATCGGCAAGAAGAGGGAGCAGAGAGCTGTTGTCTCGTGGGGGTGATGCCTGAGGTGTCCTGGCACTGTTACTCTGGCATGAAACGTGGTGGTGCTGGGTGGATGCTTGCTTGGGTCCAGCCATGGGATGACTTGAAGCATTTCCATAATCAAGACTATGACTTGTATCAGGAGAATTAGCACCTAGCACCAGGCAATATTTTTTTAATTGGCTTGTGGACTTCCTTGAACTCAGCAACCGGGTGTTGATGAGATGCTCTTTATCTGGATATTTTTTTGGACTTAACTATCCTTGAAGGTAAGCTCTGCCAGTCAGCAAAGAGCAGCGACCATTTTGGCTGGCCTTGGTGGCTGGGCTCTCCCTGTGCCTCAGGGCAGAGCAGCCACCCCCACTGTCTCAGCCTGTCTGCCCTTTGCCTGGCTACCAGAACTAAATGTGCCTCAGCATGCCTGCATTCTCCTGAGCCCAATCCCTGTGCCCACAGGAGGGAGGAGTGACTCCAGTCTGTTCTTCAGCCCCATGATGACTGTTGAGCTGTCCCATCCCCACAGCCAGTTTACCACAGAAGAAGCAGCTTCCACCTTTACTCTTGTTCCAAACCTCATGTAATTGTGGTGAGACAAGCAGAACCCTGGCTTCTTGTTTAAATGGGAATATTGCGTTGAAGAAAATACTGCATTAGTAAATCCCTTACTTTCCTCACAAAGTATAAAAGCTTGTCCAAGACAACCAGGTATTGACTCCAAAAGCATGAGAAGAGCGTGGCATCCCTGTGTGCGTTCACTGGAGGAGCGTTTGTGCAGGGAGCAGTCTGGGCCACAAAGACTGTCCTTCCTTTAAACCTCTTAACTCACACAGACAATGTAAGGCTCCTGGAAGGGCAAAGCAGCTTAAAGAAAACAATTGAAGAGGTGAGACCATCCTCAAAAGCTGGGGAACTCCCTGAGGCGTTTCTCTGCCCTCGACTCCAGAGTGCTGGGGGTAAGAGCCAGCCTGAGCAGTCTCTGCCCAGCTGGTCACCCTGACTCGTTCAGTGCTTTTACTAAACTTTACGAGTCTCTCCGACATAAAAAAGAATTGAACTTTACAGTTGCATTTGAGCTGGCTACATTGCCATCAGCTCTTGCTAGTCCTCACTACTCTGATGGTATTTGCTTAATGGCCTGTGAATTAATTTGTTGGAAGATGACACTTTGCTGCAGGATCAGTTAGTGACTCTAACATGGGGCTGGTGCATGAAATTTAAGGTGCAGAGCATTCTTTTGGAAAAAAAGAAGGGAAATTTCAATGCTCTTGGAAATCTTCACTTTTAGGATGCTATGACTGGAGTAATGAATGAGCTGAAATACAGAAGAAAAATAAATTCAATTCCAGCTATTTAAAGGCTCAGCAATTCCTTCCAGGCGAAAAACAAGCAGCTATTGTGTGCCTGTGTTAAGAGGGCTGGGGGGAGGCAGCGTTTCCCACAGGCAAATTAGGAATGGGAAAACCAGAACAAAACCCACAAGCCTCAGAAGCCCGAGTAGGGAACACAAGCCATTTTCTGTTCAACATGATTTGTGTTGTCATTAGGTGGGTTTAATGGGGCTTTATTCTTATTCTGGGAGGGAAGCCCTGGCTTTGCTTGAGCTAACAGTAATGACCGTTCAGACCTGGGAAACGTGAGGGAGCCAGCCGAAACTGCATTCGCTGTGTCACTCAAGTGCTCACTGGGAACAGAGGGTCTCCTCCTCTCCCCGTTCCTTCCTGGTACTGGAGGTTGGCCACATTTTGCTGGAGCCTGATAAAAACCTGCCTGTGCCCTGTTTGGCAGGGGGTGTCCGATTCATGTCATTTATCTCGCTGTAAAGGAAGACTCGTATCGACCATCAGCTATGCTGGGACGAGACCTGAACCTCACAAAAGGTGCGTTTGAAAACCCCACACTGCTGCCCCACAGTTGCCTGGGGCAGAAGACAAGGCCTGCATGATGGCTGTGGGAAAGGCTTTTCTTGTCTGAGATGGCTTGAACCCCTTCCTAACCCTCCCACCAAGCTATGGTGAGCCCCAGCAGGAACGGTTCAGCAACACAGTCATGGCTTCTTGAAGTCCAGTATTTGGGTGCCTTGTTTTAAGGCTCTATAAAGGTGAAAGGGGATAGAGAAAAAAAGGCTTCCTAAAAGGAGATCTTGAGTTGAAAACCATCTTAGTTTGAGCAGCCCCCATGGGGCACATGTGAAGCCCCTCTCAGCTTCGTTGGCTTCATTCAGAAGACCCCAACAGTGATTTCTCTCCTTTCACACAACCACAGGGCTAGAAGCAGCACGGCAGGTAACCACCAAGTGCAGCAGGTTTTCTGCTTTGAAGATTGCAGGAGTGACACTCCACTTCGGAAAGAATACAAGAACCGCTGGCCACCCATCTTCCACCCGAGGGAGGAGCAGTGTTACCTTAGCTCTGCTTGTCCTGGGCTGCTGCTCAGAGATGGAGAGCTGGTCTTGTGTAACATCCCTCTCTAAGGAGGCCTGGAAATACACATAGCCCTCGACCATCCCCAAAACAAGCTAGAACTGCACCAAGTGCAGGAATTTTGCATTTCTTCATGGCTAGAACCTGGTTTAGTTTGAGATATGCTAATTTTAGTGGACCAGATCATGTGAGAAACACAGGATTCCTATTCTAGGAATCAGTTACTGGTGGAGCACAGCTACTTTCCCAAAGCAGTGCCATGGCTTCCCTGACAAGTTGTTACATTGAAAAGTTTGTTGTTTTTTATGATCTGATTTCGATCAAACCAAGGGTATCAGAGAAAGTCAGGAACTGTCCAATAGCCATTTTCATTGCATTATATGAAGCACTGTGAAAGAAAATACTTATTTAGGGGGAGTGATATGACTAAGGTGCCTTTAGCCATAAAAAAGCTTTGCCTATTGAGAAGCTGTTCTGATGACAAATTCGCAACGTAAACCCTGAATGCCTGAAGAAACTGTTTTAGAAATTTCATTTGAAACATTTTTATTTTCTTCAAGAACAGTTCAGTTAAACTCAGCTACTCACCCATTAACAAAGAATGCAATATATATATTTTGTGTATTGATTGCCTTCCTAGAAGCAGATAGGCACTCTTGGCCATCGGATGCCACAAGTGAATTTATCTGAAATTCAGAGTTTTAACTGATGACCTCTGTCAAAGTTGTCAAGTTTCCTTCCAATAGGATGAGTTCCTCAAACTCTCTTGCAGCTTTGCTAGTGATGAGGGTCCCGTAGAAAAGGGAACACACCTCTGCCTTGGCAGCTTCTCCGGCAAGTCACATGCTAGCCAGTCTTCATTAGCAGTGCACACAGAGATGCCCCGGTCGGCACGCAAAGCAGGGCAAAACACATCCCCTTCCTGGCCGTGGGGCAAGAAGGGCAGGGCAGCAACAACTCTGACAGCCGCAGTAGAGTGCTCCAATTTATCCCTGCCCTGAATGTGCAGAGAAGTATCTGTCCTGTTAAAACACATGCACTCATCTGTGTTTTGCAAAGTCCAGAGCAACCAACCACTGGGTGCTGGCAGAGCCCATCCTCAGGGACTGCTGCCAGCTCTGTGCCCGAGCTCGGGGATGTCTGGGGAACTCGCTTTGCCAGCTGGCTCACCGTGCAGCTGCCCCACAGCACCCCACAGCCAGGGGGGCTGCGAGGAGCAGCCAGCTCTCCTGCCCACAGCAACCACAGCTTCAAGCAGAGGTGCTACTGCCCCACAGAACTGTGCAGGGGTGCTGAGCTGCCCTCTCCAGGAAATAGGTTGGCAGCTTTTTAATTGGAGAGCCAGGGGAGTTTCTTCAGTCTGAGTCAGCAGCACTGCTGCTGCAGGAGCGGGCACATTACCGTAATCTGGGTCCTTCCGCTCTGCTCAAAGGAATTGGCAAGGCACAGGCACTGCGGACCCCGTGTGCCTTGTGGCTGCTTAGTCTAGAGCACATCCAGACTACAGATCTGGGCTTTCGAGCTAATTTGTAGAATATGGCACATGTCTGAACGTATCCCAGGCATATCCTAAGTGTTTTATGCCCCAATAGCTGTAGTCAGCTCACCAAATCTGAACACACTTTGAATTTAGTCTATTAAAAACTAATGGCTCTTAATAAGGCCTCAGACAAACCAAACTGCAGCTCCTGATGCCCATGTCAGAATATAGCCTATAGTTTAACTGCAGGAAACCCTTGGATAGTTTTACTATCCTTTGAAAGTATCTTTCAAAACCAAAGATCATCTTGGGTGATGCTGACAAAACAAGCTATAGGTACCAGGGTAATAACATACACAGCCAACTGTCTTTTTTTATAAAAGTATTTTTAATAAACTGATGGATTTAAGTTTCAGATGCTAGACAACTTGTTGCCATGTACAGGTAACAAAAGTCAAAATTCTTTGAATTTTATACAAATACTATGTAGTACAGTAAACTTGAATACAAGTTTACAAAAAATGCATCAGTGAATATTCAGCTTGTAACCAACTTCCAACAGTGAAAATTACCATGTATCAATAGTGATCAGAATTGCATTGCAAATTTTAGAAGTAATGCAACTATGTTTTTACCAAGCCACTCTGAAGTTACTGGTGCACACTGACAGTACATTGGATTTTTTTGGCTTGCTGAACAGAAAATGGCATTTAAATAAAATGACTTCGAGTTAAAGAATATAATATGTATCAAAAGTACTATCTTACAGAAAATTAAACAAGAATGAGAAAGTAAACAGAGCAGAACCCTGAAGTAGTGATATTTTTCTACCCGTTTTGATGGAAAAGACTCCACAGGTGTCCAGCTTCCTCACAGCATTTTGGGAGTGTTCTAGTCCTAGCACAGTGTGGTCATTAGTAGGCTAAAGTAATCCCTGCTTGGCAGTGATGCTGGTGAAAGGTAACTTGCTCTATTGCTAACAAATCGGAGTAACCACTGGCAGGGCAACTTCTTGGAGGCATCCAGTGGAGGCTGAGTTGACAGCATGCAACTGAAGTTACAGTACCACTTGCTTTCATACAATACTCAACAGCTTTCAGGGTTCGGGTGTCAGTTTCCTCACAGGATTTACAAATTGATGATTTTGAAACAAAACAAAAAAGGAGCGTAAGACAGTATTTTCACCTGTACAGCTACCAATAAAATGAATGTTTTTGTTACAAACTTTTCAGTCTGCTTTATAAAAAATAGTCTTAGTTTTACTTCTAAATAAAAACTGTGCTGTGATCTGTCACGTTCTTGCATTGTACATGCTGTAATTGTGTGTATTAATGAAGGTGTAGAGATTTGTGACCTAGCGCTCTGGATGTATCAGAAGCCTAAAAAGCTGATTTTGGTACATAAAAGTTAGGTAGCAATGAAAATTCATTCTATTTATTTTTCCTAAAACCTAGGAAAAGCTACAGTACATTGCTAGATCAGTGGCCTCAACCCTGAGCTGAAATAAAGGACCTGCCTCGGCCAAGAGACTTAAGTCACATGACTACCACACAGCTGCACAGCAGAGACAAAATAACCTGTCTGCAGCCTTGTCTTAGCTGTAAGTAGTGTGAGATTCAGTTCTGTAATGCTTGAGAGTTGACTGAAGACCACCATATTCATTTTCACTACAGGAAAAAAAAGAAAGAAGAACTCAAATTCAGTGATTCAAGAGAAAAAGCACTCAACAGGGAGTCAGTATGTCCAGCTTCTGGAGACTAAACAGAGAACGTAGTTAGTGGTAGACTTGTCAGTCTTAAGAATTTCCCACTTGGTAGAAGAAATGATTAAAACACATACCAAACTACAGTCAAAGAGACTTCTACTATTAACTCACTCTTTCTAGAAAGAGTCTCACTTGATTTTTTTCCCCAGAACTGAGTGTCTCTCTGTACCTACACTGCATCCCAGAAGATGAGTAAAAAAATTAAAGACTGTCTGACAAAGGATTCAACCCAACTGCTAGCACAAAAACTTCCGCTCGTTTCCAACATGAGTCGGAGTTAGTGATCATAAGAATTCTTACTACGATACAACCTACTGCACCTTCCTGTAGGGTTCAATGGCACCGACTACCCATGGCTAGGAGCATTCATAACATGAAGCATTCCTGCCTCCCAAGAGGACTTTTTCCTTTTAAACAGCAGAAACTGTAGAGTCAGTATTTCACTTAATGGAAAAACCAAACCCAGCAACAGACTGAAAATAAAGCTTGTAAGAATCATTTATACTTCTAGTAATGCACACTTTGTGAGCTGATCAGTTCACGGATGGTATGGGTTTTGTTAGTTTAAGGCAGCAAGTCTTACAAAATACACAAGCTCACCTCCCTCATGTTTGTGCTACTGTATCCTTATGTGCACAATAGAACCTCACTAATTTACACTAATGACTGGAAGAACCATTAATTCTCTTGGTAAGTGAACAAGAATAAGGCATTCCATTATATATTCTGATCACTAATTATAATTTAGCTCTAATTATAATCTACCAGCAAACATACTTCTGTGTTTTCGAAAATAATATCTCTTACCTTCAGATATAATTATGTGTGCAGATTAGTGGGTTCTGCTGTGTAAACACGCAGGTGCATAAGCAATTTTCAGGTTTTTCTTCATTACATCTGACAAGAAAGTTAGTGCCACAGACAGAGACTGTGGGAAAATAAATTAGGATTTCTCTATAATTTGTGCGGATATGCACAACTGGGCAGTAATTTATAGCTAAAAAAAGAGGACACAAATGTTTACAAATTCAAATGAAGCAAAATCGGCAGCAGAAAGCAAGGCCATTCCTCAATCATAAATGGCTCGTATTACATTATTCCAAACTATATGAAACAAAAAAATAGAATACAAGTACTAACTTGTATACACAAGTTTGAAATCAAGTAAAGCAAACAGTGAAAAATTCGTTGATGCTTCTAACAGATGATATTCACATGTCTAAATCCTGGTTGAAGTAGACTGTAAATACAGACAGAAGATAGGATGCAAACTACATGGCTGAGTTAAAAAAAAGGGGTCAATGTGCATTGTAATGAGATAGAAATTTCCCTTCATATGTGCAAAAATCCACAGTTTCATTAATGTAGAGGTCATACTTCTAGTAACAGATCTTAGACAAAACCAGTCTCCCTACATCCTGGAAACTACCTGCTTACATCAGCCACTTCAAGCGCACAGTACCCTGTTCACATCTATAGTATTCAGCAGTTTCTGGCATTTCTCAGAAATTTAATGTTCACCTGCCTTAAATCTTGAAAACAAAAAGGGGAGAGTTCATCCAGGGCATGATACCATTGCTTTTGAGTTATACCAACAGTTAAATCAAACTCAAAATTCTCTCTTCTTCCATGGTGGCAGGAGTCCTTACAGGACTTGTAAACAGCAGTACACAATACTGTAAACAAATAATTTAAATTCTGCTTTATACAGGATGTTAAGTTAACCCAGGTCTACCAAACAGGTGAAAATGAAAAGGGTGGCTTCACACAAATTCCTTCCCTTTTCTCCCAGCAATTCTTTTCACTACATAAATAATCCTGAGCTGAAACAGGGGTTGATGAGAGCCTTTTTTGCATATAAAAACAATGTTCTAGAGTCAGCTCTCGTGTTCTGTCAGGAAGTCAACTGCTGGAGAGATTAAACTGAAGTATTTCAAACCATTTGTTACTTTGGAGGAGGACTTATAATTTGGTGTGGCGTCCAGTTCTAGACCCAGATGCTGAGCTTGCCAAGGAAGCTGATGCTGCTGCATCCTCAGCTTCCTCCAGCTCATCGTGTAGCTCCTGGCTAACACTAGACTGGAGGGCTGCAGGAGTTAGCCACTCCTTTGGCAGACAGCTCTGGAGAAATGGTATACAAGAGCTGAAGTAGGCAAGGCGATTCACCCATCGTGGAATCTCTTTTCCACACAGAATCTAAGGGGGAAGCAAAAAGAAAGGATTAATTTGTCTTCTGGATTCAGCAGTAACAAAACTACAGTACTGTAAATAAAAAGCAAAGGCTGCAGCAGCCTTATGATTTACGTATCACAGGTGGCAGTCAAGAAGCACTCAAGTTAGCTGCACTAAGACAACATTCTCCATCAGTAAAAGCAGCATCCTAAGTCACACAAGGAGACTTGTTTCCACTGTGAGAGTTTGACACATGGTTCTACACTTTTTTTAGAAGTCCTGAAAAGCATAACCACCTCACTCTTTTTTAACAACTTCTATAAAAGGCACAGAAATGAGTTAAGGTATGATTTCTATTTACCCCTGATTACTCAGAAACAGAAATTGCAGGAGAAATCTTACTATTACAAAAAAGCATCCTGAAATCAAGTGGTTGAAAAGACAGTGTCAATACTGCAGTTGTGTGGAGTTATGCATACAGCTGAGGCTATTCACTGTGATGGTCTCTGATGACTTTGCACAGGACGTCACGATCTTACAGCACACAGGCCAAGCACACACACAGAGTCACTGGAACAAGAGAAGCTATTCAATGCAAAGCTGGGTTCAACTCCTCAAAAATATATAAAGCTGCATTAAATACTTGTTTTTACTGTACATCAGTCATTAAATGGTTTTGCTGTCACTATTCAAGGGGTAAGCTATTTTACTTAACTACCTCCATGTTCACTTCCTTACTCCGGTGCAAATCTGGAGAAAATCATAGCTAGTGGGAGCATTACTCTGCTGTAACTGAGCAGCATTTAACTTGTAATTATATCTCTGTTTCTATAGTCGATTTGAACACTAAATAGGACAAGACATAAAATAGAAACAACACGACCATGCGGTTGAAGAGTATGGCAAATACCTGGCCATACAGGCCAGATTTCATGCCAACTGCAACATTGTCAGTGTCTTACCCTACTTGTACCACCACTGCACATGAATCACCTCAATAAAATTTTCCAATACCACTGGAAGATCAAACAGTTTACAGAAAACACAAGCTATACAGTAAGTGTGCCATTAACTACTTTTTTTAAAAAAAAGAACAATTAAATTTTATGGAAGTTCACCATGGAAAAAATAGCCATCCCTTTTTTTGGAGTGCTTCAATGAAACGTTAGAAAAAATTCTGAGAAGCACAGATTCCCAACTACCGATAAAAATCACAACTGCCATTCCCCTCTTTGTCCTGGGTTCCTGACCCTGTTCCTGACCCTTTCCCTTGTGTTGATACACATGCGAGTGGTAAGGCATTCAATCATATTGGCAAACCAACCATGTTAAAATAAAGCTGAGGGGAAAAAGCAAAGCCCATTCAACTCCAGTCAGCTACTTTGCACGACCACTCAGGTATCTAGACGACTAGGATGCAGGTGCAGGCAGAGCAGTAACTTGACAAAAGCCTCTCAAGCAGAAGATTAACGCTGTCTGTGAAACTTTAATGCCTTTGTTATTCTTTAACAGTAGGTCATAACTTTAGAAATTATTTTCAGTGTGATGGCTCTGTGGGGAAATACTGATAAAAATAACACATGCTTCTATCTTCAGCAGTGATCTCTGAAGCACCTGAAATGATTTTGAATCCTGTTAATGCTTTATTTACTAGGTCTCAGTTAGGAACGCACCCCTGCTCAAACACAAACTATGTATGACAACAATATTTAGCATTTTTGGAGCAAAATCTTGTGCTTTGGACATAAGCACAAATAAAACCTGAAAAATGGTGACATTTGCCCAAGGTAACACAGATAGGAAGCTGGAAACTAGGCCAAACATTCCAAAGGACGGGAAGGAGATGATGCTCTGTAGCCACCTGGGAAGACCCTTTCTATAGACCTTCATGTTTGTTTACCTCAGATAAAGCTGAAGAAAAGTGATTGCAGTTTTTGTGCATTAGGTGATAAGCATTTCCTTTGAATTCTTTTCCAAGCTCTTCTACTATTTTTTCTACGTCATCTTCCATAAAGTCAGTACTGCCTAGAACCACAGCCTCTCTAGAAGAGAAACAGAGAGTAGAAGGTGATCAGGCTTCCATGATATAGGTGGGTTATTGTTCATACATTGCTCAAAAATCACTCCACTGTGGGTGGCAAGATCCTTCTGCCCTCCTAGAATAACATGGATTCTTTCTACAGCACCACTTTCATCTTTATCATGAGAGATTATTCCTTGCCAATTTTTCACGTGTACTTCACTTAAGTTCTTTGCAACTTAACTCTGACAAACACTGGATGCAGTTTTCCCCCCTCACCAAAGGATATTGTTTCTAAGAGACAGCTGAGAACAGGCAAGAGCTTGTAATGCAGGGAAGGGTCAAGGCAATCACACTGAGAAAGTGGGAGACACACATGGGGAAACATTAAAGAAGAACAGTTTTCAGCTTTTTCTCTTGAATAAAAATTTCACTACCTTGAAAAAGTTACCCCATTGGATATACCGAATGAATAACAAAAGCTAGCCACAAGTCCACATAATTTGTACATGCTTGAGGAATTTAATGTATGCTAAAAATAATGTTCTTTGCTGTAGACACTTCACTGTCTCATCACCTCTGTTCATCTTTCATTTCTCAGTAAACACACTAATTTCTCAGAAAGTCAGAAATCCTGTAGTATCATTCAACACATCTATCCTCAAAAATAAATGCAACAAGTTATCTTTTTAATATGCCTTCTCAAAAGCAAGAAAATAGGTATCTTTCTTACTTAAATTTAAATGTTTCTCCTAGCTCAGAAGCATTTCCTGGTGAAATTTCAAATATTCCAGAAAAAGGGTACGGATGACCACCATAGGCAAATTCTGAAAGAGAAAGCTCAGATTTAACAAAAACGGCATGCAATGACAGTAAAAACCAGCAGACTTCTGACTGGAAGATCACTTCACAAGGATCTAAAGCTAGAAACCAGACATCTTTTTTACATGGGTAACAAATGCAAGGAGCTGGGAATGAATGGCTTTGTTAGTTACTAGTCAACCTAAGTAAAAACTAACAGGAAATTTCCTACAGCAGTGTACAGGTTTAACTTGAATAACTTTACAGTAAGCATATATTGTTTTTGGTGTGTAAGTGAGGATTTGCAATTTCACTACCAATGTTCTTTATACACACTTGTCTTTAAAGGTCCACTTACATGTTTACAGATTAGGAATTCAAAGTACTGCATCCTCAAAGGTCTGATGTCGCTTCTATTCAGTGTGCACTACAGCTAAAAGTGTGGCAGCGAGTACTGGCCTAGTAGGCTTTTTTAATTTCTTGATTTGCAAGAGTTCAACTGTTCTGAGTTCTTTACTATAACAAGAAAGTAAACCAGTGCATGTATCTGAAGTCTGCACGTAGCATCTGCTGGCATAAGCATTTACAGTACATGAAAATATCATGGTGTGCTTCAGCTTCCTTCTGTGTCTGTAAGATAACACAGCATGCCACACCCAGAGTGCAATAAAAAGCTTTAGGCATGACTTCACGCTTCCTTTCCTCAAAACTCATAACATATTATCCAAGTCTAGCATTCAGTTTTGTGGATAATCTTTTTTACAACAGGTTAATAAATAAAGTTTGATGTACTTTGAAAAATGCAAATCATTGTTCTAGCAGGGGTATGACCTGCTATACGAGAAAGCTGTTATAATCTGAACAGGAAGGGAGGCACATGTATTTGGCACAGCTCAAGAACTAGGTTTCAGGCACAGCACTATCAAGAGTCAGGTCTTTCTGGTTTGAACTAAAAGAAATCCAAAAAAGTTTTAACAATAAGCATTGTATTTTGTCAATTTGTTGCTTTGATAACACTTGCAAACTCAGTTACAATGTGACTGTTATAGCAGCTAAAACATTTATAGTTTAAGATAACTTTGTGCAATGCGGTCTTTGGATCGCATGCCACACCTTTTGCTGCTTCGCCTCACCTCCAAACACGTTCCAAAAAAAGAAAATTTTCTTATTTAAACGGACTACTTTTAGGAACACCGTCATCTCAGAGCATCGTTATACTGGTGGGCAGGAACACCTCAGATGTGAGCCTGCGCTGCAGCCTGCTCAGGAACACCTTCTGGCTGCAGTGGGGATTCAGAGTGGCCTGAGCAGATCAGGAAGCTGCATCCCCAAAGTACAACCTATTCAGCAAAATTGTACTGTATTGCTGTATTTCTCACAAGTGCATGTTTTGTAAATAGTATGTAGGAGATGTCTTTTAAAGAAACTGTCTCTCTAAAAGAAACCAACCTGCCAATACCGAATAGACAGTTTTTCCTGAGCATCCTGCACTTTTAAGTGCCCACCTGCAACAGACTATTGTTTCTGCAGTTAAAAATTAACTCCCTGCACTAAGTGCTGGTAGAATACAACATGACTCAACCATGCTTACATGAAGGATACATTTGTTTTAACAATAGGTATTTCAAAACCTAAAATAAAGATTTCTATGCCTAGCTGAATAAATTGCACCCTTTTTCATAGTTGCATAGCTTTATACAAGAATGCAAGATGACTACCAGATTATCTGTATCCAAGAATAATAATTTCCACAGGCAGAAGAGATGAGAACTTTAAGAGAAAACTGATGAACAGGTTTCAAGAGCCAGACTTCCTCCACTACCTAAAAAACGATTTTTAAATAACAGCATTAATGGAACAGAGAGCAAGTTATGTTTTTCTTGTACATACCTCGGCCATACACCTCTATACCTGAATGGAACACTCCAATTCCAAGGGAAGAAGTATATTCATTCATCCAGTACTAAAAGGAAAGAACAAAAAGACTCTAGTTAGTTTCCAATACAGATTTGTCTTCTGATAGCAGACTGACATGTATTTGTCTCCCACATTAAAAGCATAAAACACTATCACAGAGCGAAACTGCACAACCCATTTTATGGGAACAGAACATGCTGTTAAAATTCCCCAACTGTACACAGTGAATTAATTCCATTAGGTTCTACTCCAATGTTTTAGTGCTGTCAATGTCTGTCAACCAAGGAGACCGCACCTGGGAGAAATTCAGGTCAACTTTCGATTTGTCAACAAGTTACAGGTTGTAAAGTCTTCCATTAGGTGGAATACATTCTAGAATCAACTGCAGTAATTTTGCAGGAGCACTTTTTAAAAAAATAATATCAGAACATAGGACTGTAATATAAACATGCCAACTGTCATTTATAGGAATGACCACGCTTTTGCTTATTATGAGCAGATGAGTATCAGACACACTCAAGAGATGTAAGATGGACTGAAATTACCTTAGTATATTTTGTCTTTGAATACTCAATTGGTGGTCACCATACAAGAGACTAAGCTCTCTCCAGGCTCCTGATGGATGTGTGTCCATGCATCAGGTTTAAGTCTTTTGCATAGGTCTAACATCTGTTTCCAATATATCACTTCTATTGTAGCCAACAGATAATAGCTGCATTTCAAAAGAAAACCAGGAAGTGATAATTAAAAAAAAAAAAGGGGGAAAGAAGAAAAAAACCTTCCCTTAGTGCTTTCTCTTTTTGTTTTCAAAAGCAGCAGCAGCGAGCGCCTATCAGGAGCTAACTATTACCCTCAAGACCTTAAAGATGGACAGAGTTCTGGAAAGGGAAAACCTCAAAATTATTTCTTTCCTTGGCTACATCACCACACTCAAAATATCAGTGTCCAAGCAATAAAAATTTTCAAGTGACACGTAATTTAAAAAGGAACCTCAAAAAAGGTCTAAAAAAAAAAAAAGCCTCAGTTGTGTCCTTAAAACTGAAATTGGCTAGCAAAAAAACCTCTCAAAAATACAAGGAAAATATTACTTTGTCAATTACTCCAGTAGTGGGCTATTTCCTCCCAGGTCATCTGGTCCCAAAGGGCACCACTGTGAACTTCTACAATGCAGACTTCAAAAAGTCAGCTGGCAGGCAAGATACAGACTGAGGTATTACAGCAAATTAATATTTGTTTAGCAAACAGGAGGAAAAAGAAGCTATCTTCCTTAAACAACCTGTTGACATAATAAGCACTTTCTGATGTGAAGTCACTATTAAAACAGCACAACTGATGATAAAAATGTAAAAGGTTGCCAGTGTCACACTTTGTTAAGATGTGCTAGCTGGAGTTAGTGCTTAATTTACGGGGCGTATAACATGCATTTCTGAAAGCTAGTTTTCTCTCAATAAAAATGACACACTAAACTTTGGACTGAGAAGCTACTAATGAAAATCAAGACAAGCTAAATGGCAAAAAGAACAAGTCAGGCCAAAAGTTACAAATTTTCAGGCCTAAGATATGGATGCATTTGGCTTTTACAGTCATCCTTATTCTAAGTATCATCAAACCTAAAATAAATGGTCCCCCAAATTCAGTTACCAGCAGTTGCCAAACATCTGCACATGATTTTTCCAGCCTAAAATTCACAATTGTGCTAGCAGGCACAGGACACAAATGACTATCTGGATAATAAGATGCTGAGGATTTGATGTTCTCTTCTACAGACAAGCCAGTTGTGGGAAATTTTGTCAACATGAATTAACAGAAGACAGATTTTGCTCCTTATATTTACTTAATGTTAAGGCTCATTGAGATCTGTGGATAAATTTTGCTTAAGACTAAACTTTACCCTTTGCTTTAATTTTGGGCTTTGTCAATGCATTGCTATGTTAGCTAGCAGGGTATGGATGACTATACTAAATTATCACCTTAGTCTATTTAAAGGGCTTAACAGTTCTTCGCTTCCTCCCCCCAGAAGACAGCAGAGTGCTAGCCTGTATGATCAAGCTACATCCAGAAATATACTGGGTTAGATTTACTCTGTACAGAATAATACAGAACAAGGAGAAAACAGGAAGAGGGGAAGGAAGGAGAATGATGTTGACTACCCAACTAACTTAATGGGTTTGTAAGCATAAAAAATCAGATTCTGTTCACTGAAATGAAATCAGAGTCCCCAGGAAAATGGAAGAACTACTTCAACATAAACCTGTTTCAGTTCTGAAGCCAGTTCTATCCCACACTTTACCAGCTGACCATTTCAAAATAGTTTTAGGTTTATACTTGTAGTCAAAACTGTAGGCACATTCAACATACAGTTTGCCAGCACAGGAAGAAGTATGTTTGCCTAATGAGAAGGTGTATCCAAACAAACCTAATCTAGAACTGGGCTAGACAGGGTCCCTCGTGCTCTAGTCTTTCCTCTGCTGGACACCTATTCTGCCAGTAAACTCTGGGTCTGACCTCTGAATTCCAAATAATCTGCACATCACATATGCATCGGATCTGTTAATGCCAAGCAAGGTTATCATTGCTCTCTGAAAATGGAACAAAAGTTACACAAGAGATCCCATAAGCAGCAGAAGTAATAAAACCTAGTTCGTTACTAGGCAGAAAAAGAGAAAGAAATTATTAACACTCCTCCTCTCCCACAACCCTGTGAAATCTAATGCAAGATATAGGGAGAGGACAGAAAAGTGTGTCACCAACCCCCCTCATCGATCTGTACAGAAGCAGATGAACGGGATGGAAGGTTGCTCTAACAAGGTGTTCAGCAAGTCCAGTGCTATTCAAGTACGCACTCCTCCTTACTGGTGCCACCTACACACACGGGGCTCACTAGACTGCAAAAACTGAGCAGTGGTGGCAAATTAAATAAATGTTAGCAGATTTGGAAGAAGTGCCTAGAGCAAGGTGGCACTTCACTTAATACTTTCAGTAAGAACAGAGTAGGTTAATTGAAGATAAAAGAATTTCAATAAGGCAGAATTACTTTCCCCCTAGGAACAGTAATTATATCTAATTATTACTTAATCTGGATCAGCTATTGGAAGGTTGGTCACATTTTCTCATTGAACAAAATGCGTTACCTCCCTGAAGAAAGAAATGCAGGACAAATGCAACTTAAAGTATGCTGAATTTGGCTGCTGCTGAAAAGATTATATACGACTTACAAAATAAAGATTGTAAATTCAATTACATTTATATAGCTTGCTGGTTCAGTAATGTGCTGTAAATTCTGGAATCCCAAACTGATCCCAAAAGCTCCATCCTTGCTTCCATTACACAAACTGGATTCCCTTAATTTAGTCTTGATATGAATTTTGCCATAGTAGAATGTATAGAAGCAGCAGAATCCCATATCCTCAGTATTTTGCAATAAGTTAGTCTTGTAAAACAGGAATTCATGCTTAATGCAACTATCAGAATGAAAATATTAGAGAATTATTTTTCTATGAGCACAATAAAGTCACTGTGTCACTGATATGAAAGAAAAACACTAATCCCCATGCTTAAAAAATATATCTTAATTACCTTCTTCAGAGCTTTCATTTATGTTAATACTTTAGATTGTTATAGCCTTATTTGACAAGGGAAAAATACGATGCTACTTTGGGCGCAAAAAAGCTAGACTCCTAAAAATAGCAGTTAAAATGAAACTATAAAGTACTCCGGTTCTCAAAACACAATGTATCAAAGTCTTCACCCTACTCTTTAATGATCATAAAAGATTTTCAAAGGCATGAACTGCAGCACGTAAATATGCCCTTAAGCTTCTTTCCCTCCGTAAAGTTACCAGTACTTGAAAGTCCACTTTCTTGTACAACACATGCACCCCTCCTCGCCCTTTGGTTTCATCAAAGATTCTTGCTTTTTCAAGCACTAAGGACAATGGAAGGGTATATGCTCCAAAACCAGCCGACGCAGTCCTGGAAGGAGTTTCAACAGTAGCAAGGTCACCTAGTATTCCCCTGCATACCTCAGCAGCTGTCTGGGAAATGAAGCTACAGCTAGCACTCAGGTTAAAATAAAGCTGTTCATAGGACTGTTGCAATTATAGCAGTGTCAATTCTGTCAACCAGGTGACTGACAGTGGTCTCTTGTTCCAAAAGAGAAACAAGAAAAACCCAAATCCCAAATCTAAACTAAAAAAAAATCCCAAACTCACCTTCAAGGGACACAAAATGTGAGAAGCAAACAGTAAACCTGCTAGTGCTTCAATACACACTTGGCAGGATTTGATGAATAAACAGAACTTCCCAATAGCTATTAGGAAAGACTCTTCACACCCCCCCCCCCCAGTATCATTGATTTCAGCAGGCTGTCTACGTGCAGCATCGTACCTGCTATACAACATGAAAGCAAGGCTTTAGTTTAAGCTCCTGCTTCGAACACTTTTAAAGTAGACTGAGACATCGTTTAGCAAAAGAGTTCAAGGCAGGATGTACAGTCTTTCAGACACCGTGGGAACCTCAGTTTTTCTTTCCAGTTTAAAGGAAATCTGTGTCTCTGATGGTCAAATAACAGACATCGTTATAAAACAACAAACACGGTTGAAGTAGTATATAGAAATATGCTGCTTAGTAGTCTCAGCCTACTCTCTATGTAATTTGTGGTGATGTACAGCTTCAACAAATACAACTGCAGACCAATGCACAAAAAGCCACCCCTACACATGATCAAACATCTGCAAATAAATGTGCTCGCTTTCTTCTTCTGGAGAATAAGTTCCTTCCACAGATAGTGGCTTTAGTCTATGCTACTTCCCAATGTAGGCAGGGTCCCACTAATCACAACAGGACAACCATCAGTCGCCAACATGTCCTAAGGAAGAGCATGACACTGGCTTTTATGAGCACAACCTTCCTGTTGCCTCTCTTTCACCCTCCCTCCTGTCAACTGTCAGCCTTCCTAGGAAGGCTGGAGTAAAACTGGACACAGCAATTCAACTCTGGAGGAAAGAGAAAGGAGGATATGGGTTGCAGCAAAGAAATCTAAGGAGTAAGAGATGAAGGAGAACTATGTGAATGAAAGAGTAGACTATCACAAAAGAAAGAGAAAAGGCATGCTGAAGGCACACCCCACCAATGCTATCATCACAGCAAGAACGGAGTTTCTCACAGAGGCCATGGCATTACTTTCCAGGCAGGCACTTACACAGGAGACAGTCCATTCTGTTAAGTTTTCACAGCCTGCCTGTGAACTCGGCCCCGGCGACACTTTGCACAGCTAAGCAAGTCTTCGTGAGAACACTGGGTCTTTCATCTTAGTGAGTCAGAAGTGCATCGAGCCTTGACTTCAAAGATACTATCTGTGTAAGAGTCCTGAAACTGAAGTCCTACTTCTTTCTCTGTACGAATATTTGTACTTAATATATGTAAACCCATCTCTTTTCATGTTAAAAGAGCTTCTCCACTGTATATTTTTGAACTGTAGTCCAGAGAAGTCACACGCATGCACGCGACAGAGCATCCTTCCCTCAAGTCTAGCAGAAATACAGCACAGACTTTTTGTCATATCAGCATCACATATGAGCTCAACCAAGTGAGCAAAGACCCCATTTTTTTTTTACCCTCTCTCAGAAAAATCAGTGAATAGACTACTCCCATCTCCAGTCTCCCCTCATTCTCTACAACGAAGGAAAAACAAAGTAGAAGTAACAGGTTATATTTGCTGGAGACAGAACTCTGACACAGGAGGGGGGAAGGGGGGGAAAAAAAAAAAAAAAGAAATCCTTTGACAGGGATATTGATTTCGATGACAAGTATTGGGGTGAAAGAAAATAATGACAAGGATTGGCTGCGAATCTTACTGTCCCTCTATCAGTAGACTCAAAACATGGTCAGAGAACCAGTGCTACCTGTTCTAATTTCCAGCGATTGAAACGCATTAACGGATAATATTTTCTTAATGTTACTTATCCGCACCTCCTGTTCTATGCAGGTACTTACACCTCATTTGTTACCATGGCATTTGAGCAGCTTCCAGCTGAACATAAGAAAACAGTTGCTGTAGGTGTCACAGAAAGATTACCCAGAAGGGAGTGAAGGTGAGCTCATAGGACTGCAAATCAAGCTGGAGCAATTCCTTTATTTCTGTCAAGTTGCAGTCATACCAAAACTGCTCACAAATTCTGGTCTAGAAAAAAAACGTTACAGACACAGCGCTAAAAACTCATCTCTACAGAGGCAGTCGTTACCCCCAACCACTATCCTGCTGGAAAATCTGCCGCTTTTATGGTTTCCAGGAGCAGGAAAGGCAGGGCCTCCCCCCTGCTGATCCCAGGGGCAATAACAGAGGAGGAAGAACATCTTGGGGACGTTCACTTTTCTCTACTCACTCACAGCCGGGACAGGGGGAGAGTTTCCCCGGCCACAGGGAGCGGATCTACCTGCCACGGGCAGATCCGGCCCGGCGCCACAGCAAACTTCTGTCGCAGGTCACAGAATATCTGCGGAAACTTACGAAGCTCCTAAATTATCGCCCCCCCCCCCGCCCCGGTTCGTTATTGCCCCTGCTCCACCGCCCCCACGGGCGGGAGCCCACGGAGCCAACTCCCGCGGGGACCGGCAGGGGAAGGGCAGGAAAAGTTTCCCCGCTGCCCTCGCCCCCCGCATGCTCCGCTCCGCAGGCCCCGCGGCCCTCGCGGGAGGGGTCCGGGACCCCCGCCCGCGCCCACCGCCGCGGGGCCGCGCTGCCTCCACCGGCCGCGGGCCGGGCCTGGCCGCCGCGACGGGCCCCCGGCGCCGGGCCGGGCGCTCACCATGTCGTAGACGTTGAGGATCACCAGCTGGTTCGCCATCGCCGGCGGCCCGCGGGCGCCCCCCGCCCGCTCGGTCGCTCCCGCTGCGGCGGCGCTGCTCAGGCCGGCGGCGGGGCGGTGGGGACCCCCGGGGGCCGCTTCCTTCTCGTCCTGCCTGTTGCTGCGGGGCGGGGGGGGGCGGCGGGCACCATGGAGCCGCCGCCGCGGAGGGACGGGGCCTCGCCCCCGGCAGACGCGCTCAGCCCGCGGCCGGCGGCGGGCGCCGGGCGGCGCGGGGGGGAGCGGGCGCGGGCCCCACCCCGGTGGCAATGGCGGTGCCGGTGGCGGCGGGAGGGGAGAGGAGAGGGGGAGGAGGGAGGAAGGCGCGGCGGTGGGGGCGCGGGCGGGGGCGAGGCGCGGGCAGCGGCTCGCGCAGAGCCTGGCGCAGGCGGCGGGGCCGCGGGCCGGCCGGGCAGCCCCGCCAATGGGCGCAAAATGGAGCCGCTCGAGCCCGCCCCCACCGCCCGCGAGGCGCGGGCCGGCGGGAACTACAGCTCCCGGCGCGCGCCGCGGCGCGGCAGACTACAGCTCCCGGCATGCCCAGAGGAGGGCGGGGCCACGGCGCGGAAGGGGGCGGGGCGGGCGTGCCCCCCGCGCTGCCTGGCAGGGCCTTTCACCGACTCCGGCCCGCGGAGGTGTCAGGGGCGGGAGAGGGGGCCGGAGGGGCCCGGTGGGAGCTGCCAATACGGCGGCCGGGCCCCTCGGGCGGGCGCTGTGCACCCCTCGCGGGGCTGGGCCCGGACCCTCAACGCAGGCCCGGCAGACCCGCGGCGGAGCGGACACCGCCGCGCTTTCCCTCCTGCTGGGCTCTGGCAGGCTGCCCTGTTTCATGTCGAACGTAACACACACGTAGGTTAAGGCGCTTAGTTTCCGGTGGCGGGAAGATCAGTGTTCGGGCCGTGTGGGGAGCATCCTCCAGCACCGCCATTTTAAGGTTCTGTTCAGTGAAGAATGGGAATTCGAGCTACCTTTACAGGGCAGCGTTTGAGCCCTTTGGATCCGCAGACAACCCACATGTGGATACTGGTTAATGTGTGGCCACTTCTAAGGCTGCAAATGCCTTCGATAGTAACCTTATCGTGTAACATGGTAAGCTAACCTTACATATAACCCTATCAAGGAACAGCAAAACAAAATCCCAGATAGTAAAAGCATCAGCAGGAGAAAAGATGCTTTTTCTCTTCCAGCAGATTCAATTTTATAAAGACAGCTATTGCCCCTTTATAGTACTTTAAGAAAGGCAGTTCACAACTGACTCTGGATGCGCCCTTGAGATGAAGGTGCTGCAAGAAAGAGGATGTATAACCCCAGGGCTATTCTGGCTTCCACTGTCACTCCTGGCAGCAGATGTTTAGCTGTTAGATGTTCAGCCCCTCTTTCTCAGCTAAAACTCCTCTTGGCTGCTGAGCTCTGCACCCTGGGCTCCACTTTGCGTGCAGAACAGCTCTGTCCCTCCAGTACTACTGTACAACTGATGCAGACAGTTGAAAAAGCATCAATTTATTTCCTACTTTGGGGAGTGATCTTTGGTTAGAGGAAACTAGGCCAATTGCAAAAACTACCAGAGGTTTAGCTACGGGTTGTCAGAATATGAAATTCAAACGCCTGACAGACTGGTGTACGAACCTGTGGTTCACCTTAGCCATGTGAGGACTGTTGGCAGTAATGCCTTAACTTGGCCAGTGGAAGAGTAAACCTGTGGACAGGATGTCTGTAACTGCCTTGGGTTGCATTCTTCATCTGCTTCTTTGTCTGGCAGCTGGGAAACAAGCTGGTAGTTATTAAACCAAAAAGTTTTGTGGGAGAAAAGCTGCTTCTATATCAGGGTATTCTGAGGAAAATGTGATTGTATCTTAGAAATTGCAGTGGTAAAAAACCTTATCTGAAAAGGCAGGGACTCCATTTCCAACTATGTATGCATTAACTAGAAGAGAGAAATACAGAGTGCTGAAATGACTTCTAGTGAATCACTTAGTTTTCTTTCTCTCCTGTTCATTGCCTGTCTACAACATGCACTGTGAACAGAAAGGAGAGGAAAATGTAATTCCTAGCCTGTAGTGACAGGAGAGAGATATAAAATTCATATTATATGAATAAAGCTGAAGAATAAAGCCTACAAGTGTCATTTATTTCACTTAAAAATTGAATTTTGGCATTTAAATATTAGACTTACTACATAGAGTAGTAACACAGTACTACAGCTCTGACTTCCTCAGTGATGCAGTTTATCCTTTCATGCAGTTATCTGCAAAAGACAGGAAAATCCTTTTGAGCAAGAAGACACTGATTAGCTAGGTGTCAGAAGCAATGTTAAGCATGCATGAATACAGCAGAAATTTGTGCCTTACATGGTATGTTTTATACCAGTTTACGTTTATCTGAGTAGTTTGAAGAGTGAAAAGGTATGGCACGGTGATACTCCAAGATACTCACTAAGATCAGTTTGGCAATTTGGTAACGGGGCATAGATCAGTAGTGGGCACTGTTACCACAAAAGAAGTATAATGTGTGAACCCAGGGACTTCTGCCTTGTAAAACTGAAAGCCAAGCTGCTTGAGCGCTTCACAGGAACACAGAAAATCTCCTCAGAGAAGAACACAAACCAAAATCATTGCCTACCAATCTGTACTACATTTACTTTACGCTGTAGGTGTCACAGAAAGATTACCCAGAAGGGAGGGAAGGTGAGCTCATAGGGCTGCAAATCAAGCTGGAGCAATTCCTTTATTTCTGTCAAGTTGCAGTCATACCAAAACTGCTCACAAATTCTGGTCTAGAAAAAAAACGTTACTGACACAGTGCTAAAAACTCTTATCTCTACAGAGGCATTCGTTACCCCCAACCACATGTTCCTATCCTTGTGTGGGAGAGATACACTTGAAGAGCAGTCTTGTTTCTTGCCTCTGTGGAACATGCCATTGTCTGTTTAGTTTTCAAAGGTGTAGGAATAGTCAAGATTAGAGGAGCATCCATTTTCAGCCATAAAAGAGAACTGAGAGAAGACTAAGGCACCTTAGATTCACAGAGAGATGCAGAGCACCCCGTGCAGATGTTGCTGCACACCTCCTGTGTGTCTCCTGCATTTGGCATATGTGCAGCTAAGGTGGAACACAGATGTGCAGATGCTCCAGAAGGAGCCGGAGGGCTTTCACCTATGCTTCAGCCCATGGGACCATCCTCTCTTAAGGGAGGACTGACTTAATGTTCAGTAGGAACAGACTGTTTTCACTGGAGGTGAAATTTCAAAGTTGATCTCTGATTTTTTTCTGATTCTGTCTTGGTACAAACTGTACTGAAATAGATGGGCTATGAATCATGCAAAATGAATCAGTAACAAATTATTAAAAATGGTCATGGATTCTTTGCTAGATTTCTACAGCCTTTATAATCTGTGTGAGAATGTTCATAAATTTGTGAATATCAAATAAAGTGATTATGAGAAGTTCAACCATTTCTTTACCTATGAAGTTTTATTAAATTTATTTTAGGACAAACTGAACAATTGCCATTAACAGTACAAGCTTTACAGGGTATCTTAACTTGCCAATAAGAAAATTCTAGCTAGAAGTGCAAAAATAGATTCAAATTAACTATTACAACAAGTATTGTAACCCTTACATTTATTTATGTAAGAGAATAAGCTTGAGAGGATATATAATCCAAATATGTACTTTAAAGATAGAATTAGCATCTGGTAAACAAGAAGTAAAATATATAGTATCAAAAAATACCTTGAACAACATACAATATTCCCTGCATGGACTGTGCTGCTTCTTATGGGAACTGAACTGGCTGCTGCCCCTTGGATAGAGTGGAAACTTTGTATGCATTTTTCTGTCAGATTTCACACTGAAAAGATATGCTAATAGCTTAGGTAAGTCAGCGAAAGCAGTAAGAAGGTGAGGCTAACCCAAGCCTGAGGCTCACAACTGTAGCTTAACTTAGTTCGGCTTGAAAGGCATCTGTTAAAAGCTATTAACCACCACTGACCTGTACTCACGAATCAATTAAAGGTGTATTCAATAGCATGTCCTTTATATTTGAAACTAAATACATTAAATGATATTATAGAGATACAAAAAGTGCTTGTAAAAGCATTAATAAACAGTATTTTAGCTGTCAAAAATAACACCATATTTTGACAACTTATTTTATGGGTTGTTGTTAGTATGACAGATAGTAAGATACTGGTCTTTAAGTCTTGCTCTAGTTCTCTTGAAAACTGTGTAATGTTTGTAGTAGTGTATTTGTAGCTGATGATGAGGACGACCAAAAAGATGAAGAGCGTGATGACTGAATATAGCATAATTCCAGGTGCATCTGACCTGAAATGCAAACAAAATAGGATTAAAATACCATTACTTTTTAGATTCCTGCCTTAATTAGTCAGGAATATATTGGATTTCATACTAGCAGTATATTCACTTGGTACAGTAACTCATGACTATTTATTTGGTTAATTATTAGGGATTTTTTTTAATCTATATGGTCGTAACAATTCAGAATCCAATAGGAATACCTAAAAAATTTGCTTTTTCAGTCAATGGCAATTCCTTTCATTAGGGAGCAAGAATAAAGCCTTTTCCCAGTAAGAGGTGACTGTACTGGGGTCTTTAGAAGTTCATTTGATTTAAAAAGCTTTGCTACTCTAGGTATCTTTTGTACAGAACACAGAAAATAAAATACCACAGAAGTTGGAGTGAGAAGCAGGTAGTAACCACTGGTTTACGAGGCTGAGGCCTGCAGGTTGGGATCTGAGTAATATCTCTAAACACTTTTCACCTCGTCAAATAAGTTGCCCAGTGCCTAGGATCATCCAGCCTTATACATTTCATGAAAAATTTAAGTTCTTGATAAGCAGATTAGAATTATTAAATTATTAACATTATTCAAAACCTGCTAAAGTTATAAGTAACACTCAAAATGAATTATGTAGTCAATTTTTAATTTATTTGCAGTTACGATTATTTTTTCTGCAGTAAAGTCAACTTTTGTGAGCATTCAGGCATGCAGATACACGTTTCTACGTGTCCTTTGCCTTGGAAAAATCACTTTCTGCAAGAGCCATCCCAGCAGTATCAGCAGGGCTTGTGGAGGTTTAAACAGGAGGTAACGTGTCTCTGCAAAGATCAGGATATGAGGGAACATTTATGGCTTTGAGATGGGTTAGAAAAAGTTTGAAAACTGTTCTCTTTAATGTAGGCTTAGTATAAGCAGGGAACATTGCAGAAACTGCAGTGCATGAACCAGTTCTCACTGTTTTCCATCTGATATCTGTGCTGGTGGTTCAAGCAAGCATACTTGAAAGAAGGGGAGGAGAGAAGTCAGAACTCCCTTCTGTGCCAGGACCTTTCTTCAGGTTGTGAATCCTTACAGTTGTTGGCTTCAAGTGTAAGGTTGGCTAGAAGTAAGCCACCAGGAAATGTTAACATACCAGTTTATTTTGTTGACTTCTTATTGGAATTTATCTATGTTCCCAAAATATATGGGATGTGGGGTAGTATGCTGAATATTATACAGATCAGTTTATTTTCAAAAAATTGGAGTGGATGAAAAAGTTGCAATATGAAATTGTTAATCTGAAGTAAAGGGAAGACAAGTGTTCTTGAATAGAAGCGATACTCTCCTAAATTCCTGTAAAACATAAGATAGGACATTTTCAAAGATCAGATAACCTAAGTTTATTCACAAATAGTATGGTTCTTTGTTTGTAAATGCCTCATTGCTTTCAGATTATGTACTCAGTATATATGCTGTGGATTAGTCAGAAAAATTGAAAAGTCAAGGACTCTGAGAAATTACACCCTCTAGAGCTAGGCAGAAATGAAAATATTGGTAGCACCAAAGCCAAAGGAAATCCTGAGCAAAAATACTTAAAAAATATCAGTGGCAGGCATCATACCCATTCTCACCCCACATCATTACATTTATCACATTAAAAAAGGACAATAACCTCTAGTTTTGATCTATTATCCTCACTCTGAACACATAAATGGCACTATGACTAGTAGCCCAAACAATCTAATTGTTTGAAGTGCTGTTTAAAATCTGATATTGCTCATGCAGTCCTTCATTTGCACTGTTCTGATGAAACACAAACAGGATGTGTGATTCTGAACAGAAACAACAAGAGAGTTACTTATTTTTGAACTAGCTTTGAAAAGCAACTAAACACAAACACAGATTTGGTGTGGTGGGTTTTTTATGTGCAAATAGTGTCTGAAAATTATTAATAGATTCTGCTACGTAATGTTCAATTGAGCATAAATTAAATGTCCACAGAACATAAATTATATAATTCAGTCCCTTAACAGAGCTATTAAGAAACTGCCTATAATTTACCAAACACATTTATCAGTCCTTACAGTAACTGTATTTCTTCTAAAGACATCATCTTAGAGAACTCTCTGATCTTACAGCTGTAAGTCAGTCCATATTCAGCTTATCATATTCAGTCTCTATTGTACAGATCTCAAGGCTACTACTAAACAGAAGAGACAGGATATAAAATAGATGGATAACTTGGAAGATTCTTCAGAATTTATTTCTGAAAATCTTCAGGAAATATTTTCCTCAATCCGAAAGGGGCATGAAGATGCTTCATAATTACGGCTAAAGTCCTGGACAAAGAAGTCCTGGACAAGGAAGTCCTGGACAAGACAAAGCATTAGTTCTGTGGATATTACAGAACATATTCTGTTTTTTCCCAGCCAGCTTGTCTGCTTGAAGGTAAAAACATTAGATGTCATGGTTCATACGTTCTCTTCCCATTCTTTGAACCTCATAACACTTGTGGGTTCCTGGTATGGCTTCCAATGGGAATCTGATAAATCAAACAGCAAAAATAAAAAGAGGTTACTTCCTGTGTGTTTCTCAAGATGTATTGTCTGTATATACATGTCTACATTTGTACCATCAGTATGTGTGTGTAAGCTCTGTTAGTCAGAAAATTGGCCTGTTAATATAAAGAGAAGGAACACTAACATAAGAAGTGAAGGGTTGCTTCTGCCAAAGAATACATTTTAGGAAAAAAAGATGCATGCAAGCATTTCCTTGACTAAATAAAAGTTAAAAAAGTCTTGGGTAAGAGTTTGATGTGTGTTCTAAAAGTCATGTTATCTTCATAGAAAACTAGAAAAAAGGTCAGCCATGAGACTCTCACCTACTCTAATAGGCCAAGGTAATGGTGATTGAAGAGGTTATCTTAGTGGACAAGTTTAAAAGAGGTTTGTAGTCCCTTACTCAAAGGATTTTCTCATTAAAAGCTGCAGAAATTTAATTAAGGTTCCATTAAGAGAACAGTGTGCTAGCGGGAGTCTTGAGTCTGCTTTGCTTCTTCAGAAGTCTACCATCAAGAGGGTGGGAAAAGCAGATTAATCTTCACATAGAATAATCTTTAATCTAATTGTGCAAGGCTAAAACATGGCATGAAATGAGCTGTCAGAGCTATCAGAGCTCTAGCAGAGCTAACAGAGAGACCAAAATTCTTCAATTTGAATAGATAGTAAAGAATTGCTGCTTGGAGAAGAGCTTATAATAGAGAATATGATCTTCATGAATAGTGAGATGAAAGCCTTTTCAACTTGCCTCTCTCAATAGATCTTCTGGATTCCTTTCTCCTGTTTACAAGAATGTTCCTCACTGGTAAGAGCAAGGTTATATTAACCCCACTAGCATCCACATCCAAACAGTTAGATGAAAAGGATTTAAGTGGAAAAATATATTACAAGTTGGTATAATAATAATGTCCTGGTGTTCTGGACTGAAAGTCTCAGAAGATCCTGAAGCCAAAGTTGCTGAGGGAAAGTTAGACTGCTGAAAGCCAGCAAAACCACTTGGTCTTCATCCTACCTTACCTAGACAATCTCCTATGAAAGGCAGGAAACTGTGGGAAATGTGTACATCAGCTCTTCTAACCATATGATCGGGAGTGAGTCTGATGCTGACCTGAAAGCCAACCCTCCCTTAGAGCATAATATCAATAATATTATTGATACATAAAGCAAAAAGAGCAATACTGAGCAAAAAGAGCTCTCTTCACGAGGAGCCACGTGGAGAAGACAATGGGCAATGGCTACAAGTTGCACCGGGAGAGGTTTCATCTCGATCTAAGAAAGAACTGTTTTACAGTGAGAACAATCATCCACTGGAACAACCTCCCCAGGGACGTGGTTGAGTCCCCATTACTGGAGGTTTTCAAGGTGTGACTGGACACGGTACTAGATAATCTCATCTAGGCTGCCTTTCCCAGGTTGGATGAGATGATGTTTCAAGGTTCCTTCCAACCTAGACTGATCTATGATTTTACAATTTAAAACTATTTTACAGAGATATTTAAATTTATCCAAAGTTGTATTTGTGAATAAGATTAGATTCTAGCAACAAGAAGGGTACAAATAGGTCAGGCTTCTTAAATATGAATTGATACATCAAAGCAGCATTGTTTTTATTAGGAGTATATTCTAATGGTAGAAGTATTTTAAACAGACAGATGTAACTGTAATGATGAAATAGATTTCACCCTAAATTTAACTATAGCTATGTTTCTAGTATCAAGACCACAGATAGACTACCAAAAATGCTTACTGAATTGTAATGATATTATTGCCCCTTTGAGCAAAAGCCCAAATTTGGGGTTCAGTGAAACAATTTTGTTTAGATGTGAAGTAAATGCTATGAAGTTGACCTAAATGCCAAGGAAACTACTGATAAACAGGATATCCAAATGGAATCCTTTCCAAACAGTCATTGGTAACAAAACTCTCTCTGGATTTGATGTGGAGAGGATTTCAGACAAATTTCTGTCTCTCTGAACAACACAGTGATTTTGCAGGAATTTCAAGCCAGATACTCCAGCCTTCTGTGCAAGAAATAACTCATTCTTTGCCTTTATTTTTTAGGAAGGATGAACACAACTTTTGTTGCTTATTCTGTTTACACTGGCTTGAACCCACTCTTCTTCTGACAGCTTCCTGGTGTGTGTTTGCATTTGAGGAATTTTTATAATCCCACTCTGGCTTCCTGTCTAGCACTCTTCTTTGTGTTCCACTCTTCTGTATTATAAAAGTTTCAATTATTCCTGTTGTTGACCACAAAGAATGCATTACTGAGTACTAAGTGATGCCTTTGTCTTTCTTGCAATATAATAACTAACAATGCTGATAATGTATTTTCAGCAGAAAGTGATCCTTTTAGATCATTTTATGGTTAGACCAATGCAGTATTGTCATATGAACTTTATTCCACCCTGTCAACAACAAAATGCCTTCCTGGAGAGCAGTCAACATAAAAGTAAGATACTTGAAAAAAACACAGACTTTAGTTTACCCAGGAAATCTTCCAGAAATTAATCTCGTACATGTGCTTTGAGGACTCTGGTCACTACTAATGGGAATAATGGCTATTGCACCAATTCTGCATGCTGTTTCAGTACTATGGCTCCCTTCTTGTCCACAAACTGTTTCATGTCCTACTCATCTTGGACACTTTTTCATCAAGCCTCTACTGTGAACTTCCTCTCTTCTGCATTTATACTTACACAGTGTTTTATGTTATTTTAGATGATGTTAGTTAATTGCAAGGATATGAATTGGAGTGAAATCCTCCTGGCAGTGGGTCAGGATTTGCTCAGAAGAGTCTGAGAAGCATTGTTACTGTATTTTTTTTTTTCAAATTACCTTATCAAGCTACAGTGCCTACCTGATGCTGTAATTTACATGCATTTTCAAAGATGCTAGGTTGCAGTTCAGCTGACATAACACTGCTGGTTAATTCTCTACAAAAGAATCCCCAACCCAAAACAAGAATTTGTGTTAGAATTTATTTTGAAATAAATCAGTAACACCAAATAAATGAAATGCAGCAATATCAAGGTCATTTCATTTGGAGGCAAGAGGCACCTATATTATTACTTATTATTTCTTATTTTATTATTACATCACCTACAATGTCAGTGTCCCATTTTACTTCTACTGTACTAATACAGGAATTGTGGTACTACAGGTGGATGTTTGAGGGACTATGAGAGTCAGTCCTGTCAGTCTGATTTTTAAATGATTACTGATTCCAGAGAAACAAGTTCGACTTTATTAGATTTCCTGGTTCCTGTTTTAATAATGCAGCAGCTATCCAAGGACAGACTATATTTTTCAATGTTAGTTTCAGGACTAGTTCTCTTGGAATGTTAGAATAAATTTTGCTTTCGGAGGATGGATTAATGATTGCTGTGAAATGGGTCTTTATAGATAAACATGAGTCCAATTAAAGCGAGATAGTGAAGACAGCTTAGAAAATGTGAATAGATTAAAGATTTTTTTTTAGTTTGCAGACAAACCACATTGTGGAATGCAGAAAAGTCAAATTTGGGTGGGAGGCTGATCACTGTTGTGGGAGATTTGGGCTTATTATGGAGCCCATTAACAGGTGCACTAGAATCTGGATTTAGGAAGATAGAAATAAGCGAAATTACTGACATCCTCTCTGAATTAACTTTTTGCAGAACTCTGGCTTGTGTTGAGATAAGATGAAAGGCATAAGACAACCTACTGTTGCACTGAAGGTGAAATCTATCAGTCAGAGACTGTTGATTCAGGCAGCCCTAAAACAGAATACTTAGCTAGTTGCTCCTATTGTAGTTTTCCATAAAGAAATCAATGTCACAAAATCATTGGTCCTTGGAAACAGTACTGAAGACAGCTGATTGTATTTCCCATCTGTGATCTAAGATTCTTAAATGGCAAGGTTTGTTCACTAGCATTTTTAGCACTCCCTGAGGGAGAATATTAGAGTTGAATTGGAAGCTTGATTCAAAACTTTTAAAAATCAACCATTTCTGACAAAAGAATAATCAGGCAACTTTGTCCTTTGATGCAGAGCATAGTGATGATATCATCAGAAGTGCATAGGGGTTTTTATGGCTCTGTACTTCAGTATATTAACATAAAGACCTTTGTCCTGGAATCCTGGGCTAAAATCAGCTGCATGAATTCTGTAACTTGCCAAGAAGCAATCCATTTTGACTGATTTGGATGGAGGGAAAAAAGGGTGAAATGGCATATCCACACAGACATTTTGAGGAT
Organism: Strix uralensis; assembly: GCF_047716275.1. NCBI lineage: Eukaryota > Metazoa > Chordata > Aves > Strigiformes > Strigidae > Strix > Strix uralensis. The sequence goes on along the minus strand of NC_133974.1, from coordinate 89,088,432 downwards.
CCTGCCACCATTACAGGTATGAGCTGATATGGAAAGAAAAACTGAACAGCATGCAGAGGGAAGGGAGCAGGGATGAGGAAGTCTGAAATAATCACACATGCTTAAATGAAGGGGTCAAAGATGGATTCATATCACAGAAGTGACTAGGGAAGTTACCTGCCTGAAAACAACCAGATTTGACTGCATGGGGGTGCTTGAGCAAAACACAAGCAGAATTCTCAAAAACCGCAAGTAATTTCTGCTCATAAAGTAGGCGTGATAAATTTGCTAATCTGAGTTAAAAGGAGGCAGAGGAATACTTGTACTAATTCTGGGCATCCAGTCCCTTACAGTCCTTCTCCCCAAGTGCACAGAGCAAACTGAAAATATGTGTTTGCTTTTTTATGCATCACTGCTACTACTATGGCATAGGTGGTTACCATTGTAGCTAAAGAGGAATATGGTATTCTCTGATAAGACTTGGTTTGTTTGGAGATGGGAGTGCAAGATGTAGGGCCCTGCCAGTGATAGATTTACTGATAGATTTAAGATTGTTTCATTCATTGGCAGAGATCCTCCTGGGTGATAGTTAGTAGAAGAATCCAGAAGACTACAGGACAGATTACCAAAGTATAAAGTCTGTGCTAATTGTTGAAGAAGGTTTTAAAATCATCTCATATCCTAAAACAATGGTGGGTTCCTCAATAAAATGAAGGAGGCATTACCAATGTCTGATGGTTCCTGGTAAAGGAAATCTGCTGGAAATACAACACAGCAGAGTGGGACCAGTCCCGGAGATTCCTGGAATGTGTGGGAGATAACTTCCTGACACAGCTGGTGAGTGAACCGACCAGAGAAGGTGCCCTGCTGGACCTCCTCTTTGTGAACAGAGAAGGACTGGTGGATGATGTGGCGGTTGGAGGCCGACTAGGGCACAGCGATCATGAAATAATAGAGTTCTCTATTCTTAGAGAGGCCAACAGAGGGTGCAGCAGAACTGACATCGTGGACTTCCAAAGGGCTGACTGACTTGTTTAGGCACCTGCTTGACAGAATCCCTTGGGAGACGATCCTGAAGGGTATAGGGGTCCAGGAAGGCTGGGCACTCTTTAAGAAGGAAGACTTAATGGCACAGAGGCAGGCTGTCCCCAGGTGCTGTAAGAGAAGCCGGTGACAGAGAAGACCACCCAGGCTAAACAGGGAGCTTTGGCTGCAACTCAGGGAGAAAAGGAGAGTTTACGGCCTTTGGAAGAAGGGGCTTGCCACTCACAGTGATTACAAAGCAGCTGTGAGGCTATGCAGGGCAGAAATCAGGAGGTCTAAAGCCCAGCTGGAAATTAATCTGGCTTCAGCAATCAAGGACAACAAGAAATGTGTCTATAGGTACATCAACAGCAAAAGAAAGACCAGAGAGAGCCTCCATCCCCTGCTAGATGCAGGAGGAAACATGGTAACGAGTGATGAGAAAAAGGCTGAGGTGCTTAACGCCTTCTTTGCCTCAGTCTTTAATAACAAGACCAGTTGTATTGAGGGAATCCAGCCTCCTCAGCCACAGGACAGAGACTGGGAGAACAACCCCCCTGTATTCCAGGAGGAGATAGTCAGTGACCTACTGCATCACATAGACACACACAAGTCTATGGGACCAGATGGGATACACCCGAGGGTGCTGAAGGAGCTGGCTGGGGTGCTTGCCAAGCCGCTTTCCATCATCTACCAGCAGTCCTGGCTGACCGGGGAGGTCCCGACAGATTGGAAATTGGCCAGTGTGATGCCCATATATAAGAAGAGTCGGAAGGATGATCTGGGAAATCACAGGCCTGTCAGCTTGACTTCGGTGCCTGGGAAGCTGATGGAGCAGCTCATCCTGAGTACCATCACACAACACATGCGGGACAACCAGATGATCAGGCCCAGTCAGCATGGGTTTATGAAAGGCAGGTCCTGCTTGACAAACCTGATCTCCTTCTATGACAGGGCGACCTGCTTATTGGATGAGGGAGAGACTGTGGATGTTGTCTACCTTGACTTCAGTAAGGCCTTTGACACCGTTTCCCACAGCATTCTCCTGGCAAAACTGGCTGCTCGACGCTTGGATGGGCACACGCTTTGCTGGGTAAAAAACTGGCTGGATGGCCGGGCCCAAAGAGTTGTGGTGAACGGAGTTAAATCCAGTTGGTGGCTGGTCACAAGTGGTGTCCCCCAGGGCTCGGTTTTGGGGCCACTCCTGTTTAACATCTTTATTGATGATCTAGACGAGGGGACCGAGTGCACCCTCAGTAAGTTTGCAGACGACACCCAAGTTGGGTGGGAGTGTTGATCTGCTCGAGGGTAGGGAGGCTCTGCAGAGAGATCTGGACAGGCTGGAGTGATGGGCTAAGGCCAACTGTAGGAGTTTCAATAAGGCCAAATGCCGGGTGCTGCACTTGGGCCACAACAACCCCCAGCAGCGCTACAGGCTTGGGGAGGAGTGGCTGGAGAGCTGCCAGTCAGAGAGGGACCTGGTGGTGTTGATTGACAGCCAGCTGAACATGAGCCAGCAGTGTGCCCAGGTGGCCAAGAAGGCCAACGGCATCCTGGCTTGTATCAGAAACAGCATGGCCAGCAGGGACAGGGAAGTGATCTTACCCCTATACTCGGCACTGGTGAGGCCGCACCTCGATGACTGTGTTCAGTTTTGGGCCCCTCACTACAAAAAGGACACTGAATTACTCGAGTGTGTCCAAAGAAGGGCAACGAAGCTGGTGAAGGGTCTGGAGCACAGGTCGTACGAGGAGCGGCTGAGGGAACTGGGGTTGTTTAGTCTGGAGAAGAGGAGGCTGAGGGGAGACCTCATCGCCCTCTACAACTACCTGAAAGGAGGTTGCAGAGAGCTGGGGATGAGTTTCTTTAACCAAGTAACAAGCGATAGGACAAGAGGTAATGGCCTCAAGTTGCATCAGGGAAGGTTTAGACTGGATATTAGGAAGCATTTCGTTTCAGAACAGGTCGTTAGGCATTGGAATGGGCTGCCCAGGGAGGTGGTGGAGTCCCCATCCCTGGAGGTGTTTAAGAGTAAAGTTGACTTAGTGCTTAGGGATATGGTGTAGTTGAGAACTGTCAATGTTAGGTTAATGGTTGGACTAGATGATCTTCAAGGTCTTTTCCAAGCTAGATGATTCTGTGATTCTGTGAATAACTGGATGAAAAGAAAGGAATGAATCCTGGCTCCAGTGCCAGTGATTTTAACGTGGGTTGCAGTGCTGCTGATTCAAAGATGAAGTCAAAGAAGAACGGCCATTTGGGGTGTTTCCTTCTTCATGGATTATTTGCCAAGATCTTTGGCCAGCTACTTCACCTAACTGAAAATGTAAAAATCTTGTCCTGGATGGAAAGCAAAAGAAGCTATTCAAACCAAAACACAACACAGAGCCTGAGCTCATTACCAGTTGTCAGACCAATTTAAGGGGACACATGAGACTGGTAAAATAACTTATAAAATATAATAAGTGTAATTATGGGAACAAATAAAGGAAAGCTGATAGTAAAGCTTACAAATCACAGCAGTTAGGACTGTTAGGCATCTACTTTTGCTTTCTGAGTATCTCAGGACATTTTAATAACATCCAGACTCTTTTGAATAAAGCACAGTAAATTTAGTTAACTAAAGCATTTCAGTTCTTAGGTGACTACTTTGGTCACAAGGTTTGAAGCCTCTGAAATAATAGGGAATTGTAGTTAATTTTAAACATAAGAATGAGGCCAACAACCCATGCATCTGTGGCATAACACTCTCCCAACTAGTCTATCTGATATCATATTCATCTGTGCTCAAACTGATGTGAAAACAAACACACCTTCACCTCACTGAGAGTAATTTGGCCATTGTGTACTGGGAAAACCATACCTTTCTAATTCCTACAGCATACCTGATGGAACACTTAAGCCTGACATTAAATTACATTCATTCTGTTGTGCAGAGTTAAAAGCATCATGAAAATGTTCAAGACGATGGCTGCTTTCTTTTATGAAACATGAAACAAATTGATTTCTTAGGCATCACACTTCAGAACTTCCTTCACTTAACCAGATCATTTTTGTGATCTTAAAGCCTTCTCGGTTATTTTTACATTCCTTTTGAACAAGGGATATTAGAACTGGAAACAAATATATAAGTCTCAGCTCTATCAACACTACACAGCAAAGCAAACTGATCTTCTTAGCTCTTATATGTACAAAAACCCCATTTGGTCCTTTGCCAGAGCACTGTACTAAGGCTACATGTTGAGGTGCTTATTTTAACAGTAGCTGAAGACATCTCCTTCAAAGAATGAGGTGGCGCAGTCATGTGCCACACATAGTAATCTCCTGTATATCTTTCTAGGAAGACTAGTTCTTAGTTTATATACAGAATATAAGGTTCAGATTCTCCAAAGGCTCTACGATGATATTTGCAAAAAGGCTCCCCAAATGAGAGAAGACAATTTTCTAGCCTGCATCAGGCTATCAATTCATTATTAATTCACTCTTCCACAAAAGACACCAGCATCTTGCTTGTCAAAGGGACGTCTGCATTTCTGAGAAAAGGTGGTTAATAGTATGGACAAAGGTCAGAACTGTCTCCTGAGTAACCTAAGTATCAATAACACCTTCAGAGGTAGAGAGAAGATTTAAATAAACCTGTATGCAAATCTGAAACAAAAGTGAGGATAAGAGAGTTAGGATTTATCTCCAACCCCAGATTGTCATCAGTGCATATAACCTTGGGATGTAGGTTTGTTCAGCAGCTGTATCTTCACTCAGGAAAGTATAAATGCTGAAAAGCCTGTCAGCTGGAATGTAGAGTGAAAACAAACTTTGGAATTAATCTATGTATTAGGTAAAATGTGCATGGTTTTTCTGTCAATAGGACCCTTATAAATCCCTTGTAACAGGATTATCTATTTTATATTTTATAAATTTTTTATTTGCTTTTCCTGATGTGACTCATGTCCACTGTGGGCTGCATATAGCCCTTCTTGAGGTATTACAGCAACAAGCAGTATTTTCCCTTTAAAAATACTAACAATATTATTTAATCTATGTAATAACTGTCAAGGTAGTTAGTGTAGTACTGATGAAACTTTTAATTCCTATTTATCAAAACTACATTATCAGCTCAACATCTACTGTATAATTTTTCTGTTAATCACAATGCCTTTGTATAATTGACTTCTAAATTATAGTCAGTTTGGTGGTGAAATGTAAATGTCTAAAAGAGAATAAAAAATAACAATAATGAATAAAAATCTTTAAACCACAGTGATGCTTTTAGTGAGATAAAGGATATCTTCATCATATCTGGGGAACTGGAAAAAAAAGTCCAATTCTACTTCTGGAACTTACTTTGTATGGGTCTTCCACAGTGCCTATGTTAAGTGAGAGGCTGAATATTTTCTCTACTCATCTGGTTCTAGGTTGCCCAAACAGTGGTTCTGGGATTCATCTGCCCTACATTAGATATCTGAACTATACATCGATATATCCCATAAACCAAGAACCTTCATTTAATTGAGACAAATGCCCTGGCACAAAAGACCAAGCCTGTGCTCTTTGTACCTCTCAGCAGTTTTACACTCTTCAGATTCCTGTGGAAAAGGCACCCGAGAGATCTACTCTCATCCTAATCAACGCAGCTCCTTCTTGAAACATCCGAAAATAAAAGCACTGTCATGCTTGCAGTGTGCTTGCAATGACTGCACAATTCAGCAGCCTTGTTCCTAGCCCCTGTCTTTTCTTTGCTTCACACAGACACACTCAGTGATTTGGCATAATTTCATTTTGGAATCACACATTCCACTTTCCTTCGAAGATCTCCATGTCACAGAAGAGAAGTGACTAGCTTCTACTGCAGACACTGCTGTAGTGAAACAACTTGGTGTCTTTAAGGGGATGTGACCATATGCATGGTAGCTGCTTGGTCACCTCTGCCAGAATGCCAATCCCATCCCAGACAGCTTCAGAAGAAAAAAGAAATCCTTTTTTTCTGATCAGTCACTCTTTCAAACACTCCCACACTCAGTCACCATGGTCAGTTCCCCATTCGAAGCCTTCCATGGGGAAGAAGCACAGAGAGGAGGATTAGAATTCCCTGAGAGAGGGTGGGAGCTGGAGAAGGAGGAAGACAAAGGAGAGAAAAAGAAGATCAAAGAGCCAGGGTCACTGGACAGCAGAATTATATAGCTATCTAAATCCTCAACTCTCTCTTCTTCATAGGCACAAGGAACGAAATAGCACCTAAAACCACCACAAGAATTTTCCTTCATCAACATTCCCACACACAATAAGAACACATTCTGCACTCCATGACCGGGCATGCTCACATATATTAGAGGAAAACATTGATGTCTGTGACATGACTGGAAATTAATCTGTCTCAAAGAAGGTTGCAAAGATACATCGTGGCATTGAGATAGACCTGGAAACACTCTACCCACTCTGTCTCATCCAGGAGGAGGATGAGGTGTGTGCCATATAACCTGTCCTCTACACCATCTACTTTTGGTATTTCCTAGCTCTTTAGTCCAGGACTTGTCCTAAGCCTTGCCAAAACAATTGTGCTTAGGTCAGTGTTTTTATACTAGTGGTTGTGCCTCATTTACGGGCTTGATAAAGGAGCCTTGCTTCTGAGATATTTAGGAAGGGGTGAGCTTGTAGAGAGCAACAGGACTTAAAACTTCTATAAAACATCAGTTGCTTCACAACATTCTATGATTATGTTGTAGGCATCTAAATTAGCTGGTTTTTCAAGCACAAGAGAGACACTTTTTATATGTATGGATCATTAGACATCCAAATGAAACATAGCAGCAGAATGGAAGGGGGCAAATAAACAAGATGAAATGCAGACAAACACTTAAGAGATATTTAAGTGTGTTCCATATGCCTAAATTTTTGTAGACGATCTCCAGCTTATGTGACTTACGGTTCATGTTTCTTAAGAAATCTGCCTTCTTAATATCGCAGAATTTTGTAGTTAATTTACAAATTTACAGTGCTGACCTTAGTTAATATGCTATTTTAATTTAGAGTTTTGAAGAAATACACCGAAATAATAACTATATCGGTAGAAAGTTAATCTGCATGGACCTGTGTGAACGTAAACTCCACCGCAGTCTCAATGACAGTGAATGCATGTGGAAAGAAGCCTTTCTCTGCTCCTTCTACATACACATAAGGACTATCCCAAATATTGGCCAAATACAGCAGAAAATAAAACTCTATAGCAAAATATAGGAGAAAAAACTATATATTTGAAAGAAACTTAAAACAAACCCCACAGCCTTATCTCATTTTTAACACAGATTCTATGAGCAACTTCATAACTGCTGCTTTTTTCTAGTTGTAGTAGGTCTGGTCTGTAGACTTCCAGAGATGTACTTACAGCCACCTTCTCCTCAAAAGCTATCAGAGACCAAAATGTCACTTCATCTCCCATGTCCACATAGTAGACATTCAAGTCCATGCTGTGTTGAAAAGCTACAATTGAGCAAGAATCCTCAGAGCTAAATGTAGAACTAAATATTTCAATTTCCAAAGGATAGGTCTGGCAGTATATTCTAGAACCATCAATTAATAACATGTATACATTAGCAGCTGGATTCAATAAAGGACAACGTTTGTCTTTTCACTTATTCACACAAGAAGCTATATGAATTCTCTTAAGGCAGTTCTCCCAGCAAATAAGATGTTATTTTTCATTTTTATCAATTCCCAAAGTAGTCTGTAAGAAGAAAAGCAGAAAGAATATACATTTGTGTAATTTAAATTTACAAAAGATGATGGCTGTATTTATTTCAAATTAATTTTTCTTATAGTTGTTATCTTTCTCATATGATATCTACAAGTACTTCATTCATATACATCCCCAAGTTAAAGAAAAATCTTTTGACAAGCTATGTCTAGTGACTGGGTTTAAGTGGCGGGGTTTTTGGTAGCAGGGGAGGGGGCTACAGTGGTGGCCCCCTATGAGAAGTTTCTCAAAAGCTCCCCCGGCTCCAACTCAGACCCCCCTCTGGCCAAGGCCGAGCCAATTAGTGATGGTGGCTGTACCTCTGCGATAACATATTTAAGAAGGGGAACCTGAGAGGCGGTGGGAACTTTGAGGAGGAGTTACCAGAAGGACACCTATGCGAACACTGAGGTCAGTGGAAGGAAGGTGGAGGAAGGGGTGAGGTGCACCGGAGCAGAGAGCCCCCCTCTATCCCATGGTGAGACAGCAAGGCAGCCCCCCTGCCCCCCATGGAGGTCACCGGAGGAGCAGAGATTCACCTGCAGCCCATGGAGGACCCCCAGGACTCTGTGGGAAGAAGAGGCCCCCGCTGTTGTAGTTCGGTGCTGGGAGGACTGCAACACGTGGGGGTGACCCACGCCAGAGCATCTCAAGAAGAATATATCCTGTGAGAAGGACTCATGGCAGAGAAAGTTTGTGGAGGACTGTGTCCTGTGAGAGGGACGCCATGTGGAGCAGGAGAGGAATGCAAAAGAGTGTTTCCCCTCCAACTTGGAGGAGGAAGCAGCGGACTGACTGCACCCCCCATCCCCTGCCCCTGTGCTGCTGGGGAAGGAGGTAGAGATATTGGGAACAAAACTGAGCCTGGGCAGAAGGAAGGGGTGGGGGGAGGTGTTTTTAAGATGTGGCAATGCTTCTCACAGTCCTATTCTGTTTAAGTGTTGGTTTTGTTAGTGTTTGAATTAAAGTTTTCTTCTCCTAATGAGCCTGTCTTTTGCCTGTGACTATTAAATGGCTGAGTGACCCCTCTCTGTCCTTATCTTGATTCCTGAGCCTTTTGATTCATTTCTCTCCTTCCCAGCGCTGGGGGGGACGGGGTGAGTGAACTGCTGCGTGGTGCTCTGTTGCCCTCTGGGCTCAAACCACTCAAACACTGACAGACATATCTTTTGCCCTCTCAATCTCACTCCCACTTTAAAAAAAAAAAAAAGAAAAGAAAAAAACGCAGGGTCTTTCAGGGTCATTTCCTTGTCAATCAGAATTCTTTTGCTTAAGAATCTGGATGTCATGGGGATAGAAGATGGGCCTTTGTATAGATATACGGAGCATATTTTGAAGAAGGAAGGCAAACTCCTTAATTGGCTTTTAATGACTGTATAAATTTCAATCCATTGACTCTAGTGTGCAATCTCATATGAGGAAGGGGGATACCAGTGTCTTTAATAAAACAGTGACTGAACAAACTAGTTTGCCGAGTGATCAACTACTCTAAAATACTTACATACTTCACACTGTTTTATGTAATAATGAAATGCCTAGTGGTAATTATATACATTTTAGGTACGGGACTGTTTCTGAGAAAATAGGAAACTACTCAGCACAAGCTGGAGTTTTTGAAGATATACTCCCCATAGGCACACTGCCACTCTGGATGCATGTGCTGTTAGTACTTGAAGCCATACGGCTTGAGCAGTATTCATGAAGCATGCACATGCTTCACCTTTTTGCACATAGGGACATAAAGGACACCTCACCATATATTCTGTAGTTCTCTCAACTGCATAATTCTAGATCTAAACAGCTCTATGATGACCTCTTCCAGAGATAGAAAATGAATAGTCATGTGGTGTACACATGTCAAAGAACTTTCATTAATGGTAAGTAATCCTTTAATTTTTCTTTGACTGTATACATAAACCACCATAGTAATGGTGATAACCAGAAGCATCCCCTTCACATCCAGAGCTAATATGGAGTTAGCATATGTTAAGAAAAAGATTCTCTAAGAAACACTATCATTCATAGATGCTTTTACAATGGCACTGTAGGTGGAACTCCAAGTGGCTGCTTGTGGATGTCTGACATTTTTCAGTTCTGATTTGTTATACCTTGATCTCTGAAAGCACTTTCACTTAGAGGGGCTATTCAGATGAACAGGCTTTGTAAGGAGTTTGTTGTGCTTTTCATTCCTCTGGCTACAGAAAGAATGAAAGAGGAGTTTGTCTAAATAATTTGGTTCTATTCAGATAAAGATCTGTCTGCTGTCCAACTCAGCCCTGAAACTACAGAGAGTTTAGGAAAGAGCATAGATTAATCAATTTCCTTATTCTAATGAAATTCAGATATGATTGAAAGTTTGAGTGAGTTTCAGACCAGTCCACATGGAACAAAAGCAACCATTAATGCCTTGATCTTTATTTTTTCACCCTGGTGCAGATGACCACCTTTATACAGAGGTAAATGAGCAAACCAAATCACCAGAAGCTCAAATGTCCGGTTTACCAAAGTTGTGAGCAGCAAGTGTAACTCCTATTGGAGAACGGTCTGTTCTGACAGAGGGAAGCTCTTACCCCAACTCTGAATGAACATCAGAGCCATGAAGTTGAGTAAGCCTTCTCTGACTCAGGTATTGAAGACTGCACTTCTGTCAGTCAGCCTCTTGAGACAATACTGCTCCAATTTTTATCGTGGAGGCAACAGTTTCTAGTATCAATTCCTCACAAGAATCAGATGTTTGCTATGTACTTCCTTGAATACTCCAAAAATCTGTTGAGGGTTTCTCAGCTCATCTTTTCTTGGCAGGACACCTCTGGTGAAGGCCAATGACTGAGCAAACAAAATAGGAATTGTAGCAGAAAATAATAAATAGTGACGATCTGTTGTTACTATTATTTTGATTCATGGTTGAATACAGCCTCAATCACCTTTTATCTTCTTGTCCCTAACCACATGGCTCAAACACTATTCAAATCCACTAATGGTGTATTTATTTTCATTGATTATGTTTCTAGCACAGATATATATGCATTTTCCAGGCCCTATATTGGGTACTGTTTTTTATGTTATGGTCTATTCCTTTCTGAAAATTAGCTGTGGTCTCTTAATCTAGTATAATCTGAAAGGGATGGTGAAAATAGACTAACTTGTTTCAAATTCATGGGGAAGTATCTCCACTTCTCCAGGTTATCAGCTGCTGCCCCCAGTTTTGTATAATTCATGAATTTGCTGAGGGTGCATTTCTTCTCACTGATGGAGATGTTAAACATCAGCGCTCCTCTGCCAGTTAAACTTTGAACTGTTGACCCTCAGGGTCTGCCACCCACCTTGCACACCAGTCATTCATTTTATATCAAATGCTTTGCTAAGGTCAAGGTAAATGACATCTACTGTTAATGCCCTTGTCCACCGAGTCAGTCATCTTCTCACTGAAAATTATCAGGTTGGTCAAGCATGATTTTTTCTTGGTAAAACCATGCTGACTGTTTCCAATCACTTCCTCATTCTTTCTGTACTGGAAATGCCTTCCAGGATGATTTGATCAATAATACTCCTAAGGACTGAGTTTAGGCTAATTGGCCCATAGTTCTCCCTTGTCGTCCTTCTCTCCTTCTTCAGATAGCTGAGATATTTGCCTTTTCCCCCTGATCACCACAACTATTCAAAGATGATGAAGAGTGGCCTTGCAATGACATCTGCCACCTTTCTCAGCAGTCTTAAAGGTATCCTGTCTGATCCTGTGGACTGTGCATGTTCAGCTTATCTAAGTAGTCCCTAATTAGATCCACTGATACTGAGTATCGATGTAGTAACTCACTCCCACAAAATTTACTAATGTGAATGGCGACCTGGTAAGACTGAAAACAGAATTTGTCAATAAAGTCAGAAAGAGGTAGACACTGAATACTTCAGCCTTCTCTTTACCTTTAGTAGATCTCCAGCCTGATGCAGCAGTGGGCCCACCTTTTTCTTCCTTATGTTGTTGATGCACCTACAGAAGCCTTTCTTGCCACCCTTCATATCCCTTGCTAGTTTCAATTCCAGCCAAACTGGTGTTTTCCCAGTTCCCTGCATGTCCTTGGTAGCTTGTCCCTGCTTCCATCTCCTATACACTTTGGTTTACCATTTGAGCTCAATCATTATCTCACATAGGATATGTTGCTGGGCCTGACTTTGAGTCATGCAGATCTGTTTATAACTACAGTACATTAAAGTAAGCTACTATAGTAAACATCTGTCCCGATCCAGCGTCGGGGGAGGTTTCAATATGATCCCAAAAGCAAGATTAAGACACAAACGAGGTCAAATGCCATATACCCCAAACAGGGTTTTATTATTAAAAAAGTGAAGAGGAGTAGTGATAGGACAGAATGGAAGGAAAAGACAGAAATAAAGCAAGGATGCAGGATAGGGCTGCAAGAATAGTCACCACCATGGATCCAAGGGCGTCCCCTTGGTCCTCAGTTCTTTGGTGGTGGGTGCACACGGATCTGGCTTCGAGGGTGGATGCACACTGAGCAAAATTTTCTGCTGCCTTTTTAAGTTCATCGTATCTGCTGATTAGCATATCTGTCCACCTTTAGGTTTTTTTTCTCTGGTCCCACAGGTTTTGTTGCATCTGGCTTCAGGGCAGGAACGCTTGCCTCTGTCAGTTCATTAGCAATGCATGCATGGGGTCTGGCCTACACAATAGAGCCACAAATGGCTACAGGATGGGGCCAGCTCAGCACACCTCTGCCCCTCTGAGGCTTGTCTAAGAGTCCAGAGAATGCAACCGCAAGGAAGTGGGGGGGTGCATCCTTCAATACACTCCCGCTTCTCTGGGCGACATCCCCCAGACCAATTCACAGGCCGCAGCAGCTTCTCTTGGAGGTTTGCACAGACACAAGCAAGCTTTGAGACAGTCATATGAGACAGATTTCAGTCTCTCACAACATCCCACAGTCCCCCAAGAGAAAAAGGCCAGAGGATCACCCTGTCTTCCTATTTGGACAGAGTTGTCTCTTGTCTATGTCGGAGTAGTAACGCAAGACTTCTGTGGATCAGCTCTAGCCAGGCTAGGGAAGTTGCAGTGACTATGAAGCAGAAACTCTCTCTCAACAAAGAGCACTAGAAGATAAATTAATGGGTTTTCTTCTAGTGCTTCTCCTTGCTGAGTGAGTATGGAAATGGTACTCGGGTATAGTCTTCTGTGAGCCTTCATGAGCCTGACTTCTCTTTCAAAAGGACCACCAAGAAAACGGCTTCAGTACTATCACTTGATCTCCTCTCATGGCACTGTCAGTATGCTTTTCTATGGTATCTTGAGGTTATTATTTTTAGCAGAAATATTTATCAAGTCCTATTTAGAAATGTTCTTGCGAGTACCCTTGGCCTGGCTGCCTGCACTGTGCAGTATTTGGGCTGGCAGTTCTGCCATACTCTGCCTAGCTGCTTCTTGTTCTTTGTAAGTAGACTCTTAGCTGCTGCTGTATTTGCAATGATAAGCTTGGCTCTCAAGCTATCTTGTTAGGATCCATCCTCTATGTCACATATGCATCAGTAGGTAAGACTGAGGGTCCAGTAAGCCTGATAGCTTCATCATGCAAGCCTCATCCCAATTAATGTTCATTGTGGCCTTTGGAGCTGGCTAATTTTGCCTGAGAGAGCTTTTCCTTATGATCCTGCACTCTCAGAAAGGTTTTTGATTGGAACAACAGCTCAAAAACGTAGAATAAGATCTCTCAAGTTTCATGAACAATTTTGTAGGACATGGCTGCGGTAGTGTCCAGCACTGCTTCACCGAACTCTGAACTTCATAGAGAGGGACTCAGATTGGACTTTTGTACAGTTACCAGGTGACTCAAGTAGTCAAGATGACATATCATTGTCTGTAGAGTGAATGGCAGCTGCTTAGTTCAATTTTCCTTTAACAGCCAACTGAAGATGAGCAACTACTTTGGGAAATGACTTGATGGGGCTTCCTGAGGCTGGAATAATGAATAAAAGAATTTTTCTTAATAACAGTTGTGCTCTACTTGGGAATTCCAGGTATTTTCAATATGATGCTGTGATTATAATCTGAAAGTGAATGCCTTAAAAAGTCAGAAAATTGCAACAAATCTCTTTTTGACATACTGAAAAAGTTGTCATGCCATTTCAGTCACCTTCTCTTGAGAAAAATCAGAGCTATCATGCCATTAAACTTCTAGTCAAACAGAACTGGACAAAAATAATCAAGTTATCTTCCTGTAACATGCTAAGGCTGAAAGCCAGAGTTTTCTTATTAGAATCATACTGAATAGGGGGTGTAGGTTAGAATCATACACATACGGATGCAAGTTAACAATACCTGAAGAATAAATAACTCTAGTTTGCTAAGTCTCTTCTTGGTATGTCTGTCCATCTAAAAATAATATTTTTCAGTCTTAACAGACCAATGAAATGAATAGTACTATTCTACTAGTGTTATTTACAAAAAGGTAGCTTCAATAATCTCTTGAAATTTTTTTTACTTTACCACTTAATTAAAAAAACTGAATAAGTACTTTAATCTACTTAACCAAGAATAATCTGGTGAATAGTGGTCCCATAAGACATTTCTAATAGAGAAAGTTTTGATCCAGATACTTGAAAACATCCATTAGCTGTGTTGTTTTTGTAAGTGTAGTAAATGCTCACATCATCCTGCAGCAGCCCAGATGATAACGCTGCATTTATGTATATCATCCTCATAACAGAGCTACGAGGAACAGGACAATAAAAATCTCTTAAGCCTCAAAAGTGTCTGTCTTCATTATAACCTGCCAGAAAAAAAAGCCTGGAGGAGCTGCAGCCACTGCAGATCAGCAACAACATAATTTCAGATGGGACAGAGTCATAGCTAACAGCCTCTACAGATAAAAAATCAACATTTGAAAAATTTAAGAACTTCACTAAGTTTTCTGTATTTCCTATTTTATTAAATGTTTCATTATATCCAAGATAAACCTCAGAAGATGTCCATACTGCTGAAAGTACTTAACTGTTTTCCACTCTGTTAAAAAAAATGACACGGTGATTAGGTAAATAGTAACTTCTCTTAAACTTTATATCAGGGATGTACATTAAGAAATCAAGATGTTTTGGGATAAATTTTCAGCTAATGTAATTAGGAGAGCTTCATGGAAATGCATTTACAAATTTAAGTTGCTATCCTAAAAATGATTTCATATGGCTGCATGAGCTCATGCAGTGAGAGCCAGAGACAGTGTGCAGACTTTATTTCAAAATGTTCTTTAAATAAACTTGTTGCTGTCTGGTCAATTCTAATTCCAAACCTAGCATTACATCAATGAAAAGTAGATCTAAAATAGATTCATCCAGACATTTAATGAAGACCATCCATATCTTAAATGTCAAATGAGCATTACAGATAACCTACCTGCACTGGATGGACACATGAACACATCTTGAATGTGTTCCAGTTATTTCACTTTCAGGAAGCTTATGTTCCACTCCAAGATTTAAAAAAATATTAGTTTTTCATTTATAAAAAGTACAATTTATTAAATATATTATTCCATAATCTATTAGAGCCACATCAGTTATATTGTTATTTAGGCCTTGGGTCAAAGCATCTGAGGAAACTTCTTTTTCTATCTAAGTTTGGAATCCATCATTTGTATAGAAAGTTCCAAAATTTGATAATAAAACTGCTGTTGATGTAAAACATGTAGGCGATTTAATGGAGAGGTCACTATTTTGTGGGGAACAGAGTGAGATGCAATCTTTCTTGCCAGGAAATGATTGTTTGGGCCTTGGAATTATAAAAGGAGTATCTAGAACAAAACATTCCTGAAATACTGTTGGTTTTCTATGCATTTTTGCTAGAATGTGATCTGATATTGCAGGTACATTGACTGTCCATAATTTGGAAATGGAAGAAACAACAGAGAAGCTTGAAAGATGAAAACTTCAGTCAGCTGAACTGACTGAAAGAAATTCAGCTACATGATTAATGTCACATTCTTAGAAAAACTGCACTTTCAGTGCTACAAAATTATTTCCAAATTGTGTTCTAATTCCAGAAGATAGATGATGAAGTAAAATCAGGGAGAAAAAGATCAAAATTTGCCTGCTGTTGGACTTTAACTTCTAAACTTACCAAACCAGGCATATTCCTATCTCAGTGCTCTCCAAGAACTGTACATGACTGAAAGATCTGGCTGAGAAGATAATATCTGGAGTTAAAAATTAGTGGGTTTCACATTACAACTCCTTGGAATAATTCAGCTTTTACTATTACTGAGGACACCTTCTCCCTACCTTTCCCACAACCTCCTTTGAGCTACTTGGAGTGTGTAGAAGAAAACAGATTAACAAGAACCAATACCAAGCCATGTTGCAGATTGATGGTCAGGGCCACTGATAATTCAGCAAGAGTTGTGCTGATAAACCATAAGAGAAAATGGGGCTTAAAAGAGATAACCTACATGTAGGAATAGGCTTATTGTAAATCATGCAAACTAGCAAACCTGACAACAGAAATAGTCATGAATCTTGGGAATTTCTAAGTCTTCCAGGAGAAGAATTCTTAGTTTCTTACACACTCAGTGTGCGTGTGTGTGTGTGTGTGTGTGCATCACACTGACGTTACACATGCATCCCTAATGCAGATATTCTAAGCACTGAAAGCAGAAAATGTTAGTATGCCTGGTAACCAAGTAACTTAGAGAATCCTATAAAAAATAACAAATCAGATGATGTAATTCGATATCCTTATGCTTATATGCTTCACTTGCCCATCCTCAGTGTATTCCATAGAATTATTAATGAATTCTACTAATCCATTCATTGATGGGTTCCTTATAGAGATCAACACTCTGTGTGGTCCTTTCAGTTAGAGGTACATAGCATACTGTCACTTCGTTAAGATATACATTGATATGAACACAGCTCTAGTAGCTCCAATACATCAAGTCTGGAGTGAATTTGAAACTTAAGAGGTTTCCTTGATGAACATTCCCAGGAAACAGAGTGTGTGGATAATGCAAATTAATCAAGACAGACAAATTATTTTTGTTACTTTTCAATTAATAGTAGCTGCACAGTTTTCCAGTATTCCTTCCTTAACTTCCATTGGCATAATACAACTTGTTCGTTAAACACACAGGATAATAATGGATCTGACAGGGTGCAAAAGGCCAGCACCTCTGAAGAAAATGACTTGTTCAAATATCAAGGACCAAACAGTTCTGTTTCACTACATTGGGATACAGCAGGGCTGACAAAAACTTAAAAATTGAAAAATTCAGCTCAGTATAAAGCAGACCTGTGACGAGTATACGCTTTTGAGCTTTGGCTCCTGGAGAAAATGTGATGCAGGACAAAACCTGTTCCTATTCTTACAAGACTGTTTTGAGTTTCCTGTGAAGCTGCTGCTGAGTTTCAGAGGAGACTTAGGAAGCCTAAGAGCCTCTCACTGACTGTTTAACAAATACTGTACAAAACTGTTGAGTCTGTCCAAGGTTCCGAAAGCAAAAGAAGCTGGTAGATAAGTTAAGATTGGTCTTGGTTCTCTTTATCTCATTTCACTGGAAAATATGTCTCCTGAGAAACTGAGTTTGAAATTTCAGTTTTTATACCTTGTCTAGAGATAATCATTCTCTCCTAGTCTGACTAGAATTATTGGACACAAGTTGCTTCACCCCAAACTTACTTCAGTGTTTTTCTATCAACAGATGTATTAACTTCCAGACTTACCTCAGTAAATGAAATATTTGGAAAGGCAAAAATTATGCAAATTCTGTTCTCGTAGATGTGAACATAAGTGCCACTGGCTTCAATAAAAGGTGTTTCCACAAAATAACAAAGCATACGTGAGATGATTCAGATGAATCAATAGACCCTCTTCCTTATTTGGAAAAAAAAAAGACTGTTTATTTATAAAGCAATTTTATTTTCTGTTACTTTATTCTGCACTTCAGTTGTCTAAAAAAGCAGCAATTAATAAGATAGAAAAAAGTAATACCAGAACTCACACCATTAAGAAACAATTTACTGAAACTGCCAGAACGCCTATGTTCCCATTTCGGGGGGTGGAGCAAATTATTTAAACTCTGCTGTGAAAAATGCGATAGAAAAAGCCCATCCCTGGTTATAGCAACTTTTGATATGGAGTGTTGCTATGTTGCCATCTAGTGATAAAATAGAAAGGTACAATAGATAACGACCAAGGGAGGGCAAACCAAACCTACATAAACAGTACTACCTATCCCATTAACACTCATACTCGTTTCTTGTAGTATAATACATATCATTAATTACATGCTGAGAGTAAACTCTTTAAAGAAAAAGGTAAAGTCACAAAATAGTAGTGAACTTCTTATAATTTGTATTAGGAGAGCGTGTAAAATGGGTAGGGGTCAGACGGCAAATATGCTGCAGGAAACATCTGCAGTTGAGAAGCCCTTGTAAAAGGTAAACCCAGTGTCATTCTCACTACCCCATGACAAAATTTAGCTCTGAAGTATTTGGATTAGCTTCACTGAAGGCCTACATAGGATAAAATTTTACAGATCACAAAACTTGTGACAAATACCTTTTCCACACATAACTCCTGGTATGTTCACATCACTATTATTTACTGGTTTGTTCTGTTTTCTCATGAACTCACAATCAAATAAAACTGTGAATTTTTGTTGCTGATGACCTGTTGTGTTTTCACGGCACACTGCAAAATATGGTGAATACTACATACTGAGAGAGGAAAGGAAGTAATTGCCCTAAAATGCAGTAAGCAGTGATAAAAGTAGAGCAACTGACAGTATGAGAGTCCTTATATTATTTCTAGTATTTTTGGTCCAAAATACTAGAAATTACAGTGCAGAAGAGCCAGGGCCTCCAAGCACAGAAGAAATAGGAATTGAAGGAGATGGCACTGCCTAGGGAAGAGCTCCAGGTTTGTCTGGATACATGAATTGGCTTTTTGTGACTGTCCAGACTCACCAAAATCTTATCACAATCCCTTTATTTCTTAGAAAATTTACAATCTTTGCTTGTGAAAAAAAAGAAACTCATTTATCCTTTGGAATCCTATGATGTTTCTAAGAAAAAAACCTCCTACAAACGTCACCTGATGGTGGATGCTATAGTACGAGGAGGCTCTGGGATCTTTCACTTTTCCCTCACCTTCCAACCATTTCCTTGCTATCCTATTTCCTATACAGAACATGCAAACCCCCAGTCAAAGCATGACTGTAATATAAGCAAGCATTATAAGAAGGATTAATGCTTTCGGTATTATTTTACCACATATGTTTAGAACCGTATTACTACTGCCATTGCTCTACTACTGCTCATCAAGGGTATACTTAACTGTTGATTCACAGAAAATGCTGAATTCTTCAGCAACTGGTAAAAGAAAATGTCTAAGATGTGGTACTTTGCACAAATACCTGAACTTTATCCTAAAAAAGCTAACTGAGACACTGGAAGCAGTTTAATTGCACCCGAATGATATTCTGCCTGAGCTACCTTACTTCCTTTTTGAAATTGTGCCTGAATTATCAGCACATAAAAAATAAATGTGCAATCAATCCCCCACTTAGAAGTCTAGAGAAGGGTGACAAAGAGTATCTGTTCAAGATTTTTTTCTAAATGTTGAGGTGTTTGACACAACACCTCACACATGTCCTGAACTTCCATGAATGGCATACCTGAATGGGGGGATATGTTGAACTTTGAGCTGATACCTACAACTTGACAAGCAAGACTCAAAGACCATTCATTACAGTAAAAATTTTAGGTGATTTTTTTATCTCGCTTTCTACTCCATGAGCTTCTATACATATGAAGTAGAACAATTACATGCAGTGAGTTTTTTAGGACTGAGAAAAAGGCCTATGTAAGTTTAAGTACTATAGTGAATGAAACAAAGGGCAGCTAAACTTGTAGATGACAAGCTGTCTTCAAAGAAAAGGAAAAATGGCAAAATTATTACTGAAGCACAGTTACCTCAAAGTAGAAAAACCAGGCCCAGACATCAACTCTCACCATGGGCCTACTCATCAACAGCTGTTTGCAGAGCTGCAAGTGTAAAAATTTTAAATAGCATTCCACAAAAAAACCGTATCAAACCAAACCAAACAACCTTATACCCTAATTTTGGATGCTCCTGAGAATAGTACTTTTCTTTTTTCAAACAGGTATGAACAACAGGTTCCTGTGCCAAATTCCAAAACAGCCTGCAGAGCATCTGAGAACTCTGTTTAGGTAAAATAAAAGTTGTTATTAATTATATTTTTGTCCAGCTAGTATAAGGCTGTTATTACAACACTTCCCTTTTGAAATTTTGAAGTTGGAATAAGCTTTGATATTATAAAATAAATTTTCAAACAATGACATACCATCAAAATCGTATTTATTCAATCTATTCATTTCAGAATACACAACACTCAGAGCCAAGTTCAGTTTTCTCTGCATTCTTTCCATAGCAGCAGACACAAACCAAAACCACTTTCCTAACATCTAGTTATCTAACAACAAAAATGCCTTCACAATACAATTAAGATTGCTAACTTTTTCTTCTGTTTCATTTTAATTTTGAAGATAGTAACAAATGTTAAAAAAAAGATATAATGATGGCAACTTAAAATAATAATAAAAAAACCCTAAATTAAATTGGGGTGCCATGCATGTATGCATACCCTGTGTTGGACACTATACCAAAGACTTATTAATTTCTGCCATTTGTTTAGGTCAGAAACCCATTCCTAACAAAATTTATTGTACATATTAATCCCTACCACCAATCTATGTGGGATAATTTCTTAAATGAACCTCCATTCAGTCCAGAGATCTATCTGTGTAGATCAGCTTGTTCAATAGGTTGTCACATTTTAGGTCTAAATTAAACCAATAAATTGACATCCCTGTTTATCACAGATTATGACTTCCACAATGCTTTTGCTTTAATCTTCTTCCAGCAGTTTGCTATGAAGGTGCATGAGGATATCTGAAAAGAGACTTCTGTTTAACTGTCACACGTTACTGCCAGTTACAATTTCTGAATATAATTTTCACAAAGACTAAAATTTGACTGAATCACTAAAACTTGCTAATTATTCTATCTCTATGAAATAGACAGTAGCTTTCACCTTACTCACTATACCCATGTTACTGCTGCAGCATTAACAGGAGAGAAGACCTTGCAATATTATTTTTCCTAACACAGTAAAAGGAAATAAAGATGTAGGCAGGCAGTATATTTCAATTTTCACTTTCAAATGGTAAATTTTCGCAAGACATGCATTTTAACTTTTTTCTTAAGTGACACAATTTAAATGTACTTGTGGTGGAATAATTGCAGTGTGGTTCAGTTCGAAAGCATCTGCACTTTCAGCATCATAGATCTACAAAATTAACTTCTAGCAAGTTAAAAAGAGACACAAGTTGATAGTTTTTTAACAAACTGATATTCTATCACTGTGATAGTATTTCTTCTTGTGACAACACATAAGATAACGTAACAATATTAACTTAGGAAACACATATGCTACAAGCTAGTCTTGTACTCTCTTTTTGATGTGAACGGACAATTGAGGGAAGCAGCACCTCCTTTCTCAGAAATAAAGGGGGAAAGAGTAAGAATTTATGCAGAAGAATTTTGTGTCCTCTGATGCCATCATACTTCCCTCAGAAGCCCTTCCTCAGCCTTCTGAATGGAGCCTCCTCCGTTCCTGTGGGCTACGCAGCTATATACAGCCTGTTCTGCTGCAGCAAAGGAAGAGTAGTTACTCACCGCAGAAACAAAACAGAACTTGTTTCTTGTCAAGGAAATGTTACAAAGGTGTTATTTAAATGTGCATCATGTATGCTTCCATGACTGGCACATCGCTGACACGCTGCTCTTTCAGTCAGGAAGAAGGCAAACACCTGGTATTTCCCTCTCATGGTACAGGCAAGGGGAATAATCATTCAGTGAGGCAGACTCACCACCTTTACCACAAAGTATAGCGGTGTAAGGATGTTCAGAGAGGCAGTTATCATAAAACAGCTGACATGCTGCAAGTTTACATCCTACAGTTCGCATCCTGCAGTTTCCTATTCATCTACTCACATCAAAATGACAAGTCTTGCAATCCGTCCTTAGAATAGGGCAAGCTGAGTAATCATACAGCTGCTTGCTCAGAGGTGGCTGAGTAGGAGAACTTGCACAGGGAGAATAGAGGCTTGCTTCCACAGCTGTGAAGTTCAGTCATTTTTAGCAGACTGCAAACTACTTATGAATTCAGTTTGTTAGCAAGGACACTTTTTTATTATTTAAAGTTTTCATATTTCCCCAAATGATCACAATCTGTCACAGTCAAAGAGGGGGTGAGGTAGGAAATAATTTATGTTATCATCTCTTTATATTAAATTTCACAGATGCTATGAAATAAGGAATTTTCTAAACAAGATGATATTAGTTTACCAATGGAATGTTTAATCAGATTCATTGTATGCCACACACATTTTAAAAATCTCAAACAAGTACACAAATTCAAAGAAATGAATAATAGGTTGGTCTGCCAACATCTGCCATCAATCAGCCTGAATTTGTGTCAAAATTGCTTTCCCTAAAAATGAGAAAAAAAAATGGAGAAGAGCTAAAATAAGACATAAGGCCAATGAACACATTCAAACTTAAATTTACCTGGCTTTCACTTATGGAGAGTGGTTCTGTTCTACAAAAATAATAAATTACATATTACTTTAAATTATCATTAAAAAGGTTGCTATTGAATAAAACTATTTTACACAATTTAAATCAATCTGCTTATATGAGATGTGTATACAGTGTCTAAAATAATGTTTTTAACATAGTGGCTTTGGTTGTTCCACTGCATAAATATTTTAATATTTAAAGAGAGATCCATATTTGCTAATGTTTCTCATTTAAAAAACTACTCTAAGCATCTTTCATAAACTTTTTATAACGTAGCTTCTCTCTTACCAAAAATATGTACTATTTAAATAAAGCATGTCTTCTGAAAAGTTCACCTTATTTAAAGTTATCAGATTAAGAAGATCAGTTTGCAAGGAAGAATACCTGCTGTACCAGAACACACAATGGAAGCCCTGTGTTGTGCCCTATATGAGGAGAAGACTCCCCTCTCCAGAAAGGGAGACGTGCCCCTCTCTGTAATGACATGACAGGGAGCAAAATGCTGCTTGTGTTAGAATTGGGGCCTCCGAGTCCTCTGCACACTTGCTGCAGATGGAGTGGGTAAGGTCCAAGGGCGAGGGAAAGGCAAGGAAACTGCTGCATCTTGCATCTCAGAAATACAATAGAATTAGGATTGCATGAAATCAAACCCCATTAAACATCCTGGATGAAATGTTAATTCTGATGAAGTCAATGCTAAAATATCCACTGCTTTCAAAAGAGGTCAAGAATTCATCCATCAGTTTAAGCAGAAAAATGAAGCTGTAAACAAGGATCAGAGTCTGTAATACAGAAACATGTTTTAATCACCACTCTAGTAAAATCTTAAAAATCTACCAAATATCTTCAAATTTGCTGAAAAAAATCCATATGACTATGAAACTAAATTTGCAGTTTTCAAGCAAAGACACAAGTAATTCTAACTGGTGTGACTGAAGTAGAAGAAAAAAGTGTGATCTATGGTTCTTCTAGGATGACAGAGATTGCTGCTATTAAGGCTGTCTTTGGCTTCTAAGTTTCTCAGTGCATTCCTTCCAGCAAAACAAAACAAAAAAAGCAATTAAATGCTCCTTTCTGCAATAGTATCCGGGCAATGTAGGAACGTATTCTCAGGCAATATCAACACTAATCAAAACAGAAAACATGCAAGAAAGTTTACCCTGGGGTTGACAGAAAAAAAATCTGAGTAAGGAGTTTACTAGCCTACCATACAAATAAAGAGATAGAACAGTTGCATGACTTCGAGGGCAAGCACATGATGCTTTGCATTACACAGGAGTTATCAGAGGGGTTCAGAAACTGTGAAAAAGAAAGCTACTGCTATTTATTTCTATTATGTTTAGAGAAACAGGATTTTGTATACATATTTTGTAAGCAAAAGTATGCCATTAAAAATATTCCTGAATAGCATTGTAGATGTTTTCCTCCTAAATAAATAAATCAAGCCAAATACTGGCAAACTCATGGATGATAGGAGCAGAATACAAGTTACTGTTTTCACCTAAAAACTACTGGTTTTATTCAGGAAATCTACAGAACATTTTCGGTACTCTCACGACCATCTGACTTTTTCTTTCCTTTTTCCTAGTGCTTCCAAGTATAAGGTGATCATCACTCTGCCAAGGCTTCCTAGACTGACAACACCCAGGGTTGTTGTCTCGTCTTACTACATTAAAATATGTGCTCTTACGCTTCACTACTCATTTTTTCTTGGCCTGTCTAGCACACTTCGAAAGCATGCTCTCTCCCTCCACACAGGTGACACCTTCTGTTCAATTATTTTTAATTCCTATTTGTTTGACCAGATGTTTTTTAGCTGCAACTTCACTCTGACATAGCCTTCTTCAGAGATGTAGGAGTGTGCAGGGAGACATACTTATGTTCTAAGGTTTAAAAATCATTAGTGAAGCAGGATAAATACACATACATAGACAAAAGAATAAAGTCTCTGTCTCGTTTTTCTCCCTTCTCATGAGCATTCCTTGGAATACTGCAACAGCATCCAAGATATTTTTATTTCTACAGTTGATTCCTTTCAAGAAACATGTACTTCTGGCCCCTGCATTCACAATCCCCCTGCGTTCTACAGTAGATAGGAGGTTCTCCAACAACCTTCAGACCTGTTAGACATACACCCTCCCAAGTTTGGCTCTTTTCTTTGCAATCTATTGCTCCTGAGCTGCCTTCTGCAATTCTGTCTTGAAACACTGATTTACCTTGGGCAGTGGCTGGCTGCATTTTTTTCAGTTACATCTCAATCCACATGTCAATATCCTTCATTTTTAGACCTATACTAAGTACAAAAGCTCATCTTTCCACCTTCTATGGATTTTAATTCAACATGCAAATAAAGGAGTTCTCAATTTGAGCCATACATATACACACAAACTGACATTATCCAAAAATCAAAAATTCCAAACTGCCAGGTTTTTCATTTATTCACACATATCATTAAAACTATTATCCCTGTTAGAAAATGTTACTATTATATATCTCAAAAAATATTTACATAGAAAAACCCCATCTGTTTGTGAAGCTGCTGTCACATACCACATGAAACAACTAGAATGATCAGAAGCAAGCAAATACCTCTCTTCATCCCCAAATGTCTGGATGATAGAAATATGTTTTGCTTTGATACACTGTTCTTCCTAGTTTGGTTTATGTTTTACTTGTATCAATATACACATCTGTATAATTTTTTCTTTATAATTCTTTAATTATTTCTTAATTCTTTATTACTTACAGAAAAAGCTTTGATTTATGAATAGTCCAATTGAATTCAGTGAAACTACTTATGAACACACAAGCATGCTTGGAAACTGAAGGTCAGTAATCACACATGTAGGTTAGGACTGATCACAGCACTTGCTACCTCTTGTTCAACCAGTAGTTGAAAACTTGAACAGCTGAACACATTCTGGAATGGCTCAAGAGATACTGATAGGAAATAAAAATATTAAAGGCAGCAAGAGAGCTTGAAAACTTGGGTAGGATTTAGGATTATTTAGATAGGAAGGGTGAGGTGAAACATAAAGGGGAGAGAACTAAGGTTTTGCACTGGGAAAGTGTCATAGGAGAAGGAGAAAGAAAACATGAACAAACAGGCAACAATTAGTTTTGATGTTAATGAAATAAACTGTTGCAATCCCATCTGGTAAGAGAAAATATGAAATTAAGAGCGGTTTCTTGCATGAAATGTGTTTGGGTTTTTTTTTTTTTTTTAAATGCCGGTATATTAGATGGTTTCTGAATAGAATGCACTGCATTTATGCAGTTTACATATGTTTCTGTTCCACCTTAAATGGAGGTGTAAATGGGGACATAGGTCCAATACCATTCACTTCTTTATAACAGTCTTATCTAATGAGCAGGGATTCAACATAATATTGCAAACTTCCTTAATCCCTTTAAAAGATACTATAGTTCCTTCTGATCCATGATCCCAATAAGGATTCAGCATGAGCTTCTTCAGATCCAAAACTAATTACAATTCAGATACCAAACCACCGACTACATTCTCTACAAAATACTGAAAAAATCCTAATTAGTCAAATCCCAATTTTTTGTGGTAAACATGGTGGAAATCAGCGACAATACCCACTTAATCTGTGCTGTTCCAGTGTAACGGGCAGGAAATATTGTTATTACAAACCCATTTAAGAATGAAGAGTTCTGATGAACTTACAAGAAAATGAATAATGTCTGCACAATGGTTTCTTATCTCTCGTTTAATGTAAGATTAAAATCCATTAACATTGTCCCATACTTTTTTTAAGCTTTAATCATACTACAGAATTTGGTATAAAACCTCTCAATGTTCATTACAAAAACTACTGTGAGGAAGCTGAGGTTTTTTGCATCTATATATATGAAAAGCAGCTGCCTTTTGTCCCCAGAGAAGATACGGGATGCAGACAGGTCTGTAGAGCAAGCAGACTAACTGGATGTTAAAGGGGTAAGTGTAAAATATTTACTATTTCAATAAAATAGAAGGGGCTATCAGAAATCTCAGAATTTATTGATTCATCTTGCAAGCAAACAAGGCATCTCTACACTAGTTGAACTCTGTTCTAACTTGGAAGTTTTTCTTCACAACCTTTAGAGATAAAGATAGGTCATTTTGTAAATAGTATATTCACTTCTGGAGCTCCATTTCACAACAGACTATGGATGCTATGAGAGACGTCTGCATCCAAACCACCACTGAGTACACAATGATCAGACCACAGTTAATTTTCTCACAATTTATTTTCACAGCTTACCTCAGTCTTTACTTTTGGTTTTACTCTGTAAGTCCCAGCAAATGGACAGTTCAGTGTTGTTTTTGGTGAACTAAAATTATTTTAAAAATAAACACCACACATAACAGAGGTTTAAACCTAGTTAACATGAGATGTGTGCATCTGAGAATCTATTTAGATTAAATCTTGAAAATTTAGGATGTCAGGGTCCTCTTCATAAGTTTGAGCAAGAGAAAAACCCGACATCTTTATAAAACAGAGAGTACAATCCAGCAGTTCAGCAATCCAGTGACAGACAATCTGCACCTCTAAGACTGAACGATTATAGTTTTAGGGCATTATTTACAAGCACATTTTTTTTTTTAAAAAAAAAAAAAGAAGAATGTGAGAGAAACTTGAGCCTAAAAGCATGTAAAATATTCATTAAGCTTTTGGCTCAAGTTCTTCTTACATGTATGTGAGACAACCTAGCTACCGTACAGTATCAGTGACACTTTGGGAACTACAAGATGACTGTCTCTCAACAGCTATATAAACAAGCCCCTTAATGACAGACAACTGGCAGGGCACATTTCCCAGCCCCTGAGCTCTCTAAGAATGTGGTATGGGTCATTCCAGAGGCCTGCACATCCTGATCACCTGCCTTTAAGGTCACACTTCACCCCATTCACCAGTTTAGTCTCATCCTATCCTGTCCCAAAAAGTCAGGATTAGTAGCAAAAGAAATTAAGGATTTATCAGGACTCAGGTATTACAGGTTACAGGTTAACACAGACAAAAATCTTTATTCTAACCTGTATTTAACAACCAAATACAATCTTGGTTGATGCAGTAGCTCTCACCCATGGCCCCTGTAATGCTTTCAAGAGATGGTGAACTCAGGGTGCTGTTTTCAAATAGATAAAGCTGATGTAAACTGCGGCTACTGTGCTCCCCTCCCTTGAGCTGACACTTTTGCAATGACCCAGATAAGGGAACTGTTCTAACCAAGAACCAAACCTAGGAAAAAGGAAAAGCTTTCAGCAAATTCAAGTTCTTTCTTAGTTAAATATTGTGCCATATTTGGCATTTGAATAAAAACAACAAAAAGGATTCATACATTCATTAGGGTTTTTTTTTTTGTTTCCCTTACATAGTGCTTCATTTTCCCTGACTCAGAGACATATTCTGAGAAATTTATAAATCTATACAGTGCTGCAAAAAATGAATCACCCAATATCTATCACACATGCATTCTATTAAACTTCTTATGGCTGATGCTGTTAAAGGCTAAGACACAGAGAGAACACAGTATCTTTGTACACACTTAACACGGTGTAACACTAAAGAACAGGGAACTTATTTACACTTGCCTTGGAGGGTAAGCTGATGCTTGGATCACAAGAAATAATGAAATTCTGGGGGGAACACGGTAATAAAAGCTAACTTGTATCATATATGTCCATTTTCATATTTAACATAGGTAAATATTTAGATAGTATCATCCATACAGAAATCTCCATTTCATTTCTGCTCTGTCAAGACAGCAATTTGCCTTTCTTTTAGAGAAGAATGGAATATGCAGATCTGAAGAACTCACTTAAAATTTTTTTACTTTTTTTATTTAGTATTATTATATAAAATAGTTGTCTTTGCAAATCATAATTTACAAATCTCATTTCCAAGCAAAGGATTTAGCTTTACAACTTTTCAACTACAGTATTTTATTTTCTTGTATATCTCCAGTCTTGTCAGCTGCTACCTTATTTATACTTGCATGTAAAAAATGTACTTCTGTAAACTGCCAATGAAATTTCAAAAGTATTCCTTATTAACTGTTCTTCCACCGAATTCAAAATCTTGCTATTGTGCTGATGTTTATGATTTTTTAATGATTTTTTAAGTTCTTATCTTTTATTTTCTGCAGTACATACATCAGGAAGTTTCCACTCAATAAATGAAGTTCCTTCATATTCTAGATATATCTAACCAAAGAGTTGAAAACACTTGCTAGCGTGTGCAAATACATCATTTGTGACAACATATACAAATACTACTTTATAATGTTCTTAATCTAATTTTTATCATAATAAAAAGATTAATGAATGTAACAAAAATAATTAAGGGAAATTTTAACTGGAAAAACTAATTTAAAAACAGTAATAACCAGCAACAAGCAGGGATCAATTACATTAGCACACTGTTGAAATAACATTATGTATGTCCTAACTGTATAATGATTTCTCTTCCTCCTAAGCTAAACTGACAGCATTCTGGAGAGTCTAAAGTGCTACAGATGCCAACTGTGTCTGGCACAGTGATTCTTAGACTTTTTTTGACTATGGCACTATCAACACCCAATATTTTTTGTGAGACACTGTAGATCTTAACATCAAATTAAAACAGGAAAATGCTCTAAAGATGCTATAAATATCCAGGAAGTAAAATTAACTTATCTCTTATTGAATGTTTTAATGAGATTAATGTAAAATTTTAAACATTTTATTGTTTAACACAGATCTGTAGGACACCTGCAGATTAGCTAACCATGGCCCACAGACCACTTTTCTGCAACTACTGTTCTAGTGTAGATAAGACCTCAGTGTAAAATACCTTGAGTATTACATCATTGTCACAGGCAGAACCAATTTTAACAGAAAATTCACATCATGGACCATGTGCTCTGATATTTTCATTGCCAAGGGCTATATTTCTTCAATCTATACTTTTCCTGAAACTTAGAAATTGGTCACAGTAGGAAAAACAGTATCAAAAAAGTATCAACACCATTCAGAAGTCTTTCAACACAATTAAGAAGTATTAATAAGGAGAAAGAAATATCACTCTATGACTCATTGGCCATGCTGAGCATTAGTCCAGTTGGCCGCGTTGCTTGTTACAGCATTTTCCTTTCATTCATGTTTACCCTTGATTTTCTGAACTACTAAAGTTCCTACCTAAATTCTCCTCTAAACTACTTTGTGTGTAATTTATTTTTTTAAATAACTAATCAGAATATGTGGGATAATTCATCAGAATAATTGAAAACATATAGATGTAACAATTCCATGTATCTCTTCAACACATCTGAATGAAATGCAGATCTCACACTGCTTCCGTTCAGTGTTTATCTATTAAAAATTCCCATCTGAGTCTCTTGCAATTTACTGAGAGGCAGGAAATACAGTCATATGAAAAGCCTGAATGTACCCAAATTAGAGTGAAATTTGTAATACATGTAACTGCCTCAGTTCCTCATATTCAGGCAGTAACACTGAACAGTTCAGAAGACAATACAACCTAAACTTTATCAGTGTACACTTCTGCCATGGGTTGTTTTACAAAGACAATCCCATATACCAGATTTCTAATGCCAGAAAAGGCAGTCACATTCCTTCATTCCTTGAACAGAAACTCTTGCCGCTTTGCGCCACCTCTAAATGCCGACCTGACCTCTCAGAGCAGATTCAGCTTGCTTGAATAGCAAAAAAAGTTACTATAAAAGTTAATTGACATACATGTTAGAGGAAAAAAAACAGTAAACACTGCATGCTCTTGCTGGTTTTCTTGTTTATAGTAAATGAACCAAAATAAGTGCAATTGGGAGTTTCTGCACAGTTTTATTCTAAACTCTTACTTGTACTACAGCAATGCCTGTTTTTGACAAGGGGCATTAGACACCAGTTGTGTTTGTACTTTTGTTGAGTCACTATGTTTTAGTACTATATATACAGTTAATGAATCATGTCAATAAAGAGTATTTAATGTCTTTTACATATTAGAATGAAAGCCTCCATGTAGTTTGCAAAGAAACGGGGGTGGAGAAATGATGGACCCAGAATACCATATATTAAATATAAATTCTAAACTTTGCAGTACCAAACAGTATTGATTAGCTTGATCTTCATTAACTACTTACAGGTTTTCTGGAAGTGAAGTGTTTATAGTTTTCTTCACTGGTTCTATACCCACCAAGAAAACATACCAAAACATAAATCTCAAAACTCTTCTACACCAAATAAAAATAGCAGAACAATGGATTCGTGTGCCTGAGACCTCTTTGGAAAGTGGCATTACACTAATACCACATTGCTAGGACACTACCACAACAGGCTTACATTTATTTTAAGATTTGAGGGAATATTTGTGTTGGCAATGGTGAGGTGTTAATATGATTCAGCTATACTGGAAAATCATGTCCTGAAACATCAATCTAGACCATGGTTTGGGGAGTCATGAGATGATCTACGGCCTCTTAAGCGAGTGGACTAAAAAAAAGTTTCCCATTGTGTCAGCAAGACTGGAGAAACTGACTTCAGCAGCTCCTTGTGGCTTTCAGTGACTTCCCACAAGCTCTGTGCAGTGATACAGAAATCATGGCTTTGTTTGTTTTTAGCACAAGCAGACAAAAGTACTCATACTATGAAGTATAGTGAATGTTTAAGGAACTATTTGCTCTTTGAAGTATTTACACACAATCGCCTCCTATCATTTGCAATTGTTAACTTCTTTGTACTGAACAGACTTTGTCATAGCATCTCTTTGGACTGACATTCAGGATTCGGATATTTTCAGTTGTTTTTCAAAAAAAGTTCTTTGTCAACTTTGTATTTAATTTTCTGTTATATGTCTTCCTAGCTTTACAAGACACGCTTAAACTTTTCTCCAGTGGCTTTTATAGATCCTCAAATTCTTGGTTAGAGTAAACCTGAAGGAGCGAAGAACCAACTAAAATCAAACTCTGCAACCCGCCAGACAGCTGCAGATTGTGAGTGCTTAGTGACTCAGGTTTTTGAATAGCCGTCTTAGCAATAATTACATCATTCAGATTTTCATCTTTTTAATAGCTACTTTACCAAAAAAAAAAAAATCTTCCCCCAGGGGTGTTGATTCTGTGAAGCAGGAAGGAATGAAAACAGCCACTGAGACATCAGTTCCACTTCTAAACCCTCAAGTATGCATGATGGCCTTTCTCTGCTATGGGTTTTTCCATTATTTTTTTTTCCTCATGAATAAGCTTGGGGACATGTTCCGGTGTCTCTGGAGAAAATGGCCTCTTAGATTTAGCCCCTGGTTCTAGAAACGCTGATTTACTTTCTTATCATTCAGTCAGCAAAACTAACCCCATAGGGAAAGCTCTGATACACTGTAAACACACGTTTGCAGGTTTGACGTCTGTGACAGAGGCCACAGGGATGCCTTGCCCACTGCAGATGAAACGTGAGGAGAAACGGGGAGCCACACCAGCACCGGGACCCCCAGGCTGGCAGGGACCAGAGGCACCCGCTCTGGTTCAGGAGCGGTGTGGGGACACCTGCAGCACCTCAGGGCGCGGGCTGCTGCACCCCGGAGAGCCCGCTGTGGGGAAGGGACACAGGGCCTGTGCCCACCAAAGCCCAGGCCGCGGCTAGAGCGTACACTGAGCCGAGGCCAGACCCGCCGCAGAAAGGCAACTCCTCACGGCTCCCTCCTTCCACCTCCACAGGACGCAGCCGCCGCCGCCCAGCCACAGCGGGGCCGGCAGCGATCGGGGCCGCCCCCGCCCCGCTCCTCACCCGCCGCGGCCCCGCGCCGCCGCGGGGGCGCATGGGGCACCCGGCAGAGACCCGTCCTGCCACAGGTGCGGCCCCCGAGGACTACGCGCCCCAGCATGCACCGCGCCCGCCTCCGCGCGGCGCCCCGCGCGGGGGAGGCCGCGCAGCGCGCTGGGTAATGTAGTCCGGGCTGCCACGCGCGGGGGAGCGGCGCGAGGGCGAGGAAGGAGAGGAAAAAAAAAAAAAAAAAAAAGCCGCCGGGAGCGACGGCGTCGGCTCCGGTTTTCGGCGGGGGAGCGGAGCGGGGTGGGGCTGCGGCGGAGAGCAGGGGGTCTGCCTGGCGGGGAGCGGCGGGGGAGGCCGCGCTGGCGGGGCCGGTAGGCGGCGGCACCTGGACGCGGCAGCGGCACCACCGCCCGCCCGGCCGGGAGGAGGAGGAGGAGGAGGAGGCGGCGGCGGCGGCGGAGGAGGCGGGGGGAGCGAAGCCGCCGCGCGCTGCCGCATGTGCTTGGAGCGGAGCCGGAGCGGGCAGCGCGAGCCATGGCGGAGCATGGCGCCCCGGCGCCCGCCATCCCCAACGGCGAGTGCGTCGCCCGCCTCCCCGGCAACAAGGTGACCGTCGTGCTGGGGGCCCAGTGGGGCGACGAGGGCAAAGGCAAGGTGGTGGACCTGCTGGCGCAGGACGCCGACATCGTCTGCAGGTGCCAGGTGAGGAGGCGGCCGGAGCGCGGGGGAGGCCGCGGGTGTCACCTTGAGGCGGGCGGCCCCGCCACCGGCCCCGCCGGCCGCCCGGCTCCGCGCGGGCGCCTGCTCTGCTCGCCCCCGAGCGCCCGCCTCAGCGCAGGGCCGGGCGGTGGTGCCCGGCGAGGCGGCGGGGCTCCCGCCTCAGTGCAGGGCGGGCTGCGGGGCGGCGAAGCCTTCCCCGGCGGGGTAGGAGCTCCTGGCGAGAGCCCCGCGGCCGGGCTCTGCAGCCCTCCCGCTCCTCCTTTGTCCCCGTCCCGGCGCCGGAGGGAGGAGGAGGAGGAGGAGGAAGAAGGCGCCCTCCTCGCCGCCAAGAGCTGGCCTCCAGCAGGAGGAATGCGCCCGGGGTCGCTTCCCCCCTTCAGGCCCGCCGCCGCACTCTTTGTCTGGGGGGCGCTGGGAAGGGGCCGCGCTCGGCGGTTCCCGCAGCATCGCTGCCGGCAGCGGGGCGAGGAGCCCTCCCCGGCGGCGGCGTGGCCTAAGCCGCACCGGCTGCGAGCGCGCCCGCCTGCCCCGCTCGGAGGGGTAGTGCTGGCCCCCGGCGCGAAACCGGCGGTTCCTCACAGGATGCACGTGAGGGTGCGCATGTCGTCCGCGATCGTCTTCAGATAAAACTAGCTTTGGAAGGACTCGCCTGCCCTTGCTTCAAGATCACTGGTGCGCCAATAAAATCCCGGCTTTTTCGGTTTAATCATTGTCTTTTTCTTCTCGCTTGCTGTGTGGAAGCTGTATTCCAGCACAAGAGCAAAAAAAGTGAGTCTAGCCTGCAGGCGTAGTATAAATGCCTACCTTGAAACAACACAGATCTGAGGAGATGTTTCTCTTAACGTTTCTAGTGCAGTAATTCTATAGGGCACAAGATGATGAACTGAAGCTATGAATGTTTTTTTTCCTTCAAGTTAAGAGATAGAACAAATGCCCACAACGTGCAGACGTCATATAAGTGTCGTTATCTCTATGCTTTTGTTGAATGCACAAATTAAATTTGCTCTGAAATAAATATATTTTGGAAGAGTGTACCACTTCCCAAAGAGTACAAACACTGAAGCGTTGTATTATCCAAAGGTAACTGCACGTAAACCTGGTATTTTCAAAGTCAAGTCAGTTGCAAAGCTGACAAATCAAAAACTTGAACTTCAGAGATTAATTTTGAAGTAAAGAAACATATTCTTAAATAGCTGCTTTCACAATTGAGTTATTTTTTCCCCATGTATTTTTTTTTAAATAAAATCTGATGGTGTGCTGTGGCATGGTTGCCTGGCTTTGTGGATTATAGAGCACAGTGACTCAGTTTGTCCTTTACAACTTTGTTCTTGAAACTTGAAGGACATCTAGGTGAACATGTATGTTTAATGCTAAGAAGTTTTGATGGTGAGAGAGAGGCAGACTGAATTTTTGTGGGCATGTGTTTTAATGTATTTGTTACTTGTCTTTCAAATTGGCTGGGTAAAGGATCAAGAAAAGGGAAGAATTATGATGCTGTCTCAGGCTTGAGTTTCATGGCCTGTTCTGCCATTTCTAGCAGCTTGTTGCTCCTCCTGAAGGAAGGAGTTTTTCTTCTTTCTTCCCTTTCCTGTTGATGGCTGTACTGTCTGGGTCTCCTCCCATGCACTGACTCTGGCCCTTGAACATTTCTGTAAGTTGATTTAGCTCACCAAAATGGCAGGAAACTATTTTTCGTTGGATTTACTTTCTACTGTTTTAGTAAATAAAACTGAGTTTAATTGGCTCAGAGGACCTTGATGAAAAGAGGAGCCCAGGACAGGGTAAGCACAAATAACAGTTTCTCAGAACGAGAGGGAAAAGTAGAAATATTCTCTTTCAGTGGTACTGAGCTATTAAATCCTCTTACTGGGTATGCAAGCATATTCTTGTTGTTTTTGGTACTGCTGGTAAATTAAGACTGTGACCCTTGTGCTTTTTTGTAGTGGTACAAGTCCAGAAAGAAAGATTGTAATACGCTTAGTCTGCCACTTGCTAATAGCAGCTTTCTGTAATTGGAGCTTCTGATTCTTATTTCACCGTTGTACTCTTACTCATTCTAGGATGGTTCTTTCTGTTCATCATGTCGCAGAGTTGCTAGAATGCCTGTGGATGAGATGAAATATTTCTAGCGTGTTCTTGTGAAAAATTTATTAGCACAACTGTTTTCTTGGAGGACTTGGGAAGTTGTAGCAGGTCTAAGGTGTCTTGGAAACTTGCCTTATATTTGCAGTGAAACACTCTAGTGTCTTTCATATCACTGTCCCTGGTTCGGTGCAGACGCAGAGCATAAAAATGGTCCTGTCCCAGAAGCGAGAAATGACCTTCATCTACTTTTACAATGCCTGTAAAAGGCATTGCAAGAAGTTGTACTCTGAAATCTATGGCCATACCTTCTTGTCTCCTAGGTAAGCAGGTGTGCTAATGACTTCAGTCACTTGTATAACTAGCTGACTATAGCATCTGGAATGAGGTCCTTACTTAGGTACACTTAGCTGAACCAATGTCAGGAAATAAGTTGTATTATGGCTCTACTCCTTCTAAATACTGCCCTCCACAGTGTTTTATCTTAGTTTTAGAGGTTGTTGAAAGGAGTCTTGTGCTCAGAGCAAGAGAATGGTATCATCTCTTGCAGGAGACAGATTCACATTTATCAGAACTGGTATTATGGTTTCAGAAAAAATTGTTTGAAGAGACTAACCTAAAATTAAAATACATGCAGGGGCTGCATGTATGTAGTTGCTAATGCAACTGCACTGGCAGCTAAGATACAGAGGGTCCAGATACAGTTACTACAAACATATCTGTGTGACAGGCAAAATACGTACTTGTTCTTCCACTGTTAAATTTGAACTGGTCTTCATTTACCTCTGGGAAGTATCTGGTAGAATGATACTACTGATAAAACAAATGCATTGTTGAGACTTTTGCGCTTAAACCTACATCTGGTCTTCAGTGGCTTACAGAGCAAAGTCTGTTTACCTGCTAACACATAAATCCTATTCCAGACAGTAAAACAGAGCAAGAATTGGTTTGAGATTCAGGAGTAGTTGCCAGAAAAACTGTGCTTTTGTGTTTTTTGATTGACATAGTTTCCTCTTACTAAGCAGCTAGACTTGCTGCTGTCAAACCTGGCAATTTTGAAGAGTGTACATTGTGTTTTTGTCAATTCCACACAGGTAATGGAAAGTTAAAGGAAAACATTTCTTGTTCTGATTAAGGGACTTCCTACCATTGCAGAATGCAAACAAATTAGCTAATTTAATTACCGGAGTTTCATTTGTTAGTGGATATGGGAATGGCAAATTAATGCAAGCAAATTATTTTAGATAATCATTTTGTCAAAACAAATACAGTACCAAAATACGCTATGTATCTCTTATTATCACCACCTCCTTCACCAAATCTACCAGGGTATGTAGTACAGCAAAAAAAAAAAGTAATGTCTGCACTGCATGATTCTGTTCTCATTTACTCATTTCATCAGCAAATTTTTGGTCACTTCCTGTTCCTACTGTTGGAGGTAGCTGACTTATTCAGAGTGTATAATTCACACAGGTGAGTAAGATTTCTAAGTCTTCAAGTTATTTTTAAGCAATACTCTCTATGCTGAAGAATCCTATTTTCCTGCTTCTTCGATTCTGTTGTACATCTTGTTACTACTTCCAAACAGAACTTCAGCTTCTTACCAAATCTTATCAACTGATTTCAGTATGGTCTGCCTGTGACATACCATTACTGTTCTGCCTGCAGTGGGATCTCACGATTCCTACTCTTCAACTGCTGATGCACAGTAATTGCAATGTGTGGGTTCTTCGTACTCCCTTTTCCTCTTCTCCTCACAAACAACAGCATGTATAGTGATGCCACCACTGATCGCTTGATACGTGCTGATTACAGTGCAACAATTAGTAGAGAAGTTTTCAGTGAGCAGATTCTTGGGGTTAAGCAGTTACCATTGATCAGCTGATAACTGCTGTCTCAAGTCCTCAGACCAACGCCGCCTAATACCTCCATATTACTAGTCTGTATATAGCCACTATTTTTTTAAACTGGAATTTTCTTATCTTCCATTCACCAAGCCCACTTATTTTCTTTTTCTAAGTATTCTTGTTTGAAAAGGTGTTTTAGTCTAGAGCCTTCGCAGGCCATGCAGAATTAGGAACAGCAGAATCAGTAGCTATAGCTATTGGTGCTTTTTTTAGCTGTGCAGGCATTCGATATGCGATGTCTAGCTAGAGCTCTCATTTTTTTAAGTGCTTGGTGCACTTTTGGACCTTGTAGTGCTTGGCAGCATGCCAATGATGTGCCCTGGTGAGGAAAGAGAGGTCAGTAAAATGAGTTCTTTGGCCTGCCCCATCAGTGAGTCATATGCTTTACAGACCTGCTTTAGAGCATCACTGGCAGGTGATCTCGTTATTGTAATCACACAATGTCTAAATTATTTCAAACAGAAGAACAGTTGAAATTTGATTTTCCAGGTCATTTGTACCATTAACAAAGAAGATCATAATAGCACTAAAGAGCAAATTACATCTTGATCTGCTGGTTTCTTACTGTTCTTCAAATCTTACTACAAAACTTACTGTATGTGGTTGGTTGGTTAAGATGCAGTGCTCTATAGCAGTTTATTAAGATTTCAAATACATTTTTTATTTCTACTGTACTACCTCACCCATTTGGAAGATGTTCTCTGCAGATATTCCCAAAGTCACTTTGTTTTTCATATCCTTCCTTAAATATTCTTGTGAAATGTAGCAAACGTCAGTGGGGTTTTGTGCAGTGAAGCAACATAGTGTTGGACCAATCTGTGCTTTCAACATTTTTCTTGTTCCTTATCTGCTTGCCTCACTTGATCTCTTTTATCTCTTAGGGGTTGGTCTTTATTCTGGACTTGGCCAATGAATCCTGTTCCTTAACTAACATATGTAGGCATTGCAACAGTATAAGGTTTTGCAGATCAGGTGAGACTAAGCCAAACCCAGCTCCAAAGAGTCTTTCTGAATATTGTCTTTCAATAGCAGTTCTCTCAGTACAGAGAAATCTATGGAGTTCTTTGAGATTAATAGACTTAAGTAAAGTTAATGTTTTTTTTTTTTATTTGTTAGGAGAAAACAGGTGAATGTGTTAAACATAATGTGCTTATTCTGTCATATTCTGCCTCAAACCACACTCTTGATCTTGTTCTGATGCAACAATTCTTGTACTACACATTCAAAAATTTCTGAAGTCTAGCCAAAGTTTTAGAAACTTTTAAATGTGTAACATGATGGCTTCTTGAACTAGGTTTAGATCTTGCAAGCATGAATGGATTGTCAAGGAAGAAAATTTCTAGCTGCTGGATGTTGTTTATACTGAAATCCAGGAGTAGGTTATAGAGTAGAGTTTGTTAGCTGCTAGTTCTTTGGAGGGGGAAGGGGGAAGCAAGAAATTAAGCACAAAATCTGGGATGTGAGAGAATGAATTAGTTATCGAAACTTTTTTTTTTAAGGGGGATGGTTTGCAATCTGAAGTTCAAAATAGATTTTTGGCAATATGTATTGACATGAGAAGCAAATAGCCTAGTAATTGCAAAGCTGTGTCTAATTAGGGTGCATCACTGGGGTTCAGATGCGTCTCTTTGCTAGGCTGGTCAACTTTTAAAAGGTGTGTTCAGCATTCCCAGTATCAGATTGTGGCAAGAAGGAGCCTTTCTTATGTTTCTTGTAAGTAATGGTAGTATCCAGCTTTCTTGATGTATTTTTGACTTTTCATCTAAGAGTTAAATGAAAATGTTTACAACCATATGATGCCAAAGCAACATTGACTTGCTTCTTGCCCAACTTGGCAGTCACTTGTACAGCTAGCTCAGAAACAACAGTGGTTGCCCTGAGCTAAAAATGAATGCTGGAATGTGGTAGCAATAAAAGTAAACTGTAGAAAAAATTATGCACACACACATCTGATGGGGAGAGTTGCAAGGAGTGTATGGCTTCTTCCTTAATGTAGCAGGAGATAACATCTCTTTAAACTAGACAACTAATTTCTATTCTAGAGGAGATAACTTGAAAGACTTCTTTGCTCTACCCTGAGGCATCATATTTTTGAGATAGACAACTTGGCATGATCACGTCATAAGAAAAGGCAGTGATTGTCATCGTAGACGTTTTGGGTAGATAGTTCTCTTAAATGCATATGTCAGTATTTCAGAGCTGCTTTAAATACTTTTGTATTTAGTATCAGTACAGAGAGCTATTCACAATATGCTTTTAATAGTAATTTCAGTCTGCTTTTCTAATAAATATTTTTTTTCCCCTATGCACCTCCACTGTTGGGTAAAGCTGCAGTAACGCAGACCAGTCTTAGCAGTTATGAGAGTACTGCTGTAGGTGAGGCACCAGGATTTGAACTGCTCTCCTGTCTTGATGTGTTCAAAACGGATTTAACTGTTCTGGTTTTATTATACTAATGTGTAGTCTGCCCTTGACTAATAGTCTGAAAAGAAAATGCATATTTTCAACTTATGTAGATCTAAAATGGAGAAAGATATGCTGCTGTTCCTCCATCTTCGTTTCAAATGCGCTGTATTTTTAGTGTGTTCCTGCAGTGATGTCTCACTTGCATGTTCTACTTAAGTGTACACTTCCTTGGCTAGCACACATGGCACACATTTACTCTTGTTCTTTGTGCTCTACACAAAGGTTTTAAAAAGCAGAGAATGTCTTTTTTTTAACAAGGAGTAGTATTTTTGCTTTCACTTTATGAACAAGAAACTCTGCTTTCCTTTTTGGTTTTGCTGATTATCCAAGTTGGTACATTAATGTTTCCTATTAGACTGTACTTTTTTCCTAAAAAAGGAAGGAAAAACCCTAAAGTTTGAAGGTAGAATGAATTTAAGATTAAGAGTGGTGGTCTTTCAGTGAATGATGGATATATTAAGCGTGTACATTTTTTTCTGGAACAGACCCCTGTGCCAGGAATGTGGAAGAACTGCATATCCTTCATCCTTAAACTGTAAGGACAAACAGTCAAGTCTTAGCGTACTTTTCAGGTAAATCAATGAGATTGGCTGCAAACCCATGAGCATGGAACTCTTCTGAGCAGACTCACCAGAGGAAAAAGTTGTGGTTCAGGATTTCTCTGAGTATGGCTTCAGAGTCTTTTTGGAAAATAAGATTCCATGCTTTCTCAATCATTGGCTTCACTTAGCTTTACATGAGCTCTTAAGTTAGCAGGCATATAAAACATACTGGAGCTTGTAACTTCCAGTTTGATATTTTTGATTTATTTTATTTTATTTAAAAAAGAATTTATGTCCTTGGTAAGCATTAATATTATTGAAGTGTTTGTGTGTATATATATATATACACTTCAATACTATATATATTATATATAGTGTATATAT
The DNA here is from genome assembly GCF_047716275.1 of Strix uralensis. Taxonomy (NCBI): domain Eukaryota; kingdom Metazoa; phylum Chordata; class Aves; order Strigiformes; family Strigidae; genus Strix; species Strix uralensis. The sequence continues at coordinate 89,048,174 of NC_133974.1, read as the reverse complement.
AAAATTATATATACTTCAATACTATATATATAATAAGTAATATTGTTAATATTATTGAAGTATTTGGAAAGCCAAATAAGTTATTCTTGAATAAATGACTTCTTAGGAAATATTCTGGTTGTACCTTCATATTTAGCAAAACCCAAAACAAAACCCCAGATGGTGGTTATTTCAACTTTAGTGTTCTGGTAGTTAAGTTTTGGTAGTGGCTGGCTAAGCACTGTGAATCTGAAGTCTTATCTGATAAACTTTCTTGCACTATTTTAATTCGGCAAGAAAACAATCTTTTTGTTTAAAAAGAGCATCCCTCTTTAATCCTGACAATAAAGGCCATGATGCGAAAAGGTTGGTGAAGTAGTCATCAATTAGGCTTTCTGAAGACAGACATGTCATTACTATTTTGTTTTAATTTAACTTAAATTATCAAGACTCTGCCATAACTCCCCAAAAATATTGGTTCTTATTTGTCCAGTAAATCAGCTCGATACATGAATGTTCCTTGGGGGCTTTTGACTAGTACAGCAATGCAATTCCAGAAGAAAAACTGCTGTTAAATATTATTATGAATGCTCCTTCTCCATGCTTTATACATGATTTGGAAGCTGTTCTGCATGGACAGAATGTAACAAACTAAAAGAGCTCTTGTTCCATGGGAAGGTTCAAAGTGAGAAGACTTGTCTTGCTTGTAGGTTGCTTGTGCATTATTTTGCATTTACCAGTTTGGCTCTAGAATTCCCCTTTCTAAGAGTTTATCTTCTAAAAATTGTTTCAATCATCAGAGCTATAAGGAGAAAAAACAAAGCTGTAGTCAGGTACTTGCATTAATATTGCTGCTAGTTCTGTTCAGTTCTTCATCCAAAATACTTTAGCTGGCAGTTAAGATATTTAAAAGCTACAGATGCAAGAGAAAAATAAGTCATTTTGCATAGATAGGGGAAGTGCTGAAATTATTTGCCTTAAAATTACTGTAGATGTCCTATTAGAAATACTGTTCAGTCAATATGTTTAAAATGTAGTCCTCTTTGATACTATTGATTAGTTTTCAGTATGTTTTCCAGTGATACTGACTGGACCATGGTACAATATTGTGGTAGCTGGTGTGTTTGTGTCCTGTGCATGAGTGTATTGTTTGTGGTAAGTATTGTCTTCCAGTGCTTTGATAGTGGTTTTTGGATAGCAGGAGTCACTTGTTTGATTTATTGAAATTTCAAGCTTGTTGCCAGTAAATTGTTGACTAGCAGATAATGACTTATTTCCTTCCAAATAAGTATTTTCAGGTACTCAAAACTATTGCAAAAAGGGTGTTTCCTAACAATGTTTATCAAATGGCCCCCAGATGTGCAATACTTGCAGCTGCCTTTGCTATCTTATGCCCCCTCTGTGCATGTGTAACTGATTCTGTTCACATTTGCCAGGATAGGTAGGTTTTAGAATAGTATCTTGTTTTGTGTGTGGTACTGACCAACTATCTAAATTGAGTAAATGGATGCAGATTCTTGGGCGTGGTGCTTACACTGGGAAGGATTTTTAGGCTACTTAATCTTCTTTACCAAGCTGAAGAAAAAACCCTGTTTTTGTTTGTTTGCTTTAAAAAATAATAATAATGTCTCTGAGCACTTGACCACTGTAAAAGGAATATTTCAAAGGTGATATTTCATAGGGAATGTTTTTTGGAATGAGTCTTTTAGAAAGTGGGTAAATATGGGGTTTTGTTAACAGGATTGCTGTCATTCTAACAGTACTTGTGTGATAATTTGGCTATTAGTATGCACCTTTCTGTGGAGTCCTGAATACTTAGCTGCTCTGCATGTTGAATAGCTTGGATATTTCAGGATTACCAGCTAGTGGTCAGGGATCATATACTTTTTCAAGGAAGCGATTTAAGCATACCACACCAGGAAAATTGGAATAATGCCTTTTTAAAAAGTTTATGCATTTAGTTATCTTACAACAACAGGTTTCGCTTAAAATATTATAGATTGGGTAATGATTTCATGCCTGATCTTACTTTTACTATTCCTCTTAATGACTTAAAATGCTCTAAAATAATAGTATAATATAAGTGTCAGGATCATGAAAGGAAAAAAAGTCTGCTGTATCTTGATAGGATTTAAAATTGTGCATCCATCAGAGCATCAAACTAAAAAGTCCCTAAACTAAATCCATATACTGAAATGCATAAGTTCATGCTTGTTGTTCATGATGGCTTTCACACTGCGTCTCCAAGTAAATGGAAAGAATTTTTTTCATTCCAATCCAACTGGGCAGAAGTAATAAAAAGAGTACTAGGAAACTTTCATGGCTGAGGTGTGTTTTTGTTTTGTTTGTTTCTTTTAGCATGAAGGCTATGATTAAAGCAGCTATTTCTAAGATGCCCAACTTCATAATTCTCCATGAATTGTTTGAACTGATATTGTGGGGAAAAAAATAGGTGTTTGGTTCTTCCTTCACTTTGAGCAAGCTTGTGTTTTGCTCTGTTATTGACACAAAGGTTCAGTGTCACCTGGTGGCAGTTACTCCTTTAGCACAGCTGGCAGCAGTGTAGGCAGCAACTAGTAATCTGAAAACTGGAGACTGGACCCAACCATGAAACCAACCACCCAAACTGTGGTGTGTTGTTTGGAAGTCTTGAGCAGCAGCAGTGGGCCTAGGTATTGACTACAAGGCAAAATTAAAAGTTCAGGAGGGACAACACTGTGTTTGTATTACTTTGTATTACAAAGTTAATGCTCTTGGCACTTGAAAAGTTGGGGAAACTCAGAAACAAACTTTAACATTGTGATTTGGTAAAGCTGTGGGCTGTGGTCACCAAAGAATCCTTAGGGAGAGGAGAGAACTGTTCCAGACACCGTGTTGAAAGATACAAGGAAAGGAGAAAGGACTAACAAACTGAATTCTTTTAACTTTTTAAAATCTACCTCAAAATACAGTGCTAAGAAGATCGCGGACTTCTGAAAATCCAGTTTTGGAAACTTCAGAGTATGCTAAAACTGCAATGCTGTGTCTTGATAGAGATGCACAAGTAAATGGTGCTTTATCTAAGCAAAGTGTGCTTGGGACTTCAGGAGCACTAAGCCTGTGTTAGCCTCTTGATAGGAGTATAGTGTGTTGTTACTGGTTCTTACTGCTCTTTGGTTTGGATAGCTGCTTTGTTGCTAGATGGAGAATCTGTTTAATGTTCTGTTCTTTAGCAAGGCATGTGCCTATTTTTACTATATACTCAGTTTTCTGTGATGAAGTGAGCCCAAATCCAGAGACTGTTTCCTAATGTAAAGAAAACCTAAAGAGAAATGGTTTGGCTTTTTTCTTAAATAGCACTCTCTCTTCTAAGTGAGCTTTATTAGAACTTGAGGGGGAAGCTTGTTTATGTTCTTACCTAAGTAGCCTAGTAATAATCTAGAGAGATATTTCAGTATTAAATAAGCAAAAGTTAAGCATTATGCATATTAAATTTATGGACTGCTTAGTCTCTGGTGTAATATTAACTAGAACTGGGGGTTTTTTGGTGTTTTTTTTTTTTCTTTAATTCTGATAATTTCCAATATACTTCCAGTTCACAGTATTTGAATTCTAGGTGATGCAGCCTTTTGGTCAATAAACACCTGTTTTTTCTCTTGTGCTTGTTGTCTGACTTTGTGTCCTTGGTATGTTTCAGGAATGATGCTGAGCTAAGAAAATTTTCAGGTAACTAGCAGATACCTTTTGGCATGAGTTCCAGAATGAAAAGACTTAAAATAAAAAATGTTGGGATATACTAGATTGTGTCTATTGAAATAAGAAGCTCATGGTGTGTAAGGATTCTGCTGTATGTATCCAAACTGAAGGATGTAGGCAGGGGTATACTTAAGTATGCAAAAAATGATTTATCTCCTCTGTGGTAATTGTATGTTTAAGAAAATAAATGTACACAGTTGTTGGTAGGATAAAAATCAGAATTAATTTTCAGTGATTAATGTTTGGAGTATTATGAATTTTTTATTATTGAAATTATAATTTTTGTCTTTATAGCTGTTTAAACTGACAGGGGATGTGAGGTTTGGGGAGGAGAGAGGGAAGAGGTTCTTAAATAACTTTTTAAGAGAGACAGTCTTATTTAGCTTCAGAATTTTTATTTGCTCTTTTGACAGATGATCTGAGGGTTTACAATACTGTATCTGATACTGTAACATCCTGTGAGATGCAGCAGTGAAAAAAAGAAAAATATTCACAAAAATGTTTTTAGGAAGCACTTAAACAAGTGGGGTTTTTTGTGTGGTTGGTTAGTTTTTGGGGTTTTTTTCCTTCTTAATAATATGTTCGATAAGTGGGGTTATACGACTGTAACAGCTGTATCATGGAAGCAGAGAACACAGACTTTACTGTGTTTAGTAGGTACTTGGACCTTGAAAGCTCTCTTCTGGTCTCACCTACACTGCCTGTCCTGAACTGATCTTTTTGGTCTTCTGCAAGTTTAACTTACTCCAGAATTGCTAAAAGAATCTTTCTTTTTTTCTCAAAAGGGTTTTCTTGCTTGTCTTTTGCATTAGGTATTTGTGTTTGTGTTGTCTTTCAGAAAGCCTCTTTTGCATAATTTCTGAATAAAATATTGCATTGCAATACCAAACAAGTAAAGTCTTGAGTCTGTTAGACGTTCCTGACTATGTCATGCTATTTCGTCTTATTGATTACCTTTCTTCTTATTTTTTTTTCTTCCTCAAATCTGCGTAATATTATTTCTCTTACTCTGGCAAAGCCAGCTCTGCCTTGGCTGCCTCATCTCCTCCACAGCCTGCATTCTGACTTCTGGAGGGACTTCCTCTGCTACCATTCTGCAGAATGGGAAGAAAGCATCCCAGTGAAGAAGTTCTTTGTTCAGAGTGCTGCTGGTGCCTTCTTGTACCTTTCGTGTATAAGAAGTCATCTTTTCCACACCTCAATCCTTTTGTGCAATCCATCTATTTGTAGCTGAATCCAGAGTTGCGTTGCCCTAACGAGTATGTTGGCTATGGTATACTTCTTGGCTCATCTGAAGAAAGTCTTGCCATTGTGCAGGGAGAAAGGGAAAAGGAGCCACTGCTACATGCATGTGGTGTATCCCAGACTGAGCATGAGAATCTTTTGGTCTTGCTGTGCACTTGGCCTCTTTGTCTGTGTTGGCCTAAAGACAAAGTTTTCACATGGCTGGGAGAGAACTCCTGTAGTTTGGGTACCTAGAAGGTTACCGAGATATGGTAGACTGATTACTGTATTTAGTTAACTAGGCAGTGTTGCCAGCCTCAAGAAATTAGTTGTGTATCTTAATTTCCCTCTGGCAAAAGCTTTATACAATATATTGAAGGTCATTGGAGCATGAACTTTGTTTAACTAATAGTGAAAATAAATTCCACAGTTAGTTCCCCATTAATAATGTTTAAACATTTGAATCCAAGGAGTGTTAGCTTGAGTGACCTAGCTGGTCCCATTTGGTTTAGTGCGATGAGGGAGGAGCAAGAAATCCGAATGGAAAGCACTGAAGCCAGGAGTGACTTCATCAGTTTATACCTTGAATTATGCCTAGAGGCAGTAGTTGCTTACATTATGAAGATGTTGGAATTACCATCAATTTCTGGAGGAGGAAAAAAACCAAACCAAACCCCATAACCTAACAACAACCCACCCCTCCACCCCACCACCACTAGAACTCTGAGTTCAGGTTTCTGTAATTAGAATTGTTTGCCGAACCTGTGTTGTGCAATGTCTGAGCACACAACATGTGTACACTTTACTTCTAGTTCACTGTGAGTGTACAGGGGGAACCATTCTTTTGATATATTACAATTCCTAACTGTGTAACTGTACACTTGCACTTTTGCAGTTAGGGTAGAGCTTACCTGTAAATCAACAGCAGAATTTTGAAAACTGAATTAATGAAATGCAGTTGTTTTAATGCTCTCCTAAAATACAGTTTGAAATTAAAAATGTTTTTCAAAATGACACATTTTGACAGGATGACATCCAAAGCAGGATGAAGCTTGATTGAATGTTCTACCAGACAGCTGCTATCAATAGCACTTTTGGGATTGAATCTTTTAATGTCATAGGCATCATAATATTATAAACAACTAAATTCTGAGATTCAAATTTGAGTCTAACCTGAAAGCAAGTATTTGGAAACCTTGAGGTATTAGTATGGCCTGAGAGTGTGTTCAGATGGGTGATTCATCACGTGTAATGTCAAGTTTTCTATGTTAGTCTCTAGCAAAATCCCTTTATAACTGCTCACAGTAAACATGCAGAAGTATATATAACTATAACTAGCTTGCTTTTAGATGAAGTATGAGCTGTGCTGTGTGTGTAGTTCAAGGCTTAAAAGGTAAAGTACCTTTTTTATTCTGCAGCCATGCAGTATTTTTCAGTGAGCATGGAACCAACACACCTTGGCATCACTCAGCAGTACAAGGGAGAAATCTTGACACCCCCAAAACCCAGCTGCTGTGTTCTCATGACTAACGGAGTCCGAGACTGTGTGCTGTACACTTTACTCACACAGACGTGACCGCTGACCTTTAAGTCACCATATCTGAATGACACCAGTAGCTTGGCAAACTTTAAGAGACTAAGAATTTATTGTTAATCATGATCTAATCTCTACAATGGCAAATTTTTCTCTTTATTAGACATTCATGATGCTAAAAAACCTTTTTTTTTTTAAAAAAACAAATTGGGAAGCAAAACATAAATCATTGAGTTAGGGGATTTCAAATGAATAGTTATTCACTAATTCTAGTGTTGCTTATGGGTTGGTCCAGTTATTTTATACTGCAGTGGGAGAGTTTGGACTCGTCTTCCCATTTGTAAATTACTGCTAACTCAGTACTTCAGTGTTGTACTTGGACCTATGTATTGCATTTTCATTTACAGGATTTCAGGGCTCATGTTAGATTTGTCTAGACTGATATTACCAGTGGATCTCATAAAAAGGAATAATTTGAAGGAATCTGATGAGGAAGAAGATAACTACCACTTCCAGCAGATGTACTTGACTGTAAATGCTGTAATGCTACTTTAGTACATAACTGTTCAGTTTTCCCCAAGAAAATTTTGCTTAGGTTCTCAAACTCTTGAGTAGAAAACCAATGCATTTTCTTACTAAAAAAAACTTGTATATTTTATGTATGTATATATCTTAATTGTTCTTAGAATATTATCTAGTTTTGGAGCAACTTGCAGTAGCTCAGGAGTGTAAGCACTGCATTTCAAAAATAGTTGTAAATGATCTACCAGCTAATGTAGCTAGTTCACCTCCTTTTAAACTAAAGATACAACTGTAGAGTTGGTAGACCGCTAAATAATCTTGTATCAGCTACAGAGTAGAAAGGATGGGAGGCAGGGAAGGAAGGCTATTCCTGAACATTTACTATTTTCTTAAAAGAATAAACTTGAAAGGTTTGCTTTATTCGTGTATTCAATATTTTTCATGTGTTGTGAATCGAAAATTTGTCATTCTCAGATTAAGTCAGATCATTTGCAGTGAAAACCATCTGCATCCAGAAATCTTTATTTCTTCAAGGTGTTGTTCTCTACATGGAAAAACTCTACGTTATATTACTAAATCATTTAAACTTTTCTTAAATTCAGACATTTCCTTTGTTGGGTGAAGGTTTGTAAGTCTTCCCTCTGTTTCCAAAGGGGGTTGAATGGCTGTAAGACCTCAAAGAAATAATGCTGAAGTTACAAGAATTTTCATTGCTAACTTCACTAAGATTGGGCTTTTACATGTGGCATGTGTGTTTGTTTATATACTGGCACAAATGTTTGATATCTAAGAATATTCTTTGTAATGACACGTATATGGTGTTATGTATTGCATTCCTGCTTTGTAAATGTCGTTAGAAGTAGTGAGTAGCTGTTGATTCCATTGCTAGAAAAGATCTTCTGTGATACATTATTCTGAAATATTTCAGATTATAATTCCCTAGATTAATAGATACAGCTTCTTTTGTCGTCTTCTTTTCATATAATGCTGTTCTTCAGTTTATCTCATGCTGAAAAAGGCATAAATAAGCCTTTCCTTTAAGGCTTTCCTTCTGTGAAGCAGTTTGCTTATTTCTGTTGCAAGGTGCCTGTAAAGGATGTTTCTGTAGTTATGACAGACAGAACCATTTTGTGTGTAACCTTGTCTTGCACAAATGACTCAGTCATGAGAGAGTGTAAGAGCTTATTTTCAAAAATACAACAAATGAGAACTGGGGATATTTGGTAACTATTTTGTAATTTTTAGTTTCATGAGCCTATCTTGACCCCTTTAAGACTTGGTCACAGGCTTCTTCTTGGTTTTTAGACATATTTCACAGTTTAGCAAATCTCTTGGTAGTCTCTTTGTGATAGTAAAAAAGCTGGAAATGTTAAGTGTTAGCTGGGGTGTAAATGGTTTCCGGTAACTTACAAAACCACAGTCATCTCCGTTGCCTCTAGATTCACTCCTTAACAGCATGTTTCAGATATAAATGACTTGTACTATTACAGACCTCTCATCACGGAGGAGGTATAGAATGAACAAGTTAACTTTGTTGGTTACTATTCATAGAAAAGCACTCAAAAGACTGAAGCCAAAATTCAGAACAAAAAGCCTGCACATTGCCAAACAGCTAGACTTATCTTTCCCAATAGCTGTATGGTTTTATATACTCAGTTCAACTGGTGGGTTTTTTGTCCTTTGCTAAGGTTGCAGTTTCACTTTTAATACTTGCTCTCCATAGCTGTAATAGGAACCTAGTAAAACTCATGAAGGCTTTTAGAAATGTTTGCATGTTCTAGAATATTTGTGCTTCTGTCCAATGAATTTTAGAAACATTTTAATCTTATCCCAAGCTTTTGTACTTCTGATGAACCAAAATACTGTCCAAAGTCTATATGACAGATGTTGAAATTGCTGAGTTTGACAAATTGCGTTCGCCTCATTTCCTGGGAGAAGGAAATCTCTGGAAGATCTTTTGTCAGTAACAGAAAAGAAAGCTGAAGAATTGGAGCTGGAACCAGTTTATTCCATCTCTATACTGTGTGTTCATTTGTCTTTAGTATTAAAAACTATTACCTTTTTTTTTTTTTCCTTTTCCCCCCCTGCCCAGGGAGGCAATAATGCAGGGCATACAGTTGTTGTGGATTCTGTGGAGTATGACTTTCATCTTCTGCCAAGTGGGATCATCAATCCAAAAGTCACTGCATTCATTGGTAAGTGGGGCATCTCTAAAAAATAGACAATATTGTAGTTACAGACTTCAGACATATTAAAATAGCAAAATACATCCGGGGACATACAGGATCAGGATTTTTCTTCCTCAAATTCTCATAGGCATGAACTGCTCTAGTATCTTAATATTGTTTTAACTCAGTTATGAAGTTTGGATTATGGAAGTTTCTTTTATTGTCTTGGATAGTTCATCTCTGCTCTTATCTGTCCTATCAATGCAAACAGCTAGCTGCCCAGCATATCTTCATTCTCCCATTCCTCTTATTTTCTCTACCAATTATTTCTCTTATTCTCAGATTTCCTCCTCTCTGTTTTAATCTTTAACCCTGTTAAGTACCTACCAATACCTTTTGAAACATAGCTCTTTTCTCACTTCCCTATTGGATTGTGAAATGAATGCTGACTCCAAAAGAATTCTGTACTATATAGTTCCTGCCAAGAAGTCCTTTCAGGAGAGTACATTAGAAGGTTTAGGGCAGTGGCAGTACTATGTGATGTCAGGATCTGTGATCTGTTTGCTTACTGAAAGGACATTTAGATTGTCCCATCTGTTGTCCCTACAAGTCTGCTTACCCCCCTCCCTCTCTTGGAATCTTGTTTCCAATCCTATGTGGGTTTTTTCTTTGGATTGCTTGTATGATCAACCTACTTAATAATGCTGTGTAGCCTTGAAATTTCCTTCTAAAAATGAAGTATAAAACACGTCTACACAGCGTTATAACTATGCATGTGCTTGTGTGCTGTTTCACAAATCAGGTGAGTCTCTGAGTCACTAAAGGCTATGCCCTATCGACACTTTCATCCTGCTTACCCAGAATTCCTGTCCCTTACATGGTGTACTTCTCCAAACCAGGACTCTATTGCCATGCTCTTCCTATCATTTCTTCCTGCGTATCTCGTTGTTTTGAGCCTGCAGTCTTGCCTTTCAGTGAGTAAGTGGTCATTGACAGTTTGCTAAACAACATAGCAACTAAAGAGCCTCTGTTGCTAGTTACTTGATTCATAAACAGTGCTTGCTGAATTCTTGGGTCCAGCTTCTGGTAACTGTATCCTTGCAGTCAGCATTAGCTCTTTATTTGATGGGAATTGGTTGTTAATTGCCTCTTCTCGGCTGTTATATTGTGACTTGGTAGTGGGATCAACTTGCCCTCCCTAATACTTCTACAGGAATTGAGCCAATGGGCATAGAAATAGATTTATTCTGATGAAGGGGGGGTTGGGATGTTAATTGCTTATAGTTTTGAGGCCTGTGGTAGATGATACTACTGGTATTCTCTTTTGATGTGTTACTGTATTATGTTTCTTTAAAAGGTTATTGCTTGAAAACAGTAAAAGATGCCCATTTGCCATGTTTTGTTTGGTTCAACAACTCGGGGTTGAGTAGGAAAGACCCCATCCTTTAAAAATAGAGTAGGCAGGAGAGAGCTTTTTACAAATCCTATTGTCTTTATTTGCTATCTTTTGGTCTTGTCTGTTCTGAAGTCTGTTCTATTTTCTTTTAGGCCTGCCTCGTGTTTAAAATATCTTTTGGGGAAAAAAATATCTGGCTTAGGATTCCACTGAAAGGGCTTATAGGTTAAAAAAAAAAAAAAAGGGCAAGAGCAAAATGATTGGAGTATTATAATAGATTATTACTATTGATTAGGACTGTACCATGAAGGTTATAGTGAAGAAGTCTTAAATACTTCGTATTTTCCTGTTCAGAATGCTTTTATCTATGTGAAATTAGGTGATATGCAAATAGTTTCAAATGGCAGGTCTCTTCATTCTTTAGCTATATGTTATCATACGTAAAGCTTTTGATCTACTGAGTTTGGTATGGCCTCAAGATGGTTCAGTTTTGCTATATGAAAATGCTGCTTCTTAGGCACTCCGTGGTGCTGGTTAATTGTGTGAGCCAGTAGTCTTTTTCTGAGCAATGTGACAGCTGTAGGAAAGCGAGCTTGCTTTTGATAGAGCTTTTTCCTCTGTTATTTTTGCTAGTCTGTTAACAAAGCAAACTCTATATATGGAATATTCTGTGTCTATTTACAGCAGAAGAGTGCCTGAGGGGATGCTAGTGTTTATAATAATGATAGAAATGTGCTAAGCTTTTTAAAAACAATAGGGTTATTAAATGAAGTACAAAGAGGGAAGTTAATTTTTAGATATGAGGAAGAGGAAGTTGCATTCTGGACTGTCCCATGATGCTGTTACTGTTTGTCCTGATCTAATTTGAAAATTTGTTGAGTTTATTAAAAAGATTCAATGCATGTAGTTAGAAACACATATTTCAGGTGTAAATCAGTCTTTTACAGATGAATTCCTAAGAATAAAAATGGCAATGTCTTAAAAGTTTAAAAACTTAAATAAAATGTTCTTCAAAGACACTTCATGTTTTGTATGCATTGTTTGGAATATTTTTTTCCATGTTCAAAATAATTAATAAAATTTTGCGTAATGGTTTTCTTCAGGAAATGGCGTTGTAATTCATTTGCCAGGACTCTTTGAAGAAGCTGAAAAAAACTTAAAGAAAGGAAAAGGTGAGAAAATTTCAAGATGCTACTCTTAAAATAGTTTATGGGGCCCTCCTCAAAAGATTTATGTGGACAATGCCTCTATAGAGGTTATATACAATGTGTTTTTCCAGAACTCTGGCTGCTAGTTTCTGACTTAAGGATTCTTGCTATAAGTCCCAGGGCCCTTGCAGGAGGACAGACAAAAGGAGTCTCTACAGTTTCGGAAGAGAACATGTTCTAAATATGAATTATTTGCAGAGAGTTTTCTTTGCTTAAAGCAGTGAATTTAAGAAGTGAAACAACTTGTTAAAGTGTGTTACCTGTTTATAGTTGTTTTACCTCTTACAATATTAATGTACATTTTGATGATATGTGTTAATGTAAACATATGCTGTGGTGATCACTTCTTGATTCAGAAATCAGGTTTTGGATACTTTCTGTTATGTCTGTGACCATGCTTGGCAGCAGTCTAAGTGAGGTAAATCAATGGTCTAGATTATTCAAAACCAAAAAGCTACTAATTGATTGCTGAAGTTGAGGAACTAGTAGAATAGTTAGAATTCTTCCTCAGAATAGGCCTTTCAGCTTTATAGGCTGATGCCAAGTTTTAATTATTGAAATTTTTTTTTTCCTCTGGAACGTGATTGCTCAATCTTTAAATAGATTGACTGAAAACTAAACATAAAAAGTATTTATCCTTTGTACCTCAGAAGACAAAAATGCTATACAAAACATAATTTGAACTATTTAATTTTGTCTTTTAAGGGCTAGAAGGCTGGGAAAAAAGACTAATAATTTCTGACAGGGCTCATATTGGTAAGTTCCTGTTTGTGGTTTGTTTTCTCATTGATTTTTTTTTGTTAATCTTTGTTTTTTCTGAACATTCTTTGGCACTAAAAGTGTGACAATTTTTAACCATCTCTTTATATAGGTATGTACTTTTCTTTGGATTAAGCCTCCATATGCTGCTTTGGTTTATTGAAGATCCTTGAAAAAAATTGTTCATCACTCAGGACCTTCCCAGGTTTATATTCTAGTAGCTCTTTAATCCTATTCCATAAACATAATCTGGTCAGGAAAGCAGGTTCACTTTCCAAACCAAGGTTCGAAGTGCAGAGCAGTTGAAAAGCAGTTCAGAAGTTAATTGGCTGAAGGATTCATTTCCCTCTTTGGTGTAAAAGCAGTGTTGTTCATAGCAGCTTTTTTGCTGGGAAACCACGTGACTGGGTGTGACTTCCAAATTAACGGGCTCTCTACCAAGTAAATTGCCACGTACTTCAGAAGGGAGACTTTATGGGAAGGACTCTATAGAGGTGGAGAGAATGGCTGCCCTCCTCAGAGGGAGCTCATCAGTCAAGTGTTGACTCCAGCCTATGTTCCAGACAACTCTGCAGTTCAGAGCCTGGGCTAAAATAGTATTTAGAGTCCAAACCACCAACACAGAGCTTCAGAGGCTCTTCCTGTATCACTCCTAGGACATCTTTATTGCATAAATTTATCCTTCAAATTAGATCTTTAGATATTGTGACGTAATAGTTATATAACTGCATATATTAGGAAATGAGGTTATCGCTGCTCTGGTAGTCATCTTCTGAAGATGCAAACTTTTTAGGTCTTTATCATATAAAAGCTTATAACACCAGAAAAAAGGTTTTGGATTTGGTTTTGCTTTTTTTTGTTTGGATTTTTTTGTGGGGTTGTTTTTTGGTTTTTTTTAACCGATCTAGAATAGCTTGGTGAGTGAGCATGTTATTTCAGAATAAATATGATTTTACTTTGGAGTAACTACTGAGTTTAAAATAGTTGAGCAACTGTTCCTAAGTTAATAAAATCCTTTCTGAGAGTAAAATCACTGTAGGTGAATTACTTGGAAGCAATTAGATTATTAGAAAAACTGTTCTGCAGTGATTATATTGCAGTGTCAATACTGTGAAGCTTTCATAGCTAAACAAGTCCTGAGTAAAAAGGACCAGTTATTGACTGTCACTCTTAACGTAAATGAACTTTCAGAATGCTTCTGTTTAGAAAGTTTTGATGACAGTCTGGAGATCTGTTGCCATGATGAATACACTTTCTCTAAAATGGGTATTGGTGATCTGTGAATGATTAGTTTGTAACAAAAGATCAACTAAAAATAGGTTCAAGCCGCTGGGGATAATCTAATCCTTTAAATTATGGAGATGTGTGGAAATAAATTGGTAAGGCAAACAAGGAAAACCACTCTTGTTCCAGAGAGACTAGAGTACTTCTTAAATGAGTCTGTTTCTTGCAAGTTTTCAGTCTTTCCTGTGTAATGTGTACATTAGTTGTTTAACTTTCTGGAGATAGTACTTAAGAAAAATAAGCTGACTTCTGTTAACATGCAAACTGTTGCACCACTGTTTGTATTTTACATGAGTCTTGTCAGATTTTTTTTTTGCTTTGATAGACAAAGAATTGGTGCAAGGAATACTTTGCATAATGTGTCATTAATAATATGTAATGCTATAAAAAAATAATCAGGGCTTGTGAAGATGAATTCAGTTTACATAACAGATGTTGGTGGGACCTTTATTTCCAAATGTATTTTAATCAATGTCATCTAAAACATAAAAATAAAATAGTTTAAGAAGGCTTTAGAATGAATGAGAATGTTTACTTGAAGTTCCCACCTTAAAATTCATCAGTATGATGTTTTTTACTATAAGCTGTTTTCCAGGATTTTTTTCAACTGCGTGTTTTGTTTGTTGTCCATACATTCTTTTGGGCCACTACAAAGCTGAAATGGCTTAGTTATTCTGTGGGAGGTGTATCCACAGTCTGCGAGTATTCTACAAAATAAACACCTTTTTTTAAAAAAAAAAGTCTCTGAAAAACCTCAGAACTCTTCCCTGTGAAAAAATGTAACTTGTAAAAGAGGAGAAAAAACTTTTGTCATTTTGTTTCTCTTCAGTGTATATATTTTTTTTTCCACATTGATAAACAGAGGTAGAGTTGGTTTGAAGAAGTTGTTATTGATATGGTAATTAATTTAACACAAATTTTCTACTTAAGTTATTTTTATTTTCTTAGTATTTGATTTCCACCAAGCTGCTGATGGCATCCAAGAACAACAGAGGCAAGAACAAGCGGGAAAGAAGTAGGTAGTTTTATTTTGTCAAACATAGGATAACTTAGTACAAATATATGACTTCATACATTGGTTTTCTGTTATTGTTTGTCATCAACTTAAAAAAAATATTACCTATCCTTGTAACTCTTCAATGTGGAGTATGCAGGGATCATTTCTTATGCTTCAGTTCTCCAGTGGTTAGCAAAAGATTATATTCTTAATGAAAGGTGTGTATCTTGATATTTTGCCTTATGAAAAGGTTCCTAGTTCCTAATTTGCTTTATAAAAAGAGTTCCTGCTTCCAAATGTTTTAATTGTTTACTGGAGGTATTTGTTTCTGTACAAATATATTTCTGTTTATGAAGATTGAAGGATGCTTTTGTCATCTCCAAATAACTGAAATGTCTGATCTGACTAATTTGGTATCTCACAATGCTTCATTGTCAGAAGTGCAGGTAAATGTTTACATTGTCCACTACATGCTGCTACTGATGTTCTGAAGCTTTTGCAGCTTTTAGAAACCAGCTGCTATGTTTCTAACGTGTGATTTCCAAGTAGCTCACTAGTTCTTGGGGATGGGGAAAAAGCTGACAGAATTAACTGTGACATGTCTACAGCTGGAAAGTAATGCAACAGTATAGACTTCTGAGATACCAGTAAATTTAATCTCTCTTCTTGGAAGTTTGTCTATGTGGATGAAAAGTAATTCAGTCTTCCTTACTGAGACCTGTAAAAGGTATCATCCATGACAATAACCTTTAAGAGAATGTCTGATTTGAGCATATCTTGCTTCACACAGGTTGCTATTGAGTGATAACTTAGCAGTTATTCTTTTTCACGCTTGACTGTGCTGTACCAGCTGTCTAGTTACCTCTTATTTTAGGAATTAAAAAGTAAACAGGAAGAACATACATATATATGGAAGAGTATATGTTTTTTTAATGAGCCAGTATGTATATATTGGCTATTCTTGAATGTTTATGGAGCTCAAGCTAAAATTGCTGTATGACAATATTTGCAATTAAAAACACTGTCAGTCACTCAGCTACTTGGAGAAGGAACCACTTTATTAGTTAGTATTAAAGATTGTAAGGGAAAGCCCAGTGAAGAAATAACAACTTTTCTCCAATTAATTTTTCTAAAGAAACCCAGGAAAAAAGTTACATTCAAAGCTAAAAATCTTGAGTCTCTCTTAAAAGTGCTGTATTTCTTCATTCTGTGGGGTTCTTGAAATTCTGCAACAATCATACCGTTTTCGAGCTTTTTAAAACTGCTTATGGATTGAAAGTACTAAGCTATCTATTTCCTTTTAAATTTTAGTTTAAATTTTAAATCTAAGTGACTGCAGTGGGGGAAGTGCTACTAGAGGCTGACTAAGAACAGGCTATCATAAACTGATTATCAAAAGACTGTCTTCTGTTTGGGGGTGCAATGGGGAATTGAAATAATCTGCTAGCATGTCTAACTGTAGATTTGACTGCATAGCATATTTGGTATTAAAATTCTTTTGTGTCTAACACTTCAAAGTTGATCATTATAAATAGTGAGTTTATTTTTTATTTTAACAACGCTTTTATCTGTTCAAATGTAGCTCAAAGAAAGTCACAAGTAAGGCTCATGTAGCTTTCCTTGCAGAAAGGTTATAGAAGAGGTAATCTAATGTAGTATATTATGGTTGTACAATTGTTTTAACTTCTATAAATACAGTCTTCTGACAGCTTAACTCTTTTATGAATTGGCATGTCTTAATGAAACAAAATAAATAGAAACCAGCTCATCCTTAAAAATTCTCTGTGTAGGGTATGAATTGTGGTGGAGGCTAGACTCAGTTATTTAAGACACAGTATCCTGGTCTGGTTAAGTGATACTGTGTGATACAAAGTTGATTAGAATGTCTTTCTTTCTGGACTAGAGGCAAATATACCACTCCATGAGACTACTCAGTATTGTGTCTAATTGGAAGAATTTTGTTTTTTCTGGGATTATTGTTCCGATATCTACTCCAAACTACTAATGACCTAACTAAAATGAATTATGTACTGATTATGAACTGTATTTCAGTTCACTTATATGTCAATTGATACCCTTTAATATAAAGTTTAGGTATGACCTGTACCTTCTACTTGAAATGGAGTCCCTCTTGAACTGAGTTATGGTATGGTACCTTCAAGGTAGTTTGAAGAAATCTGGGCCACTTTCCATATACAGAATTTATAATTGAAGAAGATAAGGCTTTGTGTGTCTGTTCAGGGGAAAAAAAACCCCAACAAACCAAAATACTTTAAGTGTAGAACTAACCTTAGCAATGTATGGCAGACCTTTGAAAATGCTGCACACCTGATCGCTTCTTAAAAAGTTAATCTTTTGAGAGATGGGGAAGCTGTCTGATAATCTACCTATGATGAGTACAGTTTGGCTCAATTTTGATAGCTATTTAGGAAGACTGTCAGAAGACACTTTCTGAACTAGCTGTACTTCTCTGACCTGAAGTCAGTGCAAGCAAGTTGTATCTTATCGTATCACTGACATAAACTGGAATAGGCTTTTCAGGCAGAGTGGGTAGGTAAGGGTAAGAAAAAGAATTCAGGTTTTCAGAATCAGCTACAGTGGAAAATGTATTCCTGAACCCTTTCTAATGTACAGCATTTTGAGTATCATTGTTTCTCTTAGATGCTCGGCAGCGTTTTCTGTTTTCCTGGCTCCAACTGAGGCATTTAGAATGAAATGAAATATTTCTTACATAGAAAATTGAAATCCATACTGTTTGTGCTTTTGCTTTATGGAGGACTTTCTTTAGGTCTTCGGGACAGTTTTTTAGTTAGTTTAGTTCATAGTAATGAAGGATGTTGTCTTGGCATCCAACTCCTTAAGTATGGAAGTTGGGAATTGTGTACAAATAAATATGTAAGAGTTCACTAAAATTTGAAAAGTTACTGGTTTAAAAACAGAAGTATATAGAAGATTTATATATTTATGTCTATAAACAATGATTCTGAATCTAAGTTGCATACTAAAAGTATCTCATGTTTTAAGTGCTTATGCTCACAATTAACAACATTTCATTTTATGCTAAGGATGTATTAGCTTTAAAGAAAAAACACCTTAGTTTTATATCAAGAATAACTCCTGTTATTATCTTTTGAAAGTTTGGGAACTACCAAAAAAGGAATTGGTCCAGTGTATTCTTCAAAAGCAGCTCGAAGTGGACTCAGAATGTGTGATCTTGTTTCTGATTTTGATGAATTTTCTGAGAGGTAATTTCTGTGTTTTAGTGTACAGTTGTAAGCATAGTTTTCACTTTCTGGGTAGTACCTTGTGGAAGCAATTACATCTGATTGCTGTTACTTTTTAAATTAAAAATTATTTTTAAATTATAATTATAATTTTATTAAATATTATATTTAGAATGAAAATATTTTATTGTTTAATCACTAAATAATTTCAGATGTGTAACCAGTAAAACCTAGGGTTGGTGGGGGCATGAGAAGGAAAACAAAGACCTTAGTGAAGCATTTTTGCTTTCCAGGTTCAAAGTGTTAGCCAATCAGTACAAAGCGATATACCCTACCTTAGAGATAGATATTGAAGGGGAATTGAAAAAGCTCAAGGTAAGCCTGCTTCTGTCTGTTAAATGATATAATCTCTGCGTGCAGTTATATGTAAATCTGGTGACTGATGATTGTGCTTGTGTGAGGACTTATAATATATATCATGGGAAATTGGTATGTGTCAATTTTAGAGTCTGCTAGCATCTTTAAATAGACACTTTAGACCCTGATTTACGCGCATTTCAAGACCTGGTTTCAAGAGAAATACTGTAAACTTTAAGAAAAAGGCTTGTATAGGGAGAACTATTTTTGACTTCCACATGCTCAAACATACTGGCTAGGAGAAAAAAGACTCAGGATTGTAGTTGGGGAAGGTATGTTTTATTTTAAAGCAACATACTAACTCCTTGTGTCAGAAACTTAAGCATTGAGGTATTATTATTACTTATTATTCTAAGTAATAAACCTTAAGGAAAAAAAAATACTGTCTAACAACACAGAAAAATGTAAGTTGATAGCAACAGAACTAATGAAGCCTGATTGCCAGCAAACTAGTCTTGTGGTTAATTATGAATGCTGATTTGATGTTTTCCCTGCAACTGGGACAGTTATGAGATTTCTCACTAGTATTAATTCTCTTATGCCTAATAGTGTAATTTTTGCAGTGCACCCAAGTTCTTATTTGAAAAAATTGTCGGGTGTCTTACCCTTACCCAGCCTTTTTGTTTCTGCATTTTAGGGAAACTTAACTGTATGAGATTTTTTTTTACCCCTTAGAAAACTTCAACCAAATTTGACAAATTGTTTAAAACTATTGAGGCATGTGTGGAACAGGGAAAGGCATGCATGTTCAATTCTTTCAGAAAACTGGGCCAAAGAAACCATCCTTCGAGTATCTTTAGTTGCCACTAAACTCAGTTTACCAGCTCTAGAATGTGAGAGTTCTTAGCAGTTCTGCCTTTCTTTAAATAATATCTGTTATGTTGAGTTCTAGTATTTTTATCAATATGTAGACCTAAAAATCAGTTACAGCTGAGTTTTTTACGCTTTATAGTTTACTTAATACGCATTAGGATTACAGAATATCAGAAACTCATTGTTAGGCTGGAAACATAATGTGTATTTGTAGCTTGAGAAAGAAATGCTTGCACTTAATGTTTGTTTTATGCTAATGCACTTGATTAAATTCTGAAAGACAAAGTGTTATATTTCAGGTGAAGTGAATCATGAGAATGAGAACTTCCATGTGTTCTCATGGGGAAAAAGGCTGTGTACCAAGTATTATTCTGAACATTACTGGCTTCTTACACACTGCTACTCAGTGGCATTCAGGCACTCGACCCTTAATTCCACTGAATAGCTTTTTACTCTTACTTGCAAACATACCTGTATGTATATTGCAAATTAATGCTGCTTTACAGTTGTGTGCACTTGTTGGCTTCAGATGGCCAGAAATGGAACTTACCACGTGCTAGTTTTGCAAGAGAGATTTTGAACATTTGGAAACAAAATACCGAATACAGTAAAGTCTTGTGATCAAGCTTGAATATTTCTGAAGCATTTCAAAAGTTTGGATTTTATTGATTTAGGTTGGGTTTTTTTGCCCTCTTCCCCCCCATTCCCCCCCCCCCCCCCCCCCTTTTGTTCTTTCTTTCCTCATAGGACGAGCATACCTGTGTATTGTCTGAGTCTAATGTTTTTCCTTCCCTTGGTCACATATTATGGCATATTTAGCATTTCTTTATGTTCGCTTTTTGTTTTTAAAAGGAGTAAGAGCATTGTTATGAGGGAGCAATAGGGCAATAGCAGTTGTACTCTGGCTGGCTTTATCGCAATGAAATTATACTATACAATATTCTTTTGTATTATTCAGGGCTGCATGGAAAAAATCAAACCAATGGTAAGGGATGGTGTTTATTTCATGTATGAGGCTTTACATGGACCACCAAAGAAGATTTTAGTAGAAGGTGCAAATGCAGCACTGTTGGACATAGATTTTGGTAGGTATAACCTTTTTGAGACATGCTGCTATATACTTATGTTGTGAAAGAGGAATGCTAAATATAAACTCTTCCATGCTTAGCTATTCTTATGGCAGAAGTGTTTTGTATTTTGGAAGAAGAGTACTCTATGACTAGCAAATAATTAGGTGGGGTGGAAAAGTTTTTAATTAAATTCTTTCAAAAAGCTTTAGACTCTCCCAAGATTAATTATTTGAATGACAGTAAAGATCAGGTGACTTTTCTTAAATAGAGTATAGCTCTTACTTCAGTGTCTATAAATTTCATATGAAATAACTCACAGTTGTATACATTATGGAAAACACTTGAGAAGAAAAATGGTGAGCTTTGAGAGGCATATATGCAAAATACTTGTTGACTTTTGAAGAATCAGCTTGTATTTTTTTTAAACCCTTTATATAACACTTTTCCACTGTTTCATGATGTAAGGAAAGATGTTGGGAATCTGGATTGCTAATGAAGCAAAAGTGAAAAGATTATCCCAGTCAATTTGCAATTATAAATGGTGCAGTTTTAAGAAAAACACTGTAATTTTGCTAATAAAATTAGAAGCTTCTATATAGAAGCAGCTTTTTTAAAAATGAGATTATTAAACATTTGTTACCATTATATTGTAAGGACGGATAAATTATTATACCTCTGTATAGGCATGAGCAGCCTGTGTGATTGGCTCCTGCATTTTGTCACATTTTTTCTTCAGTCTCACTAGTCTTGTAACTGCATCGTTTTTATGTTGGAAAGATGCTTAAGACTGAAGTTGAAGCCTATAAGGACTACTGTCAAAACAAATACAAAATTGGCACGCACTCTGCTTTCAACTGATAGGAGTTCTGGTACTGGGCATTTTCAAACGTGTTGAGTTTGAAAGCCTCCTCTTTTAAGAGGAAGCTGTGTCAAAGATTAGTCACTATAAGTGTGAGCCCCAAGTTTTCCCATGATAATCTGAATATTGGAAGAAACTTCCTTTTTTAACAAGTCAAAAAAAAGAAGTCTTCGAATATGCTTGTCACAGGGAAATGTTTGATGCAAAACTGAGATATTTGCAGAAAACTCTAGGTGGGGTTGTTTTTTGTAAGTAGTAAGGATTTTAGATTTCATGTAAGTATAGGAAACGCAAATAGTCTGAAACTCATCAGGTATGTCTATAATATGTACAGAGTTGTTCGGGTTACTTAGGTTTTTCTCCTGCCTGTGCTGCGAGACACGCGCACAGAGAGAATATTGGCTTTCCTTAGGTAGATACCATCAGTGGATTGGACACTTGGGTTAACAATAGACAAGTCCTAATCAAAAGATTTGATTTGAGCATTTTGAATGAGGCTGTTTTCTGTGCCTTGGTGCACAGAAGTCTTAATACTGAAGTGAGTTTTATGAATGTGTGTCTGTTGGCAGTGAATATGGTAAATCCTCAGCCTTGCAGTCCATCCTACTTTTCTGGAGTGTGTAGTGAAGCTCACATGCGTGTGTGTCTGTAGGTGTGGGGATGTGTGATGATCTGTGTTTTTAAACAGAGTGAGGATAAACCAATGTCAGTATACCAGACTGGGAGCTGAAAATGAGTAAGAATTGTCTCATTGCATCTGTTTGTGACATCCACTAGCAATATTTACCTGTCAGTAAAGAAAAGTTCAACTACTGTGTCCTAAGAGAGACTAATTAGTGTGTGCAAATGACTTTTACGTATCACCTGTAAGCCCGTGTCTTTCTCTTGATAGATTTAAGTTAAAGAAGCTAGAGATGCCTGAAGCTAGTCTGCAAAATCTCACTGAACAGTCTCTGAAGGATTTTTGACTTTTTAAAGTTATCTGTGTTGCTTTCAGTTCCTTTTGTCTTGGCTGTTCCTCTCTTACCCATCTCTGATTCTTGCAGTAAAAGAAAAAAAAGTCTGAAGCATGAGGTAGAAGTCTCTTGCTTGTACATAGTGACTGTGTGACTGAAGCATTTGGGCACAATTCAAATCAACTAAGGACTGGCATGCTCTGTTTCATCTTCCATTACTTTTTTTTTTTTTGAAGTGTAAACCTAAGGATTTGGAGACATTTAACTCTTTTATCTTTGTTGTCCGGGCTGTTTTTTATGAGGGCTGAATATTTAGGTAAAGACAGATTCTCACCACTAACGAACTAGACTGTATTCTAGGAGTTGTCTTTTTCTTTCTTTAATTGTGGAAATACTTTTTTTTCCATTTGATTGTGTAAGCAAAATTGTGCTTTACAAAATTCTACATTTCTTTGCACTTTGTTATCCTTGTAATGTGCTGACCAGTTTGTAAAGCTTGTATTTATTTTTTTCTTCCCAAATGAAAAATGGTAAACCTGTATTTTCTGTTTAATACCATTTTCTTAAAAGTCTTCCTTCAAATGTTCACATTGTTCTATTAGTGAGTATATTTTATAGAAGATAGCAAGGCATATTTTTCTGGTGTCTTATGCCAATTTTTGACTTGTCTGATCATTCAGAATGGTTATGTAGTCAACTTTTGCCTCTGTACCAGTTGAAGCAAGTGGTAAGATTTCTACCTTTTTCAGTAAAGAAGGATCAGACAATGTACATACAAAACTAAGAGCTCATTAATAAGACCTCATTAAATATGTTCTTGGGCACAAAATACTGTTCTTGTGCCTGTTGGTTTTGGTTTTTAGTGTTGTAAAACCTAGGTAAGTGCAATGCAAATACTATTCCTCACCAGGTTAGATTTATGGGGTTTTGTTTTGTTTTGGTTTTTTAAATGTTTAAAATCACTGTTTTAATTATTAAAACCATTTTTCTTAAATAGGCACATACCCTTTTGTGACTTCATCAAACTGCACAGTTGGAGGTGTGTGTACAGGTCTGGGCATGCCACCGCAGAATGTCGGGGAAGTGTACGGAGTTGTGAAAGCATATACAACGAGAGTTGGAATTGGTGCCTTTCCTACAGAACAAAACAATGTGAGTATTATCAGCCCTAGGTGTGACCTGTAACTGAATGAAATAACTTGGTGTGTCTGTCTTATGTTGCATCAGCGTTACTGGTTAAATACAAGTAGATGACGGTGTGTTTGGATGCCTCATTCTTCTGATCTGAGTGTCAGTTCTCAGACCTTGCTATGGAATAGAAGGCTAGAGCAGGAACAGATTTTAAGAGATTTGCTCAAGTAGCATTCTCTTGAATTAGAAATAGCATTTTGTATTTCTGTTTTCATTCCAATGACAACTTTGTGATTAAATTAGGGGAAGAACTTTTAAGTTAACTTACAATATGCAAAATGCATCATGTATTGCAAAAAAAAAGGCTCATGTAATAGTACTACTCTTTGTTAGGAAATTGGAGAATTGCTGCAAGCAAGAGGTAAAGAGTTTGGTGTTACCACTGGTAGAAAGAGAAGATGTGGTTGGCTGGACCTTGTGTTACTCCGATATGCCTACATGATTAATGGATTTACTGCGTGAGTTATTTTGACAGCTTTGCTGGCAACTTGACATAAAATGCTGAAATGCTGCAGATTACTGTAAATTGTACATACACTATTTAGTAATGTTCAGACTGTTAGTATTGATTTGTTGATTGTTTTGATATTTTGATAAATTAACTCTCCCTCATTTTTCCTAGCATTAAATGTTTTTATAATCTCACATTTTCGTACTTGTAAATTTTTCTTTACTTACAGCACATCATTATTTCTCACTTAAAATGATCCAAGAAGCACTTATGTATCTTAGTACTTGATGCTTCAAGCTACCTCAACCTCTGCCATCCCACCAAACCAAATCAAATGCATTACAAGGGTCTTAAAACCTGGTACAGTTTGTGGGTTTTGTTTTGTTAGTTTGTTTTCAAAATAAGACAGATGGGAACCCATCAGTATCATCAGCAGTATGTGTAAATGTAGAAAATTTGGATATGGCTTTGGGATTTTAATTAAAATGAAAAATAGGTATCTGAAACAAAACTGGTATAAAATTTCTAGTAGATGAACTTGGGTAAATACATGCTTTACTTGAATTTTCCTGGTTTTGTCCTTTGTGTTTTTTACTTAAAATAGAATGCAGCCAGGTATTTAGAGAGCCAGTGTTTATTTTGCTGCCTTTACTGTAGAACAGGAACATTTGGCAGACGACAGGAACAGACAGCGACAAGCATCATGCTATGAAGCCATCTCAAATGAATGGTCATAAAGTGTCTTGGCAGCACTTGGACCAATTAACATTCTAACACTTAAAGCTATAGACCAGTCCCTTTAATTGGAGAATACTTGGTCTTTGAATTTTACTGTTTTCTCATAGCACTAGATCTAAGGACACAACAAAAAGGCTGTTTGTGTGGTTTGGTTTTGGTTTTGTTTTGTTTTAAGTCACACCAGATAAATAGATTAGTGCCATATGAGCTATTTTTCTAAGGAAAGACAATTAATTGCAATGTGCAGGAATCAATTTTTCTTTTGGTATTATTACAATGTGATGAGAGTTGTTGAACTTGTTTAACCAGAGTAATGTTTCTTTATAGTTTGGCGCTTACCAAATTGGATATCCTGGATGTATTTCCAGAAATCAAAGTTGGTGTTGCATACAAACTAGATGGTGAAATCATACCTCATTTTCCTGGTAAGACTGCTTGTTTAACAATTTTAGATTTTGGTGAAATGTAATCTGATACTTAAATGCATTTCACTTGTAAAATTTATGACAGGAATGTGTTACATCAGCATCAAGCCACTAATGTCTTCCCAGATGCACCAGAGAGACGCTGTATCACACCTGTACTTGCACCCTAAAGACACCTGTACCAAATACTGTCATTTGTCTACTAGAAAGATACAAAGTGCTATATAAAGCTTCTTAAACATTGTTACTGCTTTATCCCTTCCCTTTAATACAGCCTGCATTACCTTCAAGCTAAATTAGAAGCTACTAATATAGTATACTATATTATATATAGTATACTAATAAACTAATACATACTCTAAACCCAGTATTTTACTCCCACTACAGTATTCATCCCCTCTTCTAGAAGGGCAGGTCTTCATTTAAGCATGTGGTGGATTACATGAGAGAACTGATCCGGTTGAAAAGACAGGTTTTTCTCTCCCTGTGTTATTTTTCTAACAGTTCACTTCCTTTTAATGGTTCACAGAGCAGCCAAAAACCTGTCACACCTACGCAATGGAAAAGAGGGAAAAGGGGTGGGGGAGGAAATGAGCGATTAGCTTAGGTGAAAGCAAGACTATTTTCTAATGCAGGACCAAGAGACATCAGTTTAGCGTGATAGAAACTATAGCTCCTGCAGAGGACAGTGGTCATTTTAGTGATAATTTTTACCTGGAAAATGTATCTGCATGTTAAAATATTCAAATATCACAAAACATTGTTTTCACGGATAATGCATCTTTTTCAGTTTGCTATAGTGGAGATACTCCAGAAAAGGGGAGAATGCTAACCAGTACTAAAGATTGGGGTTTTTGATTTTCTAATGTGCACATAACTGCCCGTTTTGCATTCTAATTGCTACCTCAGGGTTTGAGGCTGGTCGCGGGTTACATTTTTCATATGATATCAGCAGAGAACTTTTTGTGGGTGAGGAGATCAACTGTAGTAATCAGATACAACTCACTGTAGGATTTATGTAGATGTAATTATGTATAAAGGAATAAGTGATGATCTGCCAGCAGTCCTTGAAAATAGCACATATCTGTTAGGGAAATTCATAAGGGATTATCAAAAAATCTTCTGTTTCACCATGTGCTTGGGGGAGTTCTCTAATTGATTTGCCCTCCAGAATCATCAGACAAAAGTGGCAGTTACAATCTGAATGCATACTGAATGACATGGTGTGCACTTTTATTCAGGAAATTTAGTACTCGTCTTGCGCTAAACCAGGGAATGCTTTTCCCTTTTTAAGACTCAGATATCGCCTGATAGATACCCTTATCAAAATATTAAGGAAATTTATGTGTACTTTAGATGGCCTTTGAACATAATGGAGATCAGTCGTTTGAATTGAGAGTAAATGCTTCATCTGTGGCCCTGTCATCTAACCTGGGGACTATTTGGACTGTCTTGTGCTCAAGCCAGGCGGACCTTCTCTGGCAGTCCATCATTAAAGATGACATAAACAGGTGGCCATGTTTTCCAGTACTAAGACTTCAGTGATTACTTTTTTTTTTTCTCCCCCCCCCATTCATCGTGTGCCTCAAATGGGACCAGAGTCTTCTTACAACTCCTGAGGGCAGACTTTGCTCCTTGTATGTGGCCAGGTAACAGGTAGCTGACCTTTGGTCATAGCAGCACAACGTGGCTCACCTGCCTAACTCTATTTTTCTTTACTGTATGAACAATTAAGAATTCTGGTAGAAATTTAGTAGAAGCTGTTGTCTTTGCTGTTGACGTGCTGTCTTCCTTAAGTGTCAGGAAGAAGTTTGAGCTGAACTTCTGGTAAGCTGGAAGATGCTGTCTCTCACAGTGCCTCTGTGTTCCATACCTCTCTCTTTGCTATACTCTTCAACATTTGGCAGCATTTTCAGCACATATGCTGCAGGTTACTTATTACCCCTGCCTCTGGCATAAAAACCAAAAAGGTAACTTCTTCCCACTTTGTGTTTTGTTTTGCAGACCATTAGATTATTTCTGATGTCTACATCTCTGCATGCTGTGCACTTGTATAACTTATTTTTTTAAAACTTGCCATTTTGGCATTTTTTATTTAATTTAGAAGAGATCTAGTCTGGGAATCTCTTGCTGGCAGGGTATTTCTTTCTCTCTCCCCTCCCTACCCTCCCACTCTCTTGGAGATGTTAGTGATTTACCCTTCTTGTGAAATGACTGTCTCTAAATTAGAAGCACACACAGTGCCCATCATCTCAGGAAAAACATGCCATATTTCCTATATTGTTCCTTTTTCCAGCTGGATCAGAGAGTCATACGAGTCTCACTTGGTTTTTTTAGCTTAGATTTCTGTGGGCATTTCATAATCTCCTGTTAAGAAAGAACTGAAAATGTCTTGTAAATTTACAGCTGACTTCAGTTGGTATCATTGAGGCTGTAGTCTTTTGCTATGGAGCTGGCCAGTATCTTCATTTCTGTTCAGTCACAGGAGTTTATGAAAGAAAGGTAGAACTCCCTGCTAGCTCTGAGCTGATCAGTTTAAAAGGAATGTGAAAGCCATGGTCTAGTCCTGCTAGTGCCTCCAGTCCAATTTCAGGCATCAGTTGATCTCAGCACAGACACAACCTCTAGCTCAGGAGACTTTGAAAACAGATCCTTAGGAAATTGGGAGATTATTTTGGAGAAGCTTTACTTCATGCTTGCTTTTTTTTCTTGTGCTCTTTCCCTGGGCATCTTCTGTAGATTAAAGAAAGAGCTAGGACATGGTGCTAGATGCACTTTTGGTCTGACCTATATGACTGTTTTTATGTTCCGTTTCTGGAAATTGCTGGAGGATCTTTCTTTTACAATGGTGCCAAGATCCCAAATTTCAGCTATTCTTTTTTGAGTTGGAAGTAACATCACATCATTCCCTCTCCAAATTATGCTACCAGACTACCAGATACTATTATATCTGCTCTTTCTGTTATCTAATTCAGCTGTTAATAAGGAATATTCCAGAAAGTCTAAAAGATAAATCCCCTAAGGGAAGAGCTGAGAGAAATCTAGATGATGACTACATCTGTTACTACACTGAGTTTATGGCTTATCTTTACCACACATCATCTTTTATCACACCTGCTGGAGCAAAATGAATCATTTGAAACATGAAGAAATTTATCCCTTCTTTTTCTTCCTCTCTTTTGGGGAAGTAAGGAATCGAACTAATACAGACTAATGGAAGATCGTAGACAAGATTAGACAATTCAATTCTAAGTGTTTTCAGATTTCTCCCAGCTAGCCTTGTCAGAGAGGCTTCAAAGTAAAAATGCCTGTGGACCTCCAAGATTAGGTGTTCAGTCACTTTCTTTCCCTCTTCAGAAAGAGGAAGGCTAGCATTTTATTCTAGACCATCTGCAATGCCTGGAGATTAGTATGTGGTTTTGCACTTTGAATATAGCTATTCTGTTTTACAGATCACCTGGTCAGCAGCCAACACCTCAGTTGTTACTGCTGATGACATTAAAGGAAGTGCTTATCTGTGGCTTCTGCAACCCAACATCCTTAATGTGCTTGCCTGTTTGTCCTGATTACAACAAGTATTGATTCAGGATCATTTGCCTTAACCTGTGAACACCTTAGTCCAAAAATTGTGCATTTCTTCACTGTTGTAAGCTTTGAAGTCAGTAGAGCATAGTCCTTTTTCACCCTTACTCAAAATGCCTAGTTCATAAAGGCTGTCCTTGCAACATTGCTACTATTGAACTCCTACTTGTGCCAGGACAAATTATTCAGTATGCTGAGCTTGAGTTTGTTGGCTACACACACGCTGGAGGGGAGTAGCTGTGGTTTTGTATTTGCACCTCTACTGTGCCTCTTGCACCTAAAACCTTTTCCCAGGTTGACTAGGTGTCTTTGCAGGAATGACTTGATCTGAGACATGGAGCTTACATAACATGAATTACAGGGGAATTACTTTTCCTGAAAAGGTGTTTTCTGAACTGAAGAGATAGTGGTTTAAGAAAAACATATGTATGTGACTGAGTACTGGAATTCCTAGTCTAAGTCCTCATATTTTTTTTCCTCTGCTTATTTTAACAAAAAAGGACACTTCAGCACCTTTAGTGCTGGTGTTACCTTATGAGTAAATGTCTTTGTATAACAAAAGAATAAAAAGCTTTGCACAGTTATGTGTTTAGTGGTAGAGAATATATAATCTTTGTAGACATAATATTTTTGTTCCTGTTTGCTTCTCAGCCAACCAGGAAGTCTTAAATAAAGTAGAGGTTCAGTATGAGACACTCCCAGGATGGGATACGGACATATCAAATGCAAGGACGTTTGATGAGCTGCCTGTAAATGCACAAAATTATGTACGCTTTATAGAAATGGAGTTGGGTGTTCCTGGTAAGTAAAACAGATTTTGTTACTGTTTTGGTTTTTTCCTGCTCAGTGAAACCTGTCTTGTACTTTGCCTTAATGAACATTCAAAATATCAAAAACTAGTTTGTAGCTGTGCTTATTTTAATGTACCTGGTGATACTTGTCACTATTGTTTTACTTTTTTTCATCTATCTATTTAGCTGTTGAATTGAAAATTTTCAAAAGTTTTAATATGCATTCTTTCTTTGGTTTATATTACAGTTCTTGTTGAACTGAGGTTTTTATAACTTGCTTAAGTATTTTTCAGATTGGTTATAATCGGGGTTTAGTTCTGCTGCTATTATAAAGTCAGTGGGGCTACTGGTATATTAATACAATTAAATATATGTGACAGTAAGGGGTCCTAAACTAACAAATTTCTCTTATGCTCCCTAATAAAGATCATAGAACCACAGAATGGTTTGGGTTGGAAGGGACCTTAAAGATCACCTAGTTCCAACCCCCCTGCCAGGGGCAGGGACACCTTCCACTAGACCAGGTTGCTCAAAGCCCTGTCCAACCTGGCCTTGAACACTTCCAGGGAGGGGGCAGCTACAGCCTCTCTGGGCAACCTGTTCCAGTGCCTCATCACCCTCACAGTAAAGAATTTCTTCCTTATATCTAATCTAAATCTACCCTCTTTCAGTTTAAAACCGTTATTCTTCACCCTATCCCTACACTCCCTGGTAAAGAGTCCCTCCCCACCTTTCCTGTAGCCCCCTTTAACTACTGGGAGGCTGCTATAAGGTCTCCCTGGAGCCTTCTCCTCTCCAGGCTGAACAACCCCAGCTCTCTCAGCCTGTCAGATGATCCTGTGGTTCCATCCAAAGCTGGGAATGAGACGATGATGCAAATCTTTACTTTTCTGACAGTTTCTATGTATCCTTTTTCCTATGATCTGGAAAACTGATTTATTTATTATGGCAGCTTCAAGACTGTTCCTGCTTTTCTGAGTTATCAATGCATTCTTACTTTGAGAACAGTAGACATAGTTATCATTTCTTAATGTACTAATAGTATATGCTGTGTTTTTCTTATGACTATGGTACTTAAGATCTTAAGCACTTAAGAAGATAAGTTTGTATCTTAAGATACAATCTGATCTTGCTTTGTATTACTTATAATAAAAGTTTGCTTTTCTCTCCTGCAGTTAAATGGATTGGAGTAGGGAAATCCAGGGAATCAATGATCCAGCTGTTTTAAAGATTTCAGATGCATGGAAGAAAGCACACTCCTCAAAAGACTGCTCATTCTTAAATGCATTAGTAGCCCGCAAAGCAAAGATGTTGGAAAGATAGATTTTTTGCATGGAAAGAAATGCTAGAGTTGATACCCCCAAATCAGTCGCTACTCCTGAAAGAGACTTTAACATGAACCTCTATCAGTTCTTGTTCAACTGCAATTTCCAGGACACTTGTCATTGTTGTTCAAGGTGCCATCAGATTTTTTTTCTTTACCTAATATTTACTTCATAATGTAATTCCTGTTTGAAAATCTAAGGTAGCATTACTTTCATGACTGTTTGTCTTTGTTATCTTCTCTCTGCTTTTGGCGGTGTTACTTCCCTGAAATTTTAGACAGTAAAAATAATGCAGTTTTGCACAGATAGTTTTACATCCTCATTATTTGTATTCCTAAAGCTGTTGTATTCTTAATGGCTGCTCTTGTGAGTAATTAAAGAGGGGGATTCTGATTTTATAATGCTATAAATGCTGTCTAAATTATTGTGTGATCCGTTTTTTAAAAAAAGATGTGATGCCAAGTTGTTAAGAATGTCCAGGTTTTTTTAGCTGTATAACACAGAAAACTTACTCTTTGTAACTCACAGAGGACACCGAAGTGTTTACCAGGAAGTGTGCCCAGACAGTTAGAAAATTGATATTGTAAAAAGTTCATTTGCGATTATTAAAGAACCTTCTGATTTTGAGTTAAATGTTTTATAATGTAACTCTTTTTTTTTCCTGTATTTTAAAAACCCTGTACTTCTCTACTTCCCATGCACGTATCTCAAACCGTTTCCCCAATTAAATGAGGTTATATTTATATTTGGTGAGAAGTCTAACATTTTGACGCCCTTTTAAATTCCTTTCTACATAGCCTATAGAAGATCTTTCTCTGGAGAACTGGCAAAGCACAGACACTTTTGTAATTATAGATTGAAGATGCTTTAGGAATAACATTTAAAGTATTCAATGTATTTGCTTTAGATGTAGGGAAAATAACAAGTATTCACCTCAAGACATCTAACATTTTGGCTTATTAGTGTTGGGGAATGTTCTAGAATTTTTAAAATTTATAACCATTATTATATGTTCCAAAGAATCTGATTTCTTTTTGACAACAACCCAATGATTACATATTCCCTTTCCAGATTTTTTGAGAATGAGTTTGTTTTTACACACTGTACTATGGTATTCATGTGCTTCCTTTTCACTTAAAATAAAACTTAGTTTCCTAAAAATAAGTTTGTATCAAGGTGGGGCAGTAGTTTTAGATTTAGTTTAGTAGATTTTGGCTGTGCAGGTGAATATAAGATCCGAGGCCTTTCCAGGTTATGTTTTAGGTGACCAGATGCTTCCTGCAATGGAATAGATTTGTTGGATTGATGCTGCTGTTGAGGTGTTCAGCACAGCGTTTATGTTTTCAGTTGGCATAAAATTGCTTATCATAAGGGGAGGAACAGGAGGGTTGAAGGATAAAACTACTGATATTTAAGGAGCATTTTCTATTGAATTGTTTGCATTTGACAGCAGTTAGCAGGGTGTGTATTTTAGTTGTGTAACAGGGAAAGAAAAGGATACCACAGAATGCCAGAAAATTGGCAGATACATTGAGATGCTTTTGTATCACCATTGCATGTAAAGATCATTCTCCTCAGCATTAAAAACCAAACAACTTCATACTCAGTTTTTCTGGAGGGGATGGGGGTCTAGTTTTGCTGTCAGCCTCGCAGTCCAGGAGAGAACCATACCATCCCTCCCTAGCTAAGGGACATCTTGAATTAAAAATCTCTTCCTAATTCCCTGATGAAGAGAAGGAGGGATATAACTGTGTAAAACATAAATTCTGATGTTCATTTAGAAGGAAAAAAAGATACTGCTATTCTCTAGGTGATGGAGGGAATTACCCTTGCAATGTGAACAATAGGTAATAATTACTAAGTATTCTTGTCTTCCTGTAGCTGTAGGAGGCACCAAGGGGATCTGTGCTGTCAGTGAAACTGCCAGCCAAGGACTGGGGGCCTAGCTGGTTCAAGGATTGAGTAAATAAATAAATGAGGGCATGCTTTCCTTCTACAGGGAATGTATAAATGAGGGCTTACAAGGTATTGTGTTTCACTTCTGCCAAGCAGAGACCTTCAAGTTCAAGGCCTGTTTCAATTCTTCCACTGTTGTAACTCCACTGTACAAACTACCGTTGTTTTTCAGTTGAGGAATTCATATTCCCAGGTATAGCTATAGCCTAAAATGATACAAAGTATTTATGTAGTTAAAGAAACAAAGCAGAATTGTCTTGAACTGCAAGAGTGATTTATGTTCTTTTTGCTTTCTTTTAAGTTCTGCTGGGATTTTTCTTTGACTCTTCCGCTCGAGTGCAGGCCTGAAAAGTTGAGAACATCCTCCTACCAGTACTTGTCCAGATAATACGTGGTCCAGGATCTGTTGGTGTATATTTACTCTCATGACCTAGAACGAAGAATTTTTCTCTTTAAATATCAGGTGGTTAAACTTGGCATCTGTGAAGCTTATTACGTTGTCCCTGAATGCCAGTTTTGCCTAAGCATTTCTGGAGTGAATTCTTGGACTGATGCACAAACGCTTTGCTGGTGTTATAGAATGGTTATATCCCACCAAATTCCCCCTTCCCCCAATGCTACTTTTTCTACCCCTTATTTCATTTGTACGTATGGGGAAGTAGGCTGGGATGTGTTATCACCAGCCTGAATGTTGGGGAAACAAATATTAAAAGTTACGGAGGTTGTTGAGGAAGAGGAGAACAGCAGTCTAATACTCTACATCCAGCAGTGTGTTTAGTAGGGGCATCGTTAAATGTCTTTTAAGGCACTTGTAATTTTTTCTGTAGCCAAAACTCACTGTTCTGCTTTTTTTCCCCCCTTCATTAGCTAAGAGCCCTTTGGCCTCAAAGGAATTGCCACATTCATTGGCAAAATGCTTTTGGCTGTCTGTCACAGGCTAGTAGTAAGCTGTAGTAAAAGGAAAAACCTTTGTACTTCAATGACAAGCATGTATTTCTCAGGCCCTTCCTGTATACTCCCTTCCTCTCCGAAGTCTCTTCTGTTGCGAGCATGTAAGGGGAGAGGATGGCAGCATAGGAGAGTAGTTGAAATTGATTCTCCTCCAAGTATCCCCTCCCACTAATGGGATGTTTTCAGGAGGCATGGATACCTGTTAGACCTGACAAGGCTGATGACAGACAAGGTATTTTGATCTCGTGCCATTCTTGCTGCCACTGAAATATTTACAAGGTTGATTCTCCTAGGCTTGTGCTGTACTGCAGCATTTAATAGCCCTTATGTCCCTACGGTTTAGTGAGCCTCCTTTACTAACTAAATAGGAGGGGAAGTGAGGGATACTTCTGCTGCTTAGCCTTTCCATTTGTTTTGCACATGTAATTGGGTTTTGACATGCAGCTAATGGACAAAACCTTCAGATAAAGTGGCAGACAGATAATGCTGATGTAATGCATGGCAGCTGCTTTCGTCTATCATCATCCTGGAAATCTACTTTCTAATAGAAGATCATAGTTTCCTTTTGCTGTCACAGCCAGCTCCCTTAATGAAACATAATCAAAGGTTTGGCTGGTTTCAAAAAAGTAAAGAGCAAAGTAGCTGGGAATGAAGATAAGGGACAACTCAATCTGGTGAGTTTTCTCCTGCCCATACTGCTCCTAGTCTCTGAAACAGTGAAACTTAATAAACCTAGTGGTATAGTAATCAAGCACACTTCTTTTGGTGCATGACAGCTTTACCTACTTAAGGCAGAGTGCTGTGCATACATACATACACACAGATGATGCATTATTTGCAGAGACTTAAAATTTTATACTGTTCTTTGAGCGTTACAACTTATCTGACGTGTCATATTTAAAATACCTTGCAATAAATACACATTCAAATATCTTCTATTCAGCTTTAAACAGATAACATTGAGGTAAATCCTAATGTTCTTCACTGCCACTTTAGAACTAATAAATCAAGTGTATCAAAGCAATGTATTTTCTTACAGTATGCTATTTTTTTTCAGTGATGAATCAATTTGTGCATACATCTAGGTACTTACTCTTTAGCTCTTGTGATACACACTACTGGCATTATCTACAGTATGTTTGAGTATTTTTAGATAACAATCTGCACAAGTACAAGCACTTTGCCTTGTTCTCATTCCTTGGTTGTCTTCTGCGTATTACAGAGGGAACTGGAATATCTGAGTGTTGGTAGTGGAGAGAGGGTATGGCTGTGGGGGACAGGTGGGAGCTCTTTTTTGGAAAAAGTGAGATGACTTTTCACTTTTTTCTTCATGCAGTTTAGGACTAGTTTGTTTATAGCAGAGCGAACCTCCCTAGTTCATCTTCTATGCCCCTCTCAACAGGGAAACCAGTGTGGATTTCTTATTTGTGTTGAGATATGACAAGTCAAATGCTGCTTTGTACAAAGTTTGATTATACCAGTCACTGGTGGTCTTTTTCATTATTTTTTTTGAAAATGCATGTACTTCCTGAGAGCTGAATTGTCAAAGTCAGGTTGGAATGGAGTTTCAGCTTCATAGTTTACTGAAGCTGTTTGTAGTTTACTGAAAGGTCTAGGCAAAAAGCATAAATCATTCTGTAATCTCATGCTGACATATGGTATGTAAATACCATGATCCACCCAAAGGGTAGCCAGCATTATAAATGTACTTTCTAATCTCCTGCTGAAATGAGCACTCAGTATAATGCAGCTGTAATCTAATAGATATTAACAGCCTGAGAATGTGCAGTAAGACCTTAATAATTCAGTATTGTTCGATTGGCTCCATCTGACTTGTAATTAGCACGATAAGGGTTGTGCCTCTTGCAGTCGAGCAACTAGCTGCATTAGTTTAATATTACTAGAATTTTTAAAGCCTTGACTACCCAACAGAAATAGCCTACAACATTTAAAAAAAAACTTTTAAAATTAAACATATTTTGGAGTTGATGTGCAATACAACAAATTTTCATGGGGGGGAAACAGCATTTTTTTACAACAATTTCCATTCTAGATTCTCATATAATAAATTCAGGTCATGCGGCACTCCTGGTATGGCCAAAATCTTTTGGATGCAGTTTTGGTTTACTCTGTCTGGATTCTCTTGTTGTTCCTCTTTTAGGCCAAAGTCATAAAAAATCATTGGAAGTTGTTGCAACGTTGCCCACAATAGGCTTGTTCCACAGGTCTTACGGGTTTACTTGGACACACAAGCTTACCCTGGAGCTCCTCTGGATGCAGGTGCCTCGCGGACCTGTCCTAGTTGCCCAGGATAGAAACCACAGACATCCTTTCCAGGATGAACACCTGAGCTGATGAAGCAAGCAAATAGAAGATAGTGAAGGTACAAGTAGGAGACCAGAGAGCAGGAATCCTGCCCAAGCTCTGGAAAAGCAATTTTTTTATATGGCAGTTGTGAAAAAGAAATCTTTTTGTCCCAATACAGAGCTTACAAATGAATAAGGGAATGACATTGATAACAAGACAAAATCTTGCATCTTTTGGAAAAATGTGAGTTTGTGCAGATGAAGGCACTTTTTAAAAAAAAAAAATTCAAGATGTAAAATCTGGGCAGACTCTTCCGTGCCCCCCCCCCCCCCCCCCCCCCGTACCCTCCTGAAATGCTAAGAGTCTTGAGCAGATTTTTTATACAACTAACTGATAGCCTGGTCTGTGCATGTAACGTGTGTTGTGTGGTTCAAGAGGCTTACCCTGGTTGCAAGATGGGTGCAGGATCTATAAACTCCCTTATAAACCCCTTTGCAGAGTACGACATGCCAAATTCCTACAAACAATGATGTAAAATGTTAATTTTTTTGTTAAGGAGCTGCTGATGGACCTAAAATTACTTGCTTACATGGCTTGAATGTATTAATCTCCATTTTGGTAGCAATATCTGCTATGGAATACCATACCTACCTATTAGGAATCCCCCAGGAAGAAAAGAACCAGTGTACGCATGTAAAGTAAAGGTTTTACAAAACGTTAAATTTTGCAGAGCTGTGGGAGTTTCTAGAAGGAGTTGTGCACAATATTAGTGGCAGGTCTTAGAGTAGAAACAAATGCAGGAACCAGTTAACTTATTTAAACAGCATTTTATAATTCAGGACAACAGAGAGCTGTTCTGTGACTCAAAGCAGAATTTCTTTGCAGACTGATTCATTATATCAGTGGGTCTGATGGTCTGCTCGTTTGTCACAATTAAGTAATAATTTATTCTACCTCCCAAGGAATGAAATTTGGCTGCTGTGTATAAAACAGTGACTCACCAGTATTTGGAAAACAAAGTAGATGTTTTCTGTATTTTGTTGCCCATCAGAGTCGGTGAATTATGTTTTGGCCAATCCATGGCAACTACTTCACTGGAGTGTGAATTAATATTGCAGCTCCAGGAGTTTGATGTTAAAATCGGTTCTCACCAGAGATCTTAGTCAGACTATTGTTTTGAATAGTATCATGACACAGCCGTCTTAGAAACTCCTTGAATACATCCACAGTTTGATTTTTTTTCTAAAACTAAGACCGTTGCTTCTTCCACTTAGTTGTAGAGCACGATGTAAAAACTCCTTATCCAATTCAGTCTACAAAAGAATGTATTTTCATGCTTTAGATAATTTCAGTCAATCTTGGAAAATGTAGCTATACAACATACAAAAGTGACAACTCCAACACTCACACACAATATGAGCTGTTGAGAATCACTGTTATATTTACCAACATTTCCATATCCCTGTCAGCCAGTTCTGCACAACTGTTGTCCTCATCATAGTCAGCAGCACCAACAGAGATTCCTCTCCTCTCCCCAACTCCTCCCCGGGGGTGATTCTTCTCCAGTTTTACCCTTAGTGTGGCTTCAGCAGGAAGCGTTCCTCATCCCTCATCTTTGGGAAATGGGGGGATGTTGGATCTTCCTTCTTTCAGCAGCAATCATGTATTCAGGTTGCCAACCCAGCTACCTGAGATAGTGCCAGTAGTGACTGTGTCTACAACAGAATTGACAAGCTTTCTTCCAAACCTGGGGTTGCTCACCTGCCTCCTGGTGTACAGTTCAAAGGCCCTCATGTCAGAATTTATCCTCCATCCTGGATACATCCAGCAGTATTTTCAAAATTTGCCATTTGAATGCCTAAGTTACAGCTTTCTCTTGAAACTTTGCACATAGAACTTCAGTTACAAGTCTCAGAAGCTTTTGAGACCTGATGTATTAAAAAAACTTATTGTGCCGTGAGCTAAAGTGACTTTGGTCTTAACAGACAAGGAATGTAAAGCCGAGTAGGAAGGAGAGAGCTTAAGACGGAGGTTAAATGGTTCATGTAGGGGCCTGCAGGGAGTCTGACAGACAAGAGAAAGTGCATCCAAATGCTACAGCCATACAATTAAAATTGCAGGGCCATCTGTAATGTACCTGCTCATGCTAAATAATAAATATCCATTAAAAAATATCCTAATCTTGTTTTTGAAGCTTATCAAACTTAACTCACTGAAGAAGGATTCTTTTTCCAGGATGAAATCCGTTCTGCTTTTGAAAACCAAGGAAGCCCATAGCAATAAAGTTTATTCAACTGTGTGGTTCCTGATTCACGCAGTGGGGTTACAGACTTAGATAAATCATGGAACAAAGATCAGGAAAGGGAAAGCTTGCAGGCACAGCCGTGGCAGCGGTCTGCCTGAGCTCCCTTTCACTTGCTAAGCTGCTGCAAGCAAAGTCCCTCTACCTCACTAAGCCCGGCTTTGTGGTGGTGCCTCCTTTCCCTACTGGCGTTGGAAGGGGCGTGCCCCTCAGCCTCGGGTCAAGGGAAGCAGTCCCACCAGTGTCAGCCTTGCGAGTGCATTTTTGAGGGCTGTTTGAGCCAATTTACTAGCAGTGTTGCAGTTGATTATATACACATCTAAAATGGTGTCATACTGAAGGTGTAAGGAGACTAAGAGCTAGACAGGGGAGGGGAGAAGCTAATCTATCAGCAAATCACTTGGAAACTTGTGCCCCTGCACATCTGAGCTACCATCCTGAGTGCTGCTGCACTTCGGAAGATTAGGGTCTGCTAGTCCTCAGGTTGCATCCTTCTCGGGTTACTCCTAGATGTAGGAGTATCTCTGGACAGTGGTGAAGTTTAAAGAAGAAAGTCAATGGGTGAGAAAGCAAAAAAGATCTGACACAGGAGGGAGTCCAGGGTTGGGTCTTTAAGGGTAAACATTTTCTGATGTTCTATTGGACATGCTCTCCCATACATCTTAGTTGCTGTAGACAGAAGGTAAAGCTTTCTTTAACCTTTCTGGAATTAGAAATGTAGGCGTAATTTGAGTCAGGATTTTTTTTTATGCACCCTTCTGTCATATGAGCTATGAACTACATCTTAGCACCAAAACAGGGAGACTTCAGGAAGGATGAGGTGGGGCAGGGAAGAAGGAAGAACTTTGTTTTCTTCTGAGACACAGACCCCTGGAGCCAGGAGGGATCGTGAGGGGCCTTGAGTCAGCGGGGCCTGGGATGGGAGGAAGGTTTCTGCCTTCGATGATTCAGACACTTGCCTAACCTCCTATCCTGAGACTTCACAGCCTCCCTGATGATCTGCTCCAGTGTTTCACCCTTAGAAAGTTTCTCCTACCATCCACTCAGATCCCTCCCTCTGCAATTTAAGCTTTCTGTTCGGTGGTCTGTTTGCTATGGATAGGGAGGACGGATTATTCCCTTTTTCTCTGAAGCAATATTTCGGGTATTTGCTACATCCCAGTTGTTTTTTCCTCAGGCTGATCAATTCTCTGAAGCTCTGCTTGGAGGTAATTTTTAGATATCTCCAAGGCTGTTTGGGTTTTTTTCTCTGTCACTGGGGAGTTGGGACCTGAAAATGGTCACAGTTTGTTCACTGATGTCTGCAGTGCTGAGTGGAAATGATGGATGACATCATGTGTCTTGCATCAGGAAATCTAGTTTTGT
Source organism: Strix uralensis (assembly GCF_047716275.1). NCBI lineage: Eukaryota > Metazoa > Chordata > Aves > Strigiformes > Strigidae > Strix > Strix uralensis. The sequence goes on along the minus strand of NC_133974.1, from coordinate 89,008,645 downwards.
TCTAGTATGATATTTCCCATCTTTCCCATGGCATAGCTTTGCTGATTCATATTTCGCTCCATTTTGCCTTTGCTCTATTGATATTTTTTTTTGCTTACACGTAGAAACTTGCCCACAGCCTTACTGCATTGCAGCCTATTTTTCTCAGACCATTTCTCCGATTTGTTAAAATAATTTTGAACTGTTTTCTAATGTACTTTCAGTTCCTCTCAGCTTTGCATCACCTGCACATTTGTTAAGTACACTCTGTCCCATCGCTGACTTCACCAATGAAAAATTTGAATTGTATGGAAGCAGGACCGTTCAGTGAATACATTTTGCTGTTTTGATGGTGAACCACTTCCCATGGTGTGATTTTTTTTTTCCCCTGACCAATTCTGCACCTACCTCAAAGCAGTTTTATCTAGACCACATTCCTTCATTTGCTTATGAAAACATCCTGCAAGTCTGAACATGTCACCATTTGAGCTGATACCAGTAGCTTGCTAATGCTGTCAAGAAAACATCCTAATCTTCACCTTATGGTTGCTGAGCCTTGTGCCAAACCAGTTTGCTTTGCTAAACAGGCAGAAAACCAGTGAAAAATAAGCAAAGAGGTGCCTGCGGGTTCAGCGGGTTGACTTGGCCCAGCAGAGACCCGGGAGCAGTGGAGGTGCCACCAGGGAGGGGATGAGACTCAACCACAACGCATAACTTCACACTGAGCCAGCGTCAGGGCCTTGCCAAAGCCTGGAGGTGGTGTTTGCTGCTTCCCATGAGGAGAAAGGTTGAGTTTGCCTGTTGGATAAAGAATTGGGAGGCAAATACAAACGATGTTTTCATTAATTTCTAGCTATTCGTAACTTAACCACAACTAATGATTAAGTCTAAGGTGATCTTAGGTAATCTTTAATCAGGTGATTTTTTTTGGGCCACTTTTTTGTGTGAGAACACCCTGAACATACTTGTTTAATCAACCACAATTCATTAATTAATATGGGTGACAGCTCTGTGTACTGAATCACCAAAAAGTAATTCCAAAAAGGACATACATGTCTCACATGTGTTCCCTCTCACTTACCTCGGTATACAGCTGCTCCACGGCAGGATGGAAAGATGGGTTTTCTCCACATTGACCACCCTGCTCGCTCCAGGCCCTGGCCAACCCTGCAGGAGCCCAGTTCCTCTCATTGGATTCAGTCCTGACGTTTTGCAACCCTTCTGTCTTCCTGTTTTCTCCCCCCTGACGAAATTTTGTCAACCAGGTGATCTTGGTACAGGTGGAGACTTGTCCTGGGAAGAGCAGCCTGCAAGCACTGGGACTGCACAGGAGACGAGAGGCAGAAGGTGATAGCGGCAGAGGGCATGTCCCTGAGCTGGCCCTGGGCTTTGCTGTGTTGGTGGTTTAGAAGAGAAAGAGCAATTTACAAATTCAGCACAGTCAGTAAGAGAGAAAATTAGACACAGTAAATAAAGAAACCTGCAAAGTTATTTTTATAGTCATTCTTGAGGGCAGAGCTGGAATTTAAAAGCCTCTTGGCTGCGACAGTGGTCCTGCTTACAGCTGTGGTCTGTGCCCAGTAGCAGGTGAGTGGGAGATTTCATTCCTTATTGTAAGAAAATCAACTCATTCCTATTATCTTTTTCTTTTTTAAATAAAGAAAAAGAAAGGATTGAGAAGATTAGCCTCTTTCCTGTCAACTTACCCTGAATAGTTTCCCAACGCTGCACTAGCTCACACTAAACATTTCCCTTCAGATGCTGTCCTCTTGCAAAGGCTTTTCAAAGGGAGACAGCTGAAGACCTGAACTTTGCTGGCAAGCCAAAAGCGAGCACCTTTGCCACCTGAGAGCTGCCGTCCCGGTCCAGCACTGGGCAGCCTGCTGTTTGCCGAGAGACAAAGGGAGCCACATCTGAGCTGTGCTGAGGCTGCACTTGCAGGAAGAAACCTAACGATTCTTATTTACCAAATTGACAAAATCCTATCATTGCAATTAAGGGGATATGTAATTAACTGTGTCTTAATTACAGCAGCTGCCACTTCATCTGAATGCAGCAATTTACAGAGAAACTGGGGGAGATGCTTTAAATTCGTGTGTGTAAACAGCGCAAGCACAAACAGCGCAGCCTGTGTGACTCCTGGGGGTGCGATGGCCTGTCCCTGGGGGGCACAGGGTGAAAGTGAAGGCTCACTGGCTGCCGGCCTGCCTGGCCAGGATGGCCTCTGGAAATGCCTGCAGGAGGCAGAGAGCTTTTGAAAACCCCACTGTGAACCTACTGCCCAGGGGTTTTCAGGTGCTTTGCTCCACCTCGGCTTGCCAAGCTGCAGGGCTGAATGTTGCCCAATGCCACAAAGACCTTCTGACAGAGAAATGTTTTTAAAGAGCTTCTTACCCTTGACTCCCAGCCTCTGTAGGAGTGCAAGCCCCCGTTGCGTGTGCCAAGGTGTACTGGGCGAGATTCATTTCCCTTGGTCTCTTGCCGTGTGCTTTCATGGCTTCATCACTCTGGGCGGGCAGGAGCAAACTGTGCAAAGGGGTGGTGGTAGTACACGCTCTGCCAGCCTGTTTACTTTTTGTCCCCCCACCGGCTGTGCTGCTGGGGACCAGGCAGACCCTGTCCAGCCGCTGCAGGTCTCCATGACGTTTTCAAAGGGTTTGCACCCTTTGCTGCTGCAGCCTTCCCCAGCTTACGTGAGTCATTTCCTGAGAGCTGCTGCAGACTTCCAGGGTGGACAAGTTTTCCCTCCTGAGGTACCCAGAAGGTCACGGTGTTTGTGGATACACTTGGGTGCAAAACACCCGGGTTTCACCACCTTTCCAGCCTGCCTCAGTGGTTCCCTCCTCTCGCTTCCTGCCTGTAATTTGGTGACTGGCTGTGCTGGTTTAGGGTAGAGATTTGTGATGGGATGGACATGGTTTTCCATACCTGGAGAGACAGCTTGAGGTTCCCTGTTCTTCTAAGGCAAGAGCCATGGGTGCTTAGAAGGTAGGAAGAGGGTGCTGGTTCACCGAGACCTCCTGCCAGATGTGCTGCCCAACAGCCACTCCTCCTGGAGATCATGCTGAGGAGCCGCATCATCCCTCTGTGCCTCAACTTACCCACCAGTTACAGGCTCAGAGAACTCGCTTGACCTCAGCATGCAGCATCTGTGCGTTGGGTACAGCTCACAAATACTGAGCTAAGCCCAGAAGGCACTTATTGCTGAGCTGCAGCTTGGAAGGAGCCGTGAATCCCCCTCCACCAGTGCTAACAAATAGCATTGATGCTACAAAGGCTAAGGACTGCGTCTGCTGAAGTCGGTAGACATCAGTTGGGCTCCATAATTCAGCTGCATTGATTTGTCCCATATGTTTCACACGTGACATAAAGCTTCTCTCTATCAAGCCAGCACAGGAAGGATATCCTGCTCGGTACCAGCAATGCTCCTCTGGTTCCCTAACTGAAACCTAAACAATTTTCCGAATATTTTCAGTACCGTGCGGCATCAAAAAAGACTGGCTTATTAATATGCACATCAAGAATTTGAAAAGATGAGATAACATCCTGTCACTGTTTAAATGGCGACATGAGCTCCCATGGACGCTGGTGCGACCAGAATTTCACCAACCACTACCACTCAGCTGTCACAAGCTATCTTCACATCATGCTGCGGGCCTCCGGATTGCAGGCAACGGCACATTGAGGGAAACAAAAGCACAGTTAAAACTTGTTAAAACTTGTCCATATGAATCTCTTAAAAAGCACTTAGTCTTTTTAGATTTACATGCTGCATGAGGCTTCATGGAAAACTTCTGAAGTACTTTCTTCTGTCTTTTTGGGATGTACTGCTACCCGCATGGTGTTTTTAATGTCAGTTATATTTTCATGGATACATGTGCTTTGTTTCATTGACCTTCGTATTTTGCTGCCCACATTTTGAAAAGTAAAATAATAGAAAATTCTGTCTCAGTTATTTCCATGGCACTTGTCTGTTGTGTTACTGGCTATGCTCTGGGTATGGTTGTAGCAGGAGAAATTAAATAAAAAAATAGAAGAAAACAAAGCATCCTTTCAATTTGTTTAACCAAAGTGGAGTGTCTAGGCAGGAGTGATGTAATTTTCATAGCTGACGAGCACTTCAGCTTTCACTGATGTAATTTGCAGGCTCCAGTATGGGTGCCAGGCATGTAGCTTTCGGTAACAGGATTTGGAAATGCCACTCAAAGCTTCTCATTGCCGTCCAAGTGTTCTTAGCAATGAGCAGAAAAGAAATGCAGAAAATATCAAACACCAGAAGAATGTTTTTTCTCCCAGTTCCCCATTTGATAGCTGCAGGGTTTTGTCCCACCCTACTGACACTACCATCTTCATAGGACACATAAAATTCTGTCAGCACAGTCACCTACTGAAGACCTCCCTTGACCGTGCCATAGGCTAAGTGAATTATGTTTGCTCTCCCACTCATAAATCTGGACAGATGAATCTGCGGTTAGTCACACTTAGGCAGTTTATATTCAAGCATCTGTTACACAGTTAAAAATGGGGCTTTTTTACATCAAGGTGTTTGACAGCAGAGAATGTCCAGGAGGTGGGGTGGCAGTGCTGTCGGTCTATGAAAGCCCTCCCTCCCCTTCCCTCCTGTACCCTACCTACCCTACCCTACCCCTGTTGTTTCAGCAGCTGAGATCCCTAGATTAGAGGGACTTGCTGGTTTTTGCTAATGCACCTCCCCTCTGACCCATGCCATCTCTGTTACCCAGATGCTGGCCCCTCTCTGCAGGAAGCAGGCAGGGGCTGCAGGCTCTACCAAATTGCAGGGTGTGAACAAAGGACCATGAGGAACTGGAATGAGATCACCAAATCCATTTGATTTATTCAGGATTTGAGCCTAGGTCTTCTGGGTGAAAGTGAGTACGTTAGCCCACTGTGGGAGTTAATTCCTTGCCTAGTCATTATTCAGGCATCATTAAAGTATGCATTGTGCTGGAGGTCAAATCAGATTACTCTAAAGAATTTGGAATGGGAAAAATGCTGGGGGTTTTTCATCAGCCTAAGTGTTTGGTTATCTCAGTGTTTAGCTATTTATATTGTGCCTGTCACTGTGGCATGCTACTGTATAAACAAAGAGATGCTCTAAATCTCTTATTATTTTAATGGCATTAATGTTCTTCAGCTGGGGAAAAAAGAAAATAATTTGCCCCTGGAAGATAACAGAGTAAGTGGTTTAACGTAAACAGCAGCTCTGGGAAAACTGCTCTTACAGGCTCACCCAGGCAGAACGGGTCCCGCAGCTCTGCCTCGGCTGGCACCAACAGCCGCCCAGTCGCACCTGGAGATACTGCTACCCTCTCCCTCTCCTAACGCCAGGGACAAGCCCCTGCTGCTGCAAGAGGGGCTACCCTGCAATAGCAAAAACTCGAAGGAGGATGACAGCCTGGATCTATTTAACACTTACGAGAGAAAGAGGAGCAGCACTGCATGACTCTGAGCTCTCCTGCACGAGTGTAACTTTGAGCAGAGCTCTCCTCTGCAGAGGTAAGCTGGGTGCCTTCTTCAAATCATACGCTCTGGCACCAGGGGGGAGAAGCAACACATGGGCTGGATCAAGGAGTATTCATTTCTTGGCGATTCACAAAGATACAACTTGTAATTGCAGATCCAGACATATGCTTCCCTTATCACAGAAAAGAAAAATGCTGGGATAATAGCTCCATGCTGGAGGGGGATCAGCGAGGCAGAAGCAGGAGCAAATGAGGAGTGCAAGAAGTCAGCTCCAATCCTGGAGACACCTGCCTGGCTTTCTGGTTGTGGTAGCAAGGGGAAAGGACCCGGGAACTGGAAGCAACTTGAAAACCAGATCTAATCGGTCTGTAACTGTGAAAGAAGATGATGGTCCCCTCTGGGGACACGATGGCTGTGGAGGAAGTCTAAATACTAAGACTATTTTAGTTCTGAGAGACAGTGCTCGAGGGAGTCTTGGTGTCTGGCATGCTTGTGTGAGGAAGAGAAAGGAACGGCAGAGCACCAACTGGCCGTGTTGGGGCTAACGGGCAAAAGGACCGCCCCAAGGCTGAAAGCCTCCCTCGATTTAAATCTGAGGGGTTTTTTTAGCCTTGTTTCATGTGTAAATGAAGATCAGATGATCACTCTGTTAGCTCCCTTCAGATGACTCCCAAACTTTCTGACCAGCTTGATGAAGGTGATGTTCTCAAAGACGTTCAGTCCCTGCAGGTCAATTCCTTTGTGCAAACAGGCACGTGAGAAGAAAACACAAACCTGGACCTGCAGGATCTCAGGTGCATCGTTAGGTGCCATGAAGGAAAGAGGGTTTATGAGCATCGCAGCTGCAGATCTGTGCCTTCTGCCTTGCAAAATAGAGAAATTGCTAAAGGAAGCACATTAGACAAGGGGTAATTCAGGAGCAGGACACGCAGTTGTAGGGATCCAAGCTTCGTACACTCATCTGCCCAGCAGTACTTATTTGTAATTCAACTCAAACTGAATCCTAAATTTCCATGGGCTTCTCCATCCAGGGACTGAAACATGTTCATGTAGTTGGAAATCCACAAGGGGATATGTGTGTCCTGAGCACAGGACTCAACACAAGCCCCAATATTCAAGGAGTTTAGAAGACATCAGAGATGTACTGAGCTGCACTGAGGTGTACTGAGATGTACTGAGCACAGTGCCCTGTCAGCATGGGAGAACAGGACCGAGGGGTGCACAAACCCAAAAGCAGGAGGAGCTCCCTCCCGCCATCTTCACCATGTGTGAGGGGCTGAGATAGACTGGAATTCCCCTCGAGGCACTTCCAGACCCACTGGCTATGAATCCCATATAGAGCTTAAACAGTGTATACCCAAAATGTCTTTGTTCCTGGCCAATAATGCAGGGAGCAGAGACCACTAAGCACTAGACAAGGATCCAAGCCACGGCATTTATGTTTCAACCTAGCATGCAGGGGGCTGGCTTTGCACGTTAAAAGAGAGATACAAAGTGCTGCCTCTAAATGTCCTGGTTCAGACCTTATCTTCACCCTGCAGCAAGGGATCTTGGAAGCACAGCATCAGATCAACTTCCTGAGGAGGAAATTATTTGATGCATGGAGTCCCACTGGTGAAAAACACTTTGCGCCATGCCAGGGATGGTCCTGCTCTTGCATGCACCTGGATTTCACCCAAGGCAGATCCATGCCTTCATCAGCATCAAGAACCATCTAGCAGCCGTGTGCTTCTATACACTGAAATGCGCAAAATAGGGGGCAGTCATGTATTGGAGTGACAGACGTTCAGGTACTGGGGGAGCCTGGAAAAGTGTCCTTTGTGGCTGCTTTTGCCTTCTCCCCCAATTCACCTGGACCAGCTCCTTGTTGCCTACCCTTTCACTGACCTAACAGCCTTATACCTTCAGTACCACACTTTTTCAGGATACTGGCAGGAGTCTCTGAGTGTAGCAACTCCTTCCGCATGGTATGTGATGGCATTCGGGGCTGACCTCCCACAAGTGGTGGGACAGGAGGCTTGTGAGCCAACGCATCTCTGTGGGGCAGGACCCCTAATGTGCAAATACCCACTTCAGCATGGCTTTGTTTTTCTGGTAGCATGGACTCATTTTACAAGCTGAACTTGGATGACTGCACTCCTACGGTGTTGCGCCTGCCTGCTCCAGCCTGGCAGGTTGACAAGGTCACGAATTTGGCAATAGTCAGCCTGTAGCGACTGCAGGAGGGTGGGAATGGGAGACACTGCCACGTTCTCTTGTAGGGGTGGGGCTGCCTGAGAGGGACCTAAACACGCTTGATGCTGGCTGGGTGTACCTGTGGGTGTGTGAAAGCCAGGAACCTGCTGACAGTCTGCCCTGCACAACCATTGGGCCATTCTTTTTTGTTTTCAATGTTAAAGATATATTACAAAAGAATTACACTGGGGATTGCTAATTTAACCTTTGATGGAAACCATTTAGCACCTCAGTGGAAGACTGTGATGCTTACCTCTTGTTCTCCAGCAGTAGCAGTATCCAGTGACATCTTTTAAAAAACAACTGGGGCAGAAGTGATGCTTATTCTGTGAAATAGGTCAAACGTGATGTGACACCTTATCTGTTTAGCTGTGAACCCCACCATTGCTACTCAGCCTCCGTATTGATTATCTGATGGTTTTAAAATGCTCCTGAAACCTTTGCCTGTCACCTCATATAATTGCATTAAGGAGTAACCACTGGACCTATGTCCTTCCAGCTCGGAGGATCCAATTATTGTTTCTCATTTCTGTAGCCAGGAAAAGAGAGAGGGCCATCTTAATGCACAGATGGCCTGCGATTTACATCAGGAGCCATGGGGTTAGGGACTGTCCCAGCACAGGAAGCTCACTAGCTTTTCTTGTATTGAACTGTCTGCAAATGATGTGTAGTCAAAATCCTGGCCACCTGTGGCCATTAAAGATCCAGTGGTCCTTTTTGCAAGACTAGCACCCACTTCCTGAACACATTCGAGGGGGGTGTGTGTGTGTGTGTGTGTGTGTGTTAGTGTGTGTCTGTATGCACTGGTGGAAATACACTCCAGCTTCCTAAAGTCTACTTCCTGACTAAATTGCAAGAAAGAGGCATTATCTCCTTCCTGCTCTGAGTTTTGCCATAATGTTATTAAACTGTAGGCAATCAAATAATTACTGCATATTGCCCCAGAGCTGGGAACATTTTCACTGTGAATTCAGGAGTTCCAAACGTCTTGTTTCAGTTTGTGAAGTGCCTGGGAATGGCGCTTGCTGCCTTGAGAAGAGCTCTTCAGTCCTGCAGGCATTTTTATGAGGCTGTAAAATGTCCCCAAGTCTGCTAAAGACTGAAATATTAGAAAAAAAAAAATGGCCACACTTTTAAGCTTTGCCTTAAATCATTGGATTTGTATGAAAGATTAAAACATCCATGCAGGAACTGAACTGTTGGGGAGGAAGCTCGGCTCTGACAACAGCAACAGTGCAGCCATGTCATGAGTAGGTGCTTCGTGGCATAGGGTGGAAATGTCTGGAAGAGACACCAACCACACTCGGGCTCGTTCTTCCCTAATTGCATGACTTTTATTGAGGAATACACAACATGAGCACTTAAAATTAGACTGTGAGAGCTCTTGCTTAAATGAAGAGACTGTCAATATTTGCAGAGTGATGCTTGGGCTCACCCAGACGGTATCTGAGTACATCGCACTTGAATGGCTGAATACATGGAGCACTCTCTTCCCTTTCTCTGCTTAATGAAAAACAAAATGGGAGAGCCTGATTTTGCTTTTCAGATTCATTGTGTTCACGTTTTTTCCAGATGCTCCCAAACTTGGTCTTGACTTTTCAGCAACTACTTCAAATAGCAGACGCAGCACAATGACACGTACTGGCCTAAGACTACATGACAAACAAAAGAGAAGGGGGAAAATAAAAAAAAGACTTTTTTTCCCAAATGTTGTACGTTTCTTCTTCTCTGATCTCCCTTTCTCTCTGGGTTGTTAGATGAAATACCCAGAGCAGACATTGACTGGTTCCGGAAGCAGAGCGGGAGTACGTTGCCTGGAGGCTGAATTGAATTGTAACACAGCGTGATCTTGCCAGGATGGCTAGGTAAAGCATCCCATACCACACCCTCATTTCTTGCACTTTTATCACTAAGAAATCATAATTTTGAAGCTGATGGGCATTACCATCCCAGGTGGCTTGCATCTCTTTGTGAATTTTTTATTTTACTTTGCTGGAATAGCAGGACATGAGAGCCTGGTCTGAGGCAATTTCATGCTTCTCTGTTGGATCCGTAGTGCTGCAGGCTCAAAGTATCCTCAGTGAAGGCTTCTGCCCTCTAATCTTTCTGTGCTCAAGGCATTTCTTACCCATCCCTGACCTCTGATCCCCTTGGTATCTCTGGCTTTTGCAGGCAGTTAGCTGCCCTCCCTTGCAAAACCCTCCTGGTCTCTGTCTCCCAGATGGCAGGGAGGCTGATTCCCACTTTAGGGGATAGAAAGTCTTGCAATCCACAGCAAGTGCGGCTGCTTCCCTGCCCCATTGCATCCATCGCCCTGCACGCACCTTGCTGGGTACCTCCGCAGCGAACAGCAAGAGCATGGGTGCAGTTCACCTAACAGCACTTCCCACCACTTCCATCTAGATCTCCAATTAATAAAAGTCTTGTAAGCCTTTGAGTACTTTATAAAGCAGGCTGAGTATTATTATCTTCCCCATACAGCTGGGGAAACTACAGCTCAGTTGCTTGCTAAAAGTCATATCACAATGACGACCTTGGTTTCCATTTTCCTGAACCGATGTCCTGGACATGGCATCATGATGCATCCACTCATTCCCCCATTTCTTCACGCAGCAGGTCCCTGAATGCGCGGAGATGTTCCACACCCTGGGAGCACTTGCTGGCCCATCCCGGAGGTCAGGGGTTACAATTTCCAAGCCTGATTTCCTGGAACAAACCAGCCATAAAAGCAGAAGTATCTGACAAATTTGGTCTGGCACAGACTGTTCAGTGCAAATCTTAATGCAAATAAGATAAATGTCAGTGCTAAAAGAAAAAGAGTATTTAGGAAAAAAATAAAAAATCTTGTGCTGTTTTGTGGCATTTGTGCATAAAATAATGAGACCAAATATATCACCATTGGATTTGAGCCAGATAAGTTCATAACGTCTAATCCAGCTGGTGGATCATGACTCCCTTCATTATTTAAAGCAATGCTGTGGGAAAAGACACACAGCAAAGCTAACAAGATGGTGCTTGAGCTGCCATACTCCTGGCAGCTGAACAAATGCAGCGTGCGTTTTCTCACACCAGCAGGGAGAGGAAAGGAAAATGTGGAGCTAACGAGGAGCCCAGCATCCCCTCACGACACAGACTGAGCCTCACCCGCTGCCATCTCCCCTGCAGTCTGGCTCTGTTCGTCTCAAGTGACAGTGTTTCCCTGCTCCTTCTGACCACAGTCCTGAGGTTTGTAAGGTGGTGTGATAGCCAGCCAGGACAAGGCTGTGCTGGAGCAGAGCGGTCCATCTGGCTCTCCAGCCTGCCCCTCCGACACTGGAAGCCAGGCGACAAGCACCTACCTTGCAATGCTTCCTGTAAGCACGCTTCTCAGCAGCTCAGGGATGGAGCCAGAGGTGGTAACTTTCACAGATCAGCCCTTCAGTGATTTATTTTCTACTCCCAATTCACCCAGTCTCCCACACAAACTTTGTGGGTCATGGCATCAGTGTGGAGATCATGTCTTGGTTGCATCCTCTCACAATACTCTCAGCCATCTTCTCCTCTCCCACACTTCTGCCTCCTTGCTTGTATCTCCTCTGCAACCCAGCTGATGGGGCCTCCCAGTTTTTGGCACTGTTGATTAGGGGACAGTCTAGGCCCCACCACAAACCTGTCCCTGCACATGGTCCCCCTGCCTGTCCCCTGTGGGTCTTGTGGGGCTCCCTCGCAGGAGCTGGTGGACATCACCCCAGGACCGCTGGCACATTCCCATCCCCAAAGAACCTCCAGCAGCTTCCAGCTCCAGAAGGCGTCATGCTGCCTTGTGTTTAAGATGATGTTTTTCTAGGCTGCAAGCACCGTAGGTCCAGCATGGCTGCCATGGCAGGGAGGACACGAGGCCTCTGTGTAACTCAGGCTGTAGAGCTTGGCTCAGAGGTGGCCATGTGTGCGTGTCTGCATCTTTCTGTGTCATAGTGGGGAGATTGATCGGGGTGCAACGACATTGGCACACACGACTCTGCTTCTCTTCCTTTGCAGGTCTTTCAGCTCTTCTTCGCCTGTTTTGGAAGCGGGTTTCTGTGGTAAAAATAAAAGGACACTCTTGCTTCACTGCTCATGATATTTAGCTGCTAGGACAAAGCATTTTTTATTTTTCCAGGTAAAATTAAAAAAAGATATCCTGATCATGACATTTGTTTTCCCTCTGAGGTTTTTCTCCAGGAACGTTGATTCTTGTGTCGGAGAGCTTGTTGGGCACCTCAGAGAGCTTGGCACTTGTCAGCACAGTCCTTAATTGATGCATCAACAGGGCTGTCGCATCTCTCAAGCATCTCCCAAATATATGAGATACACAGACATAAATAAAAGCTCGAGGCACAACCAAAAGTACAAAAGTATGATTAAATAACTTCATTACAAATCAATTTTCACCTGCTTTTTTTCTCCTCTGTCTCAGTCTGACAAACTCCTCTGTCATCCATCCAGGCTTCCAAGAAAAAAAGCAGGACAAGGCAAACATTACCTTCTATGGTGGGAAAACAAATTGACCCCTCTTTGTATTGTAAGTGAATTTTTCCAGTTCTCTTCACACAAAACAAAGAATACAATGTTATTCACGTATTCGTACACCGGCATCTGAGTCTTGGAGCTCAAACAAGAGGAGACAAAGAGCAGGAAACAGAAAAAGCTGTACTGAAGTGCTGGTGTTCCAGGAGATGGGTGAGAATGAGGAAGAACGAGAGGTGTAAACATAACCCATAAACACCCAGAAATAGGTGTGGTGCTTTCACCATGTGCTCAGCACCTGCCCGGGGATAGTTTCCTTGGAGGGCAAACATTAACTGCCCAGGGGCTGAGCTCAGGAGGCAATCCTTTAGGCAACGATTCAGGGTGGAGGGAGCAGAGGCCAGGTCTGGACTGTGGGGAGACTAGGAGGGGCAGCAGGACGGTGCCTGCTCCTGCTCGGAGGATGCTGAGCGTCAGAGCCCTGAGGCTCAGGAAGCTGAGTGTCTGGCTGGGCGCTGGCTCCAGCACTGCGGTTGCTGCTGGCTCTGCAGCTCTGCTGGCTGTTTTGCTGAGCCAATTTGGGGGGCCCGCCAGGCTGCTGCTTTCCTCAGGCTCCCAAATCTCAAAACATGCACACTTGCTGTGGCCTAGCCTTGGGCTGAGCTTTGGGAAAAGCGATGTGCTTGCGCCTGCACGGTGGGGTGAGGCATGTGCCAGAGAAAGGGAGCGGGACAGTTGCTGCAGCACCACCTCCACAGACCATGTGCGGTTACGCAAACACATCCTTTCTACTCCTTAAGGCCACTTTTGGGTTTTCCTTGAAGGAAACGCCTCCGCTTTTGCTCTCCTGGTGCTTTGGATGCAGCCCTGCAGGCATGGGACCAGGCTGGGGAGGAGGATGCTGTGGGGAGCAGGAGCAGGGACAGGGATGGGGACAGAGGCAGGGACAGAAACGGGGACAGGGAAGCCCATGAGATGCTACCGAACCACAGAGGAAAAAGCCAAGAGGCCTCCAGAGCTCCTCCTAGCAGCCTCCTAGAGCAAGTGTTAGTCCATTTTTTATGTTCGGACATTGGCTGAGTGTTAAAAAGTTTTGCAAAGTGATGGCGGCAGCCCAGGCACAAACCCTCCCGCCATCCCTCCAGAGAAACGCGAGGTGCCGAGCAGGCTTGGGCATCTGTACACCCTCCCCGCCCCGAGGAAGATGTTGGGCACAGAGGCTCAGCCCCGGTGTTAATTGCCCCAACCTGCCAGTTCCCCGGGGTGCCAAAGGTTCGATTTTGCAAGGCGGGGAGGGCCCCGCGGGGCTCCCGATGGTTTGCGCCAGGCCCCTGTGGCGAGCTGGATGCTGCCGAGGGGTAGGGGAAGTAGGGGAAGCAGAGGCGGCGTCCTCGGGGACTCGCAACAACGCACCATCCAATTTATTGTTTTGGTTTGTTTGTCGTTTCCTCTCGAAGGACCCAAAGCCGGGGGCCTACCGCAGGGGGGGCGGGCTCCCGCCCGTCGCCCGGGGCCCGCGCCGCCTGGGCAGCACCCCCCTACCCCCCGCAGGCGCCCCGGGGACCCCCGGCAACCCCGGCGGCGGCAGCAGCAGCCTGAGGCCGCGGGCCCAAGGCCGCCGGCAGCCCCGAGCGACGCGGGCCGGGGCAGCGGGGCGGGGCGGGCGGCGGGGCCCCGGGGCGGCGGCGGGCGGGCGGCAGGTGGAGCCGCGGCGCCGCGGCGGGCTGCGGGGCGGGCCGGGCCCGGCGGACGCTAGAGGTCTCCCGCCGCTCACGGTTAGGCCGGGCCGGGCCGTGCCGGGCCGGGCGCTGAAGCGGGCGGGTGGTGAGGGCCGGCGGCCTCCCCTCCGCGGCCCGGGCAGCGCCTCCGCCCCGCGCCGCTCTGCCGCCGGCCGCGGAGGGCGGCTCGACCCGCGGCGCCGGGCTGCCCGCCCGTAGCCACCGCCGGGGCCGCCGGAACGTGGGCAGCGGGGAGCAGGGCGGGGGCGCCGGGGGCGAACGGGGGTTTTCCAAGCGAGTGAGCCCCCGCGGCATTAATGCGCCTTTGTTTTTTCCCTTCTTTTTCTGCCGTGTCGTACAAGGTGCGTGTCCCGCCGGCTTGTCCGCGGCACCTGCAGGTGTCCGGCGGCCGAGGGGCGGCCGAGGGGCGGCCGGGCCCTGCCGAGCCCCGGGCGGGGCGGCGGCGCTGGGCCGGGGCCTGCCCGCCCGCTTTGTCTCTTTGTTCCCAGCGCCCCGCGGTGCACGCGCCGCAGCGGCGCTCCGAGGTGCCTCTGCCCTGAAAGGCGGGAGAGAATTAAAGCAGTGACCGGTTTAAAAGGGGATTTCACTGGCTGATCTTAGGGCTCTGATGAGTCCAGACTATAAAACCTGACTGAGAACTGAACGACAATCGAGAGTGCAGGAGGTGGTTTTTTTTTTTTTTTTTTTTTGCCTTCCCCCAGAGACTCTGGGTTTTGTTTCAGAAACTTCATAGGCGTAGGAGCTGGCTGCAAAGGTTGAACAAGATCTATTCCAAGTTTTATCTGCCTCACAAAAGTCATTTTGGCAGCCAGGGAACCGACAAGACCTGAATCCAAAACCCAGCAGAAGTTCCCTGTTAGAAACTTTAGAGCAGGAAAATGTCTAGCACTTCGAAACAATGTAGGCTTTCATGTGAAGCTCTTTGCAAACTTACAGTAAAAAGTTCTTGGATTAAACCCTGTTTACTTGCATCGCATGGTGACACCAAGTCCAGGTTCCTGTAGCCAAGGCGAAGGGCCGGCAAGAGTGTGTAAAAATCGGCTCTAAGTGCGTATTTGTGTATGGCACCAACACAAAAAAGCTGTGACAAGCAACTGAATGAAGTAAATGCTTTTCCTACCGGAGTAGTTCAGTGAGTGCATCTGAGGCCATTCCTCTTCTCCTTTCTAGTTTGACATTTTCCTGGCCCTGTATGCTAATGGAAACCGTCCTAAACTAGCAGGTATCACCTGCCCCTGCAGCGAAGCAGCATCTCCCTCTCCTAGTACTTGCCACCAGTGAAAATTTCTGGAAACAAGTGAGAAAGCTGAGTTAAAAGGCTTTATCTTGCACTTGTAACACTGCTGCTGAATGTGATACAGACCGGTGAGAATCTGAACCCGTTACAAAACTGCCATTCAGCGTGGAAGCAAGTTTCTTGAGCATCATGTGTCCGCACGTTGCCCTTCCGAGGTCCCCGATACGAGGCTTTCCTCTGGCCGAAGATCTCTCAGGTGGGGCAGTGATTGCCAGGGGAGGAGATGATAGCCAAGGAAAGTGGAATTAGCCATAGTGCAGACATGGTTTGTTGTGTCACTGGTTCCCCTGGAAAAATACATTCATTTTACTCGTGATTTGAATTGCAGCTGCAGTGTGAATTGCAGAACCCTCTGTGCTGCGCCATGCACAACTGCATAATAACAGGACAGCGTGTTCTCCACTTGACTGCGATCCGAGCGGGGTGCTTCCTCGCACCCTGCCGAAATGGCCCCCAGCCAGTGCCCGTCAGCCTGGCTGGGGGGAGGGAAACCGGCTTCACTGGGAGCTGAGGGCACAATAATTTGCAGGAAGAAGAGCAGGAAGAAGTACTCCCAGTTTGTGGAAAACTTAAAGGTATCACAGAAGGCTGCAAAACCAAAAAGGCGGTTGGGTAAAGGATAATGCTGCAAAGAACAGGACTGGAGGATATTGGCTGTATATTAGGCTGCTTGCAGCCTCATGGGACTGAGTGTGTGTGGTAGCCATCAGTACAAAGGCTCCAGCTGTGTGGGGACATCAGGACTTTGGGAGTGACACCTGGAAGCTATTAGGCTTCATAGGAACAGTTCTCTGAGCTGCTCCAGGAAGACCGATGATTAAAACCAACATTAACCTTGAGCACGTATACTCAATGGCTGTCTGGATGTGGCAACTCTCCGAAGAACATTCTTGATCTTAATAACATCTTTTACCTAGGGAATCAAAACACCCTAATGCATGACCTCATGGCGTACAGGACAGTGGGGGAGTTAGTGCATGCAGGGGTCCCAACTCTGAGGCTGAGGAAGTCTCATTCCAGTGGTTTTTCTAATGGTATATTTACCTGCTTATGTGTGCCAGGTAAAGTGCACTGAGACATTTTAACCAGCATTTTTCAGGAGATGTTTCTTGTCTTGTCCTGAGAAACCTTGTCTGCATCCTGTTTCGGCTGCCCATCTCTTCCTAATAGTTGTTGTGCTACAGAGTTTAGATTTGAAAGAAGAAAAACTGCATGGACAGATGACCCAGAAACTTTCTGGAAGCACGATCAAGGCAGACATATAACTTCTTTGATGACTTTTTATATTTAAGTGCTTTCCTCCTCTGCTTTATTTCTGGGTTCACATCAACAGAGCTTTCTTATTTATCCACTTCAACTGTGATGTCTCCTTCCAGGCTGCTATTTAATTATTTTCCTGTAATATGCATCTGGAAGCATTGTAGTTTCTTTCCTCTGTATTACTGTGCATGTGATTTGTTTTCTTGCTATCCAGCTGGATCATGCTTTTTTATAGATGGAGATTTACTGAAGTAAGAATCCTTTCTCCAATTAAATGCTCTCAGTTAAAGAAATGATTCTCATTTTACGTGCAAAAGGATCTTGAAGCTGATCCAGGCAATAGAAGGTAATCGATATTTCCTCCTTGGTGAGGTGCTTTTTTTCCAAGTTGTTTGTGTTGTATCAAGGAGAGCACTGCATACTCAAAAGGTTATTCATAAATAATGAGCATACAGAAGTCTTGGCCATTGGCTGAATTGAAAACGGAGAGAGAACAAGCCCACAGCGCCTCCTGAAGCCAAGTGTCACTGTCAACATCTTCCCCAAAGTGTTGGCACTCATGATGGATTTGTGCTTTCCAGGAGGGTGCTTCCGAGCATGGGGAGTCTGGACCCAGGCAGGGTGATGCTCTGCCCACACTGAAAGGCAGAGTTCAATTTTAAGGCAAGAATTCCCTTTAGTACAGTAATCTGGGAGATGTCACAAATTTATGAATGTTGGAGCCATTCTTTATCATTTGAAGCTTTTCTTTGAGACCTGTACTCGGACAGCATACGCTGAAGATGAAATGTCAACTTAATCATTCTTCAGTGAGATGTTGCATTTTTTTTTTTCCTAAAGATACATTTAAAGGGCAACTTGTTTGCATAACACTTTCATATCCTTGGTCTTGAAGAGTCTTAAGGAGCCAGGACTATGATATGAAATCTAATATTCTTACCTTTTGCAGTGGCAGAGGACAGGGTGAAATGTCATTAAAAAATGTCTCAGTTCTCTTTGTAGAAGAGCATTGTGTAAACTGGGACATACAGTCGATGAAGGGTTAAAATAATAAATAGTGTTACAGTTTGGGGTTTTTTTATTGCCTTACCCCAGGCATTTACTGTGGGTTCTCTATGTGAAATGCGGTGGAATTATTGTGAAGACGTGTTGTTTAAATATTAAACATTAATGTTCTTCTTTTGATGGCGAAGCCAGTATTAAACCCGTTAATTTTTCATTAAAGCACCTAAAGCCAAATTTGTTTAAACTCTCAGTTTGCTGTCATCTTCATAATAGAAAACACCAAGTAAAAGCCACACAGACCTGAGAATAAATAGGAGTGAAATGTGGGAGCCAGCTCCAGGCTTCCTCGCAGGGCAGAGGGGAGATGAAGGGGAAGAGAGAAGCAGCAGGAGGGGAAGGAAGAAGAAAAGCAGCTCTGGGAAGAGAGGATGAGGGAGGAAAAGACGAGCATGTACAGAGCAACAGGAAGGGGTTTGTAAGTATTAAACACACCAGTACTTCTGCTCAGCAAAAGGCGTAAGCTCATGTCGGGTTGGAGATGGGTCAGCGTGGGGGGATGCTGCATGCTCATGTGGATGAGCCACTGTGGGCGAGTGAGGGACGTGGGGTTTCTGAGCTAGAGCTAGTGCTCTTGCAGCATTGCCAGGGGGAAATAAAGGCTGTGATACTTCACGGCCGAGTCTGGCCCCAGGTGCATTATTTTATCCCAGCGTGAGGGTGAGATGTGTGAGTCAGCTCCTGCTCGCTGTTCCTAACATCGAGGGCAGCACCTGTAAAATCACATCCAGGTGGGAGCCTGTACCTTCACCATTGTTTTGTGATCGCCGGCGAGAAAAATAACTCACAGGAGGTGTTTGTGTGTGATCCTTTGGAGCATAAATGATTTTAAGCTGTGGTTGGCGGGTACGGTAGTGGCTGGGCAGGGAGATGGAGTAGGAAGCGCTGGATGAGGCTGCATTTGCCAAGCAAGGAGAAGGATTTTACAGTAATTGAGATGTGAAATGCTGAGAGTCTTGACAAGAGTTTTAGCTGTACAGATGGGTAAGGAAGGCCATATCTCAGAGATGTTATGCAGAAAGAATCTGCAAGCAGCAGAGAGCGAGCTTGGATGTGAGCCCGGGGGAGGCACCCGTGGGAGCCGCTGCCCAGGTGACTGCGGAGCGACAGCGTGGAGCGATGGGTGGAGGGGTGGATGGAGGGATGGGTGGGTGTCTGGGTGGGGGGACAGGGTTGTGCGGAGTTATCAGAAACAGGGATCCACAAGAGGGAGAGGCAAAAGATGGGCAGCCCTGTTTTAACCTTGCTGTGTGCAAGCTGACGGCTGCTTGTCCACACAAAGCTGAGAGACTTCAGATTTTGATACGGGTAGGAGACAGGTCTCCAGTAAAGATCTAGGAGACAAAATAACATGTCCTCGTGGCTAACTAAGGACTAGCATGATGCCCTTCATCCAGTGAGATTTCCAGCTACACAGAAGACCAAAACCGAATCCATTATTGTTTAATGTAGGCTATGTTATTAGAAATAGTAGTGAAAACAGGTCCATATTTAACTTTGGCTATTGGACTGTCTTTTTTAAACACCATTTTCCCATTGTTTTAACCAATCCAATTAACTCTGAGGGAATAGTCCCATTTGATTTAATAAGGATGACATTGTCAAGGACTTATAGACCTGTTATAGAATGACTGCAAAGTCTGGGGGGTCCTGATACACGGGTGGCCTAAGCTGAGCTGTTGGCACATGAGCACCGAAGTAAACAGGGCGATTGGGAATGCTGCAGCAGCGGGATATGATCCAGCCAACTGACAGGGCAGTGAGTGAGCAGCACTATTTTCTGTTGGTTTGTGCAGGGCAGACTGAAAAACTACACCTCTGCTGCTGGTCATATTTTTTTCCTGAAACATTTAAGCCCTGTCCTGGAAGAGCCATCTCTGTGTATTCCTTTCCTTCACTCTGTCCTTCTCTTCCTCCCTGTTTTTCTTCCCTCTCTCCCTTACGTGACCGGCTCATTTGCAACATTTCTGCTGCAATCCCGCCGAGATTCATTTTCACTTTTTTATTGAAAAATCAAAATCTTTGGAATTAAAAGCTCCCAATATTGAATTTTCAATAACAGGTGAAAATTACACTCTGCATGACGATGAGGAGAAGGATGCGCTGAGCTGGGAGTGTGACGATGTGGGCGCCAGTGGGCTCACGTTTGACCCACACGAGACAACTGGGGCAAGTTTTTAAAGAAAAGGAAAAAAGTAAAGGTCATTTTGGAAGCACAGCAAAGAATATGGGGGAAGGAAGTTTTCCATTCAGAGCAGGGGTAGTAGGAGGTGGAATTTTCCTGCCGTTTGGTTGCAAAGCAAAAGCAGAAGCAGGGTGCAGAGTTTTTGGGCGATGAGCACATTTGTGGAAAAGCATCAGGGTCTTGACGGTTCCCTTTAGGGAAGAAAAAGCTTCATCAGAGCTGCTCTGGCTGCTCCCAGCCATCCTTCCCAGGGACCTTGTGCTCACAGACACCTTGCTGTGCCCCAGCGTGTGCCAGGTGGTGGGATGGTGGGTCGTGGCAGCGATGGGTGAACCCCTCTGCTGTGGCAAATGCAATGAAGCAGCCGAAGCCATTTCCTTTATGAAATCTTCCGCCACTGAACTAATGCAGATGCAGCAGCTGCAACATCGCCAGCTTCACTGGCACCCGGTGTTCCTTTAATTACCATCCAGCCTTGCTCCGAGCGGGGTGAAGCAAGGCCATGGCAACTCTGCCAGTGTACACTGTGACTGCTTGCTCGGGCTTCCACCAAGGTATTTGGATCTTGCACTTTTCTGGGGGTGTCCTCCTTTCTCCGTGGTGCCTTTTGTGGCCACCTGGACATGTGCCCAAACGAGAGGTGCATGTTTGGAGAGTGGCCACCCTAGGAGCCACGTGCCAAGGCAGCGGCCCTGTGCGTGCTGGGCAGTGGGTCAGGGACCCCCGAGTGCAGGGGAGTTGGCCGCCTTCATCACTCTGTAATGGCTCACGCTAACCAAGGTCAGCCCCTTCCCTGGCTGGTGTTTCTTTAGGTTTATTTTTTAAAAGTTTCTTTTCAGTCAGGTCTTTCAAACCCTCACCTTGTTTTTCATCTGGCATGGCAGGGCACGCAGAGGCGGGGCCGGACGGCCTGGGGCAACACGCCTGGGGTGATGGTTAGCAAGTGGAGAAGAGCAGATGAGGCCGTCCCCTTACGACTTCAACCACGTCACAAAAAGTTTTCCCACCAAATCCCCAAGAGTACACTCCTGCTCAAATGCTGTTTCATTTCCTGCTAAGCTGGTGTCACGGATGGAGACTTTGAAGATGAGGAAAATCATGTAGGTCTCAGTTTCCAGCTAGTGAGATACTTCAAAATTAATTCAGAAGAGCTATGGTCTGCTTCTACCTCTGCTGCCTGCCCAGAGCCCAGCCCCACTCCCTGCAAAGTCAGGAGGAGTTTTGCTGCTGGCACCAACTGTCCTGGGTATATATCAGGGCAAGGCAGGGAAAACAAAAGGCACAGCAAATCCCTCGAGTGCCTGGGCCACACAGAACGGCGGGTAGCCAGCTCCAAGGATCTTGGCCATATTATCTGGGCAAGCACACAGGTGTTGGTCCAGTGCCTGCCACCTGCCCAGCTGCCCCCAGATATTTGTGGCTGAGGGATGAAAGGGGAGGGGAGTCTCCCATCTCACTTGAAGCACCACGAGGGAGGCAGCTGTGGTGGGAGGGAGCAGGAGGAGGGCAGCAAACCCTTCCCACAAAAATCTTTGGGGCTGGATTACCCCACTGGCAAGGGGACGGAGGGTCCCAGGGCTGGATACAGTGGCCGCTGCCTTGCAAACCAGGTGACCTCCGGCAGCCCCACAGGCACTGCTTAATCGACCTGGCATGGCCATCGCTGAGCATGAGCACAGGGGAAGCCTCTGCGGGACGTCCTCTGCTGCCATGTCTGTGATGGAGGTGAGTGGTCTCAGCATTTGAAAAAGCCATCTTGTAACTCAGGTGGCCCTGCTGCCATCCCAGAGGGGTCCTGCATCAGATGCCATCGTGAGAGACAGAGAAATTAATCATGGAAATAGAAGTTGGTAGTTGCTTGGGTACAAAATGATTGTGACCTCATTTTTTTTGGTGCAAAAAAAATGAAACCTAGTACTAATTAGTGACATTTGGTGATTAGGTTGCTAGAGATTATGGGCTGAATAACCTGGGAGAGAGGACAAGAAAAATGTTAATTGTTATTGTGAAAGATATTTTCTTAGGTGTCCCAGTCCCTAAACTCAAAGGCTTGAGAGGTTATGCCCGATCTGATCAGAAGGGAATAAAACTAACTGAAGAAATACATGTTTGTGAGGGTTATGTGTGGAGTGTGCATACATATATATGTTTGCACACACATGTGGAGCTGGAAATCCACTAGTAAGCATCAAGACACTGCAGGGTCTTCCCTGGACACCTGACATGCACATCAGTGACCTTCAGGAATGACCAACAGGAGAGGTGAGCTTCGAGGTTTCCTTCCAACCTTTATCACTTCCACATTGATCATGATGTGTCTTGGAGTCTCTGTGTTTGTGTTACATGGATGCATATACACCAGTGGAAGAAAGGGAAGTGGGTTGCAATGACTATTGCCTAGAAGCAAGGAACAGCATGAGCCTGGTAAAATAAAAAATAATGGCTTACTCTTATACAAAGTTATAGTTAAAGGCAATTAATGTGTTTTTTTTTTTTTAAAGTATATTAGTAGCACAGGAAATATGAATAAGAGTATGTCACTAAATGCAAATTATAAACCGTCAGTCAAAAATTATACAAAAAGGCTTTGCATTCAGTAAATACCCCTCTCGTGCATTTGGGAATGAACGTACACTATATTTGCACCCCAAGAAGATCACAATAATAAGGATGTCTGGTTTTCCAGCCCCACATCGGCTCTGGCTCTGCAGGGCTCCAGCGCGGTGCAGAGCCCCAGAGGGTGGTGAGGACTTTGGCCAAGAAGCTCCCTGGAAGCTGCTGCTGCTGCGATTGCAGTCTCCAGGCCTATCCCCTGTGATGGGCTACCACAAAAACTCACCCCCCTGCCCAGGACGAGTCCTGACCCCCATCCCTCTTTGCATATTTTGTCAAGCCAGGCTTGCACAGACCTGCTGGAGGGGGTCCCTGGTGACAGCAGGGGGTCCCCACTTTGAAGGGCTGTCCATCCCACTCCGCCCCATCTTGCTTGAACAAAACCCACCACACCCTGCAGCAATGGGACAAATTTCCCTAGGCCAGCTGACCCCACATAAGGTGAGGCTGCCCTCACCAAACTGGGCAGCACACCATTTATAGGCTGTCCTTTGACAACAGTTTCCTTCTCTGTGCACACTAACTGTTTACCATTAGTCATTATATTAACAGGACTCTCAGTGAAGGCTTTTTCTGAAGTGCAGCTTGTATAATAAACAATTATGACAGAGATTTCAATAGCTCCCATTACAGACTCAACTTTAGCCAACATCTGGGAGAATATCTCAAGATGACGTTTATTATCTGCTTTCTGCACAAGAAGATGCTCAACTGGCTTCCATCGAGTCAGCAAGCAAAGATGTATTTCTCTAGACTGGTCTCACTTGTAATTTTATTGGTTACTCCTTCTCTCTTTAAAGAGGCTGTCGGAACTTTTTGATTTCTCATAAGCTATTAATGGAAATTACAAAGAAACTTATGTTTGGTTGGTTGGCTCCTAACTGTTACACAAAATTAGCTTGCCTTAGCCATGGACCCACTGCATCTCCTACAGGACCGCCTTGCTCCGCTAACATCCCGCACACAACTGCCTCTCAGCCAGAATACTCAGAAATATTCCAGTGCTGAGCCGAGCGCTTATGCATCATCTTTCCGTCGCGCTGCCCAGCCTGTGATGTTTGTGTGTTACCTATTCCCATCACACCACCCCCCTTCACTTCAGAAAGTTTGGAGATGTATGGCACCTGACAGCCTGCAATTAAGGGTTCAGATGGGCTGTGTAGTGATAGCGCTTTGCCCTCCCTGAAGGATACAGACTGCCTTCAGGAGGGCTGTTTGCTATGTTCAGATTGCTTTTGTTTGGTTTTCTTTATGGAGAAGGTTTTTTTTCAATTGCTAAGCCCCTCTTTCTGTCCCTCTGGAAGCTGGACTAAAGCAAGTTACTGCAGAGTTTAGCATCAGAGGTGCTGCTCTGCTTATTTCATAGATCTACTTCTGATTATCATCAAAGTGACATAAGACAATAAAGAATCATTTTCTTGCCTTTCCCTGCCTTTCCTTTGCCTCCCCGGTAAGGACAGGACAGACATGTACAGTCCACAAATACTGACTCCCACAGTAAGTGCAACCTGGGGACTTAAAGGTAAAACCTTTGAAGCGACTCAGCAGAAACCCAAGGGAAGGCTTTCGGAGCAGCACGGTAAGAGCAGCGGTGCTGGAGGGAGGCCCTCCGGCAAAGTGCTTGGGGCATGGGGACCCCCACTGTCCTTGACACCATGTGAAGGGGAGCCCTGCATGGTCCAAGGACAGGGTGAGGGGCAGCACCCTGGCAGCAGCACCATGGCAGGGATGGAGGCATTGGGGCACAGCTTGGGCCACGTGTGCAGGGGTGGGGGGTGCGGCACAGCTTCATTTGTGGCACAGCTCCCTGGGAGTTGTCTAAAACACCCAGGCAAGCGCTGACAGGCAGGCCTATGGAGCACAACTGTGGCCAAAGCCACCCCTTCACACCTAGCCGGGGAAATCTTGATGGTGATGTTTGAAAAAACAGATGCTTTGCTGAAGGGAAGCAGTGATCACATCGGATGGAAAAGGCAGTCTGAACCCCTGCTAGGACAGGGAGGGCGAGCTGCTCCCTTGCCCCTCCGGGAGGGGAGCCAACAATGGCTCAGAGCAGCCTGGAGCCAACACCAGCCCCCTGTGGTTGGACAAGCGGCACTTCGGTCTTATCATTTCAAGCATCTACAGATGCAGGCTGGCACAGCGTGCCTTGCAAAAGGAGTAATTTTCTCTGAAAATCGCTCACATGGGCAGTTTCCATCCCGCTTGTGCTCAAGGGGTTCGATGGTGCAGAGGGGGCACCTCCATGGGTCCCAAAGCTGCTCTGACGTAGCCAGACATGGGTTGTCCCCACACAGGGTTGAAGCCGCCGCAACAGCGTGGCACTCATGACCGGCCATTTGCCTCTCGGTGCTGGGGTGCCGGGAAGCCCACGCTTTCCCATGCCACAGGCGAGATCCTGTTGTGGCTTGCAAAAAGGGCCAAGCTCAGGGCCCCTCTGCAGGAATGAGCAGAAGGTTGGGCGGGAGGGCCAATTACTTTGGACCCAGTTTTGCTCCTGGATGGAGTTGGGACACAGCTGGGGGCCAGCTTGGTTGCTGCATCCCCTCCCCAGGGATTTCTTTTAGATGGCAGCCAAGGTGCATGGACAGCGTTCAGAGCTTAATTCTTGCTTTTGCAAAATTCACATCTTACAAAATCCATTTCAACCCCAGCGTTGAATGGGGTTAAAAAGGAAAACTCATTTAACTAATTACAGCAATTGCACAACTGTGGCATTGGATCCCCCCTGCCTATGAAGGGCGGGTCCCAGGGAGGGCCAACCTCAGCCAGGGGCTGAGGGCTGCCAGGTGGCCCCTCTGTGGGTACCTGGGGGCTGTGGCCTCCCTCTCTCCTTTGAGGGTCCCGAGTGCCCCCACTGAGGGAAAGGGGCAGCTGGGTCCTGCGCTGGCCCTGTGGGAGGGTGCCAAGGGGAGAGGAGCTGAAGTGCTGTGGGGCTGCCCACAGTGCAGCGCTGCTGACCTGGTCTTGCTGGCGATGCTGGGACCAGCACCCCTCACCGGCCGCATCCGCAGCGTTGCTTTGACTCTCTGTCCAAGGGGCAGCTGGGCAGAGCGAGGGACCTACGTCTCCTACAAGCTGTCACCACACAGGCTGGCTTAATAGAGGAGAAACTGCAAACTTCAAAAATAGCGCAAGAAGTTCGGCTTTAATGCGTGACCCCCTCATTTTCCCCAGTGAGAGAACTGGTGCCGAGCCACCCAGCTCTCGTGTGTGGCGCAAGCGGAGACCTGCCTGAGCCAGCAGGACCCCAGGACCCCTCCTCTGGTACGTGGGGTGAGCGGACATCTGCCCGAGCCAGCGGGACCCCTCCTCTGGTACGTGGGGCAAGCAGAGCCCTGCCCAAGCCAACGGGACCCCTCCCCAGGACCCTGGTGGCCACAGGACTGCGCCCAGGGTGTTGAGCATCACTCCCCACTTTGGAAAGGCCCCTTGGGTTAGTCCGGTAGGGAGGATTAGGAACAAAATTCAATGTTTCCCCCTGCTTATTTATAATGTTTCTGCTATGTTGATAGTGGCAATTTGTTACGGTGAACAAACAGGGCTTCATGAAATCTTGTTGGGAGAGGGGTCTCTGTGGAGAGGACTATCCCCTCTCCCTCCTCAGCTCCGAAGGGTGCCCCCGCCGGATCTGGGAGAGGCAGATACTAGGGGATTAGCGCGCGGCGCTGGAAGGGCTGCAGCCAGAGGGGAGGCTTGGCACCGCCGCCTGGATGAGAGCTTGCAACAATGGCGAGCTGCAGCCTGCCAAATCTCAACACAGCAGGCAAGGCTAGGCTCAGCTCTAGCTAAACGGGAGCCGTGTAGGACCCTCCATTTTGGAAGAGCGCTAGCAAGGTCTGGCACTTGGAATTCTTGGCATCCACAAGTGTCTTCGCTCTTTCTTATCCCCTCCTGTTCCCAGTAGATTTTGCATCCTTTACAATGGATAAATTATACATGCAGAGTTTACTCTCCTACCCGAGCTTCGAGAATACCCCAGTGCCAGCCAAGGGAGCTGGTGCATGGGGGAATAGCCAGGAATGTTTAAAATAGTCTGGCCATGTGACTTTGGGGATTGGAAAAGAAAAAAAAAGAAAAAAAAAATCCTTTCCCCCAGCGCTTTAAATGCAAGCGAACTTTTTTTCACGGGAGAGAGTCATGAACTGGTGATCTGTGCGCCAGTCACGAGCCAGCAGCTCTGGTTTCCCTCCTGGCTGCAGAAGCGGCTGCGTCTGGGCCCTGGGGCGAGGCACGCGGAGCCAGAGCCTGCACGGAGGGAGGATGGCTGGATCCAACCTGGGCCGAGGTGGAGGCAGCCGCCGTGGGGAAAGCGGGAAGGCGGCAGAGTGCTCCTGTCCCTCCCTCTTTGGCTGGCGCTGAATGATTAAAACCGAGGGCGGGTGTACCTGTGCTTGTACATACAGCTTGTTCTGTGTCGGCTCTTTGTAGGGAGAAAAACCAGCCGTGAAAAGGGAGATGCAGGCGATGCAGATCCCAGTTTGGGCAGGGGACCAGCTGGGAGAAGTGGGGTGCTCGGCTGCATGTACTTCTCCCTACTCGGGTGCCCACCCACCCTCCCATTTGCCTGTCCCCCTGCCTGCGGTGGCACCCACCAGACTCGCCTGCTGTGCCCAGTCCTGGAAAAGCTCCTTCTGCCCGGGGATGGGGACTGGGACAGTGCTCCCCGACCCTCTGATGGCTCCCTACGCCCAGGGACGACTGCTGCCACCCACCTCGGTGCTGGGGGGCAGAGGGGCCGCAGTATTAACGAAGCTTTTAATGACGGCTACCGGCTTGTACTACAAGCATCTGAGTCTCATTTGAATTCAGGCAACTTTAAGCTCTTTTGGCAGTATAAAAGGGCCTGAAAGTGGATTCCAGTCACATGTGCGCTTGCTTTTAGACACCAGTGCGGTGCCAGCGTGATGTAAAGGGGCCTCCGCGAGCCGGAGAATCAGGCCCTGCATATTTTACACTCTTTTGTAGCTTACTGTGACTCTGCTTATCTCTAACAGTTAAAAACCGAGTGCCAATGGTCTACACGCTGGATACGTATCATGCAAAACCAAATATAGCACGGCTCAAGAACACTCTTTGCATAATGTACATATGTATTTCATTTATTTTTGTAAAAATTCTGCTTAAGCATATGGAAGGGAAGGAGTGATAACACTGCCTAGAGGCAGATATAATGTGGTCAGGCAATGTGCAAGCTTCCTCACACAGCTCGAGGAATGTGCCTGAGTTTGAAGTTGTTACATGAGTCCTGGACAATTCCTTAGCGGGGAGAAGCAAGTAGGTCATACAGATGATTTTGTGACAGGGGTCTTCCTTCACATCAGATGGCAGAGAGCCTCCAAATGCATTTCACCTGGGGCTTATGTTTTCTAACCCAGAACTATGGATGTGCAAGACTCTGGCTGAAAATAACCATGTAGATCCATATTTAGGAGCCTGCATGCATGAATTTTTCTTCAAACTTTTGGCTTGCCACATCGACGCTGTCCTACCAGTAATTCTACAAACCCTCTGGCTTACATTGCATAGCACAACCACTACTGCCAATTGCAAAAAAAAAAAAAAAAGGCAAGCCACTAGCAGAAAAAAATAACCACATTTAATAAAATTTAAAGCTCCTGGTCCTCCCTGGGCAGGGACAGGCAGACAAGACTGACCCCAGTGTCCAGCCCTGAGAGATGCTGGGCTCTTGCTAGTGCTTCAAATAAGAGCTGTGCTTTGTTCATCTCGAAGCATGCCTCTGTCTGTGCTGCCTCTTCCCACTTTCCTTGTATGCAGATGAAATTGTATTTTTAAAAACCAGAGTGGCTGCTGCTAGAGATTGGGGTAAACCACATGTCGGCTTTGACTTGTGCATCCATCCCCTCTCAGCTGCGGTGGGAGCCGCCGGGATCTGTTTGACATTACATCGCATGTATCAGCTTCTGGATGCTTGGCCAAAGCCAGACCCAAGTCTTCTGGGGCCCTTGGCCAAACCTTGTGGCCTTGCTGTGCCGAGGGGATCTTCCAGTCCTGCCACTGCTCCTGGCAAGCAGGAAAGCTGGGAGCACTGAACCGGCCAGTCTCTCACTTCCCCTTACTGATCTCTGCTGGATTTACCCCTGATTTTTACAGGTGCAAATGACAGGCAAACCAAATGCATTAGCATTATCTGATGTTCACAGATCCAGCAATGCGTGAGGTGTTTTGAAGCCAGTGTGTAGAAGGCAGCCCAGGGGACACACAATGTAAGGGCTGATCTTCCAAGCTGGTTCCACCTTGGGTGGGGAAGATGCTCAGACATAATCTTCAGTTCATGTTTAAGTTCATCTTTTTCAGGAAAACACCAAAGCACATATTTAACTGTAAGTGGATAATTTAGTGTAATTCTGGATAATTTAGTGTAATGCATCTAAAAAGGGTGCTTCCCTAAACAGGGACCATGAGAACACAGCTAAGCTAAGCTGAAGTCAATGGGTTTTACTTCTGAGTAATGCTAGCTGGTGCCCGAAGCACCAGCATCAGGGTCTAAACGGCTTGATGAAGAAGGGAAGGATGAAGAAATAGAGATTACAGAGACACTGACATGGTTACTCATGGACACAGATGCAGCTTTAACTCACAGACATGGCTTTTACCTATGGGTTTGTGTAGATTTTAGCTAACGGGCTTTGTTTTCGAAACTGGGGGATCCTTGGGCATGGCATTATCTTACTGGCATTCAGACACTTTCTGCTGAGAGGCTGTTTTGCAGAAGGAATTAGAAACACTGGTTCAAATGGGAAGAGGTTGAAGCAGAGATGTTTTAAGAGGACAAAGAGCTGTCAGGGTACAACCATACGTAGTGGAGGCAGCGGCAGCCAGCAACAAGATATCTTTTTCTGTGTCGTGCTCTCCCTTTCTATCCCGAGCCAAATCTTAATCTAATTTTTTTACTGGTACAAAGCGATTTGCTTAATATAGTCTTATGCAGCTGTAACTGAGAATAAAATTAGATCTTGGTGTGCTAATTGGGGCCCCGACCCAGAGGAGCAGTTAAGCATACGCTTAGCGTGAAGTCTGAGAGCCACTCCACCCAAGTCGGTGAGGGTATGCCTAAGTTTTAGGTTAAGCATAGTTTCAAGTATTTGGAGCACACAGTTCACAGGAGCTGGTGTCTAACCTCCTCCCGTTTCTGCTTAGAACCTCCAAACATTTTCATGTTAAAATAGTGAGTGTTTCACAGAGAACTATTACAATTTTCCTACCTTCCTCAGAGGAAAATTGCCCTCCAAATTAAGGGGTGAATTTGATTTTAGGAGAACTGCAAGACTAGAGACAAAGACATGTCTCCTTTACTGACCTTCATCCCTGTAGCACTGGGTGTTCTTGGTTGCTCCTGCAATGGAGGAATGAGAGAGAGGTGTTTGTAGGAAAGTCTGTGGTTCAGTGGATTGCAGATTGTACAATAAAACAGAAAAGCATGTAAAGATTTACTTGCCCAAAAACCTCTGAAATGTCTCCTATTTTTAGAATGCTCTGCAAATGCTTTTCATGCACGTATACATACGTATGTATATCTCTGTTATGTAAATCAACACTGCCTTCTTATTCACTGTGTTAACGAGCTTTGAAAAGGCTTTGGCATTTCTTTTTCTGTGAAGGCATTTTTGTTTTTAAAGAAATAATTAAACCCGTGTATCATAAAGGTACTTTTAAAGCAGCCAGACTCTGATAGCTGTGTTCAAGCTAAATATGATCTGGTCATGCAAGCAGTCCCCTGAAGTACTTCCCCGAATACTGACAAACTTTTAATCTCTTGCTTAAAGCTGTTGCTGAAGTACCTGACTGAACTGAGGCCTCATCCGATGATCTGGGGTGTTTGATTAGCAGTCGGGGAGCCAGGCACTCAAAGGGGTGGGATAGGGGAAGTAAGAGGAATTGACTCAATCTCCCTGCCCCATCAAAAAGCACAGATCTGGGCAGTGGAGCCGTGGGGCAGCCTTCACCTATGGTTCATGGTCACACTGAGTCTTGTGTCCTTGGTAAGCCTGGTCCTGCAGCCGCATCTCCAGTGACAGCACTGGGCGGGCAGCTCTGGGTGTGTGGGCAGTGCAGCACCCGCCTTGCGGGGTGCGTCTTCTGGAATAAAAATTCTGTTCTTCAGGTCTCTGTATGAGTCTCCATCCTGCTGGCAGTGAGTCAGGAGATGACTACCACGGACCCCTTCAGTGCAACACCACCATCAAAGTCATCAAAACCCAGAGGGAAGCCAAGAATTCCTGAGGCTGGATTGAATCCCAGAGTGTCCAGTAAGCAAAGATGTACATTGCATGTATGCCTAAAATGGAAACACGAGATGGTGTTTGCTGCTACAGCTTCAAAGGCAGCAGCCAGCAAATTCTCTCTGGAGCCCAAATGCTAGTCCCAGCAGACAGCCCACCATACTGGCTGAGAACAAAGGTGAGCGGCAGGACCCAGCCTGCAGGTGCTGGAGCATCTGCAGAGCAGCAGCCAGATCAGGCTGTACGCTGGAGGATATAAGCAAATAAAGTGGTTGGGTCCCACCACATCTGTAAGAGGACTAACACGTGCAGCAGTCAGAAAACATCTTGGCAAATCAGGGTTTTTTTCTGTAAGTAGAAGAATGCTTCTTAGTAGCAGCTTCTGCCCATGTCCATAGTTGGCTGCTTTGTGTGACTTCTCTTTTCACTTTAAGCTGTCTGTACTGAATGCCAAAGGAAACGAAGCAGGATTATTTTACACCCAAGTTGTATATCCCATAAGAAAGGGAGCACCCTGCTGTGCCAACTAGTGGTTTCCATACAGTGGCAATGCATGGAAAACAGACACTGATTCTGAAAAGTAAAACCTTCCAGGGAGTCACCACTCTCCCTGAAGAAATACCATTTACTGTGCACCAGCTCTGTTTGTTCCAGGGACATTTCTAACCTGTTGCCTGGATTTTAATGCAGTTCAGGTTGTCACATTACACCAAGCTATGAGCTGCCTTGAGTGGGTAAGAACAACACGTTTGAAGGATTGGGTTTTGTTGGTTATAAGTATTGTTTATTGATGAAGATTAATGAAGAAGCAGCCGGTGTGGAGCAGTCAGGTAATGGAGGCAGAACACTGATGTCCCTTCCTTGCAGACTGCCCTCCTGGAATACCAGGGATGGGAGGACCAACTACCCCCAGCTCTTGGTTTCCACTGGGGTCTCAGCACTGAGATCCAGCCAGAGAGGTGAAACCAAGCAGTTTCCATGTTGCCTGCATTCCCTGAATATTCATCCCTCCTGCTCAAAAAGGAAAAGAAAAAAAAAAGAAAGAAGAAGAAAGCAAGTCTCACATTTTCTGTGGCATCTCAAGCTGGGGGGAAAGGCCGAGATAAATGGATACTTTCAAGGTCATTAGCTTGTGGAGCTCACAGTTTGTATCGCCCTGCCACAGCTCAGCTTGGAGAGGTTATAAATGTTTTTCGTCTGGAGCAGGGAGCTCATTGTTGGAGTTTGGATCCTCTGCTTGGCTGACAGTGAAAAATCCAAATTCTGGTGGAGCAGGGCCCCCCTCCCCGCCTGGGAGGTCTTTTGTCTATTCATCTGTAGCAGAAAACACAGGGAATTAGATGTGCGGTTGAAGATATTGCAATGCCTTGCCGCTACGGTTGCCACCACCAAAAATGCCGCTGGGCAGCTGACCTTCCTGGCGGCCCACCAAAAGAGATGCAAGGTCAAGTGTTGTTTGCTCTCCAAGCAAATTACCTCAAAATGATGTCCAGTCCTCTCCAGCCTTACCAGCCAGCAGACCCATGATGTGTGGAGAAGAGACAGGGGAAGGGACAGAGTCAGAAACCCAGGGTGTGGGGCAAGGCACCATCTCTCAACCCTGGCAGACTGTAGATTTTGGGGGCACCCTAAGCCGAGTCAGTGGTGGGCATTTTGCAGCTGCGTCACGTGCAGCACCACAGCAGCTGAACCCACCTGCTGACACACAGGTGTCTTCTCGCTCCTGCTCCCAGGGCTGTTGAAAGTCATCTCTTTTGACCATGTGTTTGTCTGAGTTAATAACCCCTGCACCTGGCTCTTTTCTGCACTGCTCAGGGCTCCTGAGGGGTTTGGAGGTGCAGGGGCACAGCCACAGTGATGGTGAAACCCAGCTTCTGAAGGGGGAACTGGTGTTACCCTGGCTGGCCATCAACATCTCTTCTGCCTTTTTCATTGCTTTGCCACCCAGCAACAATGCTGGGTGTGGGGAGGGTGTGTGCAAGGGCAGACATCCTTCAGTCCCATCGCCCTGCCTTGAAGGGTGCTGTATGACCAGAGTTCTTCCTTCAAAATTGGGTCTTCTCCATTCAGCCAGGCGTGGGCTGGCCTTGCTCAGTGGATCAATGCTGCTCCTGGCATCTCAGGTCCCACGGGTTCCAGAGGACTCAGAAATGGTGCAGATAAATTGTCATTTGGGGTCAATGCCACAGACTGAAATGGATAGAAAATTCCAGCTATTTGGTGCTCAGTCAGGCCAGATGTTTTATAGCCTCTGGTGGAATATCAGTAGATGTATTTCACACTGGTAAAGGTCAAAGATGGACTCTAAAATAAGTGGAGCCAGTATTTTTGATGGTTCTCAGATTAGAGGAATATTTACTGGCAGATAATATCTACAGAACAAAAACTTCTTGCTGAGGAATGGGAGAAGAGTTTTAGCAGTGGCTGGGACCTCCAGGAGCCATCAGGTCTCCAAGACCTCAGGCTGGCATGGAGGGTCCACAGGGATTTTGCTCTGTTCTTCCAGAACATGAAAGGCACCCTGATAAATGAAGGCAAGCCCCTCTGCCTCTCAACTGTGCACCACTGAAGGAACTCCCTTGGCGGATAACCACAGGGATTTCTGTTCATCATTTCTAGGTCATGGCACTGAAGCATGACCTGGGAGCTGCAACCTCTCTGATCTCCACCACCTCTTCTTGCCTTACCCCAAGCCCGTGGGTCTGGCTCGCCTGCTGCCTGCACTGGCTGGGTAGCTGTGGGGAGATGTCTTTCCAAGCACTTTCTCCCCACTGCCTTCAGAAGCAAAGTCTCAAGAGCCTACTAAAAGCTGCTGCTCTGTAGGGATGCCTCAGCACAGAGCAACTAACATTTATTCCCACTTACTTGCAGCAGGCTCCCCAGGACAGCTGGACTGATCTGAGATTTAACTGCCAGATACAGGTTCATTTTGCTACTGAATTTATCCCCAAGATAATCTTCTGTGGAAGTTTTAGTTTATATAAAGAGCCATCCCTAAGCATATATAAACTAGAGGCTGCAATAATACAATTTGAAAGTGGACAGGGAATGAATTAGCAGTGCGCTTTCAGAGATATTTCTGAAATGGCACACAGAAATACTGAGAGCAGATGTTATATTGCTCTTAGAGGACAAAAATGGGTCAGACCTTATAGCAGAGTTTCTAACCACGACGTAGTCTCTGCTGTCCTATATTTCTCAGGATGAGAGCAGGGAACACTAACTGTCCTGCTCCAGGTGTCCTGAACCCCTGGAACAGTTTCTCTCCTAAAACGCTACTGAGGTGGTGCTGGTGTGTGTGAGAGGAAGGTCTGCCTTCCCGTCTGTTGTCTTCAGAAAAATAAGCTGTCTCCACATCTGAATCAGGCAAAAGTAGAATGATCAGCCCAGATGTCGCCATCTTAAGAATGAGAGTTTGGGGAGCAAACAGATCCCAGGAAGCATGGGATAAAGCCCAAGAGGCTGTGAGTGCCCTGGATGTGGTGTTACACCATGGCCAGGGGCTGGAGGGGAGGGAGAAGACCCACAAGACCTGTCTGACACCAGGTACCTAGCACAGCCCTGGCAGCCGGGGCAGGAGCCGTGCTGGGGCTGGAAACCAGGGACTGAGTGGCAGGTTGTGCCTGTAGACCGGGCAGGGCTGACCTTGGCTGAGGTGGAACGGATGGATAGCCACGAGGCACCGGCAGGACCTCCCCGACAGACAGACCAGCCTGAAACATGAGGCCTCCGGATGACAGCCAGATCATTTGCCATCGCTTTGTCAGTGTCCTGGGATGACCTGGACACTGAACCACTTCAGGCTGACTCGATGGCTGGAAAGCCTGTAGCTCCTTGGACAAATAGCTTACCTTCACCCTAACCCGTTTGGTTTGGCTAGCAGAAAACTACAATTCTGTGGGGATTTTTTAAAAGGTTTGATCTTTTTTTCAAGTAGCAATTTCCTGTTATGGAGGGTCTTCCTGAAGAATTACCTTCAAGTCATCTGATGCTTGTGGGAAAGCGAGGTTTCCCTGGGTAGCAGTAGTTAAAAGACGCACTCATGTTCTCTGCATATTGCCAAGGTCTGTATCGCTCCGTGCTGACTGGAGGCAGTAACAAGTCAGCCTGTGGCTGTAGTAGCAGGAGAGTTATAAGAAAGGGAAAAAGTGGCAGCATATCTGTGATTCCTGCTAACAAGCCCCCAGGACAGCAGAAAGCAGGTAGTTACACTTTAACTCCGCTGAAGACATCAGCAAAAGCCCCCTTGCCTTCCCATGCAGCCCAGACTTTGGCTCCAGCATCCCCATCACAAAAGCAACTGGAACAGGAGGGCTGTGCTCCACAGGCATGGCAGAAATCCCAGACAAGGTCTAAGAGAGAGGCCATCCGTCTCCCTGAGTGCCTGCAGTGCTGGGGCAGGGCTGCGGGAATGGCCAGACCTGGTGGGACTGCCTCCGGCGCTGGGGGTCACAGCCCGATGGCTCCCGGCTGCCTTGTATGCTAACGAGGGCAAGCCTTGGGGACGAGCATCTCCAGAGCAACGAGAGAGACAATGGCAGGAACGCACGCTGGCCCCGACCAAGTAGGCCATAAGTCAAAACAGGCTATCACACCCAAAATCATGTCAGGGGATTTGCTAGCACCAGTGGAAACCTTACTGGGTTTCATGCTTTAAATATACTGACCTAAAATATCCTAGCAAGGTACCCAGTCAGAAAAATGCCAAAAACTTGCCAAAAGCTTACCAAAGCAGTCAGCAATGAAAAATAATTCAGCCATTCAAAACCATTTGTTTTCCACGTCAGTCCTTGATTAATAGGCGCTTAAATTAAGTTTTGTTTGTTTGTTTGTTTGTTCTTCTGGGATTAGCTGTTTTGCTTTGAAAGAACACAAACCCCTCAAAGATAAAAGGAGGTGACATGGAGCAAATGTCCCCCAGCCCTCTGGTTTTTTTGAAAGGCTTCGATGACTTCTGACTGTCCTTATGGGTTTCCACCTGCCCGAGATGTGAAACAGGAGCTTTGTGGGTACGCAAAGTGGCAACAGTCTCACCGCTATGCTGGACCACGGCAAAACCATTGGTGTAGCTGAGCTTCGGTGACCGATAATGAAGCTAGCAGGAGGTTTTGGGTCTTCCCCTTAACCTAAAACACCGTCCCAGGGAGGTGATGCCAGGTTCTGAGGGCTCTGGTGGGACAAAGGTTGGATGCACTGCCCATCCTGGTGAGAGGAACAGAAATTAAACTTCATGAACTTGAACAAAAGACTAATCTCTGGGAGGGGAGAGGGGATGGAAAGAGCGAGGAACCACAGACAATTAGTACTCTACAGGCTCTGACAGAGTCATTAATGAAGGATAATATCCAATTAA
Source organism: Strix uralensis (assembly GCF_047716275.1). NCBI lineage: Eukaryota > Metazoa > Chordata > Aves > Strigiformes > Strigidae > Strix > Strix uralensis. Next base: position 88,972,710 of record NC_133974.1, on the reverse strand, counting down.
GGAGGAAGATGGGAAATCTGGGGAATGCCTGTATATATTCCAGTAAATTGCTCATGGCTCCTCCCTATTCCCCTCCCCAACTTTGATGACTGTCTAAACAGGAAAGGAACATTCAAGTGAAATATAGTTGATGGAAATATTTGGAGGCCCCAGGTAGGTGGCTTGCTGCCCGGATGTCCTGGGAGCACGTCCCTGCTCACATGCCTCATCAGAGATGCACGCACTGAAGGGTGCGCGAGAGGGAGCCTAGAGTGTTCTGGCAATGATTTAACTCAATTAGTCTGTGGGAGGGTTCAGCTTCACATCATGAAGCAAACACAGGATGAGTAACTGATATAAAACTGAAAGGCACTTTACTTGTGTCTTTCGTCTTTAGGATGGCAGGAGGTGGATAGTATTCCTGTGCTGACAGGGTAAGGCTGGAGCTGGGCAGACTCTTGTAAAGCATTATGGGTTTTTTGTTGTCAAAAAGGTCATCAGCAGCTTGGAAATGCAGATTTCCTTCCAGCAGGAAGTCTTTTTTTAAAAAAACTCTACCCATCTCAGCATTTCTTTAAATGGAACTGTTAGTCCTGTTGATGTGACCTAAATCAGCAATGTCCTGCATAAGAAAGAGAAATAACTCACAGTACCCAGTGCCTCAGAAACACTTGTCTGGATTGACAGAGCGAGAGCCTGTTTCCAGAGTCTCCTATAAAAATAGCTGGTAGCAGTTTTCAGAAGTTTGAATTGTCTGGGGTTTTTTGGGTTTTGGGAGCTTTTGGGGGTATGTGTTTTTTTGGATAATTTTATTTTTAAAGCAAAACCCCCAAAACATTAATTATGTCAGCAGTGTTGTTTTTAGTTTAGCACCTCCCTTAAAGTGATTCCCAAAGTAGTTTTGGAAGTAAAGCTTAATTTGTTTAAGTCTTTGCCTGTGCTGTATAGGGGAGAGCTGGAAGAACTCCTAAGACTTTTCCAGATCTTTAGAGCTTTTTTGAAAACCACTAAATCCCTTTTCCCCTCAAGCTTTATGACTAAATTCTCTCCCCAATGTTGCTGTAAAGAGTGGAGACCTTTACATGTCTGCATTTACAGATGGGCTCTAAACAGCGCAATCACTGAGTTCTTAATGCTCTGAAGAATGGGACTTCACTTGCTCTTGCCGTCACTCCTTTTCTCCATAAATATATATATATACTTAATTCCTCTCAGCCCCAGTGTATACAACCAGTGGTTATTGCATCAGTGAACATTACAGATCCCATTTTTCCCAGGGCAGGGCCCTTAGCGTGCACAAAGGCACAATGCAGGGAAGATTAATATCAGCTTCTGCTTTGCCATTCCAAGCCCCTGCTAACTGTAAATAATATTTTAGCAAAGATCTTGATGCATCATGATCTATTGTGTTGCAGTGATGATGCTGCTTGTTATGTCTTTAGCAGTGATTTATCATCCTCTGCAATGACACAAATCACGGATGGCTCATGACACTCCAGGATGTATGATCTCTTAGTGGTGGCAGTGATGAATTCTGCGCTTAGATCATAACATTTTGAAACCTGGGATGTGGAGCTGATCCTTTGCTTTTTACTTCTAAAAGGTACCTAAAGCAATAAAATCCTCTCTTTGTTAACAATACGTCAAGTAGCACATCTCCCCCTTTCACGACAGCTCGATACGGTTAATTTTGGCTAAGCCTTGAAGGGTTATCAGGCAACTCCAGATTACTCATTCCTTTTGCTTTTCCCCTACTACCTCCTAACCTTTAATGTCCTCCTCCTGCATTCTGGTCCCAGGGACATATTTTGAAATTCTGCTGCATGTATAATGAGTATAAAATGTTCCTCTAGGAGCTGGAGAAAGCTCAGATGTTTGGGTACAGTAGGCCCATTCCGACACAACAAGCCTACGCTCAAGCTGTGATCCCAACAGAGAAGAAAGCGTTTCAGGTCTGAGCTGCTCTCATCCAGTGAGCTACTGCCGTATCAGCTCCGCTCCGAGGAAGTGGAAGTACTTGCTTTTATTTATTTTTATCCTGTGGCATCGAAATACCCCAGGTAAGAGAGGACAGAACAGGGAGGGGGGTGTTGATGATTCTCACTCTTCATTGCTGGGCCCCTGCTGCCCAGACAATACGCGTTTCTTTTAGGCAACACAGAAATTATTATGAGAACGCAGGTTTTTTGGTTTTAGCATTGACAAGATAGACATGAAAGTCAAAGACAAAAAAAAAAAAAAAAGAAAAAAAAGAAAATCCCAAGCAAATCACAGGGGGCCAAATGCTGCCCTTGGTGATGAGCACCTGAGGAGCTGCTTTGGCTGTAGTTGGGGGTCCCTTCAGGCTGCCTTTGCCTTGGGTGTGGCTGGAAACCTGGGGCTGAGGGCTCACTCCAGCAGCCAGCACTCCCCTGGGCTCAGACTGAAGTGAAGGGGCCCCTCCTGGCCTCAGCCCCGGTTGCTCTGCCTCTTCCCATAAGCGATGGGGAAATCAGCAGCCCCTTCCTCACCGCCCCCACCCCAGGGAGGACTTCAACAGGCAGCTGGCCGGCTGTAAAGCTCTGCTGGCACCCCAGGGCGAGGGTGCCCGGCTGCTGCTGCTGCTTGCTCGGCAGCCGGGGCTATAAGGCAGCCGGCGGTGTCTTGCAGCCGGGGGGGTGCTGGAGCCTTGAGCCAGCCATCCTCTGTGGGGGTGACGACTGCAGAGCAGCCCTGTGTGTGATTCGGCACCCCCAGTACCTGGGGAGGAGCTGGGGCAGGTGAGGCCATCCTCTTCGAGGGCTGCAGGAAACCCAGGCAGGGTGGCTGAGGCACCCTGTGCCCCTCGGCCTCCTCCTCAAAGCCTGGAGGCTCCACGGTGGCTCGTCACCACTGGATGGAGCAAAAGAGGTGGGCGAAGAGAGCCGAGGAAGCCTCCCGGGATGCTGGGCTGGCTGCCTGCCTGCCCTGGCCCCGGCCCCGGCCCCGGCTCGGCTTCCAGGGAAGCCGTTAATAACCCGGAGCCTGCTTTCCCCTCTGCTAGCGGGGCCGGGGCCCCTCGGGGTGCCCCCTGCCGCTCGCTGCCCAGCCTGCTGGCCCGCCACCCCCCTCGGCCACAGCTGCTGCCGGCGGGCGCCAGCTCTCCAGGTGCTCCTCCGGCCAGAGACACCCCAACGGCCAAGAAGTCCTCAGCGGAGGGACCCGCACCGGCACCCGGCGCACTTGCTCTGCCGAAGCAGCAGATTGTCTCAGGGAGGGCTGGGGATCGGGTCCAGGACCTGCGCTACCCGCCTTGCAGCCTCTTCCCAGCCGCAGGAGATGGAGAGGGTGTCCCTGCGCCCCGGGCGCTGCTCGGCGCAGCAGCAGGGCGCTCGCCGTGGGCCTCACGCAGCGCAACCCATCACGTCCTGAAAGCCGCTGTTTGACCGTCCAGCCTCAACACCCCCAGAAAGGAGATTTCCTACTATGTCTGGACATTAGGAAAAAAATTTTCTCGGAAAGAGTGGTCAGGCAGTGGAATAGGCTGCCCAGGGAGGTGGTGGAGTCACCATCCCTGGATGTGTTTAAGGGTCGTTTAGATGAGATGTTGGGGGATGTGGTGTAGGGGAGAACTTTGTAGAGTAGGGCTGATGGTTGGACTCGAGGATCCCAAGGGTCTTTTCCAACCTGAGTGATTCTGTGATTCTGTGAAATGTCAGTGAAGTGCTGGAGCCCAGGGAGGCGGTTCCTGCTCCCCAAAGTGGGAGAGGGGGGTGTGTTGCAGGCAGCAGTAGCACCCAGGCACAGTGAGGGTGAGGGAGCGGGATGTAGGCACACCACCCCGCAGTGATGGCTGCTCAGCTCTGCCCAGAGGATTTCAGTGCTTGCCTCCAGCCCACCTCTGCCAGGCACAACCAACCTGGTTTCTTCAAAGCTCTAACATGGTCAGACTTGGAGGCATTTTGCTAATACACCATATTGTTGTCAAATCTCAGAGAGCTGATGGTTTTTCCTATTCCTTCCATCAAAGAACAGAAGTCCTAAGCCAGTCAATTAATGTAAGAACTCATTTCACATGAGAAAAGGGCCCTATTTAAGGAAGGAGCTTTTTTCCTAAAACTTAGCAAAACAAGAACTGTAATTATCAGCCTGAGACAGCCAAGCATCATGGAAAATTTTACCTCAAGTGGTGAATGTTCAGCCAAGTTAGGATATAACAAAGCAAGATTTTAGAATAGAAAATCTCAGGCAATCCTGCTTATAGTCTTCAGTGCTCATTAGTGATGTGTTTTCTGTAATACTGTAATTCATTCTATAATATGATATCATGATGTGATCTTGCTGCAGTAGGCAATGTTGTCCCCTAAGATGAGAGTTATATTGAGCAAGAAATAAATGCATCATAATACATACTTTTTAGGCTACATACCCTGGAGTGGTCAGCTATAAAATCATACAGCAGCCTTTCAGACTGAAGCCTTCCTTATTACTAGTCTTAAATGTCCAGGTCCAGAAAGGGAAACATCTCCCGGTGGCTTGCAAAGGTGAGAGAAACCATTTGAAATACACCTTCTCATGGTATCACATTTCTTCATTTCCCAGTACATACATTTGGTTGTCACCTAAATTCTTAACCATGGGGATTTTACACATACAATAAATTTATCGCACATAGTGCTCTGTAAATATAAGTATGTATTTGAAACTTAGAGAGATGCAGCAAGAGCAACCTTTTATCTTTTAGTATGTAACACTTTACAATATCCTTCTCACTATTTTGTATTCATTCTTTACAATAAACGTATTTCCATGCCTCATATTTCACCAAGTATTTTCAACCTAACCTGTTGAAAATGTTGTAAGAAGGACTCTGCAACTAATTGGGTTATTGAATGTGTATATTGAAAATATGAATGATTGGATTTGATAAAGAATCAAAATGAGTTAGACTGACCAAAACCAGACAAGAATTAAAAAGGAAAATCTATAAGTGATTTGACTCAGGTAAAGAAAATGAAACATCTTCCTCTAAGCCAAAACAATTACAATAAAAAATACTAATGAAAGCCAAGAGATGTAAAAGCTGGGATGACAGAATGGGAGAGGCGTGCTCCTGTGAGCCAGTATTGCAGCTGCCAGAGCAGTTTTGTTAATGTGGAGGGCTCGGGTTTAATATTCGATATTCTCCTGTGCCCAGAAGAGATGTGAAGCCGCACCATGGCCCTGTTGAGACAACACCCTGGACATGGGACTGCAATGAAACTGAGTCTCCTTGTCCTCAGCAACTGCTCTAATCACTGTGCTATTGAATAAAAGGGGGTCCCTTGTCCTTGATTTTATAGGAAGCCTTCCCTTTTTAACAGGTGCCTGAATCTTTTGACTATGCTAAAACAGCTAGCAATGGAAATTATGGGACTGGTTTGTCTACCATGTTCTGATGTATTTCTTTCAGCTGAAAGTCTCTGGCAAAATTGACTCGAACTTGCAAATATGTTTGAGCTGCCCTGAGATATCATTTATGGAAGCACCCGGTATTTTCCAAAATATGATATGATGATGATGATGATGATAGCAATGGTAACAGCTGTTATTGTTCATGTAACTCCACCAGTATTTTCTTATTTCTTCTTTTACATAACTTTTTTACTGCTTCCTAGTTCTTTACTTGCCTGTAACATATTATTTTACATATATTTTCCTATTTATTTTGCTTGTCCTTTCCACTGCCATACGTGATGGTGCCCTCATGGCTTTATACATCTTCAGGTACACAGCCCCACAACTTCTTTTTATACTGCCTGGGCCAAGTCCTTCACAGTGTTACTCTGGTTTCCCTCAGGTGCGATGCCAATGAAATCAAGTTACATCAACACAGAGTTGTGCAACCGTGGAAAAAGCAGAGCCCTTATCTGTATAATGCCTTGATATATTTTTTGTTCTGTAATGTCTTTCTCAGCACATATCTTTATTTACAGTTTCCTGTTTAATTTCTCTGCACCTCGTTTTACAAACCTGGCTTCTTTACATTCGGTAGCCATCACTGTGATCTATCTGATCTAGACAGCTGTGCCGAGACAGGGGATTTTGAAATATTACTGTAAAAAACTGGAAGCTTTTTGCCACACTTGTATTCATTTTAGTGGTTATCACTGTAACAGTTAACAAAAGACACAAAGACATCCATACCCAAAACACAGCATATGAAGATTTAATTTTTTTTTTTTTTTAAATGGCACATACATTTAAATAGCTCCTACTTTTCCCATTTGGCAAGGCTATTGTTGTGGCTAATGTATGTATTTCTGAAAACAATGATACATTTCCAATAGTATCTTCCACGATTTTTTTTCAATGAGCAATAAAGGAGGTTGAGGTGGGATGTGTTTTATCCCACCACATTATATCATTCCTCTTTTTCCTCTTTGTTGGATGGCAATCAGGAACCCTCATGCCAAGCTTGGGAAGCAACAGCATCTGGCTCCTTGGCAGATTCTGCAGGCGGTCTTGTTGCCAGCCTTTAAGCTGTGTCTGGGTCTGCTGCATGGTTTGGCTGCAGATGGGCTCTCTGGGTTGCCTTGTGCTTATGGGTGCCAGTTTTGGCTTACCTTTGATTCTGAGGACTTTACTCATTTTTATTCATTTGTGAATAAGGACCCTTCCAAATGCTTCATGAAACCAATATCAGAGTGTACCGATATTTAAAATGAAAAGGGAAGGAGGCTGTTTCCCTTCCCCCTCCCCTCCCCAGGATGAAACATTATAATAGCATCTGCAAATGGATCTGGATCTATCAGTATTTCCATTATAAATCAGAGGCTTACAGCCTAGCCATGAATATTCCTCCCAGAATGAAATGCAATGCCGTCGCTGGTATCAAAACAGTGCCGAAGGTTTTTTCAGACCACCTAGGCATTCCTACACTCACTTTCCCTTTCTTCAAGGGGGATCATTTTGAAGACGTGATGGTCTAACATCGAACATATGTCCAAAAACATCTGCATGACAAAAAAAATGTTTCTTGCTGATGTTTCTGGATGCTGAGGTTCAAAACAGTTTTGGAGCCACTTACAAGAACAGACCCTAGGCCTGGAAGAAAAGCTTTGAAATCAGTGACTCCGTGGACACTGAGGGAGCTGTGGCTGTGAACACAGCCTTCCTGTCTTTCCGACCCGCAGACCCTCAAAGACTGGAAGGGTGCAGCAGGGAAGCGCTGCACCCATCTCCTGCTTTGCCACCTGCTATCAGCTCTTGCTGCGATAGAGGTGTTCTGGTGACACCCGGTTCAGCCACCCTTCTGCCTGGATTTGGGCACCCAAACATCCCCCTGGCAGGAGCTGCCTTTCCTGGAGAGCATGGGGGGAGAGCGGGGCGTGGGGAGGCAGTGCTCCCTAATTGGAGGTGTCAGGCTGTTGTCGGGGGGGAGCCAAGTGCCTCTGCCCAGCCAGCAAGTGCAGATACTGCTCGGCACAGATGGCTGGGGGGGGCTGCCCAATTACCAAATTAAGCCTTCAAAACACGATGTGACTCCTAGCATTTTGGAAGGAATCTTTCTGGACCCCAGACCCTGGGGCCTGCACCTCTGCATGCCCGGCCAGACCAGGAATGACTGCTTTCAGTCAGCTTGGGACGGGTGCCTTTGGGGCAGCTTGATTTTTCAGGAAGGAACATCCCCGCTGAGCCAGGGGAGGTGGGAGGACCTGGCTTCCCAGAGAAGTGGGTGGGATGGGGCTGGAGGGAGCAGGGGAGTGTGAGGAGCTTGTTGGCACCCTGTGGGCATACGGTAATATAGGTGACAGTGCTTGGGGACCAGGGCACTTCCCCTGCTTATGACTGGGCCCTCTTGGTAATGCTGGACACTGGGCAACGCTGTGTCACAGCTGTCCGTGCTGATTCCCAACATGACCCTGTTTCCCTGCTGAGTGCTTCTAAGTGAGCAGAGCAGCCCCTGAGCAGCTAGCCAGGCACTGAGGACAATGCACAGCAAAACCTCTCCTAATTACAACAGGATCAGCAGGCAGAAGTTCCTATAATGATAATGACAAAAGAAAATTAAAGTAAGAAAAAACAACAACATTTTTTGAAAGGGTGTTTTTATATTTCTCTTTGCTATATGCAATGTAAAATACCACCGCATGAAATTTTATCCTTATGTATATGCTGAAGGAGTCACATCAGTGACATACTGTTACACGAAATCCAGCTAAACATAATGCAACATTCAAAGCAGCAGTGTTCTGGTGTCCCTTGCTTCCTTTTTTAAATCTATCTTTTCTGTGTTTAGGAAAAAGGTTTATTTCCTTTCCATAGTTCCCTGCAGTCTATAGACAGTCTCTGCACATGATTTATAACAATCTTTCTTGTGCAATCTCTTCCAAGATTAATCTTTTTGCAATCCTTTGTAACAATCTTTCTTACAGTCTTATGTTCTTGCAGTCTTTCTTAAATGAATCAAGGCAGGATGTCAAATATGTTGGTCTAATAGCTGGCACTTTTCTCCCCCCCTTTTCTTGTTAGCAACGTGGGGAAAAAAGTTAAACCACAACAAAATTGTTACACATTGTCTTTTGCAGGTTATCTGGGGAGGGGAAGTGATTCACCTTTAAAATGAGTGATGTTCCCAGTTTGTTGAAAGACTTGAGCACCTGTGCAGTTCCAAGTATGGGAGGAAGCTACATGCATTTGATGAAATTACTTGCCTTTTAAATTAAAGGGCTTAATAAGTTTCAAATGTCAGGTCTTATTTTTGCATGTAGGTCAGAACCTTGTCTAAAGTTCATTTCTTTTTTAGGCTGGTAAGAGCACATATTACAGATCAAAATAATAACCAAATAAGCAGTTATGCTCCTTAATGTGAACCTCTCCCCTCTCCTGCATGAGTAGTAAGAAAATTCATCAGGAAATCACACACTAACATTAAAATTACAAGCTAATATCTCCAAGAAAGACTCCAACATGACCAAGGACTGAGGGTCCAAATAACAGAGCAGGTTAAGTGCTGAAAAACAGGACTGGTGGATATTTGTTCCATTTGAATTCTCATTCCATGCTGTGTCTTCTGGATATTTCCTCAGGGAAGTGAGGGTTGACTATTGTTGGAGTTGTTGGTTGCTCTTTGTAATGTCCTTATTCACATTAAAAACATGAATGTTTATGTGTTCACAGTGGTATTTCCTTGTTTACTGTTCTCTTTGACAATTTTCACCTACCCAGAGGGAAACAGAAGGGGTACTGTGTGGTTTAGGTGATCAGCTCAATACTATGAGGGGTGAATGGCAAATAGGAAACTGTCAACTCAAACAGCTCATAAATAAGGCACAAGATGAAAATCATGAGTCTAAACCATTGACAGTCAAAAGCAAAAAAATACCAAAAACTTAACGAATATGCTCAATGCAGTTCCAGCTGGTCCATCAATCATTCACCAACAGAAGCGCTACAACCATGGCAAATAATATTTAAACAAATAGTATTACTATTGCTAGCCCTGTTGTGCACGACTCCTGTCTCACAGAGGAGGGTTAGGTGGGGATCTCCTGCCCTCAGTTTAGAGCATGTCAGAGATGCTCCACAGAGATGTATACTGGCCCATTCCGCATGTCCAGAGTCACCTCTTCCATCTCAGGTGATTGCTATATAAGCATAAAAGTACAGGATTCAGTTATTGCTGCTGGTGGTTTGCTGTGGATGTAGGAACAATGGTTGAGAAAGGCATCTTTATTGCTGTCTCACTATTCAGTTTCTAGTGGGCCAAGGAGCACAGCACAAAAGCTGTCATCCCACTTGGCTCTCATCGCTCTCATTTTTGGCACCAACAGCTGAGGCCAAGGACTGAATGAGAACAGGGGATGAATCCTGCTCTGAAAGGTTGCAGATCAGGAGTGAGGCATGTTGGAAGAGCAATGCGAGATGCCTGCACATCTTCTTCTTCCATGGTCCTGTTCTTTGGGTTAAGAAGGGAATTATGATCTTGTGGGGCTAAGGGCTCTTCTGACAATTTTGGTATTCTCACCAATGGTTTGAGGTGGTCAGGTTTAAAAGCTATACTCCAGGAAGGGGCACTTCTGGAGCAGATTGGTCTTTGGGCTAAAAGCAGCCCCTTGACTTCTTGTCCACAGGTAATTTTTTAAGGAAAATTTGGAGAAAGCCCATGTCAGATATTTTATTAATTCTTTCATTTGATTTGCACCCATGCTTTGCCCTGCTTTGAACAGTCATCCATACAGCATTTCAACAAACACAAAAACCTTTTCAGTTGGGCCTATCTTTTAATTGCTCTTCCGTGGCATTTTACCTGCAAACTTAAGGCTCTTGCCATTTGCCAAGACACATCCTCAACTCCTCGCTGGGCAACAACGCATGCACACATGAGCAGCAGCTGCTCCTTTATGTGCCTGGAACAAGTAAAACTTGGAAAGCCGGAAGAGCCATGTAGTGCAGCCCAATGTATGCAGAACTGGGGTATCTGCCGCACAGCAAGCCAGCTATGTACACGTTGGCCCCACAAAATGGCAGAAGCCCTATGTGCCTCCTATGTCTGCCCATTTTATTCTGCTTTCCAGCTAGGGCAAGGCAGCCCAGCATGCATCAAGTCTCTGCTGTGCCCCTCAGCCATCCTGCCTGAGGAACAGAGGGAGGGGACAAATCCTCTGCTCTGGCCCTGGTTCCTGAAGCCGAGGAGCCACCAGCCAAGAGCGCAAGTAAAACAATTGAAGTAAATCTTCAGGTTTCAATAGTGGGTTATATTTGTTGTTGTTGTTGTTGTTGTTGTTTTTCTTCTCTACTGTGTAAGCTGTTTCTTGTTTTTATTTTCCACAGGTTTGGCAAACATTTTGCTTTTACAGTGCAAGCTTTGCCCAGTCACCAAGCTACAGATAGGTTTTGCTTAGATTTTGACTTGCATGTTAACAAGAATTAGGAAATAAAAAAGATATTATTAGGGTTTGGACTTTCTGGTTTTGGAGTCAACGGGAGCTTTGTTGTCCACTCTTGGTGGAGGACAACAGAGAGCTGACTGCCTCCTGTTAACATTGTAACCCTGTAAATTTGCTCTTCAACCCCAAACCAGGTACACGCTGCCCATCTGACCTCTTCCACAGCCTTGCTTTCTGTCCCTGACAAGAAAAACTCTTCCGTTATGTTCTGCAGCAGCAGGATAGGGTCCAGGATATTTAAATCCTCAATACTTTCTGTTATTTCCTAACAATACCCAATTCATTGGGCCAAGATTTGAATACACATCTTCCTCGCACCATTTCACAAAAGGCTTGGATCCCAAGAATAGGAGAAACTACTGCAATACAACAAGGACATATAAATATGAATGTCAAACTGCCCCGTCAATGAAATGCTTTAAAATGCAGGGAGTGCCATGGTGCAGTGGGCCACAGAAACACAATGAAATGATAATGAGGACAAGCAGAGATGAAGACCACCCACCAGTAGTTTTATGACTGTGACTTGGAACGACAGTTCTCAGCGGGGCCATTGCGACTGGATGCCATTGTCATTTTTAGCACATGCTAAAGTAGCAATTGTGCACGGACATTTCAACTGTTGCCTCTGACAAACAGCAGCCAGACTATTTATGAACAACCCCCAACCCCATTCTTGTGCATTTGGCTGTGTCTGTAGGTACGAGAGAATGGAAGACTGCTACTTTGTTCTGACAGGTTTTCCCATAGTCACTGTCTGCTACTCCTTGCATACACTTGGTTTTCTGAGGAAGAGAAGTGATTTACTCTAGCCCCTTCCTAGCCAGCTCTCCAGCATTAATCTTCTCTTACGCAAGCTTCTGCCCCACTTAAGCTGTAGTCTCCTTCATGATCCATTGTGTTTACCCTCCTTTCCTAGAAAAAAACCCAACATTCAGACTAGGGTGTCAGTAAACTTTTCTAGGGCTTGTTTGTGCCCTTAAGACAAAACTTGGGTTTTGGAGGAATGAAGAAGAGGAGGAAAGACGAAGTGCGAGTGCATTCTTGATATGTTAGTTCACCCTGCCGGGGAGGTGCGTGTGCTGGATCAGAGCATCTCCCAGGTGTCCTGGCTTAGGTTCCTGTCACTCCATCCCCAAACGCTGTCACTCATTTTCTTGGCAACTCTCACCAACACCTCACCTCTTGCACAGGGCACAGGGGGTGCAAACAGGGTGTAGGAGAATTTTCCCCCACCCAGCTTCCACATCAGAAACAGTGTGGCTCAAGATTTAGGTAAGCAACAAGTCTTCAAAACAATAATCCAAATGCAGATCTTTTCTGTTTTGTAATTCTGCAAGAAAATTACCAAGTCACATTCAAAAAATCAGCCTTTTAAGTTTGCTCACTGTTTCATAAATATCTGTAGATTTCATGGCACCCTACCAGCTTGCCTTTAAGTCTTTTTGTATTAAGAAACTCATCTGAAAAGCAGTTGATAACTAATATATTCTTAGGCCTTCATTCTTCAGATCCTGTCATAAAATGCGTAGCTGAGAGGCTGTTCACATTAACATGCCACCATACCAGGTCATCACTCCCAAAGCTTTCATCATGGGATGTCACTGAAGGGTGCCACCTTCACTGCCAAGAAATGCCTAATTTTCCATTAGGCATTCCTTTAGTAGTAATTTAAAGTGATCAAGGTTGATTTTTTTTAAATTTTCTATGTTTTACCAAGAAGACAGCTATAGCATGGCTCAGAAAATAAGCACTCATGTTATTCCCAATGGCCTGTGCAGAAAAATATGCTTAATTTGCACATGCATGATGGTGGAGAAAGATGACTCGGAGTGAGCTGTTGGTAACTGGTGCTTCTGGATGGTCAGATTTAAGGGACTGCAGGAGCACTGAGAGGTCTCCATCACGGACCAGAGCATTGTGTGTCTGGGTGCTGTTCTAGGTGTTGTATAACCCCTTTATAAAAAGATGGGGAGTTATGTATTCATCCCTGAAAAAAGGGAAAAAAAAAAAAAGGAACTAGAGAGGCAGAAGGAGGGGAAGAGTGATGCATGGCAAACAAAAATGCACAGCTGAAGGCACAAGAGACAGGCACAGCACACCCAGCTTATTAACCACTGTGGAGGTCACTGCACATTCTGGCCTGGTTTTATCTTACCAAAGCTTTGGGAAGAGACCTGAGACACGTCCCTGAGACATACTTTAGGTATCCTATGTAGTCAATGGAGAGATAGACTGGAGAACATCAATTTAATAAGACAGTTCAATAAACCTCAGATAAGAGTGTCTTCTGGAGTTATCTATCACTTTCTGTCCAACCTCAAAATGTGGGGTCCTACACTGTCACAACACCACAGATATGGAGCAGGCAGCCAATTTCCCTAGCTCAGGAAGCTTCTTATCAAAATCTTCATGAACCTGATAATCACAAAATACATAGTGGGAATCTGAGTAGAGCAGGAGCTCCTGGAGCAGCTTGCAGGCAGGTGGTGACCATGGCTGTGCAGGAGAGGTGTGCTCTGTCTCTGTGACTCCCCCGTGTAGCTCCTGTGCTGGGCCGATAGCTTAGGACTGGCAGAGCTCTTGAGCCAGAGGACTGTCTGTGTAATCCAGACTTCTGCTTCTGGAGATAAGAGAGCCAGAAAGGCCCGCACCGTGAAGTTGTGCAGACCAGCTGCATGCTCAACCCAATCCCATCCCACTACAGAGCAGAGGGGCCCCTGGACAGCAGATGTCATCTCCTGCCTGAGCACCTCCTCCTCACCTCAGCTTTACAAGGTACAAGGTAGGGAGGGGGTGTTCAGTGATTCTCTGCCGTGAACGAGATTCTGGTTTATAGATTTTGGGTGGGAAACTCAGCCTTTCTGTGCAACACAGCTTAAACACAGCTATACACAGCTATAAAGCCACTGGATCTACAATGTCTGTAGAAGTGATTGAGAATAATGTGGGCAACTGGAATTTCCCCTTGCTCTTGGTCCTTGAACTCATCACTCCTTTCACCCCCACAACTTCTCTGAAATTTTAATCAATGAGTACTTTGGTTTGCAGTGGAAATGTGGTGCAGGTATAAGGCAGTGGTCTTTCATACCTCATGGGATATTTGCTGTTGTGTAGAAACAAGAAGAGACACCTCACAGAAAGTTCAGCAGAATACGGTTGGCAATAGTATTGACATTCTTTGCCAGGCATGAATCCTCAGACTGATGTTTCCAGATCTCAGAGCCTCCGCTTAGTTTTCTGCCTGGGTAATTAAAAGCTTCTCTATGGTGCTAGCCTAAGTGGGATCTAAGAAATTCACAAACGTGCATCAAGGACACCCAGCAAGACTTCACGATGTGGGCTCTCTGGTGTCCCCATTTGACAGATTTCCCAGTCGAGGCACATGTTGGTGAAGTGGCATGTCCAACAGTGTGCAGGAAAATTTCTGGTAGAATTGAAACAGGAACTCAGTGACTTTGACTCGAAGTTCTCCGCCTTAACCCTCATTCCTCCTTCCCCTACTTCCTTCTCCCTGAATCCCCATTCTTCTTAATGTCTCAACATACAGATTCAATAGGCCTTGTCATACGAAAAAGAGGACACTTGTGACTGGAAAATGCTGTTATGTTTAAATTCAGCATAGCTGTGAGAACAGGCAACAAGAAATGGGATTACAAACAGTCAAGCAAGTTCACACATGTTAGCTATGTCCAAAGAGAGTTGTTCTCCTGCGTTACAGTGTGCTCCACTCATCTGTGCAGCTGTGCATCTGGCCTTTTGTTTCTCTACCTATTCTCATAGGTGACTGTTGTAATGAGGAATGACAGAGCTGAGGAGCTGACAAGCAGAAACCTCCCGGATGGGGTGAAGCATGGGACTCGCATGACAAAGGCACTAGAAGCAAGGGAATCTGAAAAGATATTCAGATATATTCCAATACACAAACATTATGAGCAACACTATCACACGTCAGCCCTGCTTTCCAGCAGACCTCTGTATGCACCCAACCTCACTTTGGACCCTCTAGCAAATCTCTCCTGCTTATTCTGTGTGTGTCCAGATACCATGGTAAAGACTACACAGTAGCTCTGTTTGAGCATCTCATCACCAGTGCATAGCTGGTCCCTCCTCTGGACTGTGCCGAGCTTCTCTCTGTTCAGTACAGCTTATTCTCCGTGCCAAGCACAGACCAAGCCACCTAGTGCAGTGTTTTTCAAACTCTGTGGCTAATCTCTAAATGGTGGGTTTGATACTTTGTAGGGGAGATTGGAGCCTGGCTGCTAAGGAATGTTTATTTTTGTGTTCTTGCCTAATCATTGTCACAGATGATTCAGCAAGAGCAGAACCGCCACTCTGCCTGGAAAAAATTGTGCTGGAGCTTGCTCTTGTTCAATTTTGAGTGGAAATGAACAAAAATATATAAAAAGATGTCCTTGTGCTCCCAGAGGGTACTTTTCTGCATTTTGAGGCAGGGATATTGAGCTAAAATTGGAGAAACTGCACAGGTAGAAACATTATTAACATAATTAATGGCTTATGTAAACCAGGAATGATGTCTGGAGGATGTTTTGCTGTCTGCAAAAACCCAGATACCTAGCAGGTATCTACAATTCCACATCTTGATGTTATTTAGCCAATTTTCTCCTGCCATGAGGAGGTCAACAGTCATGTACCTTCTGTGTTGGACACTGTCAAGCCTTGTTTACTGTCATTAGAAGGTCCCAGGAGAAAGCTGGTGAGTTTTTGGCAGTTTGTGGTAGAGGAGAGAGCTACAGCTGCAGAGCAGTTGTTGTCATAACACCTATTCATCATTATCCCTCCCATCATGAATCACCTCCTGATAACCAACCCCTCTTTGTTTACATCCATCACATCTAGAAAACCTGCACTTGCTTCCAGGAATCACATCTCTACCTGGGAAAACTCTGGGCAGTTTTGTGCCAGTATTTCTTCCCCAAACCCAGAAAATTCTCGAAGTCTCCCTGCTGAGAGAACAGGGACAGCTTTTCAAATGTTTTGTTCACTTCCACTTAAAATTCAACCAGAGTATCTAAATTAGGAATGCTGCTACATTCCAGCTCAGAAAGCTGCAGTGCTCTGTTACAAAGAGGGGCTTCATCTCCTCCTTGTCATCCAGAACCCCGTCTTTCTGGATCGCCTGGTCCATTCGCCTAGGTGGAAAGCTCGGTAGGGGGCTCATGTTGTACCCTTCCTTCTGTGTCTGGTACAGTGTGGAGCACCATGTCAGCGCCGCACTAATACACAAGAATAATCAGCTCATCAAATCAGCTTCATTAGTTGGAGCTCGAGAGCACAGCTCCGCTGCCCAGCCCCGCAGACACGCAGCCTGCCTCACCGCTCCATCTGCTGCAGCCGAGCAGGAGGGGTCTGCCCATTCGGCTGTTCACGCAGAAGTGCAAAAGCCCGGGACACCAGGGGTACTTCGAGCATGTGCCATGTTCCTGCCTGACACATGTCACCAGGGGACTGCTGCTCCTCCCCTGTCTCTCGTACATAAGACCAAATCCAACTCCAGAGCGCCAGCAATGAAGCCGCTAGAGAGAGATTTTAGACCACTGATGATTTCCCTGTTTTTTGTGGGGAGGGGAGCAGGGTCTGCTCCCAAAATTCTGCCTTGTATGTCTATCACAACATGGACGCCCAGAGGCCACCTTATGCTGCTGGTGGGTGGCCCCGCAGTGGGGACCCTTGCTAGGAGAGGGGAGAGTCAGCAGGGCAGAGGCTGCTGGAAGGTGGCGTGTCCCCACAGCAGGCTCAGGGTTCTGCAGTCCCTGTATTTCGATAGCAGAGGAGCGGGACACCAGCAGGTCACGAGTTTCACAGATTTGTTCACTGCTTGGAATTTCTGAGCGAGAGTATTTATGGATAGCTCTGGAGTTATTTTTATGGGAATGGCTCTGTAACTAAGCACTTCAGCAAAAAATCAGGCCATCATGTAGATGAAAAGGCAGGTGGAGAGGGCTTCGCTTGAGTGTATCCAGCTTGGAAATGGATGGGTGTAAGCACCTAGCAGGCGCTTGCTATGAAAACTGCTAGGGCCGGTTATCTTCACAAATGCTCTTCTTCAAACAATGATGAATAATAAACACATGTATAAATCTCTCAGTCTTTGGTATTGCCAAGGGTCTGTGCAGAAGTATCTGTTGCTTACACTCAAGTTCTCTCTCTCTCTTTCTCTCTGTGTATTTTTAGCATGGATGGAGATATAGTCTCAGAAAATGTAATGACATGTGACATGCAGGATTCATATGTATCTAGGCAGTATGGGAATGTACCATGTAGGAGGAGATGTAACATACTGCTTGGCTTCTAATACTCATTACTTAAGCATAATAAGGCGCATTATGGAATCAGATAAGGGGGCTCCCCATTGCGCCTAAGCATTAGAAGACATATGTTTATCCTGTACCTGTACTCTCCCTTTGCTTTATGTCATTACATTCAAGTCGATTCATGCAATATTGATTGAAGATTTACACTGGCTTGGGAAAAATGCTCTAGGTGTTTGCCTTTAGAAGATGATCAGTTTTCACAAGAAACAATTTTCAACTTGATTCTGCCTCGCCATTAACAAATATCTGCTAATAAGTCCAATCAGATACCAAGGCAATGCTATGGCAAATCACCCAATGTTCAGGAGAATTTCTCTGCTGATTTTAAGAGAGTCAAAAGGCAATGTTCTGTCCTGGGATTACCTTTGTAACTCTAACAAGATGAGACAGTGAAGTTTTGCTTTGTAAGTGGTTCTAACGAAATGTTTTTCCAAAAAATAGCATGTTTAAGGAAGCATTTAATGTCCACAGTATCTGCCACTGGGAGGAAGTGTCTCAAACAGAAGGGATCAGCCTCTTTCCTCCCTTGTTTTCACATTGCAACCTAGTTTTAACAGGAGCTGTAGCCTGCAAATGGATACAGAAAAGGGCTGGCAAAGGATCTTAATATCATAGTTCAAGCAAAAATGCCTATTTTCCTAACCAAGGTTTGAATTGCATTGTAAAGATAGACACTGGAACGGTTGACAGCTTTAACAAGAAAACTGTGACTGCAATCCTAGTGCAAACCATACATCTTGTGAGATCAAGTGGAATGCTCTGTACAGATGCCAAAAAGAGATGAATTTTTAAAGCCTGTTTTTTTATTAGTAGTTAATGGTGTATATTTAGCACTGAAAAGATCATTTGACAGCACATCAGTCTTGCCAGATATATGAGTAAAAGGAAACTCAAAAAACCACACTTGTGTGGGGTCTTTTTAGTCTGAAATTTTAGGAGGAACCAACTTACCGGATGCGAACTCTGCTGAACTAGATGGAAAGACTGCCATTGATTTCCATGGACTTTAGATCAACCATAAGGAGAGGAAGCAAAATGCATGCTAGGATGTTTCCTTGGTTATTTGCCTGTCCTTTTAAATGCTATATGTGACATTTTAAAGTTCAGGTGTTAAAAAAGGAATGATAGCTTCATGAAGGGTTTGTCAGTGAACTGCAGAGTTTAGAAGGCTGTTAAAAATATGAATATAAATGTCTCTGTGCATACACACTACAGGGACAGAATTTAATTTAGCTGGAGCTGGTGGTACCTGACACTTTCTGCTATGAGAGCCTGTTTTCAGTTTTCTATAACTTTGCCAAGTTTTAACCATTCAGTGTCTACCTCACACTGAATATTTTGCATCTCTTGATTCCACCAGCAAGGTGATGAAAAGCTACCCAGTATCGCAGAATGGAGAAGGCAATCAGGGGATCTGGCCACACGGGAGAAGGAGTAAGTGACAGCGAGAGAAGCATGCGGGTGGACAAAGAAGGAGATAAAGTGAAATGGAAGGTAAATCATATGGGGGCAGCCAGACATGAGAGAGAGTGATGGGGTGAGGTGAAGGGCTAGGCCAGCAGGAGAGGCAGCCTGGGAGAGAAACACAGGAAAGGGTGAGGAATAAAAGACCCCCAAAGCAATCTGAGCAGTAAATCCTTGAATCACGCATTCATCTTCTTTAGTTTTTTTTTTTTCTTTTTTCCCCAGGCTAAAGAAAATGATTTATGCAGCACTAAGCATAAGGGGGCCCCATTCTCCACTGGCTGGTAAGCATTGCTGTGAGGAACACAATGACAGCAACAGCAAAGACAGGAGAAGATGCCTGTTGTCATTTCAAAAGCCCTGAGAATGACTCATTGGTCAGACTGCTCCCAAGAAGAGTTGCTTATCGCAACTGTCTGCTTTCTTTTCCCGTTGAGATTGCAGTTTTTGAATTCATTTTCCAAGCACTAGGAAGAGGCTACAGGACCTCAGAAGAAGGCAGAAGAGCTGCGAGGGGAAAGGGAGGGCAAGGACAGGGGGGGATGAACAAAGACACACAGTGAGGAGGGAGACAAAGCACAGATAAGGAAAGAGAGCAAGTGAGGAGATGCAGAGAGGGGAGGAACCACCAGCTGGGGGGCAAAAAGCCACATAAAAAATCTCTCAGCATTTGTGACTCTACCCCAATGTATGTGTATGTTCCCTGTGCAAACATTTCTTCCCAGAGATGCTTCATCTCCTGGGTACAGGACGGGCACAGCATCAGTAGGAAGGACAGCTGAAGAGGTTAGATGTTGATACATCAAAGGGTGTACCCCTGTACACCACGCCAGTAGAAATGCTTGAGGAAAGTCCCAATTCCTGTGTTCTCTCACTCTCTAGCTGCTAGCTTTAAAACCTGATTTCCAGGAAGCAGCACACATTTTCTTGTCCACTGACCGTGGGACCAAATGCCAGCCCCATCTGGGGCAGGGTGAAAGTCTCCCATGTTGAGGTCCACTGACACATTGTGTATCACATCTGTTTTGTGGAGTTGTTTACGTGAGGTCCTGCTAACATGCACTCTCCTTCGCAAGCAGCCTGTGTCTGCGTGTGTCCCTGATCCGCAGATTAATGATAAGATTATGCTTGTGGTAGCTGCCTTGTTGCACTGCTGCTGGGAGACAGCATATAGGCAAGGAGGTGTCCCTCATGCTCTAACGGCATGTACCCATCACAGGCATTTGTGTAAGGAAGGTTATTTTGGAAGTGCAAGGAATCACACGATTCCGGCACAAATGTTTCCAGGAGATGTTGCTCTTCCTGCATCTGTTCCAAAGGGGAAAAGAAAAGGGGAAAGGTAGAGGGAGGTTTCCAGCCAGCCCCATTAACTTTTACAAATGAATTCTTTAACAAATGCAGCCACCTCCTCGCAGCATTAATTTTGCACACAAGGGTGCACCAAGTTCATGAGCATGCCCCCGTTCATAGCTGCCTGGCAAGGAATTAGGGCAAAAAAAGAGAAACACATGAAAATGACATCCTGGACTTGTTGGTAAACAGGTTATTTGGAGTCTTGGCTAATAATTTTCTCAGACGGATCTGTCACCCAACCTTAATGGCATTGTCTCTGTGTGTGGCCACCATAAGAAAAGATTTTTGTTCTTTTTTTCGTGTTCAGAAATTATCCACACACATTCCCTAAACATTTGATGGGTCTTAAGAGTATGAGGCATTTTCAAATGGCTGCAGAAGCCCTTCTGTGGCTAATTTATCCATGTGAATATTTATTTCCTATTAACGACACCATTCCCCTGATGGATGCAATCATCTGTGGCAGTTAGGCTGCTTTGCATGACAGGACCCTAAGTGATGACCAAGAGAAGAGGGGAAGATACAGATGTATGGGTGGAGTGGAGGAAGGAGGCCAGGCAGGGTGACTACTGTGGTTTAAACACTCCTCAGTTGTGAAGAGGTCATGGCTTCTCCTGTTTGTCTCACTTTTCCTTTCACAGATAGTCTGCTGACTACAACCACCACCACCACAACCTTGGTAAGTAAATAAGGTCCATAACACCAGCAGAGGGAATCAGTAGTTTTTATTCACTAAAATATGCATTGGTTTTTTTTTTTTTAAAAAGCTGTAGTCACACAGCTGTAGTCTGGACTCCCACGTTTCAGCTGTTCCCTCTGTCCACAGGCAGAAGTAATGCGTCACTTTCTGAATTGTTTCTTTAAAAAAGAAATAAAAATTAGTTAATCAACAGCAGCAGTAACGCCAAGTGGAAATGGCTCAGCTCCAGCCAGGAGAGACAGCATTGCCCCTATGACTCGACTTGTAGCAGGTAATAGCTGTGAAGCTCAGCGTTGTTTTCAGCACATACTGTCCCCCCCTCAGCCCCAGAGGGAGGAGACTGGCCCGCCCGACCAGCACCCAGCACTGCTGCAGCCCACCAAGCTGTGGTTCACAGGTCCACCTGGGCACTGAATAGAGCTGATTCTGTTAAAATTTAAGAGAGGCTCAAAACACGGCACATTTGAGCAGGCTGCCACAGGCCCCCAGAGCCGCAGCCCGGCCGCAGCCTGGGCAGGAAAATGCTGCGTTCCCCGGCAAGACGCACAGGATTTCCTGCAGCGGGTCAAGAAAACATACCTTCCCATTGTCCCCACCATGTCACAGGGAGTCCTTGTGCTCCGCCGGGGACAATGTCAATTCCTACCCTGGCAACCAAGGAAAACAAGGAAGGTTGTTTGGCATTTTACGCAAAGCTGCCGCCTGCCTCCCTCACCAGAAAGGCCTGGCACTGGGAGAGATGGCCTTCCTCATGGCCACTAGCGAATGTCCCTCGCCGGTTGTTGGTTGGCTGCTGAGGTGGAAAATCTGTGGCAGCCCAAGGGAAAAAAAGCTGTATTTAAGACAAACAAATGTTTGGGGGGGAGACAGGGAAGAGGGAACACCAGCCAGCTTCAACACATGGTGCTGACTCCCGCCCTCGGCCGGGAACGGTGGGCAGGCCGCAGCGCAGCTAGGCGCGAGGCCTGGCTGGGTGGCCAGGGAGGGCCTGGGCAGTGTGTTTCAGGCCAGGGCCTGGCCTGGATGCGGTGAGGGGGGTGTCCGGCAAGGAAGGCCTGTGCCAGAGGCGTGGGGCTAGTGCAGGAGGCCGTCTCACTGCCTTGCAGCATGCCTGGGGCTGGGCTCGGTGGCCATTCCTCCATCATCCTCAGGTTAACTGTAGAGTGGGCTTCATATTGCCCTGTCCTGATGTTCAGTGTATTTGCTGTTATGGTTGCATTTTTCCTCCTCTAAAATAACTTTAACATTAAAAGAATGGTATAGAGAGGAAACTGCAGTCTTACGTTCTTACAAAGCCCGGGGACTGAGTCTTTTAATGGATGTTGAATGCACAGAAATGCAACACGCCATGCTGGACCTCAGCGATGTGGCACAGATCTCGCCAGCACGTGTGTCCAAAGCACTACGAGTCCTGTCAGTGCAGACTGGATCCTGACCCACTTTGGAGTCCTGTGATGGAGTTCAGGAAAGTCTCAGCTTTGATGCTGCTGAGCTGGCACACCTCCAGGATTAAAGGCACTGTTTGCTTCCTGTAATACTTTTGTGAACCTGTGTTTGCTTTTTGTCATAACACCAAACCAACAAGTGCGGCATGAGACAGAGAGCCTGGAAAGCAGTGGCAAAGATTATAAGAACCCGAGCATTTTACTGCAGCTTAAAGCAAAGAAATTCTCACTCCGACCCTTTAAAATAAGGTCATCTCAAAATACACATGGAAAAAGTGTAAATCAACTTATTGTTAACAGTGACACATGGATATGTTTTTGTTTTTATACTGATAGCAAGAAAATCTCTGAAAAATTGACTTGAATAAAAAAATATCAAATTGTAAGAGCTAAAAAAACACACACCCAGTGCATAGGATGTTACCTCTGGGCTCAAGAAATGATGTTTCAGTTTCTGGCTAAAGTACAGATTTTTCCTCCGGTTTTGAAAAGTCAGTCTGTTCTATGTTTCAGTGCCCCCTAGAATACCAGACTTGTTTGAATAATGCTGATTATTTGCTTGATTAAGGATTGTTAATAAACCCCAGCAAGAGGTGAAGGTGAAAATACTTAAAATACAGCCCTAGACATAGAAGTGCATATAGGCCATGCTCCTAGGCTTCAGAAGTGCCCCTGCCACTAAACCAGGTGCAGACTCAAACTGCCATGAAACAGAGCCAGCGTTATTGTTTGGCAAGGTCCATGGAGGGTATCGTGTAGAAGGCTGCCCATTCAAAGAAAGGGAAAAAGGACACATATAAAGAGATTTCAAACATATTTTACTGTTAGGAAAAAAAAAAAAAAACGGGTTGAAGAGTGTTTGTCCAGGAAGGGGGAACATGTGTCTTTAAATTTGTCATAGATAAATGGGCAGAGGAAATAGCAGCCAAGATTTCCTTGTCTGAGAGGCTGAAGCTAATACTGTCATCTGTGGTTAAGACCCATTTGTCAAACAGAGTATGCTGAGAATAAAGAAAATCAAGTCTCCCTTCCCTTTTTAATTTGACTTAATTAGCCGTAATTCCCCATACTGAAATAAAGGCATTTCCAATTGCAGGACACATTTCTGTGCCCTTACTTTCACTAACGCAAATACATAGCTCCGCATGCAGGGAAAGCAAAAGCCGAACAAATGTGCTGCAAAAACAAGATGCTCCACTACACTCACCTCCTTCCTTGGGAGAGGAGGACAGAACAAACAACACGTGGCAGATGTTAGCCACACAGTTCAGTGCCCTACTGGGAGGCATGCAAATACTATCGTGATACACAGCCTGGGAGAAGCTACATAGGAGAAAAGAGCGCACTTGTTGTATGCATGTCAGATTTGCCCCTCCATAGCTAGGAGGAGGCATGCACTCATAGCACGGCACGGAGTACATAACGCAATTATAATTGGGTGCAATATGTTCACAGCATTTAAAAAAACGTTGTCTTAAAAAACTGAGTGCCACGTTCAGATGGCTTAAATTCCCCATGAGCCCCTGTGCCTACTGCTTCCTACTGGCTGCTTCTGGTCCTTCAGCGGTGCCCAGCCAAGAGGAAACTTCAGGGCACAGATGGAGTTCAGGCTAGACAGTCCATAACCTTCACTGGATCCCGCTGGCATCCTGTGGTGCGAAACCTGCATCCCAGAATTACTTGGAGCAGTCGTCCTCCCGAACCCGATGAGCACACTTGCCTAAAATAGTCACTTGCAAAGGTGTGGCGAGGCCAGCCTTGGGGCTCTCAGAATTGCTGAGGGGGACTGTGAGCCTCAGAATATCCTTGTAATTTGTCTGTAATGTTAAACTTTAAATAACTGCCTTCCTCTTTCACTCCTTTCTACCTCGGCTAAGAAATGCGACATGCACTGTGTAAAGGGACTGTCACCAGCTGTTAATAAGAAAGCAGCTTTAGCTTCTCTCCGCTTCTCTTGTTCACACGTAGACAGTGTTGGAAATCAGTGAAAACGGGTGTAGCCCCTCTGCTACCGCCACCGCCACCTCCCACAAAGAGAGCAAGTGAGAAAGGGAAGAGGAAAGGTTGAAGAAATGGGCTGACCTACTTAGGTACTGCGAAGGACGAGCATGCGGGCTCTGAGTGCTGGGATGGCTGCGCGCGTTTGTTCTGGGCACCTACTGTTACCCTGGCATGCCTCCAAACAAATGGCTTTACACCCAATTCCAAAACAGCTCCTTCCTCCTCCTCTTCAAAATATGCCCTCCCCACCGTGCACGCTCTCCCTGTGATCCTTGCCGCCTTGGTTTTAAAACGGCCGCTTCCCCGAGCAGGCAGCCAGCCCCTGTCTTCTCACCCACCTGTTAATACCTGGCCTCCTGTTTGTCACATGGCAGCTCTGGGCTCTCGACCAGGATCCCCCCCCTGCTCCTGTGCCGCAGCCACTGCTTCCGGC
This sequence comes from Strix uralensis, assembly GCF_047716275.1. Taxonomy (NCBI): domain Eukaryota; kingdom Metazoa; phylum Chordata; class Aves; order Strigiformes; family Strigidae; genus Strix; species Strix uralensis. The sequence continues at coordinate 88,948,111 of NC_133974.1, read as the reverse complement.
ATGGGCCACCTGGCCCTCCTGTCTCAGCTGAGAGGGGACAGGACCTAACTGCAGGGTAGGTGGCTGTCAGCGAGCGGACCCGGCTTGTGAGGAGTGGTTTCCAGAAGCAGGAAGGAGAGAGGAGGCAGGTCTCCTTGCTCTCGGGAGCCCTGACTCAGACCCCTTCCTGTGTGTCGCACGCCGCCCCCTCCCCTCCGCTGGCTCCGAGCCCCCGAGTGGCATCATTCGAACCCTGCGAGTTAGCCAGCCTGAAAATTATACCCACTGGGATCTGGCCAGTTTGCAAAGCCTAATATCAGCGATTGCAAGGTGGGATCAACGCATTCAGGCGACACAAAGATTGCATTATAAACCCTTTTGGATTTAGATGGCAAATGATCCCTTTGCTCTTCAGACGGTATTTCTGGCAATTCAGAGCAGTTACAATTGCTCGTCAGAACAACCAAAAGTGCTTCCCTGGCAGCACGGCATATCTTACTGAGAGACTGGAAGAACCTTCTTTGGTTTCTATATAAAACCCACTGATGACTCATATAGGACTCAGAAATTGTCCTAGTTAGAGATAAATGGGAAGACACACTGCAGATCTGGAGAGTGAAGCTTGAGTCACAGAGCTGGAACCGGGATCAGAAGGCAAACTTCCCCGAAGTTTGGGGTCTTAGGGAGACAAAGAGGGGTTTGTTTGCATTTTTCGCGCAAGCATCACGTTTGGCATTTCTTCTTTCTCTTTTCCTTCCCACTTCCTCACTGGATGTGTTCCAGAATATGAGACGTCTTTTAGTTCCTTTTGTCTACTCCCTCTACCACCTTTTGTCTTGCTTCACACCAGTAATGTCTCGGAGGCAATTAAAAGAGGTTCCACTGAGTTCCACAATGCCACATCAGCTTCGGTCCCTTACCAAAGACTATGTAATGACGTTACACACACAAACTGCAGTGAAAGATCATTACTAAGGGTGGCAAAATCAAGTGCTGAGAAGCTAGAAAAGGCCACTGCTAATCTGGGTTGGGGAGCTTCAGTGTGGCCCCTCTGTGCATATGCATGTTGCAGCAGTCTTTAATTACATGAGCATAATCCTGCACTGTTTGTCCCACAGAACCCCCGCCTCATCCAGCTCATGGAGCAGGTGGTGCTCGCTTAATGAGCAGCTATTTATATTGGGTCTGTGCTCAGCCCGAGACCCCGTGCCTTGTTCACTGAACACTGTTGAGACCCCGATGTGAAGATGGAGCAATTCACTTTCCTGCAGGCTTTTCTAGTATACTCAACACTGTTATACCAGTGGGCTTCTTTTTCACAACAGCTTTCAGAGGTAAATTAGGTGGAATTATTCCTGTTTATAGACGGTGGATTACACAGGGAGATGAGAAGGGTCCAGTTCTTTGAGGTGACCCCTGCATGGCTCCTGGGCTTTCTGTGCTCCACACATGGGTTCCTGCCTGCATGTGGGAGCTCAGGACTTCTACACAAAAGACTGTAGAAGGCACTCTTAGTATCCACTGTGGAAAATCTGCTTTCAATGATTGGCCTTACAGCATGTAGGATCTTCTGGAACCTTACAGGATTTTCTTCATACACAAATACTTGCCAGAAATAATAGTGGGAAAGAGATTCTCTCAGCAAAACTTTTACAGCTCTTGCACACTAGTTATCCAAACCAGCTAATTTTAAAATATTAATCTCTCTATGAGTCATTTAATATACCCTTCACTTATTTGTAGATTGGAAAGGACTTTCACATCCTCATTTGATACTGATACGTTACCCCACTTCTTTCCAAGTAGAAAAGATATATGCACTGAGTATTTCTGCATCATTAACAATGTTGGCATCCCCCCCACCAATAATAGGCTGATGCCAATTCCTTTTGCTTCTACTACATTAAATAAATCGTTCTTGACCTTCTCAGTCTGCTGTTTCCCCTGCTCTTTGAACCTTCTTTTTTTTTGTTAAAACTTGGTAAGTTATAATGCCTCTTGTCTGGTCTCTCCTGACCTTTCATTTGCATTTTTTTTCTGGCAAGAGATGGCTCCTCTTTGCCTCATAAACAGAATGAGTTGTCAGACAAATCTACCCTTTTTCTTAATTGTGAAAACTTGACCTCTTGACCATATAATGACCTGAGTATTCTTACATACCCTTCTTGGTGTCTTTGCAAATTTTTACTCCCAGTTTTCCTCACGTTTCTTATCACCCTGAGGTATTAGTCCTTCTTAAGTGTCAAGGGTATTAGCCCTTCTCAAGGGGGATACTCCCTCTGGTGTAGTGAGTTCAGTCAGGTCACGAAAAATTTCCCTAAGAAGCCATCAACTTCCAGTCCATTGATCTTCACACACCATAAGGAAGTCCAAACTGCAATTCCCTCATGCTGGCTGCTGTGTCTCTTTTGTCAAAGATGTCTCATCTACAGTGCTCTCCTGTGAACACATTTCTCCAAATTGGAAATCTGTTGGGATCCCCCATAATAGCACAGCTCTTGCCAGATGCTGTAGGAAAGTCACTAAGAAATGCGCTCTGCTGGTCACTGTTGGTCTGCCCATTCCTTTTCACACTTTGGCCTGTTCTGTCTCCTGCCCTCTAAATGGCCCAGTCTCTCTGCTCACAATTCTTGCCTTCTTGTTTCTCTTGCCTTCTAGATTTCAAACTTATTTAGCCTGGGCTCCTTATCTCATGAGATCCAGTGTCTCCCTAAGAGCTTGCTCTCTGATTTATGGTCTACACCTTTCTTCTCATACTGGCCAAGAGGCCTAGTTAAACTTTCCTGTGCTTTCTGTCCAATTCTGGTGCTCCTCTCCATCTTCACTTTGACACTTTTACTTTTTGTCCCAGCCCATCCTCTGTAACTACTTTCTTATCACATTTGTCTTCCTTCCTATCTGATCATCCCCAGCCTTCCTCCTGCCCCAGCCCCACAGATGATCCTGTTGTCTGCCCACAGCTCCTCTCCTGTGCTCGCTCACTTCAATACTTCGGTGCTCCCCACCCCTGGCTCCCATTCCCAGCCTACTTGTCTAGCTATTCCCAACCCCAGTTGATTTTGCTCTTCTAGCTCTGGTGTCAACAGACCCCTTGCTTCAGTCTTTCCATCCCTTTTCCCAACCTCATTCCAGTTGCTGTCTCTTCTGCTAGGAATGTCACTGAGGCAGTAAGTTGACTGAGCAGAAAGTACTCAAGGTTTTGTGATCTGCAGTCCTGATTCCCTGGTCATCCGCATCAGAGACCTCAACAGAGCCTCTGCTCACCCATCTGGAAGTCAGCTGAGAGGCAACCTGATGAATACCCACCTACAAGAGTTTGGACATGTTTGCAGGTCCACCAGCATAAACATAACCTGAGGCTATCATACAAATATAGTCCTGTACACTACAGATATGGCCCCTCTTCTCAGTGCTGGCTCTAACTCAGCCTGGAACAGCTCTTAAAGGGAAAGGCTGGCTTCTCTCCTGTAACGCTGGCCTCAGGCGTACTCTGTTATTTCACAGAGAGGTACATGTTCAGTCTCTATCGTCTGTTGGAGATAATGATGGGATGAAGCATGCTCCATGACAGTGGCATTCTGGGGGCTTTATCTGTTAAAATCTATAGAGTCTCCACTGAGCAGCTATGAAGTGAGATTTTTTTTTTTCCCCCAAAAGCACGTGTTGACCAAATTAAGTGGATTTTCAGAAAGATGGTACAAGGCATATCCCTGAAGTCGAGGTCAATCCCCTGCCAGATTTCAAGCCCTGCTTCGAAGCATGGGAATGCTACAATAGTTCCAAGAAAAAGTTGCCAAAACATTTGAATTTGGGCAAACCAACATATTTTTCCCAAACCTCATTCTTGGAAATGCCAAAGCTGATGGATCAGAAATTAAAAAAAAAAAAAAAAAAAAAAAAAATCAGTCAACCTGAACAGTATGGTAAATTTAACTTCAAATCATTAATGTCTGGCACAGCTGTAAGCTGCCAAAACCATGGTCTTGTAATACAAAGCTGTGGGCAGTTTTAATAATAAACAGCAATCCCCAAATCACTTGTAATCATCATTATCTCCCCTTTAATTTTTGTTATGTTTCTGTCTCTCCCTGTTGTTTACAATTTAAAGTGGATTTTCATGCATCCTATCAGGTCAACACTTCACACTAAAATGCGCGATGGAAATAGGTACCATGCTCTTACTTTCAAAAATCAAAATCAAAATTACAAAACAAAAAATAAGACTGGGAATTTGCTATTTTTCATTTCACAAGAACACCTCACAAATGTCAAATTTTGTAGCTGTACAATCAATAAGTGAGGTGTAGAAAATCACTAAATATTTTTCATCCCATTCGGAGTAAACATGCAAACAGTGACTTATTTTCATGAAAATGCACAGGAGTGTCTCCTTGGCTCCAAAATTAATTGTCACTTCCAAGACAGCTACAAATGAAAAATTCTGAAAATGAAAAAGTTTTATGGGAACCAGTTTTCTGCAGACACCTGAGGGCCCGTTATCACTCAGTAGTCACTAACTGAAAGTGTCCAGCTCTTAAAATTAAGTGTCACCAATGACAGCATTACAACTGTGTCGCTGTATCTTTCCTCTCATGATACAGGACGTTATGGCTTGGTGCCTTGCTGCAGATGTTGTGTAGCTGGAACTTCTTTGACTTGAAAGTGGCTTTTCCTGTGCAGAGAATTGAATTTTAATTTCTGATTTACTAGCCACAGTTTTTTGCTCTTGTGTCAGTGACTATTCTTCTTCAATACAAAGCGTGCATTCAGATATCTTTTTGAGAGTTGTCTCCTCTGGCTTCCCCAGGGCAGCAGAACCACTTATTTTCCTTCACGAGATGGCTGAGCTCTGTGGAAACCCTATTAAATGGTTCTAGAATCAACATGAAATAACGTAGAAATCATCTGTGGAAAATTGCAAAGGGTGGAAACGATGTCGTCATATATTAGCAATGCTCAAAAATAAAATAGCTCCACAGGGCTTTTCCAATATTTGCGGAGTGGCACACCTCCAAAGCACACTCAGTAAGGACAGGGTGCTTTTGGAAAGCTTATTTGCATGCACCCAGGCATGCAAACACACACACACACACACACACATGGACTGCAGGCACAGAGCTATTTTGTTGGCTTGGAAGAAGTCAAGTGTTGGAGGACACTAGTCAATGAGCTGCTGCCTGATGCCAGGCTGAATAGTGTTTCTCAGTTTTACTGTTCTGGCAGTGGGTCACAGCTGGGAAGAGCAGTCCTGCCCTGCCCTCTGCTCCCCTGCCACTCCCCAGCAGCACAGGCAGGGCAAGGATGGCCAGGACTGTCATCCCCCATGGGAGACACTGCACAGGAAGGTGCCAGCAACGCAGTGGGGTTGTGCTGGCCTCCAGAAGGGGAGAGCGGCAGCTGGAACGAGCTTGCACCCCAGGCCAAAACTGGTTGGGAGACCTTTAGGCAAAGGATAATATTCACAAAAAATCAGGAAACTGGGTATCATACCTAGCAGAGCCACCCCAACATTTCCAAGAGCAGTGCTTGCTGATGCCAATCTCCATGCATAAATCTGGTGTGCTCCGCTTTGCCTCTCATTATGTTTGTATTAGACTTTCACTGAGGAAAGTTGCAGTCATAACCATCTTAGTTACTCATTTTCTCCCCGGCCCCCTTAGCACAAGTAATGAGCACGCTGAGGCTCTGAAATGGGTAGACAAAAGATGACAGCATTTCCTGAGATTTATACGGCACATAAATATTTAGTGTTTGATTTATGCTGTGTTGATGCTATTTGTCAATTGCCGTATTAAAACCCAGAAACTTTGAGAGAACGTCATAGATGGGAGAAAGGAGAGGAAAGTCTTCCCTCTGATGCTGGAAATAAGGCAGAATAAGAGGTCTACGTGTTGTGGGAAGAGGGAACCTCTCTGTTGTGTCTCTGATCACTGTGGAAGCTGCTGCTCTGCTTTTGGTTCACAGCCCAAGAGATCAGAAAGGATCTGCTCCTTTTAATAGGCAAATAGAGCTCTACAAAACCCCTCCACATAAAACCTGGTGGATCTGGAGTTGTGCTTCTTTTTCCTCCCCCATCCCCAACTTAGAGACAACATAGCTGCGAGGACGTTGATGTGCCAGTGAAGGCAAGGGTGAGCTCAGTTGTAAATCTTTTGCCAAGTGGGTGAGTGTGTGTGTGTGCACGGAGCTGAGTCAGGGTGAGGGCATCTTGTGTCGTGGCCTGGAGGAGCAAACCAGAGGGACCCACAAGATCGCAGCCCCAGAAAGTTTGTGGTGGTTTTGTAGTCAGTAGCCACTGTACCAGTCATCTCTGCATATTTTAAAAATGACAGGCAGTTTGGGCATCTGCTTACATCAATATTCTGTAAATACAAGGATAAATTGGTAGCCCAAAACAGTGAGAAAGCTTTGCATAGGTTCTGTTTTGAATGCTATTTATTACACAGCATGATATACACAGAACTCTTATTCATGTCAGTGGGAGTTTTATGCAAACATGGAAAGCAGAATGTGGCTCAAAATTGTAACTTGATTTGCTGTAGACAGGCCTTTCTGCATGCAAGGCTGCGAAGGCAAGTTCTCCTCTTCACACAAAAAAAGGTGCAAACCCGTTACCTAAAACCCAGCGTAATAAGGAGGCTGTGGTAAAGTGTGGAAAGGTCCTGCTGCCTGGCATTATTTTACACCAATTCACACATCACCAAGAGGAATGAAGAGAAAGAGAGAAGGGAGCAATACTGGAAAATATGCATAGCTAAAATGTTTCCCTACAGAATTTGGTTATATTCAAATTTGCAACTGATTGTTTTTAAAGGATAAGTGTATTTCTAGAGATGGGATATTATTATAGGAAGATGGTAAATTCTCTGTAGATAATGATGTACTTAGATTGCTGGTAAAAAAGCAATTTCTATCCCCCCTGGCATCATCTAACCTAAAATGACTGACCTGAATAATCATAGGTTTATCGGTTTATAGATTTAGTCTTTTGCTAGGTGTTTTGCTTTGTTTTTAAAAGTAGTGTTGAGAAGACCTGCCTTCCTGACAACATGAAAGCATAAAATTAAGGATTTTTTTTTTCCCTGATACTTTATCTAATTTATTTTTTACCCTAAGAGTTAGAAATCTTCTCATTTATACTGGCCTCTTGCCCACTAGCACTCTGCTTTTGGATGGTACTATAGTGACACTTAAATTTGACCTTTCAGGAAAGCATATACCTTAAAGTAGCCAATTTTTATTACATACTAAACCAAGTGGCCACAAGGGCTTGTGTAACTTGGAGTTCACAGATGAAGAAACAATGTCCATGGGAAAACCCAGATGCTTTGACAATACAGCATTAGTACCACATAGAATTACAGCACTGATAAAGATCTGCCATCAAAGGCTTGGACATATTTATCACCCAGAACTCCTTCTGTGATTGTAACTGCCACAAATAAACTCCTGCAGAGCACATAAGCTTTGCACAGAACAGACTTTTTTCCCTTATTTTTTTGCTTAGAATAATGATGGTCTCACTTCGCAAGCAAGATTTACCCAAGACATTTTTGAAGAAAATGTAGAGGAAGGAATCCCTAAAAAATCGTATATCAAATGCTTAATTAACACACTTAGGTTGTAAATGCAGATATGTACTATAAGGAAAAAAACAGTTTCCTATGTTGAGTCTGTTTCATATTCAGTTTGGAAATTCTAAGCTAAGACAAAGTTTTCAAGTTATTTCAAAATACGCTTGAAAGATTCAGCCTTAGAGCTCTGTGAACCTTTACTCTGCCCACTACTGATGGCAGCATTGCCCTGTATATCACTACAGAGAGCAATGTACTGTGCATACCTACTGCCGAGGACACCACTATTCAAGGTGTCACGATACATTATGGCTGAGAAAACCCTTCTAATTACAGAAAACTGCCTTCTAGATTTGCACTCTACAACATGCCATGTGTATCATACAAGGGCCGACTGGCTGAAAAGCAGATTTGCAGAAAAGGACCTTGGGTTCTGGTGGACACCAAGTTGAATGTGAGCCAGCAATGTGTCCCTGCAGCAAAGGTGGCTGATGATATCCTGGGCTGCATCAGGAGGGGTGTTGCCATCAGGTCAGAGGAAGTGATTCTTCCACTCTAATCAGCACCAGTGAGGCTATGCCTGGAGTGCTGTGTCCAGATCTGGGCTCCCCAGTACAAGAGAGATATGGAGCTACTGGAGAGTCCAGAAAAGGGCCAAAAAGATTGTTAGAGGGGATTAGAGCATCTCCCCTATGAGGAAAGGCTGAAACAGCTGGGTCTGTTCAGCCTGGAGAAGAGAAGGCTCAGGGGAAATCTCATTGGTGTGTACAAATATCTGAAGGGAAGGGGTGAAGAAGACAGAGCCAGGCTATTGCCAGTGATGTCCAGTGACACAACCAGAGGCAATGGGCATGAACAGGAGGCTCTGTCTGAATGTCAGGAAACATTTTTTCACTGTGAGGGTGACTGGTCACTGGCACAGGGTGCCCAGAGAGGTGGTGGAGTCTCCCTCCCTGGAGATATTCAAAAGCTATCTGGACATGGTCCTGGGCAGCCTGCTCTAGGTGGTCCTGCTTGAGCAGGGGGTTGGATGAGATGACCTCCAGAGGTCCTGTGGTTTTGAGATACTATTCATCATGCTAGGCAGCAGATTTAAGCCTACTGACTAGAGGTTTCCTTTCCAGAGATCCCTTTCTCAGGCCTATCCAGATAACTCTGACGTTTTTGTACCACAATAAAAACAACTTCTCTGGTCAAATATACTACCTTGCAATTAAACCACTGTCCTGGTTTTACATGTTAAACAAATAATGACCAAGGACTCTAACATTTATAAAACTCTAAAGCAATTAGAAATATTTTGTTCTTTCATGTTGTAAAGAGTATATGCACACTATAAGGACATTTATCGTAACACTCTCGGAATCAGCTTTGATCACAGAGATGTCTTTTATTGTGGTAGAATATAGGGGGAAAGTTAGTGTGTGGGGACTCACTTATTTTTTAAAACATCTACTGCTTGCTTTTTTAAAGCCTTTACTTTCCATTTCAAAATCTTGACTTGAAAAAAAGTCTTAATTTAAAATGTTGTCAGTTTTTTTGCAGTATTTGATCTGTTTTTGCTAATTCATCTTCATTTTCTGACCAGAAATAACTAATTTAACTAGTACTGCTATTTATTTTAGTAACTGATTTAGAACTGGTGCAACCTGGTGGAGCTGCTTGTGCCAACGGCATGACGGTTACGTCTGCAGCAGAAAACCTGGCATCACTGCTTGTCCTGAGGAGTAAGGAATCCAATTTGGAAAATCGTAGCTTTTCTAACCTCTACTCACAAATCCAGCCTCATGTACACATTAAGTCCCATCCATTTTAGATATGACCTGGAAATGTGCCAGTCCTGTCCCTGCAGCACCATGTGTACCAGCAGGTCTGACCTGCAGAAGAATTTGCTGAGAAGGGGGAAATGCTGAAACCAGGATAGGACGAATATCCTGGGGATGGGGAAAAGGGACATAAGGGGAGCACTGTGAGGAGGGGAAGCTCCCCCCCTGCACCAACCAAGCTTTCACCTCTGTGTGCATGTGTCCTGTGAGTGATTTTCGGTGCACGTAGCATTCCTCATTCAAACCTCTCACTGAGGCAAGTCATTGCCAAAAAGACCCCCCCCCAGGAGACTTCAGTCCTTCCTCACATCATATATTAGCACCTCAGATCTCCTGCATTACTGCTCAGACTAAATGTGCATTTAAAAAGAAAGAAAAAAAAAAAACCCACACATTGCAATCTTCCTGTGAAAAAGAATCACAAACATGAGGATAACACCCCAGCCCCGGCTGTCGGGAAACAGTCTCGGTTTGGGGGGGGTTTGCTAACTCGTCCTCTCTGTGGAGGCCGAGCCACCTCAGTGCACAGGCAGTGGAGCGTGTGGAGCCCACTGAGGAGCGTGGCCCTTCTCCTGGTGTCACTGATACAATAACTGACTCGTTAAATAACTGCAGCACTTGGAGATACACGGAGTGCTCAGTGACCCTCATAATTTCTCATTTCTTCCCTCAGATGGAGTGGTCGGCAAGTTGTGCTTATGGTAGTAGTCTGAAAGATGTAGGAGCTCTCGGATGATCTCTGCAAGATGTGCTTTCACTTACCCATGTGCATCTCTTTGTTTCTGAATTTAAAATGTGGTACATCTGAGTGAGGAAAACTAGGTTTATATGCAGGCTGCTTCTTTTTCAGCTCAGAAGTAAAAGATGTTGAAATATGCTTTTTGAACAAACCTGCTGAGAGGCAGGAGGCTTTCTCTAATGATCAGGAAAGCTCAGAATGACCAAATTGAAGTAAAAATCCCAGAATGGTGGGGAGGAGGGTATCATTATTTTTTACAGATGGCATGTCTGAGCAGCGTTTGGCTTTGATTCCTGGACCAATGCAGCATGTTCTTGCTGCCGGTAGTGGCAAATCCAGCCTACTAGAGATGGGGGTGCTGCAAGACACTCCTAAAGGCTCTCTGGGATTATTGCAGCCCTGCTTCATTTGAGGTCATGTGGCCCCTTCTCCAACCTCAAATCTGCAAGAGTCAAAGTTAATAGAAAACACTGAAGGAGGTATTGAGAAAAACCTGAAAGGTTTTCTGTGGGAATGCTGAACAGGAATCCCAGAAGTGCATGAAAGAGTTTTTAGTCTGAGCACCTGTGTCACCTAGGCATCTTTGAAAGTTTATCTGCAGCTTTCCTGCTCTAGGGCTGGTCTCTGGTAATGCAGTTTCTCACTGGAATTTTTTTGCAGGGATTCATCTGCCTCCATCTCCGAGGATTTCCCATTGCAAGTACCTAGAGGCGTGTGTAGCCCAGGATATGTGATGAGAAAGGACTCTGTATTTTGTGGTTTTGCAGAGCGGCAGTGCAACCCAGCTGATGCAACAGTGCCTCTGATTTCTGGCTTCTTTCTTGGAGAAATCATTAACCCCCTCAGTGCCATGGTTTCTTGGTCTGCACACTAAGAATGGTAGTACCTACTTGCCCTCCTCTGTCAAGTGACCCCAGCAGAGTTGGAGAAAATTTCAAAAGCAGCAGACTTGTTCATCGTTTTGGAGCAGCACAAATAGGAGCAGAGAGTTTGTGGGTGCTGAAAACGCTCAGTATGTCTGTCACAGCTTGCTTGTCTCCCCAGCTAGCAGCTATAGAGTACTGGAAGCTCCAAATGACTCAGGAGGGGAAGGGGGAACCTGTGAAGTCAATGCTACTAAACCCAGCAACTAAGCACTGAGGGAGAGACTTCCTCACTTTTGTGTCTGTGAGTAGGACAAAGTACTCCTGGTGCCAGCCTGGAGCTGAGTAACCCACAGCACGCTGTCCTGTGGGCACCACCAGTGCCAAGTGAGCTAATCTGCTGCAGCCAGGTAAACGGCCACCTACGCTCCTCCACACACCCAGACTGCTCATTTGGTTGCTGTCTAGACAGCAGTGCCGTGGCACCTTCCTGCCCTTCTTGCACTCCTGTGCTCACGGACTTCCCCGTCGTGCGGGGCTACGGCACTGCTCACTCCTCGCCTGTTGCCTATGTAGGCAGCCAGGCTCTGTTTGCCCCCGAGGACACCAGCTCAAGCATCAGCTGGAGGGAGGAACTTGACAGCAGGAGAGAAAACGAGAAGCTGTTCCAGACGTCCTCTTAAAGACAGTTACAGCAATTTTTATGCGCTGCCCGGTGAAACACAAGTTAGCTGTTACATTGGCAAGGCAAACTTTTATGGACTGTTCATGCCCTTTGGGCACGACCCCGGCCCTGTGTCTAACCTCCTTCACACATGTGTGAAGCAGAAGTGCTTCGTGGCAGGCAACGCAGTCACACACGCCTAAGTGAGATGAGAACCAGACTCGCCTTTTTAGTAGCCTCTAAATGCTGCTGCATCCAAATGAACCTTTTCATTAGATGGGCGTACAGCACAAGTCCAGGCAGCAAAAACGCAAGATTAACTCATAAGGCAGAGGTCTAGCCATCACAGAGGAGAAATTATGATATTGCTGTAGGCAGCAGGCACCCCAAAACTCCACTGGCAATATTCTCCAGAAAATGTAAGCGAGCCCTAAAATTCCAGGTCAGTGTCTTGTAGAAAGGACTCCCCCTCCCCTCCCAGCGGTTTCCATTTCATTTTTTGAATTATTAAAAGATCAAATGTTGGAATGCTGGATAGCCTGAATTCATTTGTCAGATCACGAAGTACTCATAACATTTCTCAGCCTTAATAACACATCTGCTCTTAAAATGTGGTCTCTTGATAATAGCTGGCTGAAAGTGTCTGAATTTAGGGATTATTTGAGACAACAGATTTCCTTCTATTTGGAATTGAATGAGGCATCTGCTCCCTCACCGTCAGCTTTGTGGGATATTCTCAAGGCAATCATAAAAGGGCAGATCATTTTGTACATTATGAGAAGGAAAAAAGACCTCTGTTGGCAATTATGAGACTTGGAAGGGTGAATTAGGGACCAGCAAAGGTACCACTTCATGTCCAAAAAATCTAGCTACTCCATCCATTCTCCCCACTGTGTAGGGTGGGACACAGATTTATCTGATGAACAGAGAGGGAGAGGGCAATTCTCCTGTCAAAGCCAATGTTAGCAAAAGGGAAAGAGAAAGAAAATTAGTCAGGAAAGGATGTATGCACACCATCTTGGATAACTGACCCAACAACATATTAGAGAGATTAGGACTCAGGATGGAGAGCAAGGCATGGATCCCTTGGAGGATTAAAGGAAATTCTGCCAATATTTATGCCAGTTTGGTACACTGGAAAACCAGGACAAAAAACCCGAATGCTTGCAAATTATTTAACACATTTTCATCATCAGAATCTCCTCCCACATATCAGGAGGAGATGATTAATAAAGAAGTTAAAACAAAAGCAATTGGAGCTGAGAGGAGGCACTATGCACTTTGCAGGTATATCATTCATTTCCAGACGTGAAACACTACAGGCAGCACCCAGATGATGACATTTGCCAAGGTAGGACAGGTTGAGTGCTCTGAACTGCCTGCCTTGCTGAACACATGTGAATGCACACAGATACATGTATACATAAATATACACAAATACGTACATATAGAGCTATATGCATCCATATATAGCATATGTATGTACTCACATACATATACACATCTATACATATAGATGTATAGATATGTATATATAGCTTCTTAGTCAAGTGACGCAAACTGCTGCAGCTGGAAATAACACTGTTTGCTCATGAAAAGACAGGCATGTACTTAGACTTATTTATGTGGTAGAAAATGTGTTCAAGGGATGTGAGCTGACTCAAAGCCTTTGTCAGAGGAGAGGGGAACAACCTGTGAGACACCTTGGCTACGTTTGGGTCTGGGAATAATTATTTACTCTAAGACTGATCCTGACATGAAATACCCGGAGAGGGACCTCCTGCTACAAGGATGGGATTTAGGCAGGTGGGAATGTGTGCCCCAACGGCCTCACTGTGCTGCACAGGAGTCCCTGTGTGTGTGAGGGAAGACTTTTTTGGTTGGATGGAGGTGAGCTGCCCCATCTGTTTTACCTGAGATGGTCAGAAAAAGGGACCTGGCACTGGGCTCTGGCATGTAGACATGTTTGGAAAGGCCACTGAACCTTAAGGGAGCTGCCAATTATTTTGTGCTTTCTGACACCTGTCTAGATACCCAAAGACCGACTTAGGAGCCTTGTGTGAGGATCCTTTTTTGAAAACCTTGGTTCTTCATTCTGAATGACTGAAATCCTAGAGTAAAACATAAGGACCTCCCAGCTCCCTGCCCCAACCGCAGCACCAGTACCAAAAACATTACAACCACCTCCATAAAATGGGGTGAGGCAGACGATATATTGTGCTTTCCCACCATAGAAGGTGTTTGGCACCTTTGCACAGTCCGATGTATGTAGAACCCTCCCAGAGACAGAGAGGTTGTGGCTGGGCTTTCTACCCTGGGCAGGTAGCGTTGCTGTTGGGTCAGAGCAGGCTTTCGGCTCACAGCTGGCTCGGGGAGAAGGAGCAAATGTGCTGCATAATACATAATATACCCACAGGTCAGTGAGCATTGCGCATCCTGCTCTACGGCTGCGCTGCAAAGTAGGAGCCTGCTCTTGTTCTCAACCCAAGAGACATGCTCTTTAGTGAAAGCTGTAGAGGCTTATGCCGTGAAGGTCTGCCGTGCAATCCCCGGCCTTGGCGAGGATGCCTGGCAGCACCAGTGCCACCCTGAGCTGCCCTGCATGCTCCCCAGCTGCAGGTGGGAGCCCGGCCAGGGAGCCGACAACACATCCCTGCACAGGGCTGAGTGCAGCTCCCACCAGAGCTGGGCTTTAGCACGCTAATCCTTGGAGTGAGGGCAGGGTCTTCCGCTACAGGGTTTTCATTTCGGGATGGCTTGGTTTCAAAGGCAGCTTTTTAGCACTTTGAGGCCTGCATCAATTCTTCATGTTTTATATTAAATATTGCAATTTATATTAGGAGAGGTGTTTGAAGTTTCCGATTTTCCCCTTGGCCACCTTTAAATCTCATTTCTAATCCCTTAGCCCCTTTAATGAAGTTCTCGGTAGTTTACATTGTTATTAAACGTCTGTTTGGGGAATATAATTTTAATCCTCATTATATGCCAAATATAGGTATCAAATATTCATTGTGTAATTGCAATTAAAAAATATAGCCCCCCAAAGGATCTTTTATATTAATTTAAATTATCCTGCACTTATATTATGGCCAGAAATAACCTGTACTGCTGAAAATGTCTTCATTGAAGTTAATGTCTGTGGTTATAGTAAGAACACCTCCTTGTTTTGGTTAAATCCTATTCTATGACACTGTAGTCATGCAGATATAGAATTACAGCAGTATTATATTTGAACCCTTTTTTCCCCCTCTTTGTACTTTAAAGAAACAGTTGAAATCACTGATTTTGCTTTCAGTGTTAGCAAAAGTGGAGTAATTAATCCAGGCAGCTTTTTTATGCATTTGACAAAGCTTCATGTCACATGAACTGTTTTCTCTTTATAATCAGAGAGACAGATTCTTTACTCCTGAAAAGCCCTTGCAAATATCGAGAGTAATCAAGAAAAATCCCCATATAACAAATTGAAGGACTTAGAACCATGAAATTTACTGTTTCAAACTTAAACATGAAAAAAACAATTTATAATCTTTTGCATATAGATATCATGGGTTGGAGCACATTTTCAGTGGATTTCAATAAACTGCTAGCAGCTTACAAGATTATTCATTTAAGCTAGTGTTTGTAGATAATAATACCAACTTAGCTTTAATGTATCTCTTTTTATTCTTACACTGAACACTCTTTACAAGAAGTAAAAAGGTTTTTTTAAGACTTTAGATGACAAATGTTATATTTACAAATGATGATTTCTATATTTGAAACTGCATTAACTGGCATCATCTCCAAGAGGAGATGTTTAGGCAGAGCCAAGCTTAGTGCTAAGTAGCAGCTCGATTACAAAGAATGGACTCCAGCCCTGACCTCCCAAGTCAATGCTCCAAGCAGTCAGTACAACTGGGTGGATTAGCTACCACAAGACTCATTGCTAGCTTGCAGTCTGCATTGACATGATAGGATATTTTTATTGTGGAAGAAAGAATAAAAGGTCACATTTCTGCCTGCCACAGAGACCTTTATTATTTTTTTTTTCAGCCATAATGAGTATTAAGTGGAGAAGCTGTCAGGCTAAAATAGTATTAAAACAAATTCTGAAATCCAAATCCCACTACACTTGGTGTAAGTTCGTATGTGATTTTTGCAGTTTGCCTGGTGTTTCTGCAAATGGACAAACCCAAATGGGAGGGCCAGGTGCAAGTTTTCAAACTCATGCCTGTCCATGTTTTAAGCATGATCCACACGTGTGAGAGATGGGAGAGGGGACAGGAATGGGAAGGAGATTTGGCACAGTGGAGAAACTAGAATGGTCCCCACTGTTTCCATCTAGCAGCCTGCTGTGGTCACTCAGGAGACCAAGTTGTCCCAGCAGTGTCTCTGGAGAGCACAGCTGCTCAGGCTGCTTGGATGTTGTGAGCAAATGGCTTTTGGGGGCTGAACATATATAAGATATAACAGATATAACAGGGTACTCTTAAGAGTGGCAGATGCTACCAAAACCATAGTGGGAGTATTTG
This sequence comes from Strix uralensis, assembly GCF_047716275.1. Taxonomy (NCBI): domain Eukaryota; kingdom Metazoa; phylum Chordata; class Aves; order Strigiformes; family Strigidae; genus Strix; species Strix uralensis. Next base: position 88,931,955 of record NC_133974.1, on the reverse strand, counting down.
AACAACAGTGGGAGAGACTTTCTTCTGTTGCAGTAGAAGGAAGGAGAAGGAAGGAAAGTTAAATGGAGTCCAGACATGAAAGCCATGTCCATGACTCTTTGTGCCCTACATAGATTGATGGCAGCAGTCTGGCTAAATATGTTTGAAGCCTCTTGTGACCCCTCGCACCAGCTTTGGTTGCTCCTCAGGCTTCCAGCTCTGAACTTCCTGGGGGTCATCTGTGTTAGAAAGTGGCCTTCCCAGTCCTGTGGTTGGACCTGGCACAAGACGTGGACAGCAGGGACTCCCCTCCAATGCTTCATGCCCAGGAAGTCTTATTGCCCTTCACGTGTCACCTCCTTTCTTTCTATTGAGTGCAGTCTCTGTGTCACTGGTCCTTAGCAAAGCAGCTGGGGCCAGGGGACTCCTTTTCTTGGAGTCTTAGTAAGCAAAGCCAGGTGGTGCATGGGAGTGAGCCTCAGCCATTGCAGGCAGGGCAAGGTCTATCAAGCTCCCTGTCTATGTGGTGATTCTCCTAGTAGGAAGGTAATTTTTAGTTCAACGCTGGATGCTCTTGGCCCAGCCCATTACTGCCAGACCATGTGAGGCAGCTTGCAGGTATCAGTAGTGTTACTAATTGAGGAAGGTGAGGAGGTTGGGCCCTCTCTACTCTTCATGTGGAGCAAGACCCTAAGTGGCAAGTCACCCATCTGCAATGGGGTGAATCAAAGCTCTTGACAAGGTGGGACCTCATCTTGCCTGTGTCTCCCCTTCCTTCCACAACCCTGGCTGAAGCTGGGACCATGGCGGTTCTGGTGGCAATGACCCCATTTGACTTGTAATTTATCAGTAAGTTGGTCCCTGGGTGTTCTGCTGTGCAGACCCATGGCAGGCTGGTTTCTGTGGGTTCCCCACTTGCAGGAGTCACCCCATGGAGGTCAGGCACAGATGTGTTTATGGTGATGGTCCTGGGGAGCATTTTGTGGGGGAGCTCAGGGGCATGGGGATGTTCCTTAACTGGCAAGACTCAACATCCTTTTCTCAGAGGGCTGGGGATCTGCTTTTAAATAATGAGCACTGCAGGTTCACTGTCCAAAATTGCACTCACATTTCTTTTACCTGCAGGTATCTTATCTCCATCCCCATTGCTAATTCCATGCACAGGCAAGCATTGTTAGTACTTTAAGAATTAATCACATACTGTTCGGAAAAAAATTTGACATTTGCATTTCAAAACTCTTACCAATTCTAAACATTTATTCTACAAAACTTGGAAAGATTGTAGTTCTGTTTCAAATTATTCCAGCACCGTGGGCATTGCCACAGAATGTAAAATTACAGAACATATGAGACTGAAACCTGACACCCGTTCTTCCCTGTTGTGAAGTGTCGCTGATGAAAAATATACTAGTTTGAAGAAAAAAAAATAATTACGTAGGAGCATGACCTACTCTCAAAGCAGCTAGCCAAATTCACTCTTGTTTCAGAGGGAGCTGGGTATGTAAATAGAGTAGAGGACCCTTCTTCAAATACAATTAAGTTGATTTAAAATAGTAGAAAACATGAAATAGCTCCTACAGAATAATCTCCTGATGCTCCTGTGGGAAAGTTCAGAGTGTTAGCAGAAAAAAAAAAGGGCGAGATAGTTTCTGCAAGTGTATCCCTTCTGTAATAGTCATTTTGTAATCAGACTGACAGAGAATTCCGTAAAATCAGTCTTTATTGCTATGCTATAATCCTTCTTCCTTTAAGGATTTTCCAACTAAGCATTTTTAAGTTTCAGTGAAACAATGACTTTTGAATGTAATGAATAATCTACTCAGACATTTCAGTCCTTTAAAATGATCTAGAAAAGATGGTGAGATATAGGTAGAAAGGAGTATTTGTATAGGGATGACATGAATAAAACTGGAATTAGAATATAAATACAATTGTATTTAATATGAATATAATATAAAGATAAGCATGTAATGCATGTTGTCATTCAGAAAAAAAATCACACGTATGTATTTGCACATATACGTAGGTATATTTCAACACACACACACTGGTGTAGCTATACAACGTTTTCATCTGAAGACCCCAGATGCTTCAGAAAGCTGAGTATTGTGTTTTGCTGCTCTTATTTTACAGATGGGGATGTTAAAGTGCAGAGAGGTTACATGTGCAAAGCACATTGTTTTCTTGAATGTAATAACCAGTAAATGAGTTCCCAGCTAACAGAAGAACTGCCTCTGCCACCTTCAGCAAACCACCTGTTGCTTTTGAATGAAGAATTAGCCATTTTGGTCCAGGCATTTCATCTTCCCATTCCAGCTGCTAGTTTTCACTCTACCTGAAGAAAACATGGAAAGCCACAAAGAAGTTTTGACATGTTTCAAACAGAGCAGCCTATTCTTTTAAAAATAAGCCCAACCTCATGTGGCATACACCATTCATTTCCCAGATCTGGACCTAAGTCTTGCTTCTCACCCGTGCAGCGTTTAATTCGCTTTCTAAAACTCTTCTTTATCCACAAGTAAGTAGGAGTGTTATTTGAGTAAGGAATGAGCAAGAGCTGTAGGCTTTAGCCTGTGAGTTACAGAGACGGAATAGCTTGCGCTCACAATATGTTGTATTATTTGAAACAGGGAAATAATTTTTCTTTGTGAAAATTAAATTTAAAACATATGACTACAATCATCCACATCTTTCACAAAACACTTGCATGTTCCTGAGGGCCCTGATTTCACAAAGGTTGGACAATTTTAGTTTGATTCTCTGGACTGTTCATTTACTCTTCTTTCTCTGATCTGTTTTGCCTCTTACTCTGTTTTATCAAATTACCCGGACAGATAAAAATGAGCTGTCCCACATAGATGGTCTGTTCTGGAGAGGGTATGTAGCAAGAAGTCCTCCAAAATCCCAGGACTTCAGAGCTGGCAACACCCCCCCAAACTTTTATACATTGAAGACCATACATTTTCATGGGACTGATCTGCCCAGTGGTCTGCTGAGGAGTCCGATTTTAAGACATTAGTTTGCACATACCCTTCCAGCAATAGCCGGGGAGGAGAAATAAAGGAAAATCTCTCCATTACCCATATGGGCTGCCTTCGCTGTAGAGAGTAAAACCCTGGCAGACACCCCCGCCCCCCCCCCCCCCATCTCCTTCTTCCCTCTTCCTCTTTCACACCAAAAATTGCTCTTGGATAAATTTAACTGTTTCTTCATCATATTGTAAAGCCGACGCTGCTGCAGATTTCTGTGTTGGACAAGCTGCTGCTCACAGCCAGTGTCAGCAGCAGCTCCTGGAGCTGAGTAGCCACTGCCCTGGGCTCCAGGCCCATGTTGACCTACCCTTCCCTCCTGGTTGGGGTGACTGGGGCAGGGCAGGGACACACGCTAAGGTCTGTGGTGGACCTCAAGGTCCACTAAGGACCAAGCTAAGGTCTTGGCTTCCCTGAACCCAACCCCTTCAGCCCTCCAATCTGTCTGTTTGCTTCTAGGGGCTTCAACCTGGGCTGCTCACCATCGTAGTCTCCTGTTAACCCCAGTTCTCTGCCACTTTTTCTTCACTGCTGCCCACCCTTGCTTTCCAGGTTCCTTTACCCACTTAACTCTGCTTTATTCTGGCTCCCAGGCCTTTTCTCCTGAGTCATCTCCACATCTGGGATGAACATGGCTGGAGCCTTGGAAAGAAAGAGCACCTAAAGGGGCCAGCAGGATCTGCCTTATGGGTGTACAGGAAGAGAGATCTTCCAAAGGCTGGGTAGTAGTGTGATCAGGGAGAGTGGAAAGGAGTCTTGTGGCAATCAGAAGCACCTTGGTACTAGATGTCATGAGTCAAACCATGGTAAGATTAAGGTTTTAATATGAACAAACTAAAAACTGTTGCTCAGTCTCATTATTTAAAATGGTGGATCTGCTGCAAACTGCTGGATTAACTCCAAACACTTCTGTAACACACTTTTGGTTTCATCCCCTTTATAATAGTTACACTGGGATTTTCCTAAATAGTATGCTCCTCAGTGGTGCATGATTCAGAGCCAGATTTATAAAGACATTTAGGTGCTCCTTCCCACTGATTAAGGAAGTAAAAGCCTAAATTGGTTTAAAAATCTGCCCTTGGGAGCTGCCATGTGTGTCTGGGCACCCGAAGCACTTGAAGATTTACTGCATCTAAAGACCCAGTGAAGATCAGAGAAATTCTTTGCCAAACACAAATGGCAATGAGACATACTTTGAACCATCAGAAGTGCTGCCTTTAATTTTCTTTTCTAAAGATCAGTGTCAATGAAGAATATACTGAGTCTGGGTTTGGGGACCAGTTCTGCAAATTAGGTCTGATACTAAGCCATGAGACCAACTGTTGTCTCCAGCAGAAGCCAGACCACATCTAAACAACTTACTTGGTGGCACATTGCCGTGACATTTCTCCCATTGAATTGGATCTTATTTGACACATCTCTTCTCTGGTTTCTGTGGGCTCAGGGGAGCAGTAAGACACTGTGCCCACTGAGCAGCAGAGAGCTGGATCCCAGCTAGCCTGCAGGCACTGTGTGCAAGTCAGCATGCACACCAGCACTTCTTCAGCCTTTAACTGTGAGCTTGGGCTTTTCATTCATGTCTGGCTGGTAATGCTGGGCTCTTTGAGATACACCCGTTTGTTTCTAATGGGAAGTTGGAAATGGAAGATACTTCAAGATACCTGTGTGATTGTTTCTGTTTGATCTGACTGAACTGATTAGAATATGTCACAATATCAGAATCAACAAGCAAAAAATGACCTTCTCAAACACCTTCAATTTGTTTGAGTCCATTAGGCTTACGAGCATAAATAAAACCTCTCTTAATGATTCATAATATCAGTAATACCCCAGAAATTATTCCGCACTTAAGGACCAATTTAAGAGCATTAAATGCTGTTAACAATCAATTTACTAGGTATTATTGTGCTTCTGTTTATAAATGTCTAATTATATAGGTCAGAGATGCTTGTAGCGTGTTACCTTTGCTAGCCAAATGCAGCCCTCTGACTCAACGCCATAAAAACCAATTGTTTTATAAACCTCTCCTAAAAAACAACAGCAACACCAGCACTCCCATACAGATCTCTAGGTTTTTGCTTTGCCATCAGCATGTGGCCCCCATCCGTGTGTCCCCCCCACCCTGTCCCTGCACACGGCCACTCCTCCCAAAGCAGGTAACAAGGAGGGCAAGGCTGTGGTGGAGCGGGGAGCGCCACATGCCTTGGCAAAGGCTTCCCACAAAGTTCTGTCCTCTAGCTGCGAATACAAACTCAAGCTGGTTGCACACACAACTCCAGCGTGCCGAGCCCACTACCCCTCGGCACAGCCAAATGTTTCGGCAGCTGCCCTTTTGTCCTGTTTCTTAAATAAACAAAGAACAGATACAAATTAATGACCTAAATTTATGGCAAAACACACTGCCTTCCCAGAGCAAATAGCCTTAAAAGAACAGATGTTAAAATAGCATTTTGTACTCAGAGAGAGAAAACAGCTACTGTGCAAATGTAAAAGCTCGGGACGTATAGAAAAGAGTATCTAAAGCATCTAATTGTACCACGCCGTCTCCCTCTGCACCACAAACCCTGAGCCATCTGATGGTGCCTTGTACAGGATAATTATCCTCCCTGGGGCATTTCCCAGCCCTTCTTGCCTCCTCTTACAATCCCAGTAAACTTTCTCCTTTCACTCCTTTATATTCCTTTTGGAGATGAAAAGAGCAAAATGATCGTTTTGCCAGCACGTTAAATAGCGACTGGCAATCCGGTGCTGTAATCCTCAATGTAATTTAGCCTGGAAGAATTGTGCTCCCGCAACGCACCATCTCAACAAACCATTCGTTTGAATTACCTCTTTGTCTTACCCCGAAGGGCGCATTCATTACACAGGAGAGATTATTTCTCACTAATTTTTTTTCTTGAAGACTTATCTTGCCAATGCCTATATTTAAGTAATTGTTAATTATACCCATGTACAAAAAAAAAAAAAAAGTAATTAAGAGGGACAGAGGCTTTGGGGAGGGGAATAGTTATCTATCTATCTATCTATCTATCCGTTTATTTATTTATTTTATTTATTTATTTTATTTATTCATTTTTGCGCAAAAGCAGAGGGACACACAATCGCACGCGGGAGGCGAACGTGCCTTTCGGTCGGCGAGCCATCCCCGCCATCCGGTGCCGGTGAAGGCAGGAGCAAGCGGCGCCAGGTCATGGTGAGAGGAATTAAAAGGCATCTCTGCTTTCCCGCCCAGCGAGTGCATTCTGTTTATACTACACCACATTGTATTTCCAGTCTTACTCAACGTTTTAATATACATTTTCTTGTCAGGCGTCTTGGCAATCGGGTACACGACTTGCAAGATGGACTGAGAATTCCACAGGTGGACTGATTAGTGGGTGGCATTTCTGAGCTCCAGCAAGCTGTTAGCATTATGTCTGTTTGCTTTAGGTACAGATGTGAAATGATTTGACAGTCAATCTCAAAGTGTGTGCGAGTACTTGAGCTTTTTTTTTTCCTTTTTTTTTTTCCTCTTCTTGGTATGTCAAACTCTTCTTATAATACAATCCTTATCCGTCTGGTTGTCCATTGAAAAAGCATCCCCCCCCGTCCCCCCCTCCTGTAGCCAATCTGGATGCATCATGCATTATTCAGGAGATATAATTTGTAAGTGTCAGAAGTGGCTTTGGTTTTTTTTCCTGTTCGCTCGTTTGAGGACCACAGCTGTTGCGACCAAGAGTCCTTGCCGGGCACGGGGGTTATCCTGCCGCAAAGGCGAATTGTTTCCTTCAGGCAACTTGTCCGAACGCAAGTTTCCTTAACAAAGCCGTAGTCGTAAGCAAATGGTGTTTGACAAGTGGAATTTTCTGTTGACTTGCTCATTTCATTTTCTTCTTTTGGCAGAAACACTTGGAACTTGATTTTCTTGCAGTTACTATGAGCCCAGAATAATAACTCCTAAATCAACACTGAGGAGGTGGAAAGGTACAACAACACAAACACTCAGTAACAGTCAGGACAGCGACATGGAAATATGAGTTGACATGCAGAATAACCACAAGTGGTGCATAATTTATTGATTGCACCTTGTCATGGGAATGATGAGCTCTCAGCTAGAGGAATTATATTTTATATATTTCACAACTTTGGGGGGAAAATATAAATATTATATATACAAACTGCATATACAGTAACTAATGGATAGAGCAAGATTCCTATTTCCAGTTAGTGAAAAAGTTATGTGCATCACAAGGCAATGTTGTCTGGAGCTGGGCAAGCCCAGGAGAGGGGAGGCAGGAGGGCGGTGAGGGGCCACGTGGTTCTGCAGCACCGCTTAGGTGTGGTGGACGTGGCTAGGTGAGAGCCACTCCACTTCAGTGTTAAAATTTCCCAGATGTTGAAAGGCAGATGTACTGTATCGTAAACACTGAGCTTTAAACTTGCCCTAAGTTACGATACAATATTTCAGTTGTGAAATATTATAGATGTCAACCCACAGAAAATTGCAGCATGAAGCAGCATGTGAAAAACAGCAAACTACCCTGGAAAAGTAGGGTAAAAGGTCTGAGAAGTGTTTCTTTCTTATCACCTTTAAAGCTTTCAATCAGGCAGGCTGTCGAGCCTCTCTGTGGCTAGGCACAACCCAACAGCTTCTTTCTCATCTCCTCATCCTATTTGTTTTCAGCACCAGGAAAGCTGCTTGCTCCTGGGCTGGGGCTGCCTCCCTTTCCAAGCTCTTGCTGTTTCCTTCCTGTTTTAATTACTGGGTAAGGCAGGCACCAACTGAAGTGGACCATTTCCTTACTCGGGTAATCACACAGAAGAGGAGCCACAGCATTGTTTGCTGAAGGACAGTGGCTAAGTCTCGGGTGGGTGGCCAGCAGGAAAAGCAGAAGCAGGAGGACCGCCAGCTGCTCTGCCAGCAGTCCTGACTCAACTGGATGGTTGAAACCCACAAAATAAATACACAAGAAATGCAAGTGTTTGTCCTACTTAGGTTTCATCCTATAGGAGCAAGCTAACAGGTTAGCCAACTGAAAAATCAGTTTCCGCTACTTTAAATAAATTGATCTTTCCTCTTTCTGCATTGGAAAAAACATGTAAGCTCTTTGATTTCTGCCGATTACCTAGTACAGCACTTGATTTACAACCCAGGAGTCAAAGCTTTCTCTGAGTAGAAAAACTGTTTCTCCAAGTGCCTCTTTTTTGGTGCTATGAAGAAACATGTCAGAGGAGACACAGCAATGCACTCCAAATGAGAAACGGGGGCTCGGCTCAGTACTTGCTGGTATCAGCAACAGATTTGTCTATATCACCTTCTGCAGCTAGGAAAGTTACTGCCGTGCATTTGCCATTTAAGTTGTGAGCTGGTCTCATGCTGCTTAAGGAACAGCGTAAGTTGGAATAAAAGCAGCTTCATTGGAAGAAACCAGTAACAAAGCCTGGGGTAACACAAAATCGCAGCAGAAAAGTGCCCCTCAGTATAGCTAAGAAGAGCCTTCAGCAGAAAGCTGGTGGTCCTCCTCTAGAGAACAGCAGCTGCTGCCTGGGCTGAAATGCAGTTTGGTTTAAATGTGCTCAGGGCCCACCCTGGTTACGACACACACTTTGCGTTATTTTCTCCCTCCAGACCCAGAAATATGTTTACCACCCTGCTCCAGGCGATATATATCTCCCCACTTTCCATGATTTACAATTAAATCTTATCTCACAAGTGGAAATAATTTCTGAGCTGTTTGTAATGTGAATGTGATGGAGACCTATGACTAAATATCTCATTTATTATTTTGCATTAGTCTTCTGACTTTTTATGAGGTTTCTCTATGTTAAAAATAGAGAACGCTTCTGTTAAACACATATTTCGGGTGACCTTCTCAGAAAAAGAAATTACCAGGCTGAGTATACCCAGATGTGAATGTGAATCAGAAGGAGTATGCGGAGGGCTGTGGGAAGAGGCGAAAGCCCCTGTGCAGATGCTGCTGAGGGCTACGGCAAGGGAAGCAGGGCGGGAGGACGCTGCCTCTCCCCCTCCCCAGCCGCTGCAGAGGCCCCCGCCGAGCAGCCGGCAGTGGCTGACTCACTGCGGCGGCGGCAGCGACGGCAGCGGCAGCTCCGGGGTGCCAAGGGTCTCTCTGACAGAGATAAATTCCTCATGAGAACTGCGTCTGTCTTCTTTAAATCAGAATTATTGACCTAGGCAGCCAGGGTCTTGCTGGGTAGGGAGGTGCATTTAGCGGGTCCCCAGGAAGGAGGGGAGCTGAGGGCGTCAGCGCTTTGCGAAACGCCCAGGCTTCGCCCCGCTCAGCCCATGGCGTCCTTGGCGCGTGGCTGGAGCCCAGCTCCCTCCGCTCCATGCAGTCGTCTCTTGCTGTGCTGCTTGTTCACACATCCCAGCTCGCTCCGTCTAGCTGCCTGGGTACCGATGCCAGGGAAGCTGAAACACCGCAGGCTCTGCAAGCCCACCCAGACCATAGGCTCCAAAGTGCATACTGCTGCCTCTTCCTCCAAAATTAATATCTCAGCTAGCTAAATTAAAGCAAGCAGGGTTTCACCCAGGCATGTTGTGATCACACCTCCGACTTGCAATATAGACTTACCATGTAAACTGCTAAGCAAGGTACAGTGCTCTCCCAGCAGGAGAAGACAATGTCTGCACGCAAGGAAAAGAGGCTCGGGGTGGGAGAGCAGGGATGCGGAGCCCTTCTCCAAATGGCTCCTGGGCACCTGTCCAGGCCGGCACAGGAGACCCAGCACAGGGAGAGAGGGCTGCATCAAGAAAGATGTTACTCGCCCAGAGAGCACAAAAGTCAGAGTCACAAAACTCGTTTTATAAAGGAGGAAGAAACCACCACAGCTGGGCAAGGTGAGGCAGGGAGGTGGAGCCACAAAGCGGGCCACTGCTGGGGCTGAGCCCTGACTTGCGAGCCCACCGCTGCAGAGGAGGCTGTCCCTGCACAACCCAGCAAAATGACATATTTTAGGGTTTTTGTGCATCTGTGCAGAGCTCAGCGTTTGCAGGTGGATCGTTTCTTCTGCCCAGCCGCTCGCTGCGCCTCCATCGAGCGCTCTTCAATGCATCTTTGTCTGCACCCGACGTGCTGGTGAGGCTGTTGGTTTTTTATTCTTTGCTTCTAAATCAGTAGACTTGTTACCATTTTTTAAAAGTGTGAATAGCTGCAACAGAAGCCATCAATTAGCACAAGCAAACAGGGCCAAAGTCCTTCCTTCCTCCTCCCCCACAGCATATTGTGAGGAGAGCTGTGCTCTTCTACTTCGGAGGCTGCTGGAGAGGCTCTGAAGTTGAGCGGTCCCGCTGCCGCCTTTGCATCTGCTCTAGGATGGACAGTACGCTCGACGCGAGGGAAGCAGGATGGGCTTTCAGCGCTGGCACCGGGACAATGGGAGCGCGACCAGCTCAACAGCAGCAGCAAAGGAAGGCAATTTTTTTCCCCTTTCTGTTCCAGAGAGCCTTCCAGGGCTAAGGGAGGTTGCCAAAGGTTGCCTGTTTTTTTTCAAGCTCCATTCCCCCTTCCCAGTGCTCAAGAAGCTGCAGAGGGAACCCCCTCCAGCAGCTTTGCCTAATTACCCTGATCTGTGGAAAGGCTAGAAAAGCCTCTCTGCTGAATAGTTTGCAAACTGGACCGTGCATGCCAGAAGATTTCTGTTGATTAGATGATGCAGAGTATTAATTAGAATATAGATTATATGCAAGGGTTTTACCATAAGTTTGCTGCCATTTGGTCCAGGCACGTACATTTCTTGCCACATTGCTTTTTCTCCCAGAAAACTGGTCTCATGGAGCCAGCCCGGCTCCTAACACAGTTCCCATCCAGCAAGGAGGAGACCGATTGTGTTCTCACTTTTGAGTGAGAGCGCTGGTCCTTACCAGCTTTGTGAAGGATGCTAAGAATTAGCGCAGCGTTGACCGAAACTCACTGAAACACGCAGCTTGTTGGTGAGACCCACCCCGCCTGCTCAGCCCCTTGGCTGGTGCCACCATGCTGCCGTCGGACACCGGTCGCCAGCCAAACCAGGCATGGGAAGCACAGTCAGGTGGCCACAGATTTAAGTGCCAGTGTGCACTTGGCACGGGCTCTCCCTAGTCCGTTTTCGAGCCACATCAAATGCAACCTCCAGGGCAGCAGGGTTGTTCCAGCTGCTGGTCGCTCCGTGTTTGCTGGGGCGCTGGGAGTTGCATGTCCAGTCCCCTTGGGTCATGCTCTGAGTGGCTCTTTCCAAGTGCAGAAAGACGTCTGGGATGCAGTTACTACTGAGAAAAGCATATAATTTTTCAGACCACAGGGCAGATCAATAACCTATCATCTCACTTGTTACTCTTGCCGACAGCCACAGGTCCTTGAGAGCAAGGTACACGGATCCTATATCGGGCAGTTTGGGAAACATGTGGCCCATGGGGGACATTTCTTTCCAACCTTTGGTAGGCTTACTTCCGAAAGCATGATTTAAAGCTCATTATCCATATAAATACATATTTTTTCTTTCTGCAACCTTTTTATGCTCTTCCAAAGAGGGTACCTTGTGGCATAGTGTTCCAGTGGTGTATTACCCATGCTTAAAGAATATTTTCTAGTGCTGATCATATATAAGTAAATAGAAATTAGAGTCTCATACAGAGTGAACAGGAGCACAGGCTTATCTCTGCTGTGCTATTCACTGTCTTATATACCTCTAATGTGCCCCTCTTCCTTATCCTATTTCTAAATTAAACAGTCATCCTGTTTTTCACATCTCTCATTATATAGAGGTCTTTCCATATGTCTAACATTTGTTTGAGTCTCAATACATCAGACCATGTAACATGCTGATTCACAGAAATCTCACGTTCTGTAATGACCCAGCCTTTGAATTCTGCCTGCATTTTTAAAAATCTGGCTCGGATTTTGACTTATCAAATGTTATCTGACCACCTCTGTTAATCAGGGGTTGCAAGTATTGCTTTCAAGTCAGATTTGACCTCAAGCATTCATGCTTGGTTCAAACTCAAGTTTACTGAAAGCAGCAACTTTATTCAGCTCTTTAAAGGGCAGATAAACATTCCCCTGCCGTGTTTGGAACTTGGAAACGTCTTGCCATCACCCTGGATCACAGCTCATTTAAAAGCAGGCAAACTGGCCACTGTCCCTTCCAAAATACCACCTTCATATCTGAGAGCTGCTGTGCCTTCAGATGTTTCCAAAACCACTTCAGCCCCACAAAATCACGCTTCTGCAGTGCAAAGCTGTTGTCTTGTGGCGTTAGAAGAGCTATTGACAGCCCCTCACTAGGTAGCATGGGAGATGCTGGTGGTCAGAGGTGGGCAGCTGACACATCCCTGCTGGTACCGGACTTCCACTAACTTGGTGTTCAGTGAAGGTGGAGGTAAGTAATTTCTGGTCCCGCGCAAAAACTCAACTCTCTGTAGAAAACTGGCTAAGCAAAATGGCATCTATCTTGCTTAATGTTTGCAATTGGAAATATTGAAAAGCCGTCTGGGTCCTAGGCAGCCTGCTCTAGGTAGCTGTGCTTGAGCAGGGGTTGAACCAGATGACCTCCAGAGGTCCCTTCCAACCTCAATTGTTCTGTGATCTGTGACCCTGTGATGACACATCTGCCTCTGCGACTCGGCTGGTCACAGCAGCTTAATTAACGACCAACGCTGTAGAGCCGTGTATGCTGCAGAGCCGGCGTGGGTCTGCAGCTCAGGTTCACCGCAGGGAGGAGAGCTGTGGCCTGGGTCCTGCCATGGGCTCAGACTTTGCCCCAGTCGCACCCCTGTGGGGCTGCTGGGACAGCAGGTTCCCCCCCGGGGCCGGGGAGGGCATCTCCTGCCCTGCAGGATTTACTGCAGATCAGCACGCCTAGGCCAGAAAGAACCAACTCATCTGTCACATCCTCAGCTGGAAAACAGCTACTACTGAACCTGATGCATTTCATACAGACAGGTAAAAAAGTAGAGCCACTGTGAGCATGGCTTTGTCCAGGTCCACACACTCTGCGGTGCCATGGTCAGACATCCATCGTACTGGGTGTTTCACTGGCCATCCCTGCTCATGGTACTGAGTCTGCCCGGCTCAGTCTGAATGTTGGTGATGCAGAGGCTCCTGGCCGAGAAGCCTCCTCCATCTTTTCCACCATGCAATTCCATGAAAAATTTCACATCTCAGCCCCTTTACTTCTAATGTTAACCATGAGGGGCTATGCCCCTCCCCACACTGAGGATGCACGTTCATCACCCTCTGGCTGTTCCCTGTGACCCCAGTGTTCAGACAGGCATCTGACCAAATCAATCCAAAGCCAGGAGGTTTCCTATGTGCCTGTCCTCCAGATACTCTGCAGTGTAACCCACCCTGCCTTTCATGCAGTTTCAATGTAAAATATCCCTGGTATCATTTCATCCTCTTGAGAGCCTCTACCTGTTGGCTCTTTTTACAATTCACACACCAGTGGATTTACTTCCCACCCGTCTTAGCCCTGCACCCTTCTCATACTGATCTTCTCCACCTTCCTCAGTCACCAGTCTTCCAGCCCCATCTTAGAAACCCATTTGGTCTTAGAAAAAAGACTTCTCTATTAATTAAAATAAACTACATTCACTTTTACTGGCCACAGATTTCTACAGCCACTGGCTTAGGTTCATCTTTATGTCCAGGCAACTGATTTGTATTGTATTGAAGAGTTTTGATCTCTTTTCTGGGGTGCTGATCATTGAGCTCTAATACAAAACTCTGGTTGAATGCCATCCCTTTGCTGTTTTTAAACAGAAGTAGGACTAGAGAGGGGATGGTTCAGTGCTTGGGACACCGAGTGGCAACACAAGGGACTGTGTTGCAATTTCTTTTCTGGCACCAGCTTCCCGCAAAGCTTGGAATGGTCAGTTGGTCTCTTTGGCTCTGAGTGCCCCACAAAGGGCTCGCCAGCACAGCTCCACCACCCAAACACAATTACAGCCCATTGCAGCAGGCAACAGTTTTTCCTTGGACATTCTTAAAAAAACCTGCTCCCCGAGTGTAATGATCTAACCCAGGAGAAGAATGTTTTGCCCCTCTAAATGCATCCTCTGTTAGGCTGCGATTAGCACAGGTCCGGTGACGGGGGACATGAACTATTTCAATCCTTTTTTACTGCCACCACTTGCCAGGATTGCATGGAGAAGTTTTGCTGGCGTAGCCTGGGCCAATGCATCTCCGAACCTTATGTACGAGGGACAATAGGCAATCCAGGCCTCACAGACTATTTAAGAATAAACTCCAGACTGTGAGCTGCTCAGACATCTTGGTTGTCGACTGCATATAGGTGCCATCCTAAAACTGTGAAACTGAATACCCTTAATTTAAAAATTCATGCCCAGATCTGTGCTTTGCCCTTCATCCTTGCATTTACAGAAGGCTAAATTGAGATCCCAGATTTTACATCCAAACGCTGAAATGTTCACAATTCAGACTCCTGAGAAGGCTTACAGACAAGCACATTTTAGAACCGCATCGTGTAAACTGTTTATGTGCTGAAGGAAAGCCAGGGATTTTGCTAATGACAAAGAAATTGTTCTCTCCTCTGATAGCTGAAAGAATTCCTCTAATGACAATAAACCCCCTCCTTTGCAAATTTGCTTTGGGTGGATGGCAAGATTAAAGAACATCCAGCCCAGCTATGATTTTTCAGATCGCATAAGTACCTTAAAAAGATGCTCATTATCTAAAGTGACGCCTCTTCCCTAATTGCAGTGCCACTATTATGCGAGATTAATTTTTTTCCCCCTAAACCCTCGTAGACAGTAAAACAACGTTTTGGACTCGGGAGTGAGCCCCACGGCGCCGCAGCATTTACTAAGGGAGCTGGGGGCAAGCGTGGGTCCTCCCCGAGGGCCGCCGGTGCCATGCTGCAAGGACCGCTCCGCTCCTGTCCTCGCGTCACCCCGCCACATCCAATCTGCTGCCCCAAATCGCAAACGGGAATAAAAAGGAGCGCAAAACCCTCGACTGGGAGGCGGTTGCAGCAAAAACTGAGGCTGACACCGAAAACCACGACAGCCCGGACCGACATCTCCGGCAGCTCGCACGCACGGAGAAATGTTTGTTTGTTTGCTCGCCGTTCATTCAGCCGCTGGTGCGGCGCCAGGGCCCGGCCGCACGCCCTGGCGGGACGGGGCTCCGCGCCGAGGGGCAGCGCCCGCAGCCCCCTCGCCGCCCGCCCGCCGCCACAACGGCTCACCGGCGGGGGAACACCGGGAGGTCTGCCGGCGTCGCCGCGAGAATTTCGGTGCAGCAGAGGCTGGAAGCGTCCCTGCCCAGCCACCGCAGCGGGCAGGGCAGGCAGGGGTGCCGCCGGGGGCTTTCCTTGCCGTAGGGATAAAGGTGCAAACAAAGGGTCTTTCTTGCCCGGGTGCATCAGGCGTAATTAGTCCAAGGGACCAAAAGGGCACCCATCAAATCGCTGTGAGCAGGGTGGCCACAGCACCCCAGGACCGCTCCTGTCACCTCAGGGCAATAAGCAGCGAAGGCAAAGTTTGCGCCGAGTCCCCCGAAAGCGTCCGTGCCTCCTGCCCTTATCCAGGCTCCCGGCTGCCACCAGCATCAGCGACGCGGCCGTCGGGGCCCCGCAGCTCACCCACGTTTGCAGGTGGCTGACAGCACACAGAAGGGGCTCCGCAAAGAGATTGTAACCCCCTTCTATTAGCTTTTCACAGCATCAGTGTTATTAGGGCAATCATTTACCGAGGTATCCTATTACGCTTTAAAATACTGAAGTATAACATATGCATCCATACGTACGTTTGAAATTTCTGGGAACTCCGTAAACCTTGTAATTTTAATCCTATTATACGGTTTATATTTAATTGATTGCTAGTCAGAGATGAAAATTTCACAGATCTTCTAAAAGAATGAATATTTTTAATCAGCTCATTTAGCTAGGGAAAAGGATATGTGTCCTCTTTCTAAACCAGCATTTCACAGCGCCGCGCAGGTTCCAGTTACTGCGGGAGTTGGTTACCCCTCAAAAAAAAAAAAAAGTTGAAAATTAATCCAAAGCTAAATCAGTGACATGATTGTATTCCCATTACATTCCACTTAAATGCATATGTTTACAATATCCTTTAATAATAATTATTATTAAACATAGTAAAATACTTCCAAACTTGGCTCATGGCATCATTGTACTTCTAGTGGAAAAAAATTATCTGAAGCCTTGTCAATATGCCACTTCCTCCTCCCCCATCTTTTAACAGAAGCAGCCTCCAGTGAAATAATCCAAGCTGTGTTCAAGAAGTTGGCAAGTGGGTCCAATTAAATGTGGTTTTAGTGTATTCTGGCATTTGCATATCTAGTTTGCCAAGAAGTAATGTTTTAGAAAAAAAAAAAAAACACATAAAAAAAAACCCCACAAAAAACCTCTGCGTCGGTCCAGACAGAGAGTGGATGGTGTGATGCATCGGTGAACTTTGTCCCACGAATCAGAGATTTAAATAAATAAATAAATGAATCATTTTTGTCTCAACTATTGCCTCTTTTTGGTTGACAGGCTTTACAATAATCTGTATGTCCTATAAAAGAAAACATACAGAGGGAATATTAGAAAATTAATGCAGCAAAAGAAAAATCAGCTTTAATATTTAGTGAATCATTTAAAAACTTAAATCACAATGACCTTTATTTCATGGAAATATTTAATGCCTTAGCGGAGCCGTTCTCCAGCTAAACAGTGATTAAATAAAGCAGTCCATCAAAACAGCGCCTGTTCTCCAGGACGCAGAACTGAGAAGTCAGTTGTCGTTATGAACGATCGTTTACCGCTGCTGAGAGCAGTACCTTTTTTTTTTTTGCATCTCCTTTCCCTCCCCTTGCTATAATAGCTGTCACCACCTGTTTGGCACCCCAGCCCCTGTTTTCCCTCTGCCGGTGGGTTACCTGCTGACCCCCGGCCAAGGGAGCTCTAACGTCCCCGTGCCTGGGCCATCCCTTTGCCACCAAAGGGCCACGGATACAATTCCTCCCCTCCTTTCCCCCCTTCCACCCTGAGCAACATGGACAAAAACCCCAGCAGGGGAAGGATGTGTGGAAAAAAACCCCGTCCCAAAACCCCGCAAACCCTAATCCTCCACAAGGCTAAGCATAAAATGATGTTTAATGTATACTGGTTCGCCCTTTCACTCATTTATTCCATAGCTGGGACAACCTTGCTACAAAGCAAGGAGAGTTAATTAATAAAACGAGGCAGCGTGGGGTTATATGGAATCTTTAAAGCCTTTATCAGTTTGCCAGTCCATTAGCGGGGCTGCATTCTCCGTAAACTCCCTGCTCCAATATGTGCAGCAGAGCAGTTAATTTCTTTTGGACTCAGTCTATGGCACCAAGCTGGTTTTTTTTTTTTCCATCTTTATCCAAACAAACTATTAAATAATCAACAAATAAGAATATTTAACCCAAAATAATGAAAGGAATGATCGCTCGCCTAAAAACTATAAATTAAAGCTATCCAGTCACAAAAGAAAGTTGAGTCATCCATTAAGCAACAAAGGAGAAGGAAAAAATAGATCGCACTCGGATGTTTTTGTGGTGTTGGTTGCCTCGTAAATGTGCCTAAGCTGAGGCCCCAGGAGGATGGACGGCTGGAGCCCAAAATCACTCAGAGACCATCATCAGGAAAGAGCTTCCAAAATATTAGAGTACACCCCAAAATAGGAGAAAACAAAAAGATAAAGGCCACCGTGGCCTCTCTCTGACCGGTGCGTAGGTTGGGACCTGACGTTCGGAGTTGGCTGTGGAGGGGGAGCCTTCACTCAGGAGCGGCACATGGCCTGGAGAAACACACCATGCGGCTGGTACGGCACAGCCCGGCAGCACCGAGGGCCAAACCACCCAGACCCAGTGCTGGTGCCGCAGCATCCCCATCCTTCACCAAAGGGCTGGGAAAGGGGGTAGCAAAGGGAACTTCCTGCGCGGCTGCCATCCCATGGGGCCAGGAGTGCTTCCCTCTCCCTGCCCATGGGGAGAGTGACAAGGCTGTGAAGATGCCACCAGCCTCTGTCCTGCCTGGCTCTGCCGACCCCTGCCATGCATGGCTGCTGTGGTCTCGGACAGCAGCAAGGCTTTTCACAGGGCTGCAATGGAAAGCAAACCCCAGTTTTAGAAGGCTCTGCTCCCCTCTCTGTTTCCTCCTTCTCCTCACCCCTCCACCAGCCACACAGAAGAGTTGAGTTTAAAAATGGGGGGGGGACGACACACACACGTTTGCAGTGATTTCCAACCCCCGGGTTGTACTTCTCAGAGTCATTGCCTTGCGGATGCTGTGCTAACAAGATGCTTGACAGGCACCAGGCTGCGCGCTCACAGCCACGCCGCTGACTGCCGAAATGCACAGCCCGCTTCCGAGCGGCACAACGGGCAAAACACTTGTTTGTGGCATGTGCCCGGGATGGCAAAATGGTGTCCTAGGGAAAATGGGGCTGGGGAGGTGGGAACAAAATGGGGCAGTTGCAGGAGTATCCATATAACCTCAAAAGATGCTATGGCTGAGGTCATTAGCCCCCTTCTTATTTTTCTAAATAGATAACATGGACACAAACCAGGGGTTCCAGCAAGTGCCCACTGAAGACTATCAAGTACCTTAGGAGGATTTGTGATGGATCAAACACTTCCATAATTAACCTAATCTCTGCCCAAACTCCAGGATGAACTTTTAGTTAAGCATACACCTCTGGTGTTCTCCAGAGGACTTGAAAATTATTTTCTCTCACCAACAGCTCTGGGAGAACGTGATCAGCTCAGATCAGCCAACAGGAGAAAGGCGTGGAGACAAGCCTTACATCAGGCATCAAACATGGTGCACAAAGGGGCTGGAGAGGTAGCACAGATGTGGTGAAAACACCCCAACACACCAAACCCTGCATCCAGCCCCAGGATAAACACGACTTTTGCTTCCATTTTTTTTTTTTTTCATCTTTCTTCAATAAGTTCGGTGACTTTGAATGAGCCACATCATTTTACCAAGCAACATTGGCCACAGGCTCCCAATCCCCAATGCCTCATTCAGTAGGGGGGCAGGAGTAAGCCAGGGATCTCTGCTCCACGGATGGGGTCTTGCACCAACCTAACAATGAGTGTGGGCTTCAAAACCAGGATTCTGCCATCTGTAGTCATGAGGAGGAGACTTTCCTTTGTTCAAAAATAAATAAATAACTAAAAGAAACCTTTGAGATTAATTAAAAATGCTTCATCCTCCAGGACTGTACCAGGAACCAGGCTCACAACCTTGCCGTGGCATATTGCTTCCTTCTCAAGAGCCAGCAAAAAAAATGAAAAAAGTCATAATGCTTTTTGTCCTTACTAAGAATCAAAGTGGTGTAGAAAAGAGGCTTTATACCTCCCATTCCCATAGTCTGATTAATGTGCTCTGTCTTTCAACATGTGCTTTCCCTTAAACCTCATTTTTCTGTAATTTCCTTCATTCTTTTAACAATGTGCTTATCCCTCTCCTAAAAAAAAAGCCATTATTTACAGATGTTCCCTCTCTTCTCACCACAGTCCAAAGTGCAGGCTCCTCCTCCTTCTTCTAAATAAAAGGAGATAAGATCAGAGATAAGATCATTTCAAAAGGTGAGCACTGATATTAAATTTTAGCAATACATGCTAAGCCGATGTCTTTCTAAGTAATTTTTTTTCTGCTCCAGACACATTTCTACCCTGTTCTGGAAGTAACAACAGCTACTCAAAGGAGCTGGGTATTTCCAAAAGCAAAATTTTGCCTGCTGTAAATATAGGCAGTTTTGGACCAAAGGAGCCTGGCTCAGCCATGAATGATTGTAGGACCGACCAAAGGCTCTTGTTAAAAAAAACAAAAACCCCAATGCATTAAATGGTCGTGCTTTTGTGTGGGGGAGCCCTGAATCTGAGGAACATCAACCTAAAATAGAAGGCTAACATTAGGACGAGTGCTAGTCATCTACTCCCTGTCTTGAATGTGACTCACATGCAGTTCATGTCAGGTAGGTCCGAAATCCTAACATCTCTGATCGCCCTTGGGCTCATACTCCACAAAGAAGGGTTGAGAGATAAGACGCTTACATTTACTGTATTTTTTCAAAATAGCATTGCAATACAGCACCCAGACATCCAGCTCCAGACCATCCAGCAACATTGTTAGTTCAGAGCATAACACTTTAAAATCACCTTGTACCACCGTCAGGTGCTTCTGTGACTTGCACATCCTTTGGCCCGGGGTGGTCAGTGAGCACCCACATCTCCCTTCTATGCTGAGAAAGGGCAAGCAATGCTGTTTTAATGCCTTGCTTGAATCACTCCGCATTATTCAACATCTTTCCAGAAGCAGCGCTTCAGTCATTTTCAATCCCTCCAGCAGAAGTGTGCCTACAAACCTGCTGTCGTTTGGGGACAAAAGTCCTGTTTGCCGCAAAATGCTCACCTCCAGCAGGCTCGCTGGCGAAAGAGTGGGGAACCGTCTGGCTTGGCCCTATGGGTGGCCCCAGTGTTTGCCTCATACCCTCATTCCAGCACAACACCCTCAGCCTGAAAGGTGAATATGGCTCTGCTGTATTTTCTCTGCTCGACAGGAATTCCATCTTTTCCTCCAAGTTGCAAACTTCATGTTATATATTAGAGAGAAGAAAAGAGCACATTAAAATTAGCACTCTGTTTAAAAAGAAAAAAAAAAAAAAAGAAAAAGAAAAAACCTTGATCTATTCTCATTTTTAACTACTGGTTATGGGCTTTAAAAGGTCTCCTCGCTGAGATTTTAAAATGCATGGGTTTCTTGATGCAAATTTAGGCTAAGAATAACAAATTTCCTAAGTAAGTGAAGTACTGCTTTATGCCATTTTTTGTCCTCACTTTTTTGGAAGTTTTCTCTCTGTGAGACTTTTCCAATCGTTAACGAAAAAGAACTACATTTATGTTTATCACACTGAATTGGGCAAAACACAACTTTGTGTTCACCTTGTGTCTTGGGAGCCTTTTCTTTTAAGGATGGAGTAGCAGTCTTGAGAAATCCTTGAAAGTAAGCCACAACAGTTATCCAACACTTTCAGAGGTACGTTGGTCTGCCTGACAACAGGGAGCCCAGCATTCATGTGTTCATTAAATTACATCCTCATAATTAATACAGAGATGTACGACTCTCCATTTCTCCAAAACCTAAGAATTGCCTAGTTAGTCTCAGCTTGTTAAGACACAGACCTTTCTTAAAAGTCACTCAGTCATTTCAAAATAATGGAATATTGGTATTTATAGTGTTTTCACACTGTCATATATATAAGCCTGAAAATCATCTATGAACAGAAATCAGATTCTGGATAGACGGTGCCAGTCAAACTACTTTAAAAAGAGAGAATAAGCTACAGAAAATGAAGACCTGGTAGCTATAGCCTATGATGATAGGATATGTTTAATTAAGATTTTAACTATATTTTATCTTGGTATGAATTTCTAAAATTATCTCGACATAAATCCTCACTAAGTGTGAATACGTGGCAAATGCAGTTGAAAATAAATCATATCTTGTATGATAAACCTCTATCAGTTTCAAGGGATTTTATTTATAGATAAAGTACATTTTTAAAATTGTAAAATGTATATTGGGAACAGATCCAAAAGTTTATAAAAAGTAGCTTTAATGCTAAAATTGAAGACAATTTGACAAAAGCCTAAAATGTAGCATTGAGGGTAGTTTTTATTTTCTTAATAACTGTAAATAAGACTTAACCAAAATCTATTTCAGGAAGGTTGTGAAAGAAATATTTAAATCCCTATCTAGATTTACATCCAGTTACAGCATATACCATGCCATAGAGCTGTTTTGAGACAGTTAAGCCTTTTAATATATCTCCTGTAGTACTGAGGCAGTAACATATTGCTTTACCAGTTAAATCCTTTCGGAAGTCATGATGTACATGTAACTTGCTCTCTAAATATTTTACTAATTTAAAGCTGGGTTGTAATGGCTGGGGATGTGCTGTGTAAATCCCTATCTGGCATGTTCTGGACGTGGCATAAAAAAGTCCTTCTTGGTGCTCAGATTAGCGTTGATAACTGCAGGAATCACAAGCAATAGGTTGCACAAGACTATGTCATGTTGGCTGTTATATATGAACACTGAACACATCTTCTAAAAATCTTTAAGGAGTAACCGAGGCTGGGATTTCGAGGCACACCTAAATAAAAATTAGCAAGTTATTTTAAAGTACTTCCTCACATGCACACACATATGTTCATATACAATATGTATTTTAAAGCGCAATGCTGAGGTTAAGAAATACCAAAACACTGCACATTAAAACATCCTAAAAAATAATAATTTTGCAATTAATCATTTATTTATTTCCTGCAATCCCAAAAATCCCCAGTCACATGGACATTTCAGCTCCAAGGCTAGGCTGCATACGTTCTCCCTTGCAGCCCCGAGCAAAAGCTTATTAAAGCCAGGCTGTAAAAATCTCAGAAAAGAAAAGAAAATTTAGCCCCACAGTAACAGCCGTGGTACAGGAGAGACACAAAGTCTGTCCCAGCGAGGGGAGTGTTTTCACATAGGGGTGAGCACATGTGGCCCCCTGCTACAAAAGGTTAATAGTCAGGCGTTATCAAGAATGAAACCCGTGTATGTTCTGCATGAAGACGTCGGTGTATTAGTGGAGTGACTGTCTTTTAAGGAAAAAAAACCTGAAAGTAAACGAACCTGAAGATTATACGCAGACAACATAGGCAAATTCTGTTGGTCTGAAAAACTAACTAACCTAAGAAATTCCAACATAAGAAAAATACTCCTGGTCAAATACGGATTATTTTTGAAAAAACTTTTTTTTTTTTTTTTTGGCAGACATCTCCGTCACTTGAAACCTCTGCAGTGTTTGCTGTCACTGTCACAGTTAAGCCTGTTCCACCTCTGGCTTTACTGCTGCCTGGCTGTGCAGAAGACTCACCCCTGCTTTGGCAGAGCTGGGGAAGCTTTGTGTTATTTGCACCAAGAGCATTTCAATTTGACAATCCGTTAAAAGTAATGCTTCTTTTTTAGCCTATGAGACTAAAATGGATAATCTTTCCCAAAAGGACGTAATCTCTCATCAGTAAGACCCATTAACAGGTTCAGCTGAATTTTATCACACTAGCAGGAGCTGCTGGCTGTAGGTTTTAATAACCAGGGCTCTTCTTCCTGTCACTATCTTCATTTGCCAGCAAAAGGGAACATTTCCACCTTCTGCCCAAAAGCATTTGTACAAATAAAGAAAGAACTCCTGTCTTACCACCTAGAAAATATTTTTTATTACCAAACTCACTATATTTAGTGACATGATTAAAATACGAGTGAAGTGCAATAAAAATTAAACAAGGACTCCTGAACTAGAATATTTTGAAAGAGCGCAGAAGATCTGTGCATCACTTTTTCCTCCCTTTAAAAATATCAGAGAGTTTTTCTTAAAATTCACATTTACCATCCCAGTAAAACAACCTTAATACTTTGGTGAGATTTCTTTAATAAAGGACCATACTCTCTGGAAGTATTTCAGTTTGGAAATCACATGGACAAATAGTGTTAATAATGTGTAAGTTTGAGAACTCTACTACAGAGGACAATACATGACAATATTTTAGAATCAAGTTTTCTAATTTCAGGGTATTTTTGCAGACTTGAAACATATTCACCTTCATTCTGAAGGAATTTGCATTGCTTCAAAGTGAGGGGAGGAAGCAGGTAGAAATTTTCTCCCCTTCCAAGTTCTCCTCAGCTACAAATTGATGCAGCGTCGTTGATCATGGAAGGGGGGGCTCAGGGTTCCATTTTTGAAAGTAGGCTGGAAAAACATATTTTAAAAGTTACATATTAGGAGTCCATTACAAAGTTAGAACATTTAATTAGTGTAGAATTAATTAAGGGTGAAAAAAAAGAGTCAGTCCCCCGCCGACAAATCACTTGATCCATTATCTGTAGAAGGAAAGCAGAGGGCATGTTGCGGCAGGGAGAGAAAATGGTGGTGTCCCTCCCGAGCAGGTGAGCCAGCACGGCTGCTCGGGAGGAGAAGAGAATCTGTCCCTTTGCAAATTAATTTTAAAATTTTATTTAAGTATCCAACAGGGTGACGCAAGTTTTGAAGGCACATGCCGGTTTCACTCAGGCTCAGCAGAGGTGTATGGGATTGTCTGGCATTTGCTTTTACCCTAATGCAGGAGACCAGGAAAAGAAATGAAGCCCTTCCTTGGCCACAAAGTTTCATTTTAAACTCCTACCGAGTTCTTCTTCAAATTGCACCTAAAACAGGCAAAGGTCTCAGTAAGTAGATGTCCTGTAGAATGCTACACCTGATTCAAAAGCCTTTGTTACACCAACTCCCTAAGCTGGAGTTTAGAGAAATAATTTGTAATTAAAGAATATTAAGCTATCACAGACAGTAAAAAAAAATAGCTGAACGATATTCAGTACTTCTAGCCCAAGACTCACAGTTAAAAAGTGATGACTACCACCAGTCAGAGAAAGTCTGCTGAACCTGCAAAGTTTAGAGCATCGTTTCCATTCCTGCAATTTGCCTTTGACCATCATGGCAACATGAATTGTGAGGATTTTGTTACCACCTATCCCGAAGCCAAATAAAATGTTCTCTCAAGCTTATCTAGGGACTGTATTAAAAAAAAAAAAAAGTTACAGCTATTTAGGTATGTCCGTACATTGAACCTTATGGAGAGACGCAACACACAGGTGTATGTTTCATCTTTTCATTGAAGAAACACTTTGATAGCCACAAGCAAGCATGTGCTGCACATGTATAATCATCTAGATAAAACCCAAAAGTATAAAGGATATCTTGAATTATTTTGTCATTAATGGCTAAGTTATGTTTTCCGTTACCCTTCTGAAGAAGGGCTCCTTCTAAGTCTAGTTTTATTTGGGAATCCACAATCCTTGAAAATCTTAATGTTGGAGAACAAATGGTGAATCTGCCTAGAGCCACATGCAAAGCTCATCAGCTGCACGGATTTCAGAACTGCAGTATTAGCCGTTTTTCAGTCTTGACGATACTTTAAACCGTCTTAACTACATAGAATATTCTATTATATAAAAGCATACAGAAGAGGTCTGCAGCTAGAAAAAGAGAAATCTATGCAGCCAAAGATGCTAACATTGACAAAAGGAAATGTTTTCAAAATATCTGTAATAACTCAACACCGCCCCCCCCCCCCCCCCGACACAACAAATGATGATTGAAAATTGTTATAAAGAATAAAACAGTTCAAAAGATCATTTTGGCCAAGTACAAATTACCATAGATGTAGGAAGACAAGCAGAATAGCATTAGGCACCGGGATTCATTTGGTCAAGGCGCAACTTCAGTTGTACCTAGGCAGATGACAAACGTAATGGAGTGTTTAAATTAAGATTTTGGGTTTTTCCCCTTCAAATCGCTCCTGCTGTCTCTATTCCAGACTTCCAATTTAGCTCTTACTTTCGTATTCCCATTGGGCTCTGCAGTGCTGGTCTCGTTCCTGGGATGGAGCGGCCTCAAACAAGAATTCTGGGTATATCCTGCAACAAGCATCTAAACCAGGTCTTTTTCAAAGGGTTTGTTAAGCTGCTTTTTATTTTTTTTTAAATAAATGTTTAGTCCATAAGAGAAATCCCCAAACAAATTCAGGATTATTTCAATTTTCCTCCGTAGTCCAGACAGTTTTGATGTATTACTGGTATTGTGAACATTTTGACTGCCTACTGTAAGGTTGACGGCCAGTCAGTACCCGGCCATGCTTCAGATTAAGTTGTTGCCTTCTGCTCTAATGTTCCGATAGAGACTGAATACAAAAGAGTGAGCCTGAGAGAGCTCCTTGGGGTGAAATTAAGCCCAGAAAAGGAGTTGTGCCTATGTATAGATATTTGCATGGTAGCAAAATTTCTGGAATTTAATAAGATTGCTCCTGCAAAAGTGTTTGGGGAAGGAAAAAAAAAACCAACAAAAAAACCCTCTACAGAATGATCGAGAGCTACACACACAGAAATGCTTTCAAAACACAAGCATTTAATTTTTTTTAAATGTTAAGTGAGATGTAAATATGTACGTTAGCAACAAAGTGCTCAAAAGCATACTGAAAACATATTCCATACACAGTTAGCAATAGAAGTCTGTACAAAAGTAATAAAGTTACACATTATAAAAAATACTCCGTAACTATAATTTAAAAGAGGGAAAAAAGACAAGGGAATTGATTTCTCAGTTCATATAATTTATTGCAGTTAGCACACAGTTTAAAAATTCACCAACACACCAATAGTACAAAACTAAACAGCATTATAAGTTATTCCCCCCTCAGGAAAATAAAACATACTATGATTGTCAAAGCTAGATGTCAGTCTAAGTTTTAGAACAAAAGAAGAATGTGAAACTAAGGAAAGGAAAAAAGCAATCACTCACGAGGACCACAAAAAAATCCAAGAGAAAGTCCATTTTCCTCAGACACTGATTGTCTTCTCTAACTTAAGAAAAGAATGTAGTTTTAAAACCTAGAGACTATTCAAGTAACTAAAGATAACGCTCCAAGGCCATTTTCACAGCTTTTTTTTTTTTGTTTTAAATGCCATTACAGCCAAATTAACACACATTTGACCAAATATTTCCAAAACAGTCCAGCAATACACAATGGAGTTTTCCATTCAGTATCTTAAGCACAAAAATAGGCTATGTTTACAGTAGTTAAGGCGATCAAATTTTAAACAAAAGCAGAGGAAAAAAAAAAAAAAGAAAAAAAAAGGAAAAAACAGCAAACGTTTTCCATGCTACTCCCATAGACCTTATTTGTAAGTGCAAGACAGGAAAACAAACACTGTGCAAAATGCTTTTGACCTGCGTGTTGGTCATTAAAACCACACGTCAGGCTGCAGTCTCTGCTGCTTGGATACACATAGTCCTTCCCCTGCCCTCCCCCGGCCCCCCTGTCACTCAGGCCTTCCCAGGCCTTTCAGCCCGGGGCTTTTTTTTGCCTTTTTTTTTTTTTTTCAGTCCACAGCCTCTTTTCAACGGGGGGGAAAAAAAAGAACGACCTATTGTGGTGGAGTGGTGCAGCAGGAATCCTACAAATGCTCATCTGGGGAAATGGACGCACCTCAGTTGGAGCTGGCGTGGGGTCTGTGCAATTAGAAGGGGTCTGGGGTTAGTAAATGCACACCGCACATGCAAATCTCGAAGCCTGGTTGTAAACATTCATTTTTTTTTCCTTGTTAACATAGCTAAATCGGCGACTCGTAGCTTAAGTTCTTCTCAACTTAAAGACAGTGGGAAAGTAAATTTAAATTAGATAAAATAAAAACAGTGCATTTCTCTTCTTCATAACACCGGCATTTTCAACGGTGTCGTTTTTTTTTTTCCTAAGGAAATTAAATAATTTTCAACTCACTCGTTAAAGTTATACAATGCAAACAAAGACAAAAATATACTGAAAATCATGCATTTCTGTAGCGTTAATATTTACTTTTCAAGACTCAACTAAGAGCATCAACACAACCTGCCAAGTTCTTTGATACCTCCCCCCGGCCCATGTAATCAATTACAGTATACAATAACAGTAATTCACATTTTTTAAACACACAGTTCATCACTGCTGAAGCTGCAATATCCTTTTTCATCCCAAGCAAACCTTCACGTAAGACAGAGTCCCAGTGATCCCAGTGTACTCTCGGGGTTTTTGTTTTATGTTTTTGTGTTGTTTTTTGTGTTTTTTTTTTTTTTTTCCAGTGGGAACTGTCAGAAATCCAGAAGTTGCCATAATAAGTTTTAAGTCAACTGCTTGTTTAAAAATAGATAATCCAGCATTTCAGAAATTTTCCATTTGGGTCTAAAAGCATTCAGGTTTCCAACAGCTAGAAAGGACTCATGCAATTATAGAAATGTAAAGGAACTGACAAAATTGGGAGAGGATTTCTACATTCAGATTTTATGAGGAAAAAGATCGAGACCTTAAAAGAACGCAGTGTTTTGGGGAGAATAAAGCCACGTCCAAATTTTTTGAATTGGAGATTCCTTAGAAGTAAAGTATCCGCTGGCTTCTATTCCGAAAAGGGGGAAAAATACGCTCCGTAATCTGTTACTTTGTCGGATTACCTCTACAGTTCATTTTTATCGGAGTGCTAAATTAGTGAAATACTCATGCTGCCTTAAAGTGCAAAAACAAGCTAATAGCCAAACTTTCAGTTCAAGGAAACAAGATTGCTTTTAGACTGTACCACAACTATATAGATTTATATATATATTATTTATATATATAAAAATTTTATTTCCAAAGTTCTTGTGAGCTATCTTCTAAGGTCCAGTCTCTGACAGTAGGTAAGCTCAGTGCTTCGCTTTTGACAGACAATGAGTTCACCAACTCACAGTGAAACTTCCGAATGTGTCTGTAAAGGTCTCCGGACTGCGTGAACCTGCGTTCACACCACTTACAAGCGTGAGGCTTCTCCCGCGTGTGAACCACTGCGTGGCGGCTCAGGTTGTGGGAGTACTGGAAGCTCTTCCCACACTGGGTGCAAGTGTAGGGCTTTTCACCTGAATGAGTCCTCTCATGACGTTTCAAGGTGTACATGCAAGAAAAAGTCTTACCACACAACGAGCAGGTCGGGACATTGACATCGGTAGCAGGCTTGCTGCGGATCCCGTCCTGCTCTCGAAAGTGCGTGCTTAAATGGATCTGCAGGATGTGGGGGCTAGGAAAGACCTTGTTGCAGAGAGGACACATGAAAATTTGGCCAGCGGGGCTAAGTATGTTTGACACGTAAGGGAGCAAGCTGCTGTCCATGTTTCCTTCCACCTGGACTCTCTCGTTCTCTGGAGTTATCATTTCATCATCGCTTGCCTTGTCCTCTCTATCTAGCTCCCTCAAGACCGAATCTTCCCTCATCGGAGCCAGGTGGGCCGGCTCATACTGTACCCTGTTATTAGTGCTCACACTTTCTTTCACAGTGCTATGTTCCATATCATAGTCATTAGTGCCAACATCACTCTCATCACAGGAAGCCTCTTTCTCCACCTTCACCTGAACCAGGCTGCTTCTAAGCATGTCCTGCGAAGAGAAATAAGAACTGTTCAAATTTTCAACTCCTGAAAGGCTGGACTTGACAGACAGGTCCAGCACGCAGTCAACATCTGCTGAATCCCTCACGGAGGTGACAGACCTCTGGGACAAAGACTCTGTTGAGCTGCAGGGGCTGGCTACTGTTTTTCCAGCTGCTGCTGCGTGCGTCTCTGCCTCTCCGCCAGTCTGGGGAATGCCTGCTGAGTCTGAGGGCAATCTCATCCACATGTTCCCAGGCTCAGCCGCCAAGTCCCTTTTGCTAGGCAGGATGTTCAATTTTTCATCTTCTCCGTCGTCTTCATCGCTGGGCAAGTCTCCTGGCATGTGGCTGCTGCCGTCGGAGAGGCTCTCCACTTTGTCTGAACAACTTGAGGCGTCTTCCTCCTTTTTTGTACTGTCTGCCTCCGTGGTTGCTTTCTCTTTCAGCTTCTTTTTGCAGACTTTGACAATGTCATACATGTGGAGATAACTGGCAGCTGCTAGCACGTCTTCAATGGGCAAGTCTTTGAACTGGAGCTTTCCTTCGTACATGAATTCAAGCAGGAGAGCGAAAGCTGGGGCTGTAACAATGTCGCTGTTCAGATGAACAATGTCCCTTTTGTCCAGCTGGTCCTTGTAAAAGAGGTGGAAATACATGCTGCATGAAGCCAGTACAGCTCTGTGCGCTCGGAACTGGGCATCTCCTACCAGAACAGTGCAATCACAAAGAAAACCCTGATGTCTCTGCTCACTCAGACACTGCAGCAAATGTCTACTGTGGTCAGGAAACTCCATACTGTCTTCATAACCTATAAGCAACGAGATTTTTAAAAATTAAATGTAGGTCGGAATCACAGAACTTATGAATCCAAGTTATTCTACTCTAAAAGCCTCGTGTTTATATTGCCAGAATTCTGGTGCGGACAGCGTGCGAAGATTATTTAACACGCATGTACGATGGCAACTCTTTCCCCGATCAACCACTGAAGTTACGATTTCCTTTCCATGGTAAATAAGCCATTCTACTAGGCGCATAGGTACATTTGTGATTTTTTTTAAAGTATCACTGCTGTTCATAAAATCTGTTCAATAGTTAGGTTTTTTTTTTTAAGGGAACTTCCTCCAGATTGCAACCCTAGGAGGGCAGACCCCCCCCTGAAAAAATTTGGTTTTTTTTTAACACTAAGTTTGAGAGATCACAGAGGGGGAAGAAAAAAAAAAAATCAGTTCATCAACCTTCTTTTCAAAGTCAAATTGTAGTAAGAGGAGAGGTTCGCACATGAAGAAATGCTAATATACTCAAATCTGATAGTCTAACATTCATAAAGTATAAAAATGATTTACGGGTGTCAATTTATATCGACAGCAAAATGAAGGTTTTTAGAAATTTAGTTCAAGTTGTTTTCTTCTTGTAGTAAGTTCAGTTCCAGGTTTTAAACCTTCTCCATACTGTACAATAGAACATGAACATTTTTTGCCAACATGCAGAATTTACAAAAGAAAACTAACAAGCAAAACGCCAATGAGCACCGCTTCCCCTATGCAGAAGGACAGAAATTTCCTTCCCCTCCCACACCAGGCAGAGTTTACAGTACCAAACTTAAAAAAAAAAAAAAAAAAAAAAGTCATTCAATGTGAGCGTGTGTGCATGTGTGCACATTGAAAATCTGTATCCCGAGTACTGTTCTTACCCAAGTATTTTTCTATTCACCTTCCTTGATGACAAAGAAAAAATAAACTTAAAAAAGAAGTAGAGAAGTCGAAACTCAAATGGAAAGTAAAATCTCTTAAAAACCTGTCTTAATCTATTCTTCTGTGATTGATAGCAATGCTCTCCCAAACCATCTAAGCAGATCTCTAGGCTGGCAGATATTACTGAAAAATCCTCATCCCTCGCAAACCAAGATGTACTAAAACTTACAACACAACCCCTGCTATATTCTGTAAAATACCATTGCTAGAGTAAAGCACGAAGATTTACAATACAATCACTTTAAGTGCCCCACAGCCAACATCAATCCTAATCCTTAAGAGGGCTAAAAATAAAGATTGGAGGGCAGCTCACAAGGTAGCTGTGATCAAATTAGGAGGCTGAAAGGACAGAGAGGGACGAAGAAGGAAGCTTATAAACATCTGATCCAGCTGACTGTGGCCATATGGCAGCTGCTGCCCAGATAAAGAGATTAAGAATAGAGGAGTGCGATTACAGCTGTCTGGCCAATTCAGGCAGCTCAAATCTACAAGTTCTAAATTAGTCGCAAATACAAAAACTCCTTCAAATAATTATTGTTATGCTGAAATAAAAGATTTCAAATGCTACATGCGAGAAAGAAAAGAGGAAACCAGTCAAGCCGTTCTCCCGGGTACAAAAGTTTTTAAACACATAACTGATTTCTATCTTTCAGAAGCACTACAGCTGTATGCTACTACGGTTCTGAGCTGCTGGATATTTAACCATGAAGTTTAATGAAAGACTTGCCCACAAACACATTTTAGCCAGAACAGTCCTTTTCAAAAAAGCACACTTTTGTATATTTCACCAAAACCCCGGTAAAGTCTTTTAAAAGATGCAATACAAGAACAGAAAGCAGAACTCTCTTTAGGCTTGCCACTAAATCCACTGCAGTTTTGGTCTCAGAAATGAAGAATGAACTTGCTCTGTCCTTCTTCCAAACCAAGACATTCTCCCAATATGCATTAAAGTTAATGCTAACAATGTGCCCAAGAACTGATACTCTCCAACTGTAGCCCAAGTCTTTTGACCAAGTCCACTTATCTATTTAACACTCAATTTCATATATTACCTCTAAACTTGGTTAGAAAAGTAATGTGATTTTTTTTTTCTGAAATTCAATAAACAACACACCAAAACAGAAATATGCTGTATCTAATCTATTGCTACTCCTACCTTTAGTACACATAAACCTGATTAAGTCCTTTCCTCTGAGTCTTGCTGGCTCCAGGTCTGTTAGATCGGTGGAAAAAAAGCAGACTAGGAGAGACAGATGCAAAGTGGAGATGATGTTAGAGAGGAATGAGATACCTTCTCCACACACAGATCTGCACACACTAACTCCCTGTCTGTGTGTTAGAATAAAAGGCTGAGGGATGGCAGGCTGTCAGCTGCTCTGACATCATGTTCAGATGGAAATGCTACCTCCAGCTGTGCTCCTTTTAATGCCATATGCTACTCCTCTACACTCCTGCCACCAGCTTTTTCTTAGGAGAACTTTTCTCTTCTGTTAGTATAAACAAAATACTTCAAAGTCTCTTTTTTTCAAACTTTCTAACAGGGAGGAAAAAAAAAAAAAGAAAATCCTAAACATATGGGGCTCTACTGTATTTGCAGCATAGCAACACTTCTGTCTCAAGTTGGAGGACCGCTTTCTATACTGACAGCGTACCCCAGCCACAGGGTTACCCGAGAAATCCATACCGATCCGGTCCTACTGAGCCCAGAGGTTCGGTTAAAGAGGAAATTAAACCGAACCTATTTACTCAACTGGCGGCTCCCCGCTCCACCGTCGCTTCTTTCAGTTTCAACGCTCAGGCAGCGTAAGCGACACCGAGCACTCCAACTCCAGCTCATTTCAGACAGCAAAGCAGTTAACCTGGCCGGGGCACTATTTCAAGCGTTCAGCTTTACTCGCAAATCGCTTTTCCCCTGCGGGGGCTCGGGCTGCCATTTATTTGACTGCTGTGGCACCGGGACGCCAGCCCCCGGCCCCGGCAGCCCCCCCCTCCCCACCAGCCGCTCGGCAGGGCGGGCAGCGGGCGTCGGCGCGGCCGGGCACCGTGCCTCTCGCACCACCGGCGGGATCGGCCCCCCCGGCCCCCCCCGGCGACACTCACGCCGCGCTCGCCTCTACCAAGTTGGGCGGTTCACCTGCCCGCTGCCGGGCGGGGGACGAGCCCGCTGTCCCCCGGGCCGGGCCGGGCCGTGAGGGGAGGCGCGGCGGCGCGGGCCGGCGGCGGCGCGCAGCAAGTTCCCGGCGGGCCCGGCCCCCCCATCCCCGCCGGGCGGCGGCAACTTTTCTCCGGGGCTGCCCCCGCCCCCCCGCCCCGCCACCCCAGGCCGGGGCCGGCCGCCCCCTGCGGCGCGGGGGCCTGGTCCCGCCGGGCAGCGCCGCCCCCACCCCCGCCCGGGGCCGGGGCCGGGCGCGCCGGCGGCCGCCCCGCGGGGAAGGAAGCAGCTGCCCGGCGCGCAGGAAAAGCCGCCCCCGGGTCACGGCGGCAACAAAAGAAAAGTAACCGGGAGCGGCGCCGGGGCGGCCGGTCCCGCCGCCCGGGGAGGGCTGCCCCCGCCCCCCGCCTCTCCGCCCGGCTGCGCCCACCCCCCGCCGGACCCGCCGCCAACTCCGCCCGCCCCGCGGGGCCGCAGCGGCCCGGCCCGGCCCGGCCCGGCCCGGCGGGTGTGTGGGGATGGGGGGCAGCGGGACTCACACTCCGCGGCGGCCCGAAGTCCCCGCGCTCCCGCCGCCGCCGCCCGCCGGCTCCTCTTCGCTCACTTGCCGCTCCGGGATCGCGTCTCGCCCCCCTCCCGCCCTCCCCCCGCCCGCCCCCCGCGCCCGCTGGCCGCCGCCCCCCCGGCCTCCCCCCTGCCGGCAGCTGAGGAGCGAGCGGGGCAGCCGGCGGAGCGAAGCGGGCCCCGCGCTCAGCGGCTCCCCATGGCACCGACGGCCGGAGACGGCGCGGAGCCCGGGGCCGGGCGGCCGGGCGCGGGGGAGGGGCGGGGGCCGGGGGGGGGGAGGGCGGGGGCGCCGGGCGCACGCAGCACGGGCGCACGCACGGCGGCGGCGGCGGCGGCACAGCCGGGCCCGGGCTGCGGCAGACAGATGTTCGCCCCCTCCTCCCCTCCCCGCTCCCCACTTCGGACTCCGCTCCCTGACTGACAGCCCGGCCCGCCCGCGCCGCCGCCGCCGCCAACCGGCGCGGCGCCCCGCCGATGAGTGACGGGCCGCGGCGGGCGCTGAGTGGAGGAGGGCGGCCCGGGAACGCCGGCGGCGCCGCCAATCGCGGCGTGCGGTGAGGCAGGGGGCGTGACCCGGCGGGGAGCCGAGGCGGAAGGGGGCGGGGCCCCGCCGAGCCGGGGAGGGGGCGGGGCCGAGGGTGGGGCGAGCGCGGAGGGGGCGGGGCGGGAGGGGGCGGGGCTTTGCTCCTGAGGGCGCGCGCGGGCTGAGGCCTCGCGCCGGTTGCCGGGGCGGGGTGGGGGGGGTGGCGCGGTGCATGGCGGGACGGTGGAGGGGTGGCGGGCCGGCAGGTGCGGCCGGGGCCGCGGCCGGGGTCGGCGCTGGGGTCGGCGCCGGGGTCGGCCCTGTGCGCGTCCCGGTGGGGCGAGCTGGGCCGGCGTCCCCGGGGGGTGAGGCCGGACGCCTCCAGTGTGCCCCCGCGTTGTTGTCTGGCCGCGGCGGTGGCGGGGTCACCTGTGCCGGCCTAGGCCCCATGCGGTGGGATCGTGTGTAAGGGTGCGCAGCCTGTCCGGGGAGGCCTTGGCGGCCGCCGGTGCTGGCCAGGCCGGCGTGCCCACCTTCAGGGAACTGCCCACCCCCGGCCTCGCTCCGCGAGGAGTTTGCCCACTGTCGCCACCCGCCCGGTGTGGGCTGCCCGCACATCTTGGGCAGCAGGTAGCCCCACTGCCTGGGCCTTACTGTGCTACCTCGGGGCCGTTCAGGGTGGAGAGCGTGATGTAAATTACTGAGACTGTGCAGTCGTTAGGAGCCAAGAACATTAGTAGCATATAATTGCTGTGTTATTATCTCAAGACCCAAGACCCGTCACCTGCCCCTACTAAGAAGAACAAGCGATCGACTAAGATAAGGAAACTTTATGCAAAATTTACTGAGGGATCCGTATCTAGGAGAAACACAAGTTGCTGATGCCTGATAACTTTGCAGAAGTTGATGACAGAAACATCTGGATTAACAGATAAGCCACAAGGATGCTGATGGATGCTGCTGCTGCAAGACACAAAAAAATATAATTGCTTTGCTGCACCACATTTATGATTGGATAATTAGAAATATGCGTTAGTAGGTAATTAGGTGATTCATATCATACCCTGGTATAAAACCGCTAAAGGAAAATCCCTAGGGTGTGCCCAGTTTGGCTGGGGCACCTCATGCACGTGAATAAATATTTACCTTTGTAATTCTGTAGTTTGTGTCCTAGCTTCTCTCCTCAGTTGGCATGGGCCACTTGTGAATTTGTAACAAGACGGCGATGGGAGCATACTTTGGCTCCTCTCTCTTTTAATGAATTGCCCAGCCCTGGGCTAGAGTTTCCACCTCTAGCATTGCTCTTCTGTCAGTAATATTTGTGCTTCCCGCCACAGCAGGGCAGGTGACGAGGAGCCCTGCCAGCAGGTCAGCGTCGTTTGGGATGTGCGCGTGCCCGGGCCTGCCCGCTCCTGGGCAGCGGCGGGAAGAACGGTGCCTGAGGGGAAAAGGAGCTCTCCAGACCTCGGGGTGGTTCACAGGCAGGTTGAGGTCAGCGGCTTTGGAGAATACCACGGCTTAATGGTGGGTTAGGATAGGGCAGTGGAGGCCAGGTTTGAAGAGCTAAGGTCTTTCTTAGGAAAAGGCTAATCCAAGGAGTTGGGTATTTCCCCATCTCCCGTTAAGTTTCAGGTAAACAGTTAACAGAGGGAAGTATTTTGAAGAAAACTAGGCCCACCAACAGCAACTCAAGAGTTTAAAGAAAAAGAACTCAGTTATGTATTAATAACCAAAATTGATTGAGTAGATATACAAGCTGAAGGCACCTACTTAGTCTCTTTCAATAATATGAAACCGTTACAAAGAAACATACTGAATTCTAGCTGTGCCTAATGTATCTGACAGCACTGCTATGTATATCACACAGCAGCTAGCATCTAGGTGTCCATATGCTTCAAGCATTACATATATAAATATAAAAAAATATAAAATATAAAACCCTTTTCTCTCTATCCTTTGGTGAACTGATTGCTCATGCAGACCCAGTGTGGGATTTTTTTAATTATTAACCTCATAGCGTTTCCGTCCTTCTTAGACATTGATATAATTCCATCTTTAAGGTGTTTTTTTTTTTTTTTTCCGTTGGCATCATGTTCCATGTTCCATTATACCTGGAACTCGATGGGGTTTTGTCCTTGTCTTCAAGATGCACCAGCTAAGATGCTGACTCTTCATGTTTCCTGATTGTCTCCTCAGTGCTAATAATCACTTCATCTGAGAAAAATCAGTGCTCTATTCCCTGCTGCCTGTCATTTCTTGAACATCTTCCCTATAACTACTGAACTGCTTTTTCCTTCAACTGCAAAAATAAATGTTGAAAATATTTTAATAGGAAATACCGTTGAAAATAGTTCTAAAGTTGTTGTTGTTTTTTTTAATCTAAACCATACAACTAACTTATGCAGTTATATATATTTAAACTGTCAGTGAATGTGCCTGAAATGATTACATTAGCTATGTTGTCCTAGATCTCTAAACAGCATCCTGCCTCATGCTTCCCAGTATAAGCCCTCTCACCAACTGCTTGGGGTCAGTTAGTAAGACCTCAGTTTGTGAATACTTACTTATACAAGTGCAGCTTTACTGAGGGAGGCAGTTTTGTTGTTTTTATGGTATAAAACTCTGGGAAAAACGAGGCTGCTTAATGTGAAGAAATTCAAAGAATTTATTTGCTAAAGAGGACATTTAGCAAATGGACTTTCTCAGGTCCTTCTAGACTTTTACAGGACCCAGAATTTAAAAATAATCTTAAAATAAAATTTCGTGTGGCATTACTGTTCATATATTCTGTTCACTTATTATTTCCTCCCCATACATGTGAACTTACCTCCTTATGTTTTAAGATGTACTGAGAAAAATCTTATTGCCCCTCACTTTACAGTGCAGATTCCTAGTTAAATCAGGTTGTATTTTCTTTTCTGTTCTATCATTTGACTATATGACCTTGGGCAAATAAATCACTTTGTCCTTTTTGCCTCTTATGACTGGTTCACCCTTGGGGCTGCAGTTATTTCTTAATACAATTATATTTAAGAGAGTGATCTGCAATTACTCTTTATACAGCTGTTGTAATAAACCATTTTTTTACTATTTCAAAACAGGAGATGGAGTGAAACAAAAAGAGAGTGTAGGTAACATTTTAAGATTAAAAATCTTTCTGGCAGTGAGTCAAACTTCATTGATTTAAACCTGGAACTGTTGACATTTGCAATTTTTTTTATGTGAAAGAAACTCTAATTTTTTTAAAGAGTATTTAGAGAGGTTTAAAGACTTAACATTATTTTAAATATAGAAACAAGATGATAGAAAAGTGAATTAAGAAAAAAATCCTACACAGGGAAATCTCACAAATACCCTGTAGTCCAGTTGATCCTCTGTTAGAAAAAATAATATAAGACAGGCGTTCCATTGGAAGGGATGGTGAAGCCTTGTTGTAAAGGGACATAACATCTGGCAATACACCTGGTCTCTACACATATTTATAAATCACCTCAGGCATCCCAAGGTACCGTAGAGAACACACGAAAATCGAACTAAGAACATTTATAAGCCAAAGAAAATAAAAATGTTCTTGATATCGTGTGGAAAGAAATGAGTCTCATTTACTGCACAAACACAGTTTGGAAAGACATGATGCAATTTTGCACTTCTTGCACCTTTGCACCTGCTGACTTTCATTTATATCCTCCAGGCAACAAGCAAGCCTGAAGGCCTTTGGCTCATAACCAATGCTGACGTTGCAATGTGGTGCTACAGGAGCGCCTGCAGCTCTGGTAGAGCCTCCCCGCTTGCCTCTGATCTGAGAACATCGAGGTTTCCTGGCGTCTTTTCTAAAACGGTTTGTGTGGTGAATCTCCCAGTATTGTTTGTTGCTGCTCAAGATTGATTAATACGTAGCGAGCTGCTTTGCAGATGGCAGCTTTGCCTGCAAGCCTTGAAATGTGTTCGTCGCATTTGTTGCTGGAGCTTGAATGGTGCTATACACTCGTGGAAACTCTTCCTGAGGACAGTCCAGCAGAAGAGCCCTGAGCTGTCAAAGGTGCCTGTGTGATATTTGGGTCCAGAGCCATAGATTTGAGTGTTAACATAGCACAGCTATAGTGTGGAACCAGCTGCAAATTTGGCCCTTAATACTTCTTTCTTATACCTGCTATAACACAATTTTCTACATATTCCTCAAATTGTAGAGCAGTACTGTGCTTATTACCATACACACCATCCATTTTGTTCTCCATGGAAAAAAATAAATGGACAATTAAAACTGCTCATCTGTAGTCAAACATCCCAGGTTTATGCTCTACAGGTTATTTTGGACCAGATACTGTCACCCATATGCATTACTACTGTTTTAATTGATAGAACAATGGAAAGTGGGTACCCCCTTGGTAAATTAAAACTCTCCCAGAATGCTTTGACTAATAGGACTGGATGTACAGCAGCAAATACCTCTGGAGGACTTGAGTCATGGCACTCTTGATTTTTTAAAAAAATTTTCAATATATTTTTTTAAATGGTAGTGAAAATTATTTAATGGCAGTCTGGTTTTCAGAAAAATTAAAAGTAGTTTCTGGAGCTGCCATCACCTGAGATTCAGCTGATGTCACCATGGAACTGAGTTTTCACTCTGGTTAACCAGTGCTAAGGAAGTGCCAAGATAACATAATACAGCCTTTGCATGAATTGGATGAATGTGCATTTTATTGTGCCAGAGTCTGACTGGATCAGTAATTCTTATCAGCCCTAGCCATGCTGGGTAAGCCACCAGGATGTGCTCAGCTAAGAGCTTTTCTTAGCATGTGGGCCAAAAATTTCTGTCTCCTCTCAAATACTATCACGTAAAGGAGAAGGAGTGCCATGCACTGAGATTTATCACCTAGCATTCACGCGGCAAGCTGAGGACAGGCACTACTGATACACTTTCTTTAGGTCCAGGTGTCATTTTCTGGAGCATAGATTTGTCTAGCTTTAAGCTACAGCTTCTGCTTCACATGGGGATGATTGCTGAGATCAGTGACTTCTTTGTGACGTCCCAAGACAATTTCAAGGCTCTGCGTAAAAATTTGATCATAAAGAATGGAATTGGCCTCATGGGTAGAGATGTGAACTGGAATTCAGTTGGATTTGGTTGTTGAGTATTAATGATATGCACACCATCACTGGAACCAGAATAGAAATGTTTTCTCTCAAAAGATTGCTTGTTTTGGATACAAAGGAATTGGCTTCAAATTTCTAGTCTAAGAACACGTGGCTGCTGGGGTCCACTCTCTCACAACCCCAGCCAACCATGAACATCTGCTCAGGACAGACCTACGCCATGTGCCACTGCATGTGCAAGTATTTCCCCAAACATATATAACAAATGCAAAACCTAGAGTTCAAAAAGACAAGAGACACAGATCATGATGCCCCGGAAGGAAGAGAGCGTGAGCGGTTGTTAATTTGTGCCCTGGGCCCCTGCAGTGGCAGAGGCGTACTGGGTGGGACTGCTCAGATGATACCGAGATATCTTTCTTCTACAAAACCTTCTGTGGTTCCTGCTGACGTCACACAGGTGCGACTGGGTATTGTATTCAGAGTAATTCTGAGAAAGCTTGAAGGTGTGAAGCCTTTTCAACTAGTGTGACCAACACCAAGTTTGGTGGGATTGCCTTGTTCAGAAGTTAATAAATGAAATGCCAATTTAATTTTATAAAACTGTTTGCTTAATTTTTCTCTCTTTATACGCTGTGTGTGGGTGTACGCATCTGCGTACATTTGGGGGGTGCCCCTTCTACAAGGACATGCTGTAGAAACAAAATAAGTAATAGCCGCTGTACTATTATTTCACTATATTTAAAGCAGACCTGAAAAATACAATATTTAACCAAAACCCAATTAAATTGTCTTATGCTTTTTCTGTAATTTCTTTCCTATCATTACAGATTACAAAGACATTTATGCCTAAACAGAAGCTGTCTTCTTCCAATCAGCCTGCTCTTTCTGCTCAGTTCATTCACTAAATCATTTAATCACCCAAGGCCATATGTTACCATCTTGTGTAAAACGGGTGGAAGAGAAAAAAAAAAATATGCAAAAATCTCTGCACAAGAGTGGGTGTCAGCATCCAGCATAGCTCCCACTAGGAAGCACAAAATATAAAATGTTATCACCAGTGAATGTGACTACGAAAATAAACCGAGACAGACAAAAGAAAGAGACAAGACATTGCAAAGGTGAAGGAGACAATCTTTGAATCTCAATTCTGGACAGAAGAGTTATGGGCTAAATGTTATGTGTTAGTCCATGTGCTTGTATTCTCAATATTCTGTCATTAATATAGTTGCTGTGCTCTGCTGTAATTAGCTTGAAAGCACATTAACTCATGCTTACAGTCCTGGTTTTTACATTGCATGAATAAGACCCTGTCCCTGACTTGGCTCCCTCCTGGCTCTTCTTTATCTCTCTCTCCATGTACTGGTGCACATTTTGTCCCAGGTATTTCTGTGCAGAGTCATATGCTTTTACCACTCGGCTTCAGCTGCTCTTCCCTGTCACGATTACTTCGCGTGGCTTTCTCTCTTGGCACGTTTGCTGGGTGACAGACCCTTGGGAAACACATGGCTCGGAGCAAATCATGGGGCATGTGCTCCCATCAGGGAACCAGGAGGCTTGAGAGAAGTTAAAGGTGAAAATCTATTATTTTTAAAGCAAGGGGACTTTCCAGTTTTATGAAAGGACCCATAATCCACCCTTTCTTATACCTTCAGGAAGGTATTGTGTGTTTCCTTGCCTGTGAGCTTGTGACAGTTGCTGCAGTTGGAGACAGGAGAGCAGCTGATCGAGGGGTCTCCACCGAGAAGCCACTGCTGCTCTCCACTCGCAGAGGCTCCCAGGACAGGGGCATAACACTACAGACTGCAAAAAACCACCCTCCTCTAAAACTGCACATGCCGGTTTATCCTAAGACTATGAAAGCATAAAAGATTATATTTTCATTTGCATGGTTTGCTGGTTTTTATTTGGCAGCTACAATAACAACAGGCTACAGTGAGCCCATAAAACAAAGTGAGAACAGCAGCTCATTTTTGTGGCAGAATGTAATAGCTATGGCTAAAGGGCTTACATAATTCATCTTAAACCCTTATGCCGCTATTTATTGATGTTTAAATGAAAATTAAACTCTTAGAGCCATAAGGAGGCTTCTGGTATCTGAAACGGGATTTTGATGCCGATATTTTTATCCGACACTGCCAGCTGAAAGCTTCCATCGGGAAGCATCTTGCTGGGAAGCACCGCGACTGGGCAGGGCTGGGTCTCCCTTCCCCTGCCTGCTGCTCAGGGTAGCACCAAAGCCCTTGAAGACCCCTGAATGGTAGAGGGGTTGATTGGCCATACCTGGGAGTCTGACCCGAGAGGTTGCAACCATAAGCCGTATTTCCATGATGGGAGGATGGTCACTGAGGTGACTGGCAAGAGAATATTTACCACTTTGGCAAGCTGAAAAGGTGAAGTAAAACTGAGGCATCTGGTTTCCTTAAAGGCAGCGTATGATAGGAACAACATCTCTGTGATTACTCTTCCTAATACATGAGAAGACAAAAGATTCAGCTAACCACACTGTTAAGAGTAGAGGAAGGATTTTTATTTCCCAGAGGCTTTTAGAAGGTTATTTTGTTTGTTTCTCAGATTTTCTGTGATGTATCATTTTTTCCCCCCTCTCTATTCTCCAGAAGATAGAGCAGATTCAGGAAGTGAATTGCTGCTTAGGGAAGTGTCCTGCCTCCAAGCTGACTTATATAGTAGGACATATGGCATAAGTTATATTTGGACAGATGTGAACAAGTAGTCAGTGGATTTGATAAGATTCTTTATTTAAACTAACTTGCACAGTGTCACTGTTCTATCATCTTTCTCTCCTTCCTCAATCTGATCTTTTGCTGGTTTCAAGAATTTTAAATATACATTACGTCTAACTAGTCTGTACAGCTTAAATGCATTTCAGAGCATTCAGTCATGACAACAATATCTGATTTTCTCCACACTATGATTGGCAAATATCTGCTTTTGGTGATAAAGCAGGCACAGATGATAAATTGTATGAGTTGCAAACCCCAAGTGATTAACCAGTTTGAGACAGCCAAGCTCAATGTGAGTCATTTTCATTGATTTGTTTAATTTGGCCCCTGACACTTCTGTTTCACTGGTGTGGAGTTCAGGCACAAAGTAGTTCTGTACCTCCCATGGGTAACATAGAAATAGAAAAAACCAAAAAAGATTAAATGAATTTCAAGAGATCACTTAGTTCATCTCCCTGACTGGATCGCTGTCAGGATCATCTGTATCTGGGCTGTTTCTGAGAAACACTGGTCCGTCCTGTTCTCAGAAATCTCCAGTGAAGGAGACCCCATCATCCACCCAGGCAATCCTTCCTTCCCTGCTCCATTAGCCTTTCCGGAGATACATTTTTCCTGCTGTCTTCTGGCAAGTATTGTTGTAAGAAACTTGTTACTTCTTGTCCTACCCAGAGTGGCCAAGCAGAAGAGTTTATTTCTTCCGTACCCTAACAGCTCATGTACTGAAGGTCAGCCATCGTACCTCATCCAGCCTTGTCTTTTTTAGATTAAACAGCCCTATATATTCCTTGTAGGTCATGTTTCTCATGTTTTGTCTAATTTTTTCCATCTTCCAGCTGCTCCACCTCCTTCTTGGCCATGCCCTGGCTGTGGATCCTGCACTTACACAGTTTATTATTCCTACCGAAGCAGAAAATTTTGCTTTCATCCTATCTGCCATGCATCCAGCTTTTTTGGGCCATTTTGCAATCTGCAGAACCATTTTGAATTACCATCTTTCCTCCAGTGTGTTTGCTGCTGTCATCTGCAAATTTAAGAGTTGTGCTTTTAATCTGTTTATCTGTATCATTAACGAAAAAATTGAGTTATGTCAAATCTAGGACAGCTACCTGGAGAACTGGACTCGATATAGCCCTTCAGTCTGGCAGTGAATTTTTGGTAATGATCCCCTGCATATGGCTTTTCAGCCAGTCCTGCCACCACTGGTTAGTTTTGTCTTAACCATGTTCCCTGGTTTAGTCACAAGAGTATCAGGTAGGGCAAGGTAGGCAGCCTGGCTGAAGGCAAGACACAGTGTCAATTACCTCCCGTTCTCTCAAGGCCTCTTAACCTGTCTCAGAGAGGAACTGGGTTTGTTTAACATGCTTCATTCATGATAAATCAGTGTGGACCAGTGCTCATCTCCTTATTGTCTTCTAGGTGGTTTTAAAATGTTTAATTATTTGTTCCTGTATTTGTCCGATAAATTCAGTTTGATAACTGGCCCGTAATTCTCTTTTCATTCTCTCTGAAGGATAAAATACCCTCCTTGTCCTCCATGAGTTCTCAAAAATGACTGTTACTGATCAGGAGATTGCTTCAACTAGCCCTTTGCTATGCAGATGCTGAAGGGTAAGTACAATACGGGTTAGAAAATAATGAGCACCTTATCAATGACCACTGTTTGGTGGTGCAAAGAAGGGGGTCACAGTGCAGCCTTTCATCCCAGCACACCAATTTCTCAGTGGCCTCAACGGAGCCCACTCCCTCATGTTAGCTCCTAAACCACAACTCCTCAAAATTAAACTTTTCTAGCATGTTATAACTCTCAAAAGATAGCGTGGGTGGGTGAAAAAATATATTCCTCAAGGCTTGAAAATAGATGTAAGTGGATATTTGGCATAAAGCTAACAAAAATGAAAAGCCATGGAAATGTATTAACTGCCACAAAGATGGGTTTTAACTGCCAGTGGCAGTTCAGCATACAGGTCAATAACTGGGCCTAATGCTCACCTTTTTGGTACAGACATGTGCTGCATAAACATATGTGCCGTTTTAATTTCCAGGCCCACTCTTTAATGGTTAAAAGCTAATTAAAACATACAGTGGCATTTTGAATCAATATAGCGTATGGACTGCTGCAAATTCTCTCATCAGGCGTGTTGCCCTCAGGAAGCAACATTAACTTCAACAGCAAAATAGGGCTGTGGGCTCATTAATCATCACACTCAGAGACAGTCTGGGTGGCAGTGGCAGCAGCTCTGTGTGTTTCTGGTGGTGAAGATTGGATACAATGGTTAGATATGTGAAGTGTTGCACAAACATTAACCATTACAGCCAATTGTCTTTGCAATTGGCATTTATCGTCTCAGCTCTCCAGATTAAAAAGCAGAGGTGGACCATGAGGTAGATTTTTTTCAGGCAGTAAAATAGGTGTCAGGCTGCTATAAGAACTCAGCATCCTGGCTTCCTAACTTCGAAGATCCCTTATTTCCCTGTAACAAAGAAAGAAAACCCCCAAAACAACACCCCCCAACCACCTGGGAATGTATGGGGAATAAAAAAATGTAGAAGAGAGAGAAAAAGGTAAGGGAGGGAGGTGGAAAGAAGAGTTGAGAAAGGAGAATGGGAGT
The DNA here is from genome assembly GCF_047716275.1 of Strix uralensis. NCBI lineage: Eukaryota > Metazoa > Chordata > Aves > Strigiformes > Strigidae > Strix > Strix uralensis. Next base: position 88,887,506 of record NC_133974.1, on the reverse strand, counting down.
CAGAGGTAAACCTAAGGTTAGAAGAAATTAGTAAAGGAAAGGAATTTGGTTTATGTATATAAACAGTCTTTGGTGCCTGTGAGAAACTTTAAGAGCCTCTTCTGAGCTCTCTGCTTTGGTACAAGGTGCTCACTGAAACTGAAAACACATGGCCTTGCAGCCCCTATCCCCCTTCTCCCCACAACCCTTCTCTCCACACCAACCTTGGTGAATGAGATAGGGCTCGCCAGAACAGAGCAGAAAAGCTCCTCACAGACTCCTCTGTCCTAATCTTGCTGGTCACTCAATTTAGCACGGTGCCCTCTGAAGCAAAGGTTCACAGACTCTCTTTTGTGCTAAAACCTCCTAAGCGGTGGCAGTTTTGCAGTCCTTGCTGCAGCCAAGAGCCCTTCTTACCTTTTGTGTGGACTCTGATGAGCAACCTCCAAGACATACAGCTAACACTTGTAGTGTGACCCTGTGATTGATTTGTTGTACCTGGTTTTCCTGGGATGTACTGAAGAGCAGAAAGAAAACCTAAATGCTGGCTTTTAGCTTTGTGTAGATTCAGATGCACACGTTTCAGTACAGACTCTTTTTATTGGGACTTTGTGTTTAGAAGAATTCAAATTTTTATTTCCATCAAGCCTTCGTTAAGCTTTAGAGCTTTTAGCTGTGCCTGTACACTACAGAAGAAGGTAGAGCCACCTCCTGAGTCTGTACGAATGGAGAATGAACAGTCAAGTTGGGGATATAGTGTTGCAATTTGTCTTTCTCCTGCACCTGCTTTCTCCAGTCCACCTGACCACTCTTTGGTCCTGCAAGGAGAGCACTTCGAGGCGCATGCTGGCTCTCTCTGTGTGAGCTCACCTGTCCATGTAGCTTCTTCCTGGAGCATGGTGGGGTGATTGTGGACCCATCTTCCTAAAATCTGGAGACAACATGCAGAAATATTAGTGATTGATGAGGACTGAAAAAGTGCCAGGGAAGAGAGAAGCTTCCACAGAAAATGAAGTGTTGTAGGAGCGCAGGCTGCACACGTGTGACACTGCTGCTGCCTCACAGGGTAGGGGTTGAACTTCCCTCCAGTCATCCAGGAGGAAATATCTACATAATCCACACTGTGGTACAACTGCTACTCACCAGCTGCTGGCATCACAACAGCTGTGTACTCCTTCATCTCTGTCCCGTATAGATCCATCACTCCCACTTTCCTGCACGGTGGAGTTGATTTTTATGCCAGGCAGCGAGTTTCATACCTCCTACTTTCACCTCTGGAGCCATACAGCTCCTGAGAGCCCCTGCTAGGTTTCTCCTTCTTGAGGTGGTAGGGGTCTCGCTTTGGTTCTCTTTTTTTTAAGAAATTTTTGAACGGAAGATGGAAGAAAGATCTAGGGGGAAATGTAGGCACAGAACTAAGAGAGGGGGATGCCTGTAGGACCTGGCATGGTGAATCAAAGGCACCTTTCCTCAGACTCTTTCAACAGGTTATTTGGCTGTGTGCTGGGGCCAGGTAAGACCTGAGGGCATCTGCTCAAAGAGATCTGTCCAGCAACGGGGAGGCTTCAATATTAACCCTAAATTAAACTGAGCCAGCGTTCACAGGGCCTTCCAGGCAGAAGAAGAAAATAAGATAGAGTAACATAAGAGGGCACAGGAGAAGGATTTTGCTCTGTAATGGCAAATTACCCACTCAAAAATAACATAAAGAAGGGAGGAAAAAATTAACGAATAAAGTCTGCACATTATTTTAAATCACAGAAGTGTCAAAAATGGTAATGCCTATATCAAGGCTGCCCTAATGTAGCTTTAATTTGCATGCCATTGGCATTGATTTGATGTGAATATTTACTCTCCTATTCAATTAAGAAAATCCATAACTGCCACCATATTTTAATGTTAATGTATTTTTACACAGCTCTCTGTTTACCTTATTTTCTCTTCTATAACATTAACACTTTTTTTTTGTTAAAAAATGTGTGAAAGATTAATTTGTAGAATGACGGGATATGTGGGTGTGTAGCACAGGCCAGATGGAAGGGGTGTAACATGACAGTTTTCTTCTGTGGCTTCGTTTTGTTTTTATTGTTGCAAGCGAGCAAAGTATAACTAAAATTATCATTTCTTCTCTGGGCAAAAAGAACTAAGTGGTAAGTTCCTCTTTTACTCCCTGTGGCTCTCTGTGCTCACCATGCAGCTGCAACCCTGTTCAGCATAGCTGACAGGTTGATAAACATTTGTCTAAAACTTCAGCTTATGTATTTGAAGACCACTGTTATTTAAAGAAGGGAATTTGCGCATGGGGCTCCATAATTCTGTATCGTGGAATAGATCTGAATGCAGATTTATTAATAAACAAGAGCAATTTGGTGAGACTTATTAGTCTCCTCTTGGCTGATAAGGGTACATAAGGGTGAAAACAGCCACTAATGCCGAAAAATAAATAAAAAGGAAAAAAAAATCTATCCAAGACAAAGCCTTTTAAATCTATAAAGCTATCCATTCAAGAAAGCTTTTTAATTGTTGAAAGAGGGCTGTTCCAAGGCCAAATTCTAATTTACACATAAGTATTGTAGGAGTTTGGTATAGTAAATGTCCTTATTGAAGAATAAAGCAATTAGCACAGTAACTCACTGTCATCTGGCACGTAAAGGCATTCCAAGAAAAAGTTAAGTGTTGAGGAAAGGAGAGAAATTCAGGACAGCATGTGGGAGAGGAATATGGAGGCTCCTTTTCATGCCACTCAGGGGAAAAGGAGGGGAGAGACAACCCATTACAAACTTAATCTGTTCCCTTACCTCATCACAAATTGACCCAAGTTTCTTCCCTTCTTTTAAGGGAAGAGGGAAAAAGACCCTATCTAAGTTCTTACTTAGAGGCTAAAATCCTGAAACCACGATAAACATGAGCAATAGCTGTACGTTTTACATCCTCATACACAAATGCTTATTCTACGTTGTGAATGTGCCCATGTGTCTGTGGCCATGCACATGTTTCATGAGCTTCTTCTGATCCTCGAATCTTCTGTGTCAGTGCTACCCACTTTCCTATATATGGAAAATCACCCCATAAAAATGGTTACCCTTTTTTCCACAATATATCCACACACATCTCTTGGCTGTGTTTTAATGCCCTGCAAGTATACCTGCTGCAACACCTGGGATCTTTAAGCAGGCACACAGCACTTTCTTCTGTCTATAGACACAACACACATAAAAATGCTGTTAAGTTTGCACATTAGGAGAGCTTTTTACTTGCTATTTCAACCACTTTTAGTATGGGTGTATGTCTATGTGTACCAGCAAAAGTGTCTATTTACTCCATTCTCTTGACTGGAAAAAAGAGGATTTGCTCAAGTTTTCAAACAAACAAACTGTTTTGTTTTAATGCTCAACACAACAAGTTTCAATCCAGAGGGGAAACTTTGGGAAAGCCAGAAGTAATGGAAATGGAATATTATCATTCAAATAGCTACCTTAGCAATAACTTAATTTGAATTTCTACTGTTTGAGTAATAAAATAGAGCTAGAAAGATGCATTAAATCCTCCCATCCCTGTCTATCCATCCTGCTGCAGATGGAGGATTATTCCATTTTGAGTGTTTTGCCCAGTCTAGGTTGCTGGGTCTTTGTTGGGTGATTTCTTAAGTAAAAATAACAAGGTTTTTACCAGTGTCTCTGGGAAAACACTGCTTTCTGTTAGTGTCATGTCATTAGTCTGGCGCTTGCTGAGTCAAGAATCTCTTTTCCTTTTTCTCTTACTCATATATTTTTCAAACATTAGCAGGTTTATGCCCTAAATGTAATTGACACATAGCAGTTTTCCACTTTTCTCTTCAGTATTTCTTCAAAATTAGGCCTTCCAAGCCTGTGAGCAATTGTAGAGTCTTCTCTGGTTTATCAACTCTTTCATGTTTAGCCTCAGTTACATACCTAGAGTTACTGGAGTGTACTCCAGAGCCACCAGCAGTTTTTCCGGTCTGTCCTGGGCTTGATGTTGCTGGGGATGTTTCGCTCCTATGTCACATTCTGAACTCATATCTAAGACCGAGGAAGTGATGTGACTACAAGAAACAAGAACACTTCCAGAGCAGTTAGCATTGCACACATCCTTTTACATAACGCTAATTGAAGGTTGGGTTTGTAGATGTGCCAAGGCTTATGGGTGCTCCTTCAGTGCTCCTTCCCAGACCTAAGGGGGTGCAGTGCAAGGATGTCTAGTGCTGCAGTCACCAGACACCCACCAGGCATGCAAAAATCACTCCAATGTGCTTATATGGCCATGCATGCCAGCCCTGTGCCTAGTGAGCCCAGTCCATGCCCAGGTAGGTTGTGTTTTCTAAATCCAGTGAGAAATGGTGGAAGAAGTGAGCTTAGTGAATGCCATCAGAGAGGGGAAAGGGAAGCCTCATGTTGGAGGTAGGGAGAAAACTAGATAACGAGAACAGGTGCCAACTCATTACGCTTGCACTTCCACTACAAATACAGCATGCTGCTTTGGGTGACTGTGAGGAGCTAGCTAGCATTACTTAAGTCCACGTAGCAATGAGCAGCAGCAAGACTATCAGAAAGCAAGGGCTGCCCATTTCCAGGCAGCTGTGTGCATCCTGGCTCCTAAGAGGGTGCCAGAGCTGCTTTCTCCATGCCCAGCAGCTTCCACCCACTCCTGGGGATACAGCAGGTGTCGGATGAGGAGATAACAGAGCAGGAACAAACTGCATCAGCAGGCAGGAAGGTATGTTTGCCTGAAGAGACCCTTTGCAAATCAAACTAGGTAAAGCAAGTGAAAGCTTCCTCAGACCTGGGGGTCAGTGTGGTTTCTACATCCAGGCAGGGAGCTGAGATGCCCCACAGATGTGCTTTCCCGATCTCCCCAGTCACCTTCACTGCACCCCGCCTCTCCCTTCTTTCAAGGAAGAAGGAAAGCTGGAGTTTGCTCCCTGCTTAATAAAGCCATTTAATGCCGTGTTAGGCAGTGCATGTTCTGCAGGGACACCTTACTCTTTCAGTAGCACTTGACTGTTTTGGGGTAATATTTCTTCTCCCCTTCCATCACACCCGCCAGCACCCACTTCTTTGGAAATACTGTAGTTTGGTTCCTGTTTAAAGGGGAGTAAGAGCTAGCTGGTGGGCTACAGATTTAAAAACTGGCCCTTGTCAACACTGTTTATGTCAGTCATTGGCCGCATATTTGTCTGTCCTGATACGGATAAGTAGGTTTTAGTTTCCCACTAGTAATACCAACAAAAAGGACCTTCTTTTTCCTTCTTAAAAAATTGTAAGAAAACGCAAATTTTCATTGTTAAAAACTCATCACCAGTACCCTTTTTTTTTTTTTTTAAAAAAAAGATAACAACCAAAACTGAGAAATCTGTCTTCAGAGCTGTTAAGACAGTCACAGTGAGGCTTTGAGGATGAGCAGGTACAAGTGGGCTTCAGAAAAAAAAAAGGTATGTGTTTCATCACTATAAAAAAATAAACAAAATCTGCCAAAAATCAAAGTATTGGGGGAAAGCAAGCAGACCGTCAAGCTGCATAACCTTGTCCACTGCCATCTTCATACCTGATTTACAGATTCAAATCAGTACTGAAAATACTGATTACATACCATGTTTTCTCCACAGTTTTCCTTTTTGTCTTGTATATTTACCACACTGCCGCAGGGCTATACTTGTTCCATAGGTGCAACTGAGGATGCAGAGGGGTGGCTGCATGCCAGCCTGCTCTAAGTCCTGGGGATCTTGGAAATGGGCAGATGCCTGATTAACCCACAGCCTAACCTGGGCCACCCTCAGGGGGTGGGTGTCAGTTGCAGTCCCTGAGTGCAGGGGTCCCCTGCAGCCCAGGTGGGAGACACCTCTGGAGATTTCACATTTTCTTCCTCTGCTCATGCTCCTCAGTCTCTGGCACTGTTCTGGACTTACGTGGCTGGCACCAGAGCAGGTCAGGGAAACCTTCCAGGTCTCCCATATGACACAGGGGGCTCATGTCCATCGAGGCAGCTCTTAGTGGAGAGGCTGGACTGTGGCCCAGAGCCCAGACAAAATGCTTGATTTTAGTTTTTCATGCAGATTTGTGGGGTTGTTTTTCATTGTTAGGTTGCATTTTCTTACTAACAAAAATGATTTCCAGCCTTTTTTCCACTGGTTGGTCTTATTTTGTCTTTAGTCGACATAAAATGCTAGAAGTGCCATGATGCAAAAGTTTCTTGTGTATCAGTCCCTACTACTAGCCAGCTCAACATGGAGTCACATGCTTTTTCCAAGAGCAAAAGTCAATTTGACTGATTTTAGCAAGAGGCTGAGAAAACGTTATGCACATGTCTAGAAAATATTCCTTGCCCAAGCCAAATGAACAAATATTTCGCAAGGCTGAGCAATAATGTCGTGCTTTCAAGATTTTCTCTGCCAGGGATTTTGTTCTCCTGATGATACTTAAGCCTTCTGCTGATGGGACAAAGACCTCTGGGAACCAGCTATAGCCAGAGCTTCCCACTTCACTGAGAGCATGGGGCTAGCAATAATTTCAGGGAAAGGAATGAACAGAGAGAGTCCACTGAAATCAGCTTTAAAGAAACACATATTTGTCTCTGTTCCTTTGTTTCAAAAGCATTAGGTACTGGAACACTGCTATTTGTTTCTTCAAGACCTTACTCAGCCCCAGGGTGGGTGGGGGCAGGTGATTGCACCCTGGCCCTACCACCTGCCGCCCCTCTGTGGGGTGGGAGTCAGGAAGCAAGATCTAACCTGGCCACCTTGTTTCTGGAGAAGCACTGACTCCTGTTCTGCTGGACAGAGCTGGTGTGGAGTGAGGTTATTTGTTGATGTGCTCCATAAAAAATGGCACTCTCAGACAACATCCTCTGTGTTTAGACTGGGTTTTGTCGAAATGGCGAGATGAGCTGCAAGGAAGTCATCTGGAAGGTACTCAGTTTCAACTGTAGTACCCAGAGGAAGGGCATGGTGGAAAGCACTAAATCTACACTACCTGCCACCAGCTCACTAGCAAACCTATGTTTGCTTCAGTGACATGGGGGTTTGCCTATAGGAACCTCAAGAAGAGAGATCAAGTCATTTAGGTCATTGGGCTAGAACTTGGGAGATGGTCTAGGCTCTGCCCTCAGCCCTGCAGCAGACTTCCTGTGGCATCCCCTGCCTTGGTAAAGGAGGTTCGAGTTACCAGTGCTGTGCTCTGTGGAGCTACTTGGGAGGTTCTCAGATCAGACAGCAATGAGCTCCACAGAAAAGCTTATAAATATATTAAATTTATGAACATTTACTGTACGCTGCACACTGAAATCTGCCAACACTAATCCAAAAGAATTACACATTTTAGGCCTGAACATAACATACTGTATGCAGTAACTCACATCAGAGCAACCCATATGCTACTGTTAATGTGCCAACTGACACATGTTAAGCCACAAACATAAGAAAGTATTGGATTTCAACTGCATTTTTGTATTCCAGTTATTCCTCGGGTCCATTATTTTTATTCATCATCATCTTCTCTCCTCTCTCTAGACAGCCTGCTCTCCCTAATACATCTTCCTCTCCCCCTACCAGATTTCCTGCTGGATAGAGGCTGCCCTGGAGACAAAGCAACTAACATAAGCACACAGGCCGAGAAGCACAGAAATAGAAACCCCCCCCTGCAATAATCTAGGTCACTTAATAGCCTACTTTCAGGGTTCTCGGTGAACCCTGTACCCACTCCTGCTAGGCAAAGAGAAACCCTGAGAAGAAGTGGGTGGATGAGTAGACAGCCAGCCATCCCAAGTGTCAGATCTGACTCCTTGGGAGAGATGCGTCGAGGATGCTCTGACAGAATGTGTCTGAGCTGGAGGCAAATGTTTCTGTATTACATTCATGACACAAGAGTTCTGCCACCTCGCAATATGTGCGCGCTGTCGCTGCTTGATGGTAATAACTGGATTTTTCCAGGGAGCCGGTGAAAGCACCCCGATCCCGTTACAATAATTAGGTCTCAAGAAGATTTACTGAGCTGGGATGATCCTCCAGAAATTGGTATGTTTTATATAAAGCAAGTCAGGAGCAACGGCAGGAGACTCCAAGCATAAATGTGCCCCACGTAGCAGGAAAGAATCTGCTTCTCACCTTTCAAGTTTGTCAAGGTGTGACACCAGCAATCGAAACATGTGACAAAGGACCAAATCGCAAGCGGCTTCAGTTCTCCTCCCCAGCTAGCCACACTCATAGATTTTCATGGGGTTAGTGGCAAAAATGTTATTTCATTATGTAAGCAGGAGGGTTTAAAAAAGGAAAACTGAAAAGAAGACAAGAGCACATGTCATCATGCAGATTTAAACCACAAACTTTCAGTTACCTTATCAGATAAATACTACTTAGGGAAGCAACTAATGTATTTTATGTAGGCCAGCTACTGAAGAGGATCTGACAGAGATTTAAGTGATAGATTCCGCAAGTATTTGGCAATGCATCAATAACGTACTGGAGAACCAGACTCCTGAGTCTCTTCTTGATTAAAGGAAAGCAGCTGCTGGAGCCTCAGAGCTAGAAAAAGTGGCTAAATGTGCCATGTGAGAAACCAGGATTCAGCTCCCACCTCTGCTAGAGCTGACCTGGTGTAAATTGTGAAATGAAGGAAAGAATAGCTGGCTTGTGTTTAAGGTAGGAGGTGAGACTGCACAGTGAAAATGTCCTGCAGTGCATGGCTAGAGAGAGATCACAACGCACATAGCTCCAGCCTTTACTTCAACATGTTCCAATGGATTATTTGGATCCTCTTTCTCTGTCCTTTCGGCCTGTGTGGGCAATGCAGTGTAACCAATAGTGGCACGTGCTGCAAAAGCTAATACCCTGGAGATGGTGGAAATAGCATTCTTGAGGTAAGATCTTGCACTTTAATTTCAGCACAGAGAAATCTTGTGGGATTCCCTTATTCAGAATTATATACCTCACTCTTTTCTAGAAACTTCAAAGACTTTTATGCTAAAGAACCCTTTCATCATATCCTCAGACTGGCTTAATTAAATCTAGGAGACTACTGCGCTTTTATAAAATAAGCAGAAAAGGGCCTACCATTTAAGCATACTACTATATTTAATTTTATTTTTAATATTATTCTGACTTCCTTTTTTATTTTGAACATACGTATGAGATTTGCATGTGTGTGACTACAGAGCCTAAACTCAAAGAGATTAGGCATGTTGATAGCTCTGCTCATTAAAGTCTGCAGGATTTAGGCATTTAAGACAGTTCTGAGCATAAGACAGAAGGCTATTTATGAATATTAACTTTAATTTGATAAGGACAGCCTCCCAAGCCTCTCTTTCTAATCAATGAAGAGGGAGGTACTCCCCTGATATCTCTTCATTAGATCTGCACTCCAGAGCCCTGCCCAACTCAGGGTCCAGGACAGGATCTCCCCTCTCTCCACTGCCATAAAGGAAACATAGCAGAGAATAGCTGCTGAACAATGTATCTAACAGAAGTATGTGAAATAAGGTAACATGAATCCTCTCCATAATGTGTTCAAAACAATGCTCACTTTTTATGCCTAAAGCATTTGTCTGTAGAGATGAGACAGAAGTCACTATGTGCAGTAAATGTTTGAAGTTCAGTACCTGAAGTTCAGTAGTGTAAATTCAATGGTTGACAGAGGGTATGAAGGACATGAGAGGAGCCATGCTGTGTCAGATCAAATGTCCATCTAGTCAAATGTTCTGCACTGAGCAGTGACCAAAATATGCATGTAGTGAAACATCCCCCCATAACAGTCCCCCAGCCTCCAGCGATTTGTAACTCAGTGACCTTCTGATCCAGAGGTGGTATCTTGGTGTTTAACTGTCCTTGGTGAATTTTCTTTTCTTCTATGAAAGAAGAAGTTGCTTTTTGAGCCTGTATAAACTTTCAGCCTCTTGTGGCAGACCATCTCCAGCTAAGCCACATGGTGTCAAGGTGGTGGAATCTTCGTTCATGAATTTTGGACCTGCCATCTGGCAGTGTAGTTCTTGTACCAGAAGAGACAGTAAACAACCCATCTCTATTCACCCTCTTTACACCACTGATTTTTTTATGGCTCTTGTCATCTCCCCTTCTTCTCCAGGCAGAATGAGTCCTGGTCTACTTTGTCATTCCTGATACAATCTGCATGAATCTACAAGTTAAATGAAAATGAAATAATTTTGCTCAAGAAGAGCTGGAATGGATAGATGAACAGAAATGCTTAAGCACAAGTAAACAGGGAACCAAGAAAATTATTAGTAGACATGGCCCATGGCTCTCTCAGAGAAAGGCAGCTGGAACTCCTGTCTCAGTCCCTGCAGGTTGTTCTCTTGGGCTGCTGACATTCCTCCAGTATTTACCAGAAAAAGCAAAACCTCATGTTTTTGCATTTACCCTATTTTTCCATCACAGCTGTAGAAAGCCCGGTGAGAAGAGACATCCTTCATGCTCTGGTAGCTGTGCTGGGAAACCCTTTCTTGCCCTAAAACATGGTTTCCTCTTGGCTTCTTCTGTAAGGGAGCTAAACTAGAAAATTTCTTGCAGATTACCCTGCCCCTCCCAAAGGCTTCAACTGATCAGGGAAGAACAGTTGCTGTCCCTGAAAATTATGATTAAGACAGTGAGTGTGAGTGAGTGTGAGTATGGTGCATTTGTGTTCACGCATGTGTACTGGCCCTGTGGCACTGCTTCCACCTGCGAGGAAGACCGGAGGAGATGCGCATGCTGGGACACTGCTGGCATGTCTATGTGCTTGGTTAGTACCCTAAGTGAAGGTGTAGCTGGCTGGGAGCCAAGAAGATCTTTATGGATGACTCATCCTGAAAGTGAATTTGGGCTGACAGTATTATTCACTGCATACATGAATGTCGTCATGACATCTCATACCCCATCCTATCGTACGCTTTTCGAACTCACACTAAAATTAATAAGGAGAGCAGCACAATGCCTGAATTTAAAATTTTGTCTTTAAAGTGGCTTTAAAGCTTAATGTTGTCTTATCACACTTGGGGGCATTACAGGTGGAGTGGGGGCCAAGATACTGAAGTACTAGTGTTTCCTTAAAACTAGATTACATCCCTAGTGACCTTCCACCACGATGCGTTATCTGGAACTGAAGCTGAATAAGCAAGTCAATGATTTCATTTCCATGGTTTGAAGCAATAGATTTGAGATGTTCTCTCTCCTCCTTCCTCCATTCAGGCGAGAATGCAATCTTTGCAAAGCACTGCTTTCATTTAGATATACCCAGTTGGTACTTGCTGCCAAATGGAACGTGGATGTGCCTCAGAGAAGATCACTCTTGACTAATGAAATGGCAATTAGTTTATGTAACTTATTAGCATTAGTATTTATTTTACTTTACAATATTACCTAAAAGCAGCTCTGAGAAATTGAAACTGCAGCATTATCTGTTCAATGCTATCTTTTAAATAAATCATCCTACTAAATGTAAAAAGCTGGCATTTGTACTGCATGCACCTATGTTATCATCGTTGCAAAGCAGATGCAGAATGTAAGGCGACTTGAACAATCAGCACTGTAATTTGCACAGTAACATTGTTTTAGATCTAATTAGTGCTTATGCAGATCCCTTACAAAAATGTGAAAACCGCACCAGGATGTAATTGTTAATGAATTTAGTGCAAAGCACATCTGCATAAATTCCATTTCAGCAGGAAAAAAAACCCCAACCTCTAAGTTCAACTGCTATTTGCTCAAGAGCCAAAACACTGTGAATTGTGCCCACTATGTTTTAGCCTTGCTCTGCTGGCTTTGATATTTCAAATAAATACTACAAAGTTAAAGCCTCCAGCTGCAGACCAACCCATCTGTAGATGTTTGTTATATTTGGCAGTATTCAAAGATGATTTGCCTTCCTGCTGAAAAATAAAATAAAAAAAGAGGTTCTCTCAGCAAAAAACCAAAATTGAAATACTTATCAGCCAAAAAATAAAGTTTAAAAATATTTTGCGTGGGTCAAGTGGCAGAACTTTTGGAACAGCAGGCATGCATGTATACTGTGCCTATAGCTTGAACTCTATACCTTGCTCCATGTTTATGTGTAAGTCCATCTGCAGTTGTCTCTTGCTGGTCTGCAGAACATATCCACAGCTAACAACGAGTGCCATTAACGAATGCAGTTAACTGATCTTAATCTTCATGCAATAGCTACCATAGAAACTGCTCATCTGCCCTTCAAGAGTAGCATCAAGATCTATTCCACATGTTGGTCTTCCAACAAACAACTGGGCTCAGAGGTTTTTGTACCAGCATCAGAAATCTCAGTCAAGAGTTTGAAGTTTTTCATGAGTGAGTTTCAAGATGGTTTTTACAAGACCAGGTAATATTATGATTGTTCTGACACATTGGCCCGTAACAGGGTTAGGAGAACATCAGAACAGGAGTCAGGAACATCCGAAACAGCAGTTGTGCCTGTCTTCCTACCCTGGTCTACCTCAAAAACATCTTCTGACAAACTCAGATCACCCAGAACAAGTGAGTGACCTGAAATCAGAAGTTACATAGTGTGTGATATTGGAGAGGTCTTATACACCAGCACATTGGTACCTAAAGACACGAGACATATACTATAATGAAATATAATATGCTATAATGAATTTCTATAATGAAATAGATTATCAGTCTTAGTCTTATTTTTTAAATTCCTGACAGCTTTTCCCCCAAATCTGGCATTCACAGTCAGGCCCACACCCTTTCCCTTGCTTATCATTATCTGAAGCATTTTTCATATCTGCAGTTCTTTAGAAAACATCATTTTAGTTTTGCATCCACAAGGTCTGCCTGTGCCTTTTGTCTAAGAAATCAGAGTGGATTCATGGAAGAGGTGGGGATGGTGGTGCAATTCAGAGAGCTATCTCTTACTTCAGACTCTGTCACAGACTTCCTATGGGTGATTAAATCAGGCATGCAACTTAACCTTCCAGACCTTCATTCTCCATTTCTGAAAATGAAAAATGATAACATTGGTTTACCTCACTGAGACATTCATGATGAATGACTACATTAAAGATGCTGAGACATTCAGATATCATCTGATGGACCTACATAAAAATCTTAACATAATCTAGATTCTTGATTTGAAATTGATAGCTTCACAAGTTAATAGATGAGTCTAGTGAAAACCTTCATAAGATTGCTATCCATACATTTGTTAAAAGGAGATTAGTAAGATACATCCTGGCCAGCAGGCTTCATGTTTCCTTTGGCCAACAAAAGCATGTGCTAAACACCTGAGGCCCACAGCACTTTAAATTTCAGATGATCCCATGGCAGTGACAACTGCTGTGTCAGCCCCGTAGAGACTGAACCAGCACTCCCAAGCTGCTAGCAGTGGGTGTTCATGCTGCAACCTTGAGAGACCGAGGGAGTAACAGGAGAGGAACAAGAGGGAATCATAGTAGACCTATATGTGATGGAACTAGAGGGAGACACCTAACACCAAGTGAGACCACAACAGCATTGTGTCTTGGTTGTATACAGGCGTTTCTTCGTATAGGTATGAACCACTTCATGCAGAAAGCTCCCCTTCTGTGCTGAGTTCTGCACAAAAGACTCAGGGAGAAGACCTCCTGGTGTATGTTTTTCAGTCTGAACCAACAAACAACCAATTCAAACCAGAATTTTCATCTCCCTCTCTTCTTCTGTAATCTTTAGTAGAACCCAACATTTCTGGGACCAAAAGGTCCCTTTCTACCAAAAGATTACTACTGAGATTTTCAAAATTACAAGTGAGGTTGCACAGGTTTTTTTTAACATGATATTTGCAAATGTGGAGGACTTAAGGGACTGGGGGAAAGAGAAAGATTCTGGTAGACAGTAGAACAGTAGAACATAATGCAGGAGAAGTGGAGATGAGAAGGTTGACTGAAGGGACGGAAGGAGTGAGAGGAAAGTGAGGAGGACAGAGAGAAGTGGGCATCATTAAAAGGAAATGAGGAGACAAAGAACAGAGTAGATGCATGTGAACTGCACAGAAAGTTTCCTTTCCAAGAATCTCAGCAGTTATCTTAGTTTTCTGTTTTGTGAGGAAAACTAAACACTGCACAAAGATGAGGGGATAGAAATTCATTGAATGCAACTGGTTTGCACCCACTTATGATGTCAGTGAGTTTTGGCTGGTATGTTGGGGGCATTAGGAAACTGTTTCCATTCAAAAGGGGGAAAGGTAGAGGTTGTGGGCACCCAGTATAACTGGTTTTCCCTTTTGTTCCCTTGGGGTTGATAAAATAAAAGTCTCCTAATTTTTCTGAATAGATCCTGAGGTACCTCATGGTTTCCAGCACCCAAAGCCTTGTCTTATGCTCTGGAAAGTGAAGAGGTACACAAGCTACCCAGGGTAATGGCAGCCAGCAATGGAACTGATTTCTCAACTCTTGATCTGCTCCCACATCACTGGCCTGGCCCTTGGACACGCCACCAGAAAGATTTTCCCACTTGAGTAGTAATTAATGCTTCTATCTTTTTTTTCTTTTTTTTTTTTGGTTCAGTTTGGATTTTTTTCGCTTACGTTTCAGGAATTTCTCCATGCTCTTCATCTGTTGCTGGAGATGACTGTATGTATCTGCTTCTTTTGAGAACTAGTTCCTTCAAGCAGTTGCTCGTGTGACTTGAGCAGCCATTGGAGGTGAGGTGTGCCACTGGCCTGGACCAAGGAGGAGCCAAAATCGGAATGCTGAGGAATCCCAGGAGGGGGAAAGCCTCTTCTCCATCAGCACATTGGTTGAAACCTGACATGCAGGGAGGACAAGCAGACGTTTTCTTCCTTGCTCTGAGAGCCCTTTACACGTAATCTGTGCAGAATAGAAAATTCAGCTGTTCCCTGTTCCTGCAGGTTAGCATGGATAATAAAGGCGCTTCACTCTTTGCTTTCAGATATTTTTCTAAACAGTTTTGATCCTTGAAACATTTATACTAACAAAGAAATTCCACTGCCTCCTCGTCTCCCTCTCTCCCACCCCCACCCCAATAACTTGCTCTGTCTTGTATCTCTGACTTGATTTTTGGCATATATTTGCATACATTAGAAATGGAGAGAGGATTAAAGTTTAAGAGGAAATTGTGGCTAGTGTGAAAGGGGAACAAAAGGACATCTGTGAAGTAGCCCACAACTGGCAAGGAAAGCTATTCCACCTCCAGCACCAGCTGCAGGGGAAGTGGTGCCCACTACCCCAACAAGACCTCCTTTGTTTTGCTGCAAAAACTGGGAGTGGCAGCTTTTAAAGTGACACAATTTGAGGTGAGGAGCTTCCCTTTTTGCTGCTTTATTCCAATATTATATGGCAACAGATGTTTCCTAAGGAATTAATTCCTCCCACTATTACCCAAAAAAAATCTTCCAAATGCAAAGGGAGTACAAATTCATGGTGCTGGGTCTCTCTGCACCCTCAAGCAGGCGTGCAGGAGTCGCTGCTGCAAATCTCTCCAGGGCCCATCAACCCTTCTAAACCTGCCACCTCCTCCCATGGCAGAGGAGGACATTTTCCAGCATCTCTTGGTCCCACAGCAGCAGAAGGAGCTGGGGACTGCATGGAGGATGCGGGAGATTGGGGAAGGCAACACAGGACAGGAAGCAAGATGTGGTTGAAGAGAAAGATTGAGAGTAAAAGAAGAGGAAGACAAAAAAATGCAAACTGGAAGAATAAATGTTGTGTGCAAAGCTGGCTGTAAGTGAAATAAGAGGGAATTGAGCCTGCTCCGAGGAGAAATGACAGAGAGGAAAAACATGGAGAAACTCAGGAATGCAAACCTTATCCTGTTCAGTTGCAGGACCCACTTTTTAATTCTGAAGTGGTGGAAGCTCTCTGACTGCATTATAAATGTTCTCCTAATACTCAGTGAAAACAATACTCCAAAGCCTTGCTCACCTTCTGCTTGCAGATCCCCTAGAAGGTGTAAAGTGTTCATCCTCTTACTGGAGACCCTAAAAAAACCCAGTGTCTGAAGGCAGACTGGTCAAATCTCTCTCCTAACATTTGCTTTTTTCAAGAGTTCAAAGTGCTGCAGCCAGTCTCCCATCAATATTCCCTGAAAATATGGTTTTGTGCCACAAATCTGTAAGGCATGAGATCTAAAGCTTATGTCTTTCCTTCGTAGGTGCAATAAGAACTTGGACTGCTTTGCTCCATTTCCCGTCTCTGCCTTGGCCATTTTGCTGTTGTCTTCTCCCCTGGTTAAATTCCTTCTTGGAGACCACAGGAGACTGTAAGGTCAAAATCAGTCCTGGGAGTTTTCCCCATGTGAGGTTAATGGCAACATAATAGTGACAACTATCCAGCATGTGCCACAGACTGCCTGGTGCACACAGCTTGCATGTTGTGATGAGTATCTTCCAGACAGACTCATCCATACTACTTTTATCAGGCTTGTAGAGACCTCCCTGCCTTCCACCATCATTAAGCTTTAATTAAAAAATGAAAGTGGCTCCAACCACCAGCTTTAAATGACTATCATGGAAAAACCCAATCATCCAAACCAAAAATACCCTTCATGGGCTTTCATTTGAACATATGCAACTAAATGTTTTTAAAAGTCTCTGGAAACTCTCACGTGTCAATTTGATTTTCTGTAAATCACTCAGTAACTGCCAGGCTCCCTTTCTTCCTTGTGTGCACTTGGAAGAGGAGGAGAGGAAGATATCTAAGCTTAGAGCATACCCAGAAGGGGCAGAGCTGAGCTTTTTCAATTTGTTCCAATCAAAACAGGGTGGGATTTCTTAAAGATGAGAATTATAGTTGGAAGTACTGATTAATACGAGTACCAACTGCTCAGCTCAAGGTCGTGTAGTTTTTAAGGACATGTGCAGCAAGGACACATGGGGAAATTTTAGAAAAAAATCTTACTTCTACACGTGATTTTGTAGGAAAATTATTTTTATTCTTGAAATTGTAACCTAATTTTTGCTGCTCTTGGCAAACCCGTGTTTAAGCTGATATGTTGCTAGTTGGCAAAATCCCGAATCCTGGTCTGTGAGGGGAAAATTAAGTGCTGGGTGCCACTGAAAGGTTTAGATTTCTACCTATCAGTGTCTTCATAAGCTGCTAAAAATTCTTCTGATGAAAACTGACTAATAAGATGGATGTAAAAAACTCTTGTATTTATCCATATGGATAAAAGATATCTGACAGGATAAAAAAAAGTCATTGTTAATGGTCAAGCCTGCAAAATAGCCTAGAATATGAAAGAAGAGATCAATTTTTTCCCTGGTTCTCATTAGCTGACGTAAGCTGGCTTTCCATTTCGGCCTCTGCTGGCTCTCATTTCATTGTGGATACTACCAATGAAGTAGACCAAGTCTTCTTGCTTCTCCCTGTGTTGGGTCCCAGTCACCACAGAATAGGCTGCATGTATTTCACAGACAGAATTAGCACTGTATATGGAGCTTGAGGGTTAAGGGTGATATGGCTGGTGCACCAAAAGGAAAAAGCCTGGGTGCCCATTACATGAAAGCTGTCGCTTTTCAGAACTTGCTCCCACAAAAAACCAGGACAAATTTATGTTCATCACTAGAACGGCTATACTGGCAAAAGAAACATATCTCAAATATAAGATGATGCCATTTTTTCTTAGAGGTTTCAAGACAAGACTGTCCTGAAAAATGATGCAGTGAGTAGCCAAATAGCGCTAGACTGAGGCACCCGTTCAGAATTTTGGAGTATGGAGACAGAACAACCACTCAGTGTGAGAGGTGGTTTGTCTTGGATTGACTGGACCTGACTCAGAGAAGAACTGAGAAGAAATAGAATAGAATAGAATAGAATAGAATAGAATAGAATAGAATAGAATAGAATAGAATAGAATAGAATAGAATAGAATAGAATAGAATAGTTCAGTTGGAAGGGACCTACGATGATCATTCTAGTCCAAATGCCTGACCACTTCAGAGCAAGTGGACTAGATGTTCATCTATTTTTACTGTATTTATTTTTTTGTCACACACCTATGTAGCTGTTGGATATTAGCATGTGTGCTTTGTTATGGTACGTGAAGATTTTGCTTTTTTGCTTACTGGATGATTGAAAAAGGAAATAATGATAAAAACAAATGTATGCATTTCAAAGTATTGAAAATATTGTAAGTTTTAATCTATTTTCACAAGAGTGAGCTCTACAGTAAGCGCATTTCCAAGCGTCTGTTCACTGTTCCAACACTATTCTGTGACCTTTTTTGAAAGCACACAATCTAGTGCTGATTCAGGACAATGTTTTGTGCCATGTCAGCCCATCATTGGCAGGAGAAAGAAAAGAAAGGATCCAACCCAGATGTTTCTCAGAATGTTCTGATAAACTCAAGATTTTAATGGCGTTTGTTACAATAGAAAAATAATGAAAAAAGGGGGAGAAAGAAACAAGTGGGAATGCTGGGCAGTCATGCAGAGGTGATCACTAAATGTCCTTTATGTACCAAATTTGTTCTTGATACTTAAGGACACTGTGGTGCTTGTACATGAACTGGAGCCACTTGTCGCTAGAAAGGCTGCCAGGATTAAATCAGTAAGAAATTGTTTATTCAGCCTGTTCAAACAAAAAATGAATTGTTTTGATGAATGAGATTTTTTTAATGAATTAGCACATGTCATGCCAGTAGCTTTTAAATGTAAAGCACTGAGACTTTTTTTTTTTCCTTTCATTCTGACATAACTGCCCTAAAATTACTGAAGTATCAGGGCTCCTGCAGCAACACATTACATTACATATTCCAAAGGACATAGTTGCAACTGTAGGTAGACAAACACCACTTTAAAAAAAACCCCACAAAACAACAAAACTAAAAGCAAAGAAACAAAAACCCCACTTCATACATTGTATATATTCTGTAGTAGCTTTGATAACATCACCCTTACTTTCTGCAACAAAAATCCAGTGTTTCAGTGAAGTGTACTTTCAGTGATGATGGACATTTTTAAGTCCCTCTATTAGGATTTTTACCTCAGGGCAAAAATCTTCAGATTCTTTTGAGAGAGGCCTTAATAATGGTGATAAGTTGCATGTATCAAACTAAGCCCTAATCTTCCCTACTGTTTTCAGTAGGGAACTAACCTTCCACTTGTGGGAGGCTGTGTGCCTACTAAAGCTGAGGTTACCAAGAGTGGGGAGACCACAGACACACGTTACCTTGCAAAAAGTCACAAGTATCACCAGTCCTTGCTGGTTGCTTCTACCTTTCTTCTGCGAGACGTGGAAAAGCTGGTACTTCTCCTTCTCCCTTGGCAGCACAAATCAGTGGTGAAGGTGGTTTCATCTGATGTGACTAACTCTGCATCAAAGCAATTTGGGGTAATCCCAAGGCCATGAGTGGTGGCAAGTGTCTGAGAGTAATAGCTTCAGGTGCAAAATGTTTGCAAAATTAAGGTCTGTGGCCTTATGTTTGCTGGTAGTCTAACTCTACAAAATGCTACCCAGATCCAGAAGAAGTATCGGTCCATGTATTACTCTGTGTTATAATCCTGGCTTGTGTGGAGCACAAAATAGCTGTGCAGAAAAACTGGCAGCTTGGGTTCTGTAGAGAGTTGGAACCAGACAGAGGTCTTGCAAGTAAGGATGATAGGGTTTGGGCTGTGAAAGAGTGTAATAGGTACATTCATGAGAGGTAAGTTAAATTACCATTTTGATGTGAAAAAAAAATCAACCCAGACCCAACAACCCCAAATCATACATAGGTTCACCTTGTCCATGTGAGTATTTCCAATATTTCAATTACAGTTATTATTATTATTAAGAATGAGATGACTCCTGATTATTAAATCTGATACATTTCCCCTGTTGTTAGAGTATTCATGGCATTGGCATAAACTAGTTTAGACACTGCTCATGTCCAGGAATGTGAAGACTGAATCACCTTGGAAGAAATGTGTGGCATCAGACAAGATGAGGTCATGCCCATCAAAACTCTGACATTGTACCCATTCTGGGTGGAAGGGGTGTGGCATCTGGAACAGTCCTCAGTTAGAATTAGCAAACTAAGTTTGCTCCATGCTCAAGCCAGGGAATCTGGCATGGAAAATCGCCAAAAGCTTTTCCATCCCACTCCAAATTGGCCACCATAGTAACATAATTAAGACAATAGGGATATTATATTTGGAAACATGGTGCTAATAATAGGTTACCTTATTTAAGGAGCATCTATCTCTTCCCTTGGTAAGTTTTGGAGATGCCTCTAGCTGAAAGAATGGAGAGTGAAGAGAGAATTCACTGATATACTTGGAAAACAAGTAGCCAAAATCTAAATTACGGTTCAGAAACCACACCACCAAGTACATTTTATTTTAAATGCTTTCTCAACCCCTTGCTCTCAAAAATAAACATGAAAGAAATAACAAATATAAAAAAGAAATAACAAATACAGAAATCTATACTGCTTGTATCTCCTGTTGTGTTGATTGCTTTCTTTTGAAGCTATCATTTGATGAAGCAGAACATTTGGAACCTACATTGATCAAATGCTGTGACATGCAGGAGTGCTTCCAGGGCACCCAACTTCATCTGATTCCCCGAAGTAATATGCCCTTAAGTAAATGGTGCTTGTTCCTGGCAAGACCTTCCTGCATTTTATTGCTCAATAATTAAGACAGCAAACTGCTAACAGAACTCCACATTTTAGCCATATTTAGAAAATCTTAGGAAACTTTGCATAATCTCTATGCCTAGATAGATTTATCCATGTTAGCACTTGGATTACATTTCTTTGGTTAATCTTTTTAGACAGTAATAGCTAATGTTTACAGAGCTTTCACATGAAGACTTGGATTTATGTTACAGTCTTCATGTTTTTATTGTTTCTTGTGCCTATTGATAGAGCAGATCGGCAACTATTGGTGGTTTCACTTTACCAGTGGTGGAATGAGCATGCAAAAGGCTTAGGAAATGTAACCAAACTCGGGGTGCAAATCAGTGACAATGCTGGTACAGGAACAGTTCTCCAACCAGCAGCCCTGAAAGCTGAACAGTGCTCTTGTAAAGCTGCCCTCATGCTTTCTTAAAATGTTGAGGTCAAGAAAGCTTTCTGACACAAGCATGAATAAATGGTAATGCTGACGTCCTGATTGGCTGGTTTCTGGTACCCTGAATCACTTGGAATAACAGCTTGGTCAGTGAATTGATCTCATTGGAGTTGCTCATGGAGGGAGCACTAACTAAAGTGAGAGAGGTGATCTGAAGGTCACTGTGTAGAGCAATGTGTCTTTGCCACCTATAGTACACAGGTGTGGTGGTTCTTCTTAATCTGTCCCCATCTCTGAGTCTCTAACTGCTGGCAGTTGCAGTTTATAGATCTTGCAAGGAATTAAGCTGCTCTCTAGCACCTTGGTTACCACCATCTCCTTCCCTTGCCTGCAGCTGATGCTGCCTTTGGATCCGTTTTATGCTCCTTACCCCACTTTATAAACAGACAAGTATCTATGCACTTACCATGGGGACAGTTGGTCCATCCTTACCAGAACTTCACAGTCTTTAGTGAAATCCTTCTGAAGCTTATTTCCCTTATGCATGAAGCGCAGATGTTGCCCCTGCTAGAGCCAAGTCCAGATTGGTGATCCACCAGGAGAGATTGTACACCTTGGCAGAGGAGGCACAGGGTGCCTGCATAGTAGCCCTCAGTTGGTGTTTCCCTGACTATCACTGAGATCACAGTGACAGGGTGAACCTGAAAAGGGCCAGGCAGGAGAAAGCTACAAAGTCCTTTACAAAATAATGTCCATCTATTTTCCATCATACAACAACTAAACATTCTCACCTTGATAGTGTTGTATCGGTAATGAATACTCTGTGCTGCTCTTCTTTTGTATGGCATTGCTCTCTTAAACCTTTGGTAATGTATGTACAAACACACGCTCACACGCACATATCTGAGTCTATTACAAAATTTTCTGCTGAGATGCCTCATCAGCTAAAAAGTGTTGGAGCCACCACTGATGGTACCAATACATCGAAACGTACAATGAGTTTCTACAGAGTTTGGAGCACTCTTTTACAAATGATGTGAATGAGTAGCTGATAGCATTGGGGGAAGGCAAGAATAATTTAAAAAAAGGTCTTTTCAAGGGTCAGGGGAAGGTTAAAGACCCATATAAGTTTAGAGAAAGGCGAGTAACTACAGGAAATTTTAAGGTCAAAGAAAAATAATTAAGCAAAGCTGAGGAGAAGATGGGTTAGGGGAAAGAGGAAGAAGAAGACTATAATGCTGGATCACCTTCTGCACTGTAATTTAGTTTTTCTTGTCTGGAGAAGCACATCTGGTATTCTCTCTGTGAGCTGAACTGCTTGAGCTTCACCTAAAAATGTAACCCCTTCTCCCACCCCTCCCCTGTGCCAGAGAATCTGCCATTTAAAAAGCCAAACTAAAATCTCTCCACTAACAGTTCTACTTGTGTTTGACCTTAAAGGGATACATTATTCCAAGAGTAATCCCTGGAGGAGTATTTAAAGCTGACAGAAGCTTGGGGCAGTCTCCAAGGAGGACAGAAAGAAGCTCAGCATTCCCAGCAAGCAGCTTTCTTGCCTCCTCACTATTGTCCGTAGTGGCCCTCTCTGGGTTTCACGCTGTGAAAACTGGCTTTCAGAACATTTCCTTCCCCAGATAACCAGTGTCAACTTAACTTTACATAGACCAAGCTCATATAGACTGACCTATTTGCTACTTTGAGCTGTTTTACTTAGTTTGATCTTAAGGTCCTCCTAATGACCCTGACTAGGATGGTTTAAGACGATGACTGGTAACATACTGTGCTGACATGGTATTGGGCAACAATTCTGCTTTCACAGCTTTATCAAACTGTCATGACTAGGTAAAGTGAATCGTCTTACACCAGGGATGAGCCCCTGTTCAATACAATGGGGTTTAGCTTCCGTAAGCATTACCTCATTTCTTCCCATCTGTCCAACCACAGACATAATAGCTAATAATACCTAAAATAAATAATACCTAAGTAGCAAAACTCCATGTAGACAGGGACATCCCTACAGACAGAAAAGGTTGGGGTGAAACGGAGAGGATGTCCACTTCTCCTTCAGCAGTTTATGCTGAAGCCAGTGACGTTCCTCCAGCTTTGAACCAGTATATCTAAGAACCAAATCTGGTTCTGCACTTGGCAGAAGCACAGATAAAGAAACATGATGCACAGCCAGATCTGCAAATAAAGATCTGCTAGATTAAAGGGCAGATATACAGTACATGTTTTGCTTTCCTGGTAGCCTGGAGAGAACCACCCAGACTTCTAACTTGTGTACGTATACTTTCAAAAGGGCAAAAATGTTGCTTTCATAAATTAATTTCACACACTTTACAGAGATAAAAATAATCACTGTGACATTTTGTTTGTCTTCCTTTTTTCCTGTGTGCAAGCAGCCAACTCTCAATTACTTACAGCCCTAAATTTGTTCCGCTCAATTGTGAAAAGCCCCCGCAATATTCAACAGGAGGGGAAGAATTCTGATTTGTGGAAAGTCATCGTGTTTGCAAAGAAAGCAAATTTCCTCCTCTCCCAATATGCTGTATATATCAGCCAAAACAAGACTCTTATACCAAGTGCCAACTGGTATGAATTCCAACCATTTTATGTATTATATATTAATGTTATAAAAATATGCACCCCGATTTTTTATAACAAGAGAATTTGTTGTGGCAATATCTGACACCACTTCTGAACTGACGTAGATGTGACAGCCTAACAAAAACATGCCTGCCAGCATGATGGCATTGGTTATGGATACAGAATTGCCTTGACAATTCACGGGGTTCTGTACTGGCTTTTCTTCAGTAACAACCATATCAGACTTGCTGAGCTTTTCTCTAGCTACTTATTATACTGTAAGCTCAACCAGGTCTAAAAAAAAAAATCAAGTTTTGATTATGTTTCTTCTTATATGTTACAAATAACAGAAACTGTACAAACATGTTGTTAATTTTTTTTTGCTGATGCCTAGTGGGTGACTGCCCTGGATACTTCAGCTACATTCAGAGAAGAACCTTTGTTTTTCCTACGAAATCTCATCTCCATTATCCTCCATGAGTGGATGTCTCATAGGAGACATCTTTTTGGTTTCAGCGTGTGATGAAGGAAAACATTACATAAACTTGGTGAGGGCTCTGGAGATCCCGTGTGTGTACATGTGGAATACGCACAGACTGCAGTGAAAGTCTGGGATCAACGCACAGGTTTTTGTCAGGCTTGCTGAATACAGAGTCAGGGTGCAGCACTGGATGTGATCACATGTGGAAGCTGGGAGGAAAGCTCCTGTTCTGTGAAAACAGGCAGGGAAGATAAGTGAGAGCAAGTGTTAATTAACACCAAGTGCCTCTTCAGTGCAATCCTTGTCTCCTGGTGTTAAAATATATAGGAACTTAGAAACTTTGGCTGCTAAGGTATCTGAAGATATAAAATCTCATAATTATGTGTTTTCTCATGCAAATTCAGCAGGTCCTGCTTTATGGTGGTGCAAATCAAGACTGTTGCCAAGGGAGTGGATGTGAGTGTATGTCTTGCACCACAAGCAAATGATGCACAACAGGAGTGAGTAGAAGAATGAGACACTTGCATGGCGAATGCAGCCTTGTCCTTTCATTTGTCCTCCAGTCTCACGAACTGCATTTCCAAGACTGTCACACATACTGATTAGTGGGTGGTTATGACAGAAGTAAATTAGATGGTCTATTTACATAATTACCAAAAGGTATGACAAAGCTGAATGCTGCGATCTCTACTCATAGTGAAAGCTGGTAGGAATAGCTCATCTGGATAGGGAAAGTTTGCAGGGCTTCAGGCTGCAGGGGCAAATGTTTCCATGGGCCCATTGGGAGGGTCACAAGAACCTTTTAAATTTCCCAGTCGGCAGTGCCAGGAAGCCCCGACTGCAGCGAGGCCTCCCCGGGGCGTGGGGCAATGCGTTCAGCCAGCTGCTGGCAGGGATTAGGAGGATCTGCCCCTGCCAGGTGCTGGTGTTGTGCCCCTTCACCAAACATTTTTATGTGCTGATCACCTCCCACGTAGGAGACAGCTGTTCCTCCTCCTTATCCAAAGGCTTGCTTCCCTTTAACCTTTGGTTTCTTAAACTGTCAGCTTCTGGGTCACAGTGTTGTGAAAGAGATAGCTGTCTCCTTAATCAGTCAATCCCATTGATTTCAAAGAGTAACCCTGCAAAAGTTGGCGTAAACCGCATTTTTTGTTAGGAAGGTGCTTTTCCTGGTTTCCCCCTTTCACTTCCCCTTTTCCTTTCCCTTTCTGTTTCCTTTTTCCTTTTCCTCTCTCTCCCTCTCTTCTCCTGCCTTTCCTTCTGCCTCAAAACAGAAGTGATTTCCAGCTATTTTCTGTCAGACCAGGAAAGGCTTCCCCCCAGACTCTCCTGTTAGATTCTAGATTCCCTCAGTGCCCCACTGATTTTTTTTTCACCTTTCTCTTCCAGGAAACCCACTCTTTTATACTGGTTATAGGTACAAAATCAATGCAGCTACAGGAAATGTGTGGTCCCATTTTCTAATACTGACGGTGTGTGGAACTCATTTCCCCTTCAGCAGCATGCTATTAGTATCGCTGATAGTATTGTTAATAGGAGCTGTGCAATACGCATTGCAGAAGTATTGGGCCTTGAATCCGGACCCCACTTTAGGCTAGAATTGCTTAAAAATACATGAACACCTGAAAACACAAGTAAGGAACAACTCCACTACAGGGACAGCTACCAAAATGCCGAAGATGAATAGCCCCAAAGGGGTTATTCTAATAATTTACACACTGTCTGAACATTAGCTGCTTTTAAGGGAGCATTGCAAAGGAAAATACCAAAAAATATAGAAACCTACTGGAAGGCATCAAAGCTTGATGTGTAGCCCTTCAGCACTGAGGGTTTGTGGCTGTAGAGCTGAATTAAACATAATTCAGCGATATTGGTGCCAGAAATCTCAATACACTGTTCTTCATCCAAGATCCTGGTGTGCTGGGTACCAGAAAGCAAAGAAAAGAATATCCGAGTGAGACAAAACAAGCATCATTGGTTTTTATGCTCTGTGCTGCTGTTTATAACAGTGAGTGCGTTTCCTCATTGGAGAAGGTTCCTCTGCAGGGTTCAGAGAGGAGAGGCTGTGCAAATCCTGCCGGGCTCATACACTGAAATGAAATACAGAGCTGTGCCTAGTATCTGAAAAGAGTGAGAGAGTGCTGGAGCTGGCTTTTCACTTCACAAGTTTGTATTCTCAGGTTACAAGTGAAAAGGGCTGTCTAGAATGAAAGTAGAGTCTGGTCACACAGGCTTAAGATGACAACGATGGCCCAACACTGAGACAAAAATGAGGCTGTATTTCCCATAGCAATTGCAGCTCCAGCGAGACAGAATTAGACCTCTGAAGAGCCAGGACATGCGGTTCTTCTGGGTACATGGATAGACCCAATACTGAAATTTCATATTTGGATGGGAAAGGAAGGTCCAGTCTAGACTGGAAAAAATACTGTAGAGTTCTAGAGTGTGCAAAGCCCAGTAAATCCCAAAGACAGAACGTGCAGAGACATTTGTCCTCTCTCAGCCACAGCCACATCAGAAAACCTGCAGGAGCCAAGAAAAAGCAGACAATGTAATGAGATGACTCTCGCCCAGCCCTATATATCATTACTTATTTTATCTTCCAAGGCGAATGTACAGGTATTGGGCCCTAGTCCAGGAAAGCACTTAGGGCCATATTCTGATAGCATGCAGAAGAACAGTACTTTGCTCAGCAAACAGCACCAGTGAAGTCTTTGAGATGATTTATGGAGTGAAATTTGTGCAGGTTAAAGGCACAAACATTTCTTTCCTGAGCATTTGTGTAGCGCTAACTTCAATGATGCAACTCACTGCTGGAGGTTATTCACATGTGCACATGCTCTGCTAATAGATGTAACTGATTGCCCAAGACAAGGAAAGAGAGGCAGACCTGCATCTCCAGCACCCAGCTGAAGCTTGCAGTGAAAACAGTCAGTGGGGAACCTCCAGAATCTGGGAAATTGTGGAAAAAACACAACTGCCCTGCGAGCCAGGAGAGTGTGTTTTGGGGCACAGGCTGTTAATTCCTGATTATTTAATGCCATAAACTGTTCAGAGAGGAAGCCAGGTATACCTCTGGATGAAAGTGCAAACACTCTGGATTAATATTGGACTAAGAGAAGTGAGTCACGTTCCTCTCTCCAGGGCCCCAAGTAGATCCCCAGTGTGAAGCCCAAGCACCTAGACCAGTCCTGGGGAAATGATGTGGGGAGCAGGTAATAAATACCCTGATTCAGAGCCCAAGGAGAGACTTCCATTGACCTAATTGAGTTTTGGATCAATCTCTGCAACAGCCTTGTCCAGATTTGAATTTAAGATCTACATAAAATACTGGGAGAAAAAAAAACCTAGACAATTTTCTGACATAGCAAAGAAGTTATGCTGTTAGATGAAAGAGTGCTTATCATTTCAATGAAGAGAAATCAGGTTAAAAATTAATTTAGAAAGTTGGATTAACTCCATCCATATAGGAATCGATTCAAGGTAAGGTATGGAATTACAGCAAAGCTAGTGTGTTTCTGTTCATAAATGATCAGTTAGTGACTGTTGTGCTTACTGCAACTGCAGTGACTCCGATGCTTTGGGCACTTCATGGGTGGTAAATGAAGACACTACTCCTTTTATTCTGGGTGTTAAACTTAGTGTAGCAAAGGTATGAGGAAGAGATAGATGTAGTAAGATGACAGTGTTACCTAATGGAGGCACAGGGCTATTTTGACGGTTTAATAAAAGCTATGGACTTTTTTTTGAAATTAGAAAGCTGATCTCCCTGTATGTTGAGGCAGGCAGGGTCAGCCACCTGGCCGGGGCACACCATGGCTCCTTGCAGTCACTACATCCAGGCTTCTGTTTTGCAGAAGTGCAGCAAAGGCAGGAGAATGAGTGGGTGTTGGTGTCCTGTCCCAGTGGGTTGGGGTACCCAGCCAGACCCAGGAATTTGGAAGTTTTCCCAGGTTCGCACACCAGGAATAGCAGAGAGACAAAAGACTTGCTCCAGATTACACAAGAAGACTGTGGTGGAGCAGGCTTTTTGATCCTAAACCAGTATACCCAGACAACCAGATTTACATGGTACTGGGAGAGCACACCATGCACAGTGGGCAGCACGTGGATTGAGTAAAGGAGGGGATGATCGAGACTGGTGCCTGAGTGTACAAAGGGTCATTACTCATTATTTACTAACTCAATGTCCAACCTGTACCTGCTGTCGCAACAGCGTGTGCTTTAATCATATTAGAAAAATTGCACTTCTGCTTCCAAAATCAATTTCATGGAGATGTTACCTCTATAATATACAGGGCCAGATCCTCAATAAGGCAATCAGCAGAGTTGTGTTGACTTTGGAGAAGATGTAATGATTCATATCTGCTGGGGAACTGATCCTCAATCACGGAGTGTTGAAGTAAGAGAAAATGTTGAGCTGTGATGACTGAGCAGCATCTTGAGAATGATTAACAGGCTTCCTTTCTGGGGGGGATGGGTGAAATATGGTCTATGTTCAGAGGGGTGGCACCCATCATAGACAGTAATTAAATCCCACATGACCTTTATTTTGAAGGTTTAAGTGGAATAAAAACAGTGCATGGGAGTTAATTTTATGAGTAGGCTTTGGTCTTTAGAACACAGTGGACTCAAGTCAGAAATAAGGGAAGACTAAATAAAAATGCAACACCTAATACAAAAGAAAAAGGTTGTTACGTACCATGAAGGGACACCCGCTACATATACAAAGCAGAGGAAAAAAAAAGACATCCATCATTACCTTTTTTCCATGAACAAATGGCTGCATTTTACTGTAGGACACGCCAGGAGTGGGAAGCTCACTCCAAGGTCGATAGAAATTTTCTTCAGGGTGTGTCTGCTGGCGTACGAGGGGGGATTAGCTCCCACCCCCCCCCCAGTTGCCACCCCAGCTGGAATATCACACCCCGGCGGTAGCTCTCCAGGGACAGCAGCGAGCCAGCATGTGCAGCAACTGTTTGAAGGGGGGATTAAAGCACATCGTAAAAGCTTGCGGCCAGAAGCAAGAGAGGAATGTTTTCATGAGACATCCGTAGGTTATGAAGCGCTGGGTGTGCAGACAGCTATTAAATAAAAGGCGGAGAGCAAAGCACTCACAAAGCACAGGAAACCACATGTTTATTTCTTCTCAAGAAGCCCAGTGAGCAGTAAGGCAGCAGCCCAGGCAAAGTCCTCGTCGCCCTCCCCTCGTGTCAAGCGTTCAGGTTGGCTCCTGCTGCAGATCTGCTATTCATGTGTGGCAGGTAGTGACTGGCCAGTGGTGGTTGGCAGCTATGAAGGGATGGCTGGGTGACCAGCTGTAGGGTGCTCCAGGTCCCCACCGGGCTCAGGCAGTGGTGCAGCTGCATGGCAATGTCTAGGAAACCAGGAGAGCTATAGCTATTGCCTGAACTTGGCTTGAAGGAAACAGACCTGTTTTAAATTGCCAGGGTCAGCTTGTCAACTGGACAACATGGAAAAGAAAAGTTATTCCAGCTACACTGGTATAAAGGACCTACTCCTAATTTTATGGACATTTACAGGCTGGGTTTTTAGCAATCTGCTAAGACCTATATCTATCCGTGCTTGAAATGGAGAGGCAGGAAATTTGAGTTTTGCTTTGAATATCGCTATTCCTTCTGTCATAGCTGGGGACTACAGCTGAGCAACACAGCTTCAACTTTCTCTACTCCTAACTATTCCCTTCTTTGTTTTATGAGGGTTTAAATTGTAGTTATCACTTGATATAAAGTGCGGCTGACTAACTAGTGGGTTTGCACTATACAGCACAAGGTAGGGGAGCACATGACTAAACAGAGGACAAAGAATTGCTTAAAATGGCTGAGTTCTAAAAACCTCTCCAGCCGTGACAGTACGTACTCATTTGAGGTTTTTCAAGCTGTTAAATATTTTTCAATTCGGTATTTTTATTAGTTTGTCCTGGGTCTTGTCCTTTTTTTTTTTTTTTTTTTTTTTTTTTCAATCCTCTTTCCTGTGAATTCACTCTACTAAAAATACCAACTAACGGTCTCTTTGTGTAGAGAAATCAGGTTGGTGAAAACTGGTTTTGTGCAAGCAGCATGATAAAAGGTGCATTCAGAAATATATCCAACAAGTAAGCTCTCTGCAGGGTGTAAGTCTTCTGAAAAGGGAAGCTGAATCCTGCAAACCCTTCCATTGCAGGCTTGTGCTGCTATTGAAGACAACCATGAATAAGGTTTTGCAGGATCAGGCCCCAGAGTTCAGCAAAATTTACTTCCTGGCTGCTCTCCACAGCATTTAACAGCCGAAATAAAAGAAGGAATTAATTTCTGTTTTAAATCCTTGGCAAGCAACTTCATCTCATTGCTTATCTTTTCATGGGAATCAAAGGATCCTGCCTCGTTACAGTTACTCACAGAGTAGGGGCTCGAGGGAGAGCGAAGTATTTGCTTTCTCAGATGAAAATCAGATTCTGACTGGTGGTATTTTCAATAACACTTAACAAAGCCACATTGCTAAAGAAAAGGCAATATAGTGGTTTCTCCATTTTTTCACTCTTGCCCTAAGTATGGTTCATTTTTCAGCCAAAGAGTTAACCATTTCTGCGGTGCTCACCCAGCGCCCTGATCTTCCTGGTGGCTTCTATCAAACTCCGTTTTATTGTGAAGCATTGCACTTTTGGAAAATATAGCCCACCAATTTGGTGGTAAACAAGCCTTGGCTTTAAAACAAAGCTTGTTTTAATCTCCATGATCAGGCTACAGATCTGACCATGTTTTTTAACAAACCTCTTATGAAGAAATCCTATTCATGATTATTATCTATATGAGAATAAAAATGTCTAATTACCTTATATTAAATCTGTATTTATCAATTGTGGCTTTCTCTGGGAAATTGTAATTTGCAGAAATGCTCCACATTCCAGGCTGTAACAGTTGGAGGTGGATGTCCTTAAGGATGGGAAAAAAAGTTCTTTTTTAAATGGCACATTTACTAATTATAAAATGCTCTTATCTCTCTGCAGCCAAAGCCAAAATGAACATGTGCCTTGCACTAAGAAATCCCAGGATTGTCACAACTTGTGCCAGCTGTTGAGGTTATGACACCTGTGCCAGCATCGCCAGCTCTGCCCACTGTCATCTGTTCCAACTGTTCCATCTGCACTGTTTGTACCAATTCTCCCATTTCTGCATCTGTACCTTCTGCAGAAACGGGTCCAACAATGCCAGCTGTGTCATCGGTGCCAAATATGCCAGATGTTCTATTTGTCCACCCTGGGCCAAATCAATGTAGTTTTGTGCTCATTAGTTTTAGCTGGTAGATTCTATTTCACAATTTTTTGAGATGCACTTAGATCGAATCAATTCTAAATCACCACTACAACTGCTTTACATCTATCTCGCCATAAACAGAACTTTGTTTGTTATCCCATGTTCAGTCAAAATTATCTTGATCTTATTAAATTGCATGTGATGATACAAGTTCTGTCTTAATGACAAGATTATTTTTTTCCTGTAGAGGATGTAGCTGCAGAGGAACGAACAGAAACAGATAAGGGTCATGATATCCAGGCTGTAAATAATCCCCATGGTTACAGTAAAAATTGCCCACGCATTGATATACTGACTGAGAAAGGCCTGGTCCTGATCCCTTATTCCACCACTGCAGATCAAGAGAAGCCCATCTGATGTCAGTTTAGTTGCACCGAGTATGTTAAGCTGCAAGGGACAGAGGAAAACGTAGCTCTGGATGTGTACTGACCATGGACATGTTTACCAAGGCTGTGCTAAAGGTCAGCTCTCTGCACGACCATCCTGCTCAGGAGGGAGGGAGCTGTTGTGCTGCCACTGGGCCTCCACAACCACCCTGTGGTTGCACCCAGTTTCAATAGCTTTTCTATTGGCAAGATGAACCTGTATTGATTTGGGTGACATGTGGTCTGCCTTTTCTGTGCTTCACTAATGACATAATATCGGAAAGCCAGATCCGTGAGTCACTCTTTATTTAGATTCATCACTTACTCACAGGACTGTCCCAGTTTGTATCCTTGGCCACATCCAAAAAGATCACACTACATTCACTGAAGGTGCTGGGACTTCTGGGTGCATCATATCCTCTGGGAGTTTGTGCTCTGGGTCAGTAAGGAAAGTCAAAATTTGCCACTCTCAAGTATCTCAAAATAAAGTTCATTCCTGCATAAGACAACAAGCCTGGGTTTTGTATCCCTGTCTAGTACCACTTAAAATCTCTAGGATGTAGGTGGTGTACTGTGGAAGAGTAGGATGTAGATGATGTACTGTGCTGGCCAAGGGTCTGCAGGTGACCGTGACTGCATGGATGCTCATTCAGCACAAGTGACAAGCCCAGACCTGATCCCCATGGGTCCCAGCTCTGACCCAGCAGTTCCGACGTGAGCTCTTGGCACCACAGTCCAACCTGTGAGTTGATGCGCACGAGGAACTGGGTGCCATCGGCACCTACGGCCCTGCGTGGGTGCAAGTGTGCTCAACAGCTTGGGAGCCATACGCAGCATCCTGGCGTCCTGGACCCACAGTGCTGGAGGTGTTGCCTGTGGTCCCATTCACGTCCCCCCCGCCGTGGCAGAATTACTCATCTCCACCGCAGACAGCAGTGTGGCACCAAAGAGACACGGCTCTGCCATGTGGGGAGCCAGAAAACGGGTTTACATAAACTCAGTCTGCCACTCCGAGCTATTGAAATGAGTGGAGCTGACAGCTCCTCGTCAGAGGAAGGTACAGATTAAAAAATAGCGAGTCAGTTAATTTAGGAAAGGGGACTGAGGCAGAGGGAAAAGAGGCATTTAACAGAGAGGAAGGCAGTAGTCACGGAAGAAGGCTGGAGTTCCAGCAGCGCCCTGGAGACGGGCATGTGGGGAACCTCTCCCACTGGCAGTGGGGACCCATGAGTGAGAGGATCCCTGTGACACTGCAGACCACTTCAGTCTTGTCCTGCAGCTGTCACAACAAATTTCATCTCAAAAGCTCCTTGAGCTTGAGGAGGTTACTGTGCACAAGAGCTCCAAAGTCCAGTCTGATCTCTTTGTTCCTTTCTTCCATGGGATTAAGAAATAGGGAGAAAAAGGAAAGAGAAAATAAGAAAGAAATGTTTTCTGTGTCTGGTTTGGGTAACTGAATTGGCAGCCAATGAGAGGGACAGATTTCTAATTAAGAAATAGCTCCTGCAGCTTTTCAGGCAAAACTCTGGTTGAAATATGTGATTCATTACTTTAGAAATTCCTTGGATTTCCAGATTGTGCAACTGGAGGACACCCCGTCCCCTGGTCTGCAAGCTCTGCCATTGTGGTTGGCGACCACCTGCCAGGCATTATCTTTACTCATACGGCAAATGCCTTGACACGGGAACCATTTATTTCTATGGTGTTTACAAGTGGTCCCTGGTCTTCACTCTGACTGCTGCAAAACACCATCTGATAGTAATAACCAAATAATTCTTTCTCTGCTCTACAGTCACCTGCGTAGGCTACCCCATCACTGCACAGCTGTGAAGCAATGCACAAGCTTCAGCCCACCCCTGCCTCCTTAGCAGGGCTTCTGGAGGAGTCCTTGGAAAGCATTTCTGAGGCTGTTGTCCTCAACAGCAGAGCTGAAAAGATTTTGTCCCAGGCATAAAAAAGAACTTATTTTCTCCAAGTCAGGTTGGCTAGGACCTTTGGGGGTTTTTTTGCCTCTCTGTCACAGCCTCTGCTTCCTGCAGCCATCCGGGAGATTTGCTTGTAACCCAGAAGGCGGAACAGCTTCCCTTTCCTGCTCCGTTGGCCTTCTGCTGTCTTTTCAGTGTTTACTGCAGGTCCTGGTTTGCAATAGGTCACTGGGATGTGACTGCTCCTGTGTGGTGGCAGGAGCTGGTTATCTCCTCACTGGTTTCTGCGGTTGGCTTCAGC
Source organism: Strix uralensis (assembly GCF_047716275.1). Taxonomy (NCBI): domain Eukaryota; kingdom Metazoa; phylum Chordata; class Aves; order Strigiformes; family Strigidae; genus Strix; species Strix uralensis. The sequence goes on along the minus strand of NC_133974.1, from coordinate 88,853,611 downwards.
AGCGCAGATAGTCCCTGTCAGCAGCACCATCCCACCAGGTGTCTCAGGCATCTTCACTGGCTCCTGTGACCTGTCTCCTAAGGGAAGGGCAGTGAAGAAGGATTTGTCGCCCTGATCGTTTCATACTGCCCTTGGCAATGAGTCACATATGACATTCTTTCCATATTTCACTTAAAAAAATAAGGAGAAGTTTTGGAGGCCAGGGAGATGGATAACCAGTCTTTCCTTTGAGAGAAGGGGTTGTGGCAGAGCCCTGGGGGTGTTATCAGCTTTCAATTGTGTCCTGAAGAGATTTATTCCCTTTTTCCCTAACGGCCATTGCTTCCTCCCCTTTCAAGTCTTCTTGAATTACATGGATCACCCCCTCCTTGTCCCAAGCAGCACAGCTGACCCTTTAATCATTCTGTTTGCTACCTAACTAGCAAATGTAGGTCACTTTTAATTATTAAAAAAAAAAAAAATAAATACAAGACTGGGAACATAGAGCAGCTCCCAGTTTATCTTGAGTTTAGCTTATATGCTTAAAAAGGAAAAAGAACGTGGCTGAGAGGGCTGTGTGTTAAAACCTGTCATTGTGGAGCACTAGCTATTTAAAAATACTCACTTTGCTCCTTGCCACCACTACCAATAACAGTAACATGAATGTGCACACATTCACACACCCCCAGATGATTGTCTCTTTACTACCGTGTTTGTAGGCAGCACAGGCCAGTTCCCATTAAAGTCCAACTCTTGAGTTCACTGGGCATAAATCACATTCAGGATATCTTTTTTTTGTTTAAAAGCATTTTATAAATAAACAAAAGAGTTAAAAGTGTAAAGAATTAAAAATATTTTATTTTGCATTCTTCCAACAGAGGGACTACCCAGATTGACTTAGAAGGAGAGCTTGCATGCTGGGGAAAAGCAATCTTCTCCATCCCAGTTAGCTCCTCTGGCTGGCCTGATCTTGGGACTGGCCAAAGGTCAAAAACCATCCTCATCCCACATTCAGCCTTGGCAGCTCTCTCTGTGGAGCAGGATGCTTCATCAAGAGACTGTCCTACTCTGGCTGCCCCCACAGGGGAAATTCTCAGTTAGCAGAGCTCAACAGAGCGATGGAAAAGGGACATAATCTGAACTGAGACTACGTTGAAGAATTTTATAGGGCTCCTGTTCTTTCTCAGCTTTTTTACATCTTTCTGGTTTCATCTGGGCGATGGTAACAAAGACAGAAGCATCCACTTTAAAATCCTCCAGAAGAATTCCTCAAAAAAGGAATTTCCACAGCAAACTCTGCACATGAACAGCCCAATGGGTGTGACTGGAAAGGATTTTTTTTCTTGCAGCAGCAAACACCCAGGCTTTTCAAAAGAATGAACCCACTTCAGTATTTTTAGGTTTTATTGCATTCATTTAACGAATGTCATTACTTGCAGCTTAAAAAATGACAGTGAGTTTGTGTGAGCTTTCCTGACACTTTTTTCATTATCCTGGTGGGCAAGAGAAATAGGCGGGGGAGAGAGGAGGAAAGCAGCTGAAGGGTGCCAAAACCCGGCGAATATCTATGCAGCAAAAAAACGTTTAGGTGGTACTGAAAAATTTGCAGCATTGAGCAGTGGTATTGGTTTGCCTGTAGAAACTTTTTTAAAAATATGAGAATAGCTCGTTTGTTGGGTTTTCAAAAAATATCAGATTTCACACTGGGCTGCTATGAAGGGTGGAAATTTTCTTGAAAAATTGTCATTTTATACAACTCTAATTAGCAAACTGTTCATATAAACCCACAAGCTGTGCAGCAGATTTCACTTCCAACATCTCTACAGACAAGACAGAATTTCACCTACTTATTTACTGATCATGTTGCAGCATCCTTTTCCTACTCACTGATGGCTGTCCAGTGGCTTATGTAAAATGTGGTGGTGATTTCATGGCATTTCCATTGGACAAGTGTCCGCGTGCTAAAACAAATCACCATCACTGGCACACTTCTGTTGGCAGTCTCATTAAGCAGGAACCAAGAAGCAAAAGATTGAATTATCTTTTCAGCCTGAGAGATGGTACAACCAAAGGTAATTGAAAAATGTGGATGGGGATGTTTGGGGTCTCATGCACTACTCTTTCCCTCGTGGTATACCTTTCAGAAGCATGAACATTTATGACTGTACTTTGTCCTGTTACAGACAAAATAAGAGATGCCCAAGGGGATTCAGTCATCGCAAATAAAAGCAATGTTTGCAAGCATGAGTAAATCTCAGTCACGGTACTTGGCATTTTATGTCAAATATAGCTAAAGCACAAAATTGCAAGAGATGGAAATGATTTCAGGACAGAACTGTTGTTGGAAGGTCACTGGAAAGAAGTGGAGCCCTGAGCAATGAGTCCTCCTTCTTTCAGGCCATGGGTCAGGCAGGGTTGCTTGTGTTTCATGTGTAGCCACTTGGGGATCATTAATCCTAACTGAATCCCCTGTTTCTTTGAGGTGGTAAATGCACAAATACTGGTTGGATCTCTCGTTCCTCCTACAGCCAACTTGTAGCTTCCACTAGTTTCTTACATGTTTCAAAATGCATATTAATCCCTGAAAATTTTTTCACACTGGTAAAAATCCTTTAAATCTACACCTGTTGGACACCATGGCAGAGGTTGATGAGGAAAGATAACACCCGCTTAAAATCAAGTAAATTTATTTCATTCTTACTTTACTGGTAGCCCTTCTGTCATGAAAAAAGAAAAAAAAAAAGACAGAGCAAGAAGGCTCATACTCTGCAAATATCTGCTCAGTATTTCTAATGAAAAGTTTGCCTTCCTCTTCTAATTGTTGTATGTGATGTCACGGGAAACAGAAAACTCCCTCTAACTCTATTCATTTAATTCCGCCGCTTTTGGCAATATTTAGAGATATTGTTGTTGCATTAATGTTACTTAAACTAAATGCAATTCATTAAAACTGTTACTGGTAATATTTATTTTGCCATTCCTTTGTATGTCAATAAAATAAAATTTCCCCCAGTAGAAACAAGCCAAGTGAAAGTCACCCTATGCTCTTCACATGTCTCTGTAAACTTAAAGCATACTCAGATACGGTGTCTTGGATTTCAAGAACTAGAAAGTATATGACAATATGATTTTTTGTTCATTTTGCCTACAGTCATTGTGACTTCCAGTTTAAACTACACAGAACAATAAAATTAAACTTATATTGTTCTATTTCATATCTTTCACGTTGTATTTATCTGTACATGTCTTATTTGTTTGTTCATGTATATATACATTTACTTACAGATAGTGACCACCTCAAAGTGTGTTTTCGCAGGTGCTATATTCTCTGATTTTAGATTTTGTTATCTGCAATTTGGAGAAGCTTTAAAAACTGTTTTAAAGCTTTTCATTGTGGATAGTTATAATTTGTTTTAAATATAGAAGTCAGACAAATCCATTTTTGTTTCTCTTTCTCAGTTCTCAATAAATGCTACTCCAATAGCTCATTTGTGTTTAATATATAATTAGTAGGGCTTGGTTTTTCTAAGATGCACAAGATATAGTTGGATTTTCTAAGATGTGCAAGATATAGTCTCTTCTAAGACCCACCAGCTCCCTTTGGACACCCGATTTGTTTTAAATCCCAAGCTGCTTTTAAATACCAGCATAACTCAATTTATGAGTATAACTTGATTTATGGGCATGAAATATCTGTTTAAATTCATATGCATTTATTTATTTTTTGATACTTTTCATTTCTTGAAGCTGCTATAAACTGAAATGAAAAAACAATAAGAAAGTGTAAAACCAATGGATCCCTTTGAAACCTAATAGCAGCAGGTTTTTATTATTTAGAGCTCTGTGGAGCATGATCACAGGTGTATTGAACCCACAATCAGGTATTTTCTGACATGGCTTTGAGTCTGTACTTTTACAAACTGGTGAGAAAGCTTTTACTGCCATTGCCAGATTATTAATCTGCTTTGCCTGATTATTCCTCTTCCTTGCAAAGGACTACAGTTGTTTTGTGTGAAAATGAGGACTCACATCCTCACTGGTTGTCTTTTCTTTCTGTTTGACTTTACAATAAAGTCATAATGATAAACCGGTGACTCTTCAATTTTATCATCTCAACAAGTCATGTAAAAACAGAAGTACAGATTCACTGCAGGATGAAATAGAAAGAAAAAGTGGTTTGGAGAATGCTCTTCTCAAAGGCTGTTATTTGAAAAGGTATATCATAGGCTCAACATATGCATAAAAATGCAGTATTTTTTTTCACCCTGTGTCTTTTTACTCACATTTGGTTCAGCATAGCACCTGTCAGTGCATTAGAAGCTCCTGTGCATCTTGAATTACGTTGATTGTGTTTTGCCCTTCGTAACCTGTTGTCTGATACAATGCTGGGCGCTGCTATTGTCTCAGTGTTTGGCCAAGACCCTTCCCTCTTGCATTGCTCATGATCAGCTGCCTGGGTGGAAAGCCAAAGTGTCTTTCCTTTGGAAGGAAATACCTCTGCAGTGAGAGCACTATGAGGTTGATACTACTCATTTATCTGCTCTGTTTCTAGTTATTTGGGGCCAAATGCCTAGGCCTGTACTCATGGTAAACAATGATTTACTGGCTTGATGGGACTTAAACGGAAGGGTAGTGAAGCACTTAGTGTGAGTTGCAGAAAACAGTCAACAGAGAAGAAAGAAACTATTTGCACAGTGGATTTGCCATCCTATTTGAGACTCAATATTTCTGCGCTTGTGCTGTCACTGGTACAGTGACATTATTTAGACATGCACTGAAGTTGAACAGTAAGAGATGGTGATAATAGAAGAACAAGTGTGGTGGAGAGAGAAGAGACCTGTCAACATTTAAAGCACAGATTTGTAACCACATCTGAAATGTTCCTTCTAACGTATTTTAACTGTAGGGATGGGCAAATCTGAGGGTGCAAATCTGAAATGATTTTAAGTTCTCCACTTAATGTTTAAGTAAGATAAGATACATGGCAACACACATTCAGTGTTAGCATTGTGTCTTCTTCATTTAAGCAGAGAATCAAAGGTGTGATTGCCTAATAAGGGCACAACCAGAGACAGTTATTGAATTCCTTAATCCATTCAAATACATGCTTTCATACAGATCTAGAGAAGAGACTTTATCTCCTGAATTAAATGTTGGCTTTGTGATAACAAAGCTTGTGAAAGATCAAGAAAGATTGTGACATCAAAACTATTCATCACCAAAGAAATTTCTGAAGGCTGAAACACTGAAGCTGTATATAATTATGCACTGTCAAAGAAAGCTATCCCCATGCAGAAGACCAGCACAAGTCAAATGGAGTTTAAAGTCCTTGATCACTTTATCAGTGGGGTTGTCATGGTACATAGGACTCATGCTGTTCATATTATATAGGGATGATTTTTTTGCTAAATGAAAGAAAGATTGGGTCAGAAGTGCATATTTATGACTATATTTAATATGCCAGGTTTTTAAAAATACATGGATTTTGTTCTATTTTTATCATATATATTTAAAATATTATATTTTGTTCTCCAGTTTTCCACTATTTTTAAAAAGGATTTTAATATGCAAGCACCAGCTTCAATAAAACCTGTAACATGAACAGCAATTAAAGGAAAATATTTGCAGTGACTATATTTGGAAGCCAGGCTGTGTCATCTGGATTTTACAGACAGGATTTTCCTTGAAACGTTGCTTGACATACACCATGCTGCTTCCTACAAAATGACAATGATGTTCTCATTTACTAATAATCACGATCCTCTTGGAAGCTGAACATAAATTATATTGCTCTTTAACATAAGAAATATCCTGTAACTCATGTTGAATGCTTCATCTTCCCTCTGTAGGGACCACTGGATGATACTCCGTATTTTTCAAAAAGTTCAAGTCAGGAGTGATATCTAATCAAATTGTCTTTAAGAAAAAGAGAGCCTGAGTAGGCTGGGATGGCAAGAAAGAAGACAACAAAGTGACAAGAAAAGTGAGGTATGGAGAAATGCTGGCAGAAGACTTGGATTTAGAGGCCTCTTTAGAGGCTCAGTGTTTGACTAAGGAAGCTCACAGCTTGTCATCTGATGAGAAGATAAAGAGAACACGGAAGAGTCAAGGGGGAAACATAAGAAATTAGGTTTCACAGGACTGACTGTATCAATGAACTGAAGAGAGATCCTAATTTCTCCACAGGGAAATTGTAAGGGTCTTACATTAAAAGACACGATCACAGGTACCATTTTAGCATTTATAAACCAGATTTCTGGTTTATCATTTGACTTTCCTTTGCTGAAATACTGCTCCCACACCTCTTGTTGCAGTGGAGATGACATGTATTTTCTGCCTTTCGTTCTGCAGGCCTCTCTGGTGCAAAGGATGTGTTGGCTGTAGCAGGAGATGTTATTGTAGCGCAGGTGCAGAGGAAGGGGTAATGATGCAAACCCTTCCTTTAGTAGCTCCAAGTTCAGAATCAATTTGCTAGAAATTTAGCAGATGCCAAACAAATATAATCTGCCTTTGCATAGCTCCACTAGAGGAAAAATACTATGTCACAATTACATCCTTGGAAACAATAGGTTTTTGGAAAGTGCAGCGATTTCTTAATCTTGGTATTGATCATTTCCCTTATTATCAGTGCTATATGGCTTTGAAGAAACTTTGCAGGCAGGCAGACTAGACTCTTTTCTGTCCAGTTTCTGTGCCGCTCCCTGGAGGCAAGCTGAGCCACCTGCAAAACTGAGTTGCTCGGCACCTACCAGGCTGTGCCAGTCTTAAGCTGAGGAAAACCTCCTGAGTCCCACATTGCTCTGTGGTGGTTCCTCGGGTGCAACCAGGCTCCACCAGCTAACCTGGAAGGTGGACAAGATCTGCCGGAGGCTGAGGAGGGTTCAGAGGGCCATCAGTCCAATCCACAGCAGTGCCAGGTGCTGGTCCTTGGGGTGCCTTTACCTTCCAGAGGGTCCTTAGTCACAGTGCTTCAGGCACAATGTAGACACAGACAGTGTTTTGGATGCTGTGTGAATAACAAGTCCTACATCCTGCAAATGCATGACCTGTGTTGGCATTTCAATAGCTTGTGCAACCTCTGAGTGCTGGATGGTGGTGTGCTTGCCAGCAGGGCAAGCTCAGGGTACAGGGTGTCCAGGTGTTTCAGGGGCAACCGGCTTTCCATGTATCAGCTTGCTGTCTGCACAGCCCCTGCTTTGAATGTATAGGAAGGATGGCAAAAATTGGGGAATTCCAAGAATGCTGTGTATCTCCGAAAACCAGAGCTGAATGTTTTAATCTGGGAGCCCTAAACAAATGGACAGTAAAAAGTGTTGACCTGAATTGCCTTGTCTCGGGTCCATCTCTATAACACCAGTATAATTCAACTGCTTCTGTTCATAGGAGTGTTGCAAAGGACAACAATCAGAATCCATGGTTAGAGCCCTGCGGAGAAAACAGTGATATTAACAATTTGATATTCAGTGTACAGTTTGATTCACACTACAAGGGGGTCAGATTAAAGTTTCATGGGCAATAGTACACTTCCTTCTTCCTAAATGTAATTATTTGACTTTGCAGCTATAATATAACGTTAACATCTTAAAATGACACCATTGATTTCAGTTGAGTTGCACTGACCTGTGTCTGCTGAAGATTTACCCCATTATAAATCTGTTGGACAGACATGATGTCTAATCACAGGGGCTTGATTATCAAGGTCTCCAAAGCTCAGGTTTCCCGTTTTTTTTTTCTAGAAATTTAAGTAGAAATCCTAAAGGGAAAACAAACATCCAGGATGAATCACTGGGAGTTTTGTGTGAGTAAAAAGAGCTGTAAATAGAACACAGGGTGGTGGCAGGTTATGGTACTGAGAGATCTATTATTTGTAAGGTCAAAGAATAATTTATCAAGGAAATGTGAACACCGTGACTTGGTATGCCAATGATTGAAATAAGCACCATCCACTGTAATAGAAATATCTGTTGCTGTACTTGGTCTGTATATTTGGAAGTGTCTTCTTTAACTTCAGAGATCTGTCTCCCCTCCCTTAATCAAGGAAAATATATGAATGTTTACCACTTTGGCCTGAGTGTTACAGGCAGAAAAATCACCGAGTAGAGCTCTCAGCACATTGGTACGGTGAAGACACTGCCTCAAGTGACAGAATGGTCTTAAAGGGCTAAAATGAAGAGAGATTTGGTGAACTTCCAGAAGGTGGTTCAGCCAGGAGAGGGATTGTCTGAGCCTTTGCTTGTAAGGGCCACTCCACGCTGCTGTTCAGCGAGAGGCTTAGCAGGCAGCAGGTGTGGGATGCCTGTGGCTGCTATAGTTGATGTCGCTTGGCAGGGGTTGTGATGGTGCACGATCATATTTTGAGCTTCTTCAAAGGAATGAAAGGAATGAACAGAGGTTACTGTAGTGCATTATCAACAGAATAACCCCCATTCTCCACTTAAAGTAATAATCCTCTCTTTGTGAGCACCAGTAATCTGCAGCCAGCATGCACAAAGTAATTTGTAATTTTCTTTCACTTCTGCACAACCTGCAACAGAAAAACACAGACAATACCCAAAATAACTTGGCAAGCCATTTGCTTATGTGTATAACAAGCAGAAATGAGGAGGATTGCACTAAAAAGAACATTGTAAAGCCTGAACTTCACTCAGTGGTCTCGTGGCAGTCTCATGGCACCACATAAGTTTCCACTTGTTAATAGATCCTCCATTTTTCTTTCTTCCTAAAAATTTATTTTAGCATATTAAAATGGTTTCTGTGAGCTTTCCTCAGTAGCCAGAGTAAGCATGTTGCTTTTTCTTGGACTAAATGTAAACTATTACTCTTTGCTGAGCCCCTTTTGTTGATGCCGAAGAACAGATTGAACAGAACGAGGCTTATTGTCTGGAGCTACTTGTGCAGAAGTGGTTTTGGAGCCTGTCAAAATTACAAACAATTATGCACAAATTTGAAAGGTTGTGCCACAAATTAAAGGAGCAGCAATTTCTTTTGTCTTTTCATGAAAAGATGGAAATAAAAGACAACAATGGTTTTATGAATGTGTTAACAAATAACCTGGAATAAACAAGAAATTAATTATTTTTAAAACCTTGAGAAAATCTTGAGAAAAGTAATTAAAAATCTACTGGTAACTCTCTAGTCTCATAAAAATTATTTCAGAGGTATCATGTTTTGTTGAAAAGACAGTATTTTTTATTTTTTATCTTAATAAAGTCTGATGATCTGTAGCGCCTTCTTTATTCTTTTCACATGCTAAAGCAAGAACATTTACAACTATGGTTTGTATTATACCTTATATTGCTAAATTCAGTACATTATTATAAATTGTTGGGTATAAAAAGATAGGAGAAACACAGTCATATCTGAAGTTAGAATTACTCCAAATACACTACCATTAACGGCTGAAGACCAGAAGTATCAGACTTCTTACTAACATCATGAGCAATGGCCATCTGTCTTCACAAAGGATTCCCAGCCAAAATTACCTCAGTCCCAGTAAACTCTTGAACTTTTCAGCATAGCAATAAGGGGTTTAATGAAGAACACACAGAGCGAAGACCCAGACCCTCAAAGGTCTATTTAGATGTTTAACTCTTGTAGACACACTCTCTTCCATGAAAATCTGTACTCCAAAATATTTAAAAACATATACGTCTTCTGTTAGAAAGATACAGAATAAAAAAAAATGTCGGTGGAACAATTTTCTGTAAATACCTCAAAGAATCTGGTTCAACTTCTCTCACTTGAACTTGCTGAAATCTGAGTTAGTCTATTAATAGTTAGTTAGATTAGGTTTACACCAACTTAATAGAAAAAGGAAAATAAGCAAAAAAACTAGAACAAGTTGCCTTTCTGAAATTTAAATTGGCAATGTAAGTTGTATCAGAGCTAACTCGCTACTTGAATGTCTGCTCACAACGCTATGTCAATGCCTGGTGTCAAGCATCTCTTGACTGATATAATGGGAAACAAACCCACAACCCCAGGACTAAAAAAGGTATCTGTCAGTACAAGCTAGAAAATCAGTCTTTTAATATAGTGGCATGGAAAACCCCATCTCCTCACTGTACCAGAACAGAACTAAATGTGCAGAATTACAGAACTTGACCATAAAATCAGAATATCAGTGTGCATCAAGATCAATATCAGCAAATAACTGTAGCCAGATGAAGGCAAACCTCTGTGGGTGGAAAAACGTGTGGATATTTGCAACTACACAATCCAAAAGAAATTAAAAAAATCCTACCAAGGAAAATGGACCCTTCCACGTGGATCCATTTCCTTGAGAAAAGCCATAAGCTGTTAGTGTTAGGTGGTATATAATGTGAACAAGGCCAAAAGAGTCATTGCATTTCCAAAGGTAACAGAATGGACACCATTATCACTGAGAGAAAAAAACGGCACAAATTGGCAGGAGTTGTAAATCAGTACTGTCAGGGACAGAAAGCAGGCTGACTTCAAATATTAAATAGGTGAAATTGCCAAAAAAAAAAAAAAGTACAAGATATTACCATTTGGGACATATGTAGCCCTTTTTCATTCATAGATCCCAAAGCATTTCATAAGAATGGATAAAACTCCTTCCTTCAGAGTTTGTAGCTAGAGTAAGTAGGGCATAGAGGAACCGCAGTGACCTTGCTAGCATTTGTCTCACAGTGCTTCCATAACTACTAGCATGGAGAAAAAAGATCCTAAGGGCTGTATGTTATAAAGGTAGTAGGTACTGAACTTATAAAGGAAAAAAAAAAAAGAAAATATCTCTGAAGGAGGAAATGAGGAAGAAAAGAATGGGAAATAAATAGGAGCAAGGAGTGAATGGAAAAGAAAAGAAAAATCTACAAGAGAATAAAAGGAGGGAGCTTGTACAAGCATGTAAATACACATACATTCACTGCAGATACACACACACAGATTTACATAACACTTGTGCATTTTTAATAGGGGTACCTTGGCGTCAGGCTCCTGCCACGCACACAGATTATGAATGCACCTGAGCTCCTGCACCGGCCCGTGGCAGGGGGCCCCTCCGAGACCGGGCTGGAAGTCGGTCCTATTAGCATCACCTTGAAAAGTGTCATCCTGAATGGTGAGATGGGCCGTTCTGCTGACAAGGATGCAATCAGCTGAATGACTAAATAGTTTGGCTTCCCACTGAAAAGCTTGTCAGTTAGTCCTATATTAGGGCAATTTTCTCCCTCCCCCTTTTTTTTTTTTTTTTTTCCAAATCTGCGAACTCAGAAGTTTCTTATAAGGAAAACCTGCATGTTTTAAAGTCAGTGAAAAAATAAAGTAATCCTCAAGAGATTTTAAGACAATGTTTCAATGCTGAAGAGAGTCTGGGAAAAAATTGTTTCTAAGTATGACACTACAATGAAAATCAATGATGGAAAATGGTAGCTTTTTGCTCAGCAGTTCTTAGTGAGCCACATCTGTTTGCTTTAAAGAGAACAACTTTAATACTGTTTGCTTGTGTTCAGACCGCAGCAATGCAGTCTCATCAATAGATCAGTTTCCTCAGTTTTGATTGATTATATTTGTGCCAAATTTTCAGAATTCTTCCTTTTGTGGCCTGATCTGAATCCTTCTGAAATACCTTCTTTTCATTCACTTTGTGCAATTTAGCTAGGACTCATGAAGACTGTAGCTACACAGATATTATTTAGAGCCTGAATTTCATATTCTGAACCCTGTGTTGAGTATAGAAAGACCTCATACCCAACCCCAAGATGCTGTGTTGATTTTTTATAGTTAGCTTATAGGTGGTCTGGTTTTTTAACTTCTAGAGGAAGCAGGATCAATATAAAGGGGAAAAAATGCAGTGTCCTACTAAATAGTTTTTATAAGATCGGTCTTTGGATATTTATAATTGATTTCCCATTGCAAGTTTTCTTTTATGACTTTTATTTCTTCATTATTTTTTCCTCTATCTAACCATAATGTGTCTTTAATGATTTTCTGTTTACAATTGTTTTCTTTAGTTATAGTGGAAGTAGAAGAGTATTAGTAGAAGAGTATAGTAGAAGAGTATTAAATAGTTAGATAGTGAAAAAGATGGAAATAGTCAAATTCCCATACAGATTAAAAAATCAATGAAGGATTCCAAAGCAGCAAAAAATATCACAGTGTTTAAAATATGAATCATCAAAGCATAACAAAAACCTTTCTCATTTAAACATTTAAGGTGTGCAATTATTTTGTTTCCGAGTGGGACTACTTATACAAGAAATGGGATAATGAGGACCGAATTGCTAAAAACATTTAGGTCTTCATTTGAGCATCTGTGCATTTTGCACCACTGCAAGTTAGCCCCTGAAAGCCACTGGAACTGACCAGGTTCGGTCCAAAAGAGCACTCCTCTTTTCCAAAAATTGTGATTGCCTGACAGTAATGTGTGTTTGCTGTTGCAGCTCAGGCTGCACTGCGTGTGCATTTGTAGTGTAAACATGAAGGATGACAATGGCCATGGGTCTTAAAGGACTGGGGCAGTCCCAGAATAAGATTTGGGTAATGTCTTGGGCAGACCTCCTCCTAGATGACAATTGTTCAGGATGTAAAGATTTCTTTTGGAGCTCATGGGAAAACACGGCTGACCTATGAAAGAGCATCAGTACCAACTCCGTTCAGTAGGCTGCAACTAGCATCCCAATTTTTACCTGCTGGGAGGCATTTTTATTGTTATTGCATGAGTTTTACAATATTTGATGAGATTTCTCGAGACTTTCTGTTTGAGGGAGGGTTAATATCACAGTGAACAAGTAACAGATTATGAACAGATTATATTAATCCAAGGACAGCATGCTTTTTGCTTACCTTTTATGACAGTTGTTTACAACTTGGTATTGTTATTTTGAAGGAATTTTAAAAGTGTATTTCTCATACCAGCAAGGATGGTGTCAAAGTTCCTACTTTGCCCAAGGCTATAGAACTGCTATAGGTAACATGGAGGAACTTTTAGGCAATAAAAAGTACATGTGGCTAGATGGGCTGCCTTGAAATGTGGGATGCCTCATGGAAAAATGCTGAGTGTTGGGGATTCAAATGGAGCCTAAACAGAAGAAGGGGCAGTCCCCTAAAGGAAAAAATTCTGAAAATTGCTATGCTCTACCGATATTTTGAGCTCCAGGCCCATTTACACACCCACTGATCCTGGCTCAAGATTCTCATTGGAAACACAATATTGGATAACTCATTATAGTGGGGAAAAAAAACTCAGGCTCTTTGACCTGATGAGTTCTGCAAGAAATAAAAAGCAGAAAAGTTAGTCTGTGGGCTTTCTAGGTCATGTGCCAACTACCACATGACATGAGTGACTCTGAAAGATGTGCCAGGACCACCGAGTAAATCAAGCACGTCCCTCTCTTGACAGAAGCTGGAGAAAGCTCTGGAGATGTGTTATTGTTATGGCTTCAACCCAGTAGGGTTGAACCCCCTCCCCTGAAGTACAGGATATTTGAGAGGAAAGTCATCTGGATATATTAGGTAAATCAGAGGCATTCAAATATTTTCTTAAAGAAAATGATTTACACATGTCTGGATAGGAAAGGGATGGTATGATTCAGAGGGTGGGGAATAACAGCAGGAGCATGATTTAGGGCAAAGGGGAGGACAATGAGTGAGGTCAGTGGCTGAGGCGCTGGCTGGGCAGGAGGGTAGTGCTCAGAGGTGGTCATCCACGGAGACCCTGCACCCTGTACCAACCTGTTTTTGCTGTTCGGTAAAGCAGGGGCAAGTCTGGAGACAATAACCAAAATCAGCCAGGGGCCAGCGACAGCCAAGCAAGCCCCAGGTGATGGAGCAGGCTGGGTAAAGCTGGAGAAGAGTCTGCCTGTGGCTCTGAGTCTCTCTGGATCACCGGGGTGGGGGGCCAGGGGACTGCCTCCACCTCAGGGGTCAAGTGAAGTAAACATCAGTAGTAATCCTTCACAGCGTTGCACCTTTACCTCTACTGACAGATAAACATTGTACAGATACATTTGTGAATGAAGGAGGGTACTCTTAATACCAACACGTCCATAAGTAGGTAATTTAGAAAGGTGGAGTTTTATTTGAATAATACTAAGAACTACTAGTCGGAGTTTTTTCAGACATACAAAAATAGTGAAAACAAGTGTTTTTCACTAACATTATATTGATGCAGGCAAGTTTAAAGAAACTTTAAATGGATGTATCAGTTATGAGATTCATTTGAAATTCACAAATGTTCACAGAGGAGTTTATACTGAAATTCAGTTACATAAAGGATGCCAGCCAAAAGGCAAGGTGTAGTTCATAAAATTAAAGGCTGCCTTTTTCAGTTTAATTATAAAGGTATGCTGGGTTTATCCCTTACCCCAATTTTATATGAACTAATTCTGAATGTGTCAGTTCCTCTGCAGTTTTCTGCTATAGCTCCATGATAGGACTATCATAAAACATAACTTATTTTTTGTCAACAACTGTAAATTTGGGGCTTTATGAAGATTTCAGCTGCCCTGTTTGACTCCCTGCTAACCCAAATGTATCAATATATACAATGTATATATATGCATCACTTTACACACTGATTTACACACTGATTCATTTTTGCGTAAGATTTTAACGGTATTTGTAAATATACACATACACATACACATACAAATGCATAAAGTATATACTAGTTGTGAAGCTGTTTGTATTAAATGCTTTTCATGGTTCCAAACAGATAAGAGACATATGTGCAATAAAAGAAAATGTGTAAAAATAACTAGTACACATTGAGCTAACATAAAAAGCTGAAGAAAAGAAATACATAAGAGGAAGGCCACAGAGAAGTCAAGAGATGTTACACTGCTTACGAAAGAAAGACTGACATCTAAACACTAACAGAAACATGAAACAAAATCTGTCTACTTACTTTTGACTATGTTCCCTTGATTACAGGGAAATGGGAAGGGTGACATTTAAAACCCGTGGCTACTGAGTAAGAGACCCATCTCATTACTTTGGGTTGCTAGATAATGAGGCAGAAGAATAATAATTAACATATAGTCAGATGTCTTTGCTTGTTATTTCCAGTACACTTTTCACTGACAAATTATCACATGAGAACAAACTCCAAGTGTAGCTTCAGAGAATCTAAAGGCCCTTAAAGCTTCTAGGTGTGATGAATTTCAGACTCCAACAGATATATTTTTATTTCTATTTCATGGGATGTAACTGACTTGAGTTTTATGCTTTGTGAAGAATAGCAACAATGCTCTTATACTTACATTCTTTCATCAGTTTACCATTCCAAGCTCAGTTCTATGTAATTTTAATTTCAGGTGGAAACTGTTGTGAAAATCCTTTAAGTTTGGTTGAAAGCAAGCAGAACTGTATTTACCTTTTTTTTTTTTTTTTTTTTTTTTAATCATTTACAATAATTCTTTCACCATAGTTCTGCAGTTTCACTTTATACAGCACCCTTCCCCAGATTCAAGTTAAGGGAAATTGCCTGGGAACTTTTATGTTTGATACCCATTTATTATCTTTCTGAGAATTTTCTTACATGTAGTATCAACTTGTGATGTCAAACATCTACGTATACATGTTTAAGGGCTGGACTCAGACCGGTGCAGAAAGTTGTAGTGAGTCATTGCCCAACTGGGAATGAATCATCCCCTCAGCACCTGGGACTGAATCATCCTTCAAGCAGGCAGCCATTGGCTGCTGACTTTACAGACACAAACACTGTCTCATAGATAGCAGTTGTCTACATTAGGATTTTGCTTGGCTTGTTATTGCAACCATTAATGGAACAGAAAAGAAATGGCTAAAAAATAGCAGTTTTCAGTCTGAAAGTCTTCCATCCCACTTTCTCTCTCCTTTGGCTGCTTTCTCATGTCCTTGGAGGATACCTCCCAAACACCCAAGAAAAATACCTAAAAATGTTGTCACCAATTTCACGTGAGAGGTGCAAATATTGCTCACAGTCTCTAGTCTATGCAAGTCCCTCCTGAGTCGTAGACTGTACAGAGCCATCTTTCAGATCATCAGCTTTATTGCTTACACCCTGCTTTGGGCTTTGATATCAATTTCTCTCTGAATATACTATGGCTTTACCTATAGTTTCCCTGTTGTGGCTTACTGATCTTTGCTTCATGAACTTGGTATGATCTCAGGCTTTCTGATTGAGCTGTTTGAACCTGACTTGATCTCTGATTCTGGTCTGTCCATGATCATGAGTTGGTATCCAGGTCCTGAACCAAATCACAGGATAACGTTTCCCACTGTCCCAGAAAAAAACCAAAAATCTAAGGATTCATGTACAGGGGTAAGGTTAATCAGTTAAGGCAACATAGTTAAACTACTTCTTACCTCAATACAGATCTAAAAAATGAAGAACAGGGTTTGGGGATTAGAGTCTTCTAAAGTGACAGAAAACAATAGGGAAAAAACCCCATATCTCATTCTGAGATATGGGTTAGGTATGATGTATCTGCTATAGCTGCAATGATTTAAATAAACACTCTGGCTTTTTACAAGGTACAATGCTTACAAGCCCTAAATAAGTGTAAATGGCACATATTCAAAGTAACACAGAATCCTGATTGTGTACAAATGCATTTTCACCTCTCTTATTGCTGAAGAAGAGTATCTATTTACCATGAACCTTCGAGGATGATATTCAGACACTGTAGGTACCTATGCCATTTTAGATGCCCCTGGTATGCTGCCACTCTAGAAAAGTAGAGGTCTTCTGCAGGTTCCACATCTACCTCAGAAATCTTATGGATCTTAAACAGTGCTAGATACCTATAACCGGAGACATGTCTCACTCGACTTAGTATCCAAACAAGCTGCTTTACCTCTCTGCTGCAGAATGAATGGTGCTGCTTTCCCCCTCTGCCAGCCTGTTTTCAGTCTGAAATAAGCTTTACAATACTAGAAACAAACGGAAAAGTCTAGACTGCAGCTAATGTTTTCTGAAAATTCTCCGGTTGTTCATTTAGAAAAGTGGTTGTTCCATGAGAATGAAAAGACAGACTGCTGTGGATGTAAAATAGTGTGCATATATAAATACAGATGTCTTCTTGGCCATTTCTGAAAGGAAGGCCAAATTAGCCCAGATCTGCCTCAATAGGCAGAGCTATTGCTTCATTTCTGCTGAAACTATTTCCTTTATTGAAACAGAATCTTCCTCAATTCTATGCTGTGATTTTGTCAAAATAAGGTTTGTCCCATATTTCTTTCTCAATCGGACCAAGTCACAGCCAGTGGTCTTCACACCAAACTCGGAAATATCAATAAATTCTTATTATGAGAAAAATATTTCTGACTTCTTTCAGCTGACCAAAGAGGCGAAGCCAGCAGATTACCCAGAACATGAAAAATGTGATTTCATGTATGATATTCTCAGAATAATTTAACAGTTTTTCTTTCAAGAGATGGATCTCGAAATGTTTCAAGACTCCAGAGATTATTAGAAATCTCATTTAAAAATAATCACTTTGCTGTAGTCGTCTTGTCTATATGTTGGTTTTTCTTTGGAGTGCAGCATCATGAGCACGTGGTAGAACCGTGGGTGCTCTCCAAGGTCCTGAAACAAGGGACTGGATTTCGGAGCGTATTATTACTAATTAAAAAGTTTTAATGTTTTAAGTTAATATATTCAATGGTGAAACGCTATTTATTTAAAAACTAAAGGTTTAAACTCCAAATTAATAGGATCAGTCTTGAAAAGAGAACTTTGATTTAAATATATACCTATATTTAGATCACATTTAGATTCTACAGAGTACAAATGAGAAAGCAAGCAAACTGAAGCTAAACAAACTCAGAAATGTAAAATATCATCCTTGTGATTTAAAATATTTGGGAAGGATTTTTCATGGATGCTGAATTCCTGGAAAACAAGGTTGCTGAGATTTGCCAGACAAGCTGAATAATATAAAGTTCTTGCTGAGCCCTGAGCTATCAGTATGTTCATTATTAATAAACATTGCTGTTCTTTCTTTGCATATGTCCCCTAACATCTTTTAACTTGGCAGTGGCTTTTGTACTCAGAAGAAATGTAACTGAAGAAATGTCATGAGCATTTCTCCTGAAAATTGAGGCATTGCACTTATTTTCCATTCGCCTGCAGTACTAACTTTTTATATGAAAGAATGGTGTGGTGAATATTTCTTCTTTTCAGATTTATTGTTCAAAGTTGTAGCATGGCATAAGTTCAGGATAGTAGAGATTACATGCATATTTCCATATAACATTTCTGAGCTGCAGGAGCTGATAGTGTGAAACAGCTTTGAACAGACTGTCCAAGTTGCTCAACATATAATGCATATTTCCTATAAATTATGGTGATCTTATTGTAGAAATATGCATCTAAACATCTAACCAGCTGGCAGTCTTGCAGCCTTAATGAAGAGTCTAAGGACTGTATGTGAATGTTGACTGAGCTGTCAGTCTGTGCTTCCATGCCATTCTCTGTATCACAGCTCGGGAAGAATGGTCATGATGCTCAGAAAAGCTTGCTCTGCCGGGCCATTGATATCTTTTTCATGGATAACTAAATGACATTTTTTTAAACCTGCCTTTAATTTGTTTTTTCTTGTCCACTAACCTAATTAAAATGAATAACATGGTATAAATTAAAATTGTACTACTTCACTACCTCAAATTTCAGGGAAAATGTATTAGTAAAGTCTCCCTACCATAACATCTGAGAGGTAATCTATTTAGAACGCCTTCTTCACTTCTTACTGTGTTTTCTAAATTATATTAAGTTCACATACAAACAGACAAGGCATAGTTCTTGAAGCAGTGAAAATCAGGACTACTGAAGACAGTATCTCAACATTGAAATGTCAGGAAATATGTTAAATTACAAAGCAATATGAAGATACTTCAACCAGAATTATGGTGTAAGAAAAAATACATTATAATCACAAATTAGTGATAGAGTTGTCACAAAAAGGAATTATTTTACAGGAGAAAAAAAAATACTAAAAATATTTCTTCAGAAGTTCTTTCTCATTTAATTACTGTTTTGGACACCTGATTCAACACACTGTATAAAGGAAGAATGAATTTAATCAACAAGCAATTCTCTAGGTACTTCATCAAGAAGAGCAGTTAACAAAGTGGAAAGACATTTCTGGACTGGAAGACACAAGAGTTCATTATGAGAATAAGCATAATCAGGCCAAAGTGCAATTGAAAGAACGTTCATTATAATTGGAAACACAGAAAACAAGAATCACAAAATTTTCAGAGGCGGTGAAACAAACTTATATGATCTATTTGAAGAATGGCTTCTTAAATACAGAATTTAAACTAAAATACTAATAAAGACTACACCAAAGACTTCTTGCAAGCATGCCTAAACCAAGCATGTGAGCTTGAAACCAAACTTTAAGAATATTATTCTTATTGATTTTAGCAGTTCTGAAAAATTTTACTGTCTTTATGAGTACTTCTCATATCACCTTCTCCTCTGCATATGTTGATGATCTTTGTGAAGAACTGCTGAATTTAGTACCACAAATGAAATGTAGTTTTGCAAATGTATAGAGGTTCAAAAAGTACCTGGAGCTTCAAAAGAGTGAAAAAAATAAAACAATATTATCCCTCTCTGGAGGACACCATAGCTTCAGGAGCATACCTCATGGACAGGAGATGAACCCACCAAAGAAGTCATCCCTTTCAGCCAGGGACAACTTTCGCATAACTGTAGGGATATTTAAAAAAGGAAGACTGGCTATCAGGAAGTTCATTAGCCACTTAACTGTGAAGGGGAGATATGGAATAAAATAATTGCAAAATCACTACAGAGAGGTGTTGAAATCCTATTGCAGATTTATTCATTTAACTTCTCAATGAATCTCCTATCACAGATAATGGACTTAAATTAAGACTTGGACTTAGTGTTTGAAGGTTGAGAAATACTGCTCACAGATCATACTGAGATGATGATGCAGTTCAGTTTCCTGGGTTGCAAGGTAAAGATTTAAGTCAGTATTATTTGAGTTTGTTAAGACAAAGCTCAGGTGTTTGCATCTGTACCTTTTTAGTGCCAGCAGCAACAGCTACATCTACCTTTTGTTGTTTCCTGAAGAAATCTCTTAGGTTATGATATACTTCCTTGTTTATAAAATAAAACAGATTTCCACTAGAAGATAAAAAGACACTGAATGTTACTCATAAAGCTTGTGCTGTTCCACTCCTAGGAAATTAAAAATATTGTTACCAGATGTTCCTTGGGGTCCCGTGTGCTGAAGCTCGGGAAACTTATGTCTACACTTCATTTATTATTTGAGAAGCAAGGTGCAGAGAAGACAATGGTGCTTATAAGTATAAAGTGGCACTGAAGAGCTCTGCTGTTCCACTGCCCTCTAAACTTGAGGGCATCAAAATTTCATAGGTTTTAGCCTGCTTTCATAGGTTATCTAGTTGTCTTATGTTGTCATTGTCTTTTGAATCCATTATCCAATTCCAGTCAAATTTGGAAGGGATATAGAGATCTCAGAAGTACTATGTTTCTACAAACCTTGTGAAAATTTGAGCTAGAAAGGGAGGAGAAACACAAATAAATTCTTCCTCACCCCCTCCAAGGGAAAAAACCTATAGTATTGAATTCAATAATTATCTGTCACATTCTGTTTCTGAGCTGAAAATATTTTCACATCAACTTTATGGTTTGCACAAATTCATCTAACTCATGTAGCTCAAATTTAAGTCATATGAAAACCTGCCTGTCTTGTGGACCTGTACAAACATTGTTTCCCAGTTTTCTGACTTCTTTCCGTTAAATTGCTGCAAGATGTGAATTTTTTGGGAGCCTGTGTTTATTAAACACTTGGGAAGCATCTTGTACACAGTGGGAAATACTGAAAGGGATTAAGAATAAAGGGTTTATCACTTCTTCTAACCTAAAATGACAATGGTTTATTGTCAGGATAGGGCTCTTCTCTAACAATCAACTTTTTTTCTTTCGTACTGCAAGAAACAAAGCACATTTATTTTGGTATAATATAATCTAAGAACCAAACCAAGATGGTACTTAGCAGAGCACTAAAACTTTCTTTTCTTCTGTATCAACGTTCTCTATTATAAAATTATTCCCTAAAAATTAAAGAAATTGCTGTGGAATTGACAAGTAGAAGCAAGACAATATTCACCTTGTGTAACTTTAGATACACAAATTACATTTTGAATTAAAAAGCAAATCTGCTGAGCCCACCCATAAAGCAAATGGAGACAGGCAGGTTCTTCTGGAAGGTGATTCAGGGCCATTAACAACATGGAAACCCTCAGGGAATTCGCCTTCTAACTGGTATCTATACTTAGACTTAGAAGTCTATAAATTAGACTTCTAAATGTGCAGTTGGGAAGTTTAATCAAGAGTGGAAATCTGAAATCCATTTTCATCTTATTCCCATGATTATGTGTAACCCTATAGCCAGGCTCAAGATTTATTATAGTAATTCTTAATTACAAGCCCTCTGAAACAAATAAACTTACCAATGGTTGCAAGGACTGGGACAGTGGAAAAAACTATTCAAAATTTCACCTTTACCCCATGCAGAAAGACGCCCAGGCCTTTAGTATGATTTGAAAAGTTTTACTAGCTTTGCTTACAACTGGAAAGTGGGAAATAAAAAGCTGTCAGAGTGGCAGGCTCATTTGCATAAAATTGATTTGCACAGATGAAGGATAGTGAGGAATAAATTACCTGAAAACAAGATGAATGATAAAAATTCTATGAAGCTACAGCCCAGGTGAGGTCTGTTAGTAGTGCTGTGCTTTGTAGATGATTCAAAGGAATCAGTTTATAACTTGCTTCAAGAAGGTAAGAACAACAACACCGTTAAGTGCATTTACTCTTCTGTTTTAAGATGAACGTAATATTTTAAAGTACTAGCCATGGCTACTACTAGCAGTAATAGCCATGAGTTACTTAAACATTTCTGTAGGGTTTAAAACCTTCTGATGAATCATTTATAATTAGCTATGATTAAAAAGTCACTGTCAAATAGATAAATCCAATGAAAAATATGGTGCAAAGCACTTTCTCAACTCACAAAATCTTTCTTTATTGTGTGTTAAAAAGTAAAAAGATTTTATTATAACTACAATCCCATACCAATGATTCATAAAGAGATGTCATAGTTGGAGTGCCTACTGATAGCTGTTCCTATTGGCTAGTGAAGGGAGTTAAATGTTTCGTTTCAGACTGACTCCCTAAATATTCTCAGAGTTCTAAATGTAACCTTCTTCTATTCTTCCCCCCTCCTCCCAAATCTGTTGTGTAGCATTTCTACGTGCAGTAAAGCTAGCTGTCTTGTTCACCTTCAAAAAGACTGGATTTGGTTTGTGAGTAAAGTGGCATTTAATACTCCAGTACTGCCATGTACTAGTGTAAAGCATAGGGTAGAAGCATAGGACCCTTCCTAGAATTTATATTTATCTAAGCAGCCTCAGCCTCTTGAACTTTTTGTTAAAATTTATGATAAATCAAGTAGATATGTAAGGACAACTTTTCTGATCATTTTCAGCCTGGTAACTAAGGAAATTCTTGCACTATCTTTACGCCCATTGGTCTCCCTGCCTGTCCTTCCTCCTCCAATAACTTTTTATGTTCCTCCTTCCAAACAAGTTTCAAAGAGAGGTGAAAGTCTCAGAAACTGTAAATTCCTAAAATTGTCATGAAAACTGGCCACTGAGTGGAGGAGCGCTCTACTGCTAGTGTTTTCTATATGGCAAAGACTAAAATATTAACTTGAGAAATCACAGAG
Organism: Strix uralensis; assembly: GCF_047716275.1. NCBI lineage: Eukaryota > Metazoa > Chordata > Aves > Strigiformes > Strigidae > Strix > Strix uralensis. Next base: position 88,830,902 of record NC_133974.1, on the reverse strand, counting down.
GTCTTGGGCAGATAGGGAGGATATAGCGTATTATTGAATAGATGAGATTTTAGGGATCTGCAAGGCAGCTGGAGTCAAGAAGTGTAACTATGTGGGAAATAGGACAGAATTGATCTGTAAAGAATCCCAGTTTCTTCAGTTCCACTACTCATGGGATATCTTTTTTTTTTTTTTTTTTAATTATTGTTTATATTTGTCTATGTTTAACAGTCAATATTTGTCTCCAGATCACTATACTGGGGTTCAAAGGAAAAACCTCAAACTTTTCACAAGCTCAGGTTTTAGGACCAGAAGAGATTACTGTGATCATCAATCTGGACTGCCAAATTAATGCAAAACTCAGCATTGTCCTAATTTCTTCATGAAGACTATAATTTCAGGTGAGCTGAACAAGGGTATTTAATTGTGATCTAAAGTAACAGAGAATCATTGCTCAAATTGTTCCAATTTAATATTGTTCCAAAATTTAATACTGCTCACTGCTAAAGCTAGGTTTCTGTTTTGAGTTTGTCTGCTCTCAGTTTTCATTCACGAGAACTTCCCAAAGACCCATAAAAAAGAACATTGCCTTTATATGTTGAATTATAGAGTACTCCATAGAGTACTCTAATTACCATAATTTATTACACAGAAAAAACATTTTACATGGTACAAAATCTTATTTCTTCCTTTCTTAAAGAGATCAGACTGTAATCTTTCACTATAAAGTAAGATTTCAACATCAGATCATTAATTTTTAAATCCTTTTTAATTGTCTCAGCTGCTTTTAAAATGTGAGCACTGGCTGGACATAGGATTCTAGTACTGCTTTAATTTATATGGTAATAACCTACTTATCTAAAATTATTAAAATTAATATTTCAAGTTTACTAGCATTAATTCACCCTGAGCAGATTATTGTGTTACTTTCATTTCAATCCAGATGTCATGTAAATAAATATGTTGTATTCTTGGTGGCCTCAGTGTAGATCACCTGTTAAGGATATATTAATACTATTTCAAAATTCCTTGCAGTTACTTTGGATAAGAAAAACACTTTTTGAAAGGAGCTGAAGACAACATACTGACAGCTTACTAAAAAGTTCACCCTTGAATCATCCATAATAATAGCTTTTTGTTGGTTTACAAGATGGATAGATTATAGAATGAGGCGAGTTACGAATTCCTTACAATAGTAATAAGAATTCTTATCTGTTGTTCTGAAAGGGGAATTGCCAAGAATTTTTAACGTAACAAACAACCAGTAATGTTTCTGACAGAAGGAACAGTTACAGAGACAACATAAAACTCTGAATTCTCACCAGTAAATCCAAACCTCTACCTGAAGGAAGATATCACAAAATGCATACAGACACACATGTAACAAAATGACAAATGCAGAATTTCACAGTGCCTCCTGTGGCAAAGCAAGACCACAGAAGAGGAGTTTCTCTTAGGCCATCATGAGCCAACTGGAGAGACATTCTGAGAGTCCACTCACAATTTTCAAAGTCCACTAATATCAGCATGGATTAACCCTTTGCAAGCAACAGATGGGGCTTCAAAATTTGTGCCTTAGCTTTAGTAAGTGAAGATCTTGTTTTCCTAGTGCTATTTTGTTTTCTTCCTACTTTGTCTGTAAAATGTTATTTTATCATCATATTTTTTCCTTGATTCCTTTTTCCATTTCTGTGTTATAAATCCCAGAATTTCTGTTGGGTGGACTTCTGCTGTCTTCAATTTGTCATCCAGTTTATAAAACTGCTATAAAAATGAAATCTGAAATAAGTTATTTGCCTGCTGCCTAAATCTAATAGATGGCAAACTGCTCTATGATACTGCATTTTAATATATTTAATGAGAATTCATCATTTTAATGTTAACCTGAAATCAATTACTACATGAAGTCCTAACTCTTTAGAATGACAATGACATTAAAAACAATAAAGGAGATATTTCAGTTTTTACGTTTTGCCTGATAAGGGGCTTAAAACATTTCAGGGGGAGGGCACAATTTCTGTTACAAAAGATTAAATCCTTCCCATGGTTGTGTATATGCCATTCTCACAGAAGTCAAGGACGTAATCTTGACCCAAGAGTGCCAACAGGAAGTCAGAGGATTAATTAGCTATAAAAACAAAAGCAAATTCTTATAACAAGATAATTTCAGAGATAGAATTGTTAGGGATAGTATTTAGAACATCAAGATAATGAGCATCTCTTCTAGAAAATACAGAACATTCTTGTTACAGACATTATAATCTTAACCACCATTTTATAACATTTACCTAAAGTTTATTTTAAGAGAAGCCTTGTTTTTAACAATCATCTTAAATCCTAGTAAACTGAAGAATTAATTAGCAAGCATGGAGGATCAGCAAACTAATGCTTTAGTCTGTTAAACCATCTGCTCAGGAGCACCCTGTTCAAATCTTGGCATTAGGAGAGGATGGATGAATACTTTTGTCTCTTGCACATAGTTACAACTTGCCATTCTTCGCTAATGCACATTCTTTTTCCTTCAGCTCGTGGTAAATAAAATTATAAAGAGGTCAATAATTGATCAGATTTCTGTTATCGTGAAGTTTTACTAAACAGATTGCTAACAAATTTGGAAAAAAAAAATCTTACTGTAGTCATTCCTCTTATTTCATACTAGATTACCGTATATAATAGGTATGTATGAAGGGACAGATTCTTTTGTTAGCTTTGCCTTGTACAAAGCAGATCTATATCCAGTTAAACCAGCCAAGCTAGTGTAAGGTAACTGAAGTCTTCAAGGCAATCTGTCCTTCAGTTCCGAAGACTTAATGAATGCTCCATTAATGTTTTAGCACCTCGTTATATTTCATTATTAACAAGAACATACTTACAGATCTGAGGAGGTCCTTGTTATTGCAACCCCAATCTGTCTTCATTTTCTAAACTTTCATGTTATTCTTTGATTTTATGTCACAGCTTAGTTTCCAGAAAATACAGGTACTTTCTGACATGTACTGGATCAAGGGTAGCATTTGGCAATGAGGGTACCCAACAGTCTAGTCTAGTGGAATACTTTTATTGTTGACACTAAAACAATTTCCTTGTACTTCAGTCACTCTCTTAGAGATTGAAAAGATGGAGGGCTATCTCAGCTACAGATCAGGTGATTGATACAGTAGGGAAGCTGTCCAGCAAATCACACTGTGAAGTCTGCGTCGTAGCGAGGGGCACAGGAAGGTGCTCCAAGTAACACACTCAAAGCACTGTACCACTGATAACCCAATTATTTGCCAAAGACAGAGGAATGGTCTAAATAAAGACAAAGATCTGAACTAAACCTGGCAATAGATGGCTTCCCCCTCCCTCTGTCAGCAACTAACTTTCTCCTCAGCTGTTTCTTTCTAACTCTTCAGGCAGCTGTGACCCTCTCAGGACCACATGGGGAAAATTGCCCTAGTCACAAAACCTCCGAAGAGAAGACATTTGTTTAAAATTCTGTCCCTCCCTCCATTAAGCTTTATACTCCTTGATTTTTCTCATGCATTACAGACTTGATCCTCCTAACTAGCCTTAACTGGCATTTTCTCATTGACTTCAATTAAGTGAGACCAGGACACAGATAAGGTTCTGTGTGAGAAATCACTGTATGCTGGTAATTGCAGAATTTGATTCAAAGACATATTTTATCTGTGTTGATGAAATTAAAATAGGATAGGAAAGAGAGGGAGAAAAAAGCTCAGGCAGAAAGGCTGGCATTTTATTTTTTTTTTCGGGTTGCTTCTGTAGTAGATTGACCTCCCTCAGATAAATCTGTGCACCATGGAAACTATTTTCTCACTGAGGAAAAATTTCCAAGTTCAGCTGAAGGCCTATACATCAAGTTAAGCGTATAGCTAAACTGTGCAACTGTGTAATCTTACTGCCCTCTTCCCATCCTTCCCTCCCGTTGTTTGTCATCCTTACTGTCATATCTGGTTTCAAAGCAGGGTAAGGTCACTGGGGTAGGGCACGTGCCTTCCTCTGTGTTTGTAGAGCTCCAGTGCATGGGAGTACGGGAAAGAAGGGGAAGGAAAACACTTTCCTAGGTCTTCAGAAGATTAATAATAAAGCAATAATAACATGCTGTAAAATAAATGCTATCAAGTGATATTTACAGTCTTTTATCCAAAATCTCTACTGTGTTAAGCACAATTATAGTGCTGCTCAGCAAAATATAAGTGGACAGAATAATAATTCCTTTATTGTTATCTTGCTTTAGTGCATATTCACAGATAGCCTACATCCTGCAGGTCTAAAATAATAATAATATGTCTATATATTAGTAGCTTCTGTAATCACTGATGAACTGCAACCATCTGCAGAAAGGAGAACTTTCTGTGTCCAGATGAATTTTACAATATGTGTAGGAGCCACCCAGCAACAAGGGTCAGCCCAGCCAGCCACTGACATCTATGCTGAAGCAGTTTCATGGAACTGGTGGCATGTATAGCAAACCACAGCCTGCAGAGGCAAAATCTAGAGTCCAGGTTGGCTTTTCTCTGAACTTTTTATATATTAGAAATAAATAAATGACTCCCTAATGTTTTTTACCCAAACATATCACAGATATCCAGGGACATGAAGTGGAATATTGTCCTCTGAGAGCGCCTCAGAGGCAGAAATACCACAAAAAAAATTAACTAAGACTCAAAGAGAGTAAAGACAAAGGAGAAAGAAAATAAAGCAATAAAGTTATTTAGAAGTGAATGTGGCAGAAAGGAAAAAAAAATGCACGGTAAAATCCATCTGACCATGAATAAGTTCTGTTTCCTCCCAGTGTCCAGTGAATTGCAACATCCCCTGCCCACGTTTTTCCTACATGTCTTATCTGAATTCTGCAGCTTTACAATGAGCTCTTTCTTGTGTAAGGAATCCAATTGTCTTGAGAGACGACTACAATTTGGATGGCAGTGGTTAAAGTCCTGAAGTGTCTGTGTGCCTACCACAATACAGAGAATCCAGAGTCACAGCTCAACATAAGCTGAACATGTTTACCCCTTGTAGTAGCTGAACTTAAGATCACTAATAGAATCGTTTCAGCTTTTTAAGAGCTATACATATGTAACACTTAAGCCACAACTTTTGCAGGCAACGCCTTAACTTCACTATAATAAAATGTATAATATATTTTTTAAGCATCACTTTATATAGAGCAAATTTCGTTGCTCTCCTGTCAGTTTCCACTGATATGTGTGTGTGCTTTTCAAATAACAAGGCAGACGGTAATAGCGAGTTTAAAAACAGAGATTGCATCTGACCCACTGTCCTTTTTTACTGTTTTTTTTTTCTTTGAAAAAATTGCTATACTTCAAGTTATTATTTTTTTTTAAAAAAATGCATTCTTAGTGGAAGCAAGCTTATTAGGTGACATGAGAAACAAGGAATGAAATTAAACTGAAGGCAATGTAATCCACAGAGGCAGAGAGAACCGGTGTTCTGCAGGCAGAATCTTCTCCTCTCCTACTTAACTATTTATTTTCAGGATGCATATCTCTCTAGTCTTAGACCCTATCACTCTGGTAGTGATATCACTTAACATAAACATGTTAAGTGAAACAAGAGGGGGGTTTTTTGCCTCAAAAAGGACAAAATTTATAGAGATTATATCTGCAGGATTTCCCTTTGGTTTCTGTTGAAATCATAATTACAAGTGATCATATAAAAGTTTATCAACCTTCTTGGTGGTGCTAGTATAGATGACAATGAATGGGTTTGATTTGGTTTGTTATATGATTCTGTATTTGGAACATGTAATGTCAGATGTTCCCATTTTCTCCTGAATTTACATGCAGTCCTATTGTCCTTCTCATGTGAACTGCAATACTTTCTTCATTAGCATATGCTGTTAATATGTTCGTTAAATTCATGTCACATTGTAATTAATCTGAAAATGATGTCATTTCTGCAGAACCTACAACCTCATTATGTTCACAGTATGTATATCACAGCCATGTTATTTCTGAAAGAGGTATGCCTCTATTTGGTTATTAATCAAGGGGTCATTTCTGCCCCATTTACAGTGATTAACTCTTTACGTAAAAAGAAATCATTCTGAAGACTTGGAGTAAGATACAAGCACTAAAATTATTATATGCTTTAAGAAAAAAAAAGTTGCATAATAACATTTATTTATAAAGCACATTTAATAATCCATAAAAAAAAAAAAGAAAGACAGGTTAGATTCAGCACATTGAGGTCAATATATAAAGCTGAGCAGGATGAAAAACTTAGGAGTAGCCAGTAACTATGAGTTTCCAAACAGAGAGTGATATTTGATTTCTAAAGAGTAAGATGATGGTGAATCTGATTTTAAAGTCATACTGAGCAAAAAAATTATTTGCCTGTGAATAGCTGTCCATATTGTATAGATAAATCAAAATTATCCTAGTCAAGTATTGCTAAAAAATGCATGTTTAGTCTCCAGATCAGTACAACAGATTTCAGCCCACTGTTTCATTTTCAGCAATTTGTAACAAATTAAAAATACAGAAGACTATCTTTCCTTGTAGGTAAATGTTATCCTCTCTAATTTTTTTTTTTTTTTTTTTTTTTACAACAGTACAATTTGTTTTTCTTTTAAAATGTAAACAAATGTGCTTTTATGTCAGATTTTCCAGGGTGATTTACACCAGGTGTCTATTTATAAACGTAATCAAACTTACCGTCATCATAAAAGAAGTCTCTCATAGGTGACTTTTGAAAATTAGGAGAAATAAACTAGGATGATCAGCTATACAAATACTAATAAGAAATTTGTGATCATTAGTGGCAGGGATTAACATATAGCAGGAATGCAACAAAAATTCCCAATCTGAGTGATACCAAATACCATGACTTTCTGCGGGCCCAGATTTCACACTCAGCATTTGGCATCTGAACAGCTGATTGCCAGTCTATCAGCTACTGCCCATGCAGATTTCATGCTGCCTCAGGTTCTGGGTCCTTCGGAGGAATGCAGCAAACAGAAGGCACGTTCCAAGAACTACACCTTTAGTTTTTCAGGAGCAGCATAGCAACAGCGATCAAAGGAGCCATTAGTGAATAAACGTATTTTAATAATTGATACTATGGCGCTCTGTAAATATTGATAAGATACTCACTTTAGTAAAGTGTTTCTGAGAAAGAGGAAGACCGAATGATAAATTCTGGAAAGGAAGTAATGCTTGGCAAGGTCCTTTTTAACTTCTTTTTCAAAAAGATGGATTAATCAAATATATAGTAAATTTCATTTTTCTTCAGAATTAGAGGGATGGAGAGTTTAGGCTGCAGCCTGCTCGTAAGAACAGTGTGGCTAACAAACTTAATAGTTCTGAGAGAAAACTCAGCATATTTATGAATGGGATTATTGGTGTGGTTGCCTGCCGCAGCAGGGAAAGGATTCACTGCCCCCGGAGGCAACTTTCCAGTCCTGTGCCAACTCATATGATTATTTAGATCCTCTAAAAAGTCTCTCTGAAGCCCTGTAGCGGCACAGGGAAAAGGAGGACTGATGTTTCAAAAGGTTGCAGAGGAAGGTGGGGTGTGAAAGGAAGGAAAACTTAAAAAAACAATCAGGGGGTGCATCCTAAAGGAACACTTTTTGGTTTTTTAAATGTAATTTTGATGAATGTATTCATGTTCATTTTTAGAATGAATTCTGCGCTGATGAAACAGTACAAATACTTGTATTTCAAGCAATCAGAAATATCTGTTTTCCCTTTGCAGTAACAAGTTCTGGCACAAGTCCGTGTCAACTACAGGTATAAGATGCATTTCTGCAGAAAGTTAATCTGTGTGTATTATTTAAACCATAAATGATAGAAAACGTACTTCTGCGCACTAAACTCATGCACATACCCACACAAACAGCCACCTAGCTGGGTGCACATAAACCAGCGCGTGGGGGGCACCGTCCCTATGAACATCCTGCTCTAAGCCGCGGGGCGGGCCCGCGCTCGGCCGGGGCTGCGGCAGCGCGCACTGCGGGGCAGGGGCCCGGCCCGCACCGCCCGGAGGGCCCCGCTGCCAGGCAAGCAGCACCCCGGGCTCAGCACCCCGCAAGGCGGTTGCCCTGTTGGTACCCGTTCCGTTGCTGGTGGCCACAGGAACCGTCGGGGAGTCAGGGGCTGAGGAACGGTGGTGTAAGGCTTCTCTAGATGTTTGTTTACCCATTGGGATAACTCGAAGTCCGCAGATAATTTAGCAATATTGAGGCTGGTGCACGCACTAAACACTTCGTCGGGGGGATGAGTTACAGCTCCCTGCTGTGTGACCGGTACTTTTATTCTTGGGAGAGTTGGCAGAGCGAAGCGGACTGCTTCGGGTACCAGGGCAAGATAAGGGAGCGTGTAAAGGCATGAGTGCGAGAACAAAGGAAATAAAACCGGGGACGCGAACAGGGGTCTGGCAGGGAGACGTGCCGCCGCAAACCCCGGCCGCCGCGGGCAGAGGGGCGGCGGCGCGGGCGGCGGGTTTCTGCTCCCGGGAGGGACGGAGGCCGCTCCCTCCCGCGGCCCCCGGCCCAGCCCGGGCAGGACCCCCGGCGGCTGCTCCCCGGCCGCGCCCGGGCGGTCTCCCGGCCTGGCAGGGACCGCCCGCCGACTCCGGCCTCAGCCTCAAGGGAAGACCCGGGCGCGGCGCAGCGCCCGGTGCCGGCGGACGCCGCTGCCAGCATCCATCCTCCCGCTCCCACCCGCGGCCCGGGACACGCCGCTCGGCTCGGCTCCCGCCCCTGCCAGCCCGCCTGGCCTCGCCTCCCCTCCCCTCCCCTCCCCCGCCCCCCTCGCCGCTCCCGCCGCCGGCCCCCCGCCTCCCCCACCCTCACCTCAGCCGCCCCCCTCTGTCTGGCTCCCCCCGCTCTGTCTGGCGGCCCCCCCCGTCCCCGCCGCGCTTCTCGCGAGAGCTGGGGATGCCGCCGCCGCCGCCGCCGCCGCGGAGGGGGAGACACTCGGGGGGAGCCAGTGACGTCGGGAGTTTTCCTGAAAGTCAATAACGAGCCCGGCGGAGGCGGCGGGAGGAGCCGAGAGCGGGGCCCGGGCGGCTCCGGGGTGAGTGCGCCGGGGGGAGCCGCCGCCGCCGCCCTCCTGACCCCGCGCATCGATGCTGCGGCCGCGCTGCCCGCCCGGGCGCCTCCCTGCGTAGCGGGGCGCGCAGCTCCATGTAGCCGCCGCCGCCGCCAGCGCCCTGGGGCCGGAGCCGCCTCCTCCCGCCCCCGCGGAGACACCGGCCGCCAGGGACCGCCGAGCCCGGCGGGGGGACAGGGGAGGAGGCAGCGGCGCCCTCCCTCCCCTTCTCCCCCCGGAGCCGCCGCCGCCGCCGCCTTCCGGCTCCGCAGCAGCGCCCGCGGCGCCGCCGCCTCTGCAGGTACGGGGCGGGAGGGGCCGGGCGGCGGCGGCGGCGGGGCGCTGGGGCGGCGGCGCGCTCGGGGATGCGGGGCGGCGGCGCTGCGCGGCCGGGGGCGGCGGGGAGCGCGGGGCGGAGGCGCCCGTGGCCTAGCGCCGGCGGCGGGGCGGGAGGGGAGGGGAAGGGAAGGGAAGGGAAGGGAAGGGAAGGGGGGGGGGGGGTCGCCCTCCTGGCGGCGTGGGGCTGAGGTGGGGAAGGGCGGGGCGGGGGGAGGGGGCGTTTCGGCGGGGAGAGGTTATGTAACGGGGCGGGGGGGAGGGGGGCTGGGGCAGGGGTAGGGCAGGGCAGGGCGCGCGCCCGGGGGCGCTGCCTGCGCGGGCGCGGGGCCGGCGGTTCCCACGCGGCGGCGGCCCCTCCCCGCCGGGCGCGCGCGCCAACCCCCTTCCCCTCCCGCCCTCCCTCCGCATCCCCCCCGGGCTGTGCGTGCGCGGGGGGCGGCTGCGGGGCGGGATGGCGGGGCTGGGAGCCGCGGAGGTTTTACCCGCTGGGAACTTCTGTGCGTGCGTGAGCGTGTGTGTGTGTGTGTGTGTGTGTGTGCGTGTGTGTGTGCCCGCGCCCGTGCCCCCGCGCTCGGAACAGCAGCGCGGCCGGCGGGCCGCGGGTGGCAGCGCCTCGCGCAAGTGATGGTGATGATGCTGCAGCCGGCGGCGGCCCTGGCTGCAAGTAAACAAACCGGCCCCCCCTCCCCCGCCCTGCGCCTGCCCCGCGCCCGCCCCGGCCATCATGGAGGCCGCGGCCCACACGCCGAAGTTGACGCGCAGCCGGCTGCGGGGGGCTGCGGGGCGCTGCCGGCCGCGGTACCGCGCGCAGGTGGGGCCGGGCCTGCGGCGGGGTCCGCCCCGGGGTGGGGGGTGTCCCGGCAGGTGTTGCTGCGGGGCGGGGGACACCGAGCGCGGCGGCGGGGGGGCGCGGGGGTCTGCTCGCACCCCAGGGGTACCCGGGTGCCGCCGGGGCTGCCCGTGTAGGGGCCCGGCGGGGCGGGGCGGGCGCGCCGTGCGGGTCTGTTTTGACAGGTCAGTGCAGCCCCTCTGAACAAAAAGTTACTGGAGCTCGCCGGTATATATTGCGGTTTAAATGCAAATGATCGTGATGTAACGAGCAGTAACAGGCTTATAGGCTGTTTGGTGCCTTTATATGAGCTGCGCGTCTTAGTTTACTTTTGGATGGGAATCTAAGAGGCATGAAATAGCCAGCGATGTTTCTTTCACGTTCCCCTGTGATACGTTATTAAAAGGGTGTATGTGAAAAAAATAAATAAAATAAAACCCCTTGTTTTCTTACAGCTGAAAAGGAATAAACAGTTTCATCTCTCTTGACCTTTATTCTAAATCTTTTTTCTTTAATGTGATTATTAGTTGACTGGCTACTTGTATATACGTCATCGTTTTTCTGAAAACATGGCTCCAACTTGAGTCAGTTAGCCTCTGTTTAGGAGTTTTATTATGAAAATTATGATATACCTGATACCTGCATTGCCAGCTTTTTTCAACACTGAAGAAACTTCCAGCAGTCTCTTCTGCTAATGTTTGTTTAGGTTTCACTAAAATTTTGCTGATAGGCAAACGTGGTTCCCCACATTTTGCGTATGGAGGTCTTTACCTCTCAAGGCAAGAAGCATGCAAATGAGTAGGCCTAAACTTCTGACAAGTGACGTTTTAAGCCTGAGCTCTTGTTGCTGCCAGCTGCTGTATAGGCCACTTCTGGCTGTCCTGCACTGGAATATGGAAAGAGTGTACATGAGATAGGGATGGAAGCTTATTCAGACTTTTGAAGTAAGTGTACTACTTAAGAAGATTCTATTTGTAGAACTGTTTGTTTTTTTGACAGGAGCCTTTAAGTTGACCCCAATATCTTTAATTGGATTGGATTGCTAATTATAGTCCATGTGGATATATTTTGTTTGGATACAACCAGTAAGTCAAGTTCAAATAAGGGCCAAAGAAAAACTGTGGAGATAAGAAAATGTCTCTGTTTCCTAAAAGGCTATACATAATATTTGAATAATTATTTTTTTCTCTTAATGTAAGTGCGTGGTATGTGTGTATGCACAGGCAATATTAACAAGATTGTCTTGTTTATTCCATGGTGCATTCCTACTTGTTCTAACTAGGTTTGAATGAATTCAGTAGTCTCCTTAGTTTCATAAATAAGTTCATAGAAAGCAGTATTTTAGTGTCCTACTCCCTCATTTGTTTTGTGTTTTTGGGCAAGATAATGTGTTGTTAAGCAAAATGCTGCAATTCTACGGGACGTTGATGACAATTCAGACAGGTACTAGTTTTCACTTTGCCCCAGTTGAAGAAGATAGAGTTTTAAGGATTGGGTGGCATTAATTTGCACTAGAAAATGTTGCCTTTTTGGCACTGTAACAAATGCTTTCTGAAAGGGAAAGTTGTTTGGTGGGTTTTTTTAAGCTTAACCCAAAAACACTTACTAGAGCTTTACTATTGTTTGTAACCCAGGCTTCTGTTTGCAAGATGTTACCAGAAACCATATCTTGACTTCTGACTACAGTTTGAAACAGCATGTGTCTGAAGTTTGTATAATAACTAAAAGATCCTTCAGACTACTTGGAATTTGCCTAGCACTGATTGATTGAGTGTCCTTTCACTTCCTGGGTGCTTTTTCCCAATTAAAGAGACCTATTGAACAATCATTTCTGTACCCAGGAAGCATTATTTGGTAAATAACTTTGAAATACTCTTTTGGAAGGTATGACACCTTTACTACAGCAATTTGTGTTAAAATACATTAGAAATCTCTGTGCTGTTCTTAGTATAAAGAAGATAGTTTCTTGTAACAGGTTATAATTTCATTTTGTGCTGTTAATGCAACAGAGGAGGTGGGGTTGGTGACACAGCTTTCCTATAGTTTTGCAAGAGACACTCAATATTCTTTGGCATCTTTTATGGCTTGGGAATACTACTGGTTTTAATTGACGCTGAAGAGTGGAAGGACATTGAAATACACCAAGTGAAAACTTTGTTGTACCATACTTCCATTTTGATATGGATAATGCATAAATGAATTGATTTGCTTTAAAAGTAATGTTCTGTACTGTAACTGTATGTTTTGTAGGTATGTTAGTTGTTAATATACCAGGAGCTCTCTGTTCTCTTGTTCCCAAGTAATAAACACTCTGTTCAAAATGTGCGGTGGTCCCTTTGTCAACAACAGTAACAATTCAAGAAGAGGGGAATAGTTAAATGTGTGCACCCATTTAATTTAACATTAAAATGTTGGTTTTGTTTTCAGTATTTGTATGAAATTTACAACCCAGTTATTGTTTTAAGTACTGTGTAAGAGAAGACTGCCAACTTAAGTGCCCTTTAACACTTCTCTAGAATATTAGATTAATTTGTCTCATCTCGGGTTCTCGTTCTGTTAGGATATGCCCTGTAAGAATACCGTGGAGGGGGAAGGGGATACTTTCTAGCACGTTATGTACTTCAGGGAGTTTCACATTGCTCGTGGTGAAAGGTGTGTTTTCAGTGAGAATCTCTCCTGTCAACCAGTATGTTTCCTCTTGTTTGTACAGAAGGGACTTTCCCAGTGTGTCAGGGTCTCCTTGGTAAATATGTTGCACTAGTTACTCTTCTTTGCAACAAGTTGCTGTAGCATAGAAAAGATTGTTTTCTAAAGGTAAGTTACATAGTAAATGGAAAAGGCGGTTCAAAGTGTTTTTTTAAAAAAAGTGTTAAAGCCAGAGGAACAAAAAACTAGGGCAATTAATAAAACATTCAATGTGAAAGTTAACTTTTTAGTGTTTTACATAGTGTAAGTAGTCATTAAAGTTTTGGTTTGTATTTTCATCTTGACTAATTGTATGAACAACATTCTGGGCTACCTATGTGAAGAGAAGAATTTATAAATGAGAACTATTTAGACAGATCACTAATATATACTAATAAAAAGACTGCAGAAAATGTAAGGATGTAGTAGTTGGTTATTTGGCATTTTGTCCTTGTTCCATAGCTCTAGATCAACAGTAAGTATGGGCATTCAGGTGGTTTTGATGGGTGCCATGGATTTCAAACAGATTCTTTTTGTCTTTATTATGTAAAGGTGTTGTTCAGGTGTAGTAGGAAGTTGTGGCAAAGTTAATACTTCCAAGAAAATACCCCCAGGATTGAATGTCATTAAATGTTACTGTCAAGGAGAGTAAGCATTTTTGGCTTGTGTATCTGAAGATGCTTACTTTTGGTCACTTTAAATGTTTCTTTGATTTTTGATACTTTTTGTGTCAACGCTTATTATGATTAGATTAAATAAATTTGTATATGTTGAGTCCATCTTGATCAGTCCTCTTCTTCTGCATGTTTCTATGTGAATGTCTAGGTGTGAGTCATACTGATCAAAAATAGCATTAAGAACAAGTTTTTGCCCTGTGATTATTTTTTTTTTCCTCTGTAATATCCTGACTAAAGAACAGTAGTAATTTTTAAATTCCCTTAAGAATGCAGCCAGGACCTCAATATTTCTTATGCATGTCTGAATGACTTGACAGCATGGTTTGTCAGACTTCCCTGCATTGTCCATGTGGTAAAGTTATTTGAGTGCAGGAGCAGAAGTGAAGAGCCTGCTTCAGCTTCACTGAGATCGATGAAGGCCTTACCACTGCCTTTTTGTAGGTGTGGAATGGCAGTGCCCGTGCTGATTTAGCACCACAGTATTAATACAGTATTTCTCAGTTGAGTCTCAGTATTCTTGCAAAACAGTTTCTACCAACACATATAATTTTTTTCCCCTAAGCATTTAATGTGCTTCTTGAGAGATGTGATTGGTGCAGCTTGCCTTGTGAGATTTTCTTAAAACTGTTGTATCTTTTTCTAATTGTATTGATATACTTTGAGGCAGAGAGTTAGTTGTATGTGTGAGTTTCATGTAATCTGGCTTTTTGTATAACATTTGCCAAAGACCTTCATCTAGTGAGCTCTGAATCTAGCCTTAAATGTGTGTAAGCAATCGTATACCTTTGAAAAATACACAGTCTTCATTTAAGGTTGTAGAGATTTCCTTCTGTCCTTAGGAAATTCAGATTTCAAGTTGATGAGAATAATGCTTTTTGAAAGTGAACAAGAAGATCCAAAGGTTTTAGGTTAGAAGTTGATTATGTTCTAGTCATATTGCAGTGTCAGAATTTGACAGTTAGGAGGTTCAGCAATGTTTCATTGCTTGTAGGAAGGAATCACAAAGCTCATTCTTATTGTTGCAAGGCAGTTCAGATTTCAATTTGTTCAATATCCAGATAATAAATAAATCTTACTATAAGAGTTTAAAAGAAAGCTAGTAGATATGTCATTGAACTTTTTCCATCTTTTATATTAGTAGTCTGAGAACACATCTTTATCTCAGTACTTTTCTTCTTGTCACTTACGGCACTTCACATATTTCTGATTTTTTATTATCTTCAGCAGTGTGCTCAATGTTTTATACACAATATGATGTTGTGCTGCAGAAAAGTTACTATCATACAAATAAATATATGAACTTAACAAAACTTTATTTTGTATCTCTTGAAGATATCTTTTAAAATCCCTCATCTCAGAATGAAGAGGAATTTCTAGGCTCTTTGAACTTTTGAAAATTAGATTACCTTTTTTGGAGTATTCTAGACACAGAAAGCCAATTTTAGTTTTGTTTTAAAAATGTGGAACTTGGGTTTAATTTTGCTTGGTTATTTGAGTCATTACTAAACTATTTTTTTCGAGGGCAAAGAAACTTTGTCTTAAAAAAGGCAAGAATTAGTTTTCCTACATTAATCCTTAGCAAGTTAAAGTTACTACATGTATTTTGAAGTGTTGTGTGGAATAACGTTATCATAGTTGTGATACTCTGCTCAGCTAATCCTTGATTTGACTTCCTTTAAGTCTCAAAACTCTCCTGAGTTCATTGTCTCAGTAACTTTTTTTTGATGCATAACTTTAGCCCTCCCTTCACCTTTTCTACTTTAAATGTATTCTTTGGTTAAGTTTCAGACCTATACTCTAATATGTTATATCACTATGCTTCTGCCTGATTTTCCGTTATTGTTTTATGTGATTGAGGGGAGACAAAAAGGATTTAAAACATTTGTGTCAAGAAACACAATGCAAAACAATGGGTTGTTGACATTTCATGTGGGATTCTAAAAAACCGATTTAGTTACATTTTAGAAACTTCCTTTGTACCTTGGTAAACAAAGGCAAGCGTGGCTTTGTTCACCTTACTTTAATTATACCTTTGTCCCTTAAAATAACTTGCTTTGTCATTGTAATAGGAAGAGAGATACAGAATGATGGTTTCTTTCCTGATAAACTTATTCAGTTGCAGAAGCTAAATAAAACATCTAACTTGTATATTAATATTTCAGTGTGCCTGTAGTCTCCTAACTAGGTTTATCTGAGCATATATTAGTTATGTGCAGCTTTTGACATACTGAAAGTGAAAATAGAACGCTGACAATAATAAGGCACAAAGCATACTCGTAAGCGTGCTTTAAAAAGTCAAGGGCTATGAAATAAAGTTGTTAGGAGTACAGTTTTGGTACCAATATTCTTAAAGACATTGAGGCTTTTAGTACGAAATACAGTTTAAAAAATATTTGCAATGCCTATCACGGGGATATCAGAATTTTTTATATTTGTTTTAAAATTTGTACAGTATGAACATTTCTACTTAGAAAGTATTTAGGGGTATCTTTAAGTGTCTTAATTGTGGATACCTAAAGATTAACATTTTATAAATTTAGGATCTACTGTCTTTGAATAATCCTTTTTTTTTGATTTCTTTGTCTTGTCTAACCAGTTCATGTTTTGTTTTGTCTTTGTGGTGTTTTTTTTTTTTTTTTTTTTTTAAATTGACTCTAATAAGCTGATCAAATACTATCTGCCTGCAGGTTCCTTTTTCTCAATGTAAGCAGTGATAGTATTTAAATCAGTCAGTCCTCCTGAGACTGTAAAAGGGACATAATCCATTCCGCTGGGTTTGAAGTACAACCAAAATTCCAGAATAGGTAGTTTGTAAAAGCCTGTATAAATACTCTGTACTTTTTAGATAAAGCACTCAGCTGAATGTGATTCTTCCATTAACAATATGGGTTAATTTGATTTAATAGGTTTTGTAGCAGTCTCTGTCCTGCAACATACTCTTTTGTGTAATTTTTGATGATGTCTAATATATCCTCTAATTGACCAGACTTTTAGACAACTTTGGTAGGAGAAGAGGATAATGCGTGCATTTTTCATATAAATAAAACTTGGATCTCAGCTTCCAATCCTAAAGAAAACTCTGTTTTTAGTTTAGAGCCTTATCTATTGAATTCCTTGCTCTGTGATTGCAACCGATTCTGGAGACAGTTACAGCTTGTTTGGTTGTCTTGGAGGATTGAAACTCAGATTTGAGAAAACTTCTTAGCGTGATCTGCTTCAAAAAAAGCCCCCAAAGCAGGGAAACAAACATGCATGTGATGGAAGCCACTAGAGGATGACTGAGAGCTGCTTTTTTTGGTAGTGTGTGTTTTGTGTGTGCATGCACAAAATGTTTCAGTTGCCTTTCTGCAAAATAAGGAGATAGAGATGATGAGGTTTGGCTCTGCTTACATTAAGGACCAAAGAATCTCAGTGAGTCAGGCAAAGTGAATCAGAAAGATTCACTTGCTGCTTTTTCCCCAAACATTTTATTAAACAAATGATTACTTGTAAAAAGGGAAAATGGTAGTTCCCTTATATATTTAGAGAATAAGGTTGGATGAATCATTAAGTTGATAATATTGCAAGAAGTTATAGGGATTGTCTCTGGAAGCGCTGAAACTGATTCTGTTGGTATCCTCTCTGGTAACTTGAGTTGGTAAATGTGAGAGTATCTGTTTTTTCTCAGCTCCAAAATTGTTGAAAGTAGGAGCCCGTGTTTATGAAAGTTCTTACAACAGAGACCTGAATCATACAATTTACACTGAATTTATGGGCACTGTCTTCTTTACTCAGCTGTCTCTTGTCACGGGGGAAATGGGAGGATGCCCAGATTCCAAGGGAGTGTTGTCTGTTCTTATGAATCTTGATGATTGTTCACTTACACATAGTGGTTGTTAGGAGTAGACCTGAACCACTGTTTTTAGTCCTTCTTCTTGGAAGGGATTTTTTTTCTTCTCCCCATCCACTGGGTGTGTGGAGGTACCTGACTGCTGTGATGGGCATTAGAGCTTCCTTTTATTTAAAAATACAAGTTGAGGAAAGGTGTCATCCTACTGAGTAGTCCATTTTTCATTTTAATGGTTGGTCTTACAGTTCCCATATGGTAGCATCATGAAATGAGCTGGTTCTTCTCTATATTGCTGTTATTCTTAAAGTTCAAGATGAAAACTGAAAAGGTGTTGGCGAGTTTTCGCCACAGCTTGGGAGAACTGTGAGCCCTGGCAGAGGGATCTGGAACCCTGTTGCATGTAATAGTTTCTACTTTGTTCAGAAAGATGCCTTTGCAACCTCTACAGCTAGGAACTTAAAAGTGTAATATTAGCTCTTAAGAAGTGTGCTGAATTGTTTCATCTAACACTATAAAAGTGGCTTAATAGCTTTCCAAATAAAGGAAAAGTTTTACTATTTTTTACCAGATCCAAAAAATTACAAGTGTTTTATTCACATGACTGACTGTGATGGAGTAAATTTTTACACCTGCACCATAAAGCATGTAGACAATAGATTCTTGTATGTATTATGCATATACATGACTATCTGATACTGTCTGCAGAATACACATAATATACTGTTGAAAAAGTATCTTTCAAGTTCTGTTTGATAACGTGGGGGGAAAAAAAAGCAATCCAACGCGTTCTCCAGTTGCTGGAACGTATATGAAAACAAGTCAAGTTTTTCCCTGTAGGAAGCAGCTGGAATGCAAAATATCTTCAACTTCAGTTCTTACAGATCTTGTCACTATTTCTGTAGGTTCATCCTATAGCAATAAGGGAAACTAAACATTACTATATACTAGCTGCTGACACTAGAAGTGCATTGGGAGAGCAGAGCTCTCTGATTGATTGCTAACAAGTATTTAAGTTCTATGCCTGCTGAGCAGAATAAACATTTCTGTAGCTTTTCTTGAAATAGTTGAACTACAGATGAAATGCTGTTTTCATGTGAGAGTTCTTGTTCCATGTGTTTCAGGCAACTCCTTTACATCTGTAGACAATCCTTTATTACATCTTCAGGGAAGAAGGTTTCTGTATGACTATTTTTCATTAAGGTCAGTTTTTGTCATGATAAGACTCAAACATCTGCTCTTTTTGAGCTTTGCTCAGTGACTTTCAGAGTAAAGGAATACAGCTTTTAGAAAGCCACAAAGGAATTTAGTAAGGGTTAATAGTACAGATGCTTACAAATGGCTTCTTAAAAGTGTAGTGTGAATGTATAACCTTTATTTTCATTAGTCTTTTAGTGCTTTGATTTATTTCCTTCAGCTTCCTATGTAATTCAGCTTGTCTTTTAATTACCTATGAAGTAAGCGATCAATATAACCATGCAATTGTTGATAATTCTACTTAAGTGGTAATATTATGAAAATAAACTGGAGGTAATTCAGTTAGTTTTGTCACCATATTTATCTGATTTTTGTATTTTTGAGGTTTTGTTCAAAATTCAGTAAAGTAGTGGGTGCAGTGGGTGGGATGCAATCCTACAGACGTACATTTGAGATTCTTGGGACACTGGCTGACATGAAAGCAGTCATAGATCAGATTTGGATTGAGTAATGCTAACTTAATTGTAATCAGTGGATAAATAGGGAGCTTTAAGTATAAATTCACTTGTCAAAACTGGGCATCTGCTGGAATCATGGGCATTCTGAATTGTGGTATCAGCACAAATACAGGCTGGGCAATGAGTGGATTCAGAGCAGCCCTGCGGAGAAGAACTTGGGGGTATTAGTGGATGGAAAACTGACTATGAGCCAGCAATGTGTGCTCACAGCCCAGAAAGCCAATCGTGTCCTGGGCTGCATCAAGGGAAGTGTGGTCAGCATGTTGAGGGAGGGGATTCTCCCCTCTACTCCACTCTTGTGAGACCCCACCTGCAGTGCTGTGTCCAGCTCTGGGGCGCCAGGCATAAGAAGGACATGGACTTGCTCAAGTGGGTCCAGAGGAGGCCACAAAGATGATGAGGGGGCTGGAGCACGTCCCTTATGAGGACAGGCTGAGAGAGCTGGGGTTGTTCAGCCTGGAGAGGAGAAGGCTCTGGGGAGACCTTATAGCAGCCTCCCAGTACTTAAAGGGGGCCTACAGGGAAGGTGGGGAGGGACTCTTTATCAGGGAGTGTAGTGATCAGACAAGGGGTAATGGTTTTAAACTGAAAGAGGGTAGATTTAGATTAGATATAAGGAAGAAATTCTTTACCGTGAGGGTGGTGAGGCACTGGAACAGGTTGCCCAGAGAGGCTGTGGCTGCCCCCTCCCTGGAAGTGTTCAAGGCCAGGTTGGACGGGGCTTTGAGCAACCTGGTCTAGTGGAAGGTGTCCCTGCCCCTGGCAGGGGGGTTGGAACTAGATGATCTTTAAGGTCCCTTCCAACCCAAACCATTCTGTGATTCTATGACTTAATGATCGGTACGTGGGCAGACAAGATTATCGCTAATTAGTACAAAGTTAATTTCTTATAGCTTAGTCTCTACCAATAAAATAAATGACTGCATTTTTCATTAGCACACACCAAAATTGGAAAGTACATTAAATTTGCAAAAAGAGTAAAACATATCACAGCATATGCGAGCCTAAGCGAAGTACTGTGTGTTGCATTGCTTCTTTTGTCTTTACAGTTAAAAAAAAGTTACCTGTGATTGCTTCTTAAAGAATGCAATGAAAGTCTTATAGGAAAATCAAACTTTAGTTGGATATTTCAATACTACTGTGCTTACATTTCATTTGCAGAACAACTGCTTTTAGGTCACAGTTGTTTGATGCTCACCTCTGGCTTTGTCAAGATTTGAGTGTTTGTAATAAGAGCTGATACTGTGCTGTGGTGATCCAGAACAACAAAACTGCAGCCCGCTTTCAGACGCATGTCTTAATCTGTGAGGATCTCTTTCCACACACAGCTGATAGACTTGCTTATCTCTAGTTTGAAGCATGCAAACAAAAGTTCTGATAATATATGACCCAGAAAATAACTCTCACACTAATAAGGTGAAGGATGTGGAAATAAATGCATGTTCTGGTTATTTCTGCCATACTAGCTTACACAATACAAAGCCTAAACAGCTAAAGCTAGTGAGGTCAATTAACAGTAATGAAACAGTCTCATGTCATTCCAAAACCTTGTACATAACATTTACTTTTAACTCTTACGAAAGCTTAAATAGTATTTAAGTCTTAAGGCAGGGTGTGCAGTTGCATAAACACAGGTGTCTGGTGTTCTTTTAGACACAACAGGGTATGATGCCGGTGCAGAAGGCTGTGCATCACCTGCATAGGTCTTGCTGTCATATGTGCCAGTGCCATGGAGATGTCTCAGAGGCACTGTATTCAGTATTACTTAAATTTTGCAGTATTAATGAAATTAGCATTCTGGTTTTTACTTTTATGCCGCTGAAATACTGCATGTTTTTGAAAAAATAGTGCAGCGACAGCAAAACTGTAAAATGGACACAGTTCAGTGTTTCTGTAACATCAGGTTGTACTGCATTTTTTATTGCATACCGCTTGAAAAAAATGCCAAGTTTTATTTTGCACAGCACAGCATCCATACAGAAGTAGCCTTCCATCTAGCTGCTGTGTTGTGCAAATACACATTTTTCAAATGATAAATAAGAAATAACATGCATGTGTATAATGATTCAGTTTTTAGCCTGTACTCGGTTGGATTAAACAAGTTTATTTCCCAGTCCTTTCTCCATTTATGCGTTGAAGTTTGCTTCTAGCACAGTCATGTTTGTTTCTATCACATGTTTAAATTTGTTGGTCAATCTACTAAATGGATATGTATGTGCTGCATTTGCTAGTATTAAACTGGTGTTTAATCCTGTTCCATGCTAGCGCTGCAGACATGTGTGCTCCTGTGTGTACAGCCATAGAAGGGTGTTCCTCCACCATCAGAGAAATCCCTTTTCTTGCTTCCCACCCCCTTTTCTAGACCAGCATTATTTGAATGCTTCTCTTTATGTTGAAGGATGGAGGGGAAAGGCAGTCTACCGGCAAAAGGAAACCTCTCCTGCCCTCTGGCTTCTCTTCCTACTTGATTGTAGTGCTATTTATTTCTTCTTCACAGCTGTTAGGTACTCTGGGAGTGAGGTGGTCAGAAGAGGTGGTTGTGGCTTTGGAGCATGGCACGTCCTGTTCCAGGGCTGACTTCCCTTCTGTCCCCTGCAAGCTGAGCTTTGTAGGGAAAAGAGCACTCTTGAAACTGCCTGGCTTAAAGCCTTGAGAGAATGTGTGCTCCTTCTTTTCATAATCTAAACATTGGCTTTCTTGGTTAATTTGTACTCCTAAGCAGTTGTTTTTCTGTTTGGGTACTTGCAGATGATGCTGTTTTTTAAAAACTTCTCTAAGTTAATGATTTGTATTGGCTATAATGAAATTATAGTGGAAGTAAGATGAATGTTATATTTCTGTCGCCTTTACTATTTTTTTTTAATTGAAGCATTAAAAAAACTAATTGCATGGCTGGTAAACTGGTTACTACAGATTTTGACAGTAATGAAGATAACCATATTTATAGTACTTAAGGATTTGGTTTTAGGCTCCTTTACAGAACCTTTCCTTCCATTTTCTTGCACTCTTGATATGATCGATGTAGCCATAATAGAGGAACCACTTGTCCATTGCATGTATTCTGACAAATGTGGGAATGGTTAGAGCTCCTGTGGGTTCAGAGTTGGACCTGTGAAGCAGTACCAGCACCCTTTCATTTAACAACATCCTGTGCATTAGTATGAGAGAATTCTATTGTGTGCATTTTATAAAAGTGCCATACGACTTAAAATTTAACACATTATGCTTCTTTTAAGTATTACAGCGAAGACTAAAAACATGATTCTGTTATGTGGTTAATTAAAAGAAAGGCAGATTTTTAATATGATCTCAGTCAGTGGAAGATATCAACAAAGACTTTTTTGTTGGCTGTCAAGTGAGAAAAACAGAAAAGACTTAGATTCTTTTTCTAATATTTCCTTCCAGGCTGACTCATCAGTAGAAATTGGGAAGAGCTGCAGAAGAGAAGCCAAAAAGACAAGCTGATAACTCAAAGAAATATTCTTTTGAGCTGGGGGTTCAGAGTGGAGCCATCATGAGCGATGTTACCATTGTGAAGGAAGGCTGGGTTCAGAAGAGGGGTAAGTTCTGTCTTTTAATGGAAAGTTCTGATGTATCTATCGCATGCTGTGTGCAGTAGCATTACATGGTTACACATATGAGCATTCTTGATTTATCTTCTGGTCTGCAGTGAGCTAATCTGACCATATGGAATTAATGGCCATTAAGGCCTTGGTCTTGTTAATACTTAACCCTCAGCACTGCCCCTGTTTGTAGGGGTAACTGACAGTGAAGAGGAAGTTGGGCTCTAATTCCCACTTAACCTTGCTGTTGCAGCTGCTGTCACCCATGTATCAGACTAAGTATGCTGTTGTGGCAGCTGGAAGTGGTAGTAATAGAGGTGCACAGTAGAAGGTTGCCTGGAAGCTCTTGCGGATGCGATACTTTGTGTGAAACTTCCTAGATGCCAAAATCATTCACTGTGGCTCAGCTTGTATTACAAATGCAAGTAGTCCCCATAAAATCAACATAATACTTGCATAAAGCTCAGCATACACCTAATTACTTTGCAGACCTGTAAGCCATATGATTAAAGAACATGTTCCTAATTATAAGCCAGTCTAAAGTATGATTTTCTGTTATATATTCCTGTAAATTCTTCAGGTGTCACTTTATAATGTGTCACCATGTGATTTACAAATTTGGGAAGGTTGCTGTATGTTAAGCTTTGAATGAGAAACCTCTAGAAATATCTGGCATTTGTATCATGTAATGAACTTCAGATGAAATCTTCTATGCTTTATGCTGCTCTGCTTTGGGTTGTGGTTGCGTACATGATTTATTTCCCAAAGAACATCATCTCTCTTGCAGAGAGAAGGTGATCTAGATTATAGGGTGATTTATGCCATGAGCTTCTGTGATTCTAGCCCAGAAAGATTTAGACTGGAATAGTTGGAACAAAATTACCCTTTAATTTACAAAGAAATGCTTTGTTTCAATAGCAGTGTGTGAAGACGAAGATCATTATTAGCTTTGTTATTGCAGATTGACATTAAATGTCAAAGAAGCCAAGAGAATGAGAGAAAAAGTTTATTATTCTGTTATTATTCCTGCATAAATTGTATTTCAGGATGCATTATGGGTATTGTAGATGAAAATGGGCTAAACTATGTGATGCTTAAGGTCTGCTTCCTATTTTGGAATATATACTTATATTTAAAACAAATAAATTTTACATGACAGGAACTATTTAAAATTTTAAATTATTTTTCTTTCCCATCTTGTTGTTTACTCAGTTTGGGTATCTGATTTCCTTTTTTGATTATTTAGTATAAATTTCTTTCAAATGCATTAGAAAATGATTAGGATGATCCAAATAATTGTCTTCTATATGGTATCAGTTCCTTCATGTAATATCCCTCATTCTTATCACACCCTGGTATCAACTCTGTGAGCACTGGATATGCATATATTAATCACTGGGGTCCAGAAAAGGACAGTGTACAGTGAAACTCAATGTCTTACTGAATATTTGAAATTCTGAAATGTAAAATAAAGGTTTTCCTTCTCATGCTGTTTTACTATCTATTAATTGAAGAAAAGCCTACCAAGTTGACATTTTGATGTCAATTTTGTAAGTAATTATTTTCTTTTCTAAGTAAAGACACTTCATGATGTGCATTTTTGCTTATTTTAATTAACTTTGAGTGAGTGTATGGTTGGTTTTTTCCTTCTGACTATAGGTAACTGTGTAGGTTTGCAGGTTTAAGTGGGACTTTTTTTTAATCACATCTAATATTGTCCTTAATTTTCTGTGTCTGACTTATTCTGGTTGTTGGTGCATTAAAGCATTCATTTTGTTTGCTTGTGAAAACAAAAGGAAAAGTGCAGTAGTGTTCTGCAATGTCAAGAATTTGTAAGCATTTAATTCAATGTTTATACATTTCATGTAATTACAGCTTCTATCCTGACCTTGCTCTGGAGCAAGAGAATCAAAGCTGTCAAGCGCTTTTTTTTTTATTGTTGCCAGGAAGTATCCAACCTTAATCTAAATTCTGAAAGTTGGATTATGCTCAGTAGACACTTTTTATTTTGGCAGCTAAATATTCTCTCTGTGTGAGAAGCAGCATTGTGGGATTGGGTAAAGCTGCCCTGCTTCCGCAAGCGATCAGCTATTACAGTTTTAAAGTGATTTTTTCTGATCATCCCCACTTGACGCTCATTGGCTCAGTTCACAGGGTGGTTTTCATAGCTACAAACCAGGTTCCTCCTGGAGGAAGCAGAGCATGGGATCTTGTCTCCAGGTGGACACCGAGTGAACTCCAGCCCCAGTGATCAGTCCTTTGGACAGCCCTGAACCGCGTGTGTGGTGCAACGTTCAATCTGAGGCTCCAGACTAAATTTAACTTGAAACAAAACTTGAAAACCCTACATGCTGGAAACATAGGGGCCTGGGCACCATCTGCTTCAGTTGACTGATTTGCTTCTACTATGCCAGATTACTTGGTCATGTGGATATAGCCTAGGAACTTTAAAAATTGTTCTCTTCAGGTGTCAGGAAGGTTTGTGATATAAGGAAAAGAACAAAACAGTCTCTCTCTGTGATTCACAGCCTAGTCAAGGAATATGAGGATGACTTGAAAGTACTGGGATGAAGAAGGGTTTTGAGGAGCTGACTAATAAGATAGGCCATTACAAAGGTGGGTTAAGTGAACTGAATGTAGGAATGAGAGGGGAGGACTAAAAGTTGAGCTGGGGATCTCTCAGTTGAGACTCTGGTTGAGAGAGGCTGGGGAAGACAGTGTCTGTTACAGCACAGTATTACAATTCTTAATGACTGTGAAATGCACTGAGAAAATGTTTGCTTTGTTATCCTTCGTACTGTACCCATGTCAATAATAGAGGGCTGAAGGCTATATGTTTGTAAGCTTTTAACGCTGCTGTTGAGCACCGACAAGTCGATGTGATGCTACACAGTTGGCTTCAATGCTCTGTTTTTCTGTGTGTGCTTAAATGATGAACCCATTGAAGTATTAGTATTTTAAAATCAGCCATCACTCAAATTTAAGAAGTGCCAGAATTGTTTATTTAATTAAGGATGATCATACTCAGGCTTTGAGTAGTCTTTAGGAGAGGAAGTTTCAGTGTGGTGAGAGTAGATGATACTGAGGAAGAGTAAGCTGTTACATGTGAATGGTCAAACTGGCAGAGATGACAGGCTGGAGGTAAGAACTTTGGACAATAGAAGACACAAAACCCAAGAGGAAGCAAAGCCTGAGAAGCTCAGAGAACCTCGGGTGCAGTCAAGTCCCATCTCACAGGTGATCCTGAAGCATACTGGCAGGGCCTGCCTGAGCAAGTAAAGCCGTCCAGTGAGAGCAGATTCAGAGAATGAAATAATTGGTGATGAGGACCTGATATCTACCTACCTCAAGTGCATTTGCAAAGTGAAGTGGGCATTACTTTGGACTGACTCCTGTCTGCTCCTGTGCCCCTTTGGCAGTAGTAGTGCTTGTGGTTTTTAGTTTCATCTGAAAGCAACCAGGTTTGTGCACTCCAGGACTGCTTCATGCAGCAAACGAAAGTACATTAACTGGCGTGATAGGAAGATTTGTCGCAAAAGTGCTCTCCTTATCTGAACCAAAGTATTAATGCAGATGTACCCTGTGAGACATCAGACCTTGTACAAGTGGAGAACCAGCAGAGCAGTCGTGTTAGAGTGGAGTCTCTGCTCAGGCAAGAGAGGAGTGGGAATGTATTTTGTACAAGTGGTCTTATGGTTGTCTGTGACTTACTGTCTCAAATCTAGTGATAAAGAACCAAGCATCTCACGGCCTTGTGTCCTTGTGCTGCTGCAAAGGTATTCTTGCAGTTCACTGGCTCAGTGTGTTTTGTTTCAGGGAGGATAATAATTTTTCTTTCTTTGTTCTGTTCTCCAGTTATTCCTGTAGCCAGATTAGGAGAGAGATGTGTTGTGTTCCTTTGAGTTTCCTTTTTAGATGACACCAGTGTTCTTCCTTCTAATGCATACAGGTGAAAGGGGAGTGATCTTGAAAAAAACCTGAAATACCATGATCTGAATGTTGCTGTTGATATGCAGAAGTTAAAACATGTATTTGACACTTATGCAGTTAGTGTAGGGACTCTGCAATAATTGCTGAAGTGACTTTTACAATTTGGGTTTGCTTATGAGCACAACATTTTGCAGAGTGGTTTTTTTTTTTTTTTTAATTATTACGAGTATTTTTGATCTTACTTAATGTGTTTTTACTGTATTTACTAAATTAAATGTAATGTTTTACGGGGGGATATGTTTTTAATTTATCAGTTTAGAAACAGCTGTTTTTTAAAATGGATGAACATGCTTAGTCTGATTAGAGCTATATCATTACAAAAGTGGGTTTCATGCATATAATTCAGGTGGTATTTTTTCTTTAAAGCTAAAGTTTCCTGAGTTGTAGAGTTGACCTTGTCTGTGGTCTATAATAGTCACAACAATTAGATTTAAGAATCATTAATAACTATGCTTAATTGCAACCTAATTTCTTTATATATAACCTGTGCACAAGATTTCAATTAGTTTAAACATATGAAAAGATTTAAGAGTCTTTGTTACCATGTTATTAAAAGATCATTTGGGACAAAGGAAAAATTGACACAGATGCTAACTTTTTAAAGGACCCAGTTTTAATTTTAACATGTCAACTAACTTTTTCTTTAATTGCAGGAGTAAGTTTTCTTTTTTTTTTTTTTTTTTTAAATCTGGGGAGAATATACCTAATGTCTATTGCATAACAAGATGGCTAAATCATTATTTAAAGACAAAGCAAAATGTTGTCAGTTTAAGTCAGTGCTTCTGTTGTCATACTTCAATTACCACACCTCTGCTTGGGCTTCTGTGTTCAAGTGTGTTACATTAGATAATGCTGTTTGTCATGACAGTCTTTATATGGCTTACATGATATATTTTTACTCAAATTATATTGAATAGATAATGTATCTGACTTGCTTATGGGGGGTGACTTTATTATAATCTCACAATTTTTGATGTCCTCATTTTATCTTGCAATGCTCACCTGAAGTACAGAAGTACTAGTATAATAATTTTATAGAGAGGGAACTAAATATAAAATTTCTGTGCCTTAACCATGATAATTTAAGAAATTTGATGTAATGAGATGGTGGTAAAAAACAGATGTCATGAAGCTTTCCTGTAATGAAATTGTCCTGTAAGCAGTATATCACTGAAATACTGTAATACAGTTTTCACTTGAGGGTTTTTTTCTTTTCTTTCTTTTTTTTTTTTTTTTTAAATACAGCATTTCATAACTTAGTATCCAGAATTGAATTACCTAAAGTAATGTTACTATTTCTAAACTCATAGACTTTATAGAATAAGATACGTTTGATTTACTGTGATGAGATTCACTCAACTGCTGGTCTGTTTTTGTTTTTGCAATTCAGGATATGATGCAGGTATCAAGGGATTTTAAGAAATAACTGTGTGGGAAATATTTATTGCTGTTATATTTACTATCAAGAAGAATAAATTGTGTAGTGGAATAAATCTATTGTTCCAAATAGAAATACAATTGTTTAAAGTGCAAATTATTTACAGTCTTAGGGTAGCACGTTTTCCTTCCCCTCCTCCCCTCACCAAATCCAGAAAAAGAACTAAGTAATATAATGGACATTGGGTTTTACTGTTGAACCAAGACCAAACACATGTTAATTTTGGAAATGCACACTGGAGATTGAGTTCAGGTGGTATGTTTTTTGTTTTGTTTGTTTCTTTTTTTTTTTTTTTGGGGTGGGGGCAGGAATGCCTTGGTTGAAAAATTAATCTCAGAAGTTATGGTACTAATTGAGTGTTATTCACAACCTGTCAGAAATCTTGTTTGCAGATTGTCTGAATTATTTGAGTAGTTTAACACACCTCTAACAAAGACAAATTCAAATAGACTATCTTGAACATCTGCTACACAAAGTAGAAGAAATTTAAACTTTTTTTTCCTAATTGTCTCAGCGAATAGTAGTTTAAGGTAAAGTCTTCGTTGATGAACCACTTGAAACTAAATAAGCCTTTGTTATTATAATCTTTCGACTCTAATTCTATAAAAATAAAAGAAAATATGAATTACTGTGAAGTTCCAGTATAATATGTGAATGTAAAAGAGGCAGCTCCATGAGGACCAAAGAAAGAAAAAATGACAGTGCAAGCTCTTATATAAATGTTTATACATCCCTATATCTAAACTAGATTTTTTTAAGTTCTCAATAGTTAGATATTTCTTTATCATGCATTCAGTGTAGAGTGGATTTAGGTAAATCTGTGAAGTTGCTTGCAGTTGAGCAAACCTCACATACTGTTTTATTTTTGCTTCTGCATGCACCCTGAGCAGAGATCTGTGTATTTAGAGGCTGTTTTTCCTGCAGCTACCCCACTGGGAGAGGAGAAAGGCCCTCTGTGCCCTTCTCTGTCCCATTCACTTTGTAGTTGAGTACCAAGCTCTTCTTTTGGGAATAATTATAACCTTTTTAACCTTACTTGTGTCTGAAGGAAGGTCAGAACCATGAGAAAAACTTAAAATTGATGTAACAAAGATGAGTTCTCTTTGTTAAATAACTGTTTATTCCAGGTACTTTAAGGTAGTAAATAGGTGAGTGTTATTTTTGCAGCTCTCCACCTTGGATTATTACCAGTTTCTGCAGGTAAAGGCAGTTTACTATAGTAATTGAAGCTTGAAATACAAGGTATTTTAAATAGTCTCGAGTTTTTTCTCTGGAATATCCTTGCTGAATGCCAGTTTAGAATTGTGCATGGTTGATTAATTTTTAAATTTTTCAAAAAATTGGTTTTGTTTCAATGTAGCTGTAATACAGCCTGTTTACAGGTTTTAATCCAGTTGTGATTTTGATTGGTAAAAATGTCACTTCTAGATGGAGCTGTGTTGTATGTGATAGTGGCTAAAGTTTTGTGCATGTTCTTTGATTAAACAGATTAGTTCCTACTACTAATACATCAGAAGAGGCAGTAATATATTCAAGGGGAGGTGTTATCCTGTGTTTGTATTAATAGGTTATTATTAACATGGGACATTCGTGGGAGCATCAACGTGTTTGACCTTGATGGTATTGATTTTCAAATTTTTGAAAAGAAGTTGAACAAATTCAATACCTAAACAGAATCCTTGTTTATTATCATCCTTCCAGCGGCTTGTAAGGCATGTTTTTGGTGCTTATCACCTTGGGCTTTGGGCTTTCACATGTCCCGAGTTTTATGGTAGAAAAGTGCTTTTACTATTCCTGACAACAAGTTGCTTGTTACACAGTAAGACACCTAGGCAATGGATATTTTTGAGTATTCAGGACACACTGGCATTACATATTCTTTTACGTCTGTTGCATTTCCTATGTAGTGAATGCTGCCTTACTGCTCATGTTCTGAAGGTTTTCTCCATTCATACCAGTTTCTCTTATTCTATTTATTATATATCTATATTATAGTTTGTTACCCATAAGGGCAATACTGTTGAAGAAGCAAGGTTAACATTCTCTTTTGCAGGGATTAGGGAAGCAAGATGTTAACAATTCATTGTTCTTTCCCTGCTCACAACCTTTTTGGCCTGGCAGTACTGCTTGACCAGCAGATGTTGAAAGTATGCTCTTAGGGAAGACTTTGAGGAACTGTTTCCCAGCTGAATGTTTTCTATTTAATGAAACTTCTACTTTTTACGAAAAGCTTAAATAGTCACACTGTAGTTCATTTGGCATACTGTAATTTGAACTTAAATTAATTTGTGTTTATATCACTTTCAAATTGAAGATGTTGTTATTGTAAGGATAACTTGCTTGCAATACCAGGGCTTTTCATACCTCTTTAAAAAATTATCTTCCCTCAATATACCTACGTGCCAGTCCAGCAAATCTCTCAAGTCTTTGTGTCTTCTTTTATTTCAAAGACAATCGATGTACCTGTTCTTCTCACCTCAGCTAGGTCAATCAGCTTATGCCTCTGTGGGACCCACTTCTTTTATACTACCCCTGCTGCAATTGTCAAAAACATTAATAAGGTCAACAGATGTGACTTGAAACTAGGTCCTGAAGGAGTTTTAAGACTGGACTGAGAAGTCAGAGTTTTAGGGCACGAATATCAAAGAGGCAATTGAGACTGCAAATTAAGATACCAAAAAATAACCTTTGGGAAGAGATCAGGCTAGTGATGATTTAGGGAATGAATAGAATAGGTGGAGGACAAGGAAAGAAGGTTTTGTAAGCACTCAAGTGCTGTCTTGGTTGCCTTCCGTTTTCTTGGAGGAACTGTTGATCATTCATAAGCATCTCTACAATCTTTTGACAAAATGAGTTTTTTTCTCCACTAAAACATCAAAAAAAAGATGGTGGTAGTGCCTGGGATTCATTTAACCTCCAACTTACTGAGAGCAGTTTGATTTTTCCTAAATTGCAGGCAAAACAGTTTTGCTCAGTTCCAGCAGCACAGACCTTGACTTGTACTAAGGGTTTCCTGGGTCTCAGGGTAGGTTGCCATTAGCACATAATATAGCACAATAGCAGCAAATCTGTCAACAGGTACTTAGATTTTGGTGTCCATACTATCTATACATGTTTCCAGAGATTTGCTTTGGACTCACTGTCATATCTGTTCCTATGGACTGAAAGCCTCTTGGCAGTGCAATATATGAGGTGTGGTCACAGCGTAAGCCAAACCTTGTGACAGTTGATAACTGGGAGATTTGCTTCAGATGTATACTCCTTATCTGTAATGTAGGTGTGCCTCTGGTCTCTTTTTTCCCAGTCATTTTCAGTACCATCTCTGTGTCCCAGCTAGTCTGTGTTATTATTACTTCCCTTGCAAATCAGGGCAGTGTTAGATTACTTTTTAGAAATCTTGAGTACATTTCCTTATAATCAGATCATTGGAACTGACATCTTGTTACCTTAAGTTGTGAAGTTATAGTTTGCTTTCTTACTGAGTACTTTCTTAAAACTGAGAGGAAGATAGGAAGTGAATGTGTCAGATATCAGCACACTGGTAAGAAAACACGTTCCCTTTTTCAAGGTAGATTCAGAAGTTCACTTTCAAAATGTTGGCTGTCTTGCCTTTGGGGATAGTCTTCCCAAAAATATTTAGTTACAATATGGTAGCATATTAACCATGTAAAATTAGAAAGTTAACAGTTTCGTTAGTTTTTATTGCCATTTTTACACTGAAATTCCAAACTCTGTAATCCTCAGTTATTCACATTTGAACAGTTGAAGTGTAAAAATTTTACTGGGGATAGGTTCTTGCTGGTCTTTTATCAACATTGTCCTGCTAAGAAAGTTACTGAAACCAGAATAGTCTTCAGAGATAGCTGCTAAGTAGACCTAGATAGCGAGAACACCACCACCAGAGAGAGATCCGATTGCTACTTTATACAAGTGCTCTGTGCTTTTGGTTGTGATAAATCATGGGCAGCTATGTTCACGATGAAGAAAGACATGTAAGATGGTAAATTATGTAAAAAATCGGCCCAACAGTATC
The DNA here is from genome assembly GCF_047716275.1 of Strix uralensis. NCBI lineage: Eukaryota > Metazoa > Chordata > Aves > Strigiformes > Strigidae > Strix > Strix uralensis. The sequence goes on along the minus strand of NC_133974.1, from coordinate 88,798,766 downwards.
TTAAATTTGGCACTTAATATTGTGGATTTTTATCCTGAAGTTTGTCCAAGTCACAGTTTCCCTCAAATAAAATGAAAATAGTAGAGGCGTCCTGAGTGTGAGTTTGTTCATCCTTGTGAAACTTCTGAGTGCGTTATGTTTCAATATTCACGCTTTTAAAAATGTAATAGTTTATATGGGAAGTAGAATGAGTCTTAATAGTAGTTGGTCAGCCTGGTGGAGAAGCAGTGGATTTTTTGGGGTTTGTTTATCCTGCTGATGTGTTGCAGAGGAAGAAGTGAAATCTTAGAGCATACAAAGGGAAGAGTTGTTAATAAGGTGCAAAAAACCCAGTTGTCCTTTATCAATTCTTAAGGTTAGTTTTTTTGCTAGATGTCTTCCAGAGAGACTGGAGGAAAGCTCTGGACAGGGATCACTGGGAGAGTAGTCCATAGGAACATGACAACATCTCTACCTATGCTTACACTCTTTTGACTGGATGAAACTGTGCAGCTGGATTAGTGGTATAACTTCTACACACGTGAAAATATTTACAAAATTGTGTGCTTTCATACGGCATTGATTGCTTTACTTTAAAACTAGTATTCACTCACTTTATTTTGAACTGTGCTGGCTTTTATAATATCATGCCAGTTTGTGTTCTAATACATCGTAAACTTTTCTGAACAAGTTTATTCTTATCTTGAGAAACAACAGCAACTACTGTATTTTAATTAGGAGTTTGTGAACTTGCCCCCGATAGATGCAGTTCCATGTTTACTTAAAACTTGTGTTAAGTGGAAGCTGTTGTTGAAATGGGGGAAGTGTCATGTCCTCTTCTTGCTCAGTTGTGTTGGCACTCGTGCTCATGGTGACATGGTGAATCATACCAGGAAATTTATCTGGCTGAAAATGAATCTATTTTTATTTTCCTAGCTAACTTTCAGATGGATCATTTCCCTGACCTGACTCACAGTGTAGCTGCACAAACAGTAGTGCTGGCACACAGGGGAATGTGTGAGCGGCAGCATGGAGGGGCAGGACAGCTCTCTCCCAGTGGCAGCCCCCACCTTTGCAAGAATAAAGTGGTTATAGAACTGCACCTAAAACTTAGGTTATCGCTATGACCAAACTGCACCACGAGTAGTTTATATTTCAAGATTATTTTCTCTGAAGTTTGTGTTTAGAAAAGGACCACAGATTTACTCTCTGTGCTGGTCCTAAATGTGATTGAATTAAAAAATGTCACCAGGAGGTTAGCTAGTTTCTATTCCTGTGTGTTTTTAAGCAAACAATAATTTTTAACAGAATAGTGACTTGGCTAATGTCTGAAACATTAAGTGGTTCCTTAATCCAAATGATACAGTAGCTTTGTAATCCTCTTGGGTTTAGAGTTTGAAAGCTGTTTAAAAAGAGTATTTTAAGCAAAAAAACCCACCCAAAGCTTATGATACAGATATCCTTCTGAGTTGTTGGCTTCTGGGTATTACTCAAGATTAAAATTTTACTTATGGCTCTCAGAGTTCAGAATACACATACTGTGTTGGTGGACAATCAGTGAAACTTCAGATAATGTTAATTTTTAAGCCTCTTGAGTTTTCTCTAGAGTTTCTGCAGTAGAGTTACTGCTACTTTTGGTAGAATTCTGGTAAAAGTAGTTTTTGGCTGAAATTCATTCTTTGCAAGCCTACTTCTGGGTTTGTTTGGTTATATACCAAAATTTGGAGATGGATCAATCTCTTTATGATTTCAACATGCACAATGAATATTTGAAATGAATTTTTGTTGTGAACATTTGTATTTGGGATCCTTTTGGATGGTTTTCAATCACAGCCAAGATCTCACACATTTAATTTACACCATGTGCATAGGATTTTATGTGGAACTGATGTTAGCACAACAGCTTATGTAGAGCTGGTGAACTTTTCCCTCACTTGATCCAACCATCTTTGCTCCAGAGGAGACAGAGACTTGCTGTTATGTGCAGTAGTGTGGGCAACCATGCTGTTATTAGACCAAACAGATGCATTTCATGGTGAATGAGTGTCATGTTCTCCAGGCACACACAAACACCTTGTAGTTTCCCATTTGCCACAACCATAATGCTAGCTCTCTTTTCTAATAAAAATAAAAATCACAAAAAACCCCAAATAACAGCAAAAAACCCCAAATCAAAACAAGAAAAACCCCAACCCAACCCAGCTTTTTTTAGGGATCCTTTCTAACACTTTTGTGTTCCCCTGCACCCTCTCCAAGAATATAGCTGTAGATATTATTTAGTCTACAAAGAGAGAGTTAGGGAAACAGTTATGGTCATAGTGCTTTATTTGTGGCTGTGTATAGTAGCTGTGTAATAGACTCACACAAGGATGTAAGTAAGTGAGGTATGTTTTTTGTGCCAGCCTCCCAAGTATCAGTATAGTCATTAATAGATAATGCCACAAATGTTGAGTGTGTTGGTAGTGAGGGTTTAAATAATCTGCCATAGATAGTCAAATAATAATAAATATTACCTTTGATAGTAAAAGCTTGACCCACTCAAACGAGGTCACATTCTAAAAAATTCTAATATTAATAGGTATTTTGAGTGTTTTTGAGGAACATACTTCAATAATTAAAGTTATTCTTACATAAGCACATAAAATCTGAATTTGTGTTGGTTTCTTGTAATAAATTTTCCTGTAAAAGAGGTAATTAGTTGCTACTCCAGAGCTGGGTAAAGTAAGGGGGAGAAAAAAAGCTCTTTATTGAGAGGCAGCATGAGTGCAAAAGCATCGCTGTCTGGTCATCCATAGTGTGTCTGACCTTTCCTCACAAAAAGAAAGTATTTCTATAATAAAGTGAGTTTTGCTGGATAGAAAGTCACAGGTCTTCATATTCAATGAAATCAGTGTCACTGGTAAATTGCCTCACAATAGGCATTTGTATTTTTGTAGTAAATACAATCCTGCATTAGAGCTTTAGCGTATTAATAGTCTTTCCTTTCTTGCAATCCACTTTACTCCCTAAAAGCTATCTGTGGATGGTAGACTGTTGATGTCAATATATTTGTAGATGTAGTGTAGAACAAAGTTTCATACTGATTAGATGCACAGTTTATAAAAAGGGTGGCTTACTACAATCTCTGTCTTTTGCCAATTGACATATTTAAAAATGCTCCAAATCTCTTGTGATCTTTGCAGTTCCTAGGAAATCTGTTTGTATTTTTTCACTTAGAGTGTGCATATTTTAATACACAAAGCAAGAAATGAATCCATTCATTAACATTTTAATCTTTCCTCAGAATAGATAAATGTTAACAGTTACCCTCAACCAAGAAATCTGATGCATCGTGATTTAACCAGTGCTTGAAGAATGCATTATTAGATGCTATTTAGAAGATACCATATAGGAAGAGAATGGTGTTTAAAAATGCACCATCTTAAATACAAGTGCTTTTAGTGTACATAAAGCCTTACAGAGGCTTAAAATTGAAAAGATAGGACTCAACAAAGCATGTAAAGATGGCAGTTTCCTTAAGTCTTCATTGTGAGAAAATAGGTGCAATTTTTTTTCAATTTTAACTGCATCGATGTGCCTTTTAAGCTTTGGAATGGTGTGAGCTTCTGTGGAGCCTGGGATGCAGACCAAGTACCGAAGGCAGTAAAGATCAGGAGAACTTTCTCAGAGTCTGTTGTAAGGATAGTCCCCAAGGAAATAGCCTTTTATTGTCACGCCATGCTGAAGAGCGCTTTCATTTCTGAAAGAGAAACATGCAGTCATGGTTTGAGCTTCTACTGTAGTTGGAGATTCTGCTCTGGTTTGAAATGACAAAAATGGAAGAATTAGAATGCTTTACAGGTATTTTCCTTTTGGTTCATACTCTAATTGCTATTGGTTATTCCCAGTGGAAAAGTCTGTCATTAGTTTTGCTACACCTTTCCCTTGGCCACAGTTGTTCTCTGGTTTTGTTTGAAATGAGTTGCTGATAAATGCTACTATTTTTGCATGGTTTTAAGCAGCTGGTAGGCCTGTCGAGGGTAGAGAACGATTGATAAAATGGGAAGGATACAGAGAATGGAGACATTTAAAATATGGTTTAGTTAGGCTGGGAATGGGAGCAACTTTGGTATAGAAATGAAGTTATTATCACTAGATACAGTAGTATCAAAGGAGAAAAAACTGGAGAAAGCTTAATGTGAGGATAGGGTTTCAGAAAAAAATTACTGAAAGCTTACATTGAAGAGACTGGTAATTTTTAATTGCTAAAGAAATCATGAAAAATTTCTGTAATGAAGAAAAATTCTGTCGTAATTGCAGTAACTTCTGAGGTGCTGCAACATGTCCTTGTCCTTCAGTGATTAGAAGATGAAGTTAAATGAAAAGCATTATCTTTTTTTTGGTTTGTTTGCTTTGTTTACAATGCTATCATGTAATTATAAGGAAAAAAAGTCTAGACAAACATAATTAATCCCTGGAAACTCCCAGCTCAAATACTACACTGGAAAGTAAAGGAATACAAGAAGGGAATAAATTTATGTATCTTGGTAGTAAGGTGCCTGTCATCTGGGGATTTCAGTAAGGAGCTAGCATTACAAATTGGCAAAGCAACAGTTTCATTTACCAACTAAATAAGATATGGTCATAAAAATCCATGTTTTAAAGACCAGGGTGTGAAACTTCAACTCAGATATTTCTTTCCATCTCAACATATGGATGCGAAAGCTGGAAATCCAACAAAGGTACAGACATCTAAATGCCTTTGAAAGCAAATGCCTTAGAAAAATACTATGTATTAAATGGAATGAATTTATAACAGATGCCAAGATTCATTAGACAGCTCAAAAACCCCTTGGCTCTAAAGTTATCCAGAAAAGAAGATGGAATTATCATCTGGAACATATGTTAAGAATGAAGCCAGAGCATCTGTCATGGAAAGCATGCCACTGGGCAGCTGGAGGAACATGCAAAAAGCACCAACTGAAAGAGTCTCTCCATTGAACAATGCCTAAGGTAAAAAAAAAATGTGGGATATTTTACCGGATGCACAAGGAGTGGTTCAGAGTAGATAAAAAGTGCACAGGGCATTTTTGCTTTTCATTTTGTTTGTTTTGGTTGGTTTGGGGTTGTGTTTCTGTTGGTTTTTTGTGTGGTTCCCCCCCCCCCCCCCCCCCAGTGTGTGTAAACTGAAGGTTTTGGGTTGTTTTCTGTTAAGATTGCAGATAGTGAGGGATGATTAAAAATTGAAGGTCAGAACTGAGAAGTACAGATTAAGTACAGTACTTAATTGTAATGTATTTCCATTTATTTTAGAATTTGCATATAATTTCTTTAGCCATGAAAAGAGAAAGAAGATTGTGTAATTAAAGAAATCTTCAGATGCATTCCCACTGATTGGCTAAGTCTCTAATAGAGCATTCAGGATTACCTGGATAAAAATCCAGAATTATTTTATCCAAGTAACCTAGCATTACCCTAATGTTACAAAGGTTTGTGTTGGAAACACCTTAGCAGAATTTGAACTTCATAAAAGACTTCTAGTTGAAATACAAGCTTTCAAATCTGTTATCTCAATCTATCTCTCGATCTTCTGTTATGCAAAACATTTTATTAAAATATAGCAATCTGAACTAAGTTTGTCCAAAGTAAGTATTCAGGAATTTCTTAGACTTGGTAAATAGCATTGTTTTGTGGTTTTTCTTTTTTTCCCCTTATGATTTTCCAGGCAAAAAAAAGAAGTCTTCACTCAGTAACATGGAGGCACTCCCAAACAAGTGTGTGTGTGATATGGCTTTTTTTTTTTTTTTTAAATTTGGGTTGCTTGGGTTTTTTCCTCTTGTTAAATCATCTCACTGACACCCAACCTAAGATGTGGGAATGAATGCTTCCTGTGAGAAGTTTGAACAACCTGTTTACCTTCTAGATGCATTTGATGAGCCTAAGTAGTGAACCAAGACTGTTAGTTCCACTTAGCAGGGTAACAAGTTTAGGCAAAGTGAATAGCTCCTCAAACATTTCAAAGATGTATTGGTAACTGCAGCTTTTCTGTTTCTTCCACTTATAATATGATGAGTGTTACAGTGTTTATTTCTTAATGCCTCATAAAGATGAGAAAAGCTTGCAAATGTGATTCAGCTGCACTTATTTGGGAAACGTAATTTGGTTTTACTTTTCTTTTAAAATATTTATAGATATTTTTATCCCCTTTACACATTTGGTGTCGGTGGAACTCAGTTTAGATGCCTTCCTCCCATGCCTTGGAGATAAGGCATCTATCTAGCTATTGTTTGTCCTTTAGAGCCTATGTGGTCACGATTTTCTGCTTCAACAGATTCTGCTTCTGATTTATTGGGTAATTAGATCCAGTTTGAACTGTAGGTAAAACTTTGTTTAACATAATTTTATCAGGGCTGTCCATTTTACCAAATTCAGAGCAGCCTTTGGTTATGTTATATGGAAAAAGAAATCTAGCACACCCTTGAATATCTTTTCTCCTTTCATTTCCATGACTGCTCTTTTGTGTGCTTGGCAACTCAAATTTCTGTGTATTCAGTTTGTAATAAAGTACTTTCAGTAGTACCACAGGCTTAGAAGTTATGTCCCTGGAAATAAAAGAAGTGAAAAGACATTGTGTGGTATACTATTTCAGGTTATGTGTTGACTCGTATTTTGAAATACAGTTGTTCTGTGCTCAGTGTTAAAGATTTTTGCTGAACAGTATGTAACAATAAAAAGTATTCAGGAGCTAAAAATACAGGATTACTACATGCTTTGACCTGTGGTCAGTGAGTTGGCAGGAGTAGCCTTGTATTGTTTGTTCAAGGTTTGTTTGAAGAGAACAATTATAGGATGATCATTAAAAATATTGACATTATTTTTCAGGAGCAGAGGATTAAAAACACAGCTTGAAGAAAGTGTTTTTAAGTATTCAGTTGGATTGCATTAAACAAAGTAGGAACAAAAAGAAAACATTGTATAAATCTTCATTTGAAAAATGTTGAATTCTATTTATTGAGGAAGTGGTTGTCTATGGAAATTGTGTATTTTTCTGTGCATTTTCCTTGCAGTGTTTTGAAACAATATACTACAAAATGTTAATTTAACAGAATCTTGATCTCCTAAGATGAAGAGGCAACCTCTCTGTGTAGAGGATCTCCAGTAAGATGAAGGGAGACCCTCTACAGGGTAGAGGGAGTGGATTTTTGCCAAAGACTGAAGGAAGTCTTCATCCCCCCATTTTAGTGCAGAGTCAAAATCAAACTAGACATACAGGGTAGTAGTTAACGACTAAGAGGAGTTGCCAGGTTGATGCTCTCGAATGAGTGATTCTCTGATATAGAAATTTGGTTTGCATGGACAAGAGTGTGTGGGTTCCCAGAGTACTGCTGAGTTTATGCCAGACTTTTGAATAAATTAGTTCCATAATAAAATCAGAATGTTTCAGTCTTTGCTTTTCTGCTGTGTAGGGTCAGCATGCCTGTGTTATTCTGTCCTTATCCTGACTCAACTTTATTCCTTTCGTAGCTGGTTTGAGGTGTTTTTTTTGGAATTGCTGGTGAAGGAAGACTGACATTTCCTTCCGCTTTCCCTTTGGGTGTACTGTTGAATGTAGTCACTCCCTCCTCCCAGAAACTGTTACCTATAGTTAAGGTTAACATGAATAACAATGCTGGGCAGCAGCAAGCAAATAGGAGAGCCGACTTCTTCCTGAGCTGGGGAACTAGAGCACTGGGTTGGAATACAAGAGGACATGTTCAGATAAAGTCACCTTTTTATTTTTAATTCACTTTAGGATTCTGGTTAAAGTTCAGAGAGAGCTTGCTGCTTCCTGTAGCTGTTTCTGTTGCCAGGATGGAGAAGATGTAGCTTGGACTCTTCCTTTGTGACGGAGTCCGCTTGCTCTGGTTGAAGATCCAGGTGGAATGAGAGGTGCTCCATATTTTCTACAGTAAAATTGAATGGAATAAGGAGTGTAACTTATGTCCAATTAAAAAGAAAATAGAAATTCCCCTCCAAACTCACTTTTCTTAAAATCTAGGTAATCTTTAATTTTACAGTGCTTGAAGGTGATCCATGACTGTTAACAAGTTTGTACTTCTGATGATGAAAGAGTGCTTCCCGTTTTCCTAGAAAAATGTTTATTGAACAAATGGACAGTTGCAGTTCAGTTGCAGTGCGGATATGTGTCTTAATAAGAAAATGGAAAAGTATATCACTTCCTCATTAACCTCACTAAGCTAAGTGATCTAGTACAGCTGTCCTTATGTTGCAAATTACCTACCAAAATAACTAGTTAACTTCAAAACTATTGGCCTGTGTTTCCAACAAGGCTGCCAACTTAGATTATGTATTGATACATTTTTATTTGACTTAAAAATGTAGTGTTGGAAGAAATTTTGAGTGTTAGTTGTCTGTCCCCCATTTTGATGCTGAATCAAAACCAAAAAAAATCCTTGCACTATGTTTGTCTGGGGTGTTCTTGAAAGCTCCAGCGATCTTCCAACATGAAGTTGTTCTGCAACTTAACAAAGTTTAGTTGGACCAACTTTCTAACAATATGTAATCTAAATTTCCCTGCTGATCAGTTTTTGTACTACCATCTGTAGATGTGAAGCACAATTAATCACTGTCCTCCTTATGAGACTCGCATATTTTAAGATTATTATATTCCACCTCCCTCTTATTCTCTACCATATTCTCTGTTACAGGCTAAGCCTAGCCAGTTATTTTAACTGTACTGCAAACTTGGTATTTTCTTAGAAACAAAGAAAAAACTTTATAGTTTTGTTCTCTGAGGACTTCTCTGAATTTAGCTCCCCCCCCATTTTGGTAGTGCTCAACATTTGTAAATGGTGATATTTCAGAGCTTTTTCTTTGCCTGATAGAGAGGAATAAAATCTTGTTTTAGTTTTTTCCCTTGATTTACATACAAAATCTTTGTTAATATGTAGCATAATGATATTTGTCTCATGATATTTGTCCCTTTTGTAACATGATTGCATTGTTTCTTCCCAGATATTTTCAAAGACAATCAGATTTCCAAATCTGGACTTCTTTTCTAAAGAACTCTTGCTGTCTGGGTGTCTCCATATGTGTCTGATCTATAACTGTATTATTATTATTTTTTTTAACCTCTTAGAGTATTTGTCTTGCTCTTTGTTGTTCTGTAGCCAATCTGCTAAAAACATCCTTACTCCAAAATTGTTTTTTCCGTTTTTTTTTTTTTAATATATTTTTAACTCTTCTGTGATGGTTTTATTTTTTGTTGATGCTAAAGATAAATAGCTTTTTTCATTATACCCAAATAAATTATCTCTTCAGTGTGTCTGTGACATTCAACTCACTGATCAGTAAAAACAGAATTCAAAGAAATAAGAGGTGGAGGATTATTCTTCTATCATTTAAAATGCTGGGGAAAAAAACCTCTGAGGCAAGATTAGTTAGATTGGCTTTTAATGAGTGGTGACATCAGAGTAATCCAGAATATTTTGTTTATTCTGGGAAGCTGGATGAACAATACTCAAATACTTTTTTAATCTGTTGATTTCCATCAACTGTGGTAGCATTATTATAATCTTATCTTTTATTAACACATCCTATTACATTTAAATTTGCCACTGGCTTTTTTTGTTTAGGATTTTTTGTTTGTTTGTTTTAATGTATTGTAAAGAGAGTTGGAAATACTGTTTAACTGTCTGTGGCTTTTTTTTAATAATTTGTTTCTGTTTGGGATGTTTTAGTAATCTTTAGTCTTTTCTAAAGAAAGAGATGACCTTTTAAAATCAAAATAACATATTTTTGTGATGTTTTACTCTCCAGAAAAAAAATCAGTTTCTGTTTGCTTATATAAAGCATACCGACTTCAGTTGAGGAAAATAAATATAGTGATATTCTGGATTGTCAGAGGTGATGAAGATACCCTAAGCAATGTTGTACAAGATCTTTGACCAGTGATCACCACAAAGCTCTTGTTTTGGTGTAAGATTAAATGGTCTTTTCTTATGACCAGTACTATCAGGTATTTTTAATAGATTCATACATCATATGAGGCTTACAAAATCTCTTTGAAAGTGGGGTTGTGCTTAGGCGAGATGTTATTTCAGTGTATTTACTTCTGTTTGAGGGATTTCCTTTCAAGTTTGTGCTAGTGCTAATTTTAAAGAAAAAAAACCCTTCCAAGGGGTTTTTTTGGTGTGGAGGGGTGTGAGTGTGTGTTTTCTTTGGTGTTCCCCCCCAGTTTGTTTGCAAAATGGTGTCTGTGTTGTGATAGGCTTGGGAGTGGCCTTTGGTGATCTAGGAGAGCCTTTTTGGTGCTGTGATCTCCTTGACTGTTCCTTTTGTACCAGCAGAGCAGCTTGTAAATGTGGTTATACAGGAAATAAGTTTCTGAAGTGCTTCCTTCCTTCCCTTTCTCTTGCCTCTAACAAAATAGAGTAGGGAGCACCCAGTATGTCCATGTTCGTAAATGTTAGTGTGATAAAAGTTTCCTGTGCGTATCCTGAACATTTAGCAGATACACCTCCCTTTTTTGGGACGCTTGCAGGCAGTCTTCTCTCTTACATCTCTGTCAGACACCTCATATTTTAGAGCTCAAGCAAGGTAATTCCTAGGAGATCAGTCACACGTGACTATTTGCTACAGCACCGTTGTTCACCTTGCTCCATTTAGCAGTCAGTGACGGACCGACCATAGTATCTGAGGCCACTGAAGAGGAGATAATCTTCTTACAACCCAGAACGAATCCCTCAGTGAAGGAGGATTCCTCCAGGTTCTGCCCTAGTAAAAGGTAGGGGTTTCCTGCAGTGGGTAGGCATTTCTCCAACAAGACGCCTACATTAGCAGGAATTTGCACAGCAGATGAAACCTTAACATGATTTTTTTTTTTTTTTTTTAAAAACACAATTTTTCCCATAAAGCAGTAATTTTTGCTGTTAAGTTCACCGTTTCAACTTTTGGGTCTCTACAGAAATGTTTGGGATTCCAGACCTTAGCAGGGAGGGCCTGTCCCACTAAATGCTCCTTTTCCTTTTTTAGCCTTCCAGCCAGTGTTAAGAGAAGCTCCAAAACCTGCAGATAGGCCAGTCAGGTTTAACTTGCTGATCACAGCTGCCCTAATATATGGGTACCTAGGAATACGTAGCCAACAGTAAACATTGTTTTCTGATACGTGTTTGTTCTGATTGCTCAGTTCTTGCTCCCCCCACTCCCAGCCCCCAGCTTTCCCTGATCTTCATGATCTAGGACTTCTGACATAATACGTTGGTAAGCACTTACTTTTGAGGGCTTGGATTATTTTGGAGGTAGGAAGTGCTGTGTAGTGCTAGCTGGAGATATGAAGTTTGGTATACTATTTCTGGGAAGTTACTGTACATTTCCATGTAGAATTCTACTTAAATTCAGTGCACTCTGTCCTCTTCTGATACAGTTTTTGTTGCAGCATGGCATTTCACACTCCTTTTGTAGTTTTAGACTCACATTCCCTACTTATTAAGCAAATTGGGTGTTTTAATGTGGTGCTACAAGTGCTCATTAAAGCTATTTTTCCAACAGCTGATCATTATGTCTCCCTTTTTTGATTTTTTTTTTAAATTTCCTTTTTTTTTAAATTTGAGAAGGCTAGCCAGCAGAGAATTTTATTTCATTTGTTCTGTGTAAAATAGTCAATTCCTTTTCCATTCTTTGTTCTTACGGCTCTTAAATGCTTAGAAATCTGTTTTCAGTTGCTGCAAGTAGCCTAAAAAAGTTTGTCTGTTTTATTCTTACCTATGGATGTAGTTAAATGCTCTGTTGTGGTGCCAGACACAATAAAGACTCCATAATCAGCTAAATTATGCTTTTCCAAATGGGTCAAATGTTTTGGGAGTGTGAATCAGCTTTCTAAAACCTCCTGAATTTTGAAGTTCCTTCTCCAAGAAGCATGAAACGTGGGAATGGAAGAAACAGGGCTGTGAACTTTGGTCATACTGTGTTTTAAAATTTTCATAAACTTATTTCAAAATCAGGTTGTTTTTATTGCATATGAGTGTCCAGTGACCCAAAATAATGCCCAGTTGGCATTATTTTCAGCAATCTAGATGATGATACGGATACTTCTTTTTAATGTGTGTTTTGACTGTGTGCTGCGTGAGTAACTTCTCTGGATTAAAAAAACCTAACCTGAATATTACTTGAGTAGTCTTTTCTTGCAGTTTAACATTGTAGATTTTTTTTCCATGGTGTGTAAGTGCATTGATGAATAAAACGTCACTGAAGTAGTGTAAGATGGTGATACTGGAGCAGTTTTGAATCATGTCCTAATTCACTGTAACTTTGTGGTAGCAAATTTTCCTTTTCTACTTTTAGAGCTCATTTTGATAGGTACAATTTCTTCAGAAAACATACCTATGGGAAGAACTGCATTTTTTCATTCCCTTCTATAATGTAATGTGGGGAATATGGGGAATGTGTTTGAATTAGTACACTTGCAGAAATTAAAAATTGGAAAGTAAATGATATCTTCAAATATTCATCTGTTTTATCATATCCCAGAGACCCTTTGTGGTTTGGTACAAATGTCTGGACTATGAATATATGGTCCTTGTCCAGAGAAATATTTTTAGAGTTATGCTGTACCTTGACTCATTGCTTCATTGCCATTAGATTTGGAAGACTTACTTGAAACCTGACAGAAATGTGGTGATAGACAAAGATAGGAGGTAATGCTTACAATTCCAGCTATCGATGTCTGGGGTGAGCAGGAAGGACCTGAGAAAAGACCTGTGAGTAAAATCATTTTAGTTCACATCAGAAATGCAAATTGTGACTTGCACTGCATTAAGGGAGTATTAAGGGAAACTGAACGTAACTATTAAATATTTGATATATCTGTAATAATAAAAATTTGCTTGTGAATACATTGAAGAAGTTCATTATCAAGCTTCAGACATTGAAATGAGGCTTCTAAGACCAGACAGAATTATGTTTAAATACCTGAGAGCTCCTTTAGAGATTTGTAGTATTATATGTGAAACTGTGAGCATATTTTAATGTTTTACACGTACAGCAAAACATTATGTAGATAAAAATAGGAAAGCCTGTAGTAGTTAAATCAAACTCTGTAATATTACTATATGGTGTAATTGAATGCTTATGTTCTGCAGGAGGTTTTGCCTGTACGGGTCTTTGATGTCTGTGCTGAGCCCTGTTGAGATGAATTTGAATCACTGCCAGTGCATTGCTCTGGTCTGTTACAGCCTTACTTCTTCCAGTGGTAATTTCTCCTTAAAGTTATAGGTTCCAAGCTAATATGGCATTGCGTTTTAAATATAATACTTTAAGATTGGGTTTAGGGTGAAACATAATAATAGAAGACTGAACAAAGGCCTTGACCTTGTAAATGAGCATAGACTCTGCCTTCAGATTGGTACTGGCTTCCTTGGGGCTTGTTACAGATGCCTCCCACCTGTGGCTGGTGCACCTTGTGGATAGAGAAGCCGTGTAGATCCCTGCACCTCAGCAGGGTTTTGCTTGAACTCTGCCTAGGTGACACGTGCTGGTGGCTGATCAGGGAACTTTAAAATGAGATAAATGTGATGGATCAGGCCTATCGTTTTTACCAGGCTTCTGCTGTTACTCTACCTGAATTAGTAAAATCTTTGTTCAGTAGTACATTCTGTGTTCTCTTTCTCCCCCCTCTCTCTAGTCACTAGGATGTTGAAACATCAATACCCACATTTTACATCCAGAAGGGTAGGGCTCCCTGTTTTTCTGAAGATACTGCTCCCCCACTGGATGTATTAACTATTGTGGAGCCTGTGATGTTTACACCTTTGAATGTCTCTAAATATTGAAGTGCCTAAACAAGGAGTTAGGGTCTTCCTTCAAATAATACAGAATTATGTTTATGTATCTTACTCACAAAATTACAAAGCTATGTGAATATTTATATGAATAATTTATTGAATGTTAAAAATGGAAAAGTATTTTTAAGCCTGCTTTTCACATAATTACAAACTCATGGAATACAGACAAAACCATAAAATATTCTTAAAAATGTGAAGATGATGTTTTATTGCTTACTTATATCCACAAAGGAATCTCACAGTGTACTGGTGGTCTGTCTTCCAGAAATACTGTTACTCTAATTCAACCCACCTCGAGAGCTGGTGATAAAAATCTTGATGTGAAACACACTTTCACAGCAGAAGAGTGCAGGTGCAAAATAGAAGAGCAAGCATTTTTTCAAGTGGCATCGATTGTTTTCTCTGCAATATGTAGGAACACCAGAATATTTTTAGATGAAAAAGATTAAAAAATTATCCATTGCGTTTGTGATAGCTTATATGTTTGGGTTAGTTATTTATCATTTGCAATATCCATAATGCTATCTTAAGCATCCTAATTAGGTTTCAGCTTTTCAGAGGGAGGCTGGAAGGCTCTCGTGCAGTTGTGGCGCTGTGGCGGGGTGCATGCAGCACAGCTGCTTTCTGATGTCAGTCGCTATTTCAATGCAACGAAAGTGGGAGAGGAAGAGCATTAAAAAGACAGTTTTTAAGAAAAAAGTGTCGTCAGTAAGCAAATTATTTTTGTCTGTGTTGTTTTGATTAGGATATGAAATAACAAGTAAAGTCTGATTGCTACAAAAGAAATTACATCTGGAGAGTTTAACTGGGGCAGTTTCAGAAACTTTTTGGTGAAAAATGTCATTTTGCCCCGTGCTTGGGAGAACTCTACATTGTCTTTAGTAAAACTCCTGGTAATACCCACATTCACCTGACCTTCGAGAAGAGCAGAATCCTCTCTTCTCTGTTCTCTGTATTTGTTATGATTTACAGTGCTGTGTTCAGACACTGTGCAAGAATGGTGACTTCCCCGTGGAAAAGGGGAATAGCGGCACGGATGGGTGCGTAAGGTGCTCAGTACTTGTTGAGCAGGATAAGCATTCCCGGGTTTGTTTCCTCCCTTTGGTAGGCATCCTTTTGCTATGCTGATAATGGCATGGTATCTTGTGGGGTTTTTCTTGGGGTTTTCTTGGATTTTGTAGATTAGGGCTGAAAGAGACACGGATAATTTCTACTGATCTTTGTGCTCAAGGAGCTTGGTTTCCAGTGTGAGGTGAAAAATGTTTCTTGAAAATGTTTATGTTGGACTGACATTTTCCTTTCAGATACATCTACACTCACACATGGGGCTTGTGGGAGGGCAAGAAAGGTGAATTATTGGCATTTATAGTGAAGGGACTAGTTTTTTGTGTTTTCTTAAAAATAAAATCAGAGAGCATGTGAAGACTTTGGAGGGGTTGCATATAATATAAGAATATATTCTATATCTTAATAGAAAATATATTTTTAACATGTATTCATTAGAAATATAAAAACGGTTAATTAAAATTGCTAATATGAAAAAGATCTTCAGCCACTAAAGAGCTGGACAATATTTACTAACGGCTGTCATAAGATCACTGATTCAGAAGTATAAGGATCCGTTGCTTGAGAATACCAAACAAAATTTTGTGCTACCATTTAGAACACATGGCTTGTGTACCAACTTTGGTTTGCATGTTCATACACTTACAGCAGTCTGAATCCAATTGATTTTCTTTTAGTTTTGTTGCACCTGTTTGTGTGGCTGATCTGAAAAAAAGGGAACTAAGTGATATAATTAATAAAATATTAAATATTAAAATTTGCTTTTAAAAAATATATAGATATTTCTAGCACACAAAATTTCAGTTTAAAAATGAGTTTATGAAAAGTTTTTTTTTTTTTTCTTTGTTAATGTAATGCAGCTATTTCTGTGTTACCTTCCAAGCACTTTAAGGACATAAAACGTGCCTATGTAAGGATTTCTTTTGAAGGTAGGTATGATTTCTATCAGTGAGGTGTCATCTTTTTTAGAACATTCCTAAGGAGATGTGAATCAACACCTGTCCACTGAAGACAGGGAACCTTCCTGTCTTTATAACTGTACTGAAGTGTTTGAAGACTGGTTATTAGAAAAATATTGTGAACTCCATTTTATATTTCAAGTAGAAGCATGCATAGGTGCGTGATTTTCATCCCAGTCTTTTTTTAGATTGGAAAGGCTTTTTTTTTCTAAGTGCAACACATAGGATGAACACTTAAAAAAATTAGTAGTCTGCTTATGCTGAAGCACTGCCTGGAGATGGTTCAGTTAGTTTGGCTTTTGGTGTTGAGGACAGTTACCCCCAAATCATTATGGGCTCTGAGTGTCTTCAGCTGCTGGCTGGAGCAGGTTGGGGTGGCCTGCAGAGCCCCCTGGGGCTGCAGTGAATGGGGTTCGGCTCCCTGCAGACTTGTGCCCCACCGTCAGCTGCGGCTGGTTTAAAGCTTGTTCCTGTGTTTGTGCCTGCATGTGACCTCTCTTGTGCAGAGTCTTCTGTTGGCCGATAATACATCAACTTCTACTGGGGATTTTCCTCCTGTCCAACCGGTTACGCATCTCTCCCTCCCTTTGACTTGGGTGTCCGCTTTCATGAATTTTATGGGAATGTATTAGAGATGCCTGCTTTTTGTCACAATTAGATGATATCAGCTGCTGGTTTTAAAAGGTGTAGAGGAAAGAAATAGGGTTGTTATTTGAGCACCTAATTTCCTTGGTCTCTGTTGTTGGCCGGGCTTTCTGGCAAAACTGTGTTTCCTGTATTTCACCTCATTTGCTTCTTTTGCTCATCCATTGCGCTGCCTTATGAAACATGTAATTCTACTGCAGAAGCTATCTCAAAGAGAAAATTGGAGCATATGTTGGCTGAACTGTAGTTTCATGAGACACCACAGCACATTTCTGAATTAAATATTTTCTAGATTTCTTCTAGTGAAAGATAAAGCTTGCGTTTTGATTTAGTTTCAGTGCAGAAGACATGTAGAAAAGCTACTTGGAATTATAATGTAGGATTGAATGAGTTATGGGGTGGGCGGTAGTAATGGTTTGCTGGTTTTAGCGAGCTTGTCTAGACAGTATTTTTTTCTTTTCATTTTTAATGTATGATTTTTTTGTATTTTATTTATAGTACAGCTGTACCCATGAATTTTCACTCATGAATTTTTCTTTTTATATTGTAAATATTTTCAATATTTATTCTAAAGTCAGATTTGTAGTCTCATATTGTCCCTGTATGTTTGATGCTATAGAAATTATATTTGGATATAATCATGTTTTACTATAATTGGCCCATTATATTTTGTATACCCAACTATGCAGTAGCAGATTTAATTAGAAGTACTGCATGGTGACACCTTATTCTTTAAGTAAGAATATAGATGTTTCTAGAGAAAAATAGCAGAAGATAGAAATAAAGTTCAGCATCCACATCAATAATTTCTGTTTCCAGCAATTCTAGCATACAGAATATCTCATGGAAAGTTAGAATGAAATAAGCATAGATGTATGAGAAGGCAGTTGAATGAATGCTTTCAAATAGCTGTAGCTGCTGGATTGAAGTATTTGAAAATATGTAAACCCAAATAAGATTTAAAATTATTTTTCCTTTTGGGAGACACTTTTTTGTTCTTTCTTTCATTCTTTTTCATTTTCAGTTCAGTTATGGTATCATTGCAAGTGGAGTTAGGGTTTGTTAAATGTGATTACTTTTTCCCTACATAATTTTATTAAAAAGACTGGGTTTTTCTTAAGTTTTGACTTAACTTTGATAGCTTAGTTTATAGAACTTGTAGGCAGTCACAGGAGTAACATAGCTATCTCCAGACCTGTTCAAAAATGTATTCCATTTTAGTGTTTCCATATGTGTGCTCACGCATGTATGTGCATGGTTAAATTTACATTCTAGTAATAAAGGGTAGTTTCAACAGTGGATGAAGTGATAGGAACCTTCCTCTGAGCTTGAAGGAGAAAATAATCAAGCATTGAATTACTTTGTTTACTTTTTATGGTAATATGTTAAATCAGACTACCTTAAAAAGTTGGTCAAAACATGATTGTTTCACCCTTTTTATTGAAAGCCTTGCTTGTTTGATGAACCTTCAGTTGTTAATTCTATGCAAGGTTAATAGCTTTATAGAGTAGTTCCTCAAGAAACTCTAAATGTAAGCCTTCAGCAGTGATGTAACCTCTTTATTTTTGTATGTTTGATGACTTTATGATGAAGTACTAATTTTCTTCAGAGCCCTATGCTGATGTGCCTAATACTTCTAAAGAATTGAAGAAGTATAGATTGTAAAATTAGTTTGGTTTTTATTTATTTTTGTTGATATCAAGACTGAAACTTCAGAGTGTTTTGCAGTAAAAACATTTAGAATTTGTATGCCTGTGTTAAAATAACTTTATATTAGTATTTCTTCCATAGGTAATGATTTATTGGATAATTTTTAGACTTAAAATGTTGTTGGAATAACTTTTGCAGATCACTTGTAACTATCACAACAAAATAAATCAGATTTATGAATGACATCTACCATGACTGTTTGTTATGGTTTGTTTTGAGATAGGTTTGACCCCCACTGCTGGGACGGTAGTTCAGTGTGTGCTGTTAGATTAGGTTATATATCATTGCTTTTTGGTGCCATGTCATTGTGACTTTTCCCCTTATATTTTATTTGGTGCCAAAACACGGAATGAATCAATTCTCATCATGCCTGTGTTAATCTTGAACATAACTCTCACTGTTTTTTGTGAACTGAGGTGACAGCTGAAAGTTGAGCTCTTCTGTATTGCTTCAGTGTATTTGGATCAGCTGAGAGTCCTAATCTGCTCCTGGTCTTTTGTGTAAATGAATCACACTATATGATCTTTTTATTGGAATTCATTCTCTTCAGGTTACTCCATGTTGAGTTAATGTAACTGGTATTTTAACATTGCTGATGTATCTATTCTTTGCTGTATAAAATGATGACTGTCTTTGCGGCGTTTTTGTAGTTGAAAAAGTAATATTAAAATAAACGGTCTTTTTTATTATTAACTACATATGCAAAAAAAGGAACATCTGCCTTCCAAATGTTATTCAATGATTGTAATTAAAAGGTTAAATAAAAGCCGAAGCAAGCTTTGAATTCTGAAGTGTTTGCAACAGCTAGTAATCTGACTTACTGCAGACATTTTTGTCAAAGTTGAAAAAGTTAGAGCTAATTAATTTCTTGGGAGACATATGATGAAATTGTAGGTGTGATAACATATTTGAGTAACATATGGTCGTTATGGGGCACCTTTCTAATGATTGAGCACCAAGTTAAATATAGACTTTCCAGTTTTTTACTTCTTCTATTAGTGGTTCTTTGTTACTACAATTTTAACTCCTCTTATTTTCCATTGTGCATGAAATAGGATTCTTTGTACATTTGTAAGAAATTTAAAAAATACTACTACCACAATGCTGTGCCTTGGTGAAGTTTACTGAGGCAGACAATTAATCTCTGTCAAAGCCTTCTGGTTTTGGTAGTGTTAATTGAGACTATGTACATTTTGACCTGTATTTTGTGAAACGTGAAGCTGTTTAGGTGCGTGTCCTCAAAAGAAGGAGCGAAAACATTTTTGAAAGATTGATAGAAAATGCATGTTGCTCCCCCTGTATGTAATATATTGAATATACTTCAATAAGCTATTGTAATTTATTATGTCATAAAAAGGAGGACAGAGGTATTTTTGGAACAATTTCTCATTCAGTCTACAAAGCCGTAATAAACTGCATCAGGTTTCATGAGAGGCAGTTCTGCTGTTCCTTAGCAGGCTGTATGTAAAGATTGTATTAGAATAAATAAATGTTTTCTTTTGTAACAAAAAGTAATCAGAAGCTTTACCTAGTTTTAAATTACATTTATCTATTATTATAATTTAGAAAAAATTTCAAACTTTATTATTTCAGTGTCATCAAGTGGAATGAGCAACCCGATACATAATTTAGTGATAGTGACACAGGAGTGGGGAAGAAAATAAAAATGTTTCAGGTGAAAATGAGGAACAAAATGGAAGGAGAAAGGGGTTTTTTTGTTGTTTGTTTGTTTGGGGTTTTTTTTTGGGGGGGGTGGCACGCTTGGAGGAAGTAAAGGATGCAAGAGAAAGCTGCTGTTTGTGGTGGGAGAAGGTAAAGGGTGCATGTTGAGGGGGGCTAAGCATGTGTGGGAATTATATACTGAGTTCAAGAATTTTTTTGCAAGTCATGCTTTTGTATTTCAGTATCAAATGAAGTGAAAGGTGTGGGAGGTTTATTACTATAAAAATGACAATTAATTTGGTCCTAAAGGAACTCTATTGCTCATCAGTTTTGCATTGCTGGAGATGGTGCTGGATTATCACAGAATCTGAATTCACAGTAGCTGCAGATTCACTTTTGAAGCCTGTAACTGTTGCTACAGAATGAAGAAGGGGTTTTAAATATTACAAGAAGCATGGTAATGTTTATTACTTGAATGTGGCCATCCTTTTCTCACAGGAGAGTGAAAAATCTGTGCTGATACTTAGAGAGAGAAAATCTCCCATTGCTTGGAAGGAGCAAATGGAGAATTGTGTCTTGGTAGCTATGGTATTAGTAGAGAGGAAAACAACCTGAGAAAGATAAGACTCGGAGTGCCATTTTCACACAGCCAAGAAGTCTAGCACTATGTTGTTTGGACTTTCTTTCTTACATGGATTACATTTCTTTTTTCTTTTAGGTAATTTTTGTAAAAAGGGAGCTTTAATATGTTCCTTGCTTTTTTGTACAAGATGCTCAGATGATATTTTCTGGCAGGCTCTTTGGCTAGAGAAGAGAACCATATCACGATTTCTACCAATGAAATTGTGTTTTGCTGTTTGCTTTCTTTTGGTTATGCCTGGCACTTATAACATGTACTAAGAATTAGTCATGAAAATATTTTCAATGGATATAGTAAATTTCACGTAGAGTTAAGTTTCTCACAACCTACCTCCCCCCAAAACCATCCAGCTGATCAAACTATTTATTTGTTTAAATATTTTTTTCTGCATATCACTGAAGCGTTAAGAGCATGATCACAGATGGAAATAAGTGGAAGCAGTTTAAATTCTAGAAGTCTTACTTGGTTTAACACTTGATGATTCTGCTTTTTATTAAATTAGGAATATTTCTTTAATCTTTAATTGATAATTTTGTCTAAATAAAATTAACTTCGTGAATAAGTTACTTATTCAGTAGCAGAAAGTGATTGAGTACTTGTTGACAACACAGGTAGAGGGATGTGGGTAAGGAAGAAGACTTACAAGGCAGTTAAGTTCAATCCTGATAAGCCTGATATGCCATATATATGGGACGTTTGTATATTTTTATTTTAGCTTGTTTGTCTACAAGTGATATTTGTATTTTTTTTATTTACCTGTTTCCTTACAACTATATGTGTTTAATTCTGGAGTATTCTCATCTGAAATCATCAATAGCATACTTACTATGCATAAATTGTGGTGCCAGATGTGATGAGGTCAAGACTCCAGCTATTCACATATTTAGTTAGTTATTGTTAAAAATCACTGAAGCCCTGAAGGGACTAGTGATCAGGGAGGAGGGTGTATGTTAAAAATCTAATTAAAAAAAATAAGAAAAAAAAAAAGCATCTTGTGGCACATGATGAACTCTCACATCTAAGCATTTTTGGATGCTTTCATAGCCATCTGTAGAGGGAGGATCATTGATTATGCATCAGCCAGATAAAAGAGATCATTCTGATACATTTCTTTCTTTACCAGATACCATTTTACTGCAAAATGCTATTGCATCTTGATCAAATGATAAAACCAATTTTTTTAAGGGGTGGTCATAAAAGCATACTGTATAGAGAACACAAGGTATACGCTACAATGAAAGGCTGAGTTTCTCTTAGTGGTTTCTGATAGCTGTGTAAATCAGGAGGGAGGAAAATCTTGATGAATCACATTTAAAACTACTCACCACCAGATCCCCTCCATCCGACTATTTGTATGCTTTTCCTGCAGCTTCTCTTCTGAGTTGAAACATTGTAAAAACAACTTTGACAAAACATTGTTTTCTACTTAAAAGCTTTGAATGTTCAGTTTAGCATTATTTAGTCTTCATAAGTTATGAAACTAATGGGGAAAAAGAGATATACAAAGTTGCTTGTTATGAGAAACAAATCTGCCATCTGCATTTTTTTAGGAAGATAAAGGATAGTGTATTAAGAATGTACATCAGACCAGTTATGATCTATAACGTATAGAGTGAGCAGTAATTTACAAAAAGAGATGTGAAAGAAAGATCGTCATAATTTCATATGGGAGACAGACATAATTTAGAATAAATTCCTGTTCTGTTGCTGATCACTGTTAGAGGTGTTAGATCACAGCATAAACTTCATTTGCCTGATATAAGCCCCATAATGATTTTTTTTTTTTTAAGGAATTCAGAATAGCAGAAAGCAAGAAAGCATGATTTTTGTATTCATTTGTTTGTTTTCTCTTTAAAACAGTCTTTCAGCTTTCAGTATTGAAATAATTCCAAACATTCAAATGTTAAAATATCACATTTGGCACATGACATTTCTCATTGAGGAACAGATCTGTGTTTATCATTTTCCTGTGGTTTGGGGTTTTTCTTGGGGCTGGGGGTGGAATGTGATAACCGTTTACAAGTTTTGTACTGCATTTTTAAAAAAATTATAGGAATTTTTATATTCCAGCTCTTTGTTACCTGTTGTAAAAAAATGCAATTGCAGCAAATAAGTAAGGGAAATTGCCCATTTTCTTTTTAGGTTTACCTCAGCAGTTCAACACTGTGAAAGGTAGTCATGTATTTTAGATGATGTATGAGCTGGAGCAATTTCTGTTGTTTTAGTTCTCAGTTACTTGGTACTGTGAGTGAATACTGTTATTGCAGTTGCCACTGAGATTGGGGTTTATTGGTTTTTGGTTTTTTTGGTGTTTTTTTCCTGGGGAGATCTTTAGATACAGAAATGCAAGAAAAAATATGGTGTGCCAACAGTTACTCTTTCAAATAAAAACATGAATTAAAATGTAGGTAAATTGTAACATGGAAAATTTACTATCAAATTATACACATAAAATTAAGACTACATTTAATATGCATATGAGGTAGGCTTTCTAATAAGTAACTGTGTGTAAGGGTTCTTAAATTCAGTGTATCAGCTGGAGAATTTGAACAGACAATATGGAATGGAGTTGGGGCCAACTCCTAAATAAAGAATAAAGGAAATACTGAGTAGCTTTTGCTCAGTGACAGAAGCAGAGTTCCTATGCTAATGTGTATGTACCTGTACTAGAGCATAGTCTGCTTTAGCTCTGGGATCTTTTAAACATTTTTAATACTTCACTTAGTAATTAACTAGTTAGCTTTTTAAAGGAGTTTGCTTTGGATGTGATTTCCTATTTAAAAGCCAACTGGAAATTAATCATATCACATAGAGTTATCTCTCAGTTTGGGTTAGAACAGACATTTGCACTTGAAATATGTAATTGGTAGCTGTAACAAGCTCTTATCTGTAATGTGAACTAGCTACTAGAGGGGAACGAAACTCTGCTTCCAGTGGTTTTCACAGCTGTATGCTTCCAGAAGAATGTAACAACTCTGAACCCCTAAGTTCAGATTGTTTTGGGAAATGTACTTTCCGACCTTGCCAATCAGTTTTCTTTCCTATTCTACTTAATCCCACATTCCCTTTCCTTCTCTAGTCATATTCTCCTCTCTTGGTTGCCCTGCTGCTATTCATCTGCACTTACACCTTCTAGATCTGGCCCTCTTCTTTCTCTTTGTTTTCCCAGACCACTGCGAGTCCCAGCTCTTGGTCCATGCTCCCAGCACATTTCTATGACTATTTTGAATTTCTTTCCACTCCTAAACTTCCTAGCCATCCACTTGCCCACTCTGACTGTCTTGTGCTTTTTATCTCCTGCTGCCCCATTGCCCCATTCAGAATGCAATGCATTTGTCCCAACCTGAATTATTCCATGCGGACTGATTCCTTAATCTCTATGCTACCTGGACATCATTAGAGGTATGTCCTGGTTTGAGTGAGTGGCAGGGTTTTTTTGATAGCGGGAGAGGGGCCTGCAGCGGTGGCCCCCTGTGAGAAACTTCTCAAAGACCCCTCAGCTCCAAGTTGTACCCACTTTTGCACCAAGACTGGGACAATTAGCTGCGCCTCTGCGATAACGTATTTAAGAAGGGGAACCTAGGAGGAGTGGTGAGGACATCTGTGCAAACTCCAAGGTCAGTGGAAGAACAGGAGAGGCGCACCAGAGCAGAGACTCCCCTGTATCCCATGGTGAGATGGCAGGGCTACCCCCCCTGCCACCCATGGAAGTCTACGGTGGAGCAGATACTGATTTGCAGCCTATGGGGGGCCCCACGCCGGGATGGGTGACTGCGCCTGAAGAAGGCCAGTACCCCATGGGAAGAAGCCCCTGCTGTTGTAGTTAGGAGCTGGGAGGATTGCAACACACGGGGTTGACCCACACGCCCGTGGGAGTGACTCATGTCGGAACTGGTTTGTGGAGGACCGTCCCCTGTGAGAGGGGAACTGCTCTGGAACAGGGGAGGAATGCCAGAAGTTCCCCACCCCGCCCACCCTGCCCCAAGGTAGAAGAAGAGGCAGGACTGACTGCACCCCCCATTCCCTGCCCTCTGTGCCGCTGAGGCAGGGGGAGGTAGAGATATCAGGAGCAAAGCTGAGCCTGCAAAGAAGAGAGGGATGGGGAAAGGTGTTTTCAAGATGTGGTAATGCTTCTCACAGTCCTACTCTGTCTGTTATGTGGTGTTGTTGTTAGTGTCTGTATTAAATTCCATGTTCTTTTTTTCTTCCCCTAACGAGCCTGTCTTTTGCCTGTGCTGTAATGGAGGAGGTCATCCATCCCTGTTCTTATCTCAGTTTCCTGGGCCTTTTGCTTTTTTCCTTCCCAGCGCTGAGGGGGGGAAGGGGGGAGTGAGTGGCTGCGTCGTACTCAGTTGCCCTCTGAGCTTAAACAAGGTAATATTTGGAGTGCAAGAAGGAGCCTCTGTTCTCATTCAGTTGCCTGGAACTGTTGTAGAAAATTGATGGTCAGAAGGAGCAATTGCAGGAAATGACCTGGTCAGTCCCTGCATCAGGGGAGAGAAAATGGTCTGCATAACAAGTCTTATCTTAGCAGGTGTGAAGTGATTGTGTATATATGTACACACACACACACATATATATAAAGCAATAGATACATATTAAAAAATATTTTTAATATTAATGGCATTTGGGTGGTTCTTCCTACAGACATCTCTGATATCAGGTGAATCCCCTGCTAAACTGCAAGTTCCAAGTCAAATTTCAAAGCCTAGTTACTAGAGCTTTTTGACAGAAGGTTTACTACCATGTTTTTATACAATAGCATGACAGTGTAGCTTCCCCTAATTTCCTGAGAAATAACTGACTTCAGTTAACTTGTTTCAACTTGTATTCAACTTCAGCTGAATCAGTGGAAAGACTACCTCTTTCCACAGGTAACATGGGAATTGGCTCAGGCTGCTGAGATTACTCCTGTTCAAGATGGTGACAGCCGTGCTGTCGTGTGTGCTCTTTCATGCTTTGAATATAGTGATGCTGCCCCTCCGCACTCTCACTCTTTTCTTCCACACGTTGATGAGTTTTACACTGTGAAGGAGGAAGGTAGAGAGGTTGAACAATCTCGACATCTTCTCTGAAAAGCCCAAGGTAATTTAAAGGAACTGATCTGCATTATGAGGTAAAAAGAGTTTCAAAATGCAGATATGAGACTTATAATTTAAGAATATATAAACTAAACATGAATATTCCATTTATTTGACAAAAACATATAGGTAAACCAACACAGAGCTCAAAGAGCTTTTAAAATGTAAATGTGTTTAAGAGGATGCATAAAATGTATACATATATGTAATTATATATTTATTTTCTCCTTTGGAATGAAATTGCGTGGATTTTGTTAAATCAGAGTCTTAAAATTGTTTACGAAGTATAGTTTTGGAAAATTATTTCTAATGTTAATTGTGCAAAGTAATTGGGTAGTGATTACTTCTTGGTTGCCCAAGAAGTCAAAGTAATTGTCAAGATATCATGTGTAAGGTATGGCAGTTAATGTAGGTAATCAGCACACAAGGGAGGAGTATATCTAGCATCTTGTTTGGCACCCTTGAAGTCTGCAGTCCAGATGACCAGAGAACGATGTTTACAGTAGGTGTCACTTGGGAGTTTTCTTTACACAAGTGTAAGAAGAGAATTTGTGCTCTTGGTGTTTGATGTCTGGCAAGACTCTCTAGGTATGTGGTGGCAGAGTTGTTGCTTCCTTTTCTCAACTGTTTCTGTTAATGTAAGAAGGCTGTAAGAGTGAAAAGTTTTAAAAAAAATCAGGCTAATTGATTTGGAAGGAGATGGCTTGAAATGCTTGTGTATACTTTCTGAATGTGCTTAGTAAGGAAGTACCATTTAGCGTGGTTGTTTAAGCACTTTGCTCCCAGTGGAACTGTATTTCTGTTCAAAAGTGGTTTTTGTTGCCTGAGCTCCCAAACCTGCCTCTTCTGATTTTTTTTTTTTAATCCAGTAAAATTTTTTTTGTCTCACTATTCTCACTCTTCCACTGCAAATACTTGTTTAGATGTAAAATGTAACTAAATAGTCACTTTCACATTCATATACTGAATTTTCTAACATCTGTTTAAATGTGCAGTTCTCGTCTCTTTCGGTTACTCTCATGATCCTGATCAAATTCGAGATCATCAATGTTCTGCTTTCTTGGGATCAGCCCCTGATTGTCACAGGGTT
This sequence comes from Strix uralensis, assembly GCF_047716275.1. Lineage (NCBI taxonomy): Eukaryota > Metazoa > Chordata > Aves > Strigiformes > Strigidae > Strix > Strix uralensis. The sequence goes on along the minus strand of NC_133974.1, from coordinate 88,772,115 downwards.
TCTCAAATAATGATGCCCCTTCTTAGGAAGCTTAAGTTGAGAATGATGAAAATGGAACAAGACCTAAAAATCTAAAAGGGGGATTATATTAGTAATTATAACTGTGGTCCTAGTTGTTTGTAAAGATGATGATATTTATACTGGAACTCTATGGATAGAGAATTACTCATCAATAAAATGAAACTGCAAAGGTTCCTTTTCAATGTTAAAAGTACCAGTGGTTTTCTGTCCCCACCCAATATGTATTTTTTGCAAGGATATTCTTGTATTGGTCAGATACTTAAATTTATATCATCTGTAGATTATACTTTCTTCTGTGTATCAGAATACTTTTGTCTCTTTGTAACTGCCCACTTGATACAACAAATGTGGAAATTGGGCACCTGATTTAATTTGGAAATTGCATTTTGAAGCAAATATGCCTTAAATGTGGTGAGCTCTCACTGAAACAATACATGAGAGCTAGGATTCACACAGGTAAAAGACCTTTCATCTGTCCATCTATCCTTGAAATAAACATACTCATGGTTACAGCACCTGGGTCTGAAAGTTAAAACCCTCTAATTCTAATTTTTGAGAGACTTGGCCTCTGTATCCAAGGTTTAGAGATCTTCATGTAGGTAGAGATCAGAATTTGATAAAGAATCTCTGAAACATTTTGGCATTGAATAGAAGACTCCTGCCTAGAAGTATCATTCAGGAGAAGCCACTGAGAAGCAAACACAAACCATTTAACAACATCCATCTCCAAACTAGATCTTGTGACAGTGGAAATCCTGGAACGTGTGCATGAATGAACTCAGGAGTTCACTGTTGACTCAGTTTGGTTATATATACAGAAGTGACCTGTTCTCCTGCAAATTAACAGGGAAGTAAGAATAGCACCAGTGGTTACTCTAATGCAGATCCTGTCTCTGGTAGTAGCTAACATTTGTTGCTAGGGAAGAGTATAAAGAACAGGGAAAGATATTAAGTCCGTCTGCAGTTCTTCACAATTGGCTTTCCTTTTTACTAGCCTGAACAGCTTCGTATATATAATCTCTAGCTTTGGTTCACTACCTCTTACCTTTTTTGACTGGTCATTTATGACTGCATTTTGACCCAAGGGTAGATCACTGCAGGCCTGCTGTCTCTCATGTGAAAACTGACCATTTACTCTGGCTTTTTGATGGCTGTTTTCTGACCCTGCTTGGTTGTATTTATTTTATTTATTTTTATTGGGAGGATCATCCCTTTTGTCCTGTGGAAGTTTAGTTTTTTTAGGTTAAAGATATTGTTAAATGTTGTTTGGAAACCTACACAGTCTGTATTGATTGGATTTTTTTTCTGATCTAAATCTTATTAGTTCTTTCAAAAGAACCTTCAGATTTCTGAGGTGTAATTTCTTTTTATGGAGGCTGTTTTGACAGTTTTTCCATAAGTATTTTTCTGCCCACTAATTCTGGTCTTGAGAATAGTTTATACTAATTCACTCAATTCGGATGTCAAGATTTTTGGTTTGCAGTTTTTCTGGATCTCTTTTGGAACTCAAATTAGAATTTCTTTAAGCCATATTACAATTGGAAGAGTGCGGAGGAGATCGGTATTTCTCAGGAAAATCTGCCTAGGTAGCACTTCTTGAATTATCAACACATGTAAACAAATGCAAAGAGAGATCATCCTTTCACAAAGTCCAAAGGTTTGAAAGGATAGTCAAGACACCAAAGAATATTTGTTTTGAAGGAGAGCTGTTACCTTTTACATTGCTTAACTCATTGTCTTTTACCAGGAAGAGATATATGCTTGATATATTTATATGCTTGATAAAGCACTTAATCTGATTTCCTGTGTTAACATATAAGCCTGAAGAAGTTTATAGCCATGCTTTTCTGGCACAGCCACTTGGGTGAAAATCCTCAAAAACGTGATCAAACTTGTAAATCTATAGTAATTAAAATTGTTTAGAAGTCAGAGTTGCCTGAGGAGGAGACAGCGAGTGTACATGTGGGCTGCTGTAAAAAGGTCAGAAGTTATCAGACAGGAGGAATGATGATCAGTAATGAACAGTTACAGAATTTGCTTTTCAAGACATGTAAGATGTTCTCACCTGATCTCAAAACCTTGCAATGGTCCAGGATGCTGAAACACATCTTTGGACAATCTTTTTTTTCTTGGCACTTTTGCTTTTTTTTTTCCTTGTCATATCCAAAGTTCTTAGCAAAAGATAGGGAATGTGATTCAATTGTGAACCCAAAATCTAAGGGGGTCATTGTGCTCATACATACGGCATACACTGTGTCAAGGATATTCTCTTTCTTTGCAATTGTTTTTTAAAGATTGATGAAGTAGACTTCTTCACGTTGGAAGAAAATGTAGCACATTGGCTTTTAGTTTGTTCTACAAAGTTTCTTAAGTTTGTAGGCTTGAATGAGTTTGGGGGTTTGCTTTAGAGACAGTTCTTAAAATTGTTGAAAGTACATTAGCTCTGCACTTACATGAAGTGAGTAAAAGGAGATTGAAATATAAGAACAGGGCTTGACATAAAATTACAGGATGACACAGACTGGAGAACTGAGGAAGAAAAAGGAGTTTGAGAAAATATATTTTGTTTCTTAGTTCATGAAAGAGTGAATCCAGATGAAGTTGCCTAGAGAAGGTGGCTTACTTGTATAATTTATATTCCACATAGTAAACTGCTACTCTGCTGTGCTCAACATATAAATATTTTTCACAATAGGTATTTCAAAATATGTAAAAATCTGGGTTTTTTTTTTAACAGTAAAATGTACAGTAACTGTGAGATTTTGTCAAACCTGCATGTCCGCTTTGTACTTCAGACATCAGCTGATATTTTGCTGTTGGCATCCTTTTGAAATGGTTATATGTCCCAGCTGCTGGTGTATAGTGCTGAGCGCAATGATTTTGTCTTGTTAGCGGATGTGGAGGTTGTGGCCATCCATGTACTGAGAGTGTTGTAAGTGATGTCAATGTGTAAAGTTGTTTCCCCTATGACCACTGTGATGCTGCAAGGATACTGGGAGAGAAGACAAAAGAGAGAAATCAAAACAACCAGTTGATTTTATCATGGTATTTTTCTTAATAGGTTTCACTTAATATATGCCAATTCCTGATGCTAGCCAGCAATTGAGTGGCTGATAAGATAAATTAGTAGTGCAGTCCTGGTCTAATACAGAATTTGCAAAACTTTGAGAATTCTCTTCTCTGAAAATCATGGGGAATTCACCCCAAGGCAGGAGCACCGGGAAACTGAAGTCATTACCTCAAACTGTGGAGGAAGCTTTGAATTTCTTCTGAGAGTTTGTCTTCCAGTGCCATCAGTCAGTGATTCATCAGCTGACTGTGAGCCTGGAGGTGCATGTTGCTATGGAAGGAGTGTGAGGCATGTGCCTTTCAGCAGTACTGAAAGCATGGCTGAAGACTTTGAATACTTAGGGTCACAAATTGGTGCAGGGTTTTATTGATTTTATTTTGTTTTCATTGACTTATTCCCACTCTTTACGAGGTTGTGAAATTCATCAGATAAAGGGTTATTTTTCCATGGTCACACAAGGCCTTCTTGATCACTTTGGAAAGTCATAATACTTATGTGGGTAGAAAATGCCTCAGTTTTACATAATGGAAACTTGAAGTTTTTGCCCCAAGCCACTGTTGACGTTACTGATGATGCATTTTCAATTGCTGTTCTGTGAGATCTGAGGTTTCTTGTACAACACTGACTTAAGAAGTGTTTTGCTCATCATTTCATGAGGAGAGAAGATTTCCACAAGACCTCAACAGCCTGTGAATGTGGAAGAGTGAACAGAAGTTGGTGATGTGTCATATCAAAGCTAGAGGCTTTAGAGAGGAGCTCACTGATGTGAGACGTGCATACCATGTTTTGTAGACATCTGTGGCAGAAGTACTGGGGCCCTGACTTAAAAGTTGTGAAGAATATTTCAGTAAGTTTTGTATAAGTTTTGTGTAGGGATGTATCTGTGAAATGCCCTTTCTGGCCAGGAATTAGGGTGAACACTTTGATATATGAGGAAAGTGAAGGTATTATATTGAAGGTGATGGATGGAAAAAAATACAGGATCTGCTTTATTAAATTCTTTCCTTAGAAAGATAAGCTCTGTAACCTAGTTCTCATTTCAGTATTTTTAATGCAGTTTTAAATATAGAATCATAGAATCGTTTAGGTTGGAAAAGACCTCTAAGATCCAACTGTTAACCTAGCACTGCCAAGTCCACCACTAAACCATGTCCTTAAGCACCACGTCTACATGTCTTTTAAATACCTCCAGGGATGGTGACTCAGCCACTTCCCTGGGCAGCCTGTTCCAATGCTTGACAACCCTTTTGGTGAAGAAACTTTTCCTAATATCTAGTCTAAACCTCCCCTGGTGCAACTTGAGGCCATTTCCTCTTGTCCTATTGCTTGTTACTTGAGAGAAGAGACCAACAGCCACCTCGCTACAACCTCCTTTCAGGTAGTTGTAGAAAGCAATAAGGTCCCCCCTCAGCCTCCTTTTCTCCAGGTTAAACAACCCCAGTTCCCTCAGCTGCTCCTCACAAGACTTGTTCTCCAGACCCTTCACCAGCTTTGTTGCCCTTCTTTGGACACGCTCCAGCACCTCAATGTCTTTCTTGTAGTGAGGGGCCCAAAACTGAACACAGTATTCAAGGTGTGGCCATATATACATCTATAAATTTATAACTATCACACTGAATTTTGTTTTATCAGTTACCTAACTGTTACTCCATACCAGTTCCCCTTCTTGCTCACAGTAACATTCAGAATGAATGAATTACTGTAGGTAAAATAAAGTAAAAAAGCAACCTCCTCCTCAAGATCATATGCCAAAAATATATCACTGAAAGTTCTTTTTCTTAATGTAGCTGTACAAGGAATATTTTGGAAGTTCACAAGCACATTAGCAGCCTTTCTTTAGTCTTGGTTTCAGCAAAGCTGTTCTCTTAACTCTCTCTTTAGATTGTGGTTTTACCTGAGAAGTTAATGACCAACTTTGCACTTTTCATTAATTTTTGAACTGTGATGTATAAAATTGAAATGCCTTCTAAAAATTGGTAGATACACTACAATTTTCCTTCATCGAATCTCTTGGAATTCTGTATGGTAAATACCCAGTAGTGCAGGTTGTTGCTAAGCCTTCATGAAAAGAATAGAGTAATATCTCATGCAAAATTTAGTTGTCTTCATCATCGTGGGAAGCAAGGTATCCTTTCCTTTTGGGGTTAATGAAGGATGCTCATGTGTAAGAATTCAGAGTGTTTAAACTGCAATTTCCCATGAAAAGAACTGAAGCTTAAAGTGCCAATTACAACAGAAAGGTGGTAAAACTGGGAATGTAAATGCTACTGTTTCTTAGATTAGAAAATTGTCTCAGCTTGTAGTTTTAGCAAAATACTTACGAAAAAGTTGGCATGCATTGTAGAGCTCATGAAACAAAGTAAGATTTCCCTGTTTACATAAAAAGCAACAGTAAGAAAGAAAATAAGTTAACATTTTGTGTAGCTAGCAGATAATTATGTCTCTGCCTCCAAAAGTGGAGATGAGGTGAAAGAATGGAAAGGAAGTTACTGCTTCCTCATAACTACTGATGTTGATGGATTATATATCCATTGCTGTCTTAAAAGATCTCTTGTAAGTGTCAAAAAAAGAGAATTTCAAGGTGTGTGTACAATAGATCTGGGCAAACAGCATTTTTGAGCCCTTTTTGGCCTGCTGCACTGTTTCTCATGATTTGCAACAAAAACTAGAAGTTTTAAGTATATGATATAGGGCTTGTTTGAATGGGGACTCGAAGGAAAGCTGGAGAGTCAAATAGTATAGAGCCAGTACACCAGAGTTAGAGTGCATGCAGCAAACTGGACACATTCTGTATTTCACTACTGATTTTTGCTAATCTTGTTAATTGAATTTTGGATATGTATGTTTATTTGATTGATTTTAAAGTGCAGGTAGTTTACTCTTCGTCCTACCTGTCCACTTAGGAGGCTGATTTTCACTGGTGATGCAGGGAATGAAAGTAAGGCTCAGAAGCAAACAGAAGCAAAATACGAGGAGTAATATTTCTTTCTGCTTAAATAAAATGCAATGAGAATTGTACATGAAACACTCTTTGCCCAATGTGACACTTAAAGGAAAGGACGGTGTTGTTGGCCGTGTTTCTCAGTCTCTTAAGCACACAAAAGTAGTCCAGACAGTTTGCTGACCTCAGATAGACCTTTAAGTCTCTGACTTGTCAGACGAGAGGGGCAGCACTCTTAATTGGCATTCAGATCACAGGCAGCCACTGGGCTCAGCCAGCGCATAGCCAAGTACTGCTTTAGGATTTAGACAAAGCCACTCTGGCAAAACATCCCAGTTGTCAGGGTAGCTGGCGGTTTCCTAAAGAACTGTTACATAATGGAGAGACTGAGAAAAGCTTTAGGATGCAAATTTTTTTTATAGTAAAAATTAAAAAAAAAAAAAAAGTGGCGGTAATTTGTGAAAAGAAACATATCCCCCCCCCCCCCCCCGGATGATCTCATTCATTGTTTCCTCCTTCTGTTTAACTTCTCAGGGTCATAAATGTAGTTTGCTGTTTAAAACTATGGTGATATCACTCCAAAGGTATTTTGTGGAAGAGGGGAAGGGAATTATCTGAAAGTATTTGGGAATCAGCACTTAGAGATTTATTAGCTTTACTAGAGGTCAGCTATTTGCATTTCTTCTTCTTTGTGCTTAGTGTAATGTAAACTGGGAATTCAGCTATAGAGTGAATGTTTACATTTGAAACATCCCGTGGAACAGAAGCGAACGTTGTGTTTATTGCTACAGCTGCCTCCTTGAGTGAAATCGTGATCTAAAGTCTCGCTGGTCCCCGGCCAGATTTACAACCTGCCCCCATGTGCCGATGCCCTTGCACAATGCGAGGGTTTGACGCTTCCTGGTACTGTTCCTCCCCTGCGGTACCCGAGTGACATCACCCCGGGCACTGCTCCGAAAGCCGCTTACAGCCCCTGCCCGCTCTGGGAACAGGATATAAGAGCAGCAACTGCTTTACACTGCATTGGGGTTGTGAAAGTGAGCACCACAAAGGCTACTTAAAAAGAGTTGCTGTACTGCAAATAGAGTGGTGTGGGGGACTCTAATCTCCATCACAATGCGCTAGCTCTGCCATGGATATTTTGGTGTAAGCAACTTTCATTTAGTCAGCCTCAGTTGTAAATGCATTATAGTGTTTTAGTTATAATATGGCCCTGTTTAGCAAACTGCTTTTGGAAGTGTACTTATTTTAAATATTTGTACAAGTACTGCTGTCTCACCCCTTTTAAATACTGTTCCAACCATTAGATGTTGCTTATTTGTTAAACAACAAACCGGCAGAGTACTTTCACCCAATCTGCTGAAGAAGGATTTCAGAGAGTATGTGTGTTTTCTATAAGCATATGATCTTGTTTGTTTTGTTTTATTTTTTTTCTCACGAAATTAGGAGGAACAGAGTCTGGAGGCAGCCAGAGAAACAACTTTACAGCACGCGTTCTTGTGGGGAGAGTATACTCTTTCCAGAAGCTTAGTCTGTTAGGAAGGATGCTGTTCAGCAAAAGCACTGTTGTTAGGTGTTTGAGGGGTCCTTACAGAAACACACATCACCAACTTCATTTCTTACCTAGAAAACCAAGACACTAAATTACGTTTTCTATCTGGTCTGTAAGCAATACTTTCCCCATTTCAGCAAATCATTTAAAGGAGTAAAAGGTGATGAAAGATCAGTTGGGGAAGTCTGAACCATTGATAATATCGTAACAGTATCAGTAATCATGCCCAAAACATGTTGGCAATAGTCATGACTCAAATCTCCTACAGCTATGAGGCCTTGCCAAAGTAGCCTGCCACTAATCCCATTCCTCTAGTTGTATTTCATTCGGTTTGTTGGTAGAGCAGTCCTACCTCGTGGGCAGGGTAGTTCATTGGTCCCAGTTGCCAGGGCTGTATGAACAGTTACAGCTTTAGGTGGTCACTCTTGTGTAGGCTTCAGTGCTCTGGAGTGTTTGATTTGAAGACTGCATTGTCCATGCCAGCTTGCTTCTGACAGCCTTTTTAATTGCTCTCTGCTAACTTTGTTCACTGCTAGTTGTTTCTGAAGCTGGGGTGGTTGTCTAACTGCTTCCATTAGCTATGCTGCTTAGCTTGCTGTCACCAGTCTGTTAGTTGCAACTCCTCTGTTGCTTTGAATCTCCTCTCATAGCAGCCCCAAGTGTTTAATTTTTGCAGTAGTTATTCATGTATACAACCTATATGGAGTCCTTGTCACAAACGGGGGACTTTCTGAAAAGGGATTTTCCTTTCCTTACAGCAATTAAACAAACTCTCATCTCGTTAAAACTTTTGGCTGAAGTTCAGTCACCAAAGCTTACAGGCTACAACTGGGGGCTACATTACTTCATTTGGAGAATATTGAACACAGATTGCTCATGTTTCTTTTCTTCAGCATATTAATACATACCAAGATTGCTCATGTTTCTTCAGCGTATTAATACATACCATAATTTTTCAGGCATTCAAAGTTAGTTCTCCTTAACAGGAAGATTTAAAAATAATACGAGAAATATATTCAAGATCTGTGTAGGTGTGATGCTTTGGCTCATGCTAGTCACCTTTTCATTCCTGATGGACGCTAGCTAACAAATTACTCTTTGGTGTCCTGAAAGGAAGGGCTGATCATCCCCTTCAGACTTTGCCCTGCTTGCTTACCTGAGCTTTTGGAAGGAGCAGCTGGTCCATGCTAAAGATTCTCAGTCTTCCTGAGGAAATCCAGCAGTCAGAGCTGACCTTCTCAGATGTAAAGCATGTGTAACCGCTATATAGTGTTTTGCAGGAAGAATATAGTCTTAAAACAATACTCTGGTATTGTTGACTTGACTTGACGTTAGCTAAGAACATTAGCTTGATACAAAAATTTCTGTCCTTTTCATCTGCCCAACTCTGTTTTTAGGAAGATCTCACCTTTCATCAGAACACATGCAAAAAATGAAAAATCTGGATGCAGCATTCATGGAAAAGGGGTTTTTAAGAGAAGAGTGTAATGAAACGCAGTAAATCAGAGGTAACAGTAATGCTATAAAGCTCAGAATGGTCTCATGTTAAAATTATGTTTCTTTATTCTCTGGAACCCATGGCTGATTAGTTTTTTTTTTTTTCTTCTTTGATGCACTTAAGACTTGCAATTTCAAAGCATTTCTTTAGAATGTTTTCATCTCAATCTCATATGCATGCTTAAATGTATGCCCTGTAATAAAGTGAATGTAAACATATGCATGGATTTTTCAGGATGTTTCTAGTTTGTAAAGTTTTAATACTCTTATTAAATAATGTCTATTTCTTTGCAAGTGCTGATAGTGACCTCCATTATGTACTCTTCTTTTACTCTGTCTTACAGCTTTTACTTGAAACACAGAAACAGTACATGCTTGTGTGTGTAAATGGGATACAAGGCTCTAAACTCCTCCTTATGTTGGAATTCAACACAGTATTTCTCCTAATTAGTTGCCTTTGAGCCTCACAAAGAGTCTTAAATAAACAAACAGAAAGCGGATGTGTCTGTGTGTAACTTTATGCCTGGTGATGAGATGAATGCGTAGTAAACACCCTTATAGTCCTATTTTCTGTTTAGCATATAGCTGACTTACTTGACAATAAAATAACTGAACCATATTTGTGTATCTACTTGGAGCTGTTTAAGCATTTCACAGCTGTTTGTTCCCCCCTTCCAACCCCTTCATGTAGTGACAGTAGAAGTTACCGTTCCCATCAGAAATTCAGTAACAAATTACTAACTTAGTCTATTTTACTACAAAATCAGAAGGGTTAGTTTAAACCATTACGTATCTGTTCATGTGCTGAGACAGAGAGATTATGATATACTCAGATTAGCTAAACTAATGTCTGGCTCTTTCTAGAAGGGGAAAGAAGGGGCTGCTAACTGGGACCTTTGCATATGCATTTCAGCTACATCTTTTGGTGTAGCAGCAGCGTTCATTTAAGTGATCAGTGTTGGTTCAGGGAATTAAACTGACATAAAAAAATGCCCTAAACCAAAAAGAAAAGTATCCCCTTGAATTAGTTTACTGCAGGTCAAACAAATGGTAGTGTTGATGCTATGCAGTATTTGCATTTTTTCAGTGGCTGGGTGCTACTGTATTGTGAAATTTGATTTGGGATTGCAGTGTGAGAGCTAGGAATACAAATCACAAAGATGACTAATAAAAGACAGCATTATCTAATTTACAGCTGTTAATATATGTTAAAAGCTTAAGATAACTCTGAATCTGGTGTTTCTTCATATTTGAATATGCAAGCTATAGATCTAGTCATCTTTATTTTTTTTGATAACTCGACAGATTTTTCTGTCAGGAAAGAAGCAGCACAGAAAAAGAAATGTCCATGTCATTGTGGGAGTTGCTTGCACAGTTGAAACTGCTGGGTTCACTACATACATCTTTGCTATAAGAGCTAATGGAGAAAATGAGAGCAACTGTTGGTTTGTCATCCTCTGTTTGGGCTTCTCAAAGGATGGTGTCTTTGTGGAAGAAGCCCAAAACTTAGGTTTGCCTGAATTTTTCTAGACATATGATGCTCCCTGCATTTCTGTGGGAGGTCTTGTAATATTACAACTTTTTATTAATCTTTTTTGGTCATTGTTTTGGTCTCTTAGGGAATAACAGCTGTGAATACAGTGTGGATTGCTTGGCTGGCCCAACAGAACTGAAGTTTTCATATTGTTTCCAGCTGAGCAGAAGTTGTTGAGAAGTAGTGGCCCTTGTTAAAAATGTACATAGATCTGTAAATTACCTGGTGTGGAGAAAAAATAGAACTCTCCTGTTACAGATGGAAAGAGCATTAAAGGGACCTTAGGTACATTTTGATATTGGTGGAGGATGTCAAGTTAACCTGTCAACAGTAGGCTGTTTCCTAGTCTTGGAAAGGTGCAGATGCTGTATCATAGATTTTCCTGCCTGTTTCACCCAAGATGAAAGAGCCTCTTTCTTTCAGTTGCCTGTAGCCTGTCCTTCTAGTACTGTGTATTTATCATCTTTAGCCCTTCTTCCCAGCTGTGTTCTTACTCCCTGGGCAGTCCCAGTCTTGGCTTGTTAAGCTTTTCATTTGTGAAAAAAAAATCTTCTCTCAGCAGGTGCTGAATATGGAATTATTCACTTCAGTGGTTAAAATCTGTCAAATCGTAAGGTGAGAGAATTGGATTTTGGCTATCTATAGGTGGTACTGCCAAGATTATGAAATTACCACATGAGGGTTTGACTTTGGAGAAGAGACCACTAGACTTGTTCATTGTTCACGTTGAGCTCACCTGTAGAAATGCATCACTGTGGTGAAACATTTGGAACTGCTGAAAACCAAGAGCTGTGTAGATGCCCGAAAGGCTGAGTGAGAACAGAAGAACACTTGAATATGTCATTTTAATAAGAATAAAAAATAACATAAAGGTGCTTTTTATATATTTTGTATTCATTAAACAAAAGGAAGCACGTGTATTCTGACCAAATAATTAAAAAAACCACTTACTTGGAGCATATTAGAATGAGTAGCTGTCTACAAGCAAGACTTTTCACCACCCATTGTCTTATAAAACTAGAAGTAAAGTTCTTGTTATTAAAAATAAATCTTGTTAGTTCCTGGGGACATTTCTGTAAAAAAGGGGAAATCCTGAACATTGAAGGCTTACTATTTTTATGGTGCTCTTTTGGCAATTGTCCTTGTTTTTCTATTTATGATGAGAGTTAGATGGGTGACCTGACATTTGTAGGGCTGTTAAGTTCTTTAATGCAAGCACCATCTTATAACTGGTGGCACTTTAATGATAAGTATGAACTTGTCATAGTGCATACTGAACTGAGAGGGTAGTAAACTTTAAACGGGAGGCTAGAACCTTAGCTTCACTTAAGTTTACAGATTGCAACCAACACAATACTGAACAGGTACAGGAAAAAAAACCCACAAAGTGTAGGAAAACAGCTAATTATAGTAATTGCAGCTGGTTTCAAAGTACTTCTAACAGTTTGTGCATAATGCTTACTTGAAAGCATCAAATGGGCGCTAGTTGTGAAATAGAACACCTGTTTGTTGTTGAGCATGTGTTTATGCAGATGATTTTTGTTGTCAAAGCACCTTGATGTAGAGTAGTCCTGTTTACATTTACATTCTCCCCAAAGGATTAACAGTGTTCTCTCAATAAATTTGCAGTCTATTCTCCTCTCAAAGGCTGCTGTTTGGAGGGTGGTGTGAACGAGGCAACAAGTGCTTGCTAATCACTTGAATATACATAATTAGCGACAGTCTGGTGCACTGGAGTCTTTGTACAACCATAACAATACTGATTGGCAGCAGCAGATAACAATAGTCGTGGCAAGGTGCTATTTGTTGAATATTTGAAGGTGTTTTTCTTTTATATTTGCAGTGGGCATTTTGAGTTAATTATGCCATTATTCTGGAACACTCTTACTATGTTGTGTTAATGTCAGAGTTAAAGATCGGTCATGTGGCCTGTTGTACACAAAGGAATAAGACCTTTAGTAAATCCTTTGCTTCTTTTGAGACTAAACTGGATTCTTTTTTTCTTCCTTCATAATTTTATGACACTAAGCTGGATTCCATTTTTTTCCTTCCTATTTTTATATAACCCAAAGTCAGACTGGAAGGTATGTCTAAAAATTTGAGAGATGAATGTGTGTAATGATACTCTTCTTGTATTCTACAGTGATCAGTTTTATGACTGGCTCGCTCTGACAGGTTCAGTACTTTAGAAAGCAAATACAAAATCATTGATGATAAAATTTCTGGATAATATAGACTGTAATGTAATAAATAACACTGAGAAAATTATCTGGATTGCTTTTCATGTTTTTTATGTTCATACAAATTGTGTTTTAATGTGGCAAAATGCTTAACATCAATTTAACTTAAGGGAAAACACTAGAACAAGTAGACTATTTATGAACATCTAGAAAATGAGATGAGTCACTGTGGATTTGGCAAGGTTAAATCATATCAAACTCCTCAAATTTCCTTTTACTGACAAGGTAGCAGTCTTTGTGTATAGGAGAGAAGCTTTGGATGTTGCATCTTGGATTTAGTTAGGCTTCTGATATTCTGTGAATAACATTTTTGAAGTAAACAAAAGACATGTAGATTAGATGAAACAACTGTGAGGTTTGTTTCTAAGAGCAAAACTGTGAGAAACTGCTGTGTAATTATTAAAGGTTTGGTATCAAAATGGAAGTAAATATGGAGTAGCATTTTGTTAGGCTGTTTCCTGACTTTTGCCTAGGCGGTACTTTCATTGATGAGGTGAGTAATGGAAAAGAGAATGGTTATTAATGTTTTGAGGTGTCTCCAAAATGAAAGGGACTGCAGGTGTGCTGGAGGATGGGATTAGAATTCAGAATGGTATCGGTAACGTGGAGACATGGTGTGTGAGAAGCTGGAAGCTGTTCAGGGGAGCAAGTTTGACATGCACTCTAGAATGCTCCACTTCACAAAGAAATGAATGAAGAACGAGTGGCTAGGTAAGTAGCTCTTCAAAAAAAGTCCAGTAGGTACCGTGGATCACAAACTGGATATTAATTATATCACTGTTATGAAGAAGGCAAACACAGGCATGCATAAACAGTAATAGAGCCTGTAAGATGCATCTTTCTGCTCCATTGAGCACTTAAGGTCTTAGCTGGACAACTGCATCCATTTCTGGGTACTGCAGTTCAAGATTATAAAGACTATAAATGGAGCAATGAGAGTGATCAGCAATATAAGGAGTGTGACCTATGAGTATAGGTTGAATGAATTGCAGTTGCCAAGGCTAAAGAAGAAAAGAGAAGTGATAATATAATCCGTCTTTCATGTGTTCAGCAGAGAGGAGAAGAAATTATGGGTTTAAATTGTTGCAATGCAGTTGGCTTACAAACAGTGAAAACTTTCTTCAAGTAAGCGTAACATAAGAAATAGCCCACTGAGTGGTACCAGTGGCCCATCTAGCCGTGTTCTGTCTGCAGCAGTGTCAGAGGAGATGCTGTTTAGGAAGAGCTTGTAAGCTTGGCTGTTTTCTTGCCTTTCTTCCCCTTGCGCTTTCCTAGCATCCAGAAGTGTTGTATTAGTAAACGTTAGATGGTATATCTCTGTGTGATCCTTCTGGTATCCATTTATGGACCTGTTTCACCAGGTGCCCTAACTCTTGTATTGTGGTATTTGGTAAACAGCAGTTCTGCACTTAACTACTCCCTTCATGATTTTGTAAATCTCAACCATCTCTCTGAACTAAAAAGCCCCCATGTTTTCATACCCTCTTAGAAAAGGTGGTTGCTCCATCCCCTGGATCATTTTGGTTGCCCTTCTCTGTATTTTCTCATAATTTCACCAAATTCTCCCTGAGATGTGGAGACGAGACTGCACAGGGTAATGAAGATGTGGGCACAGCAGTGTTTTCTGTACAGCAAAATGACATCCTTTCTCTTGTTCTCAATATACTTCTGACATGCCCAACGTTTTGTCAGGTTTTTTTGACTGCTGCTGTACATGAACTTATGATTACATAGAGCTGTCAGTGGTGAATCCAGGACTCAACTAAACTATAATTTGTAGTTCTAAGGTAAACATTGTGAGGCATAGTTTAGATTATTTTTTTCCTAGCTACATTACCTCACATTTATGTACCTGATGTTCATTTGTCATCTTTGCCCATACAATTTTGTGAGATCCGTGTGTTTTTCCATGCCATAGACATGGCATTTGACTATCCACTACAGTGTAATATCATCTGTAAGCTATAAGATTTCATGGATCACACCACTGTCCAGGTCATTGATGAAGATGTCATATAAAAATAATGCCAACATGGATCCCTGGGGGACCTCCTGACTCTCTTATGCTGAAAAGTGACCATTAAGCCTTATGTTTTGTTTCTTCTTCCTTACCCAACTTTCAGACTGTATAAGAATCTCTTCTCCAACCATGTGGCAACTTATTTTCTTTAATTGTATTTGGGGATGAGCCTTGACAAACACATCATGCCTACTGGATGTCTTTTGCCCTTCTGTTTATTGCCCCCTTGTAGAACTCCGTGAGGTTAGTGAGGCAGGCTTTCCCTTCACAGCAGCCGTGATGGTTCCTTCCCAGCAAATCCATGTCATCTCGTGTGCTCTGTGATCTTACTTATTATAGACTCTAGTGACTTTACCAGAAGCAGGAGTCAGACTCGCAGGTAGTTTCTGGGATCCTTTCTAGAGTCTCTTTTTGTTTGAAGTTGTGTTGGCAATCCATCAGTCTTTGGGCGTGTGGCCATTTGTAGTCATGGGTTGTACTCCTTGTCCAGTACCTACCTCTGTGTTACATTTCAGTTTCTTCAGCACTCCTGGCTGACTGTCATCCAGTCCTGGTGACTTACTGACATCTAATAATTCCTATATGTTTACATTAAATCATCTAGCTTTCTAGCTTTCACTTGTCTACTACATGGAATGGTCTGGCTTTGGGTACCTTTCCAGTGTGTTTAGCAGTAAAGACCAGGGTGAATAATTCATAGTGCTTCTCTGTTGTGACCTTATTATCCTTGAGTTCCCTTCCTGTGCTTTTGTTATTGTGCAGTCCCACTGATTTCTTGTCTGTCTTCCTGATTTTGATGATGAGCATCATTTGCAAGAAGCTCTTCAAATTCTGTTCTAGCTCTCTTAATTTTGTGTTTACATTGCCCTGACATTTTATTATCTTTCCTTTTCCTCCTTTTTTTTTGGGCAAGTTTGTAATTCTTAATACTGACCTTTTTCCTATAATCACCTTTTAAGTTTTCCATTAAGATATCCAGGTGGATTTTGGCAGGGGGAGGGAGAGAAAGAGAGAACTACTCTATTTTCTTTTTGAATTCTTGCAGCCATTTTCTGGGTGTTCTAGTATTTTCAGTAGTCTTCTGCCTGTTTGTAAGGTCTTTTGAGCTGGTCCTTTGCTCTGGGCTTTTTTTTTTTTTTTTTTTTCTTTTACCTATATTCTTTCTGTTGATGTTGAAAATTTGCATATCAGATTCACTTGGGCAGCTCTGTTCCACTCTGGTGCCAAACCTGCTCATGAAGCATTCAGATGGATTCCTGGGAGATGGAGAAATTTTCGAGTAGAGAGATAGTATTATTTTAAATACATTAATAGTACTTAAAAGTAATAATAGTACTTTCCATCCTGCTTGCAGATCCAGGGGGATCTGTGGACTGCTATGGAAGAGTCTACAAAAGGTTACTGAAAAAAAGCAGCCAACTTGTCCAGGGTATAGGACACAGCACTTCTCTTGGTATTCAGGACTCCGTGTTTCTGCTGAAAAATGTTAGGGTTCCATGAACTGAAAAATTTTGAAACCCACTGAGTTAAATAAAATCTTTGGGTTCTTTAATGCTTGTAATTCTTGAGAGTTCCTAGTCAAGTTCTGTAGAAAATGGTTTCCTTGCAGCCTTTCAAGATGCATAGTAGGACTACAGAGAAGTAAATTAGCATAGGGAGATGGGAGCTATGAGTTCTGTTCTAGTTTCTCTTTTAATATTTCATATTAAAATGAATATTTACATCCTGGAGAAATAGTAGAGAAGAAAAATGATAATATTTTGAGCGTTGGAGAGTATGAGTTTAAAATGTGAGATTCTGAGGACCTGTGTGGATATTGAGGGGTATGGGATTGCCTTGCCATGAGAAAGAACCTTAATGGGGAAACATAAAGAGGTCTTTAATGTAGCAGCATAAGGAGTAATGGACGTCTATGACTGAATGTTGAATCCAGATGTCTTCAGAACAAAGCTGAGCGTGACTAAGAAAGATTGAAAAATACTAAGGAGAGCATCTTGATACCCTCAAAACAAGGCAGAGTGCATTTTGGAAGATAAGCACTAAAAAAACAAGCAATTTTTTGCCAGTGTATGCATAACGGGAAAATTCTGTGGCCTGTTTCCTTGAATAGGTCATACTGAAATGATGAGATATTCCTTTTTGTCTTAAAATATATGATACCGTGAATAAAAATCACAGAATGTCCTATGCAGATTTGTACACAAGATACTCAGATTAGTAATGAAATGTAAACTTGTTGAGAATTTGTCCAAGACTTGATCAGGGTGTTATTCAAATGAAACACTAAAAATCCAGTTGCTCTTTGCTGAGGTCACCACTGACATGCTCTTTGAGAAACACTGTATCAATATTAAAAGATAAAATTACTGCAGTTCCTAGTGTGTTTCATAGTCTTTCCTTGCTGGGTACTGCTGTTGCCACCAGTTTGGCACTTTTGTACTCAGTATTGGGGACAGTTAGAGCTCTCCTATTGAATGTGGAGTGTCCACATACTTTCTTTGCTGTGTATTTTTGTTTTCTCATTATATTAAGTTAAGCCCATAAGTCCTTTACACTTTTTTATGTGAAGGTACTGATTCATGGAAATCAAGTAATTTCTTAATATTGTTTTGACATGTTAAGTAAATGGAGTTTAAAGACACTGTAAAGGCACTTTTTCCAGCACGTGGAGTGTTGCTGGGTTAAGAATAAAAATGCGTTTATGGTAGCACACATACAGACTTACAGAGAGAGTGAGCTAAAAGTATTGCGTAAGTCACTGTTAATTCTCCTCAAATGAAGGCAGGAGTGTTACTATTTCTGTACTTGTACCTAAGGAGCAAATGTACATGAAGGATGCAGCCAGACAGCATGACCATCCTTTTACAAACAGAGGCTGCAGCAAGAAGCTGTATGTTGTCTGCTTTGGTGCTTGTACAATCAACAATAGATACACATACAGCCCTCCCACTTGTTACTCACATAACCAGATCCTTTAAACAGATGACCCATGTGTCAGAGAGAGAGGGAAGTTTTGAAAACAGTATCCAGAGGATGTTTTCTTTTTATACCTCATCAGATCTGATGGTATGCTGCTAGTGAAAGAGGTTCAGATAGACCCTGCCTGGAACATACCCCCTTGTCACCTTGTCATGAATTTAATGAGAATATGACTTGCCAGCTGATGGGGTCAGTTGTCAGATCTTGCAGGAAACTGTCCTATTCCTGCCCTTCTCCACTCCCCACCCCTTCCCAGCCCCCACTTTTTCTTTTTTTTTTTTGGACTAGTGAGCTCCACAAATGCAAATCAGATAAGGAAGACCACAGGACTGCAAGACTAGAAGGAGGAGGAGGAGGAGGAGGAAGGGTTTCTCCTCAGCCAGATCAGCTGAGGTATAATGAGAAATTGCACCTGGAATTTTCTGAGGGGTTTTGTTGGAACTACAGGATTCTTTAAAACAGACTTATTTCAGGAGAATGAGAAACTTGTAGAGGAATAGAGTGTTTCTATAGCTTACTGATCATTGATCTCTTGACCTCACCTTATCCTGCCCTGTACAGAGATAAAAAGTACATTAGAGAATAGCCGGATCTCTGGCAAGTGTTCCTCTCCTTAATCATAGAATCATGGAATGGTTTGGGTTGGAAGGAACCTTAAAGATCACCTAGTTCCAACCCCCCTGCCAGGGGCAGGGACACCTTCCACTAGACCAAGTTGCTCAAAGTCCCGTCCAACCTGGCCTTGAACACTGCCAGGGAGGGGAAACATCTCAGATTGTCTGAAGAGGGCTTGCTGTCTGTAACCAATAATCACGTCACTAAATTTCAGTCATTCCTTCTCAATCTGTGATCTCTTGGTACAATATCAAGCTGCCACTGAAAACTAGTCTTGGTGTAAAATTTAACTGAATTAAATCATAGACATCCAGAAGAAAAGCTTTTGTTAAAACTGTTTCAGCTGTGCTGCTGATGCTTGCTATTCTTCTATGCACACTTGGTAAACAAAAATATGGAAAACTCTCGGGGAAGATGAAAAATTTGTGTCGCTTCTCTCTGATGGGGAACTCAAATTCCCCAGGGAACGTCAGCATGGAAAAATGCATCAGCATCATAACGGGCACTCATCTGCAGCACGACCCCCAGAAGACAAAGCAGCGTTTTACCTCTTGGGATTAACAAACATGTGTCAGCTTTAGTACTGCTGTTTGGTAGTCAGGTGATAGACTGCCCATATGTCCTCATACCTCATTCTGGCATGAGGCTTTTTTTTTTTCCTCTTTGGAATTTGAAATAAAAGCATAGCTTTATTCTGTTGTCATTTGTTCCAGTTCTTATATCACATCTTAAAAGATGTTTTTAGAAGTTCTGTACCTGAATTAATTTTTCTCACTGTAAGTCTTTATTGGAAAGGCTTCTTTCTTTCTTTCTTTGTCTTTACTGGGGACATACAGAAATGATTATAGAACATAGATGACTTGCATCAAAAGAAACCTAAGTATATAAATAGTTATGCTATAAATGCTCTAAATAAGAAGATGTTTAACAGTTCTTCAGGCACTGCTCAAATCCCTTCCCATAGTACAGCATGTCCTTTTGGCGGTGCCATGCTCCCAAATTGTATAGGGAAAAAGGAGTGAAGGAAAAGGTTTTTTTCAGACACTTACAACTTACATCTAAGTGAACAAGTGTCCTCCTCTCTGTCTTTGAGATTTGGACCAGGGATGTGAGGATTTCTTGACATAAGAAAAGTAATTGTTTAGTAGTTAGTGTTTTGCAGTGGGAAGAAATGGAAGATAATATGTGGCTTTGAAGTATGATGAAGTTAAAAGGTTTAATTTAAAAATAGCTGCAAGCTTGGAGAAATTGTGTTTTCTGTCTTGTAGCACTTTATCACTGGCATTTTAGTACTCTGAGGAAATAATCTGTAGTTAACTTTAAGCAAATTAGAAAATGTGAGTGTTACATCAGTGTTATGCAAACATCATTATTAAAGGCTGATGGAAGCATAGAGTATGGATTTCCCCTCACTCTTACGTGGGTTTCTGTATCCATTATAGGTCAGATCCTTATATTTCAGCTATTTAGATTTTACTGAATTTATTATTGTTAAAGGGAGTTGCAACCATGATTCTTAAAGAATTCTGTAATTCATTAAAATAAAAACAAGACACAACTACCTCTAATAAATGTTTTGATTAAAATGGACATTTCTGAACCTTCTACAGACAATACCCGCTCAGATGTGACAGCATTTGTGACATCACCAGTACAGACTTTCACAAGGATTTTGAAGTCAGTGTTGTAAGTCAGTTTCCATTTTGTTTTTATTAATTAGAAAATTGTGCTGTTTACTTTCTAGAGGAAGAAACGTCCACTAAAACCATATCAAATTTATTTAGTTAATTCAATAGTAACGCAAATTTTTTTTTTAAAATTACAGTTCCTTATTGGTCCCTATTATTTTGGTGTCACAAATGTTAAATATTTGGTGCCAGTTAATTATTGTATGTATAATCAGAATTTCAGAAAGGCCAGATGTAGGAGGAAATTATCAGTGTTTTCTCTTGTATGAAATTTGACTTCTGCATTGAATAAAATAATTGTAGCGTTTGCTGAGATCTATTTAAGGTCATCCTGTAAGTTATTAGACTGCTTTTTGTATCAGAACTACTTTGGAGGCTGTCATTAAAAACTTTTCAGTAATTTGAATTAGGAAAAAAACGTATGCTTATAGCAGAGAAACCACAAAATATGTGTCTGTTAGCAGAAAAACAGTAACAAACCTCATCCTGAGATTGGCTAGATAAATTTATACGTCTTATCCAGGTCAGTCATCTTTCAGTTCCATCTTGTGGTTGAAATTTTGGGGTTCATAATTTATAGCTCTGTTTTAAAAGTTTCTAAAGTGACTGAAAATGAGGCAAAAATTTTTTGCTAGTGAAATTACAGGGTCTAGTATTTTGCAATTCTGCTTATCAATCAAGCTTTCTTTTAATTCAGAGCACTGGAAAAACTTGAAGCAAAAGACTTTTTAACACCTTGCGTGAATATTTATTGCAATTGTAATATAATAAAATCATGCAGGATGAAATACTGTAAAATATGTATGTTAAAATTGAACTGTATTAAGATTCTTATGTGGGTGTTACGAGCAGTTTTATTCATTTTAAGGCAGTGAAATATTTTAGAAATATGTTGAATCCTGAGGTTAAAAACTTGAGTTGTTTTTTTAGCTTCTATTAATTATAGCCTGCAAATTTAAGAAAATACTTTACTGACCAAATTGTTCTTATTTTCTTGGCACTGTTTCTAGTATGGGGAAGTATTGCATGGCTAACTCAAAATATCGATTTATACTGGGATCTCTGTGTTGCTAAGATTTTGTTAATAACATTAAATTGTAATAACTACTTCACAAATACATGTCAAAGTGTTGTATTTCTAGCTTTTTTCAAGTTGTGAATTTTAAGTGATTTTTCAATTATTTACCAGAGTACAGAGGTTTGTACATATTCCTTATAGTTTACATATTTTTATTTGTAATTTATGTGTACATGTGTAAAGAAAATGTCAGAATATGCTTTGCTTGTATAGAATGTGAAATTGTATTAGGGAAATTCTTGGTTTAATATTGTGTCAGAACTGTCATGGCATGGTTGCTTAGAGATGCAGTTGATCTTAGAAATTTGAATCACTTGAACTTGATTTTCTATCTTAACTGGAAAACAAGAATTGCAATCACAAGGTAGAGCAGCAGCCCGATTAATCAGGAGTTAATCTTGCATAAGTTCATGCTGATGCCCCATCTCCTTTGCATCTTTCTTGCCCCCAGCCAATTATTCCCCACCTCTCCTTTGTGCTGATACTAGCTGTACAGTGAGCTGAAATTGTTTTGATCTGGTCAAAACCTATTTTCTCAGGGTGTGCTTTTGGTTAGATCGTTTTGTAGACCTGCCTCAGCTGCGTGGATGTCAGTGCTGATGAAGTGGAGCTGGACATGGGATGCACCTCACACTTCCTTTGCAAGTGTTCCTCACCTTCCCAAATGTGCTGTGCTGGTGGTAGATTATATTTAAGGTGAACCAAAGTGGTCAAGGACTGGGACTTTCATTCACCATCAGTAGTCCCTAGCTAGTACCAGATTTGTGCTAGGACAAAAATTCATAGCAATTAAAGCAAGAACCTGCCTATGTCGAAAGTTTACTCCAATTTTCTGAATGTGAGATTTTAATTTTTTAAGAAAACGTGCTCACACAAGTTTGGAGATGCCTCACGGCATTCAAGGAGAGGCTGTCTTTTTCTAAAGATGCTAGCAGGTATTGGGTGCTGAATTGGTGGGAAAGTGGCTGGCATTGCCATGGTGCAAACCGCTAGTTACGTGGTGATGTTACGGAGTTCAGCTAGAACTGTAGATGAGGAATGTCTGAAAATCTGTTCCTCAACTCTTCTGAAAATGTGTTCCTGTGAGATGTCTGGTATTCTGCTATTGGCCATTTGTGTTGTTAAATCTTTTTGTTGTAGTCCTTCCTTTGAAACCCAAACCTAATCCAGTCTTTCTCTCCTCCCTCTGCTTCTTTATAAATTCAGTGGGGTTTTTTTTGTGTGCGTGTGTGTATTTTGTCTCTGAAGCCCTTTTGTTCTCTTGTGATTTTTTTTTTTAATATAGCTAGCAAAACTGTATTTTATTTGTTTACCATGGAATAATAATATTTTCAGGGTTCCTAAAATTGTGTAACTTTACAAATGGTAATATTTTTATTTCTTTTTTCTCAGCACTGCATACTTAAGCAAAGGTTACATTAATTGTTCTTAGTAGTTAATTTAAATCTAAACACAGTGTATGAGTATTTCAGGTTATTTCTGTAACTGTTTATTAATCCAAGTAATTCTTCACTGTATTTCATCTGGTGTTTGTCAGCTCACTGGCATAGCTTTGCCAGTCTGAAATTCTTCACATTCTTAATAAACTTGAATAGTTTCACTGTCTTGCAATATATGTAGTGGTGATCCCAGATCATTGTTGTATATATTAACTGGAAGTGTTCCTAACAGAGAACTGTAGAGCATCATGGATTGAAATTTGACTATGTAATCCTATTTTGCTCTCATCCTTTTACCCAGTTTCCTATTTCTGTTCTGTTTCACCACACAGCTTTTTTCGTCCACACAACTACTGTTTCCTTAAACTTACTAAAAGCTTTTTAAAAGTTGAAATAAATTGTGTCAGTTAGTCTTTCTTTATCCATTTTATTTTCTTGACATTCTTAAAGAAATCCCATATGTATGATGGGGATGATTTTTCTGCTCAAAGGCAGTGCTGCCTTGTTTATCTTATGTCAGTTTGTGTTATTTAAGTGTATGATTAAAAACAGAATTATAAACAGTTTTCTTTGAGTACCATCCAGCCAATTGACTTGAAATTTTCAAGTTTCTTTTTTTTAAACTTTTTTTGGTTCTTCTTGGGGGCGTGGGGTGTAATTCTCCATTTATAATCCTTCAGTTTAACTGTCATCATTGAAGGGTAGCTGTTTTTTGCCAGTAGTTTTCACCTCACTTAGAATTTCTTAGTAATTGTGGATGTATTCTGCCTAGTTCTGGGACTCCTTAGTACCTAGCACTCTGCTCCAATACCTCCTTTTTGGTCCAGAGACAGTGAAAGAATTTGTTACCTGAAGCAGATTTCTGTTGTAGTCCTCTGAGGTAAAGACCAATAGAAAGAAACCATTCTGGTTCTTTGCAAATACCGTTATCCTCAGTTGCAGACTTCATTGTATGTCTGATTAATTTTCCATCAAATTTTCATCTTTTATTTTGCTTGAGTTTTTTATTTCCCTTGCTTGGAAGTTCACTGCATCTTATTTTCTGTAAGCAATACTTTTAAGATTTATTAATTTTGCCATTTAACTACAGTGTTTATTTAAAGAAGCCTACGTTTTCCCAGCTCCATTCAACTGTTTTCTTATCTTCTGTGATTCCAGGATGATTTGGTGGGATGAACAGGGTGAAAAACTGGAATTATGTGGTAAAAAGCAAGAAGACCCTGAGGGTTGGATGGTATATTTTCAGAATTTTGAAGGTTCTTATGAATGAAACATTTGGATTGCTAACAGAAATACTGCAAAATACAATCCAGGAAGAAAATGGGGGTGGAGGTGAGGGAGTGGATTTGAAGTCTTTGTCTCCCTCCCGTGCCCCGTGCTGAAGTTCAGTTTCACCTTTAAGTTTGCGGAGCAATTCCTTTCCCAAGTACGATAGAACTGAAATATTTTGTGGTTACTATTACATGGTACTTGAATTAATTCCTCTATACTGCATTGATGAAAAGGAAAATACCTCCTGCTCATGCATTTTAGAGTCAGTAGTATCAAGGAGTATTGGCGTCAATAAATTACTTCTCTGAACTTTATTATGTGTGATATTTAACCAGTTTGAGAGAAATAAAAAATCTTGAAGTGGACACTATTTAAATTTGGGGGCATGGGATTTTCTGCAATTAACTAGATTGCTATGGTAGGCCAATATATTAAGCTCAGGCAGTTTTGCTGCTAATTACACACAACTTCTCTGGAGTATCGGATATTCAGATCCATTTTATGAATATGGTAGAGAGAATAACAACTGTAAAACAAAGCACTGTGCATGTAAGTGACTGTTAGCGTGTATTTCAGAAGGGATAAATGCTCACCATATGGTACAATTACTGTGTCCAAGTTTTCAAATTAGCTTCTCTCATCCTCCTTATTACTGTCTTTAAAAAGAGAGGAAAAAAACCCAACATGATTTATCTACTCTGCAGCAGAACTCTTGACGCAAAACAGCAGCCCAGTTCTGTCCAGTTTTTTTTTCCTAGCATAATAGAGGCTGTCGGACTTTTTTATACTAATTACTGTGTGAGCCTCAGATGAACCCCCTTCAATTCACAGGGCTTTGTTAAGGGAGGAGCTGTCAATGTGTCTGCCCGTTTGCAGCTGTGCTGTGGCTTTAGCTTGCTTAACATTATGCTGCTTTTTAGACTTGACAGAAGGGATTTTTTTTTTTTTTTTTTTTTTTTTATTAAGGCAAAGCAGCCTTGTAGCGAAATGGTTTAAGCAGCTGCATTGTGGGGAAGCACAAAGAAGTTATTATTGTGTCTGTTTAGGGGGGTCGGATGGAGGGGGGAGATATTCGGCTGCTGTTGATGCCGATTGTTGACTTGCCATCTGCCAGATAGGGAGAAGAAAAAAATGACAGCTCCAGCAGGGTGTTCAAGAGGTTGTTTGGAGAGACGCATAAACATGTGCAGATGTCGAACTGAATAATGGCAAGAACTTGAGACGGTTTATGATGCTGCTGTTGTGTGTGCATATACAGAATGAATGTATGTGGAGATTTGGTTAGGAGGAGGGTACATATTAATTATCATTGTCCCCCACCGCCTCCTTTACTTCTGTTAATTAGTTCAGGAGTTTAATATCTTCCCTCCCTCTGTTGTTTATTCCTAAAAAGAGCCTTTTCTTGTAAGGAAGAAAACTTTTGATTTCTCCATGTGGTGGGTTTGGAAAAAAAAAAACAAACCAACTTGATAAATTTGGTACTTGTGGAAGTAGAAAGAGTAATGCACTTATTTCAGTTTCAGACATTTGGTGGACAGGTGCTATACAAGTTCTTACATAGCTTTGTCTGTCTACCTCAAGACTGATACATTGCATACCCCTACTATTGCATCCTGAGCTTTTCTTATGCAGAAAGTGCCAATCGGTGATCATCTAGTATTATATAGTAGACAAGTAAATGCTAGGGGTTAGAATGAGATTAGCAACTAATTTTCTCTTTCACTTGATCTTATTTTCAGTTCTTTCTCCAAAGGCAAGAAGCTGGTCAGGCATAACATATATTTTCCTGTTTGACAGTTGCACATAAAATAAATTTGGATTGCTCTATAGGAATACAGTTTTCTTTCTTCCACTAAAATCCTTTCTTATTTCTTTTTCGGTGATTTCTGCTGCTGCTGAATTTCCAGGATAACGTGAAAGAAATCTGGAAAAGGATACAAGCATGGAGGGAAATTTAGTTCAGAAAGGCTAAATGAAAGCATTCTCTTATCCAGGTGATCTCTTACTTTAAAGATAAAAATGGAAACTTTAAAATGATGAATTTTCTTCTCTACTATTATGTGAAATTCAACATTCTGATACCTGTATTGAACTGAAAAATGGAAAATGAAATAGTGGTTGAGGTGCACTGTGTCTGTGGATTGCAGACATGTCTTCTGGTTATCCGTATATATCAGGTTTTTTTGGTCAGTCACAGCATGACTTAAATATTATCTTGAATGAACCTAACCACCCCTTTCCACCGAGTCCTCACCAAAAGTGAAGGAACCCCTTTTTATGGTACCTTCCGTCTTAGGTCTAATAAGCATCGGATCTGTCGGTCATTGATAACAATAACTACTGATGGGAGCATTTGATGTCCCCTTTTATCACCATGGCAGAGTGGAAGAAGTCAGTTTTGGATTATGTCAACTTGATTTTAACTGAAAATTCAGGTGTGGCTGCCTCCTAACCCAGCTACCAACTTCTGCATCTGAGCCTGGACAGAGGTCAACAGCACTGCACATGGAGGATTGCTCTTTGCCTGTTAGTTGGGTTGTAGGTTCTTCTCCATAGAATTGTGCCATTTTCTGTGTTCTGTCATTGCTGTTGTGAAGCCCAGGTTACTCTGGTTAGTGATGAATTGCTGATTACTGTGAAGCCCCAAAGTTCTCCTGATGTTTATAGCAGTAATGGAGCTGTTCTTTCAACTCAAGCAGTTTGAGGAATGCTTGTGCGTATCTCGGACTGGTTCTTTGCAAATGATGCAGGCTAAATGATAAAGCAAAAAGGTTGATTTTAGCAGTGTACTTGAGGAAGAAACGTAGTTGAATGATGTTGGTGCTAGCTGTTTGGCACCTGACAAGGTCTGAGGCTAGGAGCATACCTAGTGACAAGGAGAAAGTTCAGAGGAGCTATTTTAAAATTACTGCAATGTGCCAGTTTTAAAAGTGAGACAGTATGCTTTATGAAGATATACTAGCAAGTATACCGGTTTTAAGAGGGGAAAGTCACATTAATTTTTGACAACACATTAATCTGTCAAAGAAACTCAGCTGCATGATAATGCTATTGTCAAACTTATCATATTCCTTTGCAAACAATGGAAAGTTTGATATTTCTTTTGTAAACTAGAGTTGGCTGTTTTACAGAATGTTGTAAGTAGACAATATTAAGATGTTTAATTCAGTTTAGCTATGTGTAAAAAGCATTTACATTTTAATTGTCTGATTTAATATATACATTTGTACCAAGTACATAAATTTAAATTGTTGCTGCTGTAGCTGACTGTCTTATTCGGTGCAATTTATAGATTAATATTTGTATACTTGTCCTACTCTTCAAATATTTTCAAAATCTGAAAAAGATCCTTTGGTCTACTAGCACTTGATAAAAACATAAGAAAGAAAAGTAGTATTTTTTCTGTTACATAAAGTAGCACTTGATGCTGATAGTCCTATATAAAAAATTATAAATATTTGAAAGTACTGAGAACATGAAGGTTTTTAGCTATAAAAAATAATGTGAGACAATATTCTAACTTTTTTTTTCATTTACCACAAATACATCTCAACACTATTAAAAACTACAAAACTGCTTTGAGAAGCAGCTAAATAGTGTAGCATTTTGGGCTTTGGTCCTATAAAGCCTTATGCAAAAGAGAAATTTAGAAAATGTGAGCAGTGTCCCTACATGTTTCCAGGATATAGACCTTGGTTTTCCATTCCTGAATAGTAGGCATATTTAGAAAATATTGATCTCCTTTGTTGTTCAGGGATGCTGATGCAATATAGGACTCTCTTATTCCAGACAGCATGTGCTCATATCAACTTCTATTTAATTTATTTATTGTTCTAATTCTTATCCTTCAAGAATGAAGGGGAAGTGAGAGTGATGTTGAAACTGGCAAGTTTTTCTTCCTGTTGGCTCAAAATGGACATGGTAAAGGTCAGTTCTCAATTTGTCAGGATGTCAGCTAGCTCAGTATTTCTGGTACAATTTTTTAAAAGGACAAAATTTTGTGCATATGAAAATTGAATATGTACTGTGAACATTTATTTCCATGAGATGCCAAAACACATCAGTAATTTTGTGTGGATACTGCAGATGCCCAGTTTGAAAACTGCGTTTGCGTTTGAATAGCGGTATGTATGTCTCTGCTATTGAATATTTTCCTCTAGATTTTTTGATATTTTAGAGAAAAGATTATTAGTGCAACAGGAAAGGGTTGAATAAACAGCTGGAGCTGAAGTACTGTTGCATTTAAACAAGACAGGACAGTGACTCACTCCAGTAGTCTTAATGAAAAAATCAGGGCAGCTGGTGGCTTGAACCCTAGTGAGACTCTAACTGGAACATGTTTGTAGGTTGCATTCAGAACCTGTGGGGAAGAAAACCCCACAGTAAGATCAGGGAAAAACTTTCGCTTGAGGAGAGTGGTCCTCCCTGTCGCTTTAGCTGCAGAGGTGCATGCTGAGACTGTGGGGAGCCACTCTATGGTTTCACCCTGCCTGGTGACTGCACCTCCCTGCTTGGAAGTACTCTGTTTTACTTGTAGGAGCCCTTGTCTTTGATCGCTACCTACTGCTGCTTCAGGAAAAAGGATCCTACCATTTGCCTGCTCTTCAGTGCATCTTGGCTGGCATGGAGGAGAGAGTTGTCCCTGCTTTCCTCTCCCCTTGCTCAGCTGAGGAACTTCTAGAGCTTGTTTCCAAGGCTGCTTGCTGCCTTCTGCAAAATCTTAACATCTGTGTGGTTTTCACTGGTTTCTGGCCATACAGCTGTGAATAGCTGAACATAAATTGACCAGTCTTTATATTTGCACTGGAACGCTGCCATGTCATCCTTGAACCTTCTCACCTTAACCACCCAGTTTGCAGGAAACTGAATGGAAGCTTATCTGTGGTATAAGCCGATGCTCACACATGGCATGAAATGTTTCCTGTTTCCTAGTTGTGACTGGAAAAATTCATTTGTCTAATGTAAGTACAGGTGTGCTCAAAATGTCATTTAGCATTACTGGGAATGGTGGGAAAACAGTATAAATAAATAATCATTGTCTCACAGTATAAAAGACAGAATCAAAAAGCGTTAGTTCCAAGTTCTGTTTTTCTTTGAACTGCTGGCAAATACTTGGGAGGGGATAGATAATAAAAATAGCTTTTAAAATGCTAGGGCACATTAGAAAAAAAATCACAGTTTTATTTAATTTTTTGGTATGCAATAAGATTTTGTCAAATCTTTTGCATGGTATAATTACACATTTACATTAGATAGAAGAACCTATATTGAATCATGAGGACAGGTATACATTTTCAGGTTTTTTAAACATTTTTTACAGTGGCTTTGAACTGGATCACAAATTTGTTATCATGAAATCAGAAGTAAGTAATTAGCAGAAATGCTTTACATTTACTAGTGTCTACTGACTTAATCAAATAGTCTGCTGATGCTTCTAATCGTGTGTTAGGTAACACTGCCCTCAGAGGGCCAAGGTAAGTAAATTCAATCTCAAAACCACTGGCATTACTTCTGATATTTTACTTAACCTGACATTAATTACAGTTGTTTCTTTTAAAGAAAAATTGCATATGGTTGTTTATTTACTTTTATGTAATTTTGTTTAATGCTCTTAGATAAATTCAACTTTTCCCTCTCTGTTGATTAAATGTTAGCGTAGGGAAGCTGGAGTTTGATTTAACAAAAAAGTCCCTTAAAAAAGAAAGAAAAAGAAGAAAGGAGAACAATATTTGTGTATTATTTCTATTAAATCCATTTTAGTAAATTGATGACACAGAAAAGGCAGATTTTTGGTGTTCTCTGCTTGGAGGGGGATTGGTTTTTTTTCTTTCTTTTTCCCTCTTATATCTCACTTATGTCTGTGTGGCAGCTGTTGCTTCTTTTAAGGAAGCAAGTTTTTGAACTCAGGTTTCTGTTGCTTATCAGCACTGTATATTAAAGACATTTCCTTCACACCTCTAAAATCATTTACATATTGAAAAATGTAGATGTTTTGCAAAAGTGATTTTTAAAAAAAATATTTAAAAATAATAAGATTAATTTTAAATTATGGAATCATTTTTCAAGAATTGCTAAATTTCCATATGTTTAAGGATTACAAGAGGTGAGGCTAACAATAGAAAGCACTGATTCTGATGTGGAGTGTATGTTTGAAGAGAAAGTTCTGAGGTGAAGTTAAAAAAATTACGAACTTCGAGTGATACATTTGTCTAACACAGATTTGATGGCTACTCATACAGTTTCTTAGAAAGGCCTTCTTTTGTGAAGCTTCTCAGCGGTATCAAAACTACAAACATTGCATCACTAGAATAAATATATTTTGTGGAATGTCCTGAAGGCAGGATTCTTGTTACTAGCTGTCAAAGACAAGAAAGAAAATCATTAAGGTGCAGTACAGAGAATACAGAGCCAGCCGTGAGGGTGATGTTCTAAACAAACCTTCATTAAGCATTCTTTATTACTGTTGTTAGCCAGTATATTATTAAATAAAACATTAATTAAAGAGTTACATGTTATGACGGTGCTTTTTGCATGAAGATCAGATTGCACTTTCATGTGCTTCAAGAATGTATTGCTGTCTTATTTCATCTTTTGGGTGTA
Source organism: Strix uralensis (assembly GCF_047716275.1). Lineage (NCBI taxonomy): Eukaryota > Metazoa > Chordata > Aves > Strigiformes > Strigidae > Strix > Strix uralensis. The sequence continues at coordinate 88,741,569 of NC_133974.1, read as the reverse complement.
TTCTCTCAGTTGTTACTAAAAAAGCAGACCCCAACAGCCTAAAACTGATTCTAAATCTGTATTCCCTGTGTGCGTGTATGCATTTGTTGTCTGTATGTATCTGTAAGATACATATTCTGGTGCCCCTTTTCTCAAGTAGCTTTAAAAACTTTGAATAGAATTAAAATGATGTAGGAATTACTTGGCTTTCTTTGTTGCAGTGGTTGAAATTAGAGACCTCTTCTTACTGTCTAATAAACAGATCCTAAAAGAACATGTTTTTCAACTTAGAAGGGTATAAATTTAAGCAAAATGATAATTTAGCTTACATTAACTCAGCAGGAAGCAGGGTACAAACTGATTAATTCTCTATGGCAGATCCACAGCTCCATTTCATTAAATTGTCAGGTTATCTTGTGGTTTGGTTAGCCAGCCTGGACTTCTCCTTTCTCTTGAATTAATGAATTTCAGATGTAAATTTCCTGTTGTTTGCTTGTGTTGATATATTTGATAAACATACACTCCAAATGTCTTTAAAGTAATTTTAATATTGTTCATACTGTAAAATATACTTCTTTTGGGTAATTTTTAATGTAGCCCTGGTAAGTCAGAAGATGTGGAAGTGTCTTTTCAAATATTCTGCTGTGTTTTAGTATTTTGTATGGAGGATTTATCTTTCAAAGCAGGTCAGTATGCACATGTCTGTTAAGAAGTATGGACTAAAATGTTTTTCTATCCTTAAACAGACTATGTAGAAGGAACGCAGTTATAAGAGAGCACCTAGAGTGCATCTTGAGAGCCATTAAACCACTTGAGCATCTAAGTGAACTGTTCACTGATACCACTGTTTACTTTAGTCTTCAAAAGTGTTCACCCATTTGTTAATTAAATTACAAAATAAATAAAGGGCAGATGATAAATATTCATGTATAGGCCTTGAAGAGGGATTGGAATATCGGTCATTGCATGACAAAACTAGGGGATTTTTTTGTGTGTGTGTTTGTACAGATGTCTTGAAAAAGTAGTCTGACCGTGATTCATGTTGGGGAACCATTTAGGAGAAACATTCTTCAAAGAAATGTGTCTACAGAAGAACTGTATGGATCCTTATGAAACCATAGTGTTTTGCAGTTGCTTTTAAATTACATGTCCTGTGTCTGGCTAGAGTTTGCAGGTCAAAGACAGAGGTACAGCTGTACTCATGGATAAACTGGTACTTATATGTCATTCAATATTTATATCTTCTTGTGATTAGGTTTTGTCCAAAGTTGCTACCTCTCTTCAGAGGAGCTTGGAAGTGCTAGTCACACTCTTCTAATGGTTTTTCTCCAGGCAGGACATCAGTTGTCTAACTCAGTAGATGGTCAAAAATCTGTTGATTTAAGAGACTATGAGTGTACCTAGTAGAAGCCGAATGCGATCTGGAGTGTTGTCCTAAGAGAAGTAGAGGGAGTAAGTGATCAGGGAAGGGTGTGCTGGGTCTCTAAGGGCACCTGCTAGAATGGTTTCCTTTTCTACAGGTTTAGTTCTGGAGAGTGTGTATGTAAGTCAAGAAAGGCTTCTGTTCTTTCCTGAAGTGACTAATGAGTGTACTTACCTTATCACCTCTGATTCTTAGAGCAGTCTGCTTATCTCCCTGTTGTTTATTCCTTACAGAAAGGAGGACTTCCTTTGAAATCTGAACTGTTGGGTGGCTGACCTGTTTTAGGCATGTTGGTATTATCTCCATGCTGTCCTTGAACTCTTCTTCAGCAGTTTTTAGGTGCCTGCCTTCCAGTTAAGATAAGACTTAGATAAGACTAAGATCTTGCTAGATTTTAAACCTAGTAACAGGCGCTTTTTCTCATAATAGTCACTGTTACAACTAAGTAACATATAATTTATTAGAATTGTACAGAAGATTCTCTTTATGGTCTGTTTAAGAAAACAACTAGGATTTTAATATTTTTAAAACTTGTATTGGATGATATGATATGTAAGGTTTTGTTTTGGCTTCAACTTTTGAGTCCATGCAGATTTCAGCAAATTTGTTGCACGGCATATTTTTAATGTGCTTAAAATATGAGTCATACCTTTGCTTACGCCTATGATTACTTCATTTTCAAGTATTCAGCAAACTGAATTCAAGAAATGTCTTTACCTTTTTGTGTAATGATGATACAGTTTTTCACTGGTGTTGGTATTAAAAGTTTCACATTTGTTTTCCCATACTGCGCTTCTGTTTCTTCTCCAACTTACAGATATCTCATACCTGGTTTTTTGTTTTGTTTTGTTTTTTGCTTTTATGTTAGCTGGGATTTCCCATTGTGAAATCAGTTCAGACTGGCAGTGTCAGTAGGGATGTTTCCAGCTAAACTAGCACCAGAGATCTGAGATTGAAAGCTCTGAGTCAATACAAATGCAACTAGTGCTATATCTGCTGTATTAATTTTGTGATCAAATTAAGTAACGCTTTGACTTTTTCAATTTTCTTTCTACTTATATAAAAATGTCTAGATAACAAAATCAGGCAGGTGCCTTGCTATCTAGAAGTGGGACTAAATAGGAAGAGTTTTGCTACTGAGGGCCAGGAAACATGTCAGCACAAATAGCCTGGTGTTAATTTTTCTTATTCTTTCCTCTTCTCTATATCCTACTCCCTACCCTGCTTCTCTGCTTAAATGCATGTTGAAGATCAGAAATGTTAATGGCTGCAGTTAGATTTTTAAGCCATAGGCATCATCAAAATCCGTACAAGTTGTGATCAAGTTCAGCAAGGCCATGTTATCAATTCCCATGTTGAACTTCAGTGACAATTAGTTGATTGCTCTGATGCGATCAATGAATTTTTAGATTAGCCTTTAATGTACTAATCTCTGTGTCAGATGGATGTAAACTTCTTTCTAAAAGCTACCTAGCTACAGCTAACAGGGTGCTGAGGTGGTAGGTGGCACTGAAGGGCTGGGCTTAGCCCGGGACCAGTGCAGCCCCAGGGTCAGTCAGTTCTGAGCATTTTGCAAACAGTGAGGAGTCGTAGGCATGGTTGGAAATTCTGCATTTTTAAAACACTTTTTTTTCTTAAAATGTTCATTTGTATAATGATGAAACAGTGACTTATTTAAAGTCTTAGTGGGTACTTGTACATATGTTATTTATTCTGCAGAATTGCTAGAAATCAATGATGGGGAAACTTGGGCAAGTCTAAACTCACCTGTATTTAACTGAGTAATTGCACTTTAAAAATAAATTTGTTGCTGAGATTTTAGTGTGGCATTGTAAATTATAATGCTGTTAAAGAGATTTTTCAACCTGAAATAGCAAATAAGTGGCATTAATTAAGCTATTGTGTCTTTGCTGGCCTGTTCTGTATGTTTCTGGTCCTGAATACCTCATGGCTTGAAAACCCTTCTGCTCAGACTGGGGTAGGGGGAAGGTGGAGGTGATAGGTTTATTGGTGGACTTAACTCTTCGAAGGTAATTGGCTTCTACTTTTTTATTCCTTTTGCTTTCAGATATGTTTGTTAAGTATATTTTGTGTAGGTTCTTCCATTACACCCAATCTTCTTGTATTTGGTTAGTGTATGTTTTGAGGAAATTAATGGTTTTTACTTTGACTTAGCGGGATACATGTTCTACCTTGTAGTAGTTTGTATTTCATTTTGATATTAAAGTCAAGCTGTAGTGCTTAGTTTTGCCTGCAGCAAATTCAAACTGTTTATAGGTGTAAAGATGTAGGATTTTGCAGAGTATAGTGTGATAAAATTTAGAATTACAGAATATTACTATATGGTGCTTGTAGCTTCTCATTCCAGAGGCATCATTGTATAGTCCAGGCTTACCATTGCAATTCCATTTTTTCTTCTTTTGGAGGGAGTTAAGTTTTCCTCTGTAAATTGAAAATGTCTGAAAAGATTTTGGTATAATTAATTTTAGACACCGATAATATGTTACATTTTTTAATATCAAAGGTTTTTTTCTACGGTACTAATGAACATTTTTTTTCTCCTTTAGGAGAATATATAAAAAACTGGCGGCCAAGATATTTCCTGCTAAAGACAGATGGCTCTTTCATAGGCTATAAGGAGAAGCCCCAGGATGTGGATCTGCCATATCCACTCAACAACTTTTCAGTGGCAAGTATGTATTTCCAGTATTTATTATTCGCTCAGCATATTGACAAAATATCTGCTACATATTGCTTCACGTGTAGTTCAGAATTTATTGGTAACGCTGCAAGTTTGATGCCATGTGTCACACTAATGCACCAACTAATTTTATGTCCAGCCCTACAAGATACCTTTATAAGAGCAGTGAAGATTTTACCATGGGTTGTTTTTTGAATATTTTTGGAAGTTTGTATTCTCGTTTGTGTGTGTGTATGTATCTGAAGTGTCTGTAACTAACAATAACGTTTGACAAATGATTGTTGTAGGAAGAAAATTCCTGGAAAGCATAACTTTATTCAGATCATTGACCTCTTTTCTCTTTTTCAGTAGTATCTCTGAATTCACTTGAAAACTCAAATTAATTAGAAAATTATCTAGACTGTTAAATGACACAAAATCATGCTAAATTATTTTTCTCTTGGATAATCAGGTAATCAGCTCTCCAGCCTGGTTAATCAGTAATTTCAAGCAATCAGACAATTTGCATATATTAGCAAAGCTACAAAGTGTGTATCTGTTGGATAAAGTGAAGACATTTTGATTTCTTGTTTTCCAAGAATGTTTCTAAAAGAAAAATCTGTAGTTTTTTTGATCTGGCAAAGTGAGATTAGTAGAAGAGTGTTTCTGAACAGTGAAAGTATTTGAGGAGCAAAACTGAGGGGGCAAAAAATCTCCCTGAGTGTGAGTTGTGGATATCATGCTAGGCCCTTTCAAAGGAACACTAGAAAATTTACCCAAGTTATTTCAAAATTGTATTAGCGTACTGCAGTACAATAAATGACGGTATTTAGTTTTATAGAGGAGTTTTGGAGCCACAAAAGCATGTGTTCTTAGAAAAAGGGTTCCCTTCATCTGCATTGCTGAAGAGGGAACAAATGCTACTGAGACTGAATTTACCAATTTTCTTGATCAAATTGTTCTTGAGATTGACTCAGCCTTTGTTTACACAGTAATTTGGTGTTTTATTTGGTAAGAAAATAATCTTGTGCTCCAAGCCCATGTCTTGTCCGACAATTAGAGGAGAAAAATTTTGCATATTTTGATTGTGACAGAAGTCTTGCAAATGATATTGAGCATGCAAACCTTCTAATAATATTAGAGGCTCATTTCACCCTGTTGCTATTCAATGTAAAAAGCAGTGATGTCTTTAAGTTGTTCATATGAGTAGGAATTGACTGGATCATAGGCCATTATTCCTTAGTTATTGCTCTGAATATTCTAGCCTACTCATTTATAGCAGTTAGTAGTTTCCTAGATACTTTTTTCCCAATGTGCAGCCGAAAGAACATTTGTAGAACTACAATAGGGTTTTTTGTTCTGCTTTACCATGTTCCTCATTGCATATCCTGTCTTCTTAGTTGCTGCAGCAACTAGGATGATCCAAATGGCAGTTCTGGTAAGCAAAGAAATGCATAATTAACAATTTATTTCAGTGTGTTGAAACTGGCGGGTATTTTTTTGTTTGTTTTTTTTGATACCCAGAGGCCATCTCATGTAATTCTGACATTAGAATGCTGCCCCTGAACTTTGCCTTGGTGGAAACTGGAAGATTTCATACTGTTTTCCAAAATGACACCATCACCACTACTACTTGCCCCCCCCCCCCCCCCCCCCCCCCCCCCAAAAAAAAAAACAACCAACCAAACCCAAAACCCAAACCCCAAATCCTTTCTGCAACTAGCAAGCCCCATAGGTCTGATTCTTAGGCAATATAAGCTAAAGGAACAGGCATGCAATATTAATTGAAGAAATACAGTTTCAGTAAGCAAGATTAGTTTTTCTGTTTTCTGTCAGGAAAAGGAGTAATTTAATCCAAAATTATTTCTGATCAGTGCAAGAATAGGGAGATTTTTTCACTCATAAAAAGAATCCCATGAAATTAAGTGAAGTATCTATGTAGAATTCACAGGATGAAAAGCAGAACATTACGGTATTACACTCTAAATTGTAAGGGACGGTAAGTTTTTTTGTCAGCTATTTTATCTGTGTGAAGATGAGATCATCAGGAGCAAACAAGCAAACAAAATTGCTGTATGAATGAATCATATCTCACGGGCAGTACCTGGTAAATGTCAAGAACTGGTCTCATGGCCTCTGATCCAAGAGTTCCTGAGCTGCTGCAGTAGGTTTGTGGCCACAAGCAGTGCAACATATTTTTCCTGTAATAGTGAAGTACGTTTTTCATAAATTACTAGCCAGGCAGATGGAGTGTGAGATCACTGTTAATACCATCTTGATTAGGTTGGCAGGGACTTAAAGATATGTCTTTACAGTCCTATCTTCATGTAATCTTTGTAGCTATCTGTAAAGTGAGAGTGTGGTCTCAGTCTACTTTTTGCTCTCCAAATGATAGACATCTTTGGCTCTTGCTTACAGCTTGTTATTTAAGCAGAAAAGGCCAAGGCTGTGGTATTATTTTCATAGTACTCTTGGAGTTGAACACTGGAAAGTTTGCACAGCTCTGCTTTATATGATACTTGCTCTGTAGTTTAAAACTTTTATATCCAGCTCTATCATACTTCCATCATATGGATATGTTCCCACCAGTGTCTGCTGCCTTCCACTCCTGTGACATTAGCTTTCCTTTTGAAAAGGCTCTTTCCCAGGCATAGTATCATTTTCCCTAGAATGGCTCCCTGATTTCTTCCAAGATAACTTTAAAGTCCTGCACCTGAGCATTATTCTCTCCCTGGTCTTGTGTTGTCTGTGTACTCCATTGGAAATGACAGGAAGGCCAGAGAGAATGAAGTTATTTTACATACTGCTAACAGTGCTTCCAGTGCTAAATATATCTTTGTTAGTAAAGCCTTTCTCATGAGGTAGTGTTTTGTTGTAGGAGGGAATATTCAGAGGCCATCCCTTTTCCTTGGGGTGATCTGAGAGGAAATGGGGGAAGGCATTGAGAAGTGGGTGTGTAAGCAGGCAGACACTTTACTAGAGAGGGGAAGTCCGAGGCAGCGCGCGCATGCTTCAGCCAGTTGATGGCCACCCGAAATGCAAGGGAACCGTGTGGGCCTGAAATGGAGGTGAGGGGTCTCTCTTCCTTGGAGCATAAATGCATCCCTGAAGGCAAAACAGAGTTGACTGAAGGGTATGATAGAGTGGGGCTGGATGGAGGTGAGCCCCAGGGAAGGATACAAGACTGGCCTCTCTGTGTCCTGGACAGGGGCTTCACTTTGCCTCCCCGTGGCTGCTGCTCTCCTGCCTTCGGGCACGTGCGAAAGGCGGCGATGAGCACCCTGCACTGCCTCTGCGGAGCCGCCACAAGGTTGCAGGGGTGAAACAATCAGCCAGATCTGGTGACACTGGATAGCATGTAGGAATCGCTCTGGTTTCTCTCCTGTGGAGCCAGCTTATTTTACACCAAACAGAGCTGCCTTTTTTTACCATGGGAGCTGTGTATTTGAAGTATGCTTTTAGTTCCTTAATGCTCATGCCCTGACACAGACTCACAAAAAGTTGTGCTGTGGTATCTAACCATACACTTAGAGATAAATGAAGGCGATGTAATTATATTGGTGGGAAATTTATTGTGGAAAATTAAAACTGGTCGATACTGGTTTTCAGAGGTAAATTCAGAAGTGTGATCTTACTTGAACTGGTGGGTTCAAAATCAGTTCAGCTCTTTTCAGGTAGCAACAAGCAGTTGCAAGTAATCCAGCTATTGTAGCTTAAAGAGATACTCTTGATTGACTGAGTCACGGTAACAGAGTGGGTGTGCATTCCTAGCCCACTTCAACTGCAAAATAAAATATGTTAATGTAAATTGCTTTTGCTTAGACATTTATGCAGTCAGAACCAGTTTAAAAATAATTTGGATTCGATTGGTATAACTTTTCTGTACAGGCAGAGGCCTGAAAAAAATGTTGTGGCTTTTAAAACTGTGTTATGATGCTTTAGAACAAAAGTAGTACTCTGGCTAACAGGATGTATGCCCTCGGTGACAGCCCCTCACCCCACCCCACCCCACCCCCCCTCCAACCAGCATAGCCTCATAACACTGTTTTTAACTGGTCCAGTGTTGTGTAAGTAGAATCAACACTGCTTTGTGTAAACCACTTTGGTCTTTGGTCATCATTATTAGGGAAAGCAGAGTGGGGAAGAATTCTACTTCCATTTCTACTTGAGGAACGTTTGTGGCTTTACTGGTTAAAAAAATACTTCTCACATATGCAATGAGTATGTAGGTAATCACATAGCACATTTGGGATGAGGTATCTCTAAGAATTGGCCCTTTGCCTTCACTTTGATCTTTACGTGGGGAATAATTGGGAAGAGCTGTATCCCTTCACAGTAGCCTTTGAGCTTTGGCCAAAAATGATGTCACCTGGAATTTCTTTCCTATCTTGAAAGATAGTGCTTTCTAAGCACTCTGTGGTACAACTACCCTTTTTCTTGTCTTTGAAAAGAAAAAGCGAATTTTAGTTATTGTGTGAAGGTAACCTTTTATAACCTTTCCTTTATTTTAGTTTTTTTTTTTTCTCTGCAGAAATGATTATCAATGAACCTTGGCTATTCTAAATGGAGAAGCTGTGCTAGTTTCTCCTAGTCTTAATCTTTCAGTGGGCCAGAAACAAGATTGTATTATTTTGAAGATTTAAAAATCTTCAAAACATGAAAACTGGAAGGTTTCAGAGGAATGATGTTAGGGCTATAAAGAATTCTGAAGACACTCTCTAAAAAAAATGGATAGGAGAATATATATGTATGTTTTAAGTGAGATTGAATTATGCATCAGAATACTTTGGCATTAGACATGACCTTGTGTGCAACTCTACAATTAACTTTTCAATGAGATTTAAGTTTAAAGTCCAGGGTATTTTTTTAATTGTCAGAACACTGAATGACATGAACCCAGAGATAAGCATGTAACTGTAGATACTTACAATTACAGTATAGATTTCATTCCAAAATAATAAAGGTGCAATTGAATAAATAATGTTCATTCAACACTGAAAATACTTCTTTGGAGAAAAAGGCAATGTATGTGTAATGTACTGCATATGCAAGTGTACCTATGGAAATTTGAACTCAGATCTAATGTGTATAACCAATATTACTGTCTGTGTTGGATGGGGTAATGTTTAGCTTTCTGGAAAACTGGATCAGTAATTTTCTTTGGGTGGCTTTCTTATTACTTTATGAATGGTTTCTAGGTGGTATAGTTGGTATTCTGTCATTTGACTTAGGTGTTTGGATTCAGTTGTTGATTTGGGTCATGAATAAAAATGAGTTCCTTGGTCTCATCCTTCCATTTTAATGGACAGTGTTTTCTCAGATGCCAGTGTAGCATATTGTAATTTTCTATTATTTCTAAATAGGGCCTGGTATGAGCATTGCAGGTCAAAGTTTATAGCCAGGTCTGAGAGTTTTTATGCTGGTGTGATACACCCAGTTGCACAAATAAAATTGGGGTGTTTGCATGAAAGACAGAGAAGGATGTATAATTTTACTGTCTTTCGTGAAAACAAAGTAAACCCCAGGCAAAACCCAACAATAACGTGCAGAAATCTCCTATTTTCATTCTTCCTCTTTGCATGAAGGAACAAATAGCAAACTAGTTGTAATGACAGAAAGACATGGATGCTACTTCAGTACTTTTTGGAGTATTGGAAATAAAAGACTTTCCAGCGTGATGAAGTGCATCAAGGATGATCTTTTTCAGCTTGAAGGAATATAATTAAGTTTTTTGTGTTTATTATGCAGGCATGCATGTTGTTGTATCATCAAATCACATATAAGTACTTGTCATGAGCCAAGCCCCACAGAAGTGGGATTTCTACCCATACAGAACAAAAAGTCAGTCTCTGCTCCAAAATACTAAAATTCCAAATATAAAACAAGGGACAGCAGATGGATGTAAACAGATGGGGGGAGTATGAGAAAACAATGAGACAGTATTAGCCTGTAGTACAGGCAGTGGTCTCAGCACATCAACAACTAATCCATTGTCAAGGTTAGGTTTTTACTCTCTTCTCCCTTCTTTTCTCTCTCCCTCCTTCCTTCCCTACTGTTCTTTTAGACATGGTGAAGGAGAGTTTTAAGGAGGATTTAGAAGAGAACCAGTATGGCAAACAGGGAGAAATTACAAATCCTTTTGTGCTGAAATTGGAACATTAGAAGGATGGATGGCATTTTGATACTAAATAAAGGGTGATACCAAGGATGAGGGTAGGCTGTGGGGACAGACCGTGTTGAAAAGCTACTTATATTTGATGTGACAGAGCTGGGTAAGAAATGAGGAATTCAAAGAGAAGAGTGATATGATCAAAGAGACAATGGAGAAAAATGATCTGTTCAACAGTTTTGGGGATGACATTTTTAGGGGAAAACTACATTTGTTGGGACCAAAGAGAGGATATGAAATTGTTCACATAAATGTCTGTGTGACCAAACTTACTTTTAGGGTCATACTCCCCATAGATAAAATGTAGTGAGAAAAGACAGAGCCTTTTGGAAAGCCTCAGAAAACTAGATTTGCCTTAGAGAGTAGGCAAACAAGTGGGAGAATCGAGAGAGAATCAAGCTGAGGGTGTGTGTATGCACATATATTTGTACATATATGTAAAAGCCATAGCTTTTCATATGTATATGAGCAAAAGCATGTCACAACACTGGATGTATCTGTCTCAATGTTATGAAAATGGTGTATTAGTTCTGCTACTTGCCTACTACTTGTCTAACAAGATAGGTCATCAGAGGAGAGTGTGGATTTGGAGTGTAGAGTAGCAGCAACGGAAAAAGGTATTTGAAAGCAGTGTGTTCGTTAAATTTTGACATGAGGAAGAAAAAAAATGGGAGCAGCAACTGAACAGGCAAAGGTTGGGACAAAAATATTTATCTTGTGAAGGAAAGACCAAGAGAAAAATAAGAAATCAAGGTTAAATCGAAATGCAAATAGATACATAGAGACATATAGATATCTGTATATAGATAGCACTCTATATATTTAAAAGTGCATATATTCTAAACAATGCAAGCAGTGGTTTGATACTATTTCTTTTATATCGTATGATAGTCACAGGAAGTTATCTTTTGTGCTGAAACTCAGCTTGTATTAGGAATAATTTCTCAAATATGCAACCTTCTGTTCATTTTTTAGTGCAATATTTTATGGCTGCTTGTATGTTTAGTATTCTTGTCTAGCCATATCAACAAATTCTGCTGAAGTTGAAAACTTCCATATATGAAATAATAAAATGGTATTAGTGTTCTTTGTATTTTTTATGCTGAATGAATGTATTTAGGAAAAGAACACTGGTGATTATATGGTTAAATTTATAGAATTCAAACTTTAAACTTTTTAATAAAATCTGAACAGATGATCTGTGCTTTTTTTTTTTTTTTTGGAACTGGCAGGTTTCAGGCCCTCTAATTGGCTTCCCAGCTTTGCAGAGTAATTACAGCTTCAAGCAAACTTTGTCATCTGTGGTTCAGAATGGTGTAAAGTAAACAGAACGTTTTGAAATACAGTTTGTAGTTAGAGTTGCTCAGGAGAGTTTAACTAGCATAACTACTTAATTTAGATAGTAGCAGTTATTTGAAAAAGATAGTCTAACATTTTAGAATTGTCAGTTTGTGGATATGGAACTGAAAGTTAACCTCTGATATGTACCTGACCTTTTTTTTTTTGTTTTAAAAAGAGAAGTTTGGTACTTGAGAAGCATCCATTGCATTTCTTTATACTGGTTTTATTTATTTTTTTCCCATTTTCTGTATAGATCCAAAATGGCCAAACGAATGCTACAGACTTGTTGGAAGAGAATTGTCAGTTTCTGTTACTGATTTGGTTTTTTGCTGCTTCAAACAAGTGTCCTCCCCCAAGGTTTTTCATCCCCTCTAATATTAAAGGGGAAAATTCTCATGACTGATGTTTAATCCCAGCAAGACAGAAAGCTTTAGGATTAAAATGTGAAGTTCCAAATTGTAGATGGCTAGCATACAAGAACACAAAGTTGAGTCTGTCTGTTTACTGGCTTACTCATCTTTTTGAATGATAATTTAGACTTCCAACTGTTTTGAGTTGAGATTCAGCCCTTTAATTACATATGTTTATGTATAGTAGCAAACTTGAAGACATTATGGTAGAGTGTTCTCTACTCTTGGTAATGACCCAACTATCACTCGAGCGTTTGGAGCCAGCTCTCAGTAGCCTGTTTCACTCATTCTTCTGTGCTTTTGTAGTTTCCAAACTATTCTCTCTGTCTAAAACTACTACGGTTTTTCCAGTAATTAGTAGAAAAATATTTTGGTAATTAGCAGTAACTGTGTATTACAGCACTTATTCATCATAATAGATTTTTTTTTTTCCCTAGCTGTAGGTGAAAGACATTCACAGATAAGTTTTTATTCATGTTGCAGTTTATCCCATACATTTGTATACAGCAGTACATGAAGCGTGTGGGTGTACTAAATATCAGCAGACTTCAGTTACTTTTATCTACTTGAGAAGGATGGGTAGCATACCACTTTTAGAAATTGGTCCTCCACTTCTTTCTGAAACTCTTTTTACTTCAGAAGAGAAGGATACACACGCATTCAATTTTAACCTTCCACAAAGAAATTAAATCTTTAGCCACTTTTAACAGAATATTAAAAAAGCACATTAAATTTAGCTACATTTTATTTTTCAATAGCATATTTCAGTGGTAGTGAAATGGCTTTTTTCGGGGGTTTTTTATGTTTTCAGTGCCATTTTCAATTGCTAAGGTATCTTTTTATTACCTTTAATTGATTTAGTGAGTCATGTGTAATGAAAACTCAGAGAGTAGATACTCTTTGGTAGTTACAGAGCTTAGTATATGCATCTGTATGTTTTGTTCTTGTTAATAATGCATATCATAACTTTGAGGACTGTCTGAAAAAAATTAGTATAATAGTACCAGTTAATATAATAGTACCAATAATACACCTGTATATTAGATACAGATTTACATAATGTACATACTAATATTTTTATTATATATAGTCTATATTATATATACATATATATTATATATACACATATATATGTATATATACACTAGTATATGTTGTATATGTATAGGTTAAAACTATATTATAGATAGCATTTGTACATAGGCGGGCTTAATCCTGTTAGTTCCAATTTTTGCATGCTTGAGTTGGCAAACTTAAATTAATGCCATTTTAATGTATGCATTTTTGTGTGTATTTGGAATCAGAAAATGAATGGTGAAATTAAAAATCTTCAGTTCCTTTATAGGCACTGGAGAGGTTATGCTTTTTAATTGGTACAGACTTCTCTGTAGGTTTGACTCTGTACATTTTTGCTTTCAGATTGTCGTAACACAGTCACGTTACTTTTCTGTCCCTGGCAGCTTCTTTCACCTTCCTTCTCCTAAACTAGCTACTCTAGTTTAGCTATACTCTAGCTATCCCCCAAGTTTTTCATTCTCACACAGGTTCCAGTCTTTTTCCTGTCCCATTTCTGCTCTTCTCCCTTTATTCCCTAGTCTTTTGTTCCCGACATCTCTTCTGTAAATAACTTGCTGTATGCCATCTTTCCGTATTGGATTTTGCCTCAACAAGGTAGTTTCTTTTTCATATTGTCTGAGGAGTAGGATGAGGCATTATGAATATAGGAGAAAGAGCTTTCCATTTACCAGGTGTAGAGGCAGGAGATAGCTGTAGCCTCTGGATTATACTCAGTGTGTAGATTTTCAATGATTTTATGCTTTAGTAATTGTTATTGTAATTTTTTACCCTCCTCCCACTGCACTCTTATCTCTCCCACATGTAGTGTGGCCAGATGCCTTACATTTTCACAGGAATACTAAAAGGATATCAAAGGTCTTGGTTTGCCAAGTTTTAAGTCTCATCTCCAAAAAGTAGTATTTTCCAGCAGCATACAGCTTTAGGCAGACACCCAGCAAAGAAAATTTCAGCCTACATGATTGAAGTGTGATAGGATTAAAGATGAGAGGATGGTTTCGTCAGGAGTAAGATGAGATAATCTTAGAGCAGACAATGCTTCTAGTCTCTTCTGTTGTGAAGGTAGCCCAACGCATTCCTTAGAGCTACAGCTGAGGAAGTTAAGAAGACAAATAGCTTGTTAACCCTAGCCTCACTGTCATCACGATCATAACTTGGACTTCAACCATATCCCTGAAGATGAGGGTTTCTTTGATCTCATGAGTAATATTTGCACCTAGCTACCAACCTAGTTAAGTATCCTAAGTAGCTCTACTTCATCATGCTCCCCAAGTGCCCATCATCTGCTTCTGTCCTCTGTGTTTCTCTTCCAGCTTTTGTGTTAAATTCCCTCTTCTGGTGTCCCATTTACCTTGCTGTAGCTCTTTCCTCTAAATGTTGAGAATGGTTCTCATCCCATCCAAGACCTAACTGAGTTTATAAAAGCAGTGAGGTTGGATTACTGTTTCTCATTTGAGTCGCCACAGTGTATGCAGGTTTGTTAAATGTAATGTGAATTCCTTGACCAGTGAGCAGTCTGAGTTACATAATAATTTATAGATGTATGGTGAATATGTAGGTTTGTGCATCAAGGAATACACACCTGCATGGTGCAATAGTTCCTTTATTCCTCTTTCATTTCTTACACATGTGTCTGTCAAGCTTCTGAGGTGTTCTGCGGAAAAAAATCCTATTGACAGACATACCCACTTCTGCTCTTTGCTTTTTCAAATTAAAAAAATGCAGTATGCATGAAAGTTCTTAAATCAAGGCATCTTCACAAAGACCCCCTAATGTCAGTTCTTTCCTGCCTGTATTAAGGATGGTCCAGTACAAGTAAATCTGCTGATATTTGCTGTGGCTTTATATCATGGAGACAGAGGCCATTTCTTAGATAATAGTGTCCCAGATTGTTCAGGTTTTCAGGCATACAAATCAATGCCTTGAACTAAGGCTTTAAGCTTGTTATGAGCTAGTAATATTAAAGAGAATTGCTTTAATGTGTTTTCAGTATGCAGCTGCATTTCAGAAGGTCAGCTATGAGAGTGCATCTTGTACAATTAACACCAGCAACAAAGGCATAAGAGAGAAAGCATAAGCAGGGTACAGGGTACTTATGTATGTTGGATGTTTAGAAATTTGCTGGGTCTGGTGCAGTTCCTTGGAGAATATTTAAAACACATTCCTGTAAAATTGTGGATGATAGTTGAGGTTTCAGGATGCTGGGTTTGTGAAGAAAAATTACATTAAGCCACTATAATTTATTTCTATGAAAGAATAGCATGCCTTATGAAGTGGTACATGTCATATAACATGACTTTTGTAAAGCATTGATGTTAACTGGAATAAATAAAATATATTTCACCAAGAATATGTGCAAGGCTTTATGCTAAAGAATAGTCAACTACATCAGTAAAAGGTGTGGGTCAACTGCTAGGTGGTAGCTCTACTGAAAGGAAGTTACAGTGCATTGTAAGTGAACAGGAAGTCTGTTGCTATATTCATTATTGATTGATTTGTTAACCTGATAAATCATTTTAGATCACACATTTGATTTGGATCAGCTTTGTACAAATGAGAGCTTGTAGCATTCCAGAACATGAGATACGATGTTTGTGTCTATTTTGTGGTAGCTGCAGGAAAACAAGTTACACTTTTGACACAGTAACCTTAACTTCACAAAAATGTTTAAATATTTGCATGAATAAAGAGTTCTAGTTGGTCAGTGTTTTGCAGATGTAACGTTTAGTGCAGTATGCTACATCGTAAAATCTAATGCACAGTTTCATTGAACCATTGCCTGAATTACCAGTGTTGTGGTCTTGTGACAAAGGAGTAATAGGCAGTCTACTGTATGTCTAGAATTGTGTGACAGGGAAGATCTTGGATCTGAGAGCACAGCCTGTGAGGACAGATTGGTTGAACTGATTTAGTCCAGAGAAGCCTGAAGAGAGATAAAACAGTGTTTAAATGTCTAAAAGGGATAGCTGCCAAAAAGATAAAAGAAATTAGTCAATATGGCAAGAAACAATATGCTTAAATTATAGGAACAGTTGCATTAAATGCTAGGAAAAATCTTCCAGCTATAAAAATAATTAGTTTTCGTATAGTTGGATGGAATAGTTTGCTTACAGAGGTTTTGAACTTGCTACTTTTCAGGGATTGTAGAAAGAATTTAGAGAAATAATTCTGAGAAATAGCATAGGTAGACCTGATTCTGCCCTGGGGCACAAAGAGAACTAGATGAGTTCTTGGGGCAGCCCCACTGGGGGTGTGTGTGGGGTTATTCTATATTTAATAATCAGACTAGTTTCAACATCTGAATTTTCTCAGATAGGGTACTTTACAATAAATCTTATCCTGAAGTGACAGTAGTGTGGGTAATTGTGGCATGGTTACCATTGAAGGGAAAATGTCATATTCCTCCTGCCAGGTACAGATGGAAAAATGTGCCTGTGGCTACTGCTGTTACCTTGGCATACTAGAGCAATCCGGCATCTAATACTCTTCGTAGCCTCATAACACAGACCGGGTTTGCAAATGGAGATCACACTCTTTATATGGGCAACAATACAAGTTCCATCAATTCCTCTGACTGCTTTCTTCACCTTATGATTATTACCTACTACCCTTTGTTCAAACTCATGGTTATATTGCCGTTCTGTATTTCCTCATATGTGCTGGATACATGCCAGAGAGGTATACATAAGCTATATGTATTTTATCTAAATAATTTTATTTGCTCTTCACCTGTTAACTGGCGATGTATAAAAGTGGCAATGTCATGTATTTCTCTAGAATGTCAACTAATGAAAACAGAGCGACCAAAGCCAAACACGTTCATTATCAGATGTCTTCAGTGGACCACTGTCATAGAGAGGACGTTCCACGTCGACACTCCAGAGGAACGGTGAGGGTTTTATTATTGTTTTGCTTTCCGTGTTCCTTACGCAGAAGTCTCAGCACAGTCACTGCTGGGACTGCACAGCAATCAACACTTGGAACTGTGACACTTTGAGCACATCTGAACAGTTACTTGAAGAATTTGTCGGCTTCTGTAAAATATTATCTGAGCTCATAGCTAGTGCTGCCTGTGAGTAGGTGGGATGAGTGTGTACAAATAAGCCAAAACTATGTCATGATACGTCGCTGAAGTGTTAAATTTTGAAAAATGGAAGCCTTGCTGTCTTAAATTTTCCTTTTACTCCTAATATGCTCCTTTTTTTTTTTTTTGGCACAGAAAGCAGTATGTTTGTTATAGTTTATGTTTGCTTATTAGTTTTTCTTGTTTCAGTAAACATACACAAACTCTTAAGAATTCATGTTTTATAATGCACCAAAAGCATGTAGGAGGTATGGGATGGTGTACCTTGCTAAAATGTTCTATACTGTGTCCCTGGTTAGATGCACTGATCCCACTGTGGGCATCTGTCCTCTTGAGACTAATACTATGATTTGGCTTTATTCATACTGTTTGTATCAATAAATAACTAACGACTTTGCTTTTTCTGTTGTTTCTCTGTCATTAGTATATTCCCTTAGATTTTTTTTTTTTTTAATTCTACCTTGGTTGTGTTTCTCCACCCTATCTCTCTTCTGCGCATGCAGTGTAGTACCTCTTACTGCATTCAGTAATACCACCAGACTCCTCCCCTATCCCTTGCTGGCTAACCAAAAGCAGCAGGTACTGTGCTTGGTGTGGGGCTGTGGTGTGCAGATGGGCCGGCTGGTGTATATGTGCTGGTTAGCCAGCATGCAGAATAGCGATGGGCTCAGCTGCCCCTGCTTGTCCCTCCACAGAAACCCTCATCTGGGCCTGCCCCTCTGTGCAGCCATTGGCTTTTATGACACTTGTAGGAATTTAATTGCCTTTTGAGGGCTTCTTTCTCAAGGGAATTTGAAATTAGGCAGCAAGTTGAGTTTTAAGAGGAGACAAAGAGTTGAACACACAGTGTGGTTTAATGAATCTTGTTTATTTTCTGTGAAAATGTCTTGCAGGGAGGGGGAATACCAAAATGTCTCTTAAGATAGCAAGTTATTATCAGATAGTATCAGATAGGAGATGACATTCTATGCTCTGAGCTGTATTATACCTGGAACAAGTGTTTTCAAAGTTTCACTATTAAAATATTTACAAAATCAGACACTGGTAATTCTTGAAATTAACTGTGCAGTGATCCTTTTTGATGCTGGCCAACTTTACCACCTTTAACATAATGCAGAATTTGGAAGGAAATTGAAGTGATTAATTTATATGAGTCTTCTGCTGTGTAACATGAGAATTGAACATTGAAGCAATGTAGCATGTGAAGAACATTATAAACCATTTATTTGGGTGTATTTTATGAGTTTCTAATAGGGATGTTGGCTTATTCATGATAGGGAAGAATGGACAGAAGCAATCCAGGCTGTAGCAGACAGACTTCAGAGACAAGAAGAGGAGAGGATGAACTGTAGTCCAACTTCACAGATAGACAATATAGGAGAAGAAGAGATGGATGCTTCAACAACTCATCATAAAAGAAAGGTAATGACATTAAAAAATAACTGACAAGACTAATATGTAAAAACTTTTGTAGAATGGTCTAGTTGGGTAAAACAATGTACAGGGAATAGTATTTCTATACAAATTTCAGTGTATTACAAGCATAAAAGTACTTATTTGTTTTATTTCAATAAAGCTGAACTGCTCTCATTTATTTGTTATGCTATCTGATACAGCACTTCTGAAAAACACAGTTCAACTGTTCAGGCACATGTTAACATTCTGCTTATTCTTTGAATATTATTTTCATCTTTTCCTTTTTGTTTGTTTACTCTTTTAGAAGTATGGTAATAAAATATTTTCTTTAGACAAGTAGATTGGCCCCCTTTCTCATGCAAATAATATCTAGTACAAATTAGATAATTTGCATGAGAAAGACTAGCAGGATTTGGCTTTTAATGACCTTGTCTTTTGCTATCTGGGAAAATAGCTCTGCTTTAGTTTTCAATGAAGTAAGAGAAAACGTTTTATTTTTTTGCAGTCCTTCACAGCTTTTAGTGCAAGTAGGAATATGAACATTGTTGGCTATAACACACAACTAAGAGCATGTTTTAAAGATTCAGTGTCACACAAAAATTTGCTTATTGTTTTGTGTTTCCATTTTGTCCTGTGTTTCTGTAAGTACGGGCTACTCTTGGAGAATGGATCATTCAAACGGATGTGTCTATATTACTATACAGAATTGATATGACTCAAGAAATGCATTGAAATTGTATGAGAAATAATAACCTGTTTCTGTAGGATTGGCTTCATTCTTTCTAGCTAGAAGTGAAACCTGTAGAAAACTAAGTAGAAGTCTGCTGACAGAACAAAATAGTCTTATAGCTAATGTAACTGAATGCCTTTGAGTGATGAACAACGAAAAGAAATAGCGAACGTGTGCCTTTTTACTCATAGAGCATGTTTTATTCGTTGTACTATATGAACCAAGAATCAGAAAAATCAGTAGCTGAAAACTACACCCTTATGAATATAACAAAGGTGTCATAGGAAATCTTAGTTCTATCATGTCCTGACTTTTGAGAACTTGAGTTTGCAGTGCAAACATAGTTCTCTCATGTTGTTCATTGTATGCAATTGTCTAACCTTTTCCCGCTAATTATATACAACCATAACAATACTCTCATCGTACACTGTCAGGTTGACAGTGAACTTTTAGCCTTGCAGCATAGATGCTTAATGATTGTGCTCCAGGGTAAAATATGATAAGTGACAGCAAGACAGAAGCAGCGTTCGAGATGTGTCAGTCTTTCTGAGAGGCAGTGTGATTATGTGGAAGGGATTTGGGTTTGCTCTATTAAAGATCCGAGCACTGTTCCAAGCCTGTGTATCCTCTTAGCAGAGTACAAAACCACCGCATAACAACAAGCATTTTAAGGTGTCAAAATTAATGCCGTCTAATAGAAGTAGTTTATGTGGAATGCATGCTTTCCTTGTTCACAGTGCGGTGCCTTTTCCCATACAACAAAAGGGGCTGTGAGAACAGGAGGAGGAGGAAGATAGTTTTGTTTCTGTCTTGCCGCTTACACTTTAAGAGATGCTGAAATAAGATGCTGGGACAGTGCATGTGCAGTGCTGCAGAATATTTAACGGCTTTGGCAACAAGCCAAAAGTAAACTCTACAAAACAAAGGTGAAATGAAAAATGGTGATATTCAGTACTGAGTAATAGAGCAGAATGGAGTTTTTGTAGCCAGTGAAGAGCATACTGGTGACCACAAGAATTTTTTTTTTTTCCCAAAACTCAAAAATCCCACTGCAGATTTCTCACTGTTGGAAGACTTTTGTCAAAGATTCTCATAAGTTTCTGGAATCAAAAATCTTAAGTGACTATAATGACGGGAAGGTGTCACTCCCTCTGTGTTAATTGAAATTGGGAAAAATATATTTTTTTAGAACCGTTACTGTTTTTTAGAAATGTTTCTGAAAAGCTTCTGTTTAAGCTTTTGTAGTTGTTAATATAATCAGAACCATTTCAGTTATAATGACTTAATGCATTTTTATTGCTTTTTTTGGTATTGGATTTCTTTTCGTTTTAGGGATTTTTTTCACAATGTGTCCTACAAGCTTGTTTTGTCACCTGATTTTACATCTAAGCCCAGTGAATTTTGCTTGTGCATGCACCAGATGGTATACATATGAGTAGAAGAACATAATCAGATTAAGAAACAAGACAGAGAGAAGTGGGCCTGCTCTCTAAAAAGGTAGCAAAAGGTTTACGAAGAAAACAGTGTTTAGGATGAGGAACTTGATTTGAACAGACATGACAGCAATGTCCCTGGGCAGATTAGCTGGAAGAACCAAAAGCACTTTTTTGTTTTTTTGCATTTTTTTAAATGGTGTCACTGTGCCACTTAAGTTTTACAGTAATAGCATCACTAAAATTCAGAGCACTAGAAATTCTTAGCAAGCTGCTTTTATTTCTTGCTGTATTATTCCTTGTAAGTAGAGTTTCTTCCTGATGAAGTCAGATAAAAACTCCAAGTGGTATAAGCTTTGAGCAAACCAGGAATTTTTAAAAATTAGTTCCTTGGTAGGAATTTTCAAAACCTGTACTAGGGTGTATTCTTTTGAACAGATCATCCACAGGGGATTAAATAGGCTTTAGAGATGGCTGAACATCGAATGGTTCTTTGGTTAGTGCAGTTTTCTGTAGCTTCATTGCTTTTTTCTTTATATACAAATTTGTTTTGCAGGGTGCAGAATGAGTAAGGGATGGATTTTTCAGAGGAAACCAAAAAGTAATGTAATGAGGCAAAAGATTCAATCCTCAGAGTTTGGTAGGAATGAAAAAGCTTGAAAAATCATCAAGGAGAAAGAATCCAATCTTATGGGAGCCTCCAAACTTGCTTACCAACATCCCTCAGGTTTAGGAAGTATTTCCATTTTTCCACCAGTTTTCAGTACACCCTTAGCTATGGCATCTGTGTTTTTATCTCCCAAGGTCTTGTGTTCTTTGGCAGACTTTTTGAGTTACCCTGCACTGCGTATCATCTCTAAGCCTTCTGCTGAGCTTTTAAAGATTGAGAGCATCAGGAGACTTTATTCTTAGAACTAGCACTACCGCCATAACCTGCTGTTAAGCCACAGCTCAAAAAAGCCCTATTACCTTCCTCTTATAAATATACATATATTTTTTAACTTGTTTTCACTGAGCTTGCAGCTAGATTCATGGCTGCTTTGATGAACATTATGTAAGCAAATTTTGGGCGAATGAGTCTTTCGATTTGATTGGCTTGCTGCCCTTAGCATCAAACCCATGTCTATGATCAGTCGAGCCAAGATCCTCCTTCTGTGTGAGGGCAAAGGGCTGCTTTTCTGAGCCGGTTTTATTCAGACTCTGATGGTCCCTTTCTGAGTCCAGCCTCTCAAAGAACATCAGAAGTATGGGAAGAAGTTACCCCTTTGAGGCTGCTTATGATCCCATACATTTTTGACTGTTAGATGTGATAAATTGTTATGGTCACTAACTCAGTATTCTTTATCAGTAAAGCTGTTAACCATTCTTTGTTGGGGAATGTGATAGCTTATGACTGAAGATACAGTGGATTCTGCCCTGAATTACTCGTCTTCTGCCTGAATTGTGTTTTGAATGCATTTTGGATTTTTCACGTGTTTCTGTCCATTTTCACTGCTTTAGCACAAAGGCAGTTGGTTTTGCTTCGTGGTTATCAAAGAGCTATTGAAGTAGATAACCTGACTTTCCCCAGAGTACTGACTGTGATACTTGAGGTCTTACCTTTAGCTGATTAAGCACTAGTAGCCACACAGTGTTTGGATCATAACTTTACATACTACAACATGCATCACTACTTGTAACACATTATACTAGTTTTTGGAAAAGTTGACCATTTAGAGACTTGTCTGTGGTCATAAACTTTATCTTTACACTCACTCGTGTAAAGTGAGTTTGTTTTAGGTAAAAACTGTACTGAGCCTTTGAAATCTCTGTTACTCACATTTCTTACTGGGATAAATGCAGTTTTGTTCTTCCTGATGTGAGGTGTTTTTGGCAGCAAAACAAGATCTGTCACTGCAAAACGTTTAAGTATGTTTATGTGTGAGCAAAGAATGGAATTTGCCAAGGCTAGTTTCCTTAGAATCTCCCGTTCAACCATTACATGGGAAAAAAATTTAATTTCTGCTGATATAGCTAGAAAATTGATATATGGAAAGCATTTTCTCTTTAATAAAGCTTTGAAATATCCAGCTGTCCAGGTGTTACGTTAAGTAGTCTGTTGGAGACATTTTGCAGCTTTTAAGTTGCAGGCTGAACACTTAAAAGCTAAGGAATTACAGCAGTAATGTGGTTGATGGAACTTCAGTTCTACCCCTTATGTGAGCAGATTTCAAACTGACTCTGAGTGAGCAATTGCATAAATTATTTTCACAGTTTGTCGACAGGAACTTCAGATCCATGGTAATGTATCATGCACTTACATAATAAATAAATTATTATAATTTATATTATAATAAATAATTTCAGAAGGAAATTTTGCCCTTTATTCTTTCTCACAAGAGAGAATATATTTTGCTGACACTATTTGTGAATGCACACTGGGGATATGCCCAATAGCTCTACACTTTGAGTGTGTGCGAGATATGTAGGCACTGTAAGAGGTGTTTCTGTTAGGGATAAGGAAAGTACTAATTCTGCAGTGGAAGACACAAGTAGAAGTTTATCTGGAACTCCAGTGTTCAAGAAAACTGCCTGAGACTGCAACTAGTGATGGAAAGAGACACTAGGAAGATGAAAGATAAAGCACATATAACAGGATTAAGTATATTTAACTTAGCAAAACTGAGACTTGGAGTATAATTACTCTTTATAAATGTTTTGAGGTGTATTATTCACAAAGGAGGGAAGGTTGTTGATACTGCAGGACAGTACTATAACAGGAGTAGGTGAGTGCATTGTCTTTCAGAGCTTTTAACAGCTTTCCTCAAAGTTTCTGGGTGCCTTAATGGTCTGTGTGTAGTTATGTGATGCTGCAACCAAGCCAGTAATACAACATGCTGAAAGATGTTCTGTGGAAACACACAGTGGAAGCCAGTGATTGGGCCTGAGTTGGCCAAAGAAACACTGCTGTCAATCCAGGGTGACCCTGTGCAGTCACTGCATTCTCAGTATTGTGCTATTTTTTCTACATCCTCATCTTTGCGTAGACCATGGTGTTGATGCCTCTGAACAGGCTGTGAAATGAACTTGCAGAACTAAGATGATTATTGACTCAAGCTTCATGCTCATGAAAGTGTCTAAACTGCTTTGGGATCTGGTCATATTCTTCCTGTGTGTGACACTCCAGTTGACCTGATAAACCTACTAGATTCAAATTGTCGGTTGGTGGAACCAGCTCTTGGATGTACTATGTTTAACCTGCAAAACTAGGGCGATACTAGGTGCTTGAACAGTCACTATAATGGAGTCACATGAAAGAGGAAAACTTGCACCTCTTTCTTTTCATAGCCAGATTGATTAATGTAAAAGCCATGTAATTGTAATCCGTACTCAAATTTTTAAAAGTCCACCTCTAAAGACTGTTGTAGAGTCTTACTGGTATAATATTGTAGTGAGGATCATGTATGTTTCAAAAGAGCCATCAGTGTTGGTGTTACGCAAAACCTACTGATGTGCCATGTTCTTGTGTCCTTGGTAATACAGGAGATGAATACAGGAGATGATGAGCTTTCTTAGATGGGGAGCATTCATGAAAAGCTGGTATAGGCTAAGGCTTTGCTCTGTGCGTGCTTTGTAAAAATAAGTGTGTGTGTGTAGTATACTGTGCAGTACTTGACTTTAGAGAACTATAATAATACTATTGAACAATGTATCATAGTGGTTTAAGGATACAGTTAACTACTATGAACTTAATCATAGAAAGGTACCTATTTTTGTAAACTGGTAACAGCGTTTGGTTATAGGTGGGCACACTTGTGTGCATACTGGAACTGGATAGCATAAGTCATGCTAATCCTTGTTCTTTGCTCCTTATAGACAATGAATGATTTTGACTATTTAAAACTACTGGGCAAAGGCACGTTTGGCAAAGTTATCCTGGTCCGAGAGAAGGCTAGTGGAAAATACTATGCTATGAAGATTTTGAAAAAAGAAGTAATTATTGCAAAGGTAAGGAAGGTTATAGTTTTAATATTGGGTCATTTTTTTGGAATGGAATAATAAATATCTAATACATAAGGTGTGTTTGATTTTTGATGGTAACTGAATTTCATAGAAATATATGTGTATCTTCAGAAAACAAGAATACGAAGACGTGTGTGTACTCATTTTGCATGCCTTTTTCCAGTGTTTTATAATCTAGAGTGTGCTGAAGTATTGAGAGAGTTCACTGGGCAGGAAGATAGCACAATCTGAGTTTAAAACAAGAAAAAGTGTATGGTAGGGTATATTACCTACTTCAAACATTTTTGTAAGTCAACTGCAGGTTTATTCAGATAAATGCAATTAATTTAATGGACCTGTGCTCTGTTACTGCTATGTTAGATAAGATTGCTGTGCATGGGACTAATGATTTAATTTTTTCAGTTTTTGTGGAACAAGAAAAGTCTTAAGCTGATGTCTGAAGAAATGGTTTAAACTGGCATTGTCCAGTCACTTAAACTTGATTAGTTTAGTGTGACTAGCTCTTGTTCTTGGTCATAATTTTACTAATTTTAAACTTGAAGATCATCTACTCTGAGCTTTGTTTCTAGCAATTCTAAAGTTTTGAATCCCACTTGCACAGAACAGGCTGACAGCAAGAAACCTACAAGCTCTTATCACCATGAGACACAATTAAAAATAATCCTGATTATTAAGTAAGGAGGTTTTTGAGGGATGTGGATCTGACTGAAATTTCTGAATGCTTGGTGCTAACAAGACCAGTGTTCATAAAAATGGAATGTGGATGGGAAGTACTGTGTTTTACATATATTTTATTTTAAAATATCCTTCAGATTTTTCTAATTTTCCTACTGGCCTATGAAAACAGGGCTTACAGAGTTTTGCAGTCTATGTTCGTTTGTCCATCTGTCACTCACTTTCTAATAACTTATGAATGTGTTGATCAGTTTCGATTGAATTTGATAGAAGAGTGTAGAAACCTCAAAGACAATTATATTTCATTGAGTTTCATTAAAACCAGCCCTGGTGTAGGGGGAGACACTTAAATTTATGTCTTCAGCAGAGACTGACCTGCGAGTTCTGCATGCCCTTAGCAGCTGACTTGGGTGCACTGGCAGGATAGTCGGCACATATACGATTTGGACTAATAGCAACAGAGAGTGCCCTTTTCTTCTTCATAATCCGGAGATACAGAAAGAAAAGAGTGTATCGCTGTTGTATTCTTCTGATTCTGCATGGGAAGGAGCATCTCAGTGGCCCTCATTTTAAGACTTTATATATGGCAGCAATCTCTCTGGGTTGCCCTGTTGGTCTCAGAGTCTATCTGGTTGCTGCATGCTACGGCCCAGTGTCCAGCCTGACATCCTTCCCTAGTGCTCTGCTCACCCGTGGCACCCAGGGTGGCCTCAGGGGAGTCTGACTGCTATGAGCTCCTGTTATGCTGCTTCTCATTTATACTCTTCCAGCCTTCAGAGCATTTCAGCTTGTTTCTTTGTATCAATAAAATACAAAGCACATTCTGAAATTCTGGGGTTTTTCCTTTTACTTTGCTGACTGCTACAGTATCACAGAATTCTTAGAAGGGTTAAAACTGATTCTTGGATAACTTTGTTGAGCAAAAATTCTTGTTCATAGAGGTATGTATAAAACTAGAGAAACTTTGAAGAGATCAGGGATGCAACTGTTCATAGATCTGTTTACCTGAAAACAGAAAGCTAGCTCAGTGATAGATTGGGCAGAACCTGGCACTCCCTGAAGCAAAACAGGGTCTGTTTTTCTGCCTATTTGTAGACTAACAAGAAAATAAGTGTGTGAGGAAAGATGCCTTTTATCCTGTGATGAAAATGGGAGCACATCAGTCTTTTAGATTTGACGTCCTCAGAACTTGTTTTGCATAGTATGGTTGTATATTGATAAGAAACTTCTTATTGAAAGAATAAAAATATAGACTATGCTTAGATCTTCACAGGTGATGAAGTGATCATGTTTTTTTCCCTATAGTCACCAAATACCAGTTTTTCCACTCCTTCCCAAACTAAAACCAAAAGCAGACTTGAGCCTGAACTTAGATGACTAGCTCAGTAAGTGTGTAAGTATGCCATGTGGATTTATCACTAACATTTAACTCTGGAGATCAGTGCTAAGGATACAGTCACTAGGTAGACCAGTCCCAACTCAGCCTATAATGTGATATAATGTATAGTATAGAAGGTCATACCTGTAACAGCATAATATGAAGCAGAAAAGTGATGCGTTGACAGCTGTACCTAGAAGGTTGTATAGCATCTGCCCAGTTCAGATAAAATCTGTTGATCCTGAATTTTCAGGGCAGATTAGTATTACACATACCAGGAAATTGCTACCAGTGTTACAAACTTCTGAGACAATGCTGGAAAAACTGGCCATTGACAGCTTTTTATGCCCCATATCTGGTCAACCCTGAGGTTTAAAAATAAATAAATAAAACTTCAGGCTTGCTTTTCTTCTTAAAGTGTTTTTTGGTTTTCCCCCAGTATGTGGTTGTAGTGTATACACTGTAGCACTATACATGCTAGTCGGTTAAATGGCATCATAATTTATTACCACTAACTTTGCTGTTGTTAACTTCCTCTTTTGACAATTTTAAAAGTTTAATTAAAGTCCTGACATCTGTGTTTATTTTCTTGTTTATACCTTTATACCTTATCTTCAGAACATAGTCTGATAAGCATGTATATTACAATAATGTTATATTGATATTATTTGTAGCACTAATAAAGTATACTCTGACTAAATATATTTACTTCTGTGGGATTATGGTTGAAGTTTGAGTTGCACTAAGTTTGTCTTCAATTCTGTATAATATAACACTCAGTGGTAGCCTAGCGCTACAGAACCCAGCCCAACGGCTCTCCGGCTTTTTAGGTCTTGCCCCTGGCAGCCTGGGGAGGGGGGATTCACAGTATGTATTACATGCAGAATTGCATAAAATGGCTGTGTATCCATAACATGAACCTCCTAAGTGCCCTGCTTTTCTTCCTAGTCCTTAGGTTGTGCTTGTCATTGTAGGGCAGGGTGAGGCCTCTTCCCGCTATCCTCTTCCCCTCGCCCCTGCATGGCCCCTGCTCTCTTTCAAGCTGGTGGCATGAGGGGCCATAGCCCTGCCCTTGGGGCCTCGCTGTCACCCCTCCAGGCTCCTCCTCGCCTCCAGGAAGATGGCAAGAGGGCCCGGGCTGTGGAGGGAGCGGGGGACGAGCACGGGTGAGCTTCCCCTGGCACAAATACTCGCGAGGGCACAGGGCTCATTTTAATCTTCCCCATTCAAGCTCACAGGCGGGAGAGTGTCTCTGTGTCTCTCCGAATTGCCCCTTTCTCAAAATTTGGCTGGGGGTTGTGTGGACATCTCCCACCTCCCCTGGAGGAGGTCTGTGTCCTTGGGGAATGGGGTCGGGCCCAGCCCCAGAAGCACTCCCCAACTGGATTGTAAGGACAGCCCAAGGCAGATGAGGGAGGCGGTTTTGTATGGCTACATGGTTTTAAAGAAAAACAAAGCAAACACCAAACCAAGTGAATGTTTGAAAACAGGAAAACTGGCTTTACTTAATGTTAGGCTAGATTAGACTAGGTTTTGTAGTTGCCTGTCAGTTACTACCTGTGTATGTTTCTTGCAAATTGATTCAATCTCTCTGTAGATATGTTGTTCAGATGATTCATACCAGAACTGTGAAGTTGTGATAACTATATTTTTAAACTATCAAATCCAATATTATAATTTCTTCTTTCTCTGCATTGGTTATAAACTTAAAGACTTAATTTGAAAGCAAGAATAGAAAAACCAAGAAAATCAAGTAAAATATGTTAAATTTTATATTGCCAATCTTAAATTTACTTTAAAATATTTTCTCAAAAAACGTGAATTATTTTTCACGTTTCTTTCAGGTTCATTCATTTTTCAAAGCTATACTGTAGCTTTCTCTTTCCACATGTTTTGACCTTTTCCTTGTAATTAATTAAATAAAAATATTATATCTTAATTCAAACCTACTTCTTCTACTCTTTATTTCTCAGGATGAAGTGGCTCATACGCTTACAGAAAGCAGAGTATTGAAAAACACCAGACACCCTTTTTTAACAGTAAGTATTAGGAATTAGTTTTAAGTACACTATTAAGTAATTTTCAACATGATGGGTATTCCATTATGAACATAATTTACAAACACTTTTTGAAGTCTTTCTCATGATGATTTGTAAACAAGCAGTAACTATCTGGTGCTTATGATATCCTTTATCAGAATATGTATTTAAGAGTTCAGAAATAAGGTTTCTAATAATTTTGTAACGTTTAACTGCACTGAAAACAAATTTAATTGTAGAATGTAACTGTTGTGCGATTTTTGTATGTGAACACTTTTGTAATAGAAGTTACTGATTTCACATAGTGTCAAGTAAGTAATTTTTATCAAGAAAACTTAATTAACAATTCAATAAAATGATAAAAATACCTATTTTTTCAATGTAAGTAGCCCATGGAGTGACAAAAATCAAACCCCACTACTTCAGTATCTTTGTCTTCATATAGTTAATATTTAATAGAAGGAAAATATTGAAAAGAAGATGAAAATTTTGAGATTTATGACAAATTATGTTTAATAGTTTTAATTTTACAACTGACTTTCTTCTGTAGAAATAATTCTGATTCCTTTGAGAATATATTGGAAAAACTTTCATTGATTTCAAAAGATAATTAACATGTATTTTAAGATAGGGAAAACTTATTTTCTTTTTTGTATTAAAATATCAAAGTATAACACGGAAGCTTTCCTATTTAGAGAATCATAAACCGTTTAGAAAGCAGAGGATTGCATTTGAATTGCTTGGCCAAAATATTCTTGGAAATTTATTTAAGAGAAATGAGATCCCCCAAAGTTTCTAAGAATTAGAGTGTAAAGGTAAGCAGGAGCAGGTGTAATTCTAATCAAATCATACAACAATGTAACTGCAGATGTATCTTTATATATTTCTGATATTATTAAACAAATATTTTAAGGAGACATGCAGTATTTAAGTCACATGTGTCTCATAATGATTTTTTTATGTGTAATTCTACTGCATTTCATTTCCTTTAGGCCAAGCCTGCTTCTGTAGATTTTCTTTGGTATAATTTTTCCCAGCAAAATCAAATCAACATTGATAAGTCAAAAATTTTAGTTAAGATAATAATATTTGTTGCAATTTAAAAATGATATGTAAATAAATATATTCATTTGGCACTCAGTGTTTTTAACATTGCATAGTATGTGAAACTAGAGAGTCCTTGCTTTGGAAATGAAAGCAGGCTGGAGGTTAAGATCACTTTTAAGATTTCGTTTGGGAGAAATTAAAAAGAATAAGGTAATCTCTCTCTTCATGGGCATTGAGCAAGTGGACATCATAAAATACGATGACTGAGAGTAGCTGGTACCAGGTACGGCAGTAAGAAATGGAGTATAGAATTGTGTATTTTAGTAACTATTCAGTATTGTATTATAATAAGCATGACGTCTTCATATCAGTGACCATGTGGCAGAGATGAGGGAAGACATGAAGGTTTTTGTGTTACTTCATCTCAAGCTCCAGATAGGAGGTTACATTTTTAGTTACTCTGAAAGGTCTCACCAAGTTAGAATTGTCTGCTGAAGAGAATAAAATTAATTTTTGTTACAGTTTAAGTGCAAGAAGTCAGGTTAATACAAGATGATAATTGCTTTGGTTTTGCTGTTTTCTTTGCAAGTCCTTGAAATATTCCTTCCAGACAAAGGATCGTTTGTGTTTTGTGATGGAGTATGTTAACGGAGGAGAGGTAAGTTTAAAAAAGATGTTCTGCACTTGTAATGGAAATGCTGTCACTGGTTTACACTTTAAAGGATATAATTTTTCTTGCCTTTTTTGCTTTCTAGTATCTTTGAAGGTTGGGGTTTTTTTTTAAATTTTTAAAGCTGTTTTATTTAAAAAAAAATGTAGACAGGTTTTATAACTATGCTGTCAAAAGTAGTTGCTATTCTTGAAAAATTAGACTCTTGTATCCTGAAAGATAATTTTGTGGTAGAGAAATAATTACAAATAGCTTGCTTACTGTTTTTTCTTCAAGCATATTATCACATGTTCTGGCATGAAACAGTCATAATCTAGTGCAAACAAGTGAAAATGATGTTGACTAGTCTTACTTTTGTCCTAATGTGAAATATGTGCTCTCTTCTTTGCCTCAACCATTGCAAATACCTATGAAAAAAGAGTGTAGTGTTCATATTTTTCATTACTTCTGTCTCCTTCACTTGCTGTATACTCTGGAAATTTCATCTTAAGTGCTAAACTTCTTAGAACGTTGTTAGCCTTTAAGCCATTGCTGTCCTCCAGCTCTTTACTGAAGTATCAAAAACTATACCCATCAAATGGAATTAGAGAATTGCAATGTAAGAAGAGGGCTTTTATCTACCTTTTAGGTGCTGTTTGCTATTCAGACTGTATCTCATTACAACATAAACAGGGGGTTTTCCTTTGTCTACTATGTGCTGCATAATAACATTAAAGGAGTAAGTGTTTTTTTATTAGAACAGTGTTTCTTCATTCAGTAATTGCTGCAGCCTGATACCATGTTTTGCATTATCCTTTTGCTGTGTTCTCCTACAATAAAACTGTTTTCAGCTGTAATCCCAATGCCTGAGCACCCCCAGAGTGCCCCAGAGTCTTGCATTCATTGCTCTGGCGATTTCTGGGCCCAGTCTGAGGCCCATTTACATGCTAACTGATCCATGGCCGTCTGCTACCAGCCATGGCTAAATATGGTGCAGTAGGGTTCTCATATAGGAGAATGGCTTGTTTGACTCAATATGTATAAACCTGGTTCTGGACATTACAGGCATTCAACCATTTTGGCTAGTTGAACTAGACACAAAAATCTCCCTCAGCAGTAACGGGATAACAGCCTTCTCTTGGGACACTCAGCTGGTTTATTTGTTGTTGAACTTATGTCAGTGCTATCTACAACAAGTTTTAAAAGTGATGCCTTATAACTAGCTAATTCTTTTTAGTTTTCTCTGTATAAGACCTTACTGCATTTCTGTAATGTCAGGGGATGCACTTTGAAAGTATGTTTTTAACATCAGCCTATCATTTAGATACTCATCTTTTTGAAAGATACCTTTCTGTTGTATTTGAATGTAGAGCAGAGCTCATAGAGAATGTTTTAGACTCCTTTCTTAAGATTGAGGATACTCTGACACTGTGTTTTGATGAGGCTTGTATCTTGTGTTCCTCTGCATTGGGTGGTGCACCTTTGTGGCAACTGCTGCAAACATCTTGTGTCATGGGTTTCTTGGTGGCAGCCTGCCTTTGCTTATTGGGATTTGAATGATTGCAATGTACTTTGCCAAGAGTGGTTCACTTTTCCATGCTTGTGTTCTTTGCTGATGGTTCCCTAATTCAGTGAAACTAACCATAAATTTTTGCCACAATGGGAAATAATGGCCTTTCAGGGTACACAGTTTTCTTTGAAGAAACTCTCTTGATTTGCTTATGTGCTTCTCTTTGACTAGAGATCTGGAATAGAAAGTTGGACAAACTGTCCTTTTTAATAGGAAAATCTTTAATCTTACTGAATTTTCCTGTGAATTTCAAACTTTAGTTGCTGTCTGCTAAGAAATACAAAGGACTTCATGTTTATAAAAATAGCCTTGTTTGAACTCAGAACTACTGAAAGTAAGTTGCACAAAGTTTAGCCAGCATTTTAGCCATTTGTAAGCATATCTCTTATAACGGTACACAGACTTCTTTCTTTTGCTACTTCCTTCTACTGTTCTCTCTGTGTTCCAAGGAAGTTTCATTTCCTTACAATGGTTTCTCACTGTTGAAGGTGTTGAAAAGTCATCTTTTAATTATATCCTTCCAGTGGGAAATTGACTGTAGCAGTACCATGTTGCTTTTGATTCTCTCCAGAGCTGTACTACCTTCAGTGTGTTTCTGTTTAAAATTCCTTTAGATTAAAGAATTCTTTTTAGTTAAACAGTTGTGCCTGAGTCAATTGCTTGGGAGTTTTCATGGATTATGTCTTTGAGGAGCACATTAACCAAACAGTCCTCTGAATGAAGGAGTTCTTGAAGTTTGTATCCGTACTCTTGACTCTCACTCAGGTGAAAGCAAGAAAACACCACGGTTTAGGCTTCTGCCCTACTACAGTAATAAAAAGTGTGGTCAGTACTAGTAGTGTTCAGTTCCTCGTCCTGTGGTTAGGAAGGAAAACAGTCGAGGAGGGGGTCACTGAATTTCATTCTGGAGAAGAAATTGTGATAGAATGATTCTATACAAGAATCTTCTATACGCGTTAAAAATCTAGATCCATGTTGAATTTAATATCTCACCAGAATAGTAGCAACTTAATCTTTACTTTACCTTGCCTATGTAACTTCAAATTAGACTCAGTAAGAGGACACCCTATAATGAAAATGTAACTCCATCAGTTTTACTGGTCTATGTGTGTGCTTTTTTACAATGTACAAAGTATTACTGTATTGAATTCTCTTTTGACTTCATTTTAAAAAAAGCCCTAAAAGCATATTCTGTAGCTAAATATATTAAAGAAAAACATTAGAGAGTTTTTTCAAGCAAATTATCCAGACGGAAATCTCGAATATGTTTTCCTTATACTGACAACTTTTACAGTTAATTTTCTGCAGCTTAAGGGCCCAATCTTGAAATCTTTGTTGTGGATTGAAAGCTTAACTTTTTTTAGTGTTGCTGTTGGACTCTGTGGATGAAATGTTTAGCAATGTCTGTTGCTCATAAACTATGTTGCAGTATAGAGCTAGAAGAATACTTCTAATGTTGGGATTACTTCTTAATACCCTTGTTATACTGAAGGAATTACATTAAAGTAGCATTAAGACATTGAAATTTGATTTTTAGAAAAAAATACTCATCTGTCTTAGTTGAGATGGTCAAATTCCATTATCAAGACTTTGAAATGGCATATTTTATGAGTGTGTGTTAAAAAAGTACGTGCAGTATTGCATGATAAACTGTGTTTACTTTGGTTCAAAATATAGAATATTCATGTAAATATTTTTAAATAAATAAAACTATCAGTACTTACAGATGAACACAGGCCTACTTTAAAGAAAAGAAAACCCCTTCATTTTGGTACACTTTTTGCTGTCCTTGTCCTATCAACATTTTTAAAAAAATGTGTAAGGCTGTATTGATGGTTTTCCTGCTAGTATTGGTTTGCCTACTCTTCCTTTTGTAACCCCTATAATTTTGAGTATTATGTGATTGCAGTACATTAGTATTACACTACAGTGTTCCTCCAACTTCCAGGCTACACAGAATGGTATAAACTGTGGTATAAAAAATTATATTTGAAGAATGAGTCTTTATTGTTGGGGAATACTTTTGGAGTGTATGTTTCTCATTTTTTATTTCCACTATTTTGCTTTAAAGGTTGAAAAGCCTTAGAAATGAAATGTATTACATACATTACTCTGCAGAGTACACTGATTCAGCTGACTAATAAGTTGATTAACTTCCTTGCTTTGCACTTTCAGGATAATTCCAAATTCCATACTTTGTAACAAACTTAATTGGTAATTAT
This sequence comes from Strix uralensis, assembly GCF_047716275.1. Classification (NCBI taxonomy): domain Eukaryota; kingdom Metazoa; phylum Chordata; class Aves; order Strigiformes; family Strigidae; genus Strix; species Strix uralensis. The sequence continues at coordinate 88,707,248 of NC_133974.1, read as the reverse complement.
CTGTATAATAAAATTAGACTCTGAAATTTGTTCAGATGGCTTCTCCACACCAGAATTCTGCATCTCTGTTCTGCTTGGCATTTTTTTTTCCACAGCTCTTATTTCAATTCATTAGGCAAGAGAGAACTAAATGTTTTGTTGTAATTGAACAAGTACTATTTCTGTCTAGAAAAAAGGACAGAGGATTTACAACCCACCTAATGAAAAATAACTAAATATTGTTGTAAGCTTTGTCATTTTTATCTCGGTTGTGTCCTGTTTTGTTTTCCTGAACTCTAATTGAATGAGAGAATGTTCCTTAGCTTAAAATTATGATAGTCCAAGATAAGGGTGCTATATTTCTTTGGGTATAAAATGTGCCTAGAAGCAGTATAAATTCTGAAATAACAGACAAATAATTCAGGCTTTCAAGACTGCTATTGCAAATGCTTTGCAAAAGAGTCAAATCAACAGTCAAATATAAAATGTGTTTAAATGCAGAGCTGAACACACCCAAAATACAATAACAAGACTTAGTCATACAACTTTCGGCATGCTAAATAGGTCACTAGCATGTGTGGAAGTTTAACATATTGATTGATACAAGGTTATGTCTTTTATATATTTGGCACGATTGGATCTGCAGTTGAATATATTTTATGTTTGATCTTTGTTTTTATTTATTAGATTTTTTCCATTAAAATCTTTTATTAGGAAAAAACCCTGTGGCAACATTGTTGTTCAGTTTTTAAATAAAGACATACCAGAAAATTTATAGCTCCAGTCCTCACTGTAACTATAGCACCCTCATGTATGCCATCAAAAATGTGATGTGCAAAATGGCTTTCTTTGTGCCAAAGCTATTTCTATTGACAGTCCAATGACTTTATAGCACATATTTAATAACTGTAAATCAATAAATAGTGAAAATGTTGGAAGCTTTTTTCATAACCTTCCACCATATTTCTTCTTTTCCTTCTCTGACTTAATAAATCTAATCTTCATGTTCTGACAATTGTAAATAGAGCCTGGTGGGATTATTATTTCAAAATAGTGAACTGACTAAATAATTAGATGAAAATAATGCTGTAATCTCACTGAATTAGATTTTTCTATTACAATTTAAAAATTTGCTTTAGTATATTTAGCATGTATCTGAGTGTATGAATTCCCTTTTAACATGGATTTTTATATCTAAATGTACATTCTTCATTCAAAACTAGTATGTATGATTTGATGACAACTCTGTAAAGTGTTATAATAATATGAAGAATGCTTATGAAGAGTGACTGTAGTGTCATATATCATGTTAAAATAAACTCACCTGGGAACTCAGTCTCCAGCAAACACAGAACTGTTGCTAGTTGCTCCTAGCTGGTCATTTTACTCTGAAGTTAGTATTTTGAATTAATATAAAGAATATTTTGTTGGAAATAAACTTTAAAGAAAATAATTTTTTTTTATGTTTTGTGAGGTTATCAAGTCTGAGATTCAAATTGGGACACTTTTTTTACAGAAACTGGTACATCTGTTGCTGACAAATATCCTGAGGTTCTAGTGTTTTCTAAGATTTTACTGCTCAGCTACTGGATTAGTCTCTTTCATACAGAAAATTGCAATAGTGCTTTTGCATAGCTATGAATGTAGAGCTAACTGGAGGTTATATTATAAATTTTTGGAATGTGTTTGCTATTTGTACACATTAAAAAGTGATCTGAAAGTTGGCCTTTATTTTTAATTACTTTGAGTCCATCAAAACAAATAAAACTCTTAAAAATGCGTGACATTAGCTCAGTATTTATGAAGGAGACCACAAAACAGACATAAATGCATAAATTACATAAATTTTGTATTTTACTTTATTTGGATGAAGATCTACTTAGTGGTGTTTGTTTCCTATTTAAATCTCACAAAAATGTGTGTGGAAAAAAACCTCACAAACTAAGAAACGTATTTATTCTTTTCTGGATTTTATAATATGTGAGACACTTCATGAAGGCAAATTTAGGTGCTTAATCTGTGTGGGTCTTGTGTTTGTGTTGGCAATTAAGCAGTCATCAGTACAGAAAGCAGGTTACTACAGGGGGGACTGATGTCCCCACCAGGGATTGGTGCTTGAACAGGGAAAACGAGCAGCAGGAGGAATTGAAATACCTACAAAATAATGATACTCCTTGTCATGCAGGTATTCCATTTTTATACAGGGTGTCTTGAGAATTCAAAAAGAAATTGAAAAGGAAATGCAGATACAATGAACGAAAATGAGATATTCTCTTTAAATCATACTGCAGTTACTGTTTGCTGTGAAGTCTCTGCTTATACAAATATATGCTGCCAAAAGGCTGTTTAGTGGGAAGTTTGTTTAGGTTCAGAAGAAAGTAATGCACATTTTTTGAAGTACAACTGTCAGGAAAGCAGTTGACTTCTAGTTGTTTATAGGATTGACTTTTTAATTACATTTTGAAAAGTCCACATGCTGAAAATAGCTGCAGTAATTTTTACACTCTGTGCCGTGTGAGTAGTGTAGATTTCCTACAGGTGTAAAGTAGGATGTGGTAATGACAGATTAAGCACACTTTTTTTTTTTTGTTGGTTGGTTGGTTGTTGGTTGGTTGGGGTTTTTTTTTGTACCTACCCTGCCATTTCGGAATTCTCACCTACTTGATATTTTAGCAGTGAAAATAGAAAACCGACACTGTTGTTATGGATTTCCTTGTCTATGTTTAATTTATAAATGATCACATTTTCTGTATTTCTGTTTTGCTCATTGTTAGCCCCTGTGGTAAAATCCAAAACACTAGCTTGAAGGAGTAAGGAAGGCAGCATGTTTGGTCATATGCAGAATACAGAAACATACTCACTAATCTTTGCTTGAGGACTTTCCCAAGCTTTCTTAACACAGTAAATAAAACTAACCATTTTTGAGAGCATTTGAATTACATAGCCGAATTCTGCTTTTTTAGGTGTGTTCCAGGTTCTGAGGGTGAAGTTTTATCCAATAAGATGCTAACAACCTTACAGAACTTCACCTTATGCTTTTTCGTTGCAGCTGAATTTACTGGCAACATGTAATGACTAATATTTTTCACCGAAAGACTTCAGTTAAAAAGTGTCTGCAAAGTGCTGTTACTTATGAAGTATTAAAGAAGAGACAAAATCCCCAAAGAAATGTTTACATTGTAGCAAAGGAATACACAGATTTGTTTTTATAAGCCCTAAACAGTTGTTGGTTTGCTGTTTGTAGTGACTGATATTGCTAGCAGTATGAATGTGCTGTTCTTGTAAAATGCCAGTTCACCTGTTTCAGTTGAAGTCTACTGAAGAACTAGACTTTTTTCAGTTCAAAGGGAAGTTACTGAATTACTGGAAAAATTAAGGCAGAACCCGAATCTGAGTATTTTAGTGTTATTTCTCAGTGTCTTAAAATAAAAATCCAAGGAAGTGGTGGAGGGAGAAGTACAGAATGATGCTGCTGCATACTTTTTTTTTTTTCTTCTCTGGTAACTGAAGGTTAAATGAGTAGCAAGCAGAATGCCTTAAACAAGATTGGTATATTGATTAAAACGCTGATTTAACAGCTCGCTTTCTCCCTTTGGAAACCTGGAAAAGATAAGCCAGCTGCTGTCTAAGAGTGCTGAGTGTCCACTGAGAGTACACTATCTATCATCACAATATGGTGATGAGAGGTGTTTTATGTTTGTGTTAATTTCCCCCACTAAATCAGTAATTATTACAATCCTGTCCCTGCTGTTTACCCTGCAGCTGTTTTTCCATTTGTCGAGAGAGCGGGTGTTCTCAGAGGACCGCACACGCTTCTATGGTGCAGAAATTGTCTCTGCCCTGGACTATCTGCATTCTGGGAAGATTGTGTACCGTGATCTCAAGGTAAAAAAAGAGGGGAAAAAAAAAAGTAATCAAAATTTTGTTTTGCAGAGACTATTGGGACAAACACAAAGTAATTATAAAGTTGCACTATTCAGAGTTAATGGGGAAAAAAAAATCTGTGTTCACTTTAAAGTTGTGTGTGCTGAAGGAAGATGTTTGATACAGTAATCTATAGATGGGTACATTATTTGACTTTAACTTGATTAAAAAAGAAACAGCATAACTTAGTAATAGCACTTGAAGGAGATTTAAACTTCTGATCCTCCCCCCCCCCCCCCCCCCCCCCATTGCATATAACTTAACCTGAATTTCAACACAAATCTCAAATATAATTCTCAGTATCCCCAAACAAGGGAAATGGGGAATTGGGGCAATGTGACTGCATTCTGTTTATCTCACCAAAGAGTTATGTTTTTGTATGGTTTGAAAACATTTGAAATAATTCAGAATACTTCAATAGGAAAAGAATTTCAGCCTTAATTTAAAAATTATTTTGTCCTTTGTACCTTGGGAAAGATTCATAATACTGGAATGTAGTTTGTCTTAGATTTGTCTGTGTATAGATTTGTGTATCCTCTGTTGCCTGAAACTCCACGTACTCTGTGATGCAGTATGACCATCTTCTATGGAAAATAACTTCTGCTTTCAACAGGAACATTTTCTAACTTATGTGCGAGGAACCTCTAAATTCCACAACAAGACTATTTCTGTGACAAGCCTTTAATTTCTTGTATGGGAAATTGTGCTTTCCCATTATACATGCACACTAGTGGAGTTCATTCATTGACTCCTTTGTACAGGAATCAAAAAGGAGGCAATGGTAGGCAAGTTCTACTCAGGGAGTAGACAGAAAGCAAAATACTGGGTTAATATGGAATTGTCTGGTCAAGGAATGATAGGTCGTGATTTTTGATTTAAATTCTAGAGAATAAGGAAAGAGGAATTTGAAGTCATTAATCTTCTATTGCTGGTGTCTTCTACTTTGCAACTTCTTTGTATGACACTTTTAGACTCAACAGGAAATGTATAACGGGGTCTGGAGCACCTCCCTTATGAAGACAGACTGAGAGAGCTGGGGTTGTTCAGCCTGGAGAAGAGCAGGCTCTGGGGAGACCTTATAGCAGCCTTTCAGTACTTAAAGGGGGTCTACAGGAAAGGTGGGGAGGGACTCTTTATCAGGGAGTGTAGTGATAGGATGAGGGGTAACAGTTTTAAACTGAAAGAAGGTAGATTTAGGTTAGATATAAGGAAGAAATTCTTTACTGTGAGGGTGGTGAGAGACTGGAACAGGTTGTCCAGAGAAGTTGTGGCTGCCCCCTCCCTGGAAGTGTTCAAGGCCAGGTTGGACGGGGCTTTGAGCAACCTGGTCTAGTGGAAGGTGTCCCTGCCCTTGGCAGGGGGGTTGGAACTAGGTGATTTTAAGGTCCCTTCCAACCTAAACCATGCTATGATTCTGTGATATAACTTTGGATTGTATTTCAGGCTTTATGCAGAATTAGGAAGACTATGATTGTTCTTTGTTGGTGTTTTCAGTACACACCTTACAATTAGAAAAAAACTCCCTTTTTCTAATTATAGAAAAAATATAGAGAAAAGTTGTTCAGAAGTATGTTTTACTTGTTTTTTCGTTCTATCTATATTTAAAGTATTGCTGATAAAAAGCTTTTGGGAAAATGATGTTAACTGTGCTTTTGAGATAGTCTACTGTCTACTATTGCTGTAGTTTTTATTCCTGTTCCTTAAATACTTCATAACAGGCTATATTCTGTTTTCATATTTCAAAGCAAGAATCATGTATTTAAAAAGCAATGCAAAGCATACAGAGGTGCACATACACAATTCAAGAACAGTGTCCTTTGCAAGTATAAAAGGAAGAATTTACCTCAGGGGTTTTTTTTTATCAGTAGCCTCTTTACCTCCACTTTTGTCTGTTGTTGAAAAGGTTGTGGAAGATATTTTAAGGATTTATGGATACATACTGTTTCATGACAGTTTAGTAAGTAAAATGCATCTTGATAAATGAAGGTCATGTTACAGCAAAGGAAACATATGAAGTTGTACCAAATGACAGCCATGATTGTAAACTTGAACTATCTGATTATATTTTGAGAATATTTAGAAAATTATTTTGCTTTTTTTCTATGGAACATGAACCAAACCTGTAAAACTTCAAATGAAAGGTCATGCTTTGATTAACCTGGGATATACTATTGTAAACTGTATTAAAGTACTAAATAATTATTTAGATTGTATAACAGTAAACACTGTTAAATGCTGTAATACAATAAATGCTGTAATTTTTATTTTTAAATTACAAACAAATTACATTCTGTTGCAAGCAATAACTGTATCTTTTTTACAAAACTGATGTAATGCCTGTCCTGTTAAGAAATACTAAGGGAACATTTTTTTCCCCAACACACAGTTAGAAAATCTAATGTTGGATAAAGATGGACACATAAAAATTACAGATTTTGGACTTTGCAAAGAAGGAATCACAGACGCAGCAACTATGAAAACATTCTGTGGTACTCCAGAATACCTGGCACCCGAGGTATGATTTAGAATATATTCTTGTAATATAGTATAAAATGCTTATTCTTCATTTCATTTTAGGCTGTGATGTTTGTATGCTGGAAACTGTTCATTGTAGTAAAGAACTGACAGTCTGCCTGATTAATACTATGCAGTTGTTATTCAGAATTGTATGTGCTACTATTCTTTGTGGTGATTGTATGTATGTCGATGCTGTGCTTCTTAGTGTTTAAAAAGGCCTCTAATGTGCATTTTCCTTCTCATGTTTGCCTTCCTCTGTTAAAGTTTTTATCTTCCGTTGATTTCTTCAAAAATAATCTTCCATCTGTCTGTCACTTGGAACATATGATCCTGCTTAACTGAGCTGTATAACTAGCGTTTATATAGCCTCAGTGGAGGCGAGGGGGAATTGGAAGGTACCGAGTTTGCTGGGTTTTAGCCGAACTCCCCAGTTGCAGGGAGAGGGAGTTGAAGTTTTAGATGTTTCTGCTAAAAACAGTTGAGTGTGTCAACCTCAGAACTGGTTGAGGTGAGCACCAAAACGTAGCTGTTTCCTAGTATATAAGCAGAAGCGGCATCCCAGAGTATGCCACCCCATCATTACCGTTAGCTAAGCAGTCGGAGTGCCAATTATCATACTTCTGAAGGATTGATAAAAAGATGGACATGAGGACATTGTTTTGGTTCCCTTCACAACTCTGATTTGGCCGCTTGAGAATCTGTTGTGGAAACTCAAGTCACTCACATGATCGGCTCCAGTATTAGTGCTGAGAGATCTGCCACGGATGCCTACTGAAAAAAAAACCAGGGGAAGCACTCTCAAAACTGTCTTTTTGTCCTGTCTGGCTTCAGTCACCAGTACTGATTGTGGTGCTCAGAAATGTTGTTCTGCCTCTGCCCTGGGGTTGCCAAATACAACTCCAGTATCAACGTGACAGGCAGCACTATTTTTTTACTTAATGGCAAGGATTCTGTGGATGCTGAATTAGCCCTTGTTTCCATTCTTGTCAGCATTCAAGACTGCTAAGTGACATAGTACACACCTGATACTGAGACAACTTTCTAGGCAACCTAAAGGGCTTTACAAGGCCCTTCAATCCTACCATTTGTTTTAAGAAGAATTCTTCAAGGGATTCCCCACCTCTTGCAGCAACTCAGCACCACTAGAAGGTCTGTTATGTATCATCCTTGAAGAAGACTGTGCCTTAGTTTGAAGGGACAGGAGGTGAGGAGGCGCTGATTCAGTACAGCTCTTTACCCTCTTATTTGCAGGAGTATTGAATCCTGAGTAGCATCAACAAGCCCTGGAGCCTATTTCAAGAAGCAAGTTTAGATTGCCTTTCATTTGTTTATTCTGAACCTTACAATTAAGGGATGTCAGGGAAACTGGTACACATCATCTTCTGGATACTGCTGGCTGGAAATGAGGATTTTAGGGTGGTCAGGTTTGCGGGTTTGAGAGTCTGTCTAAATCTCTTAAAGCAAATTTGAAGTCTCCTCCAGTTTGCATTCAGGGAGAAAATTGAAACTGCTAATAGTTGGTTATAAGTTGATATGGTATGTAGAGTTAATGAAGCCATTTTGGATCATAGCAAGATCTTCTGATACATTCTTACAGCTATAAAGGAAACATCAGTATTCTTAGGAGCCGCTAACTTTCTCTTCATCCATCTGGTTCCATTGGTTTCTTTGAGCAGTGAAGAGAAATCGGAGCAGTCATGCTCTCACACTGCAGGTCTGAAGTACCTAAATAATTTTGATTGGTTAAGTGTGTTCATTTCAGCTGTGTGGTGAGTCACCAGCTGCTCTAGCTATGAAGACAAACTCGCTGATACCTGGTCTCCTTTGCAGAATCCCATCCCATAGATTCCGGGGAAGACTTGGATGCAGATTGTTGCTATCCTATTTGGCAATTTCTGACATCTCCTTTGTATTTAGTGCAGGGACACTCAGCAGTTATCTACATTTAAGGATTCCAGAACTATTCTTAGCCTGCTTTGAATCTTTTATGGCTACTTAGAAGAAGTTGCAGATCCGCCTGTTTGGCGTGGTACAGTGGCCACTTTTCCTGTGTTCCACACCCAGAATCTGTTCCAGCAACAAGAAGAACACAAGGGATGATACTGTCATCACTGGCATAGACTACAGGTGTCGTTGCCAGCTCTTACCCCCTCATTGTCTTCTTGTCAGCAGTCTTGAAAACATTCTCAAAGAGTGCAAATACCCCGTTCAGTTGCTTTCATCTGCTTCTCCATCTCTCACTTTTGGAAACATGTTAGCTCTCTTCCATCAAATTTGGCAAGGGATTGTTCTGGGTTTTAGACACTTACCACAAGTTACTTGATCCAGTTTGCCTTTCTGTTCTCTGGCAGTCCCACTCCTCTGCTCCACCTCCCATTATGCGTATTTTTGGAGACCCACCCTGTACAAATCTGTCTCGAAGGAAATTGACTCTTCATTAACCCTGGGAACCACAGAACTCATTCTCTTTTACCTCAGAGATAAAGGGTTTAGAGCAAGCAACCTAGACAGGATACTGATGCAGCATAAAAAGACTCAAGACCTTTATCCACGCATTCTTATTTAAAAAGATGAAATTAGCAGTATATGGACACCATTGCAAAAACCAAACTTTCCCTTTATACTCTACTGGTAAAATAGTGTTTACCAGTGCATTGGCTTGGATAGCTGCTCACCTGAGACAATTGTATCTATATTTAAAGCTGGCACGGCTGACTGATCTTTATCAAGAGACTGGGTCCTCCAGTCTATTCATGTACATGTGTCGGAGAGTAAGTACACAAAAATCACTTCTCATTGCAGTTCAGGCCACAGAAATCATTACCAATGATACAGATGCCAAAGACTTACTACCTTTTCACAAATTGCAGATCGTGAGAATCTAATGTTACAGCTGGACTTTAATCTTGCTACCACGGTGAATTTGTGCTTGTTTATCCCAAGACAAATGGCAGCTTATACTTATGTTTTGTCTGGTTGTGGTAACTGTGAAGGCAGATACCTTTCAGCCTTTCTTTAGAAGCAAGATGTTCTCCAGTTATGTGGAGAAATTCATTCGGTGTCTGTCCTTCTAATGATACCCTTGTCTCCTCCTCTTTCACCTAGGTCAGTTGTGATGGGTGCATCCCTTCTGCAGGCCTTTTGGTTCACTTTCCTGTGTACTTGGTGGCTGGTGGTAGAGGACACTAGGACAGTGCATTGTGTAACACGCAGGGGTAGCCTGAGGTTGCTGTCTACCAGTCAGGAAGCAGTTGGCCCAGGAACCTTGCACTGGCAGGAATCTACACCTAGCCTGAGAACTGACTTAATATTTTCTTTTTTATTAATTCAATGTTGTGGATTCAGTTCCAAACAAGAACTTGAGCTTGGCTCTCCAAATACTTTTTGGACCATTGTTTGAAGCATAGAGTCCTGCTTGCTATTCCATCTTTTTGTGAAAACTAGATTGCAGTTGCTTCCAACAGGAAGACAAGGAAGTATCTAAGGCAGGGTAAGGTGGATTTCCTCCTGCATGACATTCTTTCAGGTGAAGGTGTCCATACAGAATTATTTCTCGAGGTGATTTCAGAATTACTCTTAATCAGAAAATAAGTATACCTGTTGCTATGTTTTCCCTGCAGACTTTATGTTTCTGAAATCAAAGTAGTCCTTCCACCCTCTGTTGAAAAGGCTCTTTCATCTCCCATTGATAGGGCCCGACCTTTCATATAGGACCTGAGACTGACTATGCTATCTGGAAGATCCAGAAAAATACCCCTATCCATGTGAAGATCAAATGGATGGTGGGCCACAAGAAAAAAACGTAATGAGATTGCCAGGTTGGAGCTAATTTCCATCTTTGGAGCTAGAATTACTTTTCTGGACCGTCACTGGTTTATTGTTTGTGGCACCCACCTAGAAGTTTATGTGTACCTTCATCAAGCACTGTGCTGTCACAGGGGTGTGCAGGGCTTCCAGCTAGGTGGTCCACAGGTACATGCCCTTCTTGTTGTCCTCTCCTAGTCTTTCCCTGTTATCCAATGCCAGTATTCTACAGTTGAAAGAAAACTGAAATAGCATTGACTATGCTTGTCTTACATAATTATGTGCCAAGCATAAAAGATGGTAGGGTATGAATAAACCCTTTAGGAAGAAAATAGTTGCCACTGTCAAATAACAGGACTTATATAGGTTTACAGTACAGATGGACGTTTTGGTCACAATTACTGAAGAATGAGTAAGTAACTTTTTATTTACGAAATTATATAGTCTTGATTATAATTTGGTTATCTGATAAATAGTGAAATTCCTTTATCATCTGCAGTAGAACTAATGCAAGCCTCATTTTTTTTGTGTGTGCAAGTGTAGTGGTAATACTTAATATTTCCCTGTACTCTAAGAATCTGTGGTATTCCCCATTTGAGAGGTATAAAATATTTTATAATTTTTCATTCCTTAGTAGTTTTTCAGGAAGAAGAGAGTGTTCCTTAGGAGTCTGTTTCCATTGTTACCCTTCAAAGTATGCTGTCACATTAGAGATTGTGGTGTCAGAGAATAAACATAGATCCAATGAGAAAAAGATGAATTGTGATTCCATTTAGGAAACACAGATGTATTCTTGATTTTTTTTCAGAAAAGAACCCACAAAATATTTCTTCTGCAGTTTTGCAGTGGCAAAGGCAGGACAGGACCATATGTCTTTTCCAGGCAGTATCACTTGCTTAATAAATAAAGAATAGAACGAGAAAGTACTTGTACCTATGAGACATTTAAAAGCAGTTTGGATTTTGATATTTTTCAGTTGATCATCAAGGATCAAAGAGCCACTAATAAAGATACAGACCTCTACAGACTTTCTTTAATAGAACGTCCAGGAAATGAAGCTACTTGGGCAGAGAAATTAAAGTTCTTGCAGCTCTGATCACTTATAAGGGTAATTTCTTATACGAGATTGCAGTTTCTGGCTCTCTGCATTTCAGTTCAAGTTCTTAGGATGAAGTGCGCAGTCTTAGTTATAGTAGGGCAGTCACTGTGGTACTGAGTTTTGGTGTCACAAGAGATACAAGTTTAAATACCAGAAATTAATCTTGAATCTTCTAATCTTTTTAATAACAGAAGAGAAGTCTTGTTTTGGCCATGAGCAAGTCTGTAAGGGGCTTAATGGATGATCATTCAAATGGCTCTTTATAGATGTAGATAATCAATTATATTTAGGTATATTCTAATAACAGGGAAAATGGTAGGACCTTGTTAAGTTTTATTAGCATAAAAGTACAGACTGGATGGATGAATGCATTCCTATAAGAACAGTAGTCTTTTATTTAAAAAAGACCATTTCAATATAGTTTATGCAGTTACTATCACTTAAAGGTATGTGATACTAAATAAGACCAGAGTATATTCATAGCCTTTGTCCATAAGCATGAGAAGATCTGCATATCTTATAACTTATTTTAAAATGAGACCAGTGGAGATGAAGGAAATATTAAGATCAGTTACACAATGCTTGTTTGGCTGGTATTTTTTTGGTGTTCTTTCTTTTAGAAATGGGAGTGAGAGAGATCATGTTTAATCAATTATTTCCCTGAGTTTTATCTCAGAGAAATGAAAGGTAAAACTCTTTTATCAAGAAGTAACTGCTGTCTTTCCTCACTTTTCAGTTAATTTCTTACTTACAACTTTTCTTTTTGGGAAGGATATGGCTTTGATGTAGGGGTGACCCAACTTGGCTATCAAAGTTCAGTGGCTGAATTTCAGCAAGGAGAAGCATGGTACCCTGGACTGCAGGCATGGTTATAGCAAGAAAGAACACTTTCCCTGTATTTACAGGTTGAGGTTGAGGTTGAATTTTCTAAGAATGTTGTGGTATATGCAGATTATAAAATGTTGCAGTAGAGGCAGAAAAAACATTTTGTCATTGGTGCAGCTATACATTTATTTCATTCTTTCAATGCTTGCTTGTATTAGATCAGGATAATTGCCAAAGGCAATCTGGTAAATTTTTGGACTGAGAATATGATGATCTGCCACATAGCTTGTCTGATATGAGTTGAAACTAAGTGATATGTTGGCAGAGAGGGAACCACTGAAATGCTCTGAGACAGGCTAGCATGGAAATTGATGTTTTCAGTTTTTGCAGGCATCATAGCAAAACAATGTTTTAAACAGGGATTTTAATGCAGATAGGAGTTGCAATGTGAATGTCACAGAAGAGCTTCAGGTGTGGGGAAAAGCATGAAGGTGCTTGTTTGCAAGGAACTTGATAAAAGTAGCCAACATCATGGATTAACTGAGGCAGGCCAATTGAGAGATTAGCTAAGGTGAGGATGTAAGAAGACCAGCATGTTATACTACAGAGAAAATGAAATTGCATGGGTAGTACAGCCAAGGCCTTTTTCTTTCCCCTTCTTTTGCCTTTGCCTTTTCTTTTTTTAATGAGGGAGAGAAAAGAATTTGAGTAAAATAAGGAGGAGGATAGCAAGGGATGTTAACAGGCGGTAAAAGGAATTCATGAAATGAATCTAATGATCTCACAGGTAGGTTGATAGGCCAGAAAACACAGCTTAGAGATAAGAAGGTTTTTCTTAAGGGGAAGAATATAGTTGTGCATGGGAAAGAGAGTTTGGACCAAAGACAATTATGTTATTTTGTTAATTTTCTCTTAATAGAAACTAATAGAATGTTTTGCATAGACAGAAAAGGCAGGAGAAATTGATGAGCAACTTAAACTGAAGAGGTGCTTACTGAAGAGAAGTTTGGGAATGAATAAAGAGGAGCTGAAGGACAGAATGATTTTTGTCATGGCTTATGTGGTTTCATTTTACCTCCTTTTCCTTTAAATTTAATTTGAATTTAAAGGTAATTGAGACATCAAAATAATGTGCTTTTTGAAATTCTGTGTAACTTTTATATAAATAATAGGTATGTACCATTATTTTCCACCTCTAGAACTACTGGATAGAAAAGGTAAGCAGGGGAAAAGGCAATTTCTGGAAAATGGCCCAAAATAAGGGAAAGCAGCTGTTAAGATGTTGCTAGATGGCATCTGCATTCACAAGGCTTTAAGACCAGTCTAAGAGTTGGAACAATACTGTAAAGAGAAACAGTGGAAAGAAACTTTATGCTAGGCTCAATCTTCCATCATGCTCTAGAGAGCAAGTTCTCACTCGTATTTGGTTACCTCTGGTGAGCATTAATGAAGGTTGATTGTTGGTGGCTTGTTGGCTTTATTTAGGGGAAGGGGTAGTTCCTGTTGTTGCTAGACTTCTTTTTATTTTCTTCGATTCTATTAATTATTTTAGAGAAAGGATAATGAGACACTCCACCAAATTGTCTATATTGATATAAATATATTTCTATTCTGGTTCATTGTAGTTTTGCTAAAGACCTGAGAGGCCTGTAGTGGTGATCTAACAAGACGGAAAGAATTTCATACCTGAAACTCTGTTAGAGTGAGGTTAATGTATTTTTGGAGGGTGGAAAGTAAGTTTGTTTCTCCAGCTTTAGACCTGTTTCATTCTTTTCACATTAAAACTGTATTAAGAAGTGCATTTACAAGCAGAAATGCTGTGCTGAAGCATGATAGAGTTCTGAAAACAGATACCTCCACCATTCAGCTTTTGTGCCTTGATGGCAATTTCTGGTTACTTTGCACCTAGAAGCAGTATCTGCTGCATTGTTAAGAAATTGCATTGCGTTTCTATGCATTTCTACCCTTGGCTTAGTGTCTTTGCTTCTCCAGCATTTTCATGAGATTTCACACACCCTTGTAATTATGAGAGTCCTTTATTCCTTGTCCTGTGGTAGCTTGGAGAGAAGGCACAGGCTGTGACTGTCCAGAAGTAGGCTGCTTGTAGCATCTTATCCTGTGCCTCAGGCAACATTGTGCAGACAGACTCAGTCAAGATGGATGTGTGAACTCGTGTGGATGTATTTCTGGGTTTTGTTCCTCTCTTTGAATATAATCTTTTTAGTGCTGAGCTAATTATGTAGTCTCAGTTTTACTGTTGAGTTAGAGTACCTGATCAACTTTCCAACTGTAAAACAGTTTGAAAATCAAATGTAGCTTACATGCAAGACCCAACAAAATTAGAAGTGTTAAGTACGTTTTGGCAGTTCACTTTTATTATGCCCAGTCCTCAAATGTACCAGCAGACAATCATCTGAATGTTAGTTATTTTTCACATGCTTATGTGATCACACAAAAAGTACATGCTAAAAAGAAGCAGATGGTGACAGATGGGGAAGGTTGAATAAGGTGGTTTTGGAAACCTAGAAAAATGCACTTCTGTAATAGTGTAAAAATAAAAATTCTTTGATCGCCAAGTTAGAATGAACAAAATAGAGTGCCCACCCCCCCAACCCAACCCCAACCCCACCCCAACCCCCAAAAAACTTTACTGATAAAAAGAAATGGAACCTACGAGTGCTCAATGTATATTTAGGAAAGTGTGTTTCATAGCGTTGTTTTGTCCAAGGATAGAACATTAGTTTTCATCAGCCAGAGGATTCGAAAGGTTGTAGTTGTATACTTTCTTCCTTTTAAAATGATGCGTTCAAATCAATTGTGTTCCATGCTCAAAGAATACTGTCAAAAGGGTCATTCTTTAATGTCACATATTGGTTGTGTTGCAGATTGTGATAATATTTTTCTTCTGATTTCACAAGAAAGATTTTGACCCTCTTATTACAATGGTAAATAAATCATGTGTAATGGGGATACCCATATGAGTACAGCTAATCTGTAGCAGGTAGCATTACCTCTTTGTCATATAGGCAAATGTAAAGCTAAGTAGGTAGAGAAAGTACAGTCAACATAAAAATATCATCTTTTGTGTGTGGATCACCACATCCAAGGACCTACCCTACAATGAGGATTGAAGATTTGCTTATTCCTTTGCATTCGTTTAATGGAGTCTTAACATTCATATCTATTGAGTTGTATAAACAAAAAAAGATTCCTTTTCAAAAAATTTCAATGATGAGATATATTTTATTCCATAAAATAAAAAGTATCTAATCTGCTGCATATTTAATTGCTAAGTCTTCTACCAACACTAATACCATAAATACTTTTTATGTTTCAGTAGGTGTTTGTCTTAACCTATAGTACGAGACATTACTGCTTCCTGGTGAGGCAGAATGCTTTGCTTTTGGTTGTTGGCTTGTGCTTAAAATCAAAAAGCCCCAACATCTGATAACTTGTACTCATTTTCCTGGAAGTATTTGCCCAATACGCAAACACTGTAGTTATGTTGTTGTGCTTTGCTTAACTAATTTTCTTTTGGCTTCAGAAGGATAGTTCAAGTTTATTTACTCTCTGTTTACCTAGATGCTTCATGCATAATCTGATTCTTAGCAGAGGCACAATAGAATTTATTTTACCTGTGGAAATGTGGTTTAGTGTTGGCGTATGCTCTTGAACAGCTCTGTTGTATATTTGGCTACGTTTTATTTCTGGGTGAGGACCAGTGAGGGGGTGTGAGGAGGAATAGTATCTATTCCTGAAAATATTTTCCTTTTGATTTATGGGAGATTCCCAATATGGAATTTTCTCTTTACACTATAATTCCAAGTACCAAATTATTTTTTTACGTTGAAAGGAAATGGAAATGCAAAAAGTTGTTTTATCATGAAATGCTAGCACCTCATGAAAATTCAAATGTGGTCTTTTTTCTGTTTTGTTATCACTTACTATATTTTAGTGTACCACATTGTGTCATCTTATGCTCCTAAGTCATCAAAAATGCTAGTGATTTGAATTTGGGCATTTTTTTGTCAACTTGACATTGCCAGCAGGGCCCTGAGATGAACATGATGGAATGTGGACAAGGCAGGGCATCCAGAGCAGAACATCATTTATTGGCAATAAACATCAAGATCAAAAAATGGGGGGAGCATTTAGATGGGGGTATGAAAGCATTGCTCAGTTACACATACAGAAGAGTTGCTGCAACAACAGATAAATTAGCCCAAGAGTTAGACTTTCTCCTGAAGCCAGATAACCAATGATGTAACAAGAATTTGAATTTTCATGCAATCTGGTTAATCTCACCAGACACAAAAACTAATTGTCCACATGCAGTATCAGACTTCTCAAGGGGAAAGATCTAACAAATATGCAAAACTAATAAAACAAACAAAAGACTAGAAAACAGATTAGCTCCACACTGCCCATAAATAAACTGTTGTATTCAAACCAGAACTTTAAAGCAGAGAGCAATTTTCTAATAAAACCCACATTTTTTTGTAAAACAAATAAGTATGGCAATTCTTACAAAGACTGTCTCAATAACATGCTTGAAACTTTTTTTCATTAATTTTCATTTAATCAATACAAACATTATTTCCATCTCAGCAAAAGCCTTTAGTTTTTCCAAGAGTAATGAAGCATAAACAAAAGCTGAACAAATGCTGTTTAACATCAGTAAAAATTCAAAATCATTTCAGGAAGAATGAGCAACCAGAAATAAATATAAAGAGTATTATAATTATTTATTACTTCTTACACATTTTGCATCTTATGGCAGTGTATGTTATGGAGTCTACTGCTAGTGCAGTGATAATTAATACAGATATGAACAGATCTGCAGTTTTTCTTCCAGTGGTAGAGTTGGTAGAGTTATGAGAGACAAGTGTCATCTTTCTGTAGACTGAAATAATCTTTTGCTTTTACTTGATGCCTTCTATGAAAGGTGTGTGTTAATTCTAGAACAGAGTTATTTTAGCTTTCAGTGTTATTTTTCTGTTTTGGTTTGGTTTTTTGTGTGTCCATTGAATAGGTTTTACTTTTGAGGTGTCTTTTTAATGTGATGTGGTTGTTTTCTTGTTTTTTGGGGGGTTTGGTTTGTTTTTTTGATGGGTTCTTGTTTTGTGGGGGTTTTTTTTGTTGTTTTGATTTGGGTTTTTTTGATTGCCAGGGCTGCCATTGACTTCTTATTGTCTTTTGTTAGAATAATTTTTTCATGTGCAATAGCTTAACTTTTTTTTTTTTTTAAAGATTTTAAATTCTACTGAAGTCATAGTCCCTTGTAGGAGGTTAAACACATTCATTAGTATTGCATCCCCTTTACTCTAGGAGGCTTTGCTTAATTCACATTTATACCAGAATGTACCCTTTTCTGATGCAGCACAATGTGTGCCAGCAAATGAAAAAAATTTTAGTTTGCTATTTTTTTTAAGGTCACATAACAAAAAGCTGGGTAAGATGAGGGAAATCTCTAGTATGAAAATGTATGAGGAAGATAGTCTGTGTTATGACCAAAAGTAAAACAGCAGTGCAAGCCAGATACAAAATGGAGAAAAACTACCCACAAAAATTAGAGCAGTAGAAAATTAGAGCAGTAATAGAAAACTTTCTTCCTTGACTTAATTCTCAGGTATGCATTTCCCAGGGTATCTATAACCTTGCCATTTTGTCTTTTCAGCTCTGTATAATAAAAGCAATAAGTATTCATTCCAGTGTTTTTTACTATTGATGCAGCAATACTCTCACTGTTCATACCAAGATAAGTTATAGTAACTAAATTTGTATAATACTTGGCAAACATACCTTTCTGCAGGAAGGATTTTCATACATTTGGATAAAAGTCTGTTTCTGTAAAGAAATGTGTATTACCTGTGTTAGATTATGAACTTTCTCATTGTTGTAGTTGTTACCACAGTCGATAGAAAGTTATAGCAAATATACTTTTTAACTTTTGTTGAATAATGTGTGGGTGAATATTTGTTAGCAGACCAACAACTGTAGCAATAAAAATGTGTGAAGGGTTACCAGGAATGCTTAAGGAACATACACTCCACCTGAACTGTAAGGTTAATTGAAAACAGTTTTTTCCCCTTAAATTAACAGTACATTGGTGTATCCAAGTTCTCAGTTTTCTTTCACAACATAGGTGTGCAGACAGTTTGTTTAGATGTTTAAATATTTTCCCATCTGTTCTGTCAGAATTATTGATTGAGCAACAAGCTATTTGTGATGTCATATCAGAAAGTCTGTATCTAATGTATTAAGAGAAACCATAACCAGGTCAAAAATGTAACTGCTTTTCCAGTAAGTTCCCTTGGTTATCTAGCACAAAGTAAGAAACCAGTATTTTGATATTGTTCTTTTAAAGATAAAATGCAATGCTGACAACCCTTTGTGGAAGATTGACAATGAATTGTATGAAGCTGTTCATGCTCAAGGTCATTGCTAAATTTGTCTGTGTTTGCAGAGTCCTGAAGTTATGGCAACTAACTACCATTTAGAGGTCTGTGGGATGTACATTTCTTGGTTGTGTGAATTTCTGCTGTGTAACCAAAAATATTCCAGAGGCTGCTCATCAGGGATGTTTTGTTTCAAGAAAATGCAGTAAAAACAGAATCAAGGATTTTCTACATTCAGTTCAGTTTGTCTGCAAGGCAGTCACACCTCGTCCAGTATTATGTGGTTAGTGAAGTATCAGAGAATCCTAGTTGCACTGAAGGCAAGGGGAAATACATGATTGACTTAGGATGGTCACAGACTTCACCTGTTATACTACTGGCTAACCTCCTAAAAATTTTCACAGAATGTTGTAAAAGCGCTGCATGTGTTTGTATTGATTTATCTTTGGCTGAGTCATTTAATTGCCTGCTTCCCAAGTCTCTGCCCCAAGCCCTTGTAAATGAGAGTTTGCAGATGTGTCTCAAGCTGCTGCTTCTCAAAAAGCTTTCAGCTCTAGCTACTGAAGAAATAAAGAGATGATAGAAGTTACCTTTTCACTGGTTTTCACCATAAAAATTAAATGGACATCAAATTCTGTGGACTTAAAGGAGTTATGTACCTAAAGCAAAGGACACCTGGAGATGTATGGACTGTTAAACCTAAAGGTTAAAATCTACCACCACCGGTGAAGTAGAGGAGGAAGTCTTTTTAATATATTTTGTTTTCTGGGAAAGAGAAAACTTGCAGTGGTACTAACGATTTTGATTAATATTTTCAAGTCCAAGAAACTGGACTTTTCAGCCCGGGGGAATAGTATTAGAAGATTGCTTTTTTGGTCAATAAATGCAAATGCAAGAATATTTTTCTTTTCTGATCTCTTAGTTGTCAGCAAAATGAATTGTTAAGTGTGAGGGGCAAACACAATTGAATTACTGTGATCTTAGCAGCCCCGCAGTATGTTTGTGTTGTCTTAGTCATCACAAAGGCAAAGTTCAGGCTGTGAACTGAATTTTTTTATTTTGTATGTAGGACTTGATGGTCTTTGCTCTGTGTATGAAGCATTATCCCATCGTATACTTGGTCATTGCTGATAATGTTCTTCAGAAACCCCGAAGTGTGCAGAGACTGCGGAGTCACTAGAGAATACTTTGTCTATTCCTGCCATCTCAGTAAATTTTAAAAAGAATTGGGTTGCCTTTTGACCACAATACAAATGAAAGTTTTAAAGTAAATAAGTAGCTTTCCCTTAGCTGAAACTATAATATTGTCCAGTGCCTCTAAAACATCCATAAAAGCACTAAAGTACCTGCATATGCCTGGAAGCAGATGCCTGGCTAATGTTTCTTGCTTGTTAGAAAGTGTGCATGTTACTTAACCTCTTGCATATTTAGCTAAGACTGGAAAAATACAAACTTTGGTAGCATCTCTGCAGCTTTTTTAAAAAGCATCCATATAAACCTAGACTGTGTCCTTGTACTGCAGGTGTAGGTGTAAGTTTTAGAGGAGCATCAGTGCCTGTAAAAACTGCAGTGGTTTCAGTGGAGCAGTAAGTTTATGCCTCCTCTGGAACCCTGTTATACTGCTGGAGCGCTTTAGAGAAATACAGGTTGGGAAGAGAATCAAGCCCTTATTCTTCCCATTAAGTGAGCACGGCTGTTGCAGCTGTCTGTGCGTGCAGGAATAACTGGCAGAGCCAGTGAAACTTCTGTGTTGTAACTTTGGGTCAGAGTTTGACAAGCATTTTCTTCTGCAGCAATGCTGTATCCGATGCTGCCAGCCCTGGTGTTCTCACTTGTGCTACTACAGCTGTTCACGTGGAAATTGAGGGGCTTAGGTCAGAAAACATGATTCAGGTGAAAAATAATTGAGGGTGAAACTATTTTTTTCCTTTTTTTCTTAGTACTGGTCTACTCTCTGATGTAGTGTGTTGCATAATTTTGGCAAGGTAAGGGAAGCAGTGGTGAGGGAGCAGAAACAAGAGCGTGAGTTAGGCTGGCACTGCTTCTGAAAGGACCAGTTGTTGAACTAGAGCCCTAAAACCAAATGGAGTAAGATTCCCCTCAAGTAATAAAAATGATGGTCATTTTTTGAGTTTTATTTTCCATAATCTATAGTATCAACCAGACTGAACTGCAGTCAGCCCTCCTCCTGCTTTACTCAACACTGGGGAGTCACTTGGGTACAGTGGTGATGTGAGGTGTAAAATAGGGATGAGTGACAAGAAATGTTATCCATGCACTAAAGTCACATCGTGCTGGAGCTCTCTTCTCCTAAAACCTCACCTAGATCTTGACCAGGTGGCTTGGGATTTTGGCACCCTACCGATGTGGAGCAAATGAAGGAAGGGGTGTCCATATATCTGAATGATCTGACTAAACAAATTTTGTGGAAGAAAGCATGTAACTTCATCTTTACTTCATGAAAACGCACCTGACTGGAGTACGTACTCAGTGTAGCTGCTCTTTCTGTAGCTGATGAGTTCCATGTGGTCCTTCTGTGTGATACCCCTAGAAAATATTAGTTTATTACTTTACAACAGATACCAGAGTGGTTGAGCTTGTGCCCTTTACAATAGTTTGGGTGGGTCTGCTGCCTTTCCTGCTGTGACCTTGAAGGGCCTGGGTTGTTAGGACAGTGTATTCCCTTAAAGACAGATTTGTGAGTCCTTATAGGGAGGGACAAGAATTGGCTGGAGATGATGGAGGCACTTTTAAGGGCAGTGTACAAGGTCCAAGAGATCAGACTTTCCACTGTGTCTGTGCCTGGACAGGTGCTTAGGCTGGTACCCGACATATACAAGGATGCCCCACAAATACTGGAGGGACAGCAGTATCAGTCCTCACAGCCAGAGGAGGCATTTCTACAAGCAGGTATCCACCTTGCGGTAGGCAAAAGATTGAATTATTCCTAGGTACAAAGCCTGCAGCTGTGTGTCATGTTCATTTTAGCACTGAGTTGAAGCTTTCTTGATCTATGTTCAGTGTAATTAAAAACAAATCCCTCAAATCCAAGGATTGTTTGGAAAGGATTCTGTAATGCTAGGGCAGTGTGTATAGACATGTTCTCATGCCTGCCCTAATTGTATGGATTTGGTCGTAGGAGCTGCTGGACTCCAGCAATTCCATTGATTTGTCACAGTCTACAAATCCTGGAGTTTCTTAGCACCATGAGGAGTAGAAATGACTTAAAGAAAATAATTGTATGTATTTATTGTGAATGCGTTATGCACAATTTTATTACATTTATATTAAAAGAAGTTGAGATGCATTTTGCTTTATTTACACTATTTTCAGGCTGCTTTCCTTTCGCCTGAATGAAACCCTTTTGATGCTCTTGCTTGTCTGGCTGGCTGTAAACCAGGTATTTAAACAAAAATAAAGAGTTGCCAGTTTTGCCAGCTGGGGATGAGAACCCGGCTGGTGATATGCGGGTTCGGGAGGCAGTTAATCCAGCTTTTATGCTTTTTTATGATTTTATGTAAAAAGAGGTTAAAAATCACATTTGGCTCTTTCTTTGTACCACTGTTTTGTTGCTGTTGTGGGAATGCAGCAAAAGGTTGCTCATACTTTTTATTATTATTAGGTAAAGTCCTGCATAAATTAGGTAAAGCCCCAGATACAGTTTGCTTTAGCTATTGGCCATGTGATTTGCCTTGCTCAGAGAACGATACGTTTTATCTTCCTGTTGCCTTCTTTCATAAATCACACATGCAAACCACACCTCAACTTACTTGTAAAAAGAACCTACTACTGCCTTGCAATTTTATATATTTTATTAGCTTCTAAAGAAAAAAGCAGCTAACTGTATAATAGGAGGAATAGTAACAGTGCTAATAGATACAGTAGAAAAATAGATAATGCTTATATTTTGTGACAGAAGAAACGGTGATTTAAAGACAAGCATCAGATTTCATATACAGTTTTTCAGCAAATAGCTTGCAATATGCTCAAACTCATAAAACATTTAATTAATTTTAAAATGCAGGAGTTATTTTAGTTAGTTTTGTCATATGTACTTGCTCAGATAATTTGTTGTATTTTACACTTCCCAAAATTTCACCCTCTATTTGGAAATATCAATGATGTAACGAATCTGTGTGTTTTGGCACAGTTGTAAATAGTATGTGTTAATGTGTTAATATTTATGATTTTTTAATCTTATATACACAAGAGGGATTTTTAATACACTTCATCGTTACTACTACTTTCTTTTCATCTACTACTAATCCTTAAGGACAGTGAAGACTAGGAATATGAATGCATTAATTACCGTGGGATTGTCAAAATTGCCATACTGGATCAGATTGCATTTTATTTCTGCTAGTAGCATGTACCAGATACTTCAGAGGAGGCTTGGATTTGCTGGGGAGAAAAAGGAGAGGCAGATAAATGAGCTTGACACCCCTCATTAGGACTGGCTAGGGTAGTGCATGTGTCCTGTGATGTGGTCATGGCCACTTAGTGCCCTCAGATGGGTGAGGACTGCGTCTGCCTTTGCGTCAGAGGAAATTATTGGAAGTCATCTTACACTTTTTAGACAATCACAAGATAATGTACTCATGGAAAAAGGTTGTTTCTGATCTGCTAGAGGTTGCCTTATTCATTAAAGCCTGCCGGCTTTAGTACATCACCAGATTTTCACTGCTGTGTATCTAAATGACTTTCTGTGTGTCTATTTACAGTTTGAATCTGGGTGAGCTCTTTGTGGTGATGATGGCATGTGTCTCTGTGTTGTAAAAAGTGTTTTGTTTTCTGTGGATTAGTTTGTTGGTTCTTTTTTCGGTCATATGTTCCACCTTTCAGAATCTGCCTTTTAATGGTGCAGAAACAGTTCTTTATAAAGAATTATTTAGTTCTTTATAAATACAGTCCAACTCTATTAGTTGTATTTCTTTGATCTTTCTAACTTTATTATTTAAGTCTAATTTCTTGTTTTAAGGTTTCTGTCTCTTTAATAGATATTTCTGCAGCAAATACTGGCAATTGGCATATACAGTTGTAGTGCCTTCTGTATTACTATTTATTAACTTCTAACTGTTGCATCTTTTTTGAGTGAAAGGGTATGATCTTCTAGAAATTCACAGAAATTGGAATTATGCATGTACATGTTCAGTAACCTTCAGCTTCCTTATTGCTTATGGTTTCATTATGGGTGTATGCTGCTGTTATGTATTTCTACAGTTTAATATGAAGGTGTATTAAGGTCAAGACACACTGCTTAGATTCCTTATTCCAATTCTCTGGGGCTGCTGGGAGAAGGGCTGTGGTGTAGGTTGTTTTTAGGTACACGACATTGGAGGCATTATGTTAACAAATTATATAAATGTTACCATATTTCTGTGATCATATAATATCATATGAACACAGCATCACATAAACATAGTATCATATAAATATTGTCATATTTCTTTGCATTAGCACAGTTCAGCAGTTTGGACTGTTTCATGGAAGGTAATGATACTGTCAGGGGAAATACATTGAGGACTTTTAATATAAAGAAAGATCATATAGAAGCTAAGCTTGTTTTCGTAAGATTAAGGTGTTTCTAAATTTGAGGCTTTATTCTTACAGGTGGGGTAAGGAGAGAAGAAATGACTGAGCAAGGAGATGCTTCACTTCTTCTCCCAGAAGAATGCTAACTGAGGCAGTAGTGCCCGTAGATAGTGTCTCTTCCTAAAGCTGTGTACACTATAGATGGGATGGTAGAGGATGTGGGAAAGGGGAAAGTGATCATTTTGAGTAGGTCGTTCTCAATTTTTTATTTTACTTTTAGCAGTACGGTCCCCGGTATGCCTGGAATTTCAGTGAGCTCAGGTGTGTGAGTCAGTACTGCAGTTGCATGTATTCAGCTGGGTTCTGGGAGTCCTTGTGTTGGAAACACATTCATATAGAAATGCATCAGATAGTCTGAAATGATCGTGTCTGAAATAGTGCCTGACTGAAAGCTGGTTTTGGTTTCTGTCTTAGGTGTTGGAAGATAATGACTATGGTCGTGCAGTGGACTGGTGGGGATTAGGAGTTGTCATGTATGAAATGATGTGTGGAAGATTACCATTCTACAACCAAGATCATGAGAAACTATTTGAACTGATACTAATGGAGGACATAAAATTTCCTCGAACTCTGTCTGCAGATGCAAAATCATTACTATCAGGCCTACTGATAAAGGATCCAAATAAGCGGTAAGTTAAATTACTTGGGTATACAGACATAATAAATACTCCAATTATACAGGGTAATGTAAATATAGGCCAGTGGTGCCCAGTCTTCCTGGCTGAAGGGCCTGTCAGTCACAGGAAAGGGCCACATGTGGCCATACAGTCTTGGATTTTGACTTTTTCGATACAGCAATGCTATACAAAGTAAGTTTAACAAGCAAAAGGAGAAGCAGCATGTGGAAGAGAACACTTTTTTAATCATTCACAGCAAACACAGGGATCTTTTCAGGTTTACATTGTGTACTGGAACAAAGGGAAAGCTCTCAATTGTTTTTCAGAGTATGACTTAACTCTGAGGTGGCTGTAGTGTCTCATGGAGACTACAGCACTTTTTTCTTGGAAGTGATCACGCCAGAAGACATGTATAGACAGCTACAGCTAAAATTTATTAGGGCATGTAAATAAATCACATATTAGACCATGTAAACTAGTAACTAGTTAAAGAATACATCATCTGGGTGAAATTTAAATACAGTGGTTTGAAAGCAAGTACCACCCAGCTGCTGCTTGTGCCCTTTTGTGGTGGGCTTTTCCCTGGGATTGTTGCCTAGGAGAGACGTTCTCCAGTGGCTCCTGCACTGGACAAGCAGTGTCCAGTCTCCTGTGGTTCTACAACAAATCTCTGTCTTTGTAAATCAGTGAGATTTGTCTGTAGGTCCCCTCTTCTCCCCAATCTCTTTATTGTTCTTGCAAGTCTCTTGGCATGTTTTAAGGCTGCAGGCATTCTTCTGTCTGTCTGTCTCTCTTCTCTAGTCCTCCTTCCTCCTCAGTTTGTTTTCAAGAAGTTTTCAATAGTGGGCATTGCTCGTTGGTGCTCAGGGCAGGACTGGCTGCAGTGTCTCTCTGAGGGATATGCCTGCACGCAGCCAAGTGCAACAGCCAGGACAACACAAGTGGTCAGCCTTTCTTGTGCTGCCCAGCAATGCCTGTTTCACTGAACTTACTGCATGCAGTAAAAGCAAACTGTGACCAACCAGCCAAATACGTAGAGAGTAAAGTACAGATTTGTTCCTGTAGCAACTCCTAATGCATTTTAACCCCCAAACAATCTGACCCATCAAATATATTAATCTTTAGAATTGAAAAGATACTTCCTTTTAATTAATCTTTGCAGACAGTAGCATTTATTACAGATTTACATTTACAATCTTATTCATATTCAAGTTCTGGTACTAGGTAGTGCTAAATAGGGTGGGAGCACAGAGGTTAACTTCAACTCAGCTGTTCTCTTAGCACCTGGATGGGAAGATACTGAGAGAAATCTGGAGACTGCAGGATAACTGGGATGATTTGCAGAGATGTAGAGAATTTTGTAAAGAGTAGTTGAGAAACAAAGAGGAATACAGCTTGGAAACAAGAATAACTTTACACCTGGTTACTGCAAGACTGAGGTAGTAGTCCAGAATATTTCTATAATTTGGCACCAGGGTAACACCAATACAGATTTTTTTTCTTGGTTGTGGGACTTACTACTCCTTGCAGTAAATGCCTTAGAGAGGACTTTCTCTTACTTAAAAGGTTGCTTTTAAAATTTGTCTTTATATCTTTAGCAGTTCCTTTTAATGGAACACAAACTACTTGTGTCACTCTTCTTGTCAATATTTAACATGTATGGGCTGCTTGTTCAGTTAAGATTAGATTTTTTTTTTTTTTCCCCTGTTGCTGCTTCTTTCTGTTAGACCAGTAGGATAGCCAGTCTCAGGAAGAAGTTAAATGAGAGCTGAGCAATCCTGCCAGTCCACGTGCTGTTGGAAGGGGCAGAGGTTCCCTTCACTGGGTGTGTGGTTCTTTGGCCAGCAACAGCAGCAGCTCAGGGGAGCTCACTAAACTTGTTGAGTCAAATTTGACTTGCCAGTGAAACAAAAAAAGGCCAGTTCTTTGTTGTTTTCTCATTGCGGGGATAGTTTCCTTCCAGGTTAGTGAGCTGACTCAGCTCAGAGTCGTCAGTGGGAATGATGCTTTAGATGCAAGTGAGAGGGAAGAGGTATGGGCACGGGTGGGATCCTCCTTTTTTGGCAGCAGCGACCACTTTCCTGAGCTCAAATCACCTTGGGCAAGTTCACCCAAAGTGGGTGGAATTCACTTCCCGAGATGATTTACCAGACAGAGTCTGGCTTTGGCAAGCTATGGGCCACAGTGAATAGTGTGGTTATTTACAATGGCCTTTAAATAACCTTCTCAGCAGGCCTACAATTTATTAATTTATACTAATTGACTCAGATTGAGACTATTTTATGGTAATTGGTTAATTGTTACAGCACCCAGATGCAACAGCAGTGAACACTGTATAAAAATGATGTGTGAGTCATTACTGATTCAGTGCCTGGCACCTCCTTGGCAAAATTTTATGTCAGCATTGTTGGGTTGGTTGTGGTTTTTAATAGTGCCAGAGCGTTAGTTGGTCTTTCAAGAAAGCTAAACTTAAGTATGTTTTTAAAATGAATGAATTAATAAAATAGCTCACCACGGACAGTAATGAACACTGTAGTTGGAACAATCAAATAGAATAGACCATGGCATGGATACTTCTACTATCACATTTTCTCTCAAGATCACCTGAATTCATATTAAACAGGTGAGAATTACATATTAAGTGGGTGAGAATTGTTCTCAAATAGTCAAAAACAAATGGTCACTTTTCCAACTATTACAATAACTTAATCTCTGTTTTAGAGTAACACTTGTTTAATATGTTTTTTTTTCCACTCTCTTTAGACTTGGTGGAGGCCCAGATGATGCAAAAGAAATCATGCGTCATAGTTTCTTTGCTGGAGTAAACTGGCAAGATGTATATGATAAAAAGGTATGTCTTTCTATGGCATTGAATATTCTGGTTTCTGCAAGGTGGTTTCAACTGCTAGTCTTAGGACTGCTGCTCTCTGAAGTTAGTCATGTTTTTCTTTGCAACTTTTGGTGTTAATACAAATGAATAATTATTCTGAACTAGGTGTACTTACATAGTCTTTTGTTTTTCAGTAATAATTTGCCAGTGGACCAAAAATAAATCTTGCAAACCGACCTAAACTCAGCAGATTTCTCTTTTATTATGTAAATGTCCAAATCTTTTCCTTTCTTTCTTATTTCCCGGGCCTTCAAGAGAAAAGTAGGTGTGTGACTCAAGATAATTTGAGAAAATGTAATGCAAGTTTATCCTGAATTGTCTTCTTATTTCTGCCTTTTATTGAAAAGTTGTTTTATGGAAATAAGAAAATGAAGTGATTGGAAGGGAGTCATAGCAAAAATCTGCTTTCTGATTGTTTGTGTTTAAGTAGAAATCTTTTTCAAACTTATTTTTAAAGAGATATCTAAGAAAATTAAAATAGCATTAAAACACTGAGCCAAAACAGCTTGTGGAGAAAGCGTGTACTGGGAATTCAATTGGAACAGTTTTCTCTAAACCCAGTCCTGTTCCTGTAATGATCAACACTTTGGGGATGATTTTAGAAAATGAATTTATCTTACTCAGTAGTGAAACTCAATTTGACTTAAGTTGTTTTATATACAGAAGCTGATTTTTATCTCAGTACTTGTGTAAGAATTTACTTGTTGCTATAAACCCCTTCTATTTTGATAAAGTCTTTTTTTTTCCCCCCAACTGTTTTACATGGTTAATCTGCCAGTTGAGCTGCGTAATTTTAAAAGATACATTTTTCTCCTTTTTTTGCTTTGTTCAAATAAAAGGAAAATGGAAGACATACGAATGAGCAGAATATGTTTATGCTATAATGTCAATGATACAAACTGTTTTTTCAGTTGTTGTTGAACTGGAATTTTAAAAATGTGTGGTTGTTGGTGTGGTTCTTCTCTGACAAATACCGGCATTGAAATAAGAGCCTGTATATGATGATACAAAATATGGTACTCTGAAGTTACTTGATACAAGTGTGATTTTTTTCCCTGGCAGTATCATGGGGTTTCAAGAAACTCTAAAATAAATAATCAGAGCAAGTAAATTAATCAGGTTACTTTATGAGCTCAACCATCGGTTGGTTATGTAAGGACATTGTAAGGAAGCACTTTGAGGATAAAATCTAAAAATACAAGTTGAGGACCTTTCTAGAGTTTAAAAAAACCCACTAAAATCGATTGGATTGCAGTGTGCTAAGAGTGGGTGAGAATGAAAAAGCTGTTACATTACTCTTGCTCTGTTGAAAAAGATTTCTTAATTATTTTACATTAGAAATAGAACTCTCAATTCTACGCTGTGTTCAACATCATATTTTGTTAAGAAAATATAGATAGTTTTAATTTTTAAGCATGTGCCTTGAGTCTTTCCAAATCAACATGGCAAGTGTCTTTCAGTCAAGATCTTACTCTCATCTATTAAAATAAAAAGAGGTATTTTGCAGGTATAAATATATATAAAAATTTATATATAATACATTAAAATGTATATAAATACATAAGTGCAGATATTTTGTTTTTATGCTCATGGAGATGGATATGGCTTATTGGAGTATTATAACTGGGGAAATTGTAGTCAGTCATTGTTTACTCTGTCCACTGTTGCTTTGAGAAACTGAATTTGCCAGTAAAAAATCAATTTAATTTCCTCAGTTGAACAGTTAACTTCAAGGATTATAGGAATTGGTTTTGTGCACACAATGTGTTCTTTATGGAAAAATAACTCATGAAAATGGCTTCTGACAATATGTTTTTCAGTTTAATTAAAAAGTAGTTTTGTTCCTATTACAAAGCTCTTTGTCTGGTTGGTTAAAATATCCAGTTGTTCCTTGTGTACACACAGTCTTATCAGTTCTGAAGCTTGCAGAGTGTAAGACTGTGCTCTGAAATACAAACTTCAAACATAATAATAAGGTTAATGAACTCTCACTGAGTCTGTTTATTAGAATACTTATATGAATATTTTTTAGGGTTTGGTATTCTAAAATAACTCAGGAGGAATGCGCATCAAACAAATTTGATTTTCAAATAGGTTTATTCTATGCTTGCTTCTGTTGCTGTTTATTATTAGTAGTATAGTCTTCAGCAGTAGGGTCACTTGATGAAATTGATAGTTGATATAATTATTTGCATAGTAAAAATAATTCACAGCATTCTTGCCTGAGGTTTATGCACCATGAAACTGTAATTTTCTGGCTGTGTTTCAGGAGTATGTTTCTGTTAGCAATGAAAGAACTGAAGTTCACATTCAGAGTAATGGAAACCAAAAAATTGTGTGTATTCCAATTAGTTGCTGGGAGATAGGTTTGTACATGTGCACGCTGTACTCCTGGGCCACTAATTTTGTCATTTTTGCTAGAGATTAAGTACATCTCTCTACTTATTAGGTTATCACTTTACTGGTGTGATTAGAGACAGAATTATGTATCTGTAAACTTTGAGTATTTCATGCAACAAACAGTAGCTCTGTCAGGTCAAATGTATCCAAATGGTCAAATGGAATTATTAGCTCTCTGATGCTGCTAACTAGTTAAACTAATTAGATACTACACAGTGATAATAAAGCGTTGTATGGCACACTGGAGCAGAGAAGGTCGTTGCCTTTAAATGAAAAATGTATAGTAGTTAGCATTTGTGATCAGATGTATTTATTTTTGGCAGAAAAACCATGAGGGCATATGAAAGAGGGCAGCCCGTGCCAGGTTCTTCCTGTGATCATCTCAGCCCTGATGAGTTTTTATCTCTGTGCCTGAGTATGAGAAATTGAATAGTTTGGCAAACTCTGAAGACTTCAAAAGCCCATATACTTCTAAATAAAATATTTGTTTTATTTTTAGCTAGAATCAGGAAGCTTTTTGAAATTTCTCTGCTACTCATTTGAGAATTGTCTTAGCGTATTTTCATTTGGGTTGAAGAAATATTCTTAAATTGTTGGATGTTCTGTCTAGGGTCTTTCACCAAACAAAAAACACATGGGCATTAATTTAAAGGTGGGAATTTGTGTATGTTTTCAGTCATGCAGCTTGAAGCACTCATGGCAAAGGAGATCCAGACCTTTTAGTGAAGCCTGTGTTTCCTCCTGCAGGCAACATGGATGAAGGAAGAAAGAAACTGTATGGGAATTTGGGCTGATTTCTGATAATACCCCCGATTGTTCCTGAAGCAAAATAGGGAATGTTAATAAATTTATTTGTTAATACTGGGAAGGGAGTAGGGGCAAGTGGCAGTAATGGTTAAAGCTGGGGTGTCTGACTTTGCTGCAGGCGCAGCACTTACGAAGGTGCCTATCTCAGTGCAGAGGCAGCGACTTTCAGCATGAATTCTGACAGCTGCAACAAGCTGTTCCTTACCCTTCAGCTGTGACTACCTTTGCTTTACTGAAAACACAACAGCAGCAGATGATGAAATCCCATGATTGAAGCCCTGGGTTCAGGCCTGGCAAAATCTGCTGTATAGCTATAATCTTAAATGCATGTTTAAGTACTTTCATTGTATCAGAGTTTAAGAGAAAGGGCAGGAGGGAAATAGGAACATACCAACATCTGGTTTTAGGCTGTTGCTATTTGAGTCGTACTATTTTTGTATGATTATCTGCAGTGCAACAAAACCTGTAGAAATGACCCTCGTTACTTTTGTGTTGTTGCCATGTGAAGTGGTATAAAGATCAGAAAACTGGTAACTGGCCTGATCTGTTCATTGTGTTTCCAGTGATACTTTAAACTATGTGGGCAGACCTAGTGGTTGATTACCACCCCTTCCCCCAGCTGCTTGAATTTATGGGGAGGAAAATATTCATGAGGGTGTCTGATTCTTAAACTGAAATTGTTGCTGTAGTCCTGGGGGTTGTTGTATCCGCAGTTGTATCACTTGCAAAACAGTTCGTCCATGGGCACCCCCCCCGCTGAAGCCCGCCTTCCTGTGGGTTTGTGTTGTGTGTCCTTCCAGCGCTGAAATCTCAGCTCTTCCTCCTCCCGCTGCCCAGGACGGCCACATGCACAGCACCCTGGCAGGGGTGTTTCCAGCTCCCGGCGGCCGTGCTGCGGCTGCTGGCTGGACAGCAGGCTGCCTGCTTCTGGGCTGGGTATGGGCATGAACCAGTCCCTGCATGAATGCTTACTGACCGGTTTGAAGCTCAGCTCAATTTACCATCTTTCCCTCAGTGGAAATTCTAGTTTGGGGGAGATGGACAGGGAAGTCTTTCTTCTATTCAGGAAACTAGATAAAGTAATTCTATGGGAAGTGTCTATGTTCCTAGTCTTTTCTCCATCACGGTGCGTTTGCCAGCCATTTGAAATTTGTTAGGGAAGAACGTATAGACTGACGGCGAGCATAATCTCATCAGCTCCTGTTTCCTTTGGTGACTGAGCTAACATCAGAAAAAGGGCAGAAAAGTAGTGTTAGGAAAGGAAAATTGCTATTGTAAAGGACTTACATATTTTTAAATAAAATACTGTTGTTGATGATCTAATGTTGAAAGACTGAACTAAGATTTTGTGTTTTTAGTATCTCTGCATGATCTTTAGGGTCACCAAGCATTTGCTTTGACAGGAGCTTATAAGATGTATAAATGAGGGAACATGTATTAACAGATACGCATCAGAAAAATATAAAATTTGAGACAAGCTTTGCTAGTGTCCTTTTAAAATGTTTTATTGTGGTATTTTGAAGTTAATGAATTTCAGTTTATGTGAAAATAGACTACTTGGAAGTCATTTAGTAAGTTAGCTAGTTTGTTAATGTAAATACTTTTTTTTTTTGAGAAGTCTGTTTGTGAATTGTGACATGTTTTCAGTACTTCCAGCTGAGCATGCTTGTGATGAAATACGAAGGTGTATTTCAGTGATGTGACTCCATTCTCTTATCACAGTGTAATTTATCTTTTTCCACCATTCTGATTTGGCTAATCTGTCTCTTCTGCTTGATTCTTGAAAATAACAACTTCGCAGTTTTGGTTCTCTAGGAAAGTTTAAGGTAGATGAAAGTTTGATTTATGGACACCAAATCATGAACACTTGATTACCAATACTTAATTAACTTCAATAGTCAGAAAGAACTGTAACATTTGACACAGTTTTTGACATATGTTAGACTTGAGTAATAAACTAGGTGGAAATTGTTGAAATACAGCATATGATGACAATACAAGGCATTATTGAAATGCCTGTTTTATAGTTGTTTTTATAATAAATTTTCAAAATATATAAACTGTGAGAACAGAAGAATTCATAAAGAGGAGGCATATATGTTGGGAAGCAGCAGCCGTTTCTTTTAATTGGACAACTTGGAATATCATACTGAAGTTGAACTGTAAGTAAGATTCAAATAGTTATTCCTTATGAATAAAACCTGAAACTGAGCAGCAGTGCTCACTCTTTAGTATTTATATGATACATAAAGAATTAGTGAGTTTGGGAGTTTTGAGATTATAATCTAGTTATCTCGTTTGTTTAAATGAATAATTCAGTGGGGGTGGTGTATAGCTGCTCCTCTTACTCCTTTCACACTTTATCTCAGAGTACTATTCAGCAACAGTCTGTTGGTGGGTGAGATTCTTACAGTAGGGTTAATTTTGAGTTCATTGGAAGAAAAATTCCTTTTAAATTAAAAGGAGAAGGAAGATTGACGTTCTTAAACTTCATATTTTTCATTTGGTAAATTGAGTGCATCACAGTTACTTTGAAGTAGCTTCAGCCACTTCCTATAGAACACCAAGACAAATGATTCCTGTCAGATTATCTTTAAGCAAATAACGTTACATATTTTCTCTCATACTGAAGTATTTGTGTAGTTGTTCAGTAAGTGTGAGAAAGCTCAAAGTGTAGGATACAGCCTGTCTGCTCATCTTTGTGTGACTGTAACAGACAGGTACTTGTACCTGCCCCTTTCCTTCCCCTGAGGGATGGGTAGTAGGTTTCTCAGGCCTTGAACTGTGGAAAAACAGTGGTGTTTCTCACACGCAGCTCTTGATGGATGCCAGATGGAAGTGCCATTCATTGAAGATAGTGAAGACACTAAGAATTTGATATTTCTTCTGCTGTCATTTCTAACATCAAGCCTTGGAAATGACCGGGGCAGATTCAACTTGACAGATGGGTGTGAAATTGGATTTTTGTCTTGAACATCGACTCTTATAGTCACTTAACTCACACTGAGTTTAGACTTTTATTTCTTTATCTGTACACACACATACATATCTATGCATATGTGTGTGTGTGTAATGCATAAATGCAGAAAATCTGTTATTTCTGGTCCAAGTAAACTGTCAGGTGCTGGAGGTGCAGTCTCCTGTCTGGTTCAAGTGTGTTCTGCCTGAATTTGCACAGACCGCTAGAGGAGGAAAATCGTCCCGTACTAAAGCTTGGCAGCCAGAACTGAGCAGCGTGATTCTCTTGCAGACTCACAAGGCCCATGCTCATCTTGTTCCTTTTGGACACAGGTTACTGGGTGTGCCTTGTGGTGCTCACATTACTTGTACTTTCTGACTTCTCAGGGCAGAAGTGGGGAAAAGCTGTGGCGATAGCAGCTGGATAGCATTTCCTTGTGGCACCAAACATGAAATGCTGCTGGGTATAGAGTAGCACCTTCATGTTGTGATTGTCAGAGCTGTTGTTAATGTTGGGTGTTCTTTTCTTTGTCGTTAAACCTCAGCTTCAGTCTCCCTCAGGATGTATGGAGAAGCTTCTGAATTCTTATTCAGGCTCTGTGCCAATCTAACTGGTTACCTCTGCAGCAGTTGCACCTTATTTGTCTTTCTAATGGTTTCATTGCAGCTGAAATTTGTGGAGTTTTTACTTTCTGTTTTTAAATAAAATCTGACAATTAATGAACAAAGGTGGCACCCCTTCAAAAAGATGATTGTCAAGTTTCTGTACCATGGCCTAGCATGTTGGTGATGTGGCTTACAAAATCTGTCTTGAACAATTCTGTCCCCAGTCTCCTGAATGTGGTGTTGAATTACTGTGTCCCTCTGTGTACACTTGCGCACATCATTTATAATATACTCTGTGCTTCTGCTTTGTATGAAATGTTACTAGGAAAGGGTTTCTTACTGCATTTCACTCATTTTCTTCTGGAGGTGATGCCCGAGCTGTGTGCTGGTTCCTCATTTCTTCACAATAACTATTTTAGAGGTTTTCCCATTAGAACTGGATGTGTGTCTTGCAAGTAATCCCAACAATTATGTGAAGGTCAGAGAAAGAATTTACTTGAGGGAAGGGGAGGTGTGCCTTTGGTGGCAGATCAGGAGTCTGGAGTGGGATAGCCACAAGACTTTAGCCATGGTTGGTTTGGTGTAGGTGGTGTTGAGCAGGTCGAAAGAAGGGATCCCAAATTCTGGCTGTCCTCACAACTGCACTCTTGGAAATGCTGCTGTGAGGGAAGGAGGCAAAGTGTATGGAAAGAGTTAAGAAACCTTCCTGCTGAGTTATATCTGTGCATCTTAATCTTGGCTACTGTTTCCTCTTTTCCATAGGTGTAATGGTTTAGCCCCTGCCGGGGTCTGAGACCACGCGGCCGCTACCCCTCCCCCACAAAGGGAGTGAAATACAAAGCCCCAAGACTGAAATAAGGAAAGGTTTAATACAACAGTGCAATAGCAACACAACAAACAACAACAATAACAATAGCAGTAATAGTGATAGCAATGAACAGAGCAAAATAGCTACCAAATACAGCAGTGAGAGGAGCAGATGTACAAAACCACGCGCCCCGCACTCCCGCGCCAGGAAATGTGACGCGCCAGGATGTGACGTCCGCATGGTATCTGAATAACCCGGCTAGAGCTCCCCCCCCACTGCTGGGGAAACTTAACCCTATCCTGGCTAAACCAGGACACATAGGCTATAGGGGATGGTTGATGTATGTGAGGGTATAGCTTGTATAAATACTGGTGTAAGCTGTTGGAGAGAGCCACATGGCTGCACGGTTTGTTGTTGCAGTTGCTGAAGTTTCCAACTGCTTTTAATGCCCGGGATATGAAAGGTGCTGCTGTAAGATGGATGAATCCTGAAACACCAGTGACATAAATTTGCGCTGGGTTTCTCCGTTCTGGTTACAGCCTGGAGTTTTGTGTGTTTTACTTGTCTCACTTCCCTAGACCGCTAAACTTCTGCCATAACTGGGAGTTTCATCAGCTAACTTACTGGATGATATTGATAACGGTTTTCTATTAAGCTTAGCTACGCAGCGTTGCATTGGAGCACCAACTTCATTCCATCAGCTGTGATTGATGAATTTTGTTTTAATGGTGCTTTTCTTACCTGAGTGAAATTATTGTTGTAATTACTTGTTCCTTAAGAGTCATTTAGTACTGTGCTTCTCTTCCTAAAATAAAGTTTTCAAATTATTTTCAAAACCTTTACTATTTCAGATAAATGGAGAGAACAAGGTGGTGATGTAAAGTTGTAGTGAGGCCTGTTCATTTCTGTGGAAAGAAAAAAAAAAAAAAGGAAAAAAACCCCTGAGTTAACCAATAAGTAGCCAGTAAGTTTTTGAGGAAGAAACTTGTCAGCTAATGCGTTATTTTTTTCCTCTTCAGCTGCAGATCCATACATTGCTATATATGATGATCTTACCATGCCCTGCCTTTTGTTTTTCATTAACTACTTTGACCTAAATCGTGGTTGTTAAAGCCTGCAGAGTGACTGTTTTCTCCTTCTCATCACATAGTAGTTGTGGCATGAAAGGTCTCTGGTTTACTTCATAGCAAGAGTGGTTTGTTCTGCTGGAGATGTGTACTGCACCATTGGAAAGACATTGTTTCGTGTCCTTGACTTGAGAAAAAAGAACATTTTTCTTAAGCTTGTATTTTCATATGAAAAGTTTTAATTCTTGTGAAATGGCATTTTGTGTTTCTGATCTGGAAAAATTATCCCAATCAGGGAAGTAGTAAAATTGTTATAAATCTGTTATCTAATGGATTTTTTTCATACTGAATTTATCCAATGTTTATTTCAGTTGCTCAGAACTGTGCAAGTGTCTAAGTGTCTTTAAGGATGTGCAGTGGTGGTCACTTGGCCTGCCTTGAGCAGAGTACGTTACTTGGCTTCATGTAATTTTTTTTTTTTTTTTTTTTTTTACTTTTTGAGTGTTAGTCTCTGAGACAGAAAAATGAGAAGAATGGCAGTGTGGGATGTTCCACTGGAGTAACTCTGTGCTTAGGATTTGTGTTGGCTGCTTTACTGGGGGGACATACAACTTGGGAAATCTGTTTTAATGTGCAGAATTGATTGGGATGGCCGGGGCGCATACAAAAATAATGTTCATAAAAGTGCAGGAATTTGTACTTTGTTTTTAAACACAGGATGTAACTGGATTTATACCTGGAAGATTCTTCTGATGTTGATTTTAAAGATGTTAGCTTCTTAATCTTTTATCCTATAATGCCTAAATGCTTTACTTCAAATACACCTCTGCTGTTGTATGTTTTCCCTTCAGGAAAATATAAGGGAAAACTGAATTTTGTTTTGTAAAAGTATTAATCAGATTTATTGTACCGGTTTAACTATGTGCAAGTGATATATTTGTTTTTGTTTAATAATTTCTTGGACTGTTACTGAAGATTGGATCAGATAAGTTAGAGCTCTTGGTATATACTTGAAAGGACAAAGAAACTGTGGCAGGGAGAAAAGAGTCAAACTGTTGAGTGAAGGGTAATGCTGAAGGACTTGTAGGTGTATCCTGAGAGGGATGGCAGCAGACTCTGGCCCTACATCCGAAGAACCACCCAGCATTCTGGTGTGGTGCTCATATTGCAAAGTACAGTGAAGGTATCTTTCTGCAGCTAGTGTGGCTTTCACTTTACTGGCTGTCAGTGTAGTATATCCTACGTGAGAGGGAAAGCATGAAAAGAACTGGGTGTCACTTTTCATCCTGGATTTGGAAACAATGGGAGTTTGTGTGTGCATTTGTAATGGCAATAAAAGATGGAGAGAGGCCTTATGTGAGTGTATGCACCTACACTTACTTTTGTTTACTTTTTTTTTTCTTGTTGTCTTGCCATTTAAGTGCCCTATTTATGCACTTTACCACATTTTAATCTTTTGTGCCTCATTCCAAACTGTAAAGTATTAGGAATTAATAATTTTCTGCATAGAGATCTACTGTGAAGATCATCTTGTTGAAAGCCTTCTTTCTTTGGCTGGTTGTGCAGCACTCTAGTCCTCATAGGATAGCTATAGTCCTCACAGGACATAGTTTCCCTGCATGTCCTCATGGGACTATAGTAAATAGCTAGCTTTTTTGGGGTTTGGATGGTTCTGTTTGTGTATCATGTAGTCTCCTTTGGTTAGCACTGAGATCCAGAGCCCATTCTAACATTCACCAGTTCATGCAGATCTCTCCAAGCTGTACAAAAAAAAAAGTCTTGTGCATGGAACATAGTAAAATAATGAAGACTCTTACTGTTTTAAAAAAATTATCATTAAAGAGTTTCTGCAATGTACATCGTGTGTCATAGATTGTCTAGTGCATTGAACTTGGTGAGGGGAGGGGGTTTCACAGCAGTTCTGTTTCCTTTGCTGTGGGACAAGAAATAAATGACCAAATTAATTGTTTGGTGTTCTGGAGTTGAAGAGAGAGATGACATGAAACTAGTGAAACCACACACAAGCTCTGATAATATCAGCAAGCTGTAATGTAACCTGTTATATAGAAAGGGAAATTGATACACTATCTTCAGGGTGTGTATTTTAAACTGCATATGAGGAGATAACACCAAAGGGCTCCAAGGTACAAACCAAAACATTGTCAACAACCCCCCTCCCCGCTTTTGCAATATCATACATACTATACTGCTGTATCCTTTTGGACTGGCACCATGCAGTGTGATATTCCAGTTAAAATCTTCAGCCTACAGGCGATTGTTCTGGAGGAGAAGGTGGATAGCAAGGCTGGCTCAAAAGAGGGGCGAGGAAGTCCTGCCTGTGAGCAAATACTAGGGATTTGCTGTTGGGAAATACCACACTGTACCATGAAAGCAGCAGGCAGGATTAGGTCCAGCAACTCACATAAGCATGAACTGGTCTTTATTCAAATATAAAACTTACTTTCACATTCCCATAATTTCTTCTAAAGATAAAAAAAAGAAAAAAAGCATTGTGCTTACTGTGCTCTCTGTGTAGTCCTTTTTGCCTTAGCTGTTTATACGACCCAATCGTGGTGAAGTACCTAGGGGGGCCTTTGTCTGACATCTATGCAGGTAATTAGAATAGCCTGAAGACTTTCTAGGTAATTATCTTTATGCAGTTCAATTTATCTGCAAGTCGTGTGAGAGTGATACTTGGAATTTAGCTGTGTTGTGCTATTAGCTAGATTCTGAACTAATATTTTTGGGATTGACTCTAATGGCTCCTATCTCTTACTAGAAGTTAGAGACCCAGCTGCCTCTCCATGGACCTACTCCTTTGGTCTGGAGTGTAGGGAAAAAGAACAACTTGTTTTCCTGGTAGTGATTTGGCTGGTTTCAGGTATAGTAATTTCATTTTGTTTCTTGATTCTTTCAGCTTGTACCTCCTTTTAAACCTCAAGTGACATCTGAGACAGACACCAGGTATTTTGATGAAGAATTTACAGCTCAGACTATTACAATAACACCGCCTGAAAAATGTAAGTCAAATTATGCATAAGCATAACTTAAAAATAATCAGTGCAAGGTTTTTTCTGTTTGAACGGGAAAGCTATTCTCACTGTTACTTATAAAAATCTTCATATGGAAGTGTGTAAGAGTAACCCTCAATGACAGTGTTCTTTTAAAGAAGGAGTAGTCACAAAGCTTAGAATATTACATCACTCCAGGTTGGGTTTTGGGGCATTTTTAGTGTGTTTTGTTTGTTTGTTTGTTTTGGGTTTCTTTTCTTTTCTTTTCTTTTCTTTTTAAATAAGAGAAAACACCAGCTTCAAATGTTTGCTGGTTGGCAGTCAAGGTCCCAGTTGAGCAAAGTACTTGGAACATGGACCTTACTTTTAAGCATGTTGACACTGCTAGTGGCTTGGGCTGTCTAGGTTTGGTGAGTTAGACATATTTTAAACTACACTGAAGACCAAAACAAGGAAAAAAAAAAAAAAGAGCTGCCAGAGACAAGTGAATGTCTCTTGTGTAGATACCAATTACTTGAAAATGAAATCTTCTATCAAGTCCTGTGCTTCAGGAGAGCTCTTAGAGAAGGTATTAATATAGATGTAACTGCTGTACCGGGCCTTGCACAGTTTCTTTGTCAGACTGAATGTAATTTCACCACAGTTTGTATTTTTGGCATCTTCTGCTATACACAAGATTCATGATCTGATCGGCCAAGCTAGGGCTTAACAGAGTTACTTGCCAAGCCAGAGCAGATAAAATCTTGCTGCTTAGTTCTTGAATGAATTTCCTTTTTAAAAGTGAGAATTTTTTTTTTTTTTTTTATTGGAGGATAGGAAAGGAGGCTCACAAAGGTAGACAATAAAGGCTATAGCTAAGGTTGATCACCCTTTCATAGACATAGCTGATTTTTTTGTGTTTTAGGACTCCCAGGTTTAGCTGCAGTTTTTGTTGGTATATAGATCTGGAGTATTTTCTGGATTTTGCATTTTTAGTGTTTCAATGCAGACATTTAAGTGATTTTAAGTCTTCCTGCTGTGAAAAAAATAACGCTTTCTTCTCCTGTCTATATTGATAAGAATTTGTTCATATGTGTAATTTGAACAAATTTTGCTGAAATTTGGATTAAGTTGGAGTCTGTTTATTCAATACCATAAAGTCCTGATCTCTTGAAAGTCCACATGTGGAATGAGAATGACTATTTATCCATTGAAGGTTGAAGCAATACAAAATATGTGCATGCTACCAAGACTTCAGGTTTGAATTTATTGAATTCAGAGCAGGTGATTGGTACCGATGCAGGGAAATGACGACCTACCTAAAGTACCTGTCTTGGCCGCTGGTAATGGTCCAGCTACTGCCGCATGAAACTTAGCACGGGCTGAAACCCCACCCCAATCGTAAGAATAATAAAATGGGAGGTGATGATAAGCAGCAGTGCAGAGATGAGCTGCAGCGTTGCTGACGTGGGGAGCCCTCCCAGAGAGCTGGCCAGGCTGCTTCACCTGAGACTGCGATAAGTAGCATCGCCAGCAGCACAAAGGTGAATTTTCTCTCAGAATCACAGAATCATCTAGGTTAGAAAAGACCTTGAAGATCACCTAGTCCAACCATTAACCTAACACTGA
This sequence comes from Strix uralensis, assembly GCF_047716275.1. Taxonomy (NCBI): domain Eukaryota; kingdom Metazoa; phylum Chordata; class Aves; order Strigiformes; family Strigidae; genus Strix; species Strix uralensis. The sequence continues at coordinate 88,666,338 of NC_133974.1, read as the reverse complement.
CCATTCTCAACTAACTCATGCCAGGTAGATCTGGAAAACTGCTGCCATATTTAGCGAACTGCAGTGGCTCAAGGACTACATACGGTTTTCCTTTCCTGGTTTTTGCAACAGGAAATGGTTTCTAATTATTTTTCTTTTAAATTTTTATCTACAATATGGTATCACCCCTGCCTGATGTGATTATGCAAAATGCGTTTTAGGGATGGAGGGGTGGTAAGTGCGTATCAGAAAGTTACTGCTGAACTAAAGATCTTTAATAGTTACAGAAATAATTTTCATAACATTTAGGCCACTTATTTAGATGCCAAAGTTTTACAAATCACACTAAGTGAATGTTGAAATTGTATCTTGTATATACAGTAATCAAACTGATAGCAAAACAAACAAGCTCTCTACATTAACCTAATTTAAATTGACAGTGTAAAAGGAAGATTGTATTTGAAGTTACAGAACTGAGAGGCACTGTTGAAGTCAAGCAGCCTAATCGTAGCAGTTACTCAAACCTGCATTAACTCTAGATTTTATATGTAGAATATATGAGGATACAAAAGATACATAATTCTGAAAGGTTGCATATAAATACATTGTTAGAATAACAGTTTCAATAGGAGTCTTTAAGGATAAGCACTGTTGAAACATCCATGTGAGAATGCAGATCCAAATTCTTAGAGTTAGGCAACATCTGGTGCCTGGTTTCCATTGGCACTGTGGGAATTAAGTAAATAAAAATATTTATGAATTTGGCTTAGTCCGTGTTTCCTCTGATCCCAGTAAATACTGTAAAAATAAATAGTTTACTAAAGAATAATATGTGAGAATTGAAACACATAGAACCTGCATGAATTGTTCATTTTGTAGCAGTTTTTCCTTTTAACTCCCTTTGAAATGGAGGAATATTTAAATATATCTATAGCAAGATTATGATTTCCTGAACTCAGCTTAAGAAACAATAACAACTGGCTGCTTCAATCAGCAGTCAGCTTCTGTGGTATCAGAAGCCAGATGTGCTGGCATGTTTTGATTAGCCTAGAACAGGTAGTAATGATTGAAGTTCTGAGGTGATAATCATGATAAAACAAACCAACCAACCAACCCACCCTGAAAAGAATGGTGACTTATTGAAAGGATATCCTTTCAGTGAGCGTCATTCTGCTGTATGAGCATATGCTTACACGACTGAAGTCTTCCTTTAACTTGCACCTTTAACTTCAGCATTGAACCCTGAAAGATGTACAGCATGTCAGGTGAATAATAAAATTTTGTTGCATATGTAATGACATTTTGAACTTCTCCCTTACTACAGATGACGAGGATGGTATGGACTGCATGGACAATGAGAGGCGGCCGCATTTCCCCCAGTTTTCCTACTCTGCAAGTGGACGAGAATAACTTTTTTGTTCTGCTGCTTCACTGTCATCTTAGGTTTATCACTGAAAATGATTCCTGAACATCACCACCAGTACTAGATACTATTTAAGATAGCGGGGGCACTTTCAGAGACCATTCCAAATTGAACAAGTTTCTTTCCCAAACCTATCTAAAATCCATTTTGGTTTGCATGAAATACGAGGTTTTCTCTACTACGCTCTCCTGCTGTTGCTGCTGCCCACAGTCTCAGTGTAATAGCAACGTCAAGAAGTTACTAACAGTTTCTTTGAAGGTAGATGACTTGACTTCAGCATTGTACACTTTGTGCACAAGTAGTCATCTATTTTTCCTCGCAGTGGAGGCTAAACAAAAAATGTGTTGGTCCAGCTTATCTTCTTCCAGAAGATGAATCAAAATTGTAATTAGTCTAAAAAGACTAGTCTATAACATTTTCTTGCATCTGTTTGTGCTGGTTAGAACAAGGAAACGTAGGGGTGGTGATGTACATATGCAAGGTTTTTGTTAGGCATATCATTACTTGAAGCAGGTCTCTGTCATTAACATCTGGCTGGAATTTGTTTGGGAAACGTTTGAGAGAAGGACTTAAACTGTTGATATATATAAATATATATATATATTATTTTTTAATTACTGTTGGATACTACAGAAGAAGCAGAAGGGCTGGGCTCACCCAGCCTGCCACTTAGAACTTCCAGGTTCATGTGCAATCATGGAGAATTGAACATTATACATGCAAGAAATGAAGGCATAAAAGCAGCAGTTGAAGTTGTTTAAGGGGTCTTATAATTTGCACCAGATAACATCTTTCTCATGCTTTTCTTTTTCTTTCATGATATACATCACCTCTGATGGCTGAAGAATGTAGACAGGCATAATGGTATTGCTTTTCACCAAAATGTGTGCACCAAGGTAAACAGGTGTTTGCCTTACTCGTTTTTATTTTGAGTTTGTGAATTAGCTTTTTCTCCAGGTGTTTAACTCTGAATATTCTTTTTCTTTTTTTTTTTTTTTTTTTTTTTTTTTTTGGTTATACTGCGGTAGTATTTATTTTTAGAGATAAGGATTGTATGTGTCATGTTTGCAAATGCTGCTACATCTTAGATAGAACAGGCTTATAGCAGTTAATTTTGTAATATATGGAAGGACTGTACAAGCTGAAGGGAATAATGCACTTTTCTCCCATGTGGAAATTTTAACAAGGCTCTGAAATTGTACATACTGCTTAGAATCAGATTTTTGTGAATGAAATACTGTCTTTTAATTGTTTGGCAATGGAGGTGAGGAATTCCAACTTCATGTGCCAGAGGGTTAAAAACAGACAAAAAAGCTACATCTTGTGCTTCACTGAGGATAAACGTAATGTAAGAGCCTGACAGCACAATAGAAAATTTCTGTTCTAGATGAAGGAATTGCATTTGAGCAATGAGACCACAGTGATTACAAGAAAAGCACTTTATTTTAATAATTAAAATAGTAAATTTCTGGGATCAGCCATTCTCAAGCAAAAGAGTCCCGAAACCCAGCGTGTTACGTGTAACCGTGGTACCTGATTGACCGAACTTAACTCAAAACATCACGAGAAACGCTCCACTGATAGGAAAATGTCTTTCCATTTCCGAAGATCTGTATCTAACAGAACATGTGCATAAACTTTAGCTTTGATCTTCAGCAGTGATAATCTTAATAATAAACCCTTTGGTGCTAGGAGTCGGGACATCGCGCAGTGCAGTGGTAGCGTGCACGTGCCCTTGCTAACGGCATCTGAAAACCCCGACTCCATGGGATTATCACGCGAAGTATCTCTGCGTTCGGATCTTGTTAGCTCCCACGAAGACTGTGATATCGCAGAGTATTCCTGGTTGCGCTGTGTGAATGAGTAGATGAGTCTGAAAGGCGAGATGTTCCTACGCAGATGCCTTAGCCTCTTGATGTGGCAGGTGGAGTGCCCTAGCATGAAGCCCACTGCTGGCAGTGCACGTGCTGGGACGGTCAAGGGGTAGGGGGGCATTTTAGCAAGGCAGCTAAAGATGCAGACTAATTTAGACAATTTTTCATGTTTCGTGTTTTATCTTTAGTAACAGATGGATAATCAGTCAGAAATAGATCATGATGTGTATTCTAACTTCATAGGATCTCATTCTGTCACCTTGTAACACTAAACACGTGTAGAGATTATCCCTCTACGGAGAGAGAGGTGCACAGCAAATACGTTGCAGCTCTGTTCTGCACCGGTAGCGTAGAGGTGTCTACACTGACACGGTGAGTGAGTGAGTGAGTGACTGAAATAACCGAGTACTTAATAGACGGGCATTAATGAGTTCTCTGCAAAGGCCTCGTACTTACTAAAACTATGGTGACTCAAAATCTGTGTTATATGCCTGTGTTTTTTCCCCTGTGTTTTCAGCTTGTAATAGCAATAAGTTTCTTGACCTAGGGCACCTCTAGCTAATGACCAACTGGTGCCATGCCTCTGGCCAGCCGTTCCTCGCGTGCGGAAGAAGCCCTGTGGTTCGCTCACCATCGCGTAGCTAGTTAGCGTGCGGTTTGCAGTAAATATCTGTCAGTGAATTATCTGAAAATCTTTTAAGACTTCACTTTGCATTGTATCGTCTGCCTTCCAAAACATCATAGATCAAGTCTGTGCTGCAGAAAGACCCAGCAGCCGCTTGGTGCTGCCTGGGGTTGGGGGATTCTCTCTCTTACCAGTGTTAGAAACAGGTGAAAGACAAATGGGCAAGCGGTGCCAAGGGAAACTTTTGAAGCTCTTCTTTTGCTGTTTGCAGTTGTGGTCGGGTTTGGACAGGAGGTGGTGGCTGGTTACCCTGGCGAGCCTTTCGAGCACAGTACATTTCAGACTTTGGCTCCAGCTTGTACTGACTTCCATGACATACAGTATGCCCTCTTGTACTGCAGCCATCTCGGAGGAAATAGGTCATTTCTGTTTGGATTTTGGCAGTTTTGCACACAGCTTCGCTTTCCACACTAATCCATCTTCCAGTACATTCCTGTTGCTTAAAAAACATTTATTCCAGTATTGTTTTACATTTTTTTCCATCTTTACTTGCGGCTTCTTAAAGCTGACTGTTCTTGCAGGGGCCATGTGCTTCTCCTAGAGTACAAAAGTAAGGTCTTTCCTTACTAACTGCAGGGTCTATATATTACACCTCAATGTACACACTTTGCTGCTACTGTTTGTACTGTCTACAGTAGAATTTCCTTATCTTGCTCCTGGTAGTGCATTACAGGCAAGCATGAAATGTAAAGTATTTATTTAAATAAAAACCTCTAAATTGGTAATTGAATTACCTCCCTGTAGCTTTAGAGTTTGTGACATTTCTTGACCTTGCTAGTTCTTTCATTAGATCCATGCAAGATCTAGTCATATGGTTAAGGATATTAAGCAGACACGACTATGAACCCAAGAAACCGTATTACTGTTGGTCATACTTAAACTGTTTATTTCCTTAAGTATATGACCCACAAGGATGTGAAATAACTACAAGAAACTGTTTTTGTACACTGTACATCCTTAGTATTTTTACACGTATATGATAGGGATGCACATTATTTTCCTTCGTACAGACAGCTTAAATAAAGCACTATGTCAATCTGCTACTTCTGTGTTTTTTAATGCTAATTTGTTCTGGAGGTTTGTAAATATATATATATATATGTTCAAGCTTGCCACAAAGGACGTATTTTTTTATATCTGCACATTACTATTAAATATCTTAGAGGATAAAATTCCTAAGTTGTTCTGTGTCAGAGAAAGAAAAACTGAAATGAGAAGGCTATATTGCAGATTACAAAAGATTTCTCAAGTTTTGGGTTAAATATTTACTTCATATTTTAAAGTAATTTTATATAGGTTAGATGTTTCAATCCTGAAATGCACAAAGAATTTACTTAATTTCTTCTTACAAGAAAATGTACATCGTTATTTTTTTATCACTGTATATATAATGATCTGTGCATGTTTAGTTATGAGTTTTATTTGCTGTGAAGTCCTAGTGATAACTGTAACTCGCTGTGACGTATTTCAAATACTGGGTGATCAGTTTCGGCTTGTAAATTATTAAGTTACAGTATTGTAAAAAAAAAGTTTTTATGACTAAGCAAGATGTATCTGTGCTTTGGAACGAGGCTGTTCCCATACAGGTGGTTCATGTTAACTCTACGAGGTGTATGTCACTTGTAAAAGTAAATTTGGGTTACACTTTTGAAGCAACGATTACACAGGGCTACGTTCCTGTCAGAACACCCACGATTTAAGTGATTTGTCATCTCATGAAATTCATAGCCTCACAGCCCATAGCTAGGGGATATGCTGGAGTAAGGAGAGGAAAAAGTGGGCAGGTGGGCTTCGCAGGGCACCTCGCAGTGGGACACTTTGAAGCCCGCAAGCTGGTCCAGGGCCGTTGGAACCAGCTGGTCTGGAGGGCTGAGCGTCCCGAAAGCAGTTGGTCACCTGGGATTTTTTGCTCTGTTCTCAGACTTGAACGCTTCCCTGGAATAGAGGTGCTTCACCCAGGTCTCAGGTTTTTTTTCCTTTTTTTCCTTCTTTTTTTTTTTTTTTTCTCCCCGACCTTGTAGTAGGAAAGAGCATGAGACAGGCAGCCAGCCGTTAGTTCAGAGGTACTAGGAGAGGCGTGACTGGGACTCGGCTGCGGCAGCGGCAGGACTGTCCGGTTGGGTGCATCCCGCATCGCGGCATCACGCTCTGGCTGCGGACGGGGGATTTCCTGGGTTTGATCGCCTGGTCTGACACTTGTTAACTCTGCAGAACAAAGTGTTTTGTGCCCAAGTATATAAGTGGGGGTGGGGAAACATGAGCCAGGTAGACACGGTCTTGTCTGTGCTTAATGACTAATTAATTGCTACAAAGTAGAGTACCTGCTCCAGGGAAATGGGTTCCTTCTAGACTCCCAGCCTGAGATGAGTATGAAAACCTCCTTTGGCTGCACATACTCGCAGCCCAGGATGCTTTGTGGAAACCGAGCACGCACGTGCAGGGGGGTGGCAGCAGCCGCCTGGTAGGTGAGGCAGGCCCAGAAAGGTTGAGGGTCCAGCCGTGCCCCAGGCCGGGGCACGGCAGCTCCAGGATCTCGGTGAAGCCAAAGTGTTGGGACCAGGTGCCCGCGTTCCTTTGCGCGCGTAGCCTATAGGCACTTTCTCCTATTTAAACACAGATTTATGCTGTGGAATAATAAAAAATACATTTTTTAAAAAAGGTTTGCATATTCATACATTTATACATGTATATTCTTACCTGTGTAACCATCTATAAAGTAGTGACACTTAAAAAATTGTCAGCCTGATTACTGTGGAAAACCCAGAGTTCGACTAGAGAGGACTTTTCTTCATCAGGTTTTCTTGTCCCTAAAGACCTGAGGCCATTTTAAGCATCTTTATTGTCATATTGGCAAAGCAGTTCAGGGAGGTGATCAGATGTGTTTGGCAGTTTAATATGGCAGGAAATTGAAATAGGGAGGAAAAACACTTTGATGTTAGGGCTGTACCACTAATAATTCTTAAAATACAAGGGAAGGAAAGATTGTGTCCCACAGCAGTAACTTACTGCATGTGGTGTTACTCCTATTTTTGTTGCATTTTATGTGTTCATGCTGGCTGAGGTAGATTTATTAATGGGGAACTGGTCTTTGTGCTTTTTTTCCTCTTTACTAGTGCAATTCTACAACTACACTGAAGATAATAAATGTAGAAACTTTTTTCTTATGTACTTAATCCTACACTAGTTAGCAAAAGATTCAGGTAAATACTTTGTGAAACAGTCTGGTATTTGGAAAGTAACTTTTAAAAGCACAAGTGTCCAGTTGACCAGAAAAAAGCCCTCCAAATGTATCCTCCAAATGTTTTGGGTTCAATAATTTGAAGCCAGGTTCAGCTGGTGCCCATCCCCGAGACTGCTAAATATTTGCTGGTGCAAGAGTCTAGTATTGCTGCTCCAGTGTTGACTTAAAAGGCAAATCTGTACTAAGGGTTCCTTTCTCCTGAAGACTTTATCCAGGGAACGTTTTGAAGGGAAACCTGCTCCGTGGGAATTCTTCCATGTCATATGGGATATTTCTCAATCATTCTTAACGCTCTTCTGATGGATAAGTAGGTGTTGGGACTCTCACTTCTGTCTAAAAAGTGACAAATACCTTGTAAAAATAAAGTTCCCAGGTAGATTCTGGTAATGAGTTTATGAACAGGAGCACAGGGTGCTTGTGCAGGACTTAAAACAGTCCCCTTCTCCCTCCTCCCTGTGCACACACTTTCCCTTGAATTCAGAAGGACAGAATGAGGAAAATAAGAATCCAATTAGATTTATTAGTATTTCAATCTGTAAATAAGACATCTATGTTCAATTATACATAAAAACATTTTATAAAAAATCATATAAATTATGACTTAAGTCCACACTACATAATAGCTGTTAAAACAAGCCTTGTCTTTTCAGAAGAGTCTCAGCTGTCTTCCTAGGAAGTTTGGTAGGCTGGTAAGGCTTCAAAATATTTATGATTCTGTAGTTAAAACCAAATAGAAACCAGCTGAAATTAGCCAGTGAGCGTGCCTGTTTTCTGCAGAGGTGTCTTTGGGTGAGCCTCAGACAAGTTTCAGCCAGGTGCAGAGCAGACCTGAAAGAAGAAAGAGACAGGAGTGTAAGTAGTCTGTATCACATTGCTTGTGTTTCTCATTTGTGGCACTTCAGGCTGTGGGTGAGTTCTTAGAAGAGGAACACAGAGATGGTTAATGCCATGTAAACAAGCGCTGCGCTTCCTGCCGGCCTGCTGTCCGCGCCTCTTCCTAAGATCACAAGCCTTACAGGTAGCAAGAACAAGAGCTATTTGATTTCTGAAAAACAGGATCTCCATGAGCTTTAGACATCGTTCATGTTTAGCAGTAAATAACTGAGCTCTTGTTTTGGGGCACGTCTAAGATCCTGCCCCTTCTCCTTTCCAAGAAGGAGGCGGCAGGTTTGTGCCAGAGAGTGTTTACTGTGAATTGTACAGTGTGTGCACGGGGTGGGCACCTGCAGCAAAACAGGAACCTGCTGCCTGGGGGCCGGTAGAAAAGCCCTGGTGGGAAGGCTAATTCGCAGTTTCAAAGCTCTTGCATAGCTCCTGTCTGTGCTTTCTCAGTAGCACTTCAGGACTGAATAAGAGTGAGACATCAAACTCTGTTGGAGCTGGGGGAGCTACCTGGAATTAAGGCACTGGAGTTCTAAAATTTGAATTTAAGAGATGTAAATGACCTCAGAAATAAAAATGAACTTTCTACTTTGGCTGGTTTTGCATTAGAGGACTAAAGGGGTTTGTTTTTTTTTTTTCCCCCTAGTTGGTAAGGAAATTAGGGCTGAGTTAAAAAAGGAAGATTTATGAAGCTGCAGTTCATTAAAGAATTAATTAAAAACAATACCATGGTACTTTTTTCCCCCAAATCCATGCACCAACACCAACTGCTAACTACAGCCCTGGAAAGCCTTGCGGCTTAAATTCCCGGTTAGTGACAGCCAAAGGCAACCTCCTCCATGCTGCAGTAACCCCCAGCATTTGCATACAGGCAGAGATTAAGGCGGCAAACCCCTCCCTGCACAAACACGCAGCTCCTGAAGAAGTCTCCTGGCAGTCGCTGCTGTTGTGGGCGGCTGACAGCATCCCCCGCCACCCCCTCCCTCTGCCGCGCAGCTGCCCTTGGTGGCCCAGCTGAGAGCGTGGCCTGTTCATGTGCTGCTCTCTCCCCTCCCTAAAGCGAGCCTGCCCAGCTGCACCCCCAAGGTAGAGATTCTCCTTCTTTTTTTGGCAGCCCTTTTCAGACAGTAGCATTTTGTACCACCAAACTTCAAAATATGTCTACCCTGGGAATGTCATACTGTCACACGCGCCTCTAACTCAGAAGCTGTCCTCTTCCTCCTCTTGTCACCTACAGCCACAAAAAGCGTTTCACTAGCCCTGCCTGTACGCGTGTAAGGCAGTCAGGGACCTGTTCTTCCCCCCGCCCCCCCCCCCCCCAGAGCACTGGGGTGCCTACATGTCACCACAGCTACCCAGTGTTAATGCTTTGCGAGATGCTGAACCTCAGCTTGATTGATGCAGTAGGCACTTCTCCCCCTAACTACAGCCTGGCCTCAACTGCTTTAAAAATAAAGCGCAAATACTGGCAGAGTCTCAGTGTACCCCACTCTGCAACAGCCTGGATGCTAAAGCAGTCATTTGAGATGGGCAGTTCTCTAACTAAACGGACACAAATCTGTCACTCCTAATGTCCAGGTAGTTGGCAAATGAGTTGGTCACGGGATACCCAGGGGCAGGGGGCCTTCCCAGTCTTTAAGTTTCTCCTCCTCCCAAGAGCACGTTGGTATTCAGTGAGCAGACCTCTGCAGCACAAACTGCCCAGGTTCCTCCCACCACTCCCTGCTCCCCTCACTGGCACCTGTTTTAACTGGGTGGTCAGGTATTCTTAGGTGTACAGGTTGGAAGTTTCTGTAGGAGCAGGACCATGGACATCTGAATGGGTTTCATTGCTGTTAACTATACTTGTAACAGAGGGGAGAGGAGCTGCTACCTCCTTGTCTGGTTAGAAAGCACTGGGGTGCTTAGATGCCTCAATCCTCATTTCCAGAGCTGCAAAACCCAAGGTGGAGCTCTCAGGAGGGTCAGGCTTAGCTCCTGAGCTGCTCCCCAGCTCTGCCCACTGGCCAGACACTGCAGAGGAGGTACGGGCCTCCTACAGCTGCAGATTCACAAACTCTGCAGAGCTAAATATTAGGTGATGCAGCCCTTGAAGTGTCATAACAAGGCAGTCAGACAGCAAGCAGAGGTCTACCTGTATCCACTCTGGTCATAGTACAACTCATAGTCTCTAACTAAGCTCCATCCAAGGAGTACTGAAGACTTTCCTTTCACCTGCTTAAAAAAAAACCAAAACGAAACAAAAAAACAACCACCAACCTCTGGCTGTTACAAACACCTGGCAGAGGCACTACTTTTGTGCGTTTAGACTACAAAAAAAAAAAAAAAAAAGAAAAAAGCTCTTTCCCCAATAACCTATGCAGTCTTCAGGTCTCCTGAAAAACAGTTGAGGGCCATGTAAGGGTCAGCCTGAATCACTTCTGACATTGGAGATGGACGAGCTACATGTTTTCTGGACACAAAGCTCCCCTTCTGTAACATACAGTGGAAAAAAAAGCAAATGGGGCACCTGGGAGCACATCACGCACTGCATTCGTTGCTGGGACCTCACTGAAAATTACTGATGTAAGAAAACCACGGCTCAGCAACAGCTGTAATTCTGACAGTACCTCCCACTGAGCGACTAGAGGGACGAGAACAGGAATATAGTCACAGGTGAGTATATTTTAACTTCTGTTTAGAAGAAGGGCGGTCTGTTCACAGATATGCTCACTGTGAAAAACAGGGCACCCGTAATGAGGGAGAAAGTTTCAGCAGCTCAGCCCTCCAGAGAGCACAGGGAGCTGCTGGGGAAGGGCTGGCTTGCAGGAGGGGATCTTCAGGGGGGAAGGCAGAGCAGCAGCGCAGGACACCGGCCATAGCTGGAGGTAATCCCCAGGGACCGAGCCCCTCAGTCTGTGCTCTGGCTGGCTCAGCTGGCCAGCAACCCCCTCCGGCAGCCCCGGTCTGCGAGGGGATTACTGACCAGGACAAACACTTCTGTCAAACTGATGGACACCAAGGCAGAGCCTGCAAGTGAGGAACATCCCAGCTTTCAGAGCACACTCGTACTGGGTGGGCAGCGCTGAGGTCTCTAGAAATCTCAGTTTAGATGTTGGTTTGCTATACTATGCACATTTGTGTTTAGTAACTATATAGGAGGGGAGCTAAATATCTCTTATCCTCTTGACTTGTAGTGAGTTGCAATGTAAGAAAGACTTTCAAAGGTAGAAACTCAAAACCAGAGGTGTAAATCCCATAATTAAACTTTTGACTACCTTTACATGGATTAAATATTAGTGCCAGCTATTAAATATTAGTGTAATGGCCTGATACACAGTCCCTGCTGTAAGGTCAGGCCACGTTATCATACCGGTCCTTTTTAGCTCTGTGAAAATGAAAATTATAGTATGAACATCTTCATCATGTTGTAGGCAGGTGGTTATTCTGAAATAATACTGAGCTTCTTTCAGTAATAGGAGATTTAACATTATGATTTTAAAAGCATGTAATTCACTGCTGAGAATGAGAAGATGTTTCTGAAAACTGTGGTACTCATCCTGGTTACTCCTTCAACAAGGAAACTAAAAGCCTTTTAACTCATGTTGCCTGTAAGGGAATTCAGCACACAGCAGGATCAGGTGTTTCTTTTATGATGCCTTTTTTTTTTCATTCACTGTAAAAGCCAGAATTTTCCTTACAGTGTCAAATGAGTTTTCCATGAAAAACAGTCTCTCAACACACCAGAATGTAGATGGATTTAAAGACATCTTTTTTTTTTTTTCTTTCTTTCTTCCTTCCCCTCCCCCAGCAAACACTAACATTAGAAACAAAAATTGCAGTGGAAGTAACCCAAGTTTTTAAGTTTATATGTTTGTCAGTGCTTTTTTTTTTTTTTTTCCCCCTCTAGGTCAGCTAGATCAAAAGATGCAATTTTAAAATCTGTGACTTTTAAAGTTAAACCTCCCAAAAGTAACTCTTACAAGGTAATAGGCACAGCTATAACTATGTAGCAGTACTGTAACTCCAACAGCACTGCTCCAAATACAATTATTTATGTTTCCTTCAACATGACACGAAGTTTTATGATTTATTACAGAACACACTGTAGCCTGTGTGAAGAACTAGAGAGGATTCTGCTACCTCAGAAGGAAAATATTACTGGAAGAGACAAAACTAACCAATTCCAAATCAAAAGATTTGGATAGTCACCCAGTGATTATCCAGACCAAAAAGTACCTATGGTAAAATCTGGGTTTTTCTAGAAGCTCCCACCTTGCTAAGAGTTACATGTCCCCCCCTTCCCTCCAATTTAAATCTTTTAAGTTTTTTTTTTTTTAATTCTGTCACGTAAACCTGTCTTTGCTGTCAAATGCTTGTCCTAAATTTTTAAGTGCTTAAAAAAAAACAAACACAAAAAGCTCCAACAACTTCAAACCCAAAAATGTTTCAAACACTTTCTTCTCCCTTTTGTCTTGAAGTGTTTGCCAGATTCAACCCACATCTGCAAATAGTTTTATTCCTTCTTTCCTCTCCCTCCCCTCTCTCTATATATAGGATACAGAAAAAATACCTACTTCTGCTCATTTCTCTTTATCCATCCAGGTTTTTACTTGATTCCATCTGTGTCCTGTTTGAGATCTGCATCCCATTTTTTTTCCTGAAATATGCAACTGCAGTTACTAGTGGCTTACGTTCCAAGATACAATAACACATAGTGTGTTTTACATCATTTTTCAAAGATTGGGTACAATTGGTTTCTTCCCCCTGCACCCCCAACTGATTATAAAGGAAAACTGTTGAACAATACAGTAAAATGTGGAATATGATGTCACTTTTACCTTTGATCAACACTAATTCTGCAGTTGATTTTTTAAAAAAATATATATTTCTACACTAACTACATACATCTTTCTGTAGTTAAAATCTCCCATTTATGGCGAACTTTTCTTTAGTTTTCTTAAACCAATTGTCTGATATTCCAGGCAGCTCTTTTGGGCTGAATTCCAATTCCCAGAGAACCATCGTTGCTTTAAATAGCAGCAAATAGATTTTTAGGATGCATTTTGTAATAATTTTTTTATATCATTCTTCTCTTCTGAGTGTTCTCAAGTTAAAAAGTATCCTCTGGAGCACAATTAACTTGTAATGAACATAAAGGAGGAAGCTTTTGCCAGTGAAGTCTTGATAGCAGTATAATATCTGAATGATTTTTTCCTCTTTTGTATCATTTTTGTACTTCTGCCCAACTTCATAAAAGCATACTCGCTTCCAGATAAAATAGATTATCAATAACAAAATCCCTGTGGACCATGTAAAGTTGTTACCAAGACTGCTTCCCTTAAAACAGAAATTTTAACTTTCTTTTCTGAACAACCACCTTCTTAAACTATCTTTTAGAGAGAGCACTATGGTTGCCCTGATATGTGCCAGTAGGTACTGCATGCTGATACCCTTACACTATCTTGAGCTACCAAGTTTGCTACTACAACAGGAAATCCTGTAAAACCAAACACACTGACATGATTAAAGGCATAACAAAGTACGGATTTTATTCTCCTAGGTTAAACATTTACTAAATTCTACAGCTAAAAAGCCTATGAAAACCATTATGATTTAAATATTTTAAAGTTCTGTTTACTGCTAGGTGTGCTACTGGCCTACATTTCCTACTCTGCATGTCTTTTGTTATCTTGTTAACAGAATTCCAGTTACCCTGGGCAAACTCACTAGTTTGCAAGTTAGAAAACATCATGCTATGGTTGAAAAAGTTCATTTACTTGGTCACAAAACAAGAGTTTGATTGTTTGATAGCTTTACTGAAAACCTCATTCTATGCTTGTTACTTCTCCTTTTTCTGAAACAAGTTTGAAGGACAAAGACCATGCAGCCCTCTCCCTTATTTCCAAAGCACCGACTGACTGAAGAACAGTGGCCAAAAAAAAAAGCAACAGTCAGTCCTGCTACAGATACAGTGCAGTGATTCGTGCTCAGGCAGACTGGTTCACATTCACCATCTCACACTTGGCTGAGTGGTCATGGAGCACCAGGAAAGCTAAATGACTTTTAAAAATAAAGGGGGGGGGGGGGGGGGGGGAATCACAAAGTGGGCTTAAGTCTGACAAATGTCAGTAAAAAGCTCAAAGAAATTATCAACATCAAGCTACTGTTTAAACGTTAATGCTGTTAAAAGAACAGATTTCCCTTTTCTCTGAAAAAGGAACACAAAATCTTCTGATAAGAAAGCTAGGAACTGTCACCAAGAACAACTTCTGCTGTTTTATTGTCGCTTCAAAACACTTTCTTCATTTAGTTTAGGTATAAATGAGATTCAGGCCCAGCTACCAGTCTCCTTCCAATTGCATGGATTTTTATTTTTTATTTTTTATAAGGTAATGCCTTATTTAAAGCAACAACAGCAACAAAATCCAACAGCTGAAATGAGACTGCTGGCAGATTTCTCTGCTAAAGCTGCAGAATATTCCCCTCAGACTTTCTTTTCTTTTGGCACAATACCTGTGTTCGCAGAAACTGCACCTCTTCTGTAAGCAGCTGCTTCTCTTTGAAGAGCTGATTCTGTTTGTTGAGCAACTCCACTAACTGCTGGGCAGTGGCCTGGCAGTGCTTGTCAAGCTGCTGTAACCTGGAAAAAATAGATAAAAGGGTTGCAGAGCATCTGAAGTTGAAGTTCATGGTAGAAACTTTGATGTTTGCACTGGCGGGTGCAGCTCCCAGATGACAGAGCTCAGTCTGGTGGTTGGGCTGAGAATAAAGCATTACTCCTAGAGTGGGCAGTCAATATATTTTATCTTCACACTTTAAAACGAGCACTTTTAAAGGTTTGCACTTCTAATTTAGAAGCTTTATCACGACACAACAGCAAATTTGCTTTGCCATTAAGTGTCATCACTAAAGACTGCAGGGCCGCGTTCTGACACCTGTAGCTAAGCAAGCTGCACACTCTGTAGCTGCTTCAATAACTGTCTTCCTGAAACATGCACTAGTCCAGATTATGAATCCAAATACCCCAGCCCCTGGACAAACTGGACCTAAAGTGACAACAACTTTTGTTTTCCGTCCACTGCTCTTTGCAACCTAGACAATGTCCAAAACTTGTTACAGAACATTTATTTCAAGTAAGCTTAGGGTTGATTAAGCACATCAGTGTAGATTCTTTAACAGTGTAACAGGGATTCCTGGGAAAGGATGCAAAGAGCCCATCACTCCACAGGTCCTCTCATCAGGGGCTGCAGAACAGAGGGAACAAGCTGGCAAGTATCAGAAGGAATACACAGTAGCCTTTTGCTTACACTTGAGAAACAAGTGCCTGAGAAAGGAAAACACTGCTGTAGATAGGGTGACCGCACCTTTACTTCTTTAATCACAACAGCCAGTACAGCTTGTTATGTCCCCAGTGACTGTTTATTACTCCGGCCATGAAAAATTTAAAAAGTGTGCTTAGGACCTGTAGTGTGGGACATAAACGTGTCCCAGGAAGCTGGAAATTGTGTTTTTACATTAAATGCATTTCACTCTTTAAATAGAAATGTCTTTAATTAGAAGTCCTTTCAGATATCTTGGAAGCCTCTTGTCTTTAAATAGCAGTACTCTAGAGAAAAACCTACGCATCTAAACACTATGCAGTTAGGGAGCATGAACCAGCTCTGTTTTTGTCAAGGTTAGTTCTGGATCTAAACTTTGCACTTGTTTTTTCAAACTATTTCTGGCTCAACATGTGATTTTCTCAATCTTTCTACTTTCAGCTCCATGTGGTAGTTTTGACTTGTACGGCTGTCATAATGCAGCTAAGCTAATCACTCGGAATATCCACATTCTTAATTGGGATTGTTCAAATAACTGCATTATTAAACACCCCCAAATTTTTTGATAAAAAGCTAGGAAAATCTAGCTAAAACAGAATTGCCAAAATCTACGTCAAAATCAGTATTTACTGATCTGTATCTGTCAGCCAACTTCCTTGAAATCAAACTGCAACAATCATGTAGCAAACACTGAACACCCATATTTCCTAAGTGTCCTGTGACTCTGTAATGTTTCCTCAAAAGGGGATTTGAGGAGCTGCAGGACCACCTCCTGGGGATCAGATCAAAACTAAACTCAGCTAGCTGCAAACAGTGACAGCTGGTTGTAAACATCCAATGAAGCAAACAAAATCACCACTTTGATAGGACAGGATAGTCTACTAAATATAAACTTAAGGCACTATGGATCTATTTTCACTCCCCCTATACCTTCTAAACTATACCATGTTGGTATAGGGGCTGTTTATGCTTCATTTCTTTACTAAAGGTGATTTCAGGGGTGTTAAACTTCAGAAAACTCCCCCTACACAAAACCACCCTTGTACTGTTTCTTGTTTTGTTTTTAAAGATAGTAGCTTTTCCATGAACATCTTGGTCCCAGGGAGTGCAGGAACAAGGGTGGTGTTTTGCTGGAGGCAACATCATAGTTTCAGACTGGAGCACTGAGTTCTTTGCCATTGATTTCCTTTAACCTGATGAGGATATGTGACCTTACTGCACTTCTTCATTTCTAATAAAGACATCTTCCAGTCCTTTATTTCTGGAGTACTTATTACTTTATAGCAGGACTGGTAGGAAGGTGTAACTGGGAAGTGCTGTCTTCAGCAGCCAAGGGAAGAACTCCAGTGCTGCCCTACCTATTTAAAGCCTTGAAGCTATGAAATCCTCCTCAATCACGAGAGCCTGACTCTACAACTACCAACTACAGTCTGGTTTCAGGCCCTTAGAATTTAAGTTTCTGCTGATTTCTACATTCAATTAATAATCTTCCCATTCTGCTAGTCTGTTTTAAGTACAATCATATGACCTTTGAGAGACCCACTTGCACAAAATTATTATTACTGGCGGCTAAAGACATAGGGAAGTATATAAATTCCTTGACCCACATCTCTGCAGCAACACGAAGAGCGGTGCCCATCGCTGCGGCAGGGCCCGTTCCAGCTGCAAGAGCGAAGCAGCTCTGAGGAGAGAGAGGCCCTTCCCAGGCGCGCCTCTCCTCTCGCAGGGAGGAGGCTCCAGCTGAAGAGCCACCACTTCAGTGCGAGGAACTTCCTCCAGTTCTGGCACCCAGAGAGAAGTCATTTCCAGCTCATGTGAATTTTACGTCAAAACAACACTTTCTACTAGATACTCACAGGCAGCCCATGCAAATTTCAAAAACATTACTGGATACAAGCACTCTATTGTAAAGCTCTATATCCTTTCAGATCATGCAAAGGGTGATTCAGATCAACTACTGTAAATAGAAAACTCTTTAATTATGGCAATACTACTCAATTATGCTTTTCTGTTTTGTAACTTCACCACCCATTGTATTACATTTAGACTGTCCCCTTGAGCAGAGGGAGAAAGATGACACAGGCACTGGGATGGGTTTTTGACCAGCAGGCCACAACTTTACTTTTATCTTCTGTATCTATCTCCAGTGCTTGAGTACAGGCTTAGTAACATTCCCTTCTGCAATTCTGGGTCATGATGGATAAAGAGGGAGTAGTTCTAGTCAGTGCAGATCTTGGTCTGTGAATTCTCAAATCCTGTCTACCAGTCTGCTCTCCCAAAACTGCTGCCAAGCTGGCCCTTGGTCCACACACTGGGACTACCAGCGTGCTCCAGTGCATTTAGCTCCCGAGGACAGGCTCTGGGCCCTCTCACAGTCTCTGCTATTACGTGTGACATGTGCAGCACAGCCACACATTCCCATATGCATTGTATCTGGCCTGCCTGCTGATCTCGTAAATGATTCAAGATGAGAAATGAACAGCTCCACCCACATTCACTGTACTTCCCATATGTTACAACTGCACATCGATGCCTGCCATCAATTTTACAACTGGGTGACAGAACCTTCTGCACATTTTGCTAATATGAGTGAGTGAGGTTGCACGGTCGCCACGTTCACTTTGGCAACACCAACTACCAGGCAAACGTGTACTGCGTCCTGAGCATCTGAGTGACCACCATATCCTCGCCCTCCATTCCAAATGAAACCATTTTTCCACCAAAGTGGCAAGATCTGTCCAGTTGGGATGTCGGGCGGCTGCTCCTCCTCGGCCTGGGAGTGCTGAAGGACAGGAACTGACTCCACACTTTGTCACGTTACTTCAAGGCACAAGGTGAAGACATGAAGCTCTTGAACCACGTTACGTTTGGACTACTTACAGGACAACCTGGTACTAAGGAGTAAGCTCCTATTTAGCGGTAATAATAATGTCCTTCAAAGAATTTTCCATTAACTACTTAAACAAAAAATCCTGTTTCTATATGGAGGCAGAAAAGCGGCAGTTTCATGAGACAAGTGGTTCCACAAAAGGAGAGCAAAACTGAGGCATCACAAGCGGTAATGAATGCTTCAAGGTAAATGTTTTGCTCTGATTCTCAGCGCTTGGAGCTCGTGTGCAGCTTTATGTTAGGATGGCTCCAAGCTACCTTGCTACTTTGTGCAGCTACAACCTGCAGAACACTAGATCTCTCACACCGTAGAGCAGTAAAATCTGGATCTGAGACTAGGCTATACCCTAGCCTGTCCAGAAATGACACGGAAAGGGATATATAAGTTTTGTTACATTTTGACAGCTATGGGTAGACAACCACTGCAAGAACCTGCCAAAATTAGGTGAAACATCAAACAAAGCAAAGTTCTAGCACCAAGGTGAATCCCACCCAGCAGGATAAACTTCCATTGCATCCAACACCATCCAACAAAGCTGGACTAGCACCCACCATGTTACATTTAGATTGTCCCCTTGTCTGCGGCCTACAGACAAAACCAAAAGCTTCCTTGTTTTCTATAAAGGCACATTGCTAATGCAGGGGCACCCACAAGGCTCTCGCTGCAAGCTCCCTGCCCTGGGGGACTCACAGCTCCGTTAATCCGCAGGCAATCCGCAGTGAAGGGAAAAACTGATACAACCTGTCAGTCCTCCTCTGGGTTTTAAAGTTGATTTGACAGAAATTAATATGCAAGGGTCTGTGGGCAATGTCCATCCACTCAGCAGTGGGGATGAGTCCTTGACGTAGCAGAGGCATTAAAAGGTTATTTACTCTTTCAGTAGTCAGGTTACTGATGTAAAACCTGTTCACTCTACTCCACGGAGCTGAATTTGCTGAAATGGCGTGATTGGATTGCAGCAACCTGCAGCAGCTAAATCACCAAATCCAATAACCATGCTGCATTTACTGGCACACATCTTAATTAGGTTTTAATACAAGTAATCTGATAACTACTTCTGGCCAGCCAGAGCAGAGCTGTCAGAGCTGAAAGGGCTGTTATTGAGCGGCTCGACCGTTGTGCTGCTGCGGCCGCCTCCCCGCTGACCCCACCGAAGCCCCCCATCTGCCCGTTGCCATGGTAACAGAGGGCAGCCCATCGTGCCGAGCCGCGCCAGCGGCCGACGCAGACGCCAGACCGGGTGTCGCTGCCTCCGGGTACCCTGCGGCAAGGCCCGGGGCGCCGGCTGCCCATGGGGGCCACCAGCACCAGGGCCGCAGCTCTGTGGGTGAGGAGCTGCTGGGGCACGGCTCCCGCTGCCCCCCAAAACTACCAAAACCCCAAATCACAAGAATACGTTACTGTGCAGCGAACTGCCTTTAAAAAACATTTCCTTTGTCAGGATAAGAGTGCCAAGCTCCTAGTTTCTAGGGTCGCTCTCGCATCGCTCGGTTGCCTGTAGGTGGACGCAGCAATCAGAGGCTGCTTCTGGTTACAAGGGGGAAAATTGAGGGCAATGTTGCAGACCCTCGCCACGCTGCGGAGACACAACTGAAGGGGACTCTGCCCCAACGTGAAGGCGGTGCCAGATTTGGTAATTGGCCATTTGCGAATCTCAAATGCTTTTAACACACTGTGAATTTTAAAAACAAGTGCAGATTTAAGAACAAGCTTGTTAGAAAATGAGGGAGCAAGCTAATTAGAAAAAAAAGCACCCAGCAAACTTTCCATCAGCAAACTTCTACCTGCTTTTAGCATTTTTTCAGGACATCCTACAAATTTTCAATCATGAGATAAGAAGTGTTTAAGTTGTGGTACTTAACAGGCAGTTGTATTACAACCCATTGAAGGATGTTAAGTTTGTATGCTCAAACAGTTAAGAGTTAGGAAATGCCAGAGCAAAGTTTTCTGTGCAATTCCTTCCCACCTTGTCGTCCACCCCCATTGCTGCTCCCCTGGTTGGCCTCGCTGATCTCTTCCAAAGGGAATTACCCACCATGACCCTGCTGAACAGTTTCAGCCTAAATCACAATTTTTGGCAAGCCTATTTAAATCACAAAGAATTTCAGCAGCGTCTTAAACAAAGAAGCATCACACAACTTTAAATACAAACTCTGGCGATCACAGCTGGTTCCTGACACAGACAGAGCAGGCACTACCTAAGGTAACCTCCTGATATATACACATCAATGATCAGGCTTGCTTTGCCTATGGGAGGATCTTGGAAAGCCAGACTTGCTGCCATGTAAAGAGTTAAGGTGTACGTGGTGCTCACAGCAAACTTGTTTCAGCAGCCGCAACTGCCCCGCTGCTGCCACTCCCCACTCCTCTTGCGGGGACAGCAGCACGGGTCCCCTCTGCTTTCCAGCTCAACTTTGGTACTTTTCTGTCTTCCCTTTTCATAGCAGAAGTGATGTTGCCTTTTTCATTAAGGCAGCAAAATTTATATTCACCACCTCTTCATATCTTGAATCAGCTCTGTGGACAACTAGGACGTTTAAACCGATGGTAAAATTAGCTCTTGTGTGAGCAACCTGCATCTTCGTTGTGGTTTGCAGCATTGACAAATTCACACAGTAAATTCTGAGGTAACTAAATAAGAGTCTGTAAATTTAGAAATGCAGACAAACAGCAAATCACCCGCCAGAGTTTCACTAGTGTCCTAAATTGCTATTTACTTAAGATCTTGAGCCATAGATCAGGACCTTGAGACAACCTTGAGTGATGAGCAGCTCAGAGAAGTCCCCAAATGCTCCCAAATTTTAAATGGGAACTTCTATACGATCTATCCTTTAATTGAACTCCATTCTCCCTTCTAGCTTCAAATGTGAAACACTATGATCCTTTCTCATGTTAATGAAAGAAACAAAAGCATTAGAGAAAAACCCCACACAAATGGGGGGGGGGGGGGGGAAAGGTGCCCTAACAGTGAGTAGGAACTAAGGACAGTGAATCCTCACCTCTGTCACACTGGAAGTCCTAATTTCTAATAGGACACAGGGAAGAGAGTTTAGGGCACATTAAAACAAGTTTCTGTGGCATTTCCCACCCTCTGAAATCCCTATAAAAATTCTGTTGCCAGATAAAAGGTCCAGACTGTCATTTGTTCAGGCAGAGGGGGAGTGCAATCTAAACCACTTCTAGCTTAATACAGTAAGCACTTGCCTGCACTACAGGCAGAACAAACTCATTCAACTTATGTTAACAGATGGTAACTAGAGGTTAATATCCCTTGCACAGTTTGGAACTGGACACCTAAGAAGAAAATGCCCACATTTCACCATGAAACCCTTGACACAGGTGGTTCTCTATCACTTAATTTTTTTTTTAAAATGTGTACAGGCAACCTCTAAATTCCCTTTTACTAAAGGCACTTGTAATTTTCCCACATATTTTTAAAGAAGTGCCTATATTACATCTTCTCCAAGAAGATAACCATCTTCAGATGCCATAACAATTACAAATAGGGTTTAATTAAAAGTTTACTTAGGAACAGCCGTTTCCCCTTTGTTTCAGATGTCATCACTGACTATTAGAATATATCTTCACTTCCACAGCTGGCCCAACAGGTTAAACAAATAGATCATGTAGGAAACCTGAGCCTGGATCTATTCCTGGGCTTCTAATAGCTCATGTCTAACATGCTGAAGAGAGAATATTATCAGCCTGCTCTTTAGTAGGGGGGTGTAGCAGCTGGGCTTAGCCGATATGATGGCCACTTTTAGCCCTCCTGGGTTTGGACAGGAAGGAAACAATGAAAGAGAATGGACAGCAGGCTGGAAAAGATACGGGTGAAAGCTTCACTAATGTCTATTTGTGTCTGAATCACTAGGCTGAAGAGAGGCTTTTCCTCCTTTAAAGGAATTCAAAATAAATCTATGCTAAGAATATGAACTCTGGATCAGGTTTGCTCTAGAGAAAAATAGTTCTGGTTGCTATTTTCTGCCTACTGCTGAAAAATGTTTAATAAAACAAGTCTCCAAACCATTTAGGCTGACTATTAATTTAGAGGGCTGTAAAATACCTTAGGGGAAAAAAAGGAGGCAAGGCTTGCAGCAGATATATACTCATTATAATCTTGTAACATTAGTCAGACTAATTATTTTTTTTTTATTATGTTCACCTCCGATTTTATTATGTGCTGGACAGAACAGATTTTGCAAAATTTCTCCATCAGGAAACAGTCTTGATAATGTTAAGAGATGCACATTCTATCAAGCTTTCAAAAGTGCCCACCTCATGTTTATAAGGATCATTTCACAGGGGACACATGTGCATTATTGAAATATTTTTCCTGCACTTGTTTTACTAGTTACAGCAATTTTTCTCATTAGTTTAGCTTTTATTAATGTGCTCCATTTTCCCCAACCGCTCACTCTGATTCTTACTTCTTTCACTACCAAACTTGAACCTTTACAGACTGCTAGCTGCTGTCCACACAAAATCACTATATTTGAGTCAGAGACACTGAGAATATTTTAATGCAATCTGCCGAATCTGAACTCTTTCCTTCAGAAACACTTTGCCTTTAAAAAGAAATTCCCAGCATGAACCTCATCAGAAGCGACATGTAACAGACAGTACATGTGGTGTTTGGGCAGGCAGCAGAGAATTGAAAAAGAAGGCTTCACTTTTTCTATCCCATGGCATGTGCAGAATGTACATGTGGCCCAAGCTGACATCAGGCATTTGAAGCAAAAAAACTGCTAAAAGCATCAGCTTCTGTTAATTTACTTTGTCAGACATTGTCTTAATTAAAAAAATACTATCGCTAGAAAGGGTAGTGCAGCTGAGCTACAACTGCTTCAGTTGTTTCTGACAGTCACAATTGCAGACTAACAGAACAGCTTTGGGTTCAGTCCTGCTGTCCTCACTGAGCCCAGACTCTAGCTGCAACCAGCAAGGACTGCAGGCTCTGTATTACAGAGAGCATAAAGCTTCTGTTTATAGCTATTAGTACCTGTGTTTGAAAGGTAAAATGTTTCTCACCAGTGACCTTGCAAACGGAAGCTCAATAGTGCAGGTACAGTCCTGATTTGGTTACTTGCAAGGGAGTCTTCCCAGTTTAGTAACTATGTATCACAGTCCTTCAAAAATGTTCTTTGGGATAAAAACCACTATAAAAATAAGCTCTAAAAATATCAAACACAAAGCGTTAAATATTTGTGTAGGTATCACTCATTAGTTCTTTTGCTTAAACCCCATCACCCTTATTTTCCACACCAGAGCTACAAATATACCCTTCTTTCCAGTTCATTTCAAACAAGTGTTTGCCTATAAGCGCTGGCAGGTGATACACATTTGCTTATTTTCAGGGTTCATGCAGGGTTATTGTGGTTTTCATAAATTACAGTGAAAGTAATGATAGATGTAAGATTTATATGGAGTGTAGTTTTATGCTTGTGACATACAAGAGCAGGAATATGACTTTAAATTGGTGACAGAGGTAATTCTTCTGTGCAGCATATTCGGATAGATGTTTTCCATACAAGGCCCCACTGCTCTCTCCACACAGACCAGATTGCTTCCATTTGTGAACTTACCAAGTCTGACCTGCTCCCCTTCAAACACAATTCTATCACACAAGTCTATCTGCCAAACTTACTCTGCCTAGGAAACAAAAATGAGAACAGGGGGCGCTTACTGAGTGAGGATCTAGAGAAATGGCTGGGGAGCAGGTCAAGGTGGGCAGAGGAGCCTAGGATGTGCGTGAGAGGTAGGGAAGAGCTGTGCTCAGATATGTGTGGATATACCCAAGGGACCTGAGGAAGCTTCAGCCTCTGTTTCTCCATTAGCACTGGCTGGCCAACCAAACGTGCTCCCACGTCAGAGGGAGCTGCTGCTGTCATGCAACACAGCACTTCAGATCACGGCTGGTCCGCATGGGACCAGCTCCAGTCTCCCCAGGTCCCTCAGTACACCCTAAACCAGTTCTGTGAAGACTGAAGGGAGAGTCACAGCATCAAGGAAACAACAGCTGCAGGGAATGTAAGATGGAAGACCAAATGTAGAGAAAGTGGTGAGGGTTACAAAGAAAGAAGTTTGCATTGAGAAGAGCTGAGAGGAATGGAGTTTCATCCTGAAAAACCAGAGGTTTTCCAGAAAAATTAGAAAAGCTGGAGGATCTGAGCAGTATTGTCAGCCCACCTTCACAGAGCTCAGTTCTTGTGAATACAGAGACCACTTGGTGTTTTGTTTTGGACTATATTAAAAATGCAGTGAATTTGCATGTGAAGTTAGTGAAAACTGCAACTGCTTAGAAGCACTGAAGGAAAACAGGGAAGCATTTCACAGAAAATACATCTTAAAAATTTATTAGTACATTACAGACAGTAAGAGAGTGGCTATTTCATATGTGTATATATATATACAAGTCTGATTGTGCTCCGAATTTACTGCATCAAGCCTAAAGGCTGAACTCAATCATTGCTATGAAATAGAGGAATTTTATTCCTGCTTTAGAGGCAAATATCGTTACGGTTATTTTCAGAATAACCATTAACCCCTAAACGATAATGAATACAACTGCTACCAGGCAGTTTGGAGATGAGTATCAACACACCTAGACCACAGCCAGTGGAAGGGTCAGTTGTGCCTTTCTGGTGGCAGCAGCTTAGCCTTTGGATGAGAATAGCTGCTCTAGTGTCTCTGGAATAGCAGCACAGGGCTGTCAGGAACACAACACAGAATGAGCACAAAGGTGGCTCCAGCCTGGCTCTCCCATGTTATGGCTCGGCACACCAGTCACCGGACCCAGGCCAGGCATCCCACCATGGTAAGACTGTCAGCACCTTCCAGTAGAAGAATTAATTCTGTCTACAACTGTCCATGTGCATGTGCAGACCCTTCTGTTTCCACCGTATTTTAATTATTGTCAAAAATTCTAGCAAAACTCTCACTCTTTTCTCTGCTACAAGTTGAAATAAATACGTTATTCATTATCTTGACACATCTTCAATGTAACTACAAGAAAAGAAGAGTACTTTCCCCCTTAGATTACATCAAAAGGCCTTGCTTAGTTTAGTTAGGTAAATTAGGTTTTTCTCGCATTACGTCCCCATGCTCTAGTCTTTCAGTGGTAAGCAACAGTAACAGTTCTATGAAACAAATGTTTAAACAAGAAAGCTCAGAAGCCTTGATATGCTTTTGGAAGCTGAACATTCTCACTCACATAAGTCGGACAATTAAAATTAAGTGCCTCATATCACTAGTAGTAAATTAAAAAAACAAAGCTGTGTCTCTTTGTTTAAAAATACAACCATGGTTTTTGTTCTTCCACATAGGGATACAGAAGACAAACACATATAAAAAATGAGAAGCAAGAGATCCACCTACTATCAATCAATTACTTGTCTCTCTAGACTCGGTAACCTCTGATACTGCTGCAGCAGCACAAATACACCATAATTCAAAATTCACTAGTGGAAAACCTACACAGAGAAATGCACCTTTCTGAATGAAATGCACACTTCTGATAATGTGCCCCACAATGCTGGTGAACTCACAGGCTAACACGGTGCAGAAAACGGCCTGAGTTTCTGAAAGACTGAAAGCTCAGCAAACTCCCCGAGAGAGCCTGAGGTCCCCTCTGGGGCTCACTGGTCAGACTCCACTCCTCCTCAACAGCCATCGCAGAAGCTTCCAGAGAGATTCTGGTGGTCTTGGCACTGCTCTTGGTGGACAACTGTCCCCCTCACACCTGGCTCAGCTCGGCTGAGGCGAGCTAATAAACAGGCCGACAAAATGAACCCAAGCTTCCCTCCCGAGGGAGGCTACTTTTGATCAGTATTGAGCAACATATGCAGACTTGAGCAGGGGGGCATGCAGGCAGCTCAGGAAAAAGCGTGCGCTGCTGTAACTAAACTGCAGATTAAGCTGAGGACTGCTGTTTCCTAAGCTCCAGATAAGGAGCCTTCTGGAGAGTAAGAAAAAAATTAAAGAGAAGAAAGAGCAGTAATTGTACTTTACTTTTAAACTGTTGTGAATTTAGGCTATATTAGAGAAGCGTTTGTCTCAGTTTAAGATAGTATATTTTTCAGCAAAGATCCTCAGTAGGGAAGATGCTTTTGTAGTTAATGGGTTGTTTCTAATGTCTTTGAAACCATACCGTTACCTGCTCAGCAAGTATTTACCTATGAATGAATATTTGGGCGTACCTCATGCTATCTCCTTACATAAAAATTGTGACATGGGATCATAATGTACTTAAAACCTCTTCAAATAAAATAATCCTAATTTTACTGAACTCCTTTACTGCAACATCAGATTTTTAATTTCCTTTGAAACAAATAGTATTGGGGAGATAAAACTGCATTTATAGGTGTACTAAAAGGCCTGATTTCGTTGAGACATACAGAGGAATTTAGAGTTCCATTGTGTGACAGTAGAGAAACAACTAAAACCTATTTCTGTTACAGATCTGGACACAAAAGCTTTCATCCTGATCCAGAGTAACTCTCATGAGCTGTAATGTGAACTACAGAGACTCCTGTAAAGCACACAAAACCCCACCAAGAGCCCAATCCTGTGTTGCTAAAAACAAAAGGAATTTTGCCTTTAATAGGAGCAGGCCCCTTGTTTGCATAAAGAGCAACTTGTCAAACAGAATACGAATGCCAAGCTGTTATGTTATAGCCACAAGCACAATAGCCCCAATCTTGTTTTTAACTAAGCAAATCCCAGAGAGAGCAGTTTTCCCCCAAAATCTGGGCATCGACTACAAATTCAATGAATTGGTGTCTCAAAGTGTTCATGAAGGATGCAGGAAATTTACAGAAGGGCACGAGCTTCTCATTTCAAAGAGAGGGAAACTGTATGTTTTCATTATAAAAAATGAGAGTGTAAAAAAATCCTAAGCACACAATAGCTCTCTTTCAAGTATAAAGTTCAGAATTAGATCTCCCAAGTTTCCCGTACGTTAAAAGAAGAACACAGAATAACGATCTAAAAATCCTTCACAAAAAACCAACAAGCAAGGATGAAGCAGTACCCGCCTGGGGGCCAATTGCCTCTCCAGCAGCGGTAAGGCTGTTACTAGGCTTGCAGTACCATTTGTTCCATTACACAATCTCCTGAAGCCTTTTACAGAGAGCTAAAACAACTGCCTGTACCAACACGACACATGGCTTTCCATCCCGACTCTTTGCTAATCCAGACGCTCCAACCATCTTTCTTTAAGATGCCATATGGTTGGCAGAAGCCTGTAGATCTAGCAGCACATCTGCTTGTATGTTACTTCTCCCCTCCAACTCCCCCCTCCACACCACAAAAGAGAGAGCAAATAATTATTTAACATGTAACCAGTTAAACTGCATTTAAAGAGGACGGGGATTATTTAGCTCTAGATATTTTAAAAATATAGATTGTCGCAGAGGATCGTTTGTCTCTCAGTGATTTGAGAAATACAGAGAAACAAAACAAAGAAATGAAAGGCACATGGGCAAAATGATCGCTGCATTTGAATTATTTAAATGACTGCCATTTCAGACCTTATGCCCGAAGATTTATTTCCCACATTAGTGTGCCACTGAAGAAGGAACTGAATTTTCTCTCTGCTTTTGTCAGAGGTGAATCAGACAAGCAGACTAGGAAACTATAACACACCAAACCATGCTTTGTTAAGCAAGCAGAGTGAGTCTGTATGCTAATGACTCTGCAGGAATACACTGACACACTGATTCTTTTGGTGTGATGAGCGAAGATTATTGACACTGTTGAAATCCTGGTTGCACTGGCATGCAGGCATCCAGGTTGTCTCTTTAGAATCCAGACGCTAGGAAGACAGGCTGCAAAAATAATTTTGTTTGTGATGAGTTATCATTTGACCATTTATGACATAACTGACTATAACAGAAAAGAAAATATACACTTTGGAGCCCAAAATTAAAAAAAAAGACTTAGAACATAGAAATTATAAATAAATGCTTCTATAAAGCTCCCATAGAGCACTCTGTAATGAATAACCATCTCAGTTAATGAAGGACAGGCAGAGATGGAAATGTGTAAGGACAGACAGCACAATTTTGCAATTCTGTCTGCTGAGGATTTGCAGCACCTTTTGTTCAAAAACACTATTTCCTTGTTCAACTTTCCATGCATCAGTAAAATAAGACATCAAAGAGATAAAAGATAACAGCTCTACCTCAAATGCTGCTCACATGTATTGTTCATGTGATTATCCGTGCAGAGAGAAGCAGTATGTAGCATAGGGACCATGAAGCACATGTGTATGTTCTAGCATTTTTCAAGAAAAATAGAAACTAGACATGTATTTGCTCCAAAGTCTCCCCACATCGACCGTTCATTACAATGAGCACAGAACGTTCCTCTGCCTTCACAAAAACAGCTTTCCTTACAATATGGGAATGCTTGTGTTTGACTAGATAATATACAAATTGTTTTTTCCCTCAGCTATTTAGGAGTTAAGAGTTCCTAAACAAGTGATGGGGAGACTGTGTCCTACCCTCCCAGAAAGAGCAGACCAATGCCAAGACTTTGGTTCAAGCCAGCGCTTTTGAGGACACAATACTAGGTTTCTAAGCTGTTTATTTATGGCTAGTACTTTCCTTTTCACCTCTCTCTGTCTCAAGGCTATTTTAAATTTCATCTAAATTGCTTTGAATAGTTTTATATAAAAACAAAATTAAAAACCCACTTTCTCCTCCCATAATTATCCCCCCCAGAATTCCACCTTTTTTCCCCCTCTTTTCCTTAAGAAAAAGATGACAGAAGTTCAAAACACACTTGAATTTCAAAATGTAAAATGTGGCAATGTATTCAATGATGTAGCAATTTAGCTCAGTTTAAATTTGATAGGGCTTGATTTACCAGTTATAATAAATAAAGAACTGTATAAAGGGTGTTTACAGTAATAAGACATATTTTTTCCAAGGCACATGTTAACTTGCCTTATTTACCTAGACAGAGGGGTCTTTGCATTCTCCTGAAAGATTCTCAATAGAGTCAATAGCACTTAATGGTCTAAAACCACCTATTTTATCCATTGGGTTGCTCTGGATAGCACAGCAATAATCAACCCAGCACAATGTCTCCTGAACCGATCATGTCAAAATCAATTGTCTCTGACCACATTTGGTATGTCTCTGAACATCAGGTGTGACCAAAGTTCCAGAAGAAGATGTGCTTGAAGAGCTCTCACACAGGCTTTCTCACCCCATCCCAGTCGCTCACCAGCAAGTTCCAGTACTGCCCAGTACTGCCCTCCCTTCAATAAAAGCCCGTACAAACCTCAGAAACAGAATTTCAGAAACAGGGAGGCTGGCCAACAGAGGTCCTCTGCATATGTGAAACATGCATTGGATTAAGCATTTTAGAATTTAGATTTACTGTTTAGGCAAAAAGCATGGTTCTAGATTCAGGTATGAGAGAGAA
Organism: Strix uralensis; assembly: GCF_047716275.1. Taxonomy (NCBI): domain Eukaryota; kingdom Metazoa; phylum Chordata; class Aves; order Strigiformes; family Strigidae; genus Strix; species Strix uralensis. The sequence goes on along the minus strand of NC_133974.1, from coordinate 88,636,633 downwards.
AATTAACTTTGTACATGCGATATATCTTCTTGTCCCGGAACAGGTGAATGGAAAGAAACCATGTGTGAAGTCTTGGCCAAGACCTGCTGCAGGCTGAATACCGTAGAAATAACGTAAATACTGCACGCTTTTTTATTGCTTGCAGGCTAAGAAAAAATAATGTACTTTATTCTCTTGACAAGCAATGGAAAATTATGAAGTTGCAGTGTATGTCAAAAGCTTCTCCCTTGACTGCAGAGTGTAATTGCACTGCTTCTTACACATGCTCAACCCTTAATGACTTCTGACCAAAAGTGCCAATGAGTTCACTGGATTGTAGTTTGGACCACTCAAGAAAAAAATGGGGTCTGATGAAGAATCCACTATTATAAAACTTGGTCATAGCTACAAATGCAAAACAAGTGTTTCTCGGGTTTTTTTGGCGGCGGTGGGAGGGTAAGGTGACTTTTAAAAAGTTTTTAAAGAAAAGACAGTTCTTATTATATGGAATAATCAAGATTATAAAAATAGGTTTAAAGCTTGTGGTATTCATATTCTAGGTACACCTGAAATGTTTGATATCATAATTGTAAATTAGCTCCCCAGTTTTATTGGGCACTTCATTTGTAACTTGTAGAAACAACAGAATTTCTACAGTAATTTGCAGAAAGAACAATGCTTTTCCTCTTTTGAGACAAAGAGAAATGGGGAACTGCAAGCAAAACCCCTTCAATTTGAAAAGGACTACGTGGGGGAGTGGGGATATTCACAAGGGAATCAATTCCTTCCTTCATAACCACATGAATGCCCTTAGATATCCATTATCAGAACAGAAAGCATAGAACCATTACACTTCATACTGGCATTTTTAATTTTGCAACTCCTGTTTTAGTATCATTTCTAGTTCTAGAATGATAACTTCATGTACTTAATTTTAAGGATACAATAAGAAAATATACCTTACAGAGAAATTAAGTAACCAATAAGTTATCTGAAAGATTCAAACTGTTCTAATGGAATCAGTTTTTATTATTCTAACTCTTAGGTATTACTCGATCATATTTTAATAATCAGGGTGATTCTTCTGAATTGCCTAGGAGCTTACTTTGCTTATGTGCATTAAACAATCCCAAGTAGTAAGCTTTTTTCCTTCTATTTTCCTTTTTTTTTAAGAAGCCCAACAAGTTTGGTTTTTGCTTGTATATTCTGAAGTTTGTCATTAAATTGAAGAGAACGTTTACAGATTAAGTATGAGAAAACACAGGAACTGCAAAAATGTCCAAGATATTCTGCAGTACTGAAGTTCCAAATTTCTATGAGTGTCAGACCTGTAACCATTATTTGGGCTTTTAAACTTGCTCTCCTCATCTGACACACACAGACCGTGGAAGTATTCAGCCTCCATGGCAGTTTGTAACACACAAAGCGCACATGAACAACACACTCACGGACAAATGATTACTTATTCAATAATGACATATATTTTACATACACATATTTTGCCATATACAAGTATTGTGACCTATTACTGCAAGCTGCACTTGCATTTACTTCTACAGCTTTGTACCATTTTGACTTCTGAAATTTTACTTGCAATCTGATGTCTCCTCCATCACAGCACTGTTATAATCAAAATTAATAGGCCAAGAGAGTCTTCTAAAATTAAACTCTGATCTGAAAGGTACATTTGAACATTTGGGGATCTCTTCAGATGCTGACAAGGAGACATGTGAGCGGATGTAGAGAGAATCTGGATATATGGTTCACATATGGGCCTAACAAGAGCAATCTCTTCATATAAAGACAGTATTTCTCATGCTAAGTCTACCTTGTTTTCTAATGTCAGCTGAAAGGAATGTTGGAATCTGGGACAGTTTTCCGCATCAGAGTCTGTTATTTAAATGCCTGATGTCAGAATTACTGCTTCTTTTCATAGGACCTCTGTAGTTTGGGTGTTTTGTTTTGTTTTCTTTGGGCGGTGGGTTGTTTGTTTAAGACCATCAATGCTACACCCTCTTAGGAAATCTTATTCTTCTTTCTTATTCTTCCACCCAAAGCACCCAGAAATTATTAAGGTACCCCAGCTGATAAAGGATTTTTTTTTTTTTTTGCAGCGTTGCATTAGAACCATGAGATTACCACTGATTCAACTGTTACAAAAGAAATTTGGTATTCAGGATTGCCAAGTACTGAATGTTTTCGAGCACAAGTCCTTCATCTGAGTCTACATCCAAATACACAGGTCCCAGGCACAATGCTACGCTAGTTGGCATTTAAGGCTTCCTTTTGTACAGCACAGAATCCAATATGTCAGCACAAGACAAAAGCAATGAGTAGGAAGAAATGGAAAACAAATCTTGGTTGCTAAGTTAGCCTGTCATGTAGTAAAAGTTTGTGTGAATCCACATACCATATGACCCAAAGGCTCAGTTTGCTCAGAAAGCTACAGTTTAGTTTTAAAGAAAGTAGTGCAGTAGAAAGGAAATCCAGTTGCAAGCATGCAGAAGGTAGGACTTGTAATATCACTCATTGTGGGAAAATCTATTACTTTACCCTGATTAGTGTATAGCTATACTGGAAGCACAAAAACTTTGCTCTGAGAGGTCTGGAAGAAAAGCACAAACATTCATTAATGCCTACCACTCGTAACACGCAACCATTTCACAGCTTTATCTTAGAAGACGTTAGAAAAGATCAGTACAGCCTTATTTCCACACAGCACACCGATGACCTGAAACTAGCAACATGAGGACCTGTACCACTGTATGGGTAAGACTGAAACACAACACTTGGGAGAAGAATGACCATAGTTCAAAACAAAATGTTCAAAAGTCTCTGATAGCTGTCAGAACTCAAATCATTCAGAGGATCAGAAAATGACCAGAATTCATGTTTTATGGATTTAAACAACTAAGAAAGACCAACCACAGTACCACCTCCAAGCTGTGCAACCCTAAGCAGTGGCATTGACTGAAAAAAAAAAAAAAAAAAAGCACTCGAACAAGGAACAAAACATGAAAATATGCAAGGTGCTGTCCAAGCTTACCTTAAGTTAGGAAAAATCCCCAGGCAATGATGTTGAAGGCAAAAGTTGCCTCTTAGAGCTTCCAAATTATTTTGCATCTAAGTCATTATAGCGACAAAGGGGCTTAATGGTTTGCAGCTACCTATGAGTCAACAGCGTTCACAGACAGGTCTTCATTTAGCTCCCCACTCCCAAAAGAAATGAAAAACTCTTTTTAATTCAGGGTCCTAATTAGGATGATAATTAGAAGAAATCCCAAACCATCACACTTGACAATAACAACTTATGTGTTTACACCCAGACTCTTTTGTAGCATATTGTGGATAGAAAACTAGGACTTAAAGTACACTAAACAAAGTACTCTACCTTACCTAGTTGGGGTCTGAACTTGGTTCCAAGTTTTGAAGGAGTCCAGGCCTTTTGAGGGAACTCAGCCAGCAATTCAGGCAAAGATTTCTTCAAAGGATAAAGAGGCTTGATTTTTTTTTCTTTTTCTTTGTCCTCCTCTTTTCTTTTTAAATACAAGCAAGATCTCTGATTTGTGAGCACAGAGTTTTGAAAGGAAGGGACAAAACACCATTACAAATAGCAAGCAAAGCTTTCAGTTTATGAATCTACTATTTCATCCATGAAATATCCAGGTTGCCTTCATCATCATTTCCAAAACACCACATTATATAAGGCAACAATGGAATACTAGGCTGGTCTGTTTCCCATATTTTTAGTTGGCTCAGCTGGAAAGTGAATACAGGCTATTGCCCCAGGATGAGTGAATAATTTAACTCAAATGCAATTTTGCACAAAATTACTTTCACAACTGGGGAAAAAAAAAAAAAAAAAAGCATGGCTAGTCAGACTCCTTGTTAAAGATAAGAATTAGGTTTTTTCTTCCCCTAACTAAACTAGTATCATCCATGAAGTTTAGTCCACAGTGTTACTGTTAAATAAGCAAGGTATAAATCTTGACATTGAGACACCAAGCTTTTCTGTGCTAAGAATTAACTGCCCCTGCACAAAGTGTCAAGTACAATATTTATGCATTACATCTCAAACAGTCCTGCACTGGCCTGGGTGGAGTAAAATTTATGCTGAAGTATATGCAAGACAAAATCCCCAAATTGTACATCGATATGTAGAAGAGGTCTGTTGCATGTGGAACTGGTTTTGATCTTCAGATCATAAACTCCTGGAGGCACATATCTTCTTTAATTACATAACTACAAAGCACCATGTGTTTCCATTATGCTATTTAAATAATAGATTTAATTTGAATTTACATTTGTTGATGTAAACATTACTGACTGTAACATTACCCTCCAATCTGATGCAGGAAGTCACTGAGGTATTAGGAAAAAATTCCCTCCCATAAAGATTACAAAGGAAAGAATCCCCAAATGTGCTATTTGAAAATATGAATAAAAGTTAGCTTAATTGGAGAGAAAAAAATTTAGTGGAACAGAATTTTTTAAGATGATGTTTTCACACAAAACCCACTAACATCTCAGGTAACTCTCATTTTCAATTCTACGGTTATCTGTTGTGTTTAAGGAACTGAACGAATTCAGACATTTCCAGCAACCAAAGTTCAACTGATTATTAAAAGGAAAGGAAGTAGCATGGGAAGGATCCCTCATATTTGTTGCAACACTGCTTTAACAGAAATGGAACTGGGGGCTCTGCTAATGAATTTAACTGTCAGGACTCTAATCAGTTCTGCTTTTAACCAAAATTAATTTTACCTCTGCTTTTGCATAAATAGTCCCTGTTGTTTAAAACTTTGAGGTAGCTTCTGTACATCAGGTGGGGCTCAAACAGAACAAAGCAGTGCTGGGTCCAGAGACAGTTCAGAAAAGAACAGTTCAGAGGGAAACATTTTAACACAACAATATACAATATACAACACATGCACTGTTAATAGAAAAAAAACCCCTGGACTATTGGTCAATGAAAGGGATTTTAATTTTGTTTGATAGATGACTTGAAAGCACTTGTAATAGTTGCTATAATTTCTCTGTCTGGGAGAATCTAGGCAAAAGGAAGAAAAATATTTATGTACCATATAGGTAAACGTATAGTTCAGTTTATGTCATGTTGCTATTGAAAAAAAATTAATTTCAAACAGTGGAGCTTGGAAATTATATCTAATCAGAACATCTAAGCATTAATAATAATAACAACAACAACTAACTCTAAAATTTGCCAAAATAGAGGCAGTTGAAAGTAGGAGCAGACAGCTAAGACAGAGTGAAAAGTAATAATATTAATGTCAAGACTGTATTGGCTTTTAGTTTTGATCCTATAACTCACAAGGCAACTAAGCAAACAAGTTGCATGAAAAATTTTGAACAAGTAGAGGTTTTGTTCACTGTGTACATTCAAAAAAACCCAACTTTCCCCAGAAGATCCAGAAATCTTCAGAACATTTTTATCAGGAAACATTCCTTCTACATGTAGAGATGGAATACCTAAAATTGCCTTAAACCAAGAAAAGCATGAAAAGGTAAATCAAAAAGTACAGAAAACAGCACTGTAAGAAGTCTGTCTCTTCTTTTGTCTTGTTTTTCTTTTTCCATATTACTTAATGGATTTTTTTGTCTGGCAGTATGTGATCCCCTCTGACCCACTGCTTCCTTTCCTTTTGTCCTTATGCTAACCTGCAGAAGAGTGGAAACATAGGGCCTTCTGTCTGATCTAAGAACACATAGGCAGAAAAAAAAAATCCTAGACATCAGTAAAAAGATGATGGCCAGACAAAAACAAATGAGTATTTGAAGTGCTAGATTTGACAAAAGGAAGTCTCCTTATTAGATCCAGATCACCATAAAGAGTCCCAACAGTGGGAGCATACGAAACACTATAGGTGAAGGATCACCTGGGATTCACATAATCTTGGATTTTTGATCACATCATCAACAAATGCACATACTTATAGTAAGGCATTCTAGACTGAAAAAATAAAGTGTAATAAATATGTGAAAAACATAAGATTGTCAACTTTCTTAATACTTTGCACATGGGAAAGACAACCACTATAACCTGTTTTGCTCTTGATCTCGTCCGCTTCTCCATCCTAATTCTCATTTGTGCCAACCCTGTAAGAAGGTGAAATCTTTTGTAAAAATTGAGTTTTCTTTAGATATTCTCAGTTTTGGAATCATGTTTGGAAAAATGCAGTGGATCTGTCAAATTTGTTACGCATGAAGGTACAGGCTTCCCAGGCGAACTTACAGCAGCTACCTAAACCATTTCCGATATGTAATGCAGCACAAAAGTAAATCTCTCCTTTTAGAGAGGGGAACAAAAAAAAAAACACCACTTATTAAGTTTCTTGAAACATTAACTTGGTACATGCACATGTTCCATCAGATGTTAAACATTCTCCTTTTACTTCAAGTGATTTACACAGTTGTATACAAAACTGGATGACCAAGCCATAGGCACTATTTTTAAAAGGTAAGCTCAGACATTAGTAGGACTTTCAAGAATATCGCAAAATATAGCTACCATAAAAGCAAGTGTTCCAAGATGGTCCGAGTACCTGGATGTTTACTGCAATACTCTGCTAACCTAGTAAGTGTTCAGACAAGTCTGTACAACTACTGTTTCAGTCAAGTCCGAAGGGAGGCAGAGGGCGAGATGTCTTTACATACGGTGGAGTCCTTGAAGAATTGGACTTCCTTTAAAAATGGTGAAGTCTTTCTTCCCTTAAACTGATACACAAGGGTACTAGTTCTGGTGCAGTAGCTGTGTTACCAGATCCTGGATTAGTTACAGAAGGGCTAAATACCAACATTCACTCTCCCAGATTATAATATCCTTATTTATATTTGTATTATTGAGCAAAACTAAAAATAATATTTCACAACCTTTGAATATATTTCAATTTAGTGTCTATAATGAGAGTGAAATTCTAACATTCCTGTAAATGTGAAGGAGCCATGCAGTCTTGGTTCTTGCCACAGAGTATTGATTTTACATATATTTACATGAAAATCACTGTGTAAGCTTTTCATGTAGCAATGCCTTTCTTAGTAATATCCGAAAGGCTTTGTTTCTTTTGTTACAGCTTGAAAACAACCCTGTAAATACTGAAGAAGTTAATACCTTAACATCCTTTTTTCTCCTTCTCTACCTCAATACAGAACACCAAAATCAGTATTTCAGTAGCAGTGAACTCCACAAAGTGCTTTTTCCCAAAGGAACTTTCTGCTTGTAACATTTAGATTAATTTTATATTGAGATCATTTAATTGTCCACTAACATTTAACTTTGTCATCTATTTCTTTCTTTGTCAATGACAGCATCTTCTACATTAGGACAAACATGGCTTTGCTCACCTTTACCTAACACACTAAGAATTTGTAAGTACTAGCCTTCAAGAATTAACTTTCATAGAACACGGAACTATCCCAAATATGCATCAGGGTTAACCTAGAAACAGCTTCCAAGGTTCTCCTACGAAAGACTCATAAGCATTTACCAGCCATGCAGACACCATGCTGATGAAGTATAGTCTTCTCTGAGGTGGGCCACACAGAACACAATAACATAGGGAAAGGAAAATATATCCAAGATGTAGTGGTCAAAGCCCTTCTCCTACTAGAGGTGCTACAGGATTTCTAACACCTCAGCAGAATAGAGGACTTTTTCAAAAAGGGTTTTGTCTGAAAGACTCTCAAATATTGTATATTGCACAGTACTCAATTTATACAAGTCAAAGATGAACTATCAAGCAGACCTTACTGGGATTTGGATCTGTTGTTCTAGAAAGTCTGGAATTTTAAACACAAGCCTTGGGTAACTAACCATCAATCCAATTTAGAACAACAAACTCAATGAAGATGACTGTATTCAGCTTTAATATATATTTTTCCTTGTCAACTAAAATTGCAAAGAGTAAAGGAGGGTGTAGATGACCATTGCCTCACAGTGATCCTTACGGTGTCCTTCCATTTTCAGAGACAAAGTGTCACATATAGAAACATTGGTTTTAATTTCCATGCTGTATTATCTTACACAATTATATACTCCTTAAAAAACAAGCAAAGAACTATACCTTGATCAGATAGCTCAAGAGGGCACTAACACAAATAATTGCCTGCTACAATTAACCTTTTTGGTATGAAGTCTGAACTTCTTCATTATATTCTAATTCAGTGGCTTCTACTTTTGTTATTCACTACCCATTTCTCTGAACCCAGCAATGTCAAGAGGTCAACAATTACATTGTTCAGAATACACCATGAAAGTAAGAGTGACCCTACATTATATCTTCATTTTTCCCCTTTGATCATCCCTTTATTTGACTGTATTTCAGTAAATTATCCATGTAGTTTTTATTTTGACAGCTCTCTTTACAGCAGTAAAACAAAATGTGTGCATTGCAAATGGCAAAGATTCAAATTTCAGCTATGTTTATCCAAAATAGCACTGAACTGCTTCTGTACTTATGCTATACTGCCTACAGCCTTACGGAAGGGGAGACAGATGGGATGAATTTAGCAGGGAAACAGCTGTGGCTTGAAGAAGAGACAAGCAAAAGTTTTGCTATCAGGCTTCATTATGTATCAAGGTACCAGTAAAATGTGTATCCGTAAGGCAGCCAAAAAAGTGTTTTTCATTTGACTAGTGATAATTACCTTTTCTCAACAGCTGACAATGTTCTAAGCAGCATTAAATAGGTATAATAATTAAGCAATAAAGTAAGACAGGCAGTGCCTTGCTGGGGATTATTGCTCGCCTCGGGTGTGTTGTAAGGCACAAGGCTGAAGGGTGAGTGACTTCAGCCACCCGAGAAATGTAATAATCCCCCAGAAATGCACTGCCTGGAGTGTCTACTTGCTATTAAAAATGGAAATGTAAAAAGGACAAAATGTTAGACACATTTCCTGTGGATTTTATTGACATGGGTTAACATTACAGAAAGTTAATGAAGAAATTCCATTTCTGCCCAGCCTATGAAAGCCCTTTCCCAAGGATACATATGCCTCTGCTCAGCTTGTTTGTGCATTTTATTCACAAAACTGTTTCGGGCAGCACAAGTATTTGCATCATCTAACACATGTGTGATAAGGCACAGCAGATTACAACAGCCTTCACGATGGTAAAAGTTAAAGTCAAAGTGCTTTTAAGTCACATGCTTCCAAACATCTATTTTGTGCAATTGTCCATGCTTGGTGTCGATTTACAGACAAGCTTTTTTTTAGTTCTGAAACTCTGTGTGTGTGTGTATATATATATATGCATACATACACAAACACACACATACATTTTTTGTTATATATATAAAAGGTCAGTGACTCCAGTGATCCAAGCAAAGGGAAAAAAAAAAAAAAAACCACCCAAAAACCTGAAAGTTGTTTTTGACTACATGCAAGTCACATAGCTAAAACTAAGGCTAAATCACTGGTAGTGTGGGAAGTGCTAGTGTAGCACTCAAAAAGATTACACCGCTTTACATAAGCAGAGAAAAGATTACTGTAATTTCAGCCATGCCACTGAGACAACCTTTTGAAACTGGAGACCTGGAAGTATTTAGTAACCTTGACTTGAGTCAAGTCAGAATTCTAAAGGCCGTTCAGGATCAAGTCCCAAGTAATGAGATGTCATATTTGGGACAAAGATGTATTTCCCTATGTATAACTAAAGGTGGAATCTGACTCTTGAGGTTAAAAAGAACTTTTTTAAAAAAAAAAAAAAAATCTTATTTCTCCTTTCTTTCACTCCATATATGAATTTACTGTTCACAAAGAACAAGTTAAACAAACACAGAATAATCTATTACCCTTTCCCATTTCTTTCATATTTTCCATCGTCACTACTTTAGGGCAGAACCAAACTGAGAAGCCCTGAGCACACATAACGCTGGCTTGAGTACACCAGAAATGTAGATGCTAAGTATGTCTTATCATACTGTCCTTCCTTATAACCACTTCTATAATCTCTGTTTCACTACTTCTGAGGATAACACATTTAAGATAGCATTTCCAGAAACTAGCACAATGCCTGTTACTATTAGACTACTACCAATTAGCACTATTGCAAGGCACAATAAACACAACTAATTTTTTGTATTTTATTTTTTAGGATGGCAGTATTTAGAGTGCACTCAGAAACTGATACAAATATGACTGGAGCTCCAGAAAATGATGATAGTTTAAGTTGGACAAGAAATAGGCAAAAGAAGATTCTATCTGTGTTTTAGAGAACAAAACCAGTGGAAAAATAAGTCTTCAGTCTCATAATGCATAAACCACAGCACTTCCAATTAGTTTGAAAGACAGAAAACAAAAAGCATGAAGGGAAAAAAAACCACCTTTACTACTGGCACAAGACACATCAAGGCTAAACACTCAAAGATTTAAAAGCAGGTCAGATTTATATATGGAAAATAAGAGCATCCACAGTTACATCAACTTCCACAGGAGCAGGACCAGGCCCTGCAGAAGCAATCAAACCACTGAAGTTATCAGGAAAAAGCAGCCTTCCAACAGCCTTGCAAAAATCTACTCACTTATTATATTAAAAATATAAATTGTCATTAGTTTTGGGTCTCCTCCTCTTACAACATAACCTTGAAAGCAGGCAGGTGCATAGATTTTGTTACAGAGCTGGTAACAAAATGACACACTTGCAGAGCTGTTTAAATGTTATTCATCTGTCTTCATTTTCAGTTCCCCACTATATGGGAACAGAGGGTTTTAAATAGCCTTAGCCTGAAAATCTCAGTTATACACAGAGATCAAAACCGGAAGAAAATCTGCTACTGCTTAAAGTAGTTTGCCAAATGGGTTAATAGTCAGATTTTACTATTGTGAGTTCACTTAAGGCCCAATAGGAAGATCCCAATTACTGTTAAATATCCCAACTAGATATTTGCTGCTGAACTACTGCATAGTGTTAGCCTCACAGTGGCTATTTGAAAACTTTTTTTTTTTTTAATGTTCTGACATATCACAAGGATATCACAGAAATACAGTACAGAAAAATGAACTTTAAAATGCAGATGCCACACAATATGGAAGAAAGAAAACAAGGTGAGTATAACAGTCGGGAATTTCAACAATTTTAATTTTTTAGATGGTCTAAACAAACAAGGCTTGATAAAGATTGTTAACTGGTGTATATTTCTAGGAGGAACATGGGAAGGGTTGTGTCCTGGTTTAACCAGGATAGGGTTAAGTTTCCCCAGCAGTGGGGGGGGGAGCTCTAGCCGGGTTATTCAGATACCATGCGGATGTCACATCCTGGCGCTTCGCATCCTGGCGCGGGAGCGCGGGGCGCGTGGTTTTATACATCTGGTCTTCTCACTGCTGTATTGGTAGATATACTTTGCTCTGTTCATTGTTATCACTGTTATTGTTGCTGTTTGTTGTGTTGCTATTGCACTGTTGTATTAAACCTTTCCTTATTTCAGTCTCAGGGCTTTGTATTTCACTCCCTTTGTGGGGGAGGGGCAGCGGCCGCGTGGTCTCAGACCCCTGCAGGGGCTAAACCACCACAGGTTGTCCTCCAGAGTTTATACTACACTGGAAAGGCTACCATTCTGGGTAGAAACCTTTATTCTCTACCTTTTAGCAGATAACTTAAATGAACTGTGACATGCTTTCTGGTGCTATTTCTTACCATTAAACAACTATGTTTTATGAACAAGCCAGCAAAGGAGCACTTTGATCTAACCTGCTCACTTTTCATTTCACATCTCTGGGGAAAGTGGTGAGGAAGACTAGTCCATGACTACTACTGTGGACCAGAGGTGCTACTACGAGGCACTGAAGGCAAAGTGTTTCAAAGAACATATGGTGGTAGCAAAGGGGTAATTGGTGGATTAACTCAAGAAGGATCATACACCACCACCAGAAACAACCCTGAACCAAAATTAAAACAGTTGCAGGTTCGTAGAAAATGTAGGAGAATAAAATGGGGTTTTACTGGAAAACCATGGGCATGCTTCAGTCCAATGATACACATCTTTTTCAGCATCAGTGTTATGATCTGCATCAGGCCAAAATATTCTAGATCTTGCCATATCAAGAAGAGTCTGGGCTGAGCTGTCAAAGACATCACCTTTATCCACCTCCATTTTAGAGGAGAGAATCAAGAATTCTTCGTTAATGCTAAATTAACATTTAAATTTGAAAACCAACAACTGTGCTGACAACAGAAAGTAACAAGAACAGCCTGGAACCTTATGTTGTGCTGTTTTATGTCACACATATTTCAGGGCTTTTTACATTCCTGGTAGACAAGAACACAAGCTTACTATTAGTGAGCTGAAGGATTTGACTCCCAGAAAGTGATGGCATGAATAAGAACTATCCCCGTGTCTGTTTTGGAGAAGGCAGAGCACATCAAAGCAGTAGAGGAGAAGATATTCTCAGGAGTGGACCATTACCAGACTCTTAGCAGAGGGGGTGTTAGTCAGAGTGTTGATAGGTGTTCAACATAGAAGCAAGGGAACCTGGCTATTTTTCCACCTAGCTTTTCTTTGAGGTATTCACCAGTTTATAGTATCACTTTCACAGATAATATTCTCCAGTTTCCAGAACAATAAAATTGTGGTGGCCAGCTGTCTTGATGTGCAAAGCAAACACAGACAGTGTCGCTTTCCCCTCTACACCTTCTTCCTCACATTGATTATATTGTTATGCATTTAAAACAGATGCAGCATTAACTAAAGGTGGTAATTCAGATAATTATCAGCTCATTAACATGATCTCAAATGCATGAAAAGCCTACAATTTTTGAAGGAAAAAGAATACAGAAGGACATGAAGGTAAATGGAAAACATGAGAAATGGAAACGTAAATTAAACCAAGTAGATTCTGTCACGTCAATCCTAAATTCTTTGACAGCTTTTTTGATAAAGGAAATGCAATAAATCTTACCTACATTAACTTCAGCAAAACATTAAATATCATGCCCCATCAGCAATTGTTAAGTAAGCTGTTGTTGATAAGTAACTGACTAAAATAAAGAGCACAGCCAACGAGAACAATTGAAGGTGAGGAAGAATTATAAGTGTATTTCTTTGAGTTTAAACAGATTTTTGAGTATTTTGAATTATGACTCAGCACAAAAAGTGGGAGTGGGCTGATAAGAGATGTCATCAGCTCAGAGAAGGTCTGGGATACTGCACAGAAAGAAACAGATGACTCAGAAGATCGGAACAGCAGACACGGAATTAAATTTTATAGTACAAAGTCTTACGCTAGGGACTTAATGCATGTCTCAGTTAATAGCAAAAGTAACTGCTAACAACTTGAATTTACTTGGGAGGAAGAGGTCCCAGATGCACTTCTTGTATAGAGAAGGATTATCAGCTGTCATATTATACAGCTGTCAAAAAGGCAAACATGACCATAGGATCCATCAGTCAAGGAATTTCCAGTAAATACATTAATTCCATCATCTGAGATAATTAAATACCCTCATCCAAAACCTTGTAGACAGTTCTGATTGCCCATATTCAGAAAAGATCAATAATCAGAAAACAGGGTGATGGGAGAGCTTAATGCTAAAAGAAGAATAAAAGAGGAAGGCTTTACTTATTAATCAGAAGTAGGACTGAATAGATACAACCATTGCCTATGATTATCTGCATTATCAGTGCAGATAAAATAGAAGCACAACAAAAGAACTATTTACCCCAATTCTGAATCAAAGACAAGTAGGTACAAGCTGAACACAAATAAATTCAGACCAAAACTAAGAAGAATCCCAATCAGAAGATCAGTGGTGCTGGAAACAGTTGTCCAGATTGGAGCAGTGAGGCCCAATGGCTTTTACAAAGGAGTTCAATACATTCTCAAAGGAATATATATAAATTTTATATATATATAAGTGTATATATTTTATATACAAACACACTTAGTGGTAGCTGCAGTAGAGGAACACAGTACTCAGTGACCTAGAACAGATCTTACAGGACATTATTAAGTTCCCTAAACATCTATCTGAAAATTGGGTGTAATATTTCCCTCTGCTTGTCAATTGCTTCTTAAGAAGGTTAACAATTTATTTGCATACCATTGTGCAGTGATTTCTGAAGACCCTGTATTTCACTTTAGGTATACATTTTCAGGTTTTCTAACAACTAAGATAATTTTTGCTTTATATGTCTACTGTTCAAGTAGTTGGGGAATAAATCTTTAAAAACAGTACTTGGGGACTTATATAATCATATAACTTATTAACTATTTAGAATGGGAATATTTTACATATACAAGCATAAATAATATATGCATTTATATACACACTATATATAGACATCTATTTAAAGTCAGAGGGGGGAAAAAATAGACAAACATATATAGAGAGAGTAAGTAGACAGTGAACTGGAGAAGAAGAGGGAGGCAGAGATTTTGAACATCCAGATTCTATTCCAGAGTAATGTGAACTGTGTGCAAACACCCAAACATTAAACAAAAGCCAAATACGCTTTCAGACTCTGGCAGGATTTGAAACATATATATATATATATACACACATACATCATCCGTTGATTATTTCCTAATAGTACTTCTCTGGAGTATACATTTTTCAAGCTAAAATGTGAATCTATTAAATAGTAATAAAAAATTAAGTAATAGTGATAACCCCAAATGCTGGACAGAGCTGTGAGTTTTGTCTGGCTGCACCACAATGCCGGACACAGAGACCACAAAGCTTTTTACAAACTTCTTGCATGAAAGGCTATACAAACAAGTCTGTCTCCAACTGTTACAGCAATCCCGTTACAGCGAAACCACACCAAAGATATGTGGGTATGAATAATGATGCTGAGGAAAAAGTGGAACATACTGCTCTTTAAACACTGAGGCAACTTTAATATCAAAGATGTTACGGACATTACATATATTCATCTCTATTTTCAATATAAAAATTAATGCATTTTAAACTAAAAAGTCACAATATAGTGCATTTTTATTCTATAATTGCATTTCAAAACGATGATTGGTCTAGTAAAAAGATAGTGAGGATTGACTCACCGATACTTAAGAAAATACTAAGCTATCAGTACAATAAAAATAAGGAAGACAATATATTCAATAAAGAACAAACTGACTGGAAAAAAATAAAGGTCTTTTAAGCTGATGAAAACTGAGTTCTTTCACCCATCATTATTTCTTGAAAACACAAAAAAAGTGAACAAGAGCTTTAGGCAGAAAATGTAAAATTTTAAATACAACTTGATTGTTCTAGTTATCAAGAAACAATTTAATCAATTGTTCTACTTAAGATTTGCCAAAGAAATCCAAAATCTCTATTCAGAAGTGTAATATTGACAGCAAACCAGCTATTGTGATTTTATGCATCAGTTACTTGAAACTGCTGGTATATTCTCAACCTATATATGTCTCAGTTTTTATATACAAGTGTTCTCTCATGCATACATGACCTCGCATATGCTATCACTTAGTAGCAACAACGAAAAAATAAATTGTGGGAAAAAACCTTTAAAATCATTGTCAAACTGAATGTCACATTTTCTCCCTAACTCCTTGAGTGGTCCATTTAAGAATCCATTTTAGCTACTCTTCCAGATAAGCTTATCCATAAGAATCATACATTTCCCCATAGGTAGAAAACAAATATAATTTGTCACATGTTGTGCTATACAGACATTTCTGCACAGTTGCTGCACTGCACTAGAATGTCTGAAGGGGAAGACACCCCAGGTAGTTGGCTGCAGACACATCTCAGCAACATGGCACGTAGTTACAATTTGACACATATAGTCTTTATAAATCCAATGTCTATGAAGTCAAACAAATCTCCTTCTTATTTATAGTAACAGGCAAGAGCAGATCTCTGCCGTCTTGTTACACAGATGGTTGTAACATTTTTATAGTTAACTTACAACCACTGATGCCTGAGGAATAGACACACATCTGCCCCAAACTGCCAGTCCTGTAGGCTCTTCTTTTTAACTTTAGCTACCAAAAATACAGTTGAAATACTTGTAACACCATCACCTCCACAACGCTACCACAACAAAAAGCCCCATACAAATTTGCATAAAATGTATTATTATTGTTAATGTTACACAGACTGGACAGTGATCACACACATTACAGCAAAAATAACAGTAATACCAACTTTAATCACCAAAACTGAAGTTTTAGAGAAAATTCATAGCCCCAGATCCCATATACTGAACTTAGTTTGGAAAAAACTCATCAGAGGCTTCTAAATTTATGTTTTATTAAAAAGATTTCAAAAGAGCCTCCTACTTAATACAAACTACTGTTCATATGCTTTTTTTTTTTTTTCGCTGCTTGATAAAAAGTAAAGGCATGGCTGGTTCATCTTGAAAAAAGGAAAGCAATTGCCTAGGATTTTCTTCTCCTACTTGCAGACACTACTCCATATTTGCTGTATTTCCACATATCATCTGAGTCTTTAACAGGAAATGTACACAAAAAAGAGCTGGCTATATTAAATTAAATGCTTCCCATTTTAGACACTGGATATCCACAGAAGAAATTTTCTAAATAGATAACTTATAATCAAATGCTTGCTTTACAAGAAGAAGAATAGATGCAGAAAAACAAAGCCATAATTGAACATTGTACCTACAAGAGTTGTTAACTAAATTCAGTGAAAGCTTAAATAGCCTGATGAAATCCTGACCCATGGCAGCTTGGGCAAATACTACTTATTCATGTTCCACCAATAATAGATCTAGGCAGATTCTTGTCTTTCTTCTTGCTCCCTCAAATTGGAAGAGAATAGAGCTTACAAGAAAGTGGATCTGCATTTACAGAACTGGTTTAACTACAGAGGTGAAAATGCATGCCTTGGAATTCAGTTTGAGAACAGATAAAGGAGAGAATGAACCAACATTATGCATGCAGTTACCCAATTAATTTGATTTTGGATTTTCCCTCTGGAATCTATTTATTTTTTGTGGAGTGAACCATAGAAGGAAAACAGAAAGGTAGTTTAACCTTTCATTTTTGCTACATATTCTTTTTATTCTTGACTAGTTTTCTAACTTTATAGCTGCCTTATAAGAAATTCTGTACTTTCTGCTACTTGCTAATTTCTACTATGAACACATACCTACAGAATGGGAATCTGAAGAATTTCATAGTAAAGTTAGCTTTGAGGTTGAAAGTTTATACCAATGTGCTCTTTGCCACATAGCAGACAAGAATTTATTTCTCCAAGATTCAGATCCATAAAGTCACACATGCTGACCAGCTCACTTCCAGTGGCACATCAGCGACTCTATGTCATGTTAATTAATACTTTTGAGATAATCTACTTAGCTAAACAAATCAGTGTCTAAAATGAAAAGTACATAGCTGCAAAAAATACCAAAACAATAACTAATGTAAAAAATCCCCATACATATATCTAAAGCAAAGATCCACAGCGTTGCTAGATTAACAACATTAAATGAACGCCTCTTCGTAAGCTCCACTGCAGTCTTAACATGTCACCCTAGTCCTGCAAACCACACATCTTTCAGTTCAAGTTTGCCCCAACATGATGTGTCAGCTGCATCATTTAAGATGAACATCTACTTCTTTTAATGCTGTATTTCACTAAGCAAAAACACACTGAAAGGGATGGATATTTGCATTACATTCAAAAGGCTGATTAAAAATCATCTTTAATGACCACAATTTAAAGTAATCTCTTTCTTTAAGATCTGCTTATATCATTTTGGACTATATTCATTTGCAGCACATATTCAGACAGAAAGATAGGAATGGCAGAGTGATCTTGTTCACTTTCAGGAATGCAACTATCCCAGTTGCCCAAACATTGTTGCTCCAAAAGAAATTCCAACTGATCAGTTAGATCTTGCTCCTTCCACAAAATATTTGTATCAGAGCCTGTCATATTTTCCTAGGAGAACACAAGTAGTGACAGAGATTTCTTCTTAAACAAATGCCACAATCACTTATTATTCAAATGCAAATGTTAGGTTTCAAGTTAAATCAAAATCATTTTGATACAAGAAACTTTCTGAAGAGAGCCAGAATAACGACAGCTAGAAAATTAGGTAGGAACCCAGTTTGCAAGATTGTGTTGCAAAAAGACCAGTGCTATTTGTAGCTGCATACAAAGAGGAAACATAGTGTGTTAAGAAGTAATCATCCTTAACATTATTTTGCTGTGATTATTAGTATCTAAGTGATGGATTAAAATCTGAGGCAAACCACATTATTATTATTGTTATTATTATTATTATTATTGTTTGTTTGCTCTTCTGCCTTTACTAAATAGCATAGTCATATCTCCATTTTCAAAATCAGAAGAGAAAACCCACTATTTTTATTTGGTGGAAGTCCTTCAACATAAATAAGAGGAACTGGGCAATTTATTTGTTGTAATAATTATACTTTCTGCTTTTCTTCACCTAGATCTGAATACTTCATAGACAATTTATAACATGTGGGAATTGATACTGAAAATCTATTACAGTTTGCACATGGAAACCAAAATTAGATTACACTGAATTTTTAAAGCAGTTTATTATATTATCCTTGTCACTTATTACCTGGATTTTCAATGAATATAGTGCAGGATCATCATTAAAAACATGTTAAAAGAGTCCCCTCTTAAAATGTTGGTAAAGTATACTGTTCATGACTCAAATACCTGATAATCTCTGCCATATTTACATACTCTAAAATATTAAATAAGACAAATGCTATCACTGTCCTGTTTTCTCTCCTTGTTGTCAGCAAAACAGCAGCAGAAGGTAAGGCACTGCCTGCAGCATGACTACTCTGCTTTCAAACCACTTTTCTGTTCTGGATTAATGCTTTCAATCTTTTCTAGTGTATAATCATTGCTGCTGCAGCAGAGAATGAGCAACATTTTCCACTAGATCTATTTTATTTGGTTCTGACAGAGGAAAGGTTGTCCTAAAAACTTATAAAGCAGTCTTAAATTCAACTAGATACTAATAATTCTACAGAAGAACAGCTAGGAGGTAAAAAAAATAAAATATATGTTATATATATATATAAATTTTATATATATATATTTTTCCTCTGAAAGTAACCCTCAGTCCTCAGTGCACGTCCCCCATATACTAAGAATCCACCACAAGTAAAGAAACCAAAACGCAGGTGAGATAAATGGAAAAATTATGTGGTCACATAGACTAGGGACACAGTTGTAGCATTTTGAATTTCTTTGTTCTCTGAGCTATAACAGATGATGACAATCCTGGGCTGCATAAGAACAGGATGAGGTACAGACAGAAATCTAAGGAAAAAAGAGGGTTTGGACAACTGAAAAGAATGCATGGAGAGCTTGCAAGAAACAAGTTGATATGGACAGACAGAGAATGAAGACATGGCAGGAAAAAATTAAAAATCAGTGGTTGAAAAAAAAAAAAAAAGAGCATATGAAACTGGCTGCTTCAATACATGCAAGCTCTGTTCCTATCAGGTGGTCAGTGGTCAAAAAAGAGAAACAGAAATTTTCCCAGCCAGGACTATCTACTCCAACTGAAGTAAAACTACATTTTGTCTTTCACTACTGACAGGTAGCCTGACTGATTGGATTTGCAGAGTTGCCTCTCAACCATCTCCCCACTTTAACCTCTACCTCCCCAACCATGCCTAAGATCTTTCCAGTGCCTATTACACTGAATGTGGAGTGGAAAACAGAACAAAAGAGCATAGATGAACTTTCTGGTAGCAAAAAGAAGAGTCTCCACAGTGATATTTAAGGACATCTAATCCAAATCGCAGCACAAGGTGTTACCAGTGTGGACACTCTGGCCAGAACAGTCAATTGGTATTGGTGAAAATATTCCATACTAGTCTTGCTGTAGCTGCTCCCAGCTCCTCCTGAGGAAGTCGCTGCTTCTCTGAAAAGGCTAGTGGTGCCTGGATGCTGTTACCAGTTCTCTTGTTACTAAGATCTTCAGTAAGATTTGTCTGTTTATACAAGTTAAATATTACTGAGAAAGGTAAGATGGTAAACCCCCAAAATACACCTATTACATGGCATAATGGAATCCACATCTGTACTCTACATTCATATTACTGAATAACCTCCTCTCTCCTTCCTCCCCCCTGCCTTTTTTTTTTTTTTTTTTTAATATGGTAAGACAATTCATCCAAGTTAGAGCAGAGAACAGCCAAAGCAGCCCACACACATATGTACTAGGCTTAAATTCTTTGGAAGACTATGTTGTTCAAGCTTTCCTTTTATTTATCCAAAATGGCACAAGCAAAAGATGTTACAAAAAAAACTTGACAGAATGCCTGAGGAGGGGGAAGGGGTGGTCATTTTCATAAGGAAAGAATAGTACTTTCAAACAACCTAGTGTCATTTTTATGTTTACACAACACAACGGGTACAGTAGAGCATACCACATACTGACAGATTAACAGGACCTCCTACCTCGACTTCATCCTCTCATGCATTCTCCCATGCTGGATACATTGTTGGTCCAATTCATCATTCCGTTTCTGCATCTTCTCCAATCTGCCATGAAGATACTCTTTTTCCTGACTAAGCTGGTTGACTTCAGATCTACAGAAGTAAAACACAGTGATGATGGATGTTGTCAGATTTCATCCTGCAGTGTGCCATCAATATGTGGCTTCAGCATTTATAAAATTTCATACATGTATATGTAATGCATAAACAGGCTATTACTAGAACTTACAGAAACAAAACACTGTTTCAAATAATCTTAAGACAAAAGAACATGATGCTGAAGGGTATCTGGTAAATATGCCAATGGTAATCACTCAGTCATAGGTTGGCTATGCTAATTTCAGCCTAATTTAAACAGGCTTGTCATTTGGCATTATGCGTTGATGTTAAATAAGATCAATAAATGTAAATTCATACTTGTTAAGCAAGAATTTGGCCAGCATTTTGAAAACACATTTCAAGTTCTTTATTAGTAAAAGCTAACATCTAGTTTAAAAAATGGCTACTAAAAACTTGTTCAACCTTTACGGCACTGTACAGGTTGAACTTTCAATAGCGGTACTGTTTTGGAAACTTTATTAACCTAATATGCCCAAAATGCCATTACACAGATTAAAAAAACCCAAAACACATTAAGAGGATAATGAATAAAACCTTAAGAAACAAGGGACAAATCATACAGGCACACCCTCATCTACATAAAACTCAGCACATCCTTTAAGAAAATTAGTCACTTCTAGCAATTCTTATTCTTCACGGGTGAGCAGAGACACCAGATCCATGAATGACCTGGGACTGCTACTTGCTACATCTCTAACCATCAGCCCATGGAGAAACAGGCATGAGCTGTTTCTTAATATCAGGAAAAGATCTCAGATTAAATTGTGATAAAATATACATTATGCACTTGTACAGTTTAACTCTTTGGAAAAGGTTAATGAGAACATGTCAGAATCTGCTATACCATCAGAAAGTAAGAATCAAAAGCAAGCAAATTTGTTTTATGGCATCTGCCACTCCAGATCTTGAGGTTAAAAAGCTTCAGATATATCTTTAAATCATAAACTTAAATATGCTGCAGTTACAGCAGAAAGATACTTTACCTTCCTGGCTGTTACAGAATGCAACAACAACTGACATTCTGAAAAATACAACAAAGTGCAGGGGGGGAAGGAATACTCCTCCCTCAAAAACATGTTGTTACACTGACAAGTCAAATCTGGAAATGACAACATAATCTTTTCATGTTTAAATAGAGAACAATACATGATATCATCTGTGAATCTAAAAGAACTTAGCAAGGGAAACTTTGGAAGAAGACTGTATGTAATTGAATTTAGACAGGGAGTTATAGCTCTATTAAGGAACATCACTGACAAATACATCAGGATCATCCTGATGTATTTGCACATCAAACTTAAATGCACAAGAGTTTCCTGGGCAGGCATGAAACGGTGGGCAGTATGTTCTAGGAAGGTAACCAAAGTTGCATTTTTACACTGATCGTTTAACAGAAATACTGGTTAACTTCAATGTCAGCATTAACAAAGCATTGTCAGTTGGACCAACTGTCATCACACGGTATGAATGCAATCTGTACTTGATACTGATACTGTAAGAAAGACAATCAGTGGATAAAAGCAAAGGTCCACTGCAGAGCTGCTCAACAGAGACCTGACATAACAAAGCCCAACCAAGTAGTAACAGGGACTAAACTCTAGATTGCATTCCTTTTTTGCCAGCAAAATCCAACAACAGCATTTGCCATGTGGGTATGCTGTAAATTATCATGTTTGTAGGGTCTCCCAACTGGGGGATCTTGCTCCTTTTTCTGTATTTATGTGTGGCGGTCTCATTCACGGAAACAGCAGAAGCAACTTTCAAGGTGATAAAAATCAAAGTTTTAAAAGAACTTATTCATCTCCAGCACATTTGAAGATGCCCAAATTCTTTCTGGAAAGATCAAGGGATTCAAATCAATCAAAACCAAAATGCTACTCAAAATTACAATTACTGAAACAAAAGAAAGTACTGAATTAATTGAAAACATGAATAGCATGATCTCTAATCTCTAAAACACATCTCTAAATGCCTGATGCTTTGAACCATGTTACTTGTGTTCTCTTCTCCTAAAACACCTTTTGTAATTACAGTTGAACTCAGCAAAAAAAAATTTCATTCCAGTTAACACATTATTTACATAATGTCCCTTCCAAGTAAATATCTAAGAGTCTGACCACCCAGATTCAAGTATTTAATTACACTGAAATTTTGGAGGACAGCACATATGAAGGGCAGAATGCCTATTAAGGTCAGTGTTAAAAGGTTAATGTGTGTTGGCATTCAAGAGAGAACACCAGTCCCACCACAAGACTGCACACCAAGAGTCTTCATTATCACCTGACAAAGATTCCCTCTGCATCTTTAAATATACCACTCATCCACCTCAGTTTCCAAAGATGAAGATAGGAAACTTATTTCTATGGGATATTTAAATGACTTCAAAATTTTTGGGTTAAAAAAATCCACAAAACCAACCATAATTGTAATAAGCCTGAACAACTGTACTGGACATGGTAGTGCATTTATACTAGGAGTAGCAATTCCACCCAGTCAGGGGCAGGACTGGATCTGTGTAAATGCTTCTGAATCACTCTGCTCCCAAGATGACACAGCAGGGACAGGAGAGAGAGGGAGGCAGGTGCCAAAGTACACAGCCGTGAACTTCAGAGATAGCCTGCACATAATGCCAGGGATGGAGGTAAATTAGAAAAATCTATGCACTAAGTACTACTGGATCTGATGGATGCAGAACAACTAAAGGACACCACACGGACATGCTGATGTTGCTCCACAAGAGCTACTCTGGGTCCAACAGACCAAGCAGTAGGCTGTGGCGGACTTAGAAGAAACTGGAGCGTGCAGACATCTGGAGTGCTGCCATGTGACCTGAACTCTACATGGAGTTGCACTTCTGCAGACTCAGGCTGGCCCCACAAGTCATACAGCCATGTTAATGGATCTGTGTGTGCTTCTGAGATCTGATGCACTCAAAAGACCTATATGAAATCAGTATTATTTCAAAACTGCACAGACCAAAACTACAAGGTCACATGAAAATGTAAATGTAAAATGCATACTTGTAAGTAGATGGGTAATAGATTTTGCCAAACCTCATTTACTTGTCACTACATTAAAAATAATTAATGATCACGGGGTGAGGAGGACAAGGACAACAACAACA
The DNA here is from genome assembly GCF_047716275.1 of Strix uralensis. Taxonomy (NCBI): domain Eukaryota; kingdom Metazoa; phylum Chordata; class Aves; order Strigiformes; family Strigidae; genus Strix; species Strix uralensis. The sequence continues at coordinate 88,612,964 of NC_133974.1, read as the reverse complement.
ACAAACCCCTCTATACTTCTGGATCCATTCAACTACCAAGAAATCCTCAACTTCTATTTAAAAACAAATTTAAGTTTTTATCTACTGTCCTTGCTGGAAGAGTCTTGGAAAAAACAACACAGGTTCCTCCAAAACATTCAAATACTGGCCTCAAGGAACCAGCAAATGTTAAATAGTCACAATACAAAGTCAGTCTTCGGATATTTTTACAATGAGCTGATTTTTGAACACTGAGGTGGCAAAGCTGCCTTTACTCCTCTGAACTACCTTTTGCATTGCAGTGCTTTTAAAGCACTGCCTTTTCCTAACTTAAAACCAACTGTTTACTTGTACAGCAATTAAATACATGCTCTAAAATATTTTCTGCTGACACAGTATTGTTGCATATAGTTTTAACGACAGACTGTTTCACATCTTCGTACAGCTACCTTCAACAAACATTTCACTCCTGGTATTGAGCGCAATGACTGCAGTCAACCAAACATGCAGAAAAATAGTTCAGCCGGGTGTGTGTTCTTTACTTCAATTAAACTCACACAGTTGGATGCCTGCTGTTGCCAAACCAGTAATATAATTTATACATTATAGTCCGAACAGTAAAACTACACTAAAAGTCATTTAACAATATTTATAACATCATAAAATACAGTGTTAAAATATATGAACTGCAATATGTACCAAAATTATAAAATTTGTTTCTCATCATCAGTGATTAAAACCAGGATCATTGCTCTAGCTTCAATACTCACAACCCTGGTGACAGATTAGAATTCAAATCTTAATGATCAATTTACAATTAACAAGATAGAAGTGAAACAAATTAAACCAACCATTATATATAACGAGACCCAATGGACTCCCATTGTTCCCCTTAATTACAAAACGCAAATCACAAATACACAGTGGGTAGTGTTAAGCATTAATCTACAACCTAGAAACTCAGACAGTGACAATCAGAGAAAAAAACCCTAACAAAATAACAGAGAAGAAATCAACAAAGGACTATGTTTTTAAACATGCCTATGCATACAAAAACCTTCACAGACACTATCTTCTTTCTGCACAGCTTGAGGGGTTTACAATTTGTCTGACATTGTCTTTCTGAAGCTTTTCTAATCCTGTGGAGGGGCTAGCTCACAAAAATGGTTCCAGCTTACATATAAACAAGAAAACTTCAGTTTAGATTTCTCAGAAAACCTGCATTAAATATAAAAACATACGTGCAATTCAGACGTGTCCCATTGAAATGCTGCAAATAGGCAGTTGTCTCAGATAAATTTGAAATGCCTCTTATTACAAACGGGCCCTTTACTTCCTATCAAACCCCACAAATTTTATATAAACTTACTCTTTCATCTGTTATTAAAAAAGCTTGAGTGTTTTACCAATTAAATAATGGTATTGCTAGTATACAGTTATTTCTTAACCCCATGGAAATTAAGGCACAAAGATTCTAGAACCATAGCAAGAAAATACACATCCAGGACCAAAATTTGTAAAGCCAAAACCATGAAAAAACATGGAAAAAATCTTTTTCATGCAAACTGCTGCTTCATGATCTGCTTCTATTTATGTACCTGAGAACCAAGTTATAAAATCTTCCAAAAATTATTACTTTTTTTCAGAAGACAAAGATACAGCATTCTGCCCCAGAATTGTGCTTTTACCCTACATCCAGTGACAATGACCATGAAGATTGCATTTCAGAGAGATGCTAGTGAAAGTTACATACTGTTATTATGCATTTAAAACTTTGCTGAAGTAATTTTTTGCATCTGATCTCCTGATCACATCACTTTTTGAAGCCATCTCTTAGTTTACAGTTTTCCACCATCTCCAGTTCCATCTTTCTACTCTCATTTTCACATGCTTTCTTTGTCCCTACCTATTTCTCCATTTTTGTTACTGACTGCAGCAGCTCCCACTCCAATGAAGGCAAGCTCAAGCTATTTTAGGGCCACTTCTCAGAACTGCTTTCATACATTCTTCCATACTGTTTCTTGTGCAAAATATACCACTTTTTGGAGATCCAAGAGGGCTCCTCTTCCCTTTTTCAGGTTCTTGACATAGTCAGCTAATGCTGCTAGGTGGAGAAACACTTGGCAATCTCTGGTATTTATTTTCAGAGAATAATGTGTTTTCACAGTATGTTTTCTGTCTTTCCTTCATCCTTTTACAGTTACTAGTCTGTGACTGTGAGCTCTAGCAACAAAGTCTGTGTGCATTTTTATTGCTGGAATAATAATATGATTTGAATCTATTTAGATTTTGTATTACTTTAGCAGAGGAGCTCTGCTTTTTCAGAAGGAAAATTCTGTCTGCTTCTCTCTCAAGCACCCATCACAACATTTGCAAGGGAAGATTGCTTACATTTCCTCAAGTTTCTCATTTCTTCCCCAAAAACTCTGGATGGGATTCATCCCCCAACTTCAGCCACTTAACAGATAGTCAATACTTTATATTCAGTGGAAAGTAGGATGGGCAGTGGAGGCAGTACCTGTGGGAAGCATCATATATATTTTGTTTTCATATATATATATATATATATATATATATATATATATATATGTCTGTCATCTACTTATATCATTCCACTTTGACCATTCCTGGAAACAGGATACTAGGATAAATGAGCTCTCTCCCTGAGTGAGTGTTGCCCCTGTAATGTTACCTCAACAGGATGATTAAATCTGCCCAGCAGAAGAAGAATCCTATCTTGAAAACCAATTTTATCTTCGCTGAAAGTTTTCTTTACTTCATATTAGCCATGTGAGATGAATCCTACCCTTAATTACCAAATTCACTTTGCATGAAATCTACAGAAGCTGCAGAATGTCAACTCACCACTTCAAGTCCCATTTACTACTCTAAATATGAACCCTGAAGAAAGTTTCAACAGAGACTATTTTCATACTTAAAAATGTAAAAAAAAATTACTGGTATAGAATTACTTTTTTTTTTTTTTTAAATTTAAAAAAAGACAGTCCTGTCATATAGAACTTTTAAATGGATACCTTCATACTTTTTAATCTATTTAAATCAGTTATTGCTTCCAGGTTTTGTTCTTTTCCTGAATTTTTAATAGCTTTGTATTTAGATCTGCTATTGATTTTAACAAAAGCACCACATAACAAGCAGTGGCAGAATCAGAGCTTCAGTGACAAGCAATTTTGACAACAATTATTTCAGAGATAATTATTCAGTGTGTAGTATTGTGAATGGAGTAAATAATTAAACGAATATATTACATTTTTGAGAACTTTAAATATTTAGTATTTTTCATATGATTTCAGATAATTGTAGCTCTGTTAACAATTTTCCACTCTTCATATTAAGAATATGAACATCAGAAAGACAGTAGCATGCAATTTTTACAGTGCAATTGTTTAAGAAATTTGAAGTAATAGCCAGAAACATAATCTGAAAAGCAGAAAATTAGAATTATCCTGGATAAAAATCCATCTACGTTTCTTAAGTGGCATATATTATATAGAGATGATGTGTAATACCTGGGACAAGATGAATAATAATAAATATTAAAATATAAATAAAAAATAAGAAAACATGTCCTAATAAAAGGGACAGGATAAGAAAAATATACTAACCTGTATTTTTCTGACATTTGTTCCAACTTCCTTGCCAACACACAACATTCTTCCTTTAATTTTGATATGAATGTATTCTGGGAGGTCAGCAATGAATCCAGTTCATTTACTAGAAATTATAAAATTATAAAAACTAGAAATTTATTTTACAACTATATAAATTTATAGATAATTTAGAAACAATTTTATACATTCTTAATTTATTTCCTCTAGATCCTTCTGGTTTCTGTATGTTTTTTAAACTTTAGCTACTTGGGCATGGAATTATGACATCATCATTCACCAAATAAAGACTCTATAAGCTAACCTGAAGTGTTAAAGCGATGTTGCCACTGAATCAGGTCTTATATGAGAATAATCACCATGAAGGCTATGTATCTAAATCTGGTGGGTTTGCTTTTTAGCTGGAAGTTCATTGACATTTCTGGGAGGAATAAAATTGGCAAGCCATGCCTTAGCAGTCTTTTGCTTGCTCAACTGGTGCAGAGGATACACTGGCAACCCAAACACTCGCACTGTAGACTCATTTCATTCTCTCCTTAAAAAAGGAGTTCTTTTATTTACTGGGTCCTGCACTTACTATGATTAATGTATTTTCTTCTCTTTAGTGATAAGATATAGACTTATCGTTCAGTGACAGTTGCAATGAAACCATTTTATAAATTAATTTTCAGGTACTATCAGTTTCAGCTGCACCAAAACTCGTGACCTAGAAATCAAGCATTTTTATTCTTTCAAAAGGAAGATACTGCAAAATGATGTTTCTTGATTTCTACTTTTAAAATCAGAGAAAGAGAGATGACTGTTACCCAAATTCCTTGTATGTGTGTAGGATCATAATACACAAGTGTTTCTTTATGTACATAATAAATGTACAACTCCTTCTAATCCTACTAGAGATATATAAAAACAAACTCAGCTGTAATGTTGTTTCAGGGTAAATGACACATCTTTTGTGCAAAATTACACTTGGTCATATGCAGATGTGCTGGCTAGAGTAGGGAAAAACGCTTCTGAGAGCTCCTTTTCTTTTCCTACTGTGTAGACAGCAGCCATAATGTAGCTGTTTGCATTCCCTGAACACATGGAAAGGTCCTCTAGTACTGTGATAATGCTGAAAAAAAGGCAGAAAATCAGATAGCAGATGTAAATGTGCCTGCTACCTCAGGTGTTATCTGACACTGCTTAGGATTAATACATGCTATGTTATTTTTCTAAAGGTACTGCAGGACTGGTGGGTAAAAATGGTATTTTACTAAGCATATGAATATACCATGTTCCATAAGAGCTGAAGCTCTTCCTCCTTTCCATGCTCAGGGGCTAGAGATTTCCTCTCTAAAAATTTCTTTCTTCTGTTTCTCATATGCACCTTTATTAATGTTGTTGGCATAGTACTTCACAATAACAAAAGGCTTTTTTTGTTTATTTGGAAAACCCATTTTACTTCCAGATTAAAGGTTAGAAGTTACTGACCAGCTAAGTCAATGTAGTGAAGTCTCCTATTAGGAGAACCTGAAGTATGCAAGGATTAAACATATTTCTTGTAGATTTTTGGGGGGGGGGGGGGGGGGGGGGGGCACATGGTAATACTAAAAATGTTTGAGGCTGCAAAGATTAAATAAAGGAACATATCAATTTGGAGCCAGTGAATTACATCCAGCTGCGACAGTGAATTAAGAACCGATTAATGGCTAAAGCTTTTCTCCAGTTTGGATGCCGAAGCAAACTCATTAAGCTTTTAGAGTAGCTATAATGTGTGTACTGTGGGAACTGTTCAATGCTATTCAGGAGACTTTAACTGTAAGCTCAGAGCATTTCCCGCAGAGCTTCTGATGCTATTTTCTTTATATAACATGTGTGCCTGAAAATCCAGCCAAAAACAAGCCCTTTGTTTTTCTACTTTGTTGTGGTCTCTCTCAGCTTTACGTTTCTTGAACACAGGTAAATAAACTCATAATCCAGATGGTGCAACAGATGTGAGAGCAGCACTCTGAAATCAACAGACAGTGGGCAATACTTTCCATTTTCTCTTTTAAACGCTAACTAATATGTAATTCGGAATCTCCGGTGTAGTTAGCATCTGCTCCCTTCGGCCAGCCAAAGGTTACAGGTGTTCCTGATGTCATTTCACAGTAAGGCGTGGGCCTGGCTTGTGAGTGAGTGCCCAGGCTCTAATCTTTCCCTACCACCTACCAGTTTTCTCATGCTGGGCCTCCATTTGCTGCATCTTCTGTGTCAGCTCCTGCTCTCTTTGCTGGGCCTGAAGGGCTCGGGCCTTTGCTTCATTGCTAATGCTGTGCTGAATGCTCTCTTTCTCCAATCTGCAAAAAAACCCAACCAAATAAGAAATAAAGAAAAATAAAAACCACATACTGAAGATGATAAATTAAAAAGGCAAAGCAGAATATTAAATTAACAATAACAACAAAAAAAATATCTGGCCATGCTTTTCACCTTCCCCTCCCACTTCAGGTTACACAAACTGACCTTTCTCTTACAATGTCAAACATTCTCCAGTGACTAGTAGAAAACAGATAAAAAATATGATCTATTTCCGGAGCGAAAATTAGCCTTTCAGACAAAAATATGATTTTATTTTTAAAAATTTTAAACATGACTTCTTTTTCATAAGAAAGTTCCCCAACATGCACTTTGCATTGAACAGACTATTTGCATTTTCTTTTAAATGCTATTTATTTAATTCTGCAATGAAGCTTAGGGACCTGACCCTGAGATGGACTGGTTCCCAGTGAACCAGCAGGAGATAAGTCAATGGGAGCGATTGCCACAGTGCTCATAATACAGCTACTCTGAAAGCTTAATGAGTTTTCTTAAGCAACCAAACAAGTTTTAACTATTAATTTATGTAAATAGGAGATGAATGCATCCATTACAATAGCGAAAACTGTTAGCACCACACAGGCCCAGCCCCTTGTGGTTCTTCTCACTGGGGGGTTGTACAGGAAGGTCTAAAGCCCAGTCATATTATCGAAGTAAGCAGGCAAGAGAGCAATTTACTTGACCAGATATGCAAGATGGGGCAATCTACTCCTGAGGCAAAACAAATGCTAGACTACCACACTCCATTGAAGCATTTTATTTAAAGCAAGCCAAGCAATAACAGCATGGAAAATAAAAACCCAAAAAGATATATGCATATAAATTAGAAAAGGTCCTAAACTGCAAATTTGTATCTAGACTTTCCCAAAGGTCGTGAATATTTATCTGGTGCACACTAGGATCCAGATTCAAAATTTCAGTGAGTTCACACATATCAGGATTGATTTCTAGATTTCAAATGACATATATGCACACACTTCTCTACTGAAACTACATTTAATAGCTTGGGATAGGTTTCAATAAAGTCTTATAAATGTGTTTTATTCTAGGGATAATACATATTGCAGGGGACTACAAAACAGAACACGGGCATAGATCATGTAAGGATAAAGCCACATCTCATGTGGTTGCTGCACTTAACCTTTGGACTGGTGCCTAATAACCCATCCGAGATATTGCAATATCTCAGCATGACACACACAATGTTAAATCTTCTCTCTTAAATTTACCCCAAAGCAATACAAATGGTGGGTCACATTACACTAATTCCTGGTCCTGATGTTGCAAGCCCTACCTTAGGCAAAACTCCCTTTGAAATCACAGACAGTTTTTTCTGAGGTAAGACTGAGAATGATTTGACACAGCAAATACGTTTAGATAGCAAGAATATTATAGTGTTAAGGAAACAAAGCACATTTTTCAAGGAAATGTCATACATTGAACTGCACTTTATCATAACATTCTCAGAATTACTTTGTAACCATATTGGAGTTATCCTATGGAGTGATGCTTGCATCATTTCCTAAGTGTAAGCTCCGAATATGGAAAGCATTACTATGAAAAATCCTTCCATATTTGCTGGGAACCAGCCTATTTAAACCCCTTTCCTCCTTTCAAATGTCTTTTTACCTTCAGACAGTTGTCATGAGCACCGGACTGCTCAAAAAAACACACCAGCACCCAATACATCCCCCAAACACTTTCAGCTAAAGAAAGTGGCAGTAGCACAGTATTTTATTTAATAGCGTCTCATGTGAGATGGCTGTGTGCAGTTGGGTGCTGTGCTGTCATCTGGCACACAGCTGGCTGGCTAGCATTCTGCTGGGGGTAGCCTTCAGCATCTATCAAGCTGCACAGCTCAAGCTACCAAGGAAAGCCTGTAAAGGTCCGTTCCTCGTTGCTAGGGTCCCTCCTGTTGACCACATGTTAAGGGGCAAGTTCAAAATAATTGGAGAATCTATTGTCACCAGAAACACTCTCTTGCTAAGGGGATACATCCAAAAAAGCCACTCACCTATGCTACTTACTGTATAGAGCAAACTAGCAGGAGCTCAGAAACCGTGGATGCATGGTGAGTTCCCTATGGCTGATGTGTATATGGGGTGGGTGAAAATAGATTAGTTTATGCAGTGGATAAAAGCTCAACTGTAAGACTAGGAAAACACAGGTAAGTCTTACACAGAAGGGTATCTGACTAGTTTCAATCCTAGCACCTAGAAAATTTTGGGATTAAGACACATTCAGTGCGTCATAAAGAGCAATATCTGATGTGCCTAGAGCTGCTAAGGAACAAAAAAATTTCCTGGAGTCAAAGCTGTCTAAACTGAGTGGCAAGTCTTTCACCCACACCTTGAATTGACACCTTCCCTGCTCTCTAAATTCAATCTCTCTGCCCTCCTACAGAAAATTTCTCCAACACAATTTATATATACAGAGAAAAAAGAAAAAAAACAACAAACAAACAAAAAACCCCATGGCTAAAAGATGCAGAAGGCAGCCCAAGAGGTTTCAGGAGCTACTGGTAACATTCCTGCTACAACCAGCAAATACTGCAGGAGTTTTAGAAGGTTTGACACTGGCTGCTTATTTGCAATAACTCTTAATTGTGAAAGAAGGGGAGCTTGATTTAAGAAAAAGAAAAGCTATGGACTGTAGACAGAAGGAAACAGTTATACCCCTCCAGCATTAGTGTGAAGATATCAGAAGTCTTCTCCTACAAAGACTTCAGAATTTCTCATATTGACTAAAGGAAAGCACAGAGACAATGTAAAGTAAAGCAACAGCAGCCTAATTTTGATGACAGAAGATCTGAATCAGAAATGATAGCTAAAGATTAACTGTAACAGAACTTTTTAAAGCACCATCTATAGTATCAAAAAAAGCAGACAAAGTGATTAAAGTTCAGCAGCCTGTTCTCTGCTAGAATGCAAACACTGAATCAAAATCGGAGACAGTAGCAAAAATTACAGTTCTTTCACACAGTATCCATTGTAAAACACTAAATAAATCCCTATCTGATAATAATTCTGGATTTGACCATAACAGTGATCAGTTCTACTAAAGCAGAAGCATTGAACTCATGGTGACTTTCATTTTTGTGCCATTAAGTCAGAAGCAACCAAGGACTCTTTCACATCGGAGGCAAGCTCAAGCTCTCCTTGAGCCCTGTTCCAAAGCGCAAGTTTTCCACAGTGATTTTAGTTCTAAACACTGATTGTTCTGAGCCTGAGTTACGGCTGTTAAGAGCAGCTTACTTAGTTAACTTGTTCACATATCTCAATGAACTGGATACTGGTTTGCAGTGACTGAAAGCTATGCTTTCTAAATATTCTTGGCCAAAAAAAAAAAAAAAAAAAAGGCACAGTAAACTGTAGCTTATAGCACAGGAAGAAGAACAAAACTGCCATCACTTGCAAACCTTAAGAAAAATCCTTGCTTGAAATTAAGTGAAAATTTACTTTGAGCTCAAAGCTAACATAAAAGTATGCTGGCTGAATTTGAGTCACCAGAATTAATAAAAAAGCCCTTTCCCACCACTAACAAACAAAAACTGGATCACAGCTATATTTTCAATAGAAGACTGCTCTCTGTCAAATGGCTTTGAAGTAAAGAAAAAGGAAGGATGTAAAGACTAGTGATGTGAAAGACATATCTGACATAAATAATAGCTCATCAATTTTTGACTAGAAAAGAACTAGATTGATAAAACTTTGAATGCCACAATGCAGTTCAATAGTCAGTATTTCTGCAAGAGTCTTTTTGCTTTAGTAACAGTAAAAATAGAAAATGAAAAAATACAGGATGAGTCTCAAATGTAGAATTAGGCCTCTGACTGAAGGTTGCCAGTAAGTCTTCTGACAAAGCAACCATAACGTGAAGCAACCATGCTTTCTATATTGACTACTTGATTTTTCCATGAGATCAACATGTGACATTTTGTAAAAAGCTAACGGATCCATTAGTAAGGACTATGAACTTAATTGAACAAATTAAAATACTCTAGCAATTATCTAGAGGTTATCATAACCTTATTTTAGACATCTTCATTTCTTATTAATTATAGTGAAAACTGTAATTATATAATATTTTAGGTTTTCATATATACTTACTTTAAACTGGACTTCATAAATTATTGTAGTAGCTGGCATTTAGTGTTCCAAACATTTGAGGTATCTGAACTAATACAATTGTTGGTCTAAATAATGACCAGTCCTGGAACTCAGCGCCAACACTCATACTTGGGCAGCAAGAGGACCAGTTGAGCCTAACACTGATGGTTTTACTACATGCCTCAGTGGTCAAGCACAGCTCTCTTTCCTAGATAACACATAGCCAAGTGGGTCTGTGAACTACTGCACAACAAATCACCTCAGAACTAGGAAAGCACTCAGCTAAGGGCTCCCTCAGCTCTTCCAGAGGAAACGGGCTTTCTCTCCCAGTATTTTTGAAAACAAATGTGTAGCAGAAGTTTCTCTATACCAAATTGAAAAATAGTTTCGAGAAGTTACCCAAGCACTTAATTCCCAGTACCTTTAACTCAATCTGGCCTGAGGGCCCTCAAATCAATTAGAGCAGTCTTGAAAATAAGACTTGAAAGCCTACCTGAATTAGGAACCCTAAAGATTTTAGCCAATAGCTTTAGGTACAAAGGCTCATCAATGTTTTATTCAGTCTACTTTGCAAACTTTTCATGATATAGATCTAGTGGACTGTCCATTACAAGCAGCTTTGTGAACCACCTTCTTATAGGCTATTTCATATTATTATTTCAGCTACAAGTGTCAAGGGAAGAATGGAAAATCTGAGTATATCCTTGCTCTTCTCTCAGGCTAGAGGGGAAAAAACCAAACCAAACCAGAAACCACACAGCAACATTCATGGCAGAAAAAAAAAATTAAAATCTGAAACAAGAGGTCACAAAATCTACCCCATTCTGTAAGGGGAAATATGAGAAAAACGTTTGCAGTCTCTTACTTTACTATCAGAAAGTATTCAAATACCGCAATGATAAAGGTCATAAAAGAACGTATATAGAATAAGATCATATGTTGGGTCAGAACACTTCACAAATTTCTTCCCTCTGTCCTCCATATGTATCTTCATAAGTATGTCATATACAGAAGGATAAGGGGTCAGGTTTTTTTCAGGTCAGCAGACAAGACTAAAAGTTGGTGTGCAAATAGGAAAAAATACAATTTACCAAGAAGTCATTCTCCCCAGGAATGGTCTTAAATTATTTTCTCTATTAATGTAAAACTCCTAAAACTGCTTTTAGACCTGTCTTTCAATTTAACAGCACTGCAGTATCCTATTCAGCTGTTTATAATGGAGAACGTGTTTAGAGTTTTATGCTATTCAAAGTCTTAGTATTTTCAGACATTTAGGTAAGGAAATACAACACAGTAAGACCCCAAATTCTGCAGGTGAATAAGTAAATGCTGGTTTTAAGTTTAGCTATGATTCAAAATTATTAATTTCCACACCTTTTAAATTAACAGAGCTCTACTGCATGTACCTTGATCATATGTTTGGATCAACTCAATAATAAGATTCAGGGTCACAAGATTTCTCCTTTTTCCTTAAGCCAGGCTTCTAGGAACCTTTTGTTTAGCCTTGTTTTGGTTATCTTCCTTTGAAAGGCCTATGTATTTTCATCTAAGATGTCCTTGTTAATATCTAAGATTGCTATGACTGAGGACATAGCTGGACAATGTTTCCTGGTTTCCTCTTATAAAACACTGTAGACTTTTTTTTTTGCTATCTGATTTTTTGTAATAAAAGTTTTGATTTTTTTTCAGTGCATGTGTAAATCCACCACAGCATGTTCGGACTGGCTGGATCTTACAGCTCTTAGTGCTTTTACAGGGCAGAAGGAAAGGCATGAAATGAATATTCTTATGTCAAAAAATAAAAAAAGATGCACACGTGCATGCTTGTGCAAGAATTATGTAGAAACACCTTTTAAAAGCATCATGATCAGGTCATTCCTTTAAACCTCTCCAAGGAGCTGAAAAATTGCCCTTCCTGTATCCCATTGTGGGAATTACCCACTGAGTTGCTCTTTTTGTCTGTTTCTGGGAGCTGACTGGATGCTGATTCTGGAGCTGGCTGCCAGGTCTTCTCAGCGGAGAGCTCAAGTTTCTGGAAGATGCCCCAGCCAGCACACTGTGTTTGGTGAGCTTTGGTACAATCTACATTTGCATGGGCAAATTTTGCAGACACCTAATTATTAATTTAATTGGTAGAACTGGAGAACTGAGCCATTGTTAAGGATGAGTGTGGTCCTATTCTTGAGAATTGAGGGTTTAAAAAAAACCCAACAACTTAATTTTTATTTTTACAGTGTAAGGTGCCTAGTTACATTAGTTGAGAGATTCCTAAAATAATGAAATGACAGAGTTTTCTTCTCACAACCATGTGAAGCAGAAGCTACTACAAGCAATTAGAAAAGTTATGTGAAGGTCAAGGGTTTAAAAGTGGTAAAAATTTAACCATTCAAATTAATTCAGCTATTTAAATATGGATCTGGAAAGTTACAGAAATAACTTTAAAGTAGAAATACCTTTAAAGTAACCAAACAAAACTTTTTACTACCCTACCTGTGATAAAAGGCTGGAAAAGACAGCTCTGCCAGGCTACTACTACTCCAAAAAGCACCTCAAAAAACAAGAAACCCGTCTGGGGAAGAAAACAAGAAAAGATGAAGCTTTGTCCACATTTCCAACTTTGTCAAGATACTAATTACAATCATATGACAAATTAGCTTAAAACCATTTTCCCCACAATACAAATAATTACCCAACTCTAACCCCATCTCCAGAATACAAATAATGTCAACTTGTTATACCACTTTCTGTTTTTGTCAGAGAATTTCAATTTTGCTGAAATGGAAATCAGTGCATACAACTTTTTTCTTCTCACTGGAATTTTTTTTCAGCTTTCTCTATTTAGAGTGCAGCTACATCATTGGAACCACCTTATAACTTTTATATATATTTGCACTTCATATAATATTAGGATGTCTACAGAAACAATAAAACACTAAATCTAAGACTTCTACTTTGCCCTTCACACCCTACCTGAGGCATCAAGAAGGTATTATACATTAATGGCTGTGCATGAAAAATATTCCTACTCTGTTTTTGAGTACTTACTATACTTGAAAACTACTTCAAAATTACCACTAACTGGATATATTGATGGACATGAGAAAGATGAATAGTTGTAAGGGCATAGGAACTGAAAGACACTGAGTGTTACTCCTATGAAAGTTTATATAATATAAAGAAGCTTGAATATAGCTAACTTGAGTATATGTGTAACTGGTAGTATATTCCATCTCTACTTCTATCTACTAGGTCTATTAACAAAATGAAAGGATTGGATTTCTTACTTTAAATTCAGCATAAAAGAATTTGCAAACACCTAGCCTATAACATGATTTTATTCTTTTGGTGTTATGCCTTCAAGATATATAGAGAAAACTACCAGTTTATGTACTCAATGTAGACAATAACTACTTTTCAATCTGCACAGCTCTCTGTAAAATCAAGTCACAGCTAAATATGATCAGTAACTGCCCTCCATTTCATTGTTAGAGAAGGAAAAAAGTGTCTCTAACAGTAATTAACATCTCATATTAGGTCAAATATACTTAGAACCAAAATCCAATTTTTCTGGCACATCTATAAGCCTTGCCAGCAAGATACGTACCTTGTAAATAAGCACCCATCCTGCAGTGATTATTACTATCAGATTGTGAACTATTTGGCTGACAAGTTCCTATAGAAACAGACAATCAAGTACAGAATAGAAGTTGCATGGGAAGATGCAACATGAGAAGAAGTGGTTTTTGCGAAGTCTTAGTACATAGCCCTAAGCACTTCACAGTACTGTGACCCTTTCTCTGCAATATTCTATCTTGGTTCTACAAGCCACTTTTACAAATGGCTGAATGTTGAAATGTTTGTTTCCCATAGAAGATTTTTACAGACGTTTACTCTGTATACACAAAGTTATTTAAATTATTTTCACTATATTTAAAATAACGGAGTAATTTTCTTGACTTACGGTGATTCTTGAATTTGGCACCAGCAGCCTCTTACTTTAGGACAGACTTATGCCAGTCTAAGGCAACACTGCTAGTGGTTGGCCCTCTTTTCATCCTCTTCTAATTGTCACTCATACAACTTATTCTGCAAGAACAAATGATTCTTTTTCAATCTGATTAACCCCCTGAACCACCTGATCATACAGGTGCCTGTCTTCCAGTATCAGCACAAGCAAGGGCCTGGCAATATGTGGCCAGACATAGCCACTCTAGGGATTTGCCTTTTCAGCAGCAGCATAGGCTCAAACCAGATTCAAACAACTGTGACTCTACTCCAAGGCTCAGCTTGTTAATATAGTAAATACAGCAGTCAGGCTCCTACCACTGAATCAAAAAATGATGCCACTAAATGATGCAGAGACCTGATCTGCTGTGAACTCACTCTGCCAATTTAAATTTGTTCAAAAACCCAATGTTTTTGGTACGTTAACTTTGTACCAGCAAGCTTTATGCTGAATCAGGTATCATCTGTCCTACTGCAGCTGGCATAAAGTCAGCATAAACACTGCATTGCATGCTCTAGCTAATTCAAAAGGAAAGTGACTGTGTGCTCACACCTGATCGGGATCAGATCAGCACAGCTGACTGATCCAGTAGATCAAGATGCACCATGAATGACTGCTGAACAGTCACCTACATTTTTCACAGACATTAGGTTTGGACACAAAACCTGCAGTTAAGCCACCATAGGCCTGATACTTTGAAGTTGTTAACTCTCCCCAACTATTGCTGAAGTTGAGAAGAAGTGAGGAATAGTTCTCTCTGCCTCCAAAGGACCAAGCCTCACATGAGCAGCTTGGGAAGAAGCAGAACAATTTGACAGAACAAAGCATTCTTCAGGATGACAATTTGAAAGACAATATTTGATTTTGAAGGAATTTGATCTAGAGTAAGCTAGACTTCCCCCCCATCCTACAGCAAGATACCACATACTCCAGCAAACTGACAAACTTGTGACCAAAAGCAAGATGAAAAATACTGTGCTAACATTACATTGTACTTTACTGTTGTTGATTTGCTCTAGATATTGCAGAAACATCCCAATAAAAGACACATTTATCCACCCACATATCACAGGAGCTAGATATGAACAGGTGAGTTAAAAAATAAAAATCCAGCCTTATACGCCTTTTATTGTTTTGGTCAGCTGTGGCATAATTTTTGTATTCTGATTGTAACTGTCCGCACATTAGTACTAGAAATAATGGACAGGCAGTGTAACAGTTGAGGGTTTTGGTGTTGTGGGGGTTTTTTTTGGTCAGGTTATAAATCTCTCTTCTTTATGCTGTTAAGAGTATGGGAGAAACATTTCAATAGCAACTTTAAAACGAAACTCACAAATTACTACCATTATGTTAAGTGCTAGATATCCCACTGTGCAGTTTTGCTTTGTGAATTTTTACCTTCTTCCATGCACACTTTTAGCCACTGATCGCACAGCCTTTCAGTGTTTTCTGCCTTTTCCTTTAAATAAACTGGCTCTGGCTCCTTCCATCTGGTTCCCCTTCCGTCAGCAACCCTGCACCTGTTCACACCTCCTCTCCTGTTGGATTCCACTGAACATTTCCTCCTCTGCCAGGGCTATTCTGGCACTCGCAACCTTTCTGTCATTCAATCCATCTGTCAGAAGTGAACTTTGTTTACCGCAAGCTTCTGCTTTCTTCTTCAAGAAGCAAAGCCCCTCAAGGTCATTGTCAAATGAACTGTCGGTGTGGATTTAAATCCACTTCTGCTAACCAGCAGAAGATGAAGTTCTTTACAGTCCTGCATTTGTGAAGATCGGTTTGGGGTATAAGAGAAATAATACAGAAGCAAAAGAATAGATTTTATTCATCATTTGTTAACTCCAGCAGCTAATGTGTTTTTCTTCATATATGTCTATCTGTACCTTCTTGCAAAGACTAGCAGAATCTGAGAAAGATTTGTAGAGCTATGCAAAGAAGTGGAAAAGGCTAATAAAAATATTACAAATAATAAATGAAAGCTTTTGACTCTCATTTTAACACCCTGTTACAAAGATATTGACTAAAAATGCAAAGAGAAAATGGGAACAGCTGAATGAGTAAGTTTACAGTAAAACCTTAAAGCGGCCAACAGCATTCACTGTAAATGATTTCATCTGCAGCATCTTTTTTTTTTTTAAACTTACCTACTGATGTTTCAAATGCAACACTATTTAAGGAGAAAAAGAAATCCTGAATATTTTTTGCTGTTTTCAAGCCTTCTAAAACACATATATGCAATTCTTTGTTAAAATATTGCCTTCCACATTGAGATAAATTGTAAAGATTCTTTGTCAGGGCTGAGACTAAATTCATATTGTCAACAGGATACATTATTTTTAGCAATTCCTGTGCCCATATTTCTTTTCAGGAATACATTCTGATAACCACAAGCTTCTGAATTATTAACTAACCTCCTCAACAGTCTCATTCTTCTAAAATAAGAAATACCTTTCAATTTCACTGCATACCTTGGGTATCCTTTAAAAAAAATAAAAAATCTTTCACCAAGATGAAATACAGTACCAAAAAATAAAATACATATTTTAAGTTTTGTAAACAATTATAATGAACCACCCATTTTATTACCCTTTTACTGAAAATGAATTTAAAGTAAAGCTTTCTGGGAGCAAATCCAGGAGGTAATCCAATCTCATTAGCAGAAATGCAGTTATACTTATGTTAGGTCTGAATTTGACTCTAATAGAAATTGCACTGACAAATACTGCACAAGTTTAGCCGAATAATAACAATAGCAATATATCCCTTATATGGGGATTAGTCCCTGCATTTGCAAGGAGATGTTTTCTGATGCTGTGATCTTCTGTAGGAAACTACGTATGCAGGTGAACAAAAGCACTGGAAATAGAAGAGGAACTCTGGAACAAAAAGAATATGCAGCAGTGTCCCACCTAATTACAGATAAACTTTTATTCCTCAGTTTGATTTAAGCCCTGTAGACAGCAACTGAACAACAAGGAGAAGCTATCAAGAACAGTTGCTCCTATGTCTACAAAAACTGTAGTTTGATACTCAAAGCACCAGGAATGCTGGGGCAACCAACAGTGGCATGCTATTAAGCTTGCCATGCTGCCTGCACAGCCATGGAAAGGAGGTCAGCCCTGTCAAGTCACCGACAGCAGAGGCTGCGCTCATCTGCTCGCTCAGGACAGGCATCTCCCAGCTCACGCTCTGCCCCTGACCAATCACCAGCACAAGGGCATTGAGCAAGGGGATGAGGAGAGCAGCCAGGCAGCCAAAGCTGGCGTGCTCAGGTGATTTTTTTTCTTCCTCCCTCCATCCACCAGCTACCTTCTCCAGAGGTGACAACCTACAGGCTGATGTTCTTCAATGTCAAGTTTGATCAAGTCCCTGGTTGAGGACCCTTTGGGTTCTCTGTTGAATTTTTTGTAGACAAGAGTTTCAGTAGCAGAGTCTTGCACAAAAGAAAAAACAAACAAACAAACCAACAATCGCTGTGACTGCACAAAATAAACAACTTTGAATATACTTTTGAAAGCACAAGGCAGATTTTAAAATTGTTTAAGTTCACAAATACCAAGTGCTGATAGAAAAACCACATTTTAGCTTATTGTAAAAACAAGCTTTCAGATGTACTTGAGAGAAAAGCCCTAGAACAAGTCAAAAATAGAGATAAAAATCAGAACCATTTTCCCAGTAGCAAATTCAGCAAAAAATCCAGCAGCCTTGAATACGTGTCTGAAAGATTTTCATGATTCAAAAAAATAAATCATTATCCTGTTGTCATTAGTCACACAAATAGAAAACCTAATTTGAATGAGATCAAAGTAAATATTTGATACACACGCATAAACTTATTACTATTAGTGCTGAATAATAACTGCTCAAAACAAAGACCTTATAAAGATGTTTGTTTTCTACAGCAGTTAGTCTCTTCTGTATTTCATCTGAATTCACTGCTCGCTCCAAAGCGCTTTAAGTATTGTCACTGCTCCTGAACCACACTCTACATGCAGTAGCAATTTGGCTGCCTCAACAACCTGATGCGATGTATAAAAGATGAAATCATTAGAGAAATTTGATGTGACCAGTTGCAGTTTAAATGCTATGGGGAAAAATTTAGATGAATTTAAGACTAAAATCTGAAAATGTATTACTGCTTTTTCCTTGAGAAATTTATATTGTAGGACAATAAATTGTCAACCATGTTTAAAATCTTTAAAAATGAAAAAAAGGGATTTATAAAGACTTTCACATTCAAAATTAACACAGTATTTTGGATTTATTCTTTACTCCTTCACTTATATTTTCTTTCTTTCCCTTCTAAACTTAATCAGTTGGCCTTTACTTGTTTGTACAATCATCTTAAATATGTTTAAATGATTAAATAGAAAGACATTTAAATAATTGTGTATTATCTTGACACAGAGTATATCAGCTTCGAAATTTCTACAAGGCACTGCCAGAAGACGACAGAGCCGATTTATTTCAAATCATTCAGTATCAGTCTTCATAAAGCAGCATATGGTCTTATCATGGCAGGTAAAATATTTTACCTTCTATAATAACGCAGAGCGGCTAATTTATCTACATGCTATATAATCAGATAAACAATTTCAGCTGCACTATGAAAACCTGTAGGCAAGGGAGAAATTTATCCTTCACCACTTTATTGATTTTTCCACCTATACATTCATATAATTGCTAACAATAGAGGTTATTCTTTCTTCCATCCCTTTCTTCAATTACCTTAAAGCAAGACCTTCTTTTCAGTTGTGGAAATATTTGCAGTTTCTACAGCTGCAGGACAAAGAACTGAGACATTTTCACAGAGTTGTTCAGGGGAAAACGAAGGTAAAAAAAATCTTTGCAAGATTCTATTGCAAGTAAAGCAGAGTGAATGACAACTTTCAAAGCTACCACAATCATTTACTAATGTGCTGCTATACCAAATAAGTCTAATTTTTTTTGACAGCACCAAATTAGATTTATTGCAGAAACTGCTGCATAAATAGCATATGGCTATGTTATACCACCTATTTCAAATCCCTGTAATGTTTCCTCCCCTCCCAGCTCAAAATGAATAATTGAGCCAAGCTATAAACCTTCTGCAGACGAGAGATATACAAGTTTAAAAAGCAGATGCAGGAGATGTAGATTTCTTTGTTGAAATTGTCTAAAAAAGTATCACATATCCCAGTCGAACAAAACTGGGCAGTAATAGGTCAGGTCCCCCTTGCTACACTTCAGGATTTTATTCCCCCCTTTCCTTGATAAAATTTTGTTTTCATTTTTCTTTCAAGCTGACAGTCATCAACACGGGGCATGACCTTGTAATCCTCTCGCACATGACTACGTCTTACTTGCACAAGAAATCCTATTGATCTTTACTTCTTACGTGAGTCAAATTATTCATGTGACTCAAGATCAGAAGGCTCGGACCTCCATTCATTCCTCACAAGCTCTCATTTATGAAGAGGGAAGTGCCTCCTCCGAGCAAAAATAAAACATCAGAAAACTGGTTTCATTCATCGGAGGGGCCCAACCCTGTGGGAAGGCGCCGACCTACAGCTCTCCCCCCTTTCAACAGGAGCAAAGTTTTCTTATAGGTTTGCTGGATCAGTCCCCAGACCCACGTGCTTTTGTATGTCTGTCAGTCGCCAAATTCTGCGCTCAATATGCTGCTACAATAAAATAGGAAAACACGTAACCTTATTACGCGACGGGACCGAGAGCAAAGACGCGCATTTTTGAGGTAGGAGGGGGCACGATACACCTAGGCGGGACACGCTCGGCTCCCAGCAGGCCGCAGCGGGGGCCTGGCGGCCGGTCCACACCTCCCCTCTCCCCCGACCCGGGGCGAGGTCTGCCGCACGCCTCCAAAGTTTGTGCGGTTACCGCACGGAAAAGACGTTGCAAGGTCTTCTCTCCGGCCGACGGGCACACCACTGCACACATCGTGGAAGGCTGCGGCTACCCCGCCGCTTGCCTCTCGGTGGTCAGTCCTCCCAGCTGCCCTATCCGTTACTGTCTGATTAGCTCTGCGAAGGAGCCCCTCCCCGGCCAGCTTTCCCCGCCATCTGTTCCACACGCGATGGCTGCCGCCCAGCAGCCTCGCGCTGCCCTCCTACCTGGCACCCGGCTCCCGGCCTTACCCCAAAGTGCTAACACAGGTTCTCGCTGCTGGCAGAGTCAGGATTTCATTACTACTACTTTGACAAGTGCAGGGTTGTTTGTAATTTCTCTTTTATCCTGATTTTGATTGTACAACCACCTCCCACTGATTCAGTTTGCTTCAGTTTTGTTGCTCACAGATTTTACTCTCCACATTAATCTCCCTCTGGCATGTTACTGCATCTGTTCCCTTTTTTATTATTAATTTTCAAATTCCCACCATTTTTGACAAAAAGGAGGTAATCTACACTCTGCTTCTGCCCATTTCATTTTCTTTAATTTGGAAGATAAGTATGAAAGCGTGCCAAAGAAGTTAATTCTCCGTTAACAGTTTATTTTCTGGCATCCCGATGCCTTTGTATATGAAAAACAGATAGAAATAAATGTTGACTGAATCACAACAACATAGTTGCAACCGTCTCTAAATTTAATGAAAAGTAAACATATGAAGCAGAATCTAAAAAGTTTATTAGTTATCAGAGTTGTTTCATGTTATCACTCCTCCCAGCATTTTAAAATAATGGTTTTGTACAAGATGAGCAGAATATAAAAAAATTAGAAATCAATCACTGCTTACACCTCATTTCTGCTTCTCTCCTCTACCTGCCCCCCTCAATTTAAGTATTATTGGTCCTTTCATCAGTCAGTCAGTCTGGGAACACAAAACATATCTCACTTGTTTAATATTAGTAACAGCATTTCTTTGAATATTGCCTCCTTTCCAGCATAGACGATGGACTTGTTCTGACGTGCTAAAATTCTTGGAAAAAGCATGACCGTAAGTGTGCTGCTAACTAATAGATACTACTAGAAAAAAAACCAATAGATAATACTAGGTACTGTGCAACTCCCTAGAGGCTATGTATAACCACCAAGAAGGTAGTTTACATTTTATCATTTAATAGTATAGCTTAAGTGGGGAAATCAATGTATGAGACATGCTACAATTCTAACAAGGAATGCTGGTGACAACATACAGCTCAACACCAAAGCTTCAGTGACTAAATAATGCCACAAGAACCCAGAGGTGGAGTGATAGATTTAGGCGCTTTATTTATTATGCATGTAATACAAATTAGTGTTAATGGAGTTGTTGAAACTAGCAAGAAGGACCGATGCACAGTAGGAAGACTATAGCACTGCTAAAATCCACTGTACTCCCCAAATGCCACTGTCTTAGATATGTTGTTTTCTAGAGATCACATCATTTTCAAAAATAAGAGAGAAAAGAAATATCACATAAGAGGAAAAAAAATAATCAAGAATTACAACACCCACTGACTCACTGTATTATAAACTTTTATCCTTCAGGAGAGTGACACATGGATTCAGGATAGCTTGGTGGGTCATCTGAACCTGGAAGCAAGGGTTCTTCTACTGTTTTAATAATTTTTCCCCACCTACAATTGACATTCAATACTGCTTGCAATGTCTCCTATAAACAAACAAGAGTAGTAAAAAATTAAACTAAACTAAATCTGCTTCCACTCAATTACATCTCCCAGCAAATTTTAGATGACATTTCAGTCAAAAATATCTTGAGCCATTTACCTATCTCCATGCCTGAGAAAATGAACGATGGCACAGAAAAAGTTCAATTTTGAAATTCAGTGATTCCCTCGCTTCTTAAGATTTATTTAACTGCTTTGGCACATGCAAACAGGAACTACATCCGACTACAACTAAAACAAATACTAACTTCAGATTTGTTTTGAAAAGAAAGAGGAAAGACTTTTTAATGATGATTCTGTTACACAAGCGCAGTGAAAAATTTTATTAAATTTGATGACATGCTAAGATCTGGGCAAGTTGTTGACATCTTGCTTATTTTATGTGATCTTTTCCACTAGCATACTGACATGATTTTTAACAATTATTCTCTCATGAACTAAGAACAATAGATCTGTATGTTTTCTGTGCCCTGAAGAATGGATTCAGATAAGCTTCATTAGCAAAACCCAACCTTGCCAAAGTAACAGAAATTTAACATTGACTTTGGAAGTAATTTTGCAAGATTCTCCTACTACCATAACTAATACAAATAACCACAAAGCTGAAACTAGGGTAAAAAAACCCCAAAAAACCAAGTATGGTCAGTCTCATAGCATGGTGACATCTGCAAAGTTACATGACTGACAATCAAACTACACAGCAAAAGTTCTGTATTTTCCCAGTCATTTGAAGACATACAAATTAGAATTACTAACTAGATTCAATAGCAGGAAATGCATGTTAATAGCAAGAATTTCTAAGCAACATATTGCTCCAGGAAGAAAAGTGACAGGAAAAGGCAATTTTAAACTCTGTGGCAACGGTTTAGAATAGCTAATTGTAACCTTTTTCTTGATTTTTAACAAGTACATTTTGTTAACTTAGAAGCTGTTTAGTTGGTAATCAATCAACAGTGTCTGAAAACTAGGATGCAGCAAAGAAGTAGGACTCCTGGAGAAGAGTGCAGTTCTGCAGAGCACTTTCTTTTTCTCATTAAGACATAGACTGCATGCTCTTTCTCATTTAATCCATTCATATAATATCTACCATCTCATTTTCATACATTAAAATCCAAAGGTCTCGTATTCATTTTATTATTCTATTTATTTACAATATCCAAACTTAGAATCTGTGGATCAGTGAAGAACTTTTCTCCTTAGTAATATACTAATTCATAGAAAATAAAGAATTGTTTCTGTAACTCTCAGCTTCGTCTAATTTTTGCCAGAACAACACAGACAGGTCAAGCAAGGCAACATAAAGACTATCCACAACCATGTAACAGCAGTACAGGCCTCCCTCAAGTCCAGCGATGTGAGAAGACTTGGAGTGGACCAGCTGGTCCTCTCCTGAAAAGAGGGGAATCAGCAAGACGAGGCCAAGGCCAGAATACCCAAGAGATGCACTAAATCAGTGCAATTGCTGCAGCAACCTCCCACAGGAAGGACTCTAGAGCTTAAAATCTGTTTTCCTTGGCAAGTGCCATGGTGAATGAGTCTATAACCCCCATAGGATTGCTATTACCACTACCTTTCAAGTGAGTATTTTCACTGGCACAGCTGCCATTTGAGGTAAAGGGAATAAAGAATGAAAGAAGGCAGACTGTAAGTGAATAAAGTCCACATGTAACAACTATGGATGTACCAATCCATTAAAAACATACTCAGTTCAAAATACAAAACTAATGCCACTAGAGATATATAACTTCTCTACCTTCACTAATACAGAAAACCTGTTCTGGCAGGAATTGATCTAAGAGGGAGAAAAAAAGAGTACAGGCGAAGGAAAAGTTTCATTTCACTAGGGGATCTTTTCCTCTGCAATTTAGGGAAAACAGATGACTATGTGAGAACATCTCTAACTCTGACCTACCAATCTAAGTACATAGGGACAACAGATAACAGTTCAGGAGCAACAAAGCTTTCATCTCTTTTCCCTCCCTTCTTCATCCATGACAGCAACATCATCTAATACATTCCTGGAAAGCAGACAGACACTCCAAAGATAAGCAGGACACAAAAACCTACAGAGAAGAAAGTATTATAGAATTTGGGGAGTATCAAGGAGAAAGATATGAACCTATTTCCCATGCTTCAATGTATACATTTTTCCAACAATTACATGTCAGCATAGAAAACATTTCAGTACTTCAAGAATAGGCCATAACAAGAACACAAAGTATAAAAAATAAAATAAAGATTAGGACATTGCAGAAGAGGAGCTGCATTAGGTCAGACAAAGAAGCCTTGGCAGTTTAGCATCTGTCTCAGAAAGCAGATGTCTGTGAAATTGTATGAGAACAGGGCCAATACAGACCATTACTTGCCCAAAATGTTCCCAGCAATTTGCATCTCAGAAACTTCCCAAGTCAGAGACCATAGACTGAGAAGCTACCTGAATCACTTGTATGTTAGGTATCCAGCTTTAAGTACCCCGCTGTGTAAAAGTAGGTAATAGTCCTCATTTTTACAAGCTGAGTATTTTTCACAAAAAAAAAAAAAAAAAAAAAAAAAAATACTGGCTAGTCAGATTTCCTCCAAGATATCCAGAGCTTTATTGCATATAATCAGCCTTTTGCTAAAAGGAGCGTGGTAAGCCATTTGGTTAACTATCACAACAAATCATTATTAATAAAGTTCTGCTAAATCCAAACTTTAGATATCTTAACAACTCACCCAAAACTTTTTTCAAGTTCATTAACCTCTAGCATATTTTTTCTCTAAATACAGGCTGTTAGAGTGGTACTTTCTTCCATCTGTTAAACAACCGTGCTCTGAATTACACAGAAATGTGGCTGAATAAAAAAATGATTCATTGAATTTAATAGTTTAGATGAGGGTCTATTTTATTTCCATTTACTCAATGGCAGAATTCTCACAAAGCTCAAAGAGTACAAGACTTAGATAAACATGCAGACTTCTGTTAAGTGATAAAAATCTGAGGTTTTTTTTTTCCCCCCATGTAAAATTTAAACTACCTTTACTTTTTTCCTTAAGGACTGAGTAAAAACCGCTAGATTTGTTTCTGGATGTTCACTCTTGGGGGGAGTGGTGCAATAGAACAAAACAAAAGCCACACATACAACCAAAACCCTGCAGTCAGACAATAGCATTTTCTGTGGCCAAAGGAAAAATTCCTGCAGTTACCAAAACTCAAGCTGCAATGAGTAACTGGCATGTTAACCTTCTGGTGTTTTCTAGAGAGGTGTAATGAATGGTACAGAAAACGGCATTGGGAGCTATATCCAAGGTTGGAATAAGTTCAGGCAAAGTTTCTCATCACACACTGTTTGCCTTGTACCATATTTCCACTGAGCAAGTGACTTAAACACCCTCCTCAAATACTTGAGCTTACCTTCTATTCACAGACAGTAATATTACCTTTTGGTTGTTTAATCTTCAACAAAACTTAACACAGTTATGTTCATTTATAAATTCCTGGTCATTCTGATGCAGAAACTTCAGGTTATTAATCTGAGAACTCCTACGCTTAAAGGTGCTGCTGTACACTACAGTCTCAAATGACAATTAAAATATCTTTGTCCTACCAAACACAGCAACAACAAAAAGAATGTAGCTGCACTCTCCCCTGCTCTTCTTCCTGCCCGAAAGCATGCAACCTCATCACCAGAGATGAACATTGCCTTTTCTTCACACTAGTAATTCACCTTCATAAATTACAGTTCATAACTCACTTTGTAGTTCATAACTCACTTATTTAAATCTCCACTTCTAACATGACTGAGGGCTGCCCATGCAGTCAATGACTGCTCAAGTATCTATAACAACTGCAGGGAAGCCTGTGGCAAAAAATTAACAGAATGAAATTGGTACTACAGCATGTAATAGGATAAGGGGTACCTGGTGAGGTGCAGTTGGTGCTCAGATTTACTCAGCAGTTCTGTCAGTTTTAGGCACTCCTCTCTGGCTCCTGTCACATCCTGCTGGGCTTGTTCCAAACGCTGTTTGTTTCCATTCAGCTCTAATCCCAGTTTTTCTATTTTCTTAGAAAATTGTAGAACCAAAGAAAGTATATTTAAGAGATACATTTTAAACAATAAATCTTAATGTCATCAAAACTCCTGAAAAATAATGCACACTTTTGTTTTAGACAAAAGTAGTTTGTTGATAAAAACTGCAAAACAAGCAAATTAAAGTATTTGAAATTACATTCTTGTGAAAAGCCAAAATGCATATCATATTTAAGACATTAATACACAACGTTATTGTCTTCTCGCTGCTTAAGAGATACATGCATTCAATCATATTCTGCTTTTCTCACATGAAGGCTTCCATATTTGTGTCCCGAATTCACTGTGTTAGAAAGCCAGAAGGCAGCAGAACAGCAGTGACCTTCAGAAGCTGCTGGACATAGGATAGCTCTTGTGGTCATTTATTTTGCTTATCTATTACATAAACAATGACACATGGGAATTTAGCTTTGTCATTTTCACATAATATTATGCAAGAGAATAAAGGTAATTTGTGATTTTACCATTATTGAAAATAAGTTATTTATGACTTATAACTGAATCCTAAACATACCAGTTGCTGTTAATCCTGCCATTTTCTTAATATCATTAGTCCTTGTATGTCAACTAAACATAGTAAGTAAATCTAACTTAGTCACTGAGACTATTAATTTATTTTACAAATAACAATAGGCAAATTTGCATGACCAGCATCTTTGATTCCAGAGAAGCATACTGGACTTATGATCTCTAATTGAATCATATTGTCAACTATTTAAACATTTTTCACAAATATTCTCGGAAGGAATACATTTTGCTCTAAGACCCTTTACAGCATACAAGTACCTGTAGGAATACATCTGTAATGTAATACTATACTTTGTCCTAAGGATGTTTTTAAGGAGGCCAGTGGAGTACAGAATAAGCTAACAATGTAACTTGATCATGCAGTAACTATTCCACACTAACTCCCTACATAAATATTTATTCATCGTTGGGGCTGGAGGGAACTTGCATGTTTTTCAGTCAACTAAACTGTGAAAGGTTATTTGTAGTACAGAATAAAATTGTTTATATAAGGAGTTACTGCTGAATAGCTATTATACCTCAAATTCATACCATAACTTATTTTGTGATAGCTCCCTCATATAGACAAGCCTCTGTATCTTCTTTAGTTAATGAAATTATTCATTCAAACATCCTACAAGAACAAATGAATGTAATTGAGTCCCAATATTTGCACTTGAAGCACCTTCATAATTATGTTGTCTCTTTTCCTCCCATGAAAATGTTAACCTAAACCACTTACAGTAAGTTATGATGTTGCAGACAAATACAATCATCTTCATCCAGAAAAAGGTTTAATAATGTTTTTTTAATTTTTAATTTTGCTAATTACTTAACTGTACACTTTTTACTCCCAAAAGCACCCTACAAAGGTTCATGAAGGAAATTTTGATTAAATTTGAATGTCACCTTGCTTTAACACATAGACCATCCACCAAATTAAATCGGTAATTCCAAGTTCAAATACAAAGATAGTGAAACTATCTGCAAAATCAGTAGTAGTCTTCCCTTCTAAAGAATGTAACAACCCATTACACTGCCAGAATATTTTAAGACCAGGTGCGCAAAGGCATTCAGTTACATATGCTTTGCATTTTCACTTATTGCCAGGGACTTTTGGATATTTTAAATAGTACAACAGAAGTCTCAGTGGGTTCTCTACACTCTATTCTTCCTAACAGCAGCAGTTCATTATTTCTCCATTCATAGTAAACAGGGACGTGAGTCCTTCACTGTCTTTAAAAGTTAAAGATAAGGAAGTTGTGCAAGATTCTTAAAATTTGCATTAAGAATACATCCATTCAGCATATCTTTAAAAAAAACCAAACCACAAGTTAATCAAAAAGCATCAACTAAGTATTTGAAAAAGCACAACCACAGCTGAGAACATACTCTCTAGATCACTCCTTCAGGGAAAAGTTTCAAGGAACAGATGGGCCTTACACCATTGCCTCAAGTTAAACAGGCTCAGACAGGTTTTGACACAGACCCACAGAAGGAAGAAAATTTCAAGTGCAAGAACCTCTGGTAAAAATATTCTGCTTCCATCAGCCAGATGTTGAACCTGCAGGGTTGAACCCAAGAATACATCCATAGATTTCAGTTGTCATGAAAGTGCAAAGGGAAATTCTCAGACAATGACTCCATGACAGGATCTTTAAAGATTCGCAGGAGTCTTACAATTTCTATAAAAAGTATCAAGAAAGCAAACATAGGTTACGAAGAACAATTTCACTTCTGCTACTTTCATCAGTAATTCCAAAATTCAGAATCAGCTCCTTTACATACACACACAGGTGTGTGTTTGTGCATGTGTGTAGGTATATATAGATATATATATAAATATACCTTAAAATACCAATAGTCAGAGGTACTCACAGCGTGAGTTATATGAAGAGTAGGAATTCTACACAAGAATTCTGGCAATGACCATGGCAGAAACAGCAGACAACCTTGTGAGAAAAGGATGGCAGAAAAATGCCACCCAAGAGAACATGTTAACAGCAACTCAGAAACCAGAAGCATCTAATCCATGTATATTTAGGGATATCAACTAAATTATTCTTTTTGAAACCCAGAAAACATTAATTGAAAATAATTTGGTAGGAGCCACACATCACCACGCTGAAAACAGATAGCCCATACTCTGAATGCTACATGTTACTTTGGTTTAAAAACTCAGATAATAGTTTGAAACATACGAAGCCTCAGAACTTGAGACTTGTTCATACAATAAAAAACAACCTCTTCTCTCTCTTGCAAACAATAATAGTCTCACATATGTACTCTATCCTGAAATATGTCAAGTCCAGCCCATCACTAGGTCATCACAATAGAACCAGAATTTAAAATACAGAGAAATTACAGAACTAATGAATCTTCTTCAATGTTCCTGCAGGGAACCTTATCAGGCAGCATCTTTCCAAAACTACTCAGACTCAAACTAGTTTTCCCGTTACTTTTCCCATTTTTTGTATTGGGAAGCTGCAAGCAGTTCTGCAGCTGCTATCTGGGCCCCAGTGTAATTGTAGGTAGAGAAACAGAAACAAACCACCAACTGAAGTATTTTGCTGACAACTCTGCTTCTCATGCAGCGTTAATTTGATCCCTCAGTGCCTATCACTTGTGATACAGCTTTTTACAACATGATCAGAGAGTATTTCTTCAAGGTACTTAACTTTTCAATGTATGTGAGAGACAAGAGATGGAGCACAGAACTGCAAAAAGACAGATGACAATCTTGCATTTAAGAAAATCTGAAACAGATTTTCAGTATAACAAGGAACAGAATTATCATAATGTATATGTACAACAAGACTACATTAAGGTTGGAACAGGCAACTTCTGGTGCTTAACTCCACAACTTTAATATTCTTATTACTTCTGCACATAATTTTAAAAGTACTATTTAATCTGTCTTGCTGCAGTTGCCTAAACTCCCAGGAATATCAACAGGCACTTTGCCATTGAAAGATGGCAGGCTAAACCGCAGTAAGAGAAACATCATTAATAAGTTGAAACACATTAACACTATTCAGCACACATATTCAATTCAGTTACAAGAAAGATTTGCTACACAAAAATTAAACCACTGGTGAAATATCACTGCAGTAAAATGTTATTCTGTATCAATTATTCTTTTTTCAGTATTACCACCAACCACCTCTTATAAGTTGTTCACTTCAAAGCATATAGGACCCTTCTTTATTTTTTTCTTGAAACACTTAAAATAAGTGTTTCACTTCTCATTCATTAGTTTATGATGAGTTTACAAATTATCTTCTGCTTTTCAGAATGCATTTTTAGTGAACACACTGGAGATGCTCATTCAGTGACATAAATGTAACTTACTGGAAAACATTAAAGATGATTTCTCAAATGCTGGATCAGATCTTCAAATACCCTCTTCATAAATTATCTGAAATTATCTTCACCTAACAATACTTATGTATGTTGTAAAAACGTGCTGTTTAATTAACTAGACATCTCTTTATCTCTACAAAATCAGATAAAATGAAATAATAATTTCATGCAAAACAAGCCAAATTAAAGATTAAAATAATTGTTTAATTCTTTTCATACCGATGCTCATTCTATTGTATGCAGAAAAATGCAACTTTAGACTCCAAACTAGCAGATGTTTTGCATAGAATTTTAAATAGCAGCAAACTGACAGAAAAGACAAACGCTTTTTTTAAAACAAATGAGAATGATTAAGCAGTGATAAAAGAACTCATACTCTGAAGTAAACGCAAAAACAACTTTGGAAGATTTTTAACAAAATCAAAAATATAATAAAACCAGATTAATCCATAAGTGATTTATGATGTTCAATGTTGTACCAGTATGCTCACACTTCAGGTAAGTAAATACACAATATAACCTGAAAAATAAATTCTGCACTGACTGTACCATTGCACAAATTCTGCAGTAAAATAATTCTGCAGTGGAAAATATTTTTGTGAATTTACAGTACTTTCTTTTTGTTTCATACTTCATTCTCCACCATTATTAAAAGATTAAAGGGGCATAAAATAGAACCAAAAATAGAAGAACAAATATAAAGTTATAAAAAGTGAAATATAATTACTATGGTGGTTGGTATTTGCAGGTACATCCCCAAAAGGCAATCAACATCTATAAACACATACACTTCAAATTAATACACAGTAAAATTTTACAGGCCCTGATGCTCATTTACTAAAGTAGCCCTTCAAATGAGATCAATGATATAGCCTCAGTCTTGTGCACTAATTAAGGTCTAAGAGGTACCACCAATATAGCCATTCACATACACTTAAATATTTTTTATAACAGTGACAGGAAATTTTTGCACTGTTTAACACTGATCCCAATCCATATTGCCTTCTTTACTTGTTAATATACTAATTAATCAGTAACAGAACAATCATATCCTACTATAACCCTATTTAAAAAAAAATATTTATTATTTTTTAATATAAAAAACCCCCAACAAAACATGACTGTTTCTGAAGCAAGATTGAGGTATTTTACTTGGAGGAAAGATGGCTATCAGTCCATATGCAGCAGGGGTCACTTGCAGTCATTTCTATCCCAATCCTGATATCAA
This sequence comes from Strix uralensis, assembly GCF_047716275.1. NCBI lineage: Eukaryota > Metazoa > Chordata > Aves > Strigiformes > Strigidae > Strix > Strix uralensis. The sequence goes on along the minus strand of NC_133974.1, from coordinate 88,582,132 downwards.
TCAAGCAACTCTAGGTTCTGAGTAGTCTCTAAACCTCAGACCTCCCAGGCATGGCCATCTGACATAGCACATTGCACCTGAAGAACTATCCAACTTTGTAAAGAGAGTTAGGGCCATCACGAGGTTAACCCCCGCCACGTTCCAACAATGTTTTTCTCCCTTTTGCACTCTATATGAATCACTGCTGCTTCCCATTCAAATCTGAATGAGGATACAAAGCAGTTCTGAAAACTAAATTAGGTTTTAAAGGGGAAACCTCCTTTCTGGAAGTAGATTTCTTATAAAGCTGTGAGAATATACAAATAAATAGTAAGAAATACAATGTACACAAAGCTTAAAAGAGTCCACAAAGACCACCTCTTTCCAACAGGTCAATTCACAAAAAACATAAGACAACCGCAAATTCTATAAACCACTTAGCCCAAGACAGAATTCTGTAAACCTTTCATGACATAAAAGCCAACTAACATGAGCAGAAACACAAGAAGTAACCCCAATAAACACACACGGTTCCTTTGAAAGGTTTTCCCTTATGGCTGGCTCACTAATCAGTTGACCTCTAAAGACCAGAGGGACAAGCAAAGACATAACCTAGATAAGCAGTGCAGGCTGTAATTTATTGTAAGGCTACTATTCTAGCCTGATCTGGTAGGACTCTTGAATTCCTCAGAGAGAACTAATTTTGTGACCACTTTGTCACTTGTACTGCAAAGTTGTAATGGCACCTGGCAGTACTCTGGCACCCCATGTGCTCCACTTTTAGTGAAGCCTCAAGATGAGAGCCACTACCTAAGCAAAGGTCCAAAAAGATTGAGAATTAATAGACACAGGATGCTGCAGTTTGTTAGGAAGAGCAGGGGTGCTGGAAGAACTTCCTGGGAATAGCATGGAGGGGGGATGTTCTTAAATACATCTTTAAATCCCATTGAAGGAAACTTTCTACCTGTAATTGTTAGTTGGGGCAAGAAAAGATTCATGTTGCTAAGTGTGTATTTATGAATACACGCACACAGAATTTTTTAATTAAGCAATAATCTTAGGTGTCTGTCCTTGTGCAAACTCTCGAAGAGCAACATGGCCCCTGGATACTGTGGATAAATACCCTGGGAAACACAGAAGAGTGAATGGCTGAAACATGTTATACAAGGATTTTACCTCATTATTTCTCTGAAAATATTTGCTTTCAATTTGTGAAAATATTTGAACTGCAATACTATTTAAGGAACAAAACTTCCAAACCCATAGAGATTACTACAGTCACATTTTAACAGACAACACTGCTGTACTAGAGATTAGCTCAGCAGCCACCAGCAGAGATAAGAAAGTGATTTTGTTTCACAGTGGAACACATTTTTTTTTTTTTTTAATGGATTGCACTGGGTGGGGGGGAAATGGGGACAGGGGGAAATGCGGTGGTACAAAATAGATGGTTTCCTTGCTGATAAAGGAGTTTCAGAAAAAGAAGGATGGATAGAGGAAAAAAAAAGGAAGGGGAAGATTACTCCTACTTCATTATTGAGAAACAGGAGAGAACAAAACTTACTCCTTTTATACTTTCCAACACATATTTCAGACTACTGATGTGGGATTGGCTCTTTTTTCCTGGACAGCACTAAGGAATAGCTGGAAATAAAACCTATACAGTAACAACTGACAAGTGATAGTCAGGGACTTTTACACTCTTTTTCTTCTGATTGTTGGCACAATGACTATTGATAAAGCAACCATTTTTCTAGTCTAAGAAGAAAAAAAAAAACAGAAAACAAGCATTTCTTTAAATATAATGCATATATGCACTATACTAAGAGCTATGCAATTCTTTTGCTACTTTGAATAATGTTTAATGAACATAAATGATTTTCTCTTTTCATATACTAATGGGGTGACATCACACTGGATGACAGAACATGGGCCAACTACACCTATGAACAACAAAACCCTGATTACCAACTGGGTCATTCCTTGTAGCAGGCAAGCTGCTTAGGGGAAGCAGAACAGTACAAAAAATGAAGACCAGTCATTACAGAAAATTCTACTACTGGCAATCCCAGTCCCAGGGACTTTTCTTATAGAAACATAACAAAGAAGTTAATGAAGGCTGCTCATACTACTGATCTTTGAGGAATGGATGGCTGGCAGAGGAAAGCAATGCCAGAGCAGAGAAGCAGTAGCCATATCATAATTGTAATTAAACATTTATTTTGTTACATATTGCAGGGTCATAGATCAATATTTTTCCTCAAAATTCTTGAGATGAGCTTGTAAGTTCAGTTATTAAAAAGAATGATGTTCCTCCTGAACAGGTCAGAGAATTCATATCAAAGCAAGGCATAAAGTACTATGATTTTACTCCCTGCTTATTTACACATTTTCAAATCAGTGCATTGAATGCCCCAAACTGAAAATGATACATTAAAAAGAGTTCAGTTACAGCAAAAGTTATCACATTTTCTTAATGCTTTCTTGTCTGAAAGCAATTTGGTTTTGCTACTTTTAAGGCCTTTATACTCAAGGTCAGACCGGGTAAGAAAATTTCATGCTAAGAGTTTCAAGCTGCCTGCTACGTTTTGTGTTTCTCCTCCCTGCCAAACAGTATCCAAGCATGTTTACTGATTTAACAGAATCTCTTTTCAAAATAGAACTTCCAGAGCATCTTTTTAACTAATGAGGTCAAAAAAACTTAGGTATAGGACTGTTACAAGAACACACCATAACACATAATCCTAACCCATCTTCACTAGCACTATTAAAACTTGCAAGTTTCAAAACATCTGGTGATATCCTGAATGTCCCAGCTTGTGAAAAATCCAGTATTTTAAACCCTGATTTATGGAAGCCTGATACTTATTCATAAAAAGACGTTTCAATGAAGCAGTGTCTTCAGAGGGTTTGATTGGTCTTGCATTGGACACTCTGCAGCATTTCCAGGATATATACCCAAACTCTTGGCCTGCATTATTTCTGATGAAGACAGAGTCAGTAATCTCTCCGTTTATGATGTCTAAATTAGGTTACTATAAATCACAGATTTATGACAAATGAGATAAACATTCCCAAAATACCTTTTGGCAAAATGCTTTTGGACTGCAATTTTGCCAGATTTTTATTTGTCTGCAAAATTGTCAGTCTATAGTGTACAGAGACATCATTTAGGTTCTGTCATACTACCCAAAAATGCTCTGCTGTGTAGCTCTTTCCATTTGTATAGGTTGTGCATACCAGTGACTCTCCCAACTTCTTTTTATTTGAGCTCATGAACTTCCATACAGGCAACCCTTAAAAATCTAATGGCTTTTGGTATAATATTTCTGGAGCTTTTCATTCTGTAACCTACAAGGTAGGGAATTCTGTAATCCCTCACTTCAAACTATGTTTGCCCAATTTCAAAAACAGTATTAAAAGAATGGCTTTTTACAGGTTAAGATTACCGGATTGGATTTATTTCACAAGTAAACACAAAGTATTTATCTGATTCCTCAAAACATGGTAAAATAAAATTTAAAAACTTCAGTTAGTTTCTGAAGTTGGATTTAACATGTCATCCTATCGCTTTATTACAAGCAGACCACAACTCCCAGTGGTGCAATGCTACCGGTAAGAACTATCTAATAAAGATGATACCCAAATTGGCTGGGACTGCATAAACCAATACTACACAAAACTGTTTTCACTTCTGTATGCTGAAGCTTGCAAGATTTTATAAATCAAATAAAAATTATTTACAGACAAACAGAAAGAAAATGATTAACAGTGTACTTCATTTTTATTTTTATAATGCAGAGCAGAAAAGAGCAAGTGATGCTAATCTGAGGAAACGATTTCATAGTGTGTCAGACGTATGATTTCTATTAGAAATGCACAAATTATGCCACGCAGTGCTTCCAAATTCACAGAAAAAGTATTATAAAAGTGAAGTCCTGCTGTGTCAAATATGCCACACAATTTTTGTTCTGATAACAGCTATTTAGGTTAGGGCGTGACTTTTCTCCAATATAGCTGTGCTAGTACAACCCCTAGTGTGGACACAGTTTACTGCCATGAAAGCATTATACTCATATAACTTATAAAGCTTGTGAACGAAAAGTATTAAGTAAGGCACTGTTATTTCAGCACAGCTACATCCACAATGGGAGGGCTGAGAGAGAAAAAGAGAGGGCAGTAGGTTAGGCTACTTTACAACATACTGGGCCAGATGAACAGATGCAGTTTTTGTATAGAGAAACTGTGTGGTATATGCCTTTCCCCCTCTCCCTCCATAATCCTAATGTTAATCAGGATCATGATGGATAATATTACAAAACTCTTATTCAATTTAAATGGTAATGTTGCTCATTGCTTCTTCATTTTTATTTTAAGAAATATTCATGTCAGATATTAAAAACAGATAGTCACACCAAGGTGCCAATATTTGTTATTGTCCTGAGTAATAAAAAAGAGATATTTGAATAAAATACGACCAAAGATACATCCTCCCTTTAATTTTCCTAAATGATACAAGTTCAGTTTTGAAGAACTTTCTAAATATCAGTGTATGATAAAAACATATCTGTATTTACCTACACATATGTATCTGATGATCCTAAATTGTACATGTGGGGATTTCTGCCTCTTCTGACACACCTGAATAACTTTAATCCCTTTTTAAAAGTCATTACATATAAACTAAAATACATCTTCAAAACTAAAATTTATCTGCAGCACAATTAAAAATACAATCATACCTCAAGAAACAGTAAACTCACTTTCAGTATATCAAAAGACAACCGGAAACATGATTCTTTGCTTTTAAAACAGAAAAATGCACCATTTAATATTGAATCGCATGAAAACACTAATACATTATTGTCTATTTTTAAAGAATAAATATGTATTTATTATGAACAGATGGTGGCCAAGGAAGGTATCAACTGTCTCTTAGCCAGAAGGTCAGGTCATGGCTGAGAGACCAAAGAACAATTACTGTTTGCTATTCAGTACCATATAGGATGAAACAGTTTAGGTTTTTCTTTAAATACAAAGCTAGATGCGATTACGCTGTTTTCGTTTAATTTAAATTAAATAATTTGCAATGACTTATTAACATTTGTTAAAATTTGATTTTAAAAAAACAAACTAAAACAACAAAACAAAATCCCAAAATGTGTACACACTCTTTTTGGTTGCCTTTTAACATGTTAAATAATATTAGGACCTTTACAGAACTTTCTTGGTTACGAGAACCACAGCTATAAAACAGCTGCTAGATACTGAGCCTGAGAATTTCAAAATAGTTTGTTTTCATTTTTTTGAGGAACCAACAATCATATTTGAACAATATAATTACTTTACATAATTACTGAATTACTCTAATAATCTTCGCTGATAGGAACTCCTCCTCCCATCACTTCACTTTAATTATATCAAATTATAAATCATCACATTTCAGTGTATTCATTCCCACACTGAATAAAGTACCAGTATGTCGATACATGAGGTTAAAATATTTTGTTAAATTTTGCAATTTGTTCAAAAGGCAATCCTGAAGCAAGTTGGAGAACAGGATTTAAAATCCAAGATACTTCTTCAAATATCTTATTAAACACATCCTGTTTTATTTGTATGCCAAGATTATGCCAACTCTCTTATCTGTGATATCTGTCAAGACACAGACGACAAGCCTGTTTTTTGTTTTTCAAAGTGTCCTTAGGCCTAAAGGATGCAGGAGTGAAAAAAAAAAAAAAAAAAAAACAACAAAGCCAACCCTGAAAATTTAATGCTTTAAGGCCCCTTTTTTTCTGCACTGTATGATTTTCCATACATATTGAAGAGTTATTTTATCTAATAAGCTTCTCTTTCGGATTTTACATATCTTTTGATTATAATTGGAATTAATATTGCTTCCAGCCTAAGCTTGTACTTTATTAAGTTAATAAACTTACTGTTCTACATGAAGATTTTTGGGAACTGGTAAATAAAAATATAATTTTAGAAATACTTAATTTTTTCCCTACATATATTCTTACACAGGGACTGATTTGTTCACTTATTTACAAGGAAAAGAATGATTTAAAACCTGTTGGACTGGCTGCTCTAATAAGAAAATGCATTTAAAAAAATTATCCTCATGTGCATCTAATACATCTGTGTATTCAGAAGACATCCATTCTCATGTGCAAATCACAACTTATGAAGGAATAACTGGAAGTTTGAATACCTAGAGAAAAACGGATAGAACCTCAACAAAAAGGGCACTTCAAAAGATGCAGATTACACCTGTTCAAGCTGTTTGCCAAGTATGTTGCAGGTTACTCTAATCTCTAATAATCTTTCTTACTGCATGGAATGTTTTCTCACAGACTACCTGTAAGGCATATACTGGTTTTTGTATTATTATAAAACACAGTTTTAGATAATCAACAGTTAATGCCTAGTGGAATTTTTATATAGTTATTTTCTCTAGAAGGTTATTTTTTGGATGTTGGTTTTTTTTTTGTTGTTGATTTGTTTTTGTTTTTTTAAACTTTTCTATGAATCCCAGCATTCATTAACCTGGAATCTTTAAAGAAACTGGAAGAGAAATGATTTTCATTTTTGGTATCATTAGGTTATACTCAGAGTCTTTATTGTTTTGTCAGGCTGCATGTATACGTAATTATGTGTGGATTTATTTGTGAGAAAAAGTGTATAAACATATGTATACAGTACACACAATTTAAGAACGTTGTAAGAATACATATGATAGAGTAATTCCATATGAAAGCATGGGATGACTATTATGTAAAACTGAACATACTAGGGCTGAAAACAAGAATAAGATAACTAAGAGGTATTTATTTAACAGTAATAGCTGGCTTGTTGCCATTAATTTAGAAACCATTTAACAGTAATAAATGACCACTATTAGAAAAACGAATCATTCCAGCTTCCGAAATAACCCTACTTAGGCTTCTAATAACTGCAAAGTTAGAGCAGTATTATCTCTTACCTGGTCCTTAATTTCAAGCTCCCTTATAGTTTTTGTTCTGTACTCTCTGAGCTCCTTTTCTGCCTCATCCTTCTTCATTTTGGTTTGATTCAACTGATAGCGCATTTCTCCACACACCTGTTAGATTATACAGACAACATGATCTGTAGCTTGAAGAATCCATAGCCCAGGGTTTGCAATTAAATCTTTTGGTGCCCTCTAGAGGTCATTTAAATGCAACATATTTTAATTTACAGATATTTTAAGACTACATATGGTAAATGTTTTTATATAAAAAGGTGGATCTGAATTCTCTATATAGTCATTAACTTTGAAATATGCAGTGCTTTCTAGATTCAATTATATTTGGATCAAGATTTTGCTAAGTATAAATATTTATGTTGTAAATATATGTGCTACTAAATACAGTTAAACTACAGTTGCTGGTTTTATATTCTTCTCCCATGCTCTCTAAAATCCCATGAAAGTCTATGTCAACACTTTCAAAACCTAGAAGTAAAGGATCTATCACACTCCTATATAAGGGCATAGTTTATCTTGCCAATTTTCCACTGTTAAGGAAGAAAATGTTTAAATGTTAATACGATAATTTTCAAAGTTAGATCAGAGCATTACAGACTTACTACAAACTGAAGATAAATTCTTTAAAAACAATGCCTAATTCAAATATATGCATGGGCCAGAAGAAAGAGATCAAAGCAACATTTAAAGAAATCTAGTATCCCTTCCACAAAGGCAACAATTATTCTCTGCTGTTGGGATGTTCCTTGTATTACCTCCTCATTCCTTTCCACCTGAAGGCAGCTCAACTTCAGAGGGTCTGGGGAGGGGTTAGGGGAAAGAAAGAGAAAGGAAAATAAAACCCACACCAATCCCTCCCACATAACTTCACCACTGCTGTGCAGGGATGTTATTCTCCCATTTCCCAATCTATGATTTTTAAAGGATTCTATTTGATTTTATCTGTTAGGAATGGAGGATGGTGGACAAGCTGTCCCCTTTTTGTCCTTATCCTGTGTGATCACCTCCAATTTGTGCCTGCTCATTTCACCTTAATAAACCAAACAAATACATGCATTCTCTAGTGAGAACACAAATACGTTTACTCACAGTTACTCTTAGAGAACTTTCTCTCCAACTCACTCTGCTTCCCTGCCCCACTTAACAGTCTTTCACAAGACTTGCTTCCTAAATGTGCACACTTTTAATTTGCTCCTACAGTCCTCTGTGCTTCATAACAATCTCCTCACACACATTCGACAACCCAAATTAATTTCTATTTTTCAGTCTCATACCTCTTCTCATTTTCACTACTTCCCCCCCCCCTTTTAAAAAAAGGTAGAGTAAAAGCAAATATGCATACTGCAATCAAATCACCTTAGGAAAAAGCAAAACCAATTGTCATAACTTTAAGAAGCAGCGTCACTTAGAAATTCAAAGGACAGCTTGTGAATGTAGTCCTGTTGCAAATAACACAAGATAGCAAATGCTCTGAAGAATGGCAAAGTTCTAAAACATTTTTTTTTAAATACCGAAATATCATATGCAACTAAAAAATCCTAAAATGCAACTGCATAGATTGCCAACCCTGTCTTTCTACCTCCTCCTTCCTTTATGTGAAGGATGTAACAAGTGCGGTATGTCACTTCCTCCAGGCAAAATAAAAAAGATACAGCCATTCTCGCCTTCAGCTCCCACATTCATCGTACAAAGTGAATAACGCAGAAAAATCAGCAGATGGTGCTGTCCTAATAATGGATTTTTCAGTCTCCTCGTAGTTCAGAATGAAGGAGAAGGGTTCTCACTCCAAACCTTTTTCGCTTGACTTCTGCTGCATGCAGAAAAAAATATTTCAAATAAAACTCAAAAGGAAAAACATTGCTATTTGTTGTTTTTAATAACGGCAAACTGAGTTTGGAAACAAGAAGTCAGACTCATGAGCAGACATAGATGTCACTTAACATAGCCAACGAAAAAAGGTCAGGTGATGCACACAGTCCCGACAGCTCAATGATCAGGACGTTCCTCCAGGGTGTTTGACCTCTCAATTCAGAACAGGGGTACAAATGCAGTTTTCCAATCTCTAAGGACAGTGCAATAAAAACACAGGATAGACTACTGTAAGGTGGCCACCTATTCAACTTTGTATTGATTAACATTAATGGAAGAAGAGTCAGGAACCACAGTGCCACTCTCCTGAGAGATTGCTTCAAATCGGTAGGCTATAAAATTGTTCTTCCCAGACCAATGGATATTTATACATACTACCTCGCTACTCCCTTCCCCAGCCCTGTAAATGGTGCTAGTCATCTGTGAACCCAGTCTGAAAAACCAAGTGTGTTGCAGAAATGGTAAATCAAACCATTCTGACATTCTTAAAATGCTCCCCCAATTGTCTTTCAGCTGAAATTGAATTAATTTTTCTAGTAAGTCTGGATTACTTTCTGCTGTAAATTTTCTGTAATACTTTCACTTATTTCTACCAGTAGGGGCAGCAGAGGAAGACAGGAATTGTTGAAAATCTCTCCAAGAATTAATTGCTCGCCAAAACCTTGCAATTAACGACAGGGGAGGTAGGATTGTCCCAAGAATTACTGGTAAGGTATATAGATATTTCAAGAGGCTGTAACAAATTTGAATTCTCCAATTTCTATTCTATAGAAATTTAGCATCCCCTCATCTTCATGAAGGTGAAGTTGCTGCTTTAACAAGTGAATGATGAAACTAAGCTAATAAAAATAATCACTTCAACAATGTGTCATTTCCCAGCATAAATTTTGGGTGACAGTAGTTTTTTCTTTCTCATGTTATGACCCACATTAAGGCTCTAACAGATTGAGAAATGTCCAAAATAAAGCACCCAGAAGTGATACACATACATAGGTAGACTGAACTGAAAGATCTCTTTGTAAAAGGCATACCATCAATATTAATGAATAAAGCACTACACCACATACAAATTCCACAGCAAAGTACTTGAAAAACAGTGATTTGATACAGCTCCCTTTATTTTAGCACCGCATGTCCCAGAGGTAACAATTACAGGACAGGGTTGAATACTATGTTGTCTCATTCACACCAAATGCGATTTTTAATGGAACACTGGATTGCAGTTGCAAACAGTGATCTGCATATTCTGCAAGGTAGAAGGTTAGCGTTCGCATCAAAGGGTGACTTGGCAGATTGAAAAAGTTATCTTTTTACTTGTAAAACTGTGCCTCTGGGATATTCAAATAATGTTTACATTTATCACATGTTCTTTACCAATACAGAGGAAAATGCAGAAAGAAAAAAATTCTCATCTTTCAGGTCACAATGATAAGGAAAACCAAGCTCAATACTCATTTATAAATGCGCTTACCTTATTCATCTCCACTTCATGAGACGCAAGCTGATGTTGTGATTCTTCTAACTGGTTAACTAGAGAGTTCTTTTCCCTTGTAATTCTTTCTACCTGAGCCTCCAACATGGCCACATTCTCAGACATGGCTGTCACCTGCAAAAAGCCCAAGAACAATGTAATGATGTGATCTAAATCTTGTGGGACTTTCTCCTTGAAAGCAGCTTTATGTAGCTAAAATTCATAGCATTAAAAATAGAATAAATATATAATAGAATAATATATTTATATATACACACAATAACATATATAATAAAATATAACAGAATATGGGTAAATTTTAACAATAGGTTCATTATCTTGAATTATTTTATCATACAGTAGTTTATTTGAAATTTTTAATCAACCAGACTAGTCTCCAGGACTTGTTAGTATGGACAAAGTGTCAGAAGCAGTGGTTGCCTTAGTCTTGCAGCTGTAAGAGTACTATGTAGCACCTTCTTATCCATCCTCATGTAGATTGATTTAAACCAAATCATGTTTCCCCAGCTAAAGAAAACTGTCATTGCAACCACAGATCTTAGACTAGTTTTCAAGTTCAGAAAACATTTCAGCACTATAGATCAAAGCATCATGTTGTACAAAAACCATATAGAAACAGTATGGTAAAAATTCTAATGTAATTCAGATCAAATGCTGCTGAATGGTAAAAATGTAACAATAAAACAGATACAGTGACCCTTCAGCTATTTAGCCCTGAAGCTTACTAATATAAGTGGAAATAATGGTGTCTGACAGTTCTAGGTTAACCTACAGGAATTCAAAGCCAAACCTAGAGGATTATATATTCATAACTATTTTTCACTTATTATACATCCACCTGACTTATGTATCATGTCAATTCTCCCCTTCAAACAAATCACTTCATAAAGGAAGCAATAAAATATTCATATGGAGGTTGACTTGATGCACAGTATACCATTTTTACCATCTCATAATCCTGAAGCATAAAAGTAGTTAATCATACGTAGGCATAAATTGTGCCTATAGATCATAGATTACTACAAACTCATCCCATATGCTTTAACTACCAAGCATGACATCATCATAATGTCGTTATATGTTGTTTAATGTATTCTACCAAAATGTTTAATGTATTCTACCAAAAAAAAAAAAGTATGAAATGTTTGTCTAATAGGGTGTGTTTTGGAGCGCATACCCTGCTCTAAAGCAAATCTGTAACCAAACAACTAAATGCATGAGTGATAAATTCCAATAAATAGCAAGGACTCAAACATAGAATTGCTTAATAATGTCTCATTGTCTCCAGTGTAAGGTTAATTTTTTTAATTTCAGTTTCCCTGGCAACAGATTTCTGCTGATCACTTACAACAGTTCACTTTCTTAAATATCACTTAGCCGCTATCACTGTGCTTAATTCCTGTTTTACTATCTGGAACTGGAGTCAAAGGCTTTGACTTCCTGTAGCAGCTCCAGAACATTATTCCACCATCTCATAATACCAGAAATACAACCATGTCACCTTGGTTCCCTGTTTATGTTAGCAGCTTTCCAATCATTTCACAAGCAACACCACTACTAGAGTACCTCTTCTTTTTTAAACACTTAGTTTATACTGTTCAGTCTGTGCTCTCCAGATTTTATAAACTGCATGGCTTATTTCTAAAAAGGGCCTAAAAATACAGAAAAAGCCTGCAATCAAAAGAGAAATTCACTACATTGTTTCCAAACCTGGTTGAAGAGGTTGCACAGCAAACAAGCATGAAAATGACTAATTTATGGAGCATTTCTCTCTCTGCTCTTCTTCCCATTTCTTTCTCCAGTCACCTTAGAAGTGCCTCCTCTGTCATGTCTCATAGGCTTATTGCTGTTAGCAAGGTTAACAGGTTTCCTCTGTAGATTGCATTGGCAGAAAACCCTTATGCTTTATACTCAAATTATACTAGCATCTAGAAGTCTAAAACAAGGTTATGAAGGCTCTGTTGCAATGGTCACAGTATTGATGATGAGACAGATTCTGTCTTAGAGAGTTTATAAACATCAGTGAGAAAAGTGATTCCAACACATTTCTGCAGGTGGGCAAATGAAGCATATGATAAGACCACTTTGAAGAATAACATATTATAATGCAATTACAATATTGTAACATTAACATATATGTATATGTAAGCATAAAGTAGCAAAACCCCCTAAATTTGACATGTGTTAACTTCTGAATGCTTGATTTGGCAACCTAAATAATAATCTTTATAAGAAGCTAGGTACAAACCTTGCATCACATATTACTTAACGCTTTCCTACTTTGACAAAGTGCATTAGAAACTATTATGCAAACTAAAATAAAGTGCATAACATCAACAACTTAATATGTATCTAGTGATATAGCATAAAAGCCAGTTATTCAGACTCAAAGGATTGCTTATCTACCACTGCTTTAAAGCAATGGTGGAAGTGATTTACTGAGCTCTCAAATCCAAAACTGAAACAAAATGAAAGACAAGCAAACAGAAAGTTTAAAGAGGACAATATGCTTGTCGTAATCCTCAAATAGAAAAAAAAACAACTCATACCATTGCTGCCAAGCCCTCCCTTTCCTTCTTCATTTCTTCCCGCAGTGCTGCTTTTTCATCAGTCCTCTTATTTAGCTGGGCAGCTAACTCCCTTTCAAGACGATTCTTCTGCCGTTCCATCTCACTTTTCAGTTGCTCACACTGGACTAGAGCCTAGAAAAAAACTATTTTTTTAAGTGGAAGAAACCTAACATTTTAAACAAACATGGTATTTATCTAATGCCTTCAGAGAAACCAATTTGCTATTAGAAAGGACTTTTTTGGTTTTTTAACCTAGTTATTATGATGTTTATACATACCCTGCTGTGTTAACATCTAGAATAGGACTAACAAATTGAAAACGGATGTATATGTTTGTATGTATATACATGCCCTACTGTAATTTAGAAATCTAATTGCTTCTAGGAGTCATGGCAAAGATGGAAGTATTTTTCAAAGTATATTTTCCAAATAAGCATCTGTTCTTCTAAAACTAAGATGATTATTTGCTTTGCATTTAAAATTCCTGAATGTACATCACTAGAATCACCCTTCAGTATTTGACTCCTTGTAAACACTGTGGTTACTGTCTAACTGCATAGCTGAAGGAAAAAACAAACAAGTAATGTATGCACTTCCACTTGTGTGAAGTGAATTATTGAGTGCAGAAGGCTAAGAAACAACCTGAAAAGTAAACAAATATACAAAGAAACAATTATTTTTATTTTTTATTTTTTTTTAGCTTCAGGTTTGTCAAATAAAGACTAATTCTACTGAAAATTCATAAATGTCCTGCTTAATTTGAAGTGCTAAAACACAGGTCATAGATGTGTTTTCTATCAAAATAGGAGAAACATCAGTTCATATTCAAGAAGCACAGTAGAAACTATCTTCTAAAAAAGCTAGGAAAAAAAAGAGCTATAAAAAAATATGCTGATGTATCCCTGCCAAAGGGACAGGAGTTGACTGTTATGTCAGTTTAAATCAGAAATACACTACTCCATTAAAAGCGAATCGAAGTATTCAAAGCACCCTAAAGGCAGCTTGTTAGCCCACGAGTAAACCAGATTTCATTTCATTGTGTCACTGATATTCAGCATATCCTATTTCAAGGAAGCTAAAGTAACCTCCTTTTAGGAATCCTACCTTATTACCCTTTATTTTCAAATTAGTTTTTTTTAACTGCTCATTTTTCTTTTGCTCAAAGCCAATCCCCTATATGCAATTTCCTTAGTGTTGGGTTGTTCATAAGGGAACCAAATTAAACCATAATTTTTAAAGAATGCTCTAACAGTCTCCATTAGGTTAATGTCAGTTCTGCAGGATCCTCTTCAAGGTCTCTTTCCCATGACAAGTCCACGTTGGTGAGGGAATCCCTCTGCTGCCTTGAATCCTTTTCTGTAGGAATGTATCAGCATACAATTGTCTGCATAAGACTGCCATAGTTTGGTAGACATGTAAAACAATGCAACTCTAAATGAAATAAGTTGCAAGAAGAAATGTGTATTTTGTTAGCTCCACTGTTTTGAATACATAATGAGCAGTTCAAACAATTATTCTTCTATGACATTTATGTTGAAAATACATTTCTGGATTTGCTTCAACTATGGAAGTTTAACCTTACCAGATCTCCTCCCTGCTCTACTTAATAGCAAAGAGGCCACAAACTACAAAAAGACATGAAAAAACAGTGGTTTTCAATTATAAGCACCTGAGGTTAGACTTTCTGTCAACAGGGTGATGAAATTGCAATTATAGCATTTGGAAGCCCAATGTGTTAACTCATTGCTTTTCTTATGTGGACTGTTCTATTGGATTCCATGATAATTACAAAGAAAAACAGCACTTTACCTTAAGAGTAGAATAGGACTGGAAAAATAAATGATGGTTTCTACTTACCAAGAGAAATACCAGTACATGTAAAAATATTAAATTAATGCAGCGTAAGTAAAAGATTTTTTCCCATTCCTTCATATTACAACAGGTTTTGAGCATGGAAAAAACAGACTACTATCCAGTCTTGTATACAAACAGCACTTCACATTTCCTTGCTGAGTGAAGACAGAGCCAGTAGAGACCCTACAGAGCTCCTTTATTTTATGTGGCAGAAATAGCATGGGTACAAAGAGCCATTTTATTAAAGGTTCTACTAATTCATCTTACTAAATTTTATTCTTAGGCCACATTTCTAACATGAGCTACACTGAATAAGAATTTATAAGTATTTTTTTTTAATATTACAATAAAGATTTCCAAAACCAAATGAAAAAAAGATAACTTCACTTTATTGCACAGACAAGGAAAAGTATTTTGTGCAGTTTTAAATAGCAGTAAGTGAGTAAGATTTCTATCAGACAGCTGTAGAACCCACCCCCAAAAAAGTAAACAAGTAAGCAATTTAAAAATTTAACCGCTCAGGGACAGGATGTGACAGATGAACAGTGGGCTCAGAAGGATTCTTTCTTTGTTCACTAAAAAACAAGGAGCTGTAATACTCTGAAGTTAAATTTAAACAAGTACCTAGGATTTCAAACCCTCATATTTTTCCCCCACTGTTTATAGTTAAAGATGCTACACACACACCCCCTCTTACAGCACTGGATGAATAATACCAATCTGATCAATAGAACAATTACATTGATCTTGTCCACTATTTAAAACAGCAGCATTTCAACAAAACAAACCTCTTTCAATTCCATAGTAATTCACTAATAATACAGTAGATGTCACTAAATATCAAGGAAATAATTTAGGTCAATATCAGTTGACTGTATATAGTAACTAGGGCTAACACAAGCATTAGATCAAAACTGGTTTTATCATTCTTATTTATATAGCACCAAAAGCTTCCTGTAGGTAGCATCAGGCAGGACTCTCATCTTCAAAGAGTTCTGTTAGCTAATCAGTTCTTGCACTGCACTCATCTGAGGCAAAAGAGTTGTTTGTAAGCATTTTAAGTATTCTCTCCAGAGTAGCTCAGAAATCTGATATGAGAAATATCCTCCATGTCATAAATGCCTTTGAAAATTCTACCATTCAATTTCTATCACCTAGCTGTGAAAGAACATCAGAATTTAAATGATGGCCTAAGAATGCAAGTCATCCTACAGCCTTGATGAGAATTTAAGAACTCAAAATACAGAGAGAGTTCACAGAATCACAGAACTGTCTAGGTTGGAAAAGACCTTGAAGATCATCTACTTCAACCATCAACCCAACATTAACAGTTCCCAACTACACCATATCCTCAGCGCTATGTCGACCCTACTCTTAAACACCTCCAGGGATGGGGACTCCACCACCTCCCTGGGCAGCCCATTCCAACACCTAACAACCCGTTCTGTAAAGAAATGCTTCCTAATATCCAGTCTAAACCTTCCTGGCGCAACTTGAGGCCATTCCCTCTTGTCCTGTCACTTATTACTTCGTTAAAGAGAAACATCCCCAGCTCTCTGCAACCTCCTTTCAGGTAGTTGTAGAGGGCGATGAGGTCTCCCCTCAGCCTCCTCTTCTCCAGACTAAACCACCCCAGTTCCCTCAGCCGCTCCTCGTACGACATGTGCTCCAGACCCTGCATCAGCTTCGTTGCCCTTCTTTGGACACGCTCGAGTAATTCAATGTTCTTTTTGTAGTGAGGGGCCCAAAACTGAACACAGTCATCGAGGTGCGGCCTCACCAGTGCCGAGTACAGGGGTAAGATCACTTCCCTGTCCCTGCTGGCCACGCTATTTCTGATACAAGCCAGGATGCCATTGGCCTTCTTGGCCACCTGGGCACACTGCTGGCTCCTGTTCAGCCGGCTGTCAATCAACACCCCCAGGTCCCTCTCTGACTGGCAGCTCTCCAGCCACTCCTCCCCAAGCCTGTAGCGCTGCTGGGGGTTGTTGTGGCCCAAGTGCAGCACCCGGCATTTGGCCTTATTGAAACTCCTACAGTTGGCCTGAGCCCATCGCTCCAGCCTGTCCAGATCTCTCTGCAGAGCCTCCCTACCCTCGAGCAGATCAACACTCCCACCCAACTTGGTGTCATCTACAAACTTACTGAGGGTGCACTCGATCCCCTCGTCTAGGTCATCAATAAAGATGTTAAACAGGAGTGGCCCCAAAACCGAGCCCTGGGGGACACCACTTGTGACCAGCCACCAACTGGATTTAACTCCGTTCACCACAACTCTTTGGGCCCGGCCATCCAGCCAGTTTTTTACCCAGCAAAGCGTGTGCCCATCCAAGCGTCGAGCAGCCAGTTTTGCCAGGAGAATGCTGTGGGAAACGGTGTCAAAGGCCTTACTAAAGTCAAGGTAGACAACATCCACAGCCTTTCCCTCATCCAATCAGCAGGTTGCCCTGTCGTAGAAGGAGATCAGGTTTGTCAAGCAGGACCTGCCTTTCATAAACCCATGCTGACTGGGCCTGATCATCTGGTTGTCCCGCATGTGTTGTGTGATGGTACTCAGGATGAGCTGCTCCATCAGCTTCCCAGGCACCGAAGTCAAGCTGACTTTCCCGGATCATCCTTCCGACCCTTCTTATATATGGGTGTCACATTGGCCCAGATTTCCAATCTGTCGGGACCTCCCCGGTCAGCCAGGACTGCTGGTAATGATGGGAAGCAGCTTGGCGAGCACCCCAGCCAGCTCCTTCAGCACCCTCGGGTGTATCCCATTCAGTCAGTTCATGTTACTGCTCAGAATCAGTCACACAGTGCAATCCTTTTCAATCTACTACACCATATAAACATGTGATAAAGATCTTATGAAAACTAATTAACATTTGCAGTAGATCTGAATACTGAAAAGCTCTCGTTTCTTGATGAATTTACCTGTGTTTTTTCTAAATTGGCCTCTTCTGCCATTTGCACAGCTTGTTTAACTTGCTCACAAGCATTAGATTCTCTTTGATGCATCTCTTTCATGTTTTGTCTCAGTGAAACAAGTGCATCCATCAAATCATCTCTTTCTCTGCATATAAACAAAAAACAGATATTTCTTCTACATTTTTCTCAAGCGAAAAAAACAACAGGTATATCAAATATAAACTGTTAACAGATAAAAGACATAAGGGTGGTAAGTGAAGCAGGACTAAAACCAGCATGGATTAAGAGTGAAAAGCAGCGTACTGCTAGCTTGGCAGATATAAAAAATATTATTTGCTTGATGACCAGTCCTTCACTTCAGAAGGATGGATCATTAGGGAAACTGCCAGTAATGACAGCAGAGCTCAAGTTACAAATATATTGAAGCTGAGCAACATTCTGTTGGCGTTACTAAATGGGGATCCATGCTAAAAAAAAAACCAACAAAAAATGCATGTTTCTGAAAAAAAGATCAAAGCGATATGAAATTACCCTGTCATTAAATGTAAAATAGGGAGAAAAACATAAAAGGAAGGATTAGGTTCAACAAGTAATTCAGATCACAAAGTATATAAAACGAAACTCAATAGCCCTTCGCTGCAAACTGGAGCTAAACAGTAAGACTTCTGAATTCTACATCCCCTCTTAACTTTTGTTAACTAAGAAACTGAGATCTATACCAAATGGTGAAGCACAGTCAGTAAAACTGTAATATTTAACTTCACCTTCTAATTATTTTGATATGTTGAAAGCTTTTAAATTAAGAGTATAATTGTCTGTATTTCAGGTGCAACTAGAGATTCTGGCTGAAAACTGTTGTGTTTGGGTTTGTTGGGTTTTTTTCTTCATGTTGTGTGGAATGGTAACACAGTTGTATTTGCCAGAGAACTAAGTCATGTTTTGAAATTCTGTTTCAACAAGATTTGGACAAAGTCCCTTTGAAAATCCCCACTGAAATATTTTTGTTTCTAATAAGTTGCATCACAGGAAGATGTAGCTTTCACATTTTGTTAAAACTCAAACTGAAATAATGGTTTAAGAAAGATAAACAGGTCATCTAAAATCTTTTATTTCAAACTGCCCTATAATACAAGATGACAAAAATGTACTGATTTACAGTTTGTTCATATTTTCCAGTGTCTGTGACCAATAAGTAATTTTC
Organism: Strix uralensis; assembly: GCF_047716275.1. Classification (NCBI taxonomy): domain Eukaryota; kingdom Metazoa; phylum Chordata; class Aves; order Strigiformes; family Strigidae; genus Strix; species Strix uralensis. The sequence continues at coordinate 88,563,245 of NC_133974.1, read as the reverse complement.
TTATGAAAACAGACTTTGACACATGACTTTTCAGCAACAGAGAGTTTTCCCAGAGAACTCTTGGACTTGACAATAGAAAAATACATAAATCCTGGTGCGGCGGTTTAGTCCCTGCCGGGGTTCGAGACCACGCGGCCGCTGCCCCTCCCCCACAAAGGGAGTGAAATACAAAGCCCCGGGGCTGAGATAAGGAAAGGTTTAATACAACAGTGCAACAGCAACAAAACAGACAACAGCAATAATAATAACAGTAATAACAATGAACAGAGCAAGATATCTACCAATACAGCAGTGAGAGCAGAGAGATCGCATAACACACGCGTTCACCGATTCTCCCGCTCTCCCGCGCTCGGAGGTGATGTCAGCATGGTACTGAATAACCTGGCTAGAGCTTCCCCCCACTGCTGGGGAAACTTAACCCTATCCTAGCTAAACCAGGACACCTGGCAACAGCTATCTAATGCGTAGAGATAATATCCATTTGACAGACTATATGTACTATGTCCCTTCAGACTTCTTGCTTCTAATCAACCCACTACCTCATCTCCAGCAGACTCATTCTAAAACTTCAGAAATCCTAAGAAGCTTCAGATATCTGACAATAGACGTCTGCTTAACAAACTTCGAGAAAGCTGCAGTATCCTATCATTATTACTAGCAAGTAGAAAGGCAGAGATTTTTGAAGATGATTGATCAGCATAATTTCTTAAGAAAAAAACATTTTCATGCTGTTGGGATTTCTGTATTATATATATTATATTCAGCCTGTATAGCTGTAGCCTGTATAGCTGTTTTTTTAAAATTCATTTAAATAAAAGCTACAATTAAAAAAAGGCTGCAGCTAATATTTCATTAATTTTCATCCAAAGGAACTTTTTTCCCCTGACTTATTGTAGTTAGGGAGGAGCAATGCATCCTATTCCAAACACCCAACCTACTAAGCAAATTCAAGGGGAAAAAAAAAGGATTACACTGCTGATGTATCCTAAAAGTTCCCCAAAGCTCTAGTGGAGCTAGAAAGACTTCCAACTACAGAAAGATAAGGAACTTCTGCAGGAAATAATCAATCAAATTACACAGACTTCCATAATATCTGTCCTGGCAGAGTGAGGGGTTTGTTTGTACATAAAGCACAGGAAAAAGACTATCAACAGTCTGATTATCTCGACAGCCCAAGGTATCATAATTACAAGATAATGACTAACATTCTTTCCCACTTGAAATAAGCAGTAAAACTACCATGGACTTCAAAGTGGCTGGGACCTACACTCCTACTCTGCCATTGATTTTAGCATTATAACTACAACTTGGGAGTCCATTGTTCCGAAAGTGCACATCTCTCTATGAATGCAACCCAACAAATTGAGACTTATATGGTTTAATGTAAGCAACTGTACTTTCAATGAGAAAGTAAATACTCCCCAAACCTACTTTGTCACCCTCTCAATGGTCTGCATGTGAACATTAGAATGAGTCTGTGCAAGAACTGCCTCATGTTGCGCACATTTCAGACACAGACCACCAACTCGGATAGAATTCGTGGCTGAAACAAGTGACTTCTGGTGTTTTAGCCTTCCTTCCAAATCTCTGCATGTCTTTTGAGATTCTGAAAGGTCTTTTCTAGAAAAAAGAAATAAAAAATATTATCTGTGCAATCAAACATTTCTACAACTCATAAATATAAGCAATATATATTTACAGATGTAACCTACAAAGAACTGTTAGAATCCCTGTAATGAACATTACCTTACATATTTCGGTAGGCTAAGGAAGACTTTAACAGAAAAATAATAGCTGAATGGTCCAATCAAAATTATTAGTAGACAAAACAAAATTATATTAGTTTGTTCCTTCCTACTGTAGTATCAGAAAACAGCGAAGTTACACAGAAATTATTATATAAAACTTGTAGGCTTACATGTTGTCTGAAAAGAGTAAAAGAAACTATCAGCTGTGCAAATATTTCAATACCCTATTTAGCATTTTTTCTGGTGTTCTTACTAATAATATCACTAACTTCACATTTCTTCTCTACTCTCAAATTAACTGTAAAGTTACAATATAAATCCCTTATGCTCCCTATACAAAATCCAGACGTATTCAGCACATTCACTCTGATCCAGCAATACACACAAACTTGAGGTCAACCACATTTCCAAAAAAACAGGTTAAGTTTTTTTACTCGTCTTCAAAATTTTTACCAGGTGCTCTGAAGAATTTTCTCCAGAATTTCCAAGCATCTGTCAGGCCAGGAAGAGCTTAAGTGGTAGGAATGCTGACATCAGGAAGTTCCAGACAAACGCACACTGTGCACATATAGATCAATTTGACAAATTGTGCAATGAATCCAAAGCTTTTGGTTTGTTATGCAGGCCATCTGGGCAGCATACACATAGTAAGTCTGACACATTCTGGTTGCATTGGATTTACTGTGCACATGATATATACACTGCATGCATGCTTATTTCCATCTGGGAAATCTTCTGTGCACTTTTTCCAATTTTAGTAGTTGGTCTATTAAACATAATCCACTATTTGCTCTGCATATATCCTTAAGACAGGGATGGTACAACAGACCTATTGTTGCGAAATCTTACAGAAATCAGTGAGTCCTACATAAATTCATGCTCAAAGTTAAAAACAAGGATAGTCCCACTGAAAGCAATACAATTTCTCACTTTAATTAAAATTTAGCAAATACTCAAGAGCATTGCAGAACTTACAGTTTGAAAGATCATGTCCCTTAGGAGAAATCAAGAGGCCAAATAATGTACTTGTGGAAATTTTCAGCCTATTTTAGCCTCCAATATTTATTTCTGAGTATATATAACATTTCAAGCCAAGCGGGGAATAAAAAAAAATAAAAATAAAAAATTGGATTACACAGCCAAAATTTAAGATCCCCCTTTACTTTCAGTAGCACAATTGGCTTTGCATGTTTAAGATTTCACCACTGCAGAGGGCATGTTTAAACTTGTCCCCCTATCAGTAACTCTTTCTATACACACACAAAAGTTTAGAGTTTTCAGATATATGAAACCACAATTGATTTAGAGAAAAACATAATTAAACAGATACAGCAGCAGTATCATGAATACAGGTGTACAGGGGAAAGGTTACTCCTGAAAACCAGATCCTAAAGTGTTTGTCTTTACCTCTGTTTTCTCCATAATTTGCTACCTATTCAAACCTTTAATATTTTGAGTACATGAGGACTTATTTTCAAGTATTTTTGAGTTTAAAGATAAGGAGGTTACATGACTGGAAACACTGCCTGCATGCTTCAAACCTATGTTTTCCTGCTCCAGAATCATTATGTGGCCTAAACTAGTTCAATGCTTGAGATTTTTAAAACTTGCAATATAAAATATCAGTAGAAGAAAGCTAATCATGGAAGAGCTCACACAAGTTAAAATTTTAACTTTTTTTTTTTCATTGGTCTACCTTAAAAGATGTGATGTTTCTATGAAGTTGTAATTTCTATAAATAAAATAATTCAATCGAATTTATAAAATTTATGTATTGATACATTTATGTTTGAGAAAACTTCACGTAAAACCAGCTTTCAGGGACACTAGCAGAACACATTTAGACATTGAGGCATTCTCTTACTTAAATTCAAATTAAGAGCAGTTCATGTTGTTATTAAGTGATAATTTATTAACAATAATCTTAAGAAAAAATAAACATTTCACTTTACCTTAAAGATTGTATTTGAGCATCAAGGATATTGACTTTTTCTTGATAAAGAAGTTTTAGTTTCTCCTTTAGAAAAGATGGGAGAAAAGAAGTGTCTTTTGCTGTCTTCATAATATTGTCTTTACAAATAAATCTAGACATCAGCCACATTCATTCTTTTCCCCTGAAGATATAAACCTGCTCAAAAACTAATGTCAAAGAAATCTAAATATGTCACACTTGTGAAAGTCTACAAAAGGAACAACTCTCCCATTTCCTTATTTCTACACATCTTGCCAGATCTTCATATGGTAAAGTGCTTCAGCTCCAACTGCAGCCCTCTACAATGATTTACACAAATTGATAATCTTGTCTCGAGTTTGCTCTTGCTCTCCCACAAGTCAGCAGAAATAGAAGAGGAATTCTGAAGAACTTCAAGTAGACAGGCTATTTATAATACAGTGAGTTACTCTTATTACTTGCTGAAGAACTAGGTATATACATCAAGCATGCCAGTCTTAAATACAGTGGTGATAACAAACCAGATAAAGCAACAGAAATTTAGCTCACTATTATGCTTAGAAAGAAGTCACAATCAATATGATTCTCTTGCTTTAAATAGGGCAGATGAAATAAAAGTGCAATTATTGTAAAAAATAGCTTTCTAACAACTGCAGGCCTTAGGAATCACTGAAGAGGTTTTCAGTTCTAGATGATGCACAAAACCAACAAAAATATATTTTACCAGGAAAAAATTAATACATACAATTATCTTGAAGAATAAAAGTACCCTTTAAATTCCACAGCACATGGACTAAAAAAAAGTCAAAAAATTCACTTAACCATGTTTTTCCCAGAAGAAAGCAATGCTACTCCATTAATCTAGTGAAAAAAAATTAGGAATATCTTCCCAAACTAAAAATACAGGATAGATACAACATCATCTCTCAATCATTAGGGCTCCTCTGTATTTATAAAAGCACAAAATGTGTAATTCAGCTTAGGGAAAACAGCCTTCACAAAGCTACTTTTGTACCTTACTGAGCTTGTGCTGCTCCAGGTGCAGAAAGACTCATTGCAAGAGTTTGCATGGAGGGCTACCTAAATTACACCAGCTAGTTCCCACCTGCTTGTGTGCTGTGTTACTGCTAAGAATCACCAAAGTACAGTGGAGCCACTATACTGGACATTGTCACTGACAGGACATTCTTAAAATGACTTATCTCTGGGAAGTCAACATCTGCAGATACAACCTGCCATCTGTGTCCAACTGGGTAATAATATTAATTAGAGTATAATGAGATGAGGTTTGAGGGAATAAAATTTGACCTCAGATTAAGGTTCAGTCAACCACAATTCCTCCTGTATATCTGTTACAAAATTAATCATCAGAACTTCAGCAACAACAAAGCACCGAAAGGTTTTGCAAAGGTATGACTCTGAAAAGAAAGTTAATACCAACCAGTTCTACAGGCCATTTTCCCACTTCTGCAACAGCTGCTGTAACAAAAGCCTGATCTTTGTTATGTGCTGGTGATGAGGTGACAGGCTGACGCATGATACAGTCATTACTACCTACAGGCCAGGAGTTCTGAGCATTTGCCTAAAACAAAAATATTAATGCTTCAGTTATAATTATGTAGGCTGTTTTTTTTAAACAAATGTTAATAAGTACTGAATCTTATAATTTTTATTACAGTAGAATATAAGGACCAATAATCAAGTTAATTAGGTTAGCAACCTATGATAATTATGTTATCCACAGAAAACCACGCTTACAAACTCTCATTAAATTCTGACTAAAATTCAGTTTGCGGATAACCATTTATCTAGCCTTCCTTAAAAAGGATCAGGTCCCTGAACACCGGTTAAAACAACTGAAAAATAAAAACTTACTGAGGCATCTAGAAGAGTTTGTTCTCTCAACATATGTTCCGCAGTTAAGAATTTCAGTTTCTGATGGAGTTCCTCATTTTCAAGTACAACTACTTGTACTCTATTTTTCATCCCAGACAATTCCTCCTAGAGGATACAGGAACTGCATGTATAAGGCTCCCTGAAACAGCTATCAACATTTAAATACATCTTGAGACCAAAAGTTTAGATTAACATTCTCAACTATTTTAACCCTTTTAGAGAGAATAAGAATACTCAGAAGACAGATTTTGTATTTTTGTAGCTTGAATTTCCCTAGAACTTCATAAAAAAAAATACTTATTTGTATTTGTGACAGCACATACAAATATCTTTGAAGGCCCTTAAGCACTACACAGGCACCAAGACGCATGGTAAGGCTCAGTATCTACTGAACTACATTTGGCTCAGTTTTGGTCATTACAGACTAAGTGTAAGCTGTTTTAAAAGCAATTTTCCATATTTAGGGGACCAGGGTTTTAGTAGGTGAAATATGTGAAATACCTTGCAAAACTTCACTTCTGCTTCTAAATGGTTAATGTACTGTGACTGATCATTTATGATAGGAACGAGATCAGAAATGGCTGGTAAGTCTCCAGTGGCATCTTCTGGGAGTTTCTGAAGGAAGTAAAGAATAGCATGTGTTATTTTCTGGTTTTCTATTTATTGCAATAAGATGTGCTTGCACACAGAATACTATACACACAATAAAAAGTCATCAAGTACTAGATCATGAGGAGGGGTGAAACAGTCAGAACCTAAATGCTTTAATACAAAAAGTAAATATGTCACTTCTGTCAAAACATACAGCTGCTTAAGCATATCTATAAAGCAGGATTAAATCATATCCACAAACCGATTTGTAAATGAAATTCATACTGCTATTTAAAGTGTATCATCCATTTTAAACAAACATAAGGGGATATTTTCTTCTCTGTGAAATGAATACAAAAATCCCTTGAATTTCAATGAGTTGTGGGTGTGCAAAGGCAACTCCTCTAAATCTTCATTAACAATTGCTGCAGAAACACAACTATGTCTGCAATTTTAATATCTCCATAGAAACACAGGAAAATGTGTAATAGATACGACGTTTATCAAAGAACTTTATTGGTATTTTAAAAGACAATTCAAAAAAATCTTTCTGAAGACCCTATAAATAGGTAAAATTTTTGATAGCCTCACAAATAACTAGTTAAAGAAGGTAATGAAGGGAATCGTTGCCCATTCAAGACAAACAATTACATCTCTGCCTTGCTGAGCAAGATTTAAATGGGGTTAAACTTTTCACAAAATGTGAAAAACACAATTGCTATAACTTTACAGCATTTACTCTTAAGAATACAGTACAGTTAAAGAATGTAAATAAATACTACTAAAATGCCCTTAAAATCATAAATTAAATAGTTTCCTGAAAACTACAGCCTCTCTTTGATCCTATGAGCAACAAACAGTCCGTGTCAATCTAATAACAAGGACTTATTCAGAGTGGATAAAAAAAATATTTTTTCTAGTATAAGAATATATTTAGTTCTAATGAAATATAAAAATCTTTAAAATAATTTTAATGAAGTAACAGTACTAAGCATAAATACGTTAGTCTGCAATGAAACTGCCTTTGAATAATCACAAAAATATTTAATGGAGTGTCTGCTCTGAAATTTAAATAAATCAACTACTATCAGATCCTCACTCATCCTCCTTATGTATTTCAATATTGCTTTGCTACCTTATTTTGATATCACACTATTGCAAATTTCATCCACTGAAAGAACTAAGTACAGTCTAATGCTAGTTGACATATATGAACTATTTTAATCCCTGAACCTAAAAGAAAGTATATCAATGCAAGCCACAATGTTTTGGTTTGAGGTTTTTTTAAATAATTAAAATTAAGACAATCGAACTGGGACATGTCTCTAAGCAGAAGATATATCCTCTTATAGAAAAGATGTCTGCATTTTTCACCAATTTACTGAACAGTTTTACTCACATCTATAAAAGGGTAAATCTCCCTTGTTTCCATTCTTTTCTGGTAAGGCTACAAAATTCACACAGAGTTGTTAATGGGGCCCTCTCAGAGGAACAATAAGTACATTTCTAGCATTAGTTCACTATTCTGGATGAAAATAAGCATCTTTATGCCGAGATCCTTAGCTAGTTTTGAAACTGATACAATTCTAACATCTGTGATCTCGGGTCAGAAACACACCTTTTTGTGCAAATACATTCCACGATATGCTTCTCAAATATACGTAAAGTCTTAAAGATCATAGAACTCATTTTCAGGAACTAACTGAACAGTTGTACTCCTAAATCTCCTAAAAGATTCAGAAACCTACATCTTTGTCTCTAAATATGATTTTTGAAACATTCACCATTCACAAAATCCAAACCAAGCTACTAATTGCTAGCTATTACATCCACTAGTTATCTTATCTATAGGTTCTGACAACAATTGATTTTTTTTTCCTCAACAAGGTATTAAGATTCTCTGTCCAATCTTTAAAGATAAAAATCTACTAACCAGGGTGAGGGGAAGGTTTCTAGCAAAAAAAGCCTTCCTATCAAATTACACACAATGTAAGTGTTGGCCATATTAAAGGGGGAGGACTCTTGAGGAATCTGGAACTATGACTGCAGAGAAAAATGGAGGGTTTTGCAGAACCATCCAGAAAAACATCTAGAGAAGAGACTGAATTTGCAATGTATTCCACCTGGCTCAGTGCACGCAAGTTCCATGTTCTATTGCCTCAGAATTCACCTTGCTTTAGAGTCTGTTAATCTCAAGTACTTTATAAAATTTTAAAAAATTAAAAAATATAACACAGCGCAAATAATATTTGTAACTCATTGTTCTGTTCCTCTGGCTCCTCTTCATCCTTCCCTCTTTTCTGAAAGTGTAATAGACACCTTGCAGCCGAGACCTCCAGCTGCCTCCCTTAAAAATTACACCACAGCAGTGTTCGAAAAATGTGAAAAACTCCATTTCTATTCAAACTATCTTTCACTGAAAGACAGTGCTAATGTTTAACCTGAGAAACTTGAGAAATGTCGGTGTAATGTATACAAGAGTTCAAAAAAACAGTTTTACTAAAAGGAAAATAATACTTATTTTCCCAACAGAAAAAGAACAGAGGATTTCTTAACACAACTTACTAACTCACAGCACTGCCACTGGGATATTTCTTTATTTAGAAGCCTGTGTGTGCCCTTTCATGGGGTGAATACCTGGTAGATCATTTGTGATCTATCTATTTTTACCTTTTTTACTACACAATTGTTACCAATTAATTATAAATTAATTTGGGAATTTTCATTAATATTCTGATAATATAACATGTTATAGGGTGAAAGAACAGAGGTTGGGGAGGCATATATTTAAAGTAGGCCAAATATTAAAATCAGAACTGAAAGACACATCTGATCAGTATGAATTACCAAATGTTTATGCCTGAGTCTCAGAAATGCTATTCACATTTATATTCTTAATATTGAAAAGTTTACCATATAAACACAAGGATTTATAAAATACAAATGCTTGGCAGCTTTAGAGGCCAGCATTCTACATGGTGACAATTAGCTTTGCCAACATCCCAAATAATTTGGCCCACCTTGTACTCTTCCAGAATGCCTCAAATTCCAAACCTCTAAACACCAGAATTAGAGACCCTCCTGCTGGCAGTCTTAAATCTGCTGCCCTGTAAACTGGCAAGAAACAATTGGAATTGGTCACAGGAACTCCAGCTATAACAACAGCGTCAGGAAGCCAGGCTGGGTGCAGTTAGGTCAGCCAAGAGCTGGCTTGTAGAACTGCAGTTGTATGAAGCAATCTTGCTGAGCCTTGACCACAGGTGATGAGGTAGAGAGCAAAAGGAAAATCTCTGCCCAACCATCTGGGTGTAATCAAAAAAAAGACGTACTCATTTGATGTCTATTACAACTTTTATCAGTGAGCAAGAGAAGGGAATTTTGTTAAGACAATGTTATTTATACATATGAAATGTAAAATTTACTAAACAGTATGCCTTCTGTGAAATATTTTATTTAGCTATAGACACATGCAGTTATCTACTACTCAGTACTCATCAGGTATTTTAGCATAATTCAAAGCAAAAGGTTAAGGTTACTCATAACCTAAGCTTCTTTTCCTTGATCTTTGGGGAATCTGATTCTTCTTATACAAGAAGCATTTCTGCAGTGTCCAGCAAACCACCAGACAAGCTCGTATTTTATAAGGGTTTGGGTTTTTTTGGTGTGTGCACTTTTGTACTTCCACATTTTTTGAGCTTTACAAATTGGTCTGTCTTCAAAACACGATCACATCCTTGTTAGCAAGCAGATGGAGAACAGTCGAAAAGGAGAGCAAGGCCACCACTTCACAGAATCCCTCTCATTGGAAACTTCCAAGAGGAAAAAATGGGACAATGCCCTATCAATACAGTAAATTCCCACCTGTTTATTCCTCCATCCTTTAATTCACTCCCTGAAAGCACTATCAGAAGTTTCTTAGAAAAACTATCCCATTTTCTGATTTTTTTCACTCTACTAAAAGTTCCCAATATAAGTAGAAAACTTTGTCAAAGATGGATTAAAAGATGCTTTCCCTCCCCTCCAAAGGCTAAATACAAATTGATACTGATTCATGTCATGTAAAGATCAACCCATGATGCAGCATTCTCTTGAGCTACAAAACACTAATTCTATTCTGCACCATTATGAGGCAAAAGTACCTGGCAGGACAATCAGACTCATAGATTTTAGAAAACTCAGAAAAGTTGAACTTTAAATAAAGTTTCTCAATGTCAGAACAGTAGAGCTAGTGTCATGACACAGGCTCAAAGCAACACAGCAAGAATATAGGCTTTAGATTGTTCTGCTGCTACCCCAGCTTTGACAGCAAAGAACTGTTTGTCTTGCTTAGTATAAACCAAAAAGAGTCAATGGAGGCCACCAAAAGATAAAACTGGAACAATGCCTTCGAATTATTTTCCTATAGGGATACTAGTATCTAGTAGTTGCTCTGTAACTGAACTGTCCATTGCATGTACTTGGTGCAGTTCTGCTGCAAGAAGGATAAATCCTAGAAGCCCATGTAAGTATGTAAACTAACTTTGACAGAGACCACTGCATTTTGGCAGAGCTACAAAACCTGTTGTTACATGAATATCTCTAATCCTCTAAATAAAGAGCATAGTTTCAGCATAAAAAGGCCTTTGAGAATACTAAAGTACAATCAATGGAAAACAGAGACTGCTTTTACAGAAATTTGTCCATATAGTTGATCCCAACTGTTTCCAAAACATAAAGGATGAACTTTTGGTGGAAAGAAAAAGATGAGAAAGCTGAAAGCAATGTGGACTGCAACCCACACTGCATGCTCAACAAAAGAGGAGAAAAGTCTAAATCCTGTATTATAGATTTCTTGTTCTTCCGCTATGGTCATAACATACCAATTCTGGCCATAGCCTCAAGAATCTCCTATATTTCAAAATACAAAAATGATTTGGTCCTTCTTTTTCTTCCTGGATACTAGAAAATTGATCTCATCATGCATGCCATTCATTCAAACAATACAAAAAAACCAAGAAGAAACATACAGAGAACGACATCTTCCTCCTTGACAGAGAGACTTCACTTTCCGTTCTTTCTTGATGTTGCAATAAAATTTTAAGTTGATTAACTGGAAGAGATAAAAATATTACAATCAAAAAATACTTATCTTTCATGGAAATTAGTATAATTTCTAACAGTTTTTAAACTTCTTGCTTTCAGCATAATCTTACCTGCATGACTGTGCTGCTGTTCCTGCCTGTTCTGACAGTTCCTACTGTCGTCATCGTCCCTGTCGACAGAGGACTGGTCAAATCCAACTTCACCCTCACCCTTTGCAAACTGTCTTTCCTCCAAGGCATATTTCAGTTGATAGATGCTTTCATTAGCACGCTCTGAAAAAAAAAAAAAAATCACATCATTAGCCACAATAAACAACATAAAAGAAAGTATCTACTGACTGGTATTTTAAATTTGAAAAAGAATGGGAGAACTAAAAGCTTTCAGCATCTGTCTAGCTTTACTACTAGATCTAAATTCAGCCCCTTGAAGCGATTACCTAATGCAAACAGCCAAAACAACTACTGTATGTCACAATTTGCAGAAGAAATATTTACTACATTTTCAAAGAAGCAGCTATAAATAGCATCTTAGCCTGTCAATACATTAGGAGTCTGCAGCAGCACAAGTAATAATATACTTGACCCTAAAATATTTCCTGGCATACACAGCCTCAATACTTTTCAATGAACCTGAACTCATGCTCTATTCCATACACTGTGCAGGACTGGGCACCAAAGCCAGTATTTTTGAATACTAATGATGCCACCACACATGACAATGCAACGCATAGCTGTGGCAGGAGCACACACTCCCCCCGCCAGGGGCTTAGGACTTTAACATGGCCACCGCTGGTTCTTTCGCACCTGTGGCAGCACACCGTGGTTGCTGTCACGTACACGCCCTGGCCGGGCGCAGGCCAGCATACACCACCCGCACCTCATGATGGGAAAATGGAGGTGGGACTCCTGGTTGACAGATGAGGCCCTCAGCCAACAAAATGCCTCAGTCGAGAGAAGTTTGTAGAACGCTGACCATTTATGACCACAGTTCAGAGCCAACCAGGCTATAAAACAGGGCCCCTGCTGGAGACGCCTTGGAGTGGTTCTCCTCAGAGCAGAGGGCCTGTGACCAGAAGCCCTCCCCTGGGACTGGGATGCCACCCAAGGAAACTTCCCAGGATTGAGTGCCCTCACCTCCCCCTTGGTAAGTGAACACTTCTTCTGGGTATCCTTGAGTGAGCCCTCGTCCCCTCTGGGTGAGTGCGTACATCTTCTGGGTACCCTTGAGCGAGAGGCTTCCCCTTCAGTGAGTGAGTGTGTGCACACTTTGGAGCCATCATTCTTATGTGTCATTGTCCCTCAGTGTTGCTGTATAGTAATAACTCACCCAGCTCATACACTGAACCTAGAGTTTCTTAAAGGTTATTGGTTACCACTGTTGTCTTGCTGGTTTTGGCTGTTTGGATTTGGTTACAAATTAAAGCTTGTTCAAGTTTATTTTCTGTGTGAAGACACTTTGGTCTACCTCCATAACAGTAGCACAACTGAAAAAAAATCTGAGTAAATGAAGCAAAAACTCAGCAAACTGAGTCAGCATAAAACAGTGATTAAATAAAGACCAATGACTTCAGCTCCAGCTCTGGGCCCCCAGGCATAAGAAGGACATGGACCTGCTCAAGTGGGTCCAGAGGAGGCCACGAAGATGATGAGGGGGCTGGAGCACGTCCCTTATGAGGACAGGCTGAGAGAGTTGGAGTTGTTCAGCCTGGAGAAGAGAAGGCTCAGGGGAGACCTTATAGCAGCCTCCCAGTACTTAAAAGGGGGCCTACAGGGAAGGTGGGGAGGGACTCTTTACCAGGGAGCATAGTGATTGGACAAGGGGTAACGGTTTTAAACTGAAAGAGGGTAGATTTAGATTAGATATAAGGAAGAAATTTTTTACTGTGAGGGTGGTGAGACACTGGAACAGGTTGCCCAGAGAGGCTGTGGATGCTCCCTCTGGCAGTGTTCAAGGCCAGGTTGGACGGGGCTTTGAGCAACCTGGCCTAGTGGAAGGTGTCCCTGCCCATGGCAGGGGGGTTAGAATGAGATGATCTTTTAAGATCCCTTCCAACCCAAACTATTCCATGATTCTATGGCTTCTGAACAAGTGTGAAAAATAAACAACAACACTCATCATTCTGGAGGAAAAAAAATAACCACCAAAAAACCCACCAGAAAACCCCTCTTTCCAGATAAATACAAATATTTTTACGAACCCTTTCAAGAACTAATTGACTTACTGGAGGGTGATACAGTAATGGTCTTTTCTCATTTTCAATATATTTTTTCTTCTATTCCTTTTAAAAAAAATTTTTATTTGATTCAGCTCACTTCATAAAAATCAAAAACTTTCCAATCACAAATGACACATCACTCTGATACAGCTGAATATTTCCAATATGCCAGAAGAGAAACTTGAGAGATTTGCAGCTGAGAGATGACAGCTGGATTGGGAATCAGAAAATATGGGCTTGGTTTTAGATAACGATACTTCTAGTTCACACCGTAGGACCTCAGGCAACTCACTTATTACTAATTTCTTTCAATTGCCAATGTACAAACTGAGATGAGTATTTAATTTCTCTTCCCTTTAAGCAATGTATATACTAACTAGAAAAGACAGAGTAGTAACCCAAGTAGTATGGCTTTATGCAATGTTCAACAAAGCAGGATCTCTCAGTTCTACCGTAAGACCAAGTGAACCAAGAAAACAGCCCCTAGATCAGCCACAGAGCCTACATGCTTGGTGAGACAGTCCTCCATCATGATTCACAGCCACTTTATCAGGAATATAAGACAACATGTTTCTTTTACATTTCTCCAAAGTAATGCCACAGTCATTTGTAACTACCAGTCAAAAATACCCTGAATCAGAAAAGTTTTAATTAAGAGTTAACAGTTACTAATAATTTAAAACAAAACAGAATTCCACACTCTCAAAACTTTTCTTGACTTTCAGAAACCTAAAACCATAGCTATTTTATTCATTTAGCCCTGAACTCTTTGGAGAGTTATTCTCCCCTAGGACTACTGCATATGAAACATTTAGGTATAAATGACCACAGAACAGGAATTTCACTTGTGAGACAAGGCTTATAAGGTAACATCTTTTATTGGAGAAACTGCTACAACTAGAAAAATGGCAAGCTTTCCAACACACGTCTTTCATTTATTTTTACATGTTTGTAATCTGTAAATTGATATGATGGATAAATAACTGAAAATATTTTTTTCTCATAGGCAAAATAAGCTTAAAAAAAAATCATCACAGTTAAGCATTTGCTAGGTAGAATTGAGAAGACATGCCTCAGAGTATAATGCTGCTGGTTACAAATGTTAATAGCTTCTTTCTTCCAAATGGAAAGGTGAATAGCAGTTCAAGTCAGAGAACAAACTCTAGATATGTATTTCTGCCTTCACTTTATCTATCTTTTTCAAGTTCCCATCATCTTGACTGAAGTTGGGAAATCAATTTTTTTCTCCACTGTAATGGTTTTCACAGTCCTTTTCAGTCTTTTTCTCTGGTTGGTTATAGCTTATAAAATATAAATACCACCTCCCCCCCAGCATTATATTTAAGAACATGGTTCTCTGTTCAGTATGCCAGCCATCACACACTTCTTAGCAATGCTAGTTTTTAATAAAAACCTGTCCCATTTCTGACCTATTAATCTTCTCTCAGCACTTACTTTTAATTCCCAGTCATCTTATGACTCACATTATCTCTTTTGATTTTCAGGTACTTCATCCTTTAACAAAGTTAATGTAAAAGAAGACATAAAAAGGACATTTTAAACAGTAATAATTTATTATAATAAACCCAAATACAATTCACAAGGCAATGACTCAAAAACCAGGGGTTTAGGTCAAATATTTCTCTATTGGCATACTTAAGCTATTCATCCATTCTTGAGCATTGCAACATACTGTGAGGGTGGGAGAGCTAATTGAGAAATGGTAGAAGTATCTCACTGTTGCAATGGCTTAAATATTTAGCAAACTATGTTGCAACTAGTTGTTGCCAAGAAGTGTTCAATGTCAGTTATTATGTGGTGTGTCATCTGATAGCAATAAAATTCCTTCATTTCCCCATTCACTGTAGAAGTCTGTCAGAGAACCCCAGAGTATCAGTATTTGCTCCATAGCCAGTGAAGAACAACACACCAAAATCAAACAGGCCTGTACACAGTTTTTCCCAGAACTTCTCTCTCTTTGCAATATTACAGCTTCTGAACAATAACTACTTATCCTCAAAGCCAATACAGATCTTCTTACGCTATGTCCTTTTCTTCCATAACTATACTGGGCAGAAGTAGTGAAACACATTAAAATCATTATCAATGGCACACTGATGTCTACTTTTCTTGACTAGACTTTGCTGCCTCTGGAATAACACCACCACATTTTTGAAAGCTTCATCACATATTTGCCAAAGTTTATTAAAAGCTTGCCAATTTCCAAATTACGAAAGTTGCTGCCATAAACAAAATACTCACCATTGGGAAACTAGGAGTCAGGAGTTTCTGACAGTCTGTCTTTACCTTCACTAGACACTGAAGAGCTAACATTTACTTCAGTAAGAGTTCAACCGGACATGTAAAAGGGAATAAGTACATTATAACATATTTTTCCTAAATAGGGGACATAATTTTGGGCATGAGGATAAAAGAGACACATTACCAAGTGGAAAGATTACAGTTGTTTCTGCCAATGTAAACATATTCTTTTTAAATATAAAAGCAGTAGAAAGAACCTCTGCGGATGCAAACTATTGGACACCAAGGTTCTCTTCACTCAAAGACAACATGATAATTTTTTAATGAATTTAGAAATCATTAATTTTTAAGTGCTCACACATTCAACCTAACTTCTTCAGTTAGGCTATTCCTATAATAGTGCACTGTATAGAAACGGCCTCAGTAAAAACATACTGCAGAAAATTGCTTCCATGCAGTACTGTGATTTGCTCATCTAAAATTCAATCAGCATTTCTCTTTTCTACATCTTAACAAGACTCCACAAATAAATCTGAACATGTATTTCTGTTATACGATAAAACTTCATTGATGTGTTATTTCCTATAAGAACAGCTGAGGATATAAATGAAATTGGACTTTTCTGGATTAAAACTTAAAAAAAAAAATTTATTTAATATAAAGCTCTTTGGTTTTCAGTGTTTAAAGGATCTGAGAGAATTATGAAAAATGGCAAGCTAGCAACAAAACCTGATGGGTCAAACCCAATACATCAAAAAAAAGATGCAACTACTCTACAAAAATACTGTCAAGTTGTCAACTATCATGTATAAATCACAGGCAGTACTTGCCACAAGGGACAGGCAGATAACTTATCTAATGCCTCAGCAATGACATAGCTGATCAAACACCTAATAGAAACAAATACATTACTGTTTATTATTTCAGAGTCAGAAGCAACCAGCAATCCTAATCTGGGACCAAGACCATACTGTTCTAGGTACAAAGAGGTACCCCTCAATTCATCTAAATTTGAATGCAACTTTGAACTAGATTAAGTTCCGCTTTAGACAAAACCAACAGGGCCCTGACTGAAACATTAATGCTCAAACAGCACATGCCATATATTCTACATGCTGAAAAAAGATACTCCTCTGTCCTGAAAGAAGCATTGATAACTCTGGTTATTTTCTGTACTCACTGTAACTCCAAAATCTAAGTATTACTCCCTGGTAATACAGTATAGGTATCCTTTTTTCAGAGAAGTATCTTTGTTTAAATATTATTGGTAGAAAGTTTTTTTTACATGGGAATGTAAGTACTACAGCTGAACAACATATTTATGTTGGATACACACTACAGATCCATACAGCTTTGTCAGAAAAAAAATTAAGTTAACAGCTAGAGTGAGGACACTCTTAAGTAAAATACAACATGAAAGAAGTAGCTGTATTTTCAAAGTAGTAATCAGCTGGAGGCGGGGGGGGGGGTAGGGAGAGATGGAAATAATTTTAAGAACAATTTGCCACTGAAGCGGAAACATAAAAAAACAGAGAAGGCATTGAACTGTGTTTGCATTGCCTAAACAAAAGATGTTTTTTCAGACACTGCCCAAGACCGTCTATAAAGAGCACTCCTTTAAATGAAAGCACCAAAGCTACCTCATTCATGAACTCAGAAATGCCATAGAAAATACTCCGGGAGCTAATGGAGAGCTTAGCAAAGGAACCAACCATCCAAAACAACAAAATTGCCTGAAAGACATGGCAAATAACTTCAGCTGGTAGAAGTGTTAAGCAACATAAATTGAAGAAAAACTACAACTGTATGAAAAAGTTGCCGTAAGTCTGTCATATAAAGCTATCAATCCAATTCTAATAATGTTTACAGGACGATGACTAGAAGTTACTGACTATAAATTCAACAAACAGGTCACTTTCTGCTATCCAATGGTTCCCAGTCAGAAAACAGCCCTAGAAAGTGAAAGAAGAAATTACACTGATTTTTTAGGTCTTAAAATAAAAACAAAAAACACACTGTAAAATTTATGTGAAACAATAACTGAGAAAACAGATAATTAGACTAGTTAAACAGAAAGATGATGTCTATTTAAAGAAAACTTTACTGTCCAAAAGTATGTCAACTTTGACTTTCTTTCTACTGACACTTAGAAAGAGCATATCATGTAACTTCTGGGGTAGCATTTCAGCCAAATAATTGCCTATAAATACTGAAACTGAGAATTTGCTTGTAACTTTTTTTTGTGTTTTGCACATTCTTGGAATTTCATGGAATGGTTTGGGTTGGAAGGGACCTTAAAGATCATCTAGTTCCAACCCCCCTGCTATGGGCAGGGACACCTTCCACTAGACCAGGTTGCTCAAAGCTCCATCCAACCTGGCCTTGAACACTTCCAGGGAGGGGGCAGCCACAGCCTCTCTGGGTGTCTCACCACCCTCACAGTAAAAAATTTCTTCCTTATATCTAACCTAAATCTACCCTCTTTCAGTTTAAAACCGTTATCCCTCGTCCTGTCTCTACACTCCCTGATAAAGAGTCCCTCCCCACCTTTCCTGTAGCCCCCTTTAAGTACTGGGATGCCACTATAAGGTCTCCCTGGAGCCTTCTCTTCTCCAGGCTGAACAACCCCAACTCTCTCAGCCTGTCCTCATAGGGGAGGTGCTCCAGACCCCTCATCATCTCTGTGGCCTCCTCTGGACCCGCTCAAGCAGGTCCATGTCCTTCTTATGTTGGGGGGCCCAGAGCTGGACACAGGACTCCAGGTGGGGTCTCACCAGAGCGGAGTAGAGGGGGAGAATCACCTCCCTTGACCCGCTGCCCACACTTCTCTTGATGCAGCGCAGGATATGGTTGGCTTTCTGGGCCATGAGTGCACATTGCTGCCTCAGTCAGTTTTCCATCCACTAATCCCCCCCGTCCTTCTCCGCAGGGCTGCTCTCAATCCACTCATTGCCCAGGCTGTATTTGTGCTTGGGATTGCCCCAGCAGGACCTTGCACTTGGCCTTGTTGAACTTCATGAGGTTCACACGGGCCCACCTCTCCAGCCTGTCAAAGTCCCTCTGGATGGCATCCCTTCCCTCCAGCATGTTGACCCCATCACACAGCCTGGTGCTGTCAGCGAACTTGCTGAGGGTGCGCTCAATCCCCCACTGTCCATGCCGCCAACAAAGATGTTAAACAGCGCTGCTCCCAACACCAACCCCTGAGGAATGTCACTTGTCCCTGCTCTCCACTTGGACAACAAGCCATTGACCACAACTGTTTGAGTGCGACCATCCAGCCAATTCCTTGGAGTGGTCCATCCGTCAAATCCATGTCTCTCTAAATTATAGACAAGGATGTTGTGCAGGACAGTGTCAAAAGCTTTGCACAAGTCCAGGCAGATGATATCAGTTGCTCTTCCCTCATCCACCAGCGCTGTAACACTGTCACAGAAGGCCACCAGATTTGCCAGGCACAATTTTCCCTTAGTGAAGCCATGTTGGCTGTCACCAATCACCTCCTTATTTTCCACGTTCCCTAGCAGTTTCCAGGAGAATCCCCTCCATGATCTTGCCAAGCACAGAGGTGAAACTGACTGGCCTCTAGTTCCCCAGATATTCTTTATTTCTCTTTATAAAAATTGGGGGTTATGTTTCTCCTTTTCCAGTCAGCGGGAACTTCGCCGGACTGTCATGACTTCTCAGATATGATGGATAGTGGCTGAGCCACTTCATCCGCCAGTTCCCTCAGGACTCACAGATGCATCTCGTCAGGTCCCCTGGACATGTGCACCTTCAGGTTCCTTCGACGGTCTCGAACTTGATCTCCTACAGTGGGCGGTTCTCCCTTCTGCTTAGTCCCTGCCTTTGCCTTCTGGTAATTGAAGGTACTTATCATTTTGATATGCAGTTATTCTTCATTGGCTGCCAAACACAGGTATGCTACCATGCTACTAATATACTACATGACAGCTTCGAGACTGAAAGCATCCTATCAATTGCTACCTATGCTACTAGGATTTTACATGTAAACATTCAACGATAATAAGTTATACCAGACTGTTCACTAGACAGGACTCAAAAAGTTCTAGTAACATTCAAAATAATGAATCGTGGATCTATTTGATTTGGTTTCTTGGTCTTCGCTGTTGTTTTGCGTTATATAAGAAATAGGGGGTTTTCAATACAGCTTTTACCAATTTATCATCTTTTAAGAGGAAACTGTTCTCTGGAACTGCAGCATTCATCGTCATGCGTTCCTAAACCAGTCCTTTCTGCAGAGCATAAAGCACATGCCAATGGTCTAGAGATCCTCACATGTGAGAAACACCAAGCATTTCCCAGTTCCTTCTGAAAGATTCTCCACCCTTAAATGAACGTTACGTGCTCTGCTCAGGAAAATATTTAGAAACAATTGCCAAATAAAAATAAAAAGCCTAATCCAAAAATTTACAATTGTAGATTACCATTTACTTCTTAACTGCTTCAGTGTCACAGCTAACTTGGAGAGCTGGTAACTGGGCCACATACTAATTTTTCCTAGGATGGCTTTGATTTCACATCCCTCTTATTTTATTTTTAGTGTCACATAAAGCAGCCAAAAAGTGAAACTTTATTTGTAGAAGTCTTATATTTTCATCTGTTTGTCTTACAGCTTGCCTCTTCATTCTCTGAAATCACATAGGACACTGCACTTGGTAATGCAGTGGAATACAGAACATAATTTCCATATTTCCTCAGAGTAGTTTTACAAGATGCCTATATCGGGCACTGTACCTAAAAAGAATGGCCTGCCCCTACTTTGCTCCTTCTCTTATACTGACACTGGCCCAAAAGTGAGCCAGTGGTGTTTACTAAACAGGCAGGAACCTGAACATCAAAAAATAGGTTACAGTTGTCTGTTCAAGGAACCAGGTGAATGCTAGAAACAAAGAAGTGGGCTCTAAACAGTCTTCTCCATATATTTATTGATGTTGGGAGAAAAGAGGAAAGTAACAGGAAGCCATCACGCTCTGTTCTTGGCACTGGTGTCGTAGACGGCCCATTGGACATTTACACTATGCCTGCCAATTTTTAGTTATTAACATGAATACAATAGCACAGCACTTACTCTCCTTTACAAAATGCCTCTATTCCCTTGAGAATAACTTTTTCTTAGAAATGTTATTATCTCTTAAAGACTCTGAGGTTCATTTGAATAGTCTCAACTGTGTTAAAGTTTACATAGTAAGCTGATAACCCCAACTGTACAAATACCACTCTCTTAACTCTGTATTACACACAACATTAAAGACTTTCATTATACAAGGTCTATACTATTCAGGAAAAGCCCTGTTATAGGACCTTTGTTACTTCATCAGAACCTCTCTGTTGGGCTCTAAGACCAATTATGTCTTAGTCAAGTTTTTTGGCCCAGCTTTCTGTCCTCTGGCCACCAGACTCAGTTTACTGAACACCTGGGCTCCTTGTGCACCAGTCTTCTCAGCGATTTCCCTTTATAACAAAGGATGATGCACTGAAATAACTGATTACTCTTTGAGAACTTATAAACCCTTCCATCAAACTGAATAAGGCTGTAAAGTGATTCTTCTGATCTCCAGCATAGGTGGTGATAAACCTGTTGCCACCTATCAGCCTGGGTCCAGATAATGTCAAGCACTACAGGTAGTTTAAAAACACCGTATTTCATAAACATCCAATAATGCCCAAGGCATGCCACCTGAAATTCCAGAATCCAGATGACAGGAATGATCTGAATTTGGACAAAAATCTCAAGCTGTATATCTATATAAGAACAATAGGTAAGGAATTAGGTTTGACAACTTCGGGAGTAACAATGATCTGTTTGTCCTACAGTAAATTCCTAACAGTAGTGGTAAGGCTGTGAGATGCTGTACAGGTCAAAGGAGTTAAAAATTGTACATCATTAAGAAATAAAGAGGTTCATTAAGAAACATAATGAAACTTACGTTATATTGCTCTGCATCGAGGTTATGTTTGTGATAATACTCTACTGATACCTACTCACTGAGAGGCACCCCTGAATGTATGAAATCAAACCTATTTTGACATTGTATGGAAAAAGTGCATGTTTCCCAGAATGGAAAGGGAAACAGCCACCAGAAGGTCATGTTCTGAAATGATTTAAAAACCATAATGGATTCAATTTAAGGAGATACAGTCAGAAATACATAAAATGAAAGTAAGTTGTATGAAGGGAATACATGCATCCAATCATCAGATATGGTGAGCTCTAACAGTAGTCTTATACACAGTTAAACAGTCCAAGATGCAAAATTCTTGAAAAAGGCCCTTTGAACATACAAGAGAGTTAGAGGTCACTTACAATGTCCAGATAACTTGGTACAAAGGCATGCTTCAAAACTTCACATATCAAAAGCCTAAAAGCTCATCACAACTATGAAGTTATCATATCTATGACAGTCCCCAAGCACCCAAACAGATTTTCTCATTGAAAGAGAAATTCCATTGGAACATTTAAAATGCACAAAGAGCCTAAGAGAAAAATTAGAAAATTGGAGCTCTGTTGCAAAATGCTACAAAGCATATTTTCAGTACAAGCCTGGTCTGAATCAATGAACAAACTATAAAGTCCTTACCAAGCTTACCAGCTACACACACACAAAAACATTTACAAAAAGAAGTATTAATCATCCTGAAATTAAGGGAGTACATAATAGGCTTGGACACCAAAGATCTTTGGCTTCACCTGCTGTTACCACCTAAGGAAACTGAGAACAACGCATTCTAAAGAGAGTCCAGGCAGCTCAACATGAACACTGTATTCGACGGTGGTTGGATGCCCCAGCAAGATGGATGTCGAGCACAGCACGTTGCCTGCACACTCCAGAATTTAAAGACACCAACACATCTTAGAGGAGGAGGAAGAGAAGAAATCTGCCTTCTCCTCTGCCCACATGCTACCTTTTGGACTTGCCAGTAACCCAAAACGTCAGCGCTGACTGGCCTTCATTGTCTAAAATGAAAAGGCAGGTCAACCACTGAGCTACCACAGAAGCAGAACATCAATTTATAAAATGTTTCAGAAACAGCATAGCCCTTTCCCACATCCACATAAAAGCAAGCAAACAAGGCTGAAAAAGTATTCTACATAATCACAAGCACTCTAAAAAAAAATGTCTTGTGAAATACACCAAATTTTCAACATACTGGCTGAGCTTGTACTTATGCCTATACTAGGACAGCAGAAACGAACAGAAACCCTTAAAAGTATGGCCTTTCTAAATGAAGCTATGTCTCTGTGAGTGACAACACTGTCTTGAAGCAGAAATATATTGCCATTAGAAGATTTATTAAGCAACAAAATCATATGTGTTCATCTACGGTTTTATAATCCTAATTTATCACTCCTCCTTTTTCAATAAGTCATAGTAGAGATCCTCTGCTCCATGAAAATTCAAATCCAGTACAGGAAAATTACCTAGTGGTTTTCCATACTTATTCACAGAAAAAGGAAACACAATACAGTACTAAGATCACCTGTGTCTATGTATGGCAATTCATAGGGTTTTATTAATTGGTTTTACATATCACAAAAGGAACTCTACACATACCAAGAGATGCTGTGATATTTGTCATTTTAACTGTTCCACCTGCAAGTGCTAAGTAACATCCACATGCGCACTTAATCTACAGGAGAAGATTCTTCAGAGTTCTATCTTCTGGAAAAAATAAAATCCATCCTCAGCACAAAGAAGTGATACTATTTTGAGAAGAAAATATAAAATACTTGCTAAGAATTGAGTATCAAGCAGCTATTTAAAAATATTTCCATTGCTTTATCTTTTTGCAATGACGCTTCCTTTATTGCAACTATACATATAATTCACTAGTGTCACCACACGTGATGGGTGGGCATTGTGTCCAGAACGCAATTTTTTAACGCCAAGTGGGGAGACGTATCCACAAATTATCTACTGTCTTTCTTCAGAATTTGGACACTTACCTTGTCTAGTCAGAGACAGTCTGAAGGCTGGTAAAGCCCAGGTGTGGTAGCTGTGGTAGATTACGGTGCTGTCAGGCAGCAGGTGTGAAAACACCTTATGACATGGGAAATAATCACTCTCCTTAGAATCAGTTTGCACCCTCTTGTGTTGAGGTGAGTGAAGTTTGTGAATACTATTTTGTGTTATGAATGCAGATTTTAATGATAATTCTTAAATATGTGATTCACAGAGGCAAGAGGTTGGGTCTGTGTGTATGTGGCAGGGGTTTGGTAGTGGGGGAAGGGGCTACAGCAGTGGCCCCTGTGAGAAGCTTCTCAAAGCTCCCCCGCTGCCAAGTCAGACCTGCCTCTGGCCAAGGCCAGGCTAATTAGTGATGGTGGTTGCACCTCTGCGATATTTAAGAACGGGAACCTGAGAGGAGGAATAAGAGTTGTGAAGGAGACAACTATGCAAACATCAAGGCCATAAGGAGGGGAGAGGTGCGCCAGAGCAGAGACTCCCCTGCAGCCTGTGGTGAGAGGGCAGGCTGTGCCCCTGCAGCCCATGGGGGTCCATGGTGGAACAGATGCCCACCTGCAGCCTGTGGAGGACCCCACACCAGAGCAGGTGCACCCGAAGAAGGACAGGACTCTGCAGGAAGCCCACACTGTTGTAGTTTCGCACTGGGAGGACTGCGACACCAATGCTAGAGCAGTCTGGGAAGAGCTGCAGCCTGTGGGAAGGACTCATGTCAGAGAAAGTTCATGGAGGAAATGTCCCCCGTCAGAGGGACCCCACACTGGAACAGAGGAGGAGTGGAGGAGTCCTCCTCCTGAGGATGAAGGAGCAGCAGACTGACCACAACCCCATTCCCTGCCCCACCCTGCTGCTGGAGAGGGGGGAAGGAGGAGGTAGAGTAATTATGAGCAAAGCTGAGTCCGGGACAAAGGGAGGTGTGGGGGAAAGGTGTTTCTAAGATGTAGTTATACATCTCACTGTCCTACCCTGTTTGTTAAGTGGTGGTGGTGTTTGAATTACACTGATGTTTCTTCCCCTAATACGTCTTTTGCAGATGACCATAATGGGAGAGTCATCCATCTCTGGCTTTGCCTCGATTCCCAAGCCTTTTGCTGTTTCTTCTCCCCATTCCTAAGGGGGATGGGGTGAGCAAGCAGCTGCGTGGGGCTCAGCTGCCCTCTGGGCTCAAACCAGGACACATGGGAAATAATCATTCTCGTCTGAATCAATTTGCTCCCTCTTCTTTACCATGTCTAGAATTTGATGTTTCAGTGACAACTAAAACCCTTACACGAATCAAAGAAAAACCCACCAAAAGAGGCAGCAGCCCTACCAAAGCAAAGTTATGATCAGACAACTACGTTGACAGCGTTAACCGCACCAGCGATCGGGTTCAGGGAGGACCAGAAGCAACTTCACTCTTGCCGAGAACAGCGCCGAACGCCCCGGCCCCGACGCCCCCCGGCCCCACACCGCCCACGGGCGCGCGACGCTCCCCGGCGTCCTCCGCCACCCCGGCGGAGCCCTCCAGAAGGACCGGGCAGCGGCGGAAACAAGAGCGGCCAGCGGGAGAAGCAACCCGCCCTCACCCCGCGCCGCTCTGCCGCGGCTGTGCCCGCTCACCTCGGAGGCGCCTCTGGTACCGCTCCAGGGACTCTTCCAGGGCGGGCTCCCCGCGGGGCGCCCGCATCAGGTGGTCGCCGCCGGCTTCGGGGAAAGCAGCCGGCGCTGCCCCACGCCGCGGGGCCCCGCAACGCCGGTGGGTAACAGCGGCTCGGCCCGTTCCGCCCTCCCGCGCCCCACCACCGCCGCGGGTTCCCGGAAGAGCCGCCCCTGCCCCACCGCGGGCGGGGACCCCCTGCGGCGCCCCAGCGTCGGCCGTTGCTACCCGCCACAGCCGAGCGCGGCGGCGCGCGGGGCCCGCCCCGCCCCCAGCCGCGCGGGAGCCCCGCCAACCAGACTACCAGCCCCGGCAGGCGGCGCGCCGCGCGGTGCGCCCTGGGAGGCGGAGTCCCCGCCGGCCGCCCTGCTCGCTCGCTCGCTCCCGCTGCCGGCGGCGGCAGGAGGGTGCTCGCGGCCTCGTCTCTCCCCTTTGTTGTTGGATCGCGGCCGCACTCGCGCCTGCGCACAGCGCGGCTCCTCCGCCGCCACCGCCCCCCGCTCGGCCACGGCCGGGTGCGGCGCAGGCCCCGTGGCGGCCGCGGGGGCACAGTGGGCGGGGAGGGGGGTTTACCTCCCGCCACCGCGTGCTCCGGCCCGCGCGCGCGCAGCGGGCGCCCGGCGGCGGGAGCGGCGACAGCTATTGTCCGCCGCCGGCGCAGGCGCAAAGCGGCGCTGGCGCCGCGCGGGCCTTGGCGGCTGCGCACGGCGCGCCCCGCCCCCGCCCTCCCCCCCCCCCCCCCCGCATTGTGTGAGCTCGGGCGGCGCCTGCGCGGTGCCGTGCCCCGCTCTGCCCTGAGCCGCTATGTGCGGGGAATAACGTTGGAGCCGTTGCCAGAGGGACACCGACCGGAGCGCCCCGCCCCCGCCCCGCCGGGATGCCGGCTCAGTGAGCACCGGCGGCGGCACTAGGGACGGCCCCTCCCCGGCGCGGCGAGCCTCCTCGAAGGGGTGAGTGAGGATGCTGCCGCCCCGGCCGTGGCTCGGGCGGGAGCCGTGACGGGGAGCGGGGCCGGGGTCGCGCCGTTCGTCCGCCCCGCCGTCGGCCCGGCGCCTATTGTGTCAGGCGGCCCCCGCCCGGCGGGACCTGGCGCCGCGCGGCGGGGGCTGCGGCCGGCGGAGGGGGCGGTAGCGCGGTTGGGCACAGCCCGGTCCCCCTCCCCCGTCCCCGCTGGCTCCGGAGGCTGCTCCGCGCCCCCGCCCTCCGTTCCGTTCGCCAGCGCGGCGGGGCCGGTGGCGGGAGGACACCGACGCAGGCTGGATGCGGGCGGCGCTGCCCGATCCCGCTGCCCGCGTCCCCCGGCCCTTTTCCGTCCCTTTCCGCCCGGCCGGGGGCGCCGGCACACCCACCCAGCCACCCACCCACCCGCCCAGCCGGCCGCTGCGGCGCGGGCGCCGGGGCTGCGCTGCCTTCCCCTCCTGCAGCGGATTTCCGTGACTCGAGCGGAGGCTTCCAGAGATTTAATTTTTTTTCGGTTGCCCCTGCTTCACACGCTGCCCCGGGCTGCAGGAGGCGTGTTCCTCCAGATTTAAAAATCGGTGATTCCGTTCCTTTGAGATGGGGTGTCTCCCCCCCGTCCCCTTAAAACAATGTCTTCTGAGAAGGATGATGGAGAGTATCTGTCGGGTTTGCCTTTTCTCCTATTGCGTATTTTCGCCCAAGGAGGCTGGTCTGCTGCGTTCAAAAACGATCTCCTGAAGGCGTGATCTTTTCTTTCTTGACGCTTTTCCCGGGGAAAACCTAAAATAACGTTTTTTTGTTCCCGGTGGCGAGCAGCAGCGCCGCGGGTCCACTTTGTCTCTCCGGCGCGGAGACGAACGGGTTACTGAGCTAACAAAAACCCGATGGTGATTTTCGAGCAGCGAAGCGCGCTGCAGCAGGGGAAGCTGGCGGCGGCGGGGTGGGCGGCGCGGCCCTCCCCCGCCCAAGGCTCCTGCGTGCGCCGCCGGCTGCAGGCGGCGGGGGGGGGGGGGGGGCGTCCGCGTTCCCCCTTTCCTCCGTCCCTCCCTCCCTCTTTCCGTCCCTCCCTCCCTGCTCGGGCTAGCGGTGACAGGAGTGGGGATGGTGTGCGCGGACTACCAGCCGCTGGGGCGTTATTTTAAGCGTTTTTAAGATGAGCTGACGATTAGTCCATCCGCCCGTACGGCTGTACGGGAAAAATGAGATGTAGCGGCTGTGCGGGTGAGTTGAAGATATATCAGAATTGCGTTCTCGGGGTTACAGGCAGCATCCACTGCTCTGCGCTTTGAAGACATTATTTGCTTTCC
Source organism: Strix uralensis (assembly GCF_047716275.1). NCBI lineage: Eukaryota > Metazoa > Chordata > Aves > Strigiformes > Strigidae > Strix > Strix uralensis. The sequence goes on along the minus strand of NC_133974.1, from coordinate 88,535,606 downwards.
TGTTAAAGCAAAGGTGCTCATAAAACATTTAACTACTTCGAAAGAATAAAGCCTGCTGTAGCGTTGTAATGATCATCTTTTCTCCTTTGGAATTCCATTCAAGACGTTGTGATAGTGTTCTTGGCCCTGGGTTTGCCTATGTAAAATGGTACGTGCGACAGGTCAGTTTTTGTAAACTGAACGAAGACATGATTAAATATGCTGTGATTTCCTATTACTAATTTCCTCTGGGAATTACTTTATGTCCAGATGCTGAGAAGTGTCTTACTGGAATCAAACTCTGTTAGTATGGAAGCTCCTCAACTTTAATTTTTATTTAATAGGGAAAAAAGTTAAACACAAATGCCACAAAGAATCTCCCCTCACTCTTTGATTATTTTTTTTAAACACTTTGTCACTTTCATGTAAATGTTTTGTTGTTTGCTTTTTTTTCTTTTTGTCTGAAGGAGGTCAGAAGGGCTGACTGAAGAGAATAGTGTAGCCGAGGCTACACAGAATTTTGTCAAAATGACAAGAATCTAAAAGTTATTTGTAATTGATCAGATAAAAATGTTTTCTTTAATTCTTTTAAAGGGAAACATTCTGACATAAAAGTTATTACCAAACAAACTTACTCTGTCGTGGTACTGCTTTTGTTTGTTTGTTCGTTTGGGGTTTTTTTGGGGTTTTTTTTGTGACAGGTGACTGCTTCCCATATCTAGTCTAACTGACTTTTGCAAAGAAGAATGGGTTCTTGCTCTGTTGTGCTTCATCAGCTGTAACGGACTTAGCAGGCAGAATTTTTTAACAATTCTGTTGATAACATACAAGCCAGAAAAGAGCCAAGTTCTGAAAGTGAACTGGAAAAGTCTGTGTTCACTTGTAGGTGGGAGGTGGGAAATGTCCTTGAATGACTGAAATGAAACCTGAGGTATGAATAGCTGCAGAAATTTATTCCGAAGTACCATTTCCAGTTCTTGAAAATGCAGGAAAAAGTTATTTAATGTGTATTGACACTAGTGTCTCCTTGAGTCTCCTAAAAAGACAATTTCCATGTTAGCGCTGCATTTCTTAGCTTTGCAGGCAGAATGGGGCAGAGGTAAAACAGATTGGTCTTGCTTTAGCTAGAAAGCCAAGAAAATCTATGAAATTCTGGTTTTTCTTTAGAAAATTTTGAACAGTGGAGTCGGGCATGGAAGCCATGCAGATAGCAGAATTGACTTGCAGAAATTCTCCTATCTGCTTCTAGCACTTGTGAGGTTGTCAAAAGACACAATAGCATGCACTTCCCCCTCTCTGAAGAACATGCTACATAATGTAGTAAAAATTGATATGGTTGTCCATACCAGGAGGTATGGACCAGGAGGCTGTCTGAAATTTGAGAGAAGAAAGTTCTTTGTTACTGGGGGATGGAGCTTCAAATTTGCTGGCTGGGAGCTAGCGTTAAATGTGTGTTATCTTTTCTAAGGTACACATCTTCAGTGTGCTGAGTGAGCCTGTGGGGGTCTTTCACTGTCTGTTAGGTTTATAACACTCTCACCAAATGCCAACATTCCTTCCGTTCTAATATTGATCGTTGTGCATCTACACATTTTCAATGGACTGGTCTACAGAGAGCAGCTTCCTTTAGTGCACAATGCTAATGTTTCCCTGGATCAAGAGTCCATCCAGTGCATTCAATGAGGCAGGTGTCCTGGGGAAAAATAGTATGTGATCATGTGACTTAAACTGTAACATAACGCATACAAATTAGGGTAGGAAGAGAGTACAAACTACTTGTTTAAACAACTTTGTGTATCTGTTGTACAGTTACACGTGCATAAAAAATATTGAAATAAATTGCTAGTACTTGGTTCACTCTTATAGTTTAGTTTCTCTCACTCTACCCTCAGAAAGCTGGGAGACTTTCTATTTTACAGGTGGATTTGTACTTAGAATAACCTTTTTAATTAAAATTTTGCTTGACCTTCAAAAAACCCCGTATATTTTAAATATATGCAATTTTTTTTATCGTTTAGTGTGTCAAAAGCAGCTTGTCCTAGAAGTTTCAAATAAAACCCACAAAGATGTTTTAGTAGATTGCTGACATAATTAGATTTGAGAGAGGGAGACCTGTGTTTGGGAAAGTATACAGTGCTGCGTCACTGAAGTTGAAGCATATCACGCAGGCTCTTAGATGGTAATAAGTAAGTCTGGGAGTAGGTGAATGTTAAAGAGACTGACTAGCAGTTCTCATATGTTAATGCTTCTTCATGGAGCATTCCCAGTTACTCTCTGGTTTTGGTACAGCATGGCTGTACTGCTCTGTCACAGTGGCTCTGGTACTTTTCTAAGTATATGAGAAGTTAATTGACTTGACTAACCCAGAACAGAACTATTTATTTTCTTTCTGTTTTGCTTGAAATTTTTTTTTTCCCTCCCCCCTTGCATTAGCAAATTGAATTACCTTATTGTGTGGTCAGATGAGTGCCAGAACAAGTACACAGAATGTGGACAGCAGTGTCAAGCCTTCAAGAAGGGAATACTCCCTTTTCCTGTAGCAAAGATATATTTGCTCTGCTTAGCTGTCCTATCTGGCTGTCCCCTGTGCCACTGTAGACTACTGCAGTCAGAAAGGGGATGGGTTATGTATAAATCCAAGAAAACAAAATAATAAAGATACTGGGTTTGTTCTTATTGTTAGCCTTTACTTACTCTCGATACGTAAAATGCCCACAGCCACAGACGAAATATTCAGAACATACCACTGGATGAAAAAAAATGTTTCTCTGCAAAGAAGATATGAAAAGAGGGAGGAGAGTGGTTAAGTGGTGTGGCCTTTGTACAAGGAAAAGCAGGATTTTTGTGCCAGGCTAATATTGGTGTCTTCTCTCTCACAAAATTTAAGGCTGTAAGTTTTCAAATATTTTAATAGTTTTTTCTTCCCTACTTACTAGTTTTGAAGTGTGTGATTTTTGTGAATTGTAGAAAAGTGCTATTTGGTATATGTTTAGATAAATTATTTTTATTCATTCAATACAGGTATGAGGCATCTTCTCTCTTTTTGCCCCCTGAATAGAATACTCAATAAAACATGATAGTTTCTTCCCATGAGGTCCTGACATATTTACCAACTTTTTTTCTCCTTTTCTTTTCCACCTCTTAGAAATGGTTATTGAAAAGCAGACTTTTCCTTAGGTAGGTGCTTTTTACAGCTCCAACATCATCCATTGGTGGGCCTAGTGAGCCGATTCAGGTCCAACAGCTGCAGCCCTCTTACAGTCTACCTTCTTTGGTTTGTTCTGCTGTGTTTATTGCAAGGGTTGGTGTTTTTGTAATAGGGTCCTCTGTTTACTTGTTTCCATTCTTGTGGACTAAAAAGTTCTATATTCTCATCTTTTCCATGAAACTAAGAGGGTATCTTCCTTGACAAATAGCTGAATCTTCTAAAGTCTGTGTGATGGGCTTTCCAGATCTCATCTCGTTTTGTACCTCATTCCAAATGACATTCTGGTTCTGCTCATTTTGTTTCTTTCCAGGAAGAACTGCAATTATTGAGCTTTTCAGAGCAATAATAACTGAAGTGGTGGTACTCCGTGGCATTTCCAAGATGTTTCTTTGTGCACAGGGTATTTTGTTAGTCTTCAGCTGTGGTATTGCATGAAGAACTTGTAATCAATCCATTAGCTAACCATTATGGTCTGAAAGTAGCAATACACTGAATGCATTAAATCAGATGTACTTATGACTTTTTCCTCAAAATTACATGCTTAAATAATTTTGTTGATGATCTTTCTCTTGAATTGCAAATATTTGGCCATCTAAATACACATTCTATTCTGTGCTCAAAACCAAAGCCTTTTCAATTATCTCTCATTTGTCTTCTCATTGTGGATTACATTTCAAGATTAGAAAGAAAAATGCAGGAAGTTGGAATGTCATGATATCTTTTCTGTTTTCTCATGAACATGCGTTTTTCTTGCTTTCATTAATCCCACCTTCTTCCCCTCCCCCTCTGACTTAACTGATTATTTAGACCTGTGGAACTGTAACATTGCAAGAACCTTGATGTCTGGAATTAGTCTACTTAATTTTATAATTTAAATTACTAAATAGAAGACGCTTAGAAAGTAATGTTGTAGTTTTACTTAACTTTTTTCTTTTTTCCCTTTGGAATTTTCCTAAGAATGTAAATGGACACATAGATGGACCTTTGGTATGACTCAAACCCAGTGTCTTTTCTCCAGGAACAGCTATAACCTGGTGCCAAGGGAGAGATGAGAAAGGTGCAAGCATATAGGTATTTTCTGCTAAGGCATTGCTAGACTCCATGTATTTTCTGCTTGGAACTTTTGAGTCAGGTGTAGTTTCTATTAAATCACAGAATCATCTGGGTTGGAAAAGACCTTGAAGATCATCTACTCCAACCATTGACCTAACAGTGACCATTCTCAACTACACCATATCCTCAGCGCTATGTCGACCCTACTCTTAAACACCTCCAGGGATGGGGACTCCACCACCTCCCTGGACAGCCCATTCCAACGCCTAACAACCTGTTCTGTAAAGAAATGCTTCCTAATATCCAGTCTAAACCTTCCTGGTGCAACTTGAGGCCATTCCCTCTTGTCCTATCGCTTATTACTTCGTTAAAGAGAAACATCCCCAGCTCTCTGCAACCTCCTTTCAGGCAGTTGTAGAGGGCGATGAGGTCTCCCCTCAGCCTCCTCTTCTCCAGACTAAACAACCCCAGTTCCCTCAGCCGCTCCTTGTACGACCTGTGCTCCAGACCCTTCACCAGCTTCGTTGCCCTTCTCTGGACAAGCTCGAGTAATTCAATGTCCTTTTTGTAGTGAGGGGCCCAAAACTGAACACAGTAATTGAGGTGTGGCCTCACCAGTACCAAGTATAGGGGTAAGATCACTTCCCTGTCCTTGCTGGACACGCTATTTCTGATACAGGCCAGGATGCCATTGGCTTTCTTGGCCACCTGGGCACACTGCTGGCTCCTGTTCAGCCGGCTGTCAATCAACACCCCCAGGTCCCTCTCTGACTGGCAGCTCTCCAGCCACTCTTCCCCAAGCCTGTAGCGCTGCTGGGGGTTGTTGTGGCCCAAGTGCAGCACCTGGCATTTGGCCTTATTGAAACTCCTACAGTTGGCCTTAGCCCATCGCTCCAGCCTGTCCAGATCTCTCTGCAGAGCCTCCCTACCCTCGAGCAGATCAACACTCCCACCCAACTTGGTGTCATCTACAAACTTACTGAGGGTGCACTCGATCCCCTCGTCTAGATCATCAATAAAGATGTTAAACAGGAGTGGCCCCAAAACTGAGCCCTGGGGGACACCACTCGTGATCGGCCACCAACTGGATTTAACTCCGTTCACCACAACTCTTTGGGCCCGGCCATCCAGCCAGTTTTTTACCCAGCAAAGCGTGTGCCCATCCAAGCCACGAGCAGCCAGTTTTGCCATGAGAATGCTGTGGGAAACGGTGTCAAAGGCCTTACTAAAGTCAAGGTAGACAACATCCACAGCCTTTCCCTCATCCAATAAGCAGGTCGCCCTGTCGTAGAAGGAGATCAGGTTTGTCAAGCAGGACCTGCCTTTCATAAACCCATGCTGACTGGGCCTGATCATCTGGTTGTCCCGCATGTGTTGTATGATGGATCTGCATTTCTTCAGCTATGTCTTGAAAAGACAATTCAATAAAAATGGCCTTTTGTATTTTTCAGACCTTCATTTCTTATACGTGTTCAGCTGTATACCAGCATAATTTAATAATGAAAATCTTGATTTCCTACATATTTTTGTTATTACAAAAAAGCCACCCTGGTCTTGTGAGGTTACACTTCTGCTTATCCGCATCCCCTTTCTTTAAATCTTCTTTTTATTGTACTTTGTTTCCAAAGGGGATAGTCATGTAATACGAGGGCTAGACCCTTCCTGTAAGAACTGCCTGTTGAGATGACTCACAAGTCAAAAACACAGCTTGAATTTTAGCTTTAAGTTGACTGTGAAACTGGCCATTACAAATCTTTTTTGAATTGTAAGCAGAAATTATTCAGGAAGCCATTGAGGAACCACTGAGAACCCAGAACTTCTTTTTGTTTAGCTTTTGAATTAGCAGAGAGTTTTGAAGTATGATCTCAACTGGCTGATATAAGAACTACTACAATATTTTCATGTTACAGATGATATTGTCCTCTGTGCTCATTTTGTGTTTTACTATTAGTTCTTACTGATAAACATAATGAAAGGTCTTGTTCAAAAACTATTTTTCTTCTAAATGCTGCTCAGTCATCACGCTCTAATAGTCCTTTAAACATCAGGCTAATTATTTTATTGGGCCGTATTGGAGATAATTGGGTACTGCCTTTATTTTGGTGAAGTCTACACTAACTTGAATCTGTAGTAACCTTAGTGAAATTAATTAGTTCTAAGTCTGTCATAATTCATGCCTGCTTGTTAAACTAAGTGTTCTTAGTTTTAAATATTACCATTTGGATCACAAATTCTGTAGGATATTTTTAATTAATCAAATCTTAATTCATCAGCTTCTAAATACACTTTGTGATCTCTTTTTAGACCCATTGCAGTCCTAATATATTGCGCGGAATCTTTAATATAACTTTTTCTTGCTGAGTACTCTTTTGAGAGGTGTAACCGCATGCCAAGTATCAGTCATACAGGAATATCTGATGTAGCATATCAAAAAGAGGCGCAAAATTATAAAAGTCTGAAATGCCAGTTGAAGAATGGAAGTTTATGGATCTGTCGAAAACAGATTCCTAATTTAGAGAATTGTGTCCACTTGTTTTATGGAGAGCTGCAGAGAGGCTCCTGATGAACATGCTATTTTTTTTTTTTACTTTTTTTCTTCCTCTTCTGTAGATGGTACTGCATGGCTTTGTTCTCTTCAGTTTTCTTCCTAGTTGGAGAACGATAAGAAAGATAATGTTGCTGGGACAGAACTGGATTAGTTCTTTAGTGAATTAGTGAAAAGGAGTAGCTGGATATAGTCAGTAGGTGTATTGCAAAAAATATTTAAATAATAAAAAAAACCCCACACACAAAAAAACACCAAACAAAACAAAACCCAAAAATAAGCAATGGAAAAATATATTCACACAAGAAAAGCCAGTCAGAATTAAGCTTGGGCATACCTTGAGTCAATCACTTGAAAGTCCGGAGATGTTACAAACTCTTTTTTTGTTTTGTTTTGTTTTAAAGTTTGTCAATAACAATATTTGAAACAAGGTAGCTATTGCTGAAAATGTATTGTTTCCATTAATCATAGTTTGTCAAATGGGATTTATTTTGTGCTGAATCTTCGTACCCTGTTTTTGTTGGCTCTTTTTCTCATTCATAATTTTATTTTGGACTTCCTTGAGCATGGGTGAGTTGTCTGTCTGCCCCAGGTCATGGTGAAGTCAGAGAATCTTCAGGTACTGCAGATGACTTCTATGTATGGCAGGATCTGTTTTTACACAACATTGCAAGGCCCAGTATAAAGCTATTGCATTAATTTCTTTAGCTTGCTATAAGAACTTTATTGCTTGGCATTACCCAATAGTGTCTTTTTCAGTTTTATTAGAATAATTATTTCTTTCTTTGGTATTTGTAACTTCTAAATCACATGTATATGCAATATGCAAGCTTTCCTTAAACAAATACACCTCCTTGCTTTTTCCATTTTTGTGGCCTGATTGCATTTTCTTTAGCATACCTTATTGGCAGCTTCAGCTGTCAAAGTTAAACATGTTCAGTTGTTGCATTGCTGAAACTGCAAATAGCAACGGTCAACTTCCCCCTTTAGGGCAGACTGATACTTCAGAATCTGTTTTTCATTGATCTTTTGCAGGATTAAGATTGCAAGTGGATCTTTTCAGAATGCTGCCTGGTTACTTGCTTTGAGGAGGTCAGTGTTTGTAACAGAATGAAGAACTAAATTATCCAACAACTTCAGTTCCTGATGTGTGAATCATGTTTCAGTACCCACACACAGTAGAAATGTTTTAAAGTTTTTATTCGTCCTGCCTTGAGCTCTAGTTTGTTAGGAAGGAAGAAGGTTTTTTCTGCTAGAGCTTCTGACATTGCTTTCACATTCTCTAATTCTATTTACCTGGTTTTTTACAATAATCATTGTCAGTTGGTCCAGTTAATATTATTGGGTATTTACTGACAAGGTGAATTCATTTTTATTCTTATGTTGTCTGGACAGCCTATAGCACATAGTGAAGTCTTTTGTAAGGTGGCAGCAAAAAAAAAAAAAAAGCTGAAACATCAATATCAAGACATGACAGTGAGTCAGGAAGTCCTGAGTCTCTCCTTGCTCAGCTGAGGCAAAGTGAAACCTTCTATTTAGTAACAAAAAAACCCCCAAAAAAGCTGTTCTTTTTAGTGTAATTCATAAAATTACTTCAAACAGCCCTTTGGGAGAAGACTAGATTTAGCAGACTAATATCCTTGAGTTCCCATATTCTGTGGGTCTCTTCTTGGTGCAGTTTCATTCCAGAACCAAGAAAGGTGTTATGCCTTACTATTTTTATCTGGTGCTCTTTTGGGGGGACAATGCCATGGCCTTCAAAAAAGTTTTATTCAAAGATGTCTGTGTATGATTTTATTTGTACAGTTATTTCCATAGGAATTCTTACTTTCTTTCTTTTCAAGATACTTATTGACATTTGGGGTCACTGATCTAAGGCACATTTGGAAGAAAGACTGCATTAGTGTATCATGAGGTGAGAGACTATAAAGTTTTGATCACTGGATTGTGATGTGTTATAAAAACAGTTGAGGCAAGTGAAAAAAAAATACACACTGAAACTTTTTAAAAAGTTCCTAGTTTTAAATTGTAATGTGTAAATATGAAAAATACTTTATATCTGAATAATTATTATGTTAATACTTCTTACAGTTACTATAGACCTTCTAAATATAAGAAGTCCTGTGAGGCTTAGGTGGATTTGGTGGAGTTGACCTGTGTTCTCTTAGCAGCCTAAGCAGAACTGGCTGCTGGCAGTCCCGGTCCTGCCCTGCTCTTCCCTTTTCTCCCACCCCTAGTAGCACAACCCTGCCTCTTTTGCTTTGGTGCTAGATTGCTGTGTGGTAGCTTCTGGGAACCATTCATTTGTTTGTGGGAGTGGAGAGGAGTGCAAGAGTTGGTCTGTCACTAGTTGAACATGCAGAACTAGCTCGACTCAGCTGCACAGCCACGGGAGTCCTGCAGCCAAGGCAAAGGGAGTAGTTGGGAGTTGGTGGCTGCGGCAGGGCAAGAGGGTTGGGATCCTGACAGCAGTGAGACTGGCTTTGGCTGATCTGGAACCGCAGCTTCTTCAGTTTAGCACTTCTATGGTGAGGGTTAAAACTGGTCATTTGTCTATCAGTTGAGTCTTCAACACTAAGGTTGAAAATAAGTCAATACAGTGAAGTTCTGGACATGCAGGCAACTTATGAAAGGTAATCTATGTATTAACTTTCCATAGTAAGTCCTACTGTGTGGCATGTGCAAGGAACACAAGGCAGTTCACACAAAGTAGGCTACTTGAGATTTGCTGTAGTGGAAGTGTGTGTGCAGGAGCTGCTAATAAGGAAGAGGTGCCACACTATAAATTCACATCCCATAATGCTGTCCAGTAAACTGTTCCTATATTTAGATCTTTAGATTTAATTAAGCTGTTAACTTCTCCATTTCAGCCAGTAAAACTTTCAGCAGAGGCTGCTCCAATCTCATTATAAATCCTGAATACAATGTATAGAGTGGAATTTTAGTCACATTTTCAGATATTAAAAGTTGTGGAGAATTTGAAAATAAAATGTGTTCTCTTTGAACAAAACTTGCAAAAACATCTGAAAAGTACTTTGAACTTGAGGTAAATGTGGAAATAAAAGTCTTTGGAGCTCCGTTGTTCATAGAGTTTTCCTTACTCCTTAGTACTTAGTGTTAAAATACAAATAATAAAGGATAATTATTTTGTCATGATTATTCAGTATTCTTTTAAATTTCAACTGCCTTTCTGTCTGCAGAAGATTGAAGATTGGTAGTTACTGGTGTATTCTAGGGCAGCTGTTCTTAACTGTAGAGCTTGACTTTTATGGATGTATTGGCTGACATGGTTATTGAAACATCTTCTATTTAATCCATTATGGTGCTTGTGTGTTATACTCACAATACCATGAGAATGCACTCATTCTGTTAATGTTAAAAGTGCCTGGATGGGATGGCCCTCAACTTGCTCATCTTGTAGACCAAGCACAGGGAACATGTTTCTATTTTCTCTCTCTCTCTCCATCTAACTTGTAATAGTATATGGCATGTACATCCAAGACTAAAGGGAAAAAAGCACTTCTGAATTTCTGTCAACATTAGGAAAGCTCTTTGCTTTTGATCCAGAGTAAAGTAATCCTGTAAAGATAAAGATAAAATGGAAAGAAAAACACACGCAGGAGAACAAGTAATGTCTTGTTTCTCAGGGATGTGTCCTGTATCCCAAACTGTGCTGAACTTCAACATGTACATGTGCTTGCTCTTGCCTGCTTGGTTGGGAACCAGCAATATTCTGTGGGGAAAATAACCTGAATGGCAAATATCCCGCAAAGGCAGAGCACAGAGGAGCCGTGGGAGCACAGGTCGCCAGCCAGCAGGCTGTAAGGAGCTGGGAACTGTTGACTTGTAGCAGTGTTTCAGCCAGTGGGACTTGTTCTTTTGAACTTGTTCTGCCCAGCTCTCAGTTCTCCCAAAACTTTTAGGAACTTTGTATCTCTGAAATCTCCAGCTCTCTAAAGCTGCTTGTTAAGAGGAGCGATTGGTGGAAAAAGACTGACTACTTGAGCCCCACTTCCTTAGGTAACTAAAAATGGTTTCAGTAAGAGTTTTAATTAATAACTGTGTGGTAGAAGGAGAGTACAGTTAAAAAAACATAAATAATGTGTTTAAAAAATACATATTCTTGCTTGAAGTAAGAAATATGCCTTTTGAAAATATGTCTGGGGAAATAAAATGAAGGCTACAACTGGGCTGTTTTAGATTAAGCAAGAGAAAATATTCATCTTGGATGTGACAGATATACTAAATAAATAATTACCATCTTTTCAGTAGGAGATATACAAGAAATAAAGTCCAGGAAGAGCCAAAGTAAAGTAAACAAACATAGAAATGCAGCACTAATTTACTCTAAGATGTTAGGTATTATTTATTAAACTATCAGAACTGTTGCTCAGTGGGTACCAGTAGTGATAATAACTTTCATACATGGCAATGTAATTTAAAGAACAAGAGGATGTGAATTGTTCCAGCCTTTGAAAAGGGAACTGATGATGATCTGTCTTAATCAACTCCTTATGCTTTTGTCCATATTTAGTTCCATGTTAAAATGATTTAAATTTTTTTTGGTAAACGAGAAGGCAGTTTCTCTATTGCAGCAGCATAGGCAATGTTGCTTAATATATCTTTTACTTTTTATGCAGCTGAGCATAACTGAGTTCCCAGTCAAATCTTTTTGTTGGAGACAAAATGAGAAACTTCTGTAGTAACTGTGAATAGTTCTTAAAAAACCAAAACCCAAACCCCCAAACTTTTTCACTAAAGTGCCAATGAAAGGGATGACTCAATCCCTTTTTGTGGATGGAGTTGTAGTACCACTTCCTCTTGTTTGGTTCAGTGCCTGGAGCAATGTGTGTGTGGATTTCAGAGCTCTTCCCATTTAGCCTTCCCTTTCACATCTCTTTATTTACTTTTTTTTAAGGCAACAAAACTATTGAACTTACAAAGGAAAATCTATATAGGTTTCTTCCCATAGAACCACTTGAATTCCAGATTTCTGTATTGAAAGACACACTTGCATTCATTTAATAGTCTTTGAAAATATTTATAGCATGATACTAATACAAGCATTTTCCAGTGGTCTTCAAGTGTTCCGAAGTTAACCACATTTTCATTGTAGTATTCTGCAAAACATATGCTAATGTTGTACCAAATCAAGTTTAAATCACCAGTCATTCTTAAACCAGTTTATAAAGGTCCACCTGAAAATATTATGCTTACATAACAATGAGGACTTCTGATTGTGATTTAGTTGAGGGGTTGTAATATACCTACTCAAACAAGTCCTTGCATAAAAACATCAAGCTGCATACTCACTGTGTTGTTAAAGTTTATAGTGACAATTTCACATGTAACTGCTTGATCACATTTAGTAAATAAGAGTGTAAGAAATAGTATTAAGACTTACCATGCTAGTAGCTATATTCCTGTTTGTTGGCTGCATACAAGAAAGGAGTGAGTAGGCACCGCAAGCAAATGTGGAAAAACTTCTCTCCAGGGAAATGATTTTCTAGGTACTAATTACAGACTGGTTTAAAACCTTTGCAATAAGTAGTATTAAACATTAAAACTGTGGGTATTCTTGTTTGTGCAAATGTCTTGACCTGCGTTGTGTCTTGCTAAATTCTTAATGCTGTCTTTTTGGCAGCTGTTTTCACATGATCATACATTGAGAAAGTGTTTTTGTTGTATTTGTTACCTTTCAGTTTCATTTCATGAGAAGGAGAGAGATGGGAAGGACACAAGCATTAAAGAAATGCTATAGGCCAAACTGCAAGACTAAATTTCTATCGAATGATTTGGGATGTGAGTAAAGAACTGAGCAAATAACTAAAATATAAGGCATTTTAAGCATTGTTCTACTCTGTTTTTATACGAATCTCCAGGAAGAGGACTTCCTATCAGGAGAAGAGCTTAAAAATCAAGTCCCACGTTTTTGTCAGTTTGGAAGATGCTGAACAAGAAGAATAATTGTTCTCTTTACCTCACAGCTACCATTGTAATTTTTAAAGAAATTTGGTTTTAAGCTTTTCCTGAGGTTAAATACTTTGTAGCATACCCATGTAGCACAACATAATTGTGACACAGAATCAATGAGCTTTTATTAGGTTTGTGCACGCACCCCCACTCTCTCTCCCTGTCTTCAGACAGCGAAGATTGCCTAGAGCGAACATCACTTACAGCTTTAAGACAAAAGTTTGAACCTTTGGTTGTTTTGTAAAATAAGTGCATCCAACTTTTTTTTTTTTCTTCTCTCCATGTAGGGCCTGTGTTACTGATCTTGGAACAAACAATTTAGTGTATTTCCAAGAAAAATACATCTGTGGACTTGGCTGTTGAGAATAGTTGTATAAAGCTCCAAAGCGTTCCATAAGGGAGAGGGTAGAATGTATTAAATATTTTGTGTGGAGCCTACCTTGGAATGATAAACATGTTTTACATGTTACAGTGGAGATGTAGCAAAGAATAGTAATTGCACACCTCTTTTAAGTTATGTATCTGTAATACTGTGAATGGATGTGGAGATCAGTGGCATTGTTTTCAATAATTGCCTTCTATCTCTTCCACTTTCATGTTCTGTGTACAGAACATGACATGCATTGTGTCAAGAAGTAAAATCGAATTGAAAACTGAAAGATAGATGTTAAAATTACTTAAATACATGTTTTTCTTTGGATAGTATACTTATCTTCATACCCAAAAAGTAAATAATTCCCTTTATTGAAGAAGAAAAAATTTGCATTGCCTTGAATGTAATTTAATCTTACCAGGGATTTGGGGACATGGAATAAACCCCATATATTTCACAATTGTGGGGAAAGTGAAATCACCACCCCTGGGAGGTTAAGAGGTCCAATTTTATTTGCAAAGTGGTGTTTGTCTTTTCAGTAGTGCTGAGGGCTGTGGTCAGTACTTGGCCAACGCAAATAAAACCTCCTCATCATACACAGCCTACAGAGTAACTTGGAACATGCCATGATGGAGACAGTGAGAATAGGAAGTGGAGGAGGAGGACTTGACTGCTTCTTTAAGATTAAATTCTGCCTGAAATCAATGCCTGATTTGTATTTATTTTCCTGTTTGCGTATCTTGCCAACAGTATAGTCTGATAATATAGTCTGATACAGAGTTGGAGGGGAGGAAGTATTTCTGCAGCTTTCATTAAAGGAAGCTTTTTCCCCAAGACAATTTGGTTAGTTTCTTTGGCCTGCTTGCTAGAATCATTTCTAAAGGCTACTTATCAGATGTACTATTTTATCAGCAGACTGTGTACACTAATCTCTGTATAGATGAGTTTGATCATAGTGAAATAGGAAAACTTCAGAATATTTTTCTTTATGTAGTTCCTTAATCTGAATGAGAGTGATGGACAAAAAATGAACACTCGATCATTTGATCATAAATTAAGCTACTGTTATAACCAGTCACTACCCTTTACTTTAACTGTTTATTGAAAGCAGCTTTTGAAAAGTGTTGCCTTTCAGTGCAGGAACACTGTAAAGAAGAACATTCATGAGAAATGGTTTTTTGCTTATTAATGTAAACATTAAGAATGCAAAATGAGCTGTCAGTCTTCTTAATAAATGCAAAATAACCTTATTGTCTGTTATCAAAAGATAAAATAGGATCACTTTTTTGAAGTCTTAATGGCTTTATCCTAGTTACTAATAACTGTGTGCTTTTAACAGTTTGAAATCTAATGTTTAGACTGAGAATACCTTAAAACTTAAAAAAAAAAATTGTTAACCTTCAGGTACCCCTGATTATTAGAACAGCAATATATGCATAAAAAGGCTTATGATTGTTGTGTAAGACTATTTCCATGTACAGTACCAGTCTTGTGCAAAGTTTTCTAATCAGTCTTTTAAGAATTTGCATGTTTACCAGTATTCTTTGTAAAGATAACCCAGTATTTTATTTTTTGTCAAGTTGCTGAAGTCTTAGCTGCAATCTGCTGTTCTTAATACAACTTCATCTCCTAGCTTCTACTGGGAATTGTGGTGTTTGGTTGGGTTTTTTTGGTAGCTTCTCAGTCTCTCTTTTGTGGTAGGGAAAGGCATGACTGTCTTCGTAGTTCCTGTAACATTTAATTTCCCTTTCTTAGGTGCTTTAAAGGGGACATTATTTAGTTTCAATTGCATGTTTGCTTAAGCTTGGTAGAAAGTCTTAGTGTTGGACTTCATGTTTGTTGTAGACATCCTGATTGTTTATTCATGCAAATAATATATTTTTTGCATACTGTGGCATGCAAATGATTGATAGCCATCAGATAAGCCTTATTTTTGTACTCTTGTTTGCAGTATTTGTATGTTGATACTGATGTAATAGCAAAGGAAAAGATCTCAGCCTTTTTTTTTCAAGTCATTATTACATCAAAAACAAAGTAGGATATGGTCTTTTAAGTCATTGTCCCTCAGAATCAAAACCCAAGCAACTTTCAGTGCAGCTGCACTGTTGGCAGAAAAAGGAGTTTATTTCAGTTGCTGTTCTGACAGCTATTCCTGTGTGTCACAGCAATAAAATAGACATAGATCTAATTCTGACGTGAACCGAAGGGAGAAGATGCTTGTGCAGCCCCACAGCTGTACCCACATTAGGGGACAGATTTGCAGACTGACAGACAACAGCCTCCTGAGCTGCTTTCTTGTCCTTATTCTGTCAGATGCGTGGGGCAAGAAGAGTGTCTGGGTCTTTTCTATAGAGATCTCAAACTCTTTGAATGCAGGGAGAAAACATGGCTATTCTTGTTAGCATTCCCAGCTAGAAGGCTTTTATGCCTTTTTGTAATTAAAATATGAGGGAGAAATCCCACAGAAGCTGCTGAGGAGTCTGCTGTGATTATCTGCCCTCTGGCCAGATCCACAGGGGGCCAGACTGTACCCTCCAGCTTCATCACTGTAAAGTGGAAGGTTTGGCTGTATGTCTCTTCCCTTCCCTGCACGCCCCTTTTTTTTGTTTGGTTTTCCTTCTTTACTCTCCTAGCCTGAGAACTCCCGAGAAATACGCTGCTGTTGTTTTATTGATGTGGTAGAACTCTAACTCTTGTGGTTTTAGTTAGTCCTTTATGATAGGTAATATAGGTAATGTGCATATTTACCTGTGTTCGATGCATACTACTAAAAAAAAAGTGGGGGGCATGACTCAGCTTGATCTCCAAATCTTTATAAAGGCATTTTCTTGTTCTGGTTTTCATTTCTGCTCTATGTTTTATTATATTTATTTTCTTCTTAAGCTTAAAATAACTTTTAAAAAAATATTCTTAAAAATATTGGATCTAGCAGATTTTGCAAGTGAAGGATTTTCTCTGTCTAAACGAAAGGCCCAGGTGATTTTGTAAGATTCAAGGAGGTTTACATACTCGTTTTGCCTTCTCTCCTCCTCCATCTCGGTGTAGAAAAAAAAATAAGACTGAAAAAGGAGAGGGGCAAAAAGATAATAGTTTTGCAGTGTAGTGGTTAAGAGGGTTTCTTTGCTTTCAGTGGTTCCATTGTTTAGTAGAAATTAGTCGTGGCTACATCTTTCAATGAATGCTGAAAGTTATGTATTTTGGACATAGTATAAGGCTTCAGTATGATTTTTCTAATCTGTTTTTCAAGAAATTGTGGCCAAATTTTTATGTTTGAGCTAAGGTGGAACAGGTCAAATATTTCAGAACCAGAATGAATACCTGAGGATATCGTTCAGTTGCCTTGTCAGCTACACCTTAATAAGTTTAAGATATAAGCCAACAGACCAAAGAGGACTGAGATTTTTCTGAGGTGTCTTGATAGGGACAGTCATCCTAAATGTACTCTGTTCCCCATTTGAGCAAGGAAGTTAAATTGAATGGATACCTCACTTTTCGTCTCTTGGGTTTCCTGTTTTCTTCCACTGTACCCGTTTGCATGCCTGCCATCCAGTTATCTACTCTCTTACGTCAGTTTAACTCTTGAGTAATTGCATACAATTTTCATAAACGTTATAATTAATAGCAATATTTCTTTATATCATTGTGAATGGGTACAGTTTCTTGTTCAGGACTGTATATATCATTTGAATGTTTTCTAGAGGGATGTGTTCAGGTAAATTTCCAGTCAGTGAAATACTCGATAATAGCAATTCTAGCTGGAAGTCTGTGATTGTTTTTCTCAGTTTTCCCAAGTATGCGAGCTCATCTTCTCTGGGGGATGTTGATGAAGAGTTTCAATGATTTTAAGCATAATTTACCTTATTTATGCTTCTACTGATTTTATTTTTTGATTATTTTTATAGCCTTTTTAGGGTATATTTTTACTAAACTTTATGGATATTGTTATGACACTAACTCCAGCCTCAAAGGGAAAGTATTGTTACTTGTCAACTTGATCCAACTTGACTTGACCAAAACATTACTAGGGTAGTGTCTTTTCACTGTACTAAACTTTTATAGCTGTATCCCATGTTGCTTGGCAAGCAATGGCCAACACTGAAGTTTTATTGATTTTCCTTCTGAAGTACACTGAATTCAGAAGGTCCATAAATTCTTCAGGAAATAATTTTATTGATCATTAAACTATACCGCTTTAATTTAGATGGATATTTACTTATTCAAGGGTTTTGAGGAGCAACACTGCACACTGCTGTGGCATGAAGGACGGCTTATGTAGATTGAATTCCAGTTCCCAATGAAAGGTTCTTCAGCCATGCATTTTTTTTTTCCTTTTTCCTGCAAAGATACCTGCTTTATTAACAAATTCATTTGATGGACTAGACCTAGAAATTGGTGAGAACAGTTTCAGCCAGGAGGCTGTTGCCTGTGGAGCCCTCTGTCTCCTTTTCTGGAATGACAGCAGTGTGACTAGTGGAAGAAGCAGGGGATTATGAAAGCACCAATGATAATTTCATGACTAAAACATTTAGAAGCTACCTTAGAGTATGCATATTCTTGTATTTATAGTCCTTTATGATGGTGGATGAGCCATCTACCCATATTTTTGAAAAGTAGTCTTAATTTTCTAGCCACCTTACATGTGGCTTTAACCTTACTTGCAAAAGAATTACGTATTCAGTGTTGTAACAGAAATAAATGAGACAATTTGAACACTTGTAGTGTTGTGTAAAAGTAGGTACTTTTAAGATGAAATGCTGATGGTTTTGGAGCTTAAATACTCAAGATTAAGATACTTCAGTGTTAAAAAGTACACTCCACAGTTCCCCATTTATAATAAACCCTTTATAGAGATAGCTGTGGAGATTTTACCATAAGTGTTAATGAATTTCTCCTGCTGTGGTGATGAGCATGGCAGATAAAGTCAGTAGGAAGTTAATAATTCACAAAAGGTGTTTAATGATGTGCAATAAATAAGGCACAGGCTAATCAATTGATGAGGAGAAAAGAAAAAAAACCAGCTGATTAACTGACTGTTAAGCTTTTTGTTTTAACCTGAGTAAGGTAGACTCCTGGTTAAAATAATATGTGGTGATGTAGTTAAAGGTTATTTTCTAATGCATGTATGTAAGTAGGTTAATTATGATTGCACATGGAACACTGCTTGTGACACTGCCCAGCTTCAGAGTGTTTTACAAGGTAGACAATATTACTGTGATGTTTTCCACTTACAGCTTCCTAAATTTAAATTATCTTTATAGATATCTTTTCAATATCAATTATATTGATACAGTAATCTTCTCAGGGTTGGCATTACCTTCACTTTGCTCTTTTCTTTCTATAGCATGGATTTCTCCATTTCAGCCAAAAATAGAACTGCTGGCACTAGTATCCTTAATTACACTGGATAGTCAATAAAGCAGTCATGGTAGGCACTTTTCCAGTGGGTATTGTTTGGTGACAGCATTTCTTTGTGACTTGGGAAGCAACTTCAACTTCAGGTCTTCTCCAGTCATTACTGGCTCCATTAGTGCTCTCTTAATTCTGATTTTTCCCTTGTCATGGCTTACACCTGTTGTTTACTTTTCTTGATTCCTCATTCCAGAGTCTGCCTAGCTCCAGCTCAAGTGTTTTGTCCAGGGGTGGTGATCTTCACCCCTGCTGGGTCTTCTGTCCTCATGTTTGTTCTCTACCAGCAACAGTGGATGAATTGAAAATACTGGGGAAAGATTCCCTATTGTTGGTTCTAACTGGCACTATAACATTAAAAATGGGTAGTTAAAGCAAATTGTGGAGCATGCTCTGTGTAGGCAGATGCGTTGAGAGAATTTATCCGTGTACTTGTTGAACTATTATACACATGGAAAGTTTTCAAAAGCCTATTGCTTTTCTGCATTTGGATAGATTTGCACAAGAGCAATGGTGAAGGGTACAAACTGGTACTAAGGCCTCCTGTCCCTTTCAGTTACCAATTTGCATATATGAGGTACTACTTATAATTTTTTTTTAAGGATAGTAACATAGAATATTTTCCTCTATCCTTCTTTTGGAAATGTTTCCGTTACTTTTTCTGAAGCTTCCCCAAATATCCTAGGCAATTATATGAGAAGGTAAACTTTAATTTTAGCAAAAATTTTAGCAGCTGGAAACAGGAACTTAAAAGGGCAACTAACGGGCAACATAGGGCTTCCAGCTTTGTCAGGTCTGTGTCTCAGCTTGATGCAGGGTTTTTTTTAAATGTTATTTTAAAATATTCTTAAATAAAATCTGTTGTACCGTAATAGGTTAATTGTGTACCATTAAAATTATACTATTTTCAGTCTTAATACGGATGGCTGAGGTGCTTAAAAGTCAATTTCAGGCATATATTACCTTTAGTTTCAATTTTAAACATAGCTTTTTGTTTCTCTGTAGGATCAGCGTCTCAGTACTCACAGTTTAGTTGCAGGAAACAGTTGGCTGTTTTAAGTTACAGGCAGATAGAAAAATGTAGACTGTAGATTGCTCAAATGTGAGATTATTAAGGATTTTTTCTTACAATAACATTACTGTATCAGAACTGCAATCTTGGCAGTATTTCTCTAGATGTACTTGAGATTGGTTACACCCATCTTTTGGCTACATAATGCAGGGCTTTAGTTCTCAGGACTGAATTATGTTTACAGGGATGATGCAGCCAGTTTCCCTGTTGCTGCATCATCTGTTTCAAATGGCTTATTACCCATGTGTTCATTCTTACACACTGGTTACTGCCTTTTGGAATTCATAGTCCTTCACCATAAAATGCTGTTTCTTCTACAGACAAGGAAATATTTTGCAGTTGCAATAGATGTCTCAGCAACAGACTTCCGGGTATCTAGAAAGTATTGCTTTGAATGTTCAAGTCTTAATAATGTTCACTAGTTTCTTTAAAGACTACAATACAAAACTGCCATATTAGAAAAGACTAATAAAACAAAATGCTTCAATAAAGTGTTTAAAATTCCTTTTTCTAGAGTTGAAATCATAATATTTTCAGTAAATACTTCATTTAAAAAACGTAGTCTGTGCTGGAGTAGGACAGATCCATCTGGGCCAGTATCCTCTTCGGCTAGGTAAGGAAGAGAAGTTATTAAGTAGGACAACAGCAAGTGAAACCTCACTAGAGCATGCTCCAAGCCTCTCAAAATGCACAGCGCACGCAGTTCCTAAGCTATAAGTGGGGTCATTGCAGTTAACACGCGTGATAATTTTTTCTTCCGTGAATGCTTATTGCTTTTTGAACCCAGTGTAACCTTTTAGTATCCATAATATTTCATTGCAAGGATTATCATGACTTAAATTTACACTGTGTAAAGAGCCACTTCTGATGATTTTTCACCTGCCATATAGTAATTTAATTTGGTATCTCCTAGACAATGAACAATCTTTCATCCCTGTATTGATCAGAACACCACAGCCAGAGTACTTAACACAGCAGTGTATTAAAAATATTGTTAGCTTTCATGAAGTTTTCAGGATGCAATCTAATTGTCCGTATGCTGTTCATATAACTAATTAGTGTGCAGTTTCATGTCAAATTTTTAATGCACTTTTTTGTTCTCATATTAAGTAACTGTTGCTACTCTATCCTGTTTTCAGCCAGTTTTGCTATGCAGAATTTCAGCATAGCTTTGATCAAAGGCATTGGTTTATTCTAAAGAATATTCTAAAATAAAATATGTATCTAGGTTGGTGATTCGTCGCAGTTGAGATAGCACTGTTTGAAAAGAACAACATTATTAAGTTTGATAGAAATGGTGATGGGCTTTTAACTACAAATGTGCTGCCAAGCTTTGTGGCAATGATTGCTCTGTACAATATGGGTTTTTTAAAATTATTTCAGATAGCTTAATTTAATCTGTTTGTTGTCAGGCTTTATCATTTGTGGGAGATCTGGAGTTTTGGGGTTGTTTTCTAGCTCTAGTTGTTGACCTACTTGTCTGTTTTATAAATAAAAATAGTTTTTCTCCTTTATTGACAGTCTGCCTATGTAAACTAAAACATAGTCTTTGACTAAGAACTTTTTGTAATAGCTTATATCCTCTTGGAGGTTTTCATATGAATTTCCAATTAGAGCAGGAAGGCCAAATGGAGTAAATGTTGTTATGATAAGCAGATGGGAGATTTAAAAGGCAGGAAAATATAAACAGAATGAGGAGCTTTGATACTGAACAGCATGCTTGCTGTCAAACATCCATTTAATTTACTTGTTAAAAGCTGGAACCTAGGCTAGCCCTTTTTGATACTTACTTTTCCTTTCTTAAAAGGCATGGAAAAATGTCATTTGATTGACCTAGTTTATCTTCTAGTTTTAAACTAGGTTAAATTAAAAACACAAATGTTCATTTCCTTCAAAGGTGCTGAATAAAATGTCTGAAGTACTAAAACACTTATTTGGTAAATAGATGTCTAAATTTGATTTCAGCAAGTTATTATTGTAGATGTAATTTGTAATGTTCATATTTTCTATGAATATAATAGAGAAGCTGGAGATGTTGGAGAACATTAAGTGGACATAAGTTTCAATTGATGAATGTGTTGTGACACAGCTGTGGAAAAGTAATCCTACTGTAGGTATCACTTTGTTGCGATACATATTTACTTTTTCATTAAGTAAATCTTTAGCACGTTAAATCTTTCTAATTTCTTCCATTTGAATTACATTATTTTTTTTCAACTGGGTTGACAGCTCTGTTGGTTCATTTTAGCACCTGCCATGGTATGCTTTTGACTTACTGTTTTGTAAAGGTCTATTCTGTCATTTTCAGATGCAGTTTTGACTCAGTCCTCTTTATAAGTTTTCATCATTTGTGGTGTCTCTTCTTGATTGTAGTTTGTCTAATGGGGCAGTGCTTACGTGCATTCTGGTTATTATGCAGATTATTCTCAAGACTACATTTGCTACCCTTGCATAATTTCACTAAATGACATAAAATAAAAGAGAAGAGAAATGGCCACTATTTGGTACTGAGAGGAATGCAGACTGGTTGCTTTTTATTTTCTTTAGCTTCTCTTTTAGTGAATACAGAGTGGTAATGAATGAATTAAATGACTGCATTGTCTTGCTTTTTTCTTAGAGAGATTTAGAATACTTCTTGAAGGCTTTTCCAAGGATCAACCATTGAATTACTCTGGAGAGTGCTTTTAATCATATTTTTGTCCAGTTTCAAGTAGGCCATATTATGTGAAGAAGTTTTCCGTAAAAGATTGTATCCAGTTTTCAGGTTTTGTTTTCTTTTGTATTTTATGACATTTTAAATAGCTGTGGTTTTTTTTCTGTGTATGTAATATGTCATGTTGTTTATTGGAAAATTTAAGTTTTGTAGGAATACTACTTTCAGTTTTATTACTTACAAATAACTTCTAAATTGTTCATTTTGCTCTTCTTTGTTTACATTTCTAAAGGTACACTCCTAAATTTCCAAGATACAAGTTTTATTGCAAAAATCTAAGGTTAAATAAGAAGCAAAACTTCCTTTAATTTAAGCTTTCACTTAGTGCTGTACAGAGGACCTGAGCTTAAAACCAAGTGAGGTAGTTCTTTTTCGTAGGAAAATGTAATGACACATATGCAAGTTACTTGCTGTATTCTGTGAACATTTGCCATGTTTGTTTATTGAACGTTGTGATAGCGAAGCGTTAATGTAGCAATTATCTCGATAATAAGCGGTCAAGTGTTAAAAGCTTTCTGACAACTTGATGTATGACTTTGGCATGAACTAGCTGCTTGTTCATTTTGAAGAAGCTCACCTTCAATTACATTTGCCTCGTTGCATGAAGCAGAGCCTCAGACTGTGTAAATCTGGAGCCTGTCACTTCCTGTGATTGCTGGGTTCAGTATATGCTATTGAGAGTGCTGTATTTTCAGAGGCTTTTTGTATTCTGCTCACGGTGTTTGCTGAGCAGTAACTGTAGCTAAAAATAACTAAAATGAATTTCTCTGTCTCTCTCTCTTTCTTGTTGCAGGATGACGTAGCTTTGCCAAGGATTTATCAGCTAAGCAGAAAATGAGCTTAACATCCTGGTTTTTGGTGAGCAGTGGAGGCACCCGCCACAGGCTGCCACGAGAAATGATTTTTGTTGGAAGAGATGACTGTGAGCTGATGTTACAGGTAATTGCATCAGCCTTCCATGTGCAACTGCTCAAATTGTGAACTTAATGCACCAGTTTTGTATTCCTTTTGAAAATTAAATTCCCCAGATACTGAGGGAGCGATTGTTTTGATTAATCTTTTGTGCTCATAGAAAAAAGTTAGTTTAAATATATTGCCATCAGTCATACAGTTACTGTCGAAGTGCAGAGGACCGCATTTTCTTCATGTAAATCACATATCGAATGCTAGAATAGAAGATGAAATAAAATTTGCAATATGATCAGTAAACCAAGTAGACTGTGTGCTCCATAAAATGTGATAATGCTAAGTGCGCTGGATGCTTTTGAAAAGAGATTTCTTTTTTCTGCAACTTGTAATCTAATTTAGTCACATGACTTGATATAACTATCCTCATGTCCTGATTTTATTGTACAAAGGCAAATGACATTAGTACAGAAGAGTATTTCACAGAATCACAGAATCAAAGCATCATCTAGGTTGGAAAGGACCTTGAAGATCATCCAGTCCAACTGTTAACTTGGCACTGACAGTTCCCAACTACACCATATCCCTCAGCACTATGTCGACCCTACTCTTAAACACCTCCAGGGATGGGGACTCCACCACCTCCCTGGGCAGCCCATTCCAACGCCTAACAACCTGTTCTGTAAAGAAATGCTTCCTAATATCCAGTCTAAACCTTCCTGGCGCAACTTGAGGCCATTCCCTCTTGTCCTATCACTTGTTACTTGGTTAAAGAGACTCATCCCCAGCTCTCTGCAACCTCCTTTCAGGCAGTTGTAGAGGGCGATGAGGTCTCCCCTCAGCCTCCTCTTCTCCAGACTAAACAACCCCAGTTCCCTCAGCCGCTCCTTGTACGACCTGTGCTCCAGACCCTTCACCAGCTTCGTTGCCCTTCTCTGGACACGCTCGAGTAATTCAATGTCCTTTTTGTAGTGAGGGGCCCAAAACTGAACACAGTAATTGAGGTGTGGCCTCACCAGTACCAAGTATAGGGGTAAGATCACTTCCCTGTCCTTGCTGGACACGCTATTTCTGATACAGGCCAGGATGCCATTGGCTTTCTTGGCCACCTGGGCACACTGCTGGCTCCTGTTCAGCAGGCTGTCAATCAACACCCCCAGGTCCCTCTCTGACTGGCAGCTCTCCAGCCACTCCTCCCCAAGCCTGTAGCACTGCTGGGGGTTGTTGTGGCCCAAGTGCAGCACCTGGCATTTGGCCTTATTGAAACTTATACAGTTGGCCTTAGCCCATCGCTCCAGCCTGTCCAGATCTCAAATTTCTCTATCTCTGAGGAAGTTGAATGACTGAAAAATACAAGTCTTAGTCAAAACAGTTTGATACTTCAGTAGCTTCCTCAACTTTGCAGATCACTCCCTGGAACTCTTAGAGATGTGTAACTGTATTGTTAGGTAGCCACACTGCATGCACTTTGCCCTATCAAAGCTGTGGTCATCTGAGCTAGTTCTTTCTAGTATATATAATTTTTGAATGGTTAATGCTAAGATTTTGGGAGTTTCTTCTTGAATTCTTGTCTTTGTTTACTGTAGAGCTCTTAAGAAGATTGAACTTCAAAACTAATATTCTCAACCCTTCCTACCATTCAATAAAATATTTTCTTTTGGATTTTTGTTCACAAGAGTTGCGTATGTGGCCGTTAATCTCACTTGAAATTGAAGTGCCTAGAAATTTATGTGTCTTACTCAGAATGTAATATCTCTAGTAAACTCCATTTGGCTGTCAACCTCTGAAGGCATCCAAAAGTTTTATTGGTGATGGAAGTACTTTGTCCTATTAGAAAGTAGTTGAAAATACCCTTTAATTTCACTTTAAAGACAGGCAGTATCATGTCTTGTTGAATTATGTGGGAACTATTAAAAAAAGCTGAAACAAACACAAAACCTCCCCAACACCCAAAACAACAAAAAAAATGCAACCAAAAAACCCCACCCCATTGGTTCCTGCCCAGAACATTATAATAAATACATGCTTTTATTTTACCACTAAGTTGTAACGGGTTGTTTTCTCTGAATAAGGGAGCCTTTTCTTCCTTCTCTCTCCCCTGTGCCCTCTGCTCTCCGTTGGTTGATCAGTCCTTAGAGTGAAGCTGAATACTCAAGCATTTATTATTTTGTGTTCCAAAACTTCAAGTCATCATCACCTTCAAAAGTAGCTGTCTCTTTGATTAATATTGTGAATAGATTCCAGTCATTTATAAATGTTATTTGTTGTGCATTGACTTCAGAGGTAGTAAAAAGTATCACAGGGCCTGGTGGTTTTCAAAAAGTATTCTCTTTAGCCTGCTGCTATGTTAGGTCTACATGCCAGCATGACTGTAACATCTCATACTGCTTCAGGGGGAGGAACCCACCAAAAGAGAAGCTAATAATGTGTTCTTGTTCTGTATGTATAGCTCTTTGTGTAGGACCTTCCTTTCCACCCGACAACTTGGTTGTTCTCTTACTGCAAAGCATGTGGACAATGCATGATAAAGAAAGCAGAATTTAATGCTTTTATTCATAATCTCTGGACAGAAAACATGTTATAAAAGCCTTATTAAAAAGCATTTCAACTCTGATGCATGCTTGATAGAATTAGACCTCAGAACTGTACTTAAGACTGTTCTTCTAAGAGGTTTTGTTCATGTCTGGGAATACAGATTTGCTTTAAATGTGTAATTTTGTAAATATGCTCAAACATAGTGCGCAGTCTTGGTATTTAGCTATCTGCTCCAATACTGCTTGTGGATAGATACCACATTTTCTCCTTCTTTCACCATTGTTTAGAAAACTTGTTGAATCTTGATGGGAAAATAATCTCCAAGATAAAGAAATCTACATTATTCATAGTATCAAGATTATTTCCAAAGAAGAATACTCTTATTTTCTGTATTCTGAACATTTTCTTAGTAGTCTGGATTGGATTGAAGAGTCTTTGTCTAAAATAATGCCAGTTACAAATTTATTTTAACTGAGGATGGAGTTTTCTTCTTTATATTCATACAACTCTTAGTACAGTTATTCTGTGATTTTTATTATTTCTACAGTCATGTATAAATCTTTGTACTGGGTCATCTGGGTTGGAGTTAAATTTTCTTTGTAGAAGCCCTTATGACACTATGTTTTGGATTTGTGACAAAAACACTGTTGATAACACACCAATATTTTAGCTATCGCTGAACAGTGTGTGCACAGTTTCAAGGCATTCTCTCTCATCCTGCTCCTACACACATGTGACTATAGGGGTGCACAAGAAGTTGAGAGGGAACACAACCAGGACAGGTGACCCAAACTCACCAAAGGGATATTCCGTGCTATATAATGTCCTGCTCGGCCATAAAAACTGAGGGCAGGGGCTTTGGGGAAGGTAACCACTGCTCAAAGACTGGCTGGGCATTGGTCTGCTTGTGGGAGGCGGTGAGTGATTGCCTCTGCATCGCTTGATTTGTTTTATTTCTTCTTTCTTCTTCCTCTTTCCTTCACTGCTTAAACTATCTTTAACTCAACCCATGAGTTTTCTTGCTTTTGCTCTTCCTCTTCTGTTCTCCCATCCGATTGGGGCAGGGGGGAGTGAGTGAGCAGCTGTGTGGTGCTTAGCTGCCAGCCAGGGCACCACAGTCTTATAAAAAGTAATTTTGATAGTACTCAAATTTGAATGAAAAGCTGCAATACCAAATCAGAAGGAAAAATGGCATTTGAAAGATTTGCAGTCTTTGCAGCTGTAAAGATCATCTGCAATGAATAAAAAATGCGTCCACCTATATGCAAGTAATCTGAGCCTGAGGAGGACTTTAAAGTTCTGCAGAATTTCAGGTGTTTCTCTAAAAGTCACAGACTTGAGTAATTATTCTTACCATTTCAGAAGATGTGACAAAATATCATGAAGCTTTAAGGATCTTTTCACAACCTTTCCATTTTAACTTATTTTTGATAGGATAGGATGGCCAAGAAGGCCAATGGTATCCTGGCTTGCATCAGAAATAGCGTGCCCAGCAAGGACAGGGATAGAACAAGAGGTAATGGCCTCAAGTTGCGCCAGGACGGTTTAGACTGGATATTAGGAAGCATTTCTTTACAGAACAGGTTGTTAGGCATTGGAATGGGCTGCCCAGGGAGGTGGTGGAGTCCCCATCCGTGGAGGTGTTTAAGAGTCAGGTCAACTTAGCGCTGAGGGATATGGTGTAGTTGGGAACTGTTAATGTTGGGTTGCTGGTTGGACTGGATGATCTTCAAGGTCTTTTCCAACCTAGACAATTCTGTGATTCTATAGCACATAAAGATAATAATTGATTACTAATACAATATGTATTTGAATAACATAATTGAAAGAAGTTCAGAAATTTTTCCCATACCCTAAGTAAAGATAGGGTAATTCTTGTGTCTGCATTGTTGTATCACTTGAGTGTGGAAAAGTGTAATCTCTGCTTGACATTGTAGGCTCAGCAGAACACCCACATCAGTGAATTTGTTTTTATTGAGATAGCTTGTTTTCACTTGAGGAATGGTTACTAAGTCAGTGGGAAGTGAACTACCCTGCTATATCTTCATCTACCATTAAGAACAGTTAACTGATGTAGTATACTACTGCAGCTTTTATTAGTATGGGCCTTTTTCATTTGTCTGTCACTTCCTTAATTCTCCCCTCCCCCTTTATATCCTGGCCCCCCTTCTATACCCCTCAAGACTGCAGAGCAAATTGGCTCAAATGAAAAGTCTAAAAGTAAAATAATAAGTATAAGCAGAAGAGGACTGATTTCACTCCTTTGAGGAGAAAGCAAATCAGTCAAAAGATGGCATGGAAAGGAAGAATAAGGAAGTAAATTGAAAAGAAGCAAGTCTCAAGAAAGGGAGGAGGAGTGAGATGATAAATGGGATTCTGAGAAGAGAAGGCATTTCCTTAGTCGTGATTGCATGTTCTGATGCCTTGAACTGGCTAATGCACTTGATGACCTAGGACTCCTAGAAATGGCAGACTGTGAGTTGGTACAGAAATAAGTACAGATGTCTCAGACAGAAAGTTACCATTTTCAGTGCTATATAGCCCTGAACAATGAGGTGAGTAGCAAGGATAGAAGATACAAACCTGAAACTGGAAAGAATGCTGTTGGAAGAAATTTACTGCTGTGCAATCATGTCAGGACACTGCACTAGCAAAATTACCAGGAAGCAGACTGAGATCAATCCTGCACAGCTGGGGAAGATGAGCTGTGGGCTCCATCTGGTTGGGAACTTTTCTAGATTTCGAGGTGCTGACCACATGCACATGTGAAGGAAGCGTACATGCAGCCCCACTTCTTCCTTGCTTGCAGTCAGCACTTCAGGCTGCAAACACTTGGCCATGGGCAAGTGCTAAGAGAGGGACTTAGCTGTTAGGGAAGTGGTGTTCTCAGAGGAGGTAGTAACAAGGTTTGTTCCTGATCTATGGGTTAGCATTTAGATGTGAAATGTGAAGTGCTTAAGGAAGGACTGATAAAGACAGTCAGAACTGACGGGAATAGTAATTCAGGAACTGCTCAGACATTTAGTGAAGAGGCTATAGCTAATTTGTTTAGGAAATTGAGATCAAGGAAAAACAATTTGAATGCTTGTATACTAAGGTAAGATTCCCATGCAACATAATAGAGTATTTACTGATGCATGACAGGAAACAGCATGTTTCAGAGGGAACAGCAATATCACAGACTCATCCTCTGAAAGATGCATGTAGTTAAGGAGAGAGAGAGAGAGAGAAAAGTGAAGTTGATGATGTTAGATTAAACGTCAGTGATAATATGGTGAACTGAAAAAAATAAATTTGGATAAGATATAGCTGGATCTGACTTACAATTGCATTTGGGAAAACATTAAGAAAATATTCTTCTGAATTAACTTTAAGATTCTGCTGTGAGCATATGGGCATCCGGGGCTGGAGTTAGATATGGTTAGGGATTGAGTTTTTTCATATGCAGGAGTAACTTTTTTATATAATTTGAATAAATGTGATAAATAGAAAGAAAATAATCACGCTACTTTAAGAAATATCCATTAATGCTATCTTGATCTGTTTTTGAAATACCTTATTTTATATAATTTTTTAATACATTTTAGTCACGAAGTGTGGACAAGCAACATGCTGTGCTTAACTATGATGCCTCTACGGATGTACATTTGGTGAAGGATTTGGGCAGCTTGAATGGGGTAAGTTAACATCAGAAATGGATAAGTTGCCATATCTGTTGTATGTTTGCTTGATTTAAGGGGGTTTTTGAGCAAACAGAGTATGACTTAACAAGTGTACATTAATATCTTTTTCATGCAAAATTGGAAACGGGGGAACATTCAAAAGGAAAATGTAGTTTTTGCGAGGGTTTTCCACTGCATGTTATTTAAAGGGCTGCAGTAAATTCTATTAATAAGAGGGCCTTGCCAGTAGGAAAAAACTCAGAAGAATAAAAAGGAATATATTCTTCTGTATTTCAGACATGTAGGAAAAAAAAAATCTCAGTTATATTGTAAAAAAAAAAAAAGGTATTTCAATCTCTCATACCTGGTTAAATGGATTTTTATTTCATACACTATTCTTTTTTTCTCCTTTTTTCAGACAGAAAAGAATGTTAAACTGTACTTCATGTATGAAAAAAGAATTAAGTATGCAATAACCATGTTGTATGTAAACCTACATAACATTCTATATTTGCATTTAGTTTTTCAGTGTGCTTTTTGTCAAAATGTCTGACTAATGTGTGTCAAGTTATTACAAACTAATACAAGAAAAATGCAAAGTTATGAGCAAAATAAAGTTTCATATGACATTTAGGAATTACATATAAAATATTCTGGGTAAGCTTCACCTTTTATAAAAGTTTTGCATATTATAATAGATTATTGAACACTTAGTAACTGTCACATTTTTTTAGCCCTTTAAATACTTCTTTATGAGCTGTTTATACACACTAGTCATGGTTGTTATTTTATATAACTTTAAATGTTTGGCTGTGTCATGGATATGTACAGAATACAGTGAGAGTTCATCTGTGATTGCTTATTTGAATGAATATTTAGAAAGCTAGTGGTAGTGAATAGCTTTGTCTTTGTCAAATGCTTAAAAAAATAGAAGATGAAGACATCTCAAGTTACTGCCTGTTAGCATTGATTTAGGTTTCGGTGTTTGATTTTGAAGTACATTTCAAAATAAAAATCCTATTCATTTTTCTCTGTTAGCTTTTCTGTATTTTAAGGTAACTAACAGCCTTCCAAAGAGTCAGTCTCAATTCTATATGAAACCAGTAAAACCTGAAGGGTTATATCCTTTGAACATTTGTAGATATATAAAAACTTTACTCCTTAAATATTTAGTATACCTCTGTATTTTGAAAGTCAGTGCACTGCTTCAAGGCAGTGATCAAAAATGAATTCAGCGCATAGTAATTATTTGCTGAGCCATTTGATTTTATTCCCTAATTCTATGTTACTTCCATAGTCAATAGGTATACCTTCGGATTTTCATTGCCTTGTCACAAAATGAGTTTAATAAAAATATATGTTAAGAGGCCTTCATTCGACTCGTTTCTTTGCCTCTGATAAAGAGCTTTCAGTTATTTGCTTTGCTTGATCTGATTCATTCTGATTCAGTTGCTCTATAGCTGTTTACCCAGAGACATCAAAGGAACTCTTTCTTCCCACAGTTTTGGGACAAGGAATATTAAGTCCTAGAAGTTCAGTCCTTGCTCTTTGTCTTTGCAGTGCTTCCTTTACTATCTCTTTCCAACTATGCTTTTCTTGCATACCTCTACCTAGCTGGTTTCAGGTTGAAAGAAGACACACATAATTTTCTAACACTGTGCTTAATTGTGTGGCAGAACAATATATGCAGTGGCTCTGTACTATGCGGTGAACTACTAACTAGGCAATAATTCTTCTAGTCTAGCTGCTGTTTCCACTGAGAACACCACCCTAAGAGCCAAGTTCCTCTTTTAGTGCTTCATCAGCTTCTACCTGTTCTTATTTTGCTTGCTTCATCGAGAGCAAACATTTATTTTAGGTCTCCCCAGTTAGTCCCATTTCTTTGGAGAACAGATACAGACTTTTCTTAGTATACAGGATGACTCCATTCTTGGTGTAATGCACTTCAACCACTCAAAATAATTCGAGTTTAAGGGGAGATGGCTACTGCCAATACATGGGGCTTTTGTTTTTTTGAGCTCCAAATAATTTTATGAGATGAACTGTAATTGCACCTGATGCCCTAATGCCTGAATATTCTTATCTGTGTGGTTGATTCACACTAAGTTCAGTGAAACAGTTACAGCAGTCTTCATCCTGGACATCGTACATCTAAATTTGAGAATAAAGCAAAAGTAAATTTTAGTCAGATTTACACAATATAAAGTTTTATTTCACCAGTATCAATAGAATTCAACTGTATTTTCTCCTTTGAATTGTGACATCAAAAGCATACCAAGAAAATTGTCAAACATCCATGGTCCTGTTGAATAATATTCTTCTCAGGGATACTTACAGGATAGTGAAGTCCTTTCAGATTGTTTTAGGAATGGATTGCAAAATGCTCAGCAAACTTTATGAAGGCTTAAAGAGAGTTGACTCTCACTATTTGAATAATAAACCTTTGGAAATCCTGGGAATATATAAAAATGTGTATAGAGTGACTTAAAGGGAGAAAACAATTTTTTATTTATATAGTAACAAGCTTTTTCAAGCTAGCTTTGTCTTGCATCCCAAAGCCTGGGGTGGGATTTTAAAACTCCAGTGGCAAAGCAACTAAGGCTTGGTTCTTGTATGCCATCAATTCAGTTATGAGCATGTCTGTAGACTGCACACACTGTCTTCAGAGTTCTCTGGGTTGAGTATACTGCATGCACATGAATTTCAGAACTCTGACCTTGGAGGAAAAATGAAAATGTACATATATATATATATATACACACATGTCTGCAAGGCATGTTTTTGTTGATCAATTTTGTTGATTCACTAATATTCAGGCTGCCTTGAGGGTATTCTTCACATGGTTTTTGCTCTGAACTCTCCCAGTGTTAAAGTGGAATAAATATGCATTAAACACCACTCAAAGTTTCATGCTTACAAACCAGTAAATAGTTGTACCTTGAACTCTTATTTCTCATGGAAGATAGTTTCTACGAAGTTGGTAAGCAATTTTTTAAGTAATGAAATAAACATAATTTTCATTTAGAAAAAGAAAATAAAACAGAAGATCCCTTTCCTGATTTGGGGAAGGACATTGTTTCTGTCTTTCCAGACTTCATCTAATACTAGATTTAGATGAACAACAGAAGCATAAAGATTCAGATTCTTGGCTTACTTAATTATTCAAGTTTATTATTTTTGTGCATGTAGCCCTAACTTCAAAGTGCTTAAAAAATGGCATTTCAGCTACTGCATTCCTTAGAAACATGTACATGTTGTTGTAGAATTCTTAAGTTAGAAGCAGGATGATCCTGTGGTATTGCAATATTCTGAGTCCCCAAAACTGGCATAAACCAATAGTAAATGTGTTTCAGAAAGGCACCCTGGATTTAATCTCCTATCTGTAGTATTAACATGTAGTTGTTATGATAAGTAAAAATGAGCAAGAAACTATAAATTTATTAAGGTATGAGAAAATATACAACTGATAAATAATTCTTAAATAATGCAAGTCTCATACCAGCTAATCTATAAATATTTTATTTGCCTTGAATTTGCCCTAAATTAAGGCTTCATTTTGTATTTTGAAAGAAGATGAAGGAAGTAACACCAAGGAACAAGAGACTTTTCACATATAGCTGATTATTCATATTTCTTACAAGGAAGATGCTACATTCTTGTAAGTCCAGATGTTGCATTCTTTTCAGGTAAAAGGATAGGAAAGATTTCAAGAAAGCCAGGGGAGAATATAGGTGAGATGAATTAGAGTGTAAATTGTAGCTTCTTAATGCAGATTTGAATTGAGCCTTGAGGAGTAGTTTAAGGCAAGATGCTGTGCAGAAGTTTTTTGTCAGCTCACACTGTAGAAAGATTCTTCAAGGATCTGTAGCTCTGAAAGTGTCTTAAATATGATGTAGAGTTAAATTTACTGTTTTCTTTTTATTCTGCGGCCTGATCTCTAGTTTTTGTAATTGAGAGCTTAATATTCTATTCTGCTAGACAAAACATGTCTTCACCCTTTTTTATTTCTCTATCACTGAATTCAGAAGATGCTGACACAATATACAGTTTTCTCTGAAGGTAACAAATTTCAGTTTAAGAAACAATTCACTTTCATAGTTGGAGATTCAGCCTAATTTGGAGAGTTCTAAGAGCAGTGGTATGACTCAGGATGAGCAGAAGGGTCAGTTTGAGAGCTATCATTGGGAGGTGGCAGGTTCTGGGAGAAGTCTCTATCTGTAGGTTTAAGCATCCCCTCCAACAGCAAAAGGGCAAGTTGTAAGAAGAACACACTCTGCCTCTGACACCCACTCCTACCGCAGTGTGTTACCATCCTTGGTTTCTGGTAGCTGAAGTCATCACATGCACCTTCAAGTCTTGCTGATGTTAATAGCCTGGGCAGTTTGCTTGACATTGACAGCCTACCTTCCTAAGACTGTAAATCAGTCTTTAAAGATGGAGATCAGTTCCAATGAAGGAATAAACTTTTTTTCCCCCCCTGGTTCTTACAAGGGCTTGTGTCTGTTTTAGAATTTTATGTAGGTGACTTTCTAGAATTTTCTTTAGGGCTTAAATAATCCTAACTTCAAACCCTATTTATTTTTTTTCTCAGAGAGGTTAAATTGTTTTCCAACTCTTCCAAATTACATCTCTGACACCATTTTGACTTGAACGTGTATTATTTTTCCTTCTTGCTGCCTCTGTAATTAGTCTTTGTATATATCTCAGGTGTTCTCTTGAAATTTATACCATCATGTTTTTGCAAATTCCTTGTTGGTTTTTGCTGTTAGGTTTAATCTGGACCTTGAAATTGGAGTGATTGGTAATCTGTACTGCCTCTTAACAGCCAACAGATATGGCTGGTGAAATTGGGCAAACTTTCAGGTACAGAAATTGTTCTCCAAATCACCGAAAGCCTGTGTGATTTCTCCAACTATGTTTCCAATGGTGATTTCAGGGAGGAGAGGATTACTTATTGTACAGTACCTGAGTTTTCTAAAGGTATTGTCAAGCCTATGGAATTTTCTTCACTTTGCTGCTAGCTGGTATAATAATGTTATTTCTGCTTACAAATGTTGTTACACCTACTCTTTCAACAGTCACAATGTATTGGATTCTTTATTACTGCTATTTGGAGTTACTTGGATGCACTAACTTTGTCCATTTTTCCTTTAAGTCCTTTGACAACATTCAGAAATGATAAGCCACCTCAGAACTCTTACATTCAATGTTAAATGCTGTACAAATGTGATGATAAATCAATTCCGACAGCTAATTGGGATTGAAAAAGCAAAGTACAAGAAAAATAATGAGTGGAAGTGCTAATTTGAGGGAACATTAATAATCAATTCAGTAAATATTGCTAACAAGATTAAACTTGTAAGAAACTTTTCAAAGCCAGTGTTGATGTCAGCAGCCTGGTTAGCAACTGGTGTTTAAGCTTTCTTTTGAAATATTTTGTGAAGCAGGTGGCAATTTGAGCTTATAGTTTAATTCCCCAGTGAATCACCAGTAGAAAATTTTCAGTGCTGTAAACTTCCTTATAAAATTATTTAAGTGATTTGTCATTTTATTATTTTGGAATTTACCAGTATCTCTTTCTGTCCTCATTTATTTCTCTAGACATTTGTGAATGATGTGAGGATTCCAGAACAGACATACATCACTCTGAAGTTAGAAGACAAATTGAGATTTGGATATGATATCCTTGTCATAAAAATGGACAGTATCAGGACACGCTTTTCTTGTTAAAAGCATGGTTGTGTTAAATGAAGGGTTCTCATACTATTTGAGAATCAACTTTGAAATATTTATTTCATTACTACAAAAATGCCTATATTAGAGAAAATGGCAGGTTTAAACATACTGTACCTTGGTCAGAACTATTGATAAAGTACATTTCATTGTTTTTCACTGCAAGAAACTTCAACTTCCAATTACAATTTCATTGGAATGTGTAACTTCCATGTTACTAAGGAACATTTCTTTGAGGCAGATACACAAATATTTCTATCATCTGAGTTTCTATACAAGTAGAGAAGATTACAAGTAATTATTCAGCAAACCACCAAATGGGGGGAAAAAAAAAAGAGAAAACTTGTATTATTACAACATATCTACTCAATGTTCTATTTACAAATAGTAAATAATTGCACTGTGCATTTGCTTTGTTGAATATGATTGTACATGCTAGTCCTAACAGTGACACATTTGTAGAAGTGTCACCATTCCAATGGCAGAATAGGCTGCAGAGCTGTTGCTTGTCTGTAAAATCCTCTTGTGAATTGAGAAACCTTTCCAGAATTTTCCTTAGCATTTCCTACATAATAATCTTTTTACTGTTGTCAGGGGAGAGATGAGAGTCCCTGAAGAAGCACTTAAGGTAACAACATGCAGTTCCTAGATGGTCTTCTGTCATTGTATAGTTATTGGTAACATAGGGGTTTTTTCCACTCTTTGAGGGTGTTTTTTCCTCTATTTAATGTCATGTAGCATGAAAAATTCACAAGCCAGCTCCAGTTATCCCAAAAATCTTCAGAGACAGATGGATCGAAGCAAACAAGCTCCAAATGCTCAGAGTCCAAGGTAACAGACTCCACAGCTGAAGTGCACCACAAAACTACAGAAGCGCTGAAAACTGAAGAGAAATCAGTGGGTAAGGTTCATTTTTGCTGCAGAAGCACAAAAACTTGGAAAGGGTGTTCATTCACTTTGGTAGGATGCTTGTGAAATTCTGAAGATAATAAAAACTCCACATGTGAAACTTTAAACTGTGTAATTAATTACTTTCAGAACTGAATTTCTGCCTTTTGTACTGTAGGATCCACATGTTAAGAAAACTTGTAAAAGGACATTTAATCAGCATTTATCAGATTTTGCGTTTCTCTTTCCCAAAATCACAAACTTTCAGTATTTGTGGCAGGAAAGTGCTATTTTTTGTTCTTTAACTGAAAGCGTTTGTCCAGGAACAGTTTGTACTTTTTACCACCACCATTGTCAGATGTTCTTTTTTTTTTTTTTTTCTTTTTTTTTTTTTTTTAAATTTATTTTTAATCAGGTGGGAGTTTTGTTGGTTTGTTTTATAGATACTAGCATTCGTTGTTAGATGCATCAGGATAGAGCCTAAGTGTTCTATTGTGGTTTAAAAATTTGTAGAAACTAGCTTTGGTCTTGTTTCTACATCATCTTTCATATTTATGTAATCTGTCATGGTGGTGAGAAAGGAATTGGGTATTGTTGTTTCCTTAATATGGAGCTGGCTTGGTCTGACTCCTTAGGTCAAGGCTGTACAGTTTTGTTTAGGTTTAATCTGTTCTTCTGGAAGACACACTTCAAAGAGTTCTCTTCCCCACGTCTAGGATTATGTGGTATAAGTAATTAACCTGTTTGTTTTGTTGACTGATCTAGCATCCTTTTAAGGGTACATAAAGCCTATCCATTACTTCAGTCTTCCCATTCAATATGGCTTTTCAGCGTTTGGGTCCTCTTAAATTTTCATAAACTAGCAGGTTTTTTTATCCTCATCTCCATTTTTCTTTTCACTTTTCTAAAAATAACAAAGTTAGTGATAGGGATTTATATTTGAGTGCAAGTCTTAGAAGCTTTTTGGGGATTGATTCTCTCACTGTTGCTGTATATATGCATAGCTGTTTACTATTTCTAATTCAATGCACAAGCATCAGTTTTTAAAAACACTTCAGTATTGACTGAAGTGTAATGCTGTTTAAAAAAAGAAGTACTTAGTATCTTCAAATCATATTGACACTTCTGGCATGGCGATGAAATTATGTATCATCTTTGGAATGGCAGTGAATAAAACATTGAATAAAAATGTTGAAATTCATGATGGGCAAAGTAACAGACATTCTACTAAGCTGGATTTGAACAGATCATGTTATTTTATATAAAGACTGTTTAAAGTATCTTCAGAACGTCTATATGATAGTAGAATAGCTAAATCTCAGTAGGGTGAAGTATTTTTCAAGAGATCAGATCAAAACTAATCCAGTCACTTTATCGTCAAGGTAGAAATCTTAATTATATTTTTTCTTTTTTATTTAATCTTTACATTTAAATGTGTTTAATCATCTATATACATCCTATATAAGAAATAACATTTTAAATTGTATTGTAACTATTACCTTTTTTAAGAAAAAAATTTTAAAATGGTTGTGCCCAGTAATGTTTTACACAAGGTAGCTTTTAGCACTCTGTAGTAGCTGTCAGCAATTTGGAACCTTGGCAACATTGCAAAATTTGATCAGTTTTTCATGCAGTGAGTTCAGATTTCATTGAAAGGTCAATGTGGATAAAAGTGAGAATCTTCTCACAGAAATAGCAACAGACAGCTTTTAGGAATGTTCTGCTATGCTGATGACTTCAAACTAAAAGCAGAAAATAATGTTTACAGATACATCAGGGTAACAATAAGAGATGTCAGCTGCCTTTGCATAATCATTTGTGCCAAAAGTTTTGATCAAGTCATTAGTAAGCTTTTATAATTAGAACCCAGATCAGTTATCCGGCCTCCAAGTTTATTTTGTATTTAGGCAAATGCATGCCACCAATTCACTTCAGCTTCCAGGAGAAACGATCCCAGCAAACAACTCACTCTTCATGTTATTTTAACCTAAATATCACAACTAAGAAGAAAAATAATTTCCTCTGCTTTGGGCTGACTTTATAGATCTTTCTGCCATGCCTCGTGGAACACCTCTGTATGGGCAGCCAGCCTGGTGGGGTGATGATGAAGCTGATGAAAAAAGTGGTTGTAAGCCAGATAGCAAACATGAAGAAAAAATGCATGAGACGGGGGCTTCAGGTAAGTTTGTTGTCTTATTTTCGTGGGTTTTTTTCTCTTTAGTGAAGTGCAGGTATTCTTAACTAGGGAACTAAACAAATGTTAATGTTTGGAAGTTTCATAGACAGTTTGCATAGATGAAAGCCTATTAAAATTAGTTAGTTTAAAAAATTTATTCTGTGAGAAACTA
This sequence comes from Strix uralensis, assembly GCF_047716275.1. Classification (NCBI taxonomy): domain Eukaryota; kingdom Metazoa; phylum Chordata; class Aves; order Strigiformes; family Strigidae; genus Strix; species Strix uralensis. The sequence goes on along the minus strand of NC_133974.1, from coordinate 88,497,212 downwards.
TGCATTTCCAGAGAGCAATTTCACATATACTGTATCAGTTTTCTAGTATATAACATAATTTGTTATCAATAAATATAGAAAATAATATTACTTGAACCAGTGTCTTATTTATCAATTTAATCCATATCTGTCATTTTATATGCTTGAAATTAGAGATTGCATAGGGATATATTATCAAAACAATTTCTGAAATAAATGGTGCTGTATTATTTTTGTATTTGACTTTCAGCTGTATAAGGTGATCTATGCTAACATTTTCTCCTGTAATTCAATAATGCTACATTAGTGGGAATTGCATTTCATGGTTCCTGCAGTAAAGATTTGCATAGTCTAAAGTTAAACTGGTAATGTTTCTTTCCCCATAATACAGATATTTTTTTTTTTAGTTGGCTTGTCTATACATAGTATATATTGCCAAAACTTAAATCTCAGTGTCTATAATTAGGCTTCCAAATCTATCATCAGGCATATAAAGTGACTGCTATTATAATAAAGACAATAACCTTAAAACTTACTTAAGATAGGACAAAATTCAACCATGTTTGTTTAGCTGTTTAGACATGCGTTTAAGGCCCAACAGTTTTAAGTTTGCATTTTTTTAAAGTACTTTAACTGAAGTGGGAATTTCTCTCTTCCTGTAATAGTAGTTGCCTTGGTTATCTGAATCCTATTTTGCAGGAATTGGAGTAAACTCTAAAAACATGTAAAATCAACTAAACTAACACTTCAGTGTAATAAAGTCAATGTCTTTGGAGTTAACTTTTTGTCATAGCCTTTCATAACCTTATTCATATTAGTCTAAGGTTGTCATGACTCAGTAAAGTAAGTCCCTTTAAATTTGGACTAGTAGAAAGAAATCAGGTGAAAACATTTAAATTAGTGACAGTTTTTGTACAACTTAAGCAACTTTGTCTCATATGAAAGAACTGCATCATAATGCAGTACAGTTACAGAACACTTTCTTATTTGGTTGGTTTTTTGTTGAAAAACTTCCTTACTGTATGCAGCATGAGTAGAGTATGGCTATTGTGTGCTCCTTTTTAACTTGGCTTTTTAACTGCAGATTTACTATCCTGCATTAGTAATCTATAGCTCTACAGTTCAAATCTTGTCTAGAAATATGTTCTTCAAACATTTTAAAGCATTCCTAAGGAATACAAATTTTATTCCTAATGGCAATAATAATGAGATACAATGACTGTTAGATGTTGTTCTGCTTCCATTTTTCTCAACAACAAGGAAAAGCGTGTATAACAGTTACAAAGAAAAAGAGTTAAGTCCTTGCCTTTGAGTCATGCCATTGATAAACTTGCTAGCCACAGGATTCTCAGTGCTTTCCAGATTACAGAAAGCATTAACTATCGGCTATGAAACGTGTGGCTCTGTATCTTGCTCTATATGCCAAAACAGGGATGGTAATGTCTCTAGTATCTGTGGTTTAATTGTTTAGATGCCAATGTCTGTAGCAAACTAATATGACAAAAATAAGAATTCATCAAGCTTTTTATGCTCACATGTATCGATCTATAGTGTCTAAATTTAAAAAATATGCACTGTTATTTGCCCTCATTAAATATAGGATTATTAAAAAGTAGTATCCTGAAAACTGTGGTTTTGATGTCATGCTATTAACAAGGTATGACACAAGATTCCAGCTTCTATTTAGTAGCATGCCTATTCTTATTTTTTATAATTTTTAATTGCTTTTTCAGAAGCTATAGTTCATCAAATGGTTTACATGCTCTTGTATTTATTTTATCAAGAGATTTTTCAGCAAGTGATCAGTGCTTCTGTCTTAGTTCCTGAGTTCAAAGAAAATTAAAATTCCAACTTCAGTAGTAGTCAAAAATAAGTTTGTTCGAGACACAACTTCAGTAATGGGAATGAATATTTTTTGACATGCTTTTCCTTAGTGAAGTCACCGTAAGGTAAATGATGAATAGACTAATATCTTCTACAGCGTTAACTGATTTTGTTTGTTTTCCATATATATATGCTATAAATAAAAATAAAATTTGAGCCTGGAGCCTTCTTGGCAAATACATAATTTCTTTTTTAAAAAATGTACAACATATTTTAGAAATTCCTTTTGTTTATGTTGTTTAATCATGAATTTATATCCTGTGAATAGAATTAATCTAAGTAGGGTATAGGAATAGCTTCTATTTCCTTATACTGAAAGATGAGCGGAATTCAGTTTGAATAAGCACATACTAAACAAAAGCTCATGTGAAATGTTATAGGAAAACACTGCTGGGAAAAAACCCAAAACCTGACATTTTTGTAAAACAATTTAATTTGGGAAGATGTGAAACTAAATCGCTTGTATAGACAAGTAATTTATTTATCCTGATCACTTAATCTCTGAGTAAACAGTAGTTGTATGTTTTACTAGTCTGTTTTTTGATTGTTGTAGATGTTTTGTAGTAGTGTTGGCAGAGAGCCTGAAAAGACAGACCAGATAAGAGTTGACATTTGCCTCTATGGACACATTTCCTCAATCTCAGAACATTACCTATGTCTGTGTAGAAGTGTGCAAAAAAATATCCTGATGTTTTCATACAATTATAAAATAAAAACAAGCCTACAATTTGGCCTACAATTACATTCCATGAAAATCAAGTTAATTTTCAAGAAGTTAGTATGTATTTTCTTCATGCGCTTAGGTTTTATAACATAGGTGAATATGATGATTTGAAATCAATATAAAGAAACACTTTAATGAAAGGAAATTGGAAACTTCACATGACTATCATGTTTGGATATTTTTTTAAATAAAAATCAGCTTCAATAAAAACGTTCAAGATTGATGCAGTTATTTCTTCTTTCATGGGCTAAATTGTATGAAGTATTTAAAACACCGATTTGGAACATGCTTCTTAATATAAACTGCCTAAAAGTAAGTACATTACAGGTGATTTTGTGTATGTAAGTTCTTAAACTTTTTGTTCAGTAACAAACTGATAAAGCCTGATATCATTTCAAAAAATTAATCATGCTTTAATGATTTGGTACATGATTATTCAGTGAATAGAAAAGAAGGCATGAATTATAACAGATGGGGCAAGGTTTAATGAGGAGATTGAGTTGGGAGATTTGTTTGTGCTAAGCCAACTACGGACAATTAGTCTTTACAGTCTCAAGTTAATAAGATTATTTCAATGTTACTGTCTTTCTATCGCAATGGAAACTCACTAATGGAAATTATTTGCAAACAGAATGGAATAGCCTGGAAAACTTTAAAAAGAAAAAAACCATTCTGCTTTTTTCAGACATGAACGTTGCTCTTATTTAGTGATCTGTAGATCTACTAGTCCGTATTAAAATGAACAGTTGCATGTACGCCTATGGTGTGATTTTATCTATGCTGCAGCCATTAAACTTACATGTTATTGGCAAGTTTACCAGGTGTGTAATTATTATTGTTGCCATGTGTTACACTCTCACTTCCTGGAAAAGCAAAACAGGCATTCTCCGCTGATCTCAAAAGTAGTTGTAGAATTTCACATCTTTACTGCCTTTACCAGAAATCAGAGAAAAGACAGAAGTCAATTTTTAAACAGGGTTTAAGAATCTGAAGTGATTTTTTTCCATTTGGCATGAAGTATTTTTTAGTTCCAGCATTGTGTAACTATATCAGATTAAACGTTCCTTATGTTTAAGAAACAGCATCATTTTAAGGTAAAGCAGGCTGACAGTTATTATAGAAATACCAGTGTAATCAGTATGTGTAGGAGATTACACATACATGTTTAATCATTAGTATTAACATTAAAGTTCCTAGAAGTTTGTTCTAGAATTTTGCTGAGTTTTGGCCTGGAATACGTGCAAGTGCTGTGTATCTAAGGCTTGCTTTGCAAAGCTATGGCAGCAAATGTGCACAGTATGTCACAGAGAGCTTACAAAACTTTTTAGCGCCATCATGGCAATATATTTAAGTAAGATTAGTTTTGCACTTTTTTCACTTTAACTCCTTTAAAGCATGCAGTTAAATGATTTATTATGAGAGGTGGGGATTTCTGTACAATACTATTTTATATTTTTGTTTAAAGAGTGCAATTTTGATCTTGTTTCGTAAGACAGGTTATGACAACATTAAAAGACAAAGATAATCTTATTTAATACTAGGTGAATCATTAGATGTATTTTTTGCAATGTTGTCTTTAAATAACAAATGAAATATATGCCTCAGACATAAAGCAAAAAAAGAACCTAAAAGGTAAGTGAGAAATAAAAAGTAGTAAGATAGAGAGAAAGGAAAAAAAGAAATTCTGTTAAGCATTTGAAAGCACTAACATCAGCTTCTTTTCATTAAACATATCATTGCACAGTACCAAATATAAGGCTAATATATAAAAAATATTTTGAGGTATTGTGTAAATACAATATTTTGGCTGCTTCTTATACCTTCTGCAAATAAATATTTTGCTTCAGGTTTAAGACGTTTTTTCAAGAAGTGCTTTGTAAATGCCAGATTATTTTCTTTTACAAGTTTTATTCTGAAAATTGTATTTTTAAGGCAGAAAAAAACCAACATTTTGAAAAAATCTGGACTGCAAAATATTTTCTGAGGTTTCGTTCTATCATTGCAGATGATAATATATTTATATACACAGCCAATTTCTTGCATATCTGATAGCTTGTGTTGGATAGCACAGAACACCTATGACATTTCTTGTCCAAGTTGGCAAGTAGAATTTTAAGAATCTGACTGTGTGTGTCTGTAACTTAAGGAATAAAACTTATAAAAACCAAAAAGTTCTAAGTCCTAGAAAGTGCAATCAATTCTGCTAATGTCACAAAGTGAATGTTGCTTTTCTGATGATCATCTCTGAGGTTATTCTAGTAAAGAATCTCCCTGAATCTACATTTGGTTAAGTCTATGATTTCCCAGATATTACATGGTTTCCCTCTTAGCCTCTCCTAGACTCATTATTTCATTGTCTCACACCTGTGTAGCAGCTAGTTACTGCTTCCTTACTTGCCTTGTAGAAACTGTTGCACAGTTGTCTTTTGTAGCTCTAGACCTTTGCAGAATGAGAGCTCCTTCTTTACAGATACCCTGGTTCTCTTTCTGCCCCTTTCCTTTTTACTCTTGCCAGCGAGAAATCTCTTCAGTCCCTGAAGAGATTCCAGTTCACAACCTGTCACCTCGTTTTCCCAAAACATGCTTTCAATTCCACACAATTGCCTTTTTTGCTGTACAGATACTATGCTTGTTCAGTTTAAAAATTATAGAGCTGTGATGACCACTATCTTCAGCATTTGCTTGAGGGTTTTCCCTCAAAGATATCTCTATTTAGTCTGATATATAATTTCCTTCATCTTGGCAGATGACTTTTTATAATAGGATTTCAAAGGTAAGGCTATTTTATAGATCACTGTTTGTAATATTTAGAAAGCTGTAAGGACTTCCATTTAGAATTTGGGTGAAAAGTTCTGAAGCGTAGTTCAGATCAGGATCTGTATTAATTTTTTGTTTCCTCATTGTTTTCAATTCCTTAGTCTAATCAATTCTGATGTATTTATTCTAAAATTGCAAGTACTTCAGGCTGAAAATAGGATTTTTAAGTAATCAAAATTAACTTTGTACTTCAGGTATTTTTTTGTTATATCATTTCTAAGAATTTTTCTAGTTTAGAAAAATTTACATCAGTTTGTCACTTCTTTTGATTAAACTCATTGTCATAATTTAGATTCAAACCATACTGTAGAATCTGGTTAAGCAAAAATATTAGAATCAAATGCTATGCGTATCATTATAGTATAAACAGTTGATTTCAAGTGTTAAATTTGGTTCAGGCGAGTTTCACAGGGAAGATTTTTTTATGAAGTTGTCCATCAATGCTGACAAGCCAGGGTTATAGATCCCCTCATCCTAAGCCTATCATACATCTGATGCAGTTTGGCTACAATCATATAATTTTTGAAAGATGGTGATGAATGAGTTATTATATTATTTACTAAAAAATACTGTTTATTGTGTGGCCAGTAGATTGCAATTGCCTGGCCCAAGAGTAGAAATATTTCTCAAAACATACTGTATTAGCCAGTTATCTTGTGAAGGAGCACTGAACACTGTATCTTGATTAATTACTGGTTACAGGAATTGCATGAAATTGTAGACTTGAACCTCTGAATAGAACCGTAGTGAAAAAAAATAAGGTACATATGAATTGTCTCCCTGGTGGATTATTTTCCTGTTCAGTGACAATGTTGCATACTGTAAGGATCCTGGCTCTAGATTTGGTCCTACTGGAGCTTGATCCATTCCAGTTTGTTAGCTGGATGAAACAAACTGAGTGATGGCAGTTTACCTAAAATCTAGTAGCTGCAAAGTGTGACTTTTGTTTATTTCTGTACATTTTCTGTCTACACATAGAAGCTCTTTTAATGACCTTTGCATCAGTAAAATAGATTCATTCTATATTGTTTGTATGATGGCATAAGTGTTTTCAGGAAGTGCACTAAAATATGCATTCCATTTCCCAGGGAGGGGAGTAGTGAGTTGCTGTTGTGGTGCCTGAAAACTACCCCACAGAGATGAGGTAGCTGACAGTGCAGTGAAAAGCATGAGCTAGGGTAATCTTGTAATGTAACATACACATTATGCACAATATACAAACTGTCTGAATTCTGGACATCTTTTGTGTTTGCAACAGCTACTTTTAGATAAAATAAATTAAAACAGCTGCATCAGAGTTATTTTATCCTTTTGGTATCCAAGCATGGCAATAATAAAGAACATGTATTTGTTATCACTCCTTAACATCATTCTTTTTTTAACTTTTCCAGCTATTATACTGACCCTTAATTAGTTCTATTTTGCTGTATCAAATTACCATCCTTTTTTCATTTTTAACCTTTTCCTAAATCTTCACAAGAAGCATGTGTTTGTGAAGATCAGCATAGGCGCATTATACCATCCTGCATCCTTTACCCCTTAAACTCCTAACTCCAGTATGAATGTTTCTATTGTTACCTTATTTCATAATCATTTCATACACAAATGTTAACTGTCTCAGCTGGCATAGTATGGCTATTTTTAGCTCCAGAAATCTATTAATTGCATTCTTATTCCTTTACTTGGCAACCTAAAATTATTTCTTAAGCATCTTAATGTGAGTCATGATAAATCACATAGGAACTAGTCAGAATTCTTTTGCTGGAATGTAACTTGCCATTGCTGCTAACATCTCAAGCATCTGTTGCTTATAGCACATCTCTACTCCAGATATTTTGGCTAGCTTACTAGTTCATGAAATGCAACCAGAAGGTTTGTTTTCTTAAAGGCACATTGGTAGCTTTGCTGCAACCACAAGAAGCTTTAACCTTCATTCAGGCTACTCAGTGGGACATCCAATTACTACCCTATGCTGCTTCCACATTCCGGGTTCTCTGCCTGGTTAGACCATCATTTGGTAACATTCTGCATGCTCCCAGCTATTGTTTTTCTGTTCATCTACGAATTATGGAAACAAGTAAAATAAGAGCAGATGACAGTAGGATTTAGCTTGATTCTTTGTTTTTATCTTTTGTAAAAGCATAAAATGTTTCAATTCCAGATCACTTTCCAATGCTTATCAGTGTTAAACTTTTCAAGCCAGAATTAATGTTTATCTTGTACGGATGCATGAATTGTTTTTCCAAAGAATTTTACCAAATAAAATTATATTTGCTATCCACTGCAGGAGTTGAAAGCCAGATCATTAGCACTTGTTTTGGGGGCACCTTGTTTTTATGTTTTTCCGATAGATTGGAATTGCAATAATGATCATCTCAACTATTTCTCTAATGTGATTTACCTGTTTTCTATGTGCTAATAACTCATCTGACCTTTACATCATTTAAAATTCTTTGGAATGCAAATTTCTTTTGACAAATTCTGAGATGAGCTTTTTGCCACTTTACATTCCTTACAGCCAAAGCTCATGCTGTCTTTTCAGTAATACTTTTTATATGTAATTCTGGAATTATTTTTCCAGAACTACATTGCTCAGTCTTCTCCACAATCTTACTGTTTATTCCAGAAATTACTCCAGTGGCCTTTACAGGAGTTCAGAAACTTCTTGAAGAACCTGAAGTTCCCACGTATTGTGAAATCTATTTTTTATTTTTCTTAATAGGATGCAGCACTGATGTCAAGCAAGCTGAGGAGCAATCTGCAGCTGCGAGTGAAGAACTTTATCCTTTCTGTAGGGAGCCAAGTTATTTTGAAATCCCTACAAAAGAATTCCAGCAACCTTCACAGGTAGCAGAGAGCACTATTCATGAAATTCCAACAAAAGACACCCAAAGCTCCCATGCAGCAGGTGCAGGGCATGCTTCCTTTACCATTGAATTTGATGACAACACTCCAGGAAAAGTAACGATCAAAGATCACGTGACAAAATTCACATCGGAACAGCGTCACAAGTCAAAAAAACCTTCTTCCTCCAGTGGTCAGGACCTGCCTGGGCTTCAAACGGTGATGATGGCTGCAGAGAGCAAAGTAGCAGATTGGCTAGCACAGAACAATCCCCCTAGAATGATATGGGAACCAACAGAGGAGGATTCCAAAAGTATTAAGAGTGATGTTCCAGTGTACTTGAAGAGACTGAAAGGTAAAGTGAATAATTCCAGCTATGCTTATTTCTGAAAGCAACAATGCCTCTCCAACATCCAGTGAGTGGATCCCTGAGCCCTTGCGGAGTTCAGTTGAAATCACAGATACTCCACATGCGTGCAAGGATCTGTGCTGGCAATTTTATTGCAGTATTAAGTCTTTAAAAGAGGATAGGAAATGAAATCCTGAATCATCTCACAATAAGTATACTAATTGGAGATATTCTAGTAGAGCTGAAAATATCAGGTATTTGAAACATTGATCTTGAAAGGGAAAAAAACAAACTTAGTTAAATTTTATATATTTCACTTTTTCCCATGCATTACTTTAAAAAGCTGAATTGCTTTTTAGAATCAAAGCTCTGAAGTTCAATTTATGCTTTTAGCAACTCTTCCAATAGCATATGTTCTGTGAATATTCATGTGCTCCAAGAAAATCGTTTATAGGAAAGAACACATCATATAGTTACTCTGCTTAAATCGATCATGTATGATGGAGTCAAGTTTGAGTCAGGAATCTGAAATAGACCAAGAGCTTCAATTTTTATACTAAGCTTGCAGAATATTGTTTTTATAAGAATGCTGCTGTTGAATGGAGTTCCAGGTGATTATACATGTTCATTTACTGCAGACAGTGACACTTCAAATAAAATTAAATCAAATGTTAAGCGTGGTAAGTGTACTTTCTTTTGGATGCCACTTAGCAGAATAGAGAAGAGTCGTTTTGATGGTCAGGTGAAGATTCCAGTGACACTCAAACTTTCAGAATGAAAATTTCTGAACAAGTCTTTCAAGTCTCTCTTATTTTCTGGTTTTAATTTCAGTCGGTTAACCATGCAATTCCCATTTTTCTTGGTTCTTCAACATTATGTCTAGCTCTTAAACCATCTGGAACTGGGTACAACGTGCTTTGTCTTACTAATCAAAAGTCTGCTTTTTAAGGCTGACTCTTACAAATCAAGCTAAAAAAAAAAAATTGAAAACAGAATTATATCAATGTGCTAACATTAATAAAATAGTATCACATTTCTTCTAGAGCATATCACAGAACATCCTTTGGTGCTAATGATACTGTATTATATTAATGAACATTTTTTAAAATATTAGCCATGTAACTTTGCTAAATAGGAAGGGCTTTGTTTACAAGGCCTTAGCCTTTTCCTGGCAGAAAATCCTCAAAGTTTGATAAATTTTCATCTGAAAGATGTGTAAGTTATGTGGTACATATGGCCATAATAAATATCTGAATTTCGTAATATTCTGTGATCTGTTTGTATTCTCACTCGTTACTTGCACTTTTTCAAATCATAAAGGTAGAGAATATACCTAACCTCTTTGAAACTTTATTTTAAAAAAAACTAAAACTTTTTTCTTCTCAGCTTTTTCTTACTATACTGAGTTCTGTACCGAAGTCACACTGCTAAAATTATATGGCTTTCACTGTGGTGTTGATATTTATTGTTATTATTTGAAAGTATGTGAACCATCACATCATTTTCTTAGGCACTGTACAAATAAGTACAAACAGGAATGTAAGTTGGGATTTCAGCTGTGTTTTAAGTGCTATTAGTCTGATAAGTAAGGTTTCCCAATATGTGATTACTATTTAAATAGTAGCTGCATATCCTAACTACTTAAGTGAGAAAACCTTAATAAAGCTATCCTCTTGAGAATAAAAAAAAATAAATTGTACATTTTATGTATACATGAGTAAGACTTGATCCAAAAGAATTCAAAGAAGGTAAAACTGTTCCTTCCTGGGAATTGAGCTAAAACTTAAAAGAGTAGACACTTTCATTGTACGTGAGGTTGCTCTGTGTTAAATGTGACTTACTATGTATGAGTATCCAGCTTTTCATACATTTTTAGGTAAAAAAAAAGTAAATTATGCATTCTATGTATACATAAGTAAGACTTGATCAAAGAGTTCAAAGCAGGTAAAACTGTTCCTTCACAGAAACTGAGCTAAAACTTAAAAGTCTAGACACTTTCATTGTAGTTGAAGTTGCTCTGTGTTAAATGTGACTTACTGTGTATGAGTATCCAGTGTTCTGTGCAGTTTCAGGTATCATTGCAAAGTATATTTATAGGCATATATATGATTTATTAAATATGTAATCCTTATTCATAGATCTCAAAGTACTTTGTGGAATAATAAGTAATAAATATTTTACATGCATAAATCAGATGCTGAAGGGAGTGAATGGTGAAAAAACTCACTGTACTTCTTGGAAAGAGTAATAAGAATTCATTACAGTTTTCAGTATACATTTCTCACAATAAACTGTTGTAAATGTGTGAGGAATCCAGCAATATGAACTGTGGCTCTCAGTGGGTATTTTCAGCTACTGGAGGGACTAGTTTAGGGTTTTCTGTTTCCTCTTAACCCTGCCTAGAATGTTTCAGTAGTCATTTGTAATCAACTGGCTGTGTAACAAAATTAATATAATTCGGAATCATACTATAATACAGGTGGTAAAATACCGGCTTTTGTAAATCACTGATAAATATTCACAGATGAGAATATTGGTGAAAAAGATAATTCAAATGCACTGCTGTTACTGATCAGCTTATAAAGTGGTTCATTGTTTGACTCATAGCAAGTTGAATGCATTACCAGGAGCTGTACAAAATTTGAAGAGCCAGGTACTGAAAGCTGTTGGAGTCTAAACAGAAAAATCAAATTGAAATTCCTTGTTTGTTTGCCAGTTTCTTTTATATGTGTTGGATTGGGAGTTTTTTGTGTTTGTTTCATTGTGCTGTATATTCTTCTGCTTTGCTTGTAGGGAATAAGCATGATGATGGTACACAAAGTGATTCAGAAAATGCTGGTGCACACCGGCATTACAGTAAGCGGGCAGCACTTGAAGAACACTTAAGGCATCATCATACAGAGCTGAAAAAGTCACACCAGAAAGTCCATTCCACAGAAAAGCAGCAAGAGCAAGCCGGTTTGAGTCAGACGGCCTTTATGATTGAGTTTTTTGATGAAGACCATCCTCGAAAGAGACGTTCTTACTCTTTTTCTCAGAATGTAGGAGCTCTGTGCCCAGAATCTCCATCTCCAACACCTCATGCGCGAGCTGAAAGAGTGAAACCTACATCAGGAGAGAAAGCCGTCCCTTCATCTGTGCAAGCTAGCTCATCCCATCACAGAGCAGTACATGGTGTTCATGCAAAACTTCTAAAACAAAAATCAGAAGAACCCTCTGCTGCATTACCTGTCTTACAAGCTGCGTTGTTAAGGAGTTCAGGAAGCCTTGGTCATAGGCCTAGTCAGAACCAGGAGATGGACAAAAAGTTGAAAAGCCAACATATTTCTGCTGCTACTCAAAAGGACAATGAGGATGACCAGAGTGACAAAGGTACTTACACTATTGAGTTGGAAAATCCAAATTCTGAAGAAATGGAAGCCCGTAAAATGATTGACAAGGTGAGAAAGCTAAAATGTATACTGATGTTAAAGTGGTATGTGATGTGTGGGCAACAGGCTACCACTTCAGTTCTAATTACCAAGCTGCTGCAATAATACAAGTTTTTAACCCAGTCTATAATGAAATATGAAATGTAATAAAAGCAGCAGCAGGCATTTGGCAAAAAAACTATTCCTGTTTGGTACCACTGTTCTTTGGTAGTTTTAATGTGTTTTCAAAAGATTTAAGTACTGTAAGAATACTAGGCAACAGAATTCAATTAACCGGTATTTTTATGAGAATTTTTATGTCCCTTTGGAAATACTCACTTGTTCTTTAAAATCCTATGGTCTCTGTAGCTTTCAGTATATAAATTGGTTCCATCCAAATTCTCATATAGAAATAGATTGTAAATGCTTTCTATACTTATAAAAAAAGTATATTCAATAACAGTAACTTAAATTTCAGCATCTCTTATAAAGAGCAAGTATTAGAATACTTTCATTTTCCAAAAATGTTTATATGATAGCAGCATCATTTTCCTAGTTTGAATATAGGTATATACTTCATTAGGCTTAGGAATCTTAGGATGACCGCGTAACTTTTGCTTCTTGGTAACAATATAAATGACAATATAAATAACAAGATAAATCATATTTGCAGTTAAGTAACTGCAAATAACTTATGTTTGGATTCAACAGGAAGGTATGAGTACGAGAAGCTATGTTTAATCATTTGGCCTAACTGACTCTTAAAGGGGGTATTTTTTCTGTTGTTGTTGTGTTTTCTTAAACAACCCGTTGTGGTAGAATGCTGGTATTCAATTCTAGGCAACTTTTGAGCCAGTTTAACAGGAAATTCATCACTCACTTGTTATAGAATTCTCTAAGGATTGATTTTGTGTGTCTAAGATTTTCAGAACTGAACAAATACATTAATATCTTTAGAATGAATTTTGGCTAAACGTTGAAAAATATTTTTTAGAAGACAAGTTACCTTCACTGGTTTGATTTTGTAGAAGATCATAGTGGGGAAGTGGGAAATTTTATTATAGATGGTTTTATTTTATAAAAGGTGTTTATGGAGCATTTGCGGGGGGGGGCGGGGGGGGATTAAAATAAAGAGAATTGCCTTCAATAAAATCATAAAGATAATGGTTTTGCCTCGTACGGATTCTGAAAAGGAGACTTTTGACTTCTTTGAGTCAGTATTAAAGAACTGAGAACTGAGAGCACTCCAAATGAAGCAAGTGAATATTAAAGAATGTCATTGCTCTTAGTGACTACACATATCTACATTTAATCCTTGTTATAAATCTTCAATTAAATTGCATCAGATAATGTGTAAGTCTTGGTTTTGCTAAGTATAATTGTGCAACAGGGTTTTTTTGGAAACCAGAGAAAATAATAACATTTGGAAATACACAATTTATGTACTTTATAAGAACGTTAATGCTGTCTAATGTTTAATAAGATTTCAAATTATTTGTGGTCATTAATATCCGTTCAGGATATCCGCAGTCAGGTTTTTGTTTGAAACAGATCCCTACTGTTACATGAGAGATTCAGGAACAGGGAGTGAATGTAAGTGTTAGGGATGGTAGTAAAGTATTGGTTAATATTCTTAATGTTGTATAAAAAGTTTTTGGGTATCATAAATACCCCTTAGTGCCAACCTAAAAAGTGTCACCACTAGAAATTAAAGATTTACTAGGAAGTAAACCAGAGATTTTTTTTCTTTGAGGTCTTCGTATGTTTTCACTTAGTATCTGTACTGAAGTATTAAGAACAGTATATTTTACACCCAGATCAAAGAGTCCAGCTGCACAATTCTTATTTGATTTGGTAATATGAAAGAAGTATTATATTATTTTTATGAAGTGCAGAAAAACAGCCAGTGAAGAAAATCAAAACCAAATGGAAGCCAAAATTTCTTCCTCCAGCTGAGCTCAGCTTTGCTTCCCTCCTATTTTAAATTGCTAATGGTGTGGATTCTGTTACTTTGCTAAAGGTGAATAAGTGAGGAATCAGACAAGGACTTTTCTTAGCCTTTTGACTGCTGTGCTGCTTTATTGAGGATTTAAGAGAATTATTGGTATCTATTTTATCAATGATTCCAGTATAACCTCTCTTTCTTTGTTGGCAAGTATGTCCTTTTTCTGAGCAGTTACGATGCCTGCTCAATTGAGTCTCATTTAAGAGTGTCTGTTGGGTCAAAAGATTAGCTGAAATTCAAGAGTTGCATTTGCTTGGATTGGGGTGAAAATGCACTCTAAATAATACAGTCTTGTCAGTAACAATTTACATTAGAATGGTGCTAAGATCTGTGTCTGGTTTAAATTCTGAAGAATTTCCTATGGAATAAAATACATCTGAGTTTGCGTATTTTTTCTCTTTTACTGGAGGAAAGGATGAGAATGACTAAAATATCCAAAGACTACTTTCAGTGTGATTCATTCACTTGGGAAACCTTAGCCTTAGCCTTACTCCTGTAGGCAGAATCTACTCTTTTCTCTGGAAAGGAACATAAGAACAAACCACAAATGCAGGAGTGGCATTAACTTGTCAAAAATCAAGGTGTGATTAATAATGCTTCTTTGAGTTAAGAATCCAAGAGAGGCATGCAGGAAATCAAAGTTAAAATTCTCAGAAAAATAGACAAAAATATGTATCTATATAATTTTTAAAAAAGGAGGGTGGAAAGACCTTGGTGTTGAACTATATTGTCTTCAAAAGTACCATTTTTGCTTAATGTAGCCTTTTACTAAAGATTCTAGGAAATAGACGCAAGGAAAACAGATACTTATGTGAAATTATTTTAAAAATCCAAAAAGAATGCTGTCCTGCTTATTCAGATTTCATTTAGATTGCTAAGGATCCATTTCTTCCTCTGCTACTCTTCCAGTCTCTAAGAAAAAGTGCTGTCTCTACTTCAGAAAAGGAGTAGAATAACAAACAATGTAGTCTTTTTTCCTTGACCACTTTAAAGCCTGTCTTTTGGAAAGAGAATGTAAGAAAGATACAAAAATAATCAGAAGGAAAGAGGAAGACATCTTTAAGTAACAGAGAAAAGCTTTTTAGTGAGATACTTTTCCCTAAAAGAGAGCTGTAATAATTTATCTGCAGTGATGACTCTTGGAGTGAATGTCTGTCACTTACCTAAAATGAAAGATTCCAAAAACATTGAGGCTTGTGTCTTACACAACTTTCAACACCTAGATAATTTGCTGAGCCAATGAAATTAAAATCAGACAAGATATCAAGATCTGACAGGCAAGGTCACTGGAATAAAATCAATTTATATAAATGCCCACAGAGACTGAACTGAGTAAGAAAAGAGGAATTTGTTAAATTGTTTGCAAATTTGCAAAATTAAAAAAAAAAAAAGATTTTATTTTAGGATGAAAAAATAAAGTACTTCATAAAAATAGTAAGCAGATAGTTTTCAGTTGTAAGCATAAAAAAAGGATGCAAGACCTGTACATGCCTGGAGTCCTCCAAATATTGTTCCTGTTTCACTTGTATGTCAGTTAATCATTTGGATTGATTGTATTTTAAAATCTTATATGCTTAGATCATCCATGATAGGAACTGATGTAATTACTTAGTATTTCAGGAATGTACTAATAATTGTTTCTTCTGTGCTGTTATTTGAATTTTATTCATAAAACTTAGATATTGTCAGGGGAATATTACGGATATTACTGCCTTGTGGCCAGCTTTGAAGAGTTTACTTATATTTAGAATTGGTGTGTCATGTCTCTTAGAACAAAACAAACATCTTGGGGAATAACTAAAAAAATAAATTTTAAAACCTACAAAACCCAACATCAAATTTTGTAGAGGTTAAGAGAAATCTCAGGCTATGTTATTAGGCAGAGGCAGAGAAGCAGTCATCATAAGAAGATTTCATAGTTGTTTCTATTTTAAAATATAATACATAAATGTGTATGTGTCCAGGACAAATATCAAAACATGAAACTATCATAGAACAAAATTGGGTATGGCTTAAGGGGTTTTTGTTTGGTTTTGCTTTTAGGAAATTTCATTTAATGGTATTACTGAATGGAAAGGTTTGTCAGAGTTTCCATTGTAGAGATAGTGATTATGATTTGGAAACAGTTGCAATCTTCAGCTGTTACCCACTGTAACTGCCTTCTCTCCTTAGTCAATTAACTGGTGAGAATGCTATCTCCACAATATTCCTGTGCTTACATGGGATCCAGCTGTGCTTTTCACAAATAACACAAGACCCATGCACACAAACTCCATCTTGTATTATTGACATATTCTTGAAACACATCTTCTAGGACCTCTGACTCATTTTATTTTTTAGCAACTTGACATTACTACTATTTCTTTCAAATCCTGGGGTTTTTTTGATATATAGAGACTGAGTGAATAGTGCTGGTATTACTGGTATATAAATGTGTTGTACACCAGTTTACTTGCATTTTTATTCTGTCATGGGTTTCCATATGGTCCTCTGACACCTTTAATTTACAAAGCACAAATTCTAAGCAAGATCAGTGCTGCTCACAAACTCATGTTCTTTTCACTTGTTCTCTACAGTATAAATGTATGGTCATGTCTTAATGTCCTTTATAAATAGAGAACACTTAAAAAATAGCAATAAACCTTGCTTCCTAAAAGTCCTTTAATTAACCAATGGTATTTCTGCATTCAGGTGTTCAAATGTCACTTAAATTCATAGAGAAGTATGAATTGGTTAGTAGCCAGACAAGTTTAGAAAATAAATACATTAATAACATGAAAGAAAGTTATGGTTGAATAATAGATGCTGGCTCTCTTTTTATACTTGTAGAGCTCTTTTTAGAATTACCATTGACAGCAATTTCATCAATGTGTAAAGAAGAAATCAGCTCTTACATACTACAGAGACCACCCTGAACATACCAGGCATACAGTATTCGCTACCCAAATACCTTCAGAAAGCCACAACTCTCTAGCAGAGTAATACCCTTATTGTTGCAGCTAACAGATAAATACAAAATAAAATAAATTCAGGATCTTGATTTGATTTAGAACATGTTTTCAGTGTTACTTTTAACACATAAAATACATGAGTAAATGGGGCACAGTCATAGGATTTGGTTTTCCTTTGCATCCAGCCGTTGTAACCTTTAGATAGGTTCAGTGCTTTCTTCTGTTAACGCTGAGCAATTGCTTTCTATTTTGCAGAGTTGCAAATTTTCTATGTTTTACATTTTGTAAATAAATCAGATTTGTTTTATTAGAAGTAACTTGTTCTCAGTAGTCATATCAGGTTAAAAAATCTTTCTAGACCACAGAAAAGGTAAGTCTGTCAGTGGATGAAAGAATTCAGAATTATGTTTCTGTAGTTCATCTTTTCTGTTGATATAAAAAGACTGCAAATTATCAGTCTAATGAGTTTCCTTTTTTCAATAAATAAAATACTACCAGTAATAAATTTTAATAAATGAATGTGCAAATAATTCTGGATGTGGTTGGAATATTAAATACTTTGAGGCTATTGCAATAAATAAAAATCAACTCAATGAGTTTTCTGCAAGCTCTTCAGGGTTTTTGGGGGGGGGTGGGTTTTTTTGTTTGTTTTGTATAGGTTTTTTGTTGTTTTTCTTCTTCAGGCAATTTCATTTGGGGGTATTTCTGAATAGAAATACTTTGTAGAACTTACTATAGCAGAGTTAAAGTCTTCTATGCGTGTACGGGATGGGAAGGAACAGAATAGAGACTCTATGTATGTTTCAATTCTCATCAGCTAGCTAACTAGGGAATCTAGAATGTTATACCAGCTCATATGCATATGGAAAAATTGGGCTTAGATAAAGTTTTCTTTGGTCCTAAAACTGTTTTCTTAAATGATGTTATATTAATTTAAATTTCCTGATAAATTATTTTTTTCATCAGTAGTTTTAGATCTCAAATTCAACATACCGATTCCAAACCAGAAGTAAAACTTGAAAAAAAGTGCCAATATCAAACCTCAATCCATCCTTCTGCCATCTTCAAAAAGAATTATTGTGACCATTTAATGATTCTGTTTTCAGTGTAATGTTCATATTTTAGATCATGTTCCAATTTGTTTTAAATTGGAAAAGGGTACTGTTTTAAAGTCTTTGTTTATATAGAAAGATAGGCCATAATAGAATCGTAGAATCATATGATAATAATGCTAATGACCTTGGTTTTAATGTGCATGCTATCATCTTTAATTTTACTTGATTATATACTGTGCAAAGAGTATACATAAAATATTATTCTATTGACACAATCTCGAGAGAGATTATTCTCATTAAAAACTTGGAATAATTTAAGAGGAAAAACTGTTGGTGTTCATATAGGCAGCAGGTTTTCCATTTTCATTTTCTACTTCTTTGTGCTCATGATGGTACTAATATTTCAGTTTGGTTTGACTTTTTTTGAGTATGTCTATGAATGGGAATTTATTCTGAAAGGTGATTTTAATAAAATGGAATCTCCTTACTCTTTTTGCTGCTGGGGTATATTTGTTCATACCATATTATGTTACTGGCTAATGTGTACTTCAAGGACTGCGAACTTTTAAATTTTTTTTTTTTCATTGTTGTTGCTTTAAGTGTTCAGATCTTGTCTTCTCTGTTGCAAACCTTAAATCTTGCAGATAGCATGAAACATTGTATTAAACATAAAATAACTGCTAAATGAAGAATTGTGGACTGACAAGTTTAGGATTAATGTTATGCTAAATATTTTGAAAGTAAGAGTGACAAAATTATAAGTACATATTTTATTGTTACATTTGTATGTATCAGTCTAGTTCTACGAGAAGCATAGACTAATTCAGATGTTTTCTATCATTTGTAAAAAGTGCACAGCAGGGATTGATTTTAAAACATGGAGCCATATACCAAATCAAAACATTTTTTTAAGATCTGCAAAGTTTATCAGCAAATGTATATTCTGAACTCTTCTACTAAAACTATGTTCATCCAAAACCTTATATTTACAGTGCAAGTGGAGCAAGGAAGGGGAAATGTTTTTCATTGCAGTACTTAACATACATGTTATCATAACTCCTCTTGTTAGGGAGTTAATATACATGTTACGGAACTCCTCTTGGCAAATTTTTATAGTATTATAAATGACAAACTACCTGAAAAGAATCAATGGGTGTAGAGTTGAGTTAGGAGGAAAAAAAAAAAAAATCTCAACATGTTTCAATGACTGTTTTAAGTACCCAAGACAGATATATCTGGTTTTAGAAAACTACTTTCAGGTCTTCTGTCTTTTCACACCCTCTGGGTTTAATTGCTTTTACCATTGCTTCTGCAATTTCTTCTAGAAAGAATGCCTTTTAGCCCCACGGAGTGTCTTGGTTGCACAATGACCATATTTTATGAATACAGTGCTGAAGAAGCGGTAGAACAACTGAAGCCTATCAAATCATCTGAACATATAAATTTTGTCAAAAGTTCAGAGGATGTTTGTAGTCTTTTTTTCTTCTGAGGGGAGGGAGGCGTCATACAGTCTCTAAACTTTTTGTTTCTTTTTGAATTTGGAATTCTAAAGGAAATTAATTCTACACTAGCAAACAGGTACAAAATATATATGCATGTAAATAGGTAACTGGCGTCTGGTAAGAGGAAGTTACTAGACTTGGCATGTTAATCCTTTTCATTTGCTTATGTAGCTTTTTATATACCAGAGAGTCTTGCATCTGATTCTATATCTTCAGTATATAGTTAAAATGACATAAACAGCTTCTGTGAAAATACATGGCTATTCATGAGATATGCCCTGAACAGAACACAGCCTGTTCGCCTGGGATGTCTAGGATAACTGCCAAGAACAAGCAAAAACTATTAAAATCAGACTTCTCAGAAGCAACTTGGTTAAACAGTTCATGCAGTAGCTAAACACGAAGTGAGCTTAAGCATTGTACTCTGGCTCATCACACTTTCTAAAGGGAGGGGAGAGAATGTCTTTTCTATCTGATCAGTAACTCTGACTTTTAACAACGAATTTACTATATTATGAATGTCTGGACTACCTTCTTTGGAAGAATTACGAGGAGCTCAGTCTGAACACTAAGCGCAGCATTGCCAAGATGATCTGTGATACGGATCTGAAGCCTCTTCCATTTCCCTGCTGTCTGGAATCCTCTCTTCCCGTCAATCAAGCATCCTTTGAGTGTGGCTTATTTACACTTTCTTCTTCTTGCTTAGTACTGTGTCCAAATCCTGCTTGTGTTTCTAAATTTCTGTCTCTTCCTTCTTTGTTTTTTTTTTCCTTCATGCTGGTCTGACTGTATCAGTTCACAGCTCAGTTTCTGAAACCTACTTTTATTTGACTTCCCTGACAATCAAATATACTCATCATCTTCCTTTCCCCTAAAAAGTTATTAAACATAATTGCTATTATAATTTACATTCTTATAACTTTACGTGGCAAATACCTTATTTCAAATTTAATCATTTGCTCCTTGTCTTATTTTGCTATGGTCCTATCTTTAATGCACTGTACGGTACAGCCTCTTGTACCTTACCTGTGCTCTGCTTTGATCTAGTTTACCTTTTTAACTGTTCATCTTTGAATTGCCTTTTACACACTTTTTGTCATTGGGTTTTGTTCTGCTACTTGTATACAGATTGCCTGCACTGAAATTAATAGCGTTTAAATCATTACCCTTTTCAAATATGTCTCCAGATTGTGGCTGTAACTGTTGTTAGGATCTGAAAGAATAGAAGGAGAATTATTCACATACTTTTAGTTTACAAATACCATCATTAATGTTACTAGTAATTACTGCATATCCTTTATGATAAGACCACAGCAGTAAGACTATTGGGGAAACATTAGAAACTCAAAATTTTAAAAATAGATAGAATTATTAAGATTTGTATTTTGTATAAAATTTGTGCTCCTACTTTGTGTTAGTGCTCTTAGAAATGTTTTCTAATGCTTTGTGTAGTAAGTATGTATGCAGAACAATAGAATCCCTTTTCTGATATACATAATTTGCTATAAAACTGAGTGAATTCTAGGAGTCTCAAATAAAACCTATTTTTCCATTCATATCAGTATCTTCAGTAATGACTTTGTATGAGGAACTAGCTCTGTGAACATTAAGTACTGAGAAATTACAATATGTAGAACTGCAGTGTGATCTTCATAAACCATGAAATAGTTTAAAATTAATGCCCTGAAATTTAATAAAAGTAAGTATAAAGTCCCAACATTAGGAACTCTGAAAGGTATGTAAATGAGATACAACTGGAAAATGTTTTTTCTTACTCGAGAACTTTAAAGTTTATAAAGAACACATAAGGAAAACATCAAGTGAGGTGTTCTGAGGGGGGGGTTTAGCTAACCCATTTTTTTCCTCTTGATTCAGAAAAATAGTTCCTGTTGCCATTAATTTTTCTGAACAGTTTTTATTTAAATTTCTAGGAGATCTCGCATATATATATCAATAAAGAAAAATGGCTTCTGTGGTTCTAAAGAATCATCACTTTTGATAATTAATCCTAAAGTCATTATACTGACCTCTAGTATAGTTTATCTGTGGTACAAAAGATATTAATTCATCTGTTGGGGTGCAGGGAAGGGGGGAAAGGAGAGTGAACAAGACCAATTCACAAACACTAAAGCTAGCTTGTGTTAAAGCTATGTTTCAGCTATGGTGACAAGCAGGTGTGCTCTGAGTCATGAGCTGTTTTCACAGAGAAACGTGAATGGCCTGCCAAAACAGATTACTCTGCTTTCTACAAAATTAGCCCTTGCAGAAGAGGACAAGGCATGTGCTCAGATTTGGTCCTGTAACTTATGATGTCTCCAGAAGTACGCCAGCACTACTTGCAATGATTACATCTCACTTGCATTGTCTTACATAGATTTCTTTAATTCTTGTTTGTTATTGGATAAAGAATTTTTAAAAATACTGTTTTATGTAGATAAGGCTATCTTCTCAGTTACAGTATTGGAAAAACTGTGGCTGAGGTAAAGTGATGGAGTTTATTAATACCTACATCAAGGTGCAGTTGTTTTGCCATCAGTTATTTTTTACTTCACCTCTGTACTTTTCAGGCTGAGGTTACATTCCAGCAAGTAATGGCATATTGCTTTGGGACTTGCTATATTTTTAGCCTGCTGTTTTGTCCCTTTGTTTTGCTGGTAGAACCACAGAAGGTAAATGGACTATCTCAGGGGGATCTTTGGAGAGCTTACCATTCATTGCTTTGAAACTGAAAAGTATGTGTCAGGAACTCCCTCTTCCCTGCTGATCTAGGAGACTTCATTATATGTCAGCCCTAGTGTTAGCAGTTCCTCAGTTGAGAAATTACTGGATTTCCCTTTGGGATTTGTCAAGAAGACTGACTCTTTGAGCTAGAAGGCTGACCTGAGATGCTAAGTTATTATCTAGGATCACTCTTATTAAGGATCATAGGATCACATAAGTTGGGAAAGACCTTAGGATGTCTCTAGTCCAGGCCCCCTGCTCAAGTAGGGTCAGCTTTGAGGTCAGACAGGTTGCCCAGGACTTTATCCATGTGGGTCTTCACACCCTACAAGGTCAGAAGCTAGGCAGCCTTGCTTGGCTGTCCTCAGAGTAAAGAAAACTGTTCCTGTCTGAACCTCTCTTGTTTCAGCTTACATGAGTTATCCTTTGTCCTCCTGCCATGCACCACTGTGAAGAGCATGGCTGTTGCCTTGATATGCTTCCCATAGGTACTGGGGGCTACTGTTAGGCACCCCCAAAGCCTTCCCTTCTCCAAACTGATCAAGCCCAGCTTCCCCAGGTTCTCCCCACAGGGAAAGTACTCCAGCCTTGACCATCTTGGCAGCCCCCTGCTGAGCTTCCTCCAGTTAGACAATGTCTCTCATTCATTGAGAGGACCAAAACTGGATGCAGTCTTGACTATCACTTGTATTTTGCTTAAAAGGTCACCTGAATTGCAGGTTAAACAAAATTATGTTGACTACATTTAGTAAATACGGCTTGACTTTCTGCAACAATGCTGTGGTCGTTGTTCCCTTGCTGTTCAAAATGTCTTACTTTGCAATGGAAATTTTTCATGCTTTGTAACAATAAAGTAGTTATTTTTAAACACCACCACCACAGTTTATACAATGTTTCTGTCAGTTCCACTATTACAGCTGTGTGGCAGAGACCCTGAAGGAACCCCATGTAATGGTGCAGATTGGTGCAGTGCCTAGAATTTTCTGCATCAGTCAGATTTCAGGGATTCTGTAAAAATTAATCTCTTTTTTGTTTGTTTTGTAACTTTATGACACTTGGAGCATTCAGGATAAAATAATCTAGTCTTTCTGCTAAAATATAATTTTATAAACAATAATAGGGCAGAGCAGGGCAGAAAACTTTTAACTTTCCAGAATGATTGCATGTAGGAAGCTGTTATCTTGGAAATATCTTTCTCTGGTAGTTTCATTTTTAAATTACATCTGTTTAAAAAAACGTATTAATATCTGGGTTTAAAAAAAAAAAAAGATTTCTAGGATTGTTTTCTTCATGGTACATACAGGTACCTAATTTAAAAGATAAACACATTATTCCCCATCCCCCAGAGTCTCCAGAAATGCAAGATCATGATTT
Source organism: Strix uralensis (assembly GCF_047716275.1). Lineage (NCBI taxonomy): Eukaryota > Metazoa > Chordata > Aves > Strigiformes > Strigidae > Strix > Strix uralensis. The sequence goes on along the minus strand of NC_133974.1, from coordinate 88,473,597 downwards.
TGTGAAAATCTTTATTGTTTACAGTGATATGAAAAAGTGTAAAATATTTAGGAAACTTATTTTTTCATTGGCAGCTGTGTGCTGGATATCTGTCATTTGAGAACGTTAGGAAAGTTCTTGAAGTCATAAATGAATGCACAGAATCCCTTTACCTCCTTTGTCAAAAATAAAACAAAAAAAGAAATTTTCATTTTTCAAATACCACACCGTGTGCAAACTTCTGTCATGGAATCTGACTTCATCTTTTTCTTCCCCAAATGCAGTTAATCAAAATACATATAGTAGTTGCTTCTGTTTAAAGCTGTAGCTGCTGCTTCTGACAAATACAAGCTTTACAGAAAGAAACTTCAGTCTTTTTGTATAAATAGATAAGGGATGCAGCGATGGGTGTCATCAGCAGTTCCTCAGGATTTTTTGGGTTTGGTTAAGTTATTTCTAGACCTCCCTTAAATGACTTTGAAATCATGAAGATATTTAAAGAACAGAAACGTGTGAAGAATTGGAAGCCTTGAAGAATGTCATTCAGTCTTTGTAGGAAGATACAGGTCTCTATCCATTCAGGCTTCAATCACAACAGCCCACTGTTTGCATACATACCTTATCATAGCAACCCATAAAGTACAAATTGCATTTTTCTAAATGGTAGAGGGAAACATTCAGGTTATTCCATGAGGGTATATTCTCATTATTTGGTGAACAGTGTAAGTGGATCAGTTAATTCTAAAATTCTGATAGTATTCATTTTCTGCAGATGTGTGACAGGTGTGTAAGTGATGTCCTAAATTTTTTACCTTTTGCAGAGTTTTCATATTTAAAGTCGTAATTATGTATTAATGGAATTTTTTTCAGAGGGTTTTTATGTATCACAGTTCTGAAATTTAGTCTTTGGGATAGATCTCACTTGTGTGAATCTCTTCTTTCTTGCTGAGAAGAGGAGCTTTACAGTTGTGTAGCAATGGAATTTAGGGCAGGTGCATGCACATACCAGTGCTCCTAGATGTAGAATGAATGTGTAGTGCAAAAATATACATTTATTGAAGAAGGTGCATTCTCTTTCTTTCTATAATAGTGTTCCCAAATATTTTACTTATCTTTTCTGGCCTACATATTTATATATATATATATATATATACACACACACTTTTTATATATATAGATATAGATATTCTCCCACCATATACAGAGGGAGCATTAAGTGGAGTATTAGGAGGTAAATCTATTACTTGGGTCTACCGTATTACTTTTCACAGAAGAAAATAGGCAATATTCAAATTTGGTTTTGCAGCTAATTTCAGTAATAGAAGAAGAATAACAAGATTTGCTTAAATAGGACTTCAGTACTAGAAAAAGTAGGACTGAAAGAAAGAAGCCTTACGTGCTGTCATTTGTGATAAAAGTAAAGAAATTTGACATGGTAAATGAATGTGGCACCAGATAATATGAAGCAATTTACAGGTAGCAATTTACTCCTCCAGTCCTGATTAGATATGGAAGTGTTGAATTCATATTTTCCTTCAGGTGCTTATGCTATAAAATCAGAATTTCCTTTCATTAAAAGAGCATGTAAAACTCTGTAATCAATGGAACTATGTTAATCAAGGAAAAAGGTGGCTGCAGAATAGCAATATATTCAAAGAAAGGAGGCAGTGGACGCTAACTGGTTTGTATCTTCAAAAATTGCTACAACTGTACGAATCAAAAGTATATCATTAAAGAGAAAAGTTATATCACACTTTGGGAAAAGACATATTTATGAAATACTCAAGCAACTGGTGCATAAGTGTATCTAGACATGATTTATATATTAATTGAAAATTGGGGAGCATTGCCTGAATTTTAGAATTGCAGAAAGCAAAGTTTTTACACGAGAGCAAACTACAAATCCAATGCATTTGAAAAAGCTTCCTCAGTTATAAATCTATAAATGCAATAGCAACATGATTCTGGACACTTAGAAGAGCATAAGCAGGATTTGAATGACAAGGTGCCTAATTTTTTTATTTTTTCCTTCATCTACTCAGACATTAAAAAACATTATGGTTTGTGGCCATCTAGTGGTGAATCCATTTTAAATACACTAGCATTGTTTAGAATTTTGATAAACCAGTCCTCTAGCTTTGCTGTGCAAAACTGAATTACAAAACAGTTTTGGGGAAAAAATAAACCTGTATATCTTTTTCTCTTTTGCACTAGTAGTATTTTTTTACAGGAGGACAACATCTGTGGAGGTCATTTCCTTCTTTCCTTTTCTTTGTATTTCTCTAAGACAAAACAATTTTTGATGTTAGTTTTTTTTTAGCAGACAATTTTAACGTGTGTCAGGTTTTTCCATTTTTATTCTGTAATTTTTTTAATGTTCAAATCCTTAGTAGTAAAGTAGTGAATTTATTTCTTAAGCAGAAATTTATAAATTTTATAAATTATATGTTTCCAAGATACAAAATATTCTTTGAAGTACACATCAATTCTAAAAGCAATTCATATTCCTTAGTATCTGTGACTCATGAGAAATTTGACAGACAATATGCTGGCTCTCCTTATTACTAAATTGCCTTAGTAATAACATTTTTCTATATTTTTCTAGTATTTTTCTCTGAGAAATAGTTTTAAAATGTCATGGGAAAATTATTCTATCACAAGTGGAGGGGATTAATATAAGCATCAGTAGGAAACAGTGTAGCAGAACAACTGTGGCGATCCACATCTTGAGTGAGATGAGTCTACATGGTTTGTGAGACCTGGTGGACTTCTAACATCTGCTAAGTCCCTATACAAATGAAAACCTGAAATTTTGTTTGTATCTGAGAAATAATTTATTAAGCTTATTATTAGCAGATGTAAGCATTTGTATTTCTTGCTTTCACTAGATTATAGCAAAAATCAGAAAATTTGGTGGTACCAGTTGTTTTTTTCCTTAATTGGGAAATGGACTGTAAAATGTTTTTTGTAATGATTTTTGCCTTTACCTTTTGTTTTTTTCATCAGGAGTCATTTTTTCATATCTGACCATTCCAACTAGCAGTTCCTTGAATTTTCAGTGTTGACGTAGACTTCTGCTCTTTTTTTAATTGCAGTAGATACTTCTTCCATTTAATTTGTAGATTTCACCAAGATGACAGATAAGCATAATACAGCAAAACCTATTTAAACTCACTCTTCAGCATGCCACCATCCATCCATTAACATTGAACATTGTATCAGGATGGTATTGGGTTAATGTATGTAATGGTTTGTTTCATTTTCAGGTATTTGGAGTGGATGACAGCCAGGATTATAATAGGCCTGTTATCAACGAGAACCAGAAAGATTTAGTAAAAGATTGGGCTATAAATTCTGCTACAGTAGTGCTGGAAGAAAAAAGACCACTGAGTACAACTGGATTTCTTGACACAGAGGTAGAATTTAATTTTTGATGGTCTTCTTTTTTCTTCCAAAAAGAGAGAGCACTAATAACTGATCAGTAAGTGTTAAACAGCAAACAAAACCTTGCCTAGAAAATATTAGCTCAGATCTCTAAGTATTTTATTTTTCTTAGGCCTTTATTGCATTATCAGAACTTCTCTGTCAGAAACAGGGACATTATGAACGTGTTTTAAACTTTGCTGCCTTTCTATGTGCACTGACACCAGTGTAATGGAAATGTAGCAGGAGCTTCCTTGCAACATACATTTGCACAGTACACACTTTTCGCAATTTACGCAGCAGGAAAAGCTGATTATGTTTTATAGCCCAAAGCAAGTAACTATATTAAAATTCAGAAATAAGGTGTATGCATTTAATGTGTGATAAAACATCAGCTAGGAAAAAAATGGTGGATAGTATATTTCAGATTTTTTTCCGAAGCCAGAGGACTTCAGCTTTTTCATTCACGGTTTAAGTTCTTAAGTGAGATCCCACTCATGTTAGTTGCCTCAGAATCAGTATAATTTCATTAGTTGGTGAAAGATTAGGCAAAGCATGTTTATATATGACTCAGAATATGCACACAAGCTATATGTTAATCGTATTTCATATTGAAATCTTGGGAGACATTCTGGTATCATTGTGATGGATAAACTATAACTTGAAATGTGTTGGGAACAGAACGGGCTTACACTGGAGCAGAATTAATCTGGTAACAGTAGCGAAGCACACCACACTTACTTCTAATTGCCATGGCAAACTGTTTCTGAAGTATAATCCTGTAAATTAGCAAACTTTGTAAATAAGCAAATTTTCTGGAATATATCAAAAGCTTAAAGTATGACTTTCTGTACCTGCCATGGAAATACATTGGTTTTAGTTTCTAGGAATCTGTTTCTCCTAGAGGTGTTCTTTATCATGATTGCATTTCAGCTACTGTGCAGTCTTGATATGCCAAGTATGTTACTGTATCTAAATTAGTATCTTTGAATAGTTTCTTTAAGGTTACTGCTTTGAGTAAATTATTGCCATACAGCATGGGCATGTCCTGTGGAAGAATTTGACAGACTTTGCCTTCCATCTTGCTTCTTTACATGAATCTGTAACTGCAGTCTTTCTCTCCCTTATTTTTCATGCCTTTTACAGCATTCAGCTCATTTTTGCCATATCAGTTTTCAAGATTATTAAAAGTATTGATATTTTTCCATTTGTATAATTTCATAAGCAGCAGAAGAATATATGATTTATTTTATAAACATAATTGAGCTTTCCAGGTGTCATACTTTGCAAATAACAGGGTTTGATTTTAGAAGATTGAGACTTCTGCAATCATAGGGCAGGTTTAAGAATTCTTCTGGCAATGGCATACTAAAACTCACATTGATTTAGACTGAAATTACAAGAATGATGCCTTTTTATTACTGTGGATACTTTGCTGAATAAAAAGGTCTTCGTATATTGGGAAGGGAGTGGGTTATTTGGCACAGTCTTAATTTACAAGGCATGATGGGGAAAAAATGAAAATTAGTAAGTAAAGGAGCAAAACTGACATAAGCTATTTGAATATAGCAAGAATTAGTGTAAAAAGGACACTAATGAGGACAGATGAAGATGGAAAAAAGCTTACCAGAGAGAGTTAAAAATTAAAGTTGGTTGATACGCGTGTAGAAGTAACAGAGAAGCTAATTCAGAAAAATCGAGGTGTATTTTGTAGTATCATAATGAGAAAACAATCGTAAGGGTAGCTATTGAGGGAAGATTGTAATATTTAAAGTCTTATTACCAAAACTTACACTCAGTTTGTTTTATCACTAGGAAAGGGAGAGGAAAATGTGTTTGATTTGTAAAGTATGTGGGTATCATGTTCTCATTATATACAAAGTTTTCTGCTTGTGGTTTTTGGAAGACTTACTGCATTACTGAGCTGCAGATCATATGCTAATAAACCTTATTGAGGATCTTGGCTAAATAGTCAGGTAGCCTCAGGGTAGCTCAGTGTTCCAGGCTTGCATCCACTCAGATTATGGGTGGACCTTGTTCCAGCTGCCTATCACAGTTGTACGTATAGATGATTTAGCAGAATGAGGCGAATTCAGAATTTGATTTACATAGGAAAAGCAGAGAATAAAAATTTAAGATATTTCAATTCAGGAAGATGGAAAAGATGGCTTGGGAAATTATGAAGATTTTATAAAAACCATTTTGGGGTTGAAAGATTATTCTGAACTTAAATATCTTACCTTTACAGGGCTTGTGAAGTATTATGAATAACATGCTTGGAAAGGACCTAAAAACTGCTTGTGTTATAAATAAATTATCAGCTTTTCCTTTGATATGACAAGCTCAGGTACTTTGGAGTAGTGTATGTCATGAGACTAAATAAAATGCAGAGTGAATGTCTTGACACGGTTGGATTGAGCCAGCATGCACTGATTCTTGCCTTTTCAATGATTACAGATAGGCAGTAGAAATCCTAAATCCATCTATTTAAAATATTTAAATATTTTTATTTTCTATACTATAAGCTGCCACTTGCCAACCAAGGTAAGTGTGATTTAAGAACAAAAATTATATAAGATAGAGAACAAAGAGAATATTATTGTTGTTGTTGTTATAATTTATTCTTATTACTAGAGCTTGATTAATAAAAGTACTGCAGATATTTGGGCTATGATTTATCCATCCAGCTTCTATTAAATTTTCAGTGGCCAGTTGTCTATGCTGACCACCGTTCTTAAGTAATATACGTGGTTTATCAACATCTTTGATGTGCTGCTTAAGGACATACTGGTTTTTGTTTGGACTGTGGGGGGTTGTTTTAATTTTTTGTTCGGACTGCAGCACAGTTGGAAACGTGGTTCTACATCTGCGGTGTCATCAGTGCCATTGACTACAGTGTTCCCTTTCCAGTTTTGAATGCCCATTTCATGTCTTTTCCACTGAAGATAAAATAAATAATACTGCTGACATTCTGACTACTGAGTAACTTAATTCATGTAAATATTTGCAATATTGCTTCTTAGAAATGGAGAACTGCTGTGTGTATTTAGAGGCTGTATTTCCTTTCGTTTGTCCTCTCTAATTACACTAATTTTCTGTTCTTCTGTAGAGCAAACCATTCAGTCTAAAGTTTGATGCTTACTTTTTGTTTGAACTTAGATGCTATAGTGAAACATAGGATTATTGTGTCACCAATGTCTTATGGCTGTGAAGAGGCTAATATAACTCTTGGATACCCTGGAAAATGTGTTGTCAGTAGAAAAGGGCAGTGTTGTCGCCATGGTAGAAAGTGTTAGTGAAACATCCTCTGGCACTAGAATTGTTACCATTGTTGGTTAAGAAGGGTGAATACAAGACTAGAGAAGGTACAAAGAGGTCTACTTAGATTATTAAGGGAATGGAGATTGACTTTATGAGAACAGGTTGATACAATTCATTTAGTCTAGCAAAGTAGTAGCTGAGATAGGTACAGTTGCTGGGTTTTGTTGTATATGCGGAGTAAATGCAACAGAAGGAGAAAGAAGTATTTGAGATAGATGTCAATATTGTTCCAGGAACAAATGTGAAGACATTGGCTGTGAATAAAGTAAGTATGGAAATTTGAAAAAAGGTCATCAACCCTGGAGGGATATTGTTCTGAAGCAGGTAGAGTGGGGAGGGACTGAAAGAACTGCTTTCAAGACGGCACTTCAGTTTATGAAAGGGTGGCGTAATATGATTCTTACAACATGAGATGACTGGACTATGTGTCTGAAAAGACTTTTTTATTCAGCTTGTTGAAATTTATTTTTTAAAAAGAACTATTTTGCTCTGAAATGCCAAGTATCGGAGACGCTTCCAGGTGTCATGTGGGTGTTTTGGGTTTTTTTCAGATACAGAGCCTGAAGCCATAGATCTTCAGGCTGAATAATCCACAAAAATCCATTGGTACATTTTCTGAAGATCTGTTACTTCAATTTACTTTGTATATGAGATAAGCATAAAGGAAAGCAGATTTAACACAAAGTTAAAAGGCTGGTATCTCTTATGTAAACCCAGCTTTTCTGAAAGACTAGGAAATTCCTTTTCGTATTCAAGAGAAAATTTTGAGGATTGCTCACTTGAGAGCCTGTAAGATGCAAATTGATACAGATTTTAGAAAGACTGTTAGGATAACTGAATGTGACTCTTTTAATGTGTATTTTATAAACTTTTCACCTTTTGGATGTGCTTAAACTACTATCAAAAGGAACTGCTTTTTACAGCTTTGTGCTTTTATATACAGAGAGTTGGCAAAACACATTTACATTCACTGCTATGTAGAAGATACTTTTTTGGCAGTTTATTTACATTCAGAGAAAAGTTAATTTAACATGTTGCTATACTACAGTTAATCTGCAAAGTCTTAATATATTTCTCTATTGTGAAGTGGAATTCAGATTTCCGATACATATCACATCTGTATCTCTGGAATTGGTTAGGTGGTACACAAGGAACTAGTTAGAGTTTTCTGTAGCAAAGATAATTGGGACATCTATCATATTTGGTTTTGGTTGTAATTAATAGTGTTATTAAAGATGGAAGTTCACTGGTATGGACAGGAAATAGAGAAAAGAAAGTTTTAGAGATATGAAAGAGAAATGAGACTTTAGCAGTAATTGTCAATGCATAAATGCTGCACATTTTTGCATGGGGTTTTTGTAATATTCTTTCTGGCATCCTTTTCCTTGCATTGTGTTCAGAAATGCCCATAAATAACAAAAACATTGAATTGCCTTCCTTTGCTGTTATTACACTTGAATTTTATAACATTTTGATTCTAGGAAATTAATTCATAATGTGGAAATTTGTATAACAGTTCGAACAAATGATTTGGTGCATCTCTGACTTAACTATATTCCTAATATTCTGAAAGAGATTCATGATGTTGAATTTGTTTGCATTAATTAGGGTCATTCATTTCATTAGGAGAAATTCAAAATCATAAGATCTTCTCAAATGTCTAAGTAATTTTTAATTTAGATTGCGTTGTTCACCATTCCATTTATGCTAAATAAATTTTATAAAATTTATAGAGTTGGTTCCTGGTCAAAGACTAGAATCCCAGAGTGGACAAGTCATTAGGCAGAAATTAGTGTTTTGAATGGAAGAGCCAAGATTTGAACAGCCAGCAGAGCTTCAGCTAACCTTTGAAATAGCTCCTAGAAATTTCCTTATTAAGCAAGTTACTGGTATCTCCATGTCCTTCCTATCTCTTTTGTTGACCTTGAATTGTGATTTCTTGTTGGATTTGCCTATGGTTGTGTAACTCCTTTGGAACTATAGTCAATGACTTCTGTCATTTGCAGTGTTTTGTCTTTTGAGTCAAACAAATTAGACTATGTAAACTTCTATAAAGCCTTTGTCAGTGTACAGCCCATGTGTATACAACGCACGTGCACATATATATGCATCGACAGTTGCCTGCTGTCTTGGTTTGGAGATTTGACCAAGAGAGGCTATGATATGTTGGATAAAACAGTAATATTGCATTATATTTAGAAATCATTTTTGAAGGAAAAAAGCAAACTTAAGATACTATAACAGTACAACATAAAAAGAATATTTACTTTTATTAATTTTTTTTTTTTACATTTTAAAAATTTTTGAGGTTTCAAAAGGCTTACCATCAAAGTAAATTAATTTTCTTTCTAGGTCAGCTGCAAAAAATGATCAGATACTGATTGCATTGACTTCACTGTTACCCAGTAGGATGGTTTAAAACTAATCTTTGCTTCTTTTTTTCTTTAGGCCAAAAAATAATGTGATCTTCCTTTCATTTCCATCATAGCTTATCTTACTATTTCAGTCCTTAAGGTAGTCTGTCTGTAATGAAGTAAATACAATATTTCATCTGGACAATAGGGTCTTCTAAACTGGTAAACTGTCACTTTCTTGTCTTCCTGAAGCACATTTTAAATTTCTGAACATACACCCCCACCCCAACACCCCATGATTCCTGCTCTTCTGAGATGAGGACTGAAATAACCTGGTTTTAAAACTAGCACATGATCTATTTTATATAGATTCTGATCTTTAAAAGTTCACTGCACTAGGAAATGCTGTTTATTCTGTACTGATAGATTTTGTTTGTTTGTTTGTTTGTTTGTTTTCCATTCTAGAGCTGATAACTCCAAAATTTATTGAGATAAACTTCTTTTTAAATTCCTCCAGGAAAATAGTGTCTGACATATCTATTCAGGAAAAACTTGGAAAGAGGACATGCTTTTTGTCAAACAGTTGTAATTTTTCCTCTGCTTTTTTTTCTTCCTTAGGAAGGTTCTACTGCCCCTGGAAGTAAACGCTGGGTATCACAGTGGGCCAGTTTGGCTGCCAATCACACACATCATGACCAAGATGACATCAGATTGGAGTCATCTGGGCCTGCTCCATTAGAAAATGGTATTACAAGCTGTTCTTGTTGTCATGATTTCTGCTGAAGAAACGTATGAAAGGGAGGAAAGAGCAATTATGTACCTAAATAAGTAGCTTTCTTACTCTTAGTACCTCATCTTCACCTGAAATACTTTGGTGTCGTTGAGAAGAAAGCATAAAAGCAAGCTGAACAATAGTGTTGTTTGGCATGGCAGAAGACTGCCAATATTAAACTGAATGTTGCTAAAACAAAAAATATAAAAACTGTTTAATATTAAAGAAACTTTCACTTGAATGGAGTTTGGGTTGGTGTGCATAGTATGTTTCTTTCCTTACATCTTTCCCAGTACTGGCCCCAAATCAGACTTTAACAGATTTATTGTTAAAAAGTCCAACCTGAGACTTCATTATTCAGTCATTATTCAGCTGAAGCATAACATACTTATAGAAAACCATAGAAACCTCCTCAGCAACGAACAACTTTATCTCTGTTTCCTTTGAGTACCAAATGTTCAGACTACATCTCTCCTTAGTTAAACTATTCACATTTCTTATTTTAAATGGTTTGTTCTTTAAGATCTACACTCTTGACTATAAAGGAGTTGCTTACCTTACTTTACTTCTCCTCTGCTGTTTTCTTCCTCTCAATTTCACCTTAGAGATGATGATTTAACACAGAATTATAGTGTAATTTTTATATCGATACTTTTGTATTGAGTTGGAGTTAATGCAGCTCTTCATTACAAAATTGACTGGTAACTACAAAGGGATGTCATGTTAATGAATGCTTCATATTCTGGAAGTGGTAATGCTGTTTAGTGATCAAGAAGTAACTAATTATCAGTCTACTACTTGAGATACATTTTTGTTCTGCAATTCCAGCATTTCCTCTTATTACAGCTGACTGAAATTTTCAAAACAAAGTTTAAAAGATTAGGGCAAAAAATATGTTTTAGAAGTAGAAATGCTTTGTATGTACACCACCACTTGTGAAGACATACTACCATCTACTGAATGTGTTCAATAACCTCTTGTTAGACATTGGTGAGTATAATAAATTATTTCTTTCTATAGTTTTGAGCATCTTTTTTGGTTTGTTTTGTTTTTCCCCCAAAAGTCACATTCACAAGTGTAATGTGTGTTCTCTACCTTTTTTGTTATAGTTGCTGGCTTTCTTCAGATTTTCAAGAATCCATGTCTGTTACAATTTCAGAGCAAGCTACATCTTTTGACCTATAAGTTAGTCTCTGAGAAGACTGCATTTTCAACTGTTAAAAACAAGTCTTTACCACTTTCAGAGAGGAATCATGTGATTCTCTCCCTGCTTAGACTGCAAACCTGGTCCCAGCAGCAGTCAAGCCTTCTGCAGAAAAAATTGCCTATTACTAAGTTCTTTTGGTTTTTGCTGTTTTTTCCCCCACCATCTTCTTGGGTCCTCAGAGCAGTATAAAGGTGTAATGACAGAGATTTCTCTAAGTGTTTATCTATTCCACGTGGCATATGTAAAAAAAAAAAAAAAAAAAAAAAAAGGAAAAAACCCAATAATGATATTGTCCATGTTTTTCTGCCCAAATTTTAGGTTTCTTGGTAAGTTTAGATAACTCCCTTTGTTCCTGGCCCAAGTTAGATGAATTGAACCACTGTTTGAACTGCTCAATCTTGAATCCTGTAGGTGATAATTATATTTTTGTTCTTTCAAATTCCCTGTATTTATCCTACAACATCTTAACATAGTTGTAACTAATATATGCATTTCCTGAGTGGATTTGTGATAGATTTATTTTAGATTAGATTTTGGATAACACAAATTAATTCAGATACTTTCTATGTTCTTTACAGAGATCTTACCTGTACAATTTATTCTTTATTGGAAAAAAGCCAGTTAGCTTCTTCACAAAAGAATTAGCTTTTAATTCTGTGTATTATTCTGGCACAATGAGAGGAAGAGAAAGAACATGACTTAATTCTAAACTTGAATAAATAACTTGACTATTTTTTTAAAAAAAAAAGTGAAAAATATTATTGGGAATTTCAAAATGAAGCTGCTGTTATAGTATTGATTAGTAACTGAATTTCTATTCAGGTTTATATTCAGCAGATGAAAGTATATGTAAGCATGTTTAACTTGCTCATCAAATACAGTTATTTTTCTGATAATATACTTTTTGAAGTAAGGTAACATCGTTTTATAATCATAGAAGGTGAGGCCATTTATTAAAGCAAGCAATAAAATACATTCCAACTTCATAATCTCATTTTACTTTTGGGGGAAGTTTACAAAGAAATTTTGCTTTTGATGTTGTGTAATGCAAACTTCTGTATCAATGCATGGAAGAATTCTTACCAGTAACTGCTGCTTCTATATTAGCTTTTTCACCCCTCATAGCAGTTGAACTTTTCACAGGATACTAAAAGTCAAAGGAGATGGAAATGGGAAAAATTAAATTACCTGATATACCTTGTACATAGAATAATGGAAAATGAGAGCAAATTTTGCAGTACTTGGAAGGATCAGGTATACATAATAGGGCACTTAAAATCATAGCTCTTGAGACTGATCCTTTGGGTGGTCTTTTGTTTTTTGTACTGTTTTAAATTATCACTTTCAGATGGGACACTGACTAGGATCTTCTTCAGAGAGATGAATGCTTCTTTTACCATTATAAGAACTGTATGGTTTAAGTGAAGCAGCTACTGCCTAGTGCACACCCACACTGCAAGAATTCTAAAATACATCAGGAGAAATCCAGAAAGTATTCAAGCACCAAAGATGTAATGAAAACACAATTTAATATGTATGTCCAAAGACCAATTCACAAAATCTGTCTTGTTGGTTTAGATGCCTGTATTTTCTTTAGAAATCTTAGTAGTTAAACTTCACATAACATGTATATAGCCAAAGAGAGTGCTGAACAACTCCACACCTTTCTTCAACTAAGGACTGTTTGAAATTCACCAGGAAGCAAGTTACATGCCTAAATACCTAAAAAAGATTTGATCTGGTAGGTATGTCTGAGAGAAGTCAATCTTCACAGATAGCAATCCTATTGATTTTCATTGAACCTCCAATTTTTTTATAATTTCCAAGAAAAATAGTTCAGGAATTAGAAAACCTTGCTTAGATTTCAGAGATACCTTCTGCTTCTCAAATGAGTGTCCTAACACAGATTATATAAAAAAAGGTGTGTTATACAAAAAAAGTCATTTTGCATTCTTCATCAAAGGTGTGTGACCCTGTGCAAAGAGAGAAGAAAGATTGAAGAGCTCAGAAAGTAGCAGATACCACAATTGTGTATATACAGTATGATTGTTGATAAGTGCTTAGAGAATTCCTGCAGAGAGGGAAGCCCTATACTCCAGTTTATGTTCCTGGAACAACCTATGTTGGTGGCAGACCTAGACAGAGAAAGTTCCCAACAGGGTATGCAGAGCAGTTGTTTATAGATCTCTCCTGGTGAAAAGTGAATTGAGAGGTGTGTGTGTTAGTATGTCACATTATATTGCAGCAACTGGCAAATGAACTTGCAAAAAGAATTCTATCCAAACATTCAAAGTCAGAGCAGTTCATATTATGTCTGAGTAATAAAGGCTTGTTTCTGACAGCACAACTGCTGTTTGTTAAATGGGCAAGGAGGGCACAGTCATCACTGTGGAAAAAGTTTGGTTTCTAAAATGGGGGTATTCAGCATCAATTATTGCTTGCAACAATTCATGGCATGGCCATATTTTTCTGTCTAAAGAGCATTCTGTATCCACTAAGAATTCAATTGAAAGTGCTTTAGCAGTAGTACTGCATTCTTTTGATGCTTTTTATACATTTTCTGTATATTTCTATACGTCAGTGTCTTGTTTGGATTAAAAGCATTCTTTTTGCTCTCTCAACAATAGTAAGTTCTTTTTTCATGAGTAGGGCTTTTCAATACTGCTGAAAGAGTGTCTCCCAGCACTGCAGCCCCTTCCTTGAGGGGAGAACTATGGAACAGGCAAGTGGGAAGGAAGAAGGGGGATCTTAATCTATTCAGTAGCTTTGAAATCTAGTGCTGAATGTGTTTAGGAATGTAAGACTTGCTTTCCACTCGCTGTGTCGTAATGGTATGCTGATATAACAGTGATTTGTTGTGTACCTGTTTTAACCTACTGTGAGACCATAAAAAGTATGTTCATATATACGGTCCCAGTGTACACAGCTGACTAAAAGAGTTTGATTTCATGGAGAGCCTATCTTACGTAGCTTAAATTCTTGTATCTATGAAAACTTTCCTTTTTGCGTGAGAGCGATCCTAGCCCATATTATGGAACATATATACTGAAATTGCAATGAAGCAAGAAAAAATACCATAGTCCCTCTGCAAGAATGACACAAATGTTCATGAAGTGTTCCCTTTCCCAGTGTACAGTCACAGAGTGTCAGAAAGGTAGTAATTAGCCCAAGATGCCGCACAAACAGGCGATTGCTCAATCACAGTCAAAATGATACCTTTGGGAAGAAAGTCTGCCTATTTGTAGCAGAGCAGGAGGAAAGGATGTTGCTCTGTCTTTGCACTCTTACCCTGTTTCTGAAATGACTTCTTCCCTTTTCCTGCAATATGCTAGTTTTAGGAAGTACACTTTTGGCAGATGGCTTTTTCTGTCCTGGTTACATCTCTATGATAAACCAGAAATGGTTCGTTGCAATAATTCCATTGCAGACATTTAGACGTTGCTTTCATAGACACGTGTTCTGTATCAGCACTTTGGATTGTGTAGAATGAACTGTTCTTTTGTATGACACTCTGAACATTCTACTTCTAGTAATACAGAAATATTTTTCTGATATATGTAATCTCTTTAATCAGGAGATATCCATTCTAAATTATGGTAGCACATGATTTTGTTCGGGTTTTATTACAAAATGTATTGCAACAGTGAGATGAAATAACATAGCTAGTTATGTACAAGTTAGTACAGTTTGAAGGTAGTTAATGTAATTCACAGTTTCCACTTTGTAATAAGAGGCGTGTTTCTACTCTTTCCTGTAAAGAGGAAACGATGGCTAATGAGAACAGGACAAGCAGTAATGGGCTAAACTGGAGAAAGTCCAGCTCATGTTAAAGAATAAGAAAATTATTTTAAGAGTTATCTACCCAAATATCTTATAGGGATTGTCAAATCTCCATCAACTAAGATTTTTAAGAACTTGTTAAATGTTTTTAAACATATATTTGTCTAAGTGTAATTGATTCTGCTGTAGATCAGAGCGATGGACTAATGGCTTTTTTTCAGTTGTGGTTTATGTTGTTTTATTAGTCTTATGCAGTTGTAAGAATTTAATGTTGCTATTTACCTTGCTATTGAATGACTTCTCAGATATTTTTTTTCCTTTTAATTTTTAGACACGGACATCAGTGAGTCTGGTATTTCTGTTAGAAGCACTGGTTCAGCTACTTCTATGACCAGCCAGGGTGAGCGAAAGAGGAGGACACTTCCACAGCTTCCCAAAGAAGAGAAAGTGAATGAAAGCTCAAAAGCAAAAACTACATCTCATCAGAGATCAGAAATAGGTGAAAAGCAAGACACTGAACTTCAGGAGAAGGAAACTCCAGCTCATGCCTCAGATGCTGACAGCAGAAGTATAGCTAAGTCAAGCAGAACAGTGAATGGTCTTTCACCCAAAGCTACTGGAGACAAAGTTTTTTGTTTCCCCAGCTCTTCCAGTAAAGAGAGAATTGAAAGTGGCAGAGAAACTTCTGTGGTGAAACAAGCTTTAGCAAAAATTCAACAGCAAGAAAGAAGGGAGCAAGGACAATGGACACCCACAAAATTATCCTCTACAAAACCTGCTGCAAACCAGGTTGACAAAGGTAGGGAGGACGTTGCTTTGTCACCCAAAACGTTTGACAATCAAGACAAAGCTCCTGGACATGTTACAGATAAAGCAGAAATGAAATTGGCTCAGAGTGAGGGAAGAAGAAGAAAAAATGAGGAAACTATTAAAGGGCAAAGTCCTAAAGTATCTGGAGGAGAAAAAAAGGAATCTTCAAAACCATTAGTGAGGCAAGGTAGCTTTACTATAGATAAGCCTAGCACAAATATACCTATAGAACTTATTCCTCACATTAATAAGCAGAGTGGATCTGCTGCCCCTTTAGCATCTGCAAACAGGGTACGTGATAGAAGTGATTCGATGGACACTGATTCCAGTCTAGATACAACACTCATTTTAAAAGACACAGAAGCTGTAATGGCTTTCCTTGAAGCTAAATTGCGTGAAGAAAATAAAACTGACGAAGGTCCTGAGACTCCTAGCTATAACAGAGATAATTCCATATCACCAGAATCAGATGTAGATACAGCCAGCACGATCAGTCTTGTTACTGGTGACACTGAAAGAAAATCCACACAGAAGCGGAAGAGCTTTACAACCTTATATAAAGATAGATGTTCCTCTGGTTCCCCTTCAAAGGATGTTTTAAAATCTTCTGCAACAAGTGCCAGAGAAAAGATGGAAAAGAAAACTAAAAGTCGATCCTCAGATGGTGGATCTAGAGCTGATGCTCGCAAAACCGTGCAATCCAGTGGAAGAATGAGACAACCATCAGTAGATTTGACAGATGATGACCAAACATCTAGCGTACCTCATTCTGCCATTTCCGATATCTTATCATCTGACCAGGAAACGTACTCTGGCAAATCACATGGAAGAGTTCCTTTTGCCTCAGCAGATGAACTTTTACATTCCAAGATGGAAGGAAAGTCAGCTAAATCAAAAACCTCTCCTGTTGCGCTTGGGCAATCTAGTAAATCTACCACTCTTCCAAGACCTCGTCCTACAAGGACTTCTCTCTTGCGCAGAGCACGGCTCGGTGAAGCCTCAGATAGCGAGCTTGCTGATGCCGATAAGGCTTCAGTGGCTTCCGAAGTGTCCACTACAAGTTCTACATCAAAACCTCCATCAGGGAGGAGAAGTATTTCCAGAATAGACTTACTTGCTCAACCTCGCAGAACTCGACTTGGCTCTTTATCAGCACGTAGTGATTCTGAAGCAACAATAACTAGAAGCACTGCTTCATCTCGTACCCCAGAAGCTATTATCAGAAGTGGTGCAAGGTTAACAGCAGCAGGAGATAGTAGCAAAGTTTCTGCTAGAACTCGAGCCAATAGCATTTCTCGACTTTCAGATTCAAAATCCAAATCTTTGGCTTCAGCTCATAATTCTCCTTCAGGTATGTGCAATTATTTGAACTAGTCTTATACAATACTAGATGTTTTTCATGTGTGGATTTTTTTTTTCTTTTTTAAGGAAGAGTTCTTACAAAACATTTGCTGAGTTTTAGTTGATGCAGTCTTTCTCTTTGGAGTAAGAGGCCTCCTTGGCAGGACTTGTGGATGTTTCTCACTTAAAATCATAAAGACAAGAAATTGTAATCCTTTAACTCTTTGGATATGTTTTTTAACTTGAAACCAGTAACAAAGAGTTGCATTGAGGCATTCAGATGTGGCAGCACTGATTTGCATTTGTACAAAAACAGAGCAGAGATCCCTTTGCTCGAGTCATAGTAGTAGAAGTTCAAAGGTCAACAGCACTTTTTACTACATAGAAAATATAGTATTTATTTGTAAGGTAGGCTTGTAAATATGGTGAAGAGCAAGTGTTTCCTGAGGTATATCCTGAGCATCTGTAGGATAATTATAATTTAAGATTAGCTTCTAGAACTACAAAAATGGGATTTTTTGATGAGAATAATAACAATGAAGTAACAAATGAAAAAATTAAATAGAAACACTAACTAATTAAATACCATAAAGTAATTGATATTAAAATGTTTGCCTTGCCTTGGAGTAGTTTCTGTTCTCTGTTCTAAATCATGATGATTTATGATTTCATCATGATTTCCAAATCATGTTGATCTTCTTCCATGTGGTAGTTCCTTTACTATAATATTATCTAATGTATGGAAGGAAAAAATCCCTACAATTGATTAATTTTAACCTGCTATTCTGTTAGAAGTTAACACGTTAAGCGCAAGCAGTGTGAAAAGCAGCTATTTTTTTTTTCCAACAGCAATATTAAATCAATCAAAATTAAAATGTGGTAATTCTAAGTAAGTGAACTTTCATGTGGAATGAATATCTAAAATTGATGCCCTCTTGCTTTTTGAATTGTCATACTACCAGCTTGACCTTATTTGAAGCCAATCCACAGTCTAAGAAAAAATAAATAGAATAACTTCCAGTGTTGTGTGTTGCTTCTGAGATTATATATCCTCCTTCACTGCTTCCCATTCAGAGCTGTCATAAACATCTGTGATAGTTAAGTTTCCCACAGTCCTACTGCCCTTTAGTTTCTTGTATACCATAAGTCTCCATTCTTAGGATTCTTAGTAGTGTTTATTCCCCAGACAGATATCTGTTATTTATTAGCTGAATAGAAATTTCTGTACAGATGCAAATGAGGTGTTCACTGAACTATAAAGTTGAATCTGTTTAATATTATGACAGATATCTACAAAGATACCAAAAAAAGGTGAAACTTAAGAGAAAAACTCAGTCTTTCCTTGTAAGATATCATTGGAAAAGTAGCATGTTTTCAGTTTTAATCAAAGTTTTAAGTTGATGTGTGCAGCCTGAAAGGTGGCAACATTAGCTCAGGGAAAAGTGTCAGTTAAGACTGCTTCTATATGTTCACTTTAATAATTAACACTAGTTCACATCGTGATATTGCTGATTTTTGAAAAGGTAAACCCCAGACGTTACTTGTCACTTCGCTGATTCCTGTGGTTTTCACGAAACTTATATATGGATTTTGAGTTTTGTGTCTGTGTGAACTATTGCATGCTTCCTAAACTTTTCCAAGGTTGCTGCATTGAAGTGGTTTGCTGCTTCTGTTCAGGGATGTGGGTGTATCTTTGTCTTCCCAGTCTGTTAGTCTATCACGGTTATCTTTGTTTAATGTTCATTTCATTTACCTGCATTACACAGTCGAAGTTTACTGTAGCTTGTATAAAATGCTCTGTTTTCAAGAGAGAAAAGATGCTGTCTTCTTATGAGCTACCCCAACATAATAGGCTAGGTATTTTTAAAAAAACATCGTTAGAAAAATCTACCATAGAAATAGCTTGTATCATAAAAAGCTTTATCAGTTTATATATCAAAATCAGGGAGAAGCCTGTATCAATGTAAAGGCAAAAATCTGAAAGCAGTTAATAAGGCAGTCAGATACTTTCAAAACAAAATCATGACTTAATAAATCAATCATTTTTACTATGCAAGTAAAGAATGTTATGACATTTTAGGATTTGGAATTCCAGATTTTGTCTGTATAAGTAAGCTTATTGTATAATTTTTTTACAGGACTATTTAGAGTATACTTTAGGAAAATCTGAATTGCTTTAAAAGTGGTGTAATCTTCTAGTATATACAGGAGTGTATATATATCTCCTATTATAGGAGACTGCTCAGTACATCCCCATTTTTCCATTAGCATCTTATAAAATGATGCTAATAACTACCCAACACATCAAGTTATTAATACTATTATTTATTATTGTATCCTTAAATAAACATATTTAAAATATCTTTAAATAGAATGTGTCACTTTTATGCAATATATAAAAATGGAATGTAGCAGAAGCTTTTCGATCCAAAGCATAGAATTCCTGAATTTAATTTTATTTCTAGAAAAGTCAACAATTCACTTAATTTTAGTACTTTTGGAAACTACTAATGAAGTGCCTGACAAAAGTGGTTCAACTATTTGAATGTGTTTTACTTCAGGCACATTTAATCAAGGCATAACAGTGATGTATCTTCTTCTCTCCCTGGACCTAGAAAGACTGGAAAATGAATGATCATTACCAATACAGGGTTTTTTGGTTGTTTTTTTTTTTTTTCTTTTACCAGAAGACTGGTTGCTATCGAAGTGTTAAAAATGTTTCATGGGTCTTCTCATCAGGGTTCAGTTAACATTACTACATTGTATATCACTAAACATTGGCAGCAGAATCTTGCTTCTTAAATCCAGTCTGCCAAAGAGATTATTTCTGCATGTCCTAAATCTTCTTGAATGTTCAGACATACATGCCTTTAAAAAGGGGACAAAAAAAGATGTAGTCACTGGATTTTTTTATTGTCTTTTACTTCATGTGGATGTATGGCAAGATGATAGCATTAAAATTGTCAGAGCTGTCAGCAAGTGCATAATTTCAATAATCTTTTTTAATCCTTGATACAGTTAAGTATTGCTTACTTTTAAATGAAAGGGCAAGCAGATAAATGGATTGTCTTGGATGAGAATTACCAGCATTAAAGTAATTAGCAGGGTGTTTTTGTGGTAGGAGGCTCGATAACTGACAACACTGTGAAGACATGTGAAGTAGAATTAGTAATTTTATGGCACAAGCAAAGAAAGATTTAATCAAGGCATTGCATCATCAAACAGTAGAGTGTGATCAATAAAACCAGAGAAGACCAAACACCTTTCTTCACAATTTCTGAGAAAAATTGAAGATGATGTTACAGAAGGAGCTACGTATTGGGAAAATGAACAACGGGATCAGAGCTAGTGCGGAAGTGCTAAGCTGCAACTGAAAAATTAAGCACCGAGTCAGAACAGAGAGATCTTGAGCATCTAGTTGTGTTTGGCAGCTCTGCTGACTTGGTGACCTAGCTGTCATTGCAAATAACTAGTAGATAAGTTGATCAAAGCTGTTGAGGTATCTCTGGGGGGAAAAAAAAAAAAAAGGGTTTGAGCACAGAGAGAAAACAAACCTTATGAACTATACTTTAGTATTATTGCACTACTGAGCAGCAAATACCTGGAGGATCTTTGAAGTGAATGAACCTTGAGATGGCAATTCATCAATGAGAGTAGAGTATTTTATAAGGGATAATTGCTTAATAAGGTCTGTCCTCAGATCTTAAAAGTGAGATTATATCCATATCATCAAAATTGCCAGTTTAAGGTGTTGTCAACACATAATACTTCTTATAAAGTAGTCCCCAAATTAGATTTGTCTGCTGATTATTTTAGCCAGGTTTTTGGAGGATTTTCTAGTTACTGGTACTGATACTCGCCATCTTTCATGTCTGAGACAACTAATTGCATGATAGCTTTCAGAAATCTACATAAACTACAATGACATTTTGGGGCTGCATAATTTATAAATAGTATTAAAAGCATATATGTGCAAATGTATAACTAGCTTAATGGGAAACATGCTTGGATGTTGTTTGTCATGAATCATACAACTTTGAAATTTTTACTGTTAAGCCTACAATAACTTTTTCCCCATGTTAATGAGAAACCCGTTGATAATATATAAACAATATTTTAAGGCCTTAAAATTTAATGGTCTTAAAAATGTAGAGGGGTTTTATGGTACTATGTAGACAATTGTTATTTAAGTCATTTCAGTTAGTATCTCTGAAATATTTAAGCTTTTACAAAATTCAGTATTTTTGATTGAATGTATAATTTAAGAATCTTTTCCTAAAAAGTGTGGGTGGAAGAGAGGACCTAAAACTAATCTCATCAATATATTTTGTTTAAGCAAATGCTTCTAATCTGACTGTTTTAATACGAATTAACATGATAAAACACTATTTTGTACACAGAGAAATCCAAGCTTCTCCCAGACCCAGATCCTGATGTTGAAACTTACAGTGGTAGAGTACTAGAAATCAAATCTGTTTCTGATATTTCACTCCTCATTCAGTTTTTAGTTTTTAAATATATGATTACATATGCTCATTGTACAGTGCTGAGTTGCTGGACTAGCTCACTTGAGAGATTTTAAGATAAATTTTATACTTACTTTGATGCATATTATTTGATCTGGGACAAAGAATTTAAATAAAAATTGATGATAAAATGTGGGCCCAACTCATAAAGCTCTTTGGACTTTGGTCACACATTGCTTGCATGCTATTGGTGGGGAAATGTGCTTTTTCTGCTTATGTTCTACTTCCCTAAGATTGAAACAAGTTTGAAACCTCTAAAAAGAGAACAATAGGTGACTGGAGGGACATTTTTATTTTCTGTAATAAAGTTAGAATATTAAAAAAACATGGTAGAACTGGACGTGATTTGAAGCCCACATTTCAACTTGAAAAAAATTACACAATGCATTATTTATATGAGGGAAGGGATGTAAGCTTATACACCAATGTCATATTCTACATACTGCAGTCTTTGAGAACATTACACAAATCTTTTCTAACTGAAAATTACTTCATTATTTGTTACCTAAATTCATATTGATGTACCCTTCATTTGTAATGTTTCTTAAATGTTCCAAGAGAAATCATTATTACTTCTTGCATTATTCTTATACTAAAACCAATATGCATTACTTGAATCTATTAATTTTAAATTACCAAGAGGTGATCACACACTTTTTAAAATTTCTACAGTAATTATAGATCCTCATGAATGTCAGTGAGTTTGGGGGACTAAATCCCCTGCAAGAATTTAGCAGGTTGTCATGATGAGCATTCCTTTACACTTAGTGATATCTCTTCCTGCTGGGAATGTTTGAGGACAGCACATCTGAAATGCATTTTCTAATCTTTGGTAATTCATAGGGGGATGAAAGCCTCCTACTTAGTTTCAGTTCTCGTACACTTCAGTCTGTCTTGAGCAGCATGGCTGTATATACTTCATGTGAGAATATATGGGGGGTTTTTTGGGGGGTACTTTTTTTGTAGATGTGCTGCTGATTTTTGTAACACAGTATTAATTTTACCATATTTTCTCTGTACTAAATAAGTAATGTATCATCTAGGATTTTTATACTTTCCTTGTGTAAGCATGCATTCCAGGCTTGGTGCCAGCTCCATCCTTCCTTCACATTTCTTCATTTTTTTGTGTATCATGTAAACCTTGAATGAAACTGGGGAAAAAATCTGCAGAAAAAGTGCAATCTGACTATATACTTAAATGTTAATGAGTTGGGCCCTTGTTTTGTAATACAGTTTGCTTGAGCTCATATACAATTACTGGCTTTTACATCTTATTTCACTCATCATTATACAAAGAGCATCCGTTTTATGTTTTTATTAATCAATATTTATTATTTAACACAAATTTTGTAGCTTTCTTTTTAAGATGTAGTAAATAAACCTTTTGTGAGGTATCTGGGGATTGATAATGAATAGTTGTATATTGTTGTGATGTTACTGATATAATATTGTTTTTTCTTATTGAAGATGCTATAATAATTCTTTTTTAATAATTAAACTAATTTAGTAAGTGCAAGATGGAGGCGCTTTCCTACAGATTATGCTTCCACCTCAGAAGATGAATTCGGATCAAACCGTAATTCTCCTAAACATACCCGTCTACGTACCTCTCCAGCCCTGAAAACCATGAGACTGCAGAGCACTGGGACAGCAGCTCAAAGTAGCAATACATTCAAGCACAGAATAAAAGAACAGGAAGACTACATTTGTGACTGGACTGCTCACCGAGAAGAAATAGCAAGGTTGGTTTTAAAGGGGTGGCTCTAAAGTCACAAAGATTTGTGCCCAACCTGTTAAATATAGAGAGAGGGAGGAGAAAGAGAGCTAATGGATTTTCTGTATCACTCACTGTTTTCATTCGCTAACTGAACGGGTAATTTAAAATTCTTCTTACGAGAGACTGACAGACAACACTAATGTTACCAACACAGCTCTTTCTAATGGAAAATTATAGTGATTTCTGAGTTATGAAGCCAGATCCCAGAATATGAACTTCTGGTTGCATTAGTGGGACTTGTGTACTACTTTGTGTAGAGCTGTTTGCTAATGGTGTATTTCTTGAGACTGAAGTACTACCTTTACATTCATATTGAGGTAGGAAAAGTCATTTTGGCAATGTGAGAGACCATGTTCTCATTTTAATTTTTGGTTTATCTAGACATTGTTTCATGTTAGATATTTTCTGATTTAAATCCTATGTATTCATCAAAAAGTAATTTCTTCTGTTGCGAGTTCTGAGATTAGTATAGCAATTCCTCCCTTATTGCTAATAGCACTCTGCTTCAAGTGAGCCAAGGAAAAGGTAGTCACTTCTACATTCTGGTAACCAATTATTCACATATCATGCAGTACCTCAGCAGTGAAAACTTCAAATAGCTTGCACTAATTAAATAAAACTATGTAAGTATGTAAATATTATTTAAAACTTAGATGCCAGTGCTCAGGTTCTGAACCTTTTTCACAGAACTTAATTTGGAAGTTTAAACAAGAAAAGCGTTTTCCTTTTATTCTTGACACTGTGGTATCACAGATGTGAAGCATTATGTTTTGCTTAGTGTTATTAATTGGTTTTTATTTCCTCTTCTTGGTAATTTTTCAACATTTGTTTTTCTAGTGTGGTCTGTGCAAAGGAAAAATACTTGAGGGATTCTGATAGTATCTTGATAAATCATGAAATAAACATCTTCAAAGACACTTTCCTAAAACATCTCTTTCTTTCCAAGAATCTAAAGTTAGAGATGGATATGGGGAGGAATGTGTGTATATGGGGGGAAAAAAAAAGGAGGAGAGCCATGGCATATTACTTCCTCCTTGTAAAAAGTGCTGCTGAACCTCTACTTCAGTGAAACTTCTTGGTGCATTTTGCTCATCTAGGAGAGATTGACACTGGAAGTAATTGACGATTCAGTCTAAAGTTACTTGATGGTTAGGTTTACAGGTTTTTTCTTATTTCCGGTGGAAGTGTTGAGAGGCTCAAATCAGTATTGCCAAATTTGTGATTGTGTATAGAAATTTCACACAAACTGCATTAAATAAGCATATTTAAGGTTAAGAAAACTATCACTCATCAGTTGAGAAATGGCAGACTACTCTCATCTATTGTCACTGCTTCCAGGACCAGTTTCCTTGGTTAGCCTCTGCTGAGCCACCCTGCTCTAGGTCACTAGTTGATCCTTTCTCTGCCTTCGTATCTCTTTCTGCTGATTCACAGTATTGCTCCCTTGGTTTTAAGTTTAACTTCTGTCCTTTATAAGATGATTTTTGTCTCTGCTCCCTTTGCCTTGCTAACCATAGTCTCCCCTCTGTCATTGTCTACCCTGTTTTTTTTTTTTTCCTTCCCAGCCCTCAGTCCAACCTCTATGATCAGAGTCCCTTCAACTCTTGTTCAGAGTTTTTAAAAAAGGAGTGGTTAGTTACATGTTCTCATTAAAATTGGTTGATTTAATTTAATTTGTGAATAACTGATTAGATTAGGCAGGTGTAAATGTAAGTATTTAATAAAATAAATGCGCAGCTGAAAGTAGTGTAGAGACTGTATGACAAACATCTCATTGCATCTGTGTTACTGTCATATTGTATTTTAACTGATCTTCCAAGATTGACCCAGTTTGCACTTTTCACAGACTCTACAATTTACAGATGTTAATAAAATGGAAAATTGGAAAAAAACCTTAATGGAATAACTAAATTTGGTCTAAAACCACTTTGGCCTGGAGGGAATATACACCCTCAGAATGAGCTTCACATATATTTTATTTAAGGATTTTAAAGTATCATTACAAAACAAACTGACTCATTGTCAGAAGTGTGACATAGTAGACTAAGCATAAAAATGTTTTTGGTAATCCAGCAGCACAGAACTGTTACAGATATCTTGGAAGTATTCCTATTACATTGGGGTTTTTTTCTAATACTATGGGTATTCTTTCAGTACAGGTAAATAAGAACTAGAGTTCCAAAAGATGGTCATGCTCTCCCCATCCCAAGCCCTGCATTCTCACCTTTTCACTTGTGTTGGAAACTGTGTCTGTCCCTTACGTATCTGTGTAGCTGTGAGAGTCTGCTCACTGAGCAAATCTAATACCAACACTTCCTGGAGTGGATTGAGGGGGGCTTACAGAATTCGAGGTTTATTTTAGTTTTGCCTTCCTGAATTGATTTGTGTTGTATGATTGCTAGGTCTGATGCAGAAAGCAGCAGAAATCTGCAAGGCAACCTGCAGTTGCAACAGAGTAAATAGTGTATACCTAAAGCCCAAGTCTCTTGTCCTTGATTGTACAAAACATACTCCTTTATACGCAAGCAATACTTTGTTTCTAAAAGTTAATGTAGAGTGACTAGAAAACTTCAGGCCCAGCTCAGCTGGTTTATAATTTTCTTTTTCATAGTGCTTTTTGTTAGTGCTCTGTCTATATTCTTTCTGTACAGAAACATTATTGAGTACTGACTGTAGCTTACTATCCCACTGACACTAATTCCAGATTTTGTTCACTTGACCAGTGTTTGATTATGATGATTGGCTAACAAGTTGCTTGCCATCTATGTTAGAGCTGTTTACTATGATATTTTCAGGATTCATTTAAATTCATTTTTATTTAGACATCTGACACTTTACGTAATTTTGATTGCTCGGTAAGAACTCAATGGAAGTGGCTGTGCACATTAAATAATTGCTGATTTCTGTGGAGAGTTAAGTCTTAGTTGATTGATACTACTTTTGATTATGTTTAATGACCTTTGTCTTCTGGAGGATTTACTGGTAACTGAAATTTCCTGGGTTTTATTTTCTTCACAGCTATTACATTAAATACCAAAACTTGTCCCAGAAATTCAAATGTGATTATTAGCAACTTCTCTGTTTAAGAAGAAAAGTGCTATCATTGTGTGAAACAAAGGAAGTAGGTGCTCTACTGTCTCTATTACTTAGAATATTATCTCAGACCATGGAGTCTAAATATATAAGAACATGAAATATAAATTAAAATTGATGCAAAAGATGTAGCAATCAATTAATATAGTAATAAGTGCTGACCATATTTTACTTGATTAAAATGAGCAGTTGACTTGGTTTCTGCTTTAGTGTTCCAGTCTTTGATGGTTTGAATTCAGAAATACTGTCTTGAGTGATCACTGGTAATTGCCACATATTCTTCTACAGTCTTATCCCAATTATATGTGTATTTGTTCTGCACAAGGTTGCACTTTATTGCACATTTCTGACAGTTAACCACAAAATCCAGTGCTGGAATTTGACTGGAAGTTTCTCTAATTACATTTGCCTTTCTAGTTTAAATTCTGCTCACGCGGTCTTAAACTATCTCTGGGTCAATGGTGTCCATTCTTTTTGACTTAATGACAAAGTGCAAATACAGAACAGAAAGAAGTTCACCTTTAACAAGCACTGGCCAGCATCACTGTCACGTGGCTGTGCAACTCCTTCCACTTAAATGTCGGGTGCTGCCGTTCACAGTCTTGGTGGTGCAGAATTAGCACTGTTGACTTCTATGCCTTCAGTCTTGTGAGACAGAAGTATGAAAGGGGATCACTTGGTGGGCTGCTATGAATTCTAGGTCTTCTGAACTGCTTTATCAAAGCTGAACATTCAGGGTGCCATAGTTAGTAAGGGGGTTTTAGCTTTTGCTTTGGGTTTGGGTTTTTCCCTTCTTTTGGGGTGTCCTGGGTGTAGCACAAGCAGAGGTAGGCAAGCATACACCTTGTGCTGAGCAGAATACAGAGCAGAGCTATTTTTTGAAGTGGCAGATCAGAATAAAGGAAAAGGAATCTTCAACTGAGAATTCAGGTGTATTTGTGTGGTGCTGTCATAAGCAGGTTTTTACAGGCATGTTCTTTTCTCCAACTAGAAACTTGTCTGGATTAAACTTGAGGAATTAGGGTACTGGTCTGGAATTTCAGACACGTAAGCAGCTTGATCTGAGTGAGCTGCAGGGCTGCTAGATAATCAGAGGTCCTGAAGAAGTTCTTTGCAAGTAGGTAAACTGAGGTATAAAGTAAATGTGTTCTGGACATTTCAGATTTACTGCATGTACACAGGTCATCTTTGCAGTATTTTCATCGTATTTCTAGTTCATCCCATGTATTGGATTTACTGCATATTGCACAGATCTCTGCCTGTGAATCCTAGAAAGAAAACAAGGATGCTCTGTCTTTTTGTATTGCCTTCTATCTTCTTCCTCTAGAAAGGCCTATTATTAAAAGCTTCGGTTAAAAATTTGCTTTTATGGTTCTACGAATAAACTTTCAGTTTAGAAGGGCATACATGTTTTCAGTTACCAGGAACTAGAACTTAAAAGCTCAAAGGCTGCAGTCTACTGATCCAGAAGTATTTGTAGGGGAGAATGTAACACTCTCTTTATTACTAGGATCAGTCAAGATCTGGCTCTCATCGCACGGGAAATCAACGATGTAGCAGGAGAGATAGATTCAGTGACTTCATCAGGCACTGCCCCCAGTACCACAGTAAGCACTGCTGCCACCACCCCTGGCTCTGCCATAGACACTAGAGAAGAGGTAGGAGATCTTCATGGAGAAATGCATAAGGTTCTTCCTTTTCTTTATTTCTTTTGCTTTTAGCATTTTGCATAGCCTTTTTTAGTTATTTCCACTCACCCCGTATGCATGATCTCTACATTGTTTTTTGATTTAAAGTTCCTTTACATTTCAACAAACAACCCAGAAATTATTCTATGAACACAGCTTGTCAAAGGACGCATACTATCTGTCTGTCTCTTTTTTTCCACGAAACATAGGACAAGATAGTTATTTGTTTCTTTCTTGTCTGTAGCCTTAGATACCATTGGATAGTATCTAAGAGCATTTAAAGATACTAGTTTGTATGCACAATTATATATAAATGTATACATCTAATACTTTGCATAGCTATTAAAAACAAAGAAGTCCCTCTTTTTACAGGTGGCATAAAGATTTCATCCTCTGAACACTGAAATACTTAAGTACCATCAGTACTATAATAACTTTAGATTTTCTTTCTTAATAACATTGTCAGAAACTGCCTTGAAATAAGTTTGCCTGTGCTTCTAATAATTCTTATTTTCTTTGACTATCTGGTGTGCTGTTCTATGAATATATTGACTAACTTGTTCTAGTAACCATCACAGGTCTAATGCTGGTACACATGTTAATCTGAATTTAAATCATCACTTTCTGCCATATTACAATTCACCCTAATATGTTGTAAATGTTTACTGCATTTTTTTTCTTCATAGTATTCCTTTCAAAGTGTGTTTATTCATTTTTGTGTGCATAAAGTTTGGTTAATACACTAGATTACTGTGTTTAGTATAATACTGTCTTTTTCTGTGGAAAAAAAGATATAAACAGCAATAAGAAATCTGTGAGTTGGGTACTCAGAAAAATTATAACTGCACTCACATAGATTTTGGTTTTAATTCTCATGGACTTAAGGCTAAATTTTAAGGAAGTAAAGTGCTCATTTTCTCAGTTAGATCACTCTGATTTTTACATTACTGGATAATTATTTTCTTCTTTAAAAAATATTGTACAGTGTGTACATACTGCAGGTGGCAGTATCTCCTTTAAGTAAGTATAGGTGTTCCTGTAACACTATGACTAATGTGGAAAAAAACCTAAATTTGATAGTACTGTACTTAATTCCATTGATATATTTCATTAATCAAAGGAATAAATTATTCAATACCACTAGAGATAACTATTATGTTACTTGCCCATAAGCAGAACTTCTGCGGGATAGTCTAATTTTGGCATGTATGTGTGGTATTTGAAAAAAAACAACATTCATTTCTACAAGGTATTGTTGCATAAAAGATGCATCGTTTTATACTATACAAGACAACACCATGATTCTTATTTGATAGGCTTCTTGTAAACTGTTTGAGAAGGAAAAAAGAAATTAATCTGATTTTTGCATGTATCCAGTAGGTTTCATAAACTGCACTTTTCTTTTACCCCTCAGTTGGTTGACCGGGTATTTGATGAAAGTCTCAATTTTAGAAAAATCCCTCCAGTAGTGCATTCCAAACCACCGGAGGGGAATGGTCGACCTAATGGTGCTAGACCTCAGCTAACAGATGCCCTCGATCCCCCAACAATTACCCGTAGAAGGACTTGGAGCAGAGATGAAGTGAGTACACAACAGTATTCTCTCTAGTAATGTGTTCTCTCTAGCAATGTGTTAAGCTTTTATGACTGTCTCTCCACTTAATATTCTCGACACTATCCTTTCTTTCCTAACTGTGGCAGGTGGCATTAATATTGGAAAAATTATTTCTGTATTATTTAATGTGCAAAATGTTCAAATATGTTTGTATATGATACTATTAGAACACAAGTATGATTTTTTTAAAGTTACAAAAAAGATTTCAAAGTATATGGAATTGTTTGTATTTAATTCCCATTAAACCAATAACATCCTTTATTATTAATAACTTATTGCAGGTTATGGGGGACAGTTTGCTGCTGTCCTCAGTTTTCCAATTTTCTCGCAAGATACGGCAATCCATAGACAAAACAGCTGGCAAAATCAGGTGGGTTTTTAAAAATTATTGTTATTACTGGAAATGTCTGCTCTCATCAACATCCCCACTAATAGAAGAGATGTATAATACAGATAGAGCAAATGTATTTAGTAGCAACTTGTGTTTTAAAAAAGCAGTGTTACCTATGGATTTTTTTAGCATTTGGAAAGATTTGGGATTAATAACTTTTCTATTTTTGCTTGTGTGTATTTCACATTATATGAAGATAAATATCAGCAAAGTTTACATGGATGGAACAATATCCATCATACTTTCAGCAGAGGAGCTGTTCCAACACATGGAAATGCTGTGCAAAATCTACACGTGCTCTATGCAAGTCTCATAAAACTCCCTTCCTTAAAAGATAAGGTTAAAATGTTGCTGAACTGTAAAACTGGGCCCTGTACTTTTGCCAGGTTGTTGTAGGAATCCCCTGTTTTAGGAAGAAAAACAAATGGGACAGGAGAGCAGTTTTAGTAAATCTTCTGAAGCACTTAAAATGGAAACAGTGTGGTCACTGTTGAGTTCTAAATCTAAAATAACAGATGTAACCATCTGTTAGTTTTTTATATAAGGAACAGCCGTAACCTTCTGTTATCTCTAATTGAAAAATCCTGCTTAGATAGTTAGATTCCTGTGTAAAATGTCATAGTAGCTAACAGGAAGCATAGACATGTCAAAAATGATAACACATTACTCTACCAACAGTTCCATTTAACTTGAATGAGTGAGCGTACAACCATTTGGTGACCATTTTGGTTGACAAGAATAAATGAAAATTCTAAATACGAAGTTCAGGGTGGCAAAATTCACATGTCCTTCTTCATGTCTTTGTGCAGTTAATCATATAAAAATAGAATACATTAAAAATAAGTGATTTGACTGAACTTCATGTATAATTTTCTGAATGTGAGAAAATACTAGGTCTGTCATTGATCAGTTTGTCTAGGAAGTGTCAGATATTGAAATCTTAGATGGGTGGCACATTAATCACCAAATCATAAATTTATTTCAGCATAGCATCATGTAACTAGTAAAAGCAGCAAAATACTAACATATCTGAAGACTGTATTCTCATGGGAGTACCAAAAGAGATGACCATAGAAATCAAGAAGAAAAAAAATAAACTATATAAATCGGTAAAAAATGTACATTATCTGCCATTTCTAGTCTTGCTGTTTCTAGTAGGAAGAGTATCACTGAATGAAGAGCCAAGTCTTTAAAAGTCTCCAGCCCATTCTTATTATTTCTGTTCTAAGGGGTTATGTGTGTTGTTTTTACTGGTGGTTACAGGTAACATTTGTGAGTACGTTATTTCCGCTACCCTGGATCATGGTCCTGGACTGACATTCATCTCACTTCTCTTTTTTTTTTTTTCAACTCACCATTTTGGGGCTGCAGGATTATAATATTGTAAATATGCCATTTGCTGCCTTTCTGTGTTTGGTTTCCCCAGATACATTTGTGTCTTTTGTTTAAGGATATTTAAATAAATAGTATGATACATAAAAGAATGTATTTTGTTATGTAAATTTCAGATACAAATGAGTTTGTGAAATGCAGGTATACAGTATGGTTACTCTCAAAAGCTGTGCCACATTAACAGAGTTCAACTTCATTATGCAGAATTTATTACAAATTATGCAGAAGTTCACAACTTGTTCGAGATTAATCAACCTCTGAGTGCACGCTGTCATTTAATAGCTGATCTCAAAAAACAAGCAAATAAATACATGCAAAGAGGTATTTAAGCATGACCATTATTTGAAAGTCATTCTAAAAGGCATTTGAAATTTGGAAATAGAAACAAAATACTACATTAAGTTTTGTTTTAAGCATAATTCTCCAGGAAAAAACAGTGATGTCCATAAGGAACTCTGCTTACCAATATATTTTTTTTTTTCCTTTTAAAGCTGCATCATTGGAACAAGAATCTTGCTTATTGACTGACTTATTTGTGGTAGGCGTCTAGGATATGTATCTTAATGCCTCAAAAGCAGTAGATAGTAGATACTACACTTTTCATTGTGCTGATTTTTCTTGATGGTTGGCAGTTTCTGATCTGTAAATATGTTGCTAGCACAGCTGTAGTTTACTTAATGTAAAAAACTGAGTTCAGTACAGTGAGTTAAAACAAATTTATGTATGTGAATTCATTTTTAAAAAAGCAGGTAACCATAAAATCAAGTCTTACACTTTTCTGATTTATTTTCTGAGCTTTAAAGGTAAGTCAGCTACATTGTAATAAATAATAATGAAGTGATCATGTATGCTATTATAAATATAATATCTGCTACTCAGAAGGATTTGAATAATATGATGTTATTCATAATGTCATCAGTATTTTGAATCAGAAAAACAACAATAGTTTTAGAACTGTTTTTCAGAGAGCATATAAGGCAGCTAGGACCTATTACAGATTTTACCTTAGCTTTGTTTTGATGTATATGAGTTCAACTAACTGGTGTGCTTCTATTCCTTTTACTGGAGTTAAGCCACTTAAAATTTCTGCCCAGAACAGATACAAAGAGAATCAGTCAGGATTTGTCAAGCTAGCAGTTGTGTGTTTTTTCCAGAGTACTTGAACCTGAAAAGAGAGGAGAAATTTTTAGAGGCACCAATAAGAGTAAGCCAGTAAGCCTTGACTGTGTTTTAAAACTCCTCCCTCAAACTTTCTTGTTCATCAATGTAAACCTCTCTCCCAAGAGCACAGACAGTATAGGGCAATTATGGTCCTTACAAATTGCATCATACATATTAAAAAATTGCATCCTTCCTATTTGGGTCGACATGGAGAAAGACATGCTTCCTGTGAATGCAAACACTCTTCTTTCTGTAGTATTTTAGCTTTACAAAAAGACCACTTTGGCTCAGGTATCAAGAACATAAATATTTTCAGTAGTTCTTGACAAGCAGATCTATCAGAAATTAAAATGAGCTAAAATCAATCATGAAAATAAATTAGTGTGAGGACAAAAGAAAATACATATATTTTTGCTTGACTAGTTTCTGCCCTGCTCCCCCACTGCCATTTCTGTATTCTGATTTATAGATAATGTTCAGAGTTCCACGGAGTTCTGTCATCATTCCTACTTTATATTATGAAATAGAATTGAGAGAAACTTTTGATGCTGTATTCCTTGGCTAGATTCTCCAGTGCTGACCAAACTGTTTTTTTCCCCAAGTCCTAGTGTGGTGTTCAGATTGAACCAGATTCAAGTTCCTGATTCTTTCCTTTCACCAATCCTCTGTATATTTGTAACTTTCTTCAGGATAAATTCATAGATTGGGTATTCCTAAGCTACTTTTTTATAATTATTCATTACTTTGTATAATCAGTTAGGTTCCTATCTGCAGGTATACACAGAACTACATTATATTTTAAAATTTTGCAGCATTCTCGCTATGTATCCTGTTCTTTGCTAACAAATTATTGTGGTGTGTACTCAGGAAGCAGATACATAGTTTGTCTGCTTTTCTGTCTTTTCTATGTTATAATGAATTTCCAGGAATTTTCAGAGATTATGGAGAGAAGAGGTAAGTAGGTTTTGCAGTGAGAAGACCCACATGGTTTTATCAGTGCTCTACAATGTGAATGCAGTGTTACTGACCTGCTTTGTAGCAGGCAAGTACCTCTTCAGTCAAGAAAAATCTAGGCACAGAATTCGTGTCAGTGCAGGTACTACTTGTCAGTCTGCAGTTTGCTGTGCATCCTGTAATGCACAATGGAAAAAAAATGGGGACTGAGCACAACCAAATAAGAAAGTTCAGGCAGATTTGGCCCAGAAAGTAGGGAGAGGCAAGAGCAGAAGGCGACAGGCATTTATAAAGATGTTCTTTTAACATAAAGAGTATGGTTAGAAGGAGAAAGAGCAAAGGAGACACAGATGAAGACTCCCCGGGAGGTTAAAATGTACTAAAGGAAAAATTGAAAAAAAAATGTTGTAAAAGGGAAATAGATGTCCTAAAATTATAGCAAAAAACAAATTGACTGGTCCACTTATAGTGTAAATAATAACATTTTTTAAATTACTGCCTTCATTTTTTTTTCCTCTGTTTTTTTTTTAAAAATGTCGTATGAAATGGAAAGCTTTCAGATTGTAAAAGAGAAGTAAGAATATTATCTCTAAAAGAGAGTAAGACTGAAAACACCACATATGGAAGCAAGGCATCAATCACATATGTAAACATAGAAGTATTTTAATATGAGCGAGAAGGTAAATGAAAAAAACAGTGTGTCAATAACTTCTATATTTTTCCTACTAGTGCTGCTTACTGCTAAATAAAGCCTTATTTTCTATGTTTGTGCTGATTTCCAGTGTGATGTAGATGCTGTTAAAGTACAGAAAGTATAGCTCCATAAGATTCTCTGTGTACTGAATCCAAATATTTCCAGGAGTTTCCTGGGTTTTAGTGTATGATTTTATAAAGGATTTAATTGATTCTGCTTTTTATTTATTTAGTTTAATTCATCAGTGTCAAGCCAGTCCTAAATTTTCCATTGTCATTGGACTTTCTGGTATCCAGGTTTGCAGTTTTATGGCTTTGCAAGCTTTTGCACTCCCTTCCAGAACATAAAAGCAATCTTGTCAGACCTATGATGATCAACTTTGTTACAAGATGATAACACGAGGCCATAAAGTGTTTCATGTTTTCTTCACTGTAGTTTTGATTACTTTTAATATATTTTTTTTTCCTTCCCCAAGAAGTACGTATTAATGTTTACTCTTTTTTAAGCTTTGTACATTAATAAGTCACTTGGAGAAGTGGTCATTTGCCTCAATCCCATGGCATTGTGTCATGAGAGTAACACTTCCTCTCAGTGAAACATCTGACAAAAACATGTTCTGAAGTGGCAGCGAGTGAAGACCTTGAAGAGTTAAAGCATCTTCTGGATGGGCGGTCTACAGACATCTGTGTACTGATAAGTTAAGACAGGTTACATGCTTTGAAAAACAAGACTTTCTTGACAGGGTAATAATAGAGAGTGGGATTTTTCCATAAGGTATAAATAACTGAAGAAAGATGAACAGAAATGGAGTACTAAGTCTCCCAGCTTTCTTTCAAATTCTTAGTCTTTATGACATTCAAGGTATCATGAATTTCCACCTTAAAAATTATTGCCTTGGAGACCTACCTACACTAATAACTTCTTTAAAATGTACTACTTTTTGGTCATGATTTTAAATTGGTTTGATGTTTAGCAGTTTTACTGCAGCAATTTTTGTATTTTAACTGTGAAATACCAATTAGAGAAGTGGATTTTGGACTCCTCTATGTCATTATGGTGTCACTTAAGAAAAAATGAATACCCAGACCTTAAATATCTGCACATTCCTTTTTTTTCCCCCCAATTGTGCAAATGTAAACAGTTTAAATTATGTTTATGATATGACAATGAAAACAAACTATCTATCACAGCAGGGAGGCAAAACATAAAAAAAGGGGAATCTCACAGTATGCTTTGGGGTTTACAAATAATAGAAGTGACTTCTTTAAACATGTAATACAAGTGATACTTATTATTGTATCATGTATAGATAATTTGTTTTGATACTTTCCAATGAAAACTTCTTTGAAATGCTTAATTTCCTAAAGTTTTATTTTTCATTAAATTCATATAAATACAAATGTAAAAGAGTTGCAATTATTTACCCTTGTTAATCTTTCTCTTATGTTTTGTAATTGTTGTGAAATGCAGTGTTAATAGGGAATTATTTGACTGCTGTAAAGTAGTTGGATGATTTAAAAAAATGTCTTAGTGCTGGAGGAAAGAATCAGGTGTGTCTCTTCAATACCATAAGCAAGTATTTAGCTACAGAACTGCCACTTTAATGTCAGTGATACTGCTGAAACCTTATATGCTTCCCTGAAAAATTAAACTATATGGTTGGATTCTGTCAGTTTTCAGTATTTCAGATTTTACTTTTATTCAGTGCTCCCTATGCTGCTTTCTCATGTCGTGTTATCTAATCTTTCAGTTTTAGTTTGTTTATTTTAAACATACTGTTCTTGAATTTCTTTCTTCTAGAATATTATTTAAGGACAAAGACAGAAATTGGGAAGAAATTGAAAACAAGTTGCGAGCAGAAAGTGAAGTTCCTATTGTGAAAACATCAAGCATGGTATAAATAGTTATCTTTTCTGGGATTGATAGAGCCTGTTACCTAATTTCTAAATGATCAATAGAGGAATGTGTTGCTTTCAATGACATAAAGGCATAAATCTTTACAAGGATTTATTTAGACACTCAGTATATTTCAAGAATAAACCTAATCTTCTTTGATAATTACTAAGACTTACTATGTTATAAAGAAACAAGAGATTGTTCAGGGGAAATTCTCAGAAAAAGAATGCAATAAAAGGGGTTCAGACTATATATAGACCATCAGTAGTTTTATTTAACAAAAGGTAATAACCATTAGTTTGAATGCTGAATTGCTTTCGAATGAACTTCTTTTACAATCTAAAGACTACTTTACTGATTATTAATACTTAAGATATATGATACTTAATACTACTAATACCAATTATTAATATTTAGATAAACAGTTGTATTTTGCTATATGTGAATGAAAATAATCCGTAGGCAAATTGCAATAAAAGCACTCTTCAATGAAAAATAATCATGTTGATTTTGTGTGGAAGTGATAACCGTAGGGTCCCAACTACAACTCTAGTTGATTCATGTAGTCCTCTACCCCTGCCTATTTCAGGCCATTTCATGACCAGACTTTGTGACAGCATGAGGGAACAGAGCACACATGTTGTTTCCTAGTGCACTTCTCCTCTGCTTCTAAACACAGAGCACAGGGTTTGAAAAACATCTCTGCATGTGAGAGCAGGTAGAGAATCTAAATACATTATCCCATCTGGAGTATTGTGGTGTTAAGACTGTCAACTTACAGAGGCAGTTTTCTTTTCTGAGGGAAAGGTGGGAAGAGGAAACTCCTTCTCACATACTTTGTACTGGACTGCTCAGAAGCAAAATGTGAATACATTTCCTCTGGCATTGAACTGGCTAGCACTTCTCTGTTAGCAGCTCATCATGAGTTATTAAACTCATCCAGATCGATTTTTTTCCTGGCAGTATTAAAAGCTTGGCCTGTAATTTCTGCAGAATGGTATATTTTTTAAGACCAATCGTTAGTAACTCTGTGTTATAATTTAATAGATACACTATGACAAGTTTTGAGATGTTTTTAAAGTTTAATTAAGCAAGTTACTCTTGGAAGCTTCTAATTTTAGGAATATGATAGTATAAGAAGTTTCTCTTACCCATTTCCAGAAAAAGATCAGAATTTATTTTTTTACATTCTAAATGCCATTTCCATAGGGTTTTAAGGCATTCATTAAAAAAGAAAAAGATTAGTTGTATATTTATTCCTAAATTCAGCATTTACCAACAGTTTTTTAAATACATTAAAGCATCTCATCTCGTTTGAAAGTGTATGGGTTTTTTTTGTCTATGCACTGATTTTCAAGTTTCTGCTCAGTTTTCAGAGCAATATATTGCTCAAACGCAGTGCTTATTTTTACCTCAGAATGTTGTTAAAAGTTAACAGAGGACAATTGCAACTGATGTTTGTTTTGTCCTTGGAACATTTATGTCTAGTTCAGATGAGGAACCTGCTTAAAGATAATGAGTTTGTAAAATCCAAAGTAATCAATCTCTTTGTCACCCACAAAAATCAAATTATTTAGTACAGAATGGGTTTCTGAAATGGGTTAGATGGGTTTCTGAAATCAGTGCCTTTGAAAATTCTCACCTTTGAAGACCACTGGTAGTTCTCCTCAGCAGTTGGATTAACAGTATTATTCAGTGTAGGATCCTTCAGTTGTAGGATTTACATATTTACAGTTTAAGATGTGGCACATTTAATGATTGTTGTGTTTCTGAGTGTTGCTGTGGCCACACCTGTGGTAGCAAGTAGTGCAGCACAGATGAGAAAAATCTGTAAGGCAAACGAGGGCTGAGGACCCGACATTGGTGTGCTGTACAGGGTCTTGTGGGCACAGGGTCCAGTGGTTGCAGACAAAGTCCCAATGCAGTCATCCTACTATTCTGACTCACATCTGAACAAGGTTTTAAACCACCCTGTGCTGTTAATACTGGGTTTGTACTGTAACTTTCCTTTAAAGATTTGCTGTTACTTTGCCCCATTTCTGCAGAACTGTGATGTCTGTAAGTCTGTGCTTGAGAAGAAGTAGTGCTGGCAGATGAGTGAGGGCCTGAGTGAGGTTTTGTTGACCCTAGCAATCAGCCAGTGCAGAGGAGTGCTTGGTTTCTGAGTGGGCCACAGCTGTCCAGCCTCTAGCACTGCTGCCCAGGACCCGCGGTGGGGATGGCTGGGCAACCACCAGCAAGGGTGTTCGTGATGCCTGGGGGAACAACCCAAATTGCATATTGCAAAGGTGGGGGAGGGGGATTGTTCACTACTGATATGTAGTTTGAGTCTCTCTTTCCTTAATGAAACATGTTTGTTTCTTTCCTAGGAAATATCATCAATTTTACAGGAACTGAAACGAGTTGAGAAACAGCTGCAAGGTACAAATCTGTTTTTCACTTTTCTCTTTTGTGGCTGCTTCCTTTAATTTTTTTAACTATGTTACTGTATATATATGTATATCCTGAAACAAAGTTATCGCATTTTATTAAAATAATTCAGTGTCAGTTACATACATTAATATCATATAATTGCTGGCACATTTGGTAAAAAACATCACTGAATTATTTTAAAACAGAAGAGTGATGATATCTTTTTATAAGGGTGAGAAAAAGCTCAACTGAAAATGAAATATCCAGAGAATCCCAAAGGAATTATTTGTGAAACATTCTTAATAGAAATATTTTTGTGGGTAAATATTGAAGCGTAGGTGATAGAGAATCCTGAGATTAGGCTTTATAAAATAGTCTTTGCACATCAGTAATACCCTGATGTAGCACAATTCAGTATAAGGAATACACTGGGACCATAATCTATAGGAAATCCTGAAAAAAACCCTGTGTCTGATACAATAAAATGAAAATTTAGAATTAGCTCTTGACATCTTCCCTTCACAGTACTGAATTCACTCTTTGTAATTGTAGAGCCTACAGGCTACAAAATAGAAAACTTACTTTGCTTTTCATGTGCAAAGACTTATCTGTGTATAAAATGGAAAGAAGTATGTTGTGCTTACAAAGTCTGCTATTTAGACATAAATTCTATTTATCAAAATCAACTTAAAAACTGAGCATATTTTAAAAAGAAGTTGCAATCTTATTTGTGTATTGTTTATACTTAGTTAATTGTTTAATTTGGAGTAGTCAGAATTAGTTGTCCATGCTTACCTATAATCATTATTGTGTTTGTTGTAAATTTCCCATATTTGTTATTTTTAGTATTCAGATCTCATCCTACAATAAAAGATGTTTTTAAAAATAATGTTTCAATAGGAACCATTAGCCACCTTTAGAGACAAATCGGTATTTGTTTCATGCTCAGCTGTAATTTAAAAAAATGTTAATCTATTACAAATTGTGTTTAGAGAACATAACAAAGAAATAAGGCCCAGAGAAAGAGGCCAAATCATTTCCTTGTGTATGCAGTGGTGTTCGAATAGATGTTAGTACAGTTTTGAAAATGGAGAGAGGTTCTATTAAATGTGACAAATGTGTTAATAGTAAAGTAAAATGAAATTGTACTAGGTGCTTCAGTTTGCCCTCACTATGTAGATGGAGAGGGACAGTACGTTCACCGTTACACATTAAAAAGGATAAATGACTGCTTTTTTATACAAATTTCATTCAGTGATGGAATTAGTAGCTATGGCTATGGTGGGGGGGGGGGGGGTGGAGGTAGAATGAAGCATAATATAATGGTAACATTAGAGATAAAGCCCCTTAAACGTGACAGAATCCCATCTTTCAGTCCCTATAAACTAATCACAGATGGTTTGTCATCTCTCTTGACAACATATCAGGCAGTGTTTAGTTTGTGCAGTTTCATTTCATCTAAAGTTTTAATATACGTAAATGCTTTTAAGTATATGTGTTGGCTACATATATGTTGGATACACCACTCCTTTGTAGTGGGCAACACACATAAAAGTTCATGTCTGTCATCATAAAAATGAAAGTGTGAGAACAGGATTTTCCTATTTTTTATGGTAACAGAAGATTGTAATTTTTTATGGTTTCTTCCCTATCGCTTTCATCTTTTCTTGATTGCTTAGCAATTAATGCTATGATCGACCCTGATGGTACCCTGGATGCTCTGAGCAACTTGGGATTCGCCAGCCCCATCTTACCAGCTCAGACAAAGCAGAAGTCCAGTCCCGTTTCACAAAGTACCCGCTCTCAAGTGCAGCCAAACTGCCAACCTGAAGCTCGGGCTCTTCGACCCACCGCCGTCCCTGTTGCAGCTGAATTTGAGAATGCTGAGTCTGAGTCAGATTTCAGCATACACTTCAATAGGTTTAACCCAGATGGGGAAGAAGAAGATGCCACCCTGCGTGAGTGACATCTCAGTGTTGATAGAAAAACCTTTCACGTGGAATGTTTAGGAATAAAGGAAAAATTATAATACTGGTTTTATAATATTAAAAAAAAAAGTCTCGATCAAACAGCAGTTGTTTTATTAAACCAGTTTTCTTTAACTGTGATGCTTTGATTGTCACACAAATCCTTTTCAAATCATAAAGATATGCATAGATACAAGTGTAGGAAAGCAGATTGTGGCAGGTTTGCCCTTTGTGGTTGTGTGCTTTGCAAAAGATTTATTATATCAGCAGTTTTCCCTTAATAGATTCATTTTGTTTTAAAAGCCATGCAAGCAGTCTAACATTTAATGTTACTGAAACCCCATATCTCTTTGCCAAGCTGCTCTAATGAATGGACTTCCTCCACTAAAGTTTGTACAGAACTGTTGAACAGTTACATTTGATTCTGAATTAGATGATTTATATAGGAAACATTATCTTTGACTACAATGACACATTACTGCAAAAGGTAAGACAGATTTCAGAAAGCATTCATTCTTGTGTACTGAAAATCTCAAACAGTTCTGTGATTTTATAAATAACCTTGTTGCTGCGTAAATTGTCTTGGGGTTTACAAAGTTCACATATTATGTTTGCACTAAGATTTGCTGGGAGTTATAGGTGAACATATCAATATCGTTACACAGCAAGCAGTATTTTGGTGTACATAGAAAACTGATAATACTGTACTTGTATTATCATTGCAGTGTTTTAATCCAATTTCTGAAAGGACTATTTGGCACTTTTTGATCTTCTTCAAATGT
Organism: Strix uralensis; assembly: GCF_047716275.1. NCBI lineage: Eukaryota > Metazoa > Chordata > Aves > Strigiformes > Strigidae > Strix > Strix uralensis. Next base: position 88,432,262 of record NC_133974.1, on the reverse strand, counting down.
CTTTTTCATGTTAATGAAAGTAGAAGTATTTCATATCTCATTTCTGTCCTAATGTTTGTTGAAACTAGGAAACAAATTTAAACATACAGCAACATGGGACATTTTAAAGCATACTGAGGCTAACGAGCCCTCACCAATTCAAACGCAACATAAGCTTATGGAAGAAATCACTGTTCCTTGGAATGATCATGAGATGTAAAATTTTCTTTAGGGGACTTGGAAATAGAGTTGTCATGATTTGCTTGATCGATAGATGCACTCCCAAGCAAATTATTTTATTTGCTTCTGTATATTTTCCTGTAGTCTTGCTAGTAAAGCTGTCTCTGTCTTACATATTTAAAAGGATTCTGGAAGACGACTGCTAACATAGACGTTTTGCTTATACCACTGAAAAGCAAGTCTATTTAAAGTTTCCTATATAAGCCTATTTTCCTTATAAGTTGTCCCAGTAACTTAACATTTGGAAATAATAATAAAAATAAAAGTAAATTACTTTGTATTTCCAGAACACTGTAATTTGGAGGAATGTTATTTCTGTTAAATGTAACTAATGGACTGGAATTTTCCTATGTTTGCATCAGTCTCTATATATTAAGGTTAAAGATACAGTTTTGCAGCTTTTATGAAATGGTCTTTAATATTTCAGCAATAATCCTATATGACATTTGTTTAAAAAAACCTACTTTCTGTACACTTTTAAATTGTACAGGCTTTCAGAAGTCAGTAAAAGTTGGACCAGTTAATAAAAATGCAAAAACTTTTTTTGTAGAGATGTAAAAACAAAACCACTAATCTGTTGTATAATGGATTTCATATTTTCTTTAAAAAAATTAAAAGCAAACAGCCTTCGTGTATGACTCGATATGCTCTACTCCAGCTAACTGTGGAAGCCTGAACTACACTAGTTTACAGAGGCTACAAGAAAAGTTTTAGAAGGTGCAGAAGGGCAAAAATAAATCGAAACTAGAGCTATGTGTTGGAAACCGACTATACCAAACCATCACCATAATTCCTTCTTTTGTTTAATGCTTGGGAACATAATTTTTCTGCAGACTCGAGGGGAAAGTAGGAAATGGCAAGGAAAGGATTAAAGGTGCAGGCTCTTCATGCGAGATTCTGTTTGTGGTCTTTCAGGCGTTTATACTTTATGTTCTGTAATAAGCATTTTGCATTACTATGTTCTTATTTTATATGAACATGTTCTCCTTATTTATTTTTGTTACATTATGTATGTTATTTTGTTATATGCATTTACAACTCCATTTTTAAATAAAGTGTTTCTGGAACTTTAAAAATGTGTGAATATGTCATTGAGAGCTGGGAAGTTCACACGGTTTTCCTGCAGTCTAACTTACCTATACTGAAATAAGAAATGACATTTTTTTCCTAAATGTTTTTTGTCTGGAAAAAGTTACATTATTGCCACTGCTGCATCATTTATTCTGTGCTGACAGTATTAGCTTACTATCCTGTACTCAGGTTCATTTCCACACTTGAACTGATTTTTGTGTGCAAAGCTAGAGGCAAAACCAAACCAAACAATGACTGTGTTTCCCTTAGTAGAATGAAAGTAAAGGAGTTTTAATGCACCTGCCAGGTGCTGCAGTAGATGGTTTTCAGACTGCTTTCCTTCTGCTTCGTATATTGCAAAACTTTATTGAACATTCTGATTTGGCTCCAGACTGGTGCCTTTTTTCCTTCTGTCACAGCTTCGACTTTATAGGTGCTTTTCCTGCAAGACCTTGAATTTCCTCTTCTTATCTAGTGTTCCTTCATGAAGGAACAAAACTATGAGTTTAGTATAAAGCTCCAAGCTTATGCATTTCAGCGTTGCTAAACTTTGCTGTGGCTTGACAGCAGCCAGCTCTGATCTTGCTTCTGGGCACCTATTTTTCCTTCATAGCCCCAGTCTGATGACACTAAGACCACTGATGGCACACAGTAACAATAGCATTTGCCTCTAGAAGGGCAGCAGATTTTTACTGATGTTCAGAGATGCCAGTTTGGTGTAGTCAAAGACATGAAGTTAGAAGGGCTTTCCATGTGCTCAAAACTCTTTCATATTCCCCAACTTCACTGGCTGCTCTTGTTTCCTCACTTGTTGCCAAGATCCCTCTATCTTTGCAGAGGTAAAGGGAACACGCTTCTGGGTTAATACTGTCATGCACAGAGCCCCATTGTGTAAGCGATTATGTAGCATTTTGTTATTTCTTCCCACATAATATTTTTATCTGTCTACTATACTTTGAGCTGAGTTTATGCAGAGACGTCTTTCAGAAGTACTTAAGAAATCCAGCCAGATTGCATCAGCCCTCTGCTTCCTTTTGACATCAGCAAGTGGGGCTGACAAGCAGTGACACAGAGAAAGCAGAGTTCAAGCTTTTTCTGATCAGCACTGTTGGTTCCTCCCTTAGCTGCATGCACTGTTCTAATTATATATTCAGCAAATACTTCTAATGACACATCTAGTCGTAGCATACGGGAAAAAAAAAGCTGAGTGTAATTTGTGAGCCTGACTGGTAACAGCAGGATGGTGTTTCACTACAGTGTGGACATTATACCAAAACCAACTGGTACTTCAGTCTCAGAAGAGAATTCTGCTTCATACCAAAAACTGAATTTCAGTCAATGCCTGTTGGAAGGCCTTTGTAATTTTAACTGGAAAGATTTCAAGCACAGAAAAGATCTACAATTACTGCTTTGACATGCAGCCATGAAAAGAAAGGCTATGCAGGAATGCGTGAGGCATTCTGTGAAATAGCGTGTACAGTAAAAGGAGGCCACTTGCTACGTGCCAAGGAGATTTTATGCCACCAAGTCTTTTGTATCTGAAGAGAATTACAAGGAAGAAAGTCAGACACCATACAAGTTGCTTAGCTTCATCTTGATGAATGATCATATTTTTAAAAGCACAAGAATGTCATCTTTGACGTCAAGTAGAGCACATCTGTAGATGCTGACAGGGTTACAATCCCAGTAGTTCAGTCACGCTTGCCAGATACTAAATACATCTGACAATATCGGTCTTGGCAATATTGCCCAAGGACAGTTGCCTAATTCTAAAGAACAGCATTTCCAGCTGCACTAGCTCACTAATCTCGTAACAAAAATTTTTGTTTTTAACTTGGTAAGCCTTACCCAGTGCTGTTCCTGCAGGAAACAGCCAACAGAGAACAGGTTGGTGAGCAAAGCATTTCCTTTTAAGATTCTTTTCTCATTATTCATGTATTTCTGGAGAAAAAGATGTAGTTAGAAAACAAGTGGAATTATGCAGCGGAAATACTTTAAAGCAGGGTAAGGTAAGTGGAAGCCTGCTGTCTAAGATCTGGATCTTTACCTGTTCCAACAAGGCCAGAGTTGACTAAACCCAGTGCTCGATTTGTCTTGCTAACCTCTTCACAAGCAGTTACTATTTTGTGAGAAAAGTTAACATTCTTACCTCACATCTGAGGAGAGCTGTTAAAATAACAGGGTATTACAAAATGCCCTCTCTGGGGAGGCTGTATTAAACCAGCAGTTTGTAGTTATTGAACACCCTCATGGGAACACAGGGAAACATTTTCAAGTTATAGTTGCAAAAATTATTCAAGCACTAGGGTCTGAGGGGTGGGGTGTGGGGATAGAGATTTTTCATTTCAGGGATAAACCCTACATTTTCACTTATCAATTAATGTATGTCCTTGCTAAGTTCTGTTGCTCTAGTCCATCAGTTCCTTAGGGCTAGCATTTTTAGACCTGTTTTAAAAATTAATACACAAGTTTATAATTTATAAGGCTTTCTGCTCCTATGGATTAGCTAAAAGCACTATCAGGACTCTAGGGGTCTTTATATTGTATTAAAAAATAGCAGCAGCATGACTTATCTTTCAAGCAAACTGTGGTCTTTCTTAACAGAAAATGCTGAATAAGGATTTAGGAAAAAAAATGCAGCATGAGGTTTCTACATTCTGTATGTCTGTCCATGCACACATGGACCAGTGTGAAGCTGGGCACAAAGAACAAGGATTATATATAAACTTATAAAAAGCTAATGAGTGACTTCACCTTTCATTCACAGCATCACCTCTGAGGTAATGTTATTTTTAAGTTAAGAAAAATTCATTGAGGAAGTAATACTGATGTGGATGTGAGTTGTGGATCAGGTTATCTGTGACTGATTTTGCTGAGAGGTGAGGGACATGACTGCAGATAATTCAGGAGGTTTTAAAATTATTAAGAAATGAAATGCCTTAATAAATTTATTGGAGAAAATGACGTAAATGGTATTTCCCAGTATGACAACTGATTAAAAAACAAGCAGGCAAAATACCATGTTCTCAACAGACATTATTGGATTAAATAAAGTGCAAAAGGCTAAACAAACTTTTGTAAAAACTCTAGAAAGACAGACAGATGAAGTCAAAGGGGGTGAGGAGGGAATACCGAGTCCCAGGCCAGGGTAGTACGTGTTACAGAGCGGTGCAGTTAATTTGAGGCAATTTTAGTGCAAAGGAGAGCTGAGAGATGCAGATGGCACATAAAAATTTGGCCACAAGAGTGGTGCTTTCACAGCTGGTCAGAAGCTGTGCAGGGATACACACTTCCTACTCCAAGATGTGCCTCATGTGCAAGAGACTGCAGCCACCCTGCTCCTTGGCAGAAGATGGCAGCTGGCAACACTTAGGAGTTATTATGTGTGTTGTAATCACATCATTTTTCACTCTGCAGAATAGCTGGAGTTTCTCAAATAAGCTGAAACAATAGAAAGCTCTTTCCATACAGAGGAATAAAAAAAAATCCCAAATTCATATCCTTCAGTGCAGTTTATGCTGTTTTCCTAAAATCATTTTGAACCTCACAGATGAAATTTATTTAACTGACCAATGATGCAAGTGTATAATATTGTAATCTTATTACCTGCACACTTGGGAACTCAAGTGCTATCAAAAATTTGCCGCACAGCCCTGTTCATTCTTTGTTTCCAAATATGCAAGGATACATGCAAACCAAGCTCCTCATGTCATTGCTGCTGTCAGTACAATGGATTGCTGATAAAATGGTAATTTACAAAAATCAATTTTTTTAATGCATTTTATGCAATATTCTTAACACCTTCAAGTTGCTTTCTTCCCATTGCACGTCTTGGGTAAAAATGTTGCTTTAGTGATTGCTTGAGTTGATTTCCTAAATTTACAACGCCCTCAAAGCTAGCTCCTCTCCAACACCTTTACGCATTTAAAAATGCTGATTTTTATTGAAATTTTATTGAAAAGCCACATCCGTGGCTTCACTGAAGTTACTATTCCGAGGGCAGCAGAAGTTCAAATACAAATCTGGAAACACACCTTAGTGACTTATCTCAGTGCTGACATTAGCACCAGGCATACTGAACTTAGGGGAGGTGCTGTCTTTCAATCCACATGAGCAGGGTTTGCTCTTTGGTGTAACCAGCATTTGCCACTTGGAGTTTTTGAGAATGTGTTTTTAGGCTTCCAAGCTGTTTGAGTATCTAACTTTGGCCAACTCAAGCATTTTTCAGAGTTCAAAGTGACATTAACATCCAAAGCCATCATTTCCTTTGTAATGATGAAGTGATTTTTATTTAGAAGATATGTGGCTTTTATGCAACTGGAGGAAAAGTGTTCAATAAAATCCTGCATTTGTCCTCTAATGCTCCAGCACTGAATTACAAGTTAAGCAGAGCTGGTTTCCATAAAGTCAAAGGTTCATGTAACTGAAGTTACATGCTTGCTTAACTGAGTGCAAAACCAGATCACTACATTTTGATCTTTGCTTATATGCAGTTTCATAAAATTCAGAAAAGCTGCCCCCCAGCACAAGCATTTATAGAAGCATGAGTTGATTATAAACTTTAACCTGATGTTGCAAAAGCAACGATTTTAAAATTAGTAGGAAGAAATTAATCCTGGCTGACATCAATAGTTTCTTTTAATTGATATTTAAATTTCTCCAGATGAGGAAACATGCTGGAACTTGGCTTACTGCTTAAAATGCAGTGAGCCAAAAAATGGAACACAGAGGACAGCAGAAAAAAATCTATAAAGCAATAGGTATGATTAAAAAGCATAGCTGAAGGAAATTTCTAATTAAGGATTTTCTCCAGGGAGACACAGTGAAAAGCTTGAAGCTAAATGAGTTTTGGAGAATCACTGCAGATCAATGAACTGGTCTTGCCACTTTCTGGAGCCTCCCAGGCGGCAGCACTGAGGGCTGGCCCGGATAATTTTACAAACATCAATATTGCTCATAGGCTTGCACTGCAGTATTGAAGCCAAAGAAACAGTGACAAGATTTTATCCTTCAGTGGTGCTTTCCTTCTGAAATCTTTCAAGCACTTCACATTCATTCTGTTATGAAATTTCTATGAGGAAATAGCTTCATCCTGGTCTTACAGATGGGAAAATGGTCTGAAGTAAAATTTTATTGTATTTGCTCTCTAGAAAGTGCTGAGGCAAAGCTTTGCCATGACTGAAACGTCAGTAAGTGACAACATACAGCCTGATGATAGTAATAACACACCATTTGATCTGACAGTGCCTATTTTTTAATATCAAAGTTATCCCTGACTTCCAAGTGGCTGTGACAGAGCCAATGACCTGTGTCTTTCCAACCAAATCAGTTTTGCTCACTTCTCCCTCTCTTTTCCCTATCTGGGTTTCTAACGGTGCTCCTTGCTGGCATATTTGGAGCTGCTGAGATGTAGGTATCTATCCAGCAAGCTGCATTAGCTAGCTGTTCTTGGCAGCCTCCCCAGCCGTCTGTTGGAAGACAAGACTAACTTGGCATTTTGGGATAGTTTCTTCTTTCTGTTAGACAGAGAGTTGTCACACACGTAATCCTCAGTGCTGTGCATATCTCAAAATTTTCATGGGTCTCCTGAAAATTTCTTTTATCCCTATTTCTGTCCGTTAGACAACACTGAATGCAGTGATATGTACCAGTTTTATTTGAATTAATATAGTCTGCCTGTGCTTGAAGTGCTCTAATTCTCCATGCAAATTATCTTGGATTATGTGCATATATTTAAGTGTCCAGTTTTTTAAATGTTAATATTTAATGGACTAACAGAGATCATATCAATAGAAGTTTTCAGTCACTGATACTTGGGGCTTTAGATTTGCTGCCAGTTTTGCAGAACTTCAGGAGCACTGATGTAGCCGCTTATTTTAGTTTTCTAATGTAAGGATTCCATTTTTAATTGTATGCAGAAGCCCAGAGTGAAAGGCATCTATGCAAGTGTATTTTGTTCAACTGTCCAAAAATTATGAGCAATATATGAAAGATGATATTTTGTACCTACACAGTTAGTCACAAAGCAGTTTCCCTGTAAGCCAGGAGGCAGCTATAGATACCAGGTGTTTCTGGAGAGTTCTGTAGAAATGCTCTGGTCTAGAGGCTCAGTTACTGATTGCGTGTGTATTGTTCCTGTACGTCAAATGTTCACAGGATCATGATACCAAAAAAATAATATTGGTATTTAGAGTATATACAGTTCAGAAAAGATCTGAAGCCATTCACCTGCCTGTCAACTTTTCAGGAAAAAAGAAAAATATGGTGATGTACCTTGTTGAGCACATGATTACATCTGGAAAAAAAAAAAAAGTAAATTTGAAGCCTCTAAAATTTTCTAGTTAAGCTGCCATTTTACTGAGAATTCAAGTGTTAAAGTTGTTATCTTGAGAAAAACCACATAGCCCATTAAATCTGCCTTCCTTTGAAAAATGATCAAGTTTCCTAATTTCTTTGTCACACCTATCACTGAATTATACAAAGTTAATGACAAACCAGAAAGGAATGCAGATCAAGCTTTCATTTTACGCAGGGGTCTGGAAGGACAGAGCTAAGTGGATAATCCCACATCCTGTGTGAGTTTTTCTGGCATCACTATCAAAGAAGAAACCAGAGGCAGGAGAGACAGTGATTATTTTACAACAGTCAAGTTCCCCCTGGCCCCTCCTGGCTCTGGCTGTGCCAGCACTCTGGCTTTCCTGTAAGGGAATTTCACCAAGGAATACACTAGATTTGTCTCACTGATTTTCTCTCTGATAGAAACCAGTGCACTGAAGTCTGATGAGTGGATGGATAATAAAGACAAAGCAGTGCTGGTACTCATAGCAGCAGAGCTCTGACGAAAGAAACTGACCTGGTACTCCTGCGGAACCAAGCTACAACAAATAATGCGTGGTCTCACCGGAATCAAAGCTTTTCAAAGTGCATTACCATCAGGACTAGAACTTCCTCAAATAAATAAAAGGGGGGGGGGGGGGGGGGGGGGGGGGAGAACATTCCCAGAAAACATTTTTTTAAAGAATTGTAGTTTCCCAGAAAGAACTGAAGAAAATAAAGCTCTGATTGGACTAAACTTTATCACATTTTCAGGTAAGCCTGCAAACCCAGCTACAACTTTCCCAGTCTGGATTTTGACAACTATTAGGTCATGCTGCAAAGAAATTCAAAGTGTTGGAGATTAATGTGGGAGTTGATTGCCTGGATTGAAAATCAGGCTATCCGGAGGAGACTGTCTCCTCACGCAGGAGGACTTGGGTAAGAGGACATGCCGCGCCTTTCTAACTCATTAATTTTCTAACTTGGGAACAGCGAGGACTGCAGGACCTAGCAGTTGGCAGAGAAATTTCTGCAGTTCAGCAGACCTTGGGCATGGGGACAGCAGAGACAGCCAGAGTGGCTGCGGGCTGTGTCACTCATGGGTCACAGACAACCCTTCTAGCCCTCCCAGCACAGAAGAAGAGGAAAAGGCCAGCAAGGGCTCTAGAAAGCAAGACTTCCTCTACGTCTAATTTACAGGGCAAAAGGAGGGTGCTGATGTTATTCATTGCATTGTCAACACTTGAAATCTTGAGTAAATGCTTACATCTGTTTCCTAGAATGAGTAAAACTTTTGGTATTGCAGAAAACATGGGCAGATGTTCAGTTGAATGATAGATCTGTGAAACAGTGGTTCTTACCTGAGGTTGCTTGAAGCAACTAAAGAAAGTGAGGATTTATGAAATCCCTTGAACTGGTTCAAAACACATGAAAGAGGGGAGGAAAGGAACATTGCTGCACTGAGGTATCAGAAAACAGTCAGGTGCTGTTGCTAAACCTGGTGTTAAAAAATAAAAGGCATTTGACAAATGAATAGGATCCCACAGAATCAAGAAAAGCAGGGGATTGGCTCAAATACAGGAGCTTTTGCCCAGATGTACAAATAATGCTGACAAATGGAGAAGCCAAGATGCTATTTCCTAGGGTCAAACAGGGAAAATGACTGGGAAATCAATATATTAAAAATCAGAAAGGTGGACACTGAGCTTTGGGCAAGAGGTCTTATTAACTGAGCTGGTAGAGTGCTAACAGCCAGTCAGGATTTAATTATGAGAAGTAATTGGAGAAAAATTAATGGAAAGGTATCTATCTTGAGTATGCCCTGCATGGAAATTCCCCCTTATATGGGGTCCAGGCAAAAAAACCAAAAAAACCCCAAATTTAAATCCTTCTGCATTTCAAAGTTTCTCAAAATTTTTTTTTTAAATGTTATGTTCTCATGTCAGAACTATAATTTGAATCATGCTGGCTAAACTTACACTTTTACTAGCTTATCATTTCTATGTCTATTTTTGACTTACTGGGAACTTGGATAACTGGAATATTTTTATCCCCTCCATGTCAGCACGTGACCTACACATGCAAAACAAAGAGAATAATTTTGGCCGTTACTTACTTTTTGTAAGAACTTTTTTTTTTTTTTTTGCCTGCTGACAGATATTCAGAAGAAAAATTATTGATGTACGAATGAACAGTTTCCAACTTTTGCCACATGGAAAGACCCCTGTACAAGCTTACAAATGCATTTCAGAGATTACCTGATCAGTTGGTGCCTTTACATACATGCTCCAGCACTCTGAGATTAAAGAGATTAAAGAGAGTTGTAGCTCTATGGAGTATGTTCCTCATTCTCCAGCTGAGTTTATGAAGATAAACAACAACATACATGAAGAGTTTTGAAGAGCCACCACCACTGAAGCAGTGTAGTGAAAGCCGATAGGACCACCTCAACAGTGATATGTTTCTAGAAATGCTTGCATGATTGATGGTTGCTCATCAACTTCTGACATGTTTGGCTGCCCTTGGCCTGGCCAGCAAGATTTAACACAGCGGAAATAAGTGGCCTCTTTTTTTTTTTTTTTTTTTTCCCCTCCACCAGCAAATGGGATTATAGGGATTTATTACTGTTAAATTCTGGTGAGCAAGGAAGAAAGAGAAATTGTTGTCTTCTACAGTTTCTCTTCCCTTCCTCTCTGAGAATTTCTGATTTTTTTCCCCCCCCCTATTCTTAAGAAAGGAAGTTCTGCTTGGTGAAAAAAAAATCCTAATGTGCATTGCAGAGAATTCAAGTCAAAATAAAGTTGATAATCTGGCTATAAATTCCCTAATATTAATATTACGATTGAGCAAATAAGAAGTTTTCCACAGCCTACACAAATCTGGATTAGACTGATGGTCCTTATTCATCATAGGATTATTCAAAAAATTACTGCTCATGCCAGGTGAACCATGACATTCCATTTCTGAATATCCCTGTATTGAAAGGAATCTCACCAATTTGAGAGCTGTTTGGAGATCACTTTATGGCCCTTTCAGTACCCTCGCAGTCTTCCTGTGCTCTGCCCTCTTTTTCAAAACACTATAACAATTCTGGATCACCTCGTTGCAAAGAAGTGAGCACACATTGACTATCCGACTCCACACACAAGGGCAATAAAGAAGGACAACACTGTGTTTGGTGGGTGGAGTGCAGCACCACCAGCTATTTAAGATGTGGACACAAATAGTTTCTCTGTAGAGGAGATACTTTCAAGAGGCAGATACTCAGTAGCAAGGAATATCAAGCAGCTGCTCTCTAGTGATGAAATACTATAGCTGCAGGGTGAATGAACAATAAAGTGCGGCACTGCACAGTACGCCACTAAAACTTCGTATCTCTCTCTCTCTCTTACACTGAAGTTAAAGGAGTTTCACCAGGTTTTCACTGATAACTGAACCTGTATCTTCCTCAACATATTCTGTTTTTACCTAGGTCTACAATAATTCATAATTCTTGTGTTTTGTAATGGGAGGAACTTATGACTAAAAGCATAACCTGTCTTAAAAGATTCACGAGAACTTTCCTTGGCTGATTTTCTTTGTGTTGTTTTAAACCATAGTTTAGTATAACACAGATTAGTAATTTATTTTTCTTTTATTATCAAGCAGCTTTCTGAAGAGCAAAACAGGATCACATATTTCCATTTGGGTTTTTAAAGAGCTCTTTCTAAAAGCTGAATCCAAAATAAATCAATTCTTATCCACAGGATAGAGATAGATGTAACTTAATTTTGCAGTCCTCAAATTCTGCATGTGTCTGCCAACTGCATGGTGGTCCCTAAAGCCTTTCTGTGGAGTCAGAAAAGTGACTTCTCTTGTCAAGAATATTTAACATTTGGAATTGTTTAAAAAGCCAAGAGTTCCTGTATCCTGTACAATGAATCCTGTAAGATCACTGCATCTCAAATCTGAGTCAAATATTGACAGCTGAGAGTGTATTTGCCAGGCTGGCCTCCACACTTATAAATTAAATTGGATGTATTATTTTTTTGCTCCTATACTAAATCAACAAATGACAGAGACACCTCAAGAAACTGAAGAACCTGAAGAACCTACCACTCTTGATTTTGTCCACATAAAAACAGAACAGAAGCCACAAAGGAGTCTGTCCCAGAGAGGCAGGCATCTTCTGGGACATGCCACCTTCTCCTGAAGAAGGTCAGGAAGGGCTGTTTGAGCAAGGAGAGTGCCAGGTCCATTGCACACCCCTTCCTGCATCTGCTATCACTTGACATGACCAAACAAATATGAATTTTTACTGGTTTTTTATGAGTCTGAGATCAATCATGAGCATCCAGGGCTTTCCTGACTTTGTCATCTGGTGTGTGAAGCAAATCTTCTTATGGAGTTGACCACAACAGTAATGGAAATGGGATGTTTGGACAGAAAAAAACAGAGGTGAGTAACTACAAGCCTCTCTTATTTGACACATTTCATCTGTTTGCAGGTTGTTTCTATGTGGCACATTTGTCAGCAGCTCAGGCCCTGTGTTTGCTTGCAATTTACCATCCTCATTTCTTGCTGCCTCTCTGGTTGCTGGCTGTTTCTCTAGTCAGTCACTTCTAAGAAAGCCCACAACGGAGCTCCTCAGGATAACTGCTTCTCCCACAAGTTCAAACCATTTCATCTGTCATTGCATCCATTACACAGGTGCAGTCAGAGAGACTCCATCCCACTGACACCACAAAGAAGCAAAAGCAATATTTCAGCTTGATATTTTTGTGCCTGTACTTATAACCTAATTCTCGATGTTTTTCAGGGGAACATCAATAAGAATTAATACGTCTGCTATGCTGAGCAATGTAATTAAATGCTCATGTTGAGAAGCTAACCCTTTGCTGCAAAATGCCATTTGGTACTTATCTTGGTTTCCAGATTTGTCATGCTCTCAACAACATGTATTATTATTTACATCAAAAGGTGAATCAATGACCTATAACTGAGCTTTCAAAAATCATGTAAATGAAAAGGGTAGGCTACCACATTTGGTTATTTCCAGGAGTGAGCTACCTAAGCAGCAATGAACAATAGCTATTAGATGAGGAACGACCAAGCAGAATTAATTTAAATTAGCTCGAGATACTTTAATAAACTGCTATAAATAAGCAATTTGTGCTATGTAATGTCAGCAGTGGAATGCATGAAGGGGTTTTGCATTAAGTACTTAAATAGTGACATTATTATTGCTACAGCCAGATGCTTACAAGGGCTAAACAACAACAACAACTCTTCTTGATTTCAATGCAGCTGTGGAGAGCCAGCTCCTGTAAACAACCATCTAGTAAGGGCTAAAACAAGTCTGGCTTGATCACGGAAGAATAACTGTAGCAAAGGCTGGGCTTTGCCATGGCTGAGAGGAAGGCTGGCCATCACCAGCCAGGTCATATAACAAAACTCCCGGCGCTGCAGGTTGCCGTGCTTTTGTGCACTTTGGAGAAGTGGAGAAGGGAGGAATTTGAACTGGAAGGTCTCAAAAGAAGCCTGCTGCAGGCAGGATACTTACTAACCATGAAATGAAAAGGAAAAAATTTGTCAATGTCACCAACCTTGAGACGGAAAGAAGCACCAACTTTACTGCTGTTTTTCTTGTTCTGTGTCGTGGTTTAACTCCCACCAGCAACTAAGCACCATGCAGCTGCTCACCCACTCCTCACAGCTGAGATACTAGTCCGTACAGGTGGGGAGAAGGATATATCCTGTGAATTGCTGGAACTCCCAGGACAGTTGCCTCCACCATTTTCTTTTTAGACCAAATTGAACCTTAAGCCCTAGCATTTCTTTCACATTTCTGCACACCTAGAATGGTCCTAAATATGTTGTGGCTTGTTCAGCAGGACTGTCTGGTCTTAATGGTCTAAGAATGAGGGAAATGATAGTTTTAAATGAGAAGATGAGGGTACTGGGTCAGTCTCCTAGTCTGGCTTTCCTTCACCTAGAAGGGGCTCCTTTGCTGTCAGAGAAATGAATCCAAGACAGTTATATCTATCTCCTATTTGATACTAATTATTATAATCTTGGTATCAGTGGCCTTTGATTCCTGCTATTCACATTCACACTTCAGAACAATGTGACACAAGTAAGTTCACTATTTGATTTCAGGTGTTGTTCTCTCATCATCTCCAGGGCACTTTATTCTTTGTCTCATCTATCTCATGACACTTTACTGAATTTGAAGAAAAGAATCTGATAAAGTGTTTAGTTAAGAAAGCTATGGGATTTTTTGGTTATAACTCCTTAGACATTTTCCATCATAAAACAGAAGGATTAAATCTGTCTTTGTAACATTTATGTTTCCCATGCACGTTTGAGAAATGGCAGACAGAGAGGATAACGTGATACTTGATCATTAGGGAATTAAGCTTGAGGCCATGAGAAACAGCCCTTAGGATTTCAGCATTAGTCAAGGAGTACAGTTAATGATATCAAATTAAAGTTCAAACTACAACATGGCTTTTCTCAAATGGCATTAAAACCACCTCCTGATTTGCAGTGCAATATGCAATAACTCCTGCTAAATTTCAACTCTCCTGTCTGAATTGCACAGCCAAATATAGCAATTCTGACAAAGATAATTAATGGTGAGGATAGGTAAATGGCTGACATAAAAAATAACTGGTGTCTGTGGCTGCAACTTTTGGCTATGGTATTCCTTTGGGCATGCAAGGTAAACTGATGAAAACATTAATTTACTTTGCCTTGTATTCTGTCCTATTTCCCATACACACTCTGAATTTCTGCCAGTTTCTTCAGATTTGTGCAAATAAGAATCAATCTCTTGAGGAATGGGGAAACTCTCTCATTTTTCATCCTGTTTCTTTTTTTATATTGTGTATAGTTATTTGCCTTATCATTATGGATTTTTTTCATTAATAGGATGAATTTGTAGTGAAACACTTAAACCAACTAGATAGCATTTTGCAAGCAACTTCTTGCAAGCAACTCCCTGCAGCTTTGCCAATGAACTTTGATGATAATTTGTAATGTGAGCTAGGATTGCAAATCATATATACATATATATTTCTGCTGCTAAGGAAGGAACCAAGACTTCTGCTAGCTGTGAAAAGAAATTGAACATATCAAACTCATTTCATGCATGACTGGCATCTGGAGGTGAAATGAGTTCAATGTACTTCTGAGTGATTTAAAGATTTAGAATTTTATTCTATAGACATTTGAAATATGGCATATATGGTTAAGAGAAAACATGTGAAATCATCATGTCTAAAATCATGATTCCAGATATTATATGGAATAATAACTTTAGATTTATCAGATCCAAAGAACTTGCAATTTTTCAGTTTCCTTTCTTCATTTTTTGTTTCCCTTTAACTCCTTCTCATCTCTGGAGACTATGTTGAGACACAAAGCTGAAGTACAAAGTGATTAGAAAGATTTGTATTATATTGATTTACCTTCTAGTACTTAAACCAAGGGTTCACACTGCCCCGTTTCAGCTGTTTACCCTTCACTCCATTACAAGGCATACAGGTAATTAGAACTGCTGAAAATCAGGTCGATTATTCTAGACTGAGTCCCTGCACTACACTCTATCAACTCAAAATGTTATCCATGTCAGCCCACATTCATACCAAGCTTTTTCTAAACATTTGTAAGGTTATCCTGGCTATTTACCATGTATGGACTTTGAGAAAATTGCTGTTGTGATTCCTGGCACAGATACTTGGCTGTCTCTTGCTTCTCAATCATTCCCAGCCCAGCAAGAAGGGAAGCCTTAGAAAAGACAAGCAGATGCTCAGGTTTTCTGTTTTCTATGCTATCTACTACCACTGTTCAGCAGCTACTTCTTCTAGAAACTTTTCTGTCTCAACTCTACACAAGTAACTCTTCCACTCACCTTCTAGACATCGCCAGACGGCACACTAAGGTGCTATTGCCTTGGGAAAGAATAAACAAATCAGACCAGATTCTTTAATACATGTACATCAATGGAAGTGTTTCCACACTTACTTTCTTTGCAATGTAAACATTTCCAGAACTCAAACGTTCATTGTAACTAAAATGAGGGAGTCAGAAGACCAAAGTGGTAGCTGACAGGTCTCTGTCCTTTCCACTATGTGCTTCTCACCGGCACAGGCTCTTGTTTCTCACCAAAGAGCTCAAAACAGCCAGCACACATCTTACACACATTAGACACACTAGCCATGCTGCTGAATGAGTACCTGGGAGGTGCTGAAATAGCACATTGTTGAGGAAAATAGAAGGGCAAACATAAACTAGAAAAAAGTGTGGAGGTGTTATGCCTCTGCATTAATACTTGTTCCCTTCTCCCTGTCTCTCTCTTTTTCTCTTTGTTTCTTTCTTTCTTTCAGGAAAGATACACTGGTCAACCTTCAAATCAGCCAGTGTGTGACACAAGCCATCCAGCTGTGTAGCAGATGGCTGAACTGTGCTTTGTCCTATATACATCTACGCAGAATTATTTATAAATATCAAACCTGATACAGTGAGTGACTCAGCCCAGTTTTGCAGTTGGTAGCTGGATTGTTCGAGGCTTTTACAAACTGTAAAATTGCCTTGCTTGACTCAAATAGACATCACAGTTCTTAAAGACAGGTCTTGGATTTAAAAGCCGTTGAAGCTGCTGTTTGTGTAGCAATGTGCAGTAAAACACAAGTGTTGTCTCCTTCAGCCACTTGAGGCTCTGATAGGATGATGCCCTATCTGCAGCAGTCGTGGGGGAAAGGGACAGAAACTTTTGGACTTGTAGCTGCTATATGACAGTGGGTAGAGGACTGAAGGAGAAGCAGCACTGCCATGTACAATGTTGAAAGCTCCTTCCACAGCCATTCCTACTTCATGTAGGAGACACAGGAGGAGGAGAGTGGACCTATACAAGAAAGGAAGTAAAAGCTGAGTGAACTGGATGGTGTGGGGCTGGACCTGCTTCTTCCCCACAGCTGGCATACGAGCTCTTCTCTGCCAGCCCTGTTCAGCTCCTTTCACTAACCATTGTGAGCAGAAATAGAGACAGGAAGATGACAATTCTCCAAGTTCCCCATGTCTGCCTGCTGCCTGGAGTCTCTGCCCTGTGGATTGCTGCCTGTCAGGGTAACAGATAAGTACAAAATACCTTTCGGGCCTACTCCAATGCTGTGTGATTTAGTGGAGCTAGGGACTTCCACTGTGTGACTTTCCCTCATCCTTACTGATGCGCTTGTCCTGGCTCAGTCTGTAGCCATTGTTGCTACCTTTATCTGTGCTATCAGTGAGCTATCTGAAACCCATCAGAAATGCAAATGACTCCAAACTCCTCCATTAGACTCCAGCTGGACTCAGCAGGAGCTCTGCTCTTCCTTCTGTACAGCATTAGTAGTTTCGTAGTTTTGGGTAAGAGAAATCATGGGGGGAAACTTGAGTGGGATCTGACCAACCTCGTAGAGTCTGATCCAGGATGCCCTTGGTGTCTCATGATGCTTCTTGGAGTGCATTACTTCAGCTTGCGGAGCACTGTAAGCTGAAGAACTACAAATCAAGCCACAGCTTTACTGGGAATGCAGATTTTACAATTATTTTAACATAAAAGAGTGGTGTTACTACCTGAACCTATGGTATTGAAAAAGGTGTTTCCCCAAGGGAAACAAAGATAATATGCAGTAAAAGGAAATCTGACCTTCACTATTGTCTATCTGCATACAGATACATGGCAGGCTGTATAGCTCTTTCACGGTTATATCTGCTATTTGCTGTAGTAATGTCTGAAAATTCCCTGCATCTGTAAATTTTGACAGGTCTACATCCTTTCTAGGAGAGATACCAACTGTGATGAGGTATACCACCTGCATGCTGTGTGAGTCAGGTTTAGTAACTTGCTGTTATTACTCTGTCCCATCCTACCAGTCCTTGAGAGAAGAAACTTCAGTAAAGAGAGAGGAGGGGACTGGTCCACTACTGGATCTGAGTCCCAGCAAAAGACCTGGTTGAGACCATGAGCTCTGGTTGGTTGCTAGCTCTAGACAGTCACAGAGCAGGAAGAGAGGATTTCATGCTGCCCTGAACTTTCACAGCCTTACAAGAAGTCATGGTGTACCACATACTTGAAAAAGAGGCTGCCTATCATGACCATTGTACTGGGTCTGGCTGAGCTGGAATTGGTTTTCCCCTATAGCAGCCCTCACAGTGCTGTGTTTTATGTTGGGAGCTGGCAGGGTGTTGATAGCACACTGGTGTTGTGGCTACTGCTGAGTAGTGCTTACACAGCACCAAGGCTCTTTCTGACATTTCCCCCCCACAGTGGGACGGGGTGGGCAAGATCTTGGGAGGGGACACAACCAGGACAGCTGACCCGAACTGACCAAAGGGATATTCCATACCATATGACGTCTGCTCAGTATAAAGCTGGGAGAAAGGAGGAAGGGGGTGGGGTCACCCTTGGTCCTCCGAGGCAACCACTACGCGTATCGGAGCCCTGCTTCCTGAGAAGGCCCGACATCGCCTGTTCATGGGAAGTAGAGAATAGATCTGTTTTCTTTTTTTTGGCTTCCGTGCGCAGACCTTTGCTTCGCTTTGCTTATATTAAAACTGCTTTTGTTTTACCCACAAGGGGTTTTTTTTTTCCTATCTTATTTTCTTTTCCCTTTTTGCCCCGTTGAGAAAAAAAGGGGAAAGGGGGGGAAGTGATAGAGCAACTTGGTGGGTACCTGGCATTTAGCCAAGGTCAAACCACCACAACCATTTATGCCTATTTTTCTGCTCATGGCTCTGGAAAAAGTAAATTTCTGTGAGCCTATCTGTAAAGCTGCATATCTTGTGACTGAAGCATGCAGACTAGAAACTGAAGTGTTCAGAGTAGAGATGAGTCAATACAGTGACCTTTTAGTGCTCTGGGTCATCCTTGGGAAGGGAACACTGTGCCTCTGTGTAGACTATAGATATATTCCTGTATCTTCACTGCTAAACATCCTCTGTGTAGAAACCTCAGCTCAGAAAGTGAAACAGTATTTCATCTTCTTTTAGGAATGTTGTACCCATAAAAGCTTGTGAGAGAGCAGTTTTGCTTCTGATCTACTGCTTGTCTAACTGAAGGCTTGGAACTAGCATCACTTGTCATCCCAAACAGCACTCTGCACTTTTTTTTTAAAGTTTGATAGTACCAACTGAGAAATGATAGCAAAAGGCAGTAGACAAACCAGGCTAGTCTGGCCGTGCAGTTTGTCATAGAGACACATCGATTCATCGGGTCCGTCTTTACAAGCTACATATATTATTTTTTTAGAATGACTTGGGGATTTGCAAATTCTGTTGCTGGTTGTACTAGATACATGACTAAAAGGATAATGTATTTACAATGTTGGGATTGTTTAGCATATTCAAAGCTGAATTTTGGTTGTGGTGAAAATTGGCATATTAAATGGAGCTGATTAGTACACTACCCTCGGGAATCAACAGTCTTAGCCTGCAAGCTGTTTAGGACTGGCAGCTGACCTAATTTTGATTTCTGAAATCAATAACCAAGACTTAGTGGGAACAGGAGTAATTGCTAGGTCTAGTTTAAAAAAAAAAAGAAGAAAGGTAGCTATATAGTTCTATGGTGACATTTTCAGAAACAACAAGGCTAAGGTACAAAATTGGAGGTAACCAAACTCACTAGTCACTTTAAAACCTTTGTGCCAGTAGAAACAGTTATAATGGTCACTGCTGTACACATCTCTAGAACGTGACTTTCACATTAGCCGAGATGAATGAATTATTCTTCAGGCAAAGCAGCATCTAGAATGACAACTACGTTGCTATGATAGTGGCCACTTCTATTACCAGAGCTGACTGTACATCTTTCTCTGTTTCTCTTGTTAATTGTCTGTTCCTCTTTTGAAGTCCTCAAGTACTTTTCAGCTTGGATCAGCTCTTCTGATCTTGTTCTACCTTTGCAGCAGCTGAGTGAGTAACTTCAATTAAAAAAACCAACTTTGAATAGTGATTATGTTCTTCTTAAAAAATGATTGAGAACAGTTGATTCCTTTTCTTGACCGTTATTCATGCTTCAGTGTCTTATGAATGACTTTTAGTCACATCCTCTGTTGGTTCCAGTATTTTATCACCCCAGTTCTAACCCATGTCAGCTGTCTTGTACAGGTATGTACCTTGTGCTACAATTTTCTGCCTCTCACTCTTGTATTCATCATTAGAAACCTCCACTCAAGAATTCTTGGGAGTAATTCATCTTTATTTAGACATTAATTTGACAGGTATCTATTTTTAAACTTATATTTATATGTTGATATGTATATATGTTTAACATATATATAACCCGTATATAACTAGGTTAAGAAATATTTTATTTAAAATGAAGACCCATGTGAGTCATAAAAATGCAAGACTTAAACTCAAGGTCTTCTGTCAGCTTCCTGGTATCTTTTCACTGTCTTGCAGGTATGGTTGCAGTGCAGATGATATTACTCTGCTGAATGATCACCTCTCTCTAATATTTAAATTAAGGGCATTTTTCAGAATAAAATGTTAATCTCTCTTCCCTCATCTGCTTTTCCTACAGCAATTTCCCGGCAATTGGACATTTTCAAATATAAATGAACTCCATTATAAACTAATCGAGCTGTTCTAACTGCAGACAGGATAACAGAGAATAAAAGGAAAGACCATAATGTCTGGTATATCATCTTGAATACCTGGGAGGTTCTTGGACCACTATAAAGGATGATTTTCTTAAGAATGTGGATAGTAAACATAACTTGAGATGCTGGAAAAAGCAGCTACAAAGTTGCCCATTGCAGGCTAAGCATTGTTTCAAAACAAACACACAGGTTTGTACGGAAACTCATGATTACAGAGTACAAAGCTTCTCCTGTAGTACAAAGTAAAAACCTAAAACCACAATTCTCTTCCAAACTGAAGTGGGCTCATGGGGCAAGAGGCAGTGATTTCTATTTCAGATAAAATGGTAGAAAGAATCTGAATTTCATTTTCAGGATCATCCATATTGTCACTAGATGGCACATTGGTCTAAAGTTTCAGAACCATCACTGTTGTGTTGATCACATTTACAACAACTGCATGGATAAACAGCAAGTTATAGATAGGAAACAGTAATTATGTATGTAAGTGCTCTGTGTGTGTGTGTGTGTGTGTGTACATATACCAGTATGGTATATAGGAATACAGGTCTGTGGATGCTTTTTCTGAGGCTTACTCTGTGTATAACACAGTTATATTAGATACAGACACTTTACATACTGGTATCCAAGAGAGGGATGGGGAGAGGGGAAAAATCAAGATGTCTGTCCAACTACCATCTGTATGTACTGGTCAGTTTTGTACTTGAAGCAGGTGAAGGTCAGGACAGACTGTACACATCAGTGCCTCCTTGAAGCAGCTTTTGTTATTTAGGACCTCATATTTAAAAGAACATGCAAAGGATCTTAGGAACTCTACTTGTAAATGACTAAAATAAGTGGTCTGTGGAGGACAGATAACAAGGATTTTTATATTAGTTTGCAGATAAAGAGGTGTAGGCTCCCTCCAGCATCTCAATAAGGTGCTTTCAGATGTTATTTTAGATGTCTGTTCCTGAAATTTGAAAAAGGGCAATGAATCAGAGCCCAGCACACTGTATTGTGTGTTGTCTTTATTTTAAGCCACAAATAAGTGCCTCATAATGTTAACTACTGCCGTTTCCCCCTCTCCCCCATCTCATTCTTTATGAAGAAACCATTTGCCAACCTTAAGAAGCCCACTGCAGCTTAGTGGAATGGGTAACTTGAACATGAATTTCTGCAATGCACTGTGATTAGCAGAACATTTCAGGGATTTGTTTTCCCATTTGTGGGAAGCACCTTCTTTTACAACAATTTCCAGTGCAGTCATCTTCTCTTCCAACATTTTTATGCCTTCTTGAGGAAGATACATGCAAAGATTACCTTGAATGTTGTCTTTAGCTCATGGTTATCTTTCTCTTTAACCTGTTTTCTGCTGTGGTTTACCCCATGAGACTAGTATTTGTATACTGAGAAAATGCTTGGGTTTGGGATTTGGGACTGCTGGGAGCTTTCATTATCAGAAGTAATTTCAAGTTCTGGATTCTCAAAAGAAGGCAGAGGGCTAATAAATAGTAAAAACACAGGACTGAGGTCTCTTTGTGGAGAAGGTGCTGCATTACTTTTATTAATTGCATAAGCATTCAATTTACCCTAACTCTTCTCAACTCACTGGAAAAAGCCAGGCAGGTTTGGAA
This sequence comes from Strix uralensis, assembly GCF_047716275.1. Taxonomy (NCBI): domain Eukaryota; kingdom Metazoa; phylum Chordata; class Aves; order Strigiformes; family Strigidae; genus Strix; species Strix uralensis. The sequence continues at coordinate 88,410,415 of NC_133974.1, read as the reverse complement.
GCTTACTAAAGGATAGTAATAATTTTCTGTCTTGGTAAGGCTGTTCTGTAATGAAGCAGGAAATCCATGGGAAAATCAGCACATCAGGTTCATTTTGAATTCTACTGTGCAGTAAAACTGAGCCTGAACTTAGATGAATTGAGTGGCTTTCTATTCCCCCCCATTATTTTTTTCCTTTATGTATTATGCATTGTTATGCATTGTGATGGTTTAGCGCCGGGGTCTGAGACCACGCGGCCGCTGCCCCTCCCCCACAAAGGGAGTGAAATACAAAGCCCCGAGACTGAAATAAGGAAAGGTTTAATACAACAGAGCAACAGCAACACAACAAACAGCAACAATAAGAATAACAGTGATAACAATGAACAGAGCAAAGTATATCTACCAATAAAGCAGTGAGAGGACCAGATGTATAAAACCACGCGCCCCGCGCTCCCGCGCCAGGATGTGACGTGCCAGGATGTGACATCAGCATGGTATCTGAATAACCCGGCTAGAGCTCCCCCCCCACTGCTGGGGAAACTTAACCCTATCCTGGTTAAACCAGGACATGCATTTAGCATTTTTGTCCTGAGATGTGGGACTGGCCATTTATAATAGCATATATTAAATGAAAATTCAGATTCTGTTAAAATCCATGGAAATGGCTATTAATTCAACAACTGTTTTTTTTCTTTCACATTACAGAAATTTTACAGTTGTTGCAGTTTGAAAATTAGTGGTGCATCTTTGCAATTGGATTAATTCTTGGTTTAGGGTTCAATCCCAATTCTGAAATAAGATTAGATTTTACCAAGTCTGGGAATGTCTTGAATTTTTAACTTCAGGGATGAGCTAACAGTTCTGCTGTGGCCTTGGGTAGGAATTAAAGGACTGTCCCAGTTCATGAAGCAGAGAAAAGCCGTAGGGACCACCACCATTGGTAGTATCTTTTTAGCAGAGATTTTTTAAAATGGGCAGTATCTTGCTGAGGTGATTCTCTCAGTTGATGCACTCAGGAGAAAAGTCAAAAAAGATATATGTGACCACATGGTGCAGGCTGGGGTAAACAGAAGGATGTGTCAATATTCCTTTTTGGATTAAAGGAACAGAAACTAAACATGAGTCTTGCTTGTCATCTGTACCTGAGCATGGGAAGGGGTTAAGATTTGTTGGTTTGTGTTTTACAGGCTGCTTCTACATGGGATGAAAAACTTGTATGTGTTGGATAAGTGAGACCTCTTGTTCTGTTTGGTGGAACAAAACTATCAGCTAGAAAGAAGAGGAAAGTCATTCATGAATAAGTGACTAGGAACCCTGACAACATGGAGATAATCTGTCTTTTTAGGGCTCTTCATCCTTTTTCTTTTATAGTCCTCAAACTCTCACTGAAGTCAGTGGAAGAGTTGGACAAGGAATCTAGGATCAGGTCTTAGATCTCTTCTAAAAGACATTCATCTGATCCCTTTTCAGGAATCTGAGAAATGGCACGCTTACAGTTATTCTCTGATTACTTGTAGATGATAGGTATTTTTAGTCCGGTGCACACATAATCAAAATGTACACCTTCACAAAGAAAAATCAGAAAAGATAAAGAGAACATCCAGGCCGATGAGCAGCATAGTGAAGAAAAGACTCAGTACCAGTACAGAAACTAGTATGGCTGAATACACACTAAAGGTTAAGGGACTTTTTTTTGTTTTGTAACTTCTACAGGCAAGTTAAAATATTGGAAACTTAAACCTTTCTCATAGATGATAAATAATGTCAGCCCAAATCCTTTCCAAAACTATTATTTGGGAATTAGCTATCAAATATATCAATAGTTTCACTCCAGTACCTTTCATTACTGCAAAGTTAATGGAAAAATTATTGATTGGTAGTTGAAGCCATAAAAATTAACTTTGCACAGTAGTAGCATACAGAGTTTTACTAGTTGTGAGGAAGCACTTCACTGGTATAGAAATTCCTGTTTTAGGTAACACAGCCACAGAAATATCTTTCACACTGTGTCAACGTAGGCTTTGTTGACAACATGCCTTATTTAATTTGCAGCCCATAGAATGATGTTACCTGTATGGACCACACCTATTTTATTATGAGGAAAATGTTTGTCATGTCTGTGCTTGTGGAAATAATTCTGAAACTTTAACCCAAATACTCCCAAGAAGGTTCAAATAGAGGGCAAAAGGTTGCTTATTCTGAATGCCAAACTTACTCCGTGTAACACCTTTTCTCATACTCTTCAGTATGAATAACACAAGCACTGTGTGGCTTAGACAGTAGCTTGTAACAACATGCTGCTGGAATTCATTTCTAGTCAGTAGCCCAGCTTAGTAGCTTTCCTGTCATGTGAGCCTACATGTGTGTGATTTGTTATTCATTCCTTGGTGGTGGCATTCATATAAATTTGAAGCTCTGGAAACAAACTTACATCTCAGATTTTTAAAGATGATTTTCTAAAATCGCAGTATCAGTCATACTACCCAAAGTATTGGCAGCTTTCCTTCTGTACCTAAGAAAATGACCTTCTCATGGTTTTTGCCCGCAAAAATGAACTTAAATATATTAGTTGAGGTTTAGAGAAGGAAGTAAGTGAAATAGTGTCAAATGCAGGATTTCAGAAATCTTGGATGTTCCTCAGTTGTGTCAGCTTCTTTCTGCCTAGCCTGCTACTTGGGGAAACTATAACAGTGCAATCATGTGAAATTTACTTTACTCCTCCCTGTTTTCTTAGAAAAAAACATGGCAGTGTTCTGTATCAACACACTTATCCCATTTAAACTGTCACATAAACAGGGTTTGTATCCTAGGTTTCTTTCTGTCTTTCAGGAATGCCCATTTTCTCAACTGCCATGCACAGAAAAAAGAAAACACCTCAGCACAGGTTCACCAGCAGGCCAGATACTTGTCAGCGTAAGATAAAAGTCCTCGTAAGTGAAGCCCAGTTCCAGTTTAACAATGTAGCATACTTACCAGTCAATCCTCTTTTGAGCAAAACATCTACTTCATAATATGACATGGATTATGTGACATTTTAGGTGACAGTTGATTTAGAAACACAGCTGCTCAGCCAAATTATATCTGCTGATGTTTGACTACAACATTAATTTTATCTTTGCTTTGAGCTGTTTATTACCAGTTGGTCATTAATCACAGATAATGACTGATACCATGAAGGTTAATGCTTGAAAGCATTCTTCTAAAATTGAAAAATATTTCTGTGTTCAAGCGTATTCCACTGCCATGCGAGATAGAAGCAAACAAATGTTGCACTCCTGCTATAAGGGTACTGCTGATATATATCTAATTAACATACTCCAGATGTCAGCACTATTAGAATCTGTCAGTCATCTGCATAACTGGTAATTTGTTATAATGAGCAAAATACCTGGTTTTCAGATAGCAATATTTAAAAAAAACCCAAAACAGTTACATTTTTGTCCCAGAACATAATGAATACCAGCAGAAGAATCGTACTGTCAGTAAGATACATTCCACCAGGGACAGTTAGTGTTATTATATCTATTTATGTCAAGAAATACCTGATTTGTGTTTCAACACTACAAAGCCTGGCATTAACTCTCCCCTTGCTACCCCAAATCTTCCAAACACTCATTTATTAACAAATATCACTGCCCATACAATATTCATGCTTCATAGCAGCAATAATTTATTACTCCTCACGGAGTAAATGCAGTTAAACCATCAGCTGAAGGCCTTCTTGCCCCCAGTGACTACCTTAATGTAAGCTTTATTAAGATGTCTTGGTATAACGTGCAGTGCTATTTGGTGATATCATGGCTATGTTTCAAGCTCTTAACAAGGCAATTCACATCAGAAGAATCAGGTGGAGCAATTATCCTGCTGCCTCATGCAGCACCTCTTTATAGACTGTCATGGTGTAGCCCATGTGTGGACTCTGCACACACTGGGATGCAGCAGTGCTTCATCTTCTTTCTAATGACAATACTACAACCTCCAGAGCTTCTGGAAGAATCTAGCTGATTATCTCTCAGCTATGAGAATATAAAAATACAATGAAAAACAGCTTTAAGATTTGTTCTCATGCCATAGACTTGAAAAACAAAATTAAACTAGCACAGTATGTCAAAACTCATCACACACTCAACAAGGGGTAAACAAGGAACTTCAAAGATAAGCAAGCAGAATATCTTTAAATAGCTGAAAGGTGGATGAAGTAAACAGCTGCTGATTAAATAACTAGGTCATTAATAAAAGAAGGTTCTTCAATTAGTTATCCCCTTTCTGTCTGTGGGATATTAAAACAATTGCAATGCCACGCTAAATATGGAGGCAGTGCAACTGGGGATCAACTCTGATTTGAGGCCCTCTCAGCAGTCTGAGAGACAGCACAATACCTGTACAGATTCTGCTCTTGCTCACAACAGTTTTATAGTGGTGTAACTATTGAAGGTTTACCTTGCTTTGGCTCTGAACCATCAAGTTACTCTCACAAATACAAATTATGGGTCTCCTTCACTCCAAAGTACCTTGCTCCAGTGAGCCTCTTCCTGTATATAATTGACTACTGACAGCAGACTGGGATGTAGGATGGAGAGATGCCCTTATCTTTACCAAAGTGAACTTGATTCCAATTGTACTTCACAGAACTGTAGATAAAACAACGTTCACCAAATCAGAAGGGAATTCAAATTATTTACCACAGAGTAATAAATATTTACAATATCATACAGGTTACATTCTACTTAAAATATATTTAATCTTTCACAGGATGCATCTCTTCATCCCCATCAAACTAAGATGGCTGAAGACCTGGGAACTGCTATAGTTACTTCTCTACAGAATTTATCTGTAAGATTTTATGAGGTTATTTTCCTCCTCAAAGTTCTCACAGCCTGGATTCCACTTAAAGCATGCCAATAATGTAGCAATGATGTTTCAGGCTCCATCCTGAGGCTTTTTCTCAAGCCTCAAGTACATGACAGTCTCTTACTTCTGGACTCTACCTGTTCAGCTTGCAATAAGATTGTCAGGAAGATGCAAATGACAGCCTCGAGTACAGATGACCCCAGGCCCTGTTATCCCTACAGCTCCTTGATTCTGTGTCTTCTGACCATTCTGTCCATTTACCTACTGGAAGATGGATGGCATTTTAGAAAGCCTTATTCAGCATTAAAGCCCTCATTTTTCCTACACAGCACCAGCAGAGACCTGCTGATTCCTGATGGCCAGTCAACACATGTTATAGGAAGCTAAGGATGTGTTCCTATGCACATAATTACACAGAGAGGGATACTTACATTTTGGTGAGCAGATGAAGAGAATAGGCCAAGCACCATAATTCTGGCTTTAGTAACAGAACGATTAATCTTTATAATGCAGTCTCACTAAGCTGGGCATTCATAGCTTTGGGTAGCAGTGCCAAATGAACAATCATGAAAGACGAAAGACACTAACCAGCAGCCCAACAAAGCCTCCTATTTGTGCAATCTGAAGATGTGATCAAGTGCTCCCAGCATCTGATCTGGGGCAACAACTCCCAACTGGCCTATGATGCATTAAGGTTGCTACATTTATGAAGCAGTACTACATTCAGTTCTTGGATTGTGCTTTTTCCAGTTTCTTTTTATGTGGGGAGGGATCACCTTGGGGTGGGCGATGTTGAAAATCCAGTGTTGGGAAAGAGATGCTGAATAATTAAGCCAAACACACCTGGCAAAACACAAAATTACCCTTTCTACTGAACTCAGTACTGATCTACCAGGAAATCCTTCTATCTTCCTACCAAAGATGCCTTCCCATCCATTTTTGAATTACAAATTGAACATCATTTAGTGATTGAAGTACTTCTACTTGTTGCAAGTATTTTTCAAAGTTACCATGTTCAAGCACACATTCTCAGTGCTTTAAATGCACAAAAGAGGAAGCCACTGATCTGCAAAAAGGTTTTATTAAAATGTACAGACACACACACAAAAGCTCAAGCAATTTTTACATGAACCAATTAAATGGCACCCCATGTCCCTAATGAGCAAGCACAGAGACACAATTAACTGATATTTTATTTGCTAAATGAATCGACCTTTACCAACACAATCTATAAAATTAATTTGGCATACTGTAACCCTTGCAGATTGGCAGTCCATTCACACTTGAATCTAAAAAAAATAAGCACAACAGGCATTTCAATACCATGTAACATATAATTAAAACATGTCCCAAGGTATTTTGCAAGCCATAAAACAGTACAAAGCATTAGCAATTGATTACTCATTATAACCAGCACATATGGCATAGATGTTAACTTGTACAGCATCTTAATTTTCCTTGACCCTAGCTCCATACTGCTTGGGAGAGGGCACTTGTGTGAACTGGTGAAAGAGTCTTTCAACAACAGCGAATTTTGGCATGCATAATGCTTCTCTTTAGTTTTTTGTATCCTGGTGTGAACTTGCAGTTCTGTGCAATGTTTGTAATATTTGCATTTTGTGCTTCTGAATCAAGTGCCACTTTACCTTCAGCCTCTCAGACAGGTGTTCCAGCACCAAATGCTGAAAGCATATTTGAATTTCTTTGCAGTAACATGGTTTGTACACAGGGTTTTGCCATCAGCTGGGAAAGAAAAGACAGAAAGTCCCAAATCAAAGGTGGTCAAAAGCATCCTCATGATTGCTTCATCATTGACAAAGTCAAAGAAAATGAATGCTGGATATTCTAAGAAACCTCTGCTGCAACTTGCCATTGCTTTGCAGTGATGTTCATATGGTTTCCCAAATCCATGACACAGTATTCCTCTTGGTTAACATGCCTCTTGGCTTTTGCCTGAGCGCAAACTATATGCATCTGAGTTCTTATGCTACAGTTGGAAATCTACTTTATCTGGAAAACATACTTAATTTCAGGTACATTCTTAAAATAAGAGTTGCCAGTTGGCAACAGCAATATAACCTTTCATCACCAGCAGCAAAACAGGTGCTTGCCAATGGTTGGTTAGCCATGCAACTGTAGCAGTCTGGGGAAGCTGTATCTTAGAAAGCAACAGAAGCCCACATCCATAAGACCATGTCCTTCTTTATTTGTGTGCTGTGGTGCAAAAGGTCTTTTTCAGACCCTGTGGCTTTGCCTATGTTGTGAAATAGAACTGGGTTAAGACATGAGATTGAGTAAGGTATCATTAATCCTTCACAGTGCATAGCTCCTGACACCATTTTGGTCTGTGCCAACTAGCAGCCTCTGAGATGACGCCAAGGAAGAGTCCAGGGGAAAGCATGTGCCAGAGACCATTTCCAGTACATTGTGTCAACAATGCTGCCCTAGGCTTACTCTCTTCAGCCCTTCACTATCCTTCAGCACTGTCCAGCAAGCTTTGTACACTCAGATGGTCCTGCCTGTCCTTGTGTTACACTTAGAGAAGCAAGAAGAGACACATTTTGTCTCATCCTACAAAAACACCTCTCTGAGGTACGGCGGCATAGCCTCTGAGAAGGGAAAATCAAACTCCATGTAGAATCCAGAGGAGAATGTGTGTCAGGTGCTAGTCAGTGGGGATGCAGCCCATGCCACTTGGCTTCAAGGCCAGTGAAGAATTCACTGGCTTTGTTTTATTTAAGAGTATAGAAGATAGCCTGCACATCTACTTTCTTGGAAGGAGGAGCTACTCTTAGCCAAGCTGTGTCTGCAAATGAGCATGATTACACTATGCTGCAGTTCTGCAGTGAACAGACAGATTGATAGGACAAGGAGCAGTACTTATTATATTTTCCAGCTCTCATTTGCAAAGTACTTGCAAATGGACCTCTGTGTCCATTTTGTTTCTATTCTGTAATATTAAAGAATACTCTTTTATCTGTCTGAATGATTGCTCCCACAACTTAAATTTTAAGACTGTGCTTAAGCAGAGTATCACCAAAAGACATCTGGTTCTGGCCAGGGAAATATCCTCAGTGTATTAAGCCAAACAAGCTTCAAAAAATTGATGTTGGACTGAAATAACTTCTGCCCTAGGGGTTGTTCAGGAAAGAATACACACACACATTTCTTGACAAGCATTGTACTGGGTTTGGCTGGGAGGGAGATAATTTTCTTCACAGCAGCCCATTTGGTGCTGTGTTTTAGATGGTTGACCAAATCAGTGTTCTAACTATTGCTGAACAGTGTTTACACAGTGCCGAGGCCTTCTCTGTTTCTCACTCTGCCATCCCAGTGAGCAGGCTGGGGGTGAAAAAGAGGTTGGGAAGGGACAGAGCCCCAGGACAGCTGACCCCAACTGACCAAAGGGATGCTCCTGACCATAAAAGATCATGCTCAGCAGCAAAACGGGGGAGTTTTTCCAAAGTAGCTGCTTCTTGCTGACTCTGGGCGTTGGTCCGCTGCTGGCGAGTGATTGCTTTTGTATCACTTGTTTTTTTTCTTCTCCCCCCCCCACTCCACCCTTCACTTATTAAACTGTCTTTATGTTGACCTACAAGGTTTTTTCCTCACTTTTGCCCTTCTGATTTCCCCCCTCACCGCACTGGGGGAAGTCAGCAAGTGACTGGGTGGGGGTTTACCTGCCAGCAGGGGTCAATCCAGCACAGACATCATTCTCTGTCTGCCTGTATATCTATCCATGTCTTAGAAATCCTTTAGTTTTGAATCCTAACACCATTCAGAGAATACCCACAAGCACAGAATGGAAATAGGTGCACATGGCTTGGGTACATTTGATAAAAGCGTGAGGATGAAAGCACAGCGATTTGCCTCCTTCGAGTTTACAGACCGCACGCCTGAGTATGCAGATACTTGTCCCTAAAGCTTGCTGTTCTGTTTTGTGTCTGAGTTTAGGAATACCAACCTGAAAAAAGAAAATCTCGTCACTATTAGTGAAAAGAATGCAAGCATAACAAGGTCATTTAGAGGGAGCCATAGTAAACTTTTCACTTATAGTCTGGAAGAACTGTAAGCCCTACAGAGACCAGTCAACAATCTCTGCAGAGTCTTACCGAGCATCATAGCTGCAACAATGCTGGTGAATGGAATTTTTATAAGATATCCTGTGGCTGTTTTCCAGTTGGAAAGGCATTACTCTTTGAAAAATTACCCATATCTCAGTGAAGGACAGCCAGAGATATTCTATACTTACCGATATTGTCTTGTGGAATTGAAAATGATGAATTGCTCAAATTTAGTTCCATTCATTCTTAACTGTACTTAATAGTGCTTTTAATTGAAGAGAATTGTTATAAAAACTACGTAAATTCAAGATAGAAAAAAATCTTTAGAGACTAAGAAAATTATTTATTAAAGACAATTCTGGGCATAGTGCCAAAAGCTATTAAAGTAATCAATATCACTTGGGGGAAAGTAACCGGGGATATAATTTTGTCATCCATACAAATTTTGGGAAGGCTGCCATCTTGATGACAGTAGAAACCATGAAATTATGTAAGTACTAGAACTCTCCAGGTCTCCAGTCTGAAGTCAGAGAAGTTATTCTGACTTACACTTCAAACATTATATTAGGATTTGACCTAATTTTATAGGAATTATATGCAGAGAAAATATTTGATTTTCAGAGATACCAAATACTTAAGACTGTAGAGTTAAATCATCTTCCCTAGACTGAAGGACTCTTGTTCACTGTACAGCCAACCAAGATTTAAAAAAGGGCCTGTAGCTCCACATGGGAAGCATTAAATATCACCAAACCAAAACAAGATTTCCAAATGCAAACTATTCAACTTCCTTCTATTTCTTGTTTGTTTTTTCAAAACCATATAGCTTGTAGAGAGGCTAAAATAAAAGAAATCATTCTAAAGCAGTGACTTAATATGAGTAAAATAATTCAGCACTTCATCCCCAGGTTTCAGAGAAAAGTGATTAATACTGAGTTTCCAAGCTAACGACTTTTCTAATGACAATAATATTTCCCAGTGACTGAATATGCCATGAATGAATATCTTCCTTTACATGGCTCTGTACAAACAGCTAAGAACATGAAGAAAAATTGAGAATGACAACATGTAATTGTGTACTGGTCCACACAAAGCACTATGAACATACTAAGCCAAACTAAACAAAACCAGACTTTGATGCAGCTTTTATTTTCACCACAGATCATATTCACAGGGAGGGCTTTGAAGGAAGGTAACCAGGTGATTTCGCCTATTGTCCAGGCACAGTGTGGGCCGGCTGCTCCCTGGCATGTCCCAGGGAACCAGGAGCCGCAGGGCTGGTGGCGCCTGTCGCATTGCCCCAGCCAGAGAGGGGGGCAGGCTGGGGGGCTGGCAGGGGCAGCCCCAGCCCTAGGCAATGACACCTCCCTGGGGATGGACTGAGGCCAGGATGGGCCATCAGCCCACGGTGGAGGCCAGGAGAAGATCTGGTGAAGGCAACCAGGGTCAGACACAGCTTCAGGATGGTGACAGGGTCAGGCTGAGGCCAGGCCAGGAAATCAGTCCACGGGTCAGAGTCCAGATCACCGGGATTCATGGCAGGCCACACATATGGCTGTGATGCAGCAGGAGCAGTAAGTAGCTCAGGTGATATATTAGTAGAGTCTCAGCTTCAAATCAAGTGAAGGGGCCTTGGGTCTGTCTGAGGCCTCCCCAAAGTGCTGCCTGAGAGCCTCCCTCCAAGGGCACCAGAGGAAGGGGCTGCCCTCAGCGGCACTAGCTCTAAATTGGCCCTTAGCCCTGGGAGCCAAACATCCCAGAGGGGAGATATTCTCAGAGCTCTGACATCTATGTCTGAAGACCTCTTTACACACATAACATTGGGGCACGGTAGAAAGTTTTCAGCTGCTTGTATGAAAATTCAACAGATGGACTGGCATTACTGGCAGAGGTCTATGTTTCAGTGGTGGAAATGAGCAGCATGGAGATTCATCCTTCTGCTACTCAAAAGGGAAATCGAGTTCTTTAGTCTGGTGAAGGAGAAGGAATCAGCAAGGAGACAAGGAACGGAGCTTCCCTCAGCATTTTGGATGCACAAGAGCGGAGTAAAATATGTTTGTGAAAGCCATAAAAGAGGAGGCAAAACAGAAGATGAAGAGACCTGGGTCGGTGGTGCAGAGTGAAAAGACTTAGAGATATTATGAAACAAGACCTAGTAAAGCTTTAGGTGGGACCCAAGTGAAAAGTCTGAGGAAGCGCCCAGTCATTGCTAATTGCAGAGAAGCTGCTGAACCAAATGACAGTGACAAGGTTGGTGGTGTTTTTCATTTCTGCTGCAGAAAAGTTCATAAGCCATTACAAAACATTGACTGGGTGCATACTTTTTAAACAATGACTGCAAATGATCATATTATTAGAAGAATTTAATACCACTTAATTGCAGGATGGCATTTTTCTGCTGTATGTATATGCAAAGACAACTTAGTTTCAGACATCACTGGTTTAATTTCAAAGAATGCAACAGAATAGTCTGAGATCAATGGCTGTCATCCTATGGAAAGTGATAAACACATTTCCCTTCCAAAAGACTGTTTCTAAACAATGTTTTAATAACTCTATGGAAAATAGATGCAACTCATGGCTAGTCTGAAAATGAAATTGACTTCTACATGAGGGACTGACATTAATTTGTTGGTGTTTACAAACTTAGAATTTGTCTCTGATATACTGCAGTGCTAGGAAGAAATCAGATGCATTAACAGCTTGAGATACGCGCAAATGACATTTCTCTTTATGATATGGCAGCAAAGAAATGTATTTTAAATAAGTATCCATACTAATTCATTCTCTAAAGTAGCTTGATTTTACCAATAAAGCTACAAAAATTTACATAAGCCTACATTCTCATTTATATCTATGGTAGGCAAGTTTTTAAAAGTGCTAGTCAATCAGAACATTACCATCTACTTCACTTTGCATTGGGGTAGGTAAGTACAACTGATTTAAGATCATAGAATCATAGAATTATTTAGGTTGGAAAAGATGTTTAAGATCATCAAGTCCAACCGTTAACCTAGCACTGCCAAGTCCACCACTAAACCATGTCCCTAAGCACCAAGTCTGTACATCTTTTAAATACCTCCAGGGGTGGTGACTCAACCGCTTCCCCGAGGGTGAATTAAGTTTGTGCGTTTATCACAAGCCTGTCAGTCAGAACCAGCAACATATGACTAATGCTGAAGCAAGCAAATGAGCTGACAAAATGGCAAGAATTTGGAGGAACTGTCGCAACAGTGTCTGGTTCTGTTAAAAAACATTAGTCGAGGGAGGCTGCAGTTTGGATTTAGAGCTTTTTGTTTAGTGACCATGGGTTCAAACCTTTGGATTATGTCTTTTGTGGGGTTATAGTTTCAGAATATTTTGACTAAATCATTTACTTTTAAAGATTGTACTTGGCTTCATTAAGTGATGACATTTACATTGAGTTTTTCAGAAGCGGTGTTACCTTTTAACTTTCTCTCTGACTTCATTCAGACATATAGCCAACGTCTGTATCAGGAATCTGATTCTTACTGAGCCTCTTGATATCAAGTGGATTTAGCTGCACAGCTATAAATCAAAGTGATAGTTTTTTCCTTTGTCTTTTCTTATCATATACAGGTTTGGGCTAATCGTTTAATCTCAGTGGTTGTTTCTTTTGGTAACTTCAAAGGTATACTGCTGGATTACAATAGTATTGTTAGTGGGGTCGTTCACTGCTTTCTGCACAGAAGAACTCGTTACTGTTTGCTTGTGTCATATACAGTTTGAATGCCTGATGCTTCAAGGAACATTATAAAGACATAAACTAGAATGGTTCTGCCGCAATAGCATACCTTATTACCTGTATCTCCTTCCACATTTGTTATTAGCAAAGAAATTTACTGTCTACATGATCATCTTATTAGCATTCAGCAACTCCTCATGGATATTTCCTGTGTGAAGTCATGACCTGAGCATTGCTACAACGATCAAAAACGAAACACAGAAAAATAGAGATAACAGCCGTTTGAGACAAATTCATGAGAGGTTGGTGAAGTTCAAAGTTATGAACAATTTAGAGAGGCTAAATGTCAGGACTTCCATTGTATAATTAGTAATATTTTCATTCTGAAAGGAAAAAAGTTATAATTCAAAGCATATAGTTTCAAATATGTGCATTGAATTATTAAGATGAGCCAAAGGGGCTCTCTGAGGTAACTGAAAAAGCTATCTGCATATATTATGTTGCTTCTGCACAAAGTTCTTTTACTGTATGAGTCATCAGCCACTGGGAGGTCTTAAGAAGATCTCTAGCAGATTTTTTCTTGAAAGGGTGGGCTGGAGAATTAGAGAAACATAAAACCTAATTAGATGTAGTTGATGCTATACTTAAGCAGCATGTTCCAGCATTCTGCTAGACTTTACTGGATTGAAGATACTGTTATCTCAGAGATATGATGAAATTTTCACCACCATGTAATGCAGAGAGATTTACGCTCATTTTAAATAAGTTAGTCTGTGTTTTGGAAGCAGTTGAAAGTCCTCGATTGTAAGGAACATTTTCCACATCTTAGTTATCCTTGTGATTTATTTTCTCTAAATCTTCTGTAATTTATTTCCTACTCTTCTTGAGGCTTAGCCATCAGAACTGGACACATAACTCCAGTGGCATTAGCATGGATACAAAAAGTAGTAATGTTTTAACCTATGCAATCTTGAGTTCTGAGCTGTACCAGGATGTTTTCCTTATTGCTCTTGGTCACAGCTTCACAAAGAGTGTGTTCATATTGAACTGACCATACAGTGCAGGACACGGTCTTTTTAAAACATAACATATAATCTCCTGTCCCATAAGTAAAACATCCCCTATTCCCTTGGTGAGTACGTGCTGTTTATTTGGTTGCTTATTTTTTTCCCCCCACTTATGGACAGTTTAGCCTGTAAACTGGTTTGACTTTTGTCAGTAATCTGTCCTTTTAATTATTTTCTAGGTCTCCAGTCTCACCTGTAAATCTTATTAGTGACTTTATATCTTCTTTTAGGTTTGAAGTTTATACTTCAGAGTGAGAGATAAAAACCTGAAAAATTAATTATAAATGTAACTGCTGTATCCTGGCTTAAGTGTGAAGATTCTATAACTGTATTTTAAATTCTGCCAAAGGTTTTTTGATAAAAATGTCACAAAGCATTTTATCAAATTTTTATTAATTTTTTTTGGGGGGGAGGGTGGTGGTGGTGTATTTGCTTCCCAAATTTTAATGGCATTAAACAACCAAGTTAATGAAAATATCCATTGTTTATACCATGCTGCTTAGCTGTAATTATGCTGTCATATTTAATTCCTCGCTAATAGAGTTCTTTCCAGCCATTCTAGTCTCTTGGCCAAGACTGATGTCAGACTGATAGTCTCTAATAGATGTTTTTAATATTGTCATAGCATAAATTTTCTTCCATTATCTAGAATTTTGCCAGTGTTCCAAGAATTACCAACCATCAGCATTAATGATTCAGAGCACTGATAGAATCACTGAATGACTGAATGGTTGAGGTAGGAAGGGACCTCTGGAGGTCACCTTGTCCAACCCTCATGCTCAAGCATGCTCATGCTCAAGCATGTCTGGACCATGTCCAGACAGCTTTTGATTATCTCCAAGGAGGGAGACTCCACAACCTCTCTGGGCACCCTGTGCCAGTGTTCGGCCACCTGCACAGTAAAAAAGTGTTTCCTGATGTTCAAACAGAACCTCCTGTGTCTCAGTTTGTGCCCATTGCCTCTGGTTCTGTCACTGGATGCTACTGGAGGTAGCCTGGATCCACCTTTTTTACCCTCTTCCTTCAGATTTTTCTACACACCTATGAGATCCCCCCAAACGTTCTCTTCTCCAGGCTGAACAGTCCCAACCCTCTCAGCCTTCCCTCATAGGAAAGGTGCTCCAGTCCCTTAAGCATCTTTATGGCCCTTTGCCTGACTCTCTCCAGTAACTCCATAACTCTCTTGAACTGGGGAGCTCAGAACTGGACACATTGCTCGATCTGTGGCCTCACCAGTGCAGAGTACAGAGGAAGGATTGCCTCCCTCAACCTGCTGGCAATGGTCCTTCTAATGTAGTCCAGGATACTGTTGGCCTTATTTGCCACAAGGGCACATTGCTGTCTCATCTTCAACTTGATATTCACCAGAACCTGCAAGTTTTTTTCTGTAAAGCAGCTTCCCTCTATTAAACCCTGTGGAACTCACAGAATTCTTAGTCAGGTCATTAGCCAGATATGGGAAAAAAGCATAACTTTAGTACCTACTGTTGACTATTTTTCTGAATTACTTATTGATGGAATTAAAAGTATTTCATTAAAATTTAAAATATATTTAAGTATAAGTGATTTGGATATACTTAGTAATAGCAATAACTAAAATATATGGTGCCCATAAATGATTTTAATCTTTTCTGGATGGACACATCTGAAGAAGAGTAATGAGAAAATTCTTTACTAACAGATGTTTTCATTATGAAATCTCACAATGGTCACTTGTCTGCTGGTCTTAGGCAACATCTATGTGCTTCCAGTAAAAGAAATAAGTGACATGATCTTGAACATCATCAAAAAGCAAATGTATCCCTGCTATGCTTCCTGTTTTAAACCACATATATACACACTGCCACTACTGGGATGGCTCTGTGCTATAGGATAAATACCTTATTGCAAATCTGAGCAAAAGAGAGGTGATGATGAAGCTTGTAGGAACCCATTTGGGAGAAGACACAATGTAATCTGCTTTGATTAAAGGTTTACACCCACACTTGAACAATTTGTCTGACTTATGAGAGTCCCAGCAAGCATCCAGAAGTCTGAGCAGTGGTGAGTTACACTTCCTGGGAATTACTGTGGACTAGGAGACTTCTCTCACTCTGAAGTAGTAACCTGGCTTCAGTTATTCATGTCTTTGTTACATCTTCCGAGGCATAATGAGACATTATAAATGAGCAAGAAACCTTAAGTACTCAGGAAAACTCATCTTTGCAACATGATGCACTATTTCTTTTCAGCAACACAGTTTACCACAAACTCTTCAGACATGTTGTTCATTGCATGGACTTCCCTCCAAGGGGAAAAAACGAAGGTCAGATTCTTATCTCCAAGTGCTTGCTAACTAGAGCCCAGGAAATCTGAGAAATCAACTAACAGTGATGAAAAACAAGACTAAGGAGTTTATTCCTCTGAGGCAATGAAGCTGTCTTCAAAAAAGTTAAAGCTTACTCTTGTGCTGTGTGAGCAGTGATCTCCCCATTGTTTTTAAAAGGACACTGTAATAAACCAGGCAAGTCTAAGAGGAGTAGCAGCTGATAACTAACTGCTGGAACTTCCATATTTCACATGGCCTGAGTTTTCAGCTTTCCCTCATGTAACTCTGTCATCAGCTTTACTTGGAACTTTCACTTGTGTGAAAGGACAACTAGGTACATTGTTATTCAAATCTCTTTCCAACCTTGTAACATAAGTATCAAACTGTGACTCTCCATTTAAAAGTAATTGCTACAACAGACTCAATTATGTTTTGCAAGGCAGAGCTTGTCTTACAAAAATCCTAAACTTGCCCTCTAGCTTCATTTTGGTGTCAATAGCAAGAATCAAACTATGCTATGCATCTCTACTCAGTGTTACATCTAACAGCCGGATAGTGTCAAATCCAAACAGTTCAATTTCTTTGTTTTATTTTGCTGTCATGTACAATCTCATTTGTTGTTTATCTTATTTTTGCTTAACATGCCCATATTTATTTATCATACCTAGAGACTTTAATTTAAGCCCTGACATTGTTGCTCTGTGTGCCGTACAAACACAAAATAAAAGCCTTTGTGTCACAGGAACCGCTATCTAACTACATACAATTGGCAAAATGTTCGTAAGGGAATGAAAGGCATGTGCTGTGAGTTGTCCAAAGTCACACAGGAGATACGTGTGAGAGCTTGGAACAGAATTTAGGTTTGCAATGTTTTGTTCTGTATCTTCTGGATCCATATGCCTCTCACCATAGGTCAAAAACTGGGCACAGATTGTTTTTTTCACCATGACCTCAGAGGATGTTGCTTTGTATCAAAGGCAGGAGTTTTACAAAACTCCATTTGCCTAACAGAGACAGAATATCCATTATTTTTTCTTCCAACTTAATAGTGGAAATGGACTAGAAATCTTCAGTAGGACTGGGATTTTTTTTAAGCCTCATATCCAAATTGACCAGCAGAATCCTGGTTGCTTAGGATGTTATTGTTTTGTTGCCTTGTAAAGTGGTTTTATTCCTTATACGAGTAGCTGTGACACCTTCATTATCACTTCAATGGAACTATTTTGACAGCACAATTTTTAAAGAAATCTTCTAGATTCATTAACAGTGTGGCTTAACCTCTCCCAGTATGCACATCTGAATATTTTTTTGTGTCAAATACAATATTCTAAAAGCTAGACAGACTGATTCTTCATCCTTTCAGTTCTGAAATAAAAGAAACCCAATTTAAGTCAATTATTCTGCTAATGGAAGAATAGTATAAACAGATCTAATAAGTTGCTTGTTCCTTTGCAAGATGTTTAGATATAACGGACAGATTTTTACTGTCTGATGCTGATAAAACATTTTCATATTCATTTCTCACATAACATCACTTACTGATAGGAAACCCATGATCTCTTTATTTCATAATATTGTTCCTTTTCTATGTACCCAGTTAAAATGTATCTTCACATTCCTTTGATTTAAAACTCTTTATGATCATTATATCAAGTCTCCTATCAAACCAGGCAAAGTTCTAAGCAAATATTGCATCTCATTTCAGTAGATTTACTTCAACTGCTTGTTCCCATAAATGAAAAAAAATACAGGTCCTTGTAGAATCAAAGTCTCTGTATTAATCTTCTGGAAAATCATTATTGAGAGAAATGTGTTTGTGTTCACTGGAAGCTTATACTAGTTATTTTTAACCTGACATCAGGAGTACAATATCTTTTGCTTTTGAATGTCTGCATTAGCAACATGAAACTTGACATAATTATTTCAGCTAATTCATTGCTAAGACTGAAAAGCCCGTTTTCCTCAGTTAAATTCTTATCTGCCTTATGCATTTTGATTTTCTTTCCGGGGGAAGAAACAGAAGTATGAAAATAAATGGCTTTCCTTGACTTTGGATTGCAGTCAGTTTTACACATTGGTCTCTTAAATAGTACACGAACTACTCAAATAAAATTCCATTGTCTTCAGTATGACTAATGTGCCTAAACCCAAGCCTGAGTATGATGTTTATAGTATCTAGGCCACAAGTTTCAGAGCTGGTATTGATGGAGAAGAAATGGAGGCATGCAGACAGTCACTGATCTTTTTTTTCCTCCTCTTTCAGTGCTTTGACTAATTTGGCTTCTCATTTAAAAAGTAGAGATCATAAATCTGGAAAATACTTGCATATGGTACCTGCTTTTAGCATATGAATCAAACCTATGACTTCAGTTGTTCCACTAGAATTAAAAAGCAGACTCTAAAGTCTGGCATAGTCTCTGGTCTAATTTTGTTTACTTGCATAAAGTCATGTTTCTTTAAACACAGTGTGCAACTGCTTTATTTCAAAATCCACACATCTCTCATACCCTGACCTCTACAATTTGTGTCTATGCTCTCAATTAGTCATGCTTGCAATTGCCGCTGCTGGCTTTCTCTTTCAAGCTGCACAGGCTGCAATCGGTGACCCAGAACCCTTGCAATAGCAATCACTACACCCACTACTGACAGGTGGTTCTTCTCTGCACTGGATATGCAGCCCAGGGTATTTGGGCTGTAGCTCCCATTTGTTGTTCTTACTACAGAATGGGACTGGGTTGCTCCAGCTGAGCCAGAAAGTGCTCATGGCATCCACTGGCCTCAGTGAGCCTTGGAACTCACTTTGGATCCCAAACCACACGTGTCCTCCTCCCCACTCTTACTAGAATTTCCCAGTATAATTTACATAAATTAACTGCTTGCGCTTAATGAAAAAACTAGTTGTGAACTGGATTCTGTGACTGAACACATTCACTATATTCTGTATTTTCTATATAAAGCATAAAGATATATTATATACTCTTTGTTTTGGGGACCGTTAGGAGAGCTAATTAGCCTGTTTGACCAATCCTGCACAGTGCATTTCACTGAAAATCTACCAGTATTTTGGAGAACTAGCAATATCAATGCTGTTAGTAAAGAAAGATGTGTGTTGGCTCCTTTTAAGTGTAGGAGGAAGTAATTTGTGCATGTTCCTCTAACCTCACACTTTTCTTGATGAGAACATGAGTCCTGGTGTTTGTCCCAACACCTTATATATGAAAAAGCTGTAGGATAAACTGCATGAACAAACTTTAAAGAAGGAACTGGAGCTCAGGTCTCCCTCCTTTGATCACTTCTTCTAAACCTAAGCACTCATTTGCAAAGCCATATCCACTGTGTTTTCCAAGTGGTTCTTCAATTAGTTTTAAAAAACAGAGCAGTTCCACTAGTGGATCTTGGTGTTCTCCGAGGCAGAAATCCGCATAGCTTGATAGTTGGTGTGCTTTGGAGATCTGCCAGACAGCCAGAAAAGAATTTAGCTCCTGCTACTAAGCTACTATAAAATCTGAGGGTTATCGCTGACTTACTTTGCTGCTGTGTTCAGGAGACACATTTCTGCACAAATGATCTGACAGTACTTAAGTCTGGAAGTGAGCACATGGCTTCACTGTCATGCACCTTAGATTTAGGTACCCAAATAATGTAGAAATAACTTTTTCATGGCCTGAAGTTGCAGGCTCTAAAACTGCAAGTATCAGTTCACCCAGATCTAGTATTTCTACATGATACTGCCTTGAACTGCCCTGTACATAGTATAAATATATTCTAGTTAGGTGCTGTAGTATTCAGGATGACAACACTTAAGTCCGATGACAGCACTTTGTTCTAGCCCTAATTTTGGCTGTAAAATAATCTAAAGAGCATATGCTTTTTAGAGCATAAGATGAGCAAGAAAACGTCAAATGTTCTTTGAAAGGATGGTGGTTCTCCAGCAGTAGTAATTCTGTGTCTGCACAGGATACGTATATGGTAGGTTACGTCCAAGGCTAAGAGCTGGGGTTCAGAACAGTGGGGACTGAAGAATTTATGATTATGGCTGAATACTGCAAGACATAAAGATGCTGAAGCCAGCAAGACAATTGTTTCCTGATTAATTGTGAGGATAAGGTTAAGGCTACTCATTAAATCCCACAAGATACATAGGAAAACAATGAGAAATGGTACTGTTAACTGCATGGGCAAAAGCTTTCTGTTCTGAGGTAACACTGAATCTAAGACAGGCCAAGATGGAATAAAGTAAAGTAAGGGTTAGACTGGAGAACCTACCAGATCCTCCAGGGCACAAGTATGGTACTGAGAAACTAGTGGGTAGTTACTGATCAGACAGATGTGGAATTCCATGCTAATTGTACAGCCAGCAATGTGCTTAATGCAACTGCTAAGAATTGTTTTGGGTTTCTTCAGGGCTCACTGAGCTAGATTTTCAGCTGTTACCAGCAATGTACCAGTACCCTGTGGTAGCTATCTATTGCTGGATTTTGGTTAAGGGAAAGGTTTTGCCTGAACTTTGTGCTAAGACTTGCATTTTGTTCCAGGTTCCAGCAAGACCTAGCTGGCTAAGTTTAGGACAGGGACAGATGGGTAAATTTCCTATCAATAGCATGGTAAGGTACAAACCAAATCAGGGGACTATGTTTATGGTTGTGTTTCGTGTTAAGAGTTCACTTATGGATGGAAGTAGGAAGTAGGAGTGAATGAAGTTTTAGATTGATTAACAGGTCATGCAAAATCCCCATCAGTAGGATAAGGATTAGCAAAAAACTGCCAACGGTTTTTATGTTTAGTTACAGACTGGACCAGTATATAGACTTGGTTGTGGTGTAGGGTTTGAGTTGTTATTCACAACAGTAGGGACCAAAAGGCTTGCTCTTCTGATGGATTCTAACAAACACCCAAGTGCTGCAATGAGGGCACGTAGGTTGTAGAATAAGTAAATAATGGTCCTCTCAGAGAGCCCATGAGTATATGCATCCATGAAAACTGAGGCCCAAATGAACCTGGTCCTAACTAACAAATCCTGAGCCACATCCCTGTACTTCTGCAGTCTATATCTTGCCTCACAAATACTGCAAGACGCAACAACAGTTTTGTCCTTCACTACCTGTTACTCAAATTCTAGCTGCTAACCCACCATCCAGCTGTAGCCCAGCATCCCTTATCTGCTCCAGAAATATCCATGAAAAGTTGCCCAAGTGGGTATCAGCCCTCATCTTTGTTGTCTTTGTTCACCTAATCATAAACTAAATCTTTATCATCTTTCTACCAATCCCAATTCTAGTCTAAACTCAACTTGAATGGCAGCTCACCAGTACTTCAGAAATAACAACAAGTTATTTGACCTTACAGGTTGCCATGTTCACCTGAGACATTCCTAGGATGATGACTGCAGATGGGGTTAGGTATGGCATAAAAGGCTGAAACCCTTTTTTCTTCAGGGCATCCTATGACATGAAGACTAGATATGAATTACCGCTCCTAGCATATGACAATCCTAGTACCATTCCTCATGTTAGCCTTTCTCTTTTGTAGGATCCAAATTCAAATCCTAACATTGCCCACTGAGAACTTTCTAACTATTTGGGAACTAACCTTAATTTGTTTGATAACAGACACTATCCTGCTATTTCAGACCTTTCAGGAACCAGACCTAAAGCAAACTCCTTGTTCTGTTCTGTTCTGATTCCTTCTGTTAACCTTAATATTATTCGTTGCAGTCCTATGCCTAGGTGTGGATTTGGCAAAAATGCAGTGAACTGTAACAGACTGTAGCTAATCGTAAACTATTTGTTCATGTCAAATAATTTTTCCTCCTGCTCCTGAAAGCCAGCAATAAACCAAACTCCCAATCCTGCTTAGTTTTGAACCTTCTCACCACCTTAGGCATAATTCAGCAATTGGCACCAGTGCAATTGCTAATTATAAATTGCATGCCAAAGCCATTACCAGCTAGCATCCTAGACGGTGATCTTGCATAATTCAGCAATTCAATTTATGAATATGGGTGATAGTACTGCAAAGGTAGGACAAACTGTATTAGGTTCTGCTGAAATAAACCCAGACACAGAATCAGGAAACACTGAATGCCATCCTTCATAATTTATTTAATATGGGAATCCATAAAGGAATAGTAATCTTGGTTCAACTATTTAACTTTCTATTTCACTGGATAATATTTCTAAAAAGTGAAAAAACATCAATTTTTGTAATAATGTTAAAAATTTTTATATAGTTTTTCTTTTTTTGTAAATATGCAAAAAATGTATGTATGCAGGAAAACTACACAATAAGCAATATCTTCTTGAGAATGAATTAACAGATAACGGTTTGTAGATTTGTTCCAGCACCTAGTCAAACCTATGTATTTCCTTCATTCTCTGTACCCAAATACCGAAAATTTTTGGGTCCAAATTCACTGCTGATAGAATAGAATTGGAAGAAAATATTTGGCTTAAAATGACTATAATTCTAAAAGATTAGCTGTCTCATTTACTGTAACTGACTCTGCTAAAAAGGGAAGCTGCCACAAAATGGACTGCTCATGTTGAAACTCAAGAGAACAAGGAACATGACATCTGAAAAGAATATAATGAAAAAGTTGCAATAAAGTAGATAGGTCTGGGCCAAATATATTATGAATTTGTTCCAAAGGAAGAAGGAATAAAAGCTAAAATGTGAAAATACTAAGCATTTGATATTTGATTCATGCAAACTCGCATAATCCTCAGCAAATTACTTATATCCAACTGATTAAATATTTAAATAAAACCAATTTAAAATCTTGGTTAATATTACTGAAAAGTGATTCAACCTATTTATTTATGTCAGAACAAATCTAATCAACAAAACGCAGGTTACAGACAGCTGGGAATTCACATTTCTTTTGCAGTTTGTAAATTGTTTTATTGGTCAACTCATCAACAGTGTATTTCCCAAACACTAGACTATACAATTGTTGAGCCTTATCTCTAATGTTTCTCACACATGCTCCAGCTCGACAAGCTTGGGGAATCTTGGCCAGGCGTGTTTTATTTGCATTTAAATCAAATTAAAATCTGTAAAAGTTATGCCTTTATTTTTATATTCTACTGATAGCAGGTTTATGCAGTTATAAAAAAAAACCCCACAGACTCCAAGTACAGTATTTGCTGCTGCATAAATGAAGTCTAATTTTTTACATGAAATACGTACATGAGACAATTTTTCTTGTAACTACAAATAAAATATCTTAGGAAACCAGTAGCAGTCAGGACACTGTGTATCTTTTTTGTGTCAGGAAGAATAGTTAGCCTGAACAAAGCACCTCAGTGATGGGGTGTTACTGCATTTGGAATGTAAAATATAAACCTCACTCCAGAAGTAAAAGAACATGGCAGCACCCTTTTTACTGCTGTTGCTACAAATTGTTTTTATATCAACTTAGGTATCTAGGTTTCAGAACTGTGGTTAGTTTAATTTTCTTGCAGTTGCTAGAACCAGTCAATAGGCACATCAGATAAAATTAAATGGAAATAAATACAAATTGATTCAAAAGTTTCTGATTTCACATATAAAGTGATGGACTCTGAGTAACCTTTGCCTTTCAGGAACAAGATTAGGGATTATGATAGAGGGTTCCAAGACAGTGTCTGATCAGTGCTCTTATCAATCAAAAGAGCAAAGCAAACACTACGAATTTTTAGTAATGTGTCTCTGACGTTGTGTACATCCATGGTATGCTTGCATCTCTAATCCTGTAAGGCATCTCCCCTCTTCCCCCATCTCAGAAAGAATGTGATAGCAGAGATATGAAGAAGGGCAACAAGAAAGAACAACATATGGAAGAGCTACATATTGGAAATGACTAAATAATACAACCGTGAAATCATGAGCAGCATGGAAAGATTATATAAGTACATATCACTTGTGTACAAAAACTAAGGACATGAAAAGAAATGTATAGGAATGTTTCCAAACACAGAAGGTGACTTATTGTGCAGTGGGTATCTGAGCTATTGAGTTAGAGGTTGTTTTGGTGCTAAAAGTCTATGTGGATTTATAGGAGGATTAGTCAAGTTCATGGATGAGAAATCTATTAACAGTTACTACAAACATAAATGTAGTCCCTGAGCTCAAAGTGTCTGGAGGGTGGAGACACACTATTGAGAAGTAGCATATTGGCCTGCCTTGCTCTTCTGCTGTTCCTGAGACACCTGCTCTTGGTCTCTGTTGGAGTTATTCCTGGGTTTGGTCTGACTTTATGTAGTTACGCTATTCACACTAAGTATCAACTCAGAAAATACCTACCAGTAGTACTCATATCTAATTTTTGTTAGCAAGTCCATGGAGCTGTGGAATTAATGATTTATTTTTTTTTTTTAATGCACTTAGGAAACCCCACAGAAGTGGTTAACTGGACCAAATACAGGATGGTTCCTCAGGACTGTATTAAAGGCATGTTAATTCCTTGCACTTTATGAGGAAATTAACGGAAACAGTGAAGCTAGTCCAAAGAAATATGACTTAACTACCTGAAGGAATTTGAAGGTATCACAAGCTTCTGGCAGATGGTGAGTTAGGGAGAAGAAATGTTCTTATTTATTTTTGTTCACTGGTAGGCTTTTATGTAGCTCTATCAATTTAGTAACAGCATGACTCATACAAAAATTAATGAACATAACCTGTCAACAACCTTCTGAGGCGAGTGAGTACTACCATGTGATAGCTGCCGATCTCTGAGGCACAGCTTTACCCTCCATCGCCTCCAGCTACAGCCAGATAGGTTCACCACTAGAAGCATGGATTCACTTTCAAATCCACAGAGAAATGGGCGTAGGTCATAATGCATTTTTCTGTGGACCCTGCAGGTGAGGCTGGCTTCCTTCAGCTGCACAAATCTTGAACTGCAAAAAAAAAAAAATGATCCCAGCTTCAAGGTTATCTGTAGCATTGAGCTGTTCAGATACTGCTCCTTTAGAATTGTGACCTAGCACAGAAAGTTGCAAGGCAGAGGGCTATAGTCAGAGAATTTATGGGGTTTTTTTATTATTTACATTTTTTGGCACTCTCCTTTTATTCAGTCTTTCTCTTAGGGCCCTTTACCACGGGAAGCTGATAATTTTAAAACCCCTTACACAGAGTCAGAATTAACCTAAATCTAGGGGCCGGCATGGTAGAATTAACCTCAGTCTAGCGGCTTACACGGCAGGTAAGAGTCTGTATCGGCAGACCTAACTACGGGGTCTAACCGCAACCCTCCACTGCAGCCGGAGGGGCCGGGACGGGCCGGAGGGGGCGGAGGGGCCGGGGGGGGCGAGGGGGGGCCGGGGGGTGCAGGAGGCCGCAGCCTCCCCGTTTCCGCTCGGAGGCGGAAGGGCGCGCGGCGCCCGAGGCAGTCACGTGCCCAGCGCAGGGCGGTGGCTGCTCGCCCCGCCCCGCCCCGCCTCCTCGCGCCCAGCGCCCAATGGCCGGCGGCCACCCGCCCCCGGCCGTGTGGCCTCCGGGGCCCAGCGGCCCCGCCGCCCCTCCCGCGGCTCTGAGGGGAGGGCGGGAGATGCGAGGCTGCAGCCCTCATCTCGGCTCGGAGTTCGTCCTTCGCTTTCTAGTCACTCACTCGTACTGTTTATTTGTTTGGGGTTAAAGGACGGACGAAGTGAGGGCGGGGGAGATGGATAACTCCGCTGAAGGGTTTCCTCTAGCACAGGACAGGGCATGAGGTAAATAGGCGACCTGGGCAGGGTTCAGCCTCCTTTCAGTGTTGGTACACGTGGGAGCCATTGCAAGGAGCAGGGCGAGGTGCGGGTGTGATCTGAGCGCAGCCGTGGGAGGGAAGGCTGCCTCACCTCTGCTGGTGCTGCGTGAGAGACTCTGCAAAGCGGGCTGTGTTTTGCAGGTGCCTTTGTACTTCTCACTAAATACCTGCCTCGTTAGAAGCCTTATATATGATACGCCATAAATGTAGATGATGTGTTAATGTCTGCCTAGTTCACAGGGGAAATTTTGTGACTGGATACACAAATGTTCATAAAGGTGAAAGCTCAGTTCAGAGTTTTATTTTGGTTTGCAGTGAGCTGTGTAGGCAAGGGAAAGTATACATTAAAGATATTGGCAAGTCTTGGTTAAAGATATGAAAGACTAATACATTCGACACAAATTGTTTTGGGAAAGCAGAACGTCAGCATATTTTAAATAAATTGCTACAAACTTTTTTTAATTAAATCTTTCTTAAAATAGCATAACAATGATCTTAGCATGTGAAGCAAAACATCAGTAACCATAAAGCCAATCTACAGCCTTTGGATGAATAGAAGGACTGTCAAGTATTGGAATATGTAAGTAGATTCTGATACAAGACCTCACCTGTAATTTAATGCTAAAATGTAAAAAGACATGCCAGCCAATAACATTTTTGTGACAAAGTTTCTTAAAGCAAACCTAGAGCTGATATAAATAGAATTATTATCTCATACATCAAAGTGTCCATGCATACAGTGCCCCCAGGACCTGAACAGAACATAAAAACGTCTAGTAAGTATGTGCCTTTCAGTATTAAAGTATTTTTGGTGTGTGTATCCAGATTGTCCACAAAGTACAAAATCAAAAAAATAAATAAAAGTTTAGAAGCAAAATGTTTGATAAGTTTAGACACGATTGATATGACAGTGCAGACTTTCACCTGACCATTTTAAACATTTGCACTTGGCGGGGTGGGAAAAGAAAATAATGTGTGTTTATACTAGGCATAAATTATGGTGTATAGAGTTATGGTTCACTGAGTGTACAAAAGCTATTTTTAAATTCTTATTATTTTTGCTGGTTCAAG
Source organism: Strix uralensis (assembly GCF_047716275.1). Taxonomy (NCBI): domain Eukaryota; kingdom Metazoa; phylum Chordata; class Aves; order Strigiformes; family Strigidae; genus Strix; species Strix uralensis. The sequence continues at coordinate 88,383,639 of NC_133974.1, read as the reverse complement.
CAAAATATAAATCAGGACTCATGTAAAAAAAACCCAAAACAACAGAGAAGCATTCATTGAAGGTCCACTTTCCATTTACCTAAAAAGAAAAAAGAACGGGAAAGAAAAATGTGAGCAGAGAGAGATGAAGATAGGCACTACAAGTAACTTGTCCTACATAATATATTTAAAAATATTGGTAAAATAAGCTGGCTAAAATTTGAAGGGGACTTGTTCTTCAAGAATTTACCAGTCAGAGGTTACTTTCTGATGTAAGTGCATGTTCACGTTTGTTACAGGAGGACCTGAATGTAGAAGAGAAATCATTATAGTCATTTTTCCCAACAACCCCTTTAAAAATGTTAATAATTAATCATTTAAGAAGTGGGACTGGTTTTACGTTACTGTTCTCTTAAGACCTTTTTCTCTTCGGTCAGCTAAATACTAAACTATGCTGGTCTTTGGTAGAGCCAGGTCAAGAACTGGGAATAGATTTTTATTTACCCATTGACCCTTCAGGTTTGTCACCATCGGAAGGTGCAGGGCATCATAGAGGAGTTTTTCTTTTCATTATCTGTACTGTAATTTTATGTTGTTATACTGCATTATGTTTAAGGGCTGTTTTTATAATTTGAAAGAGGCACACTCCGTGGCCTGTGTGATTGGAACGTCTGTTGAAGAAGGGAGTGGATCCCTTCCTGGCTGCACATCTAGGCTTTTTTTCAATGGCAGTAAAAGTGTATAAGGAAAAAGGAGAGGATTGAACGGTGCGTTCTTTGAGATTGATCTGATAAGGAATCTGTATTTGTGATGGACAGTATCTGTGGCTTTCAGCAGACTCAGGGTACAGTAGATGCTCTGGTTCTGCAGATGGGGCACAGTGCCAGATTACTGGAAGGATACTTCTGAGTGATACTTAAAGAGCACATACTCCACCAAATGCAAATAAATTTACCTGTCATGGCCCATTATTTTGATGTGTGAAATAATATCTCAGCTTTTATCTGCTTTTCTACTCTCTTCCCTCTCTCATCTATCTTCTTTTGCCACTTCACCTATTTCTGCCTTCTATTTTCTGTCCTATTTCTGTCTTTTTTTCTCAATAGGCCTGATGTTCCACATCACCTTGTGCTCAGCATATGAGGAATGAGAATGACTTTTGTCCAGAACACTCCCCTATTTTAGCTTGAATAATCATTGCTATTACTCGTATTTAATTTAGACCCCCTTACTCTAACTGGGGGGTTTCATTAATTAATGAAACTAATTGGAGCAACTGTTCCCCCCGTAATGCCTTAAACTGAACTCCCTTCCCTGGTTCCCAAGAGTTTTCCGTATTGCTTCTACCTCTTCTGATATGAGAACCATATACACCTGCAAGAAAAGTGAAACCTTCTGTATTGTGTGTGGACTTTAGAACTGGAATAATTTGAAATATGCTTTGGTAAGTGATACTGAAGGAGGAATATGAGTGAGATGTATGTTTCCTGGGAGGTTATTCCAACTGTTAATAGGTGGTCTAAGGAGTAACATAACCAAGAATGGGTGAAAAGTAGAAAAGCAGCAGACTGAAGGGGAGAGGACAGAAGACAAGATTACCTGGGTAATGATTAATAAGATCTTTTGCCTAAGAAGATGAATGGAGGAGTAAATTCCCCTGCTTTGTATGTTCAACATTTAGGTGCCTAACCTGATCCTCTATAAATAAGCTTGATGCTCAGACAGCTAGACAGTTGCTTAATATCTAATCCCTTTCAAGTACCTGAATTTGGATGGCCAAAAAACTCAGTCAAGAAAATAAATTAGTAATTTGAAAATACTAGAATCTCTGGTTTTGCAACTGAGAAAAACAGTACTAGTAGTCATGGTGATGTTGAACAATACTGGCCATTCATTTAATTTTTTTCCAACTTAATCAATGATCTAACAGGTCCATTAGAAAATAAAGTCACAGATTCAAACTAAGATTCAAATTGCTTCCAATCAAACCATATGAATACAGTTAGTTAGGCTAATGAATTGAGCACTAAAACCTTCTTTGTGCTAGAGTAAATAAACTCTTATATCTTAGAGTACATGGATAAGTGATGGCATTAGCAAATCGTGATTTATGTCTTATTCATATCCTCTATAACCTTCTCCCCCTAACACCTACAATAATGTCAATTTGTACCAGCACTCCCACCTTCTTTTGCGTGCGTACTTATTCACTAGGCAAAAAGTGACTCTGTCAAAATTCGATACATGCCTATAAGTCAACTATCATACAGGCACTGAGAGAGCAGCTTTCTGCTGCCAGGAGTTGGACAAAAAAAAGCTGATTTATCCCCATCTTTCATTCAGAAAATTGCTTTTTAATCAGTTATTTTTCCTTCAACAGATGACCTATTTTTTCTAGAATTTGTCAGAATTTTCCTTCTGAAAATCTTACCCTTCTTTGAAAGTTAACTCATGGGTTTAAAATGTACCTGGGAGGGAAGAACCACCAATGTGGTCTATAAATCTCATTTCATGAAAGACTAGACTAAAGCTAGATGCAGCACCATATTTCATGACAAAAATTTAGATTTCTTTTCAAATACTGACATCAATAAGTTAGTCTTTAGTTGATGCAGTGTTTTATAATACCCATGTGTACATGAAGATCCATCAAAAATAAAGCATTTCAAGCACCTCTGTGATTCTCAAGAGTCCTTTATTTGCATAAAGGAAGGGTATTAAATGGTGAGAAGTGATGCTATATTCTGCTGCTGAGAAGACTTGGTAAATTAAAAAAAATATAAATGTGGTGTTAAAGATTTAATTTTGCAATGATAGCTTGCTTCATAAGAACATAAACATACCTGAAGAGAAAAATCCACTGATAACCTCAATGCAAAACATGGTAAGGCTGTCCTCTTTTTTTATTCTGATCTTTCATTCATTCTTTTAAAATTTCTTCTATTTCTTGTTTTATTGAGAACATACAGTATTGGTATGTGCATTAATGTTTTCATTACGTTGGCACGCTTTATGTTGCCACCAGAGGACAAGCTCCACAAAACTAATACCACATCATATTAATTTGGGACAGTATCAGCAGTGTCCGCACATGTGTGATACTTCACAGTATTTAAAGAAATCAGTCACATAACCAACCCTGCTCTGACATATACTGCCACAGATGGGATGCTTGACATAAGGCTGAATTGGTGCTTTTGCTATTTTGTTTTTCTCTCCTTTTCCTCACAGTCATGCAAGTATGGTTTCAAAGAATGCAAAAAAAGAGCTATTTGGTTTCTTACATATTTTCTTAAGAGCTTAATGAGATTCTAATGAGGTGCTAATAAAGTGCAGTTTAAAGAGTACTGTATGAGAACTGCAGTATAATGCTCAGAGCGCTAAGAGATATGCACATTGCTTATCAATAAATAGTTTCAAGTGAGTCATTAAGCCTCCAAATTTGTGCCTTTTTTAATAGAATATTTAAAAATAGCAGTTCAGTAAGACATCCCTTCAACACAGAATCTCTAGGCTGCTAAATGCTTTTGAACTTACTTTTCTCCACCCTGCTTTTATGGCACAGTAAAAAAAGGTATCTCACTGCTGAGATCGCTTTCAGGACGCTGTTCAGCATAATTTAGACTACTGTGAGATTGCTTAAGTTACACTGGGGACAAAAGCAGCACAAACCTATTTGAGAGAGAGAAAGAGTAGTTATGGATACTTCCCTTTTGCCGTATCTTTTCTTGGGTTTAGTGCTCATGGGGTGAAAGAATTAAATGCTGTGTCTGTCTACTTCATCCAGCTACAATCCTGTTTTATTTCCATGTTTTTACAGCAAAGGTTAATTTATTCCAGGGACTACATGGATTTAAAAAATACAGGGGTCAAAAAAAGAGGTCATTGCTGGTGATCTTGTGTCCTTTAGACTCAGCTCTGAACTGCTCCATCTTCTTAAATGCAATTAGATAGCAATATAAAAAAAATTATAAATTATGTGATTGGTATGATACAAGTATGAAATGTGCATGACTCTCATTTAAAAGAAAAAGTTAATTGCATCTAGACATTTTAAACTGTCCAGCATGTAATAGGTTATGAAATTAAGAGAAAAGTGAAGAAGCCTCTAGTTGTACAACAATGTAGCACACTAATAGATCAAAACCTTTCTACAGAGCAGTTCAATATTAATGCCATTTGCCTACAGATGAAAATGAAAGATGATTGGAAAATCAATCAGGACATTGATTTTTCACCATTAAAAAACTCTGGAAAGTAGGAATATTGAATGAGATCATTATTTAAAGAATCATTTGATTCCACTTGTTTCTTAAGAGCATGCAGGTTTGTAGCCTAGCTTGGGCCCTCCTTCCCTGGCTTAGTGAGTGAAGGATTTTATTTTATTTTTTTCTGTAGAGGACCTCTGTAGGCAAAGCTCTTCAACATGTGCTGTAACAAATGTTTGTTTTTAAGCATGTGAGTTCGCAATACCCAGATGTGCCTCAAATTAAGCATGTGTTTTCAGTACTTTGCTCATCTGTATCCTAAATATTTATTCCCTGGTGAGAACATATATTAAATATAGGGGCTGAGTGTTTGATACAGAAGGATTGAGATGATGGCTTCTGAATTCTCCTGCCTCTGTTACCGATGAGGATTTTAGTTCTGTAGCGAGTAGAGTCTCAACACAAAAGTGTTGAATTCAGGGTAGTCATCAGCTATCACAAGCCTCAATAATTTGTGTTTGGTATGAAAGGAGAGGATTCTAATCAGAGATTAAATGAAAAAAATGAGGCATATGGGATTAGTTTACTAGAAGGCAGACAGAGAATTAGAAGAATAGGCCTCAGTTATCCTGCGTCTCCTATTCTTAAGTTTCTGAATCCTTTTCCTAACTCAACAATGTAGAAGATGGGAGGGAGAGACCTGATGGCTAAATCAGAAGAGGAAAGATGAATCTTAGTTTCACAATAAATGTAAGGCTTTTCCTTCAGACACAAGTTCTTCCATTGAAATTGATATTGTATACTTAATGCAGCACAAGCAAATGCACTTCCTTTCCCTGTGTGTTCCTCCCCACTGTGGTCACAGTGTTGGCAGAACTGGGTGCTTATCCTGCTAGTGCTTTTTCCTTATAGAAAAGAATTGATCTGCACTAGTATAAGCATCTTTACACAGGAGACCTGCATCCTTGCTGAGGTCTGTGCTTCTATATCTCTATTAGCAAGCATAAACACAGAAAGAATCAAACTGATACCAAAATGTATAGACCTGGCTTTATTAAGTTCTTTCTCCATATCTTTATTAGAATTGAAAAAAACTACCTATTATTATACTCTCTGATAGACATGTTAATAGGCATATTTGTGTTGGAGAGTTCTGCAAACTCTTGACAACCCTTGAACAAAACCTTTGTTTGAAATGAGTTATTTGGGATTTATTATTTTTGCCCAGTCTGTGTATTTTAGGTTACTTTTTTTGTTGACAATGGAAAATGGTATGAATATACCACTTCTAATGGAATTTAGTTTTCTTAACTGTAACAGAAAGGTATTTGTAATGGAAAACTCCTAACAGGGAGGAATGCATTTCTTCAGCTACCTTTACAAACAAATTATATAGCAATATTAACATGGTTTTCTCTTGTCTTTGATCTCCCTGAGATTGTTAACCTTGTCCTTAATTGAGCGAGCTACTGGTTCTTGTCATCCTCTTTTCAGCTTTTTATTGAAAAAAGAGAGTGGCACAATTGATGAGGAAGCAGTATTCTCTATGGCCAGTGAGGACAACATCTTCCTAACTTTTACAGAAAAGCATTCAGATGGTTGGCTTTTTTGGAAACTAAGGAAAAATTACTACAAATTTTACTGGAGTGCATTATGTCTGAAGTGAGATGAAGTGTTCCCTCTGGTGCTTCATAAAGTTATTTCAGTTTTACAGTATGATACTGAATGCTGAACTAGAGTTCAGTGAAGTTCATCTGTATATCGTTCAAAAAAGAAATGAACACTCTCCATATTAGTAAAACTTAGTTCTAAAATATACTGGTATTAAAATTTCTGTGGCATGCTAGATCTAAACAATTGCTACAATTTCTACCTGTGAAACCTTCATATTGAGCAAGTAGCTGTAATCATAATAAATACTAGTGTAACTATTACTGTGGGGACTCAGGAGTCCCTGCAAGAAAATGGACGTGTGAGCAATCCTGTGTATGAGCGAGGATGTGACGAGGGACTGACCCTGGAAGAATGAGGAAGAACCCAGGAAGGTAAACAGCTTCAGGGTGATGGCCTGGGCCGAGAAGAAGTTTGTACAATGTCGATGTGGCAGTTTTCATCCAACCGGAAGAGAGCCTAAGGAGCATGTGCAAAGCTACCTGTCAAATCAGAAAGAATTGTACCATGTGATTGTATCTCGTGATTCTCACTTTCATGATAAAAGGCTTGTCCACCATATTAAAGTAGGCATTGCTTAATCACTGTGTGATGATTTGCATGCGTTTAACTCCCGCACCAATCTTCTGCATATTACCAATTGTAAGGAAGCATTTTTGGAAAACCAGAGCCATTCTTTGCTTGATGTCGCACAAGTCACAGAGCAGTTGGGCTGACAAGATCTGACTTATAGTATCTCTGAGAATTTTATTTCTCTGTTCTGAATGAATGCACTTTTAGTTCTGCAAGCTCCTTTCTTAAAAGAAGCACACTTAAATATATCTTTCCATGCTTTTAATTAGGCCAGTCATTTAGTAATATCTTTCTACATATGAAATGAAGAGAGATGGTGATAGACAGAAATTTTTGTGACTCCAATAAGTAGTTATAAATACCTCTACTTACATATTTTTGATATCAGTTTATCTTATGAGCCATCTAATATGGGAAAAATAAATTACTAGGCTTACATTTTGTCTTTAATAGACATGCAGTTTAGTGATTATGTCTGTTTTAATGATAATGAATGTATGGTATCAGCTTTATTCCATGTGCAGCTCTTTTCAATTCTTGTTACTACTATTAGTAAGGCACAACAAAAGAAAAAATATGAACATGTATGCACAAAATCTTTTCAGGACCACTGTCTCTGCATTCAGATTTCTTAGCTTTTTTTTTTTTTTCTTTTTATGGTACTAGAAAAAGTTCTATTCATCATTTGGTTATTTTTCACATGGAAAAAAAAAATCTTTCCTGTTATCTGCTGTTGCACAATATATTGTAAATTTTTAATTCCAGAAGTGAAGAAAAGAAGACAAACTTTTTGGCACAAACATCTCTAAGAAATTGCATATAAGATCTGGTAGTAGATAACAACAAGCAAAACAACAGGAGAGAGCAGGATATGTGAAACAAAGAGCTCTGTCTGAGAAGAATGCTTTGTGAGTTGCTAAGATTTGGGAGTGGCACTACAGAAACTATAATGTCAGAGCATGTCACATTAAAGAGAATGTGAATTATATTGCAGCTACCATGAACCCAAAGGATATAATACTGTTCATTTATATTTAAGCAATTGAGCCACAGTCTGAAGCATGAAGCGTATGACTAAATGCCACGTGGTTTCAGCCGTAATCTAGGGAGGAGGTAAAAAAAAAAGGTATTGTGCAGCTGTAGTGTTTCAACCAGGTCTCATAATACAGGAGCATGTGCTGTACTGGGCTGGGCTTACGAGAGTGAAACAAGCACCTGTCCCTGCTGGTAAATTCATGCTTAGACTATATTCAATGCAAAATAGCAGAGAGATTCCAGATGGCAAATGGTGTAATTTATGTGAAACGAGCTAGGCACAACACTGTTGTATGTATAGATAGGAGGAGCCTGATTTGTGTAATGTGCCAGTGCAGCACTAGTGTGTTTGGAGAACATCTCTCAGCATGAGACAGCAGCTGAACAGCTGTGCAAGAGTAGTGCAGCTTAATAGGTGGAATTTTTTAAGAGACCACATGGAAGTGACTGTGCTGCAGGTTACTCTGGTGGACATATGGCATACCCTGTGGAAGTATGGCTGTGTGTAATGTGGTGTCATTGGACATGTTTTCAGGGTAAAAAGATTATTCTTAAAGGAGCTATCTACTCTTTCTCTAATGACTGCTGAGAGATCAGTATTCTACTCTTGTCAGCTGCAGCTCTTTATGCCTGATCTGGTGCAGACACTAAACAATACCCAGAAGCCTGCAGTATGCCACAGATAAATTTGAGATGTAGGGGAATATTTAATTGCATTTAGAACATGTTTGATTTTCCTTGTACCCAGCTATGATAGTGCTTCTTAGCTGTAACTGTTCAAAGGTGTGTAGATGTCCTCTGCTTCTCTTTCTCTGCCTGCATTTCCTCCCTCCATTTTGGGTGACACTTACAATAACGCTTGCTTGCACACATGTGCAAGTTACAATTTGGACTTAATAACATTCCCCAAATGACTACTTTGACCATGTCTAAACCAGACCCAGTGAACAGATCAGAATGTTTTGAGACTCAGAACTCACATGGTAGTCCTCTGCCTTGCTGCTGTGTTGGTGCCCTACTAGGCGTCAGCTGCAGGGTTAGATCTGGCATCCTCTAAACAGGAAGCCCGAGTATTGTTACAGCAGCGGTTGCTTTGACAAAATGAAAACCTGAACACTGCACAATCTTTTATAAAAGAAGTAGAAAGTTCCTTGATTTTTGTTGTAGACTATGTAATGTAAGGAGGACAGTTTTGGAAGCTGTTTTCCTTCCTGAAGATTTAATCCTCTTTTGCTAGTTTTTTTTCAAGCTGTGTCTGTCCATGTAGCAAAGGCTTTTCAGTCATGCTTGGCATATCTGAACATATAATTTATTCTACAACCGAAAAGGATGCTCAGGATCACCAGTTAGACTCAATAATTGTTTAAGAACCTGTATCTTAACTGACTTTATTTCCCTCTAACATGTACTGTAATGCCTTATGCAGATTTCTGTGTGAACTGTTGCGAGGTGTGCAGTCACTTCCATAGTTACGTAGAGTTATTGCATTGTATTTTCTCATTGCCTTAGGGATATCTGGAAATGGAAAGACATGATACGGAACATATTGTCTTCTGCTTTGATTCTGTTTTATTTCTGAACGGACTTTGGCAAAGAAGAAATGACATGATAGCCAGAGCTTCACTGCTTTGAGCAAAATGGTTGGCTAACTCATTAAAAAAGGTAGCTTATGTAAAATCAATTTAGTGAGACTGCAGAAGAAAGAAAGGTCAGCTGCTCAGGAATCCAAGTGAATTTGCAGTCACAGATGAAAGCTATTCTAAACGCCAAAGCAAGCAGCGTGTCCTAATATAGATTTTTCTCTTCTGCTTGGTGCAGATCACCACTCATTTACTTTTTCACTTAGCTGTTGTGAAGCTGCTGAAGTTATAATCTACAGGTTTTAAAATGGTGTATGGGAAATGGAAATAACTTAATACTTTTAACATAACAAATAATGTATGTCAATGGTCCCTTAAGGTGCTATGCAATAGTATAAGTACTTCTGACAGTTTCCAAAACAGTAGATTTGATTTATGTTTTTCTAAAATGGTAGCATGAGTCTGTATCCCCAGAAATCTCCTCCGGGGACACATTCATTGCTAATAGGACAGAAGAGTAATAAAAGAGCTGAAACTTGCCATCCCCTCTCTCATTAGCACCCCAGAATGATGCATGTAGGCATGATGAAGGGGCAGCCACACAACTTCTTCATCAAGCTTGTAACTGCTTTTGCTGGACCTACCCCCATGCTATGTTAATAAGTATTACTGTTTTTATACTGAATGTATAACAACAGTTATATATGATTTCTGGTGAACAACTTCCCTTTTCAAAGCAAATTAACAGAAATGAGAGAAAAGTCCTTATCACCTGGATGCTGTAAGAATCCAGTATGTCTCCTAAGCAAACTTCCAGCCTTAATGTGTTTGATGCTGTTCTGTACCAGAACTCGTGTTTTATCTTCAGGAACCAGCCAAGTAATAGGGCAACTTGGAAAGTTGTTGTCCTTCCTTTTATAGGAGACATACATATAAGTTGAGTTTCCAGCTATGTCTGCATAAGCAAGTACTGTTCTGAAGTAGGAGTTGATCCCGAGGACTTGATATTCACAGTGTCTCTCAGGGGCTTATTCAGGCTATCTCTGCTCTGCTCTTGTGAAGGGAATGCCTAATGGCATATCTTCCACTTCAGACTTATAGTTGGAAACCTTAGTCTCAGTGGATCAGAAGGATCAGGAAAGATCTGTATTTAATTTGACAAACTATACATTCCATAATTTCTATAATAAAGTTACAGTCAAACACACTAGAATTATTATGTAGTCAGGTATTTAAAGTAGTTTTGTACTATTGTATTTAGATGTTTCCTACTATTAGGACTACTTTCTTATCCTCCAAAACACAAAAGTAGAAAAATCACTATATTTTAATGCATGTTTTGATGGTTAAACTTCAGAATAAATGAGTGAGATATTCAAGTGTTTTCAAGAAAAATTAACATAGTACCTTAATTTGTTGAAGTCAGAATCACCAGTTATGGCACAATCTTTGTGACTCTCAGAATGTGATTTTTCCATGTTGCCTGTAACATCTTTGTTGGTGTCCATTCAGCTACCAAAGATGATTCCACCGAGCTGAATTAATCTGTTATCCTGAAAATCCTCAGTAATTGGAACTGAATGCTGAATCTGTAGAAGATTAAAGATAGTGTGGGTAATGCCAGGATACAATGGGAAATGTCTGCTGTTGACTTTTCTAATAACTCTGATTTCCCACTGAGAATGATGCAGGTGTATTGACTGCCACTTCTCACCATTCCAGTGTTTCACCAACCCTTACAGAAACTCATGACTGTATGAAAGGTCAGCTACTTGTCTTTGATGGTGATAAAACACCTCAAGGAGATAGTTGCAAGTTGCTGTAATTTAGGACAAAATAATGCTTATATCATACAAGCACATTTTTTGTGTGTGGTGGAGTGAGGCAAACAGATGACTTTCAAATGTGATTAAATTGGACTTCCTAATGATGTACATCTATGTCAGTACCCTTGGTGCCCTAAGGGCACTGCTTGATATCTTGACAAAGTTAGTCTTTGCTGCTAAGATAGTTCTACACCTCCTCTGCTACTCCCATCTGTCTGCACTTGCAATTTCTTTGGTACTTACAATGGCTCTTGCCTGACTTTGTAATGAGTTAGTTCCTGCAGCTCAAGTCATCCCTGAAATAACTCATTCTTTTGCTGGCTGTTTATTTTCTTAAACCAAATTAATTTAGCTGTAATGTTAAGCTAAACTTAAGTCTCCAAGTTTGCTTCCAGATGCATACAACTTGAAATTCTTCAATTCTGTTAGCTTTCTTTTTTTCTTCTAGCATTTACTTTTATATGACAAGTGGATTTTAATACCCTGAAATACTGTTTGCTTCATCAGCCAATTCAGCATTATATTATTTACACACTAAGGTCTTAACATTCTTGTCACTTCTCCTTTTCTTTTTTTTAATCTCAAAATTTCTGTTTAATACTTTTCTTGTAACATTTGTGACCCATAGTAAAAACTAATCCCAGTTATATGGAAAGTGGATGTTCTCCGGATTTATTCTTTTACATTTTCAAATATATTTGCAGAGAGGAAAAAACCTGTGTGTCCTTTCTTAATAAGCTGAGCTGTATTAGTTAAAATATTAAATTCCATGGTCTAGGATAATGGTGTGCTGAGTTTATTTCTTAAATGTTGACTAATATACTGAACAGCAGTAGATACAGTTATGATAAACTGAACACAAGAAATAAAAGAAATCATTAAGAACAGTTACCATGGTGAGTCCTGAGTGAGAACAGGCTTAGCTAAGAGCAACCCTCAAGGATTAATTATCTGTCAAGCTTAGAATTTATCTTTCCAGAATTCTGGAGTCTTTGTAAAGCAGAGATGGAAAGAGACACAAACTGGCAACATACCTCTGGTCTGTGAGAAGACCTTTAGTTTACAGTGGGTTTATGTGATCCCGATACATGTCTGAAAGATGAATGTTATGTTTATCTCTAAAGTATACATTGTGGATCATATCTTACCTTTAAGAACTTGGTCAGGGGTGTTGGACGCAGAGAGACATTTATTTGTAAATGTTTTCATTGTACTTTCTGTAGGCCCTGTATCCAGAAGTGAATCACATCCTAAGTTGAGCTGGAGAATATCCTCCCATTATAGGCAATGTAGATACATGAAGGTAGTCATGTTTCATGAGTGGTGTGATTGACACTCCTAAGGGATGGGATGCCATTCAGAGGGACCTTCATAAGCTCAAGAACTGGGCCCATGTGAACCTCATGATGTTTAATAAGGCGAAGTGCAAGGTTCTGCACATAGGTCAGGGCAACCCCTGGTATCAATACAGGCTGGGGGATGAAGGGGTTGAGAAAAGCCCTGCCTAGAAGGACCTGGGGATACTGGTGGATGAAAAGCTGTACAGGAGCCAGCAATGTGCATTTGCAGCCCAGAAAGCCAACTGTATCCTGGGCTGCATCAAGAGAAGTGTGGGCAGCAGGTCGAGGGAGATGATTCTCCCCTCTACTCTGCTCTGGTGAGACCCCCACCTGCAGTGCTGTGTCCAGCTCTGGGGCCTCCAGCACAAGAAAGATATGGAGCTGTTGGAGCACGTCCAGAGGAGGCCACAAAAATGATCAGGGCTGGAACACCTCTCCTGTGAGGACAGGATGAGAGAGTTGGAGTTGTTCAGCCTGGAGAAGTCTTCAGGGAGACTTTATAGTGGCCTTTAATACTTAGAGGGGGCTTATAAGCAAGATGGGGACAGACTTTTTAGTAGGGCCTGTAGCAATAGGACAAGGGGTAATGGTTTTAAACTAAAAGAGTGTAGATGCAGACTAGATATAAGGAAGAGATTTTTTATGATGAGTGTGGTGAAACACAGGAACAAGTTGTCCAGAGGGGTGGTAGATGCCCCCTTCCTGGAAACATTCAAGGTCTGGTTGGACAGGGCTTCGAACAACCTGATCTAGTTGAAGATGTCCCTGCTCATTGTGGGGGGGTTGGACTAGATGACCTTTAAAGATCCCTTCCAGCCCAAACAATTCTATGATTCTTCTCTCCACTTCACCCTCTTTGTCTCCTTTGGGGGAATTCAACATGATTAACTGTGTTCATCTTTATTCTGCTGTTGAAAATCAAGATGACATAACTGAAGACAAACGAGTGTTTAAAGTCAATTATTTTTGTTAATGCTATCTGACCTATCCATACTCAAATCTTCATTTAAATTGATATAAAACATTTTTACTGGTAGATATCTGCCGACATGTTCAGTCTGTAAATTTTACAGAATAATTCAGTAAAAAAAAATATGAGGATAAGAAATGAGTTGATCTTGAAAGAATAGTGACTATATGTTGAACATCACATTGGAATTGAATATGAGAGCTATAGTTCTACGCATTGTGTTATTTTAGAAACACACTTTCCTTATCCCTGTTCAAAACTGAATAAAGTTATAAAGCTCTAGGATGTCTGTGGTTCATGAACAATCTGAAATTTAAACCATGTAAAAGCAGCTGACATTTAACTTGCAGTTCCTTGAAAAATTATTCTAAAAATGACAATACAATATATATTGCGTGTATGTAGCCATTTTATATAGAATGTATAAGAAGAGAATATGGAAAAGGGACAAAAGAGAGATTGAGCTAGGAAATTCAGAGTTCAGTTTCAGTGTTCTGCTCTGAGCCTCTGGTGTTGTTTTATCTGAAGAGATTTTAATCAAAGTCAGATTTTTTGTGACATTTTCCCTTGTGGATTTACTTTTCGTTTCCACCTGACAGATCCTTTGCAGCCCTGATTGATAGAGCTGAATTCTGAAGCAGGCAGGTATAATCCAGGTGGAATCTCTGGTTTTTCTTCTCACCCTGCTGCCTTTCTCTCAGCTGTGCATCTGGGGCATTTCTGTGGACAGACATCTCAACACTGGAATGGAATTCTGCTCAAAGGCAGGGAGAACATAAAATGGCTGCTCCATCAAGTGACTGATCTGCTTTCTCCATACAGCCTCCATATATAAAGAGACTCTTTTCTCACCAGTTTTAATGTTCTGCGAGGAAATACTTACACTGTTTAGCTCTAAGATTCCAACTTAGTAACTGAATCATTCTTTCAAGGTACTTAACACTTCCCATTGTATTTTATCGAAATTTAGGCTCCTGCAGTTCAGTTCTCTTGAATATATCTTAAGTACATACTTTAAGAAGACAGAGGTAGGAATGTACATTAGCTCCTGTGACTCATCCTTTTGCCCGCCTCTGCTGGCCTACTCTGGTATTTGAAGCTTTTGGTGTAGTTTGTATATTACCACCTTAAGGTGTCAAATTATGTTGCTGTATTTCTGAGTTCTGAGTTCAAATTATATTGCTGTATTTTTAAGTTCCAGTTTCTAGACTGAGCTATTATCAGAGCTTTCCTAAAAGTATCTGAAGATTCATGTTAAAATATTCATTTATTGTGGGACTTCGGTATGCTGGGTGCATTATTTTCCTGGTGAAATTAGGGTTAGCTTAATTTTCTAGCATTGCTTCTACATGTCCTTGAAATAGACTTTTCCTGCAGTGAATCCAGGTGTTTCTTAAAATGTTTTACACCCCCTCCCCTTCAGGCTGGCTTTGAGTCTGCAACTGCATGTCATTGTTTCCCACATCATGGAGTGAGATAGCATATATTAAATAGCAATGAGAATAAAAAGGGACAACTCCCAGAGTAGAGAAGTGGAACACAGAAGACCTCAGAAATAATAGTTATTCAGTTCCGTTTGTTTTATGAAATTAAATTCACATGTTGTGACCCATCTCAATCAAAACCTCAGATGTCTCTTTGTTAACCAGTTTATTAGTATTTCCATGAATAACATCTGAATATGTCTGAGTGCAAAATATCACAAAGCAAAATCACCTTTGAGGCAAAGTCAAAACCATTTCATGGACAAAAAAGCTTTGCTGAAGTAGGTTGTTGCTAAATTCATGTCTTCCTTGCTGCCTTGATTCAGAACGCAAATTTAAAAGGAAGTTCTTTAACTATGGAATGGGACTGAATTCCATGAAGTCAAATGTTAAGTTATGAAGAAGCAAAACAGTGGTAGTAACCATAAAGAAACAGGAGCATGGAAACACTGTATGATTGTCCTCTTTGCCACAGAGACTGCTTAACACCAGCCCAGATTGAAATGAGTTAAAAATACTCAAATAGCAGTAAATTTTAGCAAAAAAGGGACAGACTTAAAATAATTTTTAAAAATCTGCTCTTAATTTTAAAATATTTTCACACAACTACGTTATCTTCTGTGCAAGAATAGGGTTGGCAATACTACACACAACTTCTTCTACATGTAACAAAT
This sequence comes from Strix uralensis, assembly GCF_047716275.1. Lineage (NCBI taxonomy): Eukaryota > Metazoa > Chordata > Aves > Strigiformes > Strigidae > Strix > Strix uralensis. Next base: position 88,368,299 of record NC_133974.1, on the reverse strand, counting down.
AAAACTTGAGTGAGCAAAACCAATATCACCTGACCAAAGCAGCTGCAAGACAGTCACTTTTTATTAGCCAAAACCATATGTGATACAGTATTTCCAACATTTTTTTCTGTTGTCTGGTGAAAAACAAAGTAGGCACATTGAAATGTGTATTCTTGATTTCCATCACTGTCCCTCTTTTTTACTGCTTTAAACATCTAAGGATTTGTGGCAATTTTCAGCCTATTCAGGTTGGTTCTGAAATCTGTGCATCTATGTTGTTTCCATGATCTATGGATGAACTGTAATTTGAAAAGATCTGTGTACGAGGATGTCACATTCAAACTTTGATCTCATAGTTGGCATGGGTTTTGAGATTTTCTTGATGTTGCTAGGTAGCCTCTCCTTAATACAAACTTGTCTCAATTTATTCTGAAGTGATAAAATAATCTTGATGGGGTACAGCCTTTCAGGTTGAGTTGTCATAGACTTTTATGAGATTTCTGCAGAAATTTAATATATTTGCTCTAGGAAGAGTTGGATAAACTTCCCACTAAGACCAGGTGAAATTATGAGGAGAGACCCATCACATATCAGTTATTGTTTTGGTAGAGGCATTCATCTAAATTATTTTATGCCTTTTCACTTTTCTGTGTTTAATTTTCACTAACAGATGTTACAGTAGACTCTCAGCTTTACAGTCCAATTTTGTCTAAGTTTGTCGATGTCTTTAGTACCTAGTTGACCTCATCTCTGAATTGAAATAAAAAATAGGCTATTTTGAACATGTGTGGGTATATAGATGCATTGCCTACAGTGTAACAGCAGAATAACACCTGTGAGGATGTGCAAGTAAAGAGAGAGTGTTGCAGTTGTACTTTGCGTGTTTAAGTCTGAGCCAGAGAATACTCATATTTCCCTGTGAAGAGTTTGTTTTTCAGCTAATGAGTAATAAGACAAACCCTGTTGAAACAGCTTTTAAAGGTTAAATTTGAAGAATTAATTTTTTGCTGGCTTGTGAAACAAGCTATTAACTTATGGTACTATCATATGCTTAATATGTAGTACCTTTTATTAGGTCCTGGTAAAGTAGTATTAAAGAGTTTTTAATATAAACTGATTAGATATTAGAAAAAAGTCTTCAAAGATTATTAAGAATGTTTTATAGCAAACAGAGAATCTGTGTTTGGAGGGCAGAAGATGTGTCGATTACTAGTAGTGAATTTTCAGTCTCTGTTATTTAAACCAGCATGTTGTACAATGGAACAAGGTCTTATTCCTCCTATAGCCTAAGATACATTTTTAGTTATTAAAAAGTTACAGTAACAATAATCCATTCTGAAGAGGCACCGCCCTTGAACATGATACCTATTCCCACATTTCATCAGTGATTTCATGTTCTGCCTGATTGCAGCATCAAGGTCATCTGTGTGGCTTGCATTTAAATAATTTGTTTTCTTTTCTGCTTTTAGATGGTAAAGCTAATCTTTCATTGGACTCTTTAGATCATGAAGTGGTTTAATAAACACGTGCTTCTTTTTTAAAGCAGTTTCCTGCATTGTCAGAAAGCCCCAAATAAGTTTTCTGACAGAAGAATAAGGTTGTTACCTCAGAAGAGTTAGATGCATCAGGGGTCACATTGTAATTAGGGCCAAGATAAGTTTTTCACAACAAATGGTATCAAGTATTACTGCTAAGAAGCTTGACATAGAAAGATCCTCAGATTTCTCCATGAAGTGAACTCAGGTCTTTACTCCTTACTATGACAGATCAGTTCTCCAGACACTGAATTGCCTCAGGGAGTATGAATAGTTTTAAAGGGGATGAATGGATCTGCTTGGCAGAGTAACATGGGATAAAGCCTTAGATGGAAGAGAGGCCAAGAAAGCAGGTTCATATTCAAGGATCACCTCCTCCAAGCTCAGGATTGATGCATCCCGACAAAGAGGAAGTCAGGTAAGACCACCAAGAGGCCTGCATGGATGAACAAGTTGCTCCTGGACAAGCTCAAACATAAAAAGGAAGCCTACAGAGGGTGGGGGCAAGGACAGGTAGCCTGGGAGGAATACAGAGAAACTGTCCAAGCAGCCAGGGATCAGATTAGGAAGACCAAAACCCTGATAGAATTAAATCTGGCCAGAGATGTCAAGGGCAACCAGAAAAGCTTCTATAGGTACCTCGGTGATAAAAGGAAGACTAGGAAAAATGTGGGCCCTCTCTGGAAGGATATGGGAGACTGTTACCCAGGATATGGAGAAGGCTGAGGTATTCAATGACTTTGTTGCCTCAGTCTTCACCAGCAACTGCTCCAGCCACACCATCCAAGATGCAGGTGGTAAAGGTGGGGACTAGGAGAAGGAAGAACTGCCTGCTGTAGGAGAAGATCAGGTTCAAGACCATCTAAGGAATTTGAAGGTACACATGTCCATGGGACCTGATGAGATGCATCCACGGGTCCTGGGGGAACTGGTAGATGAAGTGGCTAAGCCACTGCCCATCATATTTGAGAAGTCCTAACAGTCCAGTGAAGTTCCACTGACTGGAAAAGGGGAAACATAACCCCAATTTTTACAAAGGGAAAAAAAGACCTGGGGAACTATAGGCCAGTCAGTCTCACCTCTGTGCCCAGCAAGATTATGGAGCGGATCCTCCTGAAAACTCTGCTAGGGAACATGGAAAATAAGGAGGTCATTGGTGACAGCCAACATGGCTTCACTAAGGGTAAATTGTGCCTGACAAATCTGGTGGCCTTCTGTGACAGTATTATAGTGCTGGTAGATAAGGGAAGAGCAACTGGCATCGTCTACCTGGATTTGTGCAAAGCATTTGGCACTGTCCCACACAACATCCTTGTCTCTAAATAGGAGAGACATGGATTTGACGGCTGGACCACCCAGTGGATAAGGAATTGGTTGGTTGCACTCAAAGAGTTGTGGCCAATGGCTTGATGTCCAAGTGGAGAGCAGTGACAAGTGGTGTTCCGAGTGGTGACGAGTGGGGGTTGGTATTGGGACCAGCGCTGTTTAACATCTTTGTTGGTGACATGGATAGTGGGATTGAGTGCACCCTCAGCAAGCTCACCAGTGACACCAAGCTGTGTGGTGGGGTTGACACGCTGGAGAGAAGAGATGGCATCCAGAGGGACCTGGACAGGCTGGAGAGGTGGGCCCGTGTGAACCTCATGAAGTTTAACAAGGCCAAGTGCAAGGATCTGCACGTGGGTCAGGGCAATCCCAAGCACAAATACAGCCTGGGTGATGAGTGAGTTTGAGAGCAGCCCTGCGGAGAAGGACTTGGGGGGATTAGTGGATAGAAAACCAACTATGAGCCAGCAATGTGTGTTTGCAGCCCAGGAAGCCAACTGTATCCTGGGCTGCATCAAGAGAAGTGTGGCCAGCAGGTCACAGGAGGCGATTCTACCCCTCTACTCCGCTCTGGTGAGACCCCACCTGGAGTCCTGTGTCCAGCTCTGGGGCCCCCAGCATAAGAAGGACATGGACCTGTTGGACTAAGTCCAGAGGAGGCCACAAAAATGATCAGAGGGCTGGAGCACCTCCCCTATGAGGACAGGCTGAGAGAGTTGGGGTTGTTCAGCCTGCAGAAGAGAAGGCTCTGGGGAGACCTTCTAGTGGCCTTCCAGTACTTAAAGGTGGCCTACAGGGAAGATGGGGAGGGACTCTTTATCAGGGAGTGCAGTGATCGGACGAGGGGTAATGGTTTTAAACTGAAAGAGGGCAGATTTAGATTAGATATAAGGAAGAAATTCTTTACTCTGAGGGTGGTGAGACACTGGAACAGGTTGCCCAGAGAGGCTGTGGCTGCCCCCTCCCTGGAAGTGTTCAAGGCCAGGTTGGACGGGGCTTTGAGCAACCTGGTCTAGTGGAAGGTGTCCCTGCCCCTGGCAGGGGGGTTGGAACTAGGTGATCCTTAAGGTCCCTTCCAACCCAAACCATGCTATGATTCTATGATTCTATGATTGTATGATTCTATGATACTAAGTGGCAGCAGTCAGCAGTGTAATTGTTTAACCCCAGCTGGCAACTAAACCCCACACAGCCACTTGCTCACTCCCTGCCTCACAGTGGGATGAGAGAGAGAATCAGAAAAGTCAAAATGAAAAAACTCATGGGTTGAGATAAAGACAGTTTAATAGGTAAAGCAAAAGTTACACGTGCAAGCAAAGCAAAATAAGGAATTAATTCACTACTTCCCATCATCAGGCAAGGTGTTCAGCCATCTCCAGGAAAGCAGGGCTCCTTTATGTGTAATGGTTACTTGGGAAGACAAATGCCATCACTTCAAATGTCACCCCGCTTCCTTCTTCTCTCCCCAGCTTTGTATTCTGAGCATGATGTCGTATGGTATGGAATATCATTTTTGTCAGTTGGGGTCAGATGTCCTGGCTGTGTCCCCTCACAACTTCTTGGGCACCCCCAGCCTGCTTGCTGGTGGGGTGGTACGAGAAGCAGAAAAGGTCTTGACTCTGTGTAAGCACTGCTCAGCAATAATGAAAACGTCCCTGTGTTATCAACACTGTTTTCAGCAGAAATCCAAAACGTAGCCCCACAGCAGCTACTATGAAGAAGATTAAATCTATCCCAGCCAAAACCAGCACAAGCCACTCAGGTTCTTTGAAATAGGGGAGTCAGTAAAAAGGTGTGTTTCATGAGTTTTAATCAGTTATCATCCCATAGTTATAGCCAATTTTCAGACTGGCCCTGAACATTTTGCCTAAATACTAAAACAAAATTTCACCTTTTATAGAAATACCCGTTCCTTTTAAAGTTAAGAAAGCTCCAGAAATTTATATGGTCTCATATATATATAATGTTTTATTCAAAAATCTTGTAATCAAATGATAAAATAGCAGAGAGCGATGAAGATAAATCTGGGATTCTTTCTCCCCCATTTCTTCCAGTTCTGAATTCCATTCCAGGATTCTTTCCTGGCATTCTTCCAGCTGATTGGATCTACTTCCTGAGAACCACATGTCCCAGATTCGGGTGTGATCTTGAAAAGCTGGAAGTGAAGCGGCTTATTTTCTCTAAGATCTTTTTACCATTCTTGTCCTAAATGATTTACCATTTTATACCTTCTAAATTCTAACCATCTCCAGCACCTATGATTCAGTCCTGCAGTGCATGAGAGTGAATTCTGTCTGTTGACAAACTGATTACATTTCTTGTAAAATATGCTGGACCTCTGTCTAAGTGGTGTCTGAAATCAGGTGCTGGTTCTGGACATAGGTATTGTGCTGCAAAAACCTTGAGATCTAGGCCAGCTTCTTCTTCCAAAAGCTGCCGCACACTGATTTTTATTCTTACAAAGCTGTATAGTGAACTATCAGTATTACTTAAATAATGGGACTTTGGAGGAGTATAGCTCAGAAATAGGCACAGAAGAAGTGGCTGCAAGTTTTGAGTCAGCAGACAGATGCTGCTGTATTCTAGAGCTTGTCTTTGGAACCAGAATCCTGTTCTGCCATTCTCCCCCATTCTAGTCTTGGATTTTTCCTAGTGGTATTGCATATCATTGTATTGGTTTTTAAATATCACAGTATCTTCTGGAAGATGAAGTAATTCAAGACATTGGTAAAATAGCCTAAAAGATTTACCATGCTGGACGATGCTGCCAAAATATTTAAAAATTTTTACATTAGGAATAAAGATTTGTAATTGTGTCAAATCATTCTCTTGCACATGCTTGAAAATATTTTGAAGTAGCTATTTTCACTTTAAAAAAAATAATTTGAAGTCTAAAGCTTTCCAGAATACAGCCAAATTTGGAATATTGTAGGAGTCTGGGCCGTGCTGGGAGAAAGTTAGTGCAGACAGAAGAATGCAAGGACGAAGACAAGGCCAGCAAAATAAGGCTGGCAAAAACACACAAGATAGCAGATAAGTGAGAAACATCTGTGGTCAGCAAAAGCACACAAGTCTGAGCAAAACAGGGTATGAGATAAGGGAGTTTTGGCAAGTTTTGGGCTTTACATGCTAATTGCAATTAACCAATGCAAATGCTTGTAGAGGCGCGTGAACAGCGCGTGTAGATGACCTGTAGCCTATTAGAAGATAGATGAGTGCGTGTACGGAACTTAGTAGAATATAAATGTAACCAGAAAAGGAAAAATAAAAAAAAGATGGACGACCTGATCATCACATTGGTGTTGCGTTGTTTCTGTTCCCGCATGGAGAAATAAGGACCCCGGCTAATGGTGACCCTGACAGAATATCATAATTCTTCTGAGATGTGGTGAAATTTTATGTCTTATTCTTAAGCGTAGAGTGGTTTTTGAACTTTAGAACCTACTTTGCCATTAGTTCTAGTTAGTATAATCTGGAGGAAAGAGGACATTGAGAGAAAGGATAGTTTTAATTTTGCCTCTAAGTCACTGTGAACTTAGAACTTCTTTGTCCCAATTTTTCATAGCCATTAACAAGGTTGTACTATTTATCTAGTCTGTAAGCATTCCTTGAGGACTTGTTGAGTAGTACTTGTACAGAACCCTCATAATATGCAAAAAGCCCGTGAAGGATATGTAAGGCGTAGACTGGAACTTACTGCCAAAAAAGCTTGGATGTAGTTGGAGAAGCTTTGTCCTCTCCCGTGGTTGGCAAGGAAAGGAGAGCTGAACATTGGAAGAAGTTAGGTCATGAAAGCTGTTGTGGGCAGGATTTTTTTCCCAGACTACAGCAGACTAGCTGGCTGAAGTTTGACAGAGGTTGCTGGAAGCTGTGAACTGGAGGGCACCCCACAGTAAGGAAGTATTCTTTCATGAGAGGACCAGTCATGTTCCAATAAACTTTCATTTGAGTTCCCCTGTTTGGCCCCTTTGCAAAATGTTTTATTAGCATAGCCTATCTCATGCAAGTGCTGAGCATTCTGGGATTTCTGAATTAAAGCAAGTGTCAGTGCACTTGCTTGATGATGATGATGATGTTCCTTCACTTCAATTAAAAAAAGTCAATACTTTACATGAACGTCAGTCAAGTCAGTATTCATGGCAGCCCAAGGAAATCCATCAATAGGGAAAGAAACATTTTCTAGATGTGCTTCAGTAATTTTACTTCCTTTTTCTTGTGCTGTAATTTTACAACATGGAGTTGAAATGTCATTTTATATGGAATCACATTTATAACAGTGCTTTTTATTGTAGTACTTAAGGGCTGATCAGAAATGTGGCTGGCTGGTATTAGGCATTCGATGGAGATACAGCCCTAATATAAATGGAAGGACTGCAGCAGCTCTGCCAAAACATGAGGCAGGAGTACTCACCGCATCTTCGTTTAAGAAACCAAAGCCATGGTAGGGCTCCTTCCTCCCCCACTCAAATCCGTCCAGTGCCTGAGTATTTTGCAAAGCAGAGAATAGGTTAGGCTTCCTGTCTTGAGGGAGATATCATCTGCTTAGACTAAAAGGTACAGGGAAACATAAGCAGAATGAGTAAAATGAACAGCAAATTGTTTCCACAGCTTTGTGGCTGGAAGGATGGGAAGACTAAGGTTGCTGTGGAACAAAGGTTGATGAATAAACATGAAGGACATACTGTGAAGAAGGGAAGTACAAGCTAGAGCTGGATCAGTCAAACCTGAGGGCAGCTTGTACCCAGTCTGAGGATCCTGCTTCAGGCTGGTTCTGTAGGATTTCTGGTTGACCTGTTTTTCACTTGCACAGAGTTTCTTTCACTTCCTAAAATGTGTTACAGTTTGATTCGGCTTGTTTAGTTTCTGGAGGGAGTCTTTGTTTACAGTTATTTAAGCCTACAGATTTTAATACCATTCAAAGCTGATGACAAAGAGCTATAGCTATTTCTGTTCTTGCCAAAGAGAAAGGTTCTCCATTTTCATATGGATACTTCACTACATTAGCTACTCATACTGTTGCACATTTCCTGTGTGCTTCTAAGTTTGTAGGACAGGTTTTCTACACATCTGACAGAGCTTACTTTCAACAAGCATAAAAATGTACTAGGTTTTAAGGACACATGTTGTTTTGTACTTTTATAAACAAAAGAAGTGCTATTTTTATGGTAGCTTCAATTGGTCAGCTCAGTACTAAATCAACTGTTGTTTTTCTTAGCTTTATTTCATTTTAAATATACTAGTGGTAATGATTACTTTGCAATAGGTAATAATAGTAATGTTATACTATAGTATTTATATCCTGAAGCTATCTATAGATACAGAAAATGTATATGAACTAAAATCTTCATACCATAACAGAAAAGAGGCCATCTCTGACAAAATCAAAAGAAGAAAATAAAAAAATCTCCACAGCCTCCAGGCTCAAACCACAGAACTTCAAAACTAGAAACTTGCAACATAGTCAGAAATAAAGCTGAAGTATATCTTTATAAAAGAAAACATCTCCCTAGAATGAAGATTTTCAGGCAGGAGGACATAAACTCCGTGACTAGACTACGACCATGCTTTAACCTGTACTTTTGAGATCTAGAACACAGTTTTGAACAGTTGAAAACTAGCAGAATTTTTTATTCTTACAAGATATGGCAAATATGTTGAATGCATGGATGGTTTCAAAATGAAAAATCAAAATATTTCTGCTTTTCACTTGTGTCGTGGTTTGAACTCAGCCAGTAGCCAATCACCATGCAGCCAGTCACTTAATTTTTACCCCCTCCCCAGTGAAATTGAGGAGGGATAAAAAAAAGGAGAATTCGTAGGTTGAATTAAAAAAACCACAAAACAAAACAGTTTAGTGATGGTAACAAAACAACAGTAACGATAGGAAGTCCAAAATGGGTAATACACAATGCGGTTGATCACCACCCGGGGACTGGTATGCAGCCCACCCCCAGCAGCGATCTTGACTGCACCAACGATCCCACCACACCAACTGGAAGTGGAAAATGAGAGAGCACGGGTCTCCTTTATATACTGAGCATAACGTCACATGATATGGAATACTGCAGTGACCGATCCGGGCCCAGCCCTCCAGCTGTGCTTCTTCCCAGCCCAAGAAAAGTTAACTCTATCCTGGCCAAAACCAGGACAACCTGAAGTAACAAAAATGCTTTATAGTTAGTGTTGGGTCCTCTGACAAAATAGAGAACAATGAATGTTTGGCTTCATCATACTGATGAGACAGTGAATGCTGTATCTGTCAACATTTTATCTACAACTGTGTATTTTGATGCTGTTACCTAACTTAGAGTGTATATTCAAGCGAAAGTTTTAAAAACTACTGTTAGTGGTTGAACACAGGGCTCCAGTGGATGTCAATGTCTTTAAGTAAAGTAACTTGTTCTGTGAACACATAAGTCATCCCCTGTGGAAAACTTACCAGCTTTTAAAATTTCAGTAATTTTAAAGGCTTTCTTTTTCTTCTGGTGGTAGACACAGCCACTATTTCTCCTAGTAGTTATGATGTAAAAAAATACTTAGTTGAAATTTTGTATATGCATCTAATGAATGAGAAAATAGTTTCAGGCCGTAGATTACATTTTGGCAACCAGGAGTTCCCATGTTAACATGTTTAAATTTGTACCCTCCTAGCTTCAAAGAAACAATCAACAGCACTGCAGATTTCAGACCCACACATACAGAGTGAAACCTGGCAATTTACACTGCATACTTGGTCCTTGTCATGAGGGAGCCCTGTGGATTGCTGTGCATGCTCACAGTTACCCTTCTGGGCCTTGGACTAGCTCTTGGCTTCCCGAGGCTTAGGAGGCTCTCTGCACAGGGCCTCATCAGGCCTTTGTTCTATCTGTTTCCGTTGCACAAATACTCCTTGCTCACTGCAAGAGATTTACAGATCGTGTCAGCAGTCAATTGTAAAGTACGTTGGTATTTGAGAATTCTGAAAGAATGTCATACAGAACAGTTAGATAGCTGTAAAGAATCTAAAAAAACCTCTGCCTATTTCATTGTTCAGTGTTGAAGAGGTAGTTACAATTACTTTAGGTAATCTTGATCTTTTTTTGTCAGAGATCATCACTATTTGTTTGCATTGAGAGGGCACGGAAAGCAGAACAGAAGAAAAATAAATCCTGAAACAACAGAGCCTGCAGCTTCAGAAGAATATGGCTATGTGGAATTTTACCAGCTGGTTTTGCTTCTGGCAGTGGATTGCAGGCTGTTTGCTTCCAGCACAATGTCTCCAGCCAGTGAACAGAAACAGCAATCTTCTCTGGGGATTTCATATCCAAACCAGATCCAGAACACTTGTTCAATGATGACTGAAGGCATAGATTTGTCTGCTGTCTTTTGAAATGCAAGGAGAGGGGAAGACCAGTTCTGCACTGACTACTCTTTGCATGTCTTATTATGCCAATCTATTTTTTAGAAAAATGGTTGTATATAGCCATTTTTTTCTGGGAATTAATCTTTCCCTGCTGCTCTTCTCTCAGTCCTTGTAAAACGTCTCTTGTTCAACAGCAGATTTCTACATGGAAAGCCTATTGGGAGGGCCCCTACAGAACATATTCAAGAGTCTGGGACTTGTTTGAGGCAACTGAAAAACAAGTATCGGTTAAGAAAGTATAAGCTACCATACTGAGAAAAAATGGTGAAGGGAAAGTAATCAAAATGTGAAATCTGTTGTGTATTAATATTTCACTCAGAGTAGAAAGAGTGCTCCTATTAAGGAATACCAAGTGCACTTATTAAGGAATATTGTAGCAGTGAGACAGGTTTCCAGGAGGGAAGAGTCCTGCTGTCCTGTCCTGTGATCCAGTATGTGGGTAGACTCCTGCTATGTGAATTATAAAGAATCTGAGAGGTCTCTGATATGTTAAACATACAACTTGGTGATGCAGTTGAAGCACAGTCACAACAAAAGTGTGTATCCAATTTATATGAAAAAAACCCTACCAACTAACAACCCAAAACTTAACTAGTACATTTAACAACAAGAAAACTGAGAAGAGCATCAGACAACCATGAAATGATCATTAGCTTCATGAGTAGCAATTTTAACATGTCAGTGCATCATTGTTGTCTTTTAACAGGTTTAATGACTCCCTGGTTCCTTTTCTTACCCTAACTGTTCACTTGAAGAGTAAAATTGTTGTTGCCTACTTTTTTAACCACTTACTGCATTCACCTAAAACTATACCACTTTGCAGACACATTTTAAAGGATTGCAAGCACACTGTTTAATTTGTTTTGGAAGTGACATGATAAATTACAGCTAGCATCCTGTGCAGTCATATGGACCAGACTTACGTCACCACTCGTTTTATCCATCTGGTTGTAGGTCAGAAATGTCTCAGAGCTATTAAGAGATGCTCTTCAAAAAATGACAAAAGGCAGCTACTTGATTGCAGAAAACCACATTTTTTCCATTGTTGCTTGTTTTAAATTAAAAATTATTTAAAATTGCAGTGGGAAACAAGAGGTTGCTTTCTCCACACACCATTCCATGATTTTTAGCAGTGATTCAGGACCAGAGTCTGTAACTAGATGGATCATTCTTGGCGATTTCCCACCTCACTTGATTCCACTTGATGTGAGTTAGTCTGTAGGAAGAAAAAATATCAAGAAGTACAAGAATTCTTACCTTAAATAGGCTAGGAATGCTCTGCCTTACATTCCAGAAATATTCCTTAAAGTTATTTCTTATCTCTTTCTGCTACTAAATATATGATAGAAAAACTAATTCAAATGGAAGAGAAATATCTTGTCTCCAAAAATAACATATTGTCACTAGCAGCTTTGGCAAGCATTAGTGCAAGCAGGGATGGATTGCACACTTTCAGCTTTTAATAAACAGTGTCTGGCTCTGAATTTGTTCACAGCAGAATATAAATGATTGCCTTGACAACTATTGTCCCCTTTCTGGTTTGTTACAGAGACACTGTTTACCCCTTCAGTATAAACCCTGAGCCACAGCAAATAACTTATTTACTTCTCTGTTCCAGCATTCAAATTTATATATGATGAGTAGACTGCTCATATACTAGAAGAATTGTACCCGTTTCCCATGAATAACTTTACTTGAATAACTAACTTGAAAAGAAAAGAAAGAAAGAAAAAAAACCCAACAAACAAGAAAGATTTGTTTTGACTGAGAGTCTTGGAGGAGACTGTCTGCTTCTCACCATTTAGAGTCACTGTTACATGTGTAAATCTACTTTTTGATCTGTAGGAGGATTAAACAGCTGTTTATATGGATTATCAACCAGGTTTGTATTCACTTCTTGTAGAGAGTGTTCATGTCAGTACTTATAATATCTTTTTGAAAACTACATTCTGTGTTCTTAAATGATGAATGACAAAATTAGTACTCATGGATACTGTAAAGAAAAAGAACAGTGGAGGCAAGTGTATTGCAAGTTTAATTTAAAGTTGCACTGTTTCTCATGTCATAGATCTTCAGGGACTTGGGGAAGTTAGCTTGGTGCCTTTGTCCTTCTAAAAGTCATGCTCTCTGAAACCTACAAGTAAGGAGGCAAATCAAAAAGAACTGTAGCATTGTGTTTTGCAGTGAGAATGCTTGTCCCCTGGAGCGAGTCTGAACTGAGACAAACTTATTTTCTGGAGATCACTGAACAGGCAGAACCCAGTGACATCCTGCTAAAAACCTCTATATCTTGTGACTAATCCTCTTAGCTGTTCTTTCTGAGTTTATCTCCTGATAGCAGCCAGAAGAGAAAACAGCTGGAAATAAGAATAGGCAATAGTAATAGCTACAGAAGCATAGGTGTTCTTGCTACAGGTAAGAAAAGGTATTATGGAAAAAGCTTGGTTAATCATTAGATTTTTCTATGAATACCTGCAAGTAAAATCTAACTCCTGGAGTCTAAAATCTAAAATCTAAACTCCTGGAGTTTAAGTTGGGCTTAATGCAAGGCACAACAGAAATAACAGAATGCCATGCCTAGAAGCACTTAGGATGACAAAGGTATCTAGGGTTTGGAACACCATCAGGGAGCAATGTGAAGCTATGCATGTACCTTGAGTTACACTGATAATTCCCTTTAAGTGTGTTAGCTAAACAAGTAATGGAATAATGGTCTTCCATGGCAAGCTGCCATCCATATCTGCCTTTCCTGTATTATATAATTAAATGAAATCTTACAATAAATATTTCCATTCTGGGTAGCTGCCCATGAGTTGGAAACAGTTTTGTAAAAGGAGCATTTTAGTTAATTAACCTTCTGTAAGTGAATCTGCTATCTCATGACTCTTGAATAATAAAATTTATGAGTAATAGAATACCCAAAATAATTATTCTAATGACTGTTTCTTTCAACAAATGTATTAAATATGTGGCAATTAAGGGAAAATTTTAAATAGATCATTATATTAAAATTAATCTGTAATCCTGGAGTGAAGTTGTTATTAATCTTTCACTACATGAGTATGAGGGCACAAATTTTTCCTTTAATTTAATAATGAGAATGAAATTCACTGGAAAGCTTTCCAAAGGAGTTTTAGATTGATTTGGGGCTGTCTGTGCCTGGGTAGCCAAAGGTGAATGGCATGGCATATGAAAGTTCATGCCGTAGAGGGGACACAAAAGTTCACCTACCATAGCAGCAAAAATCTACTTAGTATTCAAATAAATGAAGTAAATAGAACCCTAAATTTCTCCATTTAATTGAGGTAAATGGACTCTCTGAAATGGACTTGGGTAGGAATTGAAAAGATGGCCTACAGTGACTCTTGATGCTGTAAGGGAATGGGAGTTTTTCTTACTTTGTGGAGTAATTTTCTGAACCATCAGCCTCACTGAGTAGAGAAATAATTAAAGAGTATAGCTAATCCACTAATCCAAGCTGTTTCACACTGGAAAATTTTGTGTCATGTCAAAATCCACTGGATTCCTTTTTAAAACTGTGGTGTAATTTGTTTTCACAAGGGGAAGTAGATTTGTCATAGAATGGTAATGAAATGGCAGGAAAGAATAACATAAGGTTGTAGTTAAATAGGGAATGTTACAGAATGTGCTACCTAGGAAGAGGCTATGTAGCTTCCTCATCTTGCTCCACTGATTCCATTACAGGTGGATTGTGCACATTATTCACTAAGTATTCCTCTGTAGTGTCTCAGCTGAGTCTCAATAGTATAACTGTATCTCCAGAGCTTGAAGTTACGGTAAGCCAGTGTTTCAAGCAGTTATTTTATTATACCTTGTGATAACATGCAAGCTACGTAGCTGGTCCAATGAAAGACCCAATGAAAGAAGCCCACACAAGAACATACTTATTAAATGACTACGAAGAAAATGAAGCCATAAATTATTTTAAATATTTGAGTGCCTGAAATACACATTAAAGATAATATAATCTATCTTGCATTTGTTGTTTACTCTTTGAGGAACTGTACCATCCACTTACAGATTAGAACCAGAAATACGGAGCCAAGCATTCAACTAGTGTGTGCTTACTGCTTTTGTGCTAAAAGCCCACCTGGCAACAGTCTGAGTCTTCTTAATGAAGCTAGAAGCCATAGGGTAGCTGCTGAGAAAGATCTGTTATGTTTGCAACTCTCCATTGCCAAAAGCTAGTGGTGTGGTACCACAAGGAAATCCTGCTATATCCCCATGGCACCTTAGCATCTAGAAACAGCCATACCAAGGGGCTGTGCCTAAGGTAGAAAATAATAGTATGACAGGCTTGTTTTTATTTCCCATTCACTATTATTTTACTGTCTTTCACTGTAAAAGATTGTGCACTTTAGATCTGTAAGTAATTTAATACCCTTACTCAGTGGAGAGAAAAAATGTTGTTGCTGTATCTGCACAATGTATTTTGCAAGAAGATATAAATGCTACTGTAGCATTCATTACCCTAAGGGGGTAGCAAAAATAGAGTATCTATACTAGGTTATTTTGAAAGACCATTTTAAAATTAATTTAATATTCCAGCTAAAAGACTCATGCAGTGAAACTCCACTCCTTCCTTTGGGAGACTTACACTGCCTAAGAGGTCTGAACATTAGAAATCTGTTTCTGACATGAATACTTGAATATTCTTTATCTTATTTAATCCTTTTACTCCTAGAGACATTCTTCTTTGTACCACACTGATAATTTTCCTCTTTCATAGCATGTTTATAATAGTTTTTATAAATAGTCATTATGCTTGCTTTTAAGTATTCATTTAATATAAACGTTCTTTGTTGTTTTAGTGTTTTCTCATATCTAGATTTCAGATTAGTCATCATTTTAGCTGTGTGTTGCTGAATTCCTTCTATTAAAACAAATGTAATGATATTTGCTATTCCCAACCTTCTCTCATTTTTCTATCTGCAGTTACAAAAGATCCATAATAACAAAAGACAAGCACCTTCTTACTGAGGTTGGTTTCAGTATGAAATCAGAGACAGTCTGTGTCTCATATATTCTGGTCTGCTTGTGTCTATTTTGCTGTCAGCTTTGTCTGAAGACTCTTGCTGCTTTACCTGTTTAACACTTGTTGCATGTTTTTTTCCTTCCCTTTGAGTCCTAGGGTCTCAAATTGTTTTCCTTTTGATTGTGCTGGTAAGCATTTCCCTACTGGATCATATTTTAAGAGTCCATATGAAGTAGCAGCCTGTGGCTCAGGTTATGTGGATTCTATTTCTAGCTCTACTGCTGGCCTGCTGTGTTATCTGAGACTTGTGATCCTATTTTCCTCTATAAAATGAGAGAGTATGGACCACCTTCCTTCTGGAGTTGTAGATAAAGCCCTCTGGGGAAGTTACTGTGGTAGTATACAAAAAGGAAAAGAAGGAGATAAAAGAATCAGAGTTCTAATGGAAAATCCAAGAGGCAAAAAAGCTGGGAAAAAAATCAGACTGTCCAATCCCTCATTTCTTGAAATAGTGGTATATGTCAGAATAGTGGTTTGAGCCAGAGATGCAGAAGCATTATTGATACTCATTATAATATCTGGTCTGCAAGAGACTCCGTGACATAGGTTTCCTATAAGCTCAAGGAATAGCCTTTTAAGAGTCATGTTTATGAGTATGAATTTCACTTTCTGTACGTGTGCACAGTGTAACCAGCTGTGACCTTTATGCTGCAACCGATCTCAAACTAGCAGGCAGAGCTGGAGGTGCAGACTCCTGGTTAGGCAGGAGAGCATCTCAGAGGCGCCACGGTGCACCTCCAGCCAGTTGGCTGGAGTACTGAGGCACACGGTGGGCTGGTTATTCGTCACTTCCTTCTTTCACTGCTGCATTCATGCAGATTGCCAGAGGTAGGCAGTGCTCTTTGACATCAAGTTTTTCATTAAAGGTGTGAAATGTTTTACATGACTTCAAGATCTGATTTGAACTAATGAAACATTTTTAATCTTTCTAGCTTTTCTGTTCACTTACTTTTGTAGTTATTTAGTTGCTTTCATGAGCAAAGAAAAGAGGATTCCTTTAGCTAATCAACTTTCTATTAACTCTTTTCTCCAGGCTTATAGTAAGACTGTGCATACTACTGCATAGAGTATACCTTTTATTTTGTACATATCTCCATGGTTCAGAGCTTTTTATAGAAATATATTTATTACATTCTTTATTAGCTAATGTCTAGTGTAATTATAGGTTACATGTTACCTGCTTACCAAATAAAAAAGACATGTGGCAGAGTATTTACATTTTCAGTGGAAATTTTGAACCTGAGAACTTGTTTCTAGCTCTTCATTTTTTAAAGTGATGTTGTAAAAGTGAAAACAGGCCACTTTTGCAGGAAACAAAATCAGAGACTGATTTCAGTTGTCAGATTAAAGCACTTCTAGAAAGGTCTTGTGTCTTAGTGCTGTTTTGTCAGCTTTGAGCTGTAGGGAGGGCGGACTTGGTTCCTTCTCAATCAGGCAAGGTGCTGGGCACCTTCCATTCCCCCTCATTGCAGGGACTAAAAGAGTCTACGTGCCATGATGCTTTTTGTGGTTGTGTAGTTTGACAGTAACTGTGGTATTTCAGAAGTTTATTAGGAATATTTCAATGAGCTTCAGAAAAATAGAAAATTACATATTCTATGATTAATTTTATGTACATATTTAAATACATATAAAATTGTAATTTAAATGTAGGTATCTGAGTACAGTAGATTGGAATTCTAAAGCTAAAGAGGGAGTACAGACAAAAAGCAGAAAAATGTCAGTAGCAAAAGCAGAAAATACGGAGCTTCTTTTTTCTTCCTCCACAGCAATTATCAAATACCTGCTCTAACCACTTGGAAGCTGTTTCAGAATGCAAGCACCCTCAGTATTACCAAGTTATAGCAGTATTACCATAACCCCCCTCACTTATGGTAGGTAGAAGAGTCCAGTGTAGAAAGTCACACCCACTTTATATGACTGAGAAACATCCCAGCATGAATCCTTTTTTTGATGGTCAATGCTTCTATTTTCTTTCCAACCCTCTTGGAAGTCAGAAAACAAATGGATGCTGATATCAGCAGAAGCAGGCATACCCACTGAGAATAAAACTTACTGTTTCTCTAAGCCTTGGGAAGCTAGGGAGCATATTTGCATTCTCTGAGTAAAGGGCTACAATGTGCAGCCTCACAAGCTGCATACTGAAGCCTGGTTGTTCACATAAACAAGATGAAAACCAGGTAAATAAGTACTCTCTTTGTGGTACATTTCTCTTTGAATCGTCTAGTAAATATTTACTAATTTAACTCTCAGTGGGGAAATTAGGGTAGCAATTTTGTTTGTTTGCTTTGGTGCAGAGGCTCAAAGGAAAAAAGTCAGTTTAGAGCAAGTGATTCTCTTAATTATATGCTTGGGCCTGTTGCTTTGAGTGTTTAAGTTACCAGTTAATTTACACAGGTCAAGGCTTGTTCTTACTGAGTTCTGTGTTGTCTGGGAGGGTCTTGGCATCCAACTGTTTATAAGGTCATGTTGGGACACCTAGCCCCTCATCTGGCTGGGTTTTTCTTTGGATTTTCTTTCCTGCTGAGCAATAATAGATTTTAAATTTTCTTTTGGTCACATACAGGTTTATCACTGCTAAAGAACAGCATTTTCAATTTGAATTAATCACAGTGATAGCTAACTATCAAACAAATATTAATGATTTACAACACATCTCTGAAACAATGAGTTATTATTTCTGCAGTACAGATAAAAGGCTTAAACCAGAGACAGAAAAATGCTAATTTTTGCCTGTGCTTATGCAACTTTAGAAACTTTAGACCACCTCCTGCTCCTCTTTCTAATAGTTGTAAGTGTCCAGAAGTTTTGAAAATAAGTTCCTTTGTGTTGTGAGTTGAGCAATGTTATACAGAAAGTTTGGGACAAAACATAGTTTTCTGGCTAGTGCATTAGTCACAAGACCATCCTTTCTTAAGATGTAAGACTGAAAAGGATCTCAGATGATCAGTGCATCTTTCTACAGTAGATTGTCTTGTTATGTAAACTGTTCCATAAAATGATTGATTTGCATCTTCAAATTGATCTTCAAATTGGTCAGTTATCTCTTCCCTTTCTCTGTTCCTTTCCTGTTTCCATAGAGGATTCTCGGCAGCAGGTGTGTTCCACTCTAGACTTCTCCTCCCTGATGGTTAGCACCTTACTGATTTCTAATCAGTAGATTAGAAGGTGCTAACTAATATGTACCTGGATTTTGTCTTACAGACTTTATCCTAAAAGTTTCCTTATTGTTGTTTGATCTCTGTGAGTATATGCAGGCACTACCACAGCTAACCTGATTCCCAAGCTCTTTCTGTCTTTACTTAGGGTGTAGAATTTAAATTCATTTGATTTAAAGTAATGGCTTTCCTCTGTGCCATTATCATTTAGATTTCATCTGCTTTGAATAAGGGTAGCCAGAATTATACACAGATGTGCTTAAACCCACACCTTATACTATATACCATTAAAACTTTAGATCTTTACTGGAAAGACCTTGCCAGATATAGCCTGTGTTCACATTAAACTGCATCTTCTATCTGGCTCGGTTCATGCTGTGGTTTACTATCACAGCCAACTTTTTCTCCTTCACTGTCATTGCTGACTAATGAGTTTTTCAGTACAGGTATGTTTATTAATCCCTAACAATAGGACCCTGCATATGTTAACTGTTTTCAACTGTATTTGTGGTTACAGCCTCCAGTGCAGTATATTTATTTGTGTAAGAAAGTTTGGGATTTGTTATATTTTGATTGCTTAATTTTATATTATTTGGTGCGATTGGTTTTAAACTTGGTTTATTGTCTAGAAATTTTAGTTTCCTAAGTTGCAAGTTTATGAGCCCAATAATAAAACCTGTATTTGAGGTTTTGGATCAAATGTCTGGTTTGTACAGTCATTCCATGAACTAAAATGGTCCAGTTCTGGCTGCTTACAGATCACCAGAGATAACCACAGTATTTGGATGCCTGGGTTGCATATATTCTTTCTAAACTAAACCAGGATTTTTGGATTCTGATTTTTTTTTTTTTTTTTTTTTACTTTGTTTTGTTTCTTTGGGGTTTTTTTTGTGGTCAAGAAAATGATATAGGGTAAAACCAAGACTGTTAAAAGTTTTAGTCTAAATCTCTCTTAAAACATACATTTAGGAGTATTTTGGCACTTCTTTTGCTTTCGATTGTGTGTTAACCACACAATACTATCAGGACTCTGGAACACTGGGTGCATTTCCTTGTTTCCTATTTTATTGCCTTGTTGAAGTGAATTCATTGAAATAGCTCCATTTTAGCCATCCCAACACAGAATTCTGAGATGTTCATCCTGGAAGCTAGTTGGGAAAAACTGATAGAATAAAACATTTGTCTATCATAATGAGAATCTGGGCTCTATTCCCCTCTGCTAGAATTGACCTTCTCCAGCTCTCTTGCCCCAAACACTCATTATCTCCTAAATGAAGGGGCTGTGACTTGTCTACCATTTCAAATTAAGTCAGGAGATTTTGCTCAGTGATGGAAACAGAAACTATTTAACATTAAACATTGGAAGAGATGACAGAGGGCAAACAAACACATACTTCAAGTAGTAAGGATGCTTCACTGTATGTCAATATAAAAAAAAGCAGAAATCACAAGACGTGTGCAAAAATTCTCTTTGTCTCTTTTCCCTTATCCTTGGGAATGTGTGTTAACATTGGTCCTGATTCATTAGGCACTTAAACACATCATTGAAACATTCTCTAAAAGTAATCAGATGCTGAAGTACTTCACCAAACCTTGGCTATAAACTTGGTAATTCCTGTTTTCAGCTTTGGCTGTTTTTTTAGTGTCACTTTTGAATACAGGGATCTTTTTGTCCAAGCCAGGGTGATTTCTGAAATGATAGATAGTGTTTCATTGTGCAACAGCCAGAACCCCATTAGGATGTAGCAATGTTTCAGGTTCTTACAAATGTGTTTTCAATAATAGATCTGAAAGAACAAAGGTGGTAAGTATCAGTGTCATCCTTCTAAAGACAGACTCAACTGATGTATGAGGGAGTTATAGCTCTCTGTTCTACAGAATAAGGGAGAAGCAGGCAGAATAGCCTTTTTAATCATCAATGCTGTTGGCAATAAACCAGTAGAGTGTCATTTTCCTTTATAATAAAACTGCTTTACTGGAAGAATTTTACAGTTAAATTTCCAAGTGGAAATAGCAAATTTCTGCCTTATGATGCCATCTTCTATCATAGGCAAAATAACTGCATTGGGATGCTCATTTGTATATTAAAATTTTAAGAACAATTAGGCAATAAAACAGAATCCCAAGGGAAACTGCTGAACTACCCCATTCTAGAGTATATATATATATTCATTAAAAGTGAGTTAGGTTAAAAGAAATCTGTTCTGGCATAATAGAAAGATATGGTCTTTACTTTCTCAGTAATTCTGTACAAATAGCTAGGTGAGGATCATGACATTTATGTGGTGTTCATTCTGTCTTGAAATAACATTGTAATTTTAAACAAGAAAGCATTTGTTTACAGTAACACATGATTGTAAACAAATGCTGTTTATGCTGTAAAGTGTTAGGATTACATAATATAACTAATTGATCATGGGTATTCAGCAATGTTGTGTTTAACCTTTGATCAGGCATCATGTATATGATTCACTGATTCTATCTCTTGCTCAAGTTGCCCCAGTTGCTTATTTTTATGAGAAGGAAATGATTTACTGTGTATCAACTGTTAAAGCAGGTATGTATTTATTGGACAGGGGGATTTAGAAAGCTATAGCCCAAAGATCTTTGCTGTTAGCACCATCTGGAACTGCATGTGTTTTTCACCACATGGTGCAAGACAAAAGCTATACATCCCTTCTTTGTCAGCATCCTGGTTGTATCCACTCCTTTTCAGTGGGACTATCTTTAATAGGAGCAAAGAAGGCACAAGAAAACATTAATGACAGAATAATGGAAGACACAGAAAGGAGAGGCAATTACCTGCATGACTTCTTCTATTGTACTCTATTTCTTGTTACAAACCACCAGTCTGGAGCTTTTCAACCAGATCCCACTCAAAAAGACTTGGTTTTGTAGTGTGAAATGCTATGGTATCTGTCTAAGCATGAAGCACAGGGAAACTGTGACTCTGAAATGATCTGTGAATTTAAAAGGGAAAAACAACTCTCTGAGCTCTCCCATATGGTCTAGTGGCAAAAAGACCTAGTAGAACACGGAGGTAGAGAAAATAAAAGGAGGGAAGTGATCTTACTTCTGTATGTGGCTTTGGTGATAGAAAACTTCGTCCGGTTCTTGTTTCCAAATTTTAGTATGGATTTTTTAAAAAACTGTAGTGACTAGAGAAATAAATCTGATGTGCTCTTAGGATCATAGAAAGTCTTTCACAATGGGTAATTGGGAGCTTTGTCTGCTTAGTTCATCAAAAGAAAGATTGAAATTTGTCAAAGTTACGCTTGGCAAGAACTTGTGGAGAAGTAAAATAACAGATGCAAAGGGGGTGGCCCAAAGCCATGTCAGAGCAATTAGCTAGAAGTTAAAGAGATTAAACAGGACATAATCATATATGTCAGCTAAAGAGAATGATTTTCATTATGATTATTATGATTATTATTAATAACAATCTTAATAACAATAATAATATAATGATCCTTTTTGATCTTATGATGTATCTAACCCCAAAAGGAAATCATAAACTAGGGAGGAAGAAAGAATACTTACAAACTTATACCCAGTTTATTCTACTTAACTTATGTGTATGTATATTTTTATTTATGCTTACCAGCTTGGCTGTTTTTTCTTCTTAGACAAATATGAGCTCTTCAAAGTCCAGAGGCTGAGTAGGAATAGTAAAATGAATGGTATTGTCTTGCAACTAGTGTCAATGTCTGTTTCTTCTACTTTGCTCTTCATTGTCTTTTTGACTACATCATTTAGCAAAGAAATCATTGCCTTGGGCTCCTTTCTGCAAGATGCTAGACTCCTTCTTTCCATTAACTTTTAGAGAGGGCTGAGGTTGTGAAATATCATGCAACATCCATCCCTAATTAATCATTTTGAAAACCATCATAAAAAAGGTTATGGTGACATGATATCACATGTCTACATGAAGAATATAATTAAACATTGAACTACTAGGTCAAAAAAGTATAATGTGAAAACAAGTTATGTGGAATGCAGGAAACCCTAAACTGAATAATGGGCTTGCCTTTAGTACAGTGACTGTGAAGTGTTCTACATCAAGCTAGGGAATTGTCTTAATACTTTCTGTCTTAATTAGATGTTTCTGGTATATTGACTGTACAGTGATTTCATGGGATGATACAAGTGTATGTAGATCTGGAATTTATTTTGGTATAGCATATCCTAGAATCAGAAGAATGTTTAAAATACAGTAAAAAACTGAGAAGTTACTTACCCAATGACACTGTATGAGCTCTGTGGCACAGATATTTTCATTTTTAATGCACACCATCTTGGAGTTACCCACAAATATGGTGTACAGTCAAGTTTTTCAATGGCCAATTGGTGCCCATCAAAGAAATTCTTCCCTACATCTTCAATTATATTAAATTGAAAGCCCTTACTAAAGGGAAAAGTTGAAACAGGAGTTAGTCCAAACTAGACCACTGGGACTGTGTTCATTATGGCTGCCAAATGACAGGCTAATCCTGCTTTGGGTAGGTTATAAAAACCTTTCTTAGGAGGAGTAGAGAAAAAAGATGTGAGATAATTATGGGTCTTCAACTATGATGGAGAGACCTTTGTCTTTATGTGATTGGCTAATGGAATGTCAGAGAAAACGAAATCTGCAAGAATCAGTTTAAGTCAAAGTTAAAGAGATATCATACTGAAGGATATTCCCATTCAGGAAAGCTGTAGGAAAGCATCTGTGAAGGTGGACACATTCACTATTGCACCAAAGTTTTCCTTGGCTCCAGCAAATGTACTGGCATTTTTGACATTTGTGGTGATTCTGCTTTATAATATATGGTGGACTTGGCAGTGCTAGGTTAATGGTTGGACTTGAACATCTTAAAGGTCTTTGCCAATCTAAACGATTCTATGATTGTGTGATACTATTCTATAAATAAGTCTGGTTCTTGGTAATTTCATTGCATTTTCTCCTTCCAGTTGCTTTCCTCTGTTTCAAATAATTGATGAAACAACCTTTGCAATTGTTCTTGCACACACTGATTTGTCTCTAGTTAGAAAAAAACCCCAGTGTTTTAAGTTAGTGTAACTGAAATGTAATGGATGTTACTGAGGTGCAATGGCAGTATTTGGAAATCTTCTAGCTTTTGTATGAGTTAAACAATGTGATAGGGAGTAAGCATTCCTGAATGTTCTCTTTTTAATGAAGTTAATCCTGATTTTACTTTGCAGTGTAAAAGGAGGCAGGGTCCATTTACTTTCGGCTTAGTGTTTGAACTGTGTCATCTGTAAAATTCTTGGCAACAGATGCACAGTAGTGCTTGGTATACTAAGTATACTAAGCATAACTACTCTTCTAGTAACTGCTAGCACTGCTAAAAAGTATCTTATCTTTGACCTATATAAAACTGAGCTATGGTTAATTTACAGTAAAGAATGGTCTCAGATTTCTTTCTGTGTGACTGAGACATAAGTTTCAAGTATATCTTGTTTATAAATATGCTGTGATAATGTGCCATCTACTTGCAAATGAGGATTACTGCTTACACTTGGAGCTATGATAGTCATTGCAGCCTGAAGAGAAGTTACAGAATATAGGCTTTTAAAAAATTGTTTGATATATTGTCACAAAAGCCATTTGGGACATTTGTCAGCTGAGGAGGAAATGGACATAAGGGTGGAATTACAAAAGTTTTATTTCATGATCATGAGATGCCCCCCACCACCACCGTGAGGGAAGGAAGGTATCCATAGGGATTTTCTAGGAGTTTATATACAGCTTGAAATAAAATGCTAAGCATAATTATCCAATAGTACACAGACACACTTTAGTCCTCTCCAGTCACATCCAGTTCCTTTGAAGTATTCTTAGGCATCCTGTGTTGTGCTGACTGTGCAGTCTGGTTGTTAACACATAACCTTCTGAGGTCCAGATGTTCCCCTTCACTTGCCAAACATGAGTAATTGTTTATTCATCTTCTCCTTAGGGCACCCTGCTTATGTCCCTTCTCAGGTTTGTTATCTGGCAGTCTAGGCTCAGCAGTTAACCCTTTGTCACATACTTTAGCTGAAAATGTCCACAGCGTTCCAGATAAGTACTCCTATGGACTTGTAGAGGTCTGTAAACTAATTCTGAAGGGTCACAGGAAGTATTTAAGAAAAATAAGTCTGTATAAACCATACAATATTATATACACACCATGTGGGAAATTTCTAAAAAATATTTTACACTTTTTGTGGATAGATAAAATGTACTATTTTGCAAACAACAGAAAAGGAGGGATGCCTTTTTGAAAGCATTACTCACTAGAAGAAGGAAGTCACTTGCACTAATACCTCACAGAGCACATTATTCTGCTAACAGAAGGCACTTAATAGTAATTTGGTCCGGCTGTGTGATGTAGTATTCACAGCCTCTAAAATGCCTGCATGCACAGAGATGTCCTTCTGCACCAGTCAGCCCAATGAATCTCAGGTGCACAGATCTGCTTTATCCCAGTGAAAATTTCACAGAGAAGTTTGAAGATTTTATTTACTAAGTTTCATTATTACAGAAACAAACTAATGGCACTGCCATGCCATTAGAAGATGAAGAGGGAGCTTTTGTAGGTTGCAATCATAATTTTTCATCCCATCTCAGCAATTTTTATTACTTGAAAGTTTCTGTTACTGCTGTAATAGACCTTACTAAAACAGATGTGGAAATATAAACCTATTGACATTCTTTCTAGCTGTGAAATATTAAGCTAATCCCCCAATATTGCTTTATATGAAAACTGTGCAACAAATATAATTCTGTCTTAGTCTGGATAGACTGACCTGTGTGACCTGGATATATGAAGGGCACAACTAGATTGAGCAACTACAAACAGTCTGATTATCAGGAACAAAGAACAATTGTACTTCTTTAACTAACACCAGAACACAGTCATAGCAAATCATTAAATACACTTTCTTCTTGGCTATGCTTACATGGGAATGCCTTTTTTAAAAAATCTATTTTATTGGAGTTCTTTTTTGAAAGTAGTTTCACAAAGTAACAAGATATAAATACCATGCTTCCCATTTGTCAGCTTTTCAGTCCTCATCTTAGATCTTCTGAAATTACTGGACAATTTATACCAAATCTATCAGTGGTGGTTTCTTTTTATGAGACTTCATTTTGTTTGCATTGTAATAGAATAGGTGGCTGGATAATGGAAGCCAGTAAGTGAATCCAAGGGAGGAAGAACTACAGCATGAGTTGTTAACCTGGACTTTATAAGAAAGCCTCTACATGGGGAGAGATTTATGAATTTTCCTACTTCAGATGGATATCACACCTTTCTAAACAGCAGAGAATGCAACTGTGAAAGAGAAATACATCAGAACTCTGCAATTTTAGGCTCATCTACTCAGGTAACTACTTACCCTTAAATATAACCTTACATTTTCTTTATGATAAGTGTCATTCTTCGCCTTCTGTTTAGATTGGTTAAAGGACTGTGAAAAGGGAAGCAGCTTCACTATTTCCAGTAGAACAAGTGGGAACGTTAAGTGCCTAGAAGGAGTTTGGCCAGCATTTATATTGCACTCATTAGTAAAGTGGCTGAGATACACACAGATTTAACAAAAATTGGTCATAATATAGCATGTGATTTTCACAGAACTCATAGGTTTCATATGAAAATGGAGAACAAAAAATAACATTTCTCTTTCAATCCCCTCAGACTTGCCGTAATGCTTTTTTCTGGGATATCTAATATATGCCATCCTTTTTATTGTGGTACCACAAATCATATCAAATAATATATTCTGATCTTTCAATATTTTTGAGTCATTTTGATTAACATATTTATCTTTTCTCCTTGAAAATACTTCATTAAAGTACTTTGTCACCTCACAACAATTGTAGTAACTCATTTATTATGTTGTGTATTATAGACTATATTTCGTTCCCAAATGATAATTCATAATAGTGACTACAAATGGGCTCTGAATGCTGGATTATTTTGCCTAAATAGACTGGGACTTCCATTAGGAAGATTCAGAGAGTATTTTTGGGCCCATTGTCTTACAGACTCAAAATCTAGAATAAGATCAGAATGCTCTGGTTCTGGATAATAGATTGGTCCTTCTAGAAGGTGAGCAAAGCAAGGCTCAAAACCTTCAAAAGGCACAGGGGTTGGGGGTTTTTTTGATTCTTCAGTGAATCCAGCTTGAAATTTTGGCAGGTAATTGATGGCTACAGGGCTTTGTTGTTGGCAAATATATTTTGGTATGTAAGAAACCGCATTTTGTGCCTCATTGTATTTTGATTGTTTCTTTTCTACTGTCATTTTTTGAGATTGCCTTGCTTTATTTAGCTGTTCTTTAAAAAAATCTTAGTACAAATCTGGTTCTGATATAAACACAGCTCACACAATCTTTCGTTCTATCTTTGTCATAATTTTACTCCTTTTCAATGATTTACTTGTTGTCTTAAGATTAGAAGATGCTGGCTTTATTGTGTAAAAAAATATTCAATTTTCAATAGCATTTTTGCCCCATGGAGGTATTTTTTGCAAAACCAGCCCAGTGCTGAGAACAGTGAGTTTTTTTCTGCTGTTATCTGAACAATTCCAGAAAAATATGTATTGAACAGAATCTAAAAAATATGTATTTTTTGATCACTACTGCATGAAGTATAGTCCAGAGTTTGAAGCATACAGCACACTGAAACCTTATTTCCTCAGAATCATATTCATAGACATGCTGGTCAGTCCCTTCTTTTATCATTACCTGGGCAATATTAGAGTAATTTCTCACTACAAATGTGTGAACAGCATTTATATTTGTTATTTAGCCTTTCCAGCTGTAAATCGGGAAACATGGGAGGGCATGAAGCAATGCCAGGGAGAAGTGGGGAGCACTGTGAATGACTGATGAACCTAGCCACAGTAATTTCTGTTTTCCAGACTTTTTTCCTTTTAGAATTTGGTACCATTTTACTCCTTCATCTCTTCCCTGCTTTTGCTCCCCAACTAATTTCTTTGCCATCTTTTAATCAGCCTTCCTCATGCTACTTTTAGATTTCTTCTTGAAGTTTTATTCTTAGAGAACATGTTTGTCTGTGGCAGATAGAGAGTCCTTGTGCTGTGTAATAGCTTACTTCCCTTCTCGGTAACTGGATGGAGAGGGTGGTGTTTCAATGCACTCTCTGACTGCCAGCAGCTGATATAGTATTAACAAATCTAACAGATGCAGTTGGTAGTGTAGATAACGATCTGCTGGACAAAGAAAATATATGTGTAGCATGGCCAGGGATCTCTTTTACTACCTGTAAGGGAATCTGTCTTGGTTTTGATCCCTCTGGTGGAACATGGGGGTGAGTAACACTGAACATAGCTTTTCCAGGTGTAAGAGCTGTAAGGACAACTGTGTGGAAAGGTATCTGAATGTTTCTGTGTAACGAGATGAAGCCAGCATTTTTCCACTGATCAGTTTGAATCTACTAATTGGATAGGGGATGGTTCTTAAGACAAGGATGCCCTGCTCTCCAGGAAAAACTGAGAGGCTGTTCATAGAATTTTTCTTTTCTGGGAACATCAGCAAGGTGCTGTGATAATGAAGCAAGTGTTAGATCTCATATCTGTGGCTCATACCATGCAGTCTGTGAGCTTGGTGATTTTGCAGAGATCCCTCAGACCCTCCTGCTTACTCTCCCACCACTAGAGCTCCAACTGGCTGTGCAGAGGCTGCGGCAGATCACTGCCCCGCCCTGCGTCCCCCGGCAGCAGAGGCCAATGCGATGCTGGCAGCTGAGTACTAGATGTTTCAATCCTGATTTTAAAAACAGTAGAATCTGCAATGAGTCACTCTTGTAGATAGCCTGACTTAGAATCTTATTTTGTTCTGACCTTTCCCTGTATTCTTCTTTGCTGACTATATCTGTTAATCTTGCTGTCTTTGGAATATATATGTTGCTGTCACCTCATTTTGCCAGGTGATACATTATGAAGTTTTATCTTATTGTCCCTTTAACATTGCTATCTTAACAGCAAACTCCCGTCTCCAAGACTGACCACTTTCTGGACTATAGTTTTTGTGTGCCTGTACTTTATCTTTTCTCTTATATTCTGATGTGAATAGATCCTAAATTTGTTGTAAGATCTGAAGGATGGATCTGTTCCAGGTGTCATAAACAGATACCTCTAATAAACTGTCTGGTTTTTTTGCTAAGAGCATTAATGTCATCTAAATAGCCATGCTGGTGGGACCAATATTTCAGCATCTACTGTCCACCATTATTTCTTTTCTGCTTGTGATTCATTTTGCACACTTGCAGATTGCTTGCTCAGTCAGGTGGAGCCTCTGTTGTTGATAGTGGTTGTCTAGTTTAAAGAAATCTGTTATAATTAGCACACATCTGTCAGGAACATTTTGTTTATTATTGAGAAAACACCTCATCCTCTGAAAGAATAAAAAGGTTCATTAGAAGCACTGTGCTTTGAAGTAATAATGCTCAGTGATGCATTCTATTACAAACCATAACATTAAACAAGACATATTTGAAGATGCATTTTTCTTGTGAAAATTTACATCATCCCAAGCCCTACTTATGCATTTCTTGATCTGATTGTTTGGGTGACCTTGACGTGGATGATCAGAATTTTTCTTCATATCTCTCGAAGCAAATCAATGAAAATGGCTGAATGCTTCAGTATGATTTTTTTTTTTTTCCTAATCAGGGAATAGAGGAGAAATTAAGATTGGTAAGGTGTACAAGAAGTAATTGTCCATCTCTGCTGCCTAGCTAGTCAGCCTGCAGTGTGAACGAGACAAAAAATTGATTTGCAGATGCCTGTTATGCAAGTTTAATCATAAACTTTTTGACGGTCAGTAATTTTGGGGGTGTTTTTTGAAAACTAGATTTTGCAAATTCTTACTATGGATTATCCTCTTCCAACACCTTCCCTAATTTTTAACCAAGTGTTCACAGATTTTCATTTGGAGTTCCCCTCTGTATCAATAGAATTTGAAGGTGCTTAGCATGATTTGCCATGCTGTTGAGATAGGCAGCAACTGGAGCAAACCTTTAGTACTACATTTTCTTCTGCTTGGTTTCAGCTGTTTACAAATACAGACCCAAGACTTGCAGATGAATTGTTAAGGGCAGCTTCATATCCCTGTGGATAGTCTCACTAATCTTGTCAGATGACATCAGGTGAGAATTCATTTCAGACATCTGAAACATCTGTAGGATCAGGACAACAAATTGCAACTCAGGAATGTATTTTTTAAAATAATTGTTTGTTTGCCATGAGAGAGTAAGGAGATAAATTGGCAGCAAAAGGAGTCATATCTCATCTATCTTTTCTGTTTAATAATTTCCCGTAATGTCTGCTAAACCAAGGAAATAGTCTGCAAACTCTGAATCCCATTTCCAGAGAGATGCTGACCTCATTTATTCTCCTGAGACAGGAACAAGAGGGAGAACTGGGTTGCCTCACCTTGAGAAAAGGTCAGGTGCCTCTGACGTGAATATTCTAAGAATGGAGTCAAAAGAATCAGTACTCTCCCAAAAGGAAAGAGAAACAGAGAAAAGTGTGTCCAAAATTTACAACCTCTATATTTATTTGACAGAGAACCTACCTGCTGCTCTGAAAGCATCTTATTAAACTATTCTATCAGCTTCCTTCTGAGGGAATGTCAGAGTAAGAACAGTCATGATAATGGAATAGTATTTCTTCTCCCAAGCTGTGCTTTTTTTCAGTTTCTGTTTCCAATTCTAGATACTTCCTTGTCTTTGACAGAACAGGTGGTGATTTCCTAAAACTCAGAAAAATAAAAAGTGGATGGTGTGATGCACCAGAACAGTCCTTTTTTTCTATTCAGTTTTGTCATACAAACTCCAGCCTGCTCATGCCTAGGCTCAAAGTTGGGATGGGATTCACAGTCTATCTCACTCATTATCTTTTCATCTTACTCTTTATAACAAATACTCTTTTGATAAATTATGCAAGGATACATAGTACATGCCTTTCTTCTTCTGTCTGGCACTCCATACTAAAAATTTTCAGGAGAAGTTTACTCTTGTTGATTCCTACAGACTCCTGCAATGATGAGTGTGAGGAAACCACATTTTAACAATTATTTTCACGGCAACACCACCAATTTGTCACTACTCCTCATCTGATGATATTATTCTGTCCTAATGATTCCACAGCATCTCTTAGGCTAATAGCTCTAGACACATCACTGGAAGTCAATGTAAGAATTATAAGGGAAGAATATGAACAAGCAAAGTGATGCATACCTCTTGCCAATGTTGCGCATAACTGACAGCATGTCCTTGTCCTGTTTAGGCTCAGAACTGGTCATCTCCAAATCCTGTTCAAAACAATGGGGGTTTCTGGCATTGCACATAATATACTGTGATAATAAGAGGATTTTTTTCTTTATGGCACTTCCAGTATCAGTTTGGTTAGAAAATAGTATATTTGATTTTACTACTCTGAAGTGATATTTTGTTATTTAAGCCCCAAAATACAACAAACAAACAAACCAACTAAATGACATCATGCTTATTTTTGAATGTAGTTGTGTAAAAGTAGGGCATGATGGAACATTAATGTTAGTGATTGACAGTACAAAGGGTACAAGGATCAGCAGGCTCTGAGTTTTGTCAGTTTTCCCCTTGCTGAAGGTATCACCATCATCAGATGCAGTCAGGTCCCTTGCTGTCCAGGTCTATTTTGGATCAAGGCTGTATGCTAATCATTTTTATTCTTGCACAACTCTTTCATATATTTCCTCTTCTCTTGCTATTTTGGTGACTGAGCAAGCCTTTCTCCCTGTGCTGGTTCCGTATTTGCAGGTACAATGGAACAGATGGAATAAACCAAAGGTCGCTGCAGCAGAAAATCACTGTTTCATATTATGGTAATGAGTAAAAAGGTTTGTGGTTTATGGTTGCCTTTTTTGTGTGTTGCATAGTAGCAAGGTTGTAGAAAACATTCTGTAAGCTGCACAAGCTCTTGAGTCAGAGCTCATGGAAGTTGAGAGGAATCTTCCTACTGATTTAAATAGCTTTGTATGAAGCCTCACATTTAAGTTAGTCATGATGTAAATGTTTTACAGGCATTTAATCTGTCTTATCTAATTGAACATCTTTCTGTTCCTCATTGCTCTTTTCATGTCCACTATCTTTCAAGATAAGGAACTGTTACACGCATGCACGCTCTGTCCCAAGAAACATTTCTATTATGCTCAACTACTTTGTAGAGTTGTACCAAGTAATGCATTAGCCACAGATAGAAACTGTGCTCCTTTTAATTCAGTCACAAGCAAAATTTCTAGTGGGGGTCAAAATTTTTTTGCCCAGGCATATGTTTTATTTATAATGTTTTTGCCCAAGTATGCATTTTGTTTTTAATATTCACCTAGGTTTGAATGAACAGCTCAGCACAGCCCAGTCACTGTGGCTTGCATATAAATTTAATCACAAAAGTTTTCATTAGGTTCTATTAAGTCAATTAGCAGCAGCGATTAAACTATCAAATAAATTTATTTCTATGTGTCTACAGAAGAAAGGGATGAGGAGTCCCATAAATGTCTCAAATGTAGTTCACTTATCAGTGTTCCATACTTCTTGCGTTCTGACACTTCCACTAGCTCTTACAAAACATACTTATCTAATCATAAAACTATCAGTTGTGTGTGACTACAGATATGAGCATCAAGGGAAGAACTAGAGCAACATATTTATTCCTGTTCTGTAACAATGACCAGAATGACTGACTTAATTAATCAGTTCACTTGATTTCCTGAATTCATGTGT
The DNA here is from genome assembly GCF_047716275.1 of Strix uralensis. Lineage (NCBI taxonomy): Eukaryota > Metazoa > Chordata > Aves > Strigiformes > Strigidae > Strix > Strix uralensis. Next base: position 88,336,069 of record NC_133974.1, on the reverse strand, counting down.
CTTCTGATCTTGTTTTTGGAGCAAGGAACAAGAAATAATGATGAATTTTCTTCTAGATGTTGCATTAGTATGTTTTATAGGAGACTGAAACAAACCCAAATTTATGTAGTGTTCCATGCTTAAAAGAAAATTGTGAAATCAACTAGCTCTGTGAAGTACTTTGCCATTTATAACTAAAGATGGTATATCAGGTTCAGGTATCATCATATGTTAACAGTAGCAGTTTTTTCCATCTTTTTACTTTTACTGAACTTACCAACTTGTAAAGATTTAATTTCTTTCCCCAGTTCTCTAGAATGAAAATGGTTCTTTAAAATCTCTTATGTTCTTTGCAATTCAGGACTTGTAATAAGATACCAGCAAGTCTGGAACAAGATTCTGCTGCTGCTCCAAAACATTTGGCCTGAGTCTCTGTTCTGCACTTTGCAATCATTTACATCAGAATGATAGCAATAGCACCTAAATTTTCTTGCAGTGAAAAATTGCTTGACTCACATGTTTTAAATAAGGACTGAAGCAGTTTATTGACTTATTAGCAACACTTAATTAACGAACAATCAGTGGACTGTATCTTCAGTATCAGTATCAGTAATGCAGTAGATAAACCACAATACTCAGTATTGAAAATACTAAAATATAGGTACAATTTTCTAAACACCTTTCTATACTGAATCCCAGAAAGTTCTAATCCCTGCCATGTCCACCATGATGTGAACCTACCCCACTGGAGTGCAGGTTCCCCTATTTACACGCACCTCCTGTTGGAGATGTGGGTACTCCAGTTTTATGTGAACCTGTGCCAGTTCCTACAATCCCCTAACACACGCGCAGGTGAAAAGAACACACCACAGATGCACATACGCACACCTGAGGTGTGGGTGTCTACAAGTTGCACCTTGTATTGTCTGTCCATTATCTGAGTGCGGGCTGCTCACAGCATCCAGTGGGAATGATTGGATCTGTCAGACCTACATAGAGAATGCAATGCAGGTGTGATGACTTCTGACACAAAACCAAGTTTTGACTACTGCTTTGTTCACATGTGTCTCTCCCCACTGTTACAAATATTCATGCTTCTTTTGTAACTGTTTACACTCACACTCTTACCTTGCCAGCCATTGTCATCCAGGCCATGTTACTAAGAGGGGGCTGTGCAGATTCACCCACAACTTGCTTTGGAATATGTGGCAGGGGCCAAATGTGTTGGCAGCTATAATCATAGAAGAATTCACTGCTTAATTGTTTTTATCAGAGTCCAGTTGTAGGACCAAGGACACTGTGTATTTAGTTGAGAATAAGGCAATATACCTGTTGGTCCCTAACATTCTAACAACTCCAGTTGCAGAATTTTGAGTCCATTCCTAATGTCACATTCAGGTTCCCTTCTGGGCTTATTGCCCTCCTTCATTTTATACTTTCTTTTGCTAATTGTTTTGAGTAGTATTTCTGTTCTTGCAACACTAGGAATCAGGTCACCGCACTACACAGAGCTGTCATCTCTAGCAGTATAATATACTTCACACCATGCTGAGTTGCTAATCCCGCTGCTTCCATGTAGTCAGTGGAAATAGCATCACATAACAAATTATTAGCATGAAACATTCTTGGAATTTTTCATCCAGGTTTCATCATGACCTGTCAATCATAGGTGTTTTAAAAGTAGATGACTGTGAATAACCTGAACCTCACATCCAATTTGATAAACTGCAGGCATTCCTGGGTACTGTCCTAATTGACAGCACCAGTGATATTGAAGCCCATAGAGGGCAAATTTCTTCAAAAATTCAGAGGAGACACTTCATTCATTGACTTTATAATCCAAGCTGTTAGGCAGAAACATGTGATTGTTTCTGTAGAGATGAGTATGACCTAATCATCCAGATGCCTTATTTCATTAGAGATAATGGAGAATGGGAATCTAGACCTCCTGTTCAGAAATCTCAGTCAATGATTTGAAGTGTAAGCTAGAACCAATTGATAGATATGAGTATAGATAGATGCATAGACAGGTAGACATATACAAACACTTTTCCGTTCATTTTTATCAACTAAAGCTTGTCAAAACCAGTAATTAAGCAATAACCTAAATTTTTTAAACAAAGGATGCTGTGTGGGTTTTTTTTTTTCCTTGGGTATGTGCTTTTTAAATTGGCACAAAGCAGAACCCTTAATTGAATTCTTGCAGGTATGAAGATGCTGGATGTTCGGTTGTGGCAGTATTTACTGAGAAGGGAACTGTCCTGGTCCATTCTTGGACTTCTCAATAAGGTTGTTCATGCAGTAAAACTGTCTGCACTCTTTTATGTCTTTACCTAAAAACTGCTAGACAATATAATATTTATCTGGAAGACCAGAACTGTGAATGTGCAGAAAATGTGTATTGCTCTAGGGACATACACATTTTAGAGCAGGAGTGATAGTTTTTTATACCTGTAAGCCCCAAATGAATCTCTACAAACTCAATTAATTTTCAGGAGATTGATTGAAAGCCCACAGAAGCTTCCTCTTGACTTTGGTGACATTTGCTTCATGTTCAAAGGATAAAATGGCCATATATTTCAGTTTTAGTGGAATTTCTGTTTACACAGGGCAAATTGGGATTCCAGAAATATCTTTAGTAAACATATATATGTCTGCATATGTTTTATTGCAAAATATTAGTTTACAAATATTTACTTATGCTTGAATTTTCTATGTATTTATGTGGAATCACTCAAACAGTGGAATAACATTTAATGCATGGAAAAATATTTTGAGTGAATGCTTTGGAGTGAAAAAAACCCAGTTTTCCCTCTTTTTCTCATATATCGAAGAACTTGGTAAGATTGTTGTTCAAAGCAAATTTTAGTAGCAGTTGACTGATGTTTCATGCTTGAACTTAGTGAAGACACTAAGCTACTGTGAGGAGAAGAGTCATGCATATAAGACTGATTTAATGCATGGCATTCTAAAATTATTCCAGTTATTTATTTCGATAGAACAATGACAGAAAGAAAAACACTTCAGTTTTTAGTCCAGCAATGTAATGATGCTTGTGCCTGAAGGAGTGCTAAGCATTGGAAAGTTAAATTTGAAAGAAACTATATGGACATTAATAGAGAAATCTGCCTGTAAACAATTCTTTAACATTAAGTGAACCAAAACCAGGCTGACAGGCTGAATAAACAAATGCAAACTGAATGCACATTAGTCTATGCTTCATTCATTACACTAGACAGTTCAATTATAATCTGAAAGCCTTATAGACCCGTTAACACAATTATTGTCCACTGACTTTGTGGATATATGCAAAATGCCTCTTTTGTGGAGAATCTTGAATATGGTAAGAAGCATAAGTTGGTTTTACCAACTCCAGAAGAGTGACACCATGCATATGTCTGGACTTTCATTTGGTTCTTTAAGATCTCTTGGATATAAAATGAAATTTCACTTTCATTTAGTGAAAAGATTAAAAGATTAGGAAGATTAATGCTTTTAAACTGTGGAAATATGACTTTTAAAATCTATGTGCAATTGGAGAATGAGTTCTTTAATTACAAATATTGTCCTATTCTGTCCTCAGTCCCTGTTTTCAAAATGCTTGTAATTTACTCCTAAGTTACAATTTATCTGGGAAAGAATAGATGTGTCAACATTGACTCATGTGAAAATACACATCTGTTACATTTTATGCATTTTGCATGAAATTCACTCTTTGACCCTTTTCGTGCATTCCTGGTGTGGTGTCATCAACCTCTGTTGTTGGCAGGGCAGGCCTCTGCATCCTTTCTCTGGGAACCCAGCTGCTTGATGCAACTTGCTGCCTCAGTTAGGTCTCACACAAGCTGGAGTGTGTATTTCTTTAGGAGGACTGCTTATTCAAAGAAGCAGTGTTAAATTCTTCCCATTTCACCTTTGAGCCGTGGCCCTACTTGGCCAGCTCCCCAGAAATGCCCCAAATCCCTGATCAGAAATGAACTTTTTTTCCCTGCCTTCTTCCTTCTCCACACATGACCACATGATTCTTAGTGCACTGAATAAAAAGTAATTCAATGTTCTGTAGATAATTGCAGTCAGTGAAATTCCTCCTTCTCTTTACTGATAAGGGCAGGTTACCTCTCAACAGCTGTTCAGTTGCAAAATGTATTTCCTCTGGGCATTGTGGAAGAGCTCTGAGTTTTGCAAGTTTGTAAAATATACTCAAACTTTATTTTCATGAAGTCCTCTGGCCTGAATGTTAAATACATCCTATCAGTACAGTAGCTACAAAATTTAGTAGCAAATATTTGTAGTAGTGCTATAAATAATTATTTTTGTACCATTGTCATAATTATTTATTTAGAGTATAAGTTGGAAAGCATTGCATGTATATATTGATAGAAATAAAACCTTTCACTTGACCAACTCATATAGTTAAAACCAACAGATAACCTTTGATCCAATTCTCAATTTACATGGTATTTAATATTACTAATATGAGTGAAAAGTCATTATCAGTTCCTCTTGATTTGTATAGCAGATGGGAAAACTATTGATGATACATTAAAAAATGTCAAAAGCCAGTGATGACAACCTGTCATTGCATTTCATTGCATTTGTATAAAGATCTCTGATTGCTGTTGTGATTCAGTGACACTGAATAGGCCGCTATGCATAAGACAGCCAAGATTTGACTCTAGAAATTGCACCTCTACCATCTAGGCTTGCTAACGCTGCCTTAAGAGTTCTATGAAATAGCTACATATGAAGTCCACTTCTATTGCCCTTCTCTTAATCATGCTTCCAGCATTGTGGAGGTACATACCAGACTGGTAAGACTAGGTGCAGCTCTGGTTGAAGTCCTGCCATTTTTAATTATTCACAGGTTCTTAAATAGAACAAAATAATGCATATGAGCATTTCTGGCTGTAAAGCCAGTTTTCATCCTGAACTCCAGAGAACCTACTTAGAGTGGGAAATGTGACATTTGAACCTCCATCATTTCCATCAACAGTTGCTATAAAGACATTTGAGTGAGATAACTAACTCAGAAATACTGATTCATTTTTAACGTCTCTCCTGACATCAATATTTTTCCAGAGTTTTAATATTTACTGTTTCATATATGGACAAAATAAAACAGAAAAAGAAAAGTTTCTTGGAACTAGGATGTTGGGGTTTTTTTAATATAGACTAGTTTGCTCTCATGGTAGGGCAGTAATCCTATTTCTGAAAAGATCTAAAATTCTGAGAAATCTAAAATGACTGAAGCCTGAGTGATGCTTTTAAATACAGAAAATTTAAGAGATGTGTGATAAGGGATAAAAAACTTCTATGATTGATAAGGGCATTTAGTATAAGGACTCAGTTCTCAAAGTAAATTCATGTGAAAAATGATGAAGATGATGAAACAGTCTTCTCATAGAACTATACTATTTTTACAACACCCTTAATTCCTTATTCACCAGTAACTGTTCCAGAATTAAATACCCACCTAGCTCTTGGCAAATAAGAATACATTGTAATGAATCTTGGATGAATTTAACACTGGAGAGTTGTAACTTTATCAATACTATATGCATTGAGCATCTTCTTGGTAGCTGGATTAGAGTGACCAGTTTTCAGTCTGAGAGAGTTTCTTGTGTGTCTGTTTCTCTGAGGAAAGATCTTAATATGAAGTTACGCAGTTATTCACCTGAGACTTCAATGCCTGAAAAAGAGCAATCTGAAAAGAGGTATTACAGACCTGTCTACGTCAGGCTATGAAGATGAACGGTGAATTGTAATAAAATGTTTTCTGTTTTTCTTGCTTTTTGGTTTTCCCGGTAAGTTTTCATTGTTTTTCTACTGGAGCTGGTAAAAACCAGGCCATTATTTAAATAGAAGTTTGAATTTAATAGCTTAATCTTTGACAATATTTCAACTCTGTTTTCAAAGGGACTGAGAGCCAGCATGTCAAAGAGGTTCTGGAACTCGGAGATATGAACAGGCACATCACAGCTTTCAAATCTAATAGGACATCTGTAGGTCAAGTCACTTACCTGCCATTCCACTATTTTATGATTTTCTCAATCAGTTAAGGATAATTGACAGCTTTGCCTACAGAGTTAGAAATTCTGTCTTCTTTATGTACAGATTGTATTCATATTCTCTACAGAACTTAATCTGGACTAGTTAATGTGGTGGAAATCCCCAGAGTTAGCAGCCCTGCATCTGCTAATAATTTTTGTGGGATATTCAAGGACCATGAGTGACTGACTGAAATCCTCAGTAAAGTAGTTGCATAATCATTTTATTATGTTTGGAATAATGGGTAGCTACTACCACTGATAGTTTGATTTCAAAGAACAGATCTCCTCCCTTGAGGCGGCTAGACAATTTCATTTTTATCTCAGCAGCAGGATCCAGCTTTTCTATCAAAGTGTTATGCTAATTCCAGTAGGTAAAAAAATAAATTGCAAAGCAGCTCCTTAGAACATCTCTTTGTTTGAGTTCTTTGCCCTAGTGGACATTAGTTCCCACAGATGACCTTTTAAAAAGAGGAGGCAATCTATTTTTTCAAAAAATATTTTTCAGCACAGATCCTCTAGCTGTATGTCTCTGTGTACAGTGTAAGCAAACAAAACAAAGTTTTCCTTACCTAGTTTAATTTATGATAGCTATTATCTGCTAGTCCTCTAAAGTATGGCTTGTCTTAAACTGCTTTTATGACAGGTGCTCATTTTCCATGATTGATGTTTTGTCTGTTTCAGGAAAATGTTAGAGGTTAGCTTCAATTCCAGACAGAAAGAGGTTTATACAAACAGAAATAGAAAAACAAGTAACTATTTCTGGCTCTGCTGTAAGGTCTTTCTGTCCTAATTCAGAATTTGAAATAACAAGTATAACAATGTCATCTGCTTTCTTAACATCATTGCGTGCAGGCAAATGTTGACAATAAACAGAAAAAAGCAGTAATCTGTGATTGTATGTAACAATATTTCTGGCATACTGGGGAAAGCACTTATTTCGTGAGATATAGAGGATATTTACAATAAAACTTTTAAGCCTGTGGAGACTTTTAACAGGAGGATTTCCCCAGCCTGAAGTCAAGCATTATCCTGGACAAGGGCTTTATGATTCTTTTGAGTCTTCTTTCTGTTTTTTTGTTTGGTTGTTTGTTTGGGATTTTTTTACCAGAGATGTACTGTGGATCCTATATTGCAAAATACTTACCTTCAATAGGTATAGATTTTTCACAAACACAATTATGGCAGTGGCTATTTCTTTTTCTATTTTAATATATTGATTGTGTTTCTTCTTGGGTCCTGGGCTAAACTCTCATAAACTTGGGTGATGAATTTGGATACAAGCCAGAATGTGGAAGTTAGTGGCACTGATTAATTATTTCTTCCTTTTAATGCTCTGTAGGCAGATATTCACACTTATCAATCCTGAGGACCACTGCACGTTCAGCACTGACCATGGAATACTGGTCTCACATTTGAGAGAAATGTAAGGAGTCTAGGAGTGTGTAGTAAAGTCCTCTGACTTATTCTGCAAAGAGGGGTAACCAGGAAGCAGTGATGGGAAACAAGACTCCTAATTTGTAGTAGAATCCTGGTTGCTCTAATCTTTTCAGTAAGCACTTGTATTATTTAGGTAAACTCTGCAGATGATCAAGACTCATGTGCCAGAAATGCCCAGATAATACTCTTTCTACCACCTTCACTTTGTGAATGGCTCAGTGCTTGGAGCATGTACCCCAAAAGATATGTTTCTTGGTGAAGAACAATAGGATGAAGTACCGAAAAACCTGAAGCCGCAGCATAGTCTTCTTTGAAGGCACATATCTACAAATCAGTTCATACTTCAAGAGGATTTATGAGTGCCTTCCTGATATGAACTCTTACAGAGGCACTCTTGCCTGCGGGGCCACTTGGAGTGGTCATGCTCCTTTGCAGTTTGCTCTCTGTTGATCAACAACTGATACATGTAGCCATTGAACAATTCTCTCCCACCTGTAGGCTAAGGATTGTTGTGTGAACCTTTGGTTCCTTGTGCTCTGCTCCTTTCCAGTGGTTCCTACCACTGACTTGTATTCTGGTTCTGAAGCCAGGCCCTAACAGTCAGTGAACTCTTCTTATTTCTGAAAGCACATTACAACAGTAATTGTTTCTGTTGTCTCTGCTTTCCCTTGGAATTTCAAATCAAGCTCCTTATCTTCAAATTAGTACCTGACTTTGGGATGGCAACTGCCAGTGATAATTTATTTCTGTTTATGTATCCTTGACTATCTTTGCAGCAAGGGTAGAGATGCAGGTGTAAAAAAAAAATGCCTCTTTGAAAGACAGAATTCAAGCAGGACTTGTCCTGTGACTGAGGAATAAAATCCCTCCTGGGAACTGAGATATTAAAAAATCTCATTAACTTCTGCCTCAGGTGTAAAGATGTTACTTTGATATTGTCTTCTCTAAAGCAAAGAAACAGCAAGTGGTATCTCTGGGGGAAAAAGTAACACCCCCAAAAAAGAATTCCCTCTCAAAAAAGTGCAAAATGCTACCACAACACTGCAGTGTATAAATTTTCCCCAGGAAAGAGCTGCTAGTCATGTTGCACTGGATTGGAATACACCCTAAATATGTACAGTAACAGAATCTGTATGCAGTAGTATCCCTCTTTCCGCCTCCCTCTTTTCTTTCCTCTGAAATTCTCTTCCTGTCAGCACATGAATCTGCCATGAAACCAGACCAGACATGATGTTCCTTTTTCTGCTTTTCTTCTGGATGTACCGTTTCTTCTGAATCTAGTCACTCTTCTTCATTTTTTGTTTTTCTTACCACAGCCTCCACAGAAGTTTTGGAAAGGAAATAAAGAAATTGATACTATAGAATCATAGAATGGTTTGGGTTGGAAAGGACCTTAAAGATATATAGTTCCACCCCCCTGCCATGGGCAGGGACAGCTTCCACTAGACCAGGTTGCTCAAAGCCCCGTCCAACCTGGCCTTGAACACTTCCAGGGAGGGGGCAGCCACAACTTCTCTATAGGCCAAGGCAAGACTGAAATGGAAATGTCTTGCCTCCAAAGGAAGCCTAATACAAATTATTTTGCTTGTGGTAGTGTGTTTTCAATTTGGATGTGAAACTTTTGGTCATGTGTAGGAGCGAATACTTACTTTGCAAATACTCAGCAAAGCTACCATGTTGGCTTAGTATGTTTGGCTGGAAGGGATAGGCAGTACAACCACTATGAATGGTGCTTAGGATTTTAGAGTCAGCATCTTTCACAAGGAGTCCCTCCAGAAAGAGTCAGGTTCTTTCTTTTTTTTTTTTTTTTTTTTTTGTCGAAAGTGCAGTGTCAGTTATACATCTAGCTGTACAATCCAGGTTTTTGTGGACTCCTTTGCAATATTTCTGTTTGCTGTTTCACACAGTTATATAGCCAATTACTTCATGTGTTACTGTTATGTCAAATAAATGACCAGATAAAGTTTAAAGAGAAAATAAGAGTGTTTCAGTTGTTATATTTGACAGTCAAGTCCAAGAATGACTTCATTTTTTTATGTTTGACTTACCTGTTGTTTGTAAATGGGTTTTATGAGCTTCCTCAAGTTCTCTTTGTTGTGAAAACTGTCCTTTCCTTCCGCTTTCCCACCATAATTCTTTCCATATGAGGTTTATATTACCATGCATGTCCCTTGATTTTCTGTCAAACTTTGTTCAGCCTGATGTGTTTGGCTCATGAAGTGTGGGAATAGTATAAAATATATTTTATATAATATTAACTGTCAGTATACTGTCACTGAAGAATATTGGCATCTTTACAGCTCAGAATAAAATACTGGGACAGATGCTATAAGATTAATTGCAGTTCATGGACTCCTACAAAAATTTGAGGGAAAATCCCTTGGCTTGAAGACAAGGACATGCTTAAGAATGGAGCTTGATTCACTGAAGCCATCAGTGTAAATTATTAGTGGTTTACTCATTTTGAAAACTGGCATAAGCTTTATTCATTTTCTCAATAAAATTGTTATTCGATTTGAAATAAGAAGTCAATGAAATTTAAAATCAATACAAGTAAAATTAGAATATATAACTGTACATTCTTGCCATCCTCAACTCACAAATTTATCCTGCTTATATAAGGATAATTCCGTATTTCTATCCATAGTCTTTTCTAGCCTTTTCCATTTTATTAGTAGTTATATTAGGATTATGATGGGGTTTCAAATGGGAGATAAGCAGTTATATCCACAGAACAAAATAAGTTATTGTGGAGGTTTGAACTCAGCTGGCAGCCAGATGCCACATGGCCAGCTGTTCACCTCCCCCTCCCCCCCCCCTCTGGTGAAATAAGGGAGGGACAAAAAGAAGAGAATTCGTAGGTTGAATAAAAAGAAAGAATTTACTAAATATAACAAGAGAGCAACAGTAACAATAGTGAGCCCCAAAAAAGAAACGGGTAAAATACAGCAGTGGCTTACTGAGAGCGGCGACCGCCCCTACAGCAACACACACCCGGGCTGGACCCGAAAATCCCATGCCAGCCCGAGAGAGCCCGCCCCCCTATATCCCTGGGCATGACATCACATGGTATGAAATACTCCAATGAAAGTTAACTCCATACTGGTCGAAACCAGGACAGTTATGATCAACTAATTTATTGGTGGAACTTTTAGGCTATGTAGTGAGGGTATTGAAATTTGGCATAGGTAGGCTACACAACCCATTTGGAAGCAGGATTGTGCATGATTTCCATGGTTTATGGCTGTCAAAGTCCAAGCCTAGGTGAGTCTTAAGGTAGACTGAATTCAATCATATTTAGTTACAGCAGTACTCAGATGCTGGATTTGAGTCTCCATTAAACTAACATAGGACATGCATGTTACAAAAATCCCTTCATGGAAGACCTTAGAGTCTAAATAAATCATGCAAACTAAAAGTGAAGCCATGATATTACTGTGCTCTAGAGGTGGGGAAACTGTAGTGTGTGGATCTAAACTGATCTACTCTCCAGTTGAAGAGCGTAGCAGAGCTGAGAATGTTTTGATCTCTGGTTTCGTGCAGTTACTACACACAACCATGACTTTATGTCATTATTCAAAAGGAGAGAATATTTTTAACATTTGAAAAACTTAATCTGGAGGATGTGGGGCAGAGAAGCCTTCATGTAATTATTTTAGAAACCTATAGTGTGTTCAAATGTGGGCCATAGAGATAACAGGGAGGAGATTAAAACGCAGTGTTCAGCACATGAAAAAGGGTAACAATCATCAACAGTTGTTTGAAACAGTATTTCATTCTATTTGGATTGGGGAATTATAAGACGTGAGTTAATAATAGAGTAAATTTTTTAAAAATTCTACTTTAAGTTTTCATCTCTTTTTCATTATCTTTAGTGCAAATTAGTGAGATTTTTTTGTTGTTTTTCCTGTTTCAGCTCATTGTCTGGTATTCGGTTAATCATGAAATGAAATTTCTTTCATTTAGATTTTGCTTGGGGAAGGATGATGAAGCAATTTTCTATTCAAAATTTGGAACATCATGTAATTTAGATGGATAATTATATAGCTTGATTTTCAGATATCACACATTTTTATGGGAATATGCAGAACACCCTGTGCATTGTAACCCACAGGCAGAAATTCATTTGCAAAAGCAAAATATCCAGTTGACTGAAATAGCTTAATTACAGGAAATCTTAAATAGGAAAACGTAACATTTTCTAATTATATTGTTTGAAAATTGTTTATCCAGCTATGGAAGTAGCTATTTTTTCTCAACTGTGGCATAAAGGAATCTTGACATTTTACTGTCAATATTAGTACATGGCTTTCTATGGCTCGAAGCTTTTCCTATTGTATATTCCATAAAAAATGAAGAAGTTTTTTTTTTTTTTTCTGGGAATCTTGACCCTTTGGAAAGCTGGAACCTACTTCATATTTTTTTGCACCTGAAGCTGTAAGAGCTTCTGGTACAGTACTTCCTTTTGATTACATGGCTGATAGGATGCTAGCTATACATTTTACTGTAGTACAGTGAGGTGGAAGACATGGTATAGGTTTTCCTTGGACTTCATCCAGGAATTATTACAAAGGCTTTGGTGACTGTGATAATAGTGGAAAACATTTAATCTCTTATGTTTGCTATATCTTTAAAAATAGAGATAATATTTTATTTGCCTCATGTCTAGCAGAACTGAGAAACTGGATTTAACTGCTAAACAGTAGGAACTTCAGGGCTTATTGTTCCTTTTGTTCTCTGTTATAGAAAAGCACTCCACATATTACATTTCTGAGGGGCTGTTTAAATAAGGCATGTGAAAACAAAAGCCCAACATCCTCATAAAGACATATCTGACCAATGTAGCCATCTAATTGGTCTCTCTGCTGTTCTCAAATATGTAATTTTTATTCTTTGCTTCTGCTCCAGTTTATCAGCACTGGGGAAAACATTTAGTTTCTCTAGGCGTCTATCTAAACTCAGACTACAACTGTGGAGCATAACAGATAAAATTTAAGTTGCATTCTGGGCAGCTGTGAATATATATTCTGTCCTTACCACTGTATACATGCTAGGACCAAATAATTTTCTTCTGTATAGAACAGAGATTTTTGCAGATGCTTATCTCAGGCATGCTTTCTGAAAGAAAGTAGAAGACAAAAAGTCTTAGTTCGTAGGATTCTCTTTGTAGGTTTTATAACTCATGTTTCCTTTTTTTTAATTTATGGGGAAAGCCAAATTGATTTGTTGAGCAACAGCAGTGTTAAATATGGCCCACGGTATAGAAAAATTATACTGTGTTTGATATATTGATCTTACGTCTGGACATTTGAGGCATTATATCACAATTTCAGTAATGTTTGTGTCTTGTCGGCAATATTTTATTGCTGGAACAAGACATTACATATACACAGTAATATTATTTATTGTTCATTGAGCCATAGAAGTTAGGAATAGAAAATGACCTATTAGATCATCCGGTCTATCTCTCCACAAAGGAAAGAACATCTCAGCAAGTGCAACTTGATGACAGCTAGATATATAATCATGACAAGAGTGCTATGACTCTAGAAAGGCAAATGTGCAGTCTTAATTCATTGTCCCAAAGCATGCAACTTTTTACAAGTTGATATACTGTATTGACCTATAGAATTATGTATATAGAAACTCAAAGAGTATTACATAATGTTGAATTTAACTTGGTTTTTGTATCATATCAAAATATAGAATTCAATTTAATATATAAATGATAATCAAATGGAGAAAAATTGATAAATCCATCATCTAGAATTTGCTTTTCTGGGAATACAGTTTTTCTGTAAGGTCTGAGCCAAAATCTGTCTGCTTTCCCTTACTAATGAGGTTTATTCTCAGCAATGAGGACTGTAAACAATATTAAGCTATAGTTTTAGTTTAAGATGCAACCAGTATTTTGTGCATGGTAGTTGCGTGCTTTTGTTAAATTTTCTTTGAATGCCTCTTCTGCAGTAAACAAAATTAAAACATTAATACAACTCCTATTAGAACAAGATAGATTTGCACTGGTGTTGTAAGGAGGATGGATTCCAGTCTTCAGAATATCTGAAAAGTCTCTCTCCACAGTCATCAACAGAATGGTAAACAAAAAAGAGTTTTCAAATATGAGAATAGATACTCATCTGTCCTTCAGAAAGATCTTTCCTTCCCTGCCCCAAACTGTAGACACAGCAAGTCAGAGAAGAAAGGCAGCATTTGCCCTACTTTCAACAGGGAGTAGTCAAGATGAAAAATTACTAATTAAAGTGTATTTTAGAAAGATTTTCATTAAAAAAAACCCAAAACAAACAAAACAAAGAAAAACTAAAAGACTGAGAACTTCCAAAGTATTCCTGGAGTAATGACACATGTCACTGTAAGTGGGTGAAAATGCTCTGTTTGTAAGTGCAAGAATTTGTGGTTTCCTATCAATAAGTGAATTCTGATATGAATACTAAACTTTTTGGTCTGAACAGCCAAACTTTTTATTTAGTAGTAAGATTAAAAGTATGTCATGGCTTCTATTATTTATAGAGCGAGCTGTTCTTTTTATTTAGGGAATGATTCAAGAATTTCACTCATTTTTAATAGTGCCTTAATCTGTAATATGACCTATTCATATTACTAGGACAAAATCCAGAACAAGGTATTTCTCAACATGTGTGAGGTTGACAGAATCATAACCTTATTAAGCATAATGGATAACTGTTGCAGTCCTTCCTGTGCTATTACTTTATTATTGGAGACTAACTAGAAGTAACTACTACTAACCCACTAAGATTTCAAAAATAAGGTTTTCCGAGAATTAATTTTGATAAAAATGATCTGCATTTTTTCTCTTTGTTTCTGTCTGATATTAAAAGTTCACATAATGATTGCTGATACCGTGGATGAGGATGGAATTTCTCATTGATTCCACACCAAAATATGTTAGGGGATGAAATCCCCACTTTTACCTTTTTACTTAAATATTTTGTTTTCTGTCAAAACAATTTTTGCAGATTTTTTTTATTTCAAATGCTGTCACCTGTAGAGAAAGCCACTTCTTTGAAGCTATGTCTTCAGTAACAGCTCTGTATCCCTCAGTTTTATACCTTGCAATTGCTAATATGCAAAGATGTTTGTGTGAACACCTCATGGAGAAAATGGTGTGACAAAAAAGTATAATTTATGCTGTATGGGCTCAGCTGGCATATGTGGCTTCAACACCTACAACTGTAAATTACGGTGCTAAGAATGTGTGTGTCTCATTCACTGTGAGCTTAGAAAAACTATTAGCAATTCTAAAATGGAGGATAAATCAGAGGACAAAAAAAGAAAATAGCCTTAGCTCCCCAGATTCAGAAATTTGACACAGGAGTCCTTTGGCGTGTCCCTCTTTTCTCATCCTTTCTGCACCTGGCTATTTTTTCTTTTTTTTTTCATTTTAAAATAAAATATGCACCATATTAAAAGTTGCTGTTATGTAAAACCAATCAGATCAAGCCTATGATTTCAGATATGTCTTCTGTTTATTAATTTCTATGTCTTCTGCTTACTCATTTCTAAAGAAAGCTCCTAGCACAAGAGCAAATGGGAATGTATTTGGAGTTTTGTATGCATGAGGACTTGAAGCTCATACCTTAGCTTGAGTTTCTTCCATTAAGCTTAATGAATTGAATTTGAATAGCAGTTTTAAGAGTCCCCCTGCTCCTCATCTCTCTGCCTGAAAAATGTTTGGCAACTTAATCTGGGAGTTTGCTAACCTTCTTGTCTACAGCCATTGTTTCTGAATGGCATACCTTTACTAAAGAAACCTGGGCAAATAATGCAAAATAAATGCTCTAGTTTTTACTTGAAAATTTTTTTAGCTACTCTCTCTCTCTTTCTTACATATAAATGATACATTCATCTGTTGTTAAATCATTTATGCAAGGGATCTTGAATTTTTAGAAAAGTTGAACCATTTCTAATTTGACTTACGCATTTCTTTACAAAGTAATGTTAAAAGGTCATCTACATGTATAGATCTTATTTAAGTTAGCAACTGCAGAAACAATCTAATTCAATGGAATTATTTTCCAGCAGAACTTGCAGAATGTATCCCTCATGAAAAATGAATGCGATTTTTCCATCTTATTTTGGTAGAAAATTAACTACAGCTCATTAGGATTTATAGGTCAATCACTCACAAAAACTAACAAGTAACAAGATATGGAGTCTAAAGGTACCCAACCGACAGCAGTAGCTGGTGTGATATTCCTGAATTTGTACCAGGGAAAGATTGTAGTATCTGGTATTTATGCATGAGATACTGTTGCTGTCAAGATCCTGTTTTCTCAGAAGGTTTTTCCACGGTTCTCCTGGAGCAATTGCTGGCTTGTACAGTCTGTGGCACGGAGCCTAATATAATCTGGGCCTATTGATGATACTGTTACACAACCGCACTTGAAATAAAGATGAAAGGGAATATCCCATATGTACAGGGTTCTTGTCATTATTTTTTGCTCATAAATGTTCATAAATGTATGCATCTCTTGTTTGCAGATTAGAGGGTAAATCTCTAACTCCTAATTTTATTTGCACTTTCATGTGTGTCCCATAGGGAGGGAAAGCACAGAAACAATCCTAGTATGGATATATGATGTTGCTTATTAGCACAGCTGCCCTTGGTAGATAACCTGAAAAAGTGTATGTCATCATCTTTTCTCCAAGCATTTGATAATCTGCTAATGGAGTATAACCCTCTACTGGAAAAGAGTATATGCTGCACTTCCAGAAAGGACTATAGAAACTGCTTCTGGCCATTTCACCACCATTTAAAACCACCTGTTTGAAGAATCAGAGACCCAGCCATACAGATGGACATGAGCAACTAAATTAGACTTATGAATCTAGCAAGGTGCTTCATGAAAACCCTGTCTAACATTTAGGGAACCTCTTAATGTTTAGGCAAGAGGTACTTGAATCTTCACCAGGAACCTGTAGTTTTGTTCTTGCATGTGCCCCATTGGACTACCATCCTGGCTGAATTGCTCAGCGGGAAACTTCTGTGTAATTCTGGCATTAGTCTCCCAGAGAATTGCACTTTTCAATCTTAATCTTGTTTTAATGTCAGCTTTCAGATGTGTAATTTCCAGGCTAAACAAACATGCAAAACTAAACTGAGTTGTTTGACACAGCATCATTCTAACAACTACCATCAGCAGAGCTGAAACCTTTTCAGGCCAACAGCTGCTACTTCAGTTAATTAAGTATTAAGAGCAGCAGCTGGTTGTTGTCTTTCATGGAGACCAGGAAGTGGTATAGGACATGTGCTTTGGCATGGTATCTAACAGATCTTTGCAGGTCAGGTTTAGAAATCTTGGTTTCATGTAATTAATGTATTGCAGTTGCACTTCCCATAATTTGTTCAGATTTGATACCTTTTAGTTTATTTCATTCATAATTTTTGAGCCCAAATTTGCTACTCCAACCCCAATATTTTACCTGCTTGGAGGATACAATTTTCACTTCTCAGGCACCTCATGCCAGTTCCAGTCTTTAGGTCTAGTAATCATCCTCCCAGCGTGGCAAATATTTCTTAGATGGAATACATCCAGGCCCATCTCTAGGCGTGTAATACAGGTGCCAGACTTAAGTGTAACCAGCTTGTACTCTCCTCTGTTTAGTCACTAGAGAGAGATATCTCCAGAGGATAATTATGATAATCTAAGAATACTTACAGATCTTTGATTGTATAAGGAGCCTGCAACAACTGTACTCCTAAGTGGACAAGTATCTTCAATTAGGAGGGTCAAATTCTGTCTACAGGCCCTATTTACTTTATTGCTTTTCCAGTACACTGCGTTCTCATTGTTCTATCATTTACCCTTCTTTATGTTGCCTGAAGTCATGAAGACAATTCATTGAAAAAAACCCCCAGGATTAGCATCCTTTTTTTCTGCCCATTCAAGAACCTAGCCTGGAGTGAACAGTCATCAGAAGAAAAATCCTTCTGTATTCTTATCAGCTTGATTCCAAACCTAGTTGTGTTAGAAGAACAAAACTTCTAAGTATAGGAAGAAACAAAGTGCATGGAAAACAGTAGGCTTGTCTATATGTTGAATAATGATCTTCACTTCTCTGGAATCAGTGGAAGACAGTAAACCTAATTAATGTGGGCTAGTACTGGCAGCAGGCTTTTAACCTTTAGATTAAAACTATGATCAAGACAGCACCCACTGTTTGGTAGGTAAGGTTTCCATTACAACACACAAAAAAGTTGAATCTTCAGCTTAATAAAATGACAAAAAGGAAAATGAACTCTTAAAAAATTCATTGAAAATTCTGTGCTAAAATCACCTTAGCATATATACTGAGTATTATGTAAATCTAGTTGCCTAACTGCACCATTTTTATGTGACTGAAAACTTGCAGGAGGCTTTGTTTAAATATGCACATCAATTTTTATTACCTGTATAAGTGACAAGAGTCTATGCAAAGCCATAGGAGGTGATAAATACACTACTGTATTACATTTCCTAGTATGTAGCCACATATATCATCCAGGGATAGGACAATGGCATGTCCTTCATGATTTTACTTCTAGCTGCTGTCATAAATACTCCTGCTGAGTGCTAGCAGTAGAGAAGGCTGAGCACGATTCATCGCATCTTTCCAGTCATACAGGAATTTCCAAATTGCAGCAGATCCAATTAGTATCTTGAAAACTCTGATATATATACTGCAGATACTGTAATCTCTGCACATCTTTGAATTCCAGCTGTGTACTGTCAGCAGTGAAGCCTGTTGCCTGCAGACTCCAAATGTACAATAATATTTTGAGGCATAGTAAAATGTTGTGACCACTTTCTGAAAGTGTCTGTTAGTTTGTAGGTACAAGACTTCACTGGGCAACAAGCAATGCTCTATTATTGGTCCAGTCATGGAGGAAAATGATTTGGCTTCTTGATCAGTGCTTTGTAGGAATAAATCTTCTTGCAAAATACTATGTTTGTGTAAACAGGAAGTGGCACAATCAAATCCTAAAAGTCTGAGTTCCTTAGGCAGTTACTGTCTGAAGTACCCACCATAATGACATGACTGACTTTGGGATTTATGACTTCTACTACTACATAACATAAAAGGAAATATCTTTTATAAATCTATAAGATTGTTGGCATGGCACATTTAAGACAAAGATTTGGCTGAAAATATGAATCTTGCATTAGCTTCATAGATCAAACTTCCAAGGTAACAAATTCTGAAAACAGAAATTGCACCCTGGAATCATCTAGCCTACAGTCACAGAACCTGCACACAAACAATATTAGAAGGAGTCTCCTACCTGATGCCAGCCATTGCGTTGAGACAGGCAATGCTTTTTAATGTCACAGACAAAAAACAATACTTAGCTAAAATTGGCTACTGGTTTATGTGGAAAATAAATACTCTTTAACTTAACTCCTAACTAGGAGGATGCATCAAACTGGGAACCAGGGGACAAAGGTGTTCCACCTGATATTTTTGAGTGTGCAGCATTGGTACATTCTGCATAATTAACTCATCCCAGTTATCTCTGAAGGAAAATCTGCCAAACCCATGTGCTTAATTAAATCATTGCATAGTTCCTATGCAACACTTCCCTGGGAACTGGAATTTGAAATCAGAATTTTTGTTTCCCTGTATTCTACAGCTGAATAAAAATGAATAAGCTTGTACCCACACAAACAAATGTGCATAATGTGCCTGTAGATGCTGGTCAATAAAATGACCGAGTACCTCTTTCAGCTTGAGTGTCTAAGCCATGGCTGCTGCCTTACTGGGAATGACTTCATACAGCACAGAACAGAAATTTGAAAGTTGGACAGGATTTCACATTTGCCTGTTTTTCAGTTCTTGAATATTTCTATAATTTTAATATTGAGGAGAAAGAAACAATAACACTGAGACCTTCCTTTCTATATATAAGAAATTGGTGTAATCTGTGATGATGAACCAAGCAGAGGATGTATATTTCATATTTTACCAGAGGCCAAGAGGTATGCCAGCTAAGAATTTTTTTTAAATGTTGACAAACTTTTGTTGACAAGACAGGAAGCTGTCTTCTGTATCATCAGAAGTGGGAATTTATCAGTCAGCCTCTTCTTTCCTTAAATAAGCAAAAATTCCATTAACTTCAAGACTGGGATTTTACCACTGTGTTTATAGAGGAAATTTAATACAATATGAAAAATAATGAGAAAAAATTAACATCTTTAAAGATTTATGCTGAGGGATTGTTTCAAGAACTTAGTTGTTATAATAATTATTCCTTAGAAACTGTAGCAGACTTACCTGAAGATTCCCAATAAGTTACATTTCTATTCACAGATTTGTGATGTCAGTTGGAAAAGAATACAATAAATTCTTCACACCTAAAGGGTAATATATTTTTCTTTTAAGTAAAAAATGAAATCCGTCTTAATAGAGGAATTGCTACTGCAGCTGTGTAATTACAATGAAGCTAACATGACAGGAAAAACACACAACAGAGCTGATTCTTTCATGGTGTCACTTTTAATCTGACTACCTGAATTAAAATCAATATCAGTAAGAATACTTGACCTTAGGATCCCAAGTACACCTTATTGTTAATGTTCATAAAGTAAGGAAGAAATGAGGTAAATGAGGTAACCTTGTATAAATCTGTGAAATCTATGTCTGATCCTCACAACTTTATCTCCCTATAGTCATTCAGTAGCTTTTAGAGAAAATGAATATTTATTTCAAACTAAGAAAAAGAAAAGTTTGGAAACTGTTTATTCATAATTACACTGCTTCCTCTCTGAAATTCCTGCCTAAAGTTGTTCTGCCTGCAAAGTACTTATATCTGTAGAGATGTTCCACTTTCTTACTACACAAGTGGTGCAAATAATTTGGCCATTCTTTAGATTATTAAGTCTTTTCTTTAGCATTATTTTTCCTTTTCTCTGTGATAACATCCTATTTTGTTATGATACTTTGTCAGTATTTCCATTAGAAAGACCCTTGTTTTGGTACGTTACATTTTAAAACATCTGCTTGGTTTAACAAGAAGTCTTATTACACATAATTAATGTCTTCAGTGAACAGTTCACAGTCATCACATGTTGCAAAAGCTCCAGTACGTAAATTTTGGGTTTCTAAGTGGCATGTGAGGTTACTTGTCAAATTCCAAGCTGATATAATGCCACTGAATTCAATAGAAATACACTTAGTATAAATATGGGTCATTTGTTTCATCACTCAATAATAATATAGATGCCCTCTAAAAATCTTGTTGTACCTTATCACTTTCTTTTGGGTCACAGATCTGAGATGTGTAAATTTTTGTATACTTGGCTCAAGATACCTTTGTCCTAACTCTCCAGAGACATTGAAATCTGTAACCCCAGTCAAAATCTGTGGGCTTTCAGTCCGTAAGACTCTTAAGCTGGATATTCCATAGATGCAGTGCTGAACATATTATTACTATTTTTTGAAAATTTGGATCCTAACTTGCAGGTTTTTGCTTGTGTTGCAAGTTTGTTGCAAGGGGATAGACACATAGTATAAGCAATACAAGGAATAAGGAAGGCAACTTGGAACAAGCGAACTATAAAATAATAAAGCTTCACTTGGGAGGAAATAACTGCTTTCATATTAAATGTGCTCTTGTTCTGTGTCACATACTAAACTGACACAGCATACAAAAGGGAAAAAGCTTTTTAGGTCACTTAGGAGATATTTATTTGCCTACAGCTGTAATTTCATTAGAATGCTAGAAGCTCCAGTTGAAGATTATGAAGTTAAAAGAAATGAGGGAATAAAAATCATGGTACATGAATGAAATGACAGGAAAAAAACAACCAATGGTTCCTTTGTGGCTATGTCAAGCCATTAATCTAGAGCTGTTGTTAGGTGACCATAGTTCTTCAACCTCCTGGTATCACTGAAGCAAACAATTAAATGTCTTAGCTGTATTTTTTTCTCTTTCTAACACCTAGAACTGTACCTGAGCTTTGAATGCTTTTTCCATATTTTGTTGGGAAAGATTTCTGATCTGCATAACAATGTTAGAAAGAAGAATTTGTACATACATTATGGCACATATGAACATGGAAACTTTTAAGCTGTCTCTGAAGGTTTTTACAAATATCTTAAAAACCAATGTACTGTAGGAAGCTTCAAAGAGGAAAGCATTAATAAATCCCTAGGTGTATAAGTAGCCGTTATCATGAAAGATTTAGTCGATTCAAATGTGTGAGGGCACATTGTTTTCACTACAGTGGTCAGCAGGATTACCTGGGTATTCCTGCTGGCTGCTTGTTTCTTTCAGTGTCTGAACAAAACTAGCGACACTAAAATGGAAGGTATTTGTATGAAAGGTAACAATTTTCAGTTTAGGATATAAAGAATCTGTCTCAGATAGAAAAATGCATTTCAGTGCTCCTGTAAATAGGAAAATCTTCTCATTGCAATGAAATGTCTTGGGTAAATGGCAGGAATATCTGTCACTTTAAAAGTATGGACAGAAGCAGATTGTTTTCTATTCTGTGGTTCTTTCCCTGCACATTTCTAGTAGTGCAAATCATTGCCAAAGCAGCTGTACTTCTCAAAACAATTGATTTTGCCTTTGGGAACTTTCCACACAGGAACAAGGTATGGTAGTTATTTCTTACAGTAGTCCTCTCCATAACCTTATCACGGGAAATATTTTGAGACTGAACTACTATGGCTTCATTGATCTTTCAACAGGATGATGTCATAGTCTATTGCTGTCCCACAGCTGCTCTAAACTAGGACCAGAAAGCTACCAGGGCTTTGGTCAGTATAAAAGCTGCCCCATGGGCAGAAGCAGTCTACTCCTTTGTTGTTCACTCAAGTAAACCCAGAGAGGAAAATTTTTTCAAGAAAAAAATTTAGATGCTTAGAGCAATTGCCACAAGATATTTATATGCTAATTGTGGATGATGTCTTTCTTACATTCATGGATGTAAATAGCAGTGAATCACATGAAGGTTAAGTACATAGCTGGGCAAAACTGATGACGAAAAAAATATTGTATACACACTGTTAAGGAGTTTGACAGATATCTCCCATTCCCCAAAGATCTTCTCAAAACCATTAAACCTCTTCAAGAGAGAAAGTGTTTTCATTGACTGTGGTGTCATACTCATCAGAACAACAAACTAAAGATAAATGAAAACATGAGATTTATTTTCTTTAAAAAACCCTCAATCATAGAAATAGGAAACAAATTGTCAGAATTCTTTCTCATAAATTTGCTGGGACTTCCCTTAAGAAGAAACTTTAGACAGATAGCAGCCTGGGTAGCTCCTACCAAGTAGAAGAATTTTAATAAATAATTCTTTCTCTCTAAGCTGCCCCCTGACTTTCTGATCCAAGCTAGATCAGGCTGGTTATAGATGGCCACCAATGCCAGAGTGGTTCTTGTCAAATCTGACCTTCTGATGGAGCATCTGACAGTGGTGCACATTACCTCTACCTCTGAACTGAGCTGCTGTGCTTTTATCGGTCTTTCTGTCCTTGTAGCTTCTTCATATTTGGCAAGGTATCAGTCTGTTTTTCCTTGTGATCCATATTGGTTTATGTAACTTGTTGGAAAGCAGCACATCATCTGATTTTATAGATCTCAAAGTGGGTGTTCTGGGGAGATAGGCATCCTGAAAGACAAAACCATGTCCTCACGATCAGACTGTAAGTCTCTGCAAGAGTACTGTGTATAAGAACTGAGAGTACAGGTGGATGAGCAAGCAGCTGCAGCAAGGATGAATATCATCTTTGTTCCTGCCACCTGCTATGCCAATTTAGAAATAACTCTGTAAACATGCCTACAGAGCATAGGAGATTTCATTGAATATCTGAATGTGACACATCGCTGATGCTTTACTTCTGATGGCTAATAAAGGTCATATTATATTTGATGATCTAGCAGCTGAGATGTAAGAAAGCAAAAAGGTTTGTATTGTTCAGGCACCACCAAGTTAGGTTCTGTTCTCACAGAAACTTCCAAAATTGTGAAACCACTGTTTTTATTAGGGCTACCTCTGGATGACAACTGTATAACTGAAAAAGCAATTCTCTGATTTTGTATAGCTCAGGCCCAATACTGTATCCTGCAGGCAGGCTTGTTTCTTAGTTGATCTTAAGGTTTTATGGAAACAGACAACCTCTGATACTGTACGCAATGAATATAGAAATTGCCCAATCATCTCTTTATTAGCTTATACACAGATAAATTACAGAGACTCAAAAGGCCTTAAAAATACCACTGCTAATGTCAGCATCAGTACAGTGTTTTCTCCTACATGTGTGCAGTAATGCTATGGGGAAGTCTGGGAGGTCAGATGCTGTGGCTGTTCTGAGTTCTGCCTGATATGCATATCAGCAATGTGGATGTTCTGTTGGCCCAATGACAGAGTATCTGTTGTGCAAGAAAAGTGCTGCCAAAAGCAGTTCTTCTGTTCTTAAACATGGAGGATTGGTGCTGCAAAAACCTTGGGTAGAAGTGACAGGGGGTATGTGGGAGTTCCTCTGCAGCTCCACTGGTACTGTTCCAGTCACATCCATTCCACAGTGGGTGGACTGGAAGTGCTGTACCAGATACAGTAAAGGTCTCAGAGTGACTTATTAGTGGAATACAGGAGTTAAGGAGGTTGGTAGATTGTAAAGCTTCTATTAAAAATGGTTTACCTATGTTCTTAATTCTTCCAATAAATATTTATGAGGGTCTGAAAAGTGTCAGGCTAAATGTCAGGTCAAGAACATTTGGGGCTCATTTATATGTCATTCATGTCTACCTTCACTCATTTTTCTCTTGTTCCTATGTCCTTTATACAACTACACTCCTGGATTCATAATCTCTTTTTCTCTTGAAGATAGCTGCTGTTAACTTGTGCTGAATTTCTGCAGAGTATTAGGTATAAGGAGACATGTATTTTTCTATATTGCAACTTCAGTGATGTAATAAACTGCTGATTTGTATAAAAGTGGTTTTTTTAAATGAGATTCTTTGAGGAATTGCTATAGAATACAGCAGAATTTACTTGAGAAGTATTAATAAAAGGAATAAAACCAACAGCTATAGGCCTTTAATACAAGAAGTGTTTCAGGAATGTTTTATTGCTTCTTGGATATTATTTAGTAGAGAATTATAAACTCTATAACTGAACAATACATAGACAGTATCATTGGACTATATTGCATAAGCTGGGCACATTCCATAAGCTGCATTTCTTTCAAACTGTACTAGATTTTTTGCTAAAAAGCATTTACATTATGAATGTGCTACTGTCTTGTTAACTCAGAAAAGTTATATGTCCACTCAAAGAGGGTGTATTGTAGGGCTTCTTGAATGTTACCCTGTCATAAGAAATCCTGTTTACACAGTACTTCCTTGGATCTAGGTATGCAACTCGATTTTGTGGTTGAAAACCACAAGAAAATAAAATTATTTTAGATTTGAAAATAACATGACTAACTGGTGTTATTCTAAGTCGTTAACAATATTTTAACAATCATGATTTACAGTTAATACTCATTTTTTGTGTCAAGAGGCCTCAAACTAAAATTGGAGCCTTTTATGTAGATGTTATATGCTGTCAAAAAATTGTTCCCTTCATCTCTGCAAGCACTGGGGATGAGGTGATTCTTTTCATGATTCTTTTATATGACTACCATAATATTAGAGGAAATAGGGAGGATTTTTTTTCAGTTGTTCCAGGGAGGAGAATGAGATATTGAAATTACAAGTCATTCTCAGTACTAGGAAAACTAAACATAAAATATCCATGAGTACACCTTACCAGTGTAACAATCAGAGTGGTGAGAGTTGGAAACAGCTTCCCAATAATAATCAGAGTAGTGGTGGAAAACCTTAACTACTTTAAAGTGGTATGTCATCGCCTCATGAAAAACATTGCATGATGTAATTGCCTGTGAAAGCAGAACCTATGAACTTGGCAGTCCCCTCTAGTCCCAAGGCCATTTTTTGTTTCTTTTAGCATATGATTCCCGCTTTTAAGTGGATGCAAATTTTCACCAAAGAAGGTACCATATGACACCATACACTCCACCATATTGTGGGCTAAGCAAAGGCAAAGGGACCATATATTGCCTCAGCTTGTGCTAGACCATGTGAAAATGCCCCATATTTTATTCATCAACCATGTTTTGTCATGGTTTCTGTAGGAATGGAAGAACAAGGTTGTTATGATTAAACTTAATTTAACAGCATAGTCACTGCTGGGTAGTGATGATTTTCCTCATCCACATTCAGGTGAACAGAATACATCTTATTAGCTATGCTTGTTTCAGACTTTATATGCTGGGCTGGCTTTGATGAGAAGATTCAAATCCTGTCTTGAATAGAAATTGTTTTACCATATCTGCTGGCCAGAAATCAGTCAAGACTGCCCAACCGTCATTTTGGTAAAAACTGCCAATTTCAGTTGCATTTGATGTGGTGTCATAGAAGAGACCTATGTCCATTACTAATCCTTGTATTTACCTGGTCTCCTGGCAAATAACTCTTGAAAACCAATTAGCATTGGTTATTGTCTTCCAAACCCAAAGGTTTATCGTACATGCTTTAGCTGCTGTACATCCATTCACAAAAAGCACAATGCTGTTCTTAAAAGAGACAGAAAGTTGGCAACATTTTTTATCTTGAAGAGTTCTATAGGCTCATATGATGGAAACAGTTTATTTCCTCTCTTTGGACAGAATCGTTTCTGGTAGGGTACTGGCACCTTATTCCTGAAAAAACAAGGGCTATCAAGATGCTCAGTGAAAGCCGCAATATTTTTTTCTTTTAAAAACTGAGAAATTACCTGTGTAGGATTCAGATTAACAAAAAGGGAAAAAAAAGATTTTTTTGTGTAAGAGGAAGACATTTTCAGTGAATCAAATTAAGACAGACAAAATACAGGACTGAGCGTAAGGAAGAGACTTCCACTCCTGATCTTAGTTGTTCCATCTGATCTAGGGAGCAGCATTTAAATAGTCATTGCTGTGGATTCACAGTCTGTAGAACAGGACTAGTACTTTACCTGAGGAGGATGTAGGTCTTTTATTTCAACTTACCAAAACACTTTTGGTATTTTAGATGATATAAAAGCTAAAACTGAAAAATCTACTTTCCTTGCATCAGGTATTTGCTGTTCTAACATACAGTCAATTTTATCATACATATTCTCGTGTTTTGATCAGCAGTGTTGTATAAATTATTTCTATTTGACACCTCCTTCCTTATTTTTATTGAAAAGGGATTGTTTCCATGTATCATGAAATACATTCTTCTATTGGCATGTGTGTTTACATCTCACTGCTTGTATCAGAAGCTATATCAAATAGACAAAGTTGAAATTTTTTACAAGTACATGCTCTGTAGATCTCATTAGAGTGTTTACGGCAAGGTAGTTTAAGCTGAGCTTGCACTTTATTTGCATTTGGTTTATACTGGCATTTGAAGAATAGGGTTTTGCTGGCAGAAACATTCACAGAAAGTGAATGTTAATGCTACATGAAGGAATATCTGCAGAATTTGCAGAATTTCAAAAAGCTGCTGTTGTATCTGCTTCAAGTGTTGGGAAACAGGGAACTACTGACATATAATATTTATACAGTATATTACAGGTTTTGAATATTTGTGACCAATTCCCTATGGAAAGAGTGTTCAAAACAGGAAAAAAATGTGATCAGTTCTGAAGAATCTGGAAATAAAAGAAAAAATCAATATCTTGCAAATTAGTCTTACTCACAAAGTAAAAGAAGTGGATCTCCTCTCCAAAGGCCATTTTATTTTGTAAACCTCTGTTGGTCACCAGGATTAACGAAAGGATGGACTGGAAGTTTCTGTCAGAACAAAGACTGAGTAAGAACTGATCAGTGAGGTGCTGCAGTACAGCAGAGCTTCTTACTATTCTCCTCTTGTTTCAGTCTTCTGTTGTGCTACTGTCTTCAACATTGCAGTGCAAAATTGTTTGGCAGTTTGACTAAGAATAAGAAAGAAACCACTTTGCATAATCACTAGTTTCACATAAACTACAACTTACCCCAGAGGTGATCTCTTCTAGAAAGCTGATTTTCTTTCATTTTCTCAATGTATACCCAAGCTTCATAGTAAAGAATCTGCAGCATTGACGATGCGAAGGTGCTATGCAAGTACAGATAATCATGATGACTATTTAAAAAGAATGTTATATCATACAAAGCTCTAGCAAGCCTTTGATCAGTTTATCCAGCACTATCTTACCTGTTTTTGTGACAAAAATAGTATTTCTTCACTAGTTCATTCAAATTGGGATGACATTTATAACTTTATTCTGTTCTTTGTTTTGCAAAGAGCTGGAATAATGAAAGAATTTCTGCCTGTCAAATACTCTTCTGTTCTTTATTCACAAAACTCCCAGTTATGCCCGTAAGATTTACAGTGATGGTGGGAGGCAATAAGAGATTTTAATTAATATTTCAGTATTTAGCAGAGTATGGCTTAGAGATTCTCATCTGCCTTCAGCCGTGCTAACTGAAGGAAATGAGACTTGTATGTGCACATTTGTGGGTGAATTTGGTAAAAATTATATAGATCCTTACTGAAACACTCTTCAGAAGCATAAATCTCATTGTTGCATAGAAGTTGCTACACTGTCACTAGAGTGCCTGATAAATGTGTCAATAAGCCATCTGTGCTCCTTTCTCAGTGTGAATGGCTCAGTGAGCCCAATTTTGCCTTCTGAATAAAACAGATTGGTCTCCCACTGTTGTCACAAAATCATCCATTTTACTGTTCCACCCTTCTCTTCTGACTGAGTCCACAAACTCCTAACAGTAGCTCCAACCTCTCCTGCAGGTAGCACTCATTATCCCACTCGGTCAATCTTTATTTTTTCCATTGAGCCCTGGAGCTAAGCATAAACTAGCTTCTTTTTCCCCACCAAGTAAAAAGCATTAATGCCAGATAAGTCACACATCAGACATCTACTCCATACTCACTTTCATTTAGTCTCCAGATACCTTGAAAAGATAGATAACACTCATCTGAAACAAGCTGGTGGGTGGAAAGGATGACATAGTTGCCACTGCCTTTTCATCTTTTGGAGTATTATAGTAGTGGATTAGTTGATATCAATCATACAGAGTTATGTGCAATATATGTTTTTTCTATTTATTCTTGCAAGTAGATAAAACAGAAGGTTTGTTGTATAAACTCAGTGTATAGTCATATGCAGTACCTTGTGGGAGTAGCTGTTAGCAGTTTGGAGTTTTAATTACTTATAATTTAATAGCTTGAAAACATCTATTCTGGAAGCTATTGAGTTTGTCTGAATTACACAATTTAGTTTTTAAAAGTTACGTGGATTTCTACAGCTGCACTGATTACATTTTTCATTTGCATGACAAGGTCAGGTACTTCTTTGTAAAACAGCATTTTATAATATGCAAGCAGCAAAACGAAAATCTCTTTGTAGGTTCTTATTGTTAGAGTCTTAAAGTCTGTATGGAAAGCTACAACCTTCTTAGAAGCAAATAATTATATTGTAAGCTGAACTGTATTAGAAGTCTACTAAAAAGCTCATACTCTCACAATGCTATTTTGATGTGGCATACATTTGTCAGATTATAGTGTCTTTAGATATCACTAACGAATTTTGTTTCACCAGTAAACCAACTGGAGAGAAATCACTGTCTTCACATGTGGCAGATATTTTACTGGAAGACCTACTGCCTACTTTGCACAGCTTCTTGCACAGTTACTGTCTCTGCATAAACATGAAATCCCACAAAAGAAAATGACGTGGTCTAGAAAGGTGATTTCTGCTGAGTAGATCCTTCCCCTGAGGCACTCCAAGCAACAAGCTGAATGAACGGTGCTGGCTCTGTGCAGGGCTGGTGTCAGAGCCTCTGCACTGTTCCCCTGCTCCAGTGCAGAGGTATCAAAATGACCCTGGACACAATCAGACACATCTCAGTGGACTCATTATTCTGGTTTCAGCACCAGTGTGACCACAACTGAGAGAAAAGAGGAGGAAAAGGAAGAGGCAGCATCCTTGCAGTGGCAAGAGGAGATCAGAAGCATAATCAGGAAAATTATAAGAGAAATCCTGAGGCTCAGGTAGACTCAGGAAGGACTGGTAGGTGTCAGAGGAGGGCTCAGGCACTAGGCAGACCTGGATTCACCTGACAGTTTTTTCAGCTGAGACCTGGCTATTGAAAAGATGAGAACCCAAGAACTAGCAGATCTAGGAGTGTGAAAAGATAGACCATGTACAGGCTAACTTGCCCCTTTCAATTTCTCCAGATATAAAATGAGAACGGTAATTTTTACTGACTTTATAAGCACATTGAAAAGTGTACATCAAATGTTTGCATGTCAGATTTTTCCTTAGATTATGCTTCCCAAATGGAGTTCTTTGCTTAATTTCCTCATGGCTTTCCTTACTTATGTGGAAACAGAACTGAATACTGAAATATTTACGGCTAGTTCAGAATGTGGACATTTCAGTTGTCTAATAAAGATGCTAATATATAACCGGATATGCCACACCTCAGCTTTTGGAAGTCCTCTCCCTCCTGCATTGCTTAAAGTATTCACTGAGATTTCCTTTAAATTATGCAGTGGCATGAGACTTGTGGAGCATTGATAATTATGAGGAGAATCAGCTATAAAATGATTGCTCTAAAATGCATATTACAGAATATATTTCTGTGCATCTGTGTGTGCCAGAACCTTCACCTGAGAAAAACAAAATTAATCTGTAATTGCACTGGAAACTGAAGAAATTGCTTTCAGACCAAATCAGTTGGGATTTACCAGGACTCACCGTGGTCATGTCAGACAAATTCAGATGGCTCCACAAGAGTTGCTCCCATATTCTTACATGGTTCTTACAAGGAAAAAGCCTGGAGAACAGATAGCTGCAGAAAGATCAAAAACACTGTGTGAGGAGAGCTGTGAGAAGCAGCTGCCATTAGAGCTTCTAAAGAGTGCTTCCAGTGAGGAGTTCACATTCAGAGTCCAGTCCTCCAGGTGGTATTTCTCAAAGCCTTACACGTGGGTGACCTGCATTCCTTAAATCTTCTTTAGGTAACCTGCGATGTTCAAACACACATATTTATGCAAACTGACAAACAGCAGACTGGGAGAAAACACAAATAATGCAGTATTCAAAGTTCAACAATTTTTCTGGTAAATGGAAATTATTGTAGCAGTTCAAGGTAGCCCATAGAGTTTTTTCTAATTCAGTTTTAATTACAGTATTACACAGTGAAGCTATGCTCAAGGAAGTATGAAAGAAGAGGCAGCATCAATGCAGTGGCAAGGGGAGGGCAAGGAAATTTTAACAGAAATTCTGAGGCTTGGATAGAATCAGAAAGGATTGGTAGATAACAGAGGAGGGAACCAGGAGTAGGCAGACCTGGATTCACTGAATCATGGGACACTGGTGTTTTTTTCAGCCTTTTGTCTGAGCTGAAACAGATGTTGTAAAGCTTTGGGGAGGATTGGTTGTTTTTTTTTTTTTTTCCTGAATCACTTTCCTGCTACTTTCCACTCCTATTTTTAGCAAAGCTCTTAACCAAGGAGATAAAGGTAATCAACCCACAGAATGAATATTGAATTGCTTTAAGAAGAATCCAAGTAGTAGTATGAATTTGACTAGACTTTTTTTTCCTTTGTATATACTTGGTAACTAGCTAATATAATGTAATAAGAATATTAAAGAATAAAGGCAGTGCATATCAACACACTTGGCAATGAGGAGTGTCATACTATTCAAAAAAGTGTGGTCAGTCTGTATGGCTTTAATGCTCTTAAAGATTTCTAAACCAGATAATGTGGTGGGAACAGTGTTTCTTTTGACTTCCTCAGTGGTGTTTTCCAGATCCTTTTAGGTCTAACTTTGAGATACTCTAGTGAACATTTCTCAAAGTGGCTGATCTGAGTGCCTGCTGTCAGTTACTTGTGGTGCTGCTTCACTTGCAATGATTTGTGCAGCTAGTAGCTGTCCTCCTTTTCATTGCTTAGCCAAACATCATGGGATTCTGGAAGTGAGAAACAAGGAACATGTGAAAAGAAAAAACAAAAAAATAATCTCTAGATATATGCAACCTCAGTGTTAAGATTTTCAAGGAGACCAAAATCTTCCCTTTGAATGAATATGTGTGCATGTATGCCACAGAGCAACAGTTTTAGCTCTGTAGTTAAGCCTGAACTGTGCTCTGTTTGGAGATCAGTGTTTCCATCTCTTGGTTATATGTGAAGAAAATTATGTATTGCTGCGTAAAACTGCTGCAAACTTCACCTCCTCTTTGAATAAGTGATGATTTTACAAGGAAGACTGTTTATTAGGTTTACATTTATTTTTAAAGTAGTTTCTTAAAGAAATTTAACATATTTTCCAGGCTTTTTACTATTCCAATTGATTTCATTAGAAATATTCAGGCATCTTGAATTTTCTAAATAATTTAAACACAGTGCAGTCACTGGCTGCATTGATAAAGCCTGTTTTTTTTCCCTAATTGTTAGTCTTTTTTTTGGTATTATTCCTAACTGAAATTATGTTCTGGAATAAAACGGACAACAATCTTTTTCACAGTTTCATTTTTCTTTCAAGATCTAGTTCTCTGTTTTATTCTTTAGACATTGCAGTATTTTTCCCCTCAGTTGAAGAACTGCTTGAAATATATTACATGTCTATCAATGCAACTGAAGTGCCAAGAAGTACAAAAATTTCACAACCTGTGAGTCTCCTTTTGAGCCATGAGGTCATTATGAGATATGATGCAACAAATTATGTTTGCAGTGTGCATGGGTACATTGGCCCAATTAGCATGTATTTTGAATTTGATCTACTCGGCAAAAATCTATATTTGTAGTAGCTCACGCAGAAGGATCTGGAAGTGCTTATATTGAGATGACATTTACTGTAGTATGGGTATTTACACAGTGGAAATGAACAGAGACTGGCATTACCAATACTAAAGGCAATAGAGCTAGGTGAAATATAGCAGCTATTTTGGAGAGCCATTAAATATTTGCAAGAAAGCAAAGGAGTAGCTACTGCAACATAAATGACTACAAGGTGGATTTAAGCAGGCAGACAGTAAATGATCCAGCCAAGGCAAGTTTTAAATTCTTGCAAAAAAAGGCCACACATGATTGGAGCTTAACTTGCACTTGACTGACAGGGCATAGGGGATATAGTTATAGAGTCATGAGACAGTATTAGATTGTACTGGAAATGTGAGACCATCTCAGGTCATCCTGGTCTTGACCATGCAGAGTATAGGCATGAAGTGCTGATGTAGAATCCTAAGGTAAAAATTGCCTGAAAGAGTCCAATCCCATCGTAAGGATGCAGTCCTGAACAGCTGCTGTCTACTGGTGGGAACTAGGTACAGCAGGGGAACAGGGGAACACCTACGTAGCTATTTCCTAGCATAGTGAGGATTATTAAAACCACTCTTTAGGAGTTCTGTCTCTTTTTCATATCTTTGTAGGACCAGTTTATGGAACAAGCAACTCCCTCAAATTATGGACCATTGACCCTGTTGAAAAGCTTTGCAGAAGTTTATGGATGAAATACTAAACCTAGGAACTGAACTTAGATGTAAGTTGATTGCCATTTATGTTCTGTTATAGAAATTTTCTTACTATTCAGAAAGCTTTTAGTGACCTTATTTGTAGGTTAGTAAAGATAAAGGCCTGTTAATTTAGAGCATTTTTTGGTTGTGAAAACTGTGTATAGATACTGATGAGGTTAGACTGTAATAATAACTAAAATGGTAGTAAGTCTGTTGTAAGTTTGTTGAAAATGATTTGCAAATCCATTTTAATCCCTTAGTTGATATGGTTCAGAACTGCTTACAGTCTGTATGCAATGTGGACCAAATAAAACATAAAAGGCATAACTCAGAGTGCTTTGCTCTGTGTGATATTTCTTAACAAAGTACCTCCCCATGTTCTAGAAATCTAATAAAAGGGACAGGTATTAATTAGGCCTTACAAATACATTCTTTTCTTCTAAGATGTTCTTTATGAGACAATTTTTGCCTGGACCTTCTGACTGCAGTCTACTAAAAGATCAGAGATAAAATCAAACCAGCTCTTCTTGCAGTATCCTTTAAATGTCAAGAAAGGGAAAGATATTTATTTGAGTGTATACCGCTGAGAAGTGAATGGCTCTGTCTTCTCTGCAACATGCCTTTAAGTAGATGAAGACAGCAATTAAAGCCTCCCCTTTATCTTTTCTGGACTTAACAAATCCATTTTTCTCAGCCTCCTTTCACAAGTAATATGCTCCAACTGCCTAATCACCTTAAAGGACCATTATATTGAATGCTACTTTTGCTGAGAGAATTGGGGAAATTGTTTTTTTTTACATTACCTAGTATCACTTGCAAGGGTTTCCTGCCTTTTTCAGAAGATCTTAAGTAAACCAGATGCATTGCCAATTAAACAAGAGAGCAAGATTTCATGAACATAGACTCACGCATTTCTAACTTATGCATAAGCATACTTGTGATTTCTGTGGGAGAAAAGAAATTCAGTTCTTAGCATCTTGCCTATTTATCTTCATAAAATCCATTATGACATATTTCATCTATATCCAAACTGGAACTCATTATAAACCAAGCCACTTTTAGAGCCAGCTAATAGAAAACATCTCAAATCCAGGATTTCTTTTTGCCGTATGTACTTACTGTGACTATCACAATGAAAAAGAGACTTCAAATGATGTAAGTCATGATTCAGAAACCCTCTTCCCCATAGTTTAGACAACAAAAAAATTGAACAGTGGCTGTGTTTTTCTTTGCTAGTGTTGGATTTCCAGTGGAATTGATTAGAAGAACCAATGATGAGGCAGTGACATTACTACAAAGATCTGTAGGTCTCTTCAACTAGATCTTCAACTAGATCAGGTTGTTTGAAGACCCATCCAGCCTGACCTTAAATGTTTCCACATATGGGGAATCTGAAACCTCTCTGGGCAACTTGTTCCAGTGGTTCACCACCCTTATCATAAAAAAATTTCTTCCTTATATCTAGTCTGAATCTACCTTTTTTAATTTAAAACCATTACCCCTTGTCCTATTGCTACAGGCCCTACTAAAAAGTCTGTCCTCATCTTTCTTATAAGCCCCCTCTAAGTATTGGTAGACCACAGTAAGGTCTCCCTGGAAAGATATAGAGCAGTAACCTATGGCGATTAGTACTCTCTGCCCTCACTATTTTCACTAAGAATACCAGCATCATATCTGAACCCTTGAGAATCCGTGAAATGTAGTGTGACAAACTGCTGCTTCTTCACAAGTAGGAAGAGGCTTGAAAGCATTATTTGTGTAAAGATGTGTCACCATTGCCTAATTGCAATACATGCAGGTTGAATTTCTGATAGAATGTCTTACCCTGTGATTTCAGGAGTAAGCAAAGCACAGATACACTAGCACATGTGTCATGAAGTGTCCTTCTTCAATTGGCAGTCTAGTGAATGATGGTGAGACCTTTTTTGACATTACCAGTTTCCCTTCCTCTCACCAGTAACCAGAGAAGACTATTCACTGTAGACAGGAGCATGAGATTTCTTGCTGGGGTTACCCTTCTGGGCTTTTTAGGTTCTTTTATTTTCCCCTCTGTTTTGGATAGGAAGTCAAGGAAGCAAGAAAATAAAAGCATCGGCCAAAGTTTACTGAGGCAAAGAAAACACTGCGACGCTGAGGGCATGGGGAACAGAACAGGAAGATGGTCTTAAAATCCATCTCTTTCAAGCTGTGGAAGGGAAATTTTAATTTGGAATTGTGTCTCACTCTCTGAAGTGATAGATCATCTAAAGCTCTCCATATATAATGGCTTTTGAAAAGTAAAAGACTTTAATTCTTGCTCTCTGTTACCTTACAGGCAAGTATAGAAATCTTTCTGAATATATCCTTGACAGAAGGTCATTTTCAGAACAGTGCTTTTTTCAGGTAGTTGTTCTTCAAGGGCTGAAGAAATTTTCACTTCAGAGATTTGTGGCCTCACAATAACCTCAGGTTGATTCAGGAGCTTTAACAGAGGTTTCTATTTTCTTGACTTAAAGAATAACAGCAAAGAGATTGTGCTTAGAATCAGTTAGTGTTTTAATGTGTCTGATTAACTTCATAAATGTTGATTATTTATTTCTGGTTGCAAAAGCTACAGATGCTTAATACAGCACTTTTTACTTGACATTTTTCTATGGCTTTTGGGATGGCTATTACTAAAAATGAAAGTCACAGAAGACAAAAAAATTGTAGATATGCATCATTCCCACTGACGTCTTTATTTAGATTGTTTTATGTCTGGAGGGCTTTGGTACATTTACACTCTCTTCTCAAGTCATGAAACAGATATTCACCTTTGGATTAAATTCAATTACAACAGTCATCTTTTCTCTGAAAAGCCAGATGAGCTTTTCTAAGATGATAATGACATTATAATGAGAACTACCAGCTTTTGCTAGAGAGCATATTAATACCCACATCCTTGATAGCAACTTAGTAAGTCAAATTGTTGCTAGCTAGAGATCTGATTACATGAAAGAAAATACATTCTAGAAGAAAAATACAAAAAATCCAGAAAGAAAATATTAGCGCTACTTTTTAAATCTTGATGCCTAACTGAAGGCACCAAAATCCATGTCTGAGAGCTGAAATATATTATTCAAATGTCAGAGGTGTGGTCCTGTATGTGAGCAAATATGAATACAAGTGTTTGATTTCCATCTTAATTACATACATTTGAAAATTTTGTCCAACACTTGCAGTCAACTATTCAACCAGTTCTGTAACTGACACTGGATATTCTACAGCACTGCCAATTAAATCACGAAGGTCAGCCAAACTACAGCTTGAAAAGTATCTTCACAATTAATCATGATGATTTACTTAATTCGGTTCTGCCTTACACATTTAGGCACTTTGGGAAGTTAATAGCTTTGCTGATTAGTGTAATAGAAACTGAAAAAATAGGTGTCTTTTATCTTTGATATATCTCTGCTAACACTCACTGTATTGTTCAATGCCTATAGATATTTAAATACCACATGAATAAATAGTCTTTTCTCACATGCACACTATTTGGCTTATGCTGTCTGCAAAGGTTTACTGGTAATCATATTAGAGAAATATACTTCTTTTAGTAGATAATCATATGAGGTCTTGTCAGAGACAATCTTATACAGATGTACTCCTCAAGAAGACAAGATGTTTGCACTCCTCAGAAAATCCATGTTGACAGTGTAGATATGTAGTTTCTCAATTAGGTGACTTCAGGGTGCTTGCTGTTTAGGTACTCCAAAGCAGAGTGATATCAGGAACAAGTTAGATAAAACAAGAGATGTGACTATTACCTCACAACCCACTACAAAAAGCTGACACGCACTTGTATTTAATTACCAGTCAGGTTGCATTTTTCAAGACTACCATCCCTGTTGGTACATTATTCATTTTGTAGCTCCACATGTGCTCAGTTAGGCTTGGATGTCCTTGAAGATTACTAGTACCAAAGCCTCTAGACTTGAAGGGATAAATCAGCTCTTAAAAACATTTCTTGTCTGTGCTGAGTAATGCTTGGTTAATAGGAACAAAAGCAGCCAGAGAACTGAAGAATCATGGTAATGGCTATCAGAAAGGCAGTGTTTGCCAATAAATATAAGCACTTCAACTCAAGTTTAAAGAAATGTCTACCTTCTATTCTTTAAAACAATAATTGATCAAAGTTGGTAATTTGTTGTTAGAAGCATTTTAAGTAGATGTGCTTCCAGGTTGAATTTCCCAGTCAGTGGGACTTCCCTGTCTAAACATACATACAATTTCCTTATTCTTTTTGTATATTTTACCTGGAAAAAGATTTCTTTAAAAGTAAGTGGTTGTGTGGGATAACATATCATTCACATAAAGACAAATGAAATTCTGAATACTATTGAAACAGAACAGTTGATTTTTTACACTCACTTAAGATTTTAGATTTTCTGAGATTTCAGAGGGAATGGTTTAGTAATCTCTCATTGTTAAAAACTTGCATCTTAACTGTAGTCTGAATCTCTCAACTATTTGCTTGTAGATTTTGGCTGTTGTTTTGCCTTTGTCCCTCTTTTAGAGTATTTTAGTTTTTTAAGTTTTATTCCCTCTGTAGAGTCTTATAGACTCTGGTTATATCACCTCTTACTAACAGTTTTATACAAGTTGAATGGACTTCTTTACAGTTGTAGGTCTGAAGCAGATTTCCATTCAGTTTTTCACTGGTGCAAATGAAAAATGTAAGATACAAAACAACAGAAGCCAAGCCCTGTGAAGTTTAAAAATGTCTCAGTAAAGTGAGAGACTGACCTTTCAACATTTTTCACTGTTAACATCCTTTGAAATTTTATCCACAGTTTGGTAACTCCATCTATGGCTTGGATATTACTGTACCCAAATGTGCTTTTGAACACCTACATCTAAGTACAAAGTGGGGTACGGTCCCAGTGTTCACGAGCTTCTTCTCTGCTCCTGATACCCACTGAAAGGAAAGGCAGGCACACAGGCCACATGGGAGTGTCAGCATACTCCAAACAGGTGACAGATATGGATGATCACAGTGCACACCGTGTTTGCTTCCCAAGGGCAAATAGCAGACCCAGCTCTTGTTTTTTTGTTTTCTTGGCAGATGGTTCAAATACCATTAACTGACAACTGTTGGCCACTGCTGTATTTTGAAATTGGAGATGACCTTTTATTTTACTACACAGCAGTGGCTCCACTTTTCAGTCAAGCAGGATCCAATCTGAAGTGAATAAAACTCAGGAACTTTAGTAGACATTGTGATGAACTGAAGCCAATTATGGGCAATCTTGGGTCAAAACCTAAACAGTCATAGACTCTCTAATGGCTACAGGATCAAAGTAATAAGTTTTGCAAGATTTGCAAAATTAGAGTACAAACCTATGAGGATCATATATTATGGACTATATAATGTGTTTACCTAAAAGTGAATGTCCTGAAACAAGTAAGTTTTTGCCCAGTTTCAGTTGTGATATCAACATGATAATTAGTGTCTTCCAAGGATATTAAAGGGTGGATAGGATCTAGCATATCTTTTAAAATTAGTATTTATGTGACTGAAATACTCAATTTATATTCTATATACCTTTTTACATAGGTCTACAGTATGTTTTATCACCAGTTAAAACATTTTATGATTCTCCTGTTTTAGCCACTTTGAAATAAAGCAGAATGACAAAACATGATTTTGATCATTTTCTGTGTTTATCTTCCTTCTTAAAATGTATGCACATGCCATTTAATATCAGCAGATGATATTGTGTCATCAGACTTTAAGCAGAACTTCTGATTGAAATCAATAGGGAGCATACGTAAATGTCGATGACATAATATCACTCAGTGAAACTAGCAAAAAGACTAGCACATCATATGTGAGCATGATTAGTTTTATGTTATTATTGCAGTTGTTAAATGTGCTGTGTCATGAATGTTAACAGTGAAACAGATAATTGGAATTTTATACCTATATTTTGAAAAGCAGTTATGAAATGACTACCTTATGTCATGACTGTAAAACTTATAAAGTGCACTAATTAGATGAAGTCAGGAATGGAGACTCAAGTTTTACACAGTTATCACTGTATTCATGCTTTTTCTAGTTTGTTCCTCAAATAAGGCCTCTCATGAAAATGTGAGTAAGCAATATGTAGTGGTACATATGTATACATGTATATTCACTGGATAATATAGATAAGGCTGAAAGAGTATCAAGATATCATCTCATTGATCTTCCACAGCCTAACATGATTCCTGAATGATTATACAACCATTTTCAAAATGATAGGGATTCCTCAACCAGGCAATTGCTTAGGCTCTCCTATTAAAGGCGCTTTCTAACACCTATTCTGAATATTTCTTGCTGTAATTTAAATCTATTTCTGTAAATCATATTCAGAGTAAACTTGCTTGTTTGTTTATTCCCTTCTTTTTTTTATTTGCTCTTTTTTCTCCCTGTAGACCAGACCAATTTCTTTCCACTATAGCTTGTAGATCATTTTGGGACCCCAGATGATGTTTTCTTCTATGCAGTCTTTTCAGTTATTCTGCATATTCTGTGCATTACACTCCTCAACAGTCAGCCTCATAATCCAGGTGGGGCTTTACCAGTCTTTAGCAGAGTGAAATAAGTGATTTATGAGTGTTATAGACAATAACTGGTAAAAATTGTACATTTTTTTTTTTTTATGGCATCACGTTGTTGACATATGTTCAGTTGCTGAACTACATTATGTCTCACATCCTTTCTCGAGGAATGCTCTTTACATGATTTACCTTCTTCAGAACTTGTGGAATAACATTCAACTAAATAGTGAAGGAGGAAATTAGTGGACGGTGTTACCTCAGTTGCACTATGTATTTTCATTTCTGCATTGATAATGTATTGCAGAATTGCTTTGTTCAAGGTCAGGCTGTCTGTCTCTTTGGATGTCTTCTGAGTATTGGCTTCTCACTTTTATTCCTGTCCTTCTTTGTCCCCTCTTCTAATGCTGGGTGTTTACTTTAAAGAACTTTCTAGCAGTGTAGTTTTGACCTTAATACAACTTTTTATTGTTCAAATTTTACCTCAAAGCCTCAGTCAGAACTTTAATAAAGAAGACTTTAAAATTATAGAAAAGTTATTAAGTTTATTTTAATTGTTTTCCCTAGGCAAAGTTTCTAAATGGATAGATTAGCTACTGGCTGATACAGAAAATGAGGTGTCCTTAAAAGAAAGCAAAGCACTGTCTGTCTCAGGAAAGTGTGTGGATCAGAATAATCTACGGTGGTTTACCTGATACAAACTCATGCAAACTGAAAACAATAATCAGCTACTCCCTGGGTAGATGAATGTGAAACTGCACAGCTTTAGAGTAGCTTTGCATTTTCTACCACTGCAAGTGCTGATAGTCCCTAACCTACAACAGTTTTGGAGCAATAGGCAGTTCTTACTTGCATTTATGATGTGTGTTGGGAAGCAATAGTTTAGCTGGAAAATATCATAGGCAATCTATTGATCTGATCAACTGTAGAAAATAGGCACATCTTTGAATTAAACCCAATTATATCATGCTAGAATGTAGTCAGCTGAGGCAATTATTTTATCTTCTGTTGTTGCATAACTTGGTGTTCCCAACTTGGTAACAAGTAAACACATTTAATTTAGAATTTAAGAAGGAAAATTAATCACTTGCTATTTGACAAAATAATGTAAGTAATATTATAAACACAAACCATCCAAAAATAGATGCTAAATCAAGCTTTCATGAGTCAGAAATATGAGAATACAGATTGCCCAGCCTTGTGCCCAGAGAGTTTGATTTCCAAGCTCCATTCCAGCAATTAATATCATGGCACTGTCACCTTTCTGACCTTGACACTTGTCTGACTTCGCTAATAGTGACACAGTGGATATATCTTAATATTCAGACTTAACAGATAGTAGTAGGTCTTTCTACTTCCTGACTTGCTGATTTTCATCCTTACGATAGGATTTCATAAGTCAGCTTATACCACCTGAAATGGAGGCAGTAAGAATACTGATAACGTTGCATATCACTGTCTCCTGCAGTGACAACACCTGTTTACTTTTCCATCCCTGCTGGCACTGTACTTTCCACTTTTAGATGCTATTAAGTCAGCACTCTATACCAAACTGTTTTGTGAGACTGAACTGGCTCCTTTGCTATATCTGGCAGATCTTCCCTGGTGTAAAGTTTAGACTGAGAGAGTTTTCTAACTGAGCAGACAGTGAGTTGAGAAGTCTTTTTCTTCCCCTACTTAGTATGCTGCATATCTAGTCACAACAAAGTGATGAGCTCTATGTAATTGAAGTGTGCTAGGTGAAGATGATGTTGTAGGCCTGCTGAGAAGATTTTAGGGAACTCAGAATTGGAATAAATTCACTAGGAATGGGTAAACAAGTGCAGAAGGAAAAAAGCTCCAAAAAGCAAAAGTAAATCTTTAAGATTCATACTGAAGATGGTTAATGATTTATTTTCTAACTTATACTCTTCTAAAGTGAAAAGTATATTTGAAAATAGTATGAAATACATTTTAAATTAATATTTTTCCTTAATTGCCCCCTCTTTGAGGACACGTTTGTTTGTACTCATGAGCCCTACGTGAAATTGTTTATAGTACTGTCTACATTGTATGGTTGAGCCACTACGCCTGCAAATATATACGTGCAGTCTAGAAGATGCTCTTTGTTTTGCTTGGGTGTCTAAAGAAAAACAGTTTTGAAATTCCTATTGTACCAGAGTCTACAACAACAAATTCCTTACTGCTGCTGTCACCAAAGCACTGTCACTTCCATGGCAGGTATAAAACACCGTCTGACAGCATCGGAAAGAAGTGGAGGAATTAGTAGATACAGAAATGGAATTTTCTTATCACTGAAACTGATGACTGCACAGGTACATTCATGGTAAAGAGCAAGGAGTTGTCACTTTCAAATTGAATCATGCCACTCTGAACACAACTCATTGTACTCATTGACCTGCAGATTTGTTTGATATTATTCTATCTGCCTCATACAGTTTCTGCTTGAAACTGCACAGGCAAAATCATGCTCCTGGCATCCATCCTAGAAAAGTTATTCTCCGGAATTAGTGTGTCAGAAACCCACTTTCATAATTTGAATAGTACCGTGAATAAAATAAGCTTCAAATATAAAGTTCCATAGAGTTATGAAACATAAGGTGATATTCTGAATAGAAATTCTGTATATCCATGCTTACTTTATTAACTATTATTTACTGTTCTGTTTCATGCTTTTTCAATTAATATGGACTCGACTTCAGTTACAGTCTTTGCAATGAACTCAGAGCTACACTGTAGTTATTGTAGTTATGTAGTTATTGCATAGTTATTTCGTAAGATACTAGGCATCCTTCACTAGGACAAAGAGAGCTTTTGAACCATATGACTGAAAAACAGGGTAACTGATTTGTCCACATACCTTCAATTCACAAAACTTCAGTTCAAATTGGTGAGCGTTTGTGGTGGAACTCAGATGTATGAAAAAATGTATCACTTTTGAGTTACTAAGTTCAAATATTTTTATTACCTTGAATATGAAATTGCTGATATAACAGCATAAATCTGCTGACATTATAGAATAACTTCAAGGGATAAAGACAATTTCAAAAATAAATACATCTAGAATTATGTTAATACATCAGTGAAAATTTTCTATTTATACTGTAGATATTTTCTTCCAGTCATAGGGGTATTGCAAATGTTTTGAAGTGAAATTTTCCTTGAGGTCAGTTCTCTTTGCTTTCTACAGACCATCTTTCTGTTCCCTAAGAATCTACCTTTTTAAAACAGCTCATATTTTTTTACTGGTTTTGGCTCCATGGCAAACATTTCCAGCAGTGACCCTTTCCCAAACACATTACTGAAATCCTGTCTTCTCTGAAGACCTTGGGAAATTTTATCATAGATTTTGATTGGGATAGACTGTTATCTCTTAATATCTATGAAATGGATAATAATGACATGAAATTCAATATTACTAAATACTACATAATTATTAGATTTTGGAATGTAACGATTATACACTGTTGCAATATTAATCTATTTTTAGAAGAATATGGGTATCTCATGGATATTCTTTGGCTAGTTTAACTATCCATTAATTCTTGTATTGACTAATTGAACTGCCTAACAATGCCTGCTCTCAACTATGCCAGAGAAATTTCTGATTTTTTTTAAGTGAAATTTTTCTGCAATTTTCATATACATGTGCAATATTGTTTGTGCTAAGCTGCTGTTGTAAATGGGTAGACTGAGATGATTTTGAAAGTATGCTTTCTTTCAAACCTGCATTTACCAACATCTTGTCACGATAACATCTGTCTAAATATTTTCAGAAACATGATTACAAATAGTTGTTATGTTACCTTTTTCCCTTTGCAAATGGCTGCAAGTGTGAGAAGTAATAGCTGAAGTCTACGGTGAGTTTTCATATTTTTCACAGAGTAGTAAGCTTCTCATAGGAAAACAACTGACTGAAATGCTTACTCTTTCCCCAACCTTTTCTTTACAGTATGTGGTATTTCTTCTGTAAATACCAACTTGAATGAAATATATCCTGCCATTTGGAGAATGCACTGGAGTGGGAATAACAATCATGATATGTTTACTATGATAAATGAGCTGCTTGAAATAAGTGTTAGGTTTTACATTATCATATTGACTCTGGTTCAATTTCCTATCCTCAGAAAGCTAAAAGTCATTGAAAGGCTGTTTAGTTTTTAAATTAAGTGGATTAGTGACAATCTCGTTAATATTTAGGTGTGCAAGTTTTCACTTGCCAAAGAGATAATCTACAGATTCTAGTGCATGGCATTTAAATTTGCCAGGCTATATAGATTAAGGCTGGTAGTCTTGGTCCTTACAGTTGGTTAAGTTAGATGGAGCAATACAACTTTAGAGGGCCTAGAATTAATTGATACTGAGAACAGGAAAGCCAAAGAATATAATCTGTTTCTCTTATGACCAAAACCTTTCTTGGGACATAAAGCATTTATATGACTGAATTCATTACAGTGAAAAGTGCGTTCATCACATAGAATGAAAAGGAATTTTTTTTTTCTACTTTTCAGGAATCTTTTTAGATGGTATACTTGTTTCTGCTTTTCCCACCTTTCCTCTCTAGGCTAATTATGGGGTTTGTTTGAGTGCTTTCGTGTTGTCTAGAGAGGAATCTTATTCCTCCTGTACAAAATGTTATGCTTTTTAAGTTTAAAGCATGTTTTAAATATTAA
The DNA here is from genome assembly GCF_047716275.1 of Strix uralensis. Classification (NCBI taxonomy): domain Eukaryota; kingdom Metazoa; phylum Chordata; class Aves; order Strigiformes; family Strigidae; genus Strix; species Strix uralensis. Next base: position 88,291,812 of record NC_133974.1, on the reverse strand, counting down.
AAATCTGAAATACTTTAAGGTTGAAAGCTAGCTCTATGTCATTGAACTATTTAAAAGGTGATGATCTGTGATTTACTTCTAGTCTTACACTGTTGCAAACATGTCATGTGTTCTTCTAATATGAAGTAAAAATTACTTACCAAGAAGTTCCTACCTACTTGCTGTTTGTGTTTTAAGTAAATATTTCTCCTTAAAATATACTTCTTTTTAAGGTTGATCTAGTGTTTTTGAAAGTCATTGATCAATAATACAAACAATGAAAGCTCCTCTGAGCATTTCTGTGACTATCTTCGAGGGGTTGTTTTCTGTTGTTGTAATGTATTGTTGGGTTAGTAAGAGAGGACTGTAATCTACAGAAAGGGTAAATCTTGGGTAAGAGTAACCCATTTTTCATCCTGCTCAAACTACATCTCTTTTATTCTTGATCTCAGGAAAAGTAATCTGTGGAAAAATTAGATGCAAAAAAAAGGGTTAGATAAATTGTTTAATGCAGCTGCTATGGAGAATTCACACTGGAGAATCATAGTGACTGAAATTAATCCTTTTACACTGTTTTCTGTGGTGCAAAGTATAAGTCGAAGCCATTTGGCTATTCTTTATTCAGCACTGCATTAAATCAAGGAATAAATAATTAATGTGTTTTTCTCTTTAGCATGAAACATGGTGATTACAAAAAGAAAAAGAACTCCAAGATGTAGAAAGATGATTTTGAATGCTAATGAACGTTGCAGAAAAGATTTTCAGAAATAGGAGCTGTGGCACAGTAGATACAAGGAGCTTTGCAGGAAAATGTAAGGTTCTCAGTGAAATGATCTTAAATGGGACACAGGCAAAAGTGGCACAGTAACACTATACAATGCTGTGTTTCTGTTTCTAGAGTTCCTAGAGAGAAGGGCACAGATGAACCAGAGAAAATGGACCATAGAACTCAGCTAGTTTTGAGAAACTAATAGGACCAGATTTGATTGCCACAACAGTCTGTGACAACTGTAGTGTAACAGACTAACACAAAATTTTGCTTAGTCACAGAACAGGATATTAAAAAAATTTTCTGTGTGACAGAAGTTGGTTATGTGATTTTGCTCATGTTAAATGATGCTGCACTACAAGAAATGTATAAGACAAATAGTTTAAACATCTTTAGGCCATATATATACAAGTATATAATGATATATGTATGTATGCTACCTGTATACATCTATCTCTGTTCTCATGGTTGTCTATAGCATTTCTTCAGTGAGCCAATTCTATAGCAAATGCTATGGTTTAACAGGCAAACATTGATTAAATTCAAGTCTATTGATACTATTGCTCATCCATGTTACTTTTTATTAAAATCTTGGTTGGACAAATTATGTACATTCAGGTCATTAAGTCATAATTCAGTGCTAGAACATTCTTAAATTAGTATGATTATTAAAGGATATAAATATCCTTTAAATGAGAGTATTATGCTGTCAAAGAGAGTGTTTTGAATGGTGTTTATTTTCAGAGTAAAACTACATTTCTGATTTCCTCAGTAGGGTGGCATCAGTGCACTCATTGAATATCACATGGACTATATTTGTTTTCTTTTTAAATATATGGTGAATGTAAGTATTTGTAAGTGTAATGCAAAGGAACAATGCTATTAGAAATGTTTTGCATGGTTCTATTAAACAGTGATTGCATTACAGCAAACACAAAATCTTGTGTTTCAAGTTGTTTACCTATTCACTCTTTCTTCTTAATGGCTGATCAAGTCTTCATTCTTCAGGTTTTTTAGACTTGTCCAATAGCCTTCACATCTTTGAAGCAGAGCATTTGAAGCTGAGCACTGTTGAAGTGATAGGCTGAATCAATATTTTATCAGTTTGGTAAATGTTTTTATGTATAAGTACATGTCAGAGAATATCTTTCTTTTCTAGAACATCAAGCTTTATTCATTGTCGTGTTTGCACAAAAGTATTTTTTTTCCCCAACTATTTTTAGATAAACTGAGCTTCTGATTTTGATGTGGTAAAGAATAAATTGGGTCTTATTTGTGAAGCAATTTGTCTCTGACCCAGTTTTCAAAGTAAATTCAATTAATTTTTCATGCTGAAATGACAGAGTTTGTGATTACATAGCTCTATGCATTTGCAGTACCTTTTGACCTTGCTTTTCATTAATGCGGACATTTCACCTATACTTAGTATGACATTCAGCTACTATGAAGTTATTCTAAATACTATTAAGAGACTTTCTTGGAAGGGACTTTTGGAGGGCATCGTAAACATCGTGCTCACAGAGCAGCTAACTGCTCAGTCAGAGCACCTCAGGGCCTTGTGCACAGGAGTTCTGAGTCCATTGACAGAGATTCCACAACCTTTCTGGGCAGCCAGGTCCAGTGTTTAAGCACACCTTTTGGGGAATTTTTTTCCTTCTATTTAGAATTTCCCTTTCTGCAACTTGTGAGTGTTGCCTCTACTCCTTTCACTGTGCACTTCCAAGAAGATTCTGGCTTTTTCCATACATTTTCTCCATAGCCATCCACTTGGTAACTGAAAACTACAATTAGATTCCCCTCTTAACCTTCTCTTCTTCAGACTGAACAGATACAACTCCCTTCGCTCTTCCCATACATCATATTGTCACATGCTTAAGCCCCTTAGCCACCATGGTAACAATCCACTGGATTCCTTCTAGTTTGTCAGTGTCTTTCTGGGTTGCTGAGGACCTCAAAGTAGACACAGTACACTCAAAAGGGTATAATATCCACTTACTGAATAGTATATCTTCCAAAAGCGCAGTTTACTGGGAGAAAGACCTCTTACAACTGTCCTATAAACATGAAAATATTTCTAGGTCTTCTTTTATTCTGTTAATTTCTACCAGAAATATCCTTTGTCTCTGCAGGATTATGAATTATATTAATCATTTGTCATTGCTTTTGCATTTTGATTCCCTTTATGACATAAAGACATGGTGTCTTTCCTTATTTTGATTCATTAGCAATACTGAAAGGTCCCGTGGAGCCAAGGTTTGCGAGCTAAAGCAGTATCAAACTGTACTGTGACAGTAGTCGGTATTTCAAACACTGACTTGCTGATAAGCCACTCTGCATTTCTACCTGGCTAATCAGGTTTCTTAGCAAGTGAAGCTCTGTAGCTAGCACAATGTGTGTTATTGCTATACTAATTTCACTTTAAATTTGATTTTTATCCAATACCGAAACAAACTTTTGTGCCTCTTATTTCTTCCTAATAGAAGCTGCTATAGCAAAACTTAGCCTAGTAAAGAGACCTCATTTCACCTTGCCTCAATCCCAATGCTGCAATTAACAGTACAGAAATGTGTAAGGCATAGGCAATGAAATAAAAACGTGTTTATTCATCAACAAAAGTAGTCATAGGCCTTCTGTATTCAGGGTCCATCTTCTAAACATGAGGCAATTAATATCAAGAAGGCGATAATCCTTCTGTTTATCTGCTTTTAAATTCCTTCTACTATTTTGTTCATCTGCTATGGATGCTTCTGGATAGCCAGAGGACACTTGGGAGCATTCTCCCTTTTGTGGGTAGAAAAAGGGCACCACTTTCACACATTGCTGCCTTTTTTTCAGGGGGTGTGAAGATCTATAGGTAGCAAGACAAAGTGACAGTCTAGTTTCTTTCTCCAAACCTGTGGGTGGAGCCAGTGTGTGTTATTGCAGAGACTGGTATTGTCAAGCATTGCCCTGGCCAATCTGAGTTCCCAGAGTCCACATAACTGAAGACACTTCTCAAAGAAACTTCACAAGTTTAGTTCTTATAGTGGCTGTTCCACTGGAAGGCTGCAGCCAACACTAGAAGATGGATTCCCAGCAGGATGGATCTTATCTGCTGAGAAGTGGAGCTTCAGATCTTTTCAGCTGGAATTAAGTAACAGTCTGAGAGAATTTGAAGAAAGGTTCAAGTTAGTCTCAATTTCTATTTCATCCATCATTTGTTTCTATACATGAAAGAAGGGGTACAGGGGATTTTTTGAACTTGCTTTGTGCCATTGCAAGGACATTCTTCTCAGAAGTGGAGTTGATATGGGAATATTCAATCAGCATATTTGCATAGTTTGCTAGGTTGATATTGCACTGTATGAAATGATGTTTGCCTGTCTAGTTTCTAGAGGATAGGTTATCCCCCAACTCTAGCATTAACTGGCAAGCTTGTTGGCAGCCTCAGAAAAGGACCAAATAGCACTCAGGTATGGAGCTTAAAATGCCATCTCCTTCCCGCACTGAGCCCTCAAGCGTGGGACTTACAGGAGAAATGTGGCTGCTGTGTTTTCTCTCTTCTATGGATAAACACAGCTTCAGCTCAAACCTGGTAGTTTTTGAAACCAGGGATTCTCTGGAAATAGCATGATTAAAGAAGCAGGATATTGATAGTCAGCTGCTAGCTTCCTGCTGAGAAGTGAAAAGGGCCTTTTGGAAAAATAAGACATGACATTAGCTCAGGAAGTCTCTAAAATCTTTACAATGAAGAAAGAGAAAAACGGGAGGCAAACACTGAAAAGCATAAAGATAGTCCCCAGCCTACACATGTAATTAAAGATAAATTTGGCTTTTTTTGTATTTTTCATTTTGCTATCATTCATGTTTCCATAAACAAATAGCATATGTGAAAAATTTTCAGATTATGGATGGTCTGTGAACTATGTGGTTTAGATAATCACTGCCTCTTTTTTCTTTTTTGTAATATCTAATAGGTCTGCTAAGTTCTTACTAGCTACATAGATTTTTTTAATCAATAGTTAATTAGTAATGTTGATAATAAACAATGATAGCTAATTTTGGTAAACTCCTCAGGCTGCAGTGGATATTTTCAGTAGATTTAAAAAATTTCATTGATTGCTGCTGCTTTTTTTTTTTTTTTTTTAATCCCCTAAATCTCTTATAGTCTGTATTTTAAATTACATCATCTGGAGTGAAACACACATCATTATTACTCTTGCCCAGACATTGTCTTGAGAGTTGTTGTGACTATTCCCTTCAATACAATAGATAGTGAGAATGAATTCTTCACTCCCTAAACCATGCTCATACCACGGGAGACAGGAGATAACATCACATTTCTGTGTCAGAGGAAAAAACACAATTCTACAACCCCCAGCCTGTACAAGTCTTTTTTACTATGCATCTGACAGCATTGAACATGTGTATTGACTTACTGTTCTCTTGTTGTTCTATCCTTGGGTCTTTCCTGATGAGGCACTGAAAAAATTATGTGTGGTTATATTGTGGACAAAATGTCTGGGGGATTAGCTACCAACTGCCCAGTTATGATAAAACCAGAAACTGCCTTGAACCTGACTTCTGTTTGTCCTAAAAAACATTTCTTATCACATTAAACTGAAATGGGATTAAACCGGTCTAAATGTGGAGTTCACAAACATACCTCAGATAAAAAGTAGGCAGTTATCAAAACTTCCAGATCTGTTTGGAAGTACTGGGTCAGCTCAATTTTATTTTGTGGGAGAAGAGATTGCTATGCTCTTTTTCCTTGAACGCAGATACCAAGAGTCGTATTTCTATTCCCTGCTGAATCGAATTAAGCAGAAACAAAGAAAATGTGCTCTACTTCATCAAACCTCTTTATCTGAGCTTTCTCTTCAAAACTTATCACTGTCATGTCCTCTGACAGCATACCTCACACTAGCAGCATTTTATCAGATTTTTTACTATCTTTTAAAGGAAAGCTGGAATCACTTAAAGGGCCATTGCCAATTTAAAAACAATGTATTTTCTCAATTTTTAAAATTACTCTTAGTTCCAAACAATGGCTAATAGTGTTGAAAAGGAGATAACCAAAAGAAAGAATCAGTCATTCATATGCAGTATATTTGCCTTTATGTCTGACAGATTCTTTGCCTCTTCCAGGTGTTACTGGGGGCCACACAACAACAAAGGAATGATACACTCTTTAAAGTAAAGATAGGGAAGTATGCCTTTTTTAGAAAAGTAAGTACAGGATGCATGCAAATGTTTTCAAGGCAAACCAAGAAAGAAGAGATTGTAGGCAGGGGTACAAATGGTGAGGCAAAGAAATAAACAGAGATACTGGCAGTAAATGGGTAGGGATTGAGGAGTTTATTCTAGGAGGAAAGGGTAAAGATTAGAAGAGAAAAAGAGTGAGGCCATGAAATTGGTCCATCTCCTGCATTTGTAGTGGGAACTGTGGGGGATGGAATTTTGTCCTTATATGAGTATTTGAACCTCTCCGATGACCATGTGGAACTTGGGATCTGGGGATGTGTGACCTTTAGGATAGTCTGAGCCCTTCACTCTGCAGGGTACCCATTGCAGATTTACCTTCACCATAACAAGGAGACTGGGCAGGCAAAAGTAGTACTCAGCCCCATCTCTAGCTACACAAACACCGTCAAGCTCTAATGCCACTCACACCACAGTTTTCATGTGTTTTGTTTTACGTCATGAAAGAGTAAAGATCCTTGATGATGCTGTACTTTGTTGCTTGTAACTCTAGTTGGCTGATGTTTCTAGTGTGAATCATCATGATTATGAATTCTGAATTACTACTTTCTGTGAATATGGCATAATCTTCCTTTTGAGTACATGCCAGAACATAGCTAAAATACAAAACAAAGAATATAAGAAGGCAGAATTTCAAGGAAAGGATACTGAAGTCACCTGAATTTGTTTTCCCTGTTACCCAGCTTCATTGTATATTACCATTTTAGTGGTCCTGGTTTTCTCACATGAGTCTAGTTGTTCTCAGCTTTGAAGGACAAAAGAGTAATTAATTTAGTCAAATCTAAAGATCTGTTGAGAAGAAAAGGTAGGTAAATTGTCAGTATGATAAAAGATGAAATTAATTTCTGACAAATCCATAGTAATGCAGGTTAGATGCTATTTGTAGGCATTGCTGAGTTTTAAATGATGATATACTGAAGTATAGACATAAGAATTACTGTTTCCAAATGAAGGCAAGCCTCTAGTGGCATGCAGCAGCACTTACTGAGGGAAAGATAAGTATTAAGAATGAAACAGAAATAATCCTGAAATTAAATACTTAGTAATTGTGCTTAATAAATTGCATGTGCTATCATAAGGAATATTATATGAAGTTTTCATAAATAGGCAAAATGTAATAGAAGTTTTATTTTTGTACTAGGAGATGAAAAATTGGAGCTGTTTAGTCTGGAGAAATGATTAATAAAGGAAATACATTGTAAGAATTTAAAATAATGGACATTGTAGAACAGTGTTTTGTAGAAGAGAAATGAAAGTTTTCTTCATTTTAATAAAACAGAAATAATGAAGATTAAACTTACAGCAAAAAATAAGATTCATGATGAAAAATGCATGAAACTGCAGACAAGGAAGTGAGTAAATGGATATGGAAAGGAGCTGTGGCTTGGATTCCTTGAATTCAAGCTACTGTCAGTTGGACATCACAGAATGATGTTTTGGCACTAGTATTTCATGTTATGCTTGGTAATTTCATGAAGGAGGCTGAGACCTAGCTAGTTTCCAACATCATAGATAAAGTTAGTGAGGAACAGGTGTCCTCGACTGGGCTGACGCAAACTCTGAGGCAGTCGCTGTGAATCCTGACGCATGGATAGTCAGTCCTGCAACAGTCAATTGTGAGTCAAGTTTGCTGATTGTCTAGAAGTGGATAGAAAGAGAGGCAGATCATCAAAGGGCAAAGCAACTAGAACAAGCAGCCACAAATTTTTGGGCAAAATACTGTGAGTGTCATTTTCCTTTCATCTCTATGTAAGAAAGAGACAATTCAGTGGTGCATGAACATGCCTAGTTTTTTATAATACCTTTGGTCTATACAGCAGCATCAAGAAGAGAATTCTTTCTGCTGTCCTTCACGAGTGCTCAGAGATTACTCCATAACAGTAAAATATCCATGAATTTCCCCCTCCCTGTCTATTTCTGAGTAGTTCTCAGAGAGAATACAATTTCTTTGAATGTGTTGTCATTTGCCAAGGAAGGAAGTAAAAATGTATTATTATACTAATATTAAGTACCTGTCCCAGACTTTGCCCTTTCCCATGTCACAGCCCACCTTATGCCTTTCTTCATTTTTCAATTTGTTGTGCTTCTTTGCTCACTGAGAGCTGCCCCCACAGTCTCTTCTGCTTTTAATCTTTTCTATCCTTCCCTTTGTACTATGGTCACTTCACCTCAGTTGTACATCTACAAATCAAAGCGGTTTGGTATGCCAACAAAGCAAAGACATAACTGTATTCATTCATGCACATGGCATTGTGAAAGCCACAGAGAACTCTTGTTACTCTCTCTCCTCCTACCAGCACAGTCCTTAGGACTGCAGATGATTGCAATTGATATAAAGAGATTCAGTTCACACTTAATATCACTCCATGACCTTTCAAGAGCATCACACACATTGCCTAACTGAACCTTACCGCCCTGCCAAAGCAGTTTGTTTTGACTGTTCCTGTTTTTTAGAGGAACAAAATGGACCTGCTTCCATTCACAGTACATCAGTAGCACAGATCAACTCAGAACCAAGATGTTTCGGCAATAGCTGACTATAACCACCAGGTTATATTCTCTCCTATATGCAAACCTAGACTGCAAACAGAGCCTCAGCTGAAACCACACTCCCTCAGACTAAGTACAGATACTGCAGTACAGAACAGACTCCCTCTCTTTCCACGTATTCACTACACTTTGCAAACATTAACTAATTAGTTAATCTGAGGTCCCACTTAAAACCAAGATCCTTTTTTTAGAATCTGATTTAAAGCTAATTAATTAAGATGAGTTTCTGCCTTATTAAGATCATCATAATAAGAACGTTATTTTGATTAGTCTGACACTGCCCTCTCTCTCTCTCTCTCTCATTTTTTAACTCTGAATTCAGTATCATACTTGATGGAAGAGTAAAAATTGCTTGTTGACAATTTCACAGGGAATAAGAGCAGCAGACATCAAGTTTGCACTCATCAAACCAGTACAGCAATTGGGTTTCCCCATATACTGTGATACCCAGGGTACTTTTTCTTGATAGTATTAATAAAGGCCCACTTCTCCCCTCATTTACATCCAACATTGCATCCAATTCAAGTGGGCTTTCATAATCCTCTGGAACATTCTTTCTAAGTAGCCAAAGCTTCTCTATATTTCTAGTCTCAAAAGCACAAAATTCCCTCACAATATTTGAAGGAAAACCCACAGAAGGTATATCAATCCTCACTTCTGGTGAGGAGAGAAAACAATGGAGGGACCTGCTTACATATGTATGAGGCATTATGTTCTCAGAAAGCTTAAACCCTAGATGCTGCTGCAAACTGAGCCCACTAAATGCTTGTCTTCTTTTTTTTTTTCCACCTAAATTCACTCCCCACCAGGTTATTACCTTCCTGTACTACTGGTATGATAAGGTAGTCACTCTGTGACCTGCCTTAGAATGAAGGATTAAAAAAGCAAGTAAACAAGTAATGATCTAGAAAAACATGAGTCAGCAATATAGAGTGCTTAATGCAGACTTTCAATGTAATCTTATAGATTACGAAGGAAGGAAAAATTCTTTTTTGCGGTACATTTCCACTAGTCTGCATGGGCTGCATACATACACTTTCAAATGGACAATTTTTCAGTAAACTTTATCACTGTCCAGTGTCAATAAAATAATGAGGTTGCTCCTTTTTTTAAATTGGCCTCGTGACAACGGGGTGAGTTTTCCAAGTCATATGCTGCATGGGACTCCTCTGCGGCCTCTTGGACGGTAGTAATAAATGAGTGCCCACGAGCAATTCTTTCCTTAAGCATAGCTTTTCACTTTACAAAGTCCCAGGCTTACCATTACAGTATCTTTAACATCAGCCAAGGATCATTTATAGATCAAGAGTTTGGCTGTCTCATCTTTTCCCTTGGTTTAACTTCCTTTTTTTGTTTTTTGTTTTTCTTCTCTGATGGGAGAGATCAGGAGGTAGGGTTCTCTTCCCTTTGCCACTGTTCTATAGGAACAGGCTGTTCCCCTCTTTCTTTGCCTTTCTCAATATGTCTTTATTTCTTTACATTTTGTTTATCACCTTTTTAATGTGCAATAAACTTTACCTATCACATATCCAGCAGAACGTTCAATGTACATGCAGCTTCTTAGATTCATAACTTCCACCTAACTGGAAACTTCAAATAGACTTCATGCAAGGCATATTAATGCAGATGTTAGAGGAGCTCTGTTACCAGTGGCAAAGCATTCACAAAACAACTGTTACATCTTTGACCTCAAGAAACATTTTCAAAATATCATTAGAAGGAAAACCTAAGAATTGAAGTTGATATTTTTTAGACACAAAAAATCATATACTTAGATCAAGGTTTTAGAATTTCCCTTGTGCCAAACATCTCTCATACCTCATTGCTCTGTAGGTGATAATTACTTCTTTTTCTGTATTTTCACAGGAGCTATTGAACTTTTCTTCTCCCTGCTTTGCTAACATATCACCCTAGCTTACTCCTACCTCTTTTTTTTCAGACTGATGAATGTAATTAAATTAAACTCAGGGCAATTTTTCACAAGCTATTTGAAGTTTGTTGTTTCTGTTTTCTGACCTGAAAAAAAAAAAGTCTGTGCAAAAATGCTTGTCTGTTTTTTCCATCTGTATCAGCTGGTCTAAAAAAATGCAGTTCTCCATTCAAACTATGACTGCCATATGTTCTCTCCTCATGGAGAGACCTTCACTGATTTTGGTAAAAATGAGATTACTTTTTTTGCCCTAATCTAGTTATGACCATATAAACCAGGACTATTCATTTGGAGGCCAGCAAGACAGTTCCATCTGGTCTCTCTTCTTCCAGTAGTACTTGTATATAACCTCTAAAGATTTATTTGCCATCTGGCCAATGAATAAACTATTACAATACAATCTGGCATCCCGTTTATGATAAATTGGGTAGTCCTACAATATTCTGTTGTTTTGCTGATTAAGGATACCAGTTAAACTTGGACACCAGAGTGAAAAGAGTAGGTGTATTTCACTGGTGATAACCAAATAATGTAACAGAGTAAAACATGCAGTAAGAAAAAGCAGAGTAATGCACCTAAAGCAACAAACAGGAAAATACAGGGTAATGCATCAAATCGTTACTACCTGAGAGAAAGAATAGTGATTAAGAAAGATACATCACCCCTTGCATACGTTACCATCATCCAGATCCACAGTCGCTGGGGAGCCCTGGTTACAGCGAGGATTTGGAGAGCCTGTCCCGGCAAGTGGGAAATCCTACGCGGTGCGTCCACCCGTAGGTGAGGCTTCCAAAGTCGCTGTGAGCGGGTCCAGCCTTACATACCCAAAAATCAGCAAGCCAGAATAGCTGGCACCTTTGTTTTGAGTGGAAAATTTCTGGTTTCATTCTCCTGTTGGATTCCACCCAAAGCCTGGCCAGGGCTCATGGGGGGAAACCAAGGGAGTTTCTAACAAGGCCAAATACTTGAGTTCTCAGCCTTGAACAAGGCTAAGCAAGGGAAGTTGGATACATTCTCTCAGCATTTCGTCCTCACTACTGATTATATTCTAAGCTGCATCTTTCACTAGTGAGCTTACATACTTTGTTAATGATTACATACTAAGTTAGCAGCTTTGGCACGGGGCCTGTTGTTCAGGCTTCAGTATTTCAATGCTTTAGCACTTTTTACATCAGCATAAGTGGGTTGTTATAACTTAGTACAATACCTACTAGCACAATGGTTATCAGTTATAAAATATACAGGATTCATCTATAGGTCAACTCTGGCTTGGGCCTGTTGTCCAAGCCTTAGCACTTTATCTGTGAATCTTAGAGTAGGACCATGACCTAACAACAACAGGGGGGAGGAATCTTGTGGGCACTGGGATGAAGCAGTGGCATCCAGCCATTACTTTTTTTAGCTGCAGAAAGAAGCTTAACTGGAAATTGGGCAGCTGGAAATGTCAGCACCCTCCTTCTTTCACCCACATGCTATGCATGCGTGTTTGAGTATGAACATAGCACGGCCTACTTTAATAGCAAAAGTGTTGAATAAAAGAAGGAAGTGTCTGTCTTGAGTATTAGTTGTAGCTTTGAGGTACTACAACTGTGATGGAGAAGATACCATCATGGTGGATTAGATTATGTCTATAAATCCCTGTGAGTGATACGTGCCTAGTTCATTCCACAGGAAAAAAAAGGGAAAAAAAAAAAAAAAAAAAGAATAGGTCTATACAGTGAAATAAAAAGGAACAGAAAAAGATCCCTGCCCCTAAAGCCAAATTATGTGGGTGGACTTATGTCTACATTGCTTCAGGCTGTTTTCTTCTAGAGCGCAGCAACCGTTTAGCTGTGCTGTTTACATGGTATTCCTGTAGCCCTAAAATGCAATTACTTTTATGTTGAAAGTGTTTGAAATAATGTGAGACATGTTCTGTGTTCACCAAAATGTTGTTTTTATCACCTAGTACAGATGCTTACGACAGGCCCTGAGGTTCTCTGGTTGCTGAGGGTGGGGTGGTGGAGAATTCCATAGGGTGAAGAGAGCCAAAATTGATGCAGTCTTATGCTCATTTTTTCAGTGTGATCTCTGGTATGAATTATCCCCAAATCAGGTGGGGATGCTTTGGAGAAAACTGGTCTGAACTGTCCAGGCAAAGCCTGGGGGAGAAAGAACAGCTAAGCATTATACATGGTCAGGGGTCAAGCACTCTGGTTTGATCCTTTTCATTTTACCATTGCAGACATCCTTGAGGTTTCCCTGCTAAGCAATTTTACAGACTAACTCTTTGGAAAACAAAAGGTCAGGAACACTGTTGGAGAAATCTATTATAGTAAGGCTTTGCAAAAGAGAACAGTCAAAGGAATGTATTAGAAGGAAGAAAGAAGAATATTTGAAGCACAGGAAGGAGAACCCTATTCCTTTTGAAAGAAAGTAAATAGAAGGCAGGATGCAGAGAGCTGGAGAGAGACAAAGGTAAATAGAGGACAAGGCCAAATAGATTGTATAACAGAGAAGTGTGTGCTAATAAGAGCACAGGAGGAGGAAAACCAGACAAAATTAATCAAGCTGAGAGCATAGTGGAAGCTAGCTATAAAAGGTCACAGCAAGGCATGCTCATGGGATTGAATGAGGTTTTAAAGGAGGCAGGTGAGTCTCTGCAAAGAGGACTGTAGACAGCTGGAGGAAGATGAGAATTCAGTCAACAGGAGCATGGGGATAGAGGGAAAGTGGCATGTTTTGGAGCAGTAAGATAGGAGGAGCTCTTATGTTATTTTTTAATAATTTAAAAAGATATCTTGGGCTGGAAGTGGGCTAAGTGAAAGTGTTGCTAGTTAGCTGTAACTAGCTATTGGCCTCATTTGGTCTCAGTACTAACCAGACCTCTGATGTACCTGATATATACTCTGATGGCTTTCTTCCTCTCTTACTGGCTTTACTTTGTCAATTGAATTCAATCTGTACTTGATGTATGAACTTAGGCAGAGCTTTACACTGATGCCGACAGTATCCCAATGCAAGCACCTACTTTCAGTACGATAAGAAGTGACTGAAACCTGAGTTGAGGCCATTGAAAGAGCAAGGGTGGACGTGTTGTCTTTAATCGTAAGCATTAAACATTCAGGTTGTAAATGAGCTCAAGCTGGATTTCTCTGAATCGGCCTGGAGATCACCACTTTGATGGCTCTGCTGCTCCTCAGAATCAACCTCTAATCACTCCAGTTGACCCTGCAGCATTTGCTAACATTCCTGAAGTTAGTTCAAAATCACATCTGACTCTTCAAGCAAATGAAAAGAAAACAAACCTTCTACTAAAAAGAATCTCCAAGAAAGGTGAGGACATCAAGATGGATGGATGACTCAGTGTAAACACACTGCCTTCAGAAATAATGCCGAAGTCTGAACCTTGGTGTAATCTCAGGGAAACACTGTCCAGCACAGGAAATTAGCAGCATAAAAGTAGTGGCTTAGATTACTTCTAGCCAGATATATGACTTGATAACAATCTCTTCAGTCAGAAATAACAATTATATGGTCACTTCATCTTCTTTATTTCAACATGTCAATCACAGTTGTGAAGGATCCCCATCCTCCACCCCCCTTCCAAATTAGTATTGGGAACAAGCATGGACACTGTGCTTTGGTTGGTGATGTAGGAGATCTCTACCCCAATTTTATTACTACTAGTTCATTTTGAAGACTACTATTAAAAAACTAAGGTGAAAGGACGGTAAAGTAAGGTATGTATAGGGAGAGGAGAGACATGAGGAAGTATTTCCAGGTATTGGTAGGATTCACCCTGTCCTCCCCATCACTGACACAATGCACATCTTGCATGTTTTGCTCCCCATGTGCATTTGTTACCCTAGGTTGGATGAAAGATCTGTTGCTATTTCACACCGTGCTCCCAAACTGCTTCCTCTCTGACTCCGGTGTCAAGAGGCTGCACCCTTTATCACGTCCTTTTATTAGAAAAGGAAACCAGCTATGTGTCCAAAGAATTTTAAAACTGAGAGAAATAGATTATTTTGGTAAGGAGGGGATACTTTTGGCCTGTTGCTGCTTGCATACAGCTGTGGTTATTAGCAAGTAGTGCAAGTGAATAGGAGAGGGTGTGTAGGGAGAAGCAGTTGGTGCTGAGGACTCAATGTCCAGTGTGCTGGAGGTGCATTCCTGTAGGGCATCTTTCAGTTCAGTTTTGTACAAGAAGTCTCTTGTATATAATACAGCTGCTCTGTGATGTCAAAACCAAACCACAACACGTAGAGCATGAACAGGAGATTTACTTCAAAAGCACACTCTTGAGCTAAATTCACATGCTAATGTAAGCACTCTTAGTGTAAGCTGAGTGACTTCACAAATGCCAATGAATTTGCATGGTGCAAGAACAAATGTGAAAGTGGGATATAGGTAATTGAAGATTGGGAGAAGAGAGCAAGCATTTGTAATTGAGACAAGGAGGCACAAAACTTCTAAAAGAGCAGCTGTCTGATACATGAGAGAAAACTGCCAGTGGCAGCAGATATTCCTGTACATATCCTGCTGTTATTGTTTTCTTGTGCATCTTGTGAATATATATTGTAAGCGTGAAGGAGGATCTCTCAATCCATAACATACATTGAGCCACAGCCTAGAATAAAATAATTCATGCAGTGCTAGGATAAAAATTATATATGGAAAGATGCCAAAGAGTTAATGTTCTATATTCCCTTTTCAAATCACTTTCAGAACTGTGAATCCCTTGGCTCTGATGGAGTTTCTCCTGGCTTTCATTGTTATATGAGACAGCATATCAAAAAATGTCTTCGTGTTAATGTCAACATCTTTACCTCTGTTATTTTTTGCTTAGGAGGTATTCTGAAGGGGCATCTTAATCTCTTTACAGTATAAACAAATACTGCATGGAATTAAACTTTAATTTTTAAAATAATTTGAATGTGTTTCTGGTTCTTCAAATCAGCATTCCAGATTTCATACTGCACAGATATTTTTCACAAATAAATTCTTCCAGTGAACATATTTACAATATGAGGATAGAACTCATGAATGAAGCTGCTATATAGACCAGAAGTAATTATTGGAAATTAGCTAAAATATTAGTTATAATTCTATGACTGAAATCAGAACCATTCACTGTTTTGTTTATTTTTTTCTGATGTTTAAGAATTTATTTAATTCCCTTTACCATTTCATTTCACACGTGCCAAGATCCTGAATACTTAGAATTCTGCATATGGCTGATGATAGCAGTTAAATTTAAAATCCCTTTTTGGTGTATTCTCTTTCTGAAATCATAATGTGTCGTCTATACTTGCATTACATACGTAGGGCACCCCAATCAATTGTGAAAATATATGGTATTTGATATAAATTTTATGACAGAAGAAACCATTATGTCACTACATTTTAGTAAACTTTTTAATACAAAGGACATAACTTAATCATTGCCTTTTCAAATACCAAAGGAAAATTTAGTGTGCTGCTGAGCAATATCTAGTGAGAACATTAAAATAACCTGCCAGAGCTGTTGTGAAATCTCTTTTATGAAACTGTAATATAATTCTGAAATTTTAATTTATTTTTGCTTTGAGGAGTACGTATCTATGTGACTGTACTCCACCTGGAAACTTCAAAGCCTGATTTTATGTGAAGCAGAACATAAGAGGAAAGCCATTCTTTCTGAGTATGTATTTTATTTGTTCATTGCTGTTTCTTGTCTACGTTAATCTAAGGTCAGAGTTCTTACTTACCAAATATGTTTGTTGCTTTTTCATCATGAAAAAGCATAGTAACTGCTGTAAATAATGTTAAAATAAAATCTAATTTAATTTTATAGATAAATCAATTATGAAGTATTTTTTAACACCTGTTTTTTCAATACCATCAGTGATTTTCAGATTTTTTTCCCAAACTGTTCAGCTTGCTTTGGCAAACGAAAAAGCCTCTTTTTGTCAGTCTATAAAATGTGATGGTTCTTTGAGCTTGATATTATGTTACAAGACTTTTGACAGGACTGCATTGAACTGGCACAAAACCGTAACAGTTTGCCATAACTTTTATTAATCTTCATTATCTTGTAAGTTTTCTAATACCAAAGAGCCCATTCTAAATGAATGACATGAACAGTTTACTAATGTTTGTCTGAGGCAAGTAGTCTTTCATAAACACTATCCAGCCTTTCTGTGTGAGCAAAAGGGCAATGTTTGTCATACGCAAGGCTCACATTGCCTTTTCTAATCCCTGAACTGCTAATGGTTATCAGTAGTACATTCCGGCTGCTAGTAATAATACTACTGAACTGACACTTGTTTAATATCCAAGACATTTCTTACAAAAAAGCCAAAATCAACTGAGTCAAAGTATGTTTCCCAGGTATTAGAGACAGCAGTAAAATCAACTGATATGATCAGTGAATCTTTCACATGTTTATGGAAACCTGATTATCACTAGGTTAGAATTTAGCAGTCCTTTGGTGTTGGCTGTCGAGTTATTTGTTAATTTTTTCCCCTTTATCTCCCTTAGTACTTGGCTGTGAGAATTAAATTTAGATTAGGCATTCACTATTCATAGGTGATAAGAATTTCCTCCTAGTTAAGTCAGACTTCTTTCCTTTCTTCTTTCCTTTTTCTTACATATACGTAACTAAATACTCTAGATCCACTGGCAATAGCTTTCTCAGTTTTCCAGCAGGCAGTTTTGAATTCAACCAAAGCACCATTTTGCTTTACAAAACAAAATATAATTAGTATACTTTGTGTTCAAAAAGTTAGTCAGATGTGGAGTTGCCATATGGTACTCTGTGAATGACTGCATGTATTGTATGTACAAGTGGAGCATGATTAGACTAATAGCCGCTTCTATTCATTAACTGTAGTAGCAGTAATGTAATAAAAACAAAAATAGTTTACTCCTGATTATAAGAAGTGCACAGTTGAATGATAACAAACTCAAATGGTCACTGATTGTTTTGTTCTTTATGTTAAAAATTTGGACAAGTTAGGATGACTTAAGATGGTTATAAACCCATGTTTATTGGTTTCTGAAACCTGGAATCTGCTTGAATTCTTAAATAAAACAACTTTCCAAATCTTGGCCAGTATAATCAAAATATCACTTTTAACAGATAACATAGACCTAGGTTTTCTGAGAGGCATAGACTTGCCTACAGTTGCCTAGAATGAACAATTTAAATTACATAATACTTCTAATATTGATATAGGTACCATCTGAATGAATTAAAGATTGTATATAGCAAAAAATGCACATATTTCTGCTTAGATGTTGTGATTTCTAGTTCCATCTTTCTGTTCTTGAAAAGCAAGAGTCTCTTCTGCTTTCAGATATAAAAGTTGCATGCATAGTCTCATCTGACACTCTCTTTAGTTCTACTAGAAGTTTTTTTCATCAGCTATGTTTTTCATCAGCACAGATGCTTTGATATAGTGTTATCTGAGATGGTATAAAAATTCTGCTCTCCTTGTAGTTCACAGATGATGTAAAATTTCTAGGATTTCATTAATGTGGATGAACTATTAAAGCCAAATTAAGACCCCTGAACTTGCTACTTATTTCATGTGTATTTATAAGCAGATATTGCAGATACAGTGATGTTATGTATGTCCATGTCTTTGCAGTGCTTAATTTAAAAAAAACCCCAAACTATACATATTTCTCATTTTATCATTTATCTAATGACACTGATTCCATCTCTCTTCACAGAAGATGTAATACAAATTTGTAAATTCATTGTTCCTCATCATTCTGTAGTGAAATAAATCCCTCTGTCCTGTTGACCGTCTTCTCTTCAAGTATGGGAAGACCCACTGGGGAGTGAGAGAACTGCCTAAAGTACGACTCATGCATTAAGATTGGTCTGTCTTTGGAGGAGAGTTAGAGAAGTGAAAGAGGTGAGAATTTCAGTTACTTTCATTTACAGATGCTTCTGCTTTTAAAAAACTGAGAAATGCTGATGTGAGATAGATTATCACAGTTTCAAATTATGCCAAGAATTTTCAAATGAAAATAATTTTTGGATATACGTTTACAGTAACAATAAAAGCAAAACGCTTGAAACAAACAAATAAGGTATTCAATCTTATTATATCATTCAGTAAATATAAGATTATTTTATATGTGCTCACAATTCAGTATTTATATATTTATATGCATAACTGGAAATACAGCTTAGTAATTATAGATAGGATATAATAAAATTTGAGCAGCAAAATTGTTGTACTAGGGGATGGGAAGCAAGGAAAATCAAAGATGATTTGCTCAGGTTAATTTTGCTGCCTGGTAGAGTTTTAATCATGCAGATATGTTTTTGGTTAGACGTGTGCTTGTTTCTGCACAATGATGATATGCTTTGATAGACATGTTTAAGGACTGGACAGCATAAGTTGCATCCTTGGTCAAAGTATCTGAAACGGATGTCAGTTCTTCTGAACATATGTCCATTGAATAATTATCCTTTATTTTTTCTGAGCACAAAGAGTGCAAGTCTGGAAAGTTGAAAGTCTTAATTTCATCTCTATCTCTTCAGGTTGCATTTATTATTAGGAATTAATCATTGATTTGCACTGAAATACAAAAGCTGTGAGCTTAGTATTTTTCCACATTCCTCCTTAGCTTTTTCTTAGTCCTTCCCTTTATCTCACATGCAGAGAATTATGTTCTGCTCTGAAGACAGTGAAGAAGAGGGTTTTTTCTTCCCTATATCTTCTAAGTTCTACAGAAAACTTACGGGGTAAAGCTTGTTCTGAACTCTCTCTCAGCCTTCTGATTCAGCCTCAGAGCCTTTGAATGCCTTGGCATTTGTTTCTCTTCCATCTTTTGTGTTTCAATGGCCCCACATTCTGCATATTAATTACTACATACTGTATCTTGGATGTGAACCCTGCAGCATGATTTCTGAGGGTAAAAGTAAATATTTGCTAAAGTAATATTTGCTAAATGCTCCAAGCGTTACTTATTTTGACTGTTGAAAATAACTCATTTTGTACTTGATGTTGTCCAACTTAACTTTCAGCCTTTCAATATTCTTATGCTTTCCTGGTTTAATTCCAGCCCTCAACTAAGCTCCACACAGCCACTCGCTCACTCTCTGCCGCCCCCCGGTGGAATGGGGGAGAGAACTGGAAGTACAAATGAGAAAACCCGTTGGTTGAGATTAATAGGCAAAGCAAAAGTCGCATGTGCAAGCAAAGCAAAACAAGGAATTAATTCACTACTTTCCATCAGCAGGCAGGTGTTCAGCCATCTCCAGGAAAGCAGGGCACCATCATGCCTACCAGTTACTTGGGAAGACAAACGCCATCACTCTGAACGTCCTCCCCTTCCTTCTTCTTCCCCCAAATTTATATGCTAAGCATGACATCATATGGTATGGAATATCCCTGTGGTAGATTAGGCTAGATATAAGGAAGAAATTGTTTATAATGAGAGTGGTGAAACACAGGAACAGGTTGCCCGGAGAGGTGGTAGATGCCCCATCCCTGGCAAATTCGAGGTCAGGTTGGACGGGGCTCTGAGCAACCTGATCTAGTTGAAGATGTCCCTGCTCATTGCAGGGGGGGCTGGACTAGGTGACCTTTAAAGATCCCTTCCAACCCAAACCATTCTATGATTCTATGATTCTGTGAAACTGTATTCTAACCTCAGCTGCACCAGTGTGATTTCTCTGTTCTTATATGTTTCCCTCTTAGGTGTTTTCCTTTTCTCGCAAACTATTGGTACATGTAATTGTTTTGACTACTGAGTAAAACATTACAAGAATGTTTATCTGATCATCCACTGATCTCAGGAGGTTTTTCCAGTCACTTCTTCCAAGGATAGAGGTATCTCTCCAGTAAGCGTTTCCCTTCACTCTTGTTTTAGATGTACAGTTTCATATGTAGAGATGAGTAAGGGCTGTGCCCTATTAAGAAAATGAGTGTCACTGTACCAGAAGACTGCCCTAATTTTTTACCACTTTCTTCATCTTCTTGTTATTGGGAAACAGGTCAATAATAAAAATGAGAAGTAGTCTGGGACCAAGACTTGATTCCTGGAGGAAGGACTCAAAACCAAATGAATTGATTTGATTCTCTTAGGGCCTATGGGAATTGTGCCCGATGATTTTGTATCTAAGATAGCACTATATTTCAAAACATATCACTGGGTTTCAATCTACTTAACATATGCAGTGTTAATATTGTATTGATTTAGTTTATTAACTTTGCTTTTAGTCAAAGTGCAAGTCTTCAACATCTTGCCTATACCTATCTGCTAACCATATGGCCTTATCAATAAACAAGATGCCTGTTTAGTTTAACTGAAGTTGTTTCTCCTAACCTGCATAATAAGAATAGCTTTGATGCAGTAATCACCCAGGAAGGTTTCTTATTCTGTTTGTAGGCAATGGGAAATTTAAATAAATGAATGAATGTCTTACTTTTTTGGTGAGACCAGGAAATCAAGTTGCCATTTTTTTTCTTTGTGTCCTCTAAAGCTCAAACTAAAGCTCAAATAAGCTTTAGCTGTGATCTGAAATGATTAATGGAGCACTGAATAACCAGTTAAGACACATTCTCTATGAAGGCTGGTAAATATGCAGCAGAGTGAGAGATTACACTATTACATAGTTCATGACTTCTCATTGATTTGTTTAGGAGATTTTTATTGAATGAAAATAAAAGAGAAAAAAAATGTGTTTTCAGGTCTGTGCACAAGTTATTCAGATTTTAGATGCCCTGAAACAATGAATTTTTCTTTGTTCTCCTTATATACACACAGAAGCGTATTTGCTGAGTAAAATGATTATGGGTGATCCAAAATAAACATTAAAGCAACCAAGATCACATATACATGAACTCTGGAGAGCATCATCTGTCAGTGTTGTGACATTTTAATGAATTACTTAAGATAATTGATGCAATTAAAAATTTTCAGCCTGATCTTTTCTGTAAGGGTAATCTTCAGTTTAAAAATACCTAATGTAATTGGGCCATTTTTGATGAAGGACAAGTGTTGGATTATGCCTGTACCTTCAGGTTAAGCAGAGAGTGAGGTTTCCTCAAAAGAGAACACAGGTTTTGAGAACTTTTTAAAACAGAAAGATTCTAGGCATATTCTTCCACAGATGCTACAAAGGAATCACAAATTAGATTATACCATGTTTCTATGTTTCGGCAGTTGGGTGTGGATAGAGTGCCCGTTCTCGGGCTTCTGTGAATTATGCTCAAATCTTTACATAATCAGGGCATTTATTGCAATCAATTAGGCTCAAAGCCTGGTCTAATTTTTGGCTTTTTTGAGGATGTAAATACAGCCTCATTTACATAAAATACTGCAGCATGTAAAGATGACAATATGAATAAAGGAGATGGAGTTTATTTAAACTCTCAAGCTCTGTGGTTTTACACTTTTTAAATGTACTTCTCATGTTTTAATTGACAGTGTTGAACAAGAAAAAAGGTCTCTTGTTAATTGAAATCTACTGTAAATTCCCATTGATGCCAGCAAAGATGCTGTAGTCCAGTGGATTAAATTGCTATATTATATTTAAAATCAAAAGCATTGATATTCTGGTAAGGTTATCCTTTCCTGGACAATTTCTTTTAGTTATTTTCCATCATGGAATTATGGATTAATTACTTCCTAACACTTTTTAATATATCAGTGCTTTGTAATGGTATGAATTTAGCAAAGAGGAGGTACAGTTCCATTACACATAATTAACATTGCCACTATTAATACATTCATGGCTGGTGTCAGGGAGGTCATTAGATTACAGGAATAGTCTCTAATCATAACTCGGCACTGAGTTCTCCTGGCATGCATCAACTGCCACTGCATTTATAAATCCCTTGGCACACTTCTCAAGGATCCTGCAAGCAGCATTGGATTAGATTTTGAGAAAAAATATTCTTGTTCCACAAATACTATAATACAGAATATTTGGCAATTTTTACTCTAAATTTGTACTTTCTCAATGTCAAACAACAAGCATAACATGAACAATAAGACTTCCAAACAGTAATGCAGAACTATAAGCTCTGACTACTAACACAGTTGATACACAAATCACCTTTGTTTCTACAAAGGTGATTGGACCAAATTTAGCCAGAGTATAGTCTAAACTTCATCAACTTCAGAAGAATTCAGACATTTTAGACTAGGGCTGAATGTCATTCAAAGTGATATTTTCCTTACCTCTTCTAAGATGTTAGTTTTTAAAATCCATGCATGGCTGGAGTTTGAGAAAGTTGTGCTGAAGCTATGCAAGCTCTACAGGAATTTAAGCAGGATGAAATGGCAGGTTGGCAAAGTTCACAATATAAGCCACATCCTGACTTCAGAAGTAAGCAGAGCAGACTTCATTATGACATCTGAAGTTATGAAATTTGGAAAATGTACATAAACATTTTTTTCACCATCAAAAATCAAAGTAAAAACCTAGCTTTCATGTCAAACACTTTTTTTTATGTTTTGGTTTAGTGTATCTATTTAGAAATTTTTCTGTCTTCATGATTTGTGCTTTAGCAAATTGTGCCAAAATTTTGGTATTAAACCGATACATTAAAGACCATTTAAAATAAAAGAGTCTCATGCTTACAGCCACCAAAAATCAAAGTCATTGTCTTTTGCCATCTTTCTATACTCATTGATATTGCAAAGCTCAGTGAAAAGTAGGTGATTAAAAAAAAACAAGTTCTCAGAATGTCAGCCTCCACACTGCAATGTGTTGTTTTCATCATGAATGTTTTATACAGGATATGTTCAGCAATGTGTCTGGTTCATTAGATCTGGGTTGTGCAATACCGAAGTATAAAGTTGGCCTCATTTTCATAGGTGCTTACAGATCATAATGAAGTCTGTATAATCTTGCATTTGCTGTACTGTTCTGTAAATCAGGCCAGCAGCTTTCAATAGGGATAGTAATTAAAAGGAGAGCGGTGATACAATGTTTAATTTGGATGATAAATTAGCCTGAATGTAAGTAGGGGTGTAGTCTTATTGCTGAATGATTCTAATAACTATTGACAAATCTAGTCAAAGAAAATAATATTCTATAGCAAAAATGAAGAAAAACATTATACATACCTGTATGTATACATATATATATATCTTCTAGCCCCAGTACAGACTCTGCCTGTTAATCCACCATCCCAGCATACTATCTTCTATCTCCTTAACTATTTTCCTTTAAGGTCAGTGTTTCCAGTCCCTGGCCCATAGTCACTGAAATTTCCCTTTACTCCTACTGTACATCCCTGATCTCCTTCCCCTTGAGACCTGGGCCTCAAGTCCTTAAGCTACTTCAGGCACGTCGCATCTCAACAGTCCTGTGGCATGCACATCACCTTTACCCTCTTCCTACATCTTGAACCAACAAGGCAGTTTTTGAGATGCTTGTATTACTGCAGAAGCAACCCTTCTGGCTCCTTAAAGGAGGTGGTCCAGAGCCATAGCTGCAGTTATCACTGCAGTCATAAACCATTTTAAAACTTCTGGTCCTTACAATGACTCTGATTCTCATATCATCCTGGCAGAATATTTCTTATGCAGTGAAAGAAACAAAGAGTTTGACTTACCCATGTCAGTGAGATGTGGGTTATTACTAGGGGGGAGCTTTGTATACAGAGTAGCTGCAGTTTTGCAGCCCTTCCTGCTTTTCTGTGAAAGTGGGTTGCTGCCACTGCTCCATGGCATTTAATTGACAATACCAGAAGTTACAGCCCCAAAAGTTACTGTGATACGCACATGTGGATTGCACTCCCTCTTCTTGGACAGCTCTGATGTGATGGCAGTTAAGTAGCAGTAGTACAATTCACAATTTTCCCTTTTGCAGACACACAAGGCAAATGTGTCTTGCTTCCTAATACACTGCCAACTGCTGAGGGAAATATGTATTCTTCAGACAGATGAAAAGCTTGTTTGCAATCGGCATTATTTTAAGTGTGTGTCATTTGCTTATGCAAAATTTTAACCAAGCAGAAAGCTCGCATTATTACTGAAAGCATTAACCATTTAAGAGTCATATGTGCATATTTTGACACCTGTCTTGTTTTTTAAGAGGTAGTTCTATAAACAAAGAAATATTCTCATAATTTGTAGAGCATTATGAATAATTGAAAAAAAAATTTAAAATCAGTGAAGATATTGTTGATATATATTGACAAGCAGGAGCCACCGTAAGATATATTGATAAACAGTGATCTCTTATTTGTCAAAAATCTTTGAAAATGTTAGAAGTATATAATTATAAGAGTATAATAAAAATACATAATTTGCATTTGTTCAAACTTTGATTTAATTTTGTTCAGGATGCTGCTATTCTAGCTGTGCACTGGAAGGAGATTCAAGCCAAAACTTACAGATTCTGGGCTGAGACAGAACTCTACCAGAAAAAGATGACACATTCTCTCCTAATGTCCAGGTCAGACTCCTCTCTGCTTCTGCTCCTATTTTGTTTACCACCACTAGTGTCTGGGTGATCACCCAGTTTCAAACTATTGTAAACAATTCTCTCTGGCAGCATCTCAGCTGAGTTCCTCCATGGATCTTCCTCGTTTCCAGGCAAAACAATGTATAGTCGTAGTACTTATGCACCTTTTATGCACTAGCATTTTTCTGTTGCATCCAAAAATTTGTCCAGTATCCTAAGGCCAGCCATTCAGAAGGAGCTAATGGGCCTTCTGACAGCTGTGATCATAGGGACCTCATGAGAGGTGGTGGTTCTGCCCACATGACATTGCAAGTGAACTACACAGCCATCAGACCTTGGTGCATCTTGGGAATCTGAAGCATATGTCAAAAGCTGCTATATCACTGGCCTTTCAGGCTTCAGACTGAAGCCTCTCTACACCACTTTTCTTTCTTGTTCCTTAGGCCTGGCCTAACTGAGCTCATATCTTTGCTTGGTCTTTGTTTTCCTACTTGGTTCACCCTTAGTTTTGTTTCTGTCTTCCTGTTAATTTCACCACTGAGCCCGGCTCAGTCTCCCTGTTGGTCCTAGGATGGCTCTTCTAACAGAAGGATCTGCTGTTGGCTTGAAAGCTTCACTTCCAAACTGGTTGAGCTATTCAAACTCAAGTCTTGATAGAATTTAAAAGTTTCTGCATGGTGTGGTGAGATTAAGATGACCGGCTGTAACTTTTGAACAAGATCTATGCTCCTATGTTGTCAGGTAGGCTGTGAATCTTATGCAAGCATTAAACAGAAACTGCAAGCTCTCTGATAAAGACCTTAGCTACATCATGGGCATCTTGGATGTTCACCCTCATTTTCACTGTATTAATTGATGACAATCTAAGAAGCAGGAATTTACTGCATGTTAATTAAGTTGGTTGAACATGTAGATCCTGTTTACCTTACTAATAACTAGAAAGGGCTGGATTCAAAAAAACTTAAAGAAACTATATAAATTGGCTCTGTGACAAGCAGAATTCAAGGAACAGGAGATCTGGATAGTTTAAAGAAACATACCAAAATATCGATTTTATTGCAGGTATTAATAACTTTGAAAAGAACAGAGCAGTGGCTTAGATATTTTTTTAAATATTCTGTTTGCTCTTTAAATAGGTAAAATTAACTCCAGTTCCAGAGTGAGGGAACTGCAATGTGTTTCCTTTCATGTCTTTAGATGTTTATCGTGTTTTCCTTATAAAGGAGAAAAAAAGTCAGTGATGTTACCAATAAGATAATAAATGCAACCTTTTAGGATGTATACAAAAAATATTTCTCCCCCAGTGCCAAAAATTAGTAAATAAGAGTTCAATTCAAGAGAAAAACCAAATAGATTATATGATCATGTATATCTTTAGAATCATCAAAAAACAGAGTAGTATAGGAAAAAAATGATGCTTAATTTGATGTGGTTCATATGTGCTATAAGGTTGAATTGAATTTCAGGTAGATAGAGATTGGCTTGAAATTAAGTCATATACACTGCTGATTAATAAGCACTGATGGAATACAAGATACCTAGGAAGACAATAACCAACAATAAGAAAGAACAAGAACATGATTTTAAGCATGAAAAACAGCAATGAGGCTGAAATACATATGTAAAACTCAGATATTCCAAAGCTAAGGATTGCTCCACTCTAATAGTTTCATCTATCTTCCAGTTCTAATGCGATTATTTTCCAAGAGATCCAAAAGCAGAGATCAACTGATTTATTTTCCTGCGTATACTTGCTATTTCAGATGTTCATTCCTGGATATAATACAAAACAAGCACAGAAACCCCTGAAAAGATTCTGGAAATGGCATTTGAAAGCCATTTTGATTGTGTCCAGGGCTATTAAATGTTCTAGATGAATTAATGTAAGATGCAATGTCCTGTGTAGATCAGCAGTGAGTCCACTATCTTCACTGCAAAGATGAGGAAACAATTGTACAATGAGTTTGACCAATGTACCATGTTGAATAATAGCATGCATCTTGGCCTAGAAATTTGGACTGATTCTAGTTTTCTCACTGCTAATAGTATATCCTCAGTGTGCAAAAAGGATTTTTTAGCACCGTCTTTATAAAACTGAGTCCTAATATATTGATATGCAACAGGGTTTGCACAATAGACCTTATCTTGTGATTGTCAGTCAACCTAAATTAGTGCTTCATTCTGTAAACGAAATGTTACTACAGAAAGAACGGGAATTTAAAAAAATTTGGACTCAGCAGTTATTCTGGGAAGCTGTCCCACTGAACTCTGATAGTTTATGAAGATGGATTCAGTCATTGTCAGTCTTGAAAATTAGTATATATTTGTTTCTGATGATGTATTCTGCTAGATAGCTACTAAAAGATTTTACAGGTAAGAACACTATGTGATATCAGCAATCTCAAGAGTTTCAGAAAATCCTTATATTTTGGGAAGGGTTAAAGTTGAAGGTATATCAATGTACAGAATGTCACAAACTCCCTGTGTAGCTGGGAACATCTTTCTTAGCTTTGAGGTCAGCAAAGGTTGTGCACAGTCTTTTTAGTAAGAAAAACACAGGCATTTTTTTGTTTAGATGTAAGGATTTAAGTAGAAAGGTACTCACTAGAATGTGATATTGATATTTTAAGGACTGGTAGATTTTTAGT
This sequence comes from Strix uralensis, assembly GCF_047716275.1. Taxonomy (NCBI): domain Eukaryota; kingdom Metazoa; phylum Chordata; class Aves; order Strigiformes; family Strigidae; genus Strix; species Strix uralensis. The sequence continues at coordinate 88,264,285 of NC_133974.1, read as the reverse complement.
AGAAAATTATTAAGATGAGAGAAGTGGTAAATGTCCTACTTCTCCGTGAGATTCTAGATGTGAAAAGGAATTGTATAAGCAATATCATGGAAAAGTGAAATCTAAGCTTATGGTGAATACAGTAGAAAATTTCTGTAAGCTGCTCTGCTGGATATACAGAAATAAGTGCCCAGGATAAAGACCCCCATTTCTGTGGATTTAGAGGTGTTCTGAGAATGTCAAAGTCATCATCCTGAACTTGAACTTGTCAAAGAAGAGAAGAGCTCTCAAGTCTATAATGAGATTGAAACTTTGATTGATGTCCTTTGGGAATAGCTCACAGGAATCATGATTTTATAATGCTATAGAACAATCTTTGTTGCAGTCAGTCATACAGAGGTGATGAAACTGGGGTATTCTTATATTTAGTGTATTCCCTTGATGCTTTGAATTGTCTTCTTATTCTACTGGCTCTAGAGTCTTCTAGACTAACTGAGTTGCATATATTAGAATATAAGGAAGGACAGAGTTTTTGCCCTGAAAAAAGGCCTTTGAACTGACTCAGGCTAAATCTAGGTCAGTGCCTGAAAAGAATCTGTCAGCACTCCACATAGCTTCTAATAGTTATCAGCAATAAGTGTAAAAGCTTGACCTACAAATCCACAGCTCAGCTTCCAGCTGTGACCATGGTGAAAGCACTTACAGGCTGCAGCTACTTATTGATGGACCCATTTTGATCACATCCTCCAGATGGAGAATGTCACATATGTGCTGCCTTTTCCTGTAGCCTGATCCAAAGGTTTTTTTTAAGGAGCCTTCCAGCTCAGACCAGGTAGTTTCTGTGACCTGCGTCATCTGAATAATTCATGGATTCCTCAGCATTTTCCAGTGAGAAGATAGCTTGAACTGGTATCATTTGATAAGTTCTTTTCAAATTACCTCTGCTGGTTTTTACATATTTTCTAAAATATGTGATTCAACAAACTTAACAGACACTTTCCTTTTTACCCTCTAAAGCATATTTATTGCAATTATGATTTCTATAGAGATTTTTAGCATTTATCTATTTTACAACACTAATTACAATTAATTACAATTGTCCAATATAATTATCCAATTTATTTTCTTTATAAGGACAAGTATAAAAAAGAAAACCAGTTTCTTCAGAGTAAAAGTCGATTTGATCTTTTCGCCTTTCATAATTATCCTATTACATGTATCAGATATTTCTGCTATATATATTAATAATATTCATAGAATTAAAAGTCAGAGAAATATTTCAAATGTCTGTTTGACCTCTTAGATTAATACAGAATTCCTGAAAATTATTACTACATCTGACTTTATAAGCTCTATTTGAGTGCATCTTTTAGAAAGACATCAATCCTAACTGCAGGTGATGAATTTGTCATGTTCCATGATGATCACCCTCACTGTCTCACTATTAAGTATGGTGTCATTTTTCTAGTTTAAACTCTGCTAACTTCAGATTTCAGTTGCTGATTCAAATTCTGGCTCTCTGTAAAATCCCTTAATCATCTTCTTGACTTCATGAGCTTGACACTTTTTTAGGTGAAGGAGCAGTATTATGAATTAGACTAACAAAAATAGTGACAACTTCTCAGGTGGATGTACAACTGTTCAAAATCAGATCCTAAAATTCAAAATCCAAATTACTATTATTTTTCTACATCTGAGCTCCATTTGAAAATGATCTCAAATAATTGATCATTTATGCTCACATACCCAATGTGTGGGACATGAAATTTTTTTTCATCATTTCAAAGTATTTGAAGCCCATCTTCAAATACTTTCAAAACAAAAAGCAGAAAGATAGCAATTATGTTCTACTGTTCAAAAAGGGGTCAGTTACACCACATGAACGTTTTGTCATTTGATAAAGGCCATATGGTCATAACAACTTTCTGTTACTGTACTAACACAGACAAATTGCTGATAGTTTGTTGATGAGCATTTATCTAACTCATAAATTCTTTTGGAATAAAGATGAATCTCTGTAGAAAGAGTGTGTTGTGATAACATACCGAGTTCTGCAGTGTTTACAAAGAAGCTGAGGGTGGGTAACTTATCTACCCTCAATTAAGGTATAACTGTTCCAAGGGAAAACTGAATGGGTCTGAATGGGGTTTACTTCAAGAAAGAACTAAGTACAGAATAATGTTCCACCTTCAGCAAGAGTGATTAAAAAGGGCATGATGGGAAATGAGGTGTTTGTATGTCGGCATTCATATTTTGCTTCTGGGATTTTCAAAGAATCAAGATAGATCCTTTTAAATTAGATGACTTGAATGTAACATGGCTTCTGAAGTCTCTTGATTATGTATCCCAGAAGGCCAAAATCTGTGTGGCTCTGACTCCTTGCTTTGGAGCATGCTTCAGGTTGTTAGTTGTTTTACACTGGTTTTGCCTTTCAGGCTAACTTCTTTGGGTAGTTACCAGCTTGATATATTAGCAGAACTATCTCCTTTCAGAAATTGGAAAATTTCTAATTTTTTGGTATATCAGCTCCTTTGGTGAAACTGCAGTAAAGCCATTCCTGGGGGTGGGGAACAGCCTCCTGTTTTTAATTTCAGATAGGTACAGGTATTTATAATAGGCATGTCTAAATATAAGCTACTGTGCAGTAATGAATGCCTTCATGCTGCCGAGCGCCACTTACTGTCCGCTTCTTAGCTTAGTTCTCTTATGCTTGTCCTTTAACTGATGATCCAGCCTTGATGAATTCAGCTGTTCCTGTTAAACCACTTCCACATGAAAGAAGAAACAAAAGAAAAGTTGTTTTGACTTTACATTACCCATATCTAGTGCACGTTGGTTCGGATGTTACTTCCCAAATACCAGCCTTCTATGCAAATGCACATTTGTAAACCATTGCATCTCATTTGATCGTGGATTAGATAATCAAGGCAAGACAGACAAGGCAAGAGCTGAGGTGTGGAGGGAGGAAGTGTCTTGCAGAAGGAGAAGTCAGAACTCACTAAAAGATTCTTCATGGACAAGGAGTCCATGAAGGACAAAGTAATTTCAGGGTCGCAAGGTAAGGAAACATATGCCATCTCACCTAAATGACACTATTGCTGTATGACTATGGCAGGTTTTTTTCCTTTGTCATTTAGAAAATCTCATATACTATTTACATGCACATACACACACAGACTCCTTGCAGTCTTATTTTTTTGACTGAAAGATAAATTCAAAGAAGTAATTATCAATTCAAATGGTATACCAATATGTGATTTTCAGAATTCCCAGTGTATAACAAGAACTAGTTCATACACATGTTATCTTTTGATAACTTCCTTCTGATTTTCTCTTGATAACTTTGGTAAGAGTGAAATGCAACAGTGATGCTACAGGATGGAAATAGAGAAAGAAAAAATATTGTAGACAACCTAAGAAACAGCCTCAAGACCAGTGGGGAAATGGTCTCAGGAGACAGAACATCAGATATTATTCTCATGCTGTACCTGAGAATAACCAAAAGACCAATAAGCTGATATGCATAATATTTCTTGAGCATGTCCTAATGTAGCAATAAGGGAATCTTAATTCTCTGCTTTCTCGCTACTAAGCCTCTGGTTTTGAAAGCTGCCCTCAAATTTACCTTTTATCCTGCACTCTCTGCAGCACTTCAGTTTTCCTTCTACACTCTAAAAGCAATGAGAGGAAGAGAATGAAGACACACTTTTTATTACTTGTTTTTGAAAGAGCTGCAGATACGTACTTCTTTTCTTCTTTCTGTCCTTCTGGCCATGTTCAAATTTACAACTGCAATATTGAATAGATTTCTTTTGAGGATTAAATACTAGACCTGAGGTGACTTCTCAGATTAAAATGCCTCTTCTTTCTCTGACAAATTGGGTCTTTGAAATAAATCATAATATTTGTTTTTTCTCGTAGAAATTTCGTTTGTGGTATTGCATTCCAGATTAACACATATTCTGAAGTTATTGCTATGAAGGGACTTGCTACTGATAAGAAATGAAACGCACTGATTGTAAATGCAATGAGTGTCTATAGAAGATTATGGAGTGTAATTTTTCGTAAGCCTTGTTTCTGTTTCTGTACAGTACTGCTGGTGGTCATCTCAGATGGGTATACAAAGCAAACTAAGGTTGTTCTCCACATAATAGAAAGTAAAATACATTGATAAAATCTTTCCTTTGTCAGAGAGCAGACCAGATTATGTTGACTCAGACACATATTAATTCTTATGTATGCTTAGAAGATACTGGGCAAACAATCAAAATCCATTACCTATGGGGTATTGTTAATCATGGTAGAGAACATTTCTATATTAATCAGACCTAGGCAAAGAAAAGTATATTAAGAAAACTCTGTGCAAGATTTATTTATGATGGCAGCTTAGTACTTGCATCTTAAACAATGGTGCATATCTTTGTGGCAAACACATCAAAGTAAATGGCATTATACTATAGATAAAAACTGTTGTAATATTTTTTTGCCTTTATTTGTGAGAGTAGTGTTAGTATTAACTTTAAGTAGCACCAGTCTATAGGAACTCACATCAGTATGACTGATTAATGTAAATTCTTTCAAAATATTTCTCCTGACCTTAGGATAACGGAGCACTTCAGTGTAGCGATAGCAAAATTTTTTACATGGATTTGTGTTGTTTTACATGTTTCCTGAGTGTATTTTAAAAGAATTCCTCATGGTTTTATTTATTTTTCTGATAATAGTGGCAATTCCAGAACCTGTATTATGACAAAAGTGGTAAAAATTTGTTTGGCTACAAAAGGACAAAGAACTACCCAGGAAGCTTGCACAGCTTTTCTCGAGTACCCAAATGCCTCTCTCAGCGATGAAGCCTGTTGGTTTTCCTGACTTTCTTTGATGAAATAGATTGCAGAAAGACGAAGAATAATCTTGAACTGTTTCTGCACCTGTACACTGAGGGTACCCTGGAGTCCAGAGGAAGCAATTAATAGACGAGATTTACTAGGTTGCTTATTTCCCTTGTGTAGAGAGAAGAGGTAGAAATAATCTTGAATGAATGCAAAATCTAGCCCCTTACAGAATCTTACAAATCAACAATGTCCACAGAAACAGCAAGAAACTTCCCACTTAATCCCCAGACTGATTCCATTAGTATCTTTTTGTTCTGTATGGCATTACGAGATCGATGGGGCTGCTGGCATTGGTACAAACAGCAGCTTGGATTTTTTCTGAATTTACTCCGGTATGACTTAAGCCTGATAAAGAATTCATATCCCCTGTGGAGTTTGGAAAGATTACTAGGTTACTAAACAGAGGGGAAGTAGTAGTCAAACCTGTGTCGAGAAAAGAGGAACATCTCGCTGTTAAGGCATTGTCAGCAGCAATATTTTTTTTGTTATGTGTCTGCAGCTCTTCTGGGTTTACATGAGATGAAAATTAAGATATGCATGTTTTTTTACTCCAGACGTACTAATATGTGTGCTCCTCGGTCATCAAAGTGATTCTTTTTGACTGATATTGTTATAATTACAACTGATACTTTGGTCATGAATCCTAAAAATTGTGGGGGAGATAAATTCAAGGAACAGAACATTGGTGTTTATTAATTTCTCTAATTTTAATACAGGCTTGAGGCGCTGAGACACAGCCTTCTTTTCTAACCAAAGTGATGACTAAGACTGCCAATGTTGTGGGCATATTACTAAGAGAAAACCCAGCAGTATTGGATAATAATTATATGCCATTCTCTGAACAAAGTGCTTTTAAAAATGCATTTCACAATACTGCTCAAACATAGGCACCAGTCTGTTGCTGATGCTTTTGTATTCTACAGCTTGTATGCTCCTCCTGTCAAAAGGCACAATTTTTCTGTTTGAAGTGGCCTGTGCCTTCCATCATGTTGTCTGTTTTGCAGCCAGCAGCTCAAAAAGCTGGACACTAGAACTGCACTTAACTAAGAGAGCTTTTTACGGTATTCTTGAAGTGCTGTCTTGTACAACTACAGTTCTTACTGCCTCATTTCTAGCTTGTGATAATGCCCTATTGCTTGACTTGTGGTGACAACACCATAAGGCTTTGGAAAAATGAAAGTAACATTGCAATATATACTGAGATATTTTATCAACAAGGATGAGCCTCAGAACAAGAGCACTTCTGTAGCTGACCATAGAGAACAGCAGCAGTGAGGAAACTGGCATGTTGCCTTGATGTTCTGGGGTTTTGTTTGTTTATTTGTTTTGCATTCATTTTTATTGTTCCAGAAAAAAAACCCCACAGCAATATCAGAAAGAAAATCAAAGCCCTGCAACTTGTATTCAGTTGTAAACAAATTTGCTTTCCTTTAACAAAAATATATAAGCATCTGTGTACTTAATCACTAGAATGTAAGAGAGAAAGTTTCTCACTGACAGAAACTCTCTTTACTTCACTGTTGCTGGTTTCATTTTCAGAAAACCTGTTCCAGCATCATTTGAAACGTTGTTTTCTCTTGGTCAAGATAAACAAGGGATTAATTTTTCTGTGAAAGATGTTTATGTGCTGATTATGTCTAGGTCTGATTGGATATCAGGCAAAGGACTTTAAGGAACAAGGCTATCTCTAAATGCATATTTAAATAGCTCAGTTCAGCATTTTGCATAAAATCTATGCAAGAAAAAATGTGCTATAGCTTTAGAATTCCCTCTTTTCTGTGAATCCAAGAATGAACTTCAGCGCTAGTGGCGTTTCTGAGTGCCACGAAAACCCCCAGACAGTAAAACTGAGGATGTGCTCTTTGAAGCATCTATAGTGGTTGGTTGTGAGCTTGTTACATAGCTGCTATGTTCTCAGGTATGCGAAGGTCTGTGGTAAACCAGGATAATCATCATCAGTCAGGGAGAAATTAGGGAAAATACCAAAGAACTATCCATGATCTTTCTAATGCAAATATTTGCTATGCTTGAGTCACCTGATATGGAAAAATCCGGAGCATTTCTAGTGACTAGCAGAAACCAATCTGCTTTTAGAGTGTGTTTTATAAAAGTTTCATAATAATCATTGATGAAAAAGGAGAAATCATTTGGCATTCAGCTCCTGAGGTACATCAAAAATGCTCTGTAACAGCATAATTTCTAATATACAAGAATTTATGAAGTAGCATTTCACTAAACTGGACCTAGCTTTAATAACATGTACGGGCAATTATATCACATCATAAGAATTCCAGCTTCTTCTCAAGTTCTGTTGTTAATTCCTCATAAACTTTACTAGACAGCAATGAAATCAGGTTTATTACAAATTGGTGGTAAAGTGCAAGACAGTAAAGAAATTGTTGAAGAACCTCAGTACTGTCAGCATCCTAAATTAACTAATATACCACTTCAGTGAATATTTTCCTACCATGTTTTTTCATCTGGCAGAAGAAATGCATAAAAACCTATTGAGATAGTGTATAATATGCACAAAAGAAATACAAATGATACATTCATTGACATTTTAATTCAACCATGTTTATTACTGAATGGTTAACTTGAATATAGTTTAGTAATTTTGGTTTAGCTAGTTGGAGTGGATATTGAGCTTTATCCAGTCCCATATAGAATAGAAGATAAAAAAAAACCCCTACCTTTGCAGATTACTTTTCCATAATCACTTCAGTTGTGGGGTTTTTTTTGACTGGGGAACTAAAACTGTTGCCTATGCAATAGTAGGTATGATATGCATGTTGTGATGCTGATGGAGGGGAACATAAGGGACCGCATAAACCTTTCAGTGCCACGTGACAAGAAGCATAAGTATTATATGTGACAACAATAATGTGGAGGCCATGGACATGTCAGCAATCCCTGCTTCCATCAGTTCTTCAGCACACCTGTAAGTGTGAGAATTTTTTTGTGTGTGCGTATTTAGAAAAATCACTGGGTTAGAGTTATAATTTGTCCATCATGAGAGATGATGGACCAATTGCAGTTTTCATGATTCTCTCGAAAGCACTATTCTTTCCCTTTAGCTAGAGATGTCCTCAATTCCTCAAGTGTTAAATCAACTATGCTGGATGGAAAATGGCAGGAAGAAAAGAGAGCGGAGAGTTAACTTCGTATGTTGCCTGTTGATTAATCTTGGGGGAGGCAGATATTTATGGGTTTTTATCTGTCTTTGGAATTATATGGCTTAAATCATGATGCTGCCCAGTAGTTCAATGAAAATACAGGCATAATCTTACAGAAAATTGAGAGATGTGGCTAGCAGAATGCAAAATAGTTTGTAACATGTTCACATTAAACTACCTTCAGTTTAAGTAATGAATATTTCTGTCAACTTTTTATTGCATATGTTACTTTCTGATGATATGAAAAGTATTTGACATTCAAAAATCACATCTTCAAAGACTCTGAGGACAATACAGAAAGGCAGTAAGTACCTGTTTGTACTGATCTCCATAAAAATAGAATTGTGCTCCATTCTGTACAGGAGGTCTTCCTCTTGTGAACTGGGAGAGAATACTGTTAATCAAATATGAAAAAAAAAATCTGGAGTTTGATGCAGATTATGATGGCATCATTTTCTCGCATTTTTTTCCACCCAGCATAATTTAGAGTCCTGTGCAATCTTGGGGAAAGACAGTTAAGAAAATTTGGGGTTAAAATATCAACTAAAATATCAGCTAAGTTGCTGTTATCGAAAATGTATTTTTATTTTGTATATCAGGAAGTAGACAAAAGAGACTTTTCACGCAGAAAAAGAGATTGCTTAGAACTTGGCCGTTCCAACTAACATGTAATTGTTCGTTTGTATTATAAAACTATAAGCATTTCTTGAACTACACTGTAGTGTGATTATTAGTAATTGATCATCAATACTAGCTAATAGACCACCTATTTAAGTGTCATTTTTGTGGAATTCATTAAGCATGAAAAGAATAACATTTCTAACATACAGAAAGTCACTGAATAAAAATGCACAGAAACATCTGCACCTTTTTTATTTCATTATGATTGTGAATTACATTTTAATTGCTTGAATAGGAATTTTATTTATTTTAGTCCAGAAATGATCACTTCATTACAAGTTCTGACTATTTAGGAAGGGGACAGGAGCTCAACTTCTGTAGGAAAAGCCTTCCTCTTTCTGACTGTAAATGGAATGAAGATGAATGAAGAGAGGAAGGGGAAAGTATTGCCTCGCTTTGCAAGATTGTCAGCAATCTATCATTTCTGCAGACAACTCTCACCTATTTTGAGCTTCTGCCCTCTTTTGTCCTGTGAAGCTATGTCCTACTTCCTCTTATGAGTCTTCAGGGCACCAAAAGGCACCAAAAATGAGATGGGAGCTTGACTGTACATAGTAAAACCAGTGTGTTAAAATTAATGGGATCCACAGAGAGGAACGTGCCATAGACAGCAATGGGAACAAAAGGCCATTTGCAGGAAGAAAATCTCAGCAGCATAAAAAATGTGCTTCTGCTGCTTTTCTTTATATCCTTCTTTCTTGGTCCCTCTGCTGTGTGGGAGGCCCAATGGACAATAGGCAGAATCTTATTCCAAAGTACAGGAGACGCACCAGGAGTTGCAGGAGAATTCTTAGTCCACGAATAGTTGTGAGCCCATCTATACTGCTGTAAGAAGTTGTTGCAGATGGCTTTTCTTTTTCACTGCTGCAGAAAAGTCTTTCTCTCCATTGATTCCTACAAAAATGCCCTCTTTAACTATGCCACATCTGTTTACTTTGTTCAGGCAAAAAAACCAAAACACCAAAACCCAAAGACCAAAACCACCAAAATATAGCTTGACTCTTAGTAAGCAGAAGAGTATATGATGGTATCTGATTTACCTCCTGTGAAAACAAAGAAACTATAAGCCAGAGGAAACTGCCTCAGAATTGCTGAGCACCATGCAGCTGTAGATATCTGGGAAAATTTCTAGCATAGTACTGACTGAAAATCCTCTTGCAATTTAACAGAAACCCGTGCACCCACAATGGTTTCACATGACCCATGTGCATTTAATGATGTACCAGCACCACTGAGGTAGTCATGTGTACAGTGAAATACTGCACGTTCTTGCCCTTCAGCTAAACTATTTGTGAAAGTCAAACACACTCTCACAGACTTTCCCCTGCAATACCACATAAATAAATCACTTAAGCTCCTTGCACTCACTCCCTTGTTTACACATTTGTGTCAGCTTTCTCACTGGGAATATAGAAGGTAGACAAAACTACAATATATAGTGCTGTTTTTCTATAAATAGGAGAGACAAGCGTACAGTGCAGCTACTGCTCCTATCCTCTGGGTTATTAAGGAAACGTCTCTGCTCTTTGTACTTGTCTAGAAACATAGAAGAGTCAAACAAATCCATGCTTTCTTGCCTTGCCTCTCCTCCTGCCCTCTTTCTCTTCCCTCCCCTCCCCTCCCCTGCCCCCCCCCCCCCTTTCCCCTCCATTGCCTTGCCTTGCCTTGCCTTCCCTTCCTCTCTGTATTGTACAGAGTGGATTATACAATATAGAAGCATGTGAAAGACACTTAATAAAGTTACTGCTGTCCCAGACAACAGTTTTCTATCAATATCTTTATTTCCAAGTTTTCCTGCCTAGTTTCTTCTCTATTTTCAGGCTCTTTCTTTGTTTTTCAGTGTGTTGTTTTTCCTCTCTGATACCAAACGTCCAATTAATGCCAAGCAGAAGACTGGCAAATGTTTGAGCTTTTAGACTGGCTCTGTAACAGGCTACTATATGTTTTTATCGCACTGTGCAAACTATAGTTACGTACTGCAGCCACAAATATTGCAGCTGATTTCCAAGCCTAAAGACAAACCATTCCATGAACTACAAAAGTAACAGTATTGTTTCTCACTCCTAAAACAGACACTCTGGGAAACCACAAATCACTTGTAGAACTGCTGTCAATAGCCTAATTAGTAAGACAAAAGCAAGTGACTTAAGAAGTCTGTATGCTATCCAGACAAAAAAAAGTCTTGAGTAATGTTATTAACAAATCCAGTAATTTAAAGAGGATGAATCATAATATACCCCAAAATGCCAAAATTCTCGGTAAAATTGACCTTTTGCATCTGCTTTCTGTTTTTCTAAAACTGTGAGATACAACTGGGTCATATTTTCAGAGTTTCTTCTAAAGACCTAGAAGGTTAGTCCCCTCCCTCCCCCAAATATGCAGCATAGGAAATTCTCACTTGTTTGCAGAAATAAGTTTGGATTGGATTCTTTGCTTTTTTAATGAGTATTTTGAATGCCATTAGATGGTCTTCCCAACTGTCGTGGGGCCAACAAGCTATTCAATGATCAACCTCCTTAGGCTGGGTAATAAAGACATGACAGAACTTGGCTATGGGGTATGCTTGCATGAGATATAGTGTCCCCTGTAGTGTGCTCTAGAGATTAAGGACAAGCCATTCCACTGGGTTTTTTTAAATCAATTTTGAAGTTTTTATATTTGATTTTCTAAACTACATAGTGAAGGATGGTTCTGAGTAAGAGAGCTGGGTAGAGCAGCTGTCCTCACAAGGTAAGGAGACAATCTGGCATCCTGCAGTTCAGATCCAGTAGTTATGCATTAGGTCTTGACATTTCTGTATAATCTGGCCCAAAGGTAATGGAAAATGCTCCAGATCTTACGCATTTTTCTCATACAAGGAGTTAGTTGGGCTCTATGAATGAGTAAAGCAAGCAACATCCTGGCCAGTACAGGTATTAATAGATTAGTAACAGATGTATGCAGCATAACAAGTCTTTTTAGGATCCATTTTCTCAATTCTCCTCTTTAAGAAAGACCAAAAAAAAATGCATCTTTATTTGTCAGGGTTTTCTCTGTTTATGATCTACAGAACTTGTGTTAGGACCTGTCACTCAAGGCCACTTTAGACATTTTAATAGGCAGCCATTTTGCCAGAAGCCTGCAGCAGAGTACCAGAGTTTGATTTCTGGTGTAGTGAAATAAAGGACTTCAACTTAATTATTAATTACTATCTTAGCAATTTTTATTTTTCTGATAAAGCAAGTCTCGAAATTTGTTTGGATGTAGTGACCACTCTTACATAGTAGTGATTCCAAAACTTACTTCCTCCAAGTATCCCTTTGAAGTATAAGCAAATTTTATGCATTCATTGTATTTTCCATATGGTTTTGGATACCTCCTCCCTCAACTCTGGACATTTTCCTCCTTTTTACATTCCCCAGGATACCATTTCTCCAACATGTTTTGTACATTGCCTGAGCTAACTATTCCTCTCTATTCAACTCTATTTCCTCTTCCCCCCAAACATCTTAACAGTTTTTTTTCCCTCAGGGAGTAACTAAGGAAGATAACATGGAGAATTCATGTTCCTACCAGAGTCCCAGCTCTCCCTACCACATTCTCTTTCTCACCCAGATTCTTCTCTCAGTAGAGAAGGCATATTAGAAGAAAAATAGTACTCTTACTATACCCCGTGTCAGCTGTCATTTGAGCTGTTATGAATACTCTTCCTTTAACAGTCAGGTACGCTGAAAATTTTGTATCATAAGAATTACTGCCATAGTATCTCAGGTTCTGAGGCTTCAAGAGTCAGGAGATTTCTGTCTACACTTTACTTCGAGGAATGAAACTGATAGGGAATGAGAATCTGAGACAGTATCAAGAACTTCATTATTTTTGTGTGTACTTTTCTTAGAAGCCTGTTATTCCAGTATCCTATCCCCAAATCATTTCAATGGGTGCACTCCTCATGAGTCTTTCACAACTAAAATTTAGGAAAAAACCCAACCTATTCTTTCCTTGCATTACTTTTTTCATTGTTTGTGGCTAATTCTTTGTTACAGCATTATTCATTTTATCACGATAATATTTTAACTTATATTGTCCCAAATGAGAGAAAACACAAGCTGTACTAAAGCAGAAGAGAATGATAAAAGATATTAGAAGGCTAATCTCTGTTTCCCAATCTGTTCAGGTTAACATATACCTGCATTAGTTTATCCTGAACGGGAGCTTGCTCTCTGCAAAGCCCTACCCATATCAGTGTTCCTCCTTCTGCTTGTGAAAATATCTGGAGGCACATCCCACTGCTCTTTCAGATAAGGTGCATCAGATGTGTTTCCCGGCCAGTTATTTCTGTTCTAAGACAGACAGAAAGAAGTACACCGAGAAATATCAGCTCTCAGTGACTCTGCCTCTTTGCTCATGAGCAGCATGTTAGGCCGTTAGAGTTTAGGGTTCGCCCACCCTACCAGTTCAGTAAGTAAGCAAGTCTTGGCTACACAAAAATGCTTCTTCATCTAAGTCATTGGTTCCTTTGTGTGGAGAAGTGACTCCACACAAAAGGTGAAGAAAAGTGACTCATTACAGCTAAAATTAGGCTAAGAACAATATGAACCATGCTAGAAAGACATACTGAACTGAAAGGGTTTTCCACCCTGCTAGAATGGTCTTGTACATACTTGTGAGTGACGGAGAAGACAGGGAGAACATCAGGAAATGTCCCGGTAAAGGTGATAAGATAAAAGGATAACAGAATAACAAGAAGAATAATTTTAAACAATTGTGTCAAATTTGGAAAATGTGCTGAGTTGTCTACCCAAAATATAAGAACAGATTAATATAAAAATACTATGATTAAATGTTAGAATTAAAGTAACTGTAATATCGCAATAATTTTAACTGTTTATCATGCTTTTATCATCTTCATTTTGGACTTCTTTACAGCTTGTGTTATAAGAAATTATATAGGTTGATTGCTTTACTAGATTTGCAAGACATATTCATTATTAATAACCTAGTCTTTGAAGAAATTATTCTGTGAAGAATTGTTCAAAATGGATTCCCTTAACATATTCATAAATATTAAAGCTGGCTTCAGTACTATACTGGTACAGAAAACTAAATATAAAATTCTTACAGAATTTTTTTCTCCTTTCTTTTTAGATGATAAAACTAATGTATATTAAAACAGTGTTGAAGGATGCATCTCTACTCTAAAATCAAATGTAAGTAATGACATTCTCATCTTCAACTGTGGATCCCTCACAGCAGACTGAAAAATACCAATTGTAGTTTGAATAGAGAAACTCCACTTAGGAAGATCTTTACACAGCAGCACACAGCTAAATGCTACATTATTCTCCCCAGCCTCTCTGTTCACTCTAAGTCCCTTTTGCCCTGAGTCCGGTTACCAGGTTCCATAATGTTGCTCATCAAGCTAGTCCATCCTCTTTGCAAGCCATTCTCAGACTGTGGTCCCACAGTCATTAATAGGGTATGACTTGATAAAGACTTCACTGTCACTTTAGATAAGACATATCTTCAAGGGGGGCAGCAGAGGGGGAGGTGCTGATGTCCTCTCTCTGGTGACCAGCGATAGGACCTGAGGAAATGGAATGAAGCTGCATCAGGGGAAGTTCAGATTGGACATTAGGAAAAGGTCTTCACTGAGAGGGTGGTGTGTCTGGAACAGGCTCCCTAGGGAAGTGGTCAGAGTTCCCTAGGGAACCCTGTCAAAGTTCAAAGAGCGTCTGGATGATGCTCTTAGTCATATGGTTTGGTTTTAGGTAGTCCTGTGAGGAGCAGGGAGTTGAACTTGAGATAGTCTATGATTCTATATAATACCGAGATTAATTTATTGTTTTTATGATGGTGTTAGCCAGGCAGTACCACATTTGCCTAGAGTTAGGGGGAAAGCTCTTGAAGAAGTATCCATTGAACCAAGAGAAGGAACTTCTAGTTGATCAACACTTTGATTATACGGATGTAGCATTTCTGGGATAGCCTCAGGAGCCCCAAAACAGGATGTACGGAATTGCAGAAATACAAGCCTCAGTCTTGTCTAAAAGCAAACTCTTGTCTCTTCTGGTGAAAAGTCTGCAACTGCCTTGATTCCTAGAAAATGAGTTCTAATTAACTCCACTTTGCACTTTCCATTCTCAGAGACAATATCTCATTTTTAACTTTTCCTTCCTTTTTGAATGGACTCTTGTATATTCTATCTTTTATGGCTTGTTGTAAGACAGAGGATCACAGAAGGAGAGAGTATTTTCTAGTTCTGGTTCCCAACATCACACAAAAAATATAGACAAAAGAAACCTGGGAAAACTCTGCTTAGTATGTGACATTGGGATATTCTTTACTTACATAGTTTCTTGAAATTTCATGTGAGCTCTAAGAAGTATATAATGAGCAAACTGTGTGAACTAAAAGTACAATATGGTCAATTGTGGATGGATTTTTACAGGAAATGAGGAAGCACATTCCTGGTACAAAATCAACCCCTTGTAAATTCTACTTCTCTTCCAAAGCATGGAACATACTAAAGCCTTTCAAAAAATATTCCTAATGTGCATTGCACAATCTGTTTTCCTAATCTTGCTCTAAGAAATGTGATTTAGCTGAGGTGCTGAAGTTTCAATACATAAAAAAAAAAAAAGAGTGTGCAGGTATCAGAATGGAAAACTTTAGCCCAAATTACTAACCTAAGAACATTTTCTAATAAGGATAATTGTGTCTGGCAACCTTGGTAAAATGATGTACTTTTGCCTTATTTGGTAATTCAGAGGGGATATGGAAAAAGCAATTGACATGTTTATCAGGACTTCGGTGATACTTAGATTCCACCCCACATGATGTTCCTGTAACCAGACAAGAAAGAATGAACTGTGTCAGTGTTTTCCATCTCTTTCCATTTTAGTTCTCTAATTTTTTTCCAGGGAAGGAGCAGATTCCTGGTATGACAAATGTACACCTAATGACAAGATGCTCGCTTGTCTTAGGTTCTCACAGAACATGCAACCACCTTCTGAAAAGCAAGAGAGATAGATAAAATAGAATAGGGGCCCAACTTATTGAAAAAATACATTGGAAAAGCAGATACCCATGTTTTGGTGTTAGACTGAGTGGAGATGTCAAGTGTCTTACAGCAGTCTGCCTTATGCCCAATCCTATTCAGTATTTCCTTTAATGTCAGAAATAATGGAGTGTAGATTACCACCATCAAGTTTGAGAAAGATACAAGACTTGTATTTGATGTGGGAGACAGGATCAGCATTCAAATGGTCTTGATAAATTGGAGCGTATTCTGAAGTGAACAAATTGAAATTAATAAGGCTTTGTATTTGGAAAAAAAAAACAATCAAAAGTCCGCATACAAAATGTTAAATGGTAATTGCTTATGCTATCATCCTGCAGTGAATGACAGGCAGTTTATAAGAAACCATGACTGAATTATAACCCAACAAAGTGATTCTGGTGCAAGCAAGATGAACCTCAGTTGTTGGCTGTAGAAAAAGAAGCAGTGCATACAAGCAATAAGAGAAAAAAAGTCTGTTGTAATTGGCCTCTGCAAGATCTCAGCTGGAGCATCCCATCAGGTCTTTGGCACCATATATAAGGGAAGAACTAGACCAGCTGAATTAACTAAAAAAGAAAGCAATAAGAATATAAGGTTTAGAAGATACCTACCTCAAGAAAAAAACTAAAATCAGTTGTTTAAAAGAGAGAACCGAGGGCAATGGTAAGGAGACATGCAGACCTTCTTCCAAAATGGAAAGAGTATTAGAAAAAGGACAATAACCAGTTATTCACTGTCACTGTTATGCACTTGCTGAAAAAAAAGTGAATTCATAGCAAAGCAGATTCAGACTAGATACTAATAAACTATTTCAAAGTATAAGCACTGGCAAAGGCAACTGATAGAGGCTATGGAATCTCCTTCCACTAAGGAAGGGCCAGAAAACTCTACATTAAAGAGAATCTAAGGCATTGGCTGGTGTCATTACTGGGGAAGATGTAAACGATCACCTAATGTCTTCCCTGCTCTGCACTTTAATGATTCTGTGGCAGTTTCACTGGAGCCCCTAATGATTGGTTGAAGCACTGGCGTTGCTTGTTTGCTCTTTATGCTATGCCTCTAAAGGAAATGAGATTTTTGTGGCCCAAGTGTAAAACCGATATAATTTAATTGCCATTGTGCAGTTCAGGCCCTATGTTGTGGGGTTTTTTTTAACATTTCAAGAATTTGTATCTGAATTTGTAAGTTCTAGAACTCCTGATTGTTTGAAGGGTTTGAGCGTTGATGTAGCTGCATCAGGTTTTTCAGCTTCTAATTTTATATATGCTGAACATACATATATTAGAACATTTTCATTACATGAGGATAGCTGAAGATTTTATAGAAGGGAAGTAGAATGCTGCAAATTCACTGGAAAACAAACAAACAAAAATAACCCGGTATACCTACTAAATACTAAGATACATTTTACAGCATCAATCTTACTTACATTTTCCTCAGGACTATCACAATTACAAATGTTTTCTGCATAAAGAAGTCTTACTGACAGAAGAAAGCAAAATATGTAGATAACATGTGTATCTCATATATGCTCATCTTTAAAACAAGGCAATGCATCAGTGAACTACTTGCTGCACATCTCAGGAATTAATCGAATCCTTCTTGTGGAGTATAAAAAGGTATCATATGCATCACAACCAATTTTCAGGAAAGGGTAATGCAGTATATCTTGAACATTCATAGTAATTTCTAGGCCTTGCAGATGATCAGTATTCCACTTTTTGAAAAACGTTTTTAATTTTTTTTTATTTTTCAGTCACACAAAGTTGGAATTTTTCCTTTCTAGAGTAGAGTAAGAAAAGTGTGTGATGACTGCAGTTGCTGCCTCGCCTGTTTACAGTAGTCCTAGTGATTTAACTTAAGAAATGAAGTTTTCCAATTTCACAGGAGTTTTAATTTTTCTTTCCAAGAAGAATGCCATTGAGGGCATTCATAAGGAAAAATAACTCTTCCCTTAGAATGCATTTCCTGTGGATATTGTTAGAATGAAACACATTTTGTATGTAGGAATGTGCTTCAATTTTGCTGTTTTCAGATTGTTGTCAAGGTAGATGCACCTTCCTGGTATGTGAACACCATTTTTAATTTTGGTTTATATTGTTACAACTCACCAAACGGTCCATATTGCCTGCTTTTTATCACCATCTTATTATAGGATGTTTTTTCCGGTTAGCATTTGGCACAGATAGTTATTCCTTCCCGCCTCTTCCCCTCCTTACAATAACACTTGACACATTCTGGATTTTGTTTTTCTGTACCTTACTGCTCCTTCACTCTCTGTTACTTTGTTTTCAGATTCCTTTGTGAAATAGCATCAGGGCTGTAAAGTAATCAAGAATCTGAGGAAGTCTGTAATGCAACTGTCAAAATCATGTAATGAACATCGCCAAGTCCAGCTGAGGACATACTAGTTTGATGGCATGCCTATAGTATTTTCAGCACCCTCACTGGTATGGTATAAAGCCCTAGCAAAGGAACATAGTGAAATCCTTTACTACACAACCAGCAGGTCGAAATTTCACCTGTAGTGTTTCATGATTAACATAAAGGCATGGTGCATCTTCTGGCTAAATTGTGGAATGAATTCCAGGAGATCTTACCTCAATCTTTACGTCTGTTATAGGCTACTTAATAACTTTTGGCATTCTTTGTGTCTCAAATTATATCCACTAAATTGGAATAACATTGCTTCCTTTCTTTTTCTAATCCCCTCTTGTTTAGATAGAGAACTTGAGGCAGAGAGTATCACTTAGAATACATCTTTGCAAAACCTTCAGAGTCTCAAGATCTCTGTCACAGCAAGACTGAATATGACAGTCTGTAATTTATTTATATTGTACCTGTGCTATAATGTATGCTAGTCACTGATGAATCCTGAAATGTTTATCATGATGTAATCCTTATAGGTCAGTCAAGCTTTACATAAGGTACACATACTTGTAAGGACATGGTACCCTGTAGATCAAACCACTCTAAATCCAGGCTGCTGCAGCCTGTCCTTCTCTGCACCATATGTGAACATTGTCCTCCCATTCTGCTCTTTCATGCATAGCTAGTCTGGTTGAAACACAATCACCCTAAATGCTGTTAGATGAGTTGGATCAGAGTACAAAGATAAGCATGAAGTTAAAGAACTCATGTCATATTGTCTCATGGGTCTTATTTAATTTTCTTTTAGGTGCTGTCACATCAATAAACATCTTTCTGGTCATACAAGTAAGTCCGATATGTGATGTAACATGCATATCTCTTTTGAGGGAAAAAAAGTTATGATTTTTGTGACATAACTTTCTGCTTGCTCTCAGTGGGAAATATTTCATAAATAATGGTCCTTTCACCTGTATTTCACTGGAAGCCAGCATCCAAATACTTATAAACACTGCAATGCTAACTGTTTTAAATCGACTGTATCTATAGTATACAGGATGGCACAAATACAGATGAATCACTTTTACTTCTAAGTTTTATTGCAATTAGAAAACAGTTTGTCTTAAAGTTTCTGATACTGTAGCCTGAAGCTTGACATTCTTGAGTAGAAAGTTTTGAGGTAGTTTCCAAAGGGCAGTTATAATTTTGGGCATCCTCGATTCAGAGAAATAGCTTTAAAAAAAATCTGTGATATGAAATTAGGTAGAATATATTGAAGAATAATTTGGAGGCACACAAATTTCTGCATTAAAAGATTTTGGATTATTTTAAAATATACTATTTTGTATGGTAAGAAAAAGATTTTATAGGAAAAAAAAAAGTCTTACATGTAAAAGATCTCTTTGAACACTTCCTGATCTAATACTTTTTTTACTGGAAATTTTCCTAAGTACAAATGTACACTACAGAGGTATTCTGTTATTTTAAAAAGAAAAATAAAAGTCTCCATGCTCTTTTATCCTTTTTGGAATATATTTCTTTCATTTACCTATATTAATGCTTTGTGAGAATATACTTGGGGAAAGTTTCCGAGTGCTAACCTTAGAACCTGTTCTTTCTCTATATGGACCTACCAATCTAGCCATAAAAAAAGCATTCACAAACGTTTTCTTCTCTTTGATTTACTTCCCCTACCCTCTAATCCAATTTTCTTTACATTCTTTGTTGTTTAGTTAGTAACATTCATGAAAGGTTGTTCAATTTTTCTCTCTCCTCCCTCCCTACACTTCATATTGTGCAGATGTAGAGAATATATTCGTTGTTATCAGCCATAATTTATGTATGTTTTGAAAATAAAAGTGAAAAAGCATTCCTCTATCCCTGTAGATCCCTCCTTCCACTGGTACAGATCCCTCACCCACTGTGCTTTCAGTTCCAGTTCATTGGAAAAAATGTTGTCCCTTAGAGTAACTTTCCTCTTCTGACTACTACCCTCTGGAACAATTTTAACTACTCACTTCAGAGCAAGAGTACTCGAGAGCCTAGATCTTGTCAGCAGACTGCCTATTGTACTTAGCTGCGCCAACCAGATAAATTCAGCATGAAGAAGAACCCAAGCTGAGATAACTGTGAACATATCCAGTAAACAACAAAAAAAGCCAGCGCCCTTCTCACAAACGTAAAGGGTCTCATTCTCAGGGGAGGTGGACAGGCATTACTTGCTGCAGATTTATTTTAAAGAAATGTAGGTCAAATTTTGCCCCCTAGTTACACTTTCATTATACAATTATTTTTGTCTCGTGACTCCAGTGGGGACATAGAGGTGTAATGGAGGACAGAGTTTGGCCCCATTAGTATGTGCCACTAATGAATGTTATTTTAAGGTGCAGGATGAAATCTTGTCTGGACAAATTATTGAGGCCCAGAACTGAAAATGTTCTTTGGCAAGGTGTGAATGGGTGTGGAGGGAGGGATGAAAGAGAGGAGAAAGAGAGAAGGCAAAGCTGGATTTGAGATGAAAGATATCATTCTGTCACAACCTCTGGTGAAAGTCCACACTGGTATGCATTCAGCACATGATGGAGCCAAGGGGCCTGTTTAGGGCCCTCTTAGGTTATATGGAGGTGGAAAGGACACCACTGGAGGAAAATTCTAGCCCTGGAGTTCTAGGTTAATTGCAAATTTTGATTATATTTATAGGATGATCTTTTATTTTAAATGGGAGATGAACTAGTTGATCTCTCAGATATTTTTATTTGGTTTCTAAAGAAAACAAAGCTTATATAATTATACTATTTGTCTGTCAATCCCAGACTGGGATGTTCTGAAACACATGGCTGATTTCAACCAAGTCTGACAGAGGGGAGGTGTCTCAAGAGCAATGACGTTCTTGACAGGTGGTTGTTTTTTGTGTGTTTGTTGTTTGTTGTTTGATTTTTTTTCAAATCAGTGATTATGCAAAGAAGAGTTCAGGGTTAAAATTTGAGGCAAGAGACACAGAAGAGTTTGGTTAATAGCTTAATCCAGAAAGACATGGGGAGGCTAAAGCAGGGAACATTATTAGTATTGGACAATGTTTCCATGTTATTTCTGGTAGGTGCCTGATATGTTCATAATCTGAAATCTAAAGCACTTCCAAGCCCAAATCTTCAGTGTAACCTTACCTTCAACCCTACCATTACATACTTATGACTTCAATTCCTGTTCATAAACTGAAGATACAGATACTCTGTACAAAGGTTGCATGTTATGCTGCATAGAATTTGGGAAAGCAACAACGTAGAAATTATTCATAACTCCCCATGTAGCACTCCAGCTTTTTTCTTAATGTTTTCCTAATTTGCATCTAGTAAGTTTTACTATTCTGACCCTGTGCATGGTATTGTAGGGGATTGCACTATAGGGAAAAAGTTTGGGTCTTTTTCTTCCCTCTTTGGTCCTTCCCTATGGCAAATCCATGTTTCAGTGATTGGCAACTGCTTCCAGAAGGCAGGAGCAGGTAGACTGGGAGACATGCATAGCAAGCCTGTTCAGCATAGAGGAAACAGATGACTGTAATGGGTTTTTTCTTTGTAGGCTGCTAGAATTTGGATGGCTAGGCAGGAGCTGGTGGTTTGGTAATTCTAAAATTGTTTGAAAGACTAGTAATTTAATCTGGGACGTGCCAGTGTTATTGGGCTGTTACAAAGATCTCCCCAGCTAAGCCTTGTTGGCAATTCCTAGATGAGAAAGCAAGTTCAGCTGAGCTGGGTAAGAAGATGGTAGTTTGCTTCCTGCCTGGCTGCCAGGCGCAGTGCTGCTATTGAAGCTGGTGTCAGTCACAGTCCTCCGACTGGAGACCAGCTGAAGCCTCCAGGCAATTGCTGCCTGCCGTTTTGGTCAGGTGTAGTAAATTCTAAAAAGTGGGCCGGGGCTTGTGTGCAGTCCAGCTCTGCAGCATAAATTAGTACTTTGTAAGGAAGCCTTGAATCTATTACAGGTACATGCATGCACATATATTAGCTATCCAGCCATAATAAAGTTTTGCTATAGGAGGTTTTATATTTCTAGATGTAAGCTATTTGTTGATAAAAGGCCTAATGCTCTTGTAGATGTGCTGTATTGCTAGAACCCCTTAATAAAAAAAAAAAAAAGTGTTTAGAAAGCTGAAGCACAGGAAGCAGCTCCTTTAACACTTGTCTGGACAAGATTTTTGGAAGAACAAGAAGTTGTCTTTTTTAAAAAAATAAGTATGTATTGTAGCCCTACCTACACGTTTCCACTTATATCCTGATTATTTTCTTTGCGTTACCCTGAGTGAACTCTGCCCCCTACAGTATTCATCCTGTTGGTATAGAAAATGGGAAGTTCTGTAGATTGCCTAGAAAGGTTTTCTCTGAGTCTTGATAATAAGTTGGGCAGTGAATTAGAGTAAATTGTAGCGTGAACCACGGTAAAGTAAAATCATGTTATGATATGCATGACTTGCATCTATTGCTAATGATGTTAGTACAATGTTTGGAATTTCAGTCATCCTTGCTGCTGTAGTCATCTAGCCATGTAAGCAAAGGGCCTTGTCAAGAGCAGGTGTTTAGGTAATTCTGGAAATTGCATAGAAGAGAAAGAGAGTAGTTGAATCCAGATCATGCAGCCCATTGGAATTGCTGACCTACTACAGAAATTATCTCTTAATTAAGCTTGTTGATATGCTTGTGGTTGTGGTTTGAAGGAACTTGGTTTTTTGCATAGGTCCAAACTGGAAATAAACTGGAAGAGAAAATCGGGGAAACAGCTCTTTATTCACTAGGGACTGACATTGTATTCTTAGCTTGTTACTTTGCCTGAGTAAAATTTTTATGAAAACACCAAAATTCGTAGTCATTATACTACATTTTCCCTCCCCAAATCTTCTTTCCTGCTTTGGGTTAGGAAGCAACAAAGGCTTTGTAAGCATAGCTTGCTTGTATGATTTTAATAGACCTGTTCCAGGCTTCTTTTTTTCCTTTTCTCTCTCATTCCTAATGAGAATAGGACTGGGGTAATTCACAGCAGTAGTAGAAAAAAGGCACATGCAGCACACCTAAGTGTCACGCAAGAAGATGTTTGGAAAGATGAGCAAACCAACTTTATAGCCTAGGGCGTTAAAAGAAGCTTCAGCACTCCATTTTGTGACTGTTCTGGATAGGCAGAAAAAAAAAAGTTCATCTGGCAGCTGAGAAGGCTGCTGGTAGTGTCGCTAGGGAAGGTAAGATAAACTAACTCTACAAAAAAGCTAAGTTACATTTAAAAAAAACCACAACAAACAACATATATGGAGGAACGGGACAACATATTGTACTGAAATACAGTGGCATATTGATACTGGCCTGTCATAGTATTAAGGGATGGTGAGGAAAGCAGGTGGCAACTGCAGAGTGCTACTAAAAACTTTTTTTTAAAAATATTTGCAAGCGGCATAAACAAGAAAGCCCAGAGGAATAAGGAAGAGGTTGAAGTGCTTTATATACTGCTACAGAAACAATGTGAAACTTCTCATGCAAAACCAGGCTGTCCTTATTATCAGCACATGCAAACTTTTTCTGAGAACATCAGCCTGATGCTATATTTAAAGAAACTCAGAGGCTCTTTCTTTTCTTCTTTTTTTTTTTTGACTGAATGTTTGCATGTATTTCAGTCCTGTGGTAGTAGGTGCATCTATGAGCATATACAATTCCTAAATGGGCATCTATAGCTAAAGTTTGGTTCAGCAGGCTTCAAATCGAGTTATTCTGTGTGAGCTTAAAAACTACTGCAGCTGTGATATGCCATACAATAAATCTCAGTGCCTTCAGGTGTGTTCTGCATGCAGTTGAGTCACATGGTCCTAATTTTTCCTCCAGGTGTTATGAGAGTATATTGATGATCTTAGAAATGCCCAGATTTACTCTAACTGAAGACATAAGAGAGGAAGTTATTAGAAAGAAAGTTACAAGTCTTTTATACTGGGGAGTAAAAATTATTTTATATAACCTTGATGGCTCTAGTAGTTGCTATTATGTTATACTTTTTGTAGTAGCATTTAGGTAAGTATTATGAAATTGCCTTTTTATTTTGAGAGGAAAATGCTGTACTTTATGTTCTTACCAAACCCCTGTTACTGTTCAGTTTATGTTCCCAGCATTTTATGAAGATACTAGTATAACCTATTAATAATAATCCTTGGTTATGAGGTGTGATGGGAGTTTTGCCTTTATCCTTAGAATTTTGAAAGGAAAACTTCATTATCTGTCTGTTTTCTGAATGATATTTTGCAGTGACACACCTTGAGCCCAATCATAAGGATATTTTAAATCTGCCTCTTGATCAGACGGAGGTAGCGTTCACACCAGATCAAGTGGTTAGCAGAGAGCTCTTCTCCAATGTTCTCGCCAACTAGTCTGAATCAAGTGTTTTACCGTTCAAAGGGTATTTTCTGTTAACTGGATTCAAGTGTAGACTTTTAGTTCAATGTCCCTTTATGTGAATAGCTACATCAGTTTAGTTCACTAGCAAACTACAAATTGTCTGCCAGCAAATATTCACCAGAAACTGGAATGATGTTCTGAGCTCCAATAATTATTTCTTGGTGCTATGTGAGAAAGTTTTCTTGTCTGTGCCTAATATAGCTTTGCAGAGTGTGTGGGCAATTAGCGAGGTGGCTCTTTCATAGTGTGAAAAAGGAAAGTCCTTTTTTCTGCTGAAACAAGTTTGAGCTAAATAGCAACACATACCAACTTCTGCTAAAAGAGAGGGCAGCGGATGATAGAAACCACCCCAAAACGTCTCTTATGAGACAAATACTAGGGTGTCATGTACCTACGGCGGCGGGCATTCTAGCGATATTGTCCAGCCGGGACCACAGAAGCGATTTGATTTCCGAGGTCTGGCGGTGGCCGAGCCGCTGCGGGGGGTGAGGGCTTCCAGGCGGGACCTGGACCCGGCGCCGGACCCGGCGCCGGGCCCGGGGATCCCGCCCGCCCTGGGCCCGGCTCCGGCGCGTCGGGCCGCGGCTTCCGACCCCTGGCCGGGCGCGGTGCGCTCCTGGCTGCACAGGGAGGGGACCGGCCCCTCGGTCAGGTTACGCTTCAGAGCACCGGGAGCCGCTGCCCGGGGAGGGAGGCGGCGCGGCGGCCCCGGCGGCCGCAGCCCCGCACCTCCCGCGCACGGCGGCGGCGAGGGGCGCAGCCCGCCCGGAGCGGGGCGGGGCAAGGGGGCGGTGGCGCCCCGGGAGCCCCCGGCGTGGGGAGGTCGGACAAAGGCTTCCAGCGAGGGAGTGGCAATCCCGCGGCGCGGTCTGGGGGTGCGGATGGTGCCCGCCGCGGTGGGGGGAAGAGGGGGCGAGTGAACTTCCCCGGGGGCGCGGGGAGCCCCCTGCCCCCCAGGAGCCGGGGAGGGCGGAGGAGGCGGTGGTCGCCGCCGCCGCTTTCCTAGGGGCGACAGCGGGGCTCCTCCGCGCTGCCGAGGCGGGGGAGGAGCCGGCTTCCCCCCACCCCCGGGGGGCGGCGGCCCCTCCACTGCGCCAACCTGCAGCCGGGCGGGCGGGAGGCGGCGGCCCCGCCCGCGCGCGCCCCGCCGCCGCCTGCGCGCGCCCCGCGCCGCCGTCCCGGGCAGAGCCGGGAGCGGCCGCTGCCCGCTGCGCCGGTCCCGTGCTGCGGCTCGCTGGCGGCCGGGGCTGCAGGCAGCGGCGTCTCGGAGCGCCTTGCCTTCCCGCCCCAGTGCCCCGGCAGCGCTCTGGCCCGCTCCTCGCTCGCACCTGCAGCCTTTCTTTCTCCCTCCACTCCTCCCACCTGCTCACTGCTCCTTTTCTCCCCTTTTTCTCCCCATGTTCCGGTTTTGGGGGCGTTTTTGCTCTCATTCTCTTTCTTCTTCCCCCATCCTGTTCTTTTTTGGACCCTCTTCGTCTAGTGCCTTCTAATTTCTTGTTTTCTTCTGGTTTTTTTCCTTGGACTTTGCCTTGTCATGTCAAGATGGAAGTCAGGCATGACTGGCTCTCCTCATCCCCCCATGAGGGCTTCGAGCAGATGAGGCTGAAGAGCAGACCCAGGGAGCCTTCCCCAAGCCTCACCAGAGTAGGTGCGAACTTCTACAGCACTGTCAAGCAGCAGGACTACAGTGCCAGTGTCTGGCTGAGGAGGAAAGACAAACTGGAGCACGTAAGCCAGCTTCTATTTCCCCCCCTTGTTTTTTCTTTCCACACCTCTGGCTAGGTGTTCTGTTAGGCTACCTCTCTACCAGCCTGGACTCCAGAAGAAAAGTGTTGCTCCAGTAATTGGGCAGGGCATTTCCCAAATGGTAGAGAAAGGAGAAACTTAGAGGTCCCGGACTGGTCAAATCTGAGGTAAATAGGATGTCAGTACTGTTCCCAAACCACATGCAAGTCTATTCCTAACTGGAAATATTTTTTAATGTTCTCGGCTTATTCAGTCTTCTATTCCCGCAAATTCAGTGCTGATGTGGGAGGAGAAAGATTGGGATGGTGCAGATGGAGGTTAGAGCATTTATCTCACGGTGATTATAATGTAGTTCTAGAATTGCTAAAAGAAAATAGCTTTTTTTAATTCTAGCTGTGATTCCCCCCCCCCTCCCCCCCCCCTTATTTTTCTTCTTCTTCACGCATGGGACTTTGAAAATACTCAACCTATGTGGGAAAGAGGAGATTTCCTTCAAGATGTCTATTCCTGCAGCAGTAGTACATGACTTAACTGTGTTTGGGACTACAATAGAACTGATACTGTGGATAGCTCTAGTGAATATTTTATGAGAATTTAAGGTACTTCTAAGCATACCTGTCTCAGATGATGTTTGAAAGCATTTTTCATGTTACTTCTAACAGCAAGGAAATGGGTTGAGATGACCTGTATACTGTGTAAGAGTTTTCTGAATAGCTGAAACCCATTGTTACAGTGTACAGTACAATCAAAACAGGAAAGTAGCTGCATTTACAGGGATGCAAAAGAATGTGGTATAGGTTTGCATAATGCAACAGTCTTCCATTCTTTATGTTAGTGAGTAATTTGCAATCACAGTCACATTGACTTCAGGATACACAGAAAAATATTTCTTGTGGTACAGCCACCTGGGGTCTCTTTGGATAAAAATGGTCTCATTACAAGGATAAATTGCCTTTATTACTTGAAAATCCTAGATGGCACAGTAGAGTCCTTTAAAGATGAAACCTGAAAAAAGCTCCTCTGTCAACTAGTTCATGGAGTATTACTCTCCCTTCACACTAACCTGCAGAGTATTTTATCCCTGTTAGTGAAATCTTAAACTTGAGTTGTTTACACTTCTGGGGAAACAACAAGAACTGATGAACTATTGGAGAGATCACATTTCAAATGTGGAGAAAGGTGTTGAATCCTATCTGCCTTCTTACACATGTTTTTGTGATTCTTCACACTAACAACAAGGCTTCACAGTAGTAAGCTTGTAAGCAGAGTATTCTCCCATTGTGAATCAAGAAGGTCAATGCCTTCTCTCAGTACAGTTAAAACATAGAAAGCACAGAAATCTGAGCTCTGGCTTTTGTGACAGGTTTTTGCTACATGTGCTTACATGTTGGTATGTGTCATCATATGAATGATTATTAATTGGGGGGGATAACCTGTCAACAGTTTGATAGCTAACTACTGTTCTTGTAGCTGAATATTAGCATGTTCAGATATCTGTGTTTTAAATCATACCACAATATTAGCATGGACAAGGAAAATAGGCATTAACTTGTTTGAAGATTACAAGTACAAAACCTTTATTTTGTGTGGGTTTTTGTTGTCTGTTTGGTGTTTTTTTTGTATGAAGTCAGTTTTTTTGTCACAATAGTAATCTTCAGTAACCCTGCAGCATTGGTGTGAAAAGCTTTTTCAGTAATCAGTTTGGTATGAATGCATGTTCTTCTGGGGGTTTCCCTCTCATATGATCCTGTTATTTTTATTCCTGGAGCCTATTTGAACAATGTAAAGAAAAAAATAGGAACACTGATGTTTCTTGCTTGCCATGAAGTGTTTGTTTCATTGACATTTATTCTGAATACTGTTCAGTACATTAGATACGCCAACGGTATATATGTGAAAATACTTTGTTTATATGATTTAAGGTAACTGCATTACTCATGAGTGTTGTAACAGACGGGCTATTGCATAGCTCGCTTTAATGAATGTAAATAAAATATGTATTAATGTCTAGATTGTGTTTTGCTTATACAGTTTTGAAGCAAGGTTGTTATTTTCTATTTTCAGATAAATCTTTGAGGGTTTTGAGTGTTTTCTTGCCAAAGAAGTTATTTCCTACGCTCCACTCTTCCACTCCAAAAGACAAAACAATTTGAGATGCATCATTTTGAATGGTATAGTCATTGACATCTGATAGTTTATGGCCAATATTGGATAATGAAGGTATACAAACTTCACGAGGTGGACAGGGGACATGAATAACACTTCACTGCAGCTCCCTCTGAGATAATTGTGTTCCTTGATACCTACAAAGAAAATGAAAATACAAGGAGTGAGCATTCGTTGAGGCACTGATTTTGAAAGTATGTCGTAATGACAGATATAGGCAGAAGAAGGGTGTATAGTAAGTATAAGTCAAGATATGCATGAACAGCTTTTGAAGTTTCATATGTACTCTTTAGGCCTTGTGGAGGGGGGTGGGTTTTGCTTAATTGAAATTATTTCTTAAACTGATTTCAGTGTGGTTGTAATAAGGATAAAATTGCGCCAGTATATTTTGTACACTACTTCCAGTAAATCCTTGTAGACCACAGTAGATATATTGTATTGACTTTCATTAAAGTGAGTAGCATGACTTATTCATGTGCGACACTTCCAATTAATCCATATATAGTTTGAGGGACTAAGAAACATCTTCCGAAACCAATTTTTATCAAATTGTTTATATAAAAAAATCTCAAATTTACAAATAGTTTGTTTCCAGATTTCAAAACTATACCAAAGTTGTGGGTGTTAGTGTTATGTTTTTTGGTTTGTGTTTTTTTTTTTTTTAAACATCTCAATTTGAAGAGTGTGGTAAAGAGGGTCAAAACTGAACTGTTGCCATATCTCTTCTAAAAGCACAGAAGTTCAGATGCACAAATATGATACATTTTCTTTAAAATTGTTCAATACTTAATTATTGACTGACCATAGAGGAAGTCAAAATCTGGAACGCATTGCTGGCGTCTTGCTAATTGATTGTTCTTCAAATCGATCTTAATATAGTGTGTCTTCTCATTGGCTAATTGTTTGTGTGTGTTATCTTTTTTTCAAGTGGCAGTAACCAATTTGTACCATATAAGATTTGAACACAACTCACCCATTTTCTTTTGTGAACTCCGACGCTGTATTTAAGATTAAATGGATCTGTTGGAACATGTTTAGAGATAGGCCAGTGAGGAGTTTTTGCTTAAGTGAGGCCTCAGTGTACTGTGTGCTGTAGCTAATGTGTCAAAGAGGCATACTTTTAATGGAGGAAATTACTAGAGGTGTGAGGAACTCTTGACACTGCAGATGTGACCACAGTGATGTTGCAAACCCTTGGTTGGAATTCCTGCAGAGTTGAGATTGTTCAAATTCTATGTATCTGCTTCAGCTGGTTCCTCGTGCCTTTTTGTGAAGTTGTTTGCCTGGTACTGGAAGTGTTGGAGTGAAAACCATTGTGTGAAATATTTTTAAAGTCTCCTTTGCACAGTGGTTTTTTGTTTGCTTGTCTTTGGTGTTGCCTTTTTTAATGAAATGTGAATTGGTTAAGAGAAAAAGGAGGAGGACATAGGGATGGGGAGAAAGAGTAGTTAACCTGATAACCTTTAGCTGGTGGGAGTTACCTATGTCTGGTTTAATTTACAGCAGCTCTCCAGCATGTCTGTATATCCTTCAGTAATGACAAGTACTGTATAGCTACTTTGCTAGTACCTCAGCAAAAAATTTGAGAGAACTTTATTTTAAATAATCAAAACTTAAAAGCAGAACAGATTTCTTTTTAAGCTACAACAGATACGCTTCAAACATATGTTCTTTATTATGACAAATACAGTTATTCCTTCTCAAAGATGTAGTGGTAGTCTTTTTCTTATAACTTTAATTATTTACTTAGTTATGTTAAAACATTTTAAAAATTGTCTTTTAAGAACTGCTTCAAGACTATAACTTTTTGGGAGACCTGCTATCAGAACAGTTTTATTTCCTGGGGATCCTTGGTCTGTTACCTTTAGTATTATCATAATTAGGAGAGGTTATTGATAATTCTTGCATCATCTCTTGTTTTTACTTAAGTTCTGATCAGTAGCAAAGGCAACATTGGGATTTTCAGGTTCTAAGTACTCTTGCTGTTGTAAGAATTGACTTGACCAGTTGATGATAACACAGTTGATCAGCGTACCACTATCCCTTTGGCGGCACTGTTACCCGGAGAGAAAAGAGGCTGTGAGGTAGAGGGAGGGCAGTGTCACGTGGCAACAGAGGCAGATGTCTAACATGCAGATGTTAAGCCTAAGACAATTTACAATGCTGTCTGACAGGCATGGCTGTGGTACTTCTCAGAGCCTCATGACCAAACCAGAAATAAAATATAATTCGCCTGTCATAACATCTTTATAAAAGTTGAAATCTCAAATCTGATTCTGTCAGTTGATCTTTATTTTTCAAAAACTAGTAGTTCTCTTGGACAACTTTTTTTTTTTTTTCCCCTCATTTTTCTTTTTTTTTTTTCCTTTTTCTTTTCTTACTATACAGGAAATTCTTAGCAAAACCATTGCTGGACAGTTTAAAATTGCATTTCTGCTCTTGCATGTAAATTAGAACAAGTGTTAAAAGTGAGAGGACAGATTTATAGACTTTGGAATTTGACACCCTACAGATGGCAGAGGATACCATGTGCATAGCTATAACACAAACAACAAAGGTGGACATAGCTTGATGTAAAGCAAGTAACAGTAGAACTCAGTCAAGCCAAATCAGTTGCTGGACAGAGCCAACAATTTTAACTTATGGGAGAATAATAAAAGGATCTAAATCAAAACTAAAAAAATCATTACACATGTTCCCAAAGCAGCCCCTGTCTTGTGGTAAATGCAAATAATGTCTTTTAACTCAAAAAAAAAAAAAAAAAAAAAAAAAAAAGAGTTTTCGGGATATTTTGCATTAAGCAGGTATAAATAATTTGTCATCTGGAATAATGTCAGATACCAAGAAGAGTGCACCATGTATGAAGGTACATAGTGGTGACAATTCAGAGGGTTCTAAAGAGTTGGTTTCCAGCATTTGGAGCTTTTTGATGGCATAGTTGCAGATTATAATTCCAAATGTCTATCTCGTCCTGGAGATAGATATCTATATTTAGATTTCATCATTAAAATCAAGGGAACAAACTCCATTAAGTAGAGGAACTTTGGCTTTTTCTCAGAAGAAGACTGACATTTGGAATTGCCTGCCTGCAACAGTGGTACTGGCATGCATTGGTATTCTTGCTGAAGTAGTACCATGCAGTTTGCTTCACTGCTGACAGACTGTGTGTGGAGGAATTCTTCTGTTGAAATGCTGCTTTCCTTGAAGATGTCTTTTTCTAGTAATGTTTTGTAGACAAACATAATTAGAGAAAATAAATGTTCAGAGAAATGTAAAAAGGGGACCAAAATAATTGAACGCTGTTGGGGAAATACTGCATAGCACTTTAGGGCAGAAAATGTAAAATGGTTTCTTTCAAAAATAGTATGGGGAATTTGACATTTGGAGGGGAAAAAATAACTTATTTGAGTAGTTACCATGCATAAAAGTAATTTTGTATTGCAAAACAGTGAAAATATGATATCTAATTTTTCATTTTTCTCTTGCTAGTTGTGGTAGGTTAACCTTGGTTTTCTGCAGCTGCCCACCAAGCCACTCTCTCTCTCACCCTACTCAACAGGACAGGGGGAGAAAATGAGATAAAACATGTTGTAGTTTGAGATAACAGCAGGGAGATTGCTCACCAATTACCATCACAGGCAAAACAGACTCAATTTGGGAAAAATTAATTTCTTCTATTGCCAATTAAAAATAGGGTAGGATAGTGAGAAACAAGCACAAGACTAAAACCACCTTCCCCCCTCCCCGCTTCTTTCTAGGCACAACTCCAGTCTATCGTTCCTGACTCTTGTACCTCCTTCCCCCCAATCCCCCGAGTGGCACAGGATAATGGGGAATGGGGGTTACAGTCAGCTTATTACACTTTGTCTCTGCTGCTCCTTCCCGTGCTGTGGTGTGGGGTCCCTCCCATGGGATACAGTCCTTGTCAAACTGTTCCAGTGTGGATCTTTGCCACAGGCTGCAGCTCTTCAGAAACTGTTCTGTGGGGTGCAGTCCTTCAGGAACAAACTGCTCCAGTTTGGGTCCCCCACAGGCTGCAGTTCCTGCCAGAAAACCTGCTCCTGCATGGGCTCCTTTCTACAGGGCACAGCTCCTGCCATAGCCTGCTTCTGTGTGGGCTTTTCACAGACCGTAGCCTCCTTCAGGGCACATCCATGTGCTCCAGCGTGGGGTCTTCCATGGGCTGCAGTGTGGGTATCTGCTCTGGGGCGGTCCTCCATTGGCTGCAAGGAGATAACCTACTTCATCATGGTCTTCATGGGTGGCAGGGGACTCTGACCCCTGGAACACCTCCTTCCCCCTCTCCTTCACTGACCTTGGTATCTGCAGGGCTGTTTATCTCACGTTTTTCTTGCTCCTTTCACGTAGCTGCCTCACAGTGTTTTTTACCCTTTCTTACATACATTATTGACAGAGGCACCACCAGCATTGTTGATGGGCCCAGCTTTGGCAAGTGGTGGGTCTGTTGTGGAGCCAGCTGGAACAGGCTGTGTCCAACATGGAGCCAGACCCTGGTCTCACAGAAGCCACCTCTGCAGCACTCCCCTCTACCAAAACCTTGTAACCTAGCCATGTAAACCCAATACACTAGCCTTAGAAGCTATTCTTATTTCTCTGACATATGAGAAAAACTTTCAACATTGCATTAACCTAATGCATAAGTAGTGATGATTTCAGCATCAGTTACTTTGAAAGTCCAAATCTCTGAAGCTCAAATTAAAACATTTGAGAGGCATAGTCACTGTGACAGACTTAATTTATAGTGTCTGGCTTCATTTTGCACAAGAAAAGAAAACAACTTGAAGTTTCAAAGTTGCTCTTAAAATTGATTTATATATGCATGTATAAATGTAATTCAGCCCATTCAAGACTTTTTAGAAATGAAGTTTTCTGGTTTCTGAAGAAAAGACCTAAATCTTAGGCTATGTTTGTTCCAGATGCTAACTTCAGTGAAGATATGGGAAAAGTGGTTTTCATGGCTATGCCTTTCCTAATGATACCAGCATTAAGGAAAATCCAAATTAGTTTTTTGCTATGCCATCCCTTTTTTTGGTCAGTGTTGACCATCCTTGTTTAAGGATTTTGAAGTAGCAGCTTCCGAAACTTAATCTCCTTGTTTGTTACACAAATGAATACTTTGCGGTCTTCAGTGGTTTGGTCTTGTAGCAGACCATTAACACTTTTAAAGATAGCAGGAGTGTGTAACACACTAGGAAAATTATCTGTAATGAGTATCTCCTCACAAATGCAATCACATCACTGTCTGTAGAGGATGCCCAAAGAAACTAGTCTCTGTGGGTGAATGTATGTTTAGTTTAGGCCTTCTTCCATTCCAGAACAAGGAATGCTAAAATACTGCAGTGAAAATCTCTTTACCAGACTATCCAAAGATGGAAACAACAGACCAACTCATGCCAATGATTAATAAATGCCACTTCTTTGTCTTTCAAGATGGGAAGCCATATACTCGTAATCATTCATAAAAAAGAAAGTCCTGTGCTGGCAATAGACTCCCTAGATCTGTCTCCCGTGATGGAGCCTTTTCCTAGGGAACGTGCTTATGACTGCCCACCTCTTGCCTTGCTCTTTGTGTAACATTATTTAAGGTCTGATTCCCAGGTCTTTTATGTAGTTTCATTACTGAGAGAAAAAATAAAACAGGTACACTGCTAATGTCTTGGAAGGTCCATATATCCTTTTAAACTGAGTATTCCCCCTGTCATATTTCAGAATCTGAAAGAAGCTTTCTTAAAATGATATTTGGATGATTTTTTTTTTTGAGTTTTTGCATTACTAGATTTTGCATTACTAGATGAGAGCTGTTAAGAGAGAAAAAGTCTAACATTAATTTTCCAGTGCAGTTACACTCCTCTAGTGTTGTCTTATCTGGTGGGGATGCAGTTGAGCCATTTATTGACAACTGAGGCATTCCCAGATTCACTGGTCTTTAGTGTTATAAAGGAAGCCAGTTAACCTCCTGTTCCCTCAAAGTGACTTAAATACTGGGCTTCTTGTGATTGTCTGACTATCTACTGTGCCTTAGTGGGCAGAAGAGCCACTCAGCTAAAAGTGAAGAAGTATGTACGGGGAGTTAGCAGAAACTCAGAAGTTCAGGAGGAGGTAGAGAGGGAACAAATGACACATTGGTGCCAAAGAAGTAAATGAATTTAATCAGAAATTAATTTTTATTAGATCACAAACTTATTCCTAGGGTTTTTTTGGATGCTTATCCATCAAAACTTAGTCTGATTTTTTTTTTTTTAAAGTTTCTTTTTTTTTTTAAAGGCTTACTCCTCGGAATTCTTACAGTTTTATAAGGGCTTTCCAAATGTAACATAAGATTTGAGTATTTTTATAGGGATTTGGCTTCTTTTGGTTTGATCAATGCATTGTGTAATTTGACTGTGTAGATAATATCTAGCCCTGGACAGAGAAATATCAGAGTGGTATTTTTAGCAATACTTCATTGGCTTGCTCTCTTAAGACACAAAAATTTACCTATTTTTTCCACTTTTGCAAAACCTTTAAACCATCTTCTTTATGTGCAGTATCTGTAGGTGGATACAGTTGTGCATTTTATTATTATTTTTATTAAAACTGAGAATTCAAAAAATCTTGAAGTTCCATTTCTGACTACATGATGCCAACATAATCAGCAGCATGTTTTATGATTTATATAGTCGTTGCAGCTCATAAATGCTAGTCATTATTTTCTAATTTTTGTTGCTATTTGTATTTCACTATTTACAGTTGTAAGGAAATGTTCAGTGAAATAAAAAAGCTGAAGTATTTGAGAATTGCTACTAATAAACCAAATAGTGATTGAGGTAATTCCTATCATTCTGATACATTAAACAGGCTGGATTTCCCCAATGTATTCTAAGCTGTTTGGAGCAGAACCAAATGTGGAGCAGTGCTGAGATAGCAACTGTGACCAGTTTAACTTTCATAATCCTGTTTTTATTGCAATAAAATCATATTTACTTGGGGTTATAATCTAACTTGATCTCTAAAAGCTAGCATATGCTGTAAAGAGCCTATCATAATGAGCAGATGTGTATTTGTTTTGAAACGTGAAAGAGTAAAAGTTAGTAATGTCGTCAGCACTTCAAGCCGCAGTAAATATGGCATGTCTCACTAGTGGTTTTCGTGCTACAGAAATTGTGCTGCTGTCCATTAAGTTCCATGACTGATCCTTTCTAGGCAGGAGTTTTTTGATAAGGGAATATGCATTATGTGTGCTGAGAAAACTTCAGGCATTACCTCAACAGAAGCTACCTATTTACGGGAATGGTGCTAAAGGTGACAGTGATTTGAACCTTATTTCCTCAGTGTAGTTTGCGCACTTTTGTTTAATCTTGTTCCAAAGCCATGGTAAAGTCTCCGTTGACTTCACTACTACAGATTTAAGTCATATATGAGCTCCTTGAGAGAAGACTGCAGATCAACTCAGCTGTTGTGGGTTTGGGGCAAAAAAGCATGTTCAATATATTATGCTAAGCAGTTGGGGGAAATACATGTTTCAGGCCTCACCTTTTCTTGAGCTTTAAGTCTCTGGATCATCAGGTTAGTTGCTGGATACGTTATTTGAGAACACTTTGCAGTTAGCATAGGGGAAAATCCTTGACAGGCTATGGAAAGGAGAGAAGGCATCCTAATATAACATGTGGGATGTAAGAAACTGTGAGGTCTATGTGAGCATGCAAAAAATGATATAGATCCAGTTGCCCACCATTTAAGTCCATCTTAAGTTGTTTCGGAATGGAGAATACAGAAGAAAAGAAGAAAGACAGGTGCATTTGAAACTTCAGTTATCTGCCAAGACAATGGATACCTAAAGAAAACTCAGAAAAACAAAGATGCTTGTGAAATTATTTCTTTGCTCCCAACTGGAATATTTCTGTTCCTCATTAGAAAGTGTAGGTGAAAAAAAATGCCCATCATGCTAAAAAACAAATCAAACCTAAACTGGAATATCATCTCAGTTTAATGATAGCAGGCATCGTCTATTTTCATGCTTTGTGCTCATTTAAGTGGAAATGTGCACCTGCTTTAATGATAATAATTGGAAAAAAAATCTCTTGCCTTTTATGGAAATTAATTAGGTGAGCAAATAGAAGAATGTGCATGAATGTGACTCATGGCTACAATGAAGATGGAGATTCTTGTCAAGTTCTGCTATTTCCCTGTAGTTGTTCATTGGGGATGACCCATGAGCACCTGGAAAGACTTGTGTTCCTAGAACACTAAGAAAAAACCCAAATGATTAGAGAACATAGAATTCTAAACCAGAATTTCTGGCTTTCTGGCAGCTGCTGACAGAAGTTGACATGTTTAGCCTCTTCATGGGCAGTGATAAAATAGCCAGCATAAATTAGGTTGGGGAGATGAGTGGAACGAAGTAAGTTAGGGCTAAAGCTCTGTCAGTTTGCTCTAGGACCTGAACAGCTCTAAGAGTCTACACAGTATGATGGGTGGGGATTTTCTGTCTTTATAAACAGAAGTTGATACGCCTTTGTAACCCTGTGCTGCCTGTTCACTGTGACCTTCTGGAATAAAGTAGTTCAAAGTTTTCAAGCCAATGGGTTGACTGAGGTAGCAATCACACTTTTTCCTTTCTTCCCTTAAGTCAGTACATTTGATAACTTGTTCCTGCTTATTAAAAAGTTGTCTTACAGCCTGCAGCAGTGTGTTTAGTCCTGTACACTCTAATACTGAAGGTATGCTATCTCCTGATCTTTGTGGTCTTTGATGCCTCATGGAAAAGTAGTTTCCCTAAGTTTTCAACAGGATTCATAATGCTAAGTTCTGGTAGGATAGTGAGCCTGTCCTTCACATCATTTAGACACGGCTTCAGTCACAATTTGGAGTGTTTGCTAAACTGTGCTATTTCTCTATGTATCTTTTCATAGAAAACCAGTATGTTTCGTGAAGAGTCAACTTTCACAATTTGCTACATAAAAAGTATTTTGGAGTCATGCATACAGTCCTATGCATAAGTGCTGCTTAAAACAATATGGAATGAAGTGTATTCAATGCTGCCTCTGTTAGATCTGTGATTTTTAGATCCCTGAGAAGATGCATCTTTTGAGTAAGTCCTGTTACATAAGTAAAAAATTACATAGCCACCCTGGTTTGTAGAGCTGAGGGGATGATTCTAAGGAAACACAACTTGAAAATGAAAAGCTTAAAACAAGCAAACAAAAAGAACACAGATGAACGAAAGCCCAACAATTTTGAAATTATTTGCAGTTTGAAACAATTTTTGGAATGATTTGTTTGTAGAATGTGACTTATACCAAATCTGTGATGCTGAAGACTGATTGGTGCTTATTTGGGATGCCGTGAGCATCAAAAGATATCAATACACCAAATGCTGTTTCAGGCCCTTACGGTGAGCATGATTTATTGTTTGAATAACAACAACAATTCCTTTGGGTCTAGCATGAAACAAAGTCATTTAAGTGTTTCGGAAAATGTTACCCTCGAACAAAGCAATTTCCTTTGTCAATGTGAGCTGCTGTCCCTGCAGACTTTTCTTTCAATTCCCTATTGGCCGTGTGGCAGGCAGATAGCACCTAACCCTTTCTGTGTTATTTTATCCCATTTTATGCAGTATTGTTCTCTCTGAGCTTTGTTGTCATGGCTTGGTTGCATCAAACTCCTGCTGTGGAAAGCTGGAACGTGCCAGCCTTTATTCTCTGGCTGTGTGGTATATGGTCTTAATGCACATCAGCCTAAATCAATTTGTTTCTGCAACCATATGACAGCTGAAACCTTAGACTGCTGGAAATTTCAATTTTTAAAAAATATTTTTTCTTCAGTGTTTGCACTTTGTTCCCCTAGTCTGTCTGTGCTGCTGCTGTTCCAAACATTCTGTTTGGCTTTAAATAACTGATGCTTCATATCAAATTTTTTAAAACTACTGGACTGCACAACTGTTTCCCTTTT
Source organism: Strix uralensis (assembly GCF_047716275.1). Taxonomy (NCBI): domain Eukaryota; kingdom Metazoa; phylum Chordata; class Aves; order Strigiformes; family Strigidae; genus Strix; species Strix uralensis. The sequence continues at coordinate 88,225,866 of NC_133974.1, read as the reverse complement.
TACTTCTCCAAGGTTGGATTTACCTACCCAAATCAAGGCCTTTGTTTTTCCCTTTTTTCTATAATTTCATCTCATCACTTCTTTCTTGATGCTTAATTGTTCAATTATTTTTCTTTATTCCCTTTTCCCCACCATGCTGCCCTGTCCCCCTGAACTTCTCTGATAAATCCACTGCCCTGCTTTGGTATTGCATGGCACCTTGTGTGGAACTCCCAGGGAAAATGTGGTGAGTAAAATTTGCAAAACTACAGTTCTCTTACAAGGTTTATACATAATTTTTGTACTGGTGAGAAAACACTTTCTGAAGTTCTTAAGTGATTTAAAGTCCTGAGTATTCAAAAGTCCTTTTGAAAGCCCTGAAGTTACAATGAAAATTAAAGGTTTCCGAGTTGCGTGACAGCTTGAGTTGGGCAACAGCCTTGCAAGTGCAGTCTATAGATTAGTAATATAAAAGGCAATGATTCCACTAAGAGCAACAAAACTTTTTTGTCACCAGTGTGGCTTTGTTGTGTCAGCCAACAACATAGTCTTTCAGAATCTTCTTTCTTTGTAATTAAAGGAGGGCTTGGATATTTTCAGTGCAGAGTAATACAGAAACAGTGTACCATTGTGCCTTGCAAGGGATGCGAAAACTGTTTCTCAGCATTATGGAATCTGTTTTCGAAGAGATTGCGTGTTTTTTGTTTTTTTTTTGCCAGAAATAGACAACTCTGAGAGTGTGTATCTTTTGAAGTTAGTTTGTGCAGGTGGTAAATAGGATTTTCTCTGATCTAGGGGGAAATTTGCAGCAGATGTAAAAAAACTTGTTCATTATAGGAGCACCACTGTATAGTAATGCTTTCTGAATTACAGCCCACGGTACATAAGACATACATGAAGTATTTGAAATCTGTGTATCTTTTAGCTCTAAGGTTACCACTGTATGTTGTGTTTGTGTTGTTTTGTTTTTTCAGTACGTTGCTTAAATAAGGGGGAGTGGTATTTTTGAAAGACTGTAAGATCCCTTCCTGTTTGGACTACTCTGGTGACTGTATTTGAGCTGTTGCTTTCTATGATTTCTGTTCTGATAAAAGTCTCTCCCCAACAGGTATATGTGATTTTTTTTTTAATATTTTTTTTAAATACTTGTTTCTCCAGTATTTAGAAGATTAACATTTTTTTACAAGAACCTTTGCAAATACTTGTTGCTTTGTTTATTCAATTTATGATTCTGTTTGGCATCAGATGTTCTCAGTTTATTTCTGGGCATCATTAATTTTTGATAGCATACTTGGCTAATTTCTTGATGCTCTGAGCATGGAAGTTCTGACTCAAGTAGAATAGCTCAACAAGGAACTGGCTACTGATGGGCATTTGATTATTACCACCGTGACAGGAACAGCTTCCCAAAATACCATTCAAGATAATAATTGCATGTCTAATTAGAGACATCATGTGATGTACTCTGAAAACAACATAACTGCTGGTAGTGACCTCTCTTCTGTGAGTTATATTGGATTTATAGTAGCTTGTTTTAGTGCTACTTAATTAGTTAGATATCTATATATGTGTATGCTTTTAACTGTTGAGATTGATACCGTAACTGATAGGTTTGTTTAGTTGTATTTATTTCATGTTTATCATGCATTGTGCTGTTTTTTCCCTTTTTGGTTTAAAAAAAAAAAAGGCTTGGCAGCAGAAAGGAAGATGGTCGTCTTATGTTTTCTTGGCTGCTGTGCTTTGCAGGAAGTGGGGGATGAGTGATTTTTGAGAGCAACTGAGCCATGAGGCCTGGAGAAGCTTTTAGGATGGACATGGGAGAAGCAGAGGAAGAGAGGAACTGGGAAGCTTGAAGGAAACTGTAGGCTGGAAGATTCCTGAAAGGAGCAGAGAACTGGCCTGTAGTAGGATGATGACATAAAGATAGAATCTCTTTTAGGGCTCTGGAGGTGAAAACATGAGGATTGTTCAGCTCAGCCTTTGAAAGATTTTGGATTGGATAGCTAAATCGGAGGAAAAGATCCACCCTACAAAATTACAGGGCCAACATTTATTTTTTAGATTTTTCCATGCAGTGGGTTTGAGTTCTGGGTTCTGTATTAACTTTGTATTTTTTGTGCTAGTAATTAGAAATAGAGAGGTGGAGAATTTTTGTTTGGTTTTTTTTTGTTGCTGCTTGGTTTTGTCTGTCTGTTTGGTATACTCAGTGATTTCACCTGAAGGCTCTGGCTGAAATGAAGCTCCATTGTGAATGTCCGCATACAAACTGGCCAAATGTTGTAGCAAGAGAAGACTGAAAAAAGCAGCTTTTGTGATCAACTCATTGGAATAGTGGGCTCTAAAAACATACATGAATGCTGATGCAGCAATGTGGGTGGGGTTTTTTTTTTTTTGGTAGTGTAATAAATGTATATTTAAACTACAGACTTCAATGTCTGCCTGGGACATGTGGTGTCATTGGCTCATTTAACTAGCTGCTGTTACATAGCTTTAAGTAAGGAATATGGAACCACACAGACCACCAAAAAGGGAAATATGAAGTATTTAGACTGAATAGGGACCACTCGTGCTTTCCAAAAGCTGGAGGTATTCTAATTGTGAGTTAATTTTATCAAAGTCCCAATACAACTGACAAGTTCTTTGGTAGTTTTTATTAGTTTAAATTTTTTATTTATTTGCTGTGTATGGTTGGACACAAATAATGCTGTGTTCACCTTGCTTTTTCTCTTTTTTTAATGTTTGCTATCTGCAGAGAAGGTACATAAGTAATTTCTGGATGGCTATGCTAACACTTTTGATATAAGCCTTTGCAAATGTACACTTGCACAAATATTTCTGCGGTGCGGTTTTTTCAACCCAAAAAATCTCATTCTACATGTCTATATGGATGTCACCTGAAAACAGAGGTGAAATAAAAATGGTTGTTTTTTTTTTTTTTTCAAATGTTGATTTTCATATGTAATGGTCTCACCTGATTTGTTTAACTATACTTATCCTGAGATGCAGTGTTCTTAATTTCTTTCTGCAGTCTTTATGTCAGTTAAATTGCCATTGATTTATGTAAAAGGTCAAGCAGTTTTCATACCGCTTTGCAAAGAAAAACTGTATTCGAAGTGAAATACCTTCCTGAGGATTCTAAACTACAGAAATTAAATAATGTTTTTCCTTTGTTATTAGCTACAATATAATCTGTAAGGTTGTTGTACTACTTGAAGCATGTAGGGAGAACACCACAGTCACTTCAATCATAATTTTTCCATGTGAATAACCCATTGCATGCTGTGACTAGCCTCCATTTGTCATTTGAGTGACAGCATTGTCTTCCAGAGAGTTGAAATTCTTGCCTTTCCATGGTGTTTCATGAATGCTTTCACTTGACATGGGAAACACAAGTTGATGTGGATATTTCAGATAATTTTTTCCTTTATATGGTGGGACAGGAAGACATAAAGAGTATAGATAAGATCATCAGGTCCAATGGGGACAAGTGTTTTAGGAGTTGCCTTCAAGTACAGTATTAATACCAGTGTGTCAGGTTTGTGTGGCGGGGTTTTGGTAGCAGGGGAGGGGACTACAGAGGTGGTTCCTATGAGAATCTTCTTGAAGCTCCCCTAACTCCACGTCAGACCCACCTTTGGCCAAGGCCAGGCCAATTGGCAATGGTGGCTGCACCTCTGCAATAACATATTTAAGAAGGGGAACCTGGGAGTAGAGGGGTGGTGAGGGAAATACTTATGCAAACACCGAGGTCAGTGGAAGAAAGGGGGAGGTGGAGGTGTGCTGGAGCAGACTTCCCTGCAGAGAGGGCAGGCTGTTCTTTTGTAGCCTGTGATGGTCCACAGAGCAGATACCCACCTGCAGCCTGTGGAGGACCCCATGCCGGAGCAGGTGGCTGTACCCGAAGAAGGCTGGGACTCCAAAGGAGGCCTGTGCTGAAGCAGTCTTGCTGGGGAGATTGCAGCCTGTGAGAGACACCCACACTAGAGTGGTTCGTGAAGAGCTGCAGCGTGCAGGAAGGGCTCATGTTAGAGGAAGTTTATGGAGGACTGTCTTCCATGAGAGGAACCCCATGCTGGAGCTGAGGAGGAGTGTGAGGAGTCCCCCCCTCCCAAGGAGGAAGGAGCAGTGGAAACAATGGGTGACAAACTGACTGCAACCCCCATCCTCTGCCCTCACTGCACTGCTTTGGGAGAGGGATTAGAGAAATTGGGAGCAAAGCTGAGCCTGGAAAAAAGGGAGGGGTGGGGTGAAGGTGTTTTTTAAGATGTTGTTGTATTTCTCACAGTCCTACTCTGATTGATAAATTAGTGGTGGTGGTGGTGTTTGAATTAAATTGATGTTCTTTTTCTTCCCCTAATAAGTCTGTCTTGTGCTGGTGACCATAAGGGGTGAGTCATCCCTCTCTGTCCTTGTCTTGATCTCTGAGCCTTTTGGTTTTTTTTTGCCTCCCCATCCCTGAGGGTAAAGGAGTGAGTGAGAGGCTTTGTGGTGCTCACTTTACCTCTGGGCTCAAACCATGACAACCAGGTATAGCAATAGGAACATTTTCAATTCTTTAAATGACTGTCACTAGGTTTTCCTTGTAGATAAATCTAATTTCCAGTTGCAGATAAAAAGCATTGGACTGGTGGGCACTTGACTTTCTTTCAGTTTCTCAATCATGAATTCATCACTGTATACATCCTAATTGAAAACCCAATAGGGACTAATTTCAAGGGGAGGAGAAGGCGTTACTTCTCAAACTGCCAGCAGAAAGTTCTCTAATACTTTTAGAAGCAACTTTTTCTCTCTGTATTCAGTTTTGAGGGGGTGGAGGTGTTGATTTTACACTCACCTTTTCATTCTGTCTTATCTTTTGGGATCTCAATCATAGGACTAGTTTGTTTTCTTTCCTTTTCCAGAGGCAATGACAGATACCTTGTTCTCATAGACCTCAGGAGAAGTTATATAGCATTTGGAAAAATTGTTTCTGAGCTGCCTTTTTTTTGGTGATTTGATTTGATGTGGGTTTAAGGATCTTTGTTTTTAAGTTTTTTCACCACCATACCCTTTTTTACTCTTAGAGGAAAAATGAAATCCCTATGTTCTTTGGCTAAGGATTTAGCTGAAAAGTTGTGAGATTTTTGTTGCTCTGAATTTCTAGACAACATAATATCATCTTTTGCATGACTGTCTGTGTAACCCTTTATCAATGCCAACTAATTAATCCATGTGCTTTTGCTGTCAACTAATTTTGATTATTTTTTCAAAAGGAAGCTCATTCTTCAATGGTTATATTGGTCCCCATCCCAGTGTGGGACTTTACATTTGCCTTTGACCTTCACAGAGGGCTCCTGTCAGCCCATTTCTTGAGACTGTTGATATCTGTCTGAATAGTAGTCTTGTGTTGCCCATGAAGGTGCTGCAAGTCACCCTGTCCAATTGTCTAGGTCATTAATGAGACATTAAACAGTACTGACCCTGGTTGTGATCCCTGAGATACTCATGTAGTATCTGGCCACCAGTTAGACTCTGTATGCTGACCACAAGCCTTTTAGACCAATGGATCATCCAGTTTCCAACCCATTTTATATGGTTATCCAGTGCACATCTTGCCAGATTCTCTGTAAGGGTTATATGGGAGACTGTCAGAAGCCTTCTAATGTCAAGATATGCAATATGTTGTGCTTTCCTCTAGTTCACAGAGTCCACAGTCATCTCACACAGAAGGCATTCAGGTTAGTTGAATACAATTTGCTCTTGGCAAATCCAAGCTATGTCCACATCATCTTCCTCACTTGCTGCCTTCCCTCTTGAAGTATGAAAAGTTTGACCATTTGTCATCTCAGTAGCTGATTCCTGGGCTTGGCCTCATTTTGACTGTGGGAAGCATTTGCCATTTCCAACCCTAAGAAAGAAGTGAATGTAAATTCCTCCCTTGTACCTTCTCTTTAGCACACCTGACTATTACCTTCACAGAATGACTCCCAAGACAAGCTGTCTGCAGTTAGACTGATTGTTACTCTGATTAAGAGATTGAGATCATATTTGTGACTAGTATTTTTTGTAGTAGTGATACTTTGAGACTCAAGATGTTGACTACGTTTCCTCATCTGTCAGAAGTTTCTTCTGTTGTGACGTTAGCTTAGCTTAACTTCCTTGAAGTTTTCCTGGCTGTAGGAAAATGGCTACTCTTTGAAAGAGTGATGAAGATGAGCTGAGGAGAGGAAATGTTGAGTTTTCACTTTATTATGAGTTTATATTCAGTTTCTAGGTTGAGTCTCCTAAAGTTGTCCTCACCTAAATAAATGTTTTGGGCATAGACAGGGAATAAGATCTCAGGACAGTGTTTGACTTACTACTCCTTTTAAAGATAGAGTGAAAACAGGCTTTGTGTTTTACATGTGACCCTGGGCTAGATATCATGCTCTCACTGCAACTTGTTTTTCTGCATGTATAATGGGCTAATAGCATTACTCAGCTTTTTATAAGGGTTGTGAGGATATATCCAGGGAAGATGATAAAATATACATATGGGCAAGTTGTGAACCATATGAATACTTTAGACAAGTGATAATATAATATTTTTCATTTCAACTCTCCAAAATAGGTGGTACACTGGCAATTTTAGATGCAATTCTATTCATGTCTCATCTGGTCCAGTGGCAGGTTGATATTGAGAAATGATGCTCAGCTTCCTGAGTTGCAGGGTCTGCCATCTTCCTTGTGTTGTTGCTAGTGATTATGTGGCCAGAAGCTAAGCTGATCAACTTGCTGACTTTTAGAGAAAATTTATTTACCTTTCTTCCCAAATTGAAATGGTAACTTTCTTTCAGATAGGTGAGCTGATCTAGCAATCATGTTGTTGCAGGGTGAGCCAAATTTGATGTAGAAGAAGGAGCAGGTATGTGAGAAGAGGAGGGGAGCTAATCAGAAACCTCCCTTTTGATGGTTGATAAACTCAGGTTGGTTGAAATGCAAAACAAAATAGCATCTTTAGGGATGTGTTTGACTTCATCATGGCCTCCTATAGAGTATTCTTTGTAGGTGTCTGTCTCTTTCAGAGTAGGAACCTAGATGTTTGCAGGTCATTGCGATAAACAATGATATTTGAGGACAGATTACTTCAATTACCTGTTTGTTCCATGTCAATATCAACATTAACAATTATCCAGTAGCTTTCAGAAAGTAAAATTCTACTTGCCCAAATTCAAAGCATTAAGAGAAAATACTTCCCAGAATGATAAGGCTAGGTTATTTCTGTAGACCTGCCTTCTTGCTTCAGAGGTAGGGCTCTGACTTGCTTGGAAGTTCTTGAATTTAGAAGGTGTGTCCTCACTACTTTGCAGAACATGGGGTCAAGAGCAAACTGAAGCATATCCACTTTTGATAGGTGGAAGCTTAAATACTGTCATATTACATGTTAGCATTTTGCTAAGGCTCCTTCTTAGATTTGTTTGTCTGAACGAGGGCTTTCATTTGGCTGCAAGGTGAATTTGAGCTCAAAGACATTCTGGGTCCTGGTTTTGAAAGGTGATATTAATATGAAAAAATAATAATGAAATCTGCTTCAGAGAACCTTAATATGACTTTATGCAATTTCAGATTTTTGTCTTCAGTCTTCTAGCATGCTGATTTAGCTATTTCCTCTCAGGAAGGGTGAAACTGAGGCATGTGTCATTGGACTTTTTTGATTAAACTTGTATTGCTAGTACAAATTCCTAATGTTACTTACCAGACACTTCATTTCCCACATAAAGTGCTTCTTATCTGGCTTCTTTATGTTTTAATAAGTGCCATCCTTAGGCACACATGATATACACATTGCAATAACTCTTTTATAACATTTATTACTATTTGCATACTATGTGTGGCCATAGCTTCTCACAGCAAGTTAGGAGGCTTATCCTCAAATATGTGAATAAACAGTGCAAGATGTTATTGGAGACACTGGAATAAAAGAGTTATGTCAAAAAATGTGGATCTGCAGACACAGTGGATGTTCTAAAAATTGCTTCCATGGTGTATGGCCTTCATAATATTAGATGGAAAAGATAATGTGAAAATGAAAAACTGTAAATTGAGCCAGCCTGATCTACTTGGTCTATAAAGAATAACTTCATGCAACTTGTGTTTTTAAAAGAAGTAGAATCCTCCACAAATGGAAAAATTCAGAAACATTTTAATTCTTGCTCTGTCTTATGCTTGAGGGGAAAAAAAATCCCCTAACCTCTCAGCTCTATTTTAATACCAGATTAGGAAAATACTGAACATAGTCAATGGATTCTGCTCTCAGAATATACAGTGTAAAATATGCTGGGTTTTGATAGGTATCTTTCACAGAAATACCTGAAGAACAACAAAAGCATAAGAAAAACCTAGAAAACTCAGATCAGGGAGGAAAGAAGCTCAAGGCAGTTTTGGGAAGAAAGTTCTTGCAGGTAAACTCACTACTGTGCCTTCACAGAATCTCAGAGCAATTGAGGTTGGCAGGGACCTTTGGAGGTCACCTTGTCCAACCCTCATGCTCAAGCAGGACCACCTAGAGCAGGCTGCCCAGGACCATGTCCAGACGGCTTTTGAATATCTCCAAGGAGGGAGACTCCACCACCTCTCTGGGCACCCTGTGCCTGTGCTCAGTCACCCTCACAATAAAGAAATGTTTCCTGATGTTCAGACAGTCTCCTGTGTTTCAGTTCATGCCCACTGCCTCTGGTCCTGTCACTGGACACCACTGGAAGTAGCCTGGCTCCATCTTCTTTACACCCTCCCTTCAGATATTTGTACACATTGGTAAGCTCCACCCCAGACCTTCTCTTTTCCAGGCTGAACAGTCCCAGCTCTCTCAGCCTTTCCTCACAGGAGAGGTGCTTCAGTCCCTTAAGCATCTTCATGGCTCTTTGCTTGACTCTTTCCAGTGGCTCCATATGTCTGTTGTACTGGGAACCCAGATGGGGCACAGTGCTCCAGCTGTGGCCTTACCAGTGCAGGGTAGAGGGGAAAAATCACCTCCCTTGACCTACTGGCAACGCCTCTTCTAATGTAGCCCAGGATACCATTTGCCTTGTTTGTCACAAGGGCACATTGCTGGCTCATCTTCAACTTGGTGTCCACCATGATCCCCAGGGCCTCTTCTGCAAATCTGCTTTCCAGCTGGGTGTCCCCAGCATGTACTGGCACATGTACTGGTGAGGTTGTTCCTCCTCAGGTGCAGGACTTTGCACTTTCTTTTGCTGAACTTCATGAGGTTCTTGTCAGCCCATTTCTCCAGCCTGTTGAGGTCCCTCTGGATGGCAGCATGACTTACTGGTGTATCATCACTCTTCCCAGTTTTGTATCATCTGCAATCTTGCTGAAGGTATACTCTGCCCCATCATCCAGATCATTAATGAAACTCTTGAATAGGACTGGACACAGTATCTATCCCTGGGGCACATCGCTAATTACTGGCCTCCAACTAGACTTCGTGTCACTGATCACCGCCATCTGAGCCTGACTCTTCAGCTGGTTTTCAGTACACCTTACTATCTGCTCATCCAGCCCATACTTCATCAGATTCCCTGCAAGGATCTTATGGGAGACTGTGAAAGATCAAGTATAAAACCATGTATATGCTTGAACAAATCAATAAACCAAAACAAATTACTACCTTATTTCATTTTTCTAAGGTCACTGGAGTAATTATTTAAACCAATAGACAGTCTTTGACAGTTGGTTGCTAACATGTTTGGTCACATTTCTATGTAACTTTATAAAATACATTTTTTCATTAAATTGTAACCGAGGTATGCAAACAATGTGGCACAGAAACCTTTTAACTAATAGCTACTGCAATGGTGAAAGATCACTTAACAAAAATACATGTATTCGGTGTATTTTATACAACTTTTTCTCAGAATGCAAAGGTTACTTTGCTGGGAAATGTGAAAAAGAGAAGTGGTGTAATAAAATAGTGTATATACTTGCTATCAACTCTTAAAACAGTGTAAGTTTCATAATTGGATCACTGGAAGCATGCCCATGAAATATGTTCCTCTCAAGTAAATCGCAAAAAACAAGACTGAAAGGAAGATTTAGAGTCACATAGTCTGTGCTTATGCCTCTGGACTGCATTAACTATAACTAAATGTAATAATTGTGAATGAAGTTATATTTTAAGCATCAGAATAAAGAATGAAAATAGTGGCTTCTGGTAAGAAAATATTTAGAACTTACTGTTCTTGCAGTTTTGCTGTCCAGAATTATGACCAATGTATCTAGTCTTTTTCATTACAGTTCATATAAAAATTATGAAATAATATTCTTTACTTACCAATTTACCTTTGTGTTATTAATACATTTATTATTATTTCTTATACTCAGTTTTACTGTTTTATATTGAAATTAGCTGAAGAAGTTCAGTTCAGAGAAAGTGCTGCCTCTTGTATGCAAATGTAGCCTGCAGTATAATTGTATTACAATTTTGAAATAAAGCAGGTGTGCGAATTGTTTCTCAGAACATAAAGCTTACCCTTACTGTTAATGTGGTTTTTTCTGCTAACTTGCCTTATCTTCCTGTCTGCTTGTGCCTGTTTATTTCTCTGTGAAATAATCCAAAGCGATTGAAAACTCTGTTAATTCCAATGAACTTGCTATCAAGGCCTTAAAATTCTCAGTTTTAAGCTCTGCAGGAAGACATGTTGATGGCTTATGTAGTGCTGATTACTGTGAAGCCCTTGGTTTGAGGGCTTTAGTCTGTGCTTCATTTTTAATAGTATATTCAGCACAGATACTGCCTTGTTTTAAAGTTCTTTAGTCTGTCATAGTTTTAAATAGAAACCTTTCCTTTATAAGTGTATTGTATTGCAACTACTTGAGGGGTTGGGGTTTTGCGAGTGGGTATTTTTGGTGTTGGTTTTTTTTTTTTCTTTCTAGTTAAACATGAATGGGTAACCCTATACTTACAGTATACCGTTTTTCCTCTCTAGTAAAAGGAAACATTCTGTAATAACAGAAAGCTGTAAACTAGAAACTTCACACAATTACAGATGCTTTTGCAGAAAATGAATGTTGTCTTTTTTCCATCAAAAAATAAATTTTGGTGCAAGTAGGGCTTTAAGTACTTTTACCCTTCTGTGAGTCTGCATGCTGAAGCAAGCAAGTACTAGTTCATGATTTTAAAAATAAAATGAAAAAAGGTCAGGAAGATGAACTGTCTTGCATTCCTACTACCTCTCTTCCTAACACCTACCTTGAGCTAGTTGGGTGGTTTAGAACCTGTTTGGGTTCTGCACTGCTTGCCATTGGGCTCCTGATGTGTTCAGTGCCTATAGACTTGGAGTGCTGCAGTCAGTGTGTGGTAGGTGAGGGACAATATAAATGAGACTATATTCAAAGAACCATTGTGATGGCTGCAGTCCTATTCTTCAGCCAGATTCTGTTGGTTTTGTTTTCCAGAAAATCAGTTGTTGAGTCAACATTCTTCAGTAAGATAGATGCTGAAAAAGCAACTTCGTTGGTAAAAATTTATTGTTATCCATTAGCAATTGTAGTTTTTGTCAAAGTAAGATGGACACTAGGTAAAAATGTATGAATACAGTAATTCATAGACTGATTGACTGTCTTGGGTGATAGATTGCAAAAAGTATGCTTTGCTTACAAAGTATATCAGATGACACCTATTTTAAGTTCCTACTCATGAAACTTCTATTACAGGGAGGTTTGTTTTTAACTTTGGTTGCTGTTCCATTTTTGGTTTGATTTTTTTTTTTTTTTTTTTTTTTTTTCCTTGAAGGATAGTGATTTCATTTCTGCCTGTGTAAAGGCACATATGTAACTTAAAACAAAAACAACCATTCTTTTCTCATTTAGTAATGCCTTCAGACTACTTCAGGTTATGGTCTTCCTCTTTCTTCCCCTTGTTTTAAGGATGCAATTACACCTTTTTTTTTAACACATGTAAAATATATGTGTGTATAATATAGAGTTTAACAGTCTTTTACATTGTTACAAATTTGGCTATAGTATGGCAGATGTCCAAAGCATAATTTTACAAATATATGTAGAAAAGTATGAAAACCATGTCTTTACTTTGGATAGAAGTAGAATCCAAATAAACAGTTTTTGATGATTCACTTTATCTCCAACCTAAGAAAATCCCCTTGGCTCAGGAGACTGTAATAGCCACTTGGTATAATATTTAACATGTATTCAGTGGTTGGAAAATGTGAAGTATGACATTGGAGCATCTACTTATTCTGGTTGAAGTGGTTTTCTGTTTTTTTATCAAACTGGAAAAGTTGTTTTGATTCAAAGTGAATAGTCAACACATGGTGAACTCACTCCACCTTTGAAGACATGTGGGAATCTGTCATCAATTTTGCAGTTCTGGTAGCAATGAAGATGCAGAGACTTGGCTATGGGGTTGCCTTGTGAATGAGTATTCAGAGACTTGGTCTGGCTTCACAGATTATAGGGACAAACCTGGTCAGGTTCCGGACTCGCTCTGTGACACAGTCACACTTTATAAACACAATATGGATGTATCCTAATCCCACAGAAATTAAATTATTCGTCTGAGAGCATATAGAGAAAATTGGAGGTCACCTTTATATTTTTAACAGCATACAGTCTGATAATAGGGATTAGTGTTCTCTACTGAGATTAGGGTCTTTTGTGCAGTGCAGCGTACAAATACGGTGAGAGACGGGTCTTGTTATGAAGGCTAAGGAGATGAAATAAAGGCACAGAGTGGCAATTTGTCTTGCTTAGTTTGTTGTTTTTGGATTTAGATTAGTTCTCTGACTCCTAGATTGGTTCCTAGCCACTATATTTCATTTTCTGGCTTGTCTTTTTTTTTTTTTTTTTTATTGCAAGTGTCTGTGAAATGAGACACCCTGGCCTCAGTTTTCATCTGTCCTTGGCACTTGCACAGACTATGTGTACTATAGGAAGAGTACAGAGCAATATAAGCAGCTCTTTAAAGCAAAATATTTGGTGCTAAGGCTGAGTGTCCATGCTGTACACATTTGGGAGGTTTACATAGGACTAGCTCTAGTCTAGTTCCATTGACTGAACATCTATTAGTAGTGTTTGAATTTTGGTTGCACTCCTGAAATGCACATGCAGGTTTAATCCAAGTAAATCCAGCTGCATATTCCTAGATCACTCTGTGAAACAAATTTAAGTGGGGATTATGGTGGCTGGCCAGAAGACTATTGTAGAAGGAGTTAGTAATCTATATGATAGCAAATCCAGTTGTATCATGAATACAGTGTGACTTCTAGCTACTTAAGAAGTATGCATTTAATCAATGTGCAAGTATTATGTGTGCCTATTCTCAGGTTTATTGATAAGAATATTAAGGTCTACCACCAAGGTGCTCATCAAAGCTAAGTCCGCATTCCAGACTCAATTACTATCAGTGATAGATGAATCTATATTGTAAGCAGGACCCTACAAGAATGCATGTGAACGTAGAATTGGTCAGCCTCACCATGGAGAAGATCAGTGTATTGTGCCATGTCCTGACCAGAGGTCTATCCAATGCTGTATCATCTCGGGGTTCCTAGCATCAGAAGACATGAGGGTTGGATTGTTTTTTTTTCTCTCATTGTCACTTTTTTCTGGAATATTAATAATAGTTACCTGTTTTGAAAAGGTTTGTTCCCTGCTTGTTGGGATCCAGTATCAGACAGGGATAGTCAGGAAACTTGTACAGTTCCAAAAGTACACTGTTGAAGCAAGCTAAAATGCTAATTTAGATATACCCATCAAATAGCCAAGAAATAAGCTCTTCAGGAAAACAAAGTGGGGCTTACATTTGCATAGGAGATCTTACAGTTTCATTTAATGGGGTTGAAGCTTTGGTCCTTGGATTGGGGAGGGTCCGTTGTTTTCTTCTACACAAATGTATTAAATTTTCTTCTCAAGTCAGGACTGAATTAGCTGGAGGTTCTCCAGTGTTCAAAGGACTTTGAAAATCGTCTACTGAAAAGTGGTCAGAAGAGATTTCCAAGGGGAGTATATCCAAGTATAACTTCCTTTTCTGAGACTGTTTTTCATAAAGCAATGAACTTCTTTGTTTTGAGACAAAGGGCAAACCCAATCTGTAGCTTGTTTTTGCTTTTAATAACAGAGGAGGGAAATTTAGAGGTCCTTTAGGACAATATTGTATATACTGTACAATGTGGCCCTAGGAAGAGAGATGGAAAGATGTGCTTCTCATAGTTTGCAGTCTGTTATAACATTAGGTGTCTGAAAGCCGGGATAATGTAGCCCTAAAGAAAGACAGAGACCGAATATAAAAGAGGTGTCAACAACTACCTCTAAATATTAAGAGAACAGAATATAATCCATGTGTAATTTATTTAATTGTAAATACTAAATAAAGAAAAAAACCCTATTTAAATCTGTGGAAAGAAGTTTGCAAGTCAGTCTAGGCTGATTCATGTTTTTTAATAGTTCATGTAAGCTATGTCAACTATGTGGACATGCTGTGGCTTTGTCTCCAGTTAGTGGTCAAATTATTTATAGCAGATTCAAAGACTGCTGTTGTCTTAAGGCAACTTATATATTCAGGAAGCTTTATTCTGTTGGCTACAGAAATGTTATGTGTAATCCTTGTAAATAATGGAAATAATTAAACTTCTCACTCCCCCCTCCCCCCCCCCCCCCCCCCCCCCCCGAATTATCAAGGTAGCAAGTGTTTTGTATAATATACAAAGGATTTTCATGGATTTAACAATTAAATCTGAGCATTGGATCATTCAAATTGTTCATTCAAGAAGAGATGTGTGTCTGAGGACACAGTGATACTTTTTGGGACAAGAGCTTCTCTGTGCTGTAAAGAAATGAGTGTGCAACAACCAACTAGCAGGTAAGCAAATAGTATCAGGGCTTCTTTAATGTGGGGCTATTGGTTTTGTCATCCAAAGAGTTGTTGCCCAAAGGAAGAAAGGGAGAGGCTTAAGACTTCATTCAGCAATGCATGGGATTTTTTATATATATTCCTCAGCTCTTAGTTTTTCAAAAGTGATTTTTTTTTTTTTTTCTGACAGGTCAATCTGAGGTCACTCTTCAGTCTCCTCAAGGCCATATTTTTCAGTTGTGTAAACAAGTGGAATACAGCAACAAATGAAACACAGCTGAAACTACTGAGGTCGTATGTGTGCTACAGCAGCAAAGAATTGGGCCAGGAAGGATACCCAGTCCTTAATTACCTCTTGGAACTAACTTGATGCCTTAAAATCATTAGGTGATTAAACCATTAATGAACTTAAGTTGTGCCTTCAGTTCAGCTTGACCGGTAATAAGTTCATTAAGTTATTCATTACCTGACATTAAATTTCTGAGCAGTAGCTTTCAGCTACACTGCAAAAATGTGGGTATTAATCTAAATTACTATAAATGCATATTATTCCTTTCTTCCTCTGCCAGTGCAGTATAATGACTGTATGCACCCCGCAGACAGTATATTCTTGTTCTGTCTCATGCTTCAGCATAGTGTTTTTAAATTTGCTTCTCAGCCACTGTTGCACAGTCCAGTCACTTGCTGCTGGCCTGAAAAACACAATGTTACAATCAGATGATCGTTCTTCATCTGGAAGATGTGTTCAGGAAAGTCAAGCTGTTTTGGTTTGGGGTTTTCTGCTACTTTATTGATCAGCTCTTTCTCACTCTTGTTTCCTAATTATAGCTATTGATGTCATCTTGCCAGCTGACTCCAGGCAACCATTAGAAACACTTCATTTCAAAAGCAAGCAATGTGTTGGCTACTAAGAGCAAAGCTGAGAATATTCATGTGTCAAGTTATATCTTATTTTAATAATCTACTTCTCCATTGTGCCTTTTGAGTTAACACCAACTCTGTCTATGATGACTTCAGGCAGATAGCAACATTCTCTCTCATGTTAAGACCTTCCAAGTACATGAAGCTGACCATGTTATCCAGGTTGCTGTCTTTTTCCTGCCTCCTGAAATGACAGTCAACTTTCTTGCAAAATAGTTGTACTGTGTCCAGCTGCAATGTAGTTAATTTTCTTCATGATACTGTGTTTTGCATGCATGGCTAAAACAGTGTTGATAGCGTGCTAATGTTTTGGCTATTGCTGAACAGTGTTTGCATGGTGCAGAGGCCTTCTCTGCTTCTCACTTGCCTCTCACACTGAGTAGGCTAGGGTGGGGAAGTGGTTGGGAGGGGATACAGCTGGAAGGACCTGCTCAAATTGACCAGAGGGGTATTTCATACCATATGACATTATACTTGGCAATAAAACTGGAGGTAGAGGAAGAAGGAGGGTGAGTGGGTGTGTAAGTGACTTCCATGGTGGTCATTGCTCAAAGGCTGTTTGGGCATCGGTCTGCTTGTGGGAGGTAGTGAGTGATTTCCTTTGAGTCACTTGCTGCTTTGGGGTTGAGGTGTCCCCTCTTTCCTTCACCTCTTAAGCTGTCTTTATTTGATCCAGAAGTTTCCTTGCTTTGTACTTCCTATTCTCTCCCATGGCCCACTGAGGGGGGGAACTGAGTGTATAGGTGTTTGTCTTCTAACCAGGGTCATCCCACCACAATAGTTTATGTAAGTATAAAACATTTGCAGACCTGTGGTGAGAAGCAATGTTGCTGTCCAGACACCTGTTTTGTGTGCCTGTTAGATCAAAATCAGCTGTATAACAGCAGATTGTCAATTTGATTTGCATGTATGTTTGCTTAGAAGCTTTTGGCCATTGGACTGGCAGTTCTGTCCATCAGTCTCCAGAGTTGAGAGAACCTATTCTTTCTGAGCAACTTTTATTTATTTTAAAACCATCAATTTTCAGAGTTTATTGTGAGACTCTTGACTTTGCTTTTCATAGGTAGGAGCCTCATACCACTCAGGACAAGGAATAGTCTGTTTTGTGATCCTTTGTTAAATGGATGGTTTTTTAATCTTCGTAAAATGAGTGAAAGACTTTTGATCTCAGTCTACTTGCCCACAGTTAATACAGGGCAAAGCCTCAGCTGCACTGTCCCTCTATCTTTTAAGGAAACAGCCTGCTCCTTAAATCAGTTCTTTCCTTTTCCCAACATGGATAGGGTTTTGGTTAAAGAATTTGGTTCAGAAGCTTGCACAGTTTTCTGAGAACCCTTTCAAAGACCTTGTCACTAAAATCAACTCTTTTGTATTTTTCTTTCTTGTATGCTTAGCTGCAAGTGGGCCAGATTATCATCTGCTACTATCATCTGTTTTTCAGATGTTCTGTCATTTCCAAAGATGGTTTCTGTTCAGCAATCTGACCACTTGCTCTCTGTGTCTTCACAAGATGCTGTCAGGTCTTGCAGTCCATTCTTTTGGTAAAAGTTCTGGTAATCCTGCAACCACTTCAGAAAGTAATTTCCTCAGAGCATCAAGAAAGCCTTTGAAATACGGGAGTGTTTGTCCCTTCTGTCTTTACTATTTTGAGTGTCTTTGTTAATCTGTGCTCTAATACTGGTAAAATGTGGGGTTTTTCTTTTTTTTTTTTTTTTTTTGTTGGTGGGTTGGGTTTTTTTTGAGACAGTTCCTTCTGTGTCTTACCCACTTTCTTGACTTTTTTGCAGTGTCTATAGTATATATGACCACTTGATAGCATCTGTTTGCTGCTGCTCTTTTTTTCACTCTGGATGGAAGGAGACTGGATGTGATATCTAGGGCTTCTTTGATAACTCCCTAGTGCATCTTGGATGACTGCTTTTAGGATTCATTCCTAGACCAAATACCACAGCATTTTAGTTCCATATTCTGCTAAGTCTATTGCTGTCTCCACATTGTATCTTAATAGTTCATCTTTCTCACTGAGTTTATCATGGGGAGAATGGTAGCTCACGGATTGGAAGTCCAAGTATGTGTTGACATTAAAGCATTCCTTGCTGCTGCTGTTCCTGTTTCATGGTAAAGGGAATCCTGATCTTACATATGCCTTTCAGCATGGTACAGGTCCATTTCTTACTCAGCCTGTGCTGGAGATGCATATTGTGTACACCTACACTTCTCAAGTTTTCACAAATCTGTAGCAGTCATTTGCCTGCTTAATTTCTTGCTCATGGCTCTGTTCATTTGGAGGCGGGTTTAATCAGCGCCACCTACTTCATTTGGCATTGCAGTGTTTGGTACCTGAACAAATGATGGTGCTGTTCAGCTACTTTTCAGTTCTTTCTTAGGATCAGTCCCTTCCCCTGGAACCAGTTGGTGGGGCTCATGTGTTGGTTTTTAAGGTAGGTTGTATTTGTCATTGAGCTAGTTACACTGCAATAGTTTAGCAGTCTCCTGGCCCTGTTGCTTGGGATTGTGCCACCCTGTCTGTCAGGTATTGTGTCACACAGGAATGTGAGCGTTGGCCATCCAATGCCTTTCTGAGTGTTTTCTTGTCCACATGACCTTGCAGTAGTACTCTGCTGTGCCTCTGTATTTTGTCTGGAGTTCTCCAAAGCCATTCCTCTCTAACCTGTATCTCTGTATTGGGCACTGGCTTTCTGAGGACAGCTTTGGAGGGGCATCATGGTCAAGGAAGTCCAAGAGATGTAGGTCACCCTTATCTATTGTAGTCCTGAGGTCACACCAAGCCCTGAAGATCTCCTTGGGTGCAGCTCCATTCCTCCACTTCTGCCTCAAACTATTCTCAACTTGGTGGCAGCAGCTTTGAACTTTCTGCCATTTCTTTCCTCTTCTAGCCAAGTTTGAGTCTGGCATTAGGCAGACTCCTGCAGCAGAATTAAATGTCTTTTATAATCTAGGAAAATTATATTAAGTGTAATTTCACATGGAAACAAACTGAGTTACATCAGCACAGCTAACGTTGTGTAGGAGGCCGAATACTGATGCGTGTATAATGATGAGCTGCTTTTAAAATGGGCTGTTTTTCAGCGTATACGTTACGTATAGAAATCTGTTTTATTAAGTACTCAACGGCATATATGGTGATCATTCATGCCCGGCTTAATTAAGACGACTGAAGCGGCTGTGGCGGCTCGATGCGCTCCCGCGTTCCGCGCGGGCTCGGCGCGAGGCTGTGCCTCCCCCTGGCGGCCAGCGGGAGGGCGCGCGCCGGCCGGAGCCCGAGGCGCCCCCCCTGCCCCTGCCCCGGCCCCTGCGTGGGGTTCCCATGCCGGCCGCGGGCCAGCGCCTCCTTAGGGAGGGAAGTTACTGGGAGAAGCACGGTTCCAGCACCCGTGTTTCCCGGTGACGGGAACAGCCTGTGTACCGGTGAGGTATCATACTGATGATCCCAGTCTCAGGGTTCAAAGGCTGTGTCCCATTTTCACTCACGTATATGAAAAGAGGCAATCTTTTTTTTCCTTTTAGCTAAAACATTAGGATCATACTCTCCGTATCTAGCTTTTTTAGAAACATATCTTGACTTAATTTATGATGGAAGGATGCTTAGTGTGGGTATTCTGAAAACTTGCAAAATAGTGAGCTGTGATTAGTGCTCAAAATACAATAGACTAAACCCTAAACTTCTTTAAATGGGGCTCCTTAAACATCTGCTTCTTGCTTTAGAATATCATTACAGTTGTGTGCTAATTTCAGTGGGTAGACCGAGAAATGCTGTGTGGGCCTGAGTCGTTTGGCTGCAGTATGCGTAGAGACAGTGTCACTGTCTCTGTGGATGAGAGGAGGTGGAAGTTGCCCACCTCTCAGTGCAGCTCTGCGCCCTGCTCCTGTGCTCTCCTCCCCCAGCCATCTCCCCAGGGCACCGGAGAGGCTCTTACAGCCCACCTGGCTGCTCCAGGTGGAGAAGTGGTGGGAGACATAGGCTCTGTGCAGCAATCTTGGGGCCTCTGGAGAGAGAGTGTCTATTAACCGTGTTTTCCTTTATGAGGTTGTGTGGACGGGCATTCGTGTGCGGATGAGAGAGATGGATTCAGCTTCATTTTTAAGCTGTTACCTGGCTGTGCTCTTTGGGCAACACAGAGGCCTAGGTCTCTGCATAGCTCGAGCTGGGGTGGTCTAGTGCAACGCCCTCAGTACAAGGGCTGGCAGAAACAGAGGTTCTATTTATTGTTTCACAGCCCTTGGGGATTGTTTCCTTGGACGCTGCATCAGTGTACCACAGCAAGATAGGAAGAATTGCTTCCAAGACAGCTGGACTCTGGGAGGCAGCACTCATATGTTTTTTCAGCTGCATCTGGTAGATGAGAAGGCTTTATCTTTTTTTTTTAAGAAAATGTTTTTAATGTGATGGCATTTCTTTTGCAACTGTTCTTACCTTTAACTCATGCTTTCAGCTCTTCACAAAATAATGGAAAAATATTTCTTTGAAACTTGTAAGCAATGTTTGGTTTTGATGACAGTGAAAACCCCTCATCCTCTGAGTATTGATACTGCCTGTTTAAACACCAGGCACCTGCTGTGGGCAGGGTCATGCTCCAGTTATGATCTGTGAGCTGGCACATCTGTTTAGGGCTGAGTAATGCATGCGGTCTTTACGAGAGCGCTAAACATTTAGGACCACGTTTCATCCTTTGGCTACTGCTGAGTAGTCTTAATTGGTAAGTAGCCTCTGCTATTCTGTAGGTGCTGTACCAATTTCGTAACATCTGAATGCATTTACACCAATTTGAAATTACATTCCTTCTAGTGTGAGGTCCTAATCTCTACAGGCAGAATTTTCCATAAAAGTTTTCTTTCGTGCAAGGCTAGTAGAATTTCTTAATCCGCTGTTTTTGCTTCACAACATAATTTAAAGTATTTGAGGCTGTGCTTTTATATTAGTCTCTTAGCAAACAGGACTTTACCACTGGAAAGTTTCACTGACATTAATGTATGAATTGTAGGATTGAGGGGGTTTCAGGATGTAGCTTATATGTGAGATTTTGGTAAAGCTCTTTCAAGGTGAAATATTGCTGTCTGTGGAAGAGTAACAGACTTAGGTGGTGATGTCTCAATTTTGGTGGTGCTGGTTGTTGGTTTTTTGTGCTAGCTATTGATTTGTAGATCCAGTGAGCCTTGAAGAGGGACCAGATTGAGATACTTTGCTGTTCTGCCCCTCTTTTTTTTTTTTTACCTCCTCCTCATCTATTCTCTTTCCTCCCATCTTCTCTCTTTCCAACAGCTTCTTTTTCTCCTGCATATTCTGCTGCTGTCCCATGTCACCAATGAAACTGATGAACAGTGAAAAACTAATACTGACATTTATAGTTGTGTCATTCGGCTTTGGATTTCCAAAGTTAGTTAGTTTTTTTGAAGGAATGGAGAATTCTTGTGTTTCTACGCATGTGTTTATGACTTTTTCATCACATAGAAGTACAGCACTTTACCAGTTTATACTCAGAGTGCACTTTGGACATTTCTTCATAGCTATGCTGGATAGTGACACTTGGGGGGGGGGGCGGGGAACCAGCACTGATTCTGAAAAAAAGTTTGGATAATGACAGCCAAAATATACAATGAGCTGACAGGTTGTTAGATAGAGGTTATCTTGAAATAATGGGCCTGATGAAAAAGCAAACGGAGAAGGTGCTATCTGAGGTGCAGACTTGACATTTGTTGTATGAAAATAATGCCACAGTAAAATAAAATAGGAATACAGTTCTTGCTCCCACAGAGTAGTAGGTCTTATGACTCTGGTCATCTGCCAGGCTTCTATACAGAAAGGTAGAAAGCACAGAGATACTCGCTGTCATATCCATTCTCCTGTCTTACATAGCTATCTCTCTGTTATCACTGTACTTTTTAAGAGCATTTCCGTTTGCTCTACGCCTTTAATAATAAAATTCAGAATTCTGTTGTTCGAGTTCATCTGGCCAAGACAGGCTAAACTCCATACTGAAAGTATTTGGTCTTGGATTTTAAGTTACTTGGGTGCCTTACTTAAGGTTTTATTGTCTTCTGCCTTGGTTTACTGCTTTCCCATTCCTGATGAAATAGAATATCCTTAAAATGAGAAAGCACACGTTATTATTCTATATAGATCCTGACTATCATGATAGATTTAGACCTTTTCTAGGAGTGAAAATTTTGGAGAAGGACTGGGGGGGAAAAAAATGTATTTTGTGAAATATCAAATAATTTAAAAATTCAGAGTCTTTGTTGATAAATTTTCTATTTTGTGTAGGTGTCTTTGAAGTTATGTATCTGTTTTGGCTTGCTGACTTCTAGAATTCCTGCAGACATATGTAACCTAAGTTTATCTTAATTCTGCAAAGTCAAATAATATTGCATGCTTTTGTCTTATTACTCATTTGAGCTGTGATTTGTTTTTAACTATTTATAGCAAGCTGTTCATAGATCTTTTCATTATTCATTACAACCTATGGGGAGAGATGGTGCTTCATAATGACTCAACAGTTCTGCATTTAAATTTATTGGGACTTTTCATTTAGTGAAAAATGTAGATACTTTGTTTTTCCATCCTGTCTTCAGAGAGCGATCAAATGCCAAAATAAAATAAATTCTATCAGGGCAAAAATTCAGTTCTTTGATCAGTTGCTTTATGTTTGGGTACCTCTCAATACGACTGTTCACTTGTTGCAGATTGAGGGCTCTAGTGTGAAGGTTTATGTGCTGCAAAGAACATATATGTGTGAAATAGAGTAGATTTGGCAACGCAAGTTATTTTCATCACAAAAATAGATTGCTTTTAATCCAACTTCAGTTTTTCAGCCTCACTGTGTGTTCCTTATCATCTAGAGCATTCCTTATGTCATTGCTTAAGAAAAACTGTCTAAAAAAGTGTTTAAACTATGTGGTCTGCTAGCTACGTTTCTACAGGTGCCTAAAGAATGTGATCAGATGACTTTGAGTGCTTTCTTTTTATTTTTGAAATAGCCTCTAAAGCATGGGGCTCCTGCTGACAGTTAATCTGCTGAGAAGGGGTAAAGTCTGGCAAATATATACCTACCCCTGCATGTGAGGGTTGTAAGCAGTCAGCAAGAATTAAAATAAGGGTTTTAAGTCAAATTTGGGAGAAAGATGGTTTCTTCTTATAAAGAGGAGAAATTCTAGACCTGTCTGGAAAATTAAGGTCTCTTTGCTTGTGGATCCTTTCAGAATTGAAGGCAAAAAAAAAAAAAAAATCTTTAAGGCTATGTGGGTATACAAGTTGAAGTTCACATTTAAACTATTGCAGTTATACCAGTACACAGTTTTTTTCCTTGGTGGACACTCCTTTTTTCTGTGTGTGTTGGAAATAGTTTAAAGTAAATGAAAAAGGTGGCCTTCTTTTGAAGCAAGGGTGCTAATGCTAAGGTCAGTCAGTTAACTTGATTATTTTTTTCTGCCTGTATAGTTGTATTGATAGTGCTTGTTCTGTATAGAAATGTCTTTTAGTTGAATTTAGGAGACAATATTTGCACTTGAATTTGGGAGGTATGTGTTTTAAATATGAGAAGACTGGGCCAGAATTCACTCTGAAATTTGTATGCATTCAATTAATTCTGAACTGTTCAGTAAAAAATGGAAGCATCCTGGCTTCATTGACTGAAATTCAGAGTTGAAAATTGTTTGCATGTACGCATAGGGCCATATCACCCTGTTCCATACACACTTTGTGTAGAAACATATAGGGCAAGCCTTGGCTGTATGTCTTCATAGTCAGCATCCAATCACTGTCTCAATAGATATATTTTGTGAATATAACGGTTTCAGAAATTTCAAGGATTGCAGACAACGTTTACACAGACTAGCAAGATGGCTAAAAGCATTCTGAAGGAAAAGTTTTTATTTCTAAAAAGAGCAAGCCCTCTGTAGCCTGATTGGTTGCAATTGAACTGTTTCACAGCATTGTCTGATGGGTCTCGGCGATATTACAAGTGGAGTGTCTCTGATAGGAATCCCATTAGCAGTCTGACTGTGTGAGTTGTTTACTGTCACTGCCAAAGGTCTGGTGTGGCACTGGGCACTTCCCAGCACATCTCCTGCTCCCTCCCATGCTCTGAAGCTGCTCAAGGCAAAGTCTCTTTAGATAGATTTCTGGTCAAACAGTGAAACCAGTGCTCTGTACTGGTTTTCTTTATCCTTATCTGTATAGTGTTGTTAATTTTCTTCCAGAAATTTTGTCTCTCTTGGTTTTGTAGCACCTGTTTTTTTCTAATTTTTCCCCTCCTACCTCTTAATCACTCTCAATGCCTCTTTCTACTCTGTCTCAGTATGTTTCTCAGGGGTCGAACCATGGTCCCTTTCTTTTATTTGCATCAGATAATCTCATCTGTAAACACAAATCAAATTGAATTTTGTTGTCATGGCTTGCAAATTAATTTATTTATTCCATACCTTTTATCTTCAGCCAGAACTAAAGAGCTCTTCTTGTGGCTATTCAGGTAGATATCAACAGCTCAACATGGCTAAAACAGACTCCTCTACTGCTGCTTCTTTGTCACTCTGGAAAACAACCTAATTTTGCCATGATGTCCATAACATGTGTCACTTCTTACTTTTGTTCTTTCTCTAAGTTCAGAAACAACATAATCAGTGTTATTGAGGACTAAATCTTATTTCTCTATGTAATTTCTTAAAATTAGTTGATTGCTTTTTCAACAATCAAAACTGCCATCCAGCTGCTCTTCACCTTTTAAACAAGCTTGCCAATCAGTCCAGCATCCTTTCCCTCGCTTTCTTCAGGTCAGTCCTGCACTCTCATACCAATTCAAATAGTCAGTGAAAATCATTATTGTATCCTGTTATAAAGAGAAGAAAGCTATGAGCATTTCTTCTGATTTTCTTTTCCTTCCTTGCACAAAGCATGGTCTTAACTTTTCTAGACATTTAGAAACTCTCAATCATTGCAGAAGCATCATTCCATCCTCTTTCATTCATTTATGAAAATTTCAGGCTCAGTCTTGTGCTCTCTCAGTATAATAATAAGCTTTCTCCTTGAGAACATCTCCAGGGTAGTCTCCATAGCCTCTTGATGATCCTTTCTTTGAAATGCCTTTATTGTGATGCCCAAAAGCTTGGAAATGGTCAGGTTGCTGGGATATTATTCTTAAGTACCTATCAAACTAGCCAGTACTGTCCGATTTGGTTCCTTCTGCCTCCTTCTTTGTCGTCTCTTACTGTGTTCTTTGATGGCAAGGTCCATGGAGTCAGGACTATCTCTGTTCTTTTTTTTTTGCATCGCATTCAGCACAGCAGCATCCTGGGTTGTCACTGAGAACATTAAGAGGGTTATAATATTAGCTAAGTAATTAATCATAGTTACAGCATTGCAGAGAGATTTTCTGTGGTGTATATTCTTGAGGGGGGTGGGGGTAGAAGCATGTAGAAGAAGTGCCAGTTGATCATTTCATCCCTTTGGAACTTACCACCTTGTCTTCACTAGGAAAAAAGTGTTTTTTTAAAAAAAGCCAACAAAGAGCAACCACATTGCAAATAAAAGATCCTCTTAGCTAATCAGAAGGGGCATTTGGCTGTCTCACAAAAACACTGTGTATTTTGGCAAAGTTAGGAGCTTTGGCTTAGGAAGATCCATGTTTGGAATAACAGGGTGTGTTGCAAGTCAAAATTCAGGTATCTTGGCAGAGATGTATGCATAATCTGGCATGGTGCCTTTCTGCACTGTGCCTAGCTGTAGCAAGTGCTAAAGTCCCTGGTGAACAATATCTGAATCTCATTTGGGGAAAAAAGAAAAAAAGAAAAAAAAAAAAAAGAGGAGGAGGGAAGAGGGAGCCAGGATTTATTTTAACATTTAGTGGATATAAAAAACAAGTATCAAGAAGCAAAACATTTCCGTGAAGCATTCGCTGTGAAAATTCTGCAACTTCTTGTTGCAAACCTCTTTATCGCTTGGATTGGCTGATTTCCAGAGCATCAAGGCTAGGAATTGAGGGACTGAAATATAATCAGTGGTGATACATTTTAACCACATAAAACATTCTCTGCTTCCAAAGCCTCCGGTGTCTCTAGTAAGCAGTGTAACAGCAACAGCTCCTTGCTGCTGAACTCCAGAGACGGGGAAAATACTGGATCAGAATGGTAAGAAGCTCTTTACTTTTCAACAGATCTAGACTATTACTTTGAAAAGAATGTTTAAAAGGTGATGATGAAATTAGTAGGGATCAGTATTTAAACCAAGAAAACAGTGTGTAAGGTACAGCGGCATTATCAGTGTTTTGCTGGAAGAGATCAGCAAAGCAAGTTGGTGACAAATATCTTTGGCACTGAACATGTTGTGCAGCTTATATAAAATCTCTTAAAACTGGGAAACACTGCTGACTAGAATTTGATGTAAAATATAAGCCTGTCTACTTGCTTTATTGCAGAAGGACAGCTGCACAGGCTTTTAAAATAATTTTGCATTAATAACCACTGACACAGACTTTATACATGCAAATATAAACCTATACTGATCACTTATGCAGGCTATGTATTTATGTTTTCTTTTGTTGGGGTTTTGTGGTTTTGTTTTGGTTTTTTTTGGTGTGTGGTTTTTTTTTTTTTTTTTTTTTTTAAGAAAGGAGCAGAGATGCTTAGTACATACCTTTGACTTTTAAGGAGCTGTGAAGTTTTTGTTTTTCTGGGTTTTAGATCTGTGAAGACCTGTTAGTCACATTGTGTTTTTCTAGTGTAATTGTTCGGTGGAAAAAATAGCCAAGGAAAACTTTTTAGGGTAGTGATTTTATTCTTTATAACAATTTAAATATTCTGATGTAAATATTAAAGCAATAGAAGTAGCATATAAAACACATAAAATCTGAAATTATTGTAAATTGATACCAATGCTGTTAGTAGCTTAAACATTGCCTGAAGATAGAATAAAAATATTCTTATTAGCAGTTTTCTAGGTATTAAAGAATTGGAGGGAGAGATGCAAATCTTGGGAGTGTT
Source organism: Strix uralensis (assembly GCF_047716275.1). NCBI lineage: Eukaryota > Metazoa > Chordata > Aves > Strigiformes > Strigidae > Strix > Strix uralensis. Next base: position 88,199,147 of record NC_133974.1, on the reverse strand, counting down.
TATTCCCAAGACGCATTGTCAAGACTGGGCTTGATACATATTTTGATTTAAAAAAAACCCAATCTCCTCTATGGGAACTCAGCCATTCATTTTAAGTGCATAATAAGTCCAGGAATACATTGATTATGAAATTACAGTACATCAGGGTGAAAGGAAAACAAATTACTAAATAAGTCTGAAGAGTACTGAAATATGCTTACTTGACAGCCCAGCTGATGTGTGGGAAATTATTTTCTTTGTGATTCAAATGGAAGAGGAGCTTTTTTAAAAGAGCAACTATAGGAGTTTGAAAAGTGTACAGCAGATGTGAAACTGTGTCTGATTTGGTATTTTTTATCTTTCTTGTGTATTTGTTGTTGCTCAGCAGTATGAAAATTAGAATGCAAGAACTAAACTATCACTGAATGCTTTCTGATGTTTTCCTTTTCGAAGTGGTTTCACTGAGTGGCAAGAAATAAAATACTGAAGTACAGTAGACAGTAAATCATGTTATCTTGACCTATATATTCCAGGTTATGACTGTAAACACACTTTGATATGTTAAAGATTTATGTTTTCCTTTTCAACATGCAGCATAGGTTACAAAATCAATAATTGAATGGCAACCAGACTGTAAGATTCTTGGAAAGATGTTTAGTGTGAATCTAAGCATGGTGGTTATTATTACTGTTACTACTATTTTCTTGACAAAAATGCCCAATGTTGAATATCCATTAAATACTGCTGTTGTACTGAAGAGACCTTAATATAGTATTGTTTCTTGTCAGAAAATCATGTGCTCACAGTTAGTATTATCTTGTATCTAAATTTTGGTACAGGAAAACATTGGAGACTGGAGATCTGGCTGATTTTCCCTATTGTAAGCACAGAACTGAACTATTAATTGTTATTAACAAATGAGGTTATATATATTTCCAGGTGTGTGATTCCTTAGTTCCTATGTAAGTCAAATACTGATACACTTCAGTAACAGCAAATTAAGGAAAACATTTCCTTCTAGAAACATAATGTTCATGTACTGCCAGATATTTGCTCTTGATAAAGTTAAGCCAAAGTAAACTTGCATTGTGTCGTGCTTGACATGGATTAGTTGGGTAACTAGTGCAGGCAGTTGACAAGGGATCTATTTCTTTCAATTTGGATTGCCTGGCCAAGGGTCTTGCATATGTTCTTGAAGGAGAAAAAAAAAAAAGGGGGGGTGGGGAAAGAACTGTCCCACTCGCCCCCAAAGATGAACCATTAGTAGTAATCAGCTGTGTAATGTCACAGCTAGTCCTCAGGGAACACTCACAATTTTAAAATGATACAAATTCTTTCAGAATGTAAATATTAAATGGTCTTAAAGGGTCAGAATTGCAAGCTGTCAAATACTTTAGATATCTAGGTTTAATTATTTGAAGTGTTTTTTCTAATAAATCTAAAGAACAACAGTAAAATTACAAATAACATATCAGCCTTACTTGAAAAATTGAGAAGTTGTGAACATGACTAATGCGGTGCTAAATTGTAATAAAGTATCATCTAGGATTAGTGCTAGAGGTGCTGGGTGCAGCAAAGTTTGTTTTAAGTGTCTTTCTGGTGCAAAATTTAAGCCTACTCAACAATTGGATGCATGATTCATCCAAATGTATGTAGGTTAAATACTTTTTTTAATCCCAGTCATTCAATAGAAGTCCGATAATTTGCCTGAAAATGTAATCCTGTATTTAAAGAGGTATACAATAAATATGTAAGCAATGTAGTTTATATTACATACAAAATATGTTTAGAGAAGGGAAGAATAACTTTGTATCTGCCATGAAGTTGATTCAAGACTTAATAATAATCTCAGGTTTTACTAGTTTAGTTTTTTTCTTTTTTTCTCCTGCCAATTTTTTGGAAAAAAATAGTTTGTTCATTCAGAAGTAATATTCTGGCTCTCATAATGCTGCTGTTGAAAGTTTTGAAGTATTTAGTCAGAATAAATCTGAAGCAGTACAGCTTTGGTGAAATCACAGGTTTTGTGTGTGTGTTTAGTACTAACTTATATGTTTCAACTAACTTTTGGCACAATTTGGTTCAGGTGATGTGTCATAGCTGTTCGACAGGCTGTTTACCACACCAGAAAGTCTGTGCACCATTCTAGAGTGAAATACATACTTGCATGCTCCATAAATGTTCTTTGTGAAGGACAAAGATAACCATTTTGACCTTTAATTGAAATGTAATGCTGAAATATATACATGGAGATATTAGAGTTTATTCATAATTAAATAAGTTTGTGTTCTGAAATCTCAGCATCCATGTTTATGGAGCCTGAATACTTTCAGTGAACAAAATGTCACAGCAAACAGGGTTTATGCAAGGATTCCTAAACTGGAATAGTTTTTTGGTGGTGGTGGATTATTTTTTTTAAGCCGTTTTCCTTTTCACTATACTCTGTAGATAAGGTTTTGCTCTCTGAAATCCATCATTTAAACTGTGCCATTACACTGACAGTGCAACTTAAAATGAGTTGCTTTCAGGAAGTTATAAATTATTTCTGTGGTTTACATAATGCATTAGCATGCTGTTGCATCTGTGTTCAAGACAGGGTTTTATTCCTTCATCCATGTGATATACAAAGAAACTATTAAAAAGGGATGCTTTTAGCATTAGCCCATCCTTCTGGCTTTTATCCTGTCATGCCATCAAAAATGAAGGTTGGGGAAAATGAAGGCAAGGGAAAAGGTCGGTCTGGTCTCTAGGTGAAATAATTGATGGGAGCAGCTTCCTGAGAAATAGAGCTAAAGTGAGAAGGTGGCTGGATAATACATCTTTTTCTGCATCTGGTTAATGTTTGTATTGCAGCATTTGCAGTGTTTTGAATCAGGACAAAATTCTGTTGCCCATACGTCTTATGACTTCCATAGCAATGCAATGTTTTGCTGCACATAATCGTTCTTATACTTCATGACCATATTGAGAGTACTGTAAACAATTAAGATTGAGACTTACTGTGGACTTTTTATGTGAAAAAGGCTTGGAGAAGACAAAAGGGAACTGACAACTTTAGACCCACTTGATAGTGTGCAGATGTAAGAAGAGCCAGTTACGGAGTTGTGCCCTGAAGGATGTGTTTCCAGTGCTTGTATGAGGAATGTCAGTCAGAACGAAGGCTGTGTAATATGAGGTGGTGGGAGACATGCACAATTTGGCTGGATTTCCAGTCTTGCTCCGCTACCTAGAGTGGTGATGGGAAGCTACCATACCTAAAGAAATTCTCTGGATCTTTCACTTGAACTTTGTCAGTCTACTGTGAATCTGTTGTTAAGAACATTTTATTGAAACATGTTTTCCAATGTTGCTGTGACACCTGGGGATACAGCTGCATAGCCAGCACTATTGTATCATCAAGTGGACAACTCAGAGGTGAGTGCCATCTACTTTCCTGGAACTGTGCCAGAGGCTCCACTTTCCCTCTGCTCACCAAGATGCACCTCAGGTATATGACTAAAGCTTTTGGATCCATGAAGATTTTGGAAGGAGACTCACAGCAGAAGGCTGACAAGCTTTGGTGTAGATACTCATTCAGTTGAAGGTAGATAAATCCTGTGTTGAAACCCACAGCACTTCTACCTCCATTGCCATAGTAGGATGGCTTTCTTAGTAGTCATGGCTTTAACTCCACAGTGCTAACCTTTCAGGTAGGCCAGAGATGTTCTGAGACCATGTGATGCAGCCTCTTCTCCCCTTATGTGGTGGAATGTGGCTTTTATCACATGCCTTTTGATAATTCTCCCTGTCACAGGATAGGAGGTGGTGCATGTGTGTCAGGCTACTAGGCTAGAGGCTGCTGACATGTTCCTTCCTATGAGTGGACATACGCATATCCAGTAACAGGGAGAACTCTGTTTTGGCCATATAACGGGTATTTATTTAGTCAGGTGATGACTGAGACTGGAGACTCATTTGGGAAAAATGACAAGAAGGAAGATGCTGTGGGACTACACCTCTGATTTAAGTTTTTCCCTGTCAATACCTTCAATAGTTTTTGTTGCAGTCCTTCCTGTTCAGAAAGGAAAAATCTGTGTAATGTGGTATAGATTTTATCAGCATTAGTTCTAGAGAAAAAGTTTTGGAAGAATATATACTTGATTTGGCCCAAACAAGTTGTCTGAGCCATTGGGTCTTGAGTAACCAAAGAGCTACTATTCTGCAGACCTCTGACTCCTTCAGGTAGGAATGAAGGATCTTCCATTGGGTGAAACAGTCCTGCAAAATTTATGTCAGAAAAATAAATGTTTCTCTTTTTTTTTTTTCTTTTTATTGGAGAAATAGAAGGGACTAATGTTAGAATGCTGAAAAACTCCATGGTGAAAAGGTCCTGTAGGTCAGTTAAACTTTGTTAGGTTCTTTCTTGACTCTGCTAAACTTGTTGCATGCACTACTATTAATCTTCTTATTTTTCTCTTTGTAGGATTGTCAAAAGTGATAGGCACATTAAAAAGAAACCTTTTTTTGTCCTACTTTCATTCCACTATTACAGAGGATTGATCACAAAAGCAGCACTTGCATCTAATAATTCTTCCACTGCAGCACAGGTAGAGAGAAAATTGGTTTCCTTGCACATGCAAAGCATGAGAAAATGAGCTCTATGTGAGTGATGAGTACAGCACACAAGGAATGCTAAAGGCAAAAAATATTAAGTTCTCTCCTAGCATCTGTTTGCTGCAGAGGTCATCATGAAATGATGCTTGTAGCTAGCTGCTTCCTCTTTGTGCACTTGGGCTGATTGTGGACTGTATTTCCTCTGTTCTGCAGTGCTGGTGTGGTCCTGTAGCCAGCAAGTGATGGAGAGTTCCCTTGTCTCCAGTTGTGCTTCATGTATACCTTCTGTTTCAAGGTCGTTCATGTATTCATCATCCAAAGCTAATTGGGTTTGGGCTCCTAGGAAGTTGAGGAAGAGCTTGAATGACTGAGCCTTGGAAGAATCTTTTATCTTGGTGATCCTGGTGGATTTAATGGTTTTGGAGTTGACAGGTAATTGTGGTATTGCTAGGTTCCAAGAAAGGAGGCAGTCATAATTTTTGGTTAAAAGTTTGTTGGAAGGAAAAAAAAAAAAAAAACTAGAAAGCTGTTATTATGGATGCAGTTTTGGATGGATTGAGAACATGTGCTCTAGGGTAACAGCAGTTCATTCCTCTGATGCTGGCAATAACTGTTTATAGTGTGTGGCATTGCACAAACCCATTGTTCTTTTCTTTGAAGAAAAAAAAACAAACAGACAAAACAAAACACCTCCACAGGGTCTATATTTATAACTCTTACCAAATGTGTATTTAAGTATTGTACTTCTTGTAGGGAGCAGTACTGCAATCTAATAGGGCACATGCATGTATAGATAAGTGCTTGGAAAAAATAAACAAATCTAAGTGTGTACCAGGATAAACATGAATCTTTCTACTGTATCACTTTCAGAACTACTTGAAGTCAGGGCAAATGCAAACAATCTAACGGAAGAAATTAGTTTTGGTGCTGTGCATCATAAGAGAGAATATGTAATCTTTTAACTGTGTGGTAGAAGTTTAATATACAATACTTTAGAATTTGTATGACTGTTACATTAATGTCTGTAGTCATTTTTTGTTTTACCATATCACAAGTCCTCAAATGCTATACCTCTTTCATAAATTTACTAATGAAGTTGGCTTCACTGCTGATTAGAGTCCCTTTTTAGTAAAAGGAAATGTAAAAATATTTGTAGAAGAATCTGAAGGGTGGATAAAGGCTAAAAGACTGTTAATTCATGTTGATGGGGAATGACCTTAATAGTCTAACCAGTTGTAGCAGCCTTATGGATTCTCTAGTGCAAGCTTATGGCAGTAATGCATTTGCTGTGGATTGTTTTAATGGTGAAATATTCACTCTGATCTGTGTCAGTGGTGGTGGGGAAGCACATATAATATGTGCTTCCCGTCAACGATGGAGAAGGGAGTAGGAGGATTTTTCATGAACAATATAATTAAATGCATGTATGTAAAAGATACCTGCAAGATGCTGCTTGAGAAAGTACTTTATAGAAATAGATAATTATAGGGAAAAAATTACTTCTCTGGAATGGTAGTACGTGTTATTAATTTACCAGTGGTGTAAAGGTTTTCTGAGTAATTTGTTTCCTGTTTGTAACGAAGTATTTTTTCTAATAATCTTTGTGTCTTCAGAAAGGAGTTTAGATCAAAAATGTATCAGACATATTACACTGGAATTTTAATGCAGAACTAATACAAGCCGCTGTTGTAAAGATTTGTTTCATAGCTTAAAAATTATTGCTCTTGCAGAAGTATGGGAACTATGAAAACTTTCCAAAGACATAGGTTTTCTTGTCTATTTACTACAATTTAAATTGTGTGCATGGTTGTCATTGTCTTGGATCATACCCATGTTTCTTTAAGGGTGTCCAGAAGAGGTGATGATATTAATTCACTTGCTGCTAAATACTATTCTAGTTAGAAAGTAATTCAGAAGTGACTCAGACATCAGAAACAAAAACAGTCAGTTGCTTAGGGCTAAAACTTGCAAGCGCTTACTACTGGGTATGGTGTGTTGTGACTTTCCTGGGATTAATCACATCCTAAACAGAAAAAAAAAAAAAAATTCCAGTTCCCCCTCCTCCTCCCCACTACTCCTTCATTTTCTGTGGAAAGAAAAAGGCTTCAGTGGATTTTGTTTTAACTGTCTCCGAACAAAGCTGTAGGTAGCATGTATGGTAACATTTGTTTGAGAGAATGTACAGCTTAGATACACCTGGAAACTCTTGGTCAAAAATACACGTTGTGGGCTATGCTCTTAGTGTTGCCCAAAGAAACCTTCAGCAGGAGGAGCTGAACCCTCCCGAGGATGCGCTGTGCATTGGCCCTCAGCTGGGAGCTCTGGCAGGAGGGCCAGGGCCAAGGCTGGTGCTCACCACCCTGCCCCTGCCTCTCCCCACCGCTGCTGAATATTTTGCTTCGCTAAGAGGTTCCTGTGTAACGTTTTGCTTCCAGGCCTGTTTGAAAAAGTGCAGTGGAAAGTACACCGTGAAAATTAATTGGCACAGCAGTTTACCTTTGGGGAGGGTTCACTGAAGCTATCAGGTAACTTTGCTCAACTATTATTTAAAAAACAAACCCCAGTGCAATCCATGTCATTGTAACTGAAAAATGGGAGATAACCAATTGTTCTCTTTTCTAAAGACAGGCTCTTTCCAGTTTGTTTTACTGTAAACTTTGCTACTGAGTAAGAATTATGTTAGGATATTGCAACTGTCTGCACTATACTGAGATGTCCTAGTAACTGGAGTTGAGTGTTCTTGCCAGTTCTGCTTTATGTTTTGGTATTAAGTGCTGCATAAAAAACAGAACAGAGATTTTGACCTAGACTGCATCTTAGCAATTGGGGGAAAGGGTGGTGCATTCAGTCAGCATTAATTTCAAAGAAAAATCCTGACCAAAACCATGAAGCTGAATTTCTGTCAGGTATAAGAGGTTTCATAACTTACACCTATATAACGGTCAGCTGAATATGGTAAACTTGTAGAATCTAGATATGGAGATCCTATCCTGAGCTTACACAGGTCTCTTGTATTTTTGGTAGTGGCATGTATGTTTTCTGTTGACTCTCTGATCTCATACTGTGTTGTGTAAATATGTATGTATTTTTTTAAAATCAAAAGCATAATTTCTGAATGGACAGTGTACTCTAGGGAAATGGATGCATGACATAGAAGACCATGCTTAGTTTAAGATTTTTACTACCTTTAGGGCCTGACACTCACTAGGCTGCAGTGAAAAGCATATTATTTATTGTGTTATAAACACTCTTCTATCTTAAATTCTAAAATAGTTGTTTCCTGGAGGAGGCTTGGAATATAAACTGATGTACCTGACAGTTAATTAAAATTCAGTGTTGTTTGTTCTTGCTTAAATTAGTGAAGAAAAGCTTCTAGGAAACACCGTAGAGAATATCATTGTGAAGATTTCAAATTATTTTGAAAGATAAGAATTCCCATGACTCAATTCCTTAAAGAGTTGAAACATAATTCAGATGCTTCTTTACTACCTGTCACTTTTTTTTTTTTCATTTTTAGAGTATTTTCTCTCATAAATAAATAAAAGGAGTTAACTGCAGAGAGAACCTCTTATTTCCTTTTTTTACCTAGCAGGTGGTTTTCTGAATCCTAGTTAGTGAACTACATGCACATACTACTTCTGTTATAATGTTGTAGCCCACCTGGATAAATGCATAAGTGGTAGGAGTCCACTCTTTTCACTAAGTTACACCAGGAATTGGCCAGCATTGTACAAACCAAAGAAAAGTATATGTAGTTGGCTTTGTAATGTGAAATCACTGATTAGTCAGATAATACCATTTTCTTTCCCTTGCACACAGAAAGATACAAAAAAGTAGCATAAAAATAACTTTTAAGCTATGACAATTAGGTCTCCAGATGTCTGATTTCTTGGTTTAGAAAAGTGCACAAGAGCTTATCTATTACTGAAATAAAAATGATTTAGATAGTCCAAAACCTCTTTCATGATTGCCCATCTGTCAGAATGTGCATTTCATTTTTCATGTGGTAAATAAAATTTTTAAATAATTCTTTAAATCACTGCTGCGCAGCTCATTACAGAGATCTCATGCTTGCTAATACTGACAAACAGAAGGCAAAAGGACTTGGAAGAGCATGCAGAGCACACATACAAGGCTTGCAAGGTAAAGCCCGTCATGGAGGAGGGGAGTAGTTCAGTGGATTTATGCAGGGTATTAACCACTTTGCCTGTGTTATTTCACTGTTGCCCCTTTCAAGAAATACAGACACATACCAAGGGGGATTGGAAAGGCAATTTTTCAAGCTTTCTTGTTGGGTTTATGCCATTAATTTCCCTGCTAAATCAGGCATTGGATTTTAAGCTGTCCTTTCATGTAATATACTCTAGTACAGTGGACTGGATTCATACCTGTGTTTAGGTAGTCAGACATCTCTAGTCTTAATGCTTAAGTTTAGAGTCTTACCTTGTTCAGATTTTTGAAATGTTGCTTCTGCTTGAGTCTGGCAGGTTGTGGGTGCTGACACATTAGCAAATCAAGCCCTTTCTATACTTTATACTGAAGTTGCACCTGGCAAATAGGAATCCTACTGATTTATTTTCCCAAAACTGTGGACTGACACTTGCATATTTTGCTAGAGGTGCAGTTAATAAAAAGAGCTGCAGCTCAGAACACCTGGAAGTTGTGCAACTCTTAAATGTCTAAATGTAAATTTAAAAATCTAATTTTAAGCAGTCAGATTTGATCATTTTGCCCTTGGTTACCCAGGAAACCAGTTAATTACTATGCATTTGCTTCAGCACTCTGCATGCAGCTTTTAAAACATTTTATTATAATTTTTCTTTTATTTTGTCTTAAGCTAGTGTTTGTAGAAAGGGCTGGCTTGACAGCTCTGGCAAATGAAATAGTCTGCCTGCCCACGGAATATGTGCTCCCTAGACAGTGGCAGTCCAAACTTCCTCATGCTGTGTTGTCAGTATGCTACAACTTTTTTGGGGGGGAGGGGGTGGAGAGGGGAAGAGTTGGAGGAGGAGGTAGGGTTCTTGTACCATCAAGTCTTTACCACCAAAACATGTAAGCCTTAATTGTAAGGAAAAATGACCTGTATTTTCCTTACAGCATAGAAAACAGTGCAGCTAAATTGGATGAACTCAAGCTCTGGAAACCTATATCCACTCTGCAAACCATCGCCAAGATCACAACCTTGATCCTGCTGCTGTGTTGCAGTTGGCACTGGTGACAGATGATCTCATAAACTAAGCAGAGTTTTCCTTGCTCTGTGCTGAGGTAAAAGGATATTGAGAGTTCTGGTGCTGAAGCCTTCAGCAAAAAATCTTGGGATGATATTTGCAAATTAGAGGTGGAAGTGGCAAATCTCCGAATTTACTCTAAAATGTTGAAATTGCAGCCTGTTGTGCTTCACTTGCCAAATGCTGATCAGAGTATGCACAGTTTATTACTTCAGTTTGTCTTGGTGATGACTTTTGTTGAGATAGATGTATAGTACGAATCCTAATAGCTACAAATCACCTAACACTTCTAGAAAAATCATCCAAGGAGGCAGTCAGTCTTTTCAACAAAGGATTGTGTATTTGCTTTCCAAGTGGTTTACAGACCTTCTGGTTCAGTTAGTTAGTAGCCTAAAAATCATGGAAGATCACTGACAGAATCATACTGCTGTTCTTTAGTGTTCACTGTGAATTAACAAATGTTTCAACAAAAATAACAAGGCAATAAGAATGGAACATATCCATGATGTCTTTTAATTTCACAAATCTTAGCTCTATTATGAGTGAAAATTGAAATATAAAAGCAATGTTCACATCATCCACTTTCAAGCATCTTGCTTAAATAGCCACAGAGCTGCTTAATCACTGTTGTTCTGCGCAGCTTCTGTAGTTAGAAGAGAGGTTATCCAGGAAGTTGTCAATACCATCTCTATTCAAGCTGTGCTTGTAAGGCAGCTTACATGATCCAGTCCAGGCTGCATATTGCTGCCCTGCCTCTGGCTGTGCAGCCCACCCTTTCCCTCCAGCCAGTGCCATCACTTGGAATAAATCAGTTCTGGGAGTTGCTTGCTTGAAAACTAACAAAGAGATTTGGACTTTTGGGGTGGAAGACATTGCCTACTGCAGGAGAGAGTTTTGCAGACTTCAATTTGGCAAGGAATCTGTGATTTGGCTCGTAAAGGCAAGAGTATTGCTAAGCATAAATGAAAATGACAGTATGTTAAGACAGTGAGAGCACAAAAGAAAACACTGGAATTTACTCTCTGGTCATGAAAGTCACTCGGGGGACTCTTGTTCTTTGAATGCTTTTTTGAACTACTGAATCATTTTTCATAGCTTTTTCTATCAGGTTATACTTTTAGTTCATCACTTAAGTTCTGAGAAAGAGCTGTAAATTCTACTGGTTTTCCTCCTGCAGACTATATAATACAAAGATGCTTACATTACTGGTGCTCTAAACTTATGAACCTTTGCAGCATCTAAATTCGAAATTCATTGCTGCTTTTAATGTTACTCTAAGAAATTCATGGTGCATTAATGTAACTTTAATTGTGCTATCAGCATTGGTCTTGGACACATTGCATCTTCTTTAAATTAAGAAAAGCAGAGAGAGTGCATAGGAGAAAATGGAAAACATTTCACTTGTCATCTGAATTAAAACATAATCTTCCTACCTGAAGAATCAATATTTTAGAAGGCAAGGAGCACTATGTTTTGCTGTCTTGATGCCTATTAGGGTTTCTTAAGTTTTAGAAACCAGTAATCCAGAAAATAATTCCATAGTGGATTTGCATGTGTAGGTGTAAGGAACGTGGGTCTGTTATGGAGATGTTAAAATGTATTTATAAATTAGGATTGAGATCCTGCTTCATAACACTGTAAAAATGTTCATTTTTTGAAACCTAGTGAACCTTATTTTACTGGTGTCAAGTGATTTCCCCCCCCCCCCCCCCCCCCGTTTGAATAACTTCATTTTTTTATGTAGCTGGTTCTGTGGTCCTAGAATCATGCCTGGGTAAACTCCGAATTAGTCACAGAATTGATATAGGTCATGTATTTTTCATGGTTTGCCCACTGCAAATAGTCCTCAGACCTGAATAAGGAAGAAAAGGACTAGATTTAGAGCATGAGAGTGCTATCAAATTGCAGAAAAGACTAGATTCTTGTTTACTCTGTTGAGATTGACCAAAGAAATAGCCAGAAACTGCCCAGCTGCAATGGATTGCCTGTGTTTGTTTCTCCTCTGTGTTGGCCAACCACAGACATAGATACATTTCACCTAGCCGTAAGATGGCGATGACAGTTATCTTCCCTATGTGATTTATTAGTTGCTAATTCTATTTAATAGAAACCTTTATCAATTACAGCCTTGCCAAGTTTCCAGTGGGACTAGCAGAACTTTTTCATTCACTTTAATGTTATCAACATAGTGAATTTTGTGCCAGTTCTATTAAATTCAATGGATCTTGCTTCACTCGCACAGCACGTGATTTGTACTACTTAGCGAGAGTCATACAAATCTTTTGTAATTATACCAACTCAGGGAGCTTGAAACCTATCCTTTTTACTTTTTTTTTTTTTTCAGTGGTGTTGAGTGTCTCTACCTTTTGTTATAATCAAAGTCTATGCAAAACAAGTGAAAACTGACTTAGTAAAATGTGTGTTAAAGTTACAACAGAGATAATTCTGAGGACTAGGCTTCTCAGGTGGCTGTAAGATTCTGTCAGAATTAATTTACCTTGCATTATTATTTGGGAAAGAGGAGCAGGCTATATAGCCAAAATGCATAGTACCTTTGTGTATGCAGTTACGGACACTCATTTGCATTGCTGATTGTGTTTATATGAAATATATCTACGGATTTATGTGATTTCATATATATATGAGCTGCTCTTATGCTAGACAAGCACTACTTTTTCTCGATAAACTTGATTCTTCAGATAAAAAGCAAGTAGAAAATCAAACTACTGTCTTCATGAATCTAGTGTACTTGCTATCTGGAAGCTGTGCTTTGACACAGAACACATGGAAGTGTGTGGGACTGGGGAGCTCCAAGGTCTCGTATGATAGTAGTAAAGAAAAAGTGTATGCTTCTGAAGGCTAGAACTAATACATTTTACTAGCTGGGTTTAGATTGATAGCATTACTTTTTTTATAGATTGAATTGAATGTTGTTTGCATCACGACAGACGGTGTTAATACTAACTTTATTTTTTTAACATTGGAGTCAGTTTTCTGAATTCATGTTGGTGCTGTTTATATGTAGCTATTGCTGTTGTTTTTATTGAGGTCATTAATTTTAATAAACCCAAGCAACACAAGTAGGTTATTGCTGTCATAAATCCAAGGACAAATGGCCTTAAAATTTTGAAGATTTATGTAAAAGAGTGTGTCAGTCTTCCTCCTCTTCCTATGCCATGAATAAAATTTACTGAACAGGCCAAAGGTTTAAATTTTTTCAAGTAATACATCTCCTTTGTAATGGTGACTAGATAAAGCTGACAGATGAATGCTAAAGTTCACTCTACAACGATGTGCAAGATGAAAGAAACCTTGGAAAAGTCCTTCGGAATAGATACTCCAATGAAAGTCTCCTGGAGGATAAGAGTTCAGGCTCATAAAAAGCCTAACAAGTTACTGCACATACACACTCTAAAATTACAGTAAATGCAAAGTAGTTCAACTAAGCATGTGATTTATTGCAATCTGAGGGCATACAAATAGCGTGACTTTGTTGATGTGTTTTAAGTTAAATAGCTACAGAATCAGATCGCATTCTTTGCTTTAACCATTAGGACAGTTTATGTGTAGTTGCTTAGAAGTGACAGCTCTGGGTCCCTAAGCAAGAGCAGCTGAGACCCCTCTGTCACAAGTGATGGCCCATGTGCAACACAGTAACTTTCTTGTGTGTCTACAAGGCACGCCCCTAAAAATTGTGATCAGTGAGGTCATCCTTTGGTGCAGATTTTGAGGGATCAACAACTGCAGTATAATTCTTTTACTCCTTCTCCAGGAAGGTATTTGCCTTGCTGTGGGAGGTGTAGGCTGCTTTGCACAGTGGGCACCATTGTCCAGGGCACCATGTGGACCAGGGGCTCCCCCTGGGGAACAGAGCCCAGTAGGAGCAGTGGCTCCCCATGAGGGCTGTCAGGGCAGGACCTGGTGCCCAGGGCCTGTCCCACCACCCCAGCCAGGGAGGAGGGTAGCTGGGGGGGCAGCCCTGGTGCCAGATGTTGGGCTGCAGGTGGTCCCAGCTCAGCGGTGCCCATGGCAGGACAGGGCTGTGGAGAGCTGGAGACTGGCCCTGCTGTGGCACCACTGGGGCAAGGACTGGTGTCCCTGGGAGCTGATGTGAGCTCCTGGGCCGGGGGCAGGTGGGGGAACTCCAAGGACCCGTAAGGCCTGTGGGTGCCCTCAGGGCCCTGCTACCACCTGTGCTATATGGATATTTCCTTAGTGCTGTGTGCACTGTCATCTGCTATATCCCTTGAAGCTGTGGAACTCAAAAGAAAATGCAAGTTGTGGACATTCAGTATTGGTATTTTGTTTTATAAGTGAGTATGTTACTAATGTTGCGCAGACAGTGTGTCTTACAACGGTAATGCCCTGAAATACAGTGTCCTGGAGTGTTTAGCCAGAGTTGTTCTCCAGGAAAGGCATACCAAGAACACGGGAGCGGCTGTGCTGTTCAGGCTGAACATCTGGCCAGCCTGGTGTCTGAACTCTGACAGGAGCCTGGCAAAGACAGAAGAAAATAGACCCAATCATGGTAATCTCCAGTTACTGGAGTTGGTATCTTTAACAGCTCCCAGGGCATTTCTCCATTCATGAGGAAAACCAAGATAAATCCATTTTTAAATCTATGTAAGTTTCTAGCATCTATGGTGTCCCATGGGAAGGGGTCCTACAGCTTAACAATGGCTTGTATGGAAGAGTACCTCTTTCTGTCCATTTTGAACTTGCCAACATAATTTAATGCCCTCTAATGTTTTTATTGGAAGAGACAATGAATAACTGTTTCTTAGTCATCTTTTCCACGCAGCTTATGAATTTATAGTTGTCACATTCCTCCTTTAGTCATATCTTTTTTCCAAGATCGAGACTACCAGTTTATTTAATCTTTCTTTATAAGGAAACATTCTAGACTTTGATTGTCCTTTTTACCTTTTTCCATACCTCTTCCAATTTTTCTGTGATTTCTGAAATGAGTGGACCAGAACTGCTTGTGACTTTCAGGTTGTAGGTACACAAATGTATGAAAATTCACAATGTGAAGAAATTGTCTTTGGTGTTCTGTTTCCTTTCTAGTAATACAGTTTTTCCTCTTTGGCATCCAGACAGTTGGTATTTCCACAAGGTTATGTACTATAGCTCTGATCTTGCTCATAGATGATAATACTCTGTTTAAGAATAATTTAGAGGCAAATAAAGTCAGAAATGTCATGTGTACTTATGTGCACTATGTTATATGCAGCTGTATAATTTTTGGTACCATCCAGTCACTCAGCATCCCTGCCATTTCTTGCCTTTGGCTGTGTATACTAATCTGTGACTAACTGTGTGTCATCAGCTGTCTGTCCACTAGGATAAATTTTGTCACGTAACTAAGAAAATGAACAATGAAAGCTGTAATGAATGTTTATTCAAAGTGCACTTGCTAACATTGGGGGAGGAAATCTTAACTTCAGTAAATTGCTACTGTATTGCATTCTTCAATGATGCACTGATGAGATTTTGCAGATTATTTCTGATATTTTTTAAAATATAAAAGGGATATAGAAATTATTTTAGCTGAGTATTACTTTTTCTAATGTTTAGCTTGAGTGCTTTTGTTAGCTTACGATCTTCAGAACTCCCTGAACTAAAAACCTTTCTTCTTCACTTAACAAACTCCCCAAATCTCTGTACATTTTTTGGACTGAGACTAAGAATAGTAATTATAACATTTGGAGGGATTGGGGTCAGAAGGCTAGAATGAAAGAGGGAATTCCTCCATGGTTCTGGTATGCTAAGTCTCTATGCTATCTATGTATATGTGCAAAGCATTTATTAACTAAGTCTATCTAAAATATTAATTAGTACAATTCAAATGTGACTGGTGATTAAGAAGACTCTTACAGCAGAGGGAGACTCAGTGTAACATTCAAAGAGGAGTTGAAACTCTCTGTACCTTCATAAACAAAGTCAGGGAAAAGTACTTCATGTAGAAGAAGGGAGGGAGATCTTCCTGGCAGACAGCATGTAGTGTTTTAATATTGGACTGGTATTTTGGAATGAGGTGTCACAGTTGCATAGATGTTTATATGGAATTATAGGTGGAGTAAGGCATCATAAGAGCCATAGTAAGCTATTTGCTATGGTCATAGCCTGGGACAAGCTGAAACTACTGAAAGTTTCCAAGCACATATTGAAAATTAAGACAATCTAAAATGGTAGATGGAAGTTGCTTCTGCTGCTTCTGTTTTTGGCACCCTACCATATTCTCAGGGGACTTTGATATTCTTTTCTGACACTTCTGACAGCAGTCAAAAGATTTTTGTAGAACATACTGAAGCATCCGTGGCTTTTTGAGTGAAGGTGTTGGGGCATGCTGTAAAGCCTAAATGCGTCTTTGTCCTTCAGTGCAAAGATATCTTTTCAGAGATGAGACGGGGAACTTGCTGAAATTGAGGGAGAATCAGTGAGTGGTAGCAAAAAGATAATATTATTGCAGAAGAAAAAGCAAAGTATTCTGCCATTGTTATATAGAATGGTTGTTTTTTATTCCTTGAGTATACCAGACACTCAGATGATAAAGGGGGAGAAAAAAGATAAAAGGAATTTGAGCATAGCTTTATTATGGAAGGGATTTCTGAATATCAGATGCACCACGATAGGATTTTTTATTTCATGATGCTCTCTGCTCCAACATCAAGGCCACGGAAGGTGAGCACAAGTACCGTAGTTACTATGAGTGCTGGAGCACTCACCCTGGGTGGTGTTATGGATGCAAACATGACTCTTTAGGTCTTTTGCTAGATTTACCTTTGAGTCAATGTATCATTTTCAAGGGCTGAATTGTCCTGTAATATTTTTGTGGTATTTGTCTTTTCACATTTCTAAAAGTAGTTCTTTAAATTTCTCTGTCTTGTCACTCTGTTTGGTGAGCTCCAACTTCAGTCTTCCTTTTCTGTCCTCCTTCATCCCATAGACCTGCCTCATTCTAGTCCATAGAGCTTTCTTCTGTCAGAGAGGCTGAAAAGGGCAGTTTGGATCCTGTAATATTACTTTAACAGAACAACATTCCTGATTTTTCTGGCTGTGCGTGTAGCTTGGAGAAATAATTAAGATTTTTTTAAAAAACTTTTCTTAGCAGCACTGGCTGTTGCAGACAACCCACTATCTGCCAACTCAGTTTTAATCACTTTGTACAATATGCCAAGATTGCTGTTGAGAAAAGTGGCCTTAAACAGCTTCTGCAACCTCATTATCCTCAGCTGCCTCTGGAATGCCATCATCTAGTGAGCATTAATTCATTTTGATGGCATTGGTGTTGCCCTGTAGCCCTTCCAGCTCTTAGAATAATGATGTGGCAGGGCCATTCCCTTCCACTGTCTTGCCACAGCAGAGTGGCCTGGTTTGCCTGCACATAGGTATGCTCCTTGCAGTAGCTCTGCTAGCTTTATGGCAGCTGAAGGATGACAGCAATAGAGGCTGGAGAGAAGAGGAGGTAGGCTTGCTTTTCAGAAAGGATACAATCCAAACCATTAGTTACAACATTTTACGCAACTATGAGATCACATGCTGTGTTCTGTCCTGTGCTTATCTAATGTAAAATAAGTAGAAGATGACAGCAAAATTTTTCAAACTGCTTTTTGGGTTTGTTTTTGTTTTGTTTTTTAACCTTCATATAACTTTCTTCTCTCAAACTTGTTGTAGATGTTAATTTCAGTCAAGAAGTTTGCCTGGATACCTTCTTTCAGCTTTCCACAGGAAGAGTTGTGATTGTCTAGCAGAGAACAGAGTGTTGGAAAATTCTTGCATTGATCCAAAAAACTTCAGAGATGCTTTTTGTCAAATAATCACTTCCAGTCTCTGAGCCCATTCTTATATAGTAAAGAGATAAATTGCCAAAGTTGCTGTCTACAAAATAACTTGCACAGCTACAAACATCAGAAAGGTAATATATTAATTTCTGCTGATATAGCAAATAGATTCAATGTCCTTGGAGGGATCTCTGGATAAGCAGAAGCATATTTATTGAATTTATAAATTGCTAGGTAATTTCCTTCAGTTTGAAGTATTGTGACTTAGAGGGAAACTAATACTTTTTCCCCCCTCATGTTTAAAAACATAGTTTCTATGCTTCTCAGGCAAAACTCTTGAGCTTTATAATAACTTTTTTCAAAGTATCTCAGTTTATTACAAAATTATTAGTATGTAGTTGAGATAGCAATCTTAGTTTCCAGTATACCCATTATTTTTTTAATGTAAGAACTAAGCTGAAAGCTGTGCAAGAAGCAGATATATAAGAATGACATGTATTTAAATATTTTCATCTTTACCAAATAACTTTGTAGAAGTTGTCAGCCATGGAGGAGCTGAGAAGAACAAGGGCCAAATTCTGTTTGTTTATATTAGTGCAAATTTTGAAGAAAGACAGTGAACTTAGTAAAGTTATTTTAGCAATATGTATATGATAATAGAACACAGATGCAAACAGAAAAAAAAGTTACTGCATGCTTTATTGTTCAGATTGTTCACTTTTCTCAGTAAAAAGGTCAGCAGCTGAGCACAAAGCTAATTTTTAGAAACAAACCCAGCCTTGCAGTCCTAGTAAATGAAGTGAGATGTCTTGCTATTTGGCGTATCCCCTAGAGGAGCATAATTGTCATGAGACGGACAAAGTCTAGAACTGGTGTGTGTTGTGGAAAGGGCCTTTAAAGAGTGGCACAGAAGGAAGGGTCAAAGAAAATTATAAATCTGTCAAAAAGTCTTAGCAACAAAGGAAAATCAAAATGCCATCTCTTCTTCGTAATATGTAATAGGGTAATATGTGAATATTTAATAAGGTGCCAGATGCTTTGAATCATCTATTAAATTTTGATCAAGACTTTTGTATTCAAAGTATAAATCAAGCTGATGACTTTATGCCATCTCTGATGGTGTTTCTTTATATAGTGTAATCTCAAAATGAGATCAAGAGGTTTGTCTAGCAGAGAACATGTTAAATAGAAGTGCTTGAGCTATGAGTTTGCTACCTGGCTGTACATTCTGAACATGGCAGAATGAATGTGGTAGACTATAGCTGCAGTTTTATGTCCTTGGCAAAATCTGAATTTGAGATCAGTGAAGTATATGAGTTCTGGCTTAGGCACATATCTAATTATGCCTTTAGGTCCATAGGGAACTGGAGTTTTCATAGCCAGACAGAATGAACTGAAGAAAAGGCAAAGGTTTTAAACAATGAAGTGCATATTGTCCCTGAAAAAGGTTGTTTTGAACGGGTGACTTTTATGTGATTATAGTCTGCATTTTAATGCCCCTTGAAAGAGAAGGGCTACAGTTTCATGATTTGAAAGAAATTTATCACACTTTTATTCAGAGCGGATTTTTGGCTTTTGCAATATAAAAACAATTATATATGCTTTTTGAAGATTGAGTTAAGCCTTGTTTCTTTTAAAGACAGTAGCAAAATCGCTATTACACACAGTGGCTTGTTCAAAGCCACTAGCAAATTCAATACAAAAGAAAGGTCGGGAGCAGAGAAAGGCAGGAGCAGATGGGAAGTTTGGCATCAGTATTAAAATGGAGAACATGAGAAATGGCATAGAAGATCATGGCTTGTACTGTGACTTAAATCTGCATTGGGAGTGTGCTAGCAAGCTTCGTGGCTCTTCTGTGGGTAGGGACAGCATTTCAGAGCAATCCTCTCTCCTGTAACTCCTTACTAAACAGCAACAAGTGTGGCTCATTTGGTAAGCTTACTGCAAAGCATTTGTCATTTTTAGTGATGTAACACTTGGTGTGTTCATGGACATTTATGTCTATAATGCATGCACATGCAAATCTTTAGCTCAAAGCTGCTACAAAATTTTGTCCTTTGCTATTTATTCACAATACATATTCCAGACATCTCTGCTGCACATTTGGAGAGTTAGGTTTGGGTGGGGTCTGTGCACCTTCCCCATATCTCTCCACTATAGGAAAAGATATCTTTGACCCCAGATCATTAAGCTCCCCCTGTCTGTGGAATTTTGTAGGGTGTGATCAGGACAGCACTGATGACCTACAAAAATTATGGTAGATGATATGTAGCTGACCCACTGAACTGTATTAAATATTAGTTTACTTCACTTTTACTGCAATTGTGATTTGTTGATGAATAGCTGTGGTTTTCTATTACAGCTCTTGAGGCCTGGCAGTGTTTCAGTGACCCAGAAAGTTTAGGAACTACTATTCTATGCTTTTGCTATACAATGGCATTTGCCCAGAAATAAGCTTTGTAGGACATATATGTGTATATGTGCATATTTCTTAAAAATGCCAGCAAAGATATCTATTAATTTGCTTCGCTGCCGTTAATTCATTCAGTGCATGTCAATCAACAAAATTAAACTTTTTTTAGTTTGTGGAGCAGTTCTTTCTGTAACTATTTTTGTGGAAATCTCCTAATAGATTAATATGGGAATAAATACCTGCAACTTAAAAATAAATTTACTTTAAAATTAAAAATAAAATCTATGTATGAACATGGAGTATCAATCAGCAGATAGTATGAGCACATACACAGTCTTGCACATAGCTTCTGCAGTAAGTCTATCTCATCTTGTTCTGATATTGTATATTATCTCAGAAAGAATCAAAATAGTTTGTTTTGAATCTGCTCTGGAAGAAGCACATGCATAGTGTATCTACACCACCGGACGTTTTATTAATTTTCTTTATAAATTGCTAGGAATCTAAGAAAGAAAGCCTGTTGCCATTAGGCTAACATTTCCTGTAGAGAGGGAATCTGTAAGTTAAGAACTGTGAGAACCACTGTTGTCTCAACAAGTATGTACAGGGACACATGGTGACACAGTATAATCTGGAAGTGTTATCAACGTATATTATCTGCGTTTGTTATTTGTAAGTAATAGAGTATCCTTGTGCATTGCTTAAAATTATACTTGTTAAAATGTTATACATTCAGAAAGCAAATGTGTACCTAATTTTGCTTGAATTTAATTTATTATTTTACCAGAATAAACAATAAACGCTGTATTGTTTTTTTTAATCACGTGAAATAAATTTCAGCCTTAAGCAATGCATACAAAAATTACTTAGAGTCTAAGCTTGTTTTCATAAGTGCAGTGCACATGTGTTTTACAGCTGTTGCTTTCAGGAGAAAACTTAAAATGCAAATCAATATAATATGACAGTGTAAGATTACATATCTCAAATTACTTCTGAAATGCTAGCAATTGTTTAGTATTTAGCTGCTTTCTGAGAAATGAGCAAAATTCCATATTTTGAGACCCCCTGGGACCTTATTATATGAAAATTTCTGACATTGTGGCAGATGAAATGCAGATGTATGTGTGAATTTTATAAAATTTAACAAAATGGCTACTTCTTTAAGACAGCTTCTAATAAATTATTCTTATTTTTAGATTGGGCATCCTGAAACTGAGATTTCCCAGATAAATCTACCTTTCTCTAGATGCTTTTGCTGTGTTAGGGCCTTGATGTTTAACTGAAAACTTAAACTGTGCTTTATTTTGCCATTGTAAGGTATTGTGAGCACAAACCTGTGCTCAAAACAATTTTCCTCAGTTGATAGTCTGCCATAAGAGCCTTTTATTCCAAACAATTTTATTTCTTTTCCTCTTAATAGACTATTCCCAATGAAGTTTGCTGTCAAAAAAGAAAACAAAAAAAAAATCCCCAGAAAAATATTGGACTTCACAGTAGGATGAAAGGTGATAATGTTTAGTGACACTCTTTGGCATGCACTTACTCTTTTCTGGAACTTTCTCTGACACATCATCACTTCTATTGGTGAGGTGCAATACACCTCCTCTCCTTTCAGGAACATCAGAACATCAGTGAGGGATGTGTGCCTCCACCATGTCAAATTGCTGTGGCTATTTTGTTTTCAAGGTTCATCTTCATCTCTCTCTTTTTTTACTTCATTGGGATTCTCTGCTACAGAACTGAGAATAAGAAGCCAGAACTTCACAGTAGCTTCATTCTGTGTTTTATTTTGAAGAATGATTAAAATTCCAAATTGGCAATGATTAAAAACTAATTACCTAATTTAAAACAGTAATAAAACTACACACAAACTCATGTAGACCAGAACAGTTGATGTTTTTCATGGGAACAGCCATGTGTCTGTATGGATATTTTCTTTTTTTTTTTTTTTAACCATAACAGTCATATATATTGGATATCATATTTAATCTTTAGGACCGTTTTCCTATTAAGCTGAGACTTTTGTGGTCAAGGCTGTGTATATTCATGTGCATGCATATTTTTCCTTCTCAGTGACTTCTAAATCCATAGGCTGACTTAAATGATATTTAATAGAAAGGTGGAGGTCTTAAGAGATTTTCAAGTCAGGTGTCATGAAAATTGATGATGGGTTGAGGGAAAGAGCAGATTCTCTGCCTCCTAGTAAAGTGAAATATTTTACATAACTGTGGGCTCTGTTTTATCTGGATTTTTAATGACTTAGATGCAAAAACCAAAGACAAAATAGAAGATATAGGAAGCCAAGCTAACGTTATTTTTTATAATGTATGTTCTGTCAGTTATGATGTTGATAAATTATCCTTATATATAATCTTGTGGAAATTATTATTTTTAAAAATGAATCTATTTCTCATATAAACAGAGTAAGAAAACAAAAATAAATATTTTGACTAGATAATAGACCAATAGGCAATGAGCCCAATTCAGTAGAATAATACTATAATATATTATTAGACCAAGAAAAGAGTAGGACAAAGCCTTTTCCATAAAGGTAATAAATGAGAAAAACAAGGCAGATCAGGAGAGGATCAGGACACCTTCATATCCCAGACATACCAGAAGGATTCTGACCTTATTAATATGGAGGTAAGGCAGCACGGGAAGGAGCATTGTTACTGGTGGAAGAGGTGTCTGGTAATTCCATCAAGAGGTGAAAAATTAATTGGAGTAGAGTAGTTCTGCACTCTGCTGGTGTAGGAACATGGTTGCATCACTCTCTAGAAAATCAATCTCTTCGACCCTACCAAAACCAGATCCCGCTTGTGCTGATTTTTTTTTTTTTGTCCTGCCATCAAGACATCTGTAACTTCTGCTGGTTTTGAAACCTGGTGTCCTTTTTGTGGACTTTTCGTTGCGCTGTATGAAGAGAGAAAGATGTAAGATGGCAGAATAGAGTGGGGGCTTGTTAGTGGGAGTGAGACCATGATAATGGTAAACTATTTTGCTGTTTGGTGGAGTAGGGAAGGAGGAAAGGGTGCATGTATTTGGAACAGTGAAAGAAGAGGACATCCAGGAACAATTTACTTTGGCCAGTTTACTTGATTCTCTTCTCTTTGTCTCCTCCACGCATAATGGTGTGTGTCAACTTCACTAGGGGTAGAAAAAGTACTCCTACAACAATGAGGTGTACTGAGAATACTGTAACAGATCTCATACAGAAAGAGATTATGGTAGAGGTAAGTAGAACATTGGAGGTCTTAAAGGCCTGCTGCTGTTTGTTTCTTGACTTTTTTTCTCTTGGTGCTCTTTTTTTGTTTGCTTGTTATATAATCGTGTGTGCTTATAAACTTATTCTTGCTGTAAATATTCAAATCTTTGTTGTTTTGCTGTGATTCAGGGAAAGTCTTTCTGACCAAATATTCTTCAATCAATAAGATTTATTAACGATTATTATAAATAGCTAGCACCAGACATTGCAGTCATTGAAAACTTTTGAGGAACAGATATTTTTTCCTTACCTAAATCATTCCTGCTTTGCTAGGAAGTGCTTTCATTAAAATGGCAACAAAAAACCCCGAACAAAAACCACACACAGAAAACAAAAACCAGAAAAACTGTAATGTCCCTCTTGGTCAGAGAAAAGTGAGCAAAGCAGAGCCTCTGGGGCCCCCTCTAAGGAGAGTCATCTGCCTTTGTGCGATGCATGTGAAAGTGGATGCTTGCAGCCTGGCTTTCTTCACCTTGGAGCTTTGCATGCAGAGTAGGGGATGGTGCTGCTCTTGGTGACATCTCACTCTTCGGTCCTCTGTTCACTGCAAAAAGTGTCATTTGGAATCATTGACAAGTGTCAGATGCCAAGGAGGGAGATTTTTGTCTCTAGTTCCTTTCCTGCAGAAATTCAGGGATCTTGACATAGGTAATTTCTTAAAAGCAGTGGGCAGGCAAGGAATGATCTGGGCCAAATATCTTTGTGTCCTATTTCCAAAAATGATAGTAGGGATCAGTTTCTGTATATAATTTTGAGTTCTCAGAAGCCAAAGTCAATACAGCAGTCCCATCTTTACTCATAGTGTTACATATTTTCCAGCCAGTAAAGGAATTATCCATCAAGTAGAATTACTTAAGATGTAAAAGTTACGAATACTGTCGTTTAATTCAAATACAGAATTTCATAGGATAAAAAACATGGGAACTAAATTACCTCTCAAGTCTGTCATAAGAAAGAAAGCATAGATCAGATACACTTAATCACTATAATTAACTAGTTTACCTTTATATCTCTGATTAGCTATGGATCATAAGCCTCTACTTTCCTTTATCTCTCTTTAAAGTAGAATATAATTCCTATTGTGAATGTCAGATTGCTTGTGTTCTCTGTGACAATGGAATTAACTTGCTTGGCCGAATGGCAAATCTATTATTTCAACATGCACTCACAGTGTAGTTACAAATTCAGAATGAGCTAAAAATAAATGCTTCCCATATGACATAATCTCATTTCATGAACTTGTGTCAATTTTTGATAGTGTTAATAAAACTTTTTACTTAAGTGTGTCTCATCAGAATGAGTAAAAGCAAACTCTTAAAAAAAACCCCAAACCACCAAACACAAAAAACCCCCAACAAACAACTTCATCTGAAATCCTCTTAATTTGCTTTTTACACTTTATGAAAGGCTGTCAATTTATGATTCAGTACCTCCAGGTTCAGTTGCACCACCTGCTTTAATCATTAATTGACTTAATGTGATGTTGCTATAATTGATGGCACATGCACTCTTAGCCTGTTCCAGTCACAGGATGAAATGCTTAAACCTCAGTGGAAAAAGTTAAAGGTAATGTATTTTGCCTTGTTAATTTAGCTAAGCAAAAACATGCTCCAGGTAGAGTAGTGAGTTTGTTATGCTGCAGAACTGCACTTGAGCACAAGTTTGTGTCTAGTAGCCTCCCTGATGGTGCTTATGTGTCAATAGCCACAATTTCTTACTTTTTAATCTTTTTTTTCTTGTCTTTTTTTGAAAGAATCAGAAAAACAATGAAAAGCTGTGTGCAAGAAGCTTGAGCTGACTGTACATACAATCATTTAATGTGCCAAAAATGACATGTGCAAACACTGGGGAAAAAAATTTCTTCATGACTTTTAAATTTCATTTAGTTTATCTTAAAGCCTTATGAGCAGCATTATAAAACACTTTCTTAAAAGAAATGTGACTTTTGTAGTTGATGCTGTGCTGTCAGCAAGTTTTAGGTTACTTAACTGAGTCATTAGTATTTTTTTCCACAGTTACTAAAGTACTAAAATAAATTATAGCTACTTTTAAACATAACGGAGGCATTACCATTTGTAAATTAGAGATCACAAGTATGAAATCAGTGTATTCATCTTTATATAGTCTGGTCTGCCTTTGCAAATAAACATATAACTGAATCTAACATACTACTAATTTTCCCTTGTGATTTAGAAACAGATTTGTGTTGGCTGTTAACCATCATTATTATATATATATGGGGTGTCTGTTTGTGTGTATAAATATACATATTTAAGAATATATATACACACACACAAAAATTATACATTTAATAACCGTCCTGGAACCAGAATCTACATTCCAAATGCTCACTGATTTCAGGGAATATGGCACAGATATGGGTAAGACCCACAAAGATGTTTAGGTGCCTTTTGGATGCCAATGTGATATGGAATGATCTGTCATGGACATACTTGCACTGATATTGTTAGGCTTACTGTGTTTTCTCTTAAAAGGTCCTTTGCACATAAAAGTTTGTTTATTGTGTGCACACAAAATAGCTGCCCAACATTTTGCTGGTCTCCTCTGTCAGACAGCCTCAAATTCTTTGGTGTTGCAATGCTAAATACCGTAGTTAGCCAGAGCATATGCTGGCCTGTCCTCTGTCCCCAAATGCTTCTTGTCTTGGACTCACTGTCAAAGTGTTCTGAACTGCTGGATGTTACTATCTCAACAGATTGTCCTTAGGCTGGAACGTGCCTTTGTAGCATGACAGGGTTGATGTTAAAATTTAGAACCTTAATAGCTGTTATATTTTGCTCCTTTAGGAGCCTTACCTGCAGAGCTGAAGCTGTCCTATAGTTCCTGCAGTCCTGCCTAGTTTAGGGCAGATTTGTGCTGCCAGAACCACATGTATTAGACTGATCCAGTGGAGTGGGATGGAATCACTTTGGAGTCATTGTAGCTGAGTTGACACTTCAGTGCACCAGCTTCTTTTGGTGTTCAAATGTGACCAACTGGAAATAAAACCTGCAATACGTGTTAGGGATGTTAAATGCACAACTGCAAGTACTTCAAATGTGGGATGTCCTTCCTTTTTTGGTGAGATGTTTAGAATGAGTCTGAAATGTCTAAGGAGAAAAATTTTGATCATGTTTCACCAGCAACTAAGAAGAAAAGTGTATTTTTCCCCTTCTTTATAATTTAAAATGTTCCATTTCACTTTAGTAGGAACATGATTAATTTTTAGATTAAAAGTTGAAAGTGTACAATGAATAGTTCATTCCAGAAGAGATTTAAGAAATTAATGGGTCAGGGTTAGTAGAAAAATTGGATTATGATGAATGTAAACAAAGTGTGGAAAAGACAGTAATAATGCAGATTATTTATTTTTTTTCTGTTGATTATGAAAACAAGAATTGCTGGCTAGAGTCAGATGCAATATGGCAAGTTACTGCAGTTTCTTGTTCAATGTCTGCAGAAGATTCTGATTTGTAGAGATTCTAGTATTTCAGTCTAGTTTTCCATTAGGAGTTAAGACTACCCACATCAAATTTAAAGTAGGTATGAAGAGAAGTAGGAGTACTACTTGGAGTTTTCTAACTGCTTGACCTGCTATGCTGTAGACTCCAGAGTGATACATAAAGGGTGTAAAACTGCAAAGAGCATTTTCTGCTAGCAATAAGACAACCACAGTGCCTGCTGATACCTAGACTTGTAGACTATAGGCCAGTCTTTGTATCTGCTAGATCCCCCCAGCCAGCTGTCCTCCGATGATTATAACTGATTTTAAATGGAGTGTTCTGCAGTATACTAAATGGCTTGCACCTTGATGTACTTATTAATTTCATTCTTTCTCAAAATGCTGCCTTACAGGATCCAGTTCTTGATGGGAAATAATAGACCTTTAAATGTTTGTTTGCTCGGTGTTTATTTGCTGTGTTTCACCTGATTTCTGAAGAGGGCTGACTTCAGTTTTTAATTATATTTGTGAACTAAAGTTGTATATAGAAGGTCTCTTATCTGTACATAAGAGATCTAATATATAAAGTTAAGTACTGTATGTGTATACATGTTAGTAATTATTTTTAGCTGTAGTGTTCTAGTTTGTAGACTCTCAAGTGCTAATCTGAATTTTTTTACCTTTTCTCTTATATATTTTTGTATCTTTTCAGTTTTATATTTATTTCCAGTTCTCTTACTTTTTCTTTCTACCTCTTGTTTCTATCTTTTATAATTTCTTTTTCCTTCATTCTTTCTTATCTTTCTGCATCCTTCCTTTTTTTTAACTCTTCCTTTGTGAACCATGGACTTCTGCTGTTGGGGTTTTTGCCCCATATTGGACATAATTCCCGCCCCCCCCCCCCCCCCCCCCCTTCTTATTTTTCTTCTCTCCACCATTCCCTTCAGTGTACTGTAAGACCTTTCTTTCTTGGGTCACCCCAAAATGTTAATCCAACACTCTTACCATCAGTCTGGTGTTTGGGTTTGGGGTTTTTTTTGGTTTGGTTTTTCTACAGGCATTTTGTCTTTTTATTATAGAGTGAAGTGCTGATCTAAAAAGAAATCAGTAATAGCTTTCTCTAGCCCAGCAATATTTACTTGTAAAATTCCTGGTGGAGTAATGGGTCTAATGCTAGCTGTGGTAAGAGTCCTTACTTAGAGGGTCCAGGTTTAAAGATGCATAAAGAGATATCAGTATATAGAAATCATATTTACACTTGTTTTTACTAATGAGGTATTAATAGTATTCTGAACTGGTTGTTCAGGCCAGGTTCAGATTGTTCAATGCTTTTTTTTTTTTTTTCTTTGCAGGAGACACTGGATTTGAGTAGACACTTGTTTTTAGGGTAGACAATGGCCTTTTTTTAGCATTGCCAAACTATAATGTTGTCTTACATTATGCTGAAGACTGAGTCAATATATCATGTTGAGAAGCCAGGGCCCAATTTCAGGAAAATGGCACATGACCACTTAAAAGTATTCAGGCTTTTCACTCCTCCTCTTATGCCAACTCTGGTCAACAAAATGCATTAGAGGTTAGTTGGTCATGTTCTGGAAACCCTTTTTTCTTATAGAGCTCATATTCTGAATGTTAATAGCTTTCTGTAATATAGCACTTTGTGTGGAGGAGGTTCAGATAAGTAACCCCTAAAGCTTTGGATTTCTTCCAAAGTAGTTTATTGGTAGTCTATTTATAGCAACATGTCTGTCTATGTGTTATATGCCTGACCTGTTGGATCAAACATTTGTTCAGTGAGCAGTGAAACCAACGCAGTTGCTTTGCTATGGGTGCGTGCTCAGGATCCACAACCCCTCTGTACACCACCGTGGCAGTGATTTCTCCCATCCCTGTCTCCATGAGGCTGCGTGGTGCTGTGTATGTGTGCTGGAAGGCAAAAAGTTGGACCATCTTTCCCTTGGTAGAGGCACAAATTTGAGTCTTTCTCAGTCAAGTCTACCTACATACTGGATTTTGTAAAATATCTGAGATAATTACATTTCTATAAATCTTTCTGTAAAATACAGATGCAAAAGAAACTGGGCAGACAGGGACTGCTGGGCAGACAGTGTGACTTCATATGCCTTGTTTGCTTGGAAAACACTGAAATTAAAGAATCTTGTTTGGAGAACTAACTCGATTCTTTTCTTTCTGTGGGTAACTATAGGACTAAACTCTAAACCTGCCTTGTATTAGACTAAACTCTAAACTGTCTCCATGCAGTCTTGAAAGGTGAACAAAATATGCCAACTTGAAGTAGAGGGTAAGGATTATTTTTGCCTTGTATGTGGTACAAACATTATGGCAGGAGGTAGAGATGCAAGTCAACACAACGGTGTGACATGATTGATTCGTGTTCAAGTCGTACTTTGCTATAACTCATGGGTCCTTCTGTGGAAAAAGGAAACTATTTAAAAGTATAGAAAAGACATTCTACAGCTCAGACCCATGGCATATCTAGTCCTGTACTGTGTGTCTAACAGTGGCAACAGCATCATCTCTGTTAGAAAGGACATCCCTGCCTGTTTTCTCTAGCATCTGCTCTGGACATGTTTTTGAAGGCTTGGTCTAATCTCCGTTTAAACCTGCTGCTGCTCTTTGCTTTCACAGCCTCCCATGGCCACAAATTCCAGAAGCTCAATATCCACTTCATAAAAAAAGTATTTTATCTTTTTGAAACTTACTTCTGTAAGTCTCAGTAAAGCCCTATTTCTTGTATTGTGGTACTTGGTGAATAATAATTTTGCCTTCACTATACTTGATGCTCTTGTGATGATTTTGTACCCCTTGGTCATATTTCTTCTCTCCAAACTACAGACTTCTACCCTTTTTTGGTCTTACTAAAGCGTCTGCTCCAGCCTCTTAATCATTTTGATTATCCTTTCTCCTAATGGTTTTTCAGTTCCTGTTATCTGTGCAACTGACTGCTCCTACCTGCTGGTAGCTCTTTTCCTTAATTGAATTTTAACCTATTTTTCTCAACATACCCCCTAAATTGCCAAGAACATTTTGAAATTTTAATCTAGTCTTCCAGCATGCTTTCAATATGCGCTGCTTTGGTTTTGATAGAAGCCTTAATAAGCACATTTCATTTCTAGTCCATAATTTAGATTGTTAATGAAGACATGAACAAAAACAGATACGCAGCAGAATCCTCTGAATCTTTTCTAAAACGTCCTCCCATTTTTTCAGTGAGCATGATATTCCGACCAGCTTTACACCTCTCCTATAATAATCTGGACATAGCTTCTGCGGATTGTAAGAAAGTTTTTATTAAAGATCAAAGTATATGTTATTTTTTCAGCTTCTCCAGCAGGATAACAGGGATTGTGACTAGAAGAGATAGAAATCAAAACTGATCAACGTGACTTTTTCTTGACAGAACTTCTTATCTTCTAGATGTTTACATATAATAGCTTCATTACTTACTTGTTCAAGTAATTTTATAGAGTACTTTTATAGAGATTGAAGTTAAAATAACTAGTTTAATATTTCCCAACTTCTACTGCCTGCCCACTTTTTTTTTAATATGGATAACATTTTTGCTTTTTCCAGTCTTCTGGCCGTGAGTTTTCAGAGGTAAGTGCAAAAAGTTCTCTGTTAGCCTCAGCCAGTAGCTTAAATATCCAAGAATGAAGCTCACTAGGCCCAGCCAGTTTGAAAATATTTAACTTACCTTAGTATTCTTGGATTAGTTCCTTTCTATTTTTGTTTAATAGGAACTTAAATTCTGATTGATATTAATCTTACTAGTTGGGAGATTTTAGGCTGCAGTGAAGATTTTTACTGTATGTGGATTCCAGATTAATGGAAAAAAGTCTTTATTGTAATGTTTTTCTCTAATAAACACACATAGTGATTTTAAGAACCAAGGTTAATCCAAGAAAGATGGCTAATTCCTGAAGTCCAGTTCCTTGCTATCTTTGGCAAATGTACTGTAGCATGCTGTAAAACCCCACTTGTAAGCAGGATTTTAAGAGTTGTCAAAGGTGAGTGCTTTTGTTCTCACACTGCTGTTCAGACATGTTGTGAGCCGACTACTGATATGACAGAAGCTGTGAAAGTCTACCTCTTAGAGCCTCTGTGGGTCTGACAAGCAGATAGGAACTCCGTATTAGAATGCTCTATAAATATTACCTCCTTTATTCTTTGAATAGGTATAAAAATGAAGCACTAGTTCAAGGCCATGACATGTTTTGTTGTTATGTGCTCAGTTTTCTCAGTAGATTCAGCATGGTAGTTTCATGGCTCCTGTTTGGGGAGAGAAGGACATTTTTGTATTGTATTGAGGGAAAAGTAAATTCCTGATTAAATTCAGTGTGTTACAGAGATACCTATTGTTGTGAAGAAACTGAAAGCTTTATGGGCCATTGAAGTGTTCTTAACAGCTTTTGAGCAATGGGAATGCAGTAAAGATGGAGGCCTTTTTCTTTCTTGCTCTCATTTTCAATTCCGTTTGCGTATCACAGGCTCTGATGCAACCTTAACTGACACTGATATCCTTTTTCTTAATAATAAACAAACAGGGTCCTTCTCAGATTAAAATCTAGTCAGAATTGCCCTGTACTTCATACCCATTGTGCAGCTTTTGCTCTTTTTCTCACTCTGTACTTAGGGGTATAATAGCATGAAAAATACCATGCTTGGTTTTAGTAAATGTGTGGTTTCAGTGGATTTGTTTTAATGTAGGTATTAAGCTAGATGAGGCAGGTGAAAGAAACACATTTTGCTCATGAAATGGAAAATAGCAGCAATTTTGATAGTCCTTATTCTTGCAGGAGTTTCTCCCAATCTTCCAAAAGCTCTGAAGAAATCTTTCCCTCTTGCAACAGAATTTCTGGGCTTACAGTAGAGATCTCCACGCTGTTAAGAGTGAAATCTCAACCATGGTTGTCCTCTGACAGGTCCAGTCAACTTAGTGGATGCTCTGGTTCCAGGCCTCTTAGCATCTCTAGCAATCTTCAAACATGTAAGAGACTGCAGCAGGAAAGAATAACATCCTCTGTTCTCAGTTTTCAGCAAGTATAGGAAGAAAAAAAATTATATTGCAGCATAAGAGACTTAAGATAGGCATCAAAATAAGGTACTAACACGTGGGAAGGGTTGCCTGAAGAGACTGAAGGATCTCTTTCAACTGGAGATTTTTAGGGCCAGGTTAGACAAATAACTGTTAGAAGTAGTATTTGTATAAATTAACTATGTATATGCACAGATGGACTACATAAGCTTTAGAGATCCCTCTTGACCCTGTATTCCGTAATTAAGTGTTGAAGACTGAAAGCTTAACCACAGAAGGGTTTTAGGCATTTACTGAAGGAAGCAGGAGGATAGATCTGATAAGCTCTGAGGGATCCCAGTTGCCAAGGGGATACGTAATAACATAGCATCAAGCAAAGAGTCTGCCCAAGCCCACCAACGCAAGAGTCTGAAGAGCAAATCTAACAGATTCTTTCTAGTCTGTCTATGGCGTGAGCTCTTCTATTTTGAATTCTTTCAAGAAGCCTGCTATTACTCACACATGCACACATACATAGACACAGGCACGCACCGATGGTATAATAGAACAGTGACATGGTCTGTTCTAATCTATTTTAATTGGAAAAAACTATTAGAAAATTGCCTGCAGTATGGCATTAGTGCATGAAAATTAAGATTTATTACCATTGTCAAAAGAAGGGCTCAGAAGACTTGTTTGGTGCCAGTAGCTATTTTTTATTCTTTGTTTTCTAACTTAAACATCAATTTGAATCTAAACAATATTCAAATATTAATTTCTAATGTAATTTTAGATTTAAAAGCAATCAAAAAATCACTACTCACAAGAGTAATTTCAAGATGAACTGTCAAACCATTCAAAATCATCCTCACTAACTGTATACATTTTTTTTTAAATGGTCTTTACCTGACCCTTCAGACCTGTGAATAAAAATGCAGGGTTAGGAGAATTGCAAACTTGGAATTTTTACTTTGTTTTATTTAATATTTTGTGCTATCCTTAGTTCAGAGAAAAAATACTATTGTCAGAGTTTGATAAGGTGGTTCTTTTTTTGTGTGTGGATTTAAAAGGTGCCCTACACCATTTGTAACCATATTCTTAAGCTGGTACTTAAGAAAAAGTGAAATAACTAATCCATTATAATTGTCAAGGACAAATGCATTATATAAAGGATCTATGTGAATAAGAGCAGCAAATTAGATTTGTGCAGTTCTGTCTTTATTTTAGTGCTGGTAGAATAGCAGTGATCTTACTAGTGGTACTAACTTTGTGCTACTTATAGTGAGCAGTCACACTGCAGAGCTTGATAAGCTGTACACATGCAGAACTGAAAGAACAGGGATTTAAACTTTATACAGATTTCAACTACAACACAGAAGTCAAGAAACCTTGAATATGTTCCCTGAATTTATGTGGAATGGGAATTAAAGATAGATTAGGAGGATCCATTCAGAATTATTTTGGCCTCCCCTTTCTGTATTCCTTGAACACAACCACCTAGAAATTGCTTCCATAACATTTCCTGGTATCAGAGGCACTTAAGGCATCTGTTGCACCTGCTTTCCCTGCCCCCCCCCCCACCCCCCCTTCTTTTTGTGATACCATATCATTTTTGATACACTGTAAATTTTATATAGCTTTGGCCTTTAAGTTTTAAACTGGTTTAAAGGTTTTTAGGGCTGGTTTATGCCTTGTGACATATGTGATAGAGGTATCGTGGACTCCTTTTAATGAAACATCTCTTTATGCCTCCATGTGTGCTGGCCCAGCCTTGATGGCTGCCATGGTCTCTTCTGGTCCAGGGACCCTGCAACTCTCTGTAGTTGTTCTGCTGCTTGCCTGGCGATGCAGCAAGAAGATGGGAGTTATTCCCTGGAGGAACGACATGAAGTCATTTATATTGTGTTGCTACAAATTTGCCCAAAATAGTGGACTTGGGACTGTTCCCTGTGAGGAGAATGGCTGCAGTTATCCTGGTTTGGGAGGAAGGAGAATGCTAGTGTTGTGAGCCATGCTGGGTCACATCCCCTGCTCTTAGGGGCTAGAAAATGAGCCCTGGCTCTGTTCGGCTTGCTGGTATGGGAGTAGCTTTGCTATCTTGCTGCCATGGTAATATGCTCAGTGTTTGGACAAAGCTGCATCAAACAGTTTCTGCAAACACACTTACAGAACTGTAAAAAAACTGCATGAGACAATGGTCATCTTAACAAGAGTGTGAGCCATCCTGATGAAGAAATGGCATAAAGCAGTGTCCCAGATCTGAGTATGTCTTTCTCTTTGGCACGTCTTAGTTTTTCCTGCCAGTAGTATGAGGCAATATTTTAACATTTTTCTCTTAAGTCCTACTGTGTGTCTGACTGCAGGCTTAGTTCTGGACATCCAAATGCAGTAATTTCTAATTCTTTTCATACGTTGCCATGATTATACGTAGGAAAAAAAGGTCCAAATTTTATTTATTTCAGAAGTAGGCTTTGTAAATGGTTGAATAAGATTTTCTTATGCTCCGTTCTTGTAAGATTTTAGGTGATATATTAGAAAACATATATTTAAACATATATTTGAAATGTATAAAAGTGTATAATATGCATATAATCTAAGCAGCGTATTCAGTGTTACTGTTAGGTAGAAAGATACATTTCTCAGTAAATTTCAGAGAAGTTGTTCCTGTTTGTCTGAAGAAGTTGTTTGCTGTGTTTTAGATTTTCACAGACTGAAATAAAATGCTTATGTCTGATTTGTTCTGAAATGCACGAGCTTGTTTCTTCTGGGATGTGCACTAGTTTGGAAGTTTTGCAAGCTTACTTTTTTGAAGTAAGTCAGGCCTTTATGCATCAGGGAAAACGTTCTTATTACACTGAAACTTATTACCTCTTAAACAAAATGTCAGGAACAATGGAAATGCTGTGAAGTTGGTTTTCAGCTGCAAGCATGATGTTCCTTCCTTTCCCTTACATTTTTCCTGCTTTCCTATATACTCTCCCACTTTCCCATTCCTTTATAAAGCTTTTTTTCTTTGTGACATTTTAATTACAGGGCAATAATGAAAATTAAGAAAATAACTATAGCAACTGAAGTTAGACTTTTATATTTTTATATATATGTGTGGTTTTGTGCAAATTTTATTCAGTAGAAAAATACACATATTTGTTGGAACATTTGGTTTCAGAATAAAATATACTTTACATTCATGCAGCTATGTAAATCACATGTCAGGAGATTGTTTTTAGGAGGTTTCACATTTATCTAGGGCTGTACACAATTGTATCTGATTTAGTACTGTAGGATTTCATACTGTAGAATAAGGTAGTACTGTGCCATGTTTTAATACTTAATCCCGAGATGCGGAGGGCATTGCCTATCATACTGAGCAACAGTCTCCCATTGTTTCCTTGAATCCCACCTATCATCTGTGAGTTTCTTTTCCTTATATTATAAGTACTGTGGGGCAAGGACTTGCCAAAGTGTCTCAGTTGCTGTGACAGTCATAGTAACAAATGTCAGTTACTTTGTGTAGCAATAAAAAAAGACTTTGCTCTTCAGTCTCCTTGCAATGACATGTTTTATTTCAGCCAAACACAACAAAACTGTCAAGACTTTTGAGTGCCGTCCTAAGTGTGTACTTCACCTATGAGGCACAATCGGAAAATACATAGTTAATGTAAGAATCATTATTTTAATGCATAATGCTTTCCTTGTGGTACAAACAGAAAACAGTTTAAATTATGAATATTATTTGTGACATGAATTATTTAACGATGTCTGAGAGATTTAAAATACATCTCAAGGTGATACCTGAAGGACAGTTTTGAGAGTGTTTTCATCTAGAGGTGTGTTTCATGTTGACAGCTATGGCAGTAAGATCTTCAAAGAATTTTAGATCTTATGTAAAAGTTTTAGAGTCTCAGGTCATTGACTGGAATGTGATCACACCATTAAAACTTTTTTAATCTTAATCTCTTTCAGTCCCAGCAAAGATGCATTGTGATCTTTGCACTGGTATGCTGCTTTGCAATTCTGGTTGCACTGATATTTTCGGCAGTGGATATTATGGGAGAAGATGAGGATGGACTCTCAGAAAAGAACTGTCAAAATAACTGTCGGTAAGAGGTAACAAGCAAAACTTCTCTTTTGGGGTGGACGAGAACATATATGTGTTATATAATGCTATGTAGTAATTACCATAGTCCCGTGGTGTGATTGGGAAGAATAGGTGACAGAGGAAGAAATGATTTCTTGTTTTGAGTTTCTGGTTTTGGAGGTTGGTTTGACGAAATCAAGCACACTTTTTAAAGTTGTTTTTGGTGGTATGTTTTGAGCAAGATCCTTGTGTTAGTTCAATTATTTTGTAAGCCTGGTTCAAAGACCATTAAATTTCAGTAAATGAGTACTGAGGTGGCTCACGTAGTTCCCAATTCTGTCATGTCTTTCATCCAGAGCTTTCTTCTTTCTCCAAGAAGGTCACTGATCACTTTTGACCAGAGACTGCTGTCCCTTTTATATAGAGGACCTTTTATATATATTCCTGTTTGTTGGGCTCCCCAAAGAGTCACAGTGGCTTGCCTAGGAACTGTGAAGAAAATTAGTGATACAGTCAGAAAGACTGGAGTATTGACTATGTTGGATTAAGATTTGCCTCAGACACCTGCCACAGCTGTGTTTATCTTTTAAGTTTAGATTTAAGTAGGGGATTCAATTTTTTGGGGACCTTTCATTTCCAGACTGTGAATTTCATTTTGCCATGCCTCACTGTCAGGTTTCTCCATGAATCTGTTCATCGGTGATGACCAATGCTTTTCCTGCATGGTATTGTCCAAGGTCCTCTTCTGTCCACCAGTAAAGATGATTTGACACACATTTGTAGACTTTATTCACAGTTGTATGCTGCTTTTTCCAAGGCTTTAACTTGTGTATAGGGCACCCTCTCTGATTCATTTTGTGGAAAAACAGTTATCCTTAAATAACTTCTCAGAAATCCATTCTAATCTCATCAGGGAATTGCTGGAGTGGGAAGGGGCCTCTGGGAATCCTCTAGTCCGTTCCCCTGTTCAGAGCAGGGTCAGCTACAGTAGTTTGCTCAGGGGTGCACACAGTCAGGCTTTGCATAGCTCCAAGGATGGACTCCACAGCTTTCCCGGGCAACCTGTGCCGCTGTTTGTACAGGATCTACCCAGCTACCGATGGCTGGGTATACAGTGAGTTGGAGATAATTAGTATTTATTTTTTTAGAATAATCTAATGGAAAATTAATGTTTCTTTGAGCCTTTTTACCTTATTTCTGCTATTCTTTGTTAACTTTGTGTGAAAACTCTTTGGGGACAGTGCCTTTCTATGCTGCACCTGTCGCAGTGCAGTCACCAGCAATCCACAATCCAGCAAACTGGATTATGTATTTGCAACCATACTGGATTTTTACAAAATTTTTACATGCTGCTTTAAAAAAAAAAAAAAAAAAAAAAAGGATTCTTTAAATTTGTAGCTGGTTTGAAATAGGACATACCTGCAGCATCATGTAACTTTGTCCTGAAACTGACCATCCTTCTGGCACATTTTTTCCAGCATTGTTTTGTTTTTGTAAAATGGCTTGGCCCTAGTCTGTTCATTTTCTTGTATGCCTACAGTTCTGGGCAGCCTTCTCATATCTTGTCTGAATTTTCTGGAGTTCAGCTAGCTTTTCTTTTCCCATCAGGGTCTTAGGTATTCTTCAGTGTGAGTTGTTGCCTTCTAAAATCTTTAAAGATACTGCATGTGTCACCTCTACACCCACTATCTCCATGTGTGAATCTTTGACAGAACTAGGTCAGATGAGGGGAAAGTTTTTCTGCTCATTGGCTGCAAGGTGCTGCACACAACTTCAACACATGCAACAACTGCTGCACCATGTTTTCCTCTTAGTTTTATCAATTAATGGCTCCCATTTTGTTCTGGGTAGCTGCATAGTCCTACCCAAGGAAGACCTTAATCTTCTTCACTCTGTATTCTTCAAACATTAAAAAGTTCAGAATGGGAGCGATGTACGGTGCTATGGAAAACCGGGATATTAGTTTTTCCATGTGTAAGACATTATTTTGTCTTTTTGTATGGGTTGCACTAATTTGCCTTTCCAAATAATACTCATCTTTGCTCAGTTTTTTGTCAGTTGGTGTGTGTCTCTCTTGCCTCTCCTGGACTGTGTTAGAGGAGCCTGGGAGTAAATACAGCACATTGACTTTAAAAATAAGGGTCAATGGAACTGCTCTGCATTTACAATGATAAAAGTGATCTCGGACCCCAGCTCTATTTTAAGGTACCTTTCACAGAGTGATTCAAGTGCGTGATGTAGCTACTAATGCCTGTACCAGAAGGCACATCAATGCTGTGTGTATGAACTGCCTAAACCATTTCTAATAACAGTATCAAAGTGCTGGCAGCTGCTACCTGCTAACATTGAATCCTTCTCTATGTGATGAAACTGGGCTCCTTTATGTGTTAAATATATTGCAGACTTAACTGAAGTGCTGTAAGATCAATTGCTGCCTCTGGCATCTATTTAGTACTTGGGGTAAGCACTTTTAATAAGTAAGACAAGAATTATTGAATTCTTATATTTCTGCTGTGCGAGTACTTTCACTGAAATCCAGGAACAGGCACTTACGTTTGCAGCTTGTGCTGAGACAGAATGCTAATAGATGGTCCTTTTCTTTTCTTTTTTTAGATGAAATAATTGTCAAATGCAAGTTTACATATGTGATACTAGAATTCTTTTTTGTTTTTAACTGATCGAATTTGTGAAGAAGCTTCAAGGGAAAGGATGCTATTGATTTGAGAAGAACCTCACTGATAATTTGTTAAAGGTTTTTGTCTTCTGAAAATCAATTTCATTTCTGTCTTTTTATTTTAAAGAAAAATATGTCTGAAATAGAGATGTGGTCTAGAATAGTTCTTTGGCTAGAAATTTTTGGAGCTTGTGCCAAAAAATAGCAAGTGAGAATTTTTTTAAAAGAGAGAGAGGAAGAGAAAGTAAAAGACATTTTTAGAAGTCTAGAGTTTTTTGTAGCCTGAGAGAGGAATCGTGGAGGTATGTTGTAAGCAGTATTTTCCAGTAAATTTTGTTGTTGTTGTTGTGATTGTATTGTTGTTCATGAGTAGAAATGCAGCCTTTCTGATCTGCTTGTTGTAATTCAACGTGAGGTTCCCTTTCTATTAATCATTCCTTAAACTCTTACTACATAAGGAATACTTACTGCATATGTTGCCAAAAAAAACCTTCCTCTACTGATATATTTGTTTCTCTTGGGGACTTTGTAACAAAAACAAGTCAGGGAAGTGGAAAAGCAGGCTTTTTTGCATGTCTTCACTGATTGCTGAAGGGATTGTTGCCACCCTTCTAAAAGGATGTATAGGAAATAGCGTTTTCCAAAGAAATGAAAATACATTTGAAACTAAAATTATGAATTATTATTTGTAAAGCTTTGAGCTTTTTGCTGAAAAACTCAACCTGTGGTTGAGAACCGAAATGCATCTTGTTTTACAGGTCATTTGTGACTGCCACAATGTGAAGTCAGATTGCTGTAGGCTGCGTTTCCCATTTTGTTTGTTACACAGAGGAACTTGTTATTCAATAATATTGAGTAGAATATTCAAGAGGAACTTGAATATTTGGGACTTAACTAAGAAATTACTGAAATTAATTGTTTTGACTTTTGACATGAAACTTACATTTTTTTTTTAGCCTGCTTTTCATGTTGTAATCCAAAAATACAAATAGGTAATTTAAAAGAATTTACAACCCCATCCTAATAATTGAGAGCAAATATTAGAACAAATAAATGTACTTATTGGATTAATTACTAAGCACCACTGTAAAAATTACTGTGTCTCCTATTGATATATACGTTACAATTCAAATAAAGAGCTGGGGGGAGATGGGGGAAGGTCTGTAAAATTTATCAGGCAGACAAATTCTGTCTTCAGAAGTGAAACTAGATTCTGAACTCTACTGACTGGTTAACTGTATTAGATGAAATAATGCTGTTTGTACTTACTTATGCTTCCCACATAAATTTCATACTGTGTATTATATGTGGAGAGACTGGCTGACTGAAAGTAGACTTTTTATTTTATTTTGTACAACTGGACCAGGTCTGATAAGATGCAGCTTTTCACTTCAGAGGGTTCTGGACACTCTTGGCTTCATTCCACAAAATTTGATTTCAGAATGTTGGACTGGTATACAAATGTCTTTTGACCCTTCCTATTAAAAGAAATGTCAACTGATCAACACAAGGAATAAAAATGATTGTGAAAAGTTGAGTTTTTGCAGTTTGTGCTTGGTATGGGATACAAATAATTCTCTTGAGACACCCACATTAATGTTGTTAGGCAGCCCTGATGGATAAGACTGGTTAAGAGGCTATGCTTAGCAGCCTGGGAATTTTGCCTGTCTTGCTCTGGGTCCATTAGACACTGCATCTACAAAATTAGATTATTGTAATTTGAAAATAGTACTTTTTAATGGCTGATCTGTTGTGACTAAATCTTGGCTAGCCTCTGACTTAATGTCAGTCAAAACTTACTTGGCTTTGTTAAAACTGGCTGGTAAACTCTAAAAAAGGCAATCTGGGAAACGAAAGAAATTATAACTATTAAGAGATGGTCTCTATTATCCAAAGCATTTGAACCAAGGTAATATTAATTTGTTACCAGTAACTTCAGCTGTTCAATATGCCTTTTTTCCTGCTTGTTGCTGCTGATAGTCATATTAGGGTTCCTACAGAGCTTGCACATACCCTTCATTATCCTTGTCTCACCAGCTTTTCCAACATCCATTGAAGCGGTAGTAGCAGCTGGCATAGCTCCTGCCTCTGGCTGTGGGCTTGGCCCTGTCTCTTGAGAGGGACTAAGGAACAGCAAGGTGGAAAAGGAAGAGAGAATTTTTTTTTTTTCTTCAATTTTCACCTTTCTCTGATGATAATAGAAGGATTTTCTTAGTTTTTGTGTGTGTGTGTGTGTGTGTGTGTTCAAGGTGGAGTCTGTCTTGCATTCTGTTCCAGTGACACAATTTTGCTATTTTGATGATTTCTCTTGTCCTCAGAGTAATATATAATGAAGGCACTTGTTCTTTTGTGTTTGGATTTGTGATGGAAGAATTTGCTTTTCGGTATGATGTGAGTGGCAATGCTGTTTAGTTGACTTGGTGATTGTAGGGAGGCTTTGACCAACTCTGCACTGTAGGAAGTAGGTGGTGATACTTGGGCAGTGTTTGTTTGCTTTGGAAATTGTTTGGATTGTTTTGGGTAAGTGTATCCTCTATAATTTTGGTATCCTGCAAAGGAGCTGAATCTTCCTGTTGAAATGCTAAGCTTTAGATCTCAACAGTACCCTAAAGCACTGAGTTCCAGAGATTAAATCTAGTTGTATAATTATTTATATTGTTCATTTATTATGTGTTGTTTGTGTTGCTTTCAGTTTTGTTAGATGTTTCTTAATGCTCAGGTTGTGAGAGAGTGCCCACAACTGATTTTTTTCTGTTGCTTGATAAATATTTCCTTCAACTCCTCTCTGCTACTTTACCAAGTAGGGTTTTGCAGCACTATTAAGTTAGCATGCTGCAGCACATGCTTACATTGGTTTACCTTGGAAGTGCTTTGCCCCTGGCTGGTTGTGGGGGAGATTTTCTCTGTGCTGCGTGGGTCTGAACATAGCAAGGTTTATATTGACTGATTTCTACTTAATAAACAAACTATGACAGCATAATAATTAAATGTCTACACAGAACAAGATGCTCAGATTTTGAAAACAAGCCTGATAAAGAGCAACTGAGGATTTCTATTTACAAAACACGCCACTTGGCATAAAAATTCCTTCTGTCAACATGATGGACGAGGGGATCGAGTGCACCCTCAGTAAGTTTGCAGATGTCACCAAATTGGGTGGGAGTGTTGATCTGCTTGAGGATACAAAGGCACTACAGAGGGATCTGGACAGGCTGGATTGATGGGCTGAGGCCAATTGTATGAGGTTCAACAAGGCCAAGTGCCGGGTCCTGCACTTGAGTCACAACAACTCCATGCAGCGCTACAGTCTTGGGGAAGAGGGGCTGGAAAGCGGCCCAGTGGAAAAGGACCTGGGGGTGTTGGCTGACAGTTGACTGAATATGAGCTGGCAGTGTGCCCAGGTGGCCAAGGGGACCAGTAGCATGCTGGCTTGTATCAGAAATAGTGTGGCCAGCAGGACTAGGGAAGTGATCTTACCCCTGTACTCAGCACTGGTGAGGCCGCACCTCGATTACTGTGTTCAGT
The DNA here is from genome assembly GCF_047716275.1 of Strix uralensis. Classification (NCBI taxonomy): domain Eukaryota; kingdom Metazoa; phylum Chordata; class Aves; order Strigiformes; family Strigidae; genus Strix; species Strix uralensis. The sequence goes on along the minus strand of NC_133974.1, from coordinate 88,157,131 downwards.
TTTGGGCCCCTCACTACAAGAAAGACATTGAGGTGCTGGAACGTGTCCAAAGAAGGGCAACAAAGCTGGTGAAGGGTCTGGAGAACAAGTCTTGTGAGGAGCAGCTGAGGGAACTGGGGTTGTTTAGCCTGGAGAAAAGGAGGCTGAGGGAAGACCTTATTGCGCTCTACAACTACCTGAAAGGAGGTTGTAGCAAGGTGCGTGTTGGTCTCTTCTCCCAGGTGACAAAAGAATAGTACAAGAGGAAATGGCCTCAGGTTGCTCCAGGGGAGGTTTAGATTGGATATTAGGAAAAATTTGTTCACCGAAAGGGCTATCAAATACTGGAACAGGCTGCCCAGGGAAGTGGCTGAATCACTATTCCTGGAGGTATCAAAAAGATGTGTAGATGTGGTGCTTAGGGACATGGTTTAGTGGTGGCTAGGTTAATGGTTGGACTCAATAATCTTAAAGGTCGTTTCCAACCTAAATGATTCTATGATGACTGTTGTCCTCTTGTTTTGGGGTGATGGAGAGAATGAGCTATAAAACCACTCAATTTTTAGGATGATCCCTATTTGCAGTAATTTTTATTTTTGCATCAAAAGAAGGAATACCCTTATAATTAAAGTTTCTATGGCTGGACACCACAAAGAACTGGTGGACCTCCTGCAAAGGCATTCAACAACCTGAGCCAGGGAGGGACATCAGTAACTCAACAAGCTTGCTCAAGAGGAACCTACCTTCCCTACCTTTTATTTTTCATTTTTAAAAATGTATATAAATGGAAAAGGTACCATATTAATAGTGCCTCAGTGTCTGTACAGAGTAAGAATTCTTTTTTTTTCCTCTGTTCCTGCACTGATACAAAAAAGGGTCAATTTGTTTGTTTTGCATTTACTTTCAGCTACAAAGAATGTCTTCACAAATTAAAAAAGGAGTGCCAAAACTCATGATCTGTTTAGATCTTTTTCTGTTTGCATTACTGTCAGTAGATAGTTCATCATTAATTACATTGTATCGAATAGGTCTGGGCTTCAACTCATTTTGTCCAAAGGTACAAACCATTCTTTTTTCTCCTACTCTTTGTTCAGTTAAATCTAATGGTTTCCGTTGGAGTTCAGGACAGCGTGCTTTAGAGTGTCCTTAAGGCAGCTTTTCCTGTCATGCTAAGCATTGGTTAGAATGTAGTACAGAGATTGCCATGTTTGTATTCATGGAAGTTATATATTTATGTGTTTGTTTCTCCTTTTATGACTTAGAATTTGTGAACTCACATCAGAGAAGATGTTCCAACCTTAGTAGAGATCAAATTCCGGTCACTTTAAGGTTCCTGAGTAATGTAGGTGGGATAAAGGAACAATTCATGTGCTAGAGTAGCCTTTCTCCTGTGTAGTTTGCTGGGGTTTCTCTATGATTGAATCTTTTTTTTTTTTTTTTTAACTTAATGTGTTCAGAAAACTGAAATTATTTCATCCCAACAGGACTCATAAGATTCCCAAAGTCATTTCTTTACCAGATTGTAAGCCTGCTCTAAACAGATTGTTAAATCTAAAATTACTGGTTATTCTCATGATCTTGAAGACTTTTTGTGACATTTCAGAGAGGTTTTTATTCTGCATGGTGAGAATAGTGATCCAACTTAATAAAGCTCTTTGATAAATAATTCTTCCTTTCCTTTGTAGGAAAGGCATTAAAAGTGGCTAAAATTTGTAGTAGAATCTGTCTGAATTCATGCTCCATTTCAGGGTGACTTGTTCATTCAGCCAGGGCTGACTTTGTATCAGATCCTAGCAAGGACCTGTTCCAGTAACACCATTTATTTTTAATTGCTTCTCCACCCTCAGAGCGGTATATAAAAAGGTACTTATTATCCTGTCACCTTACAGTAGATGTGTTGAGTTTTGTGTCTAATAGTGTCTTCTCAGCTAACATGATTTGATACTCCTCAAGAGTACAAGTGTAACATCCTAGACCCTACCTTTGGTGATCTGCTGAGTACATAGCTGGGTCCGCCTACCAGAGCACCAGGGCAGTGCCACAGTTAAGAAAAAACAGTTGTGGAGCGCACTGAAACCTAAGCATTATGCTGAAGCTGTTGGTGCTGTTTGACTGGGTGAGCTAGAGATGACTATCTTTTTCAGTCACATGCAGCACACTTTTCCAGTTGCAGCACTGAGGTTGTAGTCAGACAGCAGTGGTTCTTGATGCTAATGCCCTGCTGAGAGGCACAGAGGAGAATTGATGGTTGGCATTTGATAGGACTGGTTTTTTCAGATGCTCTGTACATGTTGAGGAAGATATATTTGGGTGAAATGTTCGGGATTTTCTCTGTTATTCTGAAGATTTTCTTCCTGATTTGTTTTTCTTGTATTAATACATGGATTCTGATATAGGTGGAGCCAGAGGCTCCTCTCTGTGATCTCTCATATGGTCTCCCTATGTCCATGTGTCTCTACTTAATCAGAGCATCACAGTCTGTGAGTAATGCACACAGTTATCTAAATACAAAGTACTCTTGTGTGTTGGGCACCTGAACCTCTCCATTTATGACCTTTGTTACTTACGGAAGTATGAGTTTGCCTCCTTTATTCAATTTATCCACATCCAATTGTGTTGACCAAGAGGAAAAAATGCATTGGAGGACCTGATCCATTTTATCACCATTACTGTTTTTTTCATGCTATGTTTTAGTTTTTTTCTGTAATGAATTTGCTTCCTGTCAACCTGACTGGAAAACAAAAAAAATAATGCACGAATACCAGCCTTGGCATCTGCCAGATGCAGCTCCGTATCTGTCATTTGTTCTCTAATGTCCAGTCCTTTCCAAAACTCAGAGGGAGTTTTCATGACCGACAGCATCATAATTTGGTATGTTTAAATCTGGTTACTTCACATACTAAGTGTTGAAATGACTCTTCTAAGAGCCATCAGTGATTTGCATGTCTTCTGATATGAGGGGGAGGATTCATCTTGCCTCAGACTAAAAGTCTGATGGATATTTAGTGGCACATTAGAAGTGTTGGCTTTGACTTTTTACTGTTTTTCTGGATCTGCTGGAATTCTTGGAGTAAAGATGTTGTACTCATATGTATGACCACAGATGATAATCTGGTATCTTTTGTCAATTTGGAAGGTATATAGCTAATTGATCTTCACTGATCTTCCAAAATACTTCTTTAAAAAGTCTGTTGGGAAAGCAAGTTTTTAGTTAAAAATTTTAGAGCTCAGCTAAATAAATAAATTTTATATAAATAAATCAATAAATTTTAGAGCTCAGCTTCTGCTGGCTGAGTAGTGGAGAAAAATGACATTTTGCCAATAGCTTAGCAAAATATGAATATGCATAAGCATTGTAGCTAAGCACAAAACTTTAAAGAAATAATGAATGTGCCACCAGCATGAGGAGGGCAGCTGCCATTTGATTTCTGTTCAAACACTGTCAAAAGTACTAGTACTTTTTTCACCCATTTTTGGGTCACTTGTATCAACTTGCCAGTGCATGTTTTGCAGTTCATTAGGGATGCTGGTGGAAAGTGGACAGATTTATGGTTCAGTAAAGACACTAGATGATGCTAGGAGTGATGTATTTTGGGCAATAGGGGCTGAAGTGCTGGACTAGTTGAAGTGTCTTCTGAAGCATGCAGCCAGCATTACTGGGATGGTGACAGTCTCCATGAGTTGCTCCATCTGATGTTTTATATAGATTTGTGTGAGCCACCTTAAAGATATCCTGAATACCTTCCAGTCTGGGGCAAAGACAAGCTGTCACAACCTGGAACCAGTCCATCACTATAGCAACTTTGGGGAATGGTATGGGAAAGCAGTAGAGATGTAACCTCTGTATGACATCAGACAAACTATTCTTTTTCCTAGTGACTCATCTATTGCATGTGAAGAGAGTTGTTCAGGACTGACTAAAGGGGAGAAAACAATGTGGTGCTCAAAGCTGCTTTTGAGAAGAGTCACTCAAATATCTGAGATGAGCAGCCGAGTGATTGTCAGAGGTACTGATCTGGACATGTGCAGATGCTAGTGCTCCAGATAGAAATATACTTTAATACTTGAAGATATTTTGATGTTTTCAGGGCTTTTTTGAGAGTCAGGATGTTGCTATTAAGATACTGTGGTGGTTTGACCTTGGCTAAATGCCAGGTACCCACCAAGTCGCTCTATCACTTCCCCCCTCTTCCCCTTTTTTCCTCAACAGGGCAAAGAGTGGAAAGAAAATAAGATAGGAAAAAAAAAAAACCCTTGTGGGTAAAACAAAAGCAGTTTTAATATAAGCAAAGCGAAGCAAAGGTCTGCGCATGGAAGCAAAAAAAAAAGAAAACAGATTTATTCTCTACTTCCCATTAACAGGCGATGTCGGGCCTTCTCAGGAAGCAGGGCTCCGATACGTGTAGTGGTTGCCTCGGAGGACCAAGGGTGACCCCACCCCCTTCCTCCTTTCTCCCAGCTTTATACTGAGCAGATGTCATATGGTATGGAATATCCCTTTGGTCAGTTCGGGTCAGCTGTCCTGGTTGTGTCCCCTCCCAAGATCTTGCCCATCCCGTCCCACTGGGCAGGGGGGGAAATGTTGGAAAGAGCCTTGGTGCTGTGTAAGCACTACTCAGCAGTAGCCACAACACCAGTGTGCTATCAACACCCTGCCAGCTCCCAACATAAAACACAGCACCGTGAGGGCTGCTACAGGGGAAAACCAATTCTGGCTCAGCCAGACCCCGTACATACATTCCATAGTTCTCTGTACAGAGTAATTGCCAATAACTCAGTCAATGCTTTCTACTAAAATCTGAAAGGGTGAGGGTTTTTTGGTTTTATTTTGTTTTGTTCTAAGGATATCAGACTAAAGCATTCTTTTACTAGAAATATAAATAGTACTTTATCAAGCTACATCGCTTGTGTCCATTTTGGATGAGTTTTGGTCACATCACTTTCTTCATCTTGGCCAGAAATTTACTCATCAATTTTACCTTTCTCCCCGCCAAGTTTTAACTTAGATGCAACAAGTTTTAACAGATGCAATTTTAACCAAATGCAATTTGACATGAACTAAACTTAATTACGCTTTTTTTAAAAAAACAAAAACCACAAAAAAAGAAACAAATACAAATAGATACCTAAAAGCAACAGACAATAGTCAAAACTTTCCTGGTGCTCCTGAGGTGTCCTGGAACATTTCCATAGAATCTTGCCCCTGTAATTTCAGTGTTGGCAATGTCCTTTGGGAATGGATACTTTGAGTCCTTTATTCTTTTCATCTGTGGATTTTTATTGCTGTTCCTACCTTGACTATATCTGCTGAATTTGCAGTGCTGATTTCAAATAGTTGCTGACTGAAGGTTTTACCTTGAATTTTCCTTCGTTTTGCAAAGTAGTTTTGTTTGTTCTTGTTGGGCAGGAAGGGCATTAATTAAGCTTAATGGATTGTTGGATTGTGTAAATGTCAACATCATAGAATATCCTTTTGTTCCTATTCTGGGGAAGAAAGCTCTTAGAAGATTCTCATTAAATTACTGTTAACACCAAAAAATCATGTTTATTTATGAGGAAAAATAATATTTTGATTCTTGATAGATTTCTACAACTGTGAGCTAACGTGTTTATCCATCCCAAATCATACCAAGATAATCAGGGCCTTTTAGAAAGATGCATAGGCCAAGAGAAAAGAAGGTAAAAATCTTATTCCCACTTGTGTATTGATACATGATTATTCAGTCCAAATTAGTGTTGCTATTTGCAGTTACAAAGTGCTCATGTAAGAAGATTGGGGGTTGTGTGGAAGGAAATAAAAAGATGACATATATTTTGTCATTTAAAAAAACCACCGTCTAAATGTTCCTGTAATATTTATTTGCAATATTCAGGCCTTATAAAAAGGTTTTGTATGAACTTGCATGGTCACAAGCTGAATGTAGAAATAAAATAAAAATGTCTCACCAACTAATTAATGTATATGACAGTGGCTATTTATACAATATTTGTTGATCTTTTGAGAGGTTCAGTAAAGTTGGTATGTTAGGATATTTTGATGTGTTTCACAGATGGGCAAACAGTGACTGGATTGCTCCTCAGAAGAGCTGAATAGATGTAACCCAGCTGATGAGGAGCTTGTGTGGCTGCTACAGCTTTATACAGGACTCTGACTAAATACCTCAACTGTTAAATTTAAATAATTTGAAAATCAAGATAATGGTATTTACCCAAGACTTAAATATGGTGCAGAACAAAGGAAAGAGGCTGTGATACTTCCCAGTGGCTGAACAAAGGAAACTGCTTGCCACAGACTGGGGTGCAGAACTTCTCCAGCTGCCATTTAGGTATGTTGCTTGGAGTGACTGTCAGGAAACAGGCACTTGATAGGAGGCAAACTATCATGAGTTACTGTATTCGGGAGACTTTTTCTAACAACATTTATAGATAGTGAATCTTGAAAACATTAGCTCAGAATTAAGAATGTATAAACAAATAAGCTGTTAAGGAAACAAACTCAGTAGGAAATTTTTTTGTGTATAAATTGTGCGTATAGCAGTACTGTGGCACCAAACTGCAATGGATATATTTAGAAGAACAGAAATAAAAACAAGCCCAACCTTTGCATGTTCCTGGTGAGGGGGCAGAAATCTAAAGGGCAAAAAACGATTAAATAAAAATAAAATTGCCTGGTCCTTTCTCAAAACTACGGAGAAAGATTGAGGGGAAAAATAGTACTTTTGGTAACTCAAATTGGGGTTTAAAAAAAGTTTCTCTTCTGATGGTGTCCTTGTCCTTTCATGTCTAGAGATTAAGCATGAGCTTTGAAATACATAGGCAAGGCAATTGTGTGGGTTTTTCGATAAGCATATCCTGTAGATCTTCAATTATAGTATGGAAGTGAACAGAGAAAACTAAATGATGTAGTGTCTCTTGGTTAATAGTATATATGGCATTCTAGATAATAAACAGCAATGCCAGATAAATTTCTTATTCTAAATTCAACAGAATTGGGTCACACTGTTTCTTTTTTCAGTAGGAGCTTTGTAATATGTACCTCATCCTTCTTCATTTCAATTCACCTCAGATCCTCAGGATCCTCATGTTTTCATACTTTACCCTTCAACGTAGCATTTAGCTGTCTACAATGTGATAATGCAAGCTACAGATCTGCTCTTTACAAGGGTGAAGTTTTCATTTTTTAAGGCACTGAGTGATGTAACACCTTGATGGTAGGAGAAGGGCAGAGGCTCTGTGGCTGTATCACATGGGCAGGACACTGGCAGGCACCAATGTGGAGGAATACCATTCCTCTCATTAACTCCAAATCTGAGAAGCAAGACAGATTTCAAGAAGATTCAGTGGGAGTGTGAATTTTTTGAATAATGAATGGTGGTGTGTTAAATTGTTAATACTTTATCTACAAACTCTGACATGAAGTAGTTGGTGTTAGTGCTCATGTGGACATAGTTTTCTCTTGGTTTACACTCTGATAAGATTTTGTCATGCAGTAAAGATGTTTCCTCATTGCTTTCTTATTTTTACATTTTTTTTTTAATTTCCTTTCCTTCCCCTTGGTGACATCTGTAACTTTATTTTCCTTCTCTCTTTGCTTACCTTGTCATTTAGGTTTGGCTTTTTGAGGTTTTGACGGTGTCCTTACACTTTCCTTGGGCTTTTCCTTACAGGCCTTTTTGTGGTCTTGCCCTATCCCCCGGTGGTTTAGGAAGTGGCATAAACTCCATTCCTTGGAACTTTTTCAGACTCCCTCCTACACACATGCATGTTCCCTGCCTAGATGAACTATCTCAAGTCTATATTCGGAGACAGAGAGTATCTCGAGGATAAATCTGTATTGGCCACAGTGCTGCAGATATCAAACAAATCCACAGTTTTATGTATAACTAAGAGAAGAATTTGCTAATTAGTTAAGAAATGTTGTGGTGTAATTAACAGAAGACTGTGTCATAAAATAGTTAATCCAATGAATGTGCTTACGTGATCTCAGTTTTATTACACTTGAAATCAAAATACTTAAGCTGTTCTACTCCTGTGAAGGATTATTTTTTTCTAATAGCAATTAGTAGACTTTAATAAGGTGTACTGAAGCAGCAAGACAGGCTCTTCTTGGGTTGGTCAAGGGATGCCTTTTGTGGGAAAATATGTAGGGTTAGTGTTCAACCAAGAGATACTATGGAGGAGGAGTGCTTTTAGCAGAGGGGAAAGTGCATTTAACCCCTTACTTGGACTTGGATTCCTGAGCTTAATTTACCCTTTGAAACTGGGTGTCCAAGTGGTGGATGGCTCCCCTGAGGAATGACAGCTTGTTGGTATTGCAATCCTCTAATGCCAGCCACCTCAGTTTGAAGCTCTCACAGAGGTTGCATGCACTATCTCCTAGTGTTACTGCTACCTCTCACCCCGGCCCTTACTTGTACATTTAGGTAACCTCCTTTGAAGAAGCGCCTTTAAGTCAGACACACTACTGTCCCTGCCTCCAAGTAGAAACCTGGGATGCAGTGGTTCTCTGATTTTGCTTTTGCTTGCTTTCTTAAGGTGCATACAGTAGGTACAGCATAAAGGTCTGTGACTTAAAACCCATATACTAGGTACAGTTTATGGGAATTGAAGTTGCAATTATCTGTACTTTTGCTCTTTAATGAGTTCTTACAGAAAGCGGCTTCTTTTGTTAAGATCAAGCAAAAAAATAAGGATTTTAGTGTTCATTGCTACACAGAGCCCATGTGGATCATGAAGGGTCTTTGTTTTGGCATGCTCATTGGACATGAAAGCTGCTGTTTGAATTTTGAGGGTAGTGTAAAGACTGGTCAGGTCAGGTGGTTTCTCCTGCCTCAGCACCCTCAGGCACTTGTCTCCCAGCAGTCTGCCATAAGAATCCGCTGACCATTTCTCAATTCTCCCCGCACAGCTGCAAAACCCATTAGAATGTTTTAGTGCTGACAGGCAGAAATGCTGTAAAAATGCAAATTTTCTTCTGCTGACGGGCAAGATGCCAAGAAATGCTTTTCAAAATGTTTCACTGCTGAATAAGGGTTTAGGGGAGTTGGTACAGATAGAATGTAGAGTTTCAAGCAATGGGAGAGAAGCATCACTATTGATGGTATATCAATAGGTTCACTAGTATTTTGGTTCTTTAGTCACCTCAGGACTTTGGCACAGAGCGTTTGCTTTCTGTACTACTTTTTTTTTTTTTTTTTAACAGAAAATAATGGGCTAAGAGGTGGTGTTTCTGCTCTGTTGGTGCACAAAGCAAAGACTGCTTTGTAGGCTCCAAAATGGCACTGTCTTCACCTGCCTAAGTACTATACTTAGAAGCTCCATAGAAAAGCCCAGGATAGAACGGTCAGGTTTCATTCAGCAGATATTTTAACTTCTTGTGCACATTGACGCTCTGTAGAGCTGTGGCCAAGTGAAATGCAGAGTTGTGCCCTTGACTCTGTTGGTGGAGTACTGAGCTGGAGAGATTATTTTGTTTTTTCTTTAAAAGCAAGAAGATGTAATTAAAATAATGGTGTTTTCTATTGCAAAACAGATGGTGTGTGCTTCGTCCAGATTTTGGAATAGGCTGTGACCTTTGATCAGAAAATTTAAAAATTCTTTTTCTTTCATCTCGCAGCTGAAATAATACAGTGGCTGCATAACAGTTGATATTCAAGACTGTTTTGAAGGATATTATTTTCTTCTCTTAACCAGGGGCTGAAAAAATGGGAGGAGTTGATTATATTTCTGCTTTTTCCTACTGTAATAATGTACTTCCTATATCAACAATGTAATAACTTCATCCTCTGTGCGTTCTCCTTTGCCCTGTAGTGTCTGTTCAGGCATAATGGGCATAATACATTCTCTGAAGTGCTGTCACCTATATTGAACTACAGTATTTGTGTTACTGTATTTCATCTTAGCTTTCAGTTTTACATCAGATGATACATAACAAGGACACGTAGGATTAGCTTTTTGCAGTTCAGCAAGTTACTTTCTCTGAGGGTTGTCACTACCATCTTCAGACTGTTTTACACAAGTATAAATAATAAATATAATAATATAGGAACTAAAAATAAAAATATGTCTTTCCCAGGTACTTTCTCATAACACTACAGAAGTGCATACTGAGAGTTTCATGAGCATTGCTTGATTCAGCAGAATCAAGAAACAGTAGCTCTTTGCAGTAAAGTTTCTGTAGTGATCTCAACAGTACACAAATGTGGAATTAATACATATATTTTAATATTGTCTAATTTTAGTCTGATCAGCCAGGAAAGGGGCATAAAAGTGTATTTGAAGGTTCTCACAACTTATTTTGAGAAAAATCTGGGTCACACAGAGCTGTCTTCAGTGTTCAATGCAATGTGTGAAAGCCCCATTAATAGGAGCAAAATGTAAAGAAGGCAGCAGAAATCATACCCACCCACAGGGGAATGAAGCCTAAAAATTTCAGTGGGACATTTAACACTAAGAGGCTCAGTGACGTTGGCACAAATTTACCCTGAAGGTGTGCACAAATTACAAAAGAGTAGGTTCACATTTTGAGATCTCAGCAACCACAGACTTTGCTTTTTTGTAATTCTCTGGTAATCAAAGGCCTATCAGCTGGGTAATCTGTTGCTGTACCAAACTTGTTCATCCTCAAGGTATATCTGAGAAACCGTTCTCCAGGATAAAGCATTTATCAGTGGAGCTGACTGAAGATTAGTTAACTGTATTCTGGTATTAAAGTTGTATGTCTTGTGTTAATTATTGCCCTGTTATATTTGTGGAATATTTCTGTCATAATCAGAAAAACACTTCTCTAAGTTTTCCACTTGCCCTAATTATAGTAAGCTAGTATGCGATTAGATAACTTACCCATGTGTAACAATTCTAAGAAAGAGTTAGTTATAGATTCTTTACTGAAAACTTAGATTTTAGTTATTTCTATTATGTCTTTCATCTGGAAATAAACCGGAACTGTCACGTCTAGAGTCTTAACTCACAAATTCTGACTTTGTTGTTTCTAGTTATAACCAAGATAAGTTTATTTGAAAATTCCACTGAGGATAGTAACAGTTTTGAATCAAGTTCATAAATTTATCCACAAAGAAGAAATGATTAGCTTTTAATTTCTTTGGGAGGTACACAGATGAGGTGTTTAATCTGTAGCAAAGATCAAAGAGTAAACACCCATTTTCTAAATGCTACCTTTTTATTTAAAACTAGTTTATTTTGTATTGGAAGTAGGTGGTTTTCATAACAATCAGTTCTTTGTTGCATCTTCTCTCTCACTCTCCTTTGCTCTCCAGCTCCAGCAATCATGATGATGGTATGTAACTTTTTTCCCTCTTCCAGGTTTCAGATAGTATGAATTCATTGAACTGATACTGTTACTAATAATGTGGCAATGAAGAGGGACATTTGTTTGACACACTATTTCAAGCTTACTGGACTCCCTATGCCTGTCACCATCTAGTGAGGCAGGAATGCTGATTGGCCTTTTATTAATAGTGTGGGATGCTCTTCCTAGACATTGGTGACGGCTTAGGAGTAACAAGTAGCTGGAGGTATGGTGGAAAAAACAACTGACCTTTGGTTATTGTTCCTCGGTCCCCAGGAAATATTCTGTTTGTCTTTGCTAAAGGTCAAAAGTAATAGCAAAACTTTGAGCTCCCCTATCCATGACTTTTTCTCCTTATGAATGCGTGTTGTAAATATTGTCCTGTTGTTCAGTGCCAATGTTTTAGAAAGCTAATGCATACTAGGAAGTCATCACATTGCATGCACAGTGGCCCTCCTTGAAATTGTGCAGAATACCCGATTTCATGAGATATAGTGTAAATGAAAACTACCCATCTCTACATCAGAAAAAGGAAAGGATAAGGAAAGGATCTTTGCTTATTTTCTGAGGACCATATTTCCAGCAGGGTTTTTTTTTTTTTTTTTTTTACTATTGTTTAAAAATCCATGAAGGCTCTTTTCTGTTGGTTAAGCAGCTACAAGTTAACAGTTTTGAAGGCAAAGCACTGCTCACCCCACTCTGGCTTCATGTGATGTTGGCCCCATACTGGTATTGGATCTAAATGGGAAGGATAGTAATCAACAAGAGCAGAGAGAGCATGGAGAATGGAGTAACTGAATTCTCAATCACATTGCTAAGTGAAACAATCATCATTGTTTATGTTCCTCTTGGGTCTTTTATTTTTACTGTCAGGCATTTTGCTTATTTGTAAAACTGTTGTCGTCTCTTTCTTAAAGTGCTTCTCAAAGCTTGCCTCTTAAGTGTGTCATATGCAGGAGGGGACCGTGGCTGTAGCAGTAAATGAGCTGTGATCACTGCTTGGACCAGCAAAGAGTTGGGGCACCCTGCCTCCATCTGCACTCACTGGGTGCTTCTTTCTTGTCTCTAAGTCTCTCTGGAGTATTGCTACCTCTCTGAAGCAGGAATTACCATGTTTGAATGAGATTTAGTGCAGTAACTAGTGAGTTGAAAGTTGAAAGTACTGCTGCAAGACTATACTGGAACACACAATTTCTGCTTGGTTACCTCTCAAATTACTTGAGAGAGTCTACCTCACAAATTACTTTCAGATTAGTGTAAAACCCCTACATAACCAAGTGGTTTGGTTGCTTGAAGAGTTAACATGTTTTAAATTAACTACTTCTTTTTTTTCCTAAATTTACCACATTTTAACTACTTAGCTGCTGCTTTTTTTTTTCTAATATGACAGTGAAAAGAAGATTTTTAGTAATATTTATCTTATTAAGAACAAAGCTCAGTTTAATTTAAAATGTATTTTGAATGCAAAAGAGTTTGTAATAAATTAAAGACTAGTTGGAAGTCTGTGTTTTGGCATGGCGCTAGAGTGCAATAGTAATAGAAATGATCCTGTTTCATTAACCATTCACTGAGTTTTTAAAAAACATGTCCCATTTCCAGTGAAAAAGAACCAATTTGAAGCAATAGAAAGCATTTTCAAGCTGATGAAATCTTACTATTAATTTGAAAACAAGCGGAAAAATGGATTTTTCATAGCAAATGCCATTATTTTGTGTATGGCTACTAACTAGAAGCAAAACATTTCTGCTAATGCTTAGCAATATTTTCCTGAAAACTTGCAGTAATTTTCTTTTCTTTAATGATGTGGGTTCATTCATGTTCTTGTTGCTCCTTGTAGCACAATAGAAAGCCCAAATTTCAAGTAGTCAACAATTCAACTACTCAGCTCTTGGGGTTTGTACAAGAATATGGTTTGTGTATGTGGTTTCTGGGTTTGGGGCCTTGATGTATTTTGATAGAATAGTTGTCTTCTGCCTACAACAATTTGTTTATTTTTAACAAAAATTGTTTCCTTCCAGAGTACTTGGAAGGGAAGGCACTGAAACACCCTAGGTTGGTGCAGCCCAATGCAGTGTTGACATCTCGCCAACTACAGAATTAAACTATGTGAAAACAGAAAAAAAAATCTCCATTCCTTAACTTGTACAGAGCTGCTTGTTTCAGGGGGGTGGGGGGGTGGGCAGGTGGGGAGTGTTCGGCATAGATTGATTATTATATCAGCAAAGCTTCTTAGTGGTTTTTAAAAATTGAATATGTTATGATTTATTTGTTTTTACAGCAAGTGACTTTATTGTTCTAATCTTCCTTTTAGCTGTTTGTTCCCTTTTAGCTATTTGGCTTATAATAGAAAGCTTGCAATCACAGAAAGTGTTTGATTTTCATAAACAGTCCCACCCTCATCAGACAGTCTGTGTATGTGCTGAGGAGAAGACAGCAAGTGCATTTTTTCAGCTTTCGTATGCTTTAAAGCAGAATTTCATTTTCATGAGATCATATTGTTATGGCTCACTGATGTATTTTATAACTATGCTATAATTATAAGTTATGTGGCTATTGCTTCTTGTTTTTAGTAACTCAAATGACGATATAATAATCAGTAAATTTTTCATGTTCCCATGTTTTAACAGAGAGGGATTTACACTAGCGATGTGATTCTCGTGTATTTCAGTATTCCAGTTCACAGACTCTAGGGCTGGAAACTTGACTAAAACTTACTGCTAAATTATAAGACATGAAACATATAGTTATTTTAAATAACAAATGTATGACTTCTTCCACCAAAGCTCTCGTAATTATAATTGCAATGCAGTTATTAAATAGTGAATTAAAATTCAGCAATAATGAGGGAAATAAGGAAGGACTGTCTAGAAGAATACATAGAGTGCATAAATGTAAAATAGTATCATGAACTTGCAGTTGATACTGAAAACTAGTATTTTCTATTATGTTTGCAGTAAATACTGAAATCATTGGGAGCAGGGGAAGAATTCATTAAATTTGAAAATGAAATAAATGAAAAAAAAAACCAAACCACTTTTTTTTTTTTTCCATTTTAATTTGCCACTGATGCTGCATCTCACTTCTTTTACTTAATTTCTTCTTGGTCGGGTGTCATATATATGTAAAAAAGTAAAAATCAAACAATACCCTAAACAATATTTGGAATTAATTTGGTTAAATGATATAAAATCCTGCTTTAGCTTCATGCATGAGCCTTACAGAAAATCTTGCTGAGCACACTACATTTTCTTTGCATCAAAGGGTAAAATTGTTGGAATTTCTTTTAATATTGGCAAACTAGTAATGAACTATATAGATAGCAAAATTGATTTTAAATTGTCTCTCAACTGTTTAATTCTGTTTATGCTGAGGTTGTGTATTATGTTATACTCTTTTATGTTTGCTACAACGTAGATATGCATTCTGGGGTGTCACTATGGTATTACTTACTTAGAATCTGAGCAAGTTTAGGGATGGTCAGTGTCTGTGCCAGGCTGTTATGGTCCTGTCCTGTGAATTGTCAGGCAGTTGTACCTAGAAGACACAAGATGACTTTCATGTTACTTAAGAGTATCTCTATTTTTTTTTTTCCCTGGAGTCTAATTGCTATTGAAAGAGTGCTATTTATCTTTAAAAGCAGTTTTCAGACAAAATGTGCCCCACTGTATCAAGCTGTTCACAGTACTATTATCTTGAGTCTGCATCTCATATTTCTCTGCTTTCAGCTTGTTTACATTGATGCTGAAGAGAAGAAAATAACAGGAATAAGCCAAATCCATTTCCAAGTATCAGTACCTAAAAGGTCTGTCCTGAACTTGAAAGCTTGAATGTACCATGGCAGCTCAGGACACACCTCTGGCTTCCTATGCATTGCTCACATACCTTCTGCCAGTTTCGGCTGTGGGGTCTTTTTTGAGGGGATGGAAGGGTGGTGGCAGTGTTTGTCTTAGGTCTGTCCTGCTTGCCCTGCTTTTTATTTTGGTAACCTCCATCAGAATTTTTCACTCTGTAGTTTTGTTTACACTGATGCTCTTGAATAGACATACTACTTGATGAACCCTTTTGAATGTCATACTTACTTTCATTTGTTCTTCCAGGGATCAAGCTAGTTTCCCAAAGATTTAGTTATTTTCCAGACACACAATTTGTGGACTGATATTTATTTTATTGTGTACATTTGTAAGATGTAAAAAAAAAAACCCTTGCTGTCATAAACAGGCTTGTTTTAAAGATTTTATTTTTCTGGTTGTATTTGAGCTAGTGGCAAATAAAACAGTGATTTTATTCATCTAATTAGTATTTGAAACTGGACGGTAGGAAAGGAATATACAGAGTATAAAATAAGAATTATTTAGATTGTTTACTTTTATGTGCTGTAAATCACAGTAATATCTGTGTTATTATCCAAGTAAAGTCCTTTTTTTGTCCAGGATAGATTTCCAGAATGAACTTCCCCAAACCTGGATAATCAAAATCAGCAGTGAGGATGTGTCAGCGTAAACACTTGAAGTTGGATTTGTGACTCAGTGTATATTTGGACAACTGTCAGCCAAGACCTGAAGGATTAAGGAAAACTAGCGAAGGAAGTTATATTGCAACATATTGTAGGAGGAAAGGCAAATCTTTTAATTGGCGAAGAGACACTAACTTCATTTCCAAAGACTTCTTTTAGGAATGTATTGTAAGGTAAATAAGGTATTGACAGGTATTCACCACAAAAATTGTGATGAATTGAGTCCAAAAAGCAGCTTAAGGAGAGAGCTAACAGAATGGAATCTGTCCAGTAAAAGAGTATTGTAAATGATGTATTTCTCATCTGTGCAGTACTCAGAAGAACAGCGAAAACCCGATTTACCAAAGACTTGATCCTGATCCTTTAAAAGAAATTAGTGGAATGTTGTTATAAATTTCCCAGTCACAAGAGTAAGTCCTATCCTAAACAAGTATTTTAGCTAAATTAGAATAAACTCTTTCAGTATTGGTTCTGCACTTGGTTAGTCCTGTGGCCAAGAAGTTCTTCATCATGTAATTATGCTAGAATTAGAACAGACCAGACAATATGCCTATGTTGTCATATCAGCATCGTGTTGTTTTTACAATTATTCTGAGAACTCCTAAATTGCTTGTGATCCTTCTTTCCTCTCACTTTGTCTTGTAACTTTTACTGGAAATGGCCTCCTTTGAAAAATTACGTAGGTGCCCCAAAAAGCACCATGTGTAGTGAAATGCAAATTAGGCAGAAGCTGGGAGCTGAAGTGTAGAAAATCAGACATAAACATTTTTTAATCTACTAAAAATGAAAATTAAAAAATAACCCCAATAAAAAATCCACCCCAACCAGCTCCCTACTCTGCATTTCTAACACTGCTACCTTTTTAGCAGAGTTCCCCATCTCATCCTCCAGCAAACTTGGGATTCACAATTAAAATGTTACTCTGGGTAATTACAAGTCTGGGAGATATGCTCAGACTGAACCAAGCAGAGCTCACACTACTGAGCTCATAACCGTGCCAGACGATGGTGTTAGTGCCTGCCTTTATAGACTGAGCAATAGATGGAAAGCAGAAGAGCTGAGCTGTAAGCTTTCCTTTGCATCTTCCCTTTCAGAAGAGTATCTTAATCACCACATCAGGGACATGGCCAGGTATGTGTTTTGTGGTTGTTTTGTGCTGTCTGTGAAAATTGTGGGTAGGAAATAATGCAAAGTTCATAGTCCCATAGAACGAGCAACCGTGCTTGTGATTTTTAAAATTTTGTATGTGTGTGTGCCCACTGATGAGGGGATCCTGACCCTTACAGCAGATATTAAACTGCCTTGAATGGCTTTTTTTCTGCAATACTTTTGCTCAACAATAACAATTAAACTGTTAAAAATGTTCTCTTGCAATTTCATTCCTTGAAAATGGAAACATTTCTGATTCTTCTCCATACTAAATTTTTTGTGTGTGTGTGCATAAACCCATGAGGCACAAAGAATTGCTGGGCCAGCATTCACTAAAGTTGACTATTAATGACAGTTAATGGTTTTGAGAAGTAAACTACTGTAGAATCCCTTACGTATAGGCTTTTTTGGAGGTTATTTGAAATTATTAGGTTAGAGCTAAGTTCTGTTCCAATT
This sequence comes from Strix uralensis, assembly GCF_047716275.1. Taxonomy (NCBI): domain Eukaryota; kingdom Metazoa; phylum Chordata; class Aves; order Strigiformes; family Strigidae; genus Strix; species Strix uralensis. Next base: position 88,139,726 of record NC_133974.1, on the reverse strand, counting down.
GAACTGTTAGGAATTTTGTAATTCACTTTAGGCAGGCCAGTTTTTAATTTGTTTTGCTTCACCAAAATTCACCATCTGCCTCCTCAGGTCAGAGACACATATGGGGATCCATGGAAGTGTACAGTTTCCATGAACAGTTGGCTTGCACCTGGGAGGGCAAGAGGAAACCCATCAATTTTGTGATAAGCCTTTGCTTGCCAGTGAACAAATAGGAGAGATAAAGAGCTGATATTTTGTTGCTGCCTTTCTCTCTCCCACCTCCATTAATATAAACCTTTTTAGTGTGTCTCATTCTCTGTAGCTTTGTCCCCATTTCTGTCTGTGGAGCATCAATAATGGGGACTTTGTTTTGAAGATGTTGTGCAGCTTGTCAACTACTTGTGTTATTTATTAGGAATCAGTGGGGCAAAGGGACAGATGGGGCAAAGGGACATACTTGAAGACTTCTGTCCTGCCATAGCATCTCCACTGATATGGATAGTTTGATTAAAGAGAAATAGGTCATAGGAATTCTTCTTTCAGGAGAGATTTTTTTAAAAACATTTATAATCAATTATAACTAAAGTACCAGTTCACAGAAACAAACTCCTCTACTCCTCCTCATCCCTGAGGGCTCTCTGGTGTTGGGAACAGAGATGTAAAATCTTCAGATCAATATCCTCTTTTTCAAGCATCTTCCTCCTTTTGTAATGGTAGACCGGAGGAGGGGTTTTGAAAGGTTGTGCGATAAGGTGGGAGGAATCTCCTCTGAATCGTAGGTTATTTGTTGAAGGTTTCTACTAGTAAGTGTTAGGAACAATAAATTAATCCAGTTGTATGTAGCCTGTTGCTTTTATCTGTCCTTTCATCTATCTATCTTTTACATAGTCCTGATATGGTCTGGAATATATTATTGTCCAGGATATGTTAGATGTTGCACAAAAACATGAGATGACACAATCCATACCCTAAAGAATTTAGTCTTGAACTTGTAAGAAAGTTAGAAGTAATAACCTTTCATTTTATCTCTCAAATAGACCCCAGAGGAGTTATGCTAGAGTGGATGGAACTCCTGAGAAGATTGGCATGGAACAAAGTAACTCCTATTTCAAAATATTGCTGAGTTTTCATCAGATATTTCTATCCTGCAGTGAGAAAGTAACATTTCAGCAATGTAGACCTGTCAATCCTGATCCTTTAATAAGGTTGGGTAAATTATTTACCATAAGATGCTATATGACGTAGTTTATGATAAGTATTAGAAACAGAGTAAGAAAAGAATGAGTGGTGGTTTACCCTAGATGGGTACTGCAGGCAGCCACGATGAACTTACCTTTAGTTATGTTAACTGAGAAAGTATAGGGCCAGAAAATACTGGAGATGGGAAAGTGATAATATTTTGAGTTTTTTCATAGGGAAAAGGGTTAGCCTGAGTAACCAATAAATGTGGTGTTTTTTCCTTTTTTGGATCAAGATATGACAGCTTCATATCCAATCACTTTGTATAAATTAAGTTAATAGAACACTTTTGTGTTCCTCTGTCCTTGAACCTATTTTTATGGAGAGATTTCTAGCCACAAATGTTCAAATCCTTTTATAAACACAGCTGCTGAACTGGAGTACATTAGGAAATATTTTTGCTTTACTAGTTAGTGTTCCTATTGAAGCTTCTTTGAAATAAGCTTTACTTTTGGTTTTGTGTTTCTACCTTTCTTGTCTTACAGTTGTTTTTTTCTATAATAATTTAATTAATCATTTCCATATATCTCATTCACTGTAAGTGAATTAAGTCAAGTAAAATTCTTTTCATCTTTGTGATGAAAGCCTGGTCTCTCTGGTATAGGTTACTTGAAGTTTTATGCTTTCCCAGGTAGTGTTTGTAAATTAACAGATCCTCTACTTAAAAAAAAATCCAGCCTGTAAATTTGGCTTCAGTGTTGTATAATGTTTTAGCACAGAGATGTTGAAAAGACGGATAAAAAATTCCTTTGATTTTGGAAAAGGTAGGTTCTATCAGACTAATGTATTTCCAAGTGATAAGGCAACTGACTACTTTAACAAGGTAAGGCAGTGGATCTACTCTGTATCACTCTGAGCAAACCGTTTGGTGGATGAGAAATTACCACACGTACGTACCCACAACAGTGGGTACTGTAAAATCATGAACAGGGAGGGTACAGCAGTTTTTCAAGAATCAGTAATCCTCAAGATCAATGCCATTTAATATTTTAACTAGTGCATTTTGTGCTCAAAATATAGTTTGGGAAATACTGTCAATGTTAGGAAGAACCTGGTAATTCTGCAAAAGAATTGGGTAATATCATAGAAGACAAGCGGTGATCTTTTATGGTCTGCAGTTACAGAAAAGTCAGTTAATACTGCAAAGCACAAAAATCATTCATTTGCTGATAAAAAGCAAAAATGGGTGCTACAAATGAAGAACTGGAGGAGCCTGGGTACTAGGGCGGGCATCTTACGTTATTGTTAACATAGGCTATTTGACTTTTAATAGACTAGAATTAAATTAAAAGCTTTATCACATTTCTCAGGTTGCTGTTTATTTGAAGTAAAATATCACTAGTCTTTATGATAGAATCTTTATTCCTAAATTTAGGTTTTTTTCCCTTTACAACAGTTTTCTTGTTGCCTTTAAAGAATTTTCATGTTGTATAAGGAGGTGGCACTGTACTTTTGTCACCTATTCAGAGATAGTGTGTGCAATCAGCAGCTCTCTTCAAGGATTGTAGTTTGCACATCATTCATAAATGGCAAAATAATCTTGAAAAGTTGTTGGGCTGGACCATGTTTGATGTTAGGTAGCAAGAAGTAATCAGATAATGCTGATGTCCCTTTTGTACGTTTTGTATTCATAACTATTGAGAAGCTGTTTCTTTTGTTTGCTTCAGCTCATGCTTTTGTTAGCGTCATTGTTATTTTGTTGGAGAATAGCATGAACTGAGTGAAATACCAGCTGTTCTGTTGGGCTCAGAGAGTTGTGATCATCAGTACCAATTCAATGTGAGCAAATGTGAAGTCTTGCACCTGGGTTGGAATAACCCTGTGCAAGTGGTTAGAAGGCAGCTTTGCAGAAAAGGATCTGGAGTTCTGAGTAGAAACAAGCTTGAATATGAATCAGAGGAGGGCAACGGCCTGTGGGCTTTATCAGCAAGAGTGTAAAGAAATTATTTTTCTCATCTGTTCAGCACCTGTGAGACTACATTTGGAATACTGCGACTGGTTTTGAGTCCTCCAATACCAGAGAGATACTGAAACACTAGAGCAGATGTAGTGCATGGTAACTGGAATGGTTAGGGAACTCGAGTGCACAAAGTACAAGCAGAGACTGAGAGAACTGTTTAGGCTGGAGAAGAGAAGAAATCTTAGTGCTGCCTACAAGTACCTTATGGGTGGTTATAGAGACAACAGAACCAGAGTCTTCTTGAGGGTGCACATGATAGGACAAGAGGCAAGAGATACAAATCACAGCACAGGAAATTCCAATAAAGTACATGGGTTGGGTTTTTTTTTCCTCCATGTGAGAGGTGTTGAATATCAAAACATGCACCCAGAGAGGATTGTGTAATCTCCATCCTTGGAGATATTCAACATTTTACCAAAGTGCTGAGCAACCTGATCTAAGTGGACCTGTTTTGAGCAGGAAGTTAGACTAGATGACCTCCAGGGGTATCTTCTAACCTGAATTATTTGATGATACTGTCTGCTGGAATGCCAGTTGGAGCTCCTTAATCCCTTCTGCAGTTGTGTTGTTCTTTATAGTTAGATTAGCTTTTTATGTCCACTTCTCAGAGGGGTGTCTGCCTTCCCTAGGATTCAGTATGACATTGGCGATTCTGGCAATCTCTAATATTTTTGCTAAGGGTTAATTCTGGGTCTTTCAGCAGAGTTTCTTCAAGGTTTTTTGCTGCAGATCCCAATCATGATACAATTTCTTATCAGGGACAGGGTTAACTCCTCAAAATTTCTCTTTGCACACTTTCTGGTTTTTTCACCTTCTTTTTGTCCTTTCTGCTTCACATTTCTCATGTTTCATATTTCATGGAGTTTATCTCCAGGTTCTGTGGTTAGTCTGTTCTTGGATTAGTTGAAAATATTAATAAAACATCCTCAGAAGCAGTTTTGAGAGAAATAAAGCTACCTCAACTGTTGGCTGCTTTGTTGGAACTTGTTCCTTGCAGCTTCAGAAAAAGGTTGTAAATACATTTTTCTTATGTTGGCTACACATTTCAGCAGTTATCTGGCTTTTAATTGGTCTTTCTTCAGTCTTTTAAAGTATCTTTTTAACTTTATTTTACTCTTTGAACTTCACAGACTACAGCAGTGGTGTAGAAGCAGGAAATGACAGAGGTCTGGTTTAGTAAAGTTTTCTGACTTAAATATGTGAATAAAGTAGCAGCTGACTGTAGAGCCTCCTAAAGATATGTTTCCCCACAGACATCATTAGAATTAAATTTGAATGAGAAAATATATGATCTGAAGGCAAAAATAAATATAAGCGATCCAAAAATGCCCCTTCCCCAGACTGAGAATGGGGAAACTTTTTCAAATTTATGACGTTATAATGGATCTTAAATACATCTTTTGGTTTCTCATGGGGATATCTGTACCATTTTGTTAACCAGTTTGATTTTAGTCACTCCTTGGCAGTAGACCAACTGTAATTTAACTAGATATTCTATCTTTATACTATTTAAGGGAAGCAATTCCTGTAATAAAAGAAGACAGAATTGCTTAGAGATAGATGCAATACTATTCACATCAGGCAAGATGTAACCAGAAGTGCAAAGGAAGTATTAATGCCACTTTGAAAGGCATTGATAAATTTTAATCTGGAATACTACGTATAACTGACCATTAATAATCAAGAAGGTTGAACTCATGCTGAGTAGGAGGAGGTTCTAGGAATGAAGAGTCTATGCAATAAAAGGACAATGAAGGCACTTGGCTGTGCAGGGTGAAAGCTAAGAAGTGAAAAGATTGTTGTCCATAAAAATATCACAGAAGAGAGAAATTCCAGGGTGGGATCTGGGTTACTGAGGATAAAAGATAAAGCAGGTAAAAGGATATCAAGTGAAGCAGGTTTCTGCCTACAAAAGCAGCAGGATAAAAAATATTCCAGTAGGACAAGTGGTGGTAAAAACCCTTCCTTGCTCTATTATCTTTTTCTCCTCTGGAATAAAAGCATATGAAACATTTCCTGAAGTAGCAAGGACAGGGACTCTATCACCCAGAAAACCTTTTCCATTTGAGTTTGGAACTTCTACTTAAGTTCCTACACACTGTCAATGGCTTACTGTGTTACCATGTAAGCTGCTTGTAGGTAGGGTAACCACATTTTCAAATAAATATATTTGGTTTTCTATTTACTGCAGCTAAAGGTAAGCTGCAGCAGACTTTCAAAAGAATTATCATTAGAAATAGTAATTAGAAGTCTTAGTTGTTACTGCTGTGCATTGGAAAGCTGCCAAGATATCCATAAACCCCCTTAAAAAAACAACAAAAGAACACCCTCACCCCCCCCCCCCCCAAAAAAACCTCCTAACACACCAAAAAAACCCCTAACAAATCAAAAAACCCACCGAAAAGTCTGTCCCTGAATATTGTATACAGTCAGTGGAGATTTTCAGAGGCCCACGCTGCTCTTTCCTAATGCAGTAATTCCTGGAAATTTACCAAAGATCGATCCCACTGTGTTTCTGACTGCTACTAGAGTAACAAGGACTCCAACTAATAAAGAGCTTTTAGTCTACCTAGACAAATCAGGTATGGTGGAGGAACAGGACAGAATGCACAGAACTGTGTCTCACAGATTTAATAACAATACTATGTTTTCTGCTAATTAAGTAATTTGGAAGAGATTTAATGAGTAGAAAACTAACTAGAAGGAGCAAAACAAAAGCAAAAGAGGTCATCTAAGATGTAATACATAGACGAGGGAGGCAAGGGTAGGAGGAGGCAGGGAAATGGAAGAGTTCAAATTGGAGAATAACTAGAGCAAAAGATGGGGAAAAAGAAGATGGCACATGGGTGGAGCAAGCTGTTCTGATGCAGGGAATGTCCAGGAAACAATACAGGAGTCAGCCTATTGTCTTTAGAAAGCCTAATAATCCCCACAAAAGGACTGTGCTGACTCCACTCTCTGGCTTCTTCCTAGCATTTCTTTTCTCAAAAGCAGGGAGAAAGGAAATCTCCCAAGAATGAACAGTTCATTCAAAATGATGCATTTTGAGCACTTACTAACCAAAGTCTTAAGTTTCATTGTATAAAACATCATCATAATGAAGGGTAACTGTGAGAGAAATTCTCTTTGTTCCCTGTCACAAAGTGCTCCACAATGAGCTGGAATGAATGCCTGAGCATCTGGGGAAAAAATGAGGGAGAGAAATGATGAGAAGGGAAATACAGAATGAAGCTGTGGTAGTCATAGAGAATCTTTGATGGGAGAAACTTGTTATGATACCTGAAGTTTGGCAGAGCACATGAGAGCTCTTGAAGGGCTGTTACGACTCCAAATAAATTTCAGCCATATGCAAATGTTGATATGTCATCCTTCTTCATTGTTGTGGTTTTTTTAATAAAATCACAATGGAAGCTGTTTTCATTCCACTGTCTTTAAACACTTTTGTGAATTCAGAGTCTAAAAGAAATTTATTCTGACATGAGATAAGGTGCTGAAAAGTTTTGTAGCATGTTTTAGACATGATAACGACAGAGACATGTCACAGCTAAATTTTAGAGGTTCTTGCAATGGCTCTTCATACCCTAACAGTAGCCTAATGGAAGTGTCTTAAAGCCCAAATATATGAGAGGAACAGATGGCAATTTCCATTCTTAGTCTGTGCCCATTAAATAGATTTCATATGTATCCCCAAGGCTTATATCTGTGGTGCATGAAGAGATCCATGAGCAGAACGCTGCAATGTTCGACCTCTGTATTCTTGTCCCTTCTTGTATGTGAAATTCAGCTACAGTGTACTCTGAAAAGAATGATTAGTGTCTAGAGATACTGTTGCTTTCTTTGTCATAAAAGTGCCTCAGTGTTTCATTTGAGAAAAACTTTTGAGTACTTCAAACAAGTGATTGTTCAGTGAAATAAGATTTACTTGAAACTTAAGAAATTTGTTTCTGATCAAAATGGGTTATCCCATTTAAAAAGGGTGCAAATCAAAGTTCTGACAGTAAGCAAAGAATTGCAAGAATCTAGAAATTTAGAGTATGGTGCCTTTTCTGTTGATTATGAATTTTGAAATGTCAGCTCCCATGAGAATGTGGGGAGGGTCAGATGACTGCTGTGGCAATTTGGTTCAAATAATGTCTTTTTGACATCTCTAGTGGCCTTATCGAACAATCCAGGCACATTTTTGCATTACATTGAATAGTAAATGCATTTATCCGAGTGCTGAACTTTTAGGTTAGTATGAAAATTGTACATTTGAGTTCTGATTACTATTTAGACAACATAGGAGGACTTCAAGAGCTGGAATTTAGAAACTGATGATCCAGTGCTCATCAGTTCTTGCAAGATTTCACCTGAAGTGAAATGTTTAAATAAGACACTTAAACATTTCCTAAAATGAAATTTCACTCTGTCTCTTGGAAACACAGATGTAGGTGTTACGATTGCAACCCTTCCCTCTAGCAAATAATTCTTTCCTTCCTCATGAAATAAGGCACTAATTGTCATGGATGAAGATGGGAAAGCCTGGACCATAAAGCATAGGATTTTCATTGGGATAGTGTATTCGTTTTCTGGTCAAACCAGCCCTAATTCAGTCTGTGGTTAATCCAATGTTAATTTTTGGTATTAAGCTGGGTTCTTTTCTGTTCATGGGACATATTCACATACAAAATTGAAATTGGGAGTAGCACAGGACCTCTATCATATAGATTTTAATTTTGTTATGTTTTTACACTTGCCTTTATTAAATGTGGGTAAACTCATTTCTGGTTTGATGGCTTGGCTGCTCAGCTTGATACTGTATTTTTCCTCAGCTGGTGTTGATAAACTTCTTATCCCAATCAAAAACTATGAAATATTTATAATTATTCCTATAATTATTCCATAAAACATGTATCTATTCTGAAATACTAGGTTTTTACCTGTTTGGCCTGTATATATATAAATGGTTGCAGAAGGTATAAAAGAGAGGATAAATTGTTCTGAGAAATTAGGAATTGTGACTATACTGGGCTTTATCATAGGATGGTGAAGCAGAAGGTTACAGTAAAATGTTTTCATTTTGTTTACACTCAGTGTTTACTTTTAATTCTGGAACAATTAGGTTTTTATGTTCAGGACTTGTGAAATATCTTCTTTGCTGAATTGCTGAGAAATGCCAGATTGAAGTCCAGAGGACCAAACTCTACATCCTATCTGTTCAGTAAATTAACAGTCAATTAAAGTCAATTCAGTAAATTAAAAATTTCTTTGGTCCACTGCCTTCTTATGATGTTAATTCTGCTGGGTGAAGAGATATTTCAGGATCTCAGCTGATGATATCTGTTAGTGATAGCTTTATTTGGCTGAGTTATGACTGGAATTTAATAATCAGTTATATTAATTTGCTTTTGAAATAATTTAAAAACATCTAAGCTATCTAGGTATTTTTCAACAGGTGTGCTAATGTTCAGGCTTAACATTAATGGAGCTAGAAACCTAAAGCAAAGCACCTGAAGGAAAACCACATGTTATTTTTATTCCAGAAGGATCTGTACATATTTTGTCTGCCTCTTCAATTGCATTCTAATTTTTTTCTTTTATGAGGGATTTGTTATTGAGTCTTAATGATGCTAAATAATTTTATACCTTCATTTCAGCATCCTATTTATGTAGCAAGGGGCAGTTGATGAGGATTGATTTTGGTATGAGCCTGGATATGTAATAGTGGAGGGAAAAGATCAGTATTGAGCTGGACTGACCTGCATAACTCAAGAAAATGCCGAAGTCTCCATCAACTATATCGGAAGTCCTAAGAAATGAGTCTACTTAAAGGCTCAATGCTAAGTTGCACTTTATTTGCATGTTTTTTTGAACTGAGGCAAATATCAATCATGTCAGTAGAAACAAATGAAGATCTTTGTTTACTATTTATTCTCTCTTGTGTTTTTCTTTTCTTCCCATGCTGGTGCTCCTTTTTCATTTGATACTTTACATGACTGCTATCTTGGTTCCAGTATTAAAGTAGTCATGGCAGGCTAGACTGGATTTCTGACTGAGGTTCAGACTTGCTTTGGCATAAGGGAAATATTGTCTGCAGTAGGTTGAAGTGATATTGTAAAACATCTGGTCAATTCTTTCCCGTTTTGGATATAGTTTTGCCTTTGAGAATTGGAAGTTGCATCTGAAATACATCTGTGTAAATTTCATTTTATCACCTAAAATACATTTAATTAGAAATCATTCACAGTTTTAAACCTTAGATGACTTGTGTTTTTCTATAGTGGGTCCTTCTTATGAAACTTATGTGTCTACGGTATGTTATAACACAAATATTGTGTTGCACATCACTTGAGGGAAGCTGAAACAGCAGGATTTTATTGTTGGTATGTTCTTTCTGAAGATGATGGTATGAGAGGAAGGGAATAATCTTTTTCTTACATAACAATCCATGGGGCAGTCCAAAGAGAAGAGGTATTCCTGGAGTGCTTCTAGTTATTTATTCTGTAGGCCCAGAGAATTGAGTCTAATCTTCAACTGGTAAAACCCAATATTGTTTCATTGACATAACTGCTGACCGAAATTCTTATCTTTTATATTGTACCAACGAAGAATCTAGCACATAAAATTTGCCAAGCTTGATGGATGCATTGTGCATGTCTGCACACTGTATTTGGCTTGTAGACATCATGATGAGTGGGCACAAAAACAATTATGTGGGAATAGCAATAGCAAAGTGATCTCCAAGTTGATTATGGAAAACATAAAAAGGCCTAAGTGGTGAGGACTTAAAATATGTGTTGGCATATAGTTAGCATACTTCAATTGCTTCTGTGGACTGATAAGAAAAATTGAAAGGAGACTAAGTACAAAGAAGGGGCAGCCATAGAAGGGGAAAGCTGAAAGGCAACTTCTAATTTTAGGCATTATCTGAAGTGCTTCAGTGAACACTTGAAGTTTGCAGGGCTGTTTATTCCCACTCTTGTACCACAGCCACCTCCAGCAGCTGCATGTTAAATAAGATCAGGCCACTCACTTGGCTGAAGGGGCCTGTGTCTTCTGAGTCACAGATGGTATTCACAGAATTTAGGCCACTGTTTAGATCTGTCAAACTGTTTGCAGTAGATGCAGGATGGCTTAACTGGCTCTAGCTACATGTTATTTAGGAAATTATCTGCATGTCTTGTATTTGTAATGTAAAATGCTGTGGCCCTTTCTTGTGCCAGGGTGCCCTGCTGGCATCCACGCTGGCCCAGGTGAGCAGTGTGACTGAGGAGTCACTGACTACTGTGCTGAAGAGCAGAAGCCCAGGACCAGTATGTGCCTCCTTGGCTTGAGGCAGCACAGCTAGAAGGAATTCTGCTTCGCTGCACGCTGTAGCCGTAGAACTATTTCATTATATGCTCCAACGCAACAGTTTAGTAGTCCTATTTACGTGCACACCATCCACCCTGTTAAACCACTCCCCTTTTATCCCACTAGGTTGCAATTCACATGTCCAGGGACAGGAAAGTTAGGAAATCTGCTTTAGACCATCTAGTTGGACTTCCTGTACGACAGATTTTTACCTTTTTACCCTCATATCTCATTACTGGTTACCAGATTCTGAATATAACGACAATCAAGAGATGAAGAGTCTTTCTTCAAAACAGAGGCTGGCACTATGTGTGTCTAAAATTCCAGCACAGTTTAATTCTTAAAATAATAAGTGTTAATATGCTCATTGCAGTGTTTTATCATTGAGTGTATGATTACATGCTGAAAATATGTATTCATCAGGGAGGCACTGAGAGCAGCTTTCCTGTTTAAACATCACACTGGTCTTCTCTATCACATACTCAGAAATGTTCAGATAAAACACTGTACCTGGAGCTCAATGCTGCATGTCTGCAGAAAAATATATTTAATACTATAAATGTGAACTTAATCTGCATTCCCTGCAGATCTAATTCAAAGCATAGTCTTAAACCAAGCATTCAGCATCCCAAGATTTTGTCTCTGGAGATCAAAGTCTTCATGACTAAAATTGAAAAAGCAGACAAGTAAATGTCAGCAAAGAGCTTTTGTAGTGTGCATATACTCAGGCGTATGCACTTGTACAAACGCACATACATGTGCCTCACCAGTTGAGATTATCAGTGTTAGAGGAATGTTACAGAGCTTGGGATATTCTCGGTTAGATGCTAATAATTTAGATGCTTTTGAGTACTTAATGTGAGTTCACGGTACATTTTAAATTCAATCTTACCTGTTCTCCATTTCACTTTTAACCATTGTGTTCAGTCATGAATTTACTTTAGTGTGTCAGACATATTTTATTTAAAATTGAAATCAACAGCTAGCAGATTTTGTAACTTCTCATACTGGAAGAATTAGATGTAATTAATTACAGAGTAAATATTTCATATCATGCACAGTTTAATTTTTCTTTACCGGATATGTCATGTAATTATCCAAATACACAGCATACCTTTATGCTCTGGAGTCTGATCTCAAGTAGAATTGTAGCACTTGATCTTCCAAATCCTTACCACCGACTGTTAAGGGGAATATCCAAATATATTGATAAGTTATGCTGTACTTTCTCTTATTTTAGGACACTTCTCTGAAGCCAGAAAAGAGAGTTTGTTCTGCATGTTTTTGAAATAGTAATTATACCCTATCTAGAAGGATATTTCTTAATTCTTTTCAGAAACAAGAACTGGAGCTTTGGTTCTGTTGAGGAGCTAAAGAGAAGATGGTCTTGGCTAGCATGACAGTTAATGAGTAGATCTGAGGGAGAAGAGTGGTAGGGGTGATAATGATGTAGAAGAAAGTGGAGGGTTTCAAGGTGATATGGTGAAAGCCTCATCTGAAAGCACTGGTCTGAGAAAGATGGTAGGTTTTGAACGGGTATTAAGACTATGGGGCTATAAGAAAAGAGGAGCTGGAACTCTGTGAGGAGCTGTGGTTTTTCAGGGCTGGGGTTGGTGTTTCCAGGGCTTCTGGATTAAGAAAGCGAGAGGGGTCACAAGAAAGTATCTTTAACTAGGACCCTGGTGTAGGGGCAGGTCTGATGCACCTTTCCTAGTAGTCTTTTTTTTCTTCTTTTTTCTTCTCTCCCTCCTCCCTCCTCCCTCTTTCTTCTTTTTTCTTTTTATCTCTCCCTTGTATGAAATATAGCAGTCTTATGACAAAGATAGCCTTTATTCATTTTTCATTTCTTTATTCTCTCATAGAAATCATTGCAGTGTTTTCTTATCATGTTTCTTCCCTTTAATGGTGAGTAAATTCAGATGTTGTAGAGACAGTGCATATGACCTGGATTTTCTTTAGTGTATGACTCTGGATTGAGACAAACTGTAGTGAATAAAGTTCTACAGCTTATCATTTTAATATGGTGTGAAGTTTGAACTATCAAAAGAACTTACCTTTTATACTTTTGTAATCATTACAGCTAAACTTTTCAGCAGACAGAGCTATAAATTTTTCCCAATAACCCCAAGGTTATTCAAGAGACAGGCATATAGCCTCTGCATATTTTCACTGCCCTAGCCTTCTTTCTACTCTAATTAACCCAGATGCTAAATTAAGAGTATCTCTGTTTCCTTCAGAGGAAAAAAATTAGTGTGAGATCAGAAACAAACCTTCTCACTTTCTGACCAAAGAACTGTCAAAGATGAAGAACAGTCCTTAGCCTTGGACAAAATTCACTTGGAATTGCTAAAGTCATGAAGCTGAGCTCAGAAGGGTCTTATTATTGAGGTCAATATCTATTCTTTGGTAGACATTAAATACCGTTACACTGTTTACCACATTTTGGTTAGCTTGAATCTCAGCTCTGACCCTTGCCTCTCTCTATAACTTCACAGAAATCATGTAATATTACTTTCAGGTTTCTCAGTCTGTGTGAGGTAGGTTTGAGAATATTCAGCTATATAACTGAATGGGCTAGTCTATGTTTGCATTAATCAGATGAAATACTTAACAGTACCAGGAAATCAGGGAAGGACATCTCATCTAACAGGTGTAAGGTTATCTGCTAATGATTTTGAACATAGGAAAAGTCCGTTTAATTGCCATGCTACATTTGTTCTGTTTTGCTTTGTCAATATGCCATTTTTGCAGAATAAATTATGTCACCATGTCTGATCTTCCTCAGGGTCTGTGAATGACCCTCTCTCCTGGAAGATTTTGTGATAACAAGTTTTAAAAACCTCTTTGTGGGTCATATTGCAACAAAAAATAAGAGCTAAATTTAGCTTTTATTGATGGAATCGGGGCTTGCAAACTCAAACTTTTGCACAGAAGTTTTAACAAAACTCTTCTTGACTAAGCACTGGAACTTTGCTATTGTGCTAAAGGAAAAGAGAAGATTATGAAGGCAAAATCACTTAGTTTAGAAACTTAGTAGTTGACTTTTTTTTAACTTCTGAGCTTGGTGTTGAGTTTTTGAGTAGGTAGAGGAATATATTGGGGTGTTTTGGCAGAATCAGTTCATTATTAAAGGGAAGTCTAAACTCTGAAAACAACATTTTAACTAGTGCCCTAGCTAGATGAAATGTCTTTGTCTGCTAAAGAACACAAAGTACGTACTATTTGGTTAAACAAAAGACTAGGAAATATATTAACAGATAATATCTGTTCTGAATAACAGTTTCGCTACCTGGAATGCGTTTGGCTTCTGTTATATAATCAAACCCAAATTATAAAAATGGCAGGAGCTGCGTAGTCACGTTCCTTATTTAGTGCTAGTGCTGTGGCCTGATGAACAGTATGCATATTGAAAAATTGGGAGCTTATCTCTTAGTGAAGAGCAAGTTCAGTCCAACAGTCAGGACAAACTTCTTTACCAAGAGACACCTTGTCCCTGAGAAGGGCCCTTTCTTAAAAGGGAGATGAATTTCCTTTTGCCCAGCAAATTTGCCTTGCTACTTTATTTGAATAAGTAAATGGTTTTAACCTGTGGAACAGGAGGAAGAGCCCAACTTTTCTGTATATCTTGATGGTATCTGTACCCAAATGTATCTATAGAGCAGTGACCCACACCTGCAGCTCTTCCTACGTTACTCTTTAAGGTATAGCTGGAATCTGGGTTTATTATATATATATATATATATATACACACAGCATTTTCCCCTACTTTGGACCTAAATAACATGAAGTCAATGATTCAGAAATAAATATGTATGTATTTGGCTGGATCAGGGCCCTGATCTCAAATATAATATGTTAAGCTTCTTAGACTTGGAGATATTGGAGATATTCAAAACATGACTGGACAATGTCCTGAGCAACATGTTGTCATTGACCCTGCTTTGACAAGGGTGGTTGAGCTACATGATCTCCAGATCATCTCAGCACTTCTGTGACTCTGTGACAGTGTTACCTTTTTGGCAGCTTTCAACTTGTCAGACAGAGGTGAAAGAATGGAAGTTAAGCTAATGCTTTCCAGTGAAACAGCAGTTCAGTACAGCCCATGGGAAACACCACTGCAAGCCACTTGAAGTGACCGGGACAGATTCAATCCTATCAGTTGTTGGGCTCCTGTATATTCATTTGCATAGGTCCAACCAGAAAATGCTGTGTATGTCAGGCAATATTCTAATGTCAAGAAGTTTTGGTTACATCTTGTATTAAAGGAGTGTTGTGCATTTTTAATTTCTAGCTAAATCAGAACCACATTTGATAGATTATTTTTTGCATAATCATTTGATATAAAGAATATCTTTGGAGAATATTCAAAATAACTCTCTCCTGTATCTACGTGTGATTGGGTAGGGGATGGAGGAGGCCAGAAAGACATGGATTCATTTCTCATTTTGCCACTAGATTGTTGGGATTTTTTTTTATGTCGTTGTAGAGATCACTTTATCTTCTGTGCTTCGATATCTTGCTCTTTGAAGGTGGGCATCCTACAGCTCTCCATAAAACAGCTCTGGGAACATGGAAATTGCTAAGAGCTGCAATGTGATAAGTAATGTAAACTTTTGAAAAAGAACTAGCCAGGCTTTCAAGGGATCTAACAAGAGTTTTATTAAGTTCTGTAACAGGATTAGATGCAGTAGAAGTGAGTCTAAAACTTTGAGTGTTAGAGTAAAATAGTTTCTTTTTAAAAGTACGGCATTGCTAATAGACTAATAAGGGCTCTAAATTTTTAGGGCACTAGTTATTTTGAAAAGCTTGTAAACAAGGTAGGTAGAATGTTTTAGAATAAAACATACTTTGAAAACATTAAAAAATCAAGTTGTGTTTTTAACCTTTTGCAGTTAATTTACTGGTGTTGCAACTGTTACTGTAATGCAGTTAAGTTTAATGTTAATCAATAGAATAGTGTGTTCAAAGTGTGTTGTGGAGAACATCATCAGTAATTGTAGCTTATTGATATGTATGTTGTTTGACGGATTTTAGGGAAGGAAAGAACATACTTGAATGTTTAATGAAAAGAGGAGCTGTGCCTGTTATGGTTTGGGGTGGGGGTGGGGTGAGGTGGAATTTTTTGCCAGGCCAGGAAAGTAAGAATGTGATAATTACCACAGGTTTACTTTATCACAGTTCTTGCTGGGTTTTATTTATACTGTTAAAAGACTACTAATCTTCAGTCTTTTAATGGGTTAACTTCACAAACATGCTTGATATTCTGAAATAGCTGTAAAAGTTTCCCTGTGACTCTGTAGGGTGAACTGAATTAACAGAAGATACTGCACTAATCTGTTTTTCTAATGGTCAGAAATTGTACATTTCTCATTTATACTACAGATTTGTACTAATGATTTACTTAAAAAAAGTTTACAAATTATATTCATATTGCTGGAGTTGGTAATTAATGCTATTAATAAGTACAGAAACAGTCTGGAAATACTTGATGTACTTGGATACAACAAAAAGGAGTATTCTCCAAGTTCCTACTACAGCTTTCCTAAATCTAGTTTGTATGATTCACAGTAAAAGTGGCAGATGTTGGTGGCACTTACAGAAGTGCCACTTGGATAAGTTGAAAATTTCAACTGTTTACCTAAAGGCAGAGTTGGGAAACTTGTGTGACTTGCGTTTATTTTTAAGATTCCTCTATTGAGTGTAGAGACGAGCTTTACCTGCTGCAATTTAAGGACATCTAGCAGTGAGGCAGCATGCTGAATGAAACACATCATTTCCCTGAAGCAGAGGACCATATTTTGAACTGTCAGTTTACTACAATGTTTGTTTAGCTTCTTGGATCAGTGTGAATGTATGTAATGTAATTTACAAGCATTTTGAATAATACAAACAATAAGATCAAGGAGCCTACCAAAAAGAATAGGACATTAAAAGGGCATAATCTTTTCTTAACCACTGGATCCCAGTTAGAGCCTTATACAGGTAAACAAAACCATAAAAATTAGGTAGCTTAGAGCAGTTGGAAAGAGAGAATTCATTTATAGAGACTGCAGTGTAATAAAATGTCAGCTGTAAAAGCAGACTGAAGAGAACGCAGGCAGTATATGTCTTGCCACATTGCTTAGAGAGAGGAAGAAATTAAATGCAAAGATGAGAGTGGCAAAGCAAGAAGAAATTTTTTTTGTTCTTCCCATCCTCACATTAAGGCCTGATTCCCACTTACTGTGTTATAAGTAGTAAGTTTTTCCATGTTTAAGCTAATTTTGCAGAGCTTTTTTCAAAAGCTTAATTGGCTTTGCTGCATTAACAGTAGGTCATTTCCGCATTTTATTGTTTTGAGAAGTGCGGAGCATGACAGTCAGCAACTTCAGAGTGAGTTGCAGGGTGGCACACTGCTGAGAGCCTCTGGGAGCAGATGTTGAACCACAGGCCTAAAACCTGATGTTCTTTACAATTTGGAACTTTTTACTAAAGAAAAGTGCTTTTGTTAAGTGGTTATTTTTTCCTTATCTATTCTCAGGGTTGCTCTTGTGGAAAATATTCCTGAAGGGATCAACTATTCAGACAGTGCACCATCCCATTTGTCTCTTTTCCAAGGCTGGATGAATTTGCTTAATATGGCTGAAAAGTCTGTTGACATAGTATCTTCCCAGTGGGACCTCAATCACAGTCATCCATCAGCATGCCAGGTATGTTCTAGCCTAACAAAAGGGTGGGACTTTGAGAATCTGTTCTTGTTGTTTCACTATTAATTTTTTTAGAGCTACAGTCCTTCCCTGTAGCAGACCTTTTTGTTTGCGTAGTCTAAAAAAACATTTTCTTATGGGGATTTTCCTGCCAATACAATAGTTTTCTGAGAGCAGTGGCACGCTTGGACTAGATAATACATCCAATACATATTCATATCCCTTCCATCTTAGGAGAGGATGTCATTGTTGTAATCTTAAGAAACCTGCAAAATTGTACCTGTATTAATACATCCATAATTTGGGAATATCCACAAATCTATACACTTATTTTCTGTTTGATGCAACTGATGAAGTAAAAGAGCAAGCATGTGGATTAATTCTGTAGCGAAATAGAGGGATAGAATTACACTCATAAAGAACAATGTAGTATCAGATGATTTCTCATAGCTTTTCAAAATTAACTTTAGGAGGGAGCAGTGTTCAAGACTTCTGCAATTAAGAGCAATAGGAGAAAACATAAATCATAGTGAATGAGACAGACATGCATTATTACAATGATGCCGTGCCAACAAACACTTTATTCTTCAGAGCAATCCTCTTAGAAATATGGTAAGGACAGGTTTCCACTTAGTATCACTTGTGAAACTAAGGTATCAAAGAATTGATAGGCTGAGAGTATCTCTTCCTTTCCACAAAATGGATTCTTTGCTGAAAGAAGCCTCTCAGCTGACACAAAAGGTGGTTAAAATGACAGCTGGGTAACTGTAAGGAATCAACTCTTATCATACTATGTCATAAGCTCTTCGGTTTACTCTCTAGTTCTGTTGATGCTGTGCAGTAAAAAAATACCTTTTGGTAGATGATAGACAAAGACTGGTATTCTGAGCAACTAAAGATAGTACTGCAAATAGCCTGTGTTTTCAAATCATGAACTGGATTCTACTTCTTTTGAAAGAGTCCTGTAGCCTAGTTGAATGGCATACATTAACTTTTCTTCAGAATAAATCTGCTGCATGTCCATTTAAAAGAGTGAAAATCTGAAATGAGCAGTGAAATGGAAAATGTAGTGCAAACCCTTCCTTTTAGAATGCTTATAAATATTGGAATATAGTTTTTGAATAAATTTATTGAGTATCAAAATATTGAGATTTTTCACAGTGTAATTCTGCAGCTAAGCTGTATTTAAATTTATTGCCTAAGAAACATCAAACCCATATATTGTCATTCAAGCAGATGAATTCAAAGAGATAGTGCCTTAGATGTTTTTAGGATGTGCATGAATTGGTATGTGCATGAATCTTTTAAAAATGTTTTGTCTGAAAAAATTTCAACATGTCATTTGCTTCAAAACCAGCAGAGCCTAACAAATCCCAGAAGACAAAAATAGCAAACTGGAAATTGGGATTTCAGTAGTTAAGCATCAAATCCATTCACTGTTCCACATTCTCATGCAAAGTAAAAACTGTAAGATACTGCTGAATATCAGAGCATGGAAAGGAAGAAGAGACATGTAAGAAGTGGATTTGCTCTTTCATCCTCAAATGCACTGTTAAAGCCAGAAAAATGAAACCTTTTTCATAATATTCTATTCTAGTTATCTATTTCTGCCTGCTAGTAGTCTTACAAAAGTGAGTAATTACTTCTGTTTAAAGGTAATTAATATTCCAGTCATTTCCTCATTTGTACAGCAGTGTGGGCTGAACAGCTGATAGATCTTTCTGTCAAGCTTGTCTATTCATGCTAAAACACTATACTGTTATTGGCCAGTCTAATTGCTAAAGAAATTGCCAAGAGACAGCGTTTCTTGGCAAATCGCTGCCCCAGAGAATGTACACAAAGCTTAGTGTGTGAAAGGAAAAGGAGAAAACTTGTATCATTACATCTGCTTTCACCACTTGTAAAATGAAAGTGAAATTTCAGAGGAGCTTCAATAATTGTAATCTAGTAATTTTCTGAAGTGTAAGTTGAATGTTCTCAAGTCTTTGCAATTTGAGTTCAGGGGAATTTGCCTCAAAATAGCAGAAGCATTATGAAAGGTAAGGGGCTGAGATACAAAACTTCCAGGTAGTATGGTGCTTAGTGAGTAACTTTTAGTCATTCCTTGAATGATTCTTGTTTTATCAGAAACCAAGGACATAACCATTTTCCATATGGACCCACATCCTGCTCTATAACTAGCAATTTTCATTTTATGAATATTCAAGGCATATTGCAAAACAAGGTTCTCTACAAGAGCACTTCAACAGATACGGGTTTTTGAAGGAGGAAAGCTGAGTAGGCTAGATTTCTTTTTCTTATTTACAAGGTTTAGCTACTTTTTCTGTGTTTGTGTAGCTACATACACACATGCATACTTATATATATACATATGTATGTTCAATATATGTATTGAAGAAAAATACAGCAGGAAATTCTGCAATTTTATATACAGGCATGCATATATATACACATGCCCAATATACGTATCATCCATATGGTCATATTTTGTCCAAATGTATATTGGACTATATATGTATACATGTGCATATCTAAAATTGCAGAACTTCCTGCTCTGGTTTTCTTCTTTTTTGTTTGTGGGTGTGTTACCTAGTGTCCTTGACAGTTGCCTGTCCATGTTTTCTTGTTATAAATCTAAATAAACAGTCATTGCTGACTGAGCTGTCCAGGTCACAACTGCTATGCTTAACTGTCTGAGCTCATAAGTCTTGCTAAATTGGAGTCTCCAAATGCAAACACATGTTGCTGCAGTGTTTTGTGTGCTTCTGCAGTCAAGTAAACAAATATATGTTTGGCAAACTACTGAGTAGGCTTTCTACACCTGCTTTTCTTATTCAGAAGAAAACCATGTGTTTTGGTGACTTTGCGTTGTCATCTATGCATTTTCAAGATAGCAGGGTAGTTGTCATGTAGAGGCTTTGAGACTTTTGCAGAATATGAATGTGTGATTCCTCCTGTGGCAATCTGATGTTTAGAGGTATCAGAGGAAAATGGAAACACAATTTTTGAGGATAGCTTTTAATTCATTTGTGGTGAAGAGAGAGGTGAACATAGAATCATGCCAATTTTATGATTTTTCACAATTCATTTCCTCTGGCTTATCTTATGTTTAGAAACTTTAATTTAGAGTGACCTTTTATAGTTCCAGCAAGTCCTTCCTGACCTATTTCATTTTATGTTTCACAAATAAGAATTAATGCCATCATTGCTTATTGACGTTGCCATGAGTATGGCACACTTCTCTCTGGATGACTATTTGGATGACCATAGGTGATTGAAGGGTAGATGTGCATCTGCTTTTTACAACAATCACATAAAAAAATAGATGGTTCTGACTTTATTTATCTACCTATTGTGCAGTTCCCAAATGGCTTGGTGGGAGAAGTCTCCTACTCCATCTGATGATATGTCTCATGTAAGCCAGCTGTCTAGCTTTGTAATGAATCTCTGATGATGAGTCATGTGTCACTCCGACATGCATTGCCCAAGGATCTTAAGTGTTTTATTTGGTAGAACAAATGTTAGTGCCAGAGTTTAAGTATCTGTCCTCGACAAGTATTAAAAAACACAAATAAGTACAAAGAAGAGCACATCTCCAAACCTAACAGCTAGCAGCAGAAATTGGCTGCAATCAGCTGTGGAGATCACAGTGTATTTTCTTTTCTGTAAGCTCATCTTTACACAAACAACTCTCCTCTTCAGGTGGTGGCATTTCCCTGATGCAGCTGGTACAGACTAAGGCATAGAAAAGAAATTTAAAAAGGAGAGGTTTTAAAAGGAAAGCACATTCCCTCCCTTTTCATTAGCTGCTTTGCTAGAAGAATTTGAGGAGAGCGTTTGAGTTTCTCTGTTCTGTATTAAATAACAGAAGTGAAAGTTAGGATTTCTTGATTTGTTTGCTCTATTGGTTTCTGACAGCATGATACAATTTTTAGCAGTATTTTATAGATATACCCAGAGGCTTGGTTATAGGACAACTATTAGTAGACAAATATTAGGACAAATATCAGTAGAATTACATAGAATAAATCCAGAAGAATAATCTGGAAGTAACTGGTATTATTTCTGTGGAAAGGAAAAGCTAAGAATTGTCTAAACTCCTACAGTTTAGATTCCTACAATCTAAGTTACTAAAGAGCACAATAATTCAATTTTAGAGTACTTCAATAAATATAGCAGTTTTATGTTCATATCTCCCCTATTTTATTTTTAATGAGGAACACATGCTGATAAAGACATCAGGCAAGGGAAATCAGCCAGACTAGAATCAGTCTGCCCAGTGACTGCTAAGCAATAACTTTAGGGGCAATTTTGGGGCCTTTTGGTAGTGATACCTTCCTTGTTTTTTCAATTCACCAGGTGGCATTGGGATTGATGTTTCAGATGTATGGTAGTTTAAAGCGACTGCGAGAATGTCAGTTTGTTCATGTGATAAACACTTTTTACATGCTATTTTGTCACTTTCAGTAGGTTTTTTGAAACAGCCCAGTGAAAAGTGTAAGAGAATATTTTATCAGGATAGGCAGATTTCTGGTGGTATTGTTTGTTAAAATGCAGATATGGTATAAGGTAGCATGCTACAGTTTCATGGCACTTGGCTGCTACCATTTCTCAGTCCTCACAAGCTGGGTATGTAGAAATGATTCTGATCGCTGTCACATAGTTGTGCGGCAGTCTGGTATTGTCTCGCAAGGGAGTGTGGTCTGAGTGACAGCATGAGGGTTTGTATTCAACAGAAACATTTCAAATGTGCTGACAGCAGTGACAAAACTCTTCAGACCTTCTGTCCTGTCTTTTTTCTCTTTCATAGAACAAAACAGTAAAATTGCAAGTAAACATGTCAGGAAGTATAGAAACTGTGTTTCAAAGTAATATTAATGGGGAAGAAGGCCAGGTACCTCAGTAATGAAGGAAGAATTTCTAGTACCCTACTTTACTATAGTATGAACAGATTTTTTTATATGCAAGTTGTGAATTTTTCATAGTTGTTTGGAGTGTCTAGACTAAGCTTTGGTGAGTGTATGAATGCCTGCTGAGGGATGATGCAGCTAGAGATGAAACAGAGGGAATTCTTTACAGTTCTGGCACCAGGTGGTGTTTTTTGTATACCTGTAGAAACGCACATATTTGTGGTGAGTAGAGTGTACTCCTAGTCTTAACCATCACTACTCAGAGATGCTTTAACTGTTTTATCAATTTGAGGTTTTACCATTTATGAACATAATTGGACAAAAAAGTATACTATAAGTATATAGGTTGTGGTGTTCCTGATGGGAAAAGAGATGCATTTTCAGAGAAGGTATCTCCATTGGAATGCAGGGCTGCATTCCAAGTGATCTATTCACCCATAGGATGGACCATTCAGCTGGCAGCATGGCCTGTAAGAGACAGCCAGGTGGTCCATCAAGGATGCCGTGCTGGTTGCATCAGGGCATGCTAAGACAGGTAAAACTCAGGAAACACTGCCGTGTTCTTTTTTGTCCAAACTAAAATTAATACAGAAAGTCCAGGCTTGTTTATCAAAGCTTTTGTAAATCATATGTAAATAAAATCTTGTGCAGGTAGAAATGGCAATAATGTCCAAAAACAATTACCATGGGGAAAAAAACTGGTAAAGAACCATCTCCTGAAACAATTAATTTTATGAGCTTTAGATGTTAACTTTCTAAGCATTTCTTTATCTGAACAGTTAATGCATTAATTCATATAGATAACTCAAATCAGTTTCCATCAAATTTATGAATGCTTTTTCCATGTTTATTTTTGTGATAGCTTTCCTCTATGCTTCTAGTCAAAATCAGTTTTTACAGATAACCCAGATAAAACCAGTGTGTGTCTGTTTGTCTTTCTACCTAGTAAATTAAATCAACACATAGAACCTTTCTGAGTAGCAATTTCTACATAATTAATTAATTACTTAATGTCATGCAAGCCTGTTATTCCTTAATTTTCCTTGCTCACTTTTTGCAAAGATATAATTAATCAAAATCAAAACTGTTGGTCTCCAGCCAGTGGATCCAGAAGAAGTGGGTCCAGAGGCAGCCTGAGCTCTGGCATGTCAGGAACCTGTCACCCTGGGGGAGCTGGGTGATAGGGCAAGGTATGGGCTGGGAACTTGGCAGACAACAGCACAGTGAGTGCTGTTCCCAGATTCGGTTAGAGTCTACCAGTGCCAGTCCGCAGCAATTGCAGGAGAGACCCTCTTGGGGGGAGCAGGGCACTCAGGAATCCTGGCCGGTGCCCTTCAACTTCCCCGGGATCACGATGGAGCTGCTGCATAACTCTGTATGCAGCATCCACCCCCTCCACACTATTATCTCATTAATTCTTACCTCTGGTAACATCTGCTCCTCTTTTCCTTTTAAAAAACCCCAAGACAGTCACTGATTTGAAAATTAAAGATCCTTTTAGCTTCATGAGGAATGTGAGGGATAGCCACTCCTTGACTTTCACAGCAACTCAGTAAGGTATTTTGGGTGTGTGAGTTAAATCACGGGTGTTATTTCTTACATATGGGACTATCTAGTCACTTCAAGAAATGCAGAATCTAAGAAGCATTTGGAGCTTCATGCAAAGCATGTTTTTGTTTTCCTGTTCTGGTAGCTATGGTCTAATGCTTTTACTATAGCAGTATTTTACTGACTACTAAGCTCCTGTGAGGCCTTGGATGAGCAGGAAGCTGTGCTGTGGATTTGAGCCAGCAAGCAGGCATATATTACAAAAGTAAAACATAAATGGTAGTTCTGTGTTTCCATTGCAGCCTCTGGCTGCTCTGTAATTTTGAGAAAGCTAGCTTTCAGGAGGGTGGGTATTCTTATTTTGCTACATATATTCAAAATAAGAGAATATTAAAAAACCGATCTGTACTGTAGACAGGTGAAGAGCAACTTTCTGTGACTGCTTAATGCTTAAGGCTTAGCAACGCTCGAAGTGTCAATCTATGCAGGCAATTACAGAGCAAAGGGTGGCTTTCCACTGTCTGTTGCTTCTGGGTTCAATGTGAGATGAGGGCTTATGTCTGAGGTTTTGTTAGTCCATACTGTGTCAGACAGCATCATCCCAAACTGCTTTTGCTATGGCCATTTTCACTGAACAGAAAGATCCTTTTAAGATTTTTAGAGTAACAGTTTGTATAGAGAATTAATCTAACATGATCCTGTGGAAAGCTTTGTCTTCTACCTGTTTGTTTGAAAGTTAATATGACTGTTGCTTTTTTGGTTTAGCTTTACCTTGGGGCCAACATTATATCAAATCTAAAGTGAACTGTGTAGGTAGGCAGGCACTTAATCAACTGCATACCCTAAAGTTTTTGCGTATTCAACGGCTAACTGTAACTGGTGTCTGCTGTGGCAAGGTAGAATGGCAGCAAGGAAACAGCCTCTAACTGTGGTTGTAGTAATACAGCACAGTAATGGTACACCAGGTATTTTATTCTTGACATTGTGTACTTAGATGCTTCTAAGTAAGCATTTTTCTTTAAGTTAAAATATTGAATCTAAAATTAAGCATGTACTATGCAATCAGAAGGTCTACTTTTTCTTTGTTTCTTGGAAAAAAGGAGCAATTTAAATCTCATACTGTGGCTCAGTATGAGATTCTCTTTTCTGTGTTAGAAATAGGGCTTAAATAATAAAGTTATAATAGTGTCAAAAGGGAAAGTGTATGAAATACACGTAGATCATTGTTTTCTCCCCTGGTATAGCTCATCTAAAGATGAGTATGTGACCACTTGAATACTATATTGTACTATGGTTAGAACAACTTACAAAACAAGCATTCAATACAGAATAAGTGTAATAAATTCTTTTCCTTGGACTTTTTGTCCTGATTTAACATAATGTAATTATATAGAAGAAAGTAAATGTAAAAATACATTTATGCAGCATAAAAACACTTCATTCTCTGCATGTCACCTGTCATCAATAGTATTGCACAATCTGGGAAAAGGAAGAAGCACGTTTGGCCTTCAAAACAGTATTTCTCCAAAAAAAGTTGATTGAGTTGCTAATCTTTAAGGTAGATTTAACCACATCTAGGAACATATTTACTCAGCGGTTGTACAATGTGTTTTTGTTTGGGTTTATGATATGCTGTTTGAACAATTCTGTGTCTTACAACTTCTGCTTTCTTTAATGTTCTTCTCAGGGTCAGCGTCTTTTTGAAAAATTGCTTGAACTGGCATCCCGAAATATTGAGATAAAACTGGTGAGCGATATACTGCCTGTAGAATCAAAGGTATTAAACGACTTGAAAACAAAGGGTAAGACTTTATGTTGTTATGCCATTGACTGCTACGTAATGTTCCTTTTACTTAAAATGCAGACTCAGATGATGTATAAAATGCACACTATTGGTTTAGAACTGTTACCCTATAATCTTTCAGATTTGTCTGGTTCATAGTTGTCAGAAATCTGAAACTCTGTTACTGTAGTTCATGTTTGCAGTTTGCAAGTGGTTAAAAAGGTGGTGCAGAGATTAGATATATGTTTAAACTCACTATAGCCGTTCTAATGGTAGGCAACGTAACCTGAGAGACTGCTGTCATACCTTGTGGGACAAGATAGTTTCCTCTTTTGAGCAATAGCAAAATAAATGAATAAAACAACATGTCTATGCTACTGATGATTCTGAAGCACTGGAAAATAGACCATCAGTCAGATTTAGCCAACTGAAAAGGGTTTCTGTGCTATGGGTATTTCTTAGGTGCCTGCTTTCCTAATTGTTGTTTTGAGGTTTAAAATCCCTATCCAAAGAGGGATTACACACTGGCACTACATGACTAAAGTTGCTTTATGTAAAACTGTGGAAAAATAGCAAAGAGAGTTTAAGAAAAGCTGAAAGAAATTAGAATCTCTTAGGAGTTTTAGCAATCTTAAACATGCTTTTCCTGGATACAGTAATTATCTATATAATCTGATAAAAGAATGGTTTTTCCAAAGGGCAAAAAGAACCTATGTATTTTGATGGTGATCCTTTTTGACACAGATTACGGTATGGATCACAAAGGGAAATCTGAAAAAAGAATTAAGCAAAGCAATTGCTACGTGTAGCAGCACCCTAACATAACATGTCTGTGTTATGGCAAAGTACAAAGAACACCCTTTTCTAACAAAAATCAATCTTTATTTGTTTAAATTCCTGTAATCTCCTTACTGGGCAAGTAAAAGAAAATTACTAATGGAAGTCCTGGTCCCTTAAAGAGATCATCTTTTGATCAAGACTGACATGTTATTTAAATGTAATAACTACAGAGTCCTGTCGTTTCACGATGTGGCCTATTTCAGGGCTTTGACTATTTCTGTTATGTAACCAAAAGTGATATCAATCCTTTGATAACCAAATACCTCGGCTTTGTGAGACATCTGTAAGTAAGGAATTATCTTTTTCTGATGTGTTGAAAAAGAAATAGGTATTTTAATATCAATGTCAGTGAAACTGTATTTGAAAAAGTGGTTTCTTTTCCCTGTGATTCTAATGTCCCAAGTTCCCATGAGTCAGAGGAGATGAGAGGTAGGGCCTGTACATTTATATTGATGTATCTGGCAATAGACATTTTGGCTACCATTTGTTGAGAATACCCAACAGCAAAACCTATCCTCTTTCAAAAAGAGATGAGCAAAAAAATTGAGCTTGAAAAGGGAGTGATGCCTGTCATTAACACTTCCTTCAGTTTATGTGGGAATTAATCAGACATGTGAGATTTTTGAAAAAACAAACAAACAAAACACAGGCTTTTACAATTCAGTTTCCCTTATGCCTTGTTCAGATTTCTAAGACAGGAAATTTCAGAGTATTCAAGTGAAGTGATCAATATATTTGAGTGCTCTGAGCTACAAACTGTCGGAAAAAGTCACTTTTATGTAGTAATTCTTGTGAGTTTTGTTGTCATCTTTGAACCCTGTAATTGTAGATATCATTGTGTACTGCTGACCTTTTCAAAGATCAATATTATAACTTCTTGATTTTCTCACTATGAATGATTTTTTTCTAATTCCATATTTTGGTTTGTTTATTTCTACACATTCTGATATTTTTGTTAGAATGTCTTGATTATGATGTGGTGATTGCCAGCTCTGTTGCAAGTCTTTCACCTACATTTAGGTTTATTGTTTGGTTTTTATCTCCAGGAAAGCTAGGTAAATATTTGATTCTGCATTCCTGAAAAGAGATGTTAGTTTTAACATTCAATCAGATTTAGCTGTCTTAATTTTATGTTGAAATAAGCAGACCTTGTATGAACAGCAGATTCATAGTATGTCCTGCTTGTGTCAAATAGAAGCTAACTGATAGGCTATCTTAAAAAAAAAAAAAACAAACCCCACCCCAATTTCCATTAGTTAAATTATTAGCACAGTAAATGGAAAACATATTAGCCTTTTTCATGCCTGCTGGAGAAAAAAAATACTGTTACCTACTACCATTGTCTTAGCTGAGGACAAACATATCATTAAGCTTTGCTATGCTATCCTGGAAGATCTGTTTATTAAAATTGTTAATCTTTTTGCTTGTGAAGCACTGGCCGCCTGCATCCTCAGAAATCAGTGATCCTTGAAAGGGAACTGCACATCATCTTTTGGACATGCATATTTATGAAAATAACAAACTTTCTTTTGCCTTGCAACTGATCAGATTTGTCTTAGAAAGTATGCCATGCACCTTTTTTAATAGAAATGTTCCTCTTGTGGGAAAGAAAGCAGTAAATATATCAATAGCTCAGCCAAGATTTGAAGCTTCTCAAGATGGAGAGCCAGAATACATTTGGCTGAACAGACAGACCCAACTCCCACTTGTGGTGTCTGTCTGAATTAGTCAGAGGAGGGTCCAAGCCCTACTCTGTGGCTTGCCAGCTAATAAACTGAGCTGATTGTTCCTAAGCAGCAAATATGCTTGGGGCCCAAGCCATGGGCAGTAGCATAGAGAGAAAGCACACATATAGCCTCTGGGGCTCTGGGAGGTTTGTGCGCCCTGAGCCTGCCTTCACCTTGCTAGGTAGGCATAGGCTAGCCTCTTCTTTCCAAGGCACATTGTATGCGAGAGTCAGACTGTCTCCAGGTAGTGGGCTGTCCTACTAAACAGGAGAGACAGTTGCTATTGCACAGAGAAGGTGGAAGAGCTTTGCCTTTCTTTTCAGCAGACTGGGTGATCAGAACCCCTGAGCTGTGCCCCCATGCTGTGCAGGTTGGTTCCTGGGGTGGGTCAGGATGAGGGATAATTTGGGTGTCAGACCCAAGATGTACCTGTTGATATACTGCCTGGGAACCTTTAAGGGTGCTGTAGTTCCTCAGCCCATGGTTATCTACCTCACGCTGCATCTTCAGGTAGTGTGTCCTTTCTGACTTAAGTAGCCCAGGTAAAAGTCATTATCAACACTGGCATGGATTTATATGTGGTTGCTTGAAGAACTATACTTAGTCATCCAATTGTCTCATGCAGTGGGGGTTTTTTGTACTAGGAACCATGATATGTTACAGCACTGCTGCATCTCAGCACAGATGTTGGACTATTTCTGCCAGGCAGATTATTCTAGCACATCTTTCATTTTTCTAGACGGGCATGCATGGAGCCCGCTTGCCTCTTCTCCCTATTTCTGAAGTACTGTAGAAAGAAGCTTTGATAGACCTTTTCCAACCCAGGGGTGCATCCTAGAGTCCTCCCTACACATCCTTCCTCTCCAGCAGCTGTCCCTACTGATTAACAGAGGAGAAAGTTGAACTCTGACTTCAGATTTGAGCTGATGGGGTAAGATAAAGCATAACTTATGTGGGCAGGAGAGCAGAACTGAACTGATGCAGAGTAAAATAAAATTAGTAACTTACAGTTGCAATGTTAGTACAGATATCTGAACTAGCTCTGAACCTGCAGGTTTGTCACCACTGTTCAGCCTTTTTTTTTGCCCTGCCTTTGCTTTCCTGACTCTCTTGAGGTAGCTGTAAAATGGGATAGCTTGATTACAGAAGCAATCTAGCAGCTGCAGCATGAAATGGGGATTGATTTACTGTGCTAACACATAACACACCTAGAGCTGTGGTGACAGAAGTCTCTGAGTGCTGAGATAATGTACACTTGCTAATAATTGCTGCACTGTGGGAGTGTTATTTAGTTGCAAAATTAAACATGCAGAAATGAGGAAATACTAGTCCCAGAACATATATTTATGATAGACTTTAATTACATTATCAGATTCTATATTTTGCATAGAATACCTGGCTGGTACTTGCTATAATCTTACCACATTAATCAGAAGTTTTTCCCTTGTATTGAATGAGAATATGTCAAACATTGAATACCTAAGGCAGATGATGCTCATTCAGGGGATATTATTTCTGCTGTTAATGGCTAGAATCTTTTTTTATCTTCATATTTAATGTATGTCTCCAGGCTTTCTTTATTGCACATCTGCCAGATCCTGCACTGAATGTAGAATGATTAATTTCCTCATAGGCTTTTCCATGCTGCTTCTCACGGCGGTATCTGAGTGCTCCGCAAATACACTATTAATGAATTTCTTTTTACATCATCACTGTTAGGTGAGGTTGCTTGATGTTTCAGTCTCTCAGGGACAAGTAGCGATTATTAATGGCAGCACAGGCACCAGAAGCTAGATCTGAGCATTTGTTTTCTATAGTCATAATTTAAAAATGTGTATTAGTAATTTAAAAAAATCAACCACATGCAAGTTCTCCCAGCTCATGTTGTCAAAATTATTAATAAAGAGCAGATAAACTATAATGTTATTTTTATAGGACATCTTGTAATATGCAGTCCTAGGGTGTGAAGTCTTGCCTCTCTGTAGTTAATGTTAAAGCTATATTTCACTTTCACATATGTATACAAATACTATGCGTGTATGTATATGACTATCTTGCAAAATGTAGGTCTGCCTGTAGGCAAAATTTGGCTCACTGTGTAAACAAACATGTTCTTCTTTATCCTCTTTGTGCTGTGACAGTAGCTTATTAATGCTTGTTTTCAAGGTTATTGTTTTAGCCTTTTCTCAGCTATGGTTCAGTCTACTAGATTGAAACATTTCTTGTAACCCTCCCACTCCTTGCACATAATTACGTACCAGTCTTTGTTCCTCAGTAACATTTGAATAGTATTGTCTCCAATTAGCAGGTTGTTGTATCATTTCTTACGTGTACAGAATCTAAATCCCTTACTAATTATGATCTTATTTTAGCTGACATTATTAATGTATTTTAAGACATGCCAATGGATTTCCTTTCTTCAATTTGCATTGCTTCATTCCTTTTGTGTTCTTTTTCCAATACTGCCTTTTCATGAATCATTTTTCATACGTTTGCAAGGAATATTTTTTGTTTTGTCAGTGCTAGCTGAGGCAGATATGAAAAGAGGAGTCTGTCCATGTCACAATGTGATTTTTTAAAAAAAAATAAAAATCAGCAAACTCAACTAACAGAAACTGAGTATTAGCAATGAAACTGGAGAATAATATAAAGTCATTGTGCTAGGGCAGGATTTAATCACTAGATCACATGTGCAGCTGTTACTCACTGAGCAGTTTGTGCACTTTTGCCCAGGATTACACTCTCTCTTAACCAGATACAACCAAAACAGAGAAGCTGAGAAGTTATATTATTGCAGGGAGACAAAGAATGGAGTAGAAAGTGGAGCTCTAGAAGCTTTTTGTGCTTTTCTTTGTGCACTTTAGATTGCAAACACTAACAGATCCCATTCCGTGACAAATTAAATCAGTTTATATCTGGGCAGCTGCATGATCCCAGTCTCCTTTTTGCCCTCCCCACCCTATGTTGTCCCTGCCTTCTTCCTTGCACCAGTGGTCATGTTGTAAGACAGTTCAGAGGGCTGATTTGGCTACAGTCTGCTTTTTTGTGGCTGGCATAATTGTCATTTGCATTAGATTTCTGCATTACTCAGTGTATGATCTCACAGACATAAGTGCTGGGTGCAACACAGAGATAGGAAATGCATAGCTGGAGTTGGCAAGGGAGGAAGGACCACTGGAACCTGGTTTAGATAGGCTTAATCCATCATGGCACCAGAAAGGTCAGAGTTCATGTAATGCTTAGGGACTTTCAGTGGTTTTGGTTTTTCCTGTACTTCTGTTTTAATGAAATTGTTGCACGATGGACAGCAATAGTGAATATGGTTTATATATCAGATGAAATGTGTTTAGTCCCATATTCTGTCTGCTTCTGTTGGCACAATTAAGGTGTTGCATAGTTTTAGAGCTGTGATGCCTGTAGGACATGAGTTGTTCTTACCTTTGGCCACAATCACGTTCCCTTTCACTGTCTAGTTGTGGGAGAATGGGAAGAAGCTGTCATATTTTGAATGAACTGGAAAATTTGTGTTATGTCATAGAAAAGATGGAGATCACCTGGGAACATTAGTCCATAGTTTGTTCTATGAAACAAGCTATGAGTTAAGCACCTTTTTTGACCTAGAGCCTTTGTGTACTGTAAACCCTAGGAATGTGGAATTCACCATCTGGGAGAAATTGACATTTTCTCTGGTAAAGATAAAGCTGTAGGTGTAAGAGAGGGTGTTTCCTGATAAGTTTCTCTGGGCCTAAAAGATGATTGGGTTGTGGACGATTTGGGGTTTTGTGAAAGCCATTAATAGCGTAAACCATGATGACATTGATTTACACTAGCCCAGAATATTTGTTTTCTGTATTAGAGAAAATATGGGGACAGTGGACTGTGAGCAGATTATGAAAGAACTATCACTGGCAATTTTAAGGAGAAAGTAGACAAGCCCCTGTGAGGAGTGGCCTCATGAGTGTTTGGCTCTGATGCATGGGAAAGGTCTATATTGGTTTCAAAGATGGTTTTAATAGTTCCATAATGATTTGGAAGGAGATGTGTTTAAGTACATTCATCTCAAGAAAGAAAGCTTTTTTTTTTACAGTAAGAACTATCATTCACAGGAACAACCTCCCCAGGGACATGGTAGAGTCCCTGTCACTGGAGGTTTTCAAGATGTGACTGGACAGGATGCTAGATAATCTCATATAGGCTCCCTTTCCCCCAAAAGATTGGGCCAGATGATCTTCTGAGGACCCTTCTAGCCTGGGCTTTTCTATGATTCTAAGTAAGCCTTTAATTCCTCTTCATGTGAAGATAATGTTGAGAATCAATGTAAAACCACTGCAAAGACAAAAAAGAAAATACACTCCATTCCTACAAGAGCAAGCGGGAATCCTGAAGAGATTCCTGCCTGTCCAGATGGCCAGTTTTTGCACAATGTACCATAAAAATAATATTATCTGACGCATGCTCCATAGGAGTATAGAGTGCTCTTGAGAGCTGAAGTTCAGTTGATGATTTTATGTAAGGCATTGCATGGAGTTGTAGCTCCATTGCTTGCTTGGTCAGTCTTTCCTAGGCTGGATTCTCAAGACTGTGTGAGAGGGAAGGGTGTTGAAGATGGGTTAAGCTTCTGCTCTGTTAAAATTCAGCAGTACCAAAAATAGACTCATTTTCCCCTATGATTTTTCAGGAATAAATAAGCAGGATCCTTTGAGAGGACCAGTAGATTAGGGATGAGTCCTCCTGAAGGAAGCAAGTAATTTCAATCTGAGTTTCGTAGAGTTAAACAAAGGTGGATGTGAACAAAGGGGGAGAAATCCCTTCTTCCATTCCTTTCAGATTTTAAATGTTGACATTTTTCTAAAACTCTGCCCAAGCCATACCTTAAAATACGAGAGTGTTCAAAAGGCAGCTAATGAAAATTGTAGTGGTAAGGACTTTGACATCTGATTTTAAATTCATTTTTATATTTTGATTTATTACAAATCAGGCCTTTTTCCTTTTTTATTATTATTTTCTATTGCTTGGGTACCCACAACAGGGTATATACATGCTTTGATTTAGATTTTATTAGTTGCTGCTGGAGAGTGTTTCCTGATATTTTCTCAACAACCTTCAGCCTATGACAAGCAATCTTAAAGCCAGTTCCAAGATGAAAGATCTCGTTATGTTCTTTACCTCTTAGAACTGAATAATAACTTTGACAGAGTTCTTCATAATGAGAAACACTGAGCAGAATTTCCAAAACTAGTTGCATCCCTTAAAAGAAAGAAGCAGTTACTGCTTTTGCATCGAGATTCAAACATTTGAGTATCTACCTAATATCTGGGCAACAGTAAGATGCAGAAACTCGTGCATAGTTGGTTTTTGGGTAAACATCTTCCTGTTTAGCCACCTAAACTCTTTTACCTCAGTTTATGTTGCTAAGTGTGCACACATGCACTAATGTCTTAATAGCAAGGAAATGTTCAGCATTGGTTTTATGCCTAAATCCCAAGAGAACTCATATGCAATGTTTCTCACTTGCTTCCATTGGGGAGCTAGATCCTGCAATGTAAGTAAGGTAAGCCATGTTCAACCTTAAGAAAAGTGGCTGAAAAGAGCAGGTGTGTAGTATTTTTGTTACATCTTAGACACACATATAGATACACAGAATGTCTTTGACACAGAATATCTTCCTGAGTTGCAGAAGATGAGGTTAAAAATCCTGCTCTGTCTGAAGGTTTCTAAATTGTCAACTTGAAGAAGAGCTGTCTACCTTGCCAGGCACCTGATATAAAGCAAATTGTTTACGCTAGTATTGAAAATCTTAAATTTTTAAAACGGAGTTTGCGATCACAAAGGATTAGAAAGTGCAGAGGGTATTCTGTAGTGGCTGTCCCTCGGGCCCTCCTATTTGAGCTCTAATAGTTTGCAGAAAATCTTCTAATTTCTGTCTTCATTTAAAGATGACTCCGTAGCAGTCACACATTCATTTGGGATGGAAGAAACCTGGCTTCCAATCCCTGCTCTGCTGCTCCTTCTACTGCCACCAGATACATTTTGAAAGAAATGTCTTGCCCTTATTTGTGAAAGAATTATTTTAAGCTTGTGGTTGTAGGACAGGATTTTGAAACTCACTGCAGAATCAATCCTTCTGTGCAATTCCAAATGATGGGCTGGGGTAAACAACATACCTTCCATTGGCATTGCTAGCTACCTAGTTTAGATATTTTAGCTCAAAAAAAAAAAAAACCCAAACCTGCTGACAGTCCAGTTTTTATTATAGGTTCTATAGGAAACTAGATGCCTAATCTGAGAATAAATGTCCCCAGATTAGGCACCATAATAGACCACAATGTGAAACAGCTTATTTTTTCTTATGAGTCTGAAGCACACCAACTTTAAGAAGATTTAGGCATGGCCTGCCTTACAGAGTTCTCTAGCATGAGGGAATTAGCAGTATGAGGCTGTCAGGTCCACAACCAATAGAGAAAAAAACCTAAAAAAACCTCACTATAATTTAAATTCTGAAGGCAACCAGGGCCTTGAGTTGTACTGGCTTGTCTTGCAAAGAGGGAGAGGAGTAAAGGTTCACTTAAGTCAAAAATTCTGTGCCCATCAGACCCAGATATGTAAGCAATAAATTCTAATTCTAAGCTCTACCACATCTGTGTCTGTAGACTTTATTTAGAAATTAATACCTTTCCAGAGAGGAATGTCTGTGTTTCCAGGGACACTACCCTCCCACTGGTAATGTGTGCTTTTGCATTATAAAATCAGTCACATGCTTTCCAATATCTGTAGTCATTATTTCAAAGACCCATAGGTAAATAGTATTACATTTTTTATTGATGAATTAAGGCTAGATATACAGTAAGGCACTCTTAAGATGCTAGGTGTTTAGTAGAAACAACTTCATAATTCTTCTGCTTTGAAATCTGTAACTGAAAAAGTGTTTCATGGAAGATCGATCAGTATTTTAGCACATAATTTCAGTTTGCAAATGTCCTTGCACTTGAGTCTGTTACTAATGCGTGTGTATTCATGGCTTTGGCAGAAATGGGCACTTTTGTATTTCATAAACTCCAGCACAGCTATGAGTGTTGATAATCCCGCCATCTTGTTAAAAGCCAAATTGCTTTTGTCTGGTAGTCAGGTCCAGCGTAGCAGGTTTGTACCACAGGGATCATCTCCAAATCTTGCTTGATAGTTTACATGCTGGAATGGATTCTTCCTGTATGGCAGTAGTTGGTTTGAGTCACTGACACTTTTTAGTACAGAGGAACCAATAACGGATGGCATTAGCAGAAATTAGTTTTGACATTTTTAAAACATATGGATAGCATGCAAGTTCCTACCTACAGTTACTAGAAGAGCTGCTAGGAGCTGCCAGGGCCATCTGAGCTCAGGAAACATTTGTTAGGTAGCTGTGCTCCCTTTGCAGAAATTTTGGCACCCCATGCTTTCTCTTGTGTGTGAAAGCACTAACACTATCTCATCCTGAAAAGAGATGAAGGCTAATGGCCCTACGTAGGGGTCCAGAGAAAACAGGTTAATTTATTGTCAGTGGATTTTGTCTTGTCTGTTCATGTGGTTTCCACATGTTTCGTATCCACTTGAAGCCTGACTGTGTTCCTAGAACTGTGCCTTGGTCAGTCACAGCAGCCTTGCTAGTATGATTTAGTATATTTTTGATTGTTACAATTTGCGAGCAGGCTCCAGCCTTCCCAATGATGGTGAGTCTTTGATCTCTCACCTTTTCAAGGTTTTTTTATGTCGTCTAGGCTGAAATGCAACTACAAACTTGGGCAGCTCTGAGAAGACCATCACGTGAAGTGACATGACACAGACACTTGGATCTCTAAAGTTGTGTACTTGTTTTTACATTCTTCTAGCTTCTTTGCTGCTTAGCTCAATCACTTCTGCTTCAAACCTGCAATTAAAGTATTGTGCGCTCAACGTTATATAAAAAGTTGTCAAGAACATTAATAAATGTCCAAACCGAGCTGACACTGTTTGACTGACACCATTTGGTTTTCATTTGATGAACACTTTGGAAAGGCTACTCAACTGTGCATACCCTTGGGTTGTTGCATACAGCATCGCTGTACCATAAATTAAACCCATGTGATCAAATCTTGCTGGTTTATACAGCATTAGTTACCACGCTTTATCTTTGTAACAAGGAGTTGCTGCTATCACGCTAATAATGATCTTTCTGGTAATCTCCTATATCAAGTTTCAAGTTAACCTTAGCCTTCTACAGCACTTCAGTGTGTTACGAATTTTTACACAGCCTAATGGTTGGAAAGTAAATTACATTAAGCTTGTTCTAAAGTAATTCAACTGGAAGTTCCCAGAATGGTATCTCTATGTTACTCTGCATCGTTCCCATCTCTTATTGCACACTCTTACAGAGTGATTGTCTCTAATGTTTACACTTGAGAAGAGTGCTTTCAGCATCTTCTCCTTCCTTCAGACAGAATATTAACTGTAGTGTGCAAATATTAGTAATTATGTAGTGCAGAAATTGACAGTCACTTCAGTGACTCAAAACAAAACAGATCCCTGCTCTTGACGCTTTTAATCTCAATAGTCATGTTTGCATAAAGTGATGGGAAAAATACCAGCAGTGTTACAGGACTACATAATATCTATACTAAGCTTCAAAATCATGTCAAAAGAACATTATGATGGTTGCAATGTCAAGCTTTCAAAAATAACAGTTTGTAAGCAAAGGGGCACATAGTAACTGTTCTCAGCCATAAGGCAACGGAAATAGACTGAAGGTCGGTCTTCTGCACTGCTGGGATCAGCAGAACCGCACGCTTACGGAAGGAGTATAGCAACTGAAACAAGTGGAGGATGATATTCCCCTTACTCTGTATATCCTTTTAGCAATTTGTAGGTTAGGAACTGCCTTGTCATGGAGTTTTGCAATCTGTTGTGGTGTTTGGATTATTTTTTCCTTTAATTTGTGCAATCACTTTTGAATCTATTTGTATTTTTGTCATCCACAAAACACTGCACACAGTAGCAATGTGTTCTGCAACTTCAGTATCCATATTTCCTCAAAATCTTTTTGATTCGCTTTATATAGTTTTACATTTAGCTTGCCTGAGTTTAATTTCACTTTTCTCTCCTTTGCTCTCTTTCCTTTTCTCTCTTGGACTCCAATCTACTTACTGAAGGATACCATTTTATCTGTAACATTCTTCTTTAGCTTCTCTTTTATCTGCCCTTGCATCATCTCTTGGGAGAGAAGCATTTGGTTTTACTAATCATATACATCTATGCTGAGCCTCTATTAAAATGTTTTCAAGTATTGCCAGGAAACCATTTTTCTCTTTGGCCTTCTCTTTTCTCTTAGCATACATCCTTATATTATTAAGGTCTTTCTGAAATTAAGTGTTACCAGAATGGGTTTGTGGAATACAGATGTTGTTACAAAGATAGTAAGCTGGAGTACACTGTGGTCATCCTTACAGGGGCTTTTTGACAATTGCAGCTTCAATCAGTATTATGCATTGCACAAAATCAAGAGTAGCTTCTCAGTTTGTGCATTCTCTAGTTGGTCCATGAAGCAATCATTTATGGTATGTAAAAATATATTCTCTGTATAATGTCTTTTTGTACCATCAAGCTGTTTGCAGTTATGATATGGACCTTAGTTGAATATGACATAATCTTCCCACTGGACCCTATCAAATTCAGTGCACACGGATTCTTATGCTCATGTAAGCATGTGTAGAGTATTTTATTTCATGATCATTTTCATTGTGTTGTCTCTTCTTTCACTTACTGAACACTGGTCAAGACTTCATCTGGAGACAAATTAGTTTCCTTTTTTTCCCTGTGGTATTAACACTGAAACAAGAGTTCTTTATAAATATTCAGGAATAAATGTTCATTATGCTCAGAGGAAATGAAGGAATAGCTTAGTTTGCATTTTATAGATGAAGAAATAAGACACAGGTAAGAGCCAAGAGATCCACTTATTTTGATGTCAGTTTGTGGCACACACAATGTGTTGCTTGTTTTGGTTGTTTTTTTAAAGAGTATTTATCACTGTGTAGCACTTAATATGTATCAGTGTCATTGTAAACAAGATTAGACCCCAAGGGCTCAAACTAAGTCCTCAGAAAATGACATGTGCACCAGCCCTGCCCTGCCCTCCCTCATGCAGAGAGACTTTGTGGAACATCAGCTGTGGGATCCAGATATTCTGGGTAGTTTCAAGCAACTTAAAATACGAGACTACCCTTTTTCTCTTGAATCCTAGCTTTATTTTCTCTGTTCATTTTGTCTTTTATAATACACAGAGAGAGGTCCTACAGCAGCAGTCTTTATTCCAAGGACCTGATCCTCCCCCCCCCCCAGCAGAACTGTCTGCTGTGCTTCATATGATCCTGTTAGTGTCTAGTACTGCTTTCAGTTTGATCTTTCATTGTTTTCATACAGGATTTGCCTGCTTGCCTGTGCATTCATTATACTTCTTATCAATATTCAGCCATGTTCACCATCAAATCTTTATAATTTCCTGTTTATATGTGTTTTAAAGCATAAATCTGATTGATTTCCTTTTCTGTCTCTTGTCTTGCTGCCCCACACTCTCATCGCCCAGGCTTTCCTGGGTGTGCATCCAGCTAGCTACTTCAAATCAGCTTCTGAAGTAATGGCAGCACTTTCTCCTGCAGCTTAGTGCCTTGAAGGCATTATTGGGACTAGAAGTGCACATGCTCCCTTCTGGCCTCGCTTTTGTAGGGATCCCAGAGTGCTGCTGCAAGCAGTCCAGTTACATAGTCCCCATCCTGTATCCTGCTGCCATCCCAGATGACCCTGAACTGGTCTGTCTCTTAGTGTTCTCGAGCTAATTCTGCTGCCCTTTGTGATTTGGAGAAGAAAGAGAAGTCCTACAGACCTGGTTCTCCACCAGTTCAAAATGTCACAGGGGAGTAATATAGCTGCATTCCTGTCCTTCACAGACAGTTGCTGATATTTACACTGGAGAAATGAGATGATACTTGTGGTCTAGTCCCTCTAGGACACTAAAATTCTCTGTGATTTCAGTCTGCTGTCACATTTATTGACTCTATATTGTGTGTGACCTTCACCCAGCTAATAACATAGAATCTGTGGAGTTGTGGCTTCCTTTTATTTTGCTTTCTACATTTCAAATAGTCTGTTTGGAAGAAAGTCAATCTGTGTTAAAAAGCTGCTGACAAGCTATTGATTTGTATCCCCTATGTATTTCCTCAAAGCCAAAAGCTTTTTTTCCTCACATGTTCTTTATTTTTCCTCAGTGCACTGTGTGGATTTTTCTGCTTTTGACACTGGGACATGTCCATTTGTCTCTAAAATGTCTCCATTTTCATGTGTGAAGTATCTGGGTGACCAAACCAGAGTGCTGAAGCCCTCAAAAGTGCATCAGACAGGCTGGTCAGAGCAATAGTAAATCAAGCATGAGACTCTTCGGTCTGCTACAGCAGAGCTGCAGTGTCTATTCTACATGCTTACTTTTATAAAAGAAGAGACTGTAAAAGTGCCTTGTTCTTTTAAGAACCTTAGACCCAGAGTAAGAAACAAAAGCTCAGCTTCAGTTGTTGTTCGGACTAGGAAAGCAAGAAGAAATTCCTGGAGTCCCAATCTGCAACAACCACCAGCAATCTTTCTCTACTTTTGGGTTGTATATCATGAGTTAATACCTGCAGGACTTCTAGCATGTGCTAAATAAGATAAAATTAGGACCAAACTGGGCACCCCAAAACTGTGGTTAGCCTTAAAACTAAAAAAATATTTTCTCCTTTCCACAAATTTATTTGTAAAGGCTTGGAGAATATACCATGCTGCTTATGTAGTCAGAGAATAAAATATGTTCCACAAGTGAGAGTGGGGGAGTGAATGAATAACTGAATGAATAAATATGATAAATGAAACAATGAATGAGTGGGCAAGGGCAAGAGTGGAATGATGAACTGAGGATGAAGTGGAAGAGGGTGAAAGAGAGAGGAAGAATGATGTGGGGGGAAAGTAGTGGGGAAAATGAAATAAAAGGGAGGAATTAATCAGATGAAAGAGAAGGGCAGAAACAGAAAGCTGAGTAATTTAGGAAAAGATCAGAAAAGAATGCTGGCAAAAGGTGAAGCGTGTTCTTGGTGGGCTTGTGACAGCATAGATGAAAGGAGAGAATAATTGGAATTGAGATAAGAATGATCTGAAGAAAATAGAAAAGTCAAAGGCTGACTTGGCAGGATAATAGGACAGGACCAAAGGAAAGAGGTAGGGAAAGATGCTGAGAAGTGAGAAGTAGTAGTAAAAGGAAACAGCTGCGCCGCTGGCAGACCCATGTTAGTTGTGGCTGTGCCTCTGCTTTGCTTGCATGGCCGTGGCCAGGTCAGCTACTGCTCTTGGCTTTTGGTAGCCCGGAGAGAGTACTCTAGGGCTGCTCAGAGAATCAGTTAATGAAAGTGTAAGAAAAAAATCGATTCTGTTATGAAGGTATTGTAAAAACAAAAAGCAGTAGCTTAGAACCAAATACTACCCTCTGAGGAGGCATACTCTGTCCTCACCTCTTTGTGGGCCCTGCAGTATGCTTTCTCACCTCCCAGAATTGAGATTCCTCCTTCACAGGAAGGAAACCGACAGAATCCAAAGCAGAGATATGGGTGTCTGAGGGACCACATTTTGGGAATGATTGCACAAGTATTGTTATTGCTAGTCAGCACATCTAGAAGTGACTGTTGCTGATACTGATGGGTTTAGAATATATAAATATATAAAGAACAAAATCATGATGATAAGTTAAAAAGAGCGATAGGGATAAACAGTTGCTGTATTTTTTTGGTAGGGATTTAGCCTTGTTCATTCATAGAAGGTTGTGATTCTAATTCATCATGTGTTAAAATGAAAAAATGTCCCTGAATTCTTGGATGTTTCATCTACAAAGCATATAACAAATCTAGTGCTTCAAAATGCTAATCCAAGTAAAGAAAAGGGTCTTTGAAGGGGGGTGGGGTAAGAAGTGCGTGAGTTTACTAATGTCTCATATTTAAAATAGCTTTCTTTTATAGTAAAAACATATGCAATTATAATTCATCAAAGAAAGCAAGCCACAATCCAACTTTAGTAATGCTCTTACTGATAGTATTATAGTCTTCCTTCAAGCAGTAATATGTCAACTAAGTAAGAAAATTACTTTTCCCAATCTCGAAAGCAATCACTTTTATAGCTTCATCTAGTAAATGAGAGCCTACTGTCCAATAATGAAGGGCAAAAAAAGATGTGGATTTTTTTTTTTAAATATTCTATCAAACTTTGTTGTATACTAGTTATCTCACAGACTCTACTGAATCATCAGACTCACAAAACAGATTTATACTCAGAAAATGCTATTTAGAGGAATGCTGAGTTCTTCTAAGGGGAAAGAATTGAACTGATCATCAGTGCTCTCATTATTCAGAGTTTTATTCAAAATAATCTATGGCTATTGATATGAAATACCTTAAATAACTCAAAAAGAAGTAAAAATTTGATTGAAAAATACTGATGTCAGAGTCAAGTCAGTGCAAAATGAGGACCTCTGCCATGTTTGCTACATCAGGCATCAAAACCTGTTAAAAGAGGCATGAAATGTTAGCTACTTTCAATAAAATTATTAGAGAGAAAGGAAGAGCTGTTTGGATCTAAGTTACACTAAATTCTTGTGCACAGACTCAATTTATTTTTTTTGTTTTTAAAGGTAGTCTAAAATGTGAGTCCTAAACTTTGTCCTAAACAATAAGGGTTTCTATGGCAAAACAATACAGAAATCACTGACTTCAGAGTTCAAATCCAGGTGGGAAAGCATGGAGTTGAAGCATGTCCTTTCCTGACTTGTTCCATGTAATGAACTGTAGTGTTTGTTACTGTAGTGTTCAAATGCAGCTTGCATTTGTGGGGTACTTGCTTATCAGATATCTACTGGGTGGCAGTATGTGCCTCCTAAGGACATGGTGACATGGATATGTCTTTATTAAGAATAGAATAGGTGTTTTCCAGTGGAAAATGTAGAATGTAATATTCTTTAGTAACATTTAAAAATCTTAAATAAAAAGTCAAGTACACACCACAGCGTTTAAGAAAAAGAAGTGGGAAGAAAGGAAAGAACTATTACAGCACAAATAATAAAACCCCATGGGACTAACAAGGTTAATTAACTTTTAAAAATCATGTTGTTATATCTTCTGCATTGGGGAAATAGGTATCAGGCTTCAAATCCTGTTTCTGAATACTGGGGGTTTTTAACATGGGCTGCATTGCATTTTGTGGTTTTCCTTACGGAATGTCAGTGATTTATGGAAGCCTTCTGTCTTGGTGAAAATGAGAAAGCCATGGGGTTGCTCTGGAAACTGAATTTCCATCTTTGGAAGGACCAGAGGTCTGTAGTTGTATGAGTTTCTTCCTTGTCTGCAGTCTAAAATTCTGTGCATAGGTTAATTAAACATGCCCACGTGTGATTAATCAACTGAGCTACCTGCTATTTGCAAGGAAGCTCAAGTAGAGTGTGCCTGTGCTGTATCTATTCTGTGGGTAAAGAGGAGACCTTTTATCGCTATGCTGTTGTATTTGTCATGGTTTGCCCACCCTGCAGTTAAGATGAACCTTTGGCTTTTTGTCAGTGAATCAGAAATTATGTGTAGCTGGGTGGGTAAGTATTACAAAGAAATATTGTCAGGCCTCTCTTTCATCTCTCTTGTGACACGGGCCGGGAAGCATTTTCGTTATACATCCGTTTTTTCTGCTGCATAAATCAAAAGAGCCCAACAAGCAGCGCAAAATGCGTTCATGTGGGTGAGAGCTGTAACACTCCTACACTGATCTCTGTCTACAGCTGGGTACTTTGCTGAGAAATTAGTATTTTGACTACTTGGACTAGCAACACAGGGAACATTTGACATCTTCAAAGCCACCCTAAGGGCCTATTTAGACAAACGTTACCTTGGGAACTAACTAGCTCCCAAGATATCATTGGAGTTAAACAAGTAATTGAAAGAAATTAATTCTGACCTTCCCTTTGTTCTCAAGAATCTGCCATCCTACATCCAGTCAGCAAACTCTGCACACACGAGGATCCCCTCACAGGACTTTTTTGGATCTTCTGTGTCGCTGTGGTCCCCTGTGTAAGCATGTGGGAAATGTCATCCCAAGCAAATGCCAGCATTGCCCTCCGATCTGCTTTGTTTGCACAAGGCAAATGGTTATGCAAGATAAAAGGCAAACAAATACTGGGACTTTCCACCTGGAATTTGAGAGGCCTGATTTTGAGAGGAACAGAGACTACGATTATGTGGGCCTACTTTTAAATAGCAGCACTGACATAAGTAGTTCCTGCATCTTGTTGCACCCAGCCACAAGCCACTCATTACACGCTTGTGCTGTGCCTTCAGCTATGTTGGAAAAATTGTTTACTGCCACATGGTGAGCTGGCCTAGTGAATTGGTTTGTTTGAAACAACAATTTTACTTTTATTTATTTTTAACCTGGATCCATTTTCCCATCCAGTTCATTCTTTGGACCCCGAAAAAGCTACTTGGGCACAGCTGAGGAGGTTGTGGAGGGAAGGAGAAGGGTTGCTGAAAAAGAGGTCTGTTTGTGCCACTATTAGTGGGGGGTTTTGAGGGGGTTTTTTAAGGGGGTTTTTTAATCATGCGAGTTGTAATTCTGTAATACTTTGTTTTCAGTTGAAGAGCTGAGTTTTGTA
The DNA here is from genome assembly GCF_047716275.1 of Strix uralensis. Lineage (NCBI taxonomy): Eukaryota > Metazoa > Chordata > Aves > Strigiformes > Strigidae > Strix > Strix uralensis. Next base: position 88,096,013 of record NC_133974.1, on the reverse strand, counting down.
ATCCTCATTTCTCACTATTTCTTTTTCTTCCTGCTCCCTTCAGTCCCTGCACTCAGCTCTTGGCTTCTTCAACTGTGTGGATAGAGCAGTTTCTGGGGCTGTGCTGGCTCACAGAAATTATTTCAATCCACTGAATGAGTGAAAAACAAAGCAAAAAAACAATGGTGAGTGTAGAGGATATTTGTTCTCCCTGATCATGCAGGACAGAGCCCAACAGTGTGTCACAGTCTTCTGGGGAGGGAAGGGAACCAGGCGAGAAGCTGGCTCAGTGCCTGGAGAGGGGGCTGGGAAGTCCTCTTCTCACACCCGCAACTCCACAGGGAGATCCTTGACTGCAGCCTGTCTGCTCAGAGAAGCTTGCTCATAGCAGCCTTTCCTCCAAGCTTCAGCCAGGCATGGGCACGTGAGCTGGCTGGGGAACGTGCCAGTGGAGATGAGCAGTGGCAGCACACAGGGGGCAGGGAGTGTTTTCTTTGTGTTTTCCCTGATCCACCCACGCCACAGCCCTGAGTGCGTGGGCCCATCCATTGCAATTCCAGTGGGTGCTGCAGGATGCTGTCCAGAGACAGACCAGAGGGGCCCATGGAGCTACAGTCAGAGATTCCTCTCCCCTGTGCACTGATTTCCTCAAAATTATTTTTCTATCAGTGTCTTCAGATGGTGTAAAATAAAGCGGTAAGCATTACAGTAATTTTTTATGAAAATATCTCCATCAGAAACAGTCTCATTTTGCTACAGGCAACATTAACTTTGGGGGCAGGTGTTCTTTTGAGAAGCTGCGTGTGCACATAGTTTATGGCTGATTGTACATGAGGAGCAAGTGGGAATTTCATTCAGGAAGAAAGTATGTTTGTCATGCAGGTAGTTTGATATTACAGTTTAAGGCAGGCCAAGGTGGTGTTAACAAAAGTTGTATATTGAGAAGGTTTTCCAGCAATTGCTTGGGCTTGTACTAGAATGTACTTTCTATGATTTCATTTTTGTGTGGCAGTTGTATATGGAGTTCCTAAAGAAAAGGCAGCGAGGCTTTTATTGTACACTTTTTTTTTTTTTTTTTTTTTTTTTTTACAGTTGCTATGGGCTTGGACTGGTGAATAGCACATAATCCCAGAGTGGTTCCTGTTCAGCCCTGGCAGTTTTTAAGAAGGAGAGTGGTGGTGTGTGAGGAGCAGAGGGCAATGTAAACACAACAGCTGATTCAAAGTTACAGTATTACCATCAGAGATTTCCCTAAAAGTCCTTGAGTGTTCTCTCTTTAAAATAAGTCTGAAGGCCAGGCAGACTTTTAAATTGCATTTCAAATCAAATATTCCATAAAGAGCACAGAAATAGTAAATAGTCTAGTTTGTCTTTTAATCATTCAGAGACATAGTAAAAATAACTTTGTTGTCGAGGAGTGCATTCCTCTGCTTTTGTGCTTGTCCTCCTCTGAGTGCTGACAGGTCATGCTAATGGGGCTTCTGGAACAACTCCAGACTTTTTGCAATCAGTTGAGAAAAAAGCATGAAAATTCCTGGGGAGATGATCCTCTGCCTGGGTCACTTGTGTCTGCCCAATATGAAACAGCTACTCCACTGCTTGTGAGCAGGGTATGGAAAACTCTGGATTTTTGTCTCAGTGGAGTAAAAATTATTTTTATTCGTGGGTGTCCTTTGTGCTTAGTCTTGTAATTGCAAGCAAATAAATAAAATGAAGGGGTCTGTTGCAAAATGTAGGGAAGGAGATACTAATTTTCTATATCTATATGTGTACACATCCATATCCTAGTGAGCAAATTGTATTTTAAAAATTAAGTTTGCATCCTAGGGGTAATAAAGGATCTGTTGTTGATCTTTCTGAGTTAGCACATGAGGATTAACTGGATCTGAAAACTCAGTTTAGGTGAAAGAATGCAGAAGGTCTATGGCATGATGGCAAGTGCTGCGTGTGCTGCGTCCCATCCATTTGATAGCCCCATGTGGGAGAGGCCGTGCAAGGTGGTGTGCAGGTGGCTTGAGCACCAGCTGTGCTCAGGTGTGCATGTGCTTGTGAGCACTAGGGTTCACGGCATGGACTAGTTAAGTCTGCTCTTGAGTCTGGCTTGAGGCCACCCTTCAAAAGGTATAGATCAAAATGTGTATCTTTGTGTGCCAAGTGACTCAGCAGCAGGCTGAAACAAAGAGGCCACAGCTCACGTTCTCAGACTCCTTTTTAAAGGCCTCATTGCTTGGAGTATTTGCTTGGGAATACACAGAATTAGGAGAGGGGAAAAAGTGCTGTGAGCAAAACATATGGTCATGATAATGAAGAGAGTGAAGGGGCAGGAGGAATGGGGTAAGGAGAGGAGGGCAGCTGTTTCTACTGTGGCCAGCTTGGTGGTGGCACTGGGAACAGTGGCTGGAAGACGCACAGCGCGTTGGATGTGGTGCGGGAGCATTTGTCAAGTTCAAACTGCAAATATACAAGAAGAGAGCTGTAAGCAGTGTTGCTTTCACTGGCCAAACACATTTCATATACTAGCGCTTCCTTGTATCCTGCTGTCCCTTCTCCTTTGCCATCCCTTTACAACCTCCCCACTACCAACAGCCCGGTGTACCTCCCCCTGCCACAACATGCTGACCCTTCCATCTCCTGCTGTGCCTATGCAGCCTGCACTTGACAAGCTGTTTCCCCAAAGTGAGGAAGGAGAGGCATTCAAAAACCCCTGTTTATCTTCTCCACCTTTACAAATCTCCCGTTCCTAGCAGGGGGTAGCAGAGCCCAGCCTGGCTCCACGACCCTTTCTCCTGGGGCTCTGCAAGATGCACAGTCCCAACACATGCCATCAGATCATGTATCTCCCTTTCTCTCCACCCTCTTTCTATTGCAGTACTCTTTCCTACTGTCAGGGCTAATGAGGTCAGGGCTCTTGGCGCTTTTCTCATTCTTGCTCTGCCTGTTGTGAATCACCCGTCACTGTTGCTGCAACTTCCCAGATGCCTCTGTTTGCCTCTTCTCTCAATACTTAAGTCCTTCCCCTTTCCCATTTTTCTTTCTCTCTGGTTTTAAAAACACTATCGTGAAAGTAAGAAAGTTGTGAAGACAGAAGGCCAATTTTAGCCGTGGTACAAGCAAATGCAGCTTCTGTTTCTTGGGCGTTAATGTTTGCTAACTCCAGAGTGAGTTTAGCCTGGAACTGGTGCTGTTGGAAACTGTTGCAGGCAGAATTTGCATGTTTGCTTTCAAGGCAGCTGTGATAATAGCTGCCTAAACAGTTGCTCTTTCTGGATCTTCTTTACAAAAATTATTTACCCTATCCACCAAAGAGGCGATTTGGCTCAGTGATGTTGCCTCTGTACCAGGACAACATGGTAGTATCCTAGACTTCTCACAGGTGTTGGATCCAAAGCCTCCCAGTGCACCTTCTCTACTGTTGCATAAACCTGGATCTGGAGGCCAAGTGGCAGCCCTGTGAACCCCAGCCTGGTGCAGTCTCTCATGAAGAAGAATCTCCCGGTTTGTGTAGCTGACTGGTGACCTTGCTTGAGCAGCAGTAAAATCCACAGCTAGCATATGCTGCAACACAGGTGCGCCAAGGTGCACTTCTCGATGACATACAGTTTTTCATAATAGAGCGTATATGTGATGAGCTCTTGATCAGTCTCCTGCTAACAGCTTACTGTTTTGATTCAAATATATAGAAAAGGACCTAGCCTTAAGCTCCTGTTCTTGACGTCAAGCTTGCCCTGTAGCTTTCATGACATTGTTAGTGGAGTATCTGAGAGCAGGCGGTTAGACCGAACAGGATGTTGCAAGGCTAGAAATGGTAAATGGCACTTGCTTGTGCCATCCTTCTACTTTAGGATTGAGAATTGAATTTATTTTGGAAATGGATGAAAAGTCAGTCTTTTTGCAATACTACTAATGTTTTCTGTTTTCTTCCTCCATTATGAGACAAAGCAAGAGGTTAAGTGGCAGCCTGGCACCTCCCAGGGGCTGTGTTCTCATCACATGGAGAATGTCCAGGCTTTCAATGGCAGGGTCCCCTCTGTGCATCCCAGACTGCATCAGTCATCTCCCTTATACAGAGTTCAAAACCTCCTACGTAGAAGAAAAAGTACTCAGAGAAATGTCTGTTATTTAAAGCATGCTTTGCTCCCTACAGTGGTCTTTTTTTTCCTGCAGAAAGAGGGCAATCTGGCTCAGCCTTTAGAATGCACAATTTTATGGGACAGGCAAATCCACTTGAGTTTTAAGTGACAGCACTGGTTTTCTCCAAGATCTCACCCTGCAGTTTAATCTTCAGTGAAACAAAATTGTTAGATTTATTTTTTAAGAATCTGGCATCTGTATTAGTAATCAAGCCTACAAATTGTGCCTTATGGTTGAACTCAGTAGACCCACAGCTTTGTGTAATTGAGACTGCAGAATGATAAAGAGTTCTGTTATGGCTTCACATATTGATCAGTCCAATTTAATTTCCTCATGGGACCTGAACCATGCTAGGGATGATGGATTGTGTTGAAGGCCTGATAAGCCTATTTTAACAAAGCATCTCAAGGGCCTCTGGAGCAGATGCAATTATCAATACTGATGCATGTTTCCTTTCATCAAAAGTTAAGGGCTCATTAATAGGCTGCACAGCAGCTGCTGTTTGCAACACATGACTTTTTTTTAATTAACTTGGAGATACTGTTTCCACAGCCTTAGGAGTTGGCTGTTTCCAGAAGAAAAAGAAATTGGATTCCAGGTTTTGATTTTAATGGTATGTGTGATAGCAGTATCTCCTGCACTGCTATATTCACTATTTTGGTAATTGAAGCCTAGATTATATTTTAGAGTGATAGTCCCACCCCACTGCTTATGCCCATGTCTAAACTGCCCACGCCCACAAATCCTGGTGTTTTACAACTTTTGAATTTTGTGCCAGGTTACTGACGATGTCTGCTGGTTTTAATTTTACTATTACTGGTTAAATAGCCTTCTGTTGTAACTTCAGCAATTAGCATTTTTGTTTGGCATTGGAGATTCCAAAAATGTTTTAAAACTCTGTTTATTTTAGGCTCTTGGTTACGAGAAGGAAGCTCATTGTTGCTTCTGACTGTTTTGCCTTTCCTATACAAAAATACTAACATTTCATTTATAACCTATTTGATGTAGGGGTGTTGTGGGTGTTGGATTCATACTGCTGTTTTATGTTGCAGATTGGATATATGGAAAGAAAATATGATTGTGGCAAATTGCTATGTTAAATTATTTTAAATGCAGTTTTCAGATACGCAGCTAGAAGTTTAGCGCCTTACAGAATTGTTTTCCTTAGCTAGTAGGAGTTGCTTTTGTTTTGTTTATTCATCAGAAAACAATTTAAACCATTTAACACCTGCTATAGTGTTTTCTGATTTCTATTTCATGCACATTATCTCATTAATTAGCACAGTTCTACTCATTAACACATGGATTGAAAGTCAGCAGCAACATGTCCCAAGGAAAATTGGAAAATACCTTTGTTTCTAAGCATAGATGAATGTGGATGGCTGATACCTAGAAAAAATTGGAAAGGTAACTGTGTTGCCGCAGATGTAATTGCACAATGAACCAAATTCTGTAACTTGCTCAAAACCCTATGTTGCATGTGTGGTGCTTCATGAAAAGTGGCATCTTACCTGAATTTTCTTCTCTTCTTGATGTCTGAACTTCTAGAATCATTTGTTCAAGTGAGAATTACAGTTTTCATAATAAAAAAGAAATATTTAACACTGGTAACTGTTGCTTAAAATTGCGAGTTGAGTGTTTCTTAGGAGGTCAGAAATTGGAAGTTAGGTGAAAAGAAGTATATTTTAGTTCTTCAGGTATCCTGGAATTCTTCTGAAGTTGTGACTTATATCCAACCGTTACTAGAATTCATGGTACTGAAGATCCCATGAATGTTTAATGGAAGATGGCTGGCACTGTTACTGCCCTCCAGGCTGCTGTTTGCGTCGCTCCTCTTCCCCAGTTACTGTCATGACTAAAATGTGAAGATTTAGATTACTTCGGAAATGATTAATTCAGATTAATCACCTAATCTTACAAACACTGGAGCACTGAAAGAACAATAATTATGTGAGAAATCCCCTAAACTCACCTAATATTAAGTATATTCTGGATTTAGTCCTGCAAACATACTGATTGGTCCAATTCAGACATTCCTACTGATGTGACGGAGCCAGCGTGCTTTTACCTGACAAGTAGCTCCTTTGATTTCAGTGGCCTATAATCCTTATTAAAACTGTGCAAAGTGGTAGGTTGAATGTCTCAGATTAGCAGGTTTAAGAGCAGTTTCAGCATACTTCAGGCCTTTGCTTACTTTCTCACTCCTTAATTATCCACCCATATTCCTCTTGTCAGGGTCTTTTCCATGTAACAGCCCACCACAGGCTACCTGCTTGAACCCCTGCACAGGGCAAAGGAGCAGAGTCTGATTTTCAGGAAGGGGTTGTACTTGGTTTCATATTTTAAAGGTCATTGTTATAATATGTAGCAAGTTTGAGTTCCAGAACAGACCTTTAAAAATAAACTAGTTTTAGGAACATACAGTGCTGGAAAAAAAATAGCACTTACTTGGTTTTTAAAATGGAAGAAAATTAAGTAAACAGTGTAATGCATGGGAATTTCCCTATACCTGGTTTTCTGGAATATATGTTATTTAAAGGTCTTAAATAGTGGGACAGTAACTGTTTATCATTGATTTTAAACCTGTTTAATTACATCCCTCAATGGTTTTGGAAGCTGAGACCCTAAAATGTGAAGTTGTTTCTTTTTTTAATAACATAAATTATGTTATTTTAAACAATGTTATTTATTATTCTATCCTTAAATCTCTAGGTGCTGAAGTGCTATATATGAACATGTCAGCATATAATGAAGGTCGGCTTCAGTCATCCTTCTGGATTGTTGATAAACAGCACGTGTACATTGGAAGTGCCAGCCTAGACTGGAGATCGCTGGGACAGGTAATTTAATTGATAATTCTATACCCTTTGAGGGTATAATGAGGAAAGAAAGTAATGGTTTTGAGGCCAGTAAGTGGAGATGGATATCTTCCTTTTTCTGATAATTTGCTGGCAAAAGTGCCAGCATGAAAAACTGTGCTTCCACAGTTTTCATGACTCTTCTGTGTTGGCAGAAGTGTATTACTATAAATTTTACTTCTTTTCATTGGAATAGCTATCCTCAACAGTTATGCTTTGGGTTAAATTTTAAAAACTTAAAAAATTTTATGGCCTTTATTGATTTCTGTGATGATTTTGTTGTTTGAAGATTGTAAGTTCTAGTTTATTTATTTAAAAAAAAAAAAAAAGTGAGCAAATCTGTTGGAAAACAAACCATTATGGAAACTTTGTGGTAATGTCCCTCTCATCTGCTATTTAAATAAAGGAAAGCAAAATTTGGTAAGACGTCCACATGGATGGTGTGTATTTTCCTGAAATACATGCCACCCTTGGGGAGGGAGAGATTGATGGGTAGAGAAAGGCAAATAGCATGAGAATTTTGGGGGTTGTACGTATTAGAGAGAATTCTGTATTTTGATTCCTCGTAAACATAAGAGTTGAAGGCTGTACACTAAGGCCTCTCCAGTGCTGAGGACTCTCTACAGTCTACAACCATTTTGAAGAAGTAATTCATCAGTAATGCAGCTTATTTGCCTTCTTGTAGGTATCTGTAGCTTTTTTCTTTCCACAACAGTCTCAGGATTATTAATGGCTGTCATGTTCATTTTTGCTACATACCGCTGGCTGTGTGAGGTTGCTGTTGGTCATAGAGCGTGGGACCTGTGGTTTAGATCTCAGTAACTGAAATGCACAACACAGGGGACAAAGAAGTAGTTCTAAGTCGTTATTAGTTGCAGTAAAAAAGCTTACTTTTTAAATATAATCAGAATCTCAAATACACATAAATAATTTTGAACATAGAGTCTAGTGATTTTGAAAAGAAGGTGTGTGTTGGTTGTGTTGAAGTTTTTAAGGTTTGTTTGGAGCTAAGAGTCTGAAAGTCTGAATAAAAACAAATCAACCATTTTAGTAAAGAAAGAGTGAATAAATACATTTTTTTGCTGTTCCTATGTGTATTCATTTATTTTAAAGGTAACTTTTTGAATGTTTACAAAGGAATCTGGAAGACTGGTAGAAAACAGGATGTTGTGAACAAACCAGAGAAAGTCTTGGCCAAGAGGATGTTGTATTTTTAATTAATGTGAGAACATATAGTTTGGGCTTTTGGACAGTTTTGAAATTAAATGTTTATACATTGTCTGTGCCTCATGAGCTAAACTGTATGTCATAACAAAATCAGAAATATGTATGTTATAACTTCACAGAACTATTTAGCTTATAAATAGTTTAGCGTTGAAGCCTCTTCTAATTGGGATTTCGAGTACTCATGAAAATAATAAATGTGGAGAAAAGAAGGACATCTCCCACATGGATTATTATATTATTATATTTAATGGTTGTGTTTATGATCTTCATCACAGATGCTACAATTCCGTATAGGTTTGGTCTTCTCATACTGAAGTAAATCGTAACTCTTGTGACATACCTACCTTAAACTTTGATGCCAGTTCTTTGTGGGCCAGTGTTTCAAATGTGATTCCTCACTGTTAGTTTTATCACACTCTTTTCTGCATGCATTTGGATGTGTTTTTCCATCTTATTGTCATATAACAGTGTATTTTTATATGTAGTGATAAGATGAAACTCAGAATATTTCTACAGAGCAAAAAGAAATCTCTCTGAACTGCAGTTAAAGAGAATCTGCTTTCAATTAGTTGAGAAATGTACGCTGGGGTTTCAGAAGGGCCTAAGGGAATTAGATACTTGGCTCCTGTTGACATCAGATATGAGTATCCAATTTCCTTACCCCAGCATTACAGGTTAATAAATCAGGGCAGCTGTCAAAGAGATCTGATATGCAGTCCTTAAAATAATAATCTGTCTTGAACTTTTCACATAAGTGGTAAAATAAGCACAGAACTCTGTCACTTTATTCTGAGTGCTTTCCTCAAGGAACATGCTTTGCTCATGCATGGGACCTAATCTTGAAGTCGACGGTGAGCCAAGCCCTCACTGGGGAAGCACATCTCCCACAGGTTCTCATTATCAGAGTCCCAGTGTAGCTGCAACTGAGGGATCAATTCCCTCTTGTCTCAAAGCAGCCTAAATGTGTGTGAGGAGTGAGTTTAACTGGGAAATAGTGGAGCAGATAGTGCCAGGCCTGTTCAGACCCAGGCCCTTGCACTTGCACTGCCCACAGTATCAGGGTAGGACTTGTGCAGTTTTGCAGCGGGAGGCAGGGAACTTGCTGCAGATGTCACTGCATGTTTCCTGTTACATCCTGGTTTACCTGCAGGGAAAGGATGGTGAAAAGGCAGACTGGGCTGTTGATTAGTCACATATGGTCCCTTTAAAAGCTCATCTGACTTTGAGAGCGACAGAACTGTGCTTATTGAATCAACAAACCACTTTGGCCAGTATTACTAGATCTTGACAGCAAATCACAGAATAAAGTAGGTCTCTGCTATTCTAGAAACATATGGTACTTTGGCCTGTCAAGCACAGCAGTTGTCTTCTCACAGTCACATCCAGTACGAGTCAGTCACCTTGTAGCTAGCAATGTCTCATTATTCAGCAGCACAGTTCCAGTGTAAGTTATGTGAGTGTATCCCGTCTTGCATCTAATAATATCTAAAATGCAGTTAAAAGCTCAAGATTTTAACTGTGCATGGTTGTCATATCTTTTCAGATGTCTTCCCCTATACTTTCTACATGCATGTTTATTGCTTCCTCTGTACTGAACCTTTGCATCCATTCAGGCCAGTACACTGCATAGTTCATATAGGAGCACCTACCTGCTTTGCTGGTGTGGCAGTTGCACTAGAGATGCAGCAGGTCTCTACGGTATTTCACCCTGGGCTAAAGTTCCAGAGCCTTCCTACCTCTTGCTTGCTAGGGGCCTAAAGATGTAGAAAGGCTTCTGTGACATAATAGTACAGAGCATTTAACATATAGCAGCTCAGCATACCAGCGAATATTTATGCAAGGTTACTGTGGTAGATATAAGTGGACTTTATTGCTATTTTGTCCCTTTGCAGGGGAATTTAAAAAAAAAAAAAAAAAAAGTCATTCTTCTCTTGGGAACCTGAGTCTAAAGCTGAAACAGTAATTTATTTTTAACAGCTCCTTAGAAAACAACATCAGGACTTGTCGAAAGGTGTCAGCTTTGTTTTTACAATCTTTGTGGAAAATTCTTCTCTCCATTTATAAGCTGGACACAAGAGATCAATCTCATATGAGGCTTACTGAGTTTTGTTGCCATCTTCTTGACTTGCCAGCACTGACAAGAAGCAATACTAGTATTTCCTTTAAAAGTAAATTTTCTGCATCAAGGACTGATTTTTGTATGCTGCATATATTACTTGGGGAATAACCTTTAAAGTTGCATATATCCTTGTGGCTTTGCTGTCAAAGTTTTAATACTTGCCAGAGTCTCAGCTTTGAAATTACAGGCAAGTCTGACAGCACATCATTACTTTTCAAGTAAAGCTATGTTTCAGTTAGGTTGCAAGTTTGCCAAAAAGCTAATAATTTTGGCTGAAATCATCTATGCCAGCTATCTGCTTCAGTCTGAAATAAAACCCACAAGCAAATGAAAAATACTATTTAGACTCCATGAAAATAGGATTTTACAAAAATTAGATGTTTTTGAATTCGTAGTGAAATAGTTTGATCTTTTCTTTGAACAGATCTAGATTTTGTGTCAGGGATGCATCATTTCCTGTTGTTATCAATATATGGCAAGTATTGCCCAATTACATAACCCGTTGAAAATTCTGGGTTATGAACAGCCGAGTTTTTACTATTTCCTTAGACAGGTACCTCTTTCTTAGATACAGTAAGCTGTGTAAGATTTTATCAGTGAAATAATCTTTCTACCAATCTAGTTTCTTTCTGGTAAATTTTTATAAACTTATAAAATGGTGCAAAAACTGTATAAACAAGTCTTACATGTTTACCAGCTTGATGAAAGACATCTGGAGAGATGGTCTCTTGTTCTTTGTGGTGCCTTTCTGCCTTCTAAATGTGATTTAGGGGGTATACTAGAAGAGGAAAATTATGAAGATAAAATTTTAAATCACATTTTGAACGTTTTATTTCATATAGGAGATCTACGTGATCAGCTGTACAACTTCCATCTTCCACTTCACTGACATACATTTGGTAATGGATGCAATTGATAAAGTGTTTTCCCAGAGTTCCCAGGCTCTCCCCTACTAAGAAGTTAGTCTTGAAACCATCAAACAAGCCAAGCAACATCTTCAGGCCATAGCTGTACAACCTACTTAAGTATATATTTAAGATAATGACATGTTGAAGTCTATATTTTTATTCAGCAAAATATATGCATTTATGTTAAAATGTTTGGCTGAAAAAGGATTCACTCAAACATGCCTAAAATTAGGTATATATACTGATTAATTTTTGCCTGTGTTTTGAACTAATAACAATCAAGGTGGCCATGGTGCTGTATTCTAGTTTCTAGCTCCTTGAGCAGGTAGCTTATTGATGTACTTAAATAAAAGTAATAGGCTATGTAAAAGGTGTTATAATTCATAATACTAATGTAAAGCAAGAGCTAACAAAAAGTGTCATATATTTCTTTTGTTCCATGACTCCCTCCCGTAGTTCTAGCAAATGCATTTAGCTCCTTAATTCTGTTAAGCGTGATGTTTGTTGTACGGACAGAACCTTTAATCAGCTCAAGAAACACTTCTGGAGCTCTTCATACTAACATTTTTGGAAAAGTTTTCTTCACACATGAATAATTGAATCCAGTGGGCAAACATCTGTAATGGATTAGTTGAACCACTTCAGAAAAATACTTTTATGTACAACAAATAATCAGCCATTGGAAAATTTTATTAGTGAAAATTATTGAAACAAGTAAAATTAATCCTATTTTCTTCAGTGGAAGTGGAATCAGGCTAATATTAAATGCTTTTGTAGGAAAAAAAATAGCTTAAATCATGAATACTAACAGGTAGCAGGTATCTGTGTGTATGTGTGGGGGTTAGTGTCCAAATTTGAATGTTCAAGGTCTCAAGGCACTAAAGTGGTGTGTCTGGAGCCCTCCAGTTACTGAAGAGACATGAGACAGAACCACCAGTTAGGAGGCTGCTCATGCCTTGCGCTTATGCACGGAAACTAGATTGGGGGAAAAGTGAGTCTTGGTCAGTCCCTATCCAGAAAATAAGGGATACTGGAAAGAAGTGGTCTTGGAAAAAAGAAGGGGACCCAAACAGAAGAAGGTGAAGTTCCTGGCTGGAGGAAAGATCCTGGAAGTGGGGGAGATCCTGGACATCAGCTAGCTGTGAGGAGATGGAAGCCGTGGGATGCAACAAGGACACTGGCTGGTGATGCCTGAGACAGGTAACAGTGAGCAGTCACCCACCAGGGACAGACCCAACTTTCTGTCCAAGCATCCTGGGCCAGCAGCCATCTCCCTGCAGGTATGGAAGGTGTGAAAGATAATCAAGTAGTTGCAAAAGCTCTGGTCTTCTTGGTTCTTAAACCCCAATATCCAGATCCAATGTGGGTAGTCATTTACTCTGTCTTGCCTGTGACATCTTAAAAGCATTATCTCAAAAAGTCCTACTTAAATTTTGATGCAGCTGATGTCAAGGAAAAAAAAGTTCCTAAGCAGACATATGATTTTCTCCATTAGTTAGCTGTGTAAAAACTGCTGGCAGAGGATTTTTCTTTTTAATATGCCTCTTAAGTCCACATATATTTTTCTGGGTTGTTTGTTCTTTTGATTGTTTTAAATTAAGACCAGTTTAAGCAGAGTGGCTGTAAGATGTAATTTTTTAAGGACCAAAAAAACCAGGCTGTAAAACATACTTTTTTTTTTTTAAGGACAAAAAACCAACCAGGTGAACTTGTTCTTATTTTCCCATTTATTTTATGTCTGTTGGATTCCTTGTATGATTTCTTTCACCAATACAAAGCAAGACTTCAGAAGGGTATTTGATTTTGCTTCATCTTAAAAATTCATCAGGAGGAGGACTGGAAGAATAATACCTTATGTCTTCACCTATGTATTTATTTATGAAAACATATTCTTGGTAAATAAGGCTTGGTCTTCTGAGTAGAATTTTTTGACCTTGCTTCTTTCATGAAATGAGTTCGGGCAGTGTTTTGGATAGCAGAAGTTTATCTAATCATCTCTGTTGCAAAGGATCAATGATTTGTTCTTGCTGACTCTCAGCAGTGCCTTGGAGCACTTTTTAAAGTGTCCCATGTGACAGCTGTGTATCTGACAGGACTACTAAACAACAGTATTTCCTTTTCAGGCACTTTCCTCTCCATCCTCCTCTTATTCACTTGGTGTTATAAATTAGAAATTGCTGATTGTATGTACATAATTTAGTGTAATTAGGAAACCAGATAAACTGTCCCAACACTGTTTATCAGGTTGGAAACAGTGATGCATTTTATCTGAGGAGTTAAGGTTTTACTTGATGCACTGAAGACATTAAATAAATATTCAAGAGGACCAAAATAGTGTAGAAGGTGAGATGTGTGACAGTGTGTGAATGATAAACTCTCTATGGAGTTCTTTTTCATTATGATATTATTATGTAAAATGTACTTCGCTCTCTTGGATTGACTCCTATAGTATGTGAAAGTTGTAGCAATTATGAATTATCAATTAAATTTGAAGAATAAGAAATAAGTTGTCCAATTATTTTATTCTGTTAATTCAGTTGAATCAACAGTCAAATCAACTATGTGAGATGTTGAGAGCTACAAGTATTAATTATTTGAAAATGGTTTATTAAGCATCTGTAGATACAGTAGATAAACAAAGTTATGCTTTTTATGATAAATATGAATAATGTAGTGCATACTTACAGTGAAAGTATATTGGATTCTGAATTTTTTGAAATTAAGGACCCTATAGTTATTGGGGGAAAAAAAACCCAAAACCCCACAAACGAAAAAAGAAAAACCAGCCAAAAACTCCAGTCAATCAAAAGATACACTTTTTGCATGTGTCAATTTTAAGTAAAAACGACAAGCCAATATTTGATTTGCCAATATTTTGTATGAATTAGTGTTTTGGACTTGGCTATAGGAAGGCTTGCAGTAGGATGGCTCCAGGAGCACTTGGAATATTGCTGCGCAGGACAGAACTGGATTGAGAGACACTGGGGGTTTCAATTTAGTTGTTCAGGCTCTCCTCCTTATAACACAGAAAAAAAGAGACAAAAGCATTGGTTAAAATTCTTCTCTAACACCTTCTCCTCCTCCTCTTCTCGTCTTCTGTGACAAAGACTGATAAAATCCCTTAACCTCTTTTTCTTCCTACTCTGAGATGACAAAAGTTGAGAGATGAATATGGTATCTCAGGTATTGAGAGCTGCATCTAAAAGGGCAGTTTAGGGGCGATTCAGGATTGTGGGAATATTGGAGGAGCAACCCTTTGATTGCCTGTTGGGGCTAAAATCAGTTGGAAGTAAACCATGTGGTTCTTTACTCAAGTCTCATCCCAATTATATTGAAGGGGCTCATGTGGTGGAGTCACAGCTCTAAGGCCGCACTTAGAGAGTGACAAAACTCATCCTGGGGTTATTCCTTATTTTCTTGGTCTCTGTTTCTGGGGATATAGATCCAAATCAAAACTTTCCCAAAATTCAGGAAGCTCTGGAATGCTGCCAGGAGCAAATGCAACCTGTGCTTCTTTTTATGTATCTCTCTCAGGGAAGAGGGAATGGTCATTTCCTAAAAGTACATCCTTGAACACTGTAGCTTCTATTTATTTGTGTGATCAAAATTGTCCTCCCATAAAACCAATATGTAATAAATACTGGACTTCTATATACCTGAAACTACATCACAATGATCTCATTTATTTCCAGTTTCCCCAAAATCTTGCTATAGTGGAGCCCCCTCTCCAAACTGATCACCAAGACATGATCTGCCCATTTGCAATTTCTGTTAATGACAGTTGCATCCTATCTTTACAGAACTGCATAGAGTAAAAAGCACACTATAATCAGTCAGTCATGTTTTTGAACTTTTATCTAAATGAGTCTCTTGAAGTTATGTAATGGAGCATCTGGTCCTTTTGAGATAAGATACTTTGTCTGATGGTTAGTGGAATTACATCTTTTCACTCAAGCAAAAGTTACATTGAGAGTTTCCATTTGATATAATGTTGTTCTAGTATGAACTACAGTTATGTCCCTAATGCGCAGTTTAGACCATTGCCAATCCTTGCCATCATCTTCTAATACTTTGCTTAATTTTCTTACTGTCCCAATGGTGTTCAGTATCATATCACTATTAGTAAATTGAGCACAGTCTCAAGTGTCTTATAACAGGAAACAAGGCTCTTCATCATCCACCAAGGTTCAGTCAAGCTCAGATGGGTAAATATTAGACTGAAAGTACGTGCTACAGGATACCAGTATATTTTATCTAAATTCATATTTCTGTGTTAAATAATATCTCTTATATATGACAGAGAATATCTGCTTCTAAAAAACTTTGGTATATTGTTAGCCATGTGATCCAATCCTTAAAAAAAATTTATGATGCTAATCTGATTTATTTCAATGGGATTATTTCCAGAACTAGCTAATATTATAAGGATAACATAAAAGTGCAACCCAGATCTTCAAGCATAGATGAATGAGTCAAGATGTGAAGAAAACAGGTCTAAGTAGATATTACAGAGCTGTATTGATGACAGTTAAATACCTTTTTTTGTGTTTTTATTTCTCGCTGCGTTGAAAGCTAGTTGTATTGTTGAAACTGCTGTGATGCTATTACAGCTTGTCCTTCAAAAGACTGGCTGAAAATATGTTTATTATTTTCACTAAGAGCTTTTGGCTAGGGTCTCCATCTTTGATCAAATCTAAAGCAGTTTGATGACTGTTACCTGTCCAAAATAGCAGCTTTTCTTTTTAATTTCCTCTTTTGGGGGAGGGGTGGGTAGGATACGTTGCTCTTGGAAATGTGCAGAACTCACAGTATGCATTTATCATGGTGTAAAGTTTGTATTTTTGGAAGTCTGATGTTTTGTTTTATTCTTTAATTGAGATAGGCCACTTTTTCTCTGTTGCATCTAGGGAATCAGCACAGTTGGTATTGCCCATTAGGTTTACTCTGCTTGAAATTTATTATCTGATCATCCAGCATTTACAAATGAAGCAAATGGGCTGTTTGTCTCTCGCTAGCATTCTTGTGCACTGCTTACAGAGGGCTGGGTAAAGCTGGACAGGAACATGGGTAATGTGGCTGCTCTGCTTGTGTTCTGCACGTACTTCTGCTACTGCCTGGTAGTGCTTTTGGTTCCTCCTCACTCTTGTGCGCTTCTGTTTTTGTGATCTAGTGACTGCAAACGGCGTGGGGCTGTATATTCATCTTCCACTTGGAGCCATAAAGACTTCTCGTGCCTCCCCAGCTTGGCTAGTTTTTCTAGATGCAGAGCCGATTTCCAGCTCCGAGGTGCTCGGAAGCTGTTCCTGTTTATCGTACTTCTCCCATTGTTGTGCTCCATTCTTGCATGCATCATCTGCATTGTGTGTTTGTATTTAGTGTGAGAGAGGGCAAAATACAGCTTGCTGCATATTTTTATTTGTTTTCTGTTGACTGTAGGAGTATGCTCATTACTCTGTCTCTGACCTCTGAAATTACAGATCTATTTTCTTCTCATAATTTTTTTTTCAGTTGCTGTGAAAGTTCTGTAGAACAGGTTTATCTACCATTGGAGTAATCAATAATAACTTGTAAATCAATAAATAATAAACCTGCAGAGCAAAATGATGGAATATCTAGTTTGAACAGATAAACTCCCTTCTTTTCAAAGCAGTATGGGATATTCAGGTAGTTGGATCTCCACAATCCAAAGGAAAAGAGGAAGTTCTTTCTTCAGGAAAATTTGCTTTTTAATACTTGCCATGCCATCACTACATCTTAAAATAATTAAGAGTCATAGAAGATGTTGCAAAGAGAGCGTGTCTGGTTCTGGTTTATGAGTGGTCCCTCAGATTACTTGTCAAATAATATCAGTGCATCAGGATTATCAGACTCGAGAGTTTTGGATGGGTTCTAGAAGTGTTTAGGGAACTGGAGGCATGCAGGAATTTGGTGGCAGAACACACACTGTACACCACCACAGAGGTGTTCTATCCACAGAGGGGATAGAAAATAATCCATACAAGTGTGTGAAAAACTAGAGACAGCTTTAAAGACCTCTGCTGCTATCTTGTAGCAAACAAGTGGGCAGTGTGGTGAGATGTGCTTGCATGAGCTCATAGCCTGGAGATAAGACTCAGGACCCCAAGAGTTAAGCTATTAAAATTTGCGAAAACTGTTTGGGAGCATCTCCCAGAAACTGCATCACAAATAGTGCACCAGGCAGTTGTCTTGCTTTTAAAAAATGTTTTAAAAAAAGGCATTGGTCCCAGTGGTGAGAATGGTTTCCTGGCATACCTCTATAAGGCCTGTCTGCAGTAATCAGTAAAGCAGAAGGGCTCGATTTGAATATATAGATCCTCCAGCCACTTGCACTTAAGTCCTGTAGTTTCATTTGTGTTGTGTTCATTAAGAAACCCTGAAATAGTAAGATGTGCTGAGACAGAAACGTGTATTAATGCAGGTGCTGCCCTAGAATGGCTTTATTTTTTCTTCACCAGAGCTGGCTTGCAGGCAGCCTGCACAAAGTAGGGGCAGCAGAACTTGACTTGTTTGCACTTATGTGTCCTGCCCACTGCTGTTCTCAAGTCCAAGCCAGATTGCATGGACAGGGCAAAAGTGTTTGTGCTGTACTTCTGTGCCAGAGCCTACTGCTGGAGTTCAGCAGCTAACAAGTAGGCATGCCTGCAGAGGCAGAGCTCTTAAGACCAGTGTGGCCTTTTACAATCATGGAATCATTTAGGTTGGCCCAACTTTTAATCATTTTGTTTGTCCTAGATAAAAATCCAGGCCAAACAGTCTGGTCCAGGGGTTCCAGCATCTGGCTCAACAGCTGGTGGTAGAGTCTTAAATAATCAGTAAACTTACACAGATGTAAGAAAGGCAGTAAATTCCACCACTTTCCAAAAAATGTGATTTATGTTGTGCTGCAAGAGAACTTGTTCATTAAAACCCAGCTGAATCTCTGAGGGGGAGCTAATGCACCACAGTCTTTCTGTCATCTCCCACAAGAACTTGCTGGCAACTAATCTTGGTCAGTGATGTTAATGAATGGAGGCAGATTCCTCTCAGAGGGATTTAGTTATTAGCATATGCCATCAGATCAGTCTTGTTCAACTAAACAATTAAAATAGCAACATTAAAATAATCATGAAAGTGTATTCCCAATATGTGGTTCCACCCACGCACACACACTTTGATATTGCACAGATGATAGTTCCCTTCTAGATAAATATCTTCTTTCAGAACTGCCACAACTCCGAAAGGCTCCCAAATGTAGCAGCCCAGTCACCTCCCACTTTAACAGTTGAATCTTTTCATAGAAAACTGGATTTAGTATTGTCCTGTGAAAAAGACTCACATCAGGCTGAAATACTGTGCCATAAATGTCCATGAGTCAGGACAAGGAAGGACAACCATTTCAGTCATTCTACGAAAAGAAATGGTTCTGCAGTTCAGTGTAAAATCTCATCTTTCTATATCCAGAAGTCATCAAGCAGAACAAAACAGATTCTGACAAAGCATTCCTTCCATATGAATGTGCAGAATTAATGGCATCACTAAACCTTTTCAGGTTTTGATGTTGTCGTCATAAGCATCTAGGCCTAGTTTGGAAGTCATCTTGCAGTCACCTTTCTTAACTTTGCTGAGTAAACAGCAGTCACCAAAACAATGAAATTGATGTTTCCCTGGAACTGCTCAGTGGCAACTATTAATCCTTGCTTGAGGCGGGGTGTATTGGGCAGGCAGCGCATGCAAAGAGAAATGTGAGGTGTATCTTCAGAAAATTGCAGAAGTCATGAGAATCCCTGTATTGGACAGTCAAGTTTTTCTAATCAGTATAATGACTTATTAGGCATTTCTTTCAAATTTAATGGTATGGGAGATTTCTACGATTGGGTAGCAAATCATTTTGTAAGTAGATCTGCAGCACAGGTACAGAACCTATGTATGCCATATATATGTCATATACCACATGAACATATACTACAGTTTCATGATGTATGTTCTGCTTAAACGTATTGAAAACATCTTTTATCATTGTGACTTACATTTTATTACCTTCAACTCTATCTGTGCTGTACAACAAAACTCAATTTAAACAGAAATTGAGAAATAAATTTGACCTTCTAGTTCTAAGACTGGAAGTTAGTGTTAATGCTGAATGGGAATAACATCTTTTCAGGTATCTTTTCAGATATTTCTTTTCTTTTCCTATAAAGTTAAAGTGATTATTACACAATATTGCAGATGGAAATGGTATCAAGCCTTAAAGTTGTCTCACACTTGTTTTATGTGGGGTTTTTTTTCCTCTTCATTCTGTTTAATGTTAGCTTATGTAAGAGCTATGCTGACTTTTATTAGCATATTAAATCTCTGACATCTTTGGCACACAATAATTCTGTTTCTTGCGCAAGGGGTGTTACACATTATTTATAAATAAACAATTTTTACATCCACAGGGGCAGCATCTGCTGTGATTTGAGATAGGACAAAACACCCAGGTCATGACCTTACACAATAACCAGATTAATATTCCTCTTTCTTGTGATAATATAGCCATAGCATGCATTATTACTCTTTGTTCATGTAGTAGCAGCCAGCTGACACCTCAGCTGAATCCACCAAGTACAAAGAGGCTTTTCAGATGACCCATATGACCTTTAGGCTGTATGTGCAACATAGTGCTTTAGCAGAAAGAAGGGATTAAGGAAGCATGAATCAATGTGTTCCCAATTTTACTGTTAGGGTCAGGAGGCACGAATATGATGTATTAATTTAATTCCAAGTTTTCTTCCTAGGACCATATACCAGGACCCCATCATTACAGGAGACGTTGCTTCCGTGTTGAAGCAGCCAGAAACCCCACAAATATCTAAGGTGGCTACTCAGAAGAATAGGACAAAGAGCAAGTATGGATTTCTGAGACAGATTTTCATACAGACTAGCCATTGTTCTGAGGCTGCCTATGTACTCTGTCGCTAAATTACCTTACCTATCTAAACTGCTTGGATTCCTAGCTTACCTCAAGGTCCTGTACACTGAATTTAATCAAGGCTCAGTCAAAAATTAATTAGAGCCTTTGGCCCTCTGCTTACATCAAGAGAAGAGGTTTCTAATTCTGATCAGGTAGTCTGGCAAGGCTCAACAGTTACAGCAATAATTCATATGCAATGTCATTGTCCCAGTTTGTGTCCACAGCATGCCTGCCACCAATCCCTATTTGGTTTGCAAAACGAAAACCCACTGTGTGTGTCAGTAATGTTATAAATAATGCATCCAATTCGTCAACTACGTGCTGTTGCATTTCCCTGAAGCCCACAAATCTGAAAGCCCCAAAGAAACTGTGCACTTGGAAAGAAATGTTTAGACATAAATATTGTCCTTATTCTGAGGTCAGTCCTTTGCACTCTTCTCTCTGTGTGGTACACAGAAGACGTACGCAGGCTGTCCCTTTGTAGCATTACATAGGATGAGAACAAATACTAAGAGCTCGTGCTGTGATTTCCAGCTGCGTGAGGAGAATGCAAGAATAAGGGCTGGCAGGACAGGCTCCGATGCAGGAAGGATGGAAAGAGGCAATGGGAGGTATGCACGTGTGTGTGGTAAAGGAGAGTCCAGGCCTTTCCAGAAGCTAGCAGGATCCTTCACTTCACCTTTTAATTTTTTTATGGTTCCACTGAGGTAGTAAATTGTTTAATGTCACATGAATGACACCAGTACTGAAATGTGATGCAGCTTGCCAGCAGTGAGATGGAGGCCAGCACAATGTAGTCCTTTTCTTCCCAGCCTGCACTTTCCTTTGATATAAGGAACAAAAACTGTGTTTCAAAAGAGAAAGAGAATCAAATTATAATTCATATTAATTAGATTTCCTGCAGTAAAACAAGAAATAAATCAAACATGATCCTGGAAAAATGGTTTCTTGCAGTTGCAAGCTTGCTTTTTCCCTAAAGAGACACTTGTGCTTGCTTTGAGGGGGTAATGAAACTGTAAACTGAAAAGTCATTTGAAAATGATAAATTAGGCTGTGATTATGCCAAGTGATATTAATTATGCTGATAGGCTATATAGCAAGGAATTTTTAACTGATTCAGTTCTGCCTTTTAGCTTGCTCTGACAAGTAGCAATGTGTCAGGCTTGGTTCATTAGTGAGCTGCTTCAACTGCAGTAAGAAACCCCAAACTTGCACTCTCAGTTCTGTGTTAGGTTCTACATTAACATCATCAAAGAGTGGTCCATGGTTTAAACAAATTTTATGTGGATTGTTTGTACAGATTTATTTTTGCTGAGTTGTCTGTATCAATAGAGCAGATGGCTGAAAAAGAAAAATTGTGATGATTTTTTTTTTTTTTCCTAATGTCACAAGGACACGGGGGATTTCTGGTTTTCTGCTTTGAAGATGTATTACTACCACCTCCCCATGAAGTTCTTTTTAAACCACACTATTTTAAAACGAGACCCCCTTCTGCATGGGTGTCTAGTTTGCTTTGTATCTCAGTGGCAGTACCTTTCAGCAGAAATGAAATGCTGAACCTAATCCTTTTTTCAGCATGGTTTTCTTAAGATCAGGGTGCTATGCAAAATAATGATGGAACTATCTACTGAATATAAGGTGAAGTGGAAATTAGTAGAGCATCACTGTGCAGTTTTGTGTTCTTGGCCTACGGACCAGCAGAAAAAGGAATGGGACACAAAAATTATCAGCTCCTAAAATATCTCTTCTCCCTTATTGTAGCAGATTTTTGCCATTAGGTAATAAAAGTAAAAATAATGTATGACATTGTAAATTCTCTGGGACTTTTATTCTGCAAGAACCCCACAGACCTAAATCTATCAAATGCTCTTTTTAAAGGTGAGAATTAAAGACCAGTGGACTGCTAGTGGCTGCCAATTCAAATGTACTTCACCAGTTCCAATGGGGTACAGTCAGTCTACTCATGTCCCTTCCTTTGCTTTAGTGAGAGCATGTCACGGCTTTATACTGAAATTCAAGGCCAATGCTGGGTGCACTCTCTATTGAATACATCACCTCTTCTTGATCACATGCTCAGATTTATTTCCAGTACAGTGGCTTGAATGACAGTTTTTTCGTTTTCAGTGATGGGATCGAGTTCCAGCTCAGGTTGAGACTGCATTATTATGTCAAGTGGAAGGGACTTTTTTTTTCTAGTTCAGTAGAAATTCTGTCTGCAGATTATTTTCAAATCACTTTAAACCAAGATGATAAAAAGTTAACCTTTGGCCTTAGATGACAGCTGTGGGGCATAGGCCAGGCACAAGAAATATCCATGTGCAAGACTCACAAAGTGATTCACTGGAGAATGGTTAAGAATTGAATCTAGGGGTTTCAAAATACCATTTATTCAATAAAAGTGTCTATAGAAAATAGGAACAATAGTTACAGTGACACAGTTAATCTCAAAATTTAATCTGTTTGAATTCTTTGAGTAATCTTCAAAAGCAGTTTGCAGTTTTCAAAATAACAAGGAATTCAAGAAGGAACATTTATTGTGCCCTAGATGATTTCTGGCATCCAAAGATACTGTTAATTTAAATTTTGCATTACTTCACTCTCACATAGTTTAAGCTAGACAGAGTTTATACAGTGCTTTACCATTTGTATTAATCTTTTCTATTTAGTATTTCCCAACAGTAGTGTAGCTCCCATGTTCTTACCAACATGGAAGGAAAAAGAGGAAAAACTGGAACCCAGAGCAGAAGCAGGACTGTGCTGGATTTGGATTTCACTGAATTACTTTTGATTTTAACATAACAAAGCTGTGAAGCTTCTGCACTGTTTTACTAGCCAAGCATGGAGAGAGAATTGGGCTCAGGATGCACGAGGATAGGTTGCAATTTCTAGAGAAGTGTTAGCTGAGGTACATGCTTTTGCTGATTTGGTGTACTCTAATACCTGCATAGGTTTTGTGAGAGAAGAGCCAGGCAGTGTGTCATCTCAGCCTCTGCAGCATCGGGTTGCATTTTTGGTTTACATCAAAATGACGGCTATCTGAATGGGGTCTACTACACTTAAGGAATTTGTGATGAGCACTACTCCTGTAATTCTGTTATAGCAAAGTCTGCTACAACAGTCACGTCAAACAATACTGCACAAAGAAACACTTTTACCTTTCTCAAATCTCTTTGTCTCTTTCTCTCTCTGTTGGTGATGGTCGCTCCCATGAGGACGCCCTTCCCCTCCTGCACTGCTGCCACAGGCCACTGCTCAGCTGTTACCTGTGCCTGGCATGGGACTGGCACACATACCTGCTCAGCAGGTTTTGGTGAGAGGTAAAGAACAGCTGCGCAGAAGGCAGCCTTAAGGTGATGTTATGTGTGATTGGAAAAGATTCACTGAGCATTGAATGATACCAGATGAAAACATAAGGGAGGTTTGCAGTAGGCGTCAGGTAAGACTGACAACCAAGTGAAAAAAAAACCAACATGTGTTTGGAGTGCAGGCTAATGAAATAATTAGAGCACATTTTATGAAAAGATAATGAATTTACTACTGTAAATAGCTGTGGTCGGCTCTAAGGTGGTAATTAATACATTGTATATTATTTTTCTTTAGCATCTATTGAAAATCTTAGGTCCTTTTAGGCCTTAGTAATTGATTTATCAGTATAGCATGCTTTTTGGTACTGCATTACTCACCCCTGTTGTGATTCTGGTTTTCCTTGGTCATTCATTTGGAAATTGGTCATTAAAAGTCACAGGCTTGAAAGGATAATTAAATACATTTTCAAACACAAGCAAATGTGAGATGCATACACAGTCCTGTATATGAAAAGTCTACTGAGTAAATTTAGTGTGCAATAGACTACCTGTAGTTAATCCAGAGTTTCTGTAGCACAGGCAATGGTTGCACAGCCCCTGCCAGTGGCCAGAGCTTTTGGGCAAATGGCAGTTAATGCCTGAGGAGAGCTGCCTATCATTTTCAGGATCAGGCTCAAGTGTGAGCAATTACTAAAAACTTTTTCTTTAAAAGAAATTAACAAGGAGTTTTCTAAAGCCTCCTGCTACATTTACCATAATTCAGATATTGCAAGCTGTGAACCAGATTGTGCCACTCTTATGTAGGTCAAATAGTACCTTGCCTACACAGTGGGGTTGTCTCTTAGAGTGAGCTCAAGGTAAATATAAACCACACTGTCTAGTCTGCACAGTGCAGGATAAGGACACATCGTACACCCCGTCTAACCCATGATCCAAATGTATTTGAGAAGTCTTGCTAACACTCTTTCTCAGTTTAGGAAGCTTACACTGTTATGGGTCCACAATCTGTATTGTTTAGCTTCTTTTCCAGTGTTTTTTTCATTTTGTATACGATGCCTACAAATGTACAAGCAAAAATTCCTGTCTGTGAAATCTTGCTCTTTGTCCAGTCTAGTAAGGAATTCCTTCTCTTGTCATAGTAATCACTATTTTTCTAGCTAGACCATATTACTTCTTGTAGCTTCACTGATTTCTGTAGTTAGAGCGTCGTTGTACAGTGGGTTTAAGCCACCATTTCTTGAGCCTTGTGTAGCCATTCACTTCTCTGGTGCTTTAAGAAAGCCCTTGTTGACGAGAAAGAGAACCAGTGATTTGGTAGCCTTTAACAGTTGCTCCGCACAAATGTAAATGGCTTGGGGAAGAACAAGGAAAACCAGCTCCCATGTTTTTCATTCTTTGAGAAGAGCACTCATGGTGGTTCTTATCAAAGAGGGAAAGAAGCCTGCTCATGAGAGGACATAAAATGCTCTATCCAGAAAAACATTCCAGTCCACAGCACATGCCCTGAAAATGTCATTCATAAGCAATGCTGCAACTTTAACATCCAAATATTTCAGTTGCATTTTGAGGTAATCAAATCTGTGACTCTTTATTTTCATTTCAGATTTATCTTCCTTAGTTTAACTAATGTTTTGATTTCTTGAGATCTTCTTCACTTTAATTTTCTAAGTGATGTTTTCGTTACTGTGTTAGTTGCTTTTAAAACTCGGGATGAAGAAATACTTAACCTTGCCTTAAGAGCTCTTGCCCTGAAGGATTTTACCTTAACAGATACCTCAGATGATGCTTAGCTGCAGGTTTCAGTCACTACAAGCCAGGGAGCAACAGTCAGATTTTGATTCTTTCGATATAAATGTTTTTTTCTGCTGCTCCTCTGAGACTATTTTTTAGAAAAAAATAGGTCAGTAATAACAGCATCTCTCAAACCAAAGAGAAAGTCTTTTCCGTTATCTAGATGACATACCGCTTCATACTAAACCTGTCTCCAGCACATCCCTGCTGCCCCCTCTCTGCAGTGCCTCCAGGATGATAGGCTTTGTGATTAACTGGAAAAAGAGCAGTCTCTCCTCACCTCAGAGTGTGGGAGTAAAAATAGGCTCAGCGTGGCAGACGCTTCTTAAACAGTATTTTTTTTTTGTTTCCAAACCTCTTGGGGCTGTTCTACAAGAAAGGAGATGACTGGGGTTTTACTGCATACATGTGCGCACTGTTTGTCTTGTTCTCATTCCAAGGTGTTGTATCATATGTAAACCAAGACGGTTATGAGGTGACAGGCTGACATCTAACCTGGTTTCTTAAGGAAATTAAGTCTGCGCAATAAGCATCAGAGTTGCTATCTGCCTTCTTCCAGTAACTTTGAATCTACTTTTCAGGTTCGGTCAAATCTGAACCTTAAGTACATAAAAGCTTAATGAAAACAGTCAGCTGGATAAAGAGGATCGCTGTGTTTTCCCAGAGAGGGAAAGGAGGAGCTCAGCCTGTATCGTGTACCAGGGAATCCAGTGGGGCAAAAGTGCTTATCACGGCTTCAGAAGCAAGAAAAGCTTTGATCAGTGCTTGCCACCAGAGAAGCCAACTGCAAGACAACGCCGTGGGAAGACAGGGTTCATTACTGCACTGTAAATACATCTCTTGAAATGGCTCTGTTCCAGTCTGCGATTTGAGTGTAACCGCTGCGAGTGGGTGAGTGGCAGGGCCTCAGCCAGGGCAGACATCTGCTCCCATGGGGGAGTGTCAAGTTCCTGGGCAAAACGGGCTGGTCCCTGTGTGCTTCTGTTCGTGGGGGGAGGCTGGCGGTAAGGCATGGCTAATGCTTCATTTTACAGTCAGACTAGGTGGTGATCTGTAAAAACTGCACTTAAAAAACCCCATTACTGCCCCCAGCTTCCTCCCTGTCTCTGTACATGAGGAAGCACTTAGGCAGAAGGGCAATCATTTAATTCACAGGGAGAGGACACACTGCAAGCACTCCTGCTCCAAGGAGAGCTTCTCACACAGATGCGATCCTGGCAGCTTCTGGTGTACTGTGAGGACACTATTTTATCTTTACTTTTAATGGAAGGGATAAAGCAGAGCAGTAATAACGGGACTGATAAATGAAAGGAAAACTGTAACCACATAATTATGTCAGAATCAACTAACAGCCATGAAAAGCCGATTAAACCACATTATGCAGATACATGTAACAGAATACTATTAGTAAGTCCTTTGCAATGGCATGCCTGGCAATTAAGAGAGGAGTATTGGCAGCACACAGTGAAAACAGTGATAATGTATAGTTTAAAATGTTTGGAGACAAACAGTGCATAGAGTACAGGGACACCCTAGAACTGAATACAGGAGTGTCCTCAAAGATACCAGCACCCAGGGGAAGAACCAAAGATGTTATTCTAAATAGGCTGTTTGATGAGGATGTTGGGCATAGCTTGGAATAATTTATGTTTATCATGAAAATGAATTTACTGGCTTATCCATAAATTAAAGGCTGCAGTGCAGCAAGTAGTCTGTATTTTCCAACTATCCACAAATTTCAGGTTGTGCAGGCTAATGGAGGAATTCCATATTTTTTCTGAATTAAAGAAGCTTGCAGAAATAATTTAATTTAGGCAGTAAGAATATTAGGTAATGTTCCAGTGGTTGAAACTATTCAGTATTTGGGAATAAGATCACTCAGTGTTGTATATTGTTATGTATGTGGTATTTCCAGGTCGGGAACCTGAAGAAGGTGTCACCCATCGAGTTTCTTTCTCATTGGAGCACTGGGATGTGTTCTTTCCTTTCACCCACCATAGAGAGTGAAGGTCAATTCTATCCTTCACTTCCCTTCCTCTGACCGCTCTTGCAGAGTGGTTCTCATCTGCAGTCAGGGAGAACTGCACAGGATCAAGCTTTGAGATAACATTAGTATGGGGTTCAGACTTCCCACAGGCTTTACAAAAAGATACGCTCCTACCAGAACCTGCTCCATGTGACTGTGGGGATCTCATCTAAGGGAATAAAACCAGTGGGGATTTTTTTGGTGTCAAAGGATGAGCATATGGGAAGTTCATACTCCTCTTATCTTCTTCTTCATGCCAGGCAGACTTCTGAGACATGCTACCAAGAGAGTTTGCTTGCAGAAATGCCAGCATGGATCCTTTAAATATTTATCCTACATATTGTTTTCCAACAGATACATGAAGGTTTTCTTCTCGCTTTATTTTTGGAGATGGCTGAACTAGTGTGAAATGCAGATAATGAGAGGTCAATAGCATGTGTGCCCACAGCAGTGCTTTCCTGAGTTATTACAAAGCAAAGGAAGGGAGAGAGTGCATGCAGTTACACTTTGATTACAGAAGCCAGGCAATATGCTTATAAATGAAATTCTGTCAGCAACTTAAGTACTAGGGATGTGCAATTAATCGATCTCTGCCAAACCAAGATTTATGATGACCAGGAGACATGCTTTTACTTAAAGGGAGAAGTGAGACTGTGTCCATAGAAGATTAAAGTATTTAATTGTACTATGATGTCTATATGTATTTGGGCTATTTTTCCTCCTACTTTGTATGTGAGAATGTGGATGCTTGCAGAGTACTTATCATGAGAGAAGAGTAATGATATCTCCATTTTTACATGTGAAGAAACTTGTCACCCAGAAATTTGGAGTAACCTAGGTGAGGTACCATACCATAGCAGTGAGGGAGTTAAGAACCCAACCTTTCTGTGTCCTAATTGTGTAGACTATATACTGGATCATGCTGGATTTAATAGCACAGTAAATTTAGCTACTGATAGGATTAAACACCTGGGTTTGCATCCTTTTAACTGAAGCTGGAGCATCATAGTCCTTCTTCAGCAGAGAAGTAACTGATGTCCACTTCTTTCCTTTTCCAGAACTCACATAAAACAAATTGTTTCTGAAGTAAGAAACTGTCACTGGTAGCAGTGTGTGCTCCTACATCATCCAGCAGAAAGAATGCTTTTCCTGTAAACAAAATAATATAAAAATAGTAAATCAATAAAAAATACTCTAGCCAAGAGTAGTAAACCTTGGGCAACACCTGTAATAAAAATGGTACTTATGACAAATGGGTATCATGCCTAAGTTGTGTCCGTCCATAAGGTGTGTTGTATTCAATCAGAACATGCAGCTCTGACATACACGGAATATACAAACCCTGTTACAGCTTTTGCTCGCTCTTGACTTTGAAGATTTAGCTTATGTGTTTGCCTTTAAAAGAGTATTGTTAGGAGTGTTCTTGCAGTCAACAATACTACCGCTGAGCTCAAGGCACGCTGCTGGGAGATACCCCTCAGAAACTTTATGTTCTTGCTGCGTACTTCCACAGATCCATCAGCCAAAGCATCACTAATGATATGAACTTTTAATTTCACAGATGAAGGAACTTGGCGTCATCGTATACAACTGTAGCTGCCTGGTCCTGGATTTACAAAGGATATTTGCCCTGTATAGCTCATTAAGATACAAGAATAAAATACCTCCGAGTTGGTCTAAGAGACTATATGGAGTGTACGATACTCAGAATAAACTGACACTGCAGCTGAACGAGACAAAATCAGAAGCTTTTGTGTCGGTAAGTTCTGAAATGAGTTGCAGAGAGGGGGGGAAGGGAAGAAACTTATTTAACGCACCAGAT
Source organism: Strix uralensis (assembly GCF_047716275.1). Taxonomy (NCBI): domain Eukaryota; kingdom Metazoa; phylum Chordata; class Aves; order Strigiformes; family Strigidae; genus Strix; species Strix uralensis. The sequence goes on along the minus strand of NC_133974.1, from coordinate 88,066,894 downwards.
TTTTGGAAGACCTGTAAACAACATCTGCTTATTCTCCTAATATTATCCTTTATGAACTACAGAGTAGTGAGACCAGGTTAGGTAGGTGTTAGTAGCATCTGTGAAAGAATCTCAAGTGTCTTTTCACTGATACAGAGATGTTCACAGTTCTCAGCAATAAGTCCATCATAATGCTGTGTTCTCCCTGACAGTATCTGTCAGGGAGAGATTACCATGGAAAAGAATTGCCATTAATAGGAACATATATGGTGTAAATTAAGCCTATACTTAGGTATTTCTCTAAATTGGCCCTAACTGAAGAAGATGCACATTACCACTATGTCCTTAACCAAAAGCAGCTACCAAAACTGAGATTCATGTGAGTGACTGGAAAGCCATCTATAGAGATGAGACCTCTACAGCTGTCACCTACACAAGACAGAACTTGTTTGGTAGTCTCATAATGCTGGAAAACCAAATCATTCTGCTGTCGAGGAAAACGGTTATTCCAATAGGTACGCTTTTGTGCGGAAGTCTGTAACTGAAAGGTTTTTTAAAAGTTATTTGCCTTTTCCTGTGACACAGAACAGGCAAATCACAATATTTTTTTTTTTTTATGCTGACTTCTGTGACATTGTTCATACATACAATTTGCCAGGACTGAGGATGCTGCAGGATTTCATTTGAGCATTATTCTTTTTCCCTTTCTCTGTAATGTTCACAGCTTTTCCTCTTGCATTCAAAAAATTATAGGGAGACCCTTCAAACTAGGTTATTTATTTACAGTAGTAGATAGAAGGTGAATGACTTGGGAGTAAATGCATTGTTCATCAGGCATCTAAAATAATACAGAATAAGCTTGATATCAGAGCTTGCATTTTTATCAGTGTCATTTATAAGGATTAATCCTCTTCACCCTGTTCCATTGAAAGCATTCATACTTCTATAGAACATTATCTACTATAGCTTTATTTTTAAATGACATTTTAAAATTTACAAAATTCAAGCAGCAATCCCCATGGAAGCACTGTCTGTGTGTGTATTTTTTATGGGAAAAAATTGAGTGGACTTCCATCTCAGCAGTGATGTAGCAAAACTGGAAAAAAGTACACAGAGTGATAGAGATGATGAAAGATGTGGAGTGTCTTTCATTTTGGAGGTAATTACATGACTAAAACCAATCCCTTCAAAATCAGGAATATAATGAAGTTGCTAAGAGTTATTTACCATTCTGTATACAACAAGAGGCAAAACCCTATTGCTTTATAGCCAGCTATGTCTAAAACAGCACAAGGCACGTAGCACACTATTAAGTTGCACAGCCACCAGCATGGGAGGATGGTGCAGATGAGTGGTTATACAGAGCAGGGTTTACCTTCACTTGCTGGGAGCCAGGCAGCACTCAGGTGTCCAGGATTTTTCACACTCCTACAATCAGTGGAGACACAAAGAGCTATTTTGGAGTAAAAATCTGGAAGTGCCTAACACAGCCAGAATTAATAGCCATCTGAAGAAGCATACGTTTCCATTGATTCTGGAGAGTCTTAAGGACTAGCTTAAATTAGAGACTGAGTTTTGGACAGTTAGCTAAGGAGCTGTGAAATGAACTCCTACTCCCTTCTAAGCAATCTCTAAGAAAAGGAGAAATTCTGCTGAAAGCCAGTCCTGGAGAGGCATACAGTAAGGAAAGCTGAGTAAGGCCAACTTTAAGGAATCTGGGATCCTAGACAAAGACAGGTGGAGAGAGACTACAAAAACTGCTCTTCTGCAGTTTGAGAACGTTCACTTCCTCCCTGTGGTTTGTATTTTCCTTTTGTGTGGGCAACAAAAGCCTCTTCTCTTGAAATTCCACTTCACAAAACCTAAGGAAGGAGTCACTGGTACTCAGAAGCTCAGACCAGTGGAGTCCCACTCCAAGAGCTACCTGAATTTGTAGCCACAGCCAGTTGGGCTGTTTTTTCCTTTCTGAAAACAGGTTCTTCAATAAATTTCTCACCTACTAGCAGATTCTTAATGTTTGCAAGCATGTCCCTCTGAAAGACAGGCCTGGAGTTGCACTGGACTGGTTTGGTGGAGCCAGTGTTAACATCGCTGTCTGTCCCTGAACTAATAAAAAGAAAGTCTCTGCAAGCCAGGTAGTTCTCTTACTGCCATCGCTGCCCTGCCTGTGGGCAGGGGTGGTGGTGCTGCCCTTGCCCAGTGCGGCACCACTCCCTCCCCAGCCCTGCATTGCCTTCCTTTGGGAGCATCATCTTCTTTGGGAGACCTTTGGGTCTGGGATGGCACTCCCCCTCGAGCAGGGGCATGGCAAGGTACTCTTGCCCAGTGAGAATAAGGCCTGTTTCTGGTAGGTGAAGAGAAGTATCAAGTGGGTATTTGATCAGAACAGCAAGTACTATTCAACTAATATGGAGAAAAGTACTACAATATTCTGTGACTACAGGGAGGTCAGCCGCACCACAGGGTAAGAAGTAGAATACCCAAACACAAGTGTTACAGTAAAAGCTTTAACAGAAGTTTTTCTTCTAATTATCTTCTAAATGTCTTTCACTTTCTAGTCTTTATATTGAACGCATCTGAAAAAGTCAATGCAAAGAATTTCTTTCTTTAGCTGTTCTGTAACTTAAAACTTCTGCTCAAGATAATAGTAAGAGTGTAAGAATAAAATCTCAGTGCAATAACCTCCTAAAAGTTTCAGATACTAGATGTAAATTATATTTAACAAAATCACTTTACACTTTTTCTTGAATCAAAACTAATTCTTTGAAAATGTATTTCACTTTCAATGTTTGTGCTGTATAAAACAACAAACATAACACACAGTCACTGATTTTTTTTTTCTTATACTCGGGAAGCATGGCTTAGTGTTGCTTGGCAACAAAATCGTCTTCCAGACTGGCTGATAAAATGTAAGAGGTTTTGGTTGTTTTTAGCATTCAGGAATGGATCTGGAATATTGGTCTTGAAATCTTGCTATGCTTGATTTTCTAGTATTTTCTGAACTCAGTTGTAGTAAATCCTTAAGAACACCAGTCAATGATTAAGAAACCCCTGTGACAGGCATTGTATAGAAAGAAAAGACTAATCAAACCCCCAGGATCTGTCTCTAAAGAAAACATAGTAATCTAGATGTCAGCTGCAACCCAATCAGATAACAAAGGTGAGAAGGTGATACAGCAGCAGGAAGGCCAGCAGGGTCTGTCAGGGCCAAGTGTTAAGAAAAGGACAAGTGGTACCTGCTCTAACTTGATAAAGTGCCTCCAGCAACCTCTACCCCTAGGAGCTGTGTTGTTGCTTGTGAGCAACTTGTCAGGTGGTTCCACTTCTCTTTTCCTGCTCCGGCAGAAGAGCAGAAAGTCCTGGGCACCTCTGCCACAGATGGGTGGTTCCTGCTGGCTTCACCTTCCTGACGCATTCGACAGCCCTAGGTACGAGGCAGAAAAGCTGAAATCTGGGCTTACCACTTACTGGCTAAGTACCAGTTAATGTATACCTGAAGCTAGGTTTTAAAGACAAGTTTCCTGCAAAACTGCAGCATCTCCATGCAACAGTGACTGAGCAAATGGTGACTTTGTATGGGACTTCAAACAGAAGTGACATAATAGACTTACTACCTGGTTGCAAGTGATGGATCAGGCTCATGTGGCAAGAACACAGGTATCTCTCCATCTAATAGTAACCAGTCCTGGGACTCTTTGGAACAAAATTCTCTGAAATGGAACTTCAACTAGAGCTTCTTTGATGACAGTGGATGTTTTGAAGTTTGTGTCTTCTGCATTTTACCCACAGTTACCTCTAAATGGTGAGGCTTTCAAGGGGAAATTAAGCAAATAGCTCTCCTTTGAGTATTCTAGCAGGACAGTTGAAGGTATCAATTAATACTCTCTACTAAAAAAAGGATACTTCTTGCCATCTCAAGAAGAATGAGGGAAAGAGAAAATAAGTCACGTATTTTAAATGCCATATTTGAACTTTTCCTTTCACAGAATTCACCTAAACTCTTCTGCCCAAAGGACAGAGTCCTGGATATTGAAGCTATATACAGTGTTATCGATGATGCGAAACAGTTTGTATACATAGCTGTCATGGACTACTTGCCGATCGTCATTGACACCAATGCTAAACGGTGAGTGTCCATGTCCAGGACTGGCAGGTTATCATAATGCCAGTGAGGTCTGCTGGAGAAAATGAACCCACAGGAGATTAGTTACTACTGTGGACCAATTTCTTGGGGCCCAATTCTGCTCTTATTGAAATCAGTGAGAGTTCTGCCATTGACTTAAATGGGAGCAGAATTGGGACCTAAGAAGACATTTCCAGTTCTGGGTCCTAAGCTTTGGATCTGCCTATCGAAGGAGATCAGAAATTGTCTAGTCTGACCATCTGCAAGTGACTGGGACCCAGGAATACAAGAACCTGCTTATACATCAGTCCTATTTCTTACACTATTATATTCACTACCTTGATACCACAGCTACTGGCATTTTATCAGTATCATACAGATATTCAACACGAGAGAGAGAGTGAGTGTGTGTGTGTGTTGAGAGAAATGACATGTTGTAAGTTCTTGTATACAACATGGGAGATGTCATTATTTTATTGAACTATACATATACATGAAAATTCCAAATTCAGCACAGATTACATTTGAATTATATCACATTTTGGTTAACTGAGAGTTGCTAAAACCAAACAAAACTAAGTAATTTTTCAACACCCTGTTTGTATGGATCATTAAAAAGCACTTATGACCCAAAACTGAAGCCACAGTGTAATAAAACCATCCAACTCAGAAGGCAGTATCCAGTGGTCCTTCATACTCTTGATAACACAATGAATTGAGCATCTAGCAAACCTCGCCATTCCATCCAAGCACTTTATTTGAACAACAGTTAAACCAAACTAAACACGTGGTTATGTGCTTTTTTCCAGTTTTGCATAATTAAAGATGTTTTGTTCAAATTTTAAAAAAAATAGCTATCATTTGACTGATATCAAGCATAAGCTGTTTCAATTCTGTAAGAGGGTTTTTCCAACAAACTCATTATGTACAGCCTCTTTCATAGTGAAAGAATCAGGGGTACAGTTGTAGGAACCTGAGTTTCACATATGCATCCCTTGCGTTTCTCCTTTATGGTGGACTGGGTCTTAGTATGTAAAACCATTACAGCATTGCAGTTGATGTTATTTCCTATACTCCTCCTCATTTTGTTCTGAAGAATTCAGAAATGTACTGCATTAGGGAGATCCAGGGAAGCCACCTGTGTGAATTCTTCAACATTTTTCTTACAGCATGGCTTTGTGTTTGAGGCATTCCCACAGCTTCTCTACTTTGTCAGCTCCTAGTTCTCTCTTGTAAGTTATTTTCTGGCATTGTAGAGCTCAGTTTTCATTAAGCTGAATGCCTTGATGCTGCTGGAATAAAGAAAACATGCATTTTCTTTGTCTAATTCTCCCTGTCCTGATCTACTCCCACCAAAGGTCAGGACCACAAAGCTAACTAGCAATTGTGAGAATAGCACCCTGGAAGCCACCATCCTATTCATAGCAGAACTTCTGCAATCCTCATCAGGAAAAAAGGTAGCATCCTCCTTAAATGACCCATCTTCATCTGCTACGGAAGAATGCAGGCACACTGCATAGCAGCAGCTTTCCTTTTCCCAAGCAAGAGATTACAGAAGGCATTCCAGTCCCCAGCCTGTATGGTCCTAGTACGGCTGAGAAAAAAAAAAAAAAAAAGACTACAGTCAGGGAGGGATCCAGGGTTCCTGTTCACTTACTGGTGTAACCAACAGAAAATCCTTCTTGTCCGTTTGTCTGTGCTGGGTAAGCAGCACCCTCTAGCTGTAGCTCATTCTCCTGGTTCTCTGGCACCGCAAGAGCTCCACTGCTCGCAGCGCAGGCAGTGACACAGGAGTAACTCTCCCAGCTACGGGCAGCCAAGGTACCTGTATTCTGTGCGAGTGTTTTGACATTTCTCCGTGCACCTTCACAGATGGAAGATGTGGTCAACCATCCACAACCTCACTGTTCCCACAGTGACAGTTTTGGTGCAGGGCAGAATGACACAGAAGAGGATGCTGGCAGATCTGTTCAGTGAGAATCCCTATAAATGAGAACGGCATTCCTTCAACAGATAGAAAATGAAATTCACATGTGTTTAGTGTTCTCTATGATGTCTAGTTTTGGCTGCATAAAAATCCAACATTTTTTAAGTTCTCTGAATATATTGTATTCTTTCTCCACAGGTACTGGCCATATTTAGATGGGAAGATAAGAGAAGCGTTAGTTTTACGAAGCATTAAAGTACGACTTCTCATAAGTTTCTCAAGAGACACAGATCCCCTTACTTTTAACTTTGTTTCATCTCTGAAAGCTATTTGCACTGAAGTTCCAAGCTGTAGTTTGAAAGTTGTAAGTATAATCCATATTGCTTTGAAATCTGATATTTCCCACCCACCCTCCCCCCCAAAAAATCAAGAAAACTTCACAACTGAGAAGTATTTTCTGTTAGTATCTTTAAATTTCATTAAATAAGCCAGGAAATGTAGTATAATGAACTGAATGTATTCCTAGTAGTAACAGACATAGAAATTAAGACAGAAACACAGAATGATGCCAAAAGGCAGTCTGTGGTGGAGAGCCTGTGTAAAACACTGCACGTGGTCTTTCACAGCAAAGCTAACAGAACCGTACTCATATGTCTTGTTTATACTGGCTGATAAGAGTAAATCTGACAGCACAAAGATGTGTTTCAGTCTGGATTCGTGTAACCTTACTGTTCACCTGCATAAGCATCTGCTTTTCCTTTAATCAACTACAGAGTACAAGAAAAAATAATGAAGATTTTACATTACATTCAGGCTATAAATTCAGAATTGGGAAGACTAGAACAAGTATCATGTGAACACATTAGACATGCAATATAGGAAAGTGAGAAATACCATATGTATTAGAGAACAGAGTACATAGTGAAGTACTACTTTCAGTTTGATACAGTTCATTTTTATGAACTTGAGACACCTGGAAATCAGCCATCTTGGATCAATTCATCTTGGATTAGATTTCTTTTGGGGTTTTTTTGGCAGATAACTGTCTTAATCTGCTGAATTATTTTCACTTCTTAAATTGATAATCCACTAAATCAATTTAAAATCAATAACAATTGTAAAAAAAAAATAAGTACTATTTGTGTTATACACACTAGTTGGTATTTATGCATATCTAGAATCAGGGATTTTTTTTATAACATACACTGTTATTACAAGTTTCCTAGGTAAGAAGCAGCATAAAGTGTGTTTTTAAGACAAAAACCCATACATGGCTGACACTCAATTTTGGGTAACTTCTAGCTTGTTCCATATTTATTATCAAAATTCTATTTATGTTTTTAAAATTATTTTTATTTAATCACCATCTAATGCTCTACATACTCATATATATTTCCATCTATTTACAGCAGGTAAAATCTTTAGTACAGAATTTATCTTGTCAAGAACGAAATGCTAAGAGGAAAAAAAATTATTTCTAGACATCTAATCTAAGTAGATAGTCTAGCTAGAATATCTGCAGTTAGATAATACAACCTCCAGTAAAAAAATGAGACCGCCTCAGATTTAGTCATAAAGGTACAACACACCACAGTACCTGTGTGCTGTGCATCACGTGTTCCACACGCTGGGTAAATCACTGCCTTAAATAAGCCTTGGTTCAAGTAACAGCCCAAGGCTCAGAGTTTACTGGTGTCTGTTTGATTCTGGTTGAAACTGTGCCACAGGCTCCATCACAACACTCCTTTACTTCACAGAACATGTCAGATGAGCACTGTTTTTTTAAAACTGCATTTCTTTTGTATTCATCTGTTCTAGCCAGGATCAAAGGGAAACAAAATTATGTGTCTGTATGGGGGAGAAGGAGTAGGCTAACAAGGTAAAAACTAAACTTAAACCTTTTGAATTATTGGAAAATTATGTTTTCCCTTTTGGTTCTGCTTTGGGTATGAGAAAACAAAGTCAAACAAAACTCTGTACAGAAAATACTGTCATGTATTTGTTTATACACAAGAACACTGAAATTTTAAGAGAATGTTAAGTTACAAATTCTGATTGAAATTATACTTAAAATTGCTAAGTTGTCCCAATGCCTCAATATTGTTCTGACAGAAATGGCACCCCTGCCCCCCTTCTTCTGTTCTCTTGAGGATAATATACCTGAGTTCTACGAAGCATATTCAGTAACTTTTTTCTTTCATTTAGCTTTTGATCCCTGTGATATGTCATCGTGATTGTTTTCCTTTTTTTTTATGCCTGTGGAAAGACCAGTTTGTGTAGGAAGTTTCCAGCGAGCGCCAACGGCTTGCTGCAGCTGCAGGGAACACTGTTTTGCCAATAGCAGCAGCCCGAGTTACACCGTCATCTTGGAGGAGGCTGCACAGATATAATTTCTCTGTTAGATGGGAATCTCTTCCTAATTTCCCCTGGTCTCTGACCAGGCTAGTGGAAGTTCTGGTATTGCCTAACTGCAAGTATATAGTTAGAAACAGGGACTGCAAACCTGTTATGCCTAGCAGTGTCCTGATCAAAACCAGCCACCAAGCACTGTGCATGTAATTTTTCAGTCTGCTGTTGAGGTCAGGGAGGCAGGAACTGCAAGACACAATTTCCTAGTTGCAAACACTGAATTGTAACCGTGTGCTCTATCTAGAAGCAGGTTTTCTTTCTCTTCTGCCACAAAACCTTGATAATACTGGGCAATTAACATCATCAGTGCAGTAAGAAAATGCTTAATCCCTCATTATGCGTTCCTCAGCATCTCACTCAGAGTCCAGTTCACATAAGCATTAATAACTATTGGATTCAACTGAAACTGCTTTGAGAGTGCAAACTCAATACAAGTACTCTGAAAAAATGATCACTGGGAAGAAGGCACGAGGAAAAAAAACTTTGTTTGAGGACTAAATAAATGCTGTAAGCACACATGTCAAGGAGTAAACTGCATACCAAACCGCTGCTTATTCCAGGAACTCTGTCCTATGCACTGAACCACTTGTGGTCATGAAATTAAAGCTTGAATAATCATAAAGGGTAAACTCAAGGTGAAGAGCTCACCCTTGTGCTTCTTGAGACCTTAATTCCAGTACTCCTTAAGTCGTGTGTGCTTGACCCTGTAAGTACATCTTATGCACAAGAATGCTCAGTCTGACTCTCAAAAGAGCAGTAAAAATGGGCCAGCTCTGTCAGGTACAGTGCTCAACTGAGAAAGGTGCATGTTTTTGAAGGGCCCATAGAAAGCATGAACTAGGACAAATTGTCTTTCGACAACTAGAGACCGGGAAGGAGTGGCATAGAACAGATGCGTATCTACAGCACAAGTTGTTCTTGAGCCTCCACATGAATCTATTTTTGGAGTTGTGCAGGTGTATTCTGCTAAGAGGAAGGAAAAACTGAACCTTTCAGTAGTTCTCAGAAAGCCAGAAATGCCCTACGAGTAAACAAAGTGTTATGGATTAACTGTGAAACCTTTGCTCCTAAGCACTAATTTAATTTTAAAGTTCTAAGCTCCTAAAATAAGCATGGAAAAGATTAATGAAATGTTAGCGGAAGGTGGTGTTTTATTAACAGAGTACTTCTGCTGAAGGCGTGTGTTGGAGAATGTTAGGTTGTGCTACTTAATGTCAGTGCTGGTTCACTTGCTCATGTAAGCTACATTTGTGTACTCTCTTTGTGAGGGCAGATGGGTTTCCCTAGTGGTATCTGTCTTGCCAAGGAGTTAATGGCTTCTCTGCTGTTGCTGGAGAACACATTACATTTTCAAGCCTTCTATATTTTCCTGCGTGAATCTGAAATTTTCTCTTTAAGTTATACAAACAGAACACTAACGTATGATTTTTCAATTCAGCACATCTGCTGAATCTGTCTCAGTTTGACAACTCTAAGCTTACATGATTATTGTGCTTGACTATTTTTACATCAAGGTTTTTACTAAGTCTCGTAACACTGGGAAGAAGACAGCTTGTTATGTGTCATTTCCTAGCATTAAATACTTTACCCATTTGCCATACTCAGACTATTCCCTCCAATATTAGTATTAGTCACATGGTATCTTCCACATCCCTGTGAAGAGTTGCTGCAAGTACCCTTGATGGGCACCCTATGGCCGCTAACTGTCTCCATTCCTGTTTTGTTGCGCCAGGAAAAACATGACCATTTTCTTCTGGCTTTATCCAAAAATTCAAGACCCTTTCAGAAAGCTTCAGATCCATCTCTGGCTTGCTACATACGTCCTTTCTGTGGTGGGTGTGTGTTTGTAGAGCCGTTCCTCAGGCACACAGTTGCAGTCTTGGTGTTGTCCAAGAACTCACCCCTAATATCTAGTAAACTTTTCTTTACAGCTGCTAAGATGGTTTTTTAAAAAGTGTAATGATATAGTTGTTAGTGAGGTTAAAAATACGTAATTAAAGTTATGATTTAATCTCCATACAGCTTAGTTAGATGTGAATATACAACATAAATCTCATTTAAAGGATAGATACTACAGTTGTACATAGAATAACCTTTCTGGTGCTCTTTGTAACGCAATCACTCAAACAGTTTGGGTGGTTGTGCTTGTTTTTAAGTTCAAAAAACTGTCTTTTGAATTTTGCTAGTATTTGAACTCATTATAAAAAGTTAAGCTGTGGAAGATAACAATCCCCATGTACAGGTAAGTAAGCATGTGGTGACATATGAAAGCCAGAGACTGTTTAAGGAAACAACTCTGTGATAGTTATTGATCATAAAACTGCACAGCAGTACCATCTAGTATTTGGACACTGAAAAAACACAAACTGTTTGAATTTTATTTCTAATGCACTAAAAACCTGCTTCACCCCTAATAAACTTTCATCATTGTGGGGAGGAGCAGTGTGTCAGTCCAAGATCAGAGAGTTTCCTCAGTGCTGGAATCAGCAGGAGCCTCAACCAGCCTTGGTATTTTACACAGATCTCTTCCAAGCAGTTTTGGTACAACCTCTGACAACATAAAATCTACTCCAATATATTTTCCAGTGAGGAATAGAGAGATTCTGACAGAGTCCACAGCATAAGGTGTTAGATAAACAGCAGCCTCTGGGCTACTCTACCTACCTCTTGTCTGCAACTAAACCCTTTTAATTAGGTTTGGTAATGCTAATTACAGATAAGCCTCTTCATTGCTTAGAGGAGAGTTCTCCAAGACAAACCAAACTATAATGATCAAGACTGATGATTAAGATGAGAAATTTTTTGAACTAATATTTATGTGCAGTTCTGAAGCAACCAGTGGTATAAAACCTAAAGCTGCCATTCCTGGTAATCAGTAACACCACATTTTGCAATAGTCGAGCAGTTTACTGCAAACCAACTTGAAACCCACCTACGTCATCAGCTGGGTAAAGAATGCTTTATAAAACTAACTGCCTGTGTGCTGTGCATAGACCTTTATTTGATTTAATCAAACTGATGATGTAGTCTACCACAGACATCACTACACTTCAGTAGTTTACAGTTGGGTTTTCCAAATAGTAAGATTATTCTGAAAGACATCTCCATAACCTAAAAGGATTCATTCAAGGTTTATATCGAAAAGAGCACTGGTTCAAGAGATGAATTTTGCATTATGGAAAACAGACCCCTGAGCATGCTGAAGGAGTTTTGGTGTGGGTTTTTTTAATCCTATTTTTCAATGTCTTAAGTGGGTGCAACATAGTATAGTGGGTGCAAGTATAGCCAGTTACCTTCATCAGTAATATATTGTGAATTAGGTTTGTTCTGAAGATCTACACCATTACCTCAATCAAAGTTTCCCAGTCATGCAGTAAATATTTAATTTTTCCTTCATCATGTTATTCTCTACTTCTGGTTTTGGAATCTGTGTCTAGCTATTAGTTTTCTTGATGAAACAAACAATGCTTAGATTTGTACTGGAAGTCTCATTTTTGTCTGGCACTGATCCAGACAAGGAGTGCCTATAGCTCCAAAATTGAGGAAAAAAAAAAAAAAAATCTGACTCAGACTTCAGCCTTTAGGGTAAAACAAATGCATTTTCCTCTTGTTGTCTGGTAAATTTGATCTCTCCATATCAGATTTAATCCTGAGAATTTTCGAAGTTTCTGAAATCAGCAAGTTTCCTGTTAGAAACTATGCAACGTGTAATGTAAAGGTATTAATCCAGCTGTTGGTGTGCTTGCCAGTCCAGGTCCTGAAGCAGACTTCAAACCCCAGTGTCCCTTGATGAGTGAGGAAATGAGCTAAAGAAAAGTTCCTGGCTCTTACCATGCAGAGCACAAAGACAGGGTGTTTTGGTCATTTCATAGCCTTTACTACCTGGCACTGTATTGCTTTTAGTATGCGGTAGCCATATACTTTGTATAGTTCAAAAAGCCAAGGCATAGTGAGTATCACAAACCATGAGAATTTATTAAGAAATACAATGTGCAGTGTTTTATTAAAATTAATGCTTGGCTTAAGCTGTTCTGTAGCACTAACTTATTTTCAATAAAGAGAACAGACCATATCTTTTCTGTCCATTATAGAACAGTTCTCATTAACCTGCACTCCATTCTATTTTATGGCAGAAATTCTTTGACCTTGAGGAGGAGAGTGCATGCTTTCTTAAAGAACAGAAGAACACTTCTCTTCCCAGATTAAATCGTAACAAATATATGGTGACCGATGGAGCTGCATACATTGGTAAGTAACCACGTCTCAAGAAATTCTAGTTTGTAGCCAAAATCTTGAAATAACACCCATTTGTAAATGAGGAATCTACAGCTGATATGCTTGTTAAGTTAGAATAATAGTTCCTTTCTTTGGAAACTTGGATGAAGGCTGAGCTTTGAGCCTCTTCTCATTTAAAAACTCTCTTTTTCCCTATGAATCAGTTTCTCAAAAGCAACAATCTGCTTTCAGTATTTAAAAACAGACTGAAAACACAAATACAACACACTATGAAGTAGGAACAAATTGGATTATTAACATGTTCTTTTGTTTCTGCAATCCAATGAAGATGGACTGTTCTTCATTTGCCATGTTATTACTAAAGCTATGGTCAATCCTGGTAAATACTGTACAAATGCCTTTCATCCTCACCTTCTGAAGTCTTTTCCCATTTACTGTAATGACATTTCAGATGCCCTCCTAACATTAGGTACATATCTAATTGGTATTTTGGGTTAAAGGTGTGTTTAAGTAAAGTCTCTGTATGGCACCTAGTAGAAGTTCATCATCAGTCAAATGCTCATTGAATGCAGGCTGAAAACTCCCCTTTTAACAAAACCTGACTGCTTGAGCTATGCGTGAGCTGTAGGATCAGAAAACTGCCCCTGAATTAAAAAGCAAGTCATGAGATTTTATGAAGTCAAGAGAGAAAACGTGCATTCTAATATGCTGTAGCTTGATGCTTCAGTTGCCTACTTCCTCAGCCTGACTTACTGCAAAGGGCTTAAAGCCAGCGATCGCAGAGGTGGTGAGTGAGGGCAAAGGCTGCAACCCAGAAGCGTGTGCCTGTGCACGCATGAAGAATGGAGAATCCCAAATACTGCAGAGATACAACCAAGAGCTACGCTGAAAAGCTCACCTTGATGGGCTCTAAACACACACACACCTTTCAGCCTGTCCAAATCTTGTTTTTCACTTCAAATAGTGCAGCTTATTCCTCTCTCATGTCCCAAATTTTTATGACACACCCCCCCCAAATCATTTTTTTTACTCCATTTTAAATTCCTTCCACTAGCCAGATCAGATTTCAGTAATTTATAACTTGTCTACACAGCATGGATTCTTAGCTGAGTTGATTTTTTTCTTTCCCATTGTCCTTACATCCTCATATATATATATATATATATATATATATATATATAAAATGAAAGAGATAATCAAAGGTGTGTGAAAGTAATACAAATGCATGTTACGGACCTGATACATCTTTTACTTGAAAGCATGGCAAGAAATGTCCCTTATGATGAGGCTTCAATTTACCATCCTTGACAACTTTAGAATTTTTAACATTTCCTGCTGAAGTAGCTGAAGTGACGTTGAAAGAAAGGGTATAAATTTCACAGATATTTTCATGTTTTATGTATGTTCACATACTGTTTTAAAATATGACCTCTAGTAACAGCATTTTTTCTCCAAAATACTGCATGTGTTATAAATGTACAACTTAAATAGTTATAGTTCTAGTGAAATAAAAAGAATGACTGAAACACTTGGTTTACCTGTTTTCGATTAATCCAGTTATCCTCTTTGCCTTGCCATCACCAGGATTTAAAATGCTCATTCATTACCTTAGATTTCAACAAAGGTGGTAATAACGGGCATAAAACAGTAAAACCTGTTTTTCTTTCCTGAAATAGAGTCTATTGGTGGGTAACCTGTAAAAGGTCTGTTGGTTTGGCTCAGCATTATGGAGCAACCACTCTCCATCCCATCTACTTTTAATTGTTTATATGGCAAAAATTGTTTTCGTTCTTGTCACTGAAAAGGCCAATGAGGAAAATAAATGGAGTAATAATACAATGTATGCAAAAGGAAGAGCAAGTCACTTTTGAATAAATAGAATAACCTGTTTTCACTTATGAAGGGTTAGAGCTGTTAAACTTCCAGAAAAGATCTGCACTACATACTGGTATGTAATGAAATTTTTTCTTTCCTGCTTGTACAGAAAACTTATTTCCATCTCTGCCCAGGTAGGTATTGGGGAAAAGGATGCTGGATTGCCTTTAGGGAGATTGCTTTTTTTTTTTTTTTTAAATGTTAGAAACTCATTGTATATTCCTGCCTTTACTTGTAGGTAATTTTGATTGGGTAGGAAATGCTTTTACGCAGAATGCTGGAGCTGGCCTTGTTATCAACCAAGCAGACGCGGGGAACAGCACAAGCATCATTAAGCAACTCAAGGCTGTTTTTGAAAGGGACTGGTATTCACATTATGCCAAAAGTTTACAACCAACAAAAATCCCAAACTGCTTTAATCACAAACTTAATAAAGCAACATCAAATAAGACTGCCATGAGCAATGTGAATTAGAAAGACTGTTTTACTGTTTAGTATGGCAATGAAGAATTACGTTGGGGTGTAGCCCTCTTTCATATTTACAGACAAAAGACTTAAAGAAAAAGCAAAAAAAAGTTTGGTTTGGGGGGGTGTTTTTAGGAAAAAGCACACTTATATAAAAAATGTCTGAACTATATTCTCTATATTGAATTATTTAGACTTTCAAATTTGTTACTTCTGACACTGAATGTCATTTCTGCTTCCATGTTAATTTTAATGTTCTGTGTTTGAATTTAACAGCATGTGTCAATTTTTCTGTTTCAGTTTTAGGACTTTCCCTAATTGCCATCCTGGCTCAAATGAAGCTTGAGGCAAAACCAAGATTCAAATGAAATGGCATTCTAAGATCAGTTATTATTGACATACAAGTAGATGGTAGGTTTACTGTATTAGCAAACATAAAGGAATAAGCAAACTTTCACCGATATAAGTCATTCCCTTTAAATAAATAGCCAGTCATGCAAATACTTCCCAGTTTTGAGCATTTAGTTCAGTTATCACTCTTTCATGTCTTCTAACTAGCCTTAAAATACCTTAGAGTTACATGACTGGTAGTTCATTCATCTCCTAAAAGTACAAGAAGGTTTTGATGGATTCAGGTTGGCCTCATCAAGTTCGTCATAATTCCTAAAGCCTCTCAGATAAATGGATTTTTTTATAAAAGTCATGTGGATTCCTTTCAACATAATAGTTATTTCCAATTATACATGTTCCATCTAACAGTGAAAATCTCTGGATTAATAACAAAGACCTAGGACTGATTTTTTTTTTTTGTAATCTCAACATTTCTTCCCCAAGTTAAATATTTATCAAGTGTGAGTCAGCATTATCAAACCAATGCATATATAAAAAAAAAAATCAAATACTGCTTTTTAGGAAGGTCAAGGGTTATGCAAAATCATGCAATAATTGTTGTTAAACAATCATATAGTCATTTTATTTGGTTTTACACCTGGAAGATTTTTCTTTCCTAACTTTTACTTAAAAAAAAAAAAGTGAAATGGCATTTTTTGTTAAAATTTTGTCCATATTGGTGAATACATCAGCACAAACAGAAACGTGATGCCTTCATTTTAGGCCACGGCTTCAGCTGTTGTTAACAGTGTGCCTCTACAAACACAACTCAGTTGCACCAAGAAGCAACTGCTTTGTAAAAGTGTGAATTCACTCTTTAAAAAAAATACATAAAAATGTTTGACAACAGATTTTTCTCCAGTTCAAGCTGTAATAGCTTAGTTTCGTAATAAAAATGTTTCATTACTATCCCTCTGTTTCTGTTGAAGAAATATGGCCATGAAAACAAACTGCATTCTGTGTTTTGTTAAAGATTCCCAGAACTTTTTCCAAAATGCAGACTTTTCTCACCTGGCAGTATGTTACTGAAGGCACACTTCAAAAGCAGTGTGCAAAAAGGAAAGGAAAACCAGCCATGTCCCAATGTACTATTTTAACCTTAAGAACAAGTTAAAAACTCACATTGAGTTCCAAAACGCAGGTTTCATTTACAAGGTTAAAAAAGTTCAAATTTATTTTAAAGTAAGCACAGCTTAGGAAGTAACGTGCACAATTTCATATTGTCAGCTAGAGAAACACATCAAAACTAGTTATGACTGCAAAAGGCACACTTTTGACAAAGAATGTTTGTTTCTTTTGCAATTGCCAAGATTTACATCATCTTACTGAAAATAATGACATAACAAAAAATTTTTTAAAGTTGCCAACTTTTACAGAAAAGATTCTGCACAGCTCTGATGCTTAATAACATTTTCTAATATTCAGATAAACACATGCATTTATTAGCCTACACACACATAGAAAAGCATATATTTTGACATTCATGTAAAAACCAAGTATCTAAAAAGAAAATGTTTCCTGAGTTCCTATGAAGGAAAGATCTTTGTGAAGAGAAATTTCTGTATTTTCTTCCTTTTGTGTATAATTTAGAATATGTATAGCAAGTATGGGAGAGAAATCCCTAGAACTTAATTTACTTGTTGGGGTTTTTTTGTTTTGTTTAATAAATATTAGTCCAGATTAATTTCTGGTGAAAATTTCAGCTGAGTTATACCCCCAATCAATTTAGTCTTATGAGTCAAAGCTAAAAAAACCCAAAACAAACAAAAACCCCACCACTTTTAAAAAGCAGGTTGAGATCTTTGTAAAGCTTCAGAGGTCTCCATGGATGGGTGATCTTAAAGCTTGAGATAAACTTAATACCAAGCCCTTATGTAAGATACAAAAAACCTCAAACAAACAAAAAAACCCCACTGTCCAGGGTTGTTAATTGTAGCACCTGATGGCAATAATATACAGGAATGAATCAATGTCATTTTTTCCCTCTTGCATTATGGATACTAGAAATGTGTTAAGTTTTTTAAATAACATCTTGTACAAGTAATGGAGGATCTGAGTGGAACAGAAATTTGTCAGGTGATAAAGCTAAGCTGTCTGTTGACAGAGCAGGATCTAGTGATATCACTGTGGAGTTACCACTGACCTTCCATTTAGTATACCAAATGAATTATTCAGATATACTAGTTTTACTGGATAGATCCTAGGATAATACAATCATGAATATTAACCAGATCTATTAGTTTACAATTGCATTCTTATTGGTTTGATAAGCAAATTCTGGTGCTTCAGTGACCGCCGCCCACCCCCCCCACCCCCGCCCCAAAGAACTGATACATAAAAGTACATTTTAAAAGTGGCAGTATGTTCTGTTTTTATGAATGGAAGAGTTTGGAGTTTTTTGAACAACTTTTAATGCAAAATAGCAGTCAGCCATCCTACAAACAGACTGGCAGACTCAAGTTTCATTTGGTATAAAGTATGGATTGATATTTTAGTAACTGTTTAGAATGGCAGCAGCTCCAAAGTAGTACAGAAGGCTTTGGTCTGTTACGTTAGCCAAAAGACAAAGTGCATCCTTGGACTTCAGCAAGTAGGAAATTAAAAATATCAGATTCTTTTCTGAAGCTGTTTAAGGGGATTATAGCCAATGTTACCGTTTAACTAGATTTGCCACAGCAGCCTCGATTCTGGCTTCAGATCCCTCTACCAATGTAAATAAATCTAGAGCAAATCCATTTTGGATCACATTGGTTTAGCCGGGACCAGAATCTAGACCAGTTTCCTCTTGCTTTAGCTCTCCTGAATATGACCATTGCACAGGCTGTTTCCAAACTTAACAGGGATTTGCATTCAGTGGTTTCTCACAGACCTCACAGGCATAATCCAAAAGATGCACTTTCTCTAACCCCCTTCTAACTGGCATTGGTAACTCTGTCATATTAAAGGCAATTTCCTAAACAGAACGGCTTTATTCTTAAAGAATATAGACTGTAATTGTTGTTTGCTGCAAACATTTACTAGTGCCTTATTCATACAAGCTTTTGTTTAACTGTTCCTCACATGAAGTCCTGCTAAAGATCTTGTATCTAGTACTGAGGCATACAGCGAACTTCTTAAGACTACATATTGTGATGTTTACAGGTTAGTACCTAAAACTAGAGTCACAAAAAGACAAAAATTGAATGCGAGACGTTGATCCAATCCACAAGCACATCTAAACCTGAGCATTTTTATCCAAGCCTAGTTCTAGAACTGAATTTCACAAATTACTCCTGTCTTCATTATCAACTAATCCACAACACAGTTGAATTATTCTGTCTTGCCAAGGTGTAAAAATAAATAAAACCTGAATACCCCCAACACCTGGCTGATATCAAAAGCATAACCACAGAAATTCCTGTAAGCACAGGGTGAAGTCCAAAAATTATGCAGTGGCTCCTTTCAAATCTCCCATGTTAAGTCTCAAGTTGCTTTGGGCTGGCCACCACTTTTTTCTGCCTCAAGCATGAACTAGTATCACAACTACTCTCACCTCTCTTTGAAGACCAGAAAAGCATGGATTATGTGCCACAGCACAACGGCCATAGCTGTACCCTGACAGGAACAGATTTGTCTGATTTTTTTTTCCTCACCTTTTTTTAAAATAATGCATCTTTGAACCAAATTTGAGGCTGTGCTGTACAAAATTTTACACAATACAGGGCCAAGTGTTCCTTCCAGTAAATCCAGGCTCTGCAGGTGGTTCAGAGGAGAGCTTGAGAAACAAGTAAAAAAGCCTCAGAATGCTACTTTTAAGACCTACCTGTAATTTGTTATACTACTAGCTACCTAAATTCTACTACTTCATTGAGTTTTACATACATAAAAACTGAACAACTAAGCATCTGTGAATGCTACCTGCCATTTAATCCTGATCTAAGGAGAAATACAGATGAGTTTGTAGGGTTTTTTTGTGACTTTAGTGTGTACTTACTGAAAATAGCGCAGATTTTCTCATCAGGATGGTAAAGACATCAGCTGGCTATTCCAGTTCTTCAGACTGAAGTCCTTTATAAATATCCCCATCTTGAATATCACGCACTTGACTCCTGAGAATGGCCTTATAGAGCGCGCTAAGTTATTTTAAAACCATTTTGACTTCAAAATTAACTCTTCATTTTAATACAGAAATAATGACTACATGTATAGTGTGTTTCCAGATGGAAAATTCTGGCACTGTGTTTTTCTTCCACTCTTATCCTTTCTCTACGTATATATTCATGGTTTTTAAATCACTGTTAATCCAATTCAATCTATGTAAAAAACAGAATGAATCCTTGGTATATTTAAAATTCGCGGCGATACCTCCTGAGTTGAAGGCACCAGTAAACATATTCCACTTTTAACACTGCAGAGTATAGTAGCTCAACTGATACTGCAGGGTGATTGCTTTTTGTAGCTGTAGTTTTTCACTTTAATTACTGCTGGATGTTATTTATGAATTTCTCAGTGTTGAATCAGGTTGCTCTTGCATCATCACTTTGCACAAATGCCTTAGAAGCTTGCCAAACTAGCATGTAAAAGAGACCTCGTTCAAAATAGTTTAGACAAGAAAAGAACTCACGTGCTTTACGCTCTGCGGATGCTGAAGTCAGTAAATAAATTCCAGATTTACAATCCAGCGTAGCTTTCTACTGCACCTCCTGTTAGGATTAGCCCTGCATGGGCTTCAAAGAAAAAGTCTCTGAGAACTGTGTGTTTGAATTATCTTGAGATCAGGAATTTACAGAGAATCCAGCTATATTGAGTGGTTCAATGCAGTAACTTAAACTGGGTTTTCATGAAAACACATTTCCATTCCATATCCATACACTACAACTGCATTAACACACTAAGTTTAGATTTTCCCTAGAATTCAAAAATCAAGCTACTGCAGCGTATTTCTGAAAACCCTGTTAAAACTAGATTTTAAGAGCACAATTCAATTCTGGCTGCAAATTAGTCTGCTATAGTCAATGGCGTCAGCTCTATTTTGTTCACAACAAGTTGTACACTGCAATTTTACAGGGAAACTCAATAAATCTTTTTAATCCTGTAAAAGGAACATGATAATTTTCCCTTTAGGAATAGAAATGGCTGATGGCTGATTCAGGGTACAGAATAGAACAAAAGATAACAAAATGGCCAACAACCCGTAGAGGATTATTTTGTGCTCCTTTATCTTGCATGGCCACAAATGTCAATGATACAGATTATACGTATCGCAATAGTGTTGCATGAACACATAGTGGACGTTTCAGCTCATAGTAATATCCGTGCCTCCTGCAACAGCATCATATGTAGAAAGGGTAGAGAGGAAGGGGTGAAAATAGCTACAGAGGCAAACCAGCTTGAATCTGACTGAGTTAATGGACTGGGTGCTGGCCTAAAAGCTCTGGGCTATGTTCTCATTTTGTTCCTTTTCCTGCAAAAACCTGTATTTCTTATGCATCAACCATGCTCTTCTTTATATGAGTGAACTCCCAGTATTGTTTTCAGAATGAGGAGGGAACCTTTAACAATTACCAAATTATGCTTAACAAAAAGAAACCAGCATGAATAAGAGCCCATCAATTTCTATGTAGCAGGTACTGAGAAGTAAAGCAGTACTTGAAATAGGGGCTCTTCCTTGTACATTAGAAGTTTCTAGTGCTATATAAGCAAGGATTTAAGCAGAGCACATGCCTCCTGCAAATTTCACATCATGTGCGGCATTTGCATATGTTCTCGCAATATACAAATATAGTCAAATCAGACAGATACCATTCTGAACTCCTAATAAACTGGTGAAAACTAAGCACAAGTATCAGGCAACCAAATTCGACAGATTAATCATGCTCAAATGAAAAAATTCCCCCAAAAGGTGCTAACTATATGAAGTTCATAAATGAGTTAGAAGCTAAAATTATTTTCGAATGTAACTTTGAGGGACATAATGGGGATTTTAATGGGGAAGGAATCTTTATGTTAAGACACCACCATTATATGTAGCATTGTCTAAGCAAGACATCATATAACGTAAAATAAGAAGCTCTTCAAATGGAAATGTGTGGAACAATATTTTTATTGACTGTCTTGCTAACAAGTGTTTTCAAGTGGATTTGCTCAGTATTCAATTACGCCACGTTATTCCTTATTTGTATTTCTTCAAATGACACTACCTGTATTCAAACTTGACAGAAAAGCAGGATGCTTCTGGAAGTGACAGCTGTTTCTTAAGGTCAGAGGGCTGCTCTCCTAATCTCGCTTGTCCTCTTACTGTCTCCTGCTTCTTCAGCAACACAGTCCAGGTTTTCACTTGTCATTGCCTGAGGAGCAAAGAGAACAAAATACTTTTACTTACCTGCTGCTTCTGAAAACTTCTGGCTGCTCAACATGATTTTGCCCTTTGAGAGATCCCTCGCCTAATGTGATACTAGAGATGACATAATAAAGGAGATCAAACACATAATTCCAGGTGCCTCACATCATTCTTCACCTGGAGGGATACATATGCAAAATCAGGAAGAAGAGATTGGTGTGGAGGAGAATCTTTGGCAAACTTTAAATGAGGTAGAGATTCTTCTGGAGATACAAATACCCCATCTGGTGGCCTCTTTTTATTCTAGTGTAAACCATTCTTTACCATACAACCAGATTTGTAATGACTGAAATGTGCAGCTAACTTTAGCATGAGAAGGTGAGAGGTCAAGCATCCCCTGTCTTTAGGAACTGAATTAATTTCTTCACTTTGTAAGAGCGGTGGAAGAGGCACGTAAAAATGGAAAATGCGCTGTCTCCTCTTTTCAAGGAATAGCCCAGGATGCTACTAGAGCTACTAGAGCTGGTAAGGTTTCTGAAAAAACGCAAAGATTTTACACATCCAATTTCTAATTCTCAAAAGGTGGTACATACCTGCGGGAACTTAGGGCTCACAGCTTGGTACCAACTTCTTTGTGGCAAACTGTCAGGCTTCTCAGCAGAGCTCCTTTTCCTCCTTCTCACTATACTCAAGACAGCTGTGACATCTGCTTTTAACAATCTCCAGATTCTTCAAAGACATTTCCAAACTAGATAAGAATTTTCCCTGTGGAAAGAAAAAATGAATGGCAGATTTAGTGAGGAACCTGAAGAACCTAGTACAAATAGTAAAATGCATAAGAAATCAGGATCAAAACCAGAACATCTTCTCATTTTTGGCAACATTTAAAATAATAAATGAGAATTGGAAAAAGAATGAGAGGCTACTGCAGTACCTCAGATTAATGAAGTTGAAATTTATAAACCAAAACACTGTACATTTGTGGACAGTCCCCACATCTAAACTGCTGCTCTTAATATGACAGAGATGCAGTCAAGAATCACTAGCTTTGGTATGTTGTACAAAGGTCTCAACATTCAAGGTCTGTCTTATGTCCATCTACGGATGTATACAGTTTAGAAGGCAAAAAAATGGGGTTCTGTGTATACTTGTACAGACCCTACTGCCAAATATTCATTACAAAATAGTCACTTCTCACAGCATTTGTGTGTTCAGATGTCACCACAGAGATCTTAGTGAACAAATCTGGAGAAAGGCAGAAAAGCAACATCTGTGGCAGTAAGCAAGCCAACTAAAATAAACTGTAAGCCCATTTTCCAAGTGCCAGTTGATACAATAAAAGCACTCAGATGCCCCCATATCCATCTCAGATTCCAAATGTCCTTATATCAGGTTCCAAATACAGAGCTGAGGCTCCACACACACACACACACATATGCACAGAGACACATCCTCAAAGGAAAAATGAGTATATGTGCCAGAAGAGCTTGGAACATCTCTAGTACAATGACTTGTTCCACTATTGTCCTACTCTTAAATAGGGCTGACAGGAAATAGTACAGCTCTTTCTGGAAAGGGCCACATAGCCTTTACTAGAAAAGAGGAATATGCGCACATAAAGAGACTCAGAATAGTGAACCACAAAAGTAAACTCCTGGCCACAGCACAGAAGTCCATTAATGCAACAGTTTCTGATAGCACATACCAAAGCCATCTACTCGCCTTTTCATTCCCACATTACATGTGTGCCAAAACTCACTTTTTTAAAAAACAAAGGGCAATGTTTCTCTCTGGACTAAACATTCCAGAGAGGATTATACTTTTTTCTTTTTTAAACAGAGAGAACAGCAGCCACTGCCCCAATTCTCTCTTCCCTTTCCTCACTCCCCTTTTTCATTGGCAAATGTTTCCATTATCTCCCCCTCCGCCTCTTGTCTGTCTTTTTCCTTTTCAAGCTATTTCCTACATGCTGTTTCTGAATCCCTTGCTGCTTTGTACACAGGGGTGAATCCCTGCAACTTGCATCGTTGGTGCTGTAACATCCTACAAGGTTGCTTCCACTAGCTTTACCTGAAGTGCTCAGAAGAAGGAAGTACACGCACACGTTGCTTAAAGACACACAAATTACTGTGTATGAAGACAAGGGGAGTCAGGTCAAAAGCAGAGTGCAGTCACTACTGGGAAAATACCTGGATGGGGAAAGGGTTTTAAGTCATGCTCCTCAATCTGATTTCGCCTTGGCACGTCTGAAACCTGTATCAGGATCTAGAGCCCAATTTTGCAAACCTTGCACAACTAACACAAGCCTTGCCTCCAGGTATTTTGTTCGCTGTTGTCCTGGAGTCACACACCAGGTTAACCTGCCAAGCTAGGCAATAACAAGCAAGTCAAAACCACAGACAACTTCAAGCCACATGACCTCAACTGTACCCTCCAGGTGGCATTTGGCCACAGAGGGGGGGGTCTAATCTGGGTCCTGTCATCTTGTGACAGTTAAGATGGTCCAAGCTCACCATCGTATAGAACACCACCACCTTCAAAAGAGTAAATGAAGAAAGAAGACCACTCTGCAAACATATTTTAAATCTCTTGAGTGTGACTTTGACACTGCATTGTATTTCCCTATACAATCTAAAAGTAGCAGGAGTCCTTTGTAAAGTTTTCAGAGCAAAAAGGATATGTACTACATAAGTTTACTACTATACCTCTTCTGATGGAATAAAATATAAAATAGAAAAATCTGTCTAAACTTATTTTGAAAACTGCATGCCAGCTTATGCAGTAGCTAGATATGTGGCAAGGTTGCAGTGTTACTCTCTAAGGAGAATACAATAAATATGCTTATATATTTTGTTCAATTCAGGCACTGCATAGTCTCCAAGTTCTACTATGAGAAGTATGGATAACTTCTCATTATCCTTCCTGTTTCAAAACACAGTATTTATCACAGATGTGTACAATACAGCAGCATAGCTTAGGCCTGTTATATAGGTCAGGATCTGCAATGCACACAAGAACATAGTTTGCCACTGCAAAGGAGAGTGGCTGTAAAATCTATTTTGGATAATCCAATTTATATTTGAGGAAATCAACGTGTGGTCATTTCTAGAACTGTGAATATAAGGCAACTGCTGCATGCTTGTATATATGATGAGTTTTATTATACTATATCCTTATATGAATGCCTATGCAGTGTAAATGCTTTAATATAAGATATTGAATGGTTTTTTTACACATTATTTTCTAAATGATGCTACATTTTACTGCATGTTTATCCATTTTTTTGTGTTGGTACAAAGTGCAAGCAGGAAGACACATGATTTTAATAACTTAGCAGTTATTCAAATCCATTATAAAAACATGTTCTCATGTAATGACTTAATTTGGCAAGAAATGTGCTTCCTTTAGACAATGGGCTTGGTTCACAGCAATACCTGTGTAATTAATGTTTACTTATTAAAAAAAAAAAAAATCACTGAGTCTATAAATGGGGCTATTGACTCTGCTGCAAACCACTATGTCAGTATGTTTTGATACCTTTGAAAATGTAACTCATCTACATTTACTAAGAAAACAGATGACCTCTCCTGATTCAAGTTGAAAAATAGTGCTCTAATTGAAAAAGTCCAAAACTGAGCAGCTATTGTGTTTGGTGCTGCAGGATGCCAATGTAGCAATCTTTTTTTTTTTTCCTTTTCTTTAAACAAGTGTCTCATGACCTTAATACAATGAGTTAATGTTATTTGATTGTGAACTGGGCCCACTGTTTACAGTCTTACTATACATAACCAAAGTTCAATGTAATTAACAGAATTAAGCAGATTCATTCGGGGGGGGGGGGGGGGGGAAAAAGAAAAAAGAGGCTGACTTTGGTTTTGCTGAGGTTTTAGAGAGGTGTCTTGGTACAGAGTGTTGCTGCTGTACCAGTGCATTTTAAGTGTAAGGAAATCACTGGCTGAAAGACTGATGGCTAAGACAGCATTGTCAGTGGTAATATACTGCTGCAAACTGAGTTACCAATAATATAACACTAAATCAAGGAAGTAATGCATTAGTTTAAAGATCTGTAAATATTTATTTTAATGCTGCATCATAGCTATCATTTTTCACTGCTTTGATATCCAAGGATTCCTAGTACTACAAGAATGTATTTCATCTGCTTCATTTTTTAGTTTCAGTACTCTCAAAGCAAATTAACTCCTATTTCTTTGTACTGCACTGAAATAAAAGAATCTTGTTTCAGTACATAATGCTTTTCTTATTCTTTCTCGTCTGTCTCCATCAGTGTTTGTTTCTATGAGCACTGAATCACAGGTACTAGCCCCTAGCTCCTAGTCTTCTGCACATACACATACAGAAGGCATACCTGGCCACACAGCCTGTCTGGTGCCTCCCGCTAAGGCTCTGCAAAGTCTGAGCAGCACTGGCACTCAGTGACTGTGAGCATCTCCTGAACTTCACCGCTATTGGAACACAGGTCTTCTGTATCTCTGTCTTAGGCTTCAGACACACTAAGCTTAAATCCCACTTTTAGGCTCATCAGGTCTCTACATCGCCCAGGCTGTATCCATCCTGCATGTTCACATTAAACGGACTCTCAGGCTCTAAGGCAGTCTTGCTGACTGAAGTCGTGAACAGCAACACGGTGCCACCTTAAACAGTACCTAGCATCATCCGAATTATTTGTTAGCATAGTTGTCCTTCACATTGGCCCACAACCCTCCCAGACAGCGCCCAGGTGCAGCATTATGGGGCAGGATGTCTTAGTAACTGTCTTCAACACAGTCTGGCCACAGTTACCTTGTGGAAAAAGAGGAAAAGGACAGGTTAGGAACTTGGATGTCAGTCATTCTGTGTCACTTAGCTGTACAGCCAAGGAACTGCTCCTGGCTTCTTTTGTTGTTTAGGTGCAGCTATTCACCCCCCTAAAATTGTCACACTCCAAATCTGAACCTTAGCAGCAAGTCTTGGTGTCAGACAAAAGCACAATGTTCTCCAGGATACAGTTTACCTGTGAACACAAACCCAGCAGGGAACTCCAACCGTCTCTGCATTTCCAATTCTCCCCTTTTTTCCCTGACTGAACAGGACAAATTGCTATTGGAAACACTGTCCTGTTTTTCAGACCAGAGAAAACAGTATTCATCAGAGTAGATCTTGTAATACTAGGAAAAAAAGCTAAAAGAAAATAAGCCAGAGAGATTACCAGCATCTGTTAAATTCTAGAAGAAATAATTAAAAACTGTCTAATCTGAGCTCTACCAAAATTAAGGCCATAAAGCCTCACTCTGCACTTTGATCCCCAACCTTTTCTTGGGGTTGTAGGCAGGAGGCAAAGTAGAAACATGGAAGAAAAAAAGATTTAATGCATAGTAATAAAATTGAAGCACCTGAAGCTTATCCACCACTTATCCGGTGGCCTTCTACAGTGGAGTGACTGGATCAGTGGACAGGTGAGGAACTATGGTTGTCATCTACCTGGACTTCTGTAAGGCCCTTGATATGGTCCTCCACAACATTCTTGCCACTAAACTGGAGAGATAAGGGCTTGAGGGATGACTGTTAGATGGATAAGGAACTGCTGGCTGGTCACATCCAAAGAGTTACAGTCCAAGTGGAAACCAGTAAGGAGTGATGTCACTCAAGGGTCCGTACTGGGACCAGTACTATTTAATATCTTCATCAGTGATATAGACAGTGGGACTAAGTGCACCGTCAGCAAGTTTTCAGACAACACCAAGCTGAGTGGTGCAGGTGATTTGCTAGAGGGAAGGGAGGCCACATGCAGAGGGGCCTTGACAGGCTTGAGAGGTGGCCCATGCAAATCTCATGAAGTTCAGCAAGGCCAAGTGCAAGGCACTGCACCTGGGTCAGGGCAATCCCCAAGATCAAAGCAGACTGGAGGATGAATGGATTGAGAGTAGCCCTGCTGAGGACTTGGACATACTGGTGGATGAAGAATTGAGCACCAGCTAGCAGTGCACTCTTGCAGCCCAGAAAGTTAGTTGTATCCTGAACTGCATAAAAATAATTTTTTTATTATAAGGGTGGTGACACACTGGAAGAGGTTGCCCAGAGAAG
This sequence comes from Strix uralensis, assembly GCF_047716275.1. NCBI lineage: Eukaryota > Metazoa > Chordata > Aves > Strigiformes > Strigidae > Strix > Strix uralensis. The sequence goes on along the minus strand of NC_133974.1, from coordinate 88,039,090 downwards.
TTGTGGCTGCCCCCTTCCTGGAAGAGTTCAAGGCCAGGTTGGACGGGGCTTTGAGCAACCTGGTCTAGTGGAAGGTGTCCCTGCCCATGGCAGGGGGGTTGGAACTAGGTGATCTTTAAGGTCCCTTCCAAACCATTCTAGGATTCTGTGATTTTTAAGATGCTGCACTAAGTTACATGAGTAGCTCAGCTTATCAGCTGATACCAATAAAAGAGACAGTCACATGGCTTAGAGTCTTCCGATTTATTTTTTGTACACTATACAATTAATCTGAAAGTAGCTGCTTCTATAACACAGCAGTGATACAGTTTCTATGTTAACAATTATTCTTGTACAGAATAATTCTTAGCCTACAAAACCACGAATGTCTAGATTGACTTTTGACACAGGCAAGAAACATTAAGCGTTAAAATTTACAGAATATTTTCATATTTGGACATTTGCATAGACTGATTTAAAAAGGAAGAGAAGTTTCTTCTCCCTTCATGTTTATTACCTTCTGTGATTATTACAGCATACAAAGGCTTGTTGGCCTGTTCCACCTCAGTGTGTGTGTGTGTGTGTATGTCTTCCCCTCCCTCTCATGCTTTCAGTTCCAGTGCTCCAACCCCAGTTGTTTTCCCTGATCCCCAAGTAGTTTGCTCTGGATGTAGCCATAAATGACAGCACAGCCTGAGTTAATGTATGCAGTAGTATGCTATATGGCCCAGAACTTTATTTACTGTTCCAACTGAATAGAAAGTAAGGTTTCCAACCTCCCATCAAATCTGAATTGCAGGACAGACTTTGAAAACATAATGTACAAAAGGAAAAAGATCTGTAGCATATGATAGCCCAGGTCCCCTCCCATGTCCCAAGAACTGAGGTACAGAAATAACGACGATACTAACAAACCTCTGCCTAAAGACCCTGTTGCATGGGAGGGGAAACCCTTTTCCACAGAGAGATGCTGTTGTGGACAAAGCAGTCTACCATGAAGGACAGAAGGAATGTAGGCATAGAGGTGGAAAAATGTTGGCTATGGAAATGGGTGTGGTCTAACAGCCTAGTCTGCTTTCCACCAAAGTGTGGGCTACACAGGCTATAGAAAAAACCAAAATGGGGACTGAAAAAAATCAGCAAGGAAGCTGACTCCAAACATTTCAATACTTGAGATAAGCATTATGAAGCTTCATAACAATCATATGAAGTAAGAAGCAAAAATCTTAGTCCTGCTTACAGACATTCAGTAACTTTAATTTCTTACTGTGCACTGTATCACAAAGAAGGTACCTTTCAAAATACACAAAATTTAAATTCAGCTGGTGACATCTATTTTCTTCTTAAATTTCCTTTCCAAACATGCATTCTCTCTATGGAGATATGCATGGAAATGCTCAGATGCATTCCATAAGAAGACAGAAAAAATTTCAATCCCAGTAGCTGAAAAGAAACCAGCTACAGTGTCCCACCTACAGTGCAGACCACTACCACTGGACTGATTTACTGAGCAGGAATGGATTTTATCCCATCCCCTGCCTTTGATAGCATCCAACAGGGTTTGTGCTCCAATAGAATGAGACAACGCTGGTGACATGGATGGGTCCCCTCTCCACTCAGAATCATATGCAATAGGATATAATGAATTACTGCTTTTTACAAGACTGCCTAGTCCTAAACAGACCACATTTCAAGTATAACAAGTGATGCTTACTTACAATACTATAATGTTTTTAAAAGGATACATCCTTTTCAGACTTGATCTCTATCTCCAAAGCAGTTCATACCTTTTATCAATTAAAGTAGGACACTGATCCCCAAAGGTGTTGACATCTCTAACTCAGAATTTTGCAGTTCACTCCAGAAAGAGAGCCCTTCGCTAACTTCTGATTAATTTTTGAGTACCAATACTCATTTCTCACTGAGTGCCACATATATTCAAGCAAAACGCTGCACTGAAAGAACGCAGCAAGTGACAGCACATGTGAGTGAGTAAGATCAACAGTAAATCAGCTACGGTATGCTCTTGGACTTTGCCAACACCTTTAGAATTAAGTAACGTGACAAAAAAAAATAAGCTGTTTTCTTTCACATACTGGTTTCTTAACAGTACACTCTTTAAAGTAGCAGAAGGGCATATCATGCTAATAATATGCTGAGATGGTCTGCCCCTGAACTATGCCAACACAAAACTCTGATCCACTTAGAGAACTCTGCTAAATGTAGCCCAGGTTTTAAGATGCTTCTTCAGACTAAAGTAATCCAGGACAATGGAACTGTATTATAGACCTCAACAGGAGAGCCAGAAAAATACTCAGAACAGGTGTTTGACTTATTACAATAAATCTTCCAAATCACTTCATTCCTACAGTCTCACAAGAAATGGTGAAACAGTGCCGCAATATGATACATTGTAAGATTGAAAGAATGCAGAGAAATCACTGAAGAGCAACAACCCACTCCACAGGGCTCCCACCTCTCATCTTTTTCCATTGAACAAAGCACTATTTGAAGTCAGAGGAGGGATAGCCTTCTTTAGCCCCTGCACAGCCTTGTTCAGCCTGCAGTTTAAAATGCTTTCAAGATACACACACTAGATAATGCAAAGATGAAACCACAAATCATAGTTCAGTACCAAAGAGTCATGTTCCAGTCACTAACCTGTACCCTTTTTATGGCTATAGCCAGTATCAAACCAGAATGGCATTAAGTCCTTAGATGGATTTTACTGTTGGAGTAATATAATACTCCCAAAGACCAGGTTCAGCCTGCGAACAGAATGCTAACACAACATCTCCAAGGGGTTTATGAGCTACCAGAAAGGTCATGTCTTCTGTAGCAGAACCAGCTTAATGAGCGCATTCTAAGGAGTTATAAATACTTAAAGCATCTCAGCTCATGTAGAACTGTCATAACAGCACAGTCCAGGAATACCGTCAGGGCTTAAAAATTACAGACCTCGTCATACAAACTAATTTCTAACCAAAAGTGCCATTTAAATCAATGGGATAATTCCAGGGAGCACCAAAGGATCAGCACATTCATTTTTGTTCATATTGATACAGTATTTAGAGAGTTGCAAGTACTCAAAACTATAGGGATGGCCCTTTCAAAATGGACAGTGGTTATATTAGCAGTACAGCAAATACTTTACAGACAAGTAAAGCAGCAAAGTCTACATCCAGTGATTTTCAGTCCTAGAAGACACTCCTGAACCCCTTCAGTTTTACAAAAATGTCTTTTGATCTACAAGCACAGAAAACTAAGATGGGAAAGTCTGTGGCACCAGCTTAAAAAAATAATGATATAGGCAATCAAAACAGCATTCCAAGCTGTGGCTACCATAACACCCCAACTTTGGTTTTAAGTGTCATCAGAATCATCTTTTAAAAACATCATTTTCTTGATCACCTAACTTGGAGAAAAAGGTTGTTCTAAATCAATACAATGTATTCAGCCATGTCATGGAAGCTCCAAAACAGCCAGATGTTGCAACCTGGCCTCTTTAGATCTGCATTTCAGTGCTTGCAAGGAAATGGTGCAAAAGAGTAAAAGCCTGTACCCCATCACTGATCTATGCTCCGACCTAAGTCTATACAGCAGAAGTCACTTTCCACACTGAAGGGTGAAATTTATCTCCACATCTCACATTTTTTGCTGTTACAATGCCTTATCAGAATGAATAACTCCACAATGTTTTCTATGTATATTAGAGGGGGCTGCTTGACACGCATCCTTCTTTGTGGTGACTTGATGAAAGTCACTTACAGAGGACAAGTGAAAAACCTGTATGTTATAGGGCAACAACCATGTTACACTATAGTGAAAGAGCAATCCAAGAAAATAAGCTGAATCCTAAACTGCACCATAACTGCAAAGGGGTAGCTAGCATAAACAGGAAAACAGAAAAAAATAATTAACTCTGAGGAAAAAGCTGAATTATTAAAATTCCTACCCCCAGTCTGCCTGATCTCCCAGCAAGTTTTAGAAGGACGGGGATTTCTTCAAACCCTCTTCCTGGTGAATTCCCATACAGGGAGTCTGATAGCAGGAACAGCAGCATGGGACTAAACACTGCAAGATGAGGCCCCACAACAGAACAGAAGCAGTAACATTTTGCCTAAGGAACTGACAGCAGCATCTCCAACCCTGGTTACGTTTCTTTGGCAGACTTCAGCAAACACTTCTAGGTGTTTGCTCCGCCATTAGGCTTAAGTTCCAACATGCTTGGAGTCCCAAGCCTTCTCTAAGTTTCCTGAAAGCTTTTTAACTAAAATGTTTGATGGAGTAAGCCAAGTAAGAAACAGGCTACAAAAGGCAATTACTTTCCTATTTTGCCTACAACCATGTCTGCAATACCACAAAAGATGAAGTAGAGACTTAAAATTTTGATAAGGATGAAACACTTTGAAGATACTGGATTATTTACCTTTAAAAAGTCAAATGAAAGGATCAGAATATCCACTAAAAAATATGCTTTACAGGAAAATGTTTTTAAATGGCTTGTTTTTCCTGTGAACCTAAGGTAAAAAATATATTAGAATAATCTAAAAATAAAACACAACAAAATGGTAAATTTATGACCTTTAGTTCTTAAAGTTCATATTGTCAGGAAAGCACATTGCTGCCTTTGGCATACTGTGGCCATTTATTAATAATAAATGTCAGGACTAGAAGTTCAAACAAGATGGAACTTGTTCCATTAACATTCTTGTAAGGAAGAAACAGAAAAGTCAGTTCTCACAAGTTTTATTTATATACACCCTATAAAACAGCTTATTTGCAGTCCCACCAAGTTTTGTTGGCCTGTTTTGCATTTGTTTAGATGACTAATGTGGAAGAGGGGTTTCCTATCATTATGGCTTCTGGAATGTGTACAGGAATAAACAAGAATAAAACTAATAGCAAAGAAATTAATGAGAAAATTAGGAGCTCCCATCTGGAAGTGAGAAGCATTAATACAAAGATACTGCCCAAGTGATCCCTCTTGGTCTTCTCCACACCTGATATTTTGCGCCTGTTGTACACAAAAGTCTCCTTCAAAATAAATCTGATTCTCTAACAAAGGCAAGACCTGAGGAAGGAAGTGCACAGATTAGGCCTGACACTAATTAGCATTTTCAGAGGACCCTTAAATCTTTACAAGCAAGAAAGGAAATTCTCTACAAGGGCCAGAAAGATTTCACTTGCCAGAGTAAGGTATTTCAGTGCAGTTCTGGATTGGTGCTTAAGAGTAACCACATATTGAAGCAAAAGACCCCATGGGGTATGGGTTGCACTCTGGCCAATGGTCAAAAGATTAGTTTGCAGTGTTAAGTGGTCAGAGCCCTATTAAACACATTTCCTCAGAAGCAGCGGGCAGATGACAAGTGCAAGTCAGTAATGGCCCCCTCCAGAGGCAGAACCCTATCCTCCTGCAGCACAGGCACCTGGTAGCATAGTCTGAAACAAGAGGTATACTCCACATAAATGTAATATCCCTCTATTTGTCTCAATTAGCTACATTTTTCCTCAGAACTGCATACAAGCTTCCTGACTTACAGATACTGTGCCCAGAAGTAGGCCAGTCTGATCTCGTGGCTAGTAATTTATTACCAAAATAACCATTTTAACATTTTAGCTCAGCTCTCAGGTCAAGCCAAAGATCTTTGGAGCATCAGTCAATCAAAAACAAGTCCCAGTTGCCCACATGACCTAGACAATGTGCACAGTAACTCCAAGCCCCAGTGAGACCATATACCATACTGCTAGATTAGGAATTGTTTGCTCTGAAGAATAACACTTGAGAAATTGCCAAAGATTAGTACTGTCATAGCTCAAAGGAACAACAGCTCACATCACAAATTTGTAGGTTAGTTTGCCATCACAAGAGTACTCAGTGACAAAAGTCTGAATAAATTCACAGCACATCCTTTAATTTATATATCTGTGCCAGTTCCTGGCTACAGTAGGTCATAAAAAGCATGAGATAAGAACCCAAACAAAAATGACTAAATCTTATGGTAACAGTCATTACAGATCTAACTGTAATTAGACAGATGGAAGCAGAGAGCAACCATTTACTGCTTGTTTCAGCTCTCTCGAGAATACTTCAAGTCTCTTCTTTCAAATAATAAAAATAGATGCTTCCACACTGTGAAAAAGGAATTGTAAAATGGTACCATCAGAAAAAGAAACAACTTTTGTTGTAACAGTAGTGCATATAATGATTACCAAGATGCCATGTTCAGTACAGAGCAGTCTAGCATGCTATAGTATTCAGATAATCCCAGGTGGCACAAAGATATTCTTATATACGTTGCTTTACCCTGAAACTAGATTAAGGGGTTCATCTCATTTCAATCTCTCCTGATCTTCCCATAGCAAGAGGTACTAATTTTCTGCCAGCTTATACCTAGCTAGTAAAGCTCTTTTCCTCAAATTTGCTGCTCTTCCTAGCAGGAGCAAACCTACAGCTAACCAGAATTACTTTATACCAGCAGCATCATGGGTGATAAGCAAAAAAGGTACAAAGCTGATAAAACCATGAAGTATAAATCTCCTAATGTGTCGTGTAACTTTTAACAGGTCTTTTGCTTTGCTCTGTGGGAGAGAATGACTACCTAGCTCCTCAGAGCTTCAATTCAAATCCCACAAGATCTAAGACACTTTTAGTTTCCAAACACATTTTTTTGATTGTCCTGCTCCAACATGTTTCCCCCTCCCCAGAACAACAGTGGGAAATTTGACATAAAGAAACCTGCCAGTTTGAGAAGGATGACGTTACAACAAAGCATGGCACCACGTATTTTCATATTGCTTCATCTTATGTGATGTCCAAGCTTAAGTAAAGAAAAAAATCTACTCATCAGCATTGTACAGTACTTTTCAGCTGCTACACTGAGCAGCTCACCTGTCAGCATACCTCCACAGGCCTGCCATAAGGGCTAGGGCCAATATCAAAAAGAAACTGTCTTCAGAAGTGCTTTCCCTCAGAGTTTTACACCTGTTAGCTCCCAAGACAAGGGGAGGTAGCAGTAAGGCCATGAAGACCTGTTCTGACTCAAGACATTTTCTGATCACATTTACCATGTTATGGGAAGACTACCAGGCAGAATGTGCCTACTAAATGAAAAAAGGCTGCAAGGCAGTCCATGTGGCATCATTCTCTAGGCTTTTTCCTGTCTCCATGAAAGGTCTTTACCATTTCATTTTTTTTTCAAATCCGTTTGAAAAAAATATCTCTAGAAGAGGAGCCACTCTCACAAAGTGACAGCCTGAAATAATGGAATTATGACCCTGTTCGAAACAAAGGCTAATATCCAGGTCTCACAGTTGCTCAACAAGTTCTCTAAACTTTGTGCAAAATGTGGCAACTTTTCATTTGCACTGCAGCCTGTCCTTATATGGACTAATTAAGGTTCTCCCTTATTTTCTAATGTGTGGGCAGCAGAGAACTAACCTGGAATCAGAGGTAGCAGAAGACTCCAGAAGTAAAGCAATAAAGCCAAATGAGAAAAAAATGGGATTTTTCAATATCACACCACCTGACAGTATCTCCACTGCGTGGCAGCCACATTCCTATCACAGGGTGAGCTTCCAGGAAGGTAACTTCTGCTATTAAGAAAGCAACCACATTGGTATCTTTGCAGGAAACATAACCAATATTCACAACTATTTACTTCAGATTCACAGAGACACCTGGTTGTTCTACATAATGTTTGACAATTTAAATTATTTAACAATTTAAACTTGGGGGTGGAGGAGAAAACTGGACAGGACACACAACCCTATTTTGTTTTCATTTGAAATGCACTGCTTCCTGGATATCAGCAATGCATTCCTAATGTTTCTGAAACAACCAGAAGGGCAAAAGGCCAGGTGATGTTGATACCGGGCAATGACAAAAGAATATCAAATCACTTGCAATATTACCAAGCTAGGACCAAAGCCTACAGTTTAGCCACTGACCAGATCAGTGCCACTGAATCCCATTACTGTCTGCAGAGAGTTGCCCGAGTCCTTACCTGGAGACACCTCTCAGACTTGCACATTTTTCAGCACTGCTGCTCCACTCAGTTGATAACAGAGGAAATCATTACAAGCACGAAGATGAAGTTTGGCAATAGAGACCTAGGTGTATTCTTGTGCAGAGGTCAACTACTGGTTCAAGTACAAAGACCAACCCAGTTTCTTTCCTCTAAAACAGAAGTACTAAATTAGTTCTACCCCTCTGAAAACCACTGACTGCTTTAGCAAAATGAATGAAACAAAGTCAGTGACATCAGAAGTCAACCTAGCTACAGACCTTAGTATTAGAAGCCTACCCAGTTCAATTCAAGGGATTCTGTATTTTTAGTTAAAGCAATGCTCCTTTTTTTGCACAAATTAATGTAAATTAAACTCACCAAAGTCTGCAATGACCCTGAAAGTATCTTCTGCCCTGATCTTTCTGTGCATCAGCTCTACTACAACAAACACACTCAGATTATTAAACCCACAGATTTAGGAGGCAAACAACCTCTCTCCTAGGGTATGCCTGATTACCCACAGCTGTGAAAAATAAGCACAAATTGCCAACACCCCAAGGGAGCAATTAAAAGCCCCAGTAACACTAGTGCCCCCACACCTACGCCCAGTGCTGTGAGGTCAGTCAGGAGCCCCACCCAAGGCCTCTATTTCTGCCTGTTCCTTCTGATACACAGCCCAGGCAAAAACCACCAACAGGAACCAGGCCCTGCCAGGGTCTGCTCCCCATTACTGGCACACGGAGTAGGCTGGCTCCCACACCAGGCTCTGGAGGATTCTGTGGCCCTACGGGGGTGAGGCATGCTGGGGGGCCAGCCTCCACCTTCCTGCATGGCTGGCAGCTGTGGCCCGCCACCACATTGCGCAGCCCACCCTGGTGTGCCCCCACACGCAGGCGTTGAAATGGCGGCAGGCAAGCCTAGTGGCTGTGTCCTTGTCATATGCTGGTGCTTTTTGGTCATGGTTACAGAGCTCTGGGAAGGAGAAGGGGGATGCTTTGTTTGGCTTCTCAGTTATTTCCTGTCAAAAAATGCAGGTTTTCTGAGAAGTAACTCTCAAGCCAGAGGTAAAAATGGGCTAGTCTTACCCTTCTGCTGGGCCTTTCCTTCCCCTGCCAAGCTGCTGAAAAATGGCTTTTCTAGCAGAAGCATTGTGTGGAAAATTAACAGTTTTCACAGCACAGTTATTTGCCATGCAGAAGCGTGGTCTGTGCAGTCCACCAGCCTAGGTATATGTATCACTGTAATAAAGAAATCCATGCTATAGAAAATCTTGGGATCTGAATTAGGAATGTAAAGAAAGGAGAAACCTAAATAAACCTGAGCTTCAGAACGGTAGGAGTGCTTTCTGCTGGATGTCCTGAGGATAAGGGTAATGGCCACTTGGCTCTTGCACTCCCTTCAGTGCCCAGCAAGGAAGCAGAGAACAAGGCACGGTCACTTTGCTTTTCATACCACGGTCTCCTGCAATCTGGAGCAGCATTTAGTCCTCTTGTGTCCCCTTGGTGAGGGACAACAGCAATGTCATTTCTCTATGGGGCAGGTTCCTTTGCTTCTGGCAAGGATATGCTCATATTTCATTTCTCTGGGAAAGAACAAAGGCAGTTCCTCTGCAGGATTTAATTTTAGATCTCTTTTCAGTCCCCAGACTTGCTCTGGGCGACAGATTAGTTTATGGGAAAGAGTGTAATGAAAATCTGGCATTGGTGAGGGCTGCTACAACAAGGAGGAGGCTCTGGAGGAACACAGCAAAAGGCAAACAAAGCACAAGAAAAACACTTAAGGGAAAGATCCTTCGTTGGCCAAGATAACACCATATGTCATTTGCACCTATAAATCTGTGGCCTGTATTCAGTCCCGATGCCATGGGAGATAACATCATAGTAAGTCTGGAAGGGAACTCAACAGGTTGTCTAAGGCATCCTTCTCCTTTGAAGGATTAAAAATCCCTGTAATCCTCATGTGCAGGGTCAGAGCTCACTACCCCTTCTTTTACCACAACAGTGACCAAACTAATCCCTAATCCCTGTTTATTCACACCCCTCAAAGTCTTGATTGAGGCAATCTGAAAGATTTAATAGAAACTGGAGTGAATTTGTTTCATTAAGTAATTGCAGAAAGTTCAGCCTGAGTTTGTAAACCCCTTTAATGATGCTAATCACCTCCTTATTGCTGTCTGTGTTGACTTGCAATCCTGGCTTTGCATATCATATAAATGCACAGAGTGCCTTGCCTCTAGGTGAAGCTGAAGTCTGCACAGTGCATGCCTCAAACCAAAGAACCTGCAAAAATAATGAATCCTCACACATCACTACTTACTAGGTACAACCTTTCTTTCACATTCACCCCAGCTGTCTGGGGACAGTTACAGGTTGAGTCTCAGTGGCAGCTCTGCCCTATGCAAGAATCTACACTGAGATGAATGCCCTCTTTGCTGTCCTAAGAGGGAAGCCCAGAAGCCCTGAATGCTTTTCTTTCTGTGTATATGCCTTGTCCTGCCTTGAAAATAGCTAGATGTTAGGGTATTGGGAGAATTAAACTTGAGATTGTGCCATTTTTAAATTTCAGAGCACAATTCTCTCCGACTCACCCAGCAGACTTGTATTTCATCCTTCTCAAGCATCTGAAATGGCTTTTCTATTTGGGATGGATGTATATATGTCCTATAAGAGGCAAAACAAAGGCTCCTACTATTATGCAATTTTGAGTTGGAGTTAACACATTAAAAAGAAGAAAGCTGCTCACAAGACATAAGAGGTTTCTCTTGGCAGTAGATCTTTTCATTTAACCTTTTCGGTTTTATACAGTGCTGTTCACACAGATGCAGGGAGATCCACAGAAGGTCACGGTGCTGCTGTGATACAAACCATCGACAGCAGAAAAACGAGCTTTCAGAGAGGGTTCACTGCAAACCTGTGCTGTGTTATGTGTAACACTCTGCAAATGATCTTAATAGTCATGGAAATGAGTTCCATTTGGCATGAATCACAAGAACTGCTAAGTGAGGGCCTCTAAAATGGGCCTGTTAGGAAAGACAGAAATAATGAGCTGTTGTACTTTTTTTAAAGCTCATTAAAGTGGGACAGCTGTTGTTTAACAGTTAACTGCAGAAAATAAATGCCAAGAGTAACAGATACAGCAGTTAAGTAAGGCTGACTACCTGCCCTTTATCTGAGCAATTTGTGTATCATACCTAAAGTATCACATAATTGAAGGTTCCTGGTTTTTGGAAACTGTCTCCTAATGACAGGCATGGCTGTTACTAAGAAGGTAGAAAATGCATCACAGGAAGGACCCCAAAAAATCTCATGGAGAATTTCCAGTACAGGCAGGCCCAGTACAACTAAGATAGCATGCATGTGCCATTTCAGACCCAATACAATCGCCATGGCTGGAACCTGTTGAGCAACAGTCCCTAAACCACAGGTAACATGCTGCCCATAATCCTCTCCCACATTTCCCATGGCCACAGGGAGCTTCTGCTGCAGGTGGACAAATACTGCACCTTCTTGCTTTTGTTGCAAGTCAAGTTTGTGGGCTGCTGCGTGTTACCTCCTTTCCATTCTTGGTGAAGAATAAACACAAAGCTGATTTATCTTCATACTATATCATCTTGGAAATCCAGCTATAGCTGGGAGGTAGGAGCTTGATTTGAATCCTCACAAGCAAGGGCCAGAACCGCAGCCAGATCTTCACTGCTAGTGCTCTGGACAACAGGCTATGGAATTACAGTGTGAGGGGGAAGGCAACATTACCCTTCCAGCAGTTGTTAACAGAAGCAGCAGGCACTGTGTTCTGCATGAAGCCATGTGTGCTTGGTGCGATCTGAGCATCTTTTCAGGTCAGATCTCTGAGGAGGAAGAGCACCTAGTTTGAAATGTTTGCAGGTGTGCAGTAATGACTAAACTATTCCTCTAACAAAACTCAGGCAGCTTGAGGCAACAAAAAGCATGAATTTATAATCCAAAAAAACTTCATAGGTGTTTTCAGAGTGGGCATGCCAGACATTCTGAAGATTATGTTCTTGGAGTGAACTGTTCTTACAACCAAAAAATTATATGGTTTTTGAAACTGCTGTGCCTTCAGCCTTCAACAGTGCCTGCTGGCTGTGTGTGAACTGTTTCAGGCATGTAAAATAGCTCAGCTGAATCCCTGCTGATTTAATAGTTGTGGGACAGTAAGAAATAGCTCAGGGCCATGACTTACTCTTAAACTTCTATAATTACTTCTGACTGCACACAATTTGTACAAGAAACCAACTTTTTGCCACCTATGTCCTTTGGTAGATATTATCCCACCACTTGCTAGTACTGCCTGAATGAAGTGGGGAAGAGGTGCCTTTCATAAGGACCTAAGGAGAATAATAATGATCCCAAATTCCAGAGAAATGTGTTTGTTTGGAGGGGAACACCTGTATATTAGGCCCTACTCTTTGCTGCTACCCGCCATACTTGAGAGTAGGATTAAACCAGCATCATTTAAAGGAAAAACTTTGAGGTTCTTTTCTATGACTCAGAAACCTTACCTAGAGCTTGGAAATCTTAAACAAATTGTCACTCTAATGAATGCAGTCTCACACACTGTCATATGTTAACACTGTTAGCAGTTAAGCCAAGTAAATGTCATTTATTAATTGCTTTGTCCCTGCATAGTCACAAAACAGAAGTAAGCAAGGTATACATTCACCATGAATCTTGACCAAAAAATTAGTATTCCAAACAAACTGCTCTGTCTGTGTCTTAGCATACTCAAAACATGTTTGTCTAGGCAAGAGCAATGTGTATGGTAGATATCAGCATTCTTGGGGAATAAATGCTCCAGAGCAAAAATCTGTTTAATTCACTAAAGTACATTAAGTCTTCACTTATGAGCCAGACGCAGTCATGCGTCCAGTAATATTCTTACACTGTATGCTGTTACAGGTTAAACAGTATTTTGGATCAGTTGAACATCAGATCTCCATAAACAAATTCAGTAAGTCTCTTAATTAACATTTGTGAGGATGGAGGAATTCAAACACACACCTGCAGGGACACTGTAACTGTGCCACAGAAATGTAGATGGACCAGACAAGATGCTACAGTAGTATTTTCTTTCTTAATGATTTCAACCTCAATGAGGATGTCATAAAGCAACCTATTAGCCATCCTGAAACAACAAATCTAATCAACCTGAAGCATTCAGCATGACCAGTCACTAAAGCATATGCTTCCCATGGGATTTGCAAGGTACAAAGATATTTCAAAACAAGAAAGATGCGCAGTTGTCACATCCCAATTTCTCAGGATGATGACTCAGATTTGCCTATTCCCAGGTCAGGATTAAGGTGAAACAACACCAGGGATTCTTTAATTCACAAAACTCAACTTTTATTTGCTCACAACAGATATTGGCATGAAATTCTGTCTGGAAGCCTCGCAACCTCTGCAACAAGCAGTAAACCTGGTAACATACACTGACAAACTGCAAACCTTACAACACCCGCTGACTAGCGGCAGGTCTCACATGACCCGACAAGCCGCAAACATGCCCCGACAAGCCGTGCCTTGTACGCAGGGATATAGAATGAGAGAAAAAAAGGAGAGAAACAGAGAAAAGGAGAGCAAGAGAAAGACAAAACCAGAAAGATTTCACCAGACCCAGCATTGGCCCAGCCTACAGACCCAGTTCCAGAGGGCCACTACTGGGTGCTTTGACTCATGTACTTTTATAGTTCCTTGCCCCTCCCCCGGGTGGGTACTTCGAGTCATTAGGCTAATCAGGCATCATGTGCAGCCTAGGCTTCTAGAATTCTCCTTGCTTTGGTGCATGCATAGTTTGTACCTTCAGATTCTCCTGGAAATGGGTTGGTGGGCTTGGGGGTTGTTGGGGAGTTACTCCCCGCTCCCTGCAGGCCTGACCTTTCTTCTTGGCACATGCGTCATGAAAACGGCTTCTCTATTGGCTCTTTACAGAGTTGCTCTGTTACCGTAAATCTGGTCTCAAAAGAACCCTCTAAGATTTGGTTTGAAGTTTATAGAAGGCAGGCATTCTTTATTGCAGCACTGGATGCATGGGGGATCACTCCACCTAACGTGCATGCCGAAAGACAAAGGCACACTTATTATATACAATAAAAGAAATGAAGATTCATGTAATTTCTGAGAAGTACACACCTGTTTACAGAGAATCTAATGCATGTGTTAATATATTGCACAAGGTACTAAAATTTGGGGAAGGATCTTTGAGGGGCTTCCATGGGGGTTTTCAGTGGTCTGTGGTGGTCCCTAGTGGTTGTTAAAGAGGTGTCTCTTAGTGTCCGTTCCATGAGCTCTGAGTCTTTCTTCATATAAGGTTTTGTCTTGGCTAATTGCTCTGTCTGTAAAGTTTCTCAGCTTTCTTATCTTTGGCTTCTACATGTGTCTGCTGGTTTATCTGCCCTCTCCCGGATGTACCCATCACAGTTGCAAAAGTTATGTCCTTGGGTGCATTCTTGCCTGAGGCCCCTTACAGCAATTAGCACCAACTGCTTGCAGGCATCAGCTAGCAGCCATCAGCTCACGATAGGGAAGTTCAGCCCCAGAAGTGTGGTCCCACCTCTGCGGGACTCCCTCCTCTCCCCTGCATCTTCCAGCTGTTGCCTGCACAGCCTCAGCATGTCCACAGAGACCGTCTCCTTTACCAAAGTTCTTTACCACATGTTTGAGACATTAACTATGGTTTCATTGGACCATCACAACAGTCATACCAAGTTTCTTTTTAAAGAACTGTCATATTCACAGTCAATACTAATGCACCCATTACAGGACTGAAACAATTTTTTTCTAGCACATACTGCCTGCAAATATTATGTGTATCTCAATACCGTAGGATCACATGGCAGGAATAGGATTCAAAGCCCTGTTTTTGAAGGAGACTGAAACCTCTACAGAGCATGTTAGACTATTCAGTCACCCTCTTACAATCAAGTTAATGCCTCTGAGGCACTCAGCATCACTCAGGTCACCACTGATCTGAATCTCATGGGGCACACCAATGTGAAAGGATATTCTAAAGTAGGAAAAAGAACATATCGCATAGGTATTCAGAGCAAGACAATTCCTTCCGAAGGACCATTCTCAAAAAGCATTTATCTCAGCATGTCCATTACAGTTTCAAGCCAGATTTGTATATCTCACTACAGCAGGTACTGACAAGAGAAAAGTAGGACTCAAATGTGTATTTGCAAAGGTGCCTGCTACCTCAACACATGAAACAGAATTTAAGTCTACAGCCAACACACATGATTCAAAACATGAAAGAGGCTGATGAGACAGTTAAGGCTCATCTTCCCAAAGGGCTGTTATCAAACAAGATCCAGCATAATGTGCCCATTGCAGAGAGATTTCCAGCCCATACATCACTGTGTAAGCACCATGCATGAGGAATGGGGCACAAACCAAGCCTCAGCAGCAACCTACACAGTGGTGTAAACCAGTCAGCCAACCTGAAACAGTTGGACACTCAGAAAAAAAACCCCTAAACATCCACGTTGCCTAAAACCATGTCTCCCCAGGGATCAAATGAACTAAAAATAGAAAAAGATTACAACATCTGCATTCAGGGTAGTTTCTTCCCAGTTTGTTGCCATCAAACACAATCTGTATGAACAAACCTCTCTCAGGAACAGCTCAGGGAAATTCCCAGCTCCGCATCTGTCCTCATGCTACACAGCAGTCACATGTTAAGATGGGATTTGAACTCAGACAAGACCAGCACCAGCATCTTACACTCCCAATCACAGAAGTGATCTCAGCTCAACCAGCAAACCCAGATCACAAACAAACATGCCTCCAGGATCATACATCTGGGAATCAGTGAGTAAGAAATCCTACTTGCTAGTCAGAACATCAATTTCATGGGCAAGTCTGTCTTCACCACTCTCTATCCACTGCAGGGATGGCACAGGAATAACAAATACACTGGTCAACATCTCCTTGACTTACAAGTGACACAGCAGTGAACCCAGCATCTGACTCATACCTAATTTAAGGTCTCTGGAGCCTAGCAGTTCCTGTTTACATAATCTAATGCAGCCACACTCACAGTATACATTGTATTCCTGATACTGCTTAGCTTCTTTTGAGTATCTCAGGTGCTCTGACAAGGTAGACAGCCAGCTCTGAAGAGCCTGTGCTGCTCTCCCCACATTAGTAGGAACGAGGAGGAACAAAACCAATGTGTCAGTGTCCCCATTCTGGAACGGCAACAGCAATGACCAAGCCACATGCCCATTCATATCTGTGAGAATACAAAGGAAGATTGGCGAGGAGGATCGTAAACATGATCAAGTAACTTGCAGCTGGGGTGTCGATAAACTCATATATCATACTAATTGTTGTGTAGCTCTGTGTGCTTGGCAGGTAGAATGGCTGCGCTTAGATAACATAGGCCTGTGAGACTCGGAGGCACCTTATCGAACATCCTTGAGATTCCTGCCCTGCTGTGGGAAAGATCAAAGCATGGTGGAAAAGTACACCTGCGAAAATCCCTGATATATACAGGCGAAAGCAGCAGGCCCAAGATCTTTTCTTTCTGGCTAGCAAGGACCGAGCTCCACAGTGCCTGCGTCCCCACTTGCGTGCCTCTGCCGGGTGCTGCTGCAGAGATCCCTTGGGTCACAAGGTAATGAGGATAAATTTACTCTTTGCATTTCATCCAAGATTTTGTGGTTGTTCGCGCGTCCTGCCTGTGCTGGCTCACACATTTGGTGTAGTTAGCAGGATGCCATGCCATGGCTAAAAACAAGTCGGGGACTGGGGAGGCCATGACGGTGACTCCTCTTATTCTGGGATGGGCTAGTATGGAGAACTGGACCCCCATGGCTGCTATGCTGGCTAAGGGGGCTCTGCCGAAAGCCTTGTCTGAAATAGATAACAGGGCGTTGGTTACCCCCAGACAGCTGCAATTGCTATATGTGGATTGCCATGGCAAGCAGCATCGGATTCTTCTTGTAAGTTAGCGGGAAGCCTTGGATGGTTATTAGTTACCAGTCTTAGAGCTCTTGACCAGGATGTTCTTGCATTACAGAGTAAAATGAGAGACTTGTAAAAGGAAGTTGGGGCTTTACAAGATGCAAGGGCGATCACACAAGCAGTAATTACTCAAGCAGAGCGGTGCTGTGGGCTGCAAGGTAATGTAGAGCAGTTGGTAGCACGTATCGCTAATAAACAAAGGGACAGATATGGGCAATGTAAAGTCTTGATGTCCCACATCCATGTTCTCACCACAAAATGGTCATAGGATCCTGAGGAATGGAATGGAAATATTCAGAGTGAATCTTCTGACTTCGAGATGGAGTTTGAATTTGATCCAGACTTAAAAGTCAGGGAGGCGGTGGATGTACGACCCCGTATGCAAATAACGGGGCAGCAGGAATAAGCAGACGGCAGAGTGCAGGTCAGGCGTACTTACACTCTGAAAGAGTTAAGGGAGTTTTTAAGAGATCTGTCAGCAAAGGAGCGAGGAAGGCACACTAGCATGGATTTTCGAGCTTGGGATAGCGGAGCTGCATCTAGTCATTTATTAGTGGCTGAAAAAGATTTATTAAGCCCCATAGCCAGTAATGATCAGGTCCAGCAAGGATATGCTCAGCTGCAGAATATCAGAGATTCTGATGGGCAAAACGTTGTTGCACTTACACTGTATCAGTGGTTGTGTGCCGCAGTTTTAACAACTCATGCTGAACCCGCCAAAGTAGTGCCACCCCTCAGAAGCTGGTGTGCAATAGAAGAAGGTATTAATTTGTTGTGGCAGATGGGGATGGCTCATGCGTTTGTTGCAGGATCCAATCTGGACAATGGAGCAGTAACAGGAACTATCAAAATGCAGTTTCTGAGAGGAGCACCTGCCTCACTAAAATCCGTGCTTACACCAGCAGTGACAAATGCTACAGGTAGTGTAGGCACCCTAGCAGATATCTTGAGGCAAACTGGGGCTGTAATTTTGGAGCCATCTGTTTGGGTGGTGAGTAAAGTCAAGTCGGTAAAACCAAATGGGGCCACAGCGCGGGTGACGAGGAAAACAAATGTAGAATGATCTTGTACGAGCCAGCATCCCATGGTCAGAATAGATGGGATCACAACATCAGAAATGTTTCACCAGTGGCAAAGGCTAGCGTTTACTTAAAAAAGCCAACCACCTCCAACCCCACCACCAACTTTGCATACACCCTCAGCCCCACCTGCCACCTCAGTGCAAGACACCACTTGGCAAATGCCAAAACAGCAGAAATTAGGGTTTGGTGGGTCCCCCAAAACTTCTGCTACTGTAGCCTCTTACCGTGAGGGGGACCAACACCCTTATGTTCCTTTAACTATAAAGTGGTGCTCTGGGGGGATATTACATGTGTTAGCTCTGGTGGATACAGGGGCTGAAGTTAATTCATTGCATAGTAATATTGGTAATAAAAATGCCACATCACAGATCTGTGGACTGGGGGAAAATTCAACCCCTGCCCTCTGAGCTATGGTTACCTTAGTGATAGGCCACACTATTTGCTGTGACAGTGTTAATTGTCCCAATTAACAAATAAATCTTAGGTATTAATGTCTTGGCAGGATGAACAGCTGAAACCTTAAATGGTTGCTTCTGTTTCAGGACTTCACAAGCAGGATTTGCTATTTGATCTATAACCATCTTCCGTGGATTCCTGAAGTGGGATCCTGTTGTGCTGCCCATGCCTGCCAAAGTGGTAACTGTAAAACAATATTGTATTCAAAGGGGGAGAGGACGAAATCATTCAAACCATTCAGGTGCTTCAGCAAGTAGGAATTGTTATTAGAGAAACTATGACTGCTTTTAATGATCCTACTTGGCCTGCTCGTAAACCAGATGGCACTTGGAGAATGACTGTAGATTATAGAGAACTGAATAAAGTCACCACCACCACCCCCCACCCCCCTTTGCAGTTACGGTACCAGACATGGTTACTCTTATGGAAAAAATCAGCAAAAATTTACAGCCCTGGAAGGTGGTAATAGACCTTGCTAATGCTTTCTTTTCACTAGCTATTGCTTCAGAAAGCCAAGACCAGTTTGCCTTTACCTGGCAACAAAAGCAATATACTTTCCAAGTATTGCCTCATGCGTACAAACACAGTCCCTCCATTTGCCACCAAATGATAGCAGCTGATGTGGCACTATGGCCTGGTACTGTGACTATCTACCATTATACTGATGATTTACTGATTATGTCAGAGTCACAACAGGAAATTGAAGCAGCTGCTAAATCACTAAAAGTGCATTTACAGGACCGAGGCTGGGCAGTTAACCTAAAGAAAATACAGGGCCCCAGTACTACCATTCAATTTTTGGGAATAGTTTGGCATGGACAGGTTAGAGAAATACCAAATAAGGTACAGCAAACAGTCCAGCAATTTCCTGTGTCGGACCACAGGAAAACAGTTACAGACTTTTTTGGGCCTTTCAAGGTATTGGAGAACTTTTATCCCACATCTGGCGGTACTAACACGCCCTCTGCAGAAATTAACTAAGAAGGTGGCTGTTTGGCACTGAACCAAGCAACAGCAGGAAGCCTTTGATGCCTGCAAAAATGCTTTGCTTGAAAATGCACAATTATACACTCTTAGGCAGGGATTTCCCTTTGAATTAGAAGTAACAATTCTAGATGATATAGTCTCGTGGGGATTGGCAGTTGACTGGGTCAAACCATCAGAAAGAACCTGTAGGATTTTGGTCCAAGCCATTACAAGGCTTGGCCATACATTATACTCCAATGGAAGAACAAATTTTAGCTGTAGTCTGGGCACTACAAGAAACTGAAAGAATCACAGGCCAAGACAGTGTCACTGTACACAGACCCGTACCTATTCATGGGTGGGTTACTGATGATTCTGTGAACGTCCATGCCGGGACAGGTCAGGCAGCCACACACTGGAAAGGGAAATATTATTTACAGCAACGATTTCTACCAGGAAAACCACACACCACTCTTCTAGGAACTGTGTCATTTAATCACATGCCCACACTAGGGGAAACTCTTCCCCTTGGAGATATTCCTCACCCCGGTGGAGGAGCCCCTCCTTTATGACGAATTAATAGAAGAGCACAGGAAAGATGCCTGGTTTACCGATGGAAGTGCAACATACATGGCAACTGGACAAAGACAATAAAGAGCGGTTGCATATGCTCCGTTACCAGGAATTATATTATGGCAAACAGGTCTGCAGGCATCTAGTCAGTGGGCCGAATTGATTGCAGCATCTCTCGCTATCCTGGAAGGGAATGCTCATTACTTACACAGTGACAGTTGGGGGGTATACAAAAGTCTTACAGTGTGGTTACCGTGCTGGGCCCAATAAGATTGGCATGTACAAAGATACCCTATATGGGGGGCAGATATATGGCAGCAAATCTGGCAATATGTGCAAAGGCAACCTTTAGAGGTAAGGTGTGTCTCGGCTCATCAAAACGATGATTCCCTTGAGTCACAAAATAATAGGGAAGTAGATAAGATGACCTCCGCTGAAGCACATGCCCAGGCTATAAACGTCCATAAAGCTTGTGGACACCAGTCAGCACACACTGCACACATGTGGGACATCGCTCACAATCAAACCCCTTTGCCATTACATATTTATAAAGCTTGTGCACATAATTGTACTACTTTGTAGGAGTCTGGGCCGTGCTGGAGGCAGAAGAATGCAAGGACGAAGACAAGGCCAGGAAAATAAGGCTGGCAAAAACACACAATATAGCAGATAAGTGAGAAACATCTGTGGTCAGCAAAAGCACACAAGTCTGAGCAAAACAGGGTATGAAATAAGGGAGTTTTTGGCAAGTTTTGGGCTTTACATACTAATTGCAATTAACCAATGCAAATGCTTGTAGAGGCGCATGAACAGCGCGTGCAGATAACCTGTAGCCTATTAGAAGATAGATGAGTGCGTGTACGGAACTCAGTAGAATATAAATGTAACCAGGATTGGGAAATAAAGGTGGACAATCTGATCATCATATTGGTGTTGTGTCGTTCCTGTTCCCGCACGGAGAAATAAGGACCCCGGCTAATGGTGACCCTGACACTACTTGGGTGCAGCTACACTTAAGGGCATTATATAGGCTGTGGGGGAGGATAAAGCGCAGTCAATGGGCCTTGAATCCCCGGCAAATTGATTATATGGGTCCTCTTCCCTGTCAAGGAGGTGGCGATATGTGTTCACTGCTGTGGATACAGTGTCAGGACTGCTTTACTAAACCCACAAAGCGTGCTAATCAACACAAGTGAAGCATTATAACAACTCATCAATCAGTGTCACCAAATACAGAGAGGCCAAGGAACACACTTTAGCAGACATAATGTCCAAGATTGGGCCCAGGGACTAGGGATAGATTGGATATTCCACATTGCCTACCATCCCCAAGCTAATGTCTTGATTGAAAGAATGAATGGGATGCTGAAAGAACAATTAAAAAAGCTAACCAGTACTGAAACTCTACAACATTATAGTTCACATCTTACTAAGGCAATTTTTTTGTTAAACAGCTGAACTATTCATAATCAAACACCCTATGATCATATTACATGACCTCCAGTAGAAAGCATGGTGAGAATTGAAATTCTTCCAGATGGTATCTCTCCCAAAGTATTAACTAAAGGGGAAATGGATTTGTTTACACCAATGAACTGCATGGTGGGGCTGCAGCCTATTAGCCTTGACATGATGATCTATATAATAACCCCTGAGAATGCCATATGGTTTTGTACCCCAACTGCCCCTCTTATTTTACATTCTTTGTTGATATCAGATTCTCAAGTTCTTGTATTTTGGGTCTCTTCGATGAATGCCTGTGCCTTATCTAGAGGGGATACCATTGGAACGCTGTTATTGGTGGTGTGAACCCAACATCGAATTGAAGTTCAATCTGAAAAAGCACAAGCCATAGCTCTCCAATCTGTGTGAGCAATCACCCCACATCAGGTTACTAAACCTGAGTGACATTACCTGAAGGAGCTGGAGCAACAGTGTATGTATTACTGGAAGGAGATGACACTTCCATTTTCCTCCCGTATCACAGGTTGGCTCGTCGTGCTTTATAGTCTTGTACTATAAGCACGTATCCTCAACACATTTCCACGAGACCAGCATGTACATCCCTAGATTTGGTTGGCCTTTACTGTAACTGATTCATCTGCCTTTTATATTAAGGGAACATTAACAACTTCAGATGTTTTGACAATTAATGTTTCTCACTGCTATTTTTTCTGAGTAGGTAATGGCTGTATGCCAATGAACATCACAAAATTGATTGACAGTGGACTACTGTGTCTTTCCGCAACATAAACACTGCCTCAGTTTTGAAGACATGTGTTGCTTCAACATCTCTGATGGATCAGCAAGTGTAGAGAACAATATTCAACATCCCCAGGACTTAAAGCATCAAATGAAACAATCTACCGATGGTGCCTGGCTGACTGAGTTGTTTAACTCTCTGACAGGATGAATGGGATGCCTGATCCGAAAGCATTATTGTAGAGATATGTTTCGGGGTTTTTTTTTCCTCTTCTTTTCCTTTTTTTATTCTATGTGTGTTTACTGTGTGCCTCTCTACATCGCTCTGTGCTAACCCTGCAAACCCAGATGAACACCTCCAGCTGTACCAGCCCCAGCGGAAGTGGTTGCCTGAGTGAGGGCGTGGAATGTGGGAATACAACGGAAGATTGGTGAGGAGGCTTATAAACACTCTCAAGTAACTTGCAGCCGGGGTGTCAAAAAAACCATATATCATACTAATTGTTGTGTAGCTCTGTGTGCTTGGCAGGTAGAATGGCTGCACTTAGATAACATAGGCCTGCGAGAGACTCGGAGACACCTTATCAAACATCCTTGAGATTCCTGCCCTGCTGTGGGAAAGATCAAAGCACGGTGGAAAAGTACGCCTGCAAAAATCCCTGATATATACAGGTGAAAGCAGCAGGCCCGAGATCTTTTCTTTCTTCTTCTTTTCCTGACTAGCGAGGACCGAGCTCCATGGTGCCTGTGTCCCTGCTTGCGTGCCTCCGCCCAGGTGCTGCTGCAGAGATCCCTTGGGTCACGAGGTAACAAGAATAAATTTACTCTTTGCATTTCATCCAAGGTTTTGTGGTTGTTCCTGCGTCCTGCCTGTGCCAGCTCACACAATGTCCTTGTGCGACAGGCAGACTTTGCATTCAAGAAGCAATCTTGAATGCAGGTGCTATGGTCTCTATTTTTGCTTCTGTTAGTCCTTGCGGAAGCATGTTGTTAGGCAACCTGTAGTACTTCATGCAGCATCACCATGCAAGTTTCATTTGCCCTGTCATGACACAACATCTTCGTTTTTTCACTCCAGCAAGAAAAGCTTACAGCAGTAATAGCCAGTCTGAACATAGCATAGGATGTATATACACTGTCATGCTCCATGGCAATGTATTAGGCAGTAAGGAATGAAAAATCTCTAAAAACTGCTTCTATTAAACGATTGTTGCTAACTGAAAATGTGATTGCATCAGTTTGTGCTAACATGGCTGTGAGGCAGTCTGTGCTTTCTAGCCCTGTTGCACTCATTTATCCCAGGTTCACTTGAACTCCCTCATCTGCTAATAGCAAGTCCCAGCAGATGGCATTATGTTACAAGGAAACACTACGCCGGTGCCAGTTGCCTTCCCCTCAGCTCTACAAGTTCAGAGGGGAGTCTCAAACTTCTCTATGCTTGGGCATAACCTTACCTTCTTCTTCCTCCCTGTGGTTTTTCCAAGGCTAGTGCACAGTCATTACATTTCAGCTGTGTGGAATTATGGAGGAACAAAGCCAGAAAGAGATAGAAAAGCTTTGTGTGACTTTTATCTTCACCTTCCTATGCTCCCTGAGGCCAGAATAATCTTGATTTCAGCACTGGCACTGTATAAAACAGGCTGATAATAGCTGTTGTCTCTCCCGGTATGCTGTAGTCTGTCTTTTCTAGGAGCCAGACACTAAGGCAAGAGTAAATCCAGTTCTGAAATACCTCTGAGTTCAGATGCCAGTGAGACATAAAAGGTTTAAGCACAGGTATGTGAATGCAGTTGTCTATAGCTCAGTGAGAAATAATCCAGAATGACAAATCCAGACCCTGGGAGTTTCCAGACCTGTTAAATAATGAGAGCTGGGGGTGCAGGTACAGCAGTCCCACAGAACTGTCACAACGGCTAGCACTAGTACTCAGTCCATCCTCAGCTGCCCTTCCCTCCCTTTTCCACTGCCTTTCCCTGCTCTTCCACCTCTTCTTTGTCTTTAGGACTTCTGCATTGCTGGCTTTGTTCCTAAGATTAGAAATCATGTCATGCAGACAAAGCAAAGCCCTGCTGTGTCCCAGGCTACAGGGGAGGTTACAACAGCAGCCCTTAGCTCAGTCCATGCTCTTGTATGCTACTGAGTCATGCTGCCCTGTTGTGTCCGAGCAGTAGAAGCTGGTCTTAATGACTATGAAAAGCTGGTGGTAACTCCTGTGACCCAGTAGTTCAGGGCCATACACAGACCCAAGGGTCTGCCAGTGTGAGATGTAATTCCTTCATCTTTATTACAGACCTGCTGACCATGAAGCATCTAGCTCCCTAGCGACTGTAGCCAGGTAAAATCAACGAGGAGCAGGCATCAGTGAAGAACTGGAATAAGCACAACCGCTTAAAAAGTAAGATATTTGAGTGTAATCAATCTGTTCAAGGGTGGAAGATGAATAGAAGCAATGAGATCAAGCTAACTCTGGTTCACTGGATAGAGCTTCTTCAATCTCTGCTTTACCTGGTACCCTGCTAGGGTATGCACAGCTGTATTAATATATTTATATGATTAAAAGCCCTTATTTGATATGTCACTCACTGTTCCCTGTTTAATAGCTGGAAGGGTGCCTTTTTTGTGCATGAGATCCTGGCTTTTGATAATTACTCCTTCTGACAGGAGCAGGAGTTCCTCTGTCACTCTACTGATCTCAAAAGAGCTGGCATTTCAATACCTTTTTCTTTCTACCTTCTATTACCCAGACACAATCTGATCCATATGTAATCTTTTTTTTGTGCAGGTGTAAAGAAGCATTACTACTGTGCCATAAGAAATCTGGAGACCCTTCGTTCATTACGGAATACACCCTTGCCAGTGATGTTAGGAACATGGGCTAAGCAGAAGCTAGTCAGACATTTTAAGACAGAAGTCCATTTTAGGCTAGGCACTGCGGGCAGACCATTAAGTCTCTTGTGCCACCTGCTGGCAAGCTCCGCAAATTACAGCTTCCCAAGAACCGAGACAGTGTCAGCTCCTAACAGGAATGTGGAGCTCAGGTGCTCAGGGTGATGGAAAAATCCTGACAGCAGAGGTGCGGAAGGATGTTCTGACACACCGAGCTGTGCAGGGCAGCTTGCACCCAGCAGAGCGCACATCCGACACAGCTTGTACACTCCCGTGTCTGCACTGTGCTCTGCAGCGTGCTGGCAGGATTTAGTTTGCTCATATGAAACACTACAAAACCTGTATTTTTCTGGGACCTGTGCAGACTTTGCCTGATTCCTTGCAGGCCCACGATCATGTCGGTGTGGTGTTCTTTGTTCTGGTGCTTCAAGGGGACAGGGCTTACTCTCTTGGGCTGTACAGGCTGTGGAGGGGTGCTTGCCTTTTCCTATTTTTCAAGTTTCCCATTTGAGGCTACGCTTCACTCCCAGCCAGGATTTATCACAAGCTGAAGAAGGCCACCTCTTTTCAAAATCTGTGCAGTATATCGTATTTATATGTCACAGATCAGCATCTGAAACAGATAAATAAACATGGGTGTATTTTTAGTAAGTGCTTGATATGCTAGGACTTGATCCAGAACCCACTGAAATTGGAATTTTTCCGTAGGCATTTAAAGAAAACAATTGTGCAGACAAAAAAAAAATCATCAAGATTAAGTCTAACATCTACTCAGTGTCTGTGACATGCCCTATTACTGAACTATTTCCTAACTGATTAGCAAGTTCCCAAATCAATGTGAAAAAGGCAGACAGAGGGTTGCTATTGAAACCTTCTCCCCCCTCTCCAAACTGTGAGCAGGTAAGGAACACAGCCCTCTTACCTGAAGGACAGAGTCATAGGAACTCATCAGAGAAAATTCTGACATTTCTTTGCCTCTTCCTTCTTCTTGAAGTAATTTTTTGGCAAAGGCATAAGTTCATGAGTGATTACAAGGGGATAGGTACCAAGCCCTGTGGGTGAGGAGAGAGGATCCATGAGCCGGAATATCACCAAGTAGCAAAGGGTTATAGCAAAGTCGTTTTCAAAAATCCTCAGACAACCTCCTGCCATGTCTCCCTTTCTGATTTGTGACTGACTGGACTGGGCTTTGAGTAGCACCAAAAGACAAAATTCGGCTTTGCGGGATGTAAGAAAAGGCAATGCCAGAGGAAGGGTACCAGGTTTCTACTTAAAATTGAAGGGATATGCTCCAGCTGAGAGGTAACAGAAGTTCTGGTACAGTGAAGAGCCAAGTAACTCTCTTTTTTTAAGAAGTAATGTTGTACAGATAATTTTACCCCACATTACATTCTCCCCTCCTGCACACATACACACACACACGTACACAATCTGAACACCCACTGCCCTTTTGGCCCCAAGTTAGATGTCACTAGCTAGGGTTAACATCTGTGCATCCTTCTTTCAGACTGCACCAGTTCCCATCTTCCCTAAAACACTTCTTAGACTTTGAAAACTGTAGGTGAGCAGATCATAGTCAGCCAGAGGGTTTCTCCTCCTTCAGTTTCAGTCTCTCAGCTCACACAAAAAAGCTGGTGGCAAAGAGGAGATGAGAGAGAAAAGCAAAATTGTCAGCGATTCACTTTGTTCTTTACCTTGTTCTTCATCTCATCTCTTGCTCTCCTTTCCATCTTCTGTCTCTCACCCCCATCTGCTGATAGGCACGTAAGTGGCTAATGCTGAATGTCCTATCACACCCAGAGACAGTGCTGAAGGTCAAGGTCATTCCTGGGGTTGTCCTCAATAAAGCAGTTATCTGTGCTAGAGCCACATATGTTGCTTTATGCTCCTTGCTCCTGCCAGCATCACAGCAGGATACCATTTCAGCAAAACTCTGTAGGTCAGCAGGAACAGTGAAAAAAGTCCTTATTCTGTCTCTGAAGTTTCTGCTTCATAAGCTCTCTGGGGCAAGGACTATCTTTTTTATTACCTGACTGGGAGGAAGTGGCCTTGATTTCTCAGGCATCCTTAGACACTAAGAAAGAGCAAATACTGAATGTCAGCAACCTTGCAGCTATGGGCAGCCAGAGGCAGCAGGTGTTCACCTCACATGACAGCTATGAAACATGTCCTCTGACTAAATGTAAAAATCCTTGGCAGGAGGTGGCTGACAGCGAACAATCCCAGAAAATTCATGTTTCAGGTTGAATTTAACTTAATGACTGCTGGAGAAATTCAGTGAAGATGGTAAGACTTTCAAACTTGGAGCACCAGGTGGTTAACTTCATGATGTACCTCATCAGCCACTTTATATCTCTGTTTTATCCCTCTCTAGCTTTTTTCACTCATTAGAGTAAAACAAAATGTCTGACTGCTCTGAGCAGAGCCTTCTAAGAGGAGCTGCTAACTGGATGGGAACAGTAATGCAGCTTGCTTATTTCCAGCACTTTCTGAAACTAAGCCATTCCAAAGCCCATTGTGCTGGGAGTGAACCAGGCCACAACTCATTGCATAAACTCTTGTGCTGTAGCAGGGTGGTATGAGGTGATGACGAGAGGCCCCTATTAACCGAAACAATTCCCTGAGTCCGTGAATATGTGACTAAAGCATTTCAGGTTAAATTGGCTGCTTACTTAAATGTTTTGTGGTGCTGTTCCCAGTGTGACAGAGCAGTGGAGAGTGCAGACCCCTCTCCCCAGTCGTTTGGGGGAGTTGCCCCGTGGCGATGCTTGGCTGGCCCTCGGGGGAGGCCCTGGTGCATGGCCGTCCTACATCATAGCCCCTCTGTGGGCATGTCTCCTTACTCACAGCCTGGCAGCTGAGGAGAAATGGCTGGGGCTCAGGTGAGCAGTACCTGTGGCCTTGAGCCCTTCCTCGATGCAGGGAGGGTTGGCCCAGGCTGGGGTGGCGGTGGGCTGCTGGCTGCCCCTCTGCAAGCTCGGATGGCTGCAGGCCTCAGTGCTCACCCCTGCCACAGCGGGGTAGGTTTGCTTTTGCTTTGTCTCCTGAACACGGCCTGGCAATGGGGAAAAACAGCACTGAGAAAAGGTCAGGAAGAGAGGTTTGGGCTGGGTAATGTCTCCCCTCCATACCTACTGAGGGCCGTGCTGCAGAATGATGGCCTCTGAAGGGGGTGGTGAGGTGCCCCAGGGGAAATGCAGCCTGGCTGTGCAGCAGCGGAGGCGGGGGGGGGAGCAGGGCCCCTGGGGGGCCAGGGGAGCCCCCCTCCCTGGTGTATGAGTCCAGTGAGCCACAGGGGAAGCTGCCAGCCCTGGGCAGTGGGGACCCCTACGCTGCAGCCCTGCGGAGGCTGAATGGACCCTCGTACCAGGACACAAGTGTTTGTGCCACAGTGCAGATCGCACGAAAGTCCCTGCCCCACGGCGGGGAGAGATGGTGGGCACGGAAGGAAAGCCGGTCGGGTTGGCAGCACAGGTACAGCCATGTGGGGCACAGCCCAAGTGCCTGCGGGCAGCAGCGGTGGGGGCCAAGAGAACCTGTTGCTGGAGTGGCCGTTGAAAATCCCTGGTGCCCAGTGGTGGTTGGTGTCTGGCACTGGTGCTTCTGGTCCTCTGGGTCTGGAAGGTTCTACGCAGTTGGCAGTTGTTGCAGCAGTTGATGGTCATGCCTTTAGTAAGGAGTAAAGTAAGTAAGTTGCATCTGTGCTCTGACTGTAATGGTAATTAAACCACACACCCTCCTACCATTCCCGGCCTGGTCCAGCCCACACCAACCTTACTGGGAAGGCTGGAGTTTGTCCCCAAAATGGTGGGCTTGAGGAAGTTTTGCAGCTCCATGTGACCCAGACAGGCACCACTGTGGGGTAGAAACTGCCATGGATGTGGGTGGTGTTACACAGCAGGGCATGGTGCAGAAAATCCACTGAGAAATCATTGCTGGCTCAGGAAGGCCCTGTGCCTCCGACTGTTGGAGGCTGGGGGATATTCAAGAAAGTATCACTGTGTGCATGGTATCTTCTCGAATTATTGCTGGGCCTGTACTTTTGGCCACTGTCAGAGACAGGGACTGGCTTAGAAGGACCCTTAATGCATGTTGTATGTAATTAGTCCTCCGCAGCATGACTGGTGCAAGACAGTGAACTGCATGCAGTAGAATGGTGCATTTAATGAGGTGATTATTCAGCTCTTGTAAGCATTCACAAGCACCACTGAGCTGTAAGTAAATCATGTTTGATGTCCCCCTCCTCCATCACATACATTTCTGCCATGAAGATTAATACAAATTTCTGTGCCAGAGTCATAGTCTTTCTTAAAGAACCAGCGAGAGGAACCTCAGCTACAAGAAAGTAGCGAGGTTGTTGGAGATATAAAAACTATGAAGGAGAGTCCTCATAGCCTTCGAAGGTAGGGCAGAAGGCCATTTCAGGCTTTGACTCACAGGCTGTTTTCCGTTATGATTTACGTACACCGTTCATGTTCAGTTCCTGGAGGAGGGATTGCTATCAGCAAAACATGGTCCCTTTAGAGGATGCTAACCTCAATACTAACACTTGCTGCTCAGAAAACAGCACTTCACCCAAACAGTTTGCCCATAATCTGAGAAACTGAGAGAACTGTTACAACCGTGTACTAACACCAAAATATTTTTCTATTTTAGTAACTCTCCAAACTGCTCTCTCCCCAAACATTACAGAATTTTTGATAGCCTAAGTGCAGGCCACCTGTTGCAGAAGGGAAAGAACTATGTACGTTAAACCATATAGCAGATCCAGGGACCTGTGTCATACCTGTATTTTGTAACATACACCACAGAGTCCTAGACACTTTATAGATCTGTGTGACCCTTTCATGTAGAACTAGTGTTGAAAAAAGGGTACTTAACCAAGCAGATGCTGTGTCTTAAGAGACTTCTGATGTAACAATTGCAAGGCACTTTGGCTATACATTAGATCAAGTCCAAGCAAAAGTAGCATATGCCATGCTAGCAGAAATCATGCCTGTATTTCAGGAAATCCAAGTTTTCTCAGGGATAGCCTTGGAATCCCCCCTGAGTTGTTGCTATATGATAAGAAACATTATAACCAAACTAAGATGCCAAGCCAAAGTTTTACAAGTGAAAAACTAATTAGAATATGAATCTTCCTATAAATTCATGGTTGCAATATTCATATGCACATTTTTATCAAAAATACGGAAAAATATTTGAATTTTAGTATTTTTGTAAGTTCTCTTAAGATTCTTTGCTGTCTTCACCTCTGATGAATCCAGGGCAATGGTGAGTCACAAGCATAAAATTTAGAATGTGAGATCACTTCAGATGGAAAAGATTTGTACACATAAACTAGAAGTAATAAGGGAATCTGTGCTGCTTATTTCCCAAGTCAGAGGCTCTACTTTGCAGTTAGTTTTAAGGTGGAAGAAGAAGTGAGGATTTTTAATAGATTTTTTTTGTGTGTATACAAGGACATTTTAAGATATGTGAATACAGTCATTCTTTTTCAAATTGCATTGGGGACTTTGAGATTCATGACACAAGTGGTTATCTCTTAAACTCAAGGACTAACAAAATTACGCAACTGCAGTCACTGCTGTACAATAAGATGTGCACTGCCAGAACTGTAAGGTACAAATACATTTTTCATCACGGTGATTTACTGCTATTTGCAGTCAATAAAATAAAATTGAGACTCCTTGGTTCTTCCAGTGCTGATAGATAAGGTCAGTCTACTGGTTGCTGTGTATGGCAAATAGTTAGGACCGAATACATTAATCTATGTAATACTTGCATTAACACAGTCCTCAGTCATGTGTGGGATGGTTAGACTGGTCTTATTTTAGATTCACCACAGTCAAGCATCTAAGTTTTTGCTTTTTTAATTCTGAGGGACAGCATAGAGGACTGATGATGCCCAAATTTTCTGGCCAAACAAGAAACAGAATGTCTTCCAAAGGGAAAGGAGGTGATGAATGTGCCCAAGATGACTGAAAAATTGGTGCATGCAGACATGCCTGGATCAGAGTCCTAGGACTAGTGGGCTTAATTCATGTGCAGCGTGTGCTGCATATATGTACACACGTGTCCTGGAGTGCACCTGAATTGCCCTGAGAAGATGGTGGCTGGGAGTGTGCTGCCACAAACAAATATTTTGCTAGACCTGCCACTGGCTCCTTCATGGTTCCCGGGAATGAAGGTACCAGGAGCAGGTTATAGGCCAAAATGATTGTTCCGGTGAGTCATACCAAGTTCACAGGCCACAAGTTTAGCACCATCAGTACTGTGAAAATTTGTCAGATATCTAGCTTATGCTCCCTGCTCTTCCAGTTGCAGGCTGTAAAGGGGTCTTTGCACCTCCACGATGAATATAGCCTCTGCACTATTCAGTGATAGTGGCACAAAGTGTGCTTGTCTGTGTCTGCTGGCAAGAGAAACCAAACCACTTTAACAGTGCTGATACTCACAAAGCTTTTGGGCACCTGCAAGAAGAAAGGGGCAGCTGGCACCTCTCTGAGACACCTTGACAGTCTGTGAACTCAGGAAACTTGCCTACAACAGTAACACAATAGTTCAGATTTGTAAAGCAAATTTTGTTTGCTTTTTTGTGCTTTTGGTGGGATTTGTTTCGCAAGGTCAACTAGCTAAAAAGTCTTTAAATGGCACATAGGACTCTAGAAAGCAAAATCTGAGACTATGGCAATGAGTCCTATCACTGCATCAATCAATTACAGAACCTTCACAGTAGAGAGTTACAGCTTCTGAGAATCAAGGAGTCTTTCTCTTCTGCAGCCATATTTGTCTCTTTTTCAGCTGGTTTTACAGTTAACCAGGATTTCTCTGCCTCTGAAACCACAAACCTTTCTTCTTCCCTTTTTATTTCAGTTTAATAGCTGTGTCTCTGGGTTTCTGAGGCCTTCTGTTTCAAAAGATATGTGTCAACAATTCATGTCCTTGGGATTCTTTTTTTGGTTTTGTTTAGAGAGATTGTGGAAACTCTTACACTGCTGGAAAGATAATAGAAAATTCCTTATTACTCAGCAATCACTACAGAGGAACCATTCCTTTGGTTGCACAGCAAAACTTTGGTTGCACAGCAAAAGATTAATATTTAATGGACCAGTACTAAGGGCTAATGAAAAGTGTGCAAAGGCTAATGCAGATGCCAGTAAGAGACTTTCTGGGGCAGAAGACCTGTCCTATCTTTATCACATTGCAATACTTGATGTAGATAGAATCCCTAAAACCAGAAGTGAAAAACCAAAAAACCACTCATGAGAGAAAGCAAAGGAAAAAATTGGATTTACATTCTGCTTTTACAGAAGGTCTCACTCATCCTGTATGTGCAATCAATTATTCAAATAATTTGTTGACAATTGATATGATTATTTCTAATTATTCTTGATTAGACTCCTGGAATTATGTGATTACATCTAGATGTATGCATCATAAATGCAGGAGGTACAGCCTAGATGAGGAGGAAATGTCATTTTATTTTTCAATTTATTCATTTTTACTAGTTAAAAGGACTCAGGAATGTTAATTTACATGATCCTAAACAGAGGTTCACTGAAGTTGTCTTTATACATTTCTTTTTGTAAGTTGAGTAGTAGAATGTCTTCAGTTATGGAGGTGAGAATTCACTGTGGTTTTTATATTCAGGAAGGCTAAGAAACACCTTAGAGTTGTGTGATTGACATATAAGTAATGTGAGTGTTTATGTTTGCTTTCTACAAAATCAAGTCTGTAGTGCTAAAATAAGCACTAGGTTATTCCTAGGAGAACATAACCATTGGGATAGGATCAGTGTCCTGATTTTGGCTTGGATAGAATTAATTTTTCTTCTTAGTAGCTAGAATAGTGCTGTGCTTTGGATTCAGTACAGGATTTGGTATGAGAACAACGTTGATAATACACTGATGTTTTCAGCTGTTGCTGAGATCAAGGACTTTCCAACTCTCCATGGCCTGCTCATGCGTCAGTACCCAAGAAGCTGGGAG
Organism: Strix uralensis; assembly: GCF_047716275.1. Lineage (NCBI taxonomy): Eukaryota > Metazoa > Chordata > Aves > Strigiformes > Strigidae > Strix > Strix uralensis. The sequence continues at coordinate 88,005,956 of NC_133974.1, read as the reverse complement.
GGAGCAGAGCCAGAGCACCGAGATCCAAACTGGCCAAAGAAGTATTCTGTTTCTTGTAACATCGTGCTCAGTACATAAAAGAGGGTTGGCCGGGAAGGAGGAGGTTCTGTCTTGTTTCCGGGATTGCAATTGTGGGATCTTAGTATTTCAGGTTCGCTAGCCGGGACAGACTGGGTATCAGTCAGCAGGTGGTGAGTAGTCGCATTGTGCATTACCCATTTGTACTTTCTATTATTGTTATTGTTTTATTTTATTTCAATTTTTAAATTGAAACACCTACAAGTGTCCCTTTACCCCTCCAATTCTCTTCCCCGTCCCCTGAGCAGGGGAGAGTGAGTGAGCAGCTGCATGGTGTTTGACTGCCGGCCAGGTTTAAACCATGACAATCAGTTAACTCAAAATTAATTGGTTTTAATCCATCTCAGAGTCCTTGCCTTTCTCATGATACAAATCTAAATTTCATGTTTCCTTCTACTGTAAATTCAACTATGTACTTCTAGTTGTTTAGCATTTTACAGTTACACTTGTGCTTAGAAGGTCTTGATATGTATTGGATAAGCACCTGAACTTGAGGTTTTGTACACCTTTACTAAAAGCCATGACAAAGCTACTGGGTCTGATTCTGCTACAGCTGCGAGTAGTATAAGCTAGGAGTGACTGCTGAAGTGAAATAATTCTGCAAGCAAAGTACAAAATTGATTCTAAAGGTCTTTGATAAAGCCCATTTTTATTAGAAATATGCATGGATTTTAATGACAGATTTTAAAGATTGCATCTTCTTACATGAGGGAATACTACATCTAAACAAAATAGATCCTGTCCACCAGTAGTTTGCACTATTGGGCAAGTTCCTACTGAAAGCGAGCAGAAACTCACTCCCAATTTAATTCAAAATTGGAAGTATCTCACAACAAATTATTATTGCAGAAAAATCCTAGTGGCTAGATGAACTTTCGTTAATACTTAAATCATAAATATATTTCTGTTTTTCAATTTATTTATTTTGAGTTAACTAGAAAAAAATAACTGTGCATTTACAAATATATAATCATATTTTAATTTCTATCAACTTTTATTTTAAGTGTGTCAGGTTGCATAAATGAAGCTCTTTGGGAAGGAGATGAAGATAGATGAGACCTCCTTCTGCATTCTCTTTCCTCAGGAAGCCTTGTCAATGTATACAACTGCCTGATCACAGTAGCTCATCTATCTAAACAGAACACATTAAGTCAAATCATAATGCTTTTCTGAAGACAGAAGACAGTACTACATCTGCTCTCATGCTAAAGTATCCACAATTGAACAGCGAAGAAGATTTTTCTACCCCGAGTTTTGACATGCTAGAAAAAGTTGGCATGACCTCTGCTGAGAGAGGAAAGTTCTCAACAGATTTTAATGCTCAAAGTAATGAAACCTCAGTTGAAAAGCACTCTCTGCAAAGATGCCTCTCACTACCTCATGCTGACCAAGAAGGCACAGCATCAGTTTCAGGAATCTCTGAACTTCTTCCGGTTACTGAAGAACCTCAAGCACAGATTTTAAAACATGATCTAGAGATACCACCTCAAGCCAAAATTGCATCAATACCACTTTCTTCTTTCCCATCTAAAATGCAGCAACTAATGTCAGCCAGAGCTAAAAATGTCTCTGAAGTAACTACAGAAACACCAACTGTAACTTATGTATGGCCAGTAATAAAGATGGAAGATGCTTCCAGCCCCTTTTGGGAAAGTTTTCCAAAGTCTTTAATACCAACCAGCCCAAACTTAACAAGACACTGTTCTCGTCCTGATGTCATAATTAAAGATGTAAAATATTCCCAAATAATCCCAGTGAAACAGCTTCCACAAGAAGAGCTAGACAGAAAGACAGTGAGATCATATACTCTTACTGTAAAGTCATCTAACAGTGTTGTTTCAGGAATTTTAAAATCACTGACCAATATCAAGAATAAGGATTATAAGAATGTGTTACCACTTTCATCTATCAGCCCTATTGGAGAGCAACTAGAATTTCCTCCCTTTAATGCAAATGCTGTAGTGATATATAATGGGCAGGTCTACCTTCTGTATGTAACGACGCATGAAGTTCTGTCAGCAGAAATGGAAATACACGGTCCTGATATGTTGCTTAGGAAGACCACAGTCTGGCTCATTACATGTAGTGCTATCCATGATGTAACGTTCAAAGTTCCACATCCACTGCGGTCAAGACAGTATGCTGTAAAACAGAACATAAAATGTCTTAGAACCCTTGCTACCCCCACGCACCAAGATAAAACTTCAAACGCAACACATTTCTCTACCATCTCTCAGCCCAAGCAGTGCTCCCCTTCTACAGGGAAAAGACAACAGGTAGTAACCTATGGTGATCACCTGAATGTCTATGTATGGACAGCAAATTACTTTCCTCTTAGATATAGCTGAATGCAAAGGGCATTATTCAGCATATTTATAACAGGACAATTGCTGTGAAAGGTGACTCACCTGGTTTTGATTTCACTTTTGTGGAGAAGCCAAACACAGCTCCAGTGGACATAACCACTGTAGGGTAAATCAAAGTAAGGCTTGCAAGGCTTTAAGACCTTAGTGTTTAAAAAGAAAATGTAATTAAATAATGCTGAGAAAAAATCCATCTTGAGATATATTGAGATTTTTTAGTATGACAAAATATAGTAGTAGCACATTTTTTAGTAGGACAAAAGCACTGCACTTAATGGGAGCAGCCTGTTGCTATTTAGAGAATAGTAGGGCTGAATTGAGTATAATGGCAAGATATTTTCCAAGGCAGAGGTGAGGCTTCTGAAAAGAGATGACGAGTGCCATCACGATCGCATTTTAAAGTAACAGTGAAAGGAGGAAGGCTTGCTTGCAAGGTCCCTCCTGAATTACATTTTTGCAAAGCCACATCCCTGAGGTAGGGGAGACTGTAGAAACAGGCTGTGAAGATAAACTGGGGTGGGAGGAAAATGACTACCCAACACTCACTTTTAGATAGTCAAGTTCTACTCTTTCTTGTTTCAGTACCTCAACAAGTCTGCATTCCCATCCAAAGAAGGTTTACAAGTTAGAAACGAGGAAGAAGCACGTTGGAAAAAAGACAACGAACTAAGAAAGAAATTTGGTATTGTTCAAGATGTAAGAGTACATCTCAACAGGATAAGTCTCCCTGAACTTACAGAGGATCCTGGCAAAGCTTCTGTGCTTCAGTGGAAGGTAACCACCAGGACAAAGGAATGGGAAGAAGTGCTGAAGGTACTTAACTGTCCATATACAAATATAAAGTATGCCTCATCTTAAAGTGTTCATTGCACATCCTTAGTACATTTTTCAAAATTTTTGAGTGTTTAAGCCCCTGTAATAAAACATTTTCTATTTGCAAACCTTGTAATGTTTATAAGGATTTATAGTGCTGATATTTTTTATATCAGGGCTATTGGTAGAGTCAGGAAACACTGACTCTGTTAATAGTCCTGTGTTATCAACGATATTTCTGCACATGACAGGAAACTGACTGTCTTTGCAGTCTGCATTTGCTCTGTTAAATTCTGTTATTTTTCTGCAGGCTTTAACTAAACCCTCTGACAAGAATAGCAGATCTCGATAAATGTAGGTTTTACCATAATAAGTAAGATTTTAAATGGGAAAACAATTCTTCATACAGGGAGAGGGAGATCTCTGCTCTGTTCATCCATAAATTACATCTTTCTAGTTGCACCACATCCTAATGAATTGCATATTTTTAATATGTATGTTTAAAATTACTTCTGGTAACTGTTTAACAAAACTGTGTTAAATTATGCCTAAATGCTCTGAAATAACACACATCCTAAATTAATGGCATCCTAAATTAATATAATGGCACATCAGAATCTCTGTATATCTCTTACATACAGTTATGTCCCTTTCAACGGCATAGAGTCATCACAATTGAAGTGGGGGTAAGAAATGAAACTAATACATACCTTCAGATTTTCCCCAGATGTGAAAGTAGTCAAACCACAGGATCCCAGCCCAGACCTGTTTTAAATAATGTTATATTTAGTTAATCTACTCGTTTGGCAAGGACCCTAATTTTGGAGTTTATCTTAAAAACTCCAGTTCAGTAACGTAATGAGCTTGTGTTTGTATTTATATCAAGCATGATGGGTCCTTCTTAACATCTTCGTACCATTTGCTGCTATATATTAGCCCACCAACTGGCAGATGTTAGTTTATTGCATAAAGAGCACCAGAATCTCCTTGTGGACTGGAACAACAGTCTTGATCTAAAGCATGTTTTAGTTTTTCTCCTATACTGTCCAATCTAGATAATTCTCTTTGGAAAGCAAATAAATTATGGATTAAGTGAGTTGGCTGAGAGTGTAGGCATTAATCGTCACACACTGGATCCATTTTGTTTAATGGACCTGCCACTTAAACTATTTTTGCCAAAGAGAGGAAGAGTAACTAGAGCAATGGGAGTAATCCCAAAGGAGAGGAAGAAGGAAGTGCATTCAAACCAGAGATACAGCACTGCAGAGACCATGAAAAACGGGAAAAATTTATTCTATGCTGTCAATATGAAAGTCTAAAGAACACCACACATGCTGCCAGACCTTCTTTTAGGAAGAGCACTCAACAAACCCTGTGAATTCAAGATGACCCAGATAAATTTTCCCAGAGTAAAACTTTACTTTCTGGCTAGTGAAAGGATACTTTCTCTGCAAATACACTAGTCGTAAATGAAACATCAAGAGGAAAAAGCAATTTTAAAAAGCTTTTAAAATCCTTAAAAGATGAGAAACAGCAGTAGAAGCAATATATAAAAACAAGTAGCAGAAGTGAAAAATGGTTCTTACTGCTCTTAAATTACAAATCTTTAAATCAGTATTTTGGGGGTGGGCTGTTGTAGTGCTTTCTATTGTGCTTCTGTTCATTTAATTTAAAAACAATTGTCTCAGTCTTTAGTTTTGCATTTCATATCTAGAAAACGCTAATCATTTCTTGCCTCTGAATCTCTTCTATTAAGTGGGTTCATTATTACAGCCTGAATGTGTTCTCTCCTCCACTAGTGGAAAAGTGATGGAGTTAACAGGCTTCCACAGTTGACAGGAGCATCACATGATACATACAGAGAAACAGGACCCCATAACTCTCAGCTAATTGATGTTTAAAGAAGACCAGTAACCAGAAGTCTTTACACAGATGTCACTGGATTACTTATTGAATTAAGTGACACTATAGCTTGTCATGGGAGATATTGTAATTTCAGAAAGTTGATGTTTAAATGGCAGTCATTTTACAAAGCCAAACTTTATTTTTTTTATTTTTACCGCAGCTAATAAAATCCCCATATAATAAAGACCTAAGCCTACTAGTTTATTCTTCATCAAGGACTTTGCCTCCAGTATTCAAATCTTGTGGCACAATGAAGAAGTTGTCAACAATCTTTCTAACATAAATCTTTTAAATGTTATATCATTAAAATCTGACATACAGACAGTTGCCTAAGAGACTGTACTGTCAATAGATAAAGGAACAGCCCTCCTTGAGTGGGAGTTTGTCTGTTTGGAGGCCATGAAGACCATCTCAGTAGGAAAATAACAGCAGAGATTGAAGACAGAACTCTTCTCTCTCTTGGGTACAGCTTGCCGTCTGACTGGACAGTCTCGATCTGGAATTGAAATAGATTTCAACTAACAACTATCTACCTAAAAAGGACTGCAAAGAGCACTGAGTCTCACTACAGGGGTACTCACTAAAAATAAATTATTTTGCTTGAATGCCTGGGTTGCAAAATAGGTGGTTGCTAGTGCATTATTCTGAGTTTCTTTCCTACTTTGCTACTGCCCCAGATTGTTTGCTGCTAGTAATATGTTACGTGTCCTTAGAAACAGAGATGTCCTAACATTCGCTTTAAGGCTCAAATAAGTATTGTTACATAACATAGTATAAAAGTTTTAATCCTGTGTCCGTTTAAAGAGTGGGGGGACCTTAACTGCATCCAACAACAACTTAAGCCAACAGAAATCCTCTAAGAGTAACAATACCACACGGAAGCATACAATGCATACATCCAGACAGATCGTTTTGGAGTTTCAGAACATACTACTGACACTGGTTTTATAGCATCCACCTGGCCTGTCTGCCTACCCCATACTGCACTAATTGCTTGAAGCTGGTGTTCTTGATACACTGAACCCTGGCACTTCAAAGTTATTTCACACTCCCTCTTTGATAAAGGGGGATATATCTGTTCTCTTATGAAATATGCTTTACCATTTCTATCTGAATTCCTTCGTAAGATACTGAACGTAAATGTATTCCCTTGTTTGAGAGCTGTTCCTGGACAAGTAGCCAGCAGGCAGACAGGCCCAAAGATGGGTCGAGTAGCTGTCAGAGGAGCTGGAAAAGTAGGTTATCTGCTCTTGACACCACCTGACAAATTGCAACAAGGCAGGATAGGACCTTCATAAGAACTGTATGGATCCTTTACTCAGTAATCCAACAACACAACTCAAATTACTTCAGTCCTTAACTTTACTTTAAACAGCCTAATACTGTAAAAATCAATAGAAGCCTGTTGACTTATGGCCCGAGCATAAAATAGAAATCTTGGGATTTATACTTTTTTCACTTAATGTGGAATGCTGTTTGTAATGTTTTTTGGTTGCCTTACGGAACTACAGTACAAGAATAGGACATGCTCTATATTCTATATGTGTCTACCAAAAGCCAAGGGCTACACACCTTCTAGCTGTGCACAGATGTAGATACATCCCATTGGTATGTTCTCATTTCCTGTGAGCAAAATAAATGGGAAGATTGGCTGTGTCATGAACTTAACAGAGTAGAGTATTAGGGTATTCTATCCAGAGAGTATAAATTGTTCCATTGCTTGATGCTTGTTAGTTCTTATTCTATTCATTATTTCTTTTGCATGGTATAATAAAGTTGGCAAGTTGTCCTGTTTTTATTAGCTAATTTACCATCATATTTTGATAAAGGTCTTGAAGGTTTTGGGTTGCTGTTCTTTATTTAAAGGCAAAAAGAGAACATTTTAATCAAAGGACAGAAAAACAGATACCATTTACCCCCTCACAGTTGCTTCTGCCCATCAGGTAATTTTTATCTTTCCAGACAGCAAATGCTCTGTAGAGAAGGTGTGGCCTCCTGCTCACACATAAAATAAACCCATCACATTTTTAATGTACAGTGCAAACTAAAGTAATGTGTAGAGTATGAGCCATATCCCACTGCCTTTTTAACAGTGTGTATTGCTTTCTGCCCTGGGTAGCTCTCACTGTGACCTTGCTGCAGGCAAGAGTCTGCACAAATGGGCCTCACAGCCCCAGTTCATCTTTGCAAAGCTGAGTTCCCATCTTTAATTTTCCCACAAGCATTCCACTGTTTTAATTCTGGCAAATATCATACAAGCTATGTAGTACAAAAAGCCCCAGCCATTTCTCCCCCATTATTAATTTCTAGAAACATCCCTTAAACATAAATTTTCCAGCACTGTGCCAAAACCAACACAACATAAATAAGCACATCTTTTTAAAAGTTAGGTCTAAACCTGTTTTCATTCTTTCTTCTAGTGAGCAACATTTTTATAAAATTATTTTGAGTCTAGTTCAAATCCATCTGAAATTGCCAAAATACCCGCAAATAACAATCACCTATCTGGAAAGAATGGCAAGGTTTTAATATTTGACAACTTTTGGTTAAATACTCCTGCTTTGTTTTATTATTTCCATAATTTCTTGCCATTTTATTATCATAATCTGTGATACAAACACTTTCCCCAATCTATTCTTGAGGTAGAAATCCTGATCTTTATTTTTAAGCCCTGAGACAGGAAAAACTCTGAATTATGCTTTAGTGTTCATATTTCAGATTCTTCTTGAAATTTTATTCTTTGCAGTTAGAAATATTCAAGAAATAAAAAGATTCTATAACTTCATTAAATTCCTTTTCTGTCTTTCCCCAGCTCAAGCTATTTTCATTGAAAATAAAGTTTATGTAGAGGCTGCTATCTTTTTAAAGCACCCTTCACATGCACGTATCCCTTTCTAAAGAGAACAATTTGCAAAATATTTTCTTTTCATATGCAAGACAGGATTTATAAGCAGGGATAATAGCTGTCACCAGAGTAACAAGAATATTTAGAAAATTTCCTTCATGCAAAGCCATATCCCTGAGGTAGGGGAGACTGTAGAAACAGGCTGTGAAGATAAACTGGGGTGGGAGGAAAATGACTACCCAACACTCACTTTTAGATAGTCAAGTTCTACTCTTTCTTGTTTCAGTACCTCAACAAGTCTGCATTCCCATCCAAAGAAGGTTTACAAGTTAGAAACGAGGAAGAAGCACGTTGGAAAAAAGACAACGAACTAAGAAAGAAATTTGGTATTGTTCAAGATGTAAGAGTACATCTCAACAGGATAAGTCTCCCTGAACTTACAGAGGATCCTGGCAAAGCTTCTGTGCTTCAGTGGAAGGTAACCACCAGGACAAAGGAATGGGAAGAAGTGCTGAAGGTACTTAACTGTCCATATACAAATATAAAGTATGCCTCATCTTAAAGTGTTCATTGCACATCCTTAGTACATTTTTCAAAATTTTTGAGTGTTTAAGCCCCTGTAATAAAACATTTTCTATTTGCAAACCTTGTAATGTTTATAAGGATTTATAGTGCTGATATTTTTTATATCAGGGCTATTGGTAGAGTCAGGAAACACTGACTCTGTTAATAGTCCTGTGTTATCAATGATATTTCTGTACATGACAGCTAAAAGTTGGAGGGTGTAGTCACATAAATCACTACAACCAAATAAGGACCTCAGTTTGATTTTTCAGCTTTTATAGCATTCTTTTCACAATTCCATTTTATTTCCTACAAAACTGCTAAACATAGGATATGGAGTAAAGGAGGACATCCTGTAAATGACAAACTTCTCTCCAGTCAAGTTCAGAGAGAGGCTGTGCCAAAGGCCAGTTCAAAATGGGAGCCTTGCATTAGATACTCTGAAACCTCTCCACTCTGCCAATATGCCACTACATAGCATAGTGACCCATGCCTTTCAAGACCTGTAAAGTTTTCCTCACCAAAATTACCTCTAAAATACCAGGATCTGTCTTTCATTTCTGTCAAAAACTGCAGACAATGCAAGCTACTGCTGAAGTCTTTTCCAGGTCTGTATTCTGGTTGCCACTCATACAACTGCAACAGAAAGTAGAAAAAGTGCCTGCTGACCTCCTACTGCTAGTAATGGTTTGCAATCTGCCCATGACAATGGGCATCTCATAGGCAGAACAGGATGCTCTTCATACCTGTGCTAGACTCTTTTGGGTTTGGGCATATTGCCATTCACTTTTAGTTAAAGTGCTAGGAGCACAAGCTATGTATTTTTAGTCATTGACATACTTTTGAAAAAGTCTTGCCTTATGGCCTTGTTTAGAAGTATCATTTGGTGGTTCTTCCTGGTGTTATGAGACTCTCAGAACAGGTGTCTGCTTTCTCTGAACCCAGAGATTTTCAAACTCTTGGTTGCAATTGACCTCTTGTGTTCATTTTGTGTTTTTCTATGATAAAGCTCTTAAGATATTTTCAGCAGCCAGACTGGACATAGGGTTTCTAACAACTCATATCGTTTCAATATGCCTTTGTTCAAGTTCTTGTGCTGCAGATAAATTAGTAATCAATAATAAATCAGTATTTCTCCTAGATCAGTCTATTATCTCTTTTTCAGCCTGTAGCATTAAACTTCTATTTCTGTCAACTGAATTTTAAACCAGCATCACCCAACCTTTCCAAGATCTCTGACAACAGTCTACTTTTGTTGTCCCTGAATGGAAACATCATTGGTGTACCCTCAGCATTCATGAAAATATACTATATCTTTTTGTGAAATATTTCAAGGCCAGGTAAAGCAAAACCTCCCAAAGAATATGTTGAAAGAGCATAGGTATAAACTACATTTTTTTCCTTTCTGTCAGTACCCACGTGAAACATCTATTATAAGAAAATCGATGTTGGCTGTCATTTTTCCTAAAATTTCTTTCCCAATAAATATGCCAAGGCAGATTCTTAGGATAATCAAATTTTGAAGGTGTTTCTCCATCTGTCAACATTATAATTTCTCAACATGTGTCCCAAAATCAAATAGGATCAAATACCTAATGAAATATTTGATGTTTGGATTTATTCTACAGCTGTTTTACACAGATGCTTCCACTTGCTAGACTGCTACTGAGAACTTCCAGTTACCAACAGAGTTATTAGTAGTTCTCATTAACCTTAATTGTTATTGTGACTGCCTTTTCAGTATTTTCTGCAGCCATGTTTTTTCTTTGCAGGTTACATTCACTTGGTTACATTCTGTCATTTTATGCAGACTTTGTGTTTTTTGCAGTTAGAGTTATTCAAGTAATAAAAAGATGCTACATCTTCTTTAAATTGTTGTTCCTTATTTCTGTTTTTCTCTGGTTTGTGTTCCGTTCATGAAAATTAACTTTATGTAGAGGTTATGACATGGGATAAACCTACAATTGCTGAGTCTTGCTGAAGGACCCTTCAAATGCAGGTGCCCCTTGCTAAAGGCAACACCTGTGCAAAATGTTTTGTTTTATATGCAAGAGAAGATTTACAAGAAGGGTAATAGCTCTTACCAGAGTAACTAGAATATCTAGGAAAATAGACAAGTATCATATTCCAAAGTTGAATGCAAAGTAAGAACAATTGGTAAGGATATAATTAAATACATTACCTAGACAATTTAATACATAAAAAATAGTTTTCAAAGAGCAAAGGGGTTGCTGGTGCAAGAGAAACATAGTAAGTAGGTTATTTCCAGAGGGAAAGAGAATGACAGATATTGGACAACTGCAGAAGGTCAAGATAAGGGAGTGAGAATTATAACGTATGAATGACACATACAAATGATGACCCAGAAATTATAATGTAACACAAAACCAGAACCTAAATTGTTTACCTGATTTTGGTATCCATTATGATTATTAATTTTAGTGAGTGGTAGTGTGTTTCATCAAAATCCTTAGGCTCTGTCCCATTACCAAAATATATGGGAGCTGATGGCAAATGTAGTTATGTAACTTTGTTGGGAGCGCTAACAAGCATCCTGGGGGCAAGAGTCCTTCGCTTTCATTCACACGATGATAAAGCTGAAAATACAGACAGAAAAAATAATTGGAAAAAAGAAGTGTTTTAAGACTGTGAAGTATTTTTTTCTGTGAGAGAGAATTGAAATATTGTGCTGATTATCCTGACACCACAAATCTGAGATAATCTGTAGCCAGAGAAATGCTAGGAGTTTGCCAGCTTGGGAAAACAGGAGATCAAAGCCTAATGAGTAATAGGAGGAGGGGAAAAAAAGGTAGTATGGAAAAAAAAAAATCACATACATGACAGAAGGCGAATTGCTGACATCTGATGTACTATGGTCACTATTTGGCCTTTTATGTTTTCAAAGAAAATGTGTACTCCACTAAGAACTATTCTTCTTGCTTCCAGGAGTGGCAGAGCAGTGTCAGGGGGACCCTCACCAGGGTTTTATTTGCTTACAGTAAACAAAGACCAACAGTCATCCTTCAGTTACTCTCTTCTGTCTCTCAGAAGCCTCAGTTAAAGAGCCTTTTCCACCATGCTATCTCTGTTGTTAAGCTTCCAAATAAGATGGTGTATACATCAGTGGAAGGCTTTATAAATAAAAGACAGAATTACAAGAGTGGGAGGAACAAAAGTTAAAGGAAGCTTTCTAGAATTTTTATTCTTGAAAAGTACATAATGAAATGAAGCATTTCTACTGCATAAAATCAGGATTAACTCTGGGGGTTCTTAAATCAAAAATTTGTAAGGTGCCACAGTAATGTCTCATGTATCTGCTTTCATTTATTCGCCTGTGTTTATGAATTCAGTCACAAATATCCCTAAGGCAAAAAGCTTGTGAATCACTCCCAAGACCTCCACATTCGAGGAGTTACCGATGGTTCAAAATGAGACATGAATTAAGTTCTTCCACGTAAACACTTACCTCTGGTTAGCCAGCCAGCTACTAGAGCTCATGATTACCACCTCGGCACTAACTTGCTCCCATGTTGTTGTTGCCACAGCGGCTCTCTCTGCAGGCTGCCTCTCCTCCAGCACAGTGCAGGAGCTCTGCATGTGCCTGGGTGTCCTTCCCACGGTGACCAAGGGCAACGGGTGGCCTTGGCTGCAGGACATGAGTTTGATTTGAAGGACCACATTGCCCTCAGGATCTGCCATGAGCAGCACTGGATACAAATTTTTCAGATGTGAAGGGACACGACTACTGCCTTCTGCCATGAGCTGATGTCAGGACTTTGCCATTATTACAGTCAGACAGTGGCTCCCACTTTGAGGTGCCATGTAAAGCCCAACTCGTTACTCATCAGTTTGGGGTGGTCAAATCTCTCATAAGCAGAGTAGCATTTTAGGTGTCTGTGGCCGTTCTCCAAACTGCTTTCGTTCAAACAGCACATGGGAGTCATTCACAAAGTCATCCAAGCCTTTGAGTTGTACAGATACCCAAACTGCAGCGGAATCAGTGATGGTTGGTGTCCATGTGCCCAGTGCCTGTCTCTGGGCACCTATGGAAACAAAGGCTACTTCTCCACTGCCATGCTTGTTTTAGCACATGGTTGATTTATTCTTAGTGATTTTATTACCATTATTGATCTTAGCAAGCTTCATCAGAAGGATAATTGATACCTGTGGCTCCTGCAGCTGTAGCCTCAGACTTGATGAGGATGCTAATATCTTCTTTCAAAGCAGAAACATGACCATTCTCGGGTTTTCATGTCTGTTTGCACTATGAAAACTGCCATCTACCCCCATACAAGTGTCCAGGATAGCAGCTGTGTCTGAGATGCTATGCCTCCTCACAAATGGAAGTTCAAACACGCTGTGCATCCAGATCCAGAAGTGGGCTGAAGGAGAATGTGCTTAAATAGCAATGCCTTTTCCACTGAGTGAGTGTAAGGGCTTCACTAAAGGGGAATAGATTTCCAAGATTTCTCTGTGTTGTCTTTCCCTTGCTCTAGAAGATGGGTTGAGGGATGCCCTCCTGCACCCTTAACGCTTGCCTGCTTCACTCACTCCCCATATGTGTCATTCAGCCTATTGCCCTTTAAACAAGCATGGCTATTCTGAATCTCTTCTCTGGCCCTCTGTGCCCTTTTTGGCCTTCATGTATACTGCTGTATGCTCATGATGATGACCTCCTTTGGGAAACCCAAGAAATCTTGACCGTGCTTGTGAGGATACCAAAGGTGAGGAGTGTAGCTCAGAAGGGGGAGAGGGCAAGGGAAGAGTCCTTGACTTGGAAGCTGACAACATGCACATTGTGGGTGGGAAGTTTGACAAGGGCTAGGAAAAGGCTGATTTGGCCATGGAAGATTGAAAGGTGCCTTCCTCTCTCTTTAAGTGAGATAAGAGCCTCTATACCACCCCCCTCATACCTCTTTTCAGCTCTGGCTGAAACTAGTCTGTAAGGTCTGCCAAATTCCTGCCTCATGATGGGCCACCAGCATGCCACAGCCCATGCCCCCTTCACCAGATAGTCCTTGCAGCCAGAGCTTTTCTGTCCTAGAAAATATCTTTGCTTTCCATGTGCAAAGTGTTTAAAAGCCAGGTTCTCTACATGGCTATCACCTATGGGAAGACTAAAACCAATTCAGAGTCACTGGTGCCTTTCCCACTTTCCTGATGGGCCATTAACCCCTCAACACAGTGATGCTTTTCGCCCCTGTGAAAAAGACACATAGGAGGGGTATGTAGCCTTAAGCAAAGACTTTGAGTTTGAATGGCAGGAATGCTTCCAGCTGAACAGCACATCATGGATCAGCAAAAGTGTTGAGACAACATGATTTTACCACATGGTGAGGACAAGATGGCTGATAATTTGTAAGAACATAAACAGGGATAGGATCTGAGGGGCCAATCAAAAACTTTTCAAATAAGGAACAGTGGAATAGAGATATGTTAGGAATAGGGAGGATTCAATATAACCAACAAGCTGAACTTTGTCCTATTGAACAAAAATGCCACCTGGGGATTAAAATGCAGAAAATCTGGTCAACATGACTGGCAATCACAAGGTCACCCAGCCTGAACACTGATACCTGGAGCTGGCTGCCCCACGTTTTCGTCCCAGCCTGTCTTGAGCCTAGCATCCATTGCAGCTTCTGAATTCCCCTTTTCGCTTGGGGCCAAGCTGCTTCCTTCTCCTCTAGTTCCTCCTGCCCTGCTGTGTTGAAGCCCTCTGTCCTCTCCCACAGGAGCTACCACCCCCACCATTTTGCAGGAGCCTCTGGCTCTAAGAACTGCTGTTGTGGCATCAAGGAGAGCCAAGATCTGCTATCTGACCTGCTGAGCATCTTGAAGGAGGCAATGAGCATCTTTGGACCACAACATTGGTCATGGGTTTACATGCATTGAAGGGAGGAATTGAAAGGACAGTTTCTGATGCAACTAGATATTCTGAGGAATATTTCTTCTGTGACTCATCACTCAAAGGCAGTTCCCTTTACAGACTTGTCATACCTTGCAGTTAGGCTGGTGGTATAAAGAATCCTAATTTCACCAGGAGGCTCACTCATCCCTCTCAGATCCCACCCCAAAGACTGGTATGAAAACGCAGAATGCTTACCCAAGTTGGGGATCAGGAATGGCACAGGGAGCCATTGACACTGGGCACAGTAGACAGTCGGCTTAAGAAGTGTCCTTGGATAAACCCTGTCTGGGGTCTTCTGCAGGGTGCAGGGAGGGTACTGGGGGGACAACTCTCCTCTGCATTTTCCTGTACAATGATCCTGAGACTTAGGGACAAAAGTCCAAGTGAGTGAGAATTAGTAGCATCCAGGCAGTTAAAAGGTACATAACAAATATTATTAATAACAATTTACCAATTTTGTTCTCAAATTTACATGTGCTAAATGTTAATGGGAAAGTATACTAAAGACACCACTTCACTTATTTAATAGGCCCAACAGAACAGAGTTGTAAGATACAGTTACAAAAATTTAACTCAATTACTTTTTCAAACTAAACTAAGCACAGTACAACAGCTGACAGCCAGCCTGAAGTTCAGAGGTGGAAGAGAAGCTCCTTTAATACCCTCATTAACAGTGCTGGGAAGAATGAGCGAGTTATTTCCTTGAAATTTGCACTATCTAATATTAAGCCGCATTCTCTATGGTGATGACATTTGAAACATGCGGAGTGTATAATAATCAAGCAGACCTGAAAGTCTGGTGAGGAAGAAGACAGACTTGAAGAGCTACCTGATAATGTGGTAGAATCTGCTGTTCTGTAAGATGAGGTTTAAGGCAGGAGAAACCAGGTGAAAATCTATTGCCTGTGTTACATGTGATGTGAGTGAAAGACTTAACCTTTGCTTCTGGCCTACACATTGTGTAATTCTATGAAATTGCCCATATATTTTGTTGACTTAAAAACCTATCTAGGCTTTGACAGAGTAAATTCCCTTCCAACCACAGTAGTCAGATTATTTGTTTCTGGAACTATGTAACACCATCTGCTAAAATCTAGTCTGACTTTCCCAGTGATTTAGTGAGAAACAGTGTTAGGAGATATATTAGTAATTTAAATCCCATTAACACCAATCATTATAATCAACTGTCTTTATACATCTCCTTTCTGTACTGAAACTACAGAAGTCAGGAAGCACAAGCATCCTGAGTTCAGATGAGAGGATCCAAGGATCCAGGTTAGAACTGAGGCCAGCCAGGAAAGGGGGTTTCCTGCTAACAGAAAACTTCATCTTTTTTCAGAATTGGGTTTTGGCTTGAATCAGATGAAATCTTTTTTTGTTCCCAGTCCTCCAGTCAGCAGGAAGCTGCTCAGACTCTGGAACAGCTCAGCTAAGCTGCCTGCGTCCTAATACCAATAGCAAAGCCAGGTATCGGTGTCACTGAAGGCTGGGGCTTCCCAGACACCCTGACTCCCTGGCCAGTCTCCCAGGGGATGGCTGTGGGCAGACATCTGTGGAGGGAGAGACACGGTTACCTCAGGACTCTGGACATTCAGCAAAAGTTCACTGAGTGCAAGAGATTTTAGTCTCTAAAACATGGAATCTAACAAATAAAATTTGTTCCATGAGAAAACTTTAAACCTAATCTCTTCATGTGGAAGCTCTGTCTGAGGCATCAGTTTTCACAACACAAAGGAGAAAGAGCATGATACAGGACCATGTGTTGTGCAGTCGCAATAGCACGAACAGCAGTGGGAACTGACGTTTCAATTTATGGAAACCCATATCATACCTGAGTATTGGGAACCTTTTTCTGGTCTCTCTTCAAGTGTGTTGTCTAGAGAGAGTGGCTGAGCTTCGTCTGGTTGCACTCCAAAACCACTGTCCCCCATACTGCCCAAGACATCCTACTGTTTCTTTTGCCCTCTTACAAACACAAATGACTTCTTCACTGCTCAGGCTGGAAACTACGGCAAGACACTCCTTTTGTACAGTGTTTGTATAGTACCCAGCACAAGTGGGCTCTCTAGTACTCAGCTGCTGTAAACGAGAAGAAAATACAAATACCCCCTCCCGCCATTAAAACCATTATCAAAATATGTAATTCTCTAACAGGTGGTTATTCAGCTATATTATTTTTTGCGATGTAAAGGCATTTTTGTTTAATTAGAAGTCCAGCTGCTCTGTGGGAAGAATATTACCCTTTAGTATGAGAATGAGGTCCTGCAGATTGCTGACTTCTCCTAACACAGAAATGATGCCTCAGAAAATTGAAGATATTTGTTATCTTGAGAGAGGTACTCAGAAATATTGTGAGATGATACTTCGAGTGCTTTTGGACTTTCCAGTGTGCTCTGGAAAGGGACAACCACCTTGCTGGGGAGTTATCCTAAACGCCTGAACCTTAGGCTGCAGCACATTCATCCTGGATTGTTTCAACTTGAGACTGACATGCTGTGTTGTGCAAAAATTGTTTTGTGCTCTGTCTCTTAAAGACCTTCATATAATCCTCTGCTAGGCAGACTTTTTACAGCCCTACTTTCTACTGTCAGCTGGTAGAAAAAAAAAATATTACTCATTGCATGTTTGGAGGCCAAATCTGTCTGGAGCTCATTCACATTTCATTCATATCTTTCTGGAGGTGCTGTGACTACAGGGAATAAATGGTCCCAGCCTCTAAATGGTCTTCTGCCTATCAGGCAAACAAACAGATGTCCCCTGTAGGTTTGACAGGGCAAGACTTTCTGCACAGAGGCATAGGCTGACTGAAGTTTTTGGAGTTCTCATTCTGGTCTCTCACAATGTGGTTATAGTGAGAAATCAGATTGTATGAAAAACTATACCTTCTCCCTCTGCAGACATGCTCTTTGTGTGTCTGAGTCAGTGCTGCTAATGTTATGGAAACCTCAACTCCCTTTTTTTTTTTTAAATAACCCTGAAAGGCAAATCAAAGAGTGCACAGAAATCTTTTAACTTGGGCACTCAAATTTAGAAGACAGAGGCAATATCTTGTACCTAAATCAACAGTCTTATCTGGAAGCTGCAGAATAGCAGGGCATGCTATGAAAAGGCAGGCCACTTCTTGTTGCTTAATTTGATGATCCAAGGTAGAAAATATTGGGTTTAATCTGTTATATCTAAAAATAAAACCAGTGTTTTATTTTCATACTGCAGCAGCATTTACAAAGATGAGTGGTAGGTTAGTCTGTGTGGACAAAGGATGATTATCCTTTCCTTCTGTACCAGAATGGAGGTTCATTGGATGAAACTACTAACAGCCAGAAGGTTCAGAATAAAGAAATGGAGGTGGTTCAGCACACCACATGTAGGTAAGTTGTAGGAATCATTGCTAGCATGTTGTTGCAGATACTTAATTTTATACCAGCATGAATTCAAAAGGCTACTGGATAGATTCATGGAAGAAAATACATCTGAGGGTATTAAGTACTATCCCCAGCTTGGGAAATTATTGCACTTGATATGGCAGAGGATGGACAAGTACCATTTCATGTTCTCATATTCTTCCTTAGACATTTTAGTAATTTTAAGACAAAAAAGGTTGGGTCAGGCCAAAGGTTCATTTAGCCCCATAGTCTGTTCTCAACTTTGGTCAGTAGTGGCTGAATAGTTTAAATACAGTGCATTTATATTAGCTACATATGGCCATTTATACTGAACACAACTAGAAACAGAATAGGGAAGCTGGACTGAGACTCAGACCTTGCTGCATGAAGGCTGCTGCTGCCACTGGCAACACACCTGAGGGAGAGGAGGGAGAGAGACACAAACCTGCCACCTGCACTGAAGGTGTAGGTCAGGCAGGAGCATCACTGATGTGTGCGATTCACACAGTTCTCATATCAGGGTGGAAGACTGTCTGACCACCAGGGATGTAAATGAAACACTGGGTTGAAACACAAAAAGCAATGCATTGTAAACCTTTAACTTGATGAATTTTGCTCTTGCATCTTTACTAGGTGTCTGAACAGATTTCAGTCTCCTTGAATTTATTCATTATTCAAAGCAATCTGACAAAAATCACCTAGTCCATAATGTAAAAGTACGTGCACAAGTCACAGTGTGCAATTCTGGTTTTTAATGGAGAAATAGCCTTCTCAAAATCAGTTTTCTATAGAGAATATTCATAGGATGTCCCCAATTCTAAGCATAGTAAGTAATCATATCTACTTCTTTCTGGATTTCAAGATATCAGGCATATTCCAAATGAGGACAAAGTAGCACTGTGTTGATCACTGCACAAAGTGCAAATGAGGAATTTGGCACCTCTCTTCTGTAGATACGTTTAAAATCACACCAGAAGAGAAAGAGGCTCCAAAGGCACCCAAGAAGGCTGTGGCACAGCTAGGAAATTAATCCGGGGTCTCAGAGTTGAGCCTTCACACAAGGCAAGCCTTTCTTGGAGTAATTCTCCATTGGCAGAAAAAGTATGATTTGATAATGATCACTGCATAGTGCCAGAACATTATAGCCAGCTCACAGAGGGCGGGCTGGGACTGGCCCAGGTTAGTTACCTGTACTTTCAGTTATGGGAAACTAAAAAAAAAGAGCTATGCAAAAGTGACAAGATGCCCAGCTCCATGGGGTTTAATGGTAACAGCATCTTCACCAGGAGTTACCAAACTGCATTGCATTGGAGGTTGTGTTGCCATGAGAGAGGAGAGGAGGTTTCACATATCTGTATCCTGATGAGTGGGACTTTATGCACAGGACACTGAGGCTCTGAAAAAGAGATGCTGCAAATAATAAAGGATGAAAAACTTCTGCTTTTGCTCCTCTGGGCAGAGGCTTGCTCCAGCACCTTAGACATCCTAGACCAAGTGTCCCACCACCACACTGACGATCTACCTCACTCTGATCCACTCTGACATTTTGATTTTCTCAACAGAGGTCTGTTTTCATCAACGCTTTCAACACATTTTGATTCTGTCCTGTTCAGGAAAAAAAATCCCAAAAGTTGTTCTGCTTAATCAAGATCTCCTCTGAGAAGAAATTTAAGGCTTCATGGAAGAAGAGGATCCAGACTGGGCAGCTGGCTCCTTAGCTCTTCTTCCATGAATCCAGCTCAAGTAATTTTTGATTAGTGACTCTCTCACCCCACTTCCTTTACTTTGTGACTTTAACATGATGCTAGACACTAACTCACCACTCTGGAGACACATGTTAGGGAGGCAAAATATCTAGTCATCTTTAGGCGGTTTGCCACCATCCATCACCAAGCCCGTTTCAGAGACAACTGCAGAAAGTTGGATCAGAAAGCAGATTTCAAACCACATTACACATGGGAAACAAATGCTATCCAGGAAACCTTTTTACAGGTCTAAATTATAAATCATTCCTTGGAAGAATTTTTATTTTGGAGAAGCATTTGTTGAGATGCTGCATTTGACCACAGACAGCTGGGCTGTTTAATAATTTAGTATCATTTACATCCATAGCAATTTATTTAATCCACTGTGTATATCTGACTACAAACCTTCAGTGAAAAAGAAGAAATAACATACATATATACATGTCTCTCTGTGTATAAGTATATACTTAGAATTATATATACTAATATGTATTTATATGTACTAGTATACACACAAAAAACTGCAGTGTCTGATGTGATTACAGCATCTCATCTTACAATAAATAAAATACAAGAACAGAATTTTTTAACTCGGTTCACTGTGGACACTGAAATTTCAAAGTCAAGAAGAGTTCTTATGTTAATAAAACATTTTTTTTTCAGCTGTTGCACTGAACAGTTGCATGGAGCTAATGCTACTTAAGGGACAGGGACAATTAGCAAGAGTGAGTCTGACTAATTTGTTTTGATTGTCCACAGTAAAAAGATGATGCAAATGAATGCCTCAGCTGTTACAAAGCTAACTTGGTTTCCCAGTAAGCTCTTAGTGATATATGTAAATACTTCGGTATTTGTATTTCAGGAATATAATATTGAATATAATTCAGCATAGAATGATGATATTCACACAAATAAATGTAAGTAAGCCAGTATATGAAGAACTAAAAGAAAAGGTAAAGCTATTTGCAGAAGAGAATACTATACTGTGGAAAAGCACCTGATGAAATATTTAAGGATATCTTGACACAGAATAAGGAGGACAGCTCTTGCTTTTTCTTTCTAAAAGTTCAATGTGTCCTTGTAGAATCTGATCACAGCCTTCTTGGAGCAGTTTGGTTTGAAGGAAAAATCACAGCCTGCAAGAAGAGCCAGTTTTAAAGATGAACACCTCTGGTTATTGAGCCCAGGAGACTATGAGTCTTTTAGGTACCAGCATAAAACATCCATCATGCTGGTGCAAACAGCCAAGTGTGCATGTGAGGGAAGAGAATTTACATCTGCCAGAAGGCTCCACGGACCTAATGCTTGTCCACAACCACCAGCCGGCAACTCCAGAAGTTCCCTCTTGAAATTTAGGATAAGGTTGCCTCCTGTGAAGGACCACTATTTTCTAAGTGTGGTTCAACCTTGTGTTTGAGAGATCCTCTTTAAAACTACAGGAAAATTTACACTTGGTGCTTGCCCTCTCTATCAAAAATTATGCTACTCAGGAAAAACTGCACAGCAGAAACTAAAGTGGCACTGTCCTATGCATTTGTTCCAATAGTCTTCATCACAGACAAACTAATATGAGATATTGACAATAAGCAAGATCCGTATCAGCAGCGTAGCACTGAGCAGCCCAGATACCAACTCTGTGAGTCACGTGACCCTTAAGTGTGGGCTCCCTGAGACTACCAACAGGAGCCATTCAATACTCCACTATTGCCATCTATCCCATCTATCCCATTAATCTGTGCATTTATATAGGGTGGGACTTTCACCAGGTCTCAGATCTGTTTTACTTAATCTTTCATTTAAAACATGGAAAAAATCCTCTTGATTAGTATTTCCTATGCAGGATCCTTAGTCTTCTGAGACTGTCCCCTTACAGTCACAGGGGTGTCTGGGCAAAGGCCATTCTCTTGCTGACAGCCACTGTATGGCCACAGTCACCAACAGTAACAACTGTAGATCTATTCCTGCCTTCAGCTCTAGTCGCTACACTGTGAAACCAGCATTGCATTGCTTTTCAGGATACTGTTTGAAAGAGAATAGGGAACCTGAAAGCAAATAGGTAATGAAAGCCTTCTGCTTTCCAAAGCAGTTAGGTCTACTCAAGAAGACAAAAGAGAAGAGAGTGGCACATGTTTTGCATAGTCAACAGCCTCCCCATGTGCAAGACATTCCATTTGTAGTTTAAGAACAATTCATCCCTTTGTAAAGATTGCCCACTGCAACCACAGTACTGAAAAGGTGGGGAAGAATTGGCTTATCTACTGCATACATGTTAGTCACACAAACTAAAGTCTGTGAATTGTGCAACAAGCCAGTGTTTTGCACTTTCAGGTTTGCCAGTCTGACCTCTGTTAAGTATCTCCCATCCCACCTGTATCTTACACATAATATTCCTCAGTGTGCTTCATCATAAATCCATTTCCCATAGATAGTGGTACAAGGCTCGATTATTTTTTTCTCTAAGCTATACAGGCACATTCTATATAACAGTTTTAACCAAAACTGAGGTTAAAGATGCCAAATAGATGGGCTGGATTACATTGGTATAGCCTATTGTGACAATTTCACTTGATAGCACTAAGGAACTGAGCAACCCTATGTGTTACTGGTCAAAGGAAATTCGGCTGAAAGAGAACTGTGGCAGAACTCAAGCCCACTCCTATGAGGCTGAGATCTTTGCAGTGTGTTTCATAGTACCTACTTCAGGTACTTAGATCAAGCACTCAGTGTGGCCAGCCTAAAGGGAAGGACTCATGCAGAAGACAGTTCAGAGTACTGATGGTGAATGGAGCCTCTGCAAGAGTTTCTCTCCCTCTCTCCAGTGACCATATATAGAACCTGAGGAGACTGGACTCTGCACTTAGTCATCTCCAGTTAAATTCCTGAACTAGACGATTCTGAATATCTGCTAATGTACACATTTGGGCTATGATTTGCAGTAATCCCATATCAGTCCAAAGCACTTCTCAGCAATTTCATATTCAATAAACTGTTAGCATTTCTACAGAACTTTGTTCATGGCACATGAGTATTAACTGAGCTCTACAACACCCTTGTTATGCAGCTAAGTATATGACATGGTTCAGGGGCTTGGCCATGGTTCTGGGACTTGTTTAAGATCACACAATTCAGTAGAGGTGCTGGGAATAGTTACCTCAGGATCCCCCTTCTAAAATAGCTGAGCAACATCCCTCTCTTACATCCATTAATTTTGGCATTTTTCCTAACATCTTACAAAACTCCCTAAGAAAAGGATTTCTAACACAAAGCACCAGCCTTGAATTTGTAGAGCAGGAACTCAATCGTTCCTTTATACTTAGACATTTTTTCTATAGTTTTGGGGCTTGGACCTGCCTAAGCCTTAAGACATTTCTGCTGAAAAGTCCTGAGAGCCACAGTTTCTGAGTACCTAATGAGGACACCTTAAGAGTCCAGATTTTCATTAAGTGCAAAGCAATTTCCCTGTAAGGATCAGGCCTCTTTAACATGCACCTGAAAATGGAGGTATCCAAGGGTCCCAGCCACTCTTGGAAACTCTGTGCATTGCTCTCCTGGTGAGGCATGCTTTCGACCTCTGAAAGAGTGCCTGGCTCTCTTGACCCTTCTGTCAGGCATTCCAGCAAGATGACAACAAAGCTGCCAGCTTCATAGGGACATGCTAAAGCTATTTTTAAAATCCTCTGCTCTCTGTCAGTTATAACACCCTTTTTAAAGGTTAAAATAGAAACCAGTTTCCAGCATCTACAAACCAAAACCCAATAGTTACTTTTGGCACCATCTGACACATTCTTGGCAATCTCAACAGGGAGGCCAGGAACAGGCTGGACATAAAGCCACTGACATCCTATCTGAAAACAACTCAGTCATACTGAAGAAAATGCTTTAAAACCCTATATGAAATGAAAATCTCTTGAAACAAGACTATCATCATATAAGGGCAAAGTGTAGCTTTTAAATCCATTTTTGCAGAGCATGGGATGCTGTTCCCTCTCACCAAGGCACAAGCACTGAGATCTGTACTCATCGTAGGAGCACTACTACAACCAGCAAGACATAATGCAAACGTGCTACCAAGTCAAACAGCAGACACACTAACAGAGGAGGAAAATTGTGTTCCCAGAATTCCAGCTCATAATAGACATGCAAAAAATCAGATTTATTCAAACAGATGCTCATAAATTCTAATCAGAGTTAAATTTGGACCTTTTCCCTTTTTATCATGCTTTTGAATTAACTGTGGCTGGTATGCATATGAAGTATCAGCAGTCCCTTATAATGAGCAAATATGCACACTCTCCTAAAAATGCCAATGATTCAGCAACAGCACTTGTTAACCAGGCCCAATCCCGCAGAACGGCCTTGGTATCAAGAAATTCTGAACAGCATTATTCAATTATTGCTAGCTGTAAAGCAGCCATGACTACAGAAAGTTATGATATTTTACAGAGGGAAATCCATTAACTGAAGCGCTATACCTCAAGGAAAAATTAAGTGTCTTGTCCATGCAGAGGAACATTTCTTCAGTTTCTCAAAACGATGACCAAGGAAATTGACTAGCAAGAACAACACCAGTTCTGTTTCTTCTGCAGATAGAAAACATAGTACATTCTGTCTTAGCAATGACAAAAAGAGAGCAGATAATGGAAAAGGAGGATCCAATGATGTTTTTCCCTTTTTAGCATCTTTCTAGACTTTGAGCTCAGCCCCTGTGGGACAGAAAGATGGTGAACCACTAGTATGGCAGGAAACAGAAAATCAAAGAAGTACTTGTGGGGACCTTAACCAAAAGGTTGCCAGCTTATGCCAGCTTTCCTCAAAAAGAGTTGCTGATTTTTTTTTTTACATTTAGTTAGAATCTCCAATTTGATCAACACTTGCAGAAAATTACTGAGAATCTAGATCTCAAATTTAAAATTTAAAACAGAAGCACTTACCATGTGGAACAACTTAAAAACTACTGAGGATACCTCACTATACATCAGCCTACTCAGTGCTCTCAATATGGTTGAAAATTTAACAAATTAATGTTGAGAGAGGTCTTAAAAATTCTGAATGGAAAATAGAGCACTCAAGAAAAGCATGATTAGTGCACTTGAAACCAAAAACTAGCATAAAGAAACTACTCCATCACAGCAAGCTGAACACCAGCAGGACAGTTAAAGGTAAGAAGGCAAGATGAAATGAGTCTAACTGAAGTTTCTTTTGCAGAAGAGACATTTTAAGCTCAGAATCCCAAGCTCTGGTGCAAAACAGTCACTTTGTCTCCCATTTAAAAGTAACAGAACTCATTTCTAATCCTTGTGGCTACACCAAAAAGCCATCAGAGATACGATCTAGGTTCAATATAAGGATTAAAAAGTCAGGAGACAAAGAAAAAGAACCAAAAGTACATATAAACACTAGCAAATCAACCCAGAAATACCACTGGTGACTTTTAAACTTATCTCAGTATTTTGAGAGGGGCTCAGTTTGTCATCTGAGTCTTATTAGCAGATGAGTTTGGATCATAAATCTGAGATACAGGACTAAGCATCCCCTAACACATAAGAATAGTCCAGCTAGCTTTTTGGTGTAAAGACTTATGAATTCAGAAAGTTAGTTACTGGAACACAATTGCTTCAGGCTTACCCACAACTGCGGGTTTGCTTGTGTCACAGGAAGAGAAATAGGCAGGTTCAGAATTGCAGAAGGGAAGAAGGAGACAAAGGATTCCCTATCTGTAACTAGACATGTTCATGGAGCATGAAAATATTCAGGATGGCTCTTTTAAAACCCATTAAATTGGCTGGCTGAGTCTGACTGCTTGAGGGCTTTTCAAACCCCTCTTGACTTGACTATTTTATTTTCACTTACAGTCAGCCCTCATGAAAGCATGAATTTAAGATAACTATGCATAATGCTGTAGAACTTCATAGGCTTTTTCAGTGAGACAAATAAGCTTTCATTTTGCCAAGTCACATTTTTTCCCTAGAACATCATGCTGCAGTTTCTCTTCCTATTCAGTTAGGTTGTTTAAATAAATAAACCTCAGTCACTCTAGCACTGTATCATTCATATTTAAATTATTAGTCTACACATAATTGTTTTGTGCCTTCTGCACTTAATCCTTCAGCCTCTCTTGCTTACACACCCACTTGTGTTCAGGATTATTAAGTGCTGGATGGAATTTACAGCCAGAGCGAAGCCCTGTTTGTCATCCAAGTTTTGTTACACTGGAATTAACTCAGTAGCACCTGCATACTGATTTATGAGGAAAAGCTAATCTCAGTTTATGGCATACTAGAGTGCTTTTCACCATGTAACAGTGGAGCGTATCTCTCCCACTGGAACATGAATCACTTCTAATGCCGTCCACATTTTTACATGTATTGAGTCTTTCTCTTGATTAAGTCTGACCCTTGGGTTTGCCTTCATTAGGCATCACACTGTTCAGCTAGCTTGGCAGAACAGACTAACAAGCTTCAGTCTGGCTTCAGGCTGGGAGCTCTGCCCCCTGAGCTCTGGCAGATAAAGCTTTGGCAATTTGAAACGTCGCTGCCCCCACCCTAGCAATGTGCTGGATGTTACTGTCCTGGTGGCAGGAGTGGCAGGCATGGACAGGCGCTGATGTCTTGCCTGCCCCTGGCCACTGTACTGGGCATTCACCAAGCAGGGGACCAGCTCTCGGGCGCTGGCACAAGCTGTGCCTGCTGGGGTGGCAGTCTCCAGCTCTGAGGAGGGGCAGGCAGTCCGGTGGTTAGCTTTAAACAACCACAGCTGAAATCCCCCAGGCTCAGGAGTCGGAGCCCTCTCATCATTCCTATTCCTTAAACCTTAGAGGGCTTTACCCATGAGGGTACGGGAGCACCAGAGAGCACTGGAGAAGCTTCTGAAGGCAGACTGCAGTGCAGTTACCAGATTTTAGCTGTATGCTTCCTACAACAGGCAAAATCTTGGCTAGAGCCTCATAACACTCACACACGTGAGCAGTTTGATCAGAGCATCTTGATTCTCTGGTTAAGGTAGGCAGCTCTTGATCCAGAGTAGCTCACAGTAGCTCACACTAACTCCACAGTAGCTCACAGATCAACCTGAAAGCAGTGCTGTTCATCTCACAGCACTTGGAGAAAAGCAGATGCCTGCTTTTGGGTATGTTGTTATGCCTCAGTGCACATCCGAGAGTTCAAAAGCACTTGCGGAGGGGAGGAAGAGACTCCAAGACACTGATGCAAAAACCTCAGCATCTTTTACACCTTCTTGTTGTCGTTGTTACAGAGCTTATTATGACCAATCCAAACCACAGCAGATCAAGATAATGTCATTCAAACTTTCATACATGCTACAGTCATGTAATTCAAACCTGCTGCTTCAGAAAGTTTGTTTGAAAGCAGTTTGTAAGTATGAAGAAGGTAACTGATCGGCTATCTGGAAAGGGAAGATGGACGGAGAGAGTCGAGCCTTGAGCTGCAACCCTTCAACCATCCCGCAGGGTAGCCAAAGACCCTGCCGAAGTATTACATTGCCCTCTACGCAAAGCATCTCGCAGCTTGGATAACTTCCATCAAAGAAAGCACAGAACGGAGGGGACACTGCCAGGACAGACTGGAGAGGCGGGCTCACCGGCAGCACATCCCGCCTTCCCCTTGCACCCCGCGGCCGCCGGGGCGGCGAGAGGGGAGGAAAAACGTGCGAGGGGAGAGACGGCCGCCCGGGAGCGCCGGGGCGGGGCGGGGCGGGGCGGGGGGACCGGGCCTGGCCGGTGCCCGCCCCCATAAGCGGCGCGGGGCGGCGGGTGCCGCGGTAGCGCGGCGGAGGGAGGGAGGGAGGAAGGATGCAGGCGGCTGCTGGGGCGCAGCCGGTCAGGCCCTTCAAGCTGAGGAAGAGTTTCGGTAGGGGCGGCGGGTGCGCGGAGGGGCTGCGCGGCGGCGGTGGGCTGCGCGCTCGCGTAACGCTTCTCCTCTCTCCCGCGCAGCCACCCGGCTGGAAGAAGTAGCAGGGATCCGGGCGAAGTTCCCAACGAAAATCCCGGTAAATCTCTGTTTTGTTATCGGAAGTTGTTGCTGCTCTTTAAAAAGAAGCTCTGGGAACCTCTCCCCAAAGCGGGGCGGGGCGGGACACCTGCATGGTTTAGGTCTTGCTAAGTGTAACTCTAATTAAAATAGGTAATTGTTGAGAGATACCATAAAGAGAAATACCTTCCTCTGTTGGACAAAACCAAGTTTCTTGTTCCTGAGGAGCTGACCATGACACAGTTCATAACCATCATCAGGTAGGTAGCGAGCACCGCGGGGTCTGTGCTGCAGCGGGGGCTCGCCGCTCTCCTCTAAGCAACATTTCCCAGCGCTGCGCGGGGACACCTGGCTTGCTTCGCCGGGGAGGAGGATAAAGGTGTCTGTAACGGTTCCCTCTCTTGCAAGTGTTTAAATAAAATCAACAGATGTCTTCACAGGTGCACTTGGGGGGAAAATGTGGTCTATGCTTTTTGGATTCATAAAGTCTTTCCTCTTCCCCCTAACTGTAGTGAGTAAAGACTGGATCAGGCTCCTGTTCTGCTTTCTTCCTGCTTGACGAACTTGGGGCTCTGTGCTTCTGTTCTGCTTACAGCTGTTACTGCCTTGCTCTCTTACTGCGCCTTGCTGAATTTGCTCAAGTTCAAAGCAACTCCTCGGTCTGAGTGGCATGAAATGTGCTTCTGAATTATTCTTTATAAAACACTACAGGGAAGAAGTCTCCCAAAGTATTTAGTGACGTTCTCTGACAAAGCATGAAAGCTATGTGCTTTCCAGCACATTTTCTAAAGTATGGAAAAGATCTTTCTAGATAAACATCTGTAAAAGATGCTTTTGGCTCTTGAACAACTTCAGTCCCAATCCTCGTATGTCATGTCTCTGAAAAGGCCTCTTCTTTTGAAGGTAGCCTTTATAATAAGTGTAACAGACCATGCTGGAATCCTTTACTACAGCTGTACTGCAGAAGCTTTTGGTTTCTACACAGCACGCTTCCCTGGTAGTTGGGGACTCAAAGCCCGGGCTCAGTAGCACTCATGGTCCAACAATGTAAGCCTTTCCTCAGAGCACAAGTCTTTCAGCTTCCAAACATACAGTTAACTTCCTGCTGATGAAGACGTTAAACCACATAATGACTTTACACAGCGTTTCTTGTGCATAGTTCATTCAACTACTCTGCTTAATGTATTTCATGGAACAAAGTTGAAATCTTCTTAAATTTGCTAACGCTTAATCCTCTATTTCTCCTCCCTTCTTCAACCAGAAGCAGGATGGCTCTAACTGCCACACAAGCTTTCTACCTGCTGGTGAACAACAAAAGCCTAGCCAGTATGTCCTTGACAATGGCAGAAGTGTACAGGGACTACAAAGATGAAGATGGCTTTGTGTATATGACATATGCTTCCCAGGAGATGTTTGGATGCTTTGTACCCACTGCTCAAGGGAAAACTATGAAATGCCTTCAAAAAACTTAAGGTTGGGTCCATGTGCCGCAGTGAAGCAGTTTGCTATGAATCGTGCCTGTGACATGAACCTCGGAGATGCTCCTTCCAATGTGAGCTCTTGAGCTCTGGTGCAGGGAGTTATGACCCAAAAGCTGGCAGGACCAGCTTAAGGCAGAAATGGTGGTACACTTTTCCTAGATAATAATTTGGATATATATTTTTATATTTGAAGACACTATGGGGTTTTTTGGAACTGCACCTCCACTTTTTTGCAATATCAATGTTATGTAACTGATTTTAAGGTGTCCTTAAAGCCTAAGTCTAAGAGTAAAATAAAGAAGCTTTTAAGTATTGAGTTGAATGTTAGTTTTAATCTGGGGAAAGACTGTAAAAGTCTGTGTAGGAGAAGGTCCTAGAATAACTCGGGGAATTTGAGCTCAATGTGTCTTAACTGAAGCATTGCTTGTACAGCCACTCTGAGTTTTTGAATGTAGTAACAAAGCTTAAATTGGGCCACACAGGAGCAAAACCATACCTATAATGGTTCATTAAACTAGATATCTGAGCTGCAAGATTAAGCAGACTGTACTAGTGCTAGAGCAGGGTTCAAATGCAGTGTTGAGTTTAACACCTGAATAAAGTACTGTCAGCTGTTACAGAAAACACTGAGCATCTGTGATATAGATAACTACTTGTTTGAATAAGCAAAAGTGATTGCTAGTCAGCATAAGCTAAATGCAGATAGCACGACTTGAACTGTAGTTTAACCAAGTGTTCAAGAGTCTGTTCTTATTACTGCATGCTGCTAGTCTGGTCTCTGTAGATAGACTGTCATATCCGTCCCTTACAGGCACCTGCTTGTCAGTTCCCCTGAAGGACTTCAGTGAGCCTTCTTTCAAGGATGGATAGAGCTATGTCACATACCTTGTGATTAAGAGGTATACCAGTGTCTCTGGAAAATGTCAAAACTGTCATGTAGTGAGATGCTGATTCATCTTAACATACAGAATGGTTCCTAAACATGCATTAAAGGAACACTTGACGTTTAGTCTGAAGTATAGCTCAAGCTATCTTTCCTGGTCCTCTCATATGTGAGGAATGTATTGGAAAGCTGTAAATGTTCTGATTATGCATGATCAACTTAAAACACCAGGTCATTTAAAAATCTGTCACAGTGTACAGTTAATTAATCAGCCTCTGGCAACCTCTGCCTAGGATGGTCAGATTGTTACAATATGGTGCAATTCTTCTGTTCAGTACCAAACTGATTTGCAGAATGATTAACGTAGGAATTACTAGACTGCAAAGAAAGAAGTGTTGACAGTATTTAAATTATGCATAAGGAAGGAATGTGTGTGTAAGCTTTTTGCAGTGGTTCTCTTGCACTAATAATCCCTTGAATTTAAAGCTCTGAACAGACCTGGGTTCAAGCCTCTAAATCAGGGGGTTTAGAGGTGTACCTGCCTTAGTGAAGGTGGTGTTTGCCAACTCATGTTTCATGAGCTGAGGAACAAAGAAATCATTGACCTGACCGACTCAGTGGAAAGGCTAAGGCTATGTCAGTATAGGTTATGAAAACATGTGAGCTTTGGGATCCCAGAATCAGTTGCTTGGATAGATTTCACTTATGCCTGTAATGGAAACGGTTTCCATTGCACAAATTGAACTCAAACAGTCATTTGTTACCAGCCCTCAGGGAGGCAGGGACACCTGTTTGGCAGGAGCACCACACAGCGATGTTGAACAGCTGTGGGAACCTTGGGGTGGGGGGAGGAAGGGGAAGTCTTGCTATGTTCAAGCTCTCTTGCCAGCCTAAGAGCTGGGCTAATATTTTGCTTCATCGGCTCCTCTGTCTTCCTGTCTTGTGTGATACTTGGTACATGAAGAGAAAAGCACTACAGATTCTTGGCTGGAGCAATTTTATGTCTGACAGCCAACTTTCTTTGGTTTGTAATGTAGTAGCTGAGGTGTAAGTGTTGATCCCTCCAGCATTTATTGACAGGCTATGGTGTCTAACAGGCTGAGTCACAGATCCAGCTAAAAAATTTACACAAGGAGAAGGTCAGTTGCAGGTAAAGAGCATCATTATAAACCTGTTTAAACTGGCCTGATGAACCTAGAGAGAAGTCCTGCCAACTGGGAAAGCTTCATCATTGGGGAGTAGTAATAGATTTGCCTTTCTACCAGGTGTGAAAGCAGATAGGTTTAACCATCAAAGACAGTTTTCAAAAAATTTTAAAATAATATTAGGAGTTAGATGCCCAAATAAATCAGTTATCCTGCTCATGGAGTTGCTTTGGTGTGACTAGAAGCTTTGGATTCAACCTCTTGTCCATTGAAGTGCAAGGAACAAGGATTAGAAAAGAAGCAAAGAGAAGAACTTTGCTCTGACTGACACGAGCAATTGAGGTAACTGCAGCTACTTTCAATGTAGCTGCTGTTTGAAGAGCTAATATTTGCTTGAGCAAATACCTGTTGATTAGAGACGGGTACATATTTTTTGTAACGAAGGACACTATGCTGTGGTAAATAAATTTTACAGTTCTTTCCAATGTACCTCTGATGTAAAAAGAAAAGGCAAAGATGTCACTTGTTTGTAAAAGTATCTTCATTTCTGAATTATGATATGGTCTCATGTTCTTTAATATCAGAAATATCCACCAGAGAAAAGAAAACATTCTGAGGACACTTCTGTTTCTGCTGTAGACTACCAACTAAATTCTGGAAGGTGCTCAGTGCTCTGACTTCAAAGCACTTACGTACGTATGTGCTCTGCTGAAGTAACTTGTTAGATTGGGTCCATGGCACCCAGTCCCTTGTAAGAACAAGCACTGTGTCCCATCTTCAAATATAAAACTAATCAAACTGAAAGGACACCAAATGTAAGTGTGGGGTGTGGGCTGTTGAGGTTTGGGGTTTTTTTTGAGTAATGTGTGAAATATAGTGCTGGGGGAGTTGTGACTTTAACATAGCCAAATAGAATCATACAGGAAAAAAAACCCAAACTCTTTCATAACTTCATCAAGGTACTAAAAAAGTTCTAATGTTAATAACCACAGATGCTGGCATTATTAAAAGGGAAATACAGAAGCAGCTAAAATCTGAGGCTGCAACCTTGCTGCACAAAAATGATATTTTAATGAAACATGCCATTCATGTCTGTAATGTATGCCTGCACAGTGACTGCTCTGGGAACAGGATTGTTTTCTTGTTTTCAAGACCTGAGCAAACTTCACTCCTGAGGTGCATGCTGTGATCTGCATGCACTCTGAATGCTTGTAAGGGCAACTGGAGAAGAACACAGTAGTGTTAAAGAAAACATCTATAAGCTCTTGCATTTGATAAAAAAAGTCTTGCCAATGCTTTTGAATTTCAAGTGGGTAGAAATCAATTTTTTTTTCTGTGCCTGCTAAGACTAGAGATTCAGCTGTCTGTACTTGCTACAGCTGATGTCCTACAGCTGTCTACAAACACAGCTACAAACTGCGTACAATGCTTTATGGAGTGCAAATTGACATTTGTTGCTGCAAGGCAAACATGATAACCTCAGCTTGGGCTTTAGCACATAAGCAACAGCAGGAGCTTTCCAAACTGTTTGGTTTTAAAAATGACTTGACATTGTGTGTGGGTAGAATAAATAAATGAATGAATAGGGATACTAGTCTTCTTGCTCAAGTACTGCAGGCAAGAGATCTTATGGACTTAGACGGGCTTTTTATTGTTTTCCTGTGCTAACTGCTTCCAAATGGTGGTAGCTTCAGGGTAAAAATATTTTAAAAGATAGACTGTTAAACACACTAAGCGACAGACCATATCCTCCTCTTCAAATGAGGTTTTTTGTTTTGTTTATGTAAGATACAGTAAATTAAGAAGGTCAGATGAAATAATAGGACAGAATATAACCTTTGCCATCAAATTGCACTGCCATGTTCAAGAAAGCCACTATAGACACTATAGGGAGAAAACCAAAAGACCTAACCAGGAGAGAAACTATTTTTAGAATGCTGTTTTTTAACTTATGGACTATGAAGTAGAGGGGGAGAGAGGGAGGGTTTCTGTGGAAAACTTCCAAGGATCCCTGAAAGGTGATTGAGAAATGCAATTTCATATACATTACCGTGCAATCTATGTACAAAACTTCTAATGGCACACATGCTTCCTATAAAGATCACTGTTTCAGAAAGATTTCTAGACCATGCTCCTGAATTTTGAAATATCCCATTCTTTTCGTACAGTTTTGAATCACCCGGTTGAATTTTAGCAAAAAAAAAAAAAAATTCTGCCTATAGATATGTGCTTAGTTTCTTTAGCTTTCCTACGCTGCTTTGTAATGGTAGCTGTACCCACCTT
This sequence comes from Strix uralensis, assembly GCF_047716275.1. NCBI lineage: Eukaryota > Metazoa > Chordata > Aves > Strigiformes > Strigidae > Strix > Strix uralensis. Next base: position 87,972,575 of record NC_133974.1, on the reverse strand, counting down.
CTTCCCTGATGTTTTTAGGTTCCTTCTTAAGAGCACGGGTTTCGTAGTTATCTGCTACTTGTTCCTATACAGTCCACAACATGCAAAGGCAGTTCGCTCCTATAATAAATAGCAATCTGACCCTAGTTTAGAGGAACATGAATATAATTTTAATGAAGGTTAGGCTCCCCTCCAGAAAGCCATAATCATATTACACCCCGCCTCTTCTGATGCCTCTCTTGTGACCATAATGTTCCTATGGCACACAGCTGTAGCAGCGTAGTCTAGGTGGATTTTGAAGAACATGTAGCAAGTATCGATGCCAGAGTTTGAAAAGCAGCACTGTCCCTTCCCTGCAGCAGCAGACCCTCAGGAGGGAGGGAGTGTGCCCAGCCGGGTGCACATGGAGTTTCCAGAGCAGGCAGGCAGGGATTGAGGAGGGGCTGCTCAGGCCACTCAACACTTACATCATGTCCGGCAGGGGCTGTAAAGGGCCTTTATGAGGCTGCTTATGATTTGTTGCAGGGTGGGCTTGGCCGATGATGTTTATTTTTGCAAATACTCCAAGATCCTGGAGACCCCCTTTCTTTCTGTGTATAACAGCATGGTCTTAATCAGACCTTCAGCCCAAGCCTGTTGTACGTCAGAGAGGTGAGAAGGCTATTGACCGCATGGTCCTTGAGGTGATGCAAAAAGAACCTGGTTCATCTGCTGTTGATCAAGACATCCCTTGTAGACCTAAAGTCAAGACTTTACAGCATGCCAGATGGATTTGCAGGGAAATCTTTAGGTCAGCTAACCAGTGGGTGAAGAGAGGGGATGGAGTGGGCTAGGGGGTTAGACATGCATATCAGTGCTTCCACCCAAAGCAGCTGCAGCCACGTATTCTTCACAAGCCTGCCTGTGACTGCCTGGAAAGCCTGAGCCTCAGTGTGACCTCACTAAGGCAACTATTACACCCATTAGCTCACAAAGAGAAGTTATGAGAAAGAAAACACGCACACACATGCTCACAGATGGAGGGTTCATACAGTGTTTTCCTGAATAAAAAGCAAACTCTGTCAATGGAAAAAAACACACAGGAGGGTGTTGAAAGGAAGACATGGCAAGTAAAGAAATTCTATTCTGGGTGCTGGCACTACTTCACAAGGCAACTTGGCCCTTACTCTGAGAACTTAAAAACTTAATGTCAAGTGATGGATATGAGTATGGTCTCTGTCTGACCCTCCTCCACTAAAATTCTGCATCTGTGGTCAAAAATTAAAAGTCAGATAGTGATATGAGCTGCATATTTGAATGCTGACTGGCTGAGGAAGAGTAACTAATTTTCCAGCAGCTTGATGCATTAGTCATCAACAAAATAAGAGAGCCATCAATAGGAAAAACAGCTGCTGTGCTACAGGTGAGGGCAGGATCACCAGTTTAGTGCAGACACATCTGTGCTGTCTAGACTGTCAGGGTAACCCAAGCATTGCAGGGGTTATGAAGATAATTTTGCTATTCAAAACTATATTGACTCTGTTATAAACCTGTCAAAACTGTCAAGAGAGGCCTCAGGAGAAATACTGCATTTTCCTAGGAGGCAGCTGGATTTGTTTAACCCTCAGCTCTTCCAGCCATCCTCATGCTCACTGACTTTTGTACCCATTCTTTTTTTGGAAAGGGACCAGGCCTTCTGTGTTTGCAGAACCTGGGTACAGATTCCAAGATTGCTGAAAACTATAAATAATATGCCCTTAGTTGCCATGTAACAAACTTGTATGAGAATTCACAGCTGTTCTGTTATTGTAATTCAGCCTATGTTGGAGCCACAAAATTTGGCTATGACTCAATCTCTCTCTCAGGCTTCTAAGCCTCTGTCAGGTCTGGAGCAGCAGTTTAAATGGGATGTCTGAGGCTGTTACTGCTATTTAGGTAGCTCCCACCTCCCAGTGAATTTGGTTCAGACAGAAAAGGTGTCACATCCCTTTTTAAACCAGCTGAAGAACAGCTGTGTGTTTTAGCCTCGCTCATCAGTGTGAACTATTTTTGCTACAGGTACAACAAGGTGGGTTAATGTAGCAGCTCAATTTCATGCCCCAGCTCATCCAGATGATTTTGCCACAGAAGTAGGAGGATGCCTCACATGAGCTCATCCAGTGGCAGGCTGTTGACAATCTCCAGGAAGGGGCTGGTGCAGAGGGGGGTTGTTACAAGAAATGGGGCGGGGAGGAACTGCTACTGGTATAGCTAGGTCTTGAAGATTATATGGGTCTGCAGGCTAGGCCATGTCAGGATCTTAAAGGAAGGTTTCCTTTGGCTCTGACATCCAAGGCAGCTGGCCCATTAGGCAAGTGTTGTGCAAAATTACTGTCATGTGCTTCACAGAGGAGCATCATTTATAACTCAATGGATAGAGCAGAGGAGACCCTGCTGTGATTCCCTTTTCTTCCTGAAGAGGCTCAGCCACACACTCCACACTGTGCACCCCCAGTAGCTCCCATCTCCCTGGACCCAGCACAGAAAATTAACTTTCTGCTGCTAGAAGCTAGGGCCTTTGTAGGTAAGGCCCAGAGTGACAGTGGATGTGTGTGGCTAAGGGACTTGAACCCAGCTCCCAAACTAGTCCCCCAGCCTACCTTTCCTTTCTGCAAATAACTATGCAACTGCAAGATCTGTGAGAGGCTTCAGTTTTACTAGTGGAAAAGTTAGGCAAAACCCTATAAAGTAAATGAAGCAATTCCAGTAGAAGCTGGAGCATGCACTGAAATTACTGCCTGGAGCCATAAAGGCTGCAGAGCTAAAGCTACCATGTTACGGTTCACAGGAGGAAGCACATCCACAGGAGATAGAGAGAAGGAGGAAAGGTCAAGCACTGTAGCAGACATGAAAGGTTCTGTGTTTAATTTTCTGGAAAGTTTTTCTTCAAAATATGGTTTTGCTAAGTATCCTGTTTCCTGATTCAATACTCTATTTTTTTCCCATCAAATTAGTTTTACGTATGCTGGTTTGTCAAGAGGGAAAATCCAAATCTCAATTTATTTTTATATGAGGGAAAAGATGAATTTTAAAAAAAAGCTTGTTGACTATACAGTTACACCTGTATGACTGCCACAAAAATTTGCCGTATATATGGGGAACAGGTACTTGGGTAACACTGAAAAGCCAAACCAGGGATTATTGTAATCTAGACATGTCTCCTTGTTTTAAAATGAGGTGGAGCTTTCTGTTAATTCTCAGCATAGGAAGTTTTGTGTTTTGTGTGGTTTTTTGGATATGTTTTGATTACATATAAATGAGATCCACACACTTTTGGTCAGGCTATGTTTTATGATCTTTTACTAGTGAATGATTTGTTACCTGCAGTACTGCATAACAAGCTATAGTGGAGTACCATATGTCACATTACAAAAAACAGAGCATGGAGGTGCAGCAGGGAGCAGTTTGCCAGCACATGAAGGAAATAAATCTATAATCATTTATAATATTTTGCCTGCATAAGATCCACAGCTGGCCAACAGTAATCTGCAGAGTGGATACCTACATCTATTTTCATCAAAGAGAACAAGAAATGAGAAACTGAGGAAGGTGGGCAGTTAGAAACTCCAAAAGTGCTGTAAACAAGTCAGCAGAGTTCTTGCAGGCTGAGGCTGCGATGCCTTTTTAGAGCTTTCCCTACCCATAAACTATGTCTTGAAACAGTAGTGGGTTGAGGATTGTGGCTTAGTACTCAGACAGAGCTGAAGAAATAAGTTTGGGTTCTCATTTGGAGGAATAAGTCCATCCTAAAGCTAGTCTTCCCACATTTCCTGTCTAACTTGTCTATTGACTGATTAGATGACTACTTCATTTAGTGATTCAGGAAAAACTCTGGAAGGAGATTCTAGTAGTAAGCTCCCCTGCTCCTTCCACAACTGTTTCCAAAGCACTTAATTCATGAAACACAAAAACGCTACACACACACAAAATATACTGATGAAACACAGCCCCAGGTGAGGAGAGTAATAGCTAAAAGTACAGAGTTTATAAAATGGGGAGAAAAGGGGAAGAAAGTTATACATACCAATGGAGCGAAGATCTTGTTATCACAAGTGCCACAAGACTGCTCTTCAAGGTATCCTCCAACACTTACCAGGAAGTGGGAGAATGACCATGAATGGCTGAAACAGAGTTACAGGAAAAATCCATCCCAAGGTCAGTGTGCAGCAGGAACCACATGTCCTGACTGCTTGTTGATAATTATTTTCTCCATGCAGCAGTCCTGTTTGGTAGCTAAATCAACTACTTCTTTGGTAAGTAATTACCTCTTAGTTTTCCTTGTACTTACACAAAGATACAGAAACTGTGTCCTGCTCCATCTTTTCTATGTAACTAGAGCCAAAGCTTAAACTGCAGTTATTAGGAAAGGTTTGAATAGTTTCTTTGAAAGCACTTTGGCAAATACGAACTAGGAAAAGCCACAGCAGCAAGCAATTAGCCAATTTTGTTGAGTCACAAAAAATAGTTTTGAGAATTACTTTGCCCATCAGCGGATTTATCTATGAATCTCACCAGAATTTTACAGAAGTAAGAAAACAGTAAATGAAGGTTGTCTTCAGTATGTTTGTAAACAGAGGAGCAAGAGTACAACATAACTTGCCTATGCATGGACTGTGAAGCTCAGTAGGTTAGTGCTGGTAAACTCTTTGGTGAATGTTACAGTCAGACTGAAGTTGAGAAAGTCAGTCACACTGCAAATGGAATCTTTTAGGCTGTATATGTATATCTTCTCCTTTTGATGTAGGGCTTACACTTCTGGTAATCTGCAAACAAACCTTTGGGTTTTTGTGAGATTCATGCCATAAGGAGTACAAATAGCAGGGACAGCACCATGTTCAGGATATTTGAGAAAAAAGTCCAGGGTTTTTCTCCACAGTTGTATTTTCTGACCCTTCGACTAGGCCCATGAATACTATTTGTTGTATTTATGTAGTTATCAGTGTTAATGCCACACTGAAGTCTGAAACACAACCTTAATCAATAACTGTTTAAGATTTTTTTGAGCAATGCTAGATAATGCAAACAATAAAAATAGGTGTTTCAGAGTTATTCTTGGTCTAGTTCTGGGACACTAGAGGAAATAAATCAGATGATTAACAAAAAAAAATCTACAGCAGGCCAGATTTCAAGGCTCAGACAGATCTCAGTGCTCAAGTAAGTGTCTTTCCAATTAATGAATCTAGCCCAGTTTCTACTTTACTAATTTTCAACAGAGAATAGTTGAACAGTGATTCCAAAATTGTAGAAGTGAGGTCAGAACAAATCCTGGTACTTTGTGGAGTTTGAAGTGATCATGCTAAATTTAATCAGCCTAGCATCTTATATTATAGTTGCTACTACACCTGAATACTTATGTCTACCAGTAAAAGAATTAGTGATATAAAAAATGTGCTCAGAATCATACTTAATCATACTTTTATATATACATATTTTCTTATTTCTGTCATATTCTCAGGAGGGTTCAGCACCAGTTTTGGCTCCAGAATAAATTGCTGAAGATCTGTTTATTTAATTTTGGTTATTAAGGGTGTGTTAAGCACTTCTTAAAGATCTATTTTTACAAAATATTGGAAAGAGATGTTTTCTTTGAAACTAACTCCTTGATTACTTTGCACCAGAAGTCATGATTACATTGCAAGAGAACACAAAGGAAATCTATACATGCTGGAGATCTTTCTCCTGACTAAAATTTTAATCATCTGCTTGACGTCATGGAACTTTACAAAGGTTTACTCAATGTCGGCTCCTGCCTTTTTCTTCTTAACGCTGTTTACTTCACATCTGGGTTTAATCTCTGGTTAAACAAATCAGAATTTATGGAGTTTACCACACAAATTGAGAAGTTTCTTCTCTTATCTCCTTGTCCACATACGAAGTATTTGCTAATCGAGTTGGTGCTCATCTAACACCCTTATTCCCTATGCCTTCTAAACAAATAAAGACATAAATCCAAAGGCAAAAAATTCCCATGTAATAGCTAGTCCTGTGTATCTTGTGGGTTTTGCAATAAGAAACATAAAAAATGTTGGCAAAGATTTTACAGGAAGAGTAAAGAGGGCTCTCATCACTGCCTGGGCACTATTCAAGAAGGGTAAATGCAGACTACTATATTTGGACAGGAATAATCAGCTGCACAAATACAGGATGGAAAACAAGTGGCTGGTGGCATTTCTTCTTAAAAGAGTCCATGGGATATACGAATCACAAGCTAAGCATGAGTCAACACTATCATGCCGTTGTGAAAAAAGCAAACACCACACTGGGATTTTTAAACAGGAGTAGAGTCTGCAAGATGTGTGATATCAGCCTTCTGCTGTACTCAACAATGGTAGGGCTTTAGCTGAAATATTGTGTGTAGTTTAGGCACTGCACTCCAAGAAGCATATGAACTACCTGAGAATTCAGAAAGTAATGATGATGAGCAGACATTTAGACTGTGTCCTATCACAAAAGATACAAGAACTGAGGTGGTTTAGCCTCAAGAAGAAAAGGCTGGAAAAGGGACATGGTATTCCTTCACAAACTAAAGGCTCTTTGAAAAGGAGGGGGAAGAATCTTTTTCTCTTGTTTACATTGGTTATTACAAGAAGTAATGGGTTTAAATTGCAGCAAGAAAATGCTAGGAAATCTTCCTAATGAAAAAGGTGGTGAAATGCTATAGTGACTTGCCTAGAAAGCTGTGCAGTGTCCATCTCTGGAAGATGAGCTTAAATTATGCCTGCCATGAAGCAAGGGGAAGATTTCTGGAGGTCCTTTCCTGGTTTCCTTTGATTCTGTGTTTTCTATTAAAACATCTTTGTTCCTTAGACATGAAAAGATTTTTCTTGGTAGTCAAAGTTCTTAGATTATGCTGCTGAAACGCACACGCTTGTGTAATCACAATGAAGGGGATGAAGAACTGTGGAGGGCATATGGGATCTTCTTACATTTTTTTTCTGAAAATAAGCTCAACAGATCATCGTAGTACAACCGACGATTTGTTCCAGAAAAGCTTCTTCAATACTGACAGGTATCAATCGAGCCACACCGTGCTGAGACTTCAGCGTGGGGGACAGAGGGGCTTAGCTGCTCCAGCCGCACTGCTCCTCCCTTCCTGCCTCTGTGGTACACTTTCTATTTCACTGGCACTACCACGTGCAGCTGTACTGTTTTTCATTTGCAACAGTGCCCAAATCAAGGTTGCCACTCAAATACTTCTGCATGTGTGTATGAGTTGAGCAAAAGTTCAGAGGGGTGCCTGAGAAAAGGTCTGTACACTATGTACTCAACTCCTACTGTCATGTCGAGTCCCTCTATGCCAAACTGACAAAACATCTTTAAAACCAAATGTTAATGTCCGTGTGCCACAGATTACTTACGCATTAAAAAGGGGCTTTCTAGACCCTACCTACCTCCCCATACTGAGCTTCATACAAAATATGGAACCTCTCTATCTGGATTCTAAAAATATTTGGAAAGAAACACAGCAACTCTACTGCAATTACAGTAACAATGGCTGAGATGTACCAGACTTAATATTTTACAGGGCAACAGACAGGGAGTGAATTCATGAGCAGTGCAGATTATCTAAATGGTTTTCAGCAGTTCCATAAAAAAATCAACCTCCTCCCTGTCCCCCTAGACCTCCACAACTCCCTACCTGGTCTCTGGGTTGGCACTGCCTAGTACTTTGACTACGTTATATATCATAACATTTTTCCCCACTTTTTCTGTTTCTAAGAGTAATCTCATCCTCTGTTACTTGTCATAAAGTAGAGACACTGTGGGTCAAGTTTTACTGCCATGTGTGTTTGCCTGTGGGTGAATCTCTCTGATGCCTAAAATCTCTTTACAATCACTAGGCTGAAAACACACAGGTTAACGAAAACTAATTTTTCTTTACACATCACCTACTTACCACACACAGAAGATGTACAGGCTACTTTACTTTCATGCAGTTACTTTTATAGGTCTGCTTTCAAAAAGTTTATACTGACGCAAGTGTATGGGTGTGGTTTCAAAACAGCGTGAGGTGATTTAAATCTGTGCTGCTGGAAGTGTTAATGCTTGAAACTAACCTGACAAACTCCAGGTCCATGATCCAGCTTGTCCTCATGAGGTCAGCAGAGACCCTACAACTGGGGAAATGTCTGTGATCACTTGGCCACTCATGCAAGTGAATCCAACGCTTAAGGCAAGTATTATATCCCTATTAAAGACGTAAAGATGAAGAATGAAATTATGCTCTGACTTTCCAAGACTCAAATGGAAATTACAATTGCTAGGCCATAAAAAAGTAGCTGCTGATATAACTTAAGACACTTGAAAACTCAGAAAGGACTAACTGAAAGCTAATCTTGTGACAGTATTTTGAAAGAGTAAATGAATTAGCAAAGGTAAACACACGCCTTCCAGCCTGACATCAGAAATGGTAGGGCATATTAAGGACTTGATTAACTGAGAGTTTAAAAGGAGATGAATATTGATACTAACATGTGCTTCCTGAAAATATATCTTGTCTAGCAGAGTATTCAATAAGATTACAGTTTAGGCTTAAACACGTATTGGTATTAAAATGTTAAAACTTCGACTTAGTCTGTCAGATGTCTGCCTTGGTATTACACAGCATTTTGCCTAAACAAGCTAGAAAAATGCACTAGCTTACAAGCAGAACTCAAAAAACTCTTGAAAATTGGGAAATCATTACAAGTAATTGTAGTAATTGTACTTCCAATTCAGTTCTGTATAGCCATGTTTCTAGGCCTGTGCTATTTTTAGCATGGCATTTTAACCAGTAATCTAGAAGAAAAAGCAAATCAATCTTCCCCACCACAAATTTATCACTGATAAAGCCTGCAGATGTCTCAAAGAACAGCGATAAAAAGTGAAGGGCAGGTCACTGTTACTGGGTGATGTGAAGGTGGGCACAACCAGTGGTAACAGAACAGCCACATATAAAGTCTGACTAGAGCTGTAACTACAGGAGATGATACTGGGCATTGTCATGTAGAAGAACATGAGAATAATCATATTAGGGTAGCCACCATGTGTTGTCAATCCTCAAAAAAAGGTTAATACAATCCTTGGACATGTGTACAGGGAAAAGAATTTTAATCTTACTTCTGCACGTGGCACTGGAATGACTGTTGCTACATCCAGTCTAATGTGCACAATTCAGGATTAATGTTGCAACTTGGAGTATGTTCAAAGAATTGCCAAAAGAATGATTCAAGTGTTGGAAAAAAACCCTAAAACCCAAAGAGAGAGAGATTCCAGGAACTCAGCTTATTTACCTTACCTGGGACATGGCTAAACTACTCTTTTAAAATCCTTAATAATTTAGGCAGGAAGCACTGATAATGGGTTCTTCAGTCCAGCAGATAAATATATGACGAGGTCCAGGAGGTAGGCATTGGAACTACATGAAGCAAGACTATACACAGGGAGGTTTTTTGTTTGGTGAAGGTAATAAACACAGGAACAATCTATTAAAAGTAACAGTGGATTTTCTCTCTCTAGGAATTTTTAAATCAAGATTGGATGTTTTTTGAAAAGTGATCTTTAGTTCAAACCCTCAGTTAGTGTTAATGAAGTCTTACAGCTGTTCTATAGTAAGATAACACAACTGTTAAGACCTTTATTATGTTTACAGCTATGTGACAATTAGCAAGAAGAAAATGGAAGTAGGAGATGGAAGAAGAGAAAAAAATGGAAGAATGAAAATAAATACAGAGGTTTATTGCATCTATTTAGATTCTTGAATTGCTTGTTTTGATAAAGGTCTCTCTATCCACTACAGTTTTAATGGTATCTTTCATTCCTTTTCTTGAGCCAACATTCAACATTATTATACAATGTCAAAGGGCAGAAAGGGTTCAAGCACACAGCTAGCTGCATCAGATGGGTCCACCACTTGTGTCCTGTTGGTATAATCTCAGGTATGATTTGGCATTTTTTTCCAGTCATGGCCCCGGAGGAAGACTATCACTCTCCTACTGCCCAGATACACCCACATCTGAACGCTAAGAGAGGAAACAAAGAATGATTTGCCCTCAAGTGTTAGGATGACCTCGGGGTCATCCAGAACTGGGCATATGTCATTTAACATTTCTGTTTTCCCATGCCAGCTCCAGAGACCAGGACTGACATGGCATGGAAAAATACATGGGTTGGACAGACAAATTGCAGGGAGACATTCTATGTTTTTCCTACTTAACAGCCTGTGGCTACTCAAATGTGAAAGATGTTGCAAGTGTTGATTTCATACAAAGAGCAAAACATACTTTTGTGTAAGAAAATTTCTCTTTCAGCCAAAACCTGCAAATATAAACTGTCCAAGGGAAAATGTAGTCTTTTTCCATTCATGACAATCCCGTCTCCATGGTCTTATCACTGACATGCTCATTATCACCTTTTAAACATACAAGTCCATACATAGCCACAGCCATACGCTCTGTTCCTTTTTCTCTGACAGCCTCAGTGTGGCTGAGTCTTACAGTTGCATTGTGTGAACTCCTCACAAGCCACAGCACCATCACATGACATAGAGAAACATTAATCTCATCCTTTCACAGAAGACTCAGGAAGGGATTAAAAGACAGGTACTGTGATTTGATGCTCATGATGCAAGAGTGTCTCTTGCATCCCTAGAAAAGACCACTCTACTAGTCTGGTTATCTCACAGATAGAAAAAATGAAATATTGTAGGGAGAATGTTCACCTTGGACAAGTGGAACCAGAAAAAAAAAATTGCCTCTGAAACAGCTTCTCTTTTGAAGTTCTGGTTCATCACTCTCATATAAACTCTCTTCAACTCCTACTGTAATTCCTCACATGTTCACCTTAACATCTGTTTTGTTCCTACTTACAGATTTCTCTTTATAATCTTCTTGCTACTTTCAAACACTTTCAATCCCTCCATGGATTGGCACTGCATTCCCCAAAGTGGAGTGAGGGGCACAAAAATGGAGTAGCTCAAGTGGAACAAACACAAGTCTCACCTGCTCTGACTTCCAATGTAAGCCCCAGCAATGCACAAACAGAATACCCCCTGCCCCTCTGAGTCTTGAAGCTGATCTGCTGTCACACACCTCAGCTCCTCCCTGCCAGCTTTCCTCTTTTCTGAATCTTCCAGATAACTCCCAGCTGTCTCTGCCTGCCTACACACAGAAACTTTGCCCTACTTAGAAATCAAAATGTTTTAATGGAGCCATGGTAGAAAAGACAGGTCAGTTTTAACCTAAAAGGAGTTTATGCTTTGTAGCCCTGTATTTTTTAACTAGTCTGTAATCTCAAAGATTCTTGGAGATTAAAGTTTGCTTTGGTTTGCCCTCTATAAGACATCAAATCTCACTATACTGTATTAGCGACAGCTGCTATTCCTGGCCTTATTCCACTCTCAAAATGTTTTCTGTCTTGAACCATATGTTTCACATATAGTTATTTAAAGAGTTTCACTAGCTAAGCCTGTTGAGATGAATCATCCCTCCTGCAAAGGTGTCATGGGATATGCAGCAGAGTAATAAGAACATTAACTTGGTTACATAGCATAAACAAAATCATATGTCAGTTGTGCGTTGCTGTGACAGAAAAAGTGACTCAAATGAAAAGAAATCCTAACTGATGTGGAATGAGCTTTCCCAGCCTAGGTTACCTAAGAGGCAGGGAAGACGTATCTATAAACTATAATAGAATTAGGCTGGGTTTGTGCATATTAATTACAGGGGCAGTGTCAAACACATCTCTGGGTTTAACTGCTGAAGTCTACAAACTTTTTACCTACTGTTGTTTCTTTTCCTGCTCCAATGCCAATTTGCTGGCATAGAGAGGAATAATCATAAAAACTTTATCTCAGTCCCTCATTCAAGATGGCTGTCTGGTTTTCCTTAAAATATCTTACTGAGTTCGAACGTTACCTGCAAAGGATTTTAGAACATCTCAGGTGCAGTTTGTGGTAAGGAACTTTTATGCACACTGGCCTTCAGCCAACTTAAATAGGTTTCTATTTTCTTCATGTCTACTGTTTATTCTTGCTTTCACCACATCCTATTTACTATGAAACATGTAAACTTTATGACAGAGCAGGGCTCCAGCCACTCTTTCCAGGTAAGCATCCAGATCAGCAGACAAGATCATCATGTTTGTTCTCACACCCAGATCTGTCACAGGCAATTGGGAATGCCTTCCTTCACGGGGTTATTGCACCTTCAGCCACAATGGAAGGACTTCCCTACACCAACTCCAGGATGCTCTCTGGGCTGGTGGCAAAAGCACTTTCAACAAAAGTGGCAAATGTGTATCCTGATCTTTTCTGTGGGCTCTGATTACTGAGGTGCCATATATCATAGGTACCCATCTCCAACTTTAACTGTGAAATGTTAGAAAGAGAGATCATAAGTGATCTTCATGCAGAATTTGGGATTTATGATAATTCTTCCTATTTCCTGATGAGCTTGTCTCTCTTCAGCTCTAGGTGCTATTTTCTCTGAATCCCTAAGAGCATGATTATGCACATTCCTGTTTCCTTGTAAGAGCACTGACATTTTTGTTTCCTTGATATTAGTTTTCAGACAGATAATGTTCTTTGGCCTGATTCAAAGGGTTGCTATGTGCACACTAGAGGTAGGACATGGAAAGCAGCAGGGAAAAGACAGTGGGTACTGGAGAAGAGGAGAAAAGACATGACCAATCTTTTCTGGCAGAAATGTAGACATCTGCTTGATTAAAGTAGCCACACAACAATGGGCTAGGATACTTTCTTATGCAGTGTAGGGAGTTTAGAACAAAAGCTAACCTAGCATTCTGGATTAATGAGGCCAGACATTTACAGTCTGGTCAAGCTGAGGCGAAAGGTCTTTTTCGAGATCTCTCCTTCATATGTGATGAGTGCTAGACAGCATTGCTAAAATGCATTGGTTTGAACGCCTTTCTTAAACATTTTTGAAATGTCCAGCTTTAATGCTACTTGTTCAAAGCAAAATTTCTTGTGAATTTCAAACATGGAACAATTGAAAATAATAAGGTTTTGTTTGAAAAAATGTAGTCACTAAGGAAAAAAAAAAAGAAAATAACATATATTTCTGACTGAAAAAAAATCTGCCAGATTTAACTGTTTTACAACAAAATGGGTCCACTTTCAGTGGGCCACATGCATGCAAACAAAAAAGACCCACTTAATAATCTATCATTCTTACCATGTTTTTCAGGGATTATTTTGCCTCACACTAGATGAAACAGACGCTTTCTGAGCCAGAACCTCTGGTCCAGTCAAGCCAGTTTCTAGGCAAGCCTGATGGTAGAGCTAAGGTAGGTTTGAATGACATTCAAAGTCCCCAGGTGCTGCAACTGCTCAGGATACAGGCCAATCCCTGGATTAAAGAACAGCTAGCCACTCTAACTGATGCCTGGTTTCCCACACTCCTGAAGTCCAAACATTTAATCTGACCTGCAAAAAAAGAAATAAATTGTGTTTTTTCAGAAGAGATCTATGATAAGTAATGGATTCTCCTGCAGCACAACTGGAATAGACCTCTCAATGCCACATCTATTTTTGGAAAAGCACAAGTGGAGCCAATTGAGTGATCTCACTGGCTAGTAATTTCTTTGAAATAGTTTATCACATACATGAAAGTACACTGCATTACATCACTCCAGAAAGTCATCTTTGCTTTCTTTTTAATTAAATTATAGTATTTTTCTTGATGTTTAAAATTCAGTATGTGTGACTTTGGTGACATTATAGAAACCATTGGAAATCAAGTCTTTTTGTACCTACATACCCATGTAGCTATCCAGGAATGCAGCACTGGAGAAATTAATTATACATATGCAACATTTAGAGGTTGACCCATAAGTATTTAAGAATTATAGAAGACTCCTAAGGCTATTTCAACCTCTTCTGCTCCAACACAGTCATATTCATATTCACATCTGAAATCCATATCACATATGGGAGACAAAAGTGTTCCAAATTTAAATTGGTGGCATTTAAATAAGAAACCCACAAAACCAAATCAAGTATTAATGCTGATTGCTAGAGCATGTCAGCATTTCACAACAGATATAAATAGATATAAACCAGATATAAATGTGGGAGATTTAACATTTTTGTGCTCATTCTCCTGCAGGCGCAGCTGAGGAATGTTCAGACGGTCTCAACCGCAGCCATATTAGGATAGCATTAGGTACGCGTCTCAACTTTTGTAAATTATACTCCAGACAATGGAGGCTTAGACATATAACTCACTGGACTGATGCATTCTTGTACGTCGTCCATTCATTTAGTATTGTACAGAATAAATATGCATCTTTGGTCTCCTGCTGAAATGCAACTGTTTTCCAAGAATATTGTTTTATCACCCAAAGTTATATGCAAGCAGAACTTTCAGGGCCAGGAGAGAGGGGTAACGAGATGAATGTTTGTTCCTGGAATTAGGGACGGGGTTAGTTCTGTTGGTTGGACATCCCTCCTGCTTCCTTTTACACATCTTTATTATTTGATCCCATTCTTTTTAGCTTTTCTAGTGCAGAATCTAAAATACATCAAGAGAGGCAATGGTGTTCCTAGACCGCCTAAAAGGTGAGTAATGGTAAATTTATAGTCAACCTTATGAATTGAAGTTTTTGGGCTTATATACCATTCCTTTTTGACTGTCTGTGACCCATTGCAGAGGGTCCCATTAATAGTCCTATAGCCAGGTTTCATTGCTGATATAATTTTCAAGGTGCTTTCAGGCGATCTCAGGAATGCTGTCTCCTTGTTACAGGGAAGGATTAGGATTCAAGGTATCTAAGTGCTATTTTTGACTCTGTCACTGGTTAACAGGAGAACAGTGGCTAATCCTTCTAGCCCCTGTCTTACAGTTTCTGTTTTTTTAAAAATGAAGGCAGTGCTGCTGGCCTCTGTTGCTTTGAGAACTGCTACTGAAAACTATAAAAGTTAGAACTGACTGCAATTCAGAAGTTACTCTTGCTACAATTGTATGTGCCACAGTTATGGTATGCTGGCAAGCAGGTAAATACTCCAGAAAACTTGCGTCCTTAAGGAGATAAGAAGGTATGGCACAATGTAACACATTAGATAAAATACGATTGTGATGGGGTAACTTCATCTACCTGCCATGTCTGATGATTTCTAGTAGCACTCTGAGTGGGGAAGACCAGCTTGTTCATCTTTTCTGACTAAGTGTATTTGTGAATGACTGATAAATGGTTTCTTCTGGGATATCAGGTGTCTAGAAGCACAAACAAAGTAAATGTGAGTAATAGAAATACTATGAACTCCTCTTCACATAAGAAGTGTAAACTTCTAAGTTTTAGTTCAGAAGGATATAAGTCTAATATGTCCTTTAATCTTTATGCACTTTTAATGAGCATATCTACACATAATCTCCTGGACTGCTTATAACTTGTTTATAGCTACAGTGGGTACTCTTCAGTGAATTTATTATTTAGATCTTTAGAAAGGAGTAGGAATGGAGCAGGAAGATAGGGCTGAAAACTCAGCTTCAAAACATTCAAAATTACTTAAAGAAGATTGAAATAAAAAGGAAAAATCAGTTTCCCCATTAAGCATAGAAAGATTCAGAACAACTGTTTTGAAAATCCACATTTCAATTCTGGAAATTTTAATAAACTAGGAATAGAAAGAAGCCCAGATCTTTCTTACACAGAATTAACAACTATAACTGTGAGCAAAACTCATGCTTCTGTTCAGTGGCCCACACAAGGACAAAATTCAATGAAAAATTAGGATTGAACCGTTACCACTCTATGAGATTTTCCTGCTGGTCTAAAAAATGAAATGAAAACCCAAACAAAAATAGAGCACTGCTACTTATGTCGACACTAATTATGTTCAGCTTCAACTCAGTTGCATTCAATAACTAGCATTCTATCATCCCAAGTGGGCATGACCTACTGCAAACATTTTTTAATATAAAATCTTCAAGAGGTCCTAGAGAGTTTATTGTTAAGTTTTCAGAATGGGCTAAGAAGTTACATCTTATATAACAGAGTTTACTTGTGCTTTACATCTTTGTCAGATATTGACACTTAATTTTTAAACTGAAAATGAAATTTAGCCAGAAAACTTTATTAAGCCCTTTATCAATCTATTCAAGAAATGTTACTTTTAGCAGTGATATTGAATCTCCGCTGCTGCAGTTTTTTCATTACTTCTTTTCCCATCGATAGTTTATATTTTCTTCTTTCAGAAACATTGTTCATGGTTATGGGCTGACATCCCAACTTTCCTTAGTCTTTTCTCTAGACTAAACAATGCCAATTCCTTTCACCCTCCCTCATGATCCCTCTAGATTGTTGCTCATTCTTTTTACTCCTTTCTGGATTGTCTCCAGTGCGTCTACATTTTTCTTGAAGTATGGTGCCCAAAACAGTACTTCTTGACACTCTCCAGTGTCAAGGAGAGTGGAAGAATGACACACCTTGCGTAGAACATTTGTACTCTAGGATCATTTTATTTTGCTTTAATTTGGTAATACTTGATAAGTGCAGGGACCTCCTTTATTTATTAAACCAAAAATGTATGTTCGAAGAGAATCTTTCCTTGTGAAAGCTGGGTTCAGTTTTGTGATCAGGATCTTAAGGCCAGAAAGTTGTAAACATTTGTTTTACTTTATTACAGGGCAGACCAGTAAACCAGGAGTTAGCTCTGATTTCCTGAACAAAACAGTCCCTATTTACAGATCCCCTAGCAGGCACACGTGGTCTTCAGAGACGGATGGCAAGTGTCCTATTTTGTGTTTTATTAAAATAGCAATAAATATTACCTAGCTTTCTATTACCTCTAAGGACAGAGGTAGTGAGTTGAATTTGAAAAGAGCTCTGCTTACAAGAAACATCAGAGCACTGATACCTGAAGAGATATGCACGTTGTTACAAAGTATAAAGCCTTGTTACCGTTATGTACCTTTAAGCTGAAACACTGTTTCAATAAAGTTAATTGCATTATTGTTAACTTGGATTTCACCATTAGCTCTAAGACTTTATAGGTAGCAATTTGTTGTTTATTGTTTATAATTGGTCTACAAAACCAGTTTTAGTTAATGCTCTATAGACACTAATGTAGTGTAAATATTTATTCCAACAATCGATAACCCCCACACACTATTACTTCATTGTGTTGCCTTATAAAGAGGATTTAGAACAGATCTCAATGGGATTTGCTACCAAAATTTGAGGGTTATTTCCTGGTGTGAGAGAAGGTAGGATGTAGAACAGCAGTAAAAATGTCCTGACCGTAGATAACTTACGCCTTATTTTTCCACAGATTTCTTGCATGGCATGGGCGAGTGATTTAACTATCATGTTTCCTTGTCTTTCACTAGCTATTTCAGGAAAACATATTCCTTCCAAAGCAAACATTTTTTTTTTCCTATTTACTGTTGGGCTAATTTCTGTCTGATAATGGAGAAAGACCAAGAGACTTTGTCAGTTATCTTCATGTTAATGTGGATTATACCCACTTTGATTTCAAGACATAATTAGCTTCAGGGGTGCAACAACATTATGTTCCTATATTCTGGTCAGTATTTTTTAAGACAAATTTCAGTTGGCTTTAAAGAAGGAAAAAAAAAAAAAAAATAAAAGCGCACCCACTGGCAGTGCTTAGCTGAATCAATAAAACTCACAAATAAATACCACCATATTTGTACCAGTGCAACTTCTTCTTACTCTGTTTCTTTTGTCAGACAATGGTCTAAGACACATAAAAGCTTTGGGTAACAGATAAATTATGGTGGTCAAAGTTTTAAGACAAGTATAGATAGCTTTTTTTTTATTATTTGGCTGCCATTCAGGTATGTCCTCAGCAAAAATAACATGGAAGGCTTCCCTTCTTTGCCCTAATCCCATTTTAATTTATTTATATTAAAACATCAAAATTTCTTTTGCTTCTTATGTACTTTTTAAGCCAGCAATGACAAGCAGAGAGAAGAAATTTTGTGAAATTTCTGGAAAAGTTACAATAGCCTGCAGTAGTGATTTCCCTGAAATGAATGTTTGGTATGTCTTCAATACAGTTCACTACAGATTTCTGTAATTTCCCAGGGTATAGATTATTATTCTAATGTTATTTACCCAACCTTGAAGTAAATTCACTGTCATCATTGTTCATCTTCAAGGCAAAAAACACTGCCTATTGAACTCTACAGTTATTAATGTTTGTTTTCATTCACTTTTCTTTCCAGTTGTAGACTTGCTTAGTAGTGCTGGTATAAGAGGCGAATAATAATTTCAAATATACTTATTCTAGCTTTCCTCTGCTATAGCTCTGAACAGGATTTGACCTGCAGTCCCACTTTTGTTTTCCGATGCCAAGTCATACAGCTATACTAAGCACTAAGAGACTGTGAGACTAGATGGCTGAGAAAGTTCCATTTTACTCAAGACTCACTGACTTCTGTGAATCAACATAGGTGTTTAAAAACACCAGCCCAACATGGTGAATTTGTTTCATGTTTGTCCAGTACCAAGTGTAATAGATCTTTGATCTCTGGATAATATTTGAGCAACAACAATAAATATTGTTAACTATTCTGTATTAAATGTGACATGCAACATTTCAAGAACAGAAGAGTTCACAATAAAATTTTTTATTCACATCTATTTCCTTGTTTGTACTTTAAATACTTCAGACTTGCACAGTCAAATACCATAGAGCTAGAGGCAATCACTGGAAGTCACTCAGAACATGTCATAGATACAGGACTGTATCTGCTAACAATTTCTGGAGGATGCCCACTGAGAAAGCTTGTGGATTCTCGAACATAAGTTTTTGTTGCCTAATGCAAGTTCTCCTTGTTGCAGCTTAAACCTATGGCTTGTTGTTTTATGCCAATGGATGTAAGTAATAGTTTATTCCCTACTTTGTTGCTATCCTTTATGCACCTGAATAGGATGAGAGATAAGGGGCCTTAATCCTCAACAGACACAGCTGGCCCACACAGGGTTGCCATTAGGCCAGCCTCCTCTGTCCCCACAAATCCATTTCCACATATGGAGTTTTAATATGGACTTAGTTGTTTTTTTTTTTTTTAATTTAACTCCAACTATTTTCTGTTATATAACACACAGTTGAAATTATGTGTGCAGTAGTGTGCATTCAGCAAATTCAGACCAAAATTGTGAATACACCACAGCCTATCTTGTCAAGCTTTGATTTGCATTATGTACCTCTCAGCCAAACATGATTGCACCCTCTCCCCAAAACTCAGCACAAGTTTTAAAACACTAGTTTATGTCATGAATTATGAATTAATTATCTCTAGACATTACAGATTTATGTAATTCAAATTCCATATAGTTTAAGCCTCTTCCTAGAAAACAGCTGGTTGAGGTAGGGCATGTGTTATTGGGAGTGACATAGCAGAAGCCCCTGTCTGTCATGCAGCACTGACACGGACAGTTGCAATGATCCTAGATTAACCTAGAGTTTGTTAATCTGAGGTCACATTCATTTTCCCTGCAATTCCAGCAGCAGTACCTGCCTGCAAACATATTCAGTCTCCTGGCCACCCACCTTCCCCATGGAAGAAAGGTCACACATGCTGTTCCATTCATATTCTTTTCTCATCCTGATGTTGCTCTACACTAAATTTATAGGGATGGAAAAGGCAGAGACTGCAGCTCATTTATCCTGGAACACAGAAAATAGAGACCACTTGAGCATTAGAATGGGTAAGTTGAATTAGCAATCAACATCCAACACACTGCATTCTGAAACACAATTTGCTCAAAATAAAGTCGTATTTTGAACCTGAAACCGCTTAGACCTAGTGCCAAAAAGTACTGTCTCTCACAAATAGAAATCCTGGTTGTTCCTTTTATAGCTTTGTATCCTTTAACCCTTGCTGCCTTTGACAAGGGATGCTCCTTGGCTATATTTCCAAAAGATTAGGGTTTGGGGGTGGGTATGCATTGTGTGTCAAACTGCAAGATAATATTGGGCTGCTGTGAAAAATAATGTAGTTTTAGCCAAATTGAGACCATCTGTCATTAAAGTACACAAAAAAATAGGACTGAACCTCAGAAAACTCAATGTAATAAAAATCAGATAATGTTAGGACGTTGGAGTGGTGTAACGGTCTGACACAATCTTTGTGAAGAAACCTATTCATTCAGAGGAGAAATTAGCTTCAGATCCAGAGACATCTGGTTTTCTAAAACTGTAAGTAGAACCTTTCCATTTTCTACCACAGAAGTCTCTGTGGTGCTGTTCATTACTTTCTTCTACCTATTTCCCACCTATCTCATCATTGACTAGACAAGAGCAGCCTAAAAGAAAATGAGTCATGATACCATTGCAGGGATTGCATGGTTTGATCCACTGAAGTTACCCCTGGCCTCCTCTTCCTTCCTGCATCTTGACAGTACTTAAAAAGTCAGAGGAAAACCTACTGAGTTGCTGGTGATAAGGTAGCCTGATCAGAAAGACTGAGATGATACAGTCATAATGGAGGAGCTAGACTCATGTCACCATCCGCCGTCTTATGGTTTGAGAATACAAAACATTTTTTAAAAAAGCTTTTTCTTAATGTGGTCGTTATGCACTGGACTGTAGGCAAAGGGGGAGGTGAAAAGAATCAAATTGTCCTTCCCCTCTCAACACACCCTGGTGCCAGGCAGCTGTGATAGTCCCTGAAAGGTAGAAGATATGATTTTAAAACTTTTTTTTTTTTTCCTAACTGTACCCTGGTTTTATCTGTTACTACACTGAAATGTAAATGTTACTTAGTTGCAATGTACACTAGTGGATGTAAATGTACTTAACTGCAATCCAAGAATCCATGAACCTGGAACATTCCCTTACTGGCACATTTCTGAAAAAGACTGAAAATGTCCTCTGCTCTTTACATTCCAGTTTAATACAAGCCTCCCTCTTTCTATATTAAAAATGGAAGTTGCAATTGTCCCACCAAGACCAAATTCTGCTCTCAGATCTACAAGAAGTCTGTCAGAAAGTGGTAATAGAGAAGTCAACAGAGTTCAGCTTCCTGTGAGCACACATATTCCAGTGGTAAGTTATGGGTGATATCATTTCAGGACTCTGGCATTGGCAAAATGTGCATGCCAGACACAGGAAACCAAGAAAAATAAGACAAACCGTAGAAGCCTCCAAAATTGTATCATTTTTATAGTTTAGTGAGAAGATGGATGTTCTCACTGTGACTGACCTCCAAGAACTAGATTTTTAAGCCAATACAAATATTAGCTTTTTTTGTCTCTGAACATTCATGTAATATTAGACACAGGACAATCCTGCTTAGTTTTGATCAACTTTTTAGACCATTAACCAATCTCTACTTTGCTTAGCAACTCCAGATCAGAACAGTGGTTTTTAATTTATTTTTTAATATAGATTACCTTGTAAAAAAACCCAAAAGAAACCAAAAAATATTCAATGGTTTCTTATACTTCACATACCACTTCTTATACCACAATCTCACAAGTCAGTGTTCTCTATATTTACTCTACAAACGATTTCTAAATCAATACTTATGTTATTTAGTTCTAGCTAAAGTTTTTTAAAATGTCCACTGTAATTCCAGTGAACATTGAAGGTCATTGTATTTGCTAATAAAAAACGTTTTTAATATACTAAAGTTAGCATTAACTGACTTTAAATGGTCTTGATTGGAGAAAAAAGTTGAGAGGTGAACTAACTAAAATTGTATTTAGTTTGCCAAATTAGCTAATTGCTAAAAAAAATAAAAAGGCTAATAATATGAACGTAGTTGCTAATTGACCTCAAAACATTCATGTTCATGTGCATTCACTGAATGCCTTGAACAATTATCTGCTGAAAGCATATTTGCCAACTATTCTACTTAAAACTATTTCTATCTGTCACAAGAACGGTTTCTGTGACAGGCATTTTTCCCAGTTTGGTCATAAATTCTAAACAAGAGAATAATGAATGAAACAGCTATGGTCTGGATTTTCAGTAACATTACCTTCTATACTAGAATTTAATATCATTTCTAGCCAGTATTACTAGCCCCAGTATAGCAACAACTGTTTCAGCAGCTCCAGGTGTTATAACAATGCCAGTTAACCAAATTAATAAGTTGGTACAGCATTCTTGATTCCCAGAATCTTCCCAAATCAAGGCACTACAACTCTACACACAGAAAGTGTATTTATTCAGGTTGAAAAATCAGTCATAGAATGTTTTGGTTTGGAAAGGGACCCTAAAGATCATCTAGTTCCAACCCCCCTGCCATGGGCAGGGATATTTTTCACTAGATCAGGTTGCTCAAGACTTGCCTCTTTATCTGATGGGTATAAATACAATTGTAATATAAATATTTTTTTTTCTTGACTATAAAGAATCACAATCACTAATTAAATTATTATTACACAAAAAAATGTATGCGCAATCTCCAATTGAATGAATTTTAGAGAATCAATCCTAGAAGATGCTGAACCTCCCTAAGATGCCAGTTCTTGGCTTTCTGAGTAGCAACATTTCAAATTCCATGTCTGAGAACTCACATGCAGAATTGAACAGGAGAATTAAGTGTCAATCCAAGTACAACAGAGCAGAATCTCCCCTGTCTACCATTTGGCTTTGCCCCAAGTTAATACTGGTTATGTAAGAAATGCTGCCATTAGTTTAAACAAGCATTTAAGCAAGTCCTTAACTACTGTAAAAATAAAATTTTATCAAAAAGCTCCATATATCAGCCTTTTTTCTTTTAAATAAAAGAATATTTAGTTTACTACGAGTGGGCTCTCAACTCATGAGCTGATGAGAAGGAAAAAAATAGTGAGAGAAGTGAATCATCCCTTCCTGAGATTTGTGGTGAACCATAACAGGACCTCCTGAAACATGGGCTTCTCCATTAAGTGAGCACAGTGAGTGCCTTGTGTCGTCCCCCACCCCCCATATCCTATATGAATTTAGATGTATTAATTCTCTTAGTATAACTCATGGCAGCATATAATCATGACTCTAAATGGATGATTTTCAATTTTTCTTTGCATTAGCCTTGAACAGGTACTCTCCCAGTTGCATGATTGTATGATTGTATTTTAGTAAATTTCATATGTATTTATCTTAATTCTTGCAGCTTCTCTTTGAGCTAGATACATCAGAAAAATTGTGTGGATGAGGACAATTTCAATTCCTTTTTTGCATCACTGCAACTCAATTGCTTGTAGTATAAACAAGGATAATTCACCTACCAGAATAACACTTCACTGCAGTTCAAAACTGGGTCACTTTTAGATAAAAAATTTAGGCTTCATTTTATAAAGTTACAAACAAGTAACTAAGTAATCAGGCTAGGGTTTGGAATATGTCTCAAATCCTTTGTCTCTCTTTCTAGACACAAACACTTCAATTCTCTGCAGACTTTTCCTTAGAGAGTAGGACTGGAACATTTCGTATTCTTATTATACAACCTGCAAAGTGAGGCATGGGAAATTAAGAAGTTTGCCCAGGGTGACTTAGGTGACAGCAGCAAAGTAGGAATTTCAATGGACTTCTACAGACACGTGAGCAACTTAAATACACTGGTATACAGAACTGTTTCTATTTATTCAGCTTGAAGAGAAGCAGTAAACATTTGAAAAATGCTCTAGCCAATGCTATTCTTGATAACTTGGTTAACTGACTCTGAGATATTGTTAAGATGTAATTTATTTTCTGTTTACAAATTGCAATTCTTTCACTTTAGAGTATAAGAGAAAAAGCTTTTGCATACCTCCTTCTCTAAAAATAAGATTAAACAAGAAGTCTTTTCAAATATGGGGAGCAGGAAGGGTAACTCTTTCTTTAAAAAAAATACTACCATAATGCTGTAACAGTTAAGTACAAGCACCGCAGAAATTAAAAATGTCATCTGGATTTTTAAGTTTCTAGCAAGCAGTCTTATTAGCTTTAAATTTAAGAACTCTGTTAAACAAAATAACACATCACGTGCATCTTCATATGCAATGCAACTCTTTGATTTCCTCTCACTTGACAGCGTTTAAAAACTGTTTTGAGAGTGCTAATTAGTAAGATTGTGGTAATAATTTTTTTTTTATTGTTCAAAAGTTTAGTTTAAAAATAAGAAAGTAGGAAATTTTTCTGCTGTTGACAGCCAAAAAGTTTACTAGTTTGTGTAAAATTGATTCATTAATCTCATTCATAAGCAGCTGTGAATTGGCATAAATATGTTTACAGTGGGAGCAAGGGGCAAGCCGCCCGGTTTTTTTGTTACTACTACTATAAGTAGTTTATTTTAAAGAAATAAATACCACCCAATTAAAACATACAAAACACCTCCCCCACCCCTCCAAATATTTTAAGATCTAAGCCATATTTCTTTCCCTCACTACTACGGAGGTACTGACATCTTCTGGCAGTGAATGAGGCAGCCAGACAAGATCTTCTGATCCACTTCCAGCAGTAAAGAACTACCAAAAATAAAATTAATTTGCCTTCAATGTGGTAAACTCTACTGTATTTCCAGAAGCTCTCTCAGTTTAATATTGAGTTCTGCTGAATACTAACAGAAATCGTTAATAAGGAAAGATAATAATCATTTCAGAGAAATCAATAATATAATTAAATCCAATTAGTAGGAGCTTAGAATAAATACATTTAGTCACTCCCTTGATTTGTTTTTCTAAGATGAGGTAACTAATAGATAAATATTGTTGAACTGACCTCCTTCAATACAGCAGACAAAAATAACACAAGCCAATGGATGAAAGGCAAGCTAGACTTGAAAAACTAAAAAACAAATCCATCATTTGAGTGCTTGTGCTATTACAAGTGTAGCAACAATTTCTCCTTCACTGCAAGTACTTAAAACTGGATGCTTTCCATAAAACAAACTCTGGTGCTCGAGATACTGGACTTGAAAAAAACTAAACAAAATCCTAAATTCCTGTTTGACACAGGCTGTAGAGGAGCTCATATTAACTCCTATTGTTTTCAAAGTAATGCACAGAATAAAACTTCTAATCTTCCCAAACTCAGTCTTGTCTGTCCTACTGGTATACTCTCTATGTACCTCAAACATTTATTAGAGTGCCTTGCTCCAGGTCATATGTACATTTGTAACACTAAACACAGTTACTTTGAAGCCATTAAATAATCCTTCCCAAAACAGGACCTCACAGAGGTATATGCCATGTTCCAAATCCACAATTTTACATCTGTTAAAACTAACATTTTGCCTGGAGCGCCAGACTCTGGGGAGAATGAGAGCTATTGGAACAGAAACTAATCCTTCACACAAGGCAAGTCTCCCTGACAAGCATTTCTAGCCTACAGACCTTATGTTTCTTACAGTCTCCAATATGAAGGAAGAAAATGTGTAGTCCACTTTCCACAGAGAAGAATTGGAGATTACTCTCAGATGGGGCGTTTTGGGATGCATAAGCTGAATTCAGCAATGAAAACAAGGAAGAAGGTCCTACTCCAAATGGGGCAGTAACTCATGTCATTCACCACAGTACTTTATTCTTCAGTCTAAAGCGAAGGTGAAAATTTAGTTTTAAGACACGATCACAGATGATAAAAAAATCATAATAGAAGTAATTCAGATGCAGCATGTACATAAAGCATCAGATTTTAAACAGATGGAATAGTGTATTTTATTGTATTACATAAACTATGCAGGGCACAGTAGAGGTGTCCCAATCTGTTCCTTACAGAAGTCATTAATTATACCTCAAATTAATTTATGTTCTTGTAAAATCTGACAAAGTTCACTCCATGCCTAGAATATGTATTCTGCAGACACAGAGAGGATGTAAACAGTTTTAAATACATGTCTTAAGCATGGAACACCTCAGTCTCTAGTAGAATATTCTTGAATTGAGAAGACCGTTATATAGGATTTGTAATATTAAGAACAATACCTACTTAATACCTCTCCTGGAGTAGTACCAGAGGAATCTCCCCTATACTTAATACTTTGCTGTGCAAACACCCCAGGAGAGGTAACCCTTTCTCAAGCCTATCTTTCACTCAAAGCACATTTACCACATCAGCCAAAAAGAAACATCTTAAACCTCTGAAAAGTTACTTTTCTACCTAAGCTGGAAGGACACAAATTTTAAATGTCTATAGAGATATGCACAGATATATATGCACATTTCTCTGGCAGTTACCTCCTGCTGCAAATATTCTCCACCTCTTCTGATTTCCAAAAAGAGTATTAGATTAAGAAGCAAAGATATATGCCTCCAAGTGGGCATCTGCTTTCATTTCCTCCTACTCATTTCTTGTTTTCCAACCACCCTCATATCCTCCAGCTTTCAAATGCCTGCTTTTTAAAACAACCGAACTCTGTCTTTCTCTCCAAGTTTTTTTTAATTATTTTTTTCTTTCTTATTTTTTTCTTTTAATTGCAGCATGTTTTATTTATCTTCCCCTCCCCCCATACCTGTCAGAATTTCTCCTATTTTGATACTGAATTATTTTTACTATGGAATATTACCTTACCCAGAGTCAATTTTAACTCAGGAATAGTGTCTTGCACAAATTCATTTGCATATATGTTATTCTACCATAAAACAAAGACCAACCCAAGAACTCCACACTTACCTATAAAATTTACATGGTATTATATGCTTACATGTATTATATACTTACATGTAATGTAATAGAGGCCTCTACTCTATTAGCTGCTTTCTGAAAAGAATTCCCTGTAATGTGAATTCAGAATCCAAGACCTCCAAGACACGAGCCAGAAATTATACAGAAGTATTTTTAAAACTAGTTTAAGACCATACAATGTAGTATAATCAAGAAGCACTTTTGCATGAATAATTCCTCTAATACCTACCATTGAACTAGCACTCCAGCAAGCTATTACATGCCCTATGCCTTTTAAGGCACCATCAATTATTTTTACTCTGCTGTCCATACAGGAGTATACAGGAAAAACAGGGCACCCATTTGTGACAAAATAGTGTCAATATGGATGGATGTATAACATTTTCTTTATTTCCTCTGATTCTCTCTTCAAAGAAGCTAGAGTAAAACAAGTGATGGTATTCTCAATAAATGCACTACAAGAACAGGTAATGCAGTATTTGCAGGCAACAGAATAAAAAGAGGTAGTACTGCTTTCATACATGTAGCTTGTATGCAAGATATCCTACACTCCCTTAAAATTACCTGTCCTTGAAAATACAGCCACAAGTGGTTTGTCTCTTCTGATGACCCATTAAAGCAGGAACAAATGGCTCTTTGACTGAAGAGGCAGGCAAAAGGCAAGGATGGACTGTACAAAGTAACCGTGTAACTCCCACACTGACAAACAAGCAATGGAGAAAAAGAAATTATTTTTATGCTTCCCCTTCAAAAACTCATTTTGTCATTATTAATGTATTAGCAGCAACACACAAAAATTCATTCTAGGCAATAGCTCTATGACTGGAAACACAGAAACATTTATCCCTGGTCTTTATTTGTCACAGAGATAAAAATTCATATTGAACATCAGTGCTAAAAACTCTGCTTTTCAGGAGTACAGATTTTCTAGTGGTACACATATGAGAGGAAGCCTGTCCTAGAGCATCAGTGCTTCGATTCCTTATATCCCAAACCTTCCAACACAAATAAGAGGACCACTCCCACATACACATAACTTACTCTTGTAAGTAGGTTCTTTGTAATTTAATGCAGCCAGCCACCTTAGTTTCACAAATGCAAATTCTCGTAAAAAGTATGTTGCAATTAGAATAACCCTGCCTCTCATAGGTCAATTTCAAACTTTAAATTTTTGCAAAAAGATCAAAGATGGAAGGGAAGTATTAATCTCAGGAGTGGAAAGGATACAGTTCAGAGGTTAAGATATCCTTTAGTACCTTCAATCTGCTGCAGAAATAGATACTAACCTTTCCTAAAACAAGGAAAAAAAATTTAGACATATCTTTACATTGACACGGATCCTGATTTGAAAGGTAGAAATCTGAAATCCCATCATATTATTTCATGATAATTCAGTCATCCAAAGCAAGGACCCTAGTCTCCTGGTCTTTCCCTTTAGTTGATCAGCTGTTGAAGACTGAAGATTGGTTTGTTGTGAGGACAATGCTCTTTTTAACCCTTAGTTCTGACTGATATGTTGTGTGTGTGTTCTTGGATAAAACCACAAACATGGAAAGAGTGGGTGAAACAGAGGAACACACCATATTTCTTTAGAGATCATTCTATTAATGTGAGAATTTAGGGACCAAATATTTGTGATACTTCTTTCTGCAGTCCCCAAGTTATTCCCACCAATAACATGACTGTATCAAACAAAGCTAACTGCTGAGAGAGCAGATCTTACCTTATAGGGAAAAGAAATAGTTATCAGAGTACTGGAAATATAGTGAAGGCTATTATGAACATTGAACAGCAGTTTTACTCCTGTCTTGGAGCCAATTAGGCTCAAGAGGAAAGAAGGAAGAGACAAAAAAATGATCAACTATTAAAAATTAAATTTGTTCTGCTGCTGCTGTGAAAAGGCAAAGCCATTAACTGTTGTAGAAACTTGAACTGCATATGTGTCCTAGGCAGCTGAAAAAGTTTTGGACAAAAGTTTATCATGGGACTTTGAATGAGGGAACACAGGCATCTGAAAGATTTTATTCTAGTCAGTATAGAACTGTACCTTTCAATTCATGCTTTTATAAAAAAAAAATGACAAATCACTAGTCAGACTAAAATATATTGTTGGTTTTCAAAGCATCTTTTCTATATTGATGAAATATGCAGAAGGTAAATTTTGACAATGATTAAAAATGCATCTTGCTGCGCACAGCATACAGTTCATTGGAATATGGCTCTCTGAACATGACTACGTTGTTCCAGATGATTAAAGATTTCTTCTTCTGTTTCTGGAGTGAGCTGTATATTATCTTTGATTGGAGACAACGGATCTGACTTTTTACAAGAAGGAAGTTTTTCGTATTCTCTGCACAAAAAAAAAAAAAAAAAGACAGAAAAAACCCCAAGAATGTTATGATATTGTATGTTTCTAACCACAGGCCTGTAAGAACATACGGGTTAAAACAAAGCAAGGCCCCTCACCTAAGTACCCACAGATCTGTAAATAAGCCCAAAATAAAAATTTGTGATGGAAAGTTTTTATTTCAATTTTACTACAACTGAACAACTTCACTGAAAGTGATTTCACCAGTTCCAGTTATCCTGTGACAGAATGATAACTATTAGCTTTATGTCTGAGACTGTATGTACCCCATGCTACTCTGGGTTGCACACGCTTCCTTAATATTTAAGTCTTCTGAATAACTGTAGTTTCATAAATATTCTGTGAGTCTTGACATTAGGACAGAACAGATTAGTGTTCCACATGATTTATTTGCCATCAAACAATATAATTCTTAACACATAAGGCTACTTTAGAAACATGTTAAAATCTGAAAAAACAATAAACAGAATACTCAGTTAAGTCCTGGCAGTGAGAAAAACCTTTTTGTGAAATAAATAAAAGAATCCCCTAAAAGCTAATAAACAAGTACTTTATTTACATAGAAGTAATATATAGAAAAATATATACCCCCAGTATATACCCAGAAGTTACGACCAACCAAAACTGGATGGATAAAATGTGGATGTTGGGAGCTAAATCTTGCAACATCAGCAGCGAAAAGTAATGGAGTGCCATCTAGGCTCACCCAGTTCTATCTGCCTGTACTCCGATAAATCAAAATATATCGGTTTGCTCCCTGTGACCAACACTGGTCAGACATTCCCAATTAGAGGTCAAGCAACACATACACAAACACTTTCACTCCCGCTTTGAAACTGTCATTCTTAACACACATCAAAAGGATAATAAAAAGTAAGATTTCTAAAAATGTTAATACATCAAAGTAATATTTTTTTAAACAGAAATCAGCTGTATGTTTGTAATAGCCTACCATAAAGCCCAAACTTACTAAAATATATTGAACTGACCTACCACATGCTCACCAGTCTCACATTTACTACTCAGTGCAAAGAGAAGACTTTTGTCCTACTCACATTTGGTTTCAGGTTAATGAGAATAATTTTATTTAAATAAGACTTATTTATTCAAAGTTGAGATTGCTATTTGGAGCGGGGAAAGCTTTGCAACCAGGGTTTTTTACCTGAGCCCATGGAAATAGTGTAAGTTAGAATACCTACACTTCTTGGGTTTTGGTTTTGTTTTGTTTTTAAATAGTCATTGTCCTTCAAACCTTGCAAATATTTGCAGAAACTTCAAGTTAGCCAAGACGTCTGCACAAGGGAACACAATAGCGTTTTACAATATACAAGAATGTGTCTTGTAACCAGAGACCTCAGCTAACAGAAATATTCCATCAATTCACCATCATCTTGGAAGCAGATCAGTTCTGACAATCAGCCATCTCAAAACATGAGAGGCACATACATTAAATAACCTTGTATTCAATTAAGTTTGGCAACTTTTATGCAGCTTTTGCATTTGGACTAAGAAATGCCTTTTGGTATTTGATGTCAAACAGTGGTAATAATTTTCATATAAACTATGTTAAACTAAATACACTATTTCAATAAATGAATTTTAGCTGAGAATTTTTCCTGGTTAGAAAGAAAAAAGTAATTAGAAGAGTATATTTACCAGCAATCATACTTCATGGTTGTATCAAACTTAGGAAATTAAAAATTGTATGTAGAAAATATCTATCAAGTTATTATATTTATTGAAGTGTGTAGAGATGTGTAGAGTTTGTTTTGAAAATTGTTTCTTTGGAAAAATAAGTATATGGGATGTTAAGTAAAGGGTTAAAGAAACTCACCTTTTAAATTGGAAGCTTTTCCGGAGTTCACTAATGGTGGCTTGCAGTCCCAGCTTATTTTCAGCATCACAGTGATTTCTCTTTTGCACGGGTGACAGTTTCTTGCTTAATCCACTTGCTTTAGCTGGCATCAATGGCTTGAGCTTTGTTACAATACGTGACCCTATACAACTGGACTTACGTAAACCAGGAACCTGTGAGATTTTAATATTACAGCACAAATGGTTAAAATGACAACCTGTAAGCAACAGGTATTATGCTGCAACGCTTATAATCAAAAATAAAGCGCTTTAATATTGTGTTGAGATAGTGCAACATGAATTGCCACAACAAGGTATATTTAGATAGCTTCTATCATCTAAAAAATGGCGTCTCAAACACATTAGACATAATGCAGCTGTAAGGACTGGCAAACCAGTTTTACTGTTTGAGCCATTTCATTGCCACTTCATTGTAGAATATGAACTACTCATAATTACCAGCTTCAAAGTGATCACACTCACTTCTAGCCTGCTATTTTAGCTTTTGTCTGTCATTATGAGGACTAAAACATAATTAGCAAAATATCATACCCACAGAAGAGATGGTAACCGTCTACAGTTCTAAGAAGTTCTTTACACACTTGTTATAGATTTTTTTATTGAAATGACATTGTTTTTACCTGAATAGACTAAGGAGATCTTGGAATCACAAATAAAATTTGAAAAAAAATGTTTAAAATGTAAGCTAAGAATTGGAACAATACTAGGAAGAATAAAATCCTAAAACTCTCTGCCTTATAGTATTTTGCTGTTTATCACCTCAGCCATTTTGCAACACACGTGAAGTCACCCATAATCCTACATTTCTTTGTGGTACTGAATTACAGAGTTATAACTTAATTTAACGAACACAAAAGTAGGCAAAGCTCATGTTGAACACCCACTAAGAAACTAAAAACTAGAGTAGATTGGTCTCTTTTGTCAATATTAGCCTCTTTGCTGAGCTTACAGCAATTGTGGAAAATAATCAGCAGTAGAAACCACAGCCAGAATACCATCACAGAAGAAACTAAAGGTCCTAGAGAGCTCATGATCTTATAGGCATTTGTTAAAAGGAAAGCTTCTATTACTTTTGATACCAGAATTGACTAGCTAGGCACTGCACACGTTGGATCGGAACCATGATAAGAGTTGTCAGCTTCCCCAGATTGCCTCCCCCAATTTTTAAATTTCTCCACAGATCAGCTATGTCATTCAGCTTACCAAAATCAGAATAATTTATGTTTTAAGTGATCAACTGCTTCTTCCCTAAATTTGGAACTCATTATTCCCTTCGGTATCTTTTACCGTACCAGCAAAGATTTCCCTTGTTTTATACTTGCAGTAAACAAGCCTAAGGGAAAACTGAGACAAAAGTGGTGTTCCTTATCTCCACCTGCCCCCTCTTCAATTCTGGCTACTTGTTCCAATGGTCTCATTGGTGCTACAACTCACATGACCCCAAGAGTCTGGGCGGACCAGAGTTCCAATACGATTGACCTTTTGGTTGTTGTTGTCAAGTTAGCTTACAGTGAGGTCAGTTTTCTGGTTCAACTCATTGTAAGTATTATTACCAGCACATAAAGGAAGCAGAGGGAATGCATGGCCAAGGAAATAAGTGGGGGAAATTTTCCTACTAGCCACTTGCTCTAAACTAACACTACTGTCCTCACAGATCTTTAGCAGATTCCTATTGTCTGAAGAGCTCCAAGCATCCTGAAAATCTGTTTATATTTGATGCTTATATTACCTCAGTACTTCCATACTATGTATTCCCCCATATTTAGTGTATTCATTCTCAAAATATACCTTTAAGGTGAGCAAAACTTATTAAATAGATTCTTAAAAACAAAGTAATAAAATTCTGAATCCCAGTATGATCTCATTTCATTGCTCAATCTTGTTGAGAAGATGTTAATCTAGTGAAAAAGCATCAGTTTTTGTAATCAGGTGTTCCAGAACAGAGATGTAAATTCCATCTTAACACAGAGGTTACTAACAATAACCACAAGATGTCACTACTATACAAAATACACACACTAGTCTTCTCCGGCAGAGAGAAGCTTGTGATTTTTAGTCTGTCTATAAGAAAGAAGTTAGTAGGGGTGTACATGAAAGGATGAAAACATCTTCCTTTGACTTATAAATCTTTTGCCCAATTCTAATGACAATGCCTGAGGAATCAGAGAACTTTTAGCTGTTAAAGTCTTACAAGTTTTGTCAGCTAGACAAATGGGTAAAGATCTTAAGACACTTGTCTTTGTGACTTTTCTAAGTTTATTCTTAGACATCTAAGAAACCACATAGAAGTCAGATTACAGGTGCCCAACCAATAGGAAAAATAACTGAAATGTGGGCTCTGAGGTAAAATTGACTCTCCTTCTATGCTGATTCGTTAGTGTCTAACAAGGCTTTTAACAAAACAATTAAACAAGAAAGGTTGACTAAAACCTTTCCAGATTTTGAAATTTAATCATGCTTTTTCTAGTCAAAAAGGAAGGAGACTGCTAAACTAGCAGATTTATCAAAACAAGCAATAAAATTAGGTTGTATCTTGTGACTGTATCTGAATTATGAAGGTGACTGCAATTTGCATCATAAAACCTGTGTATTTAGCATGCCTGAGGAAAATTAAGAAGTGTTTTTGCCTTGGCTTGGTATCTTATTTTATACCAAAGTGTTTAAAATCTCCAAACGGGTTGCAACTGTGACATCAATCATACGTAGCCTGGTTGTAGTTCATCTCAGCTCTGATAGAGATGAAAAAGAATACAGTTTTCTCTGGCCAACATGCTCATTGCTTAAGATTATTTCATTAAGAGTTCTAGAATGAACTAGTAGAAAGCAAAAACTGATTTTCAGAGTCTAGTAAAGCTCACAGCAAAGTTAAAAGAATTCTTACCTTGGTCTTTATGATTGTATTTTTTCTGTCAGTTTGAAGAGCAGAAAATACTGGAGATGGAGTACACTGATCATCAGCCAGTTTTGAATTGGAGTCAGATTCCTTCATCAAAAGAAAATTCATTTAGTTTTAAGACAGGTTGTTTTTTTTAGGGATTGTAGGGTTGGGTAGGGTGTTTTGGTTTCTTTTTTTTTTTTTTTTGGGGGGGGGGGGGGGGGTTCTTTTTTTTTAAACACACACTCAATGTGTATTTTTATATCTACACAAATATAGTTTATAAGGTAGAATGTCTTCAGCAAATCTAAGAACTTATATAAAAACCTGGGCTTATTTTCAGCAAGCAATGCTATGGTGACACACATATGCTTTCTGAAAGGACTTCTTTGGGGACTAACAAAAGCAGAGAACAAAAGCTAGCCTAACAGGTTTTTTTATGACCCACTGTAGCGACAGCAGTGGAAAGACTAAAGACAAACTAAAACCAGAGCACAGACTGGATTTAAGCTAGTAAGTCAATCCGTTCTACACAACTACATTAAGCACTGCCAAATTTTGTTAGCACAAGCTACATAATCTGCAGGGTATCATTTTGAAGACAATTTCTTTTATAATTTAAAGTGAAAGTAAATGCTGAAACAATGTCTATTTTTCTTACTTCTGCATCTGAACCGTTGTTAGACACTTGCAGCATTTCTGAAGACTCCAAACTGCATTCTGATGGCTCGCTAGACCTTTGAGACTGTGATGACCGTTCCAGTTGTGTTAAGAGAGAGGATTCTTCCTCCAATTCACCACACACTGCCCCACTCACTGTTTGTACCCCATTAATCTGATTTTCCTGGGATATCACACAGTTGCTTCTCTGTTGGTGAAACTGCTGTGAAAACACAGTATGAGATGGACCAGGATTTCCTGAATTATTTACAAGGCTGCTAAACCACCGGAAGCAGTTTTTCTGCATTTCTCCAGGAGGTGTAAAGATAGTCCTTGTTGATTTTTCAGTTTCTGAAAACTGAGAAACACCTTCTGCTACATGTTTTACTTCCTGTTTCTGGCAATCCTGCTCAGCATCTTGAGTTAGATCACTGTCATCCTCCTTTGCTCTATCATCAAACATAATTGCATCATTGCAGAAAAACCTAAAAAAAATTTAAAAAAAGAAAGGTGAAGGTAAGGGAGAAGAAGGTTACTGCTAAAGAGTATGTAGTCTCCAAAATCCAATAGCTGTCTCTATCCATCAATTTTATTTTTGAAGTGCACTTGCAGACACAAATTATTTTGACAATAGGCAGTTTTAGTCCCTCAGGGAGTCATTTAACAGATAACTGTAAAAGAAGGGGAAACACACATCTGCAAACATGTCATTCATTGACTGAAATACTAATAAGATTCTTCATCTGAAAAAGAGAAACATCTAGGAATCCTATAAAATTTAAGAATATATTCATTAATTATCATAAAGCTAAACAGTAGTGAAACACTTCAGCACCTCTGATCAAGGAAACCAGAACCTATCTAGTTCTTTTCCACGATGTAACAGCAGCTCCTAAAAGTACGAGTCAGAGCTTTTTAAGAAACTGAGCATTATTTTAGAGAAGAACCTACCATCACTGACAACTCTAATTTTTGATGCAACATAACAAAACTTTCAGGTCAGAACGGTGCGTATTAAAGCTAAAGAACATCAGCATTAAGACTGTTCTGTAAAATTACACTGCTCAAAAATTTTCAAATTATTTAAGATAAAAATTATACAATAAGACACATAATTATGATAATGCTTTGTAAAACCAATTCAAGTAGCTGTGGCCAAATGTGACCAAGAAATCCATAACACACAGCCAATTAAAAAAATGTAACAAAGCAAAAGTCCCTCTTCTCTAAGTGCTGGTGCAGAGATCAGAAGCATCAACTGATTGGGATGGGATAAGAAAGGCATCTGTCATACAGCATGACCAGGGTTGGCTTTACTGAAACAAACAAAAACCCTGTCAACATGAGTCAATATATTCACTAACTGCTTACATATGTGGCACAAAGCAGCTACTTTTTTTTTTTTTTTTTTGAGATGTCATATGACCTTCACCTGGAAAAGAAATATGGCCAATTCCCAATTAATTTTGATACCTGGAGGCTAGGCTGTATTGAATGGTCTCACAGTCTTCATTTCTGCAGTAAAAAATTGACATTATTTATCTATCTCACACATAGATAGCATGCCTAGCACAAAGGGTTCTCCACCTCACCTCAGGACTACAGGTGCATTAATGCAGTTGCATTAAAGTCCTAAGCAGCATTTTTCTCATTCTCAGTATCCAGATTATTTCAGCAACCAGGACAGCAAATAGCATTTTGCTACTTATTAAAACATGTGATGTAAGCATACCTGCTTTTTGTTCCTGGAACAATTACAGCATCCTTCTCTTTGTTTTTCCTTTGTAGAAAGGAAGCAAATTTATTTCTAACTCTGGATAGGGAGTTAGAGCTTTCTTGAGTGACAGAATTCCCTGAAGAATCACGGCTTTGTATTGCTGAGATACTCTTTTGTGCTTGACCATCATGATCACCCTCCTTTCTGAATTTTTTTGCTTTTGAAAATGAATACTGGTTCAACAGATCTCCGTCAGAGATTTCTTCTAAATCTAAAGACAATTTAAGCATCACTGTTGAAGCATGTTGTAGAATTAACCAGTTACTACAGAACTGAGTATTACATATTTACTCTCACAGGCTTAAAAATACTAGTAAGGTCTGGTAGGAACATTTTTGACATTACAGTTTAGAAGTCTTTAACACAGTTGTTTTCTAGTACATAGCCTTCAAAGTAACTTTCTATGGAAAGGTAGATGGAGTGAATGCAGAACAGCTGAAATGAAACATGATATTTGTTTTTTTTGTTTTGCTTTTTTTAAACACTTTGGAGCAAAACTAAATTTGACTTAAGGGCAGGCTGCTAGACTAACGACAAATTCTGGTAAACCAGGGAGTAGGAAGATATTAGGAGTAACAAAGGCAAAACATGGAGCCCTAGTAGCATAATCAGAAAGAAAAGGAAGCAGAGGAAGAGAAAATAACTTAACATGTCAGAAAAAGCACAATGGGAAAAAAGAAGTGTCCCTTCTATTACAAACCCTCAATTTCTTTCAGCACATATACCTTAGGTGGTGTAGAAGACAAGATAGCACAGATTTACTAGAGAAAATTGGAGTAAAGAATACATATATGGGGGATACAGGCAGCATGGTGTTCAAAGAGTACAGAAAACATTATTTAGATTTTCTGTTTGGTCAAATCCACTCCAGGAAAAATAGGCTATTTTAATTTCTTCACAGGCCATTATAAGATGGAGATTAAAACCATAAACATCTAAAAATAGAACAGATGGTATTAAACATGACAACTTAAAACTGAAAACAACTAAGTCTTATAGTAATTAAAGAAAGTTTAAAATCAAGTGCTGTCCAAAGTTTGCTGCCACCCTTAATTGTTACATAGGCTTTAATATTATGGCTTGTTAGTCTTGCAGCCTGCTGAAAACATAATACAGACAATAAAAGTTAGAGTTAGGCTCTCAAATCTCATGCCATCAAGTGCAAGATAAAATCCTTTCTTTCCCCACAGCCTTCTGCTGTTATTTATACACTTATTTTAATAAAAACATACCACTCCTTGGCCTTTTTGTCAATAGCTCTTTGCCTGGAAGTTTTAGCCCTTTAACACTAACTATCTTCTCCATGCCTTTGGTTGTTGGTTTCTCTAGTAGACTCATTTTATGAGGAACAGTATCTGCATTAGGGCCAAGCTTGTAGTCTCTGCTCCAAATGCTATTTACACAATTAGCAGGTCTGTCATTCCAGCCACAACTTCTCTGCTGCATAGGCTACAAAAAAAAATATGTAAAAAACAAGATATAGGTTTATAATTTTGCCTTCTACATATGATTTCCTGATTTAGCATATAAGGACGTTTTGACATTTGCACAACTAGTGACACAGTCTACACAAACGTTTTCTTTTTTTGTTCCTACATTTCTCACACTTTTCATACAAATTTGTTTGTCAATTTTATGACTTCTTCATTCCAATATGGGGCATCTCAGACAAAATTAAAAGTTTAAATTTTATTTCTATTCAGAAAACCTAAATTGGGAAAATACTTTCCTCAGTTACATACTTGAAAGAAATTCAAATCTCTGAGAATTTTCTTTTTAAATCAGTTACTTCTGTCAATAGTATTAAGGACTATCAGAAAAGTCTGAAAGTAAAACAAACATTAAAGTCAAATGCCATGAAAGGTAAGATTTTACCTGTACAAAGAATGAAAAAATGTGTGTGTGAGCATACAGTTTCTGTAATAGCAGAATAGGTTTCACTGCCAAGTCAGCTGTGGATAACATTCAATCGTATATTTTTCCATGACTGTTCAGGTCCACATCAAAATCTAAATATATAACCTCAGAACAAAGATGTTACCTGTGCAGTGTCAGGGTTATAATTATCAATTTGTTCCATGGTATCGATATCAATGTTGCCAATGGCAATTTGAAAAGCAGTACCATCACCAAAATGTCTGTCCCATCATAGTAAAGGAAAATATATGAATATTATATTAAATTTCAAGAACCATAGCATGAAGGTTAGAATAGCTTCTTCCTATTTTGGTGCTAAAAAGCACTGCTAGAATATTAACCAAAAGCGTTAATAATACTACTCATGGCTCAGTCTGATGCAACAGCAATTGTAATAGATCTACAGTGCATGGCAAATCACAAAAGGAAACCTTCAACCATCAGCAGGAAAATTACCATCTTTCTCCTTCCTAATTTCTGGAAATGCCAGAGATTAGGTGGCTTAAAGAACATACAAAGCTAGTAACTACTTCAACAGTCTGGTCCCTTTCTTTTCCTAAACTTCCACGCTGAAATCTATGCTGCACAAATGTGGCAAAATGCTGCCTGTTCTATAGGAAGAGATATCCTGTAAAACAGGAAGTGCTCAGATTGGGGAATGAGTTGAACACTGATTGCAAGACTTAAACTGGCAGAGGTTATAACACACTTAGGCAGAAATTAAAGAAAAGTAATTAAGGAAATTAAGAAAGTAATTAAAGAAATTAAAGAAAGTAAAGCAACTCAAACAGTTTAAATATAACCTGTACTTTAACATGCAGTTTTCTAAAAAGAATAAAAAGATCAGTAACTTCTACCTAAAATGATATGTCAATGACAAGTCAACTCAGTTACACCCTGCACTTTTTTCTATTAATTAAAATCACTGTAAAAGAGAAAAGAAAAAAACCCCAACTTTCTAAGATTGCAGAAAATTGAGGCTTTACTTAACAGCAGAGATGTAATGAAAACTATGAGTACACCACAGATGCAATGAAAAGTGTAAGACACCCCATCCGCTCACCCTTATTTCCCCACTCTGCTGTTTCACCACAAAGGATACCGTCCTGCATACATTAGTGTTTCTGGATCAATATCGTCCCCATATGCATTCAGAGGAACTAATTTTCTGTTGACAGGATCAAAAACTAACTGATAAAGGAATGTATTATTGGCTCGTGTAAAACCCTGTATGTATTCTTCTGATACTGTTATATTCATCTTCAAGTACTGCCCCATTTTCTTAATAACCTGTCAAAAAAAAAAATGCTTAACTGTTTCATTTAAACAGGTTACACAAAAGGTTAAATACACTTAAATTACTAAGTATCTTTGCTTGCTTTAAATGTAGAATGTGTGTCCTGTTACAACAAGAAGATTCATCTTAAACAGAGGAAGGAAAAAAAGTTTTGTACGTTATTTTCCCACTCTCAAATGGTTTACAATCACATAAATAACGCAGTGCAACTCTTTATAAATACTTCTTGTCCAATAAATAAATATAAAATCTGAATAGAAATATGGAGTATCTCCTTAAGTTATATTTGTTAAAACAAATGCATACCAAATTTTATCATTCATATTATCAGAACATGTAAGCAATATGTGGGTGTTTTTAGGCTAGAAAAAAGCAAAACTAATCAAATTTCTCCCCAACCCTTCATCACTCCCCACAGAAGACTACACATTGATCTGGTAGCCCCTCCTACATATTGTTACTGCACCACTCTAAAAGCAGTTCCTAATAATTCATTGTCCTCTACATTTTCCAGTTTCACAGAAGGCAGATTATGTTCTTTTGAAGATCAAGTTTATCATACTGTGAGAGGTTAGAGTTTCTCCTCCTCTCCAAATAAGACATCAGCTGTGTTTTGGCCATGCATCCTAAACACAGGCAAATTTACTCATCTCATTAAGAAGTAAGAGTTTGAACAGGCACTGTTGGACTACTTCGTATCTTTTGATTCACTCATGACTTCCCAACACTGTTGGAAAACAGCAGTGATGAATCACATGACAAATTACTAAGTAAAAAGTTTTTCAAATTATAAATCCTGACATTTTGCTCAAAAAGAGATATGTTAAAGGAAACCATCATTTGTACGGGAAAAGTTCAAAGTTCCTTTTTTACTTCCACAAAAGCCAACCAAACCAGTTGTTCTGATGCCTGCTTTATATAATACAAAACATTTTAAAACTAAAAATCATAGTTATGTGCAGCCTGAGAGAGAAGAAAAAACACTAAAGCATACAAGTAACTTAAGAGATAATACAGTAAGCTAATTAGACTGCACATTTAAATGCTTTTCTGGATTAGATTTACCTGCCTCCAAGACAGCCACATAAGGTATTTTTCTTATTTGCTCTTAAAAATGTCTCTTCTCCCTTACTACCTACACAGAAGTTATTCCTGCTCTCTTAGCCTCTGTATTTCCTAATACTAGCTTTGTTTTCATTTCATGCACTGAATAGGAAAACAAACCACCTACCTTTTCTGTTTTGCCCAGTAGCAAACTTTTATATATTAAAAACACTGTGGAAGAAATGTCTGTATCCATATGTATGTAATTAAATGCAAAAAGGGAATCAGATAAGATTCCCAATCCCTGCCCCTCCCCACACAGATAAAAGTACTTATGCAAAAGTAACAGAGTTCAATTAGCAGTTCTAATAACTAATCTGCAAAAACAAAAGAGCAGGTAATGAGGAGAAAAACAAAGTAATCCAGAGCTTTACAAACAAATTAAATCTCTCCTCAAATAGAATACATCCTTGAAGCATTAGAACAATTCTTCATTTACATTTACTTTGGTGTATTTCGTTAGAGATACAATAGCTTCAAAACTTGACTAAGTTTAGCTCAGTATCTTTCTAAAGCACAGGTAAAATTACTTCTTTTAGCATTCTCCTCAAAACGGAGGAAGTCAAGAACCCCTCATATTTTCATTTCAGTGTTAATTTCATATATACTGATATAGGCTCCCAAAAAAACAACACACAAAGTAAAACCAAGTTTACCTTTATAATATCTGGATTGTTGGCTAATTTTAGTAACTTGCATGCTTTAGCTAACCCAATTCCATGAATGGATGAGAGGTAGTCACAACCAGAAAGAATACACATGTAGCGGAATTTCTCTTCTGTAAATACATTTCCAAGCTGCTTGCAGTTTCCTAGTCGAGCTTGATCTATCTCTAGTCCATTTCCAAACTTGTCAATTTTCAGAAACACCTGGAAATTAAGAGGAAGTGGAAACAATAATTTTCACCCATATAAGTTAGTTTGTTGCACTTGGAGGAAACAACAGGCTGAGTGCTACTCTCATCTCTCCTGTCTCCCCCATTTGCGGTAGAAGAGTAAAGCCATACATCAAACCCACTTGGCAACTTCAAACTCTGTTTTTAAGATTACAGCCAGAGGTAAAGGCTATTAGTATCTTCTTCCATACCTTTTTACATCCAAAAGCTAAAAGATCAGAGTCTTCTGTAATTATAGCTTGAACCATGCCAATCTTATTAAGATAAGCCAGCTGAGCATCAGCTTCATAAGGAGCAACGATACAGTCGACTCCCCGGGCTCGTGCAGCCTGTACACAAACAAGAAGCACACATGTACTTTGCATCAATTTTCTGTAATTACTTTAAGACATCTGAAAGCGTAAGAACCTCTACGTTAAAAAACTGAAACTGCCATCTTTTCAATCACATGCTCATCCTCCCAATTAGAGCCTGATGTTTCATATTCAAAACTCAAATTTTAAGCAGTTTAGACCTACATAGACTAGTTTACAAAAACAACCTTTCTTGTGTTGGCCTGTATCACTATGGTCATTGCATCTGACCACAGGTGGCAGCTTCAAACTCATGCAAGTTATAGTCTGGACAAGGGAAAACAGCACTAGAACAAATGTAATACTATTTTGATAAAGATCCTGTGACTGCAGTGGAAAGATAACAAAAAGATACTAGAAAGGTTTTTAAGCAGACAATTTTTTTTTTCTGTAGTCTCTTCTCAGGGGAATATCGCTGAGGGGAAAATAATAAAAAAAAAAATTGTGTTTAGTTTTTGTGAGGCAAAAGTAAAACTGTTGGTGTTATCAAAGTCAGTTCATAGCAGTAAGAAGAGATGTATTTCAATTGACAAATCATCATCATTTATACAACTGGCCATAACAAACTTGAAGCAAAGTTTATTAGAGGCTAAGAAGGGGGAAGTACTTTCTTGCCTACAAAGAAGAGGTAGTGATGTAGCCATACAAAAGCAGAGTAAGACATGCTACGTACTGCGTAGATGTTTTTAAAACTGTCGCTATCAACAGCATTAACAACTTAC
This sequence comes from Strix uralensis, assembly GCF_047716275.1. Taxonomy (NCBI): domain Eukaryota; kingdom Metazoa; phylum Chordata; class Aves; order Strigiformes; family Strigidae; genus Strix; species Strix uralensis. Next base: position 87,930,175 of record NC_133974.1, on the reverse strand, counting down.
TTTAATAACTTCATGAGCCATAACATGGGTAACATTTACACTGCGTCCAAAACATTCCCTAGCTTCTGACAGTCTCCCTTCCTGCAACAATTGTTTCCCCTTCAGAAGGCTGGCTTGACGCTTCCTGAGAGATAAATAGAAATATCCATCAATCTCAGATTACGTTTCACTTAAAAGAACACGTAGCAGAAAAGACTAAGAGAGACAGGTGGGAAAGGGGGAAAAACAAATTGTTTTGTGGGTAACACTTCCCAAATCTGTTCCACTGCATAATTTTTTAAAACATATGAATAACTAAATAATTGTATTGACAGGGACGATTAGATTGGCATGTTGAAATTTATAATGTTTTATCAGAAAACACTGACAACTCAGGAACTGAAATCAGCAGTTTTAAGGAAGAGATGTATCCACTCTCGGTTTGCAGTAAAATATTTAATGGAATTTGGGAGTATCTGACATTAGATACTTACTACTTTAGAGGACAGAAGGCATCATTTACCTCATTTCAAATATCGAAAATTGTTTGCTCCACACTGAAGGAAGCATATGTCCCATGAGAATTTATAAATAAAAACCACTAATGAAAAATTCTCACTGCTTCAGTGAGAAGTCCCATTATATAGGGACCTGAATCCAAACCTGAAACAAGTTTATCTGATAGAGAAAGATCAGGAAGGTGGTGTTATTTTTAAATGAAATTATATTGGGAAGAAATATCTTTGTCCAGAGATCTTAAGGGGGAGTAAACTAAAAGCCTTTAATACATTACAGGAACTAATGCTCAGAGGTTTAACTTCCTTCCTCTATAAAAGTGCTTTCATTTATGAAGTGCATTTCTATTTTTGGAATAAAACCTCTAAGAAGAGGTTTGTATGATTTTTAAATGTAAATTAAATGAAATAACACTACATTGCAGGAAAGTTTACCAGAGCTTACTACCTAGTAGAAGCTTGAGGTTTTTCAACTTTGAAAATGAACCGCAGTGTTAAACATACTGCTTTGCTTGCAAATCAATACAGTTCAGTACTTACTCTCGTCGGGCCTTTTCCACTTCCTTCTTAGAAGGTAGGGTGCATCCATCAAATACCAAAATTGGTTTAATTCCAAATGAGAGGAGCATATCAACAAGTTTCATACAGAAAGCTACATAACTGTATCAAAAATAACAAAAGTAAGAAAAGAAAGATAAACTGTATTGTTAAGCACAAGTCTATTGCATATTTTCTGCATGCAGAAAAGGAGAACTGTAAATTTAGGACTAACTATTGTTCAAGGATCTTAATGGGCCATATACTTCCGCAGCATCACGAAAAGAGTAAGAACACTTGAATGCTTGGGGTTTGGGGTTTGTTGTTTTGTTTGTTTTTTGTTTTTTTAAACGAGAGAAATGTTCCACCTCCCAAATCAATGATGTTCAGTGAAAAAAAAAAAAAAAAAGTTTTCTTTTTCTTTTGAGGACACTGTTTAAAACAGCAAGAGCAACCTTTGAAGCAGGGGGCTGGGAGAGGAGGGAGTGTGGGACTCAGGAGCACTTATAATCTAAGGAGATGAGCACTGAAGAAACTGGATTTAGAGCTACAAAACATAAACCAAAAAATAACTATGCTTTGTGAAAGACGGGAGCAAATGGAATTGTAGCTATATAATACCTAAATTCAGATGAATTTTAAAGTGTGAAAGGACTCTCTGTGCTATAGTTAAAGTGCCAGTCTAAGATCAGCAACCATATATGCATGGAAACAAGATTTGGTCATAAAATATTAATGTAGTTAAATTCAACCATTCCAAAGTTTCCTATGATTAATGTTTCTCCTGTCAGTTGATTTCTTTCTCAGCTGAAGTGTATCTTACTCTCAAGACTCCGAGGGATCTCCACTACCTTCAAAGGCAGGTAGCAGGGTGGTATGAACCTCTACAGTTCTTCATATCAGTAGAAGCAGGAGTTAAAAGATTTGAACCCATTTGCAAACCACCAACTCTTTCTTGCCTCCAATCAAACATTTAATCAAAACTGCATAAGTGGTTTGATCTAGACTGATCAGTGTAGCTTTATTTCTGAAAAGAGAAAGATTAATCTTCATTTAAAACTATATTCAATTTTAAAAAGTTCAACCCAGTTTTCCAGAGACAGGCAACAACTTATGCAAATCTGATCTAAGCTCCAAAGCTGAACTTGAAAGGCGACCACAATTTCTGTTTGTTTCCTTCCTTAGAAATATAACAGTGTAAGTGAAAAATCCATGTTACATTAGAAAAAGGTATTCTTACTAAAAATATCGTATGTTGAGCAAAAAAACTTACACCTTATTTGGGGCACAACACATCTATCAGAATTACTCAGTATCATTACAACTTTTTTCACAGTGGTGTTTACAAACTATCGCTTCGTACAAATAAGGTTCCTGAAAATGACAGTAAATTTGAAACATATGAATTGCATCTACAGAATCTCATCAGAGAGATTAGATTATAATGGTGAGACATGCTGGAAAAAACACTAACTCACCTAACCATTGGCATTTTAATAGGAAACATTTAAAAGAGTTTTTTCCCCCCAATATATACTTCAATATTTATTTTGCACAGTTGGAAAGCTAACATTTCCATTTGCAAAAGGTACAACTGGGACCGAGAATTCATAAGCAACAGTAAGAAGTGAAACTGTGTTAACTTAGTTTTTAACTTAAGAAATGTCAAGCTAACAAAACTTTGATTTGTGAAGAGGGCCAAGACTGAAACGTAACCAAGACTTACACATCTGTTGGCTCCCCTCGGGCCAGCTTTTCAGCACAAGCATAAGCGCCTTTGTGCAGCCAACAGTAGGCGTCCACAGCTACCGTCTGCCCTTTGTATTTCTTCACGTGGGTAGGCTCAGCAGCCTCCTTGATAAACTGGAGCAGGCCCTGGATCCCCATGATGATCCTTAAACTGCAGTCGGGAAGACGAAAAGCGTGAACACCAGGCTGAGTCTCGATCTTCGCGCACGGAACGTCAGGTCAGGCTGCAGACAGGGTGCTGGGTTGAACCAGAGGAACGAGACGTTCCTCCGAGTGCCACCGCGCACCCTGCGCAGCCGAAGCTCCTTCCCGCCGGCCGAGGAGATGCAAAACCTTCAAGCCAGCGGCGCGCGCAGCCCGCGGGGACGGGGCTCCCGGCCGCCGGCGGGCCCGCAGGCAGTTGGGGGGCAGCGGGCCCCGCGCACGGCCCCGAGAGACAGCGGGGTCGGGAGGGGACACCGTGGGCGCCAGGCACGGACCCCTCCCCCCGTTTCGGTCAGGGGCCGGCGGGGCCTCAGCGGCGCCCCCGCGCAGTCCCTCACGGCCTTCCCCCGAGCGGCACGCGCGTACCGACACCAGCAACTCTACCTGTCCGGGGGCCAGAGGGTCTAAGGCAGCTCTCCCGGCTCGGGGCCGCCTCCCCCATGGCGCCGCCGACACCTCCACCTCGGCGCGGCCGCCGCTGCCCGGGGAAGGGGGTGAGGGAGGGAGCGGGGTGCTGGGGGGGGTGTGGGGGGCACAGTCACCAACCGCCGCGACGCACCGCGCGCCAGTACCTCGCTGCGGGAGGAAGGGAAGGCCCGCGCGCTCCGCTGGGCTCGCTGGGCTCCGCTGGGCCGTGGCGCGCGGCAGCCGCTCGGGGCGTTCAAGCAGCGCGCGCTCAGAGCAGTGGCCCCGCCCCGCCGGGGGAACTACAAGTCCCAGCACGCGCCGCGCTGTGATGGCGCGAGCTGCGGCCCCGTGAGGCGGCCCGGCCCGGCCTGGCCTATGGGGCCGCAGTGGCCACGGGGGAGTCGAGCGGCGGGGCCGCGCCGCGCCTTTGGTTTCCCCGGCCAAACTGGTTCCGAGATCCAGGTCGCTTCGGAATCGCTCCCGTGTTGGGTGCCGGGAGTTGTCCGGAACTTTCTCTGTCATTTGAAACTGAGCTTGAAAGAGAAGGGTGTCAGGGCAGAGTGATGGTAGGAGAGCCACAAGCGCTGGGGAAAGGGGTTCTGAGGGGGCGTGACATTAAAGGGTAAACTGTGACATTTGCTGCCAGCAAAGGAAGTGCCCCTAATGCAAGCATCTGCAAAAGTATTAAAATACATTTAATACACTGAAATAGATTCAGTGTTGTAGCATTGAGTCCACATGCCCCGTGCCAAATTCAGTTCTGCTGTCTCTCAGTAAAGTAGAAAACTGGGAAAACATTGCTTCCAAATACTGAGAAATTATTTTACCAAACAGAGTTTAATTTTGTACTTAACAAGGCCTGAGCAATTAAAGTGTACAGAGAAGATACCCTACCCTTGAGAATAGATACATCCTGGCAGAATTGCTCAAACAAGGCAGATAAGAAAGAACAACCTGGCCAGATAACAGAGCCGGGAAACATCCAAGGAGAATAAATTGTTCTCAAAAGACTCATGACTGTAAAAGGGAAAAAGGAGTAGGGGGCTACCTCCCCAAACGACCACTGACGACCACCCAAGACCCCCGCACATGCATAGTGTAGTTTTGCAACGCCAGCATTATATAAATGTAGTAGATAGGCAGAAAGGTGGAGGCTTCTTGGAAAATGTATGAATATTCATGTCTTTAAAGTATATAAAGGATGAACTTTTAATGTATGCACATTAGGTGGAGTGAATGCCTCTTTCTTAATGCTACATTGGCGTTAGGAGGTTTATTCCCTATTTTGGTGACACGGGACTAACACGTGTGTTTGAAAGCTTAGTGTTGGCAATACTTCCTAATGCAAATTTTCTATACCCACCAAGTTGCTAGTAGAGAAAATTATGGCCAACATCCCAGAAACATTGTGTAATCATAGTATTTAGCATTTATTTTCAGTTCTTTCTTTTTATTCTTGCTATCTGGTCACATCTGTACCCTGGTATATAGAAAAGTTTTTCAGATAGTTATCAACTAGAAAGAAACACAACAAAACCAGCAGAGAGTAAGAATGTATTTGTGTCTGCTGTTTTCTTACAATATTTATGTGTAAAGAAGCTAAATAAGTAAAAGTTACAGGTCTAAGTAGAGATATGAATAAGGAACTTAAATACAGTAACCATCACTTTGTACTATTGCTGTAACCTGTATTCTGAATGAGTCATTTTGAGATGACAGTCATACTGAATGATCCATTTCTGACAATATTCTTCACTGTGATTGCTCCAGAGTGGTTCAGTTACAGCAAAGGATCCATGACGTGCAGTTAAGACAGCATGTGGATAACAACAATGAACAGGAAAATTTTAAACATTAAGTTTACTAGAATCAAAAGGCTTCACAGAATTTTGGCAGGACAAAGGACCGAGTCCTGTAGCTCACCCTGTGAGTGGGGAGGGAGAAAGTGGCAGCAGGTCACTGACTGAAAAGGAGGAGGTGAGGGACAGATGTTATAGCAGTGAAAACCTGTGGTGAATGTAAGAATTGATGGTCAAAGTTAGAATTTTAAATCTGTATTCATACTTCTATAACTGCTTTCATTTAAAAAAAGCCCTGAACACCCATATCACATACTGGAATTTGAAGTGGTGCACAAGGGAGTTTTACAAGAATACTCCAACCACACACAAAAAGGCATACAAATAACATTTTTGTTCCACAAATCTAGTTAATGTTTTGGGACATCTCATGCGTGGGATTGAGTTCTTATTTAACCATCTGTTGCACTACCTCACTCTGCCTATTTGACACATTAAACACAGTAAACCATAGCTTGATAGCCAACATGTGGTCTGCACATACCATAGACCAGGATGACAAGGGACTCTACAGTGCCAACCTTAATTTCTTCCTACTGGCAACATGCTGGAACCTAGAACAGTCTCAGATTGATCCTACTCCTGATGTTTCTTGTCCTCAGGAAGTATGTCTTCATATATTGCTAAAGAGGACAAATGCAGTCTAGAAACTCAGTAAAGAATGGGAGAAAATTAGAACAAAAGAGAGACCATGCATGCAGTACTGAATTATGCAGTTCTCTGCACTCATAAAACCCTGCATGTCTGCTTCATTTGTTGAGCTAGTACTCAGCTAAGACTGGAACAAATACAAGGGTGTGTGCGTGTTTCCAGCTGCAAGTAATGAGATCACTAGACCAGAAGTCTTGCCAGCACTCTAGAATAAAAATTACTGCTGCACTGGACTAAGTATTTTTATTTACTGATTTTCTGAAATTAAAAAAGGAAGTGTGATGTTTAACTGCTTTAGTAACCTGCTGATTGAATCTTGATTAGGTTACATCTGTCTCTATGAGGAGAGTTTGAGGAATTGTGATACTGTCTTGGAATGGAGGAAAAGTGATAGAGATGAATAGGAAACAAATGTAGTACTTTGCTTGACATTTTACAGACTTTGAATATCTGGTATGTTTGTAATTGCAACCAGCAAATTACTTATTTCTATGTATAAAGTTTTCCCTTCCTGAGCAACAGGATTGTATGTGTCCCTCTAGGTTTCGTGGAATAGCATAAATAAATAAATATTGCATAAATGCAATAACTAGTATAAATGCAATAGCACAAATTCTTAGACGAGACTTTCGACTACCTTGAACAAGTTGTTTTTTTTTTTTTTCCCCTCTGTTTCCTACACAGGTAGGAACTATCAGATGGGCTTATCCTTGTGTGACATGTCTGATGTGTCTTGATGAGATCCTGCTCTCACTCCAGAAGGCCCACCCAGATGTGGAAATGAAGAAAACATGCTGGTCAAAGCACACAGTTACATTTCCCACATCAGGGCCAGCACCAGTTGTATTAGCCACAACACAAGCCATCTGAGATGTTAGTACTGCAGTTCCACTGCAAAGATTTCAAGTTACAAGTGAAAAATAGATTGTCTGGAGTAAAATGATGAACAATTGATGAGTTTTGAGTTTGAAATATGTAATAAAGCTTTTTCTTGCTAGTTAACATAAAGGTATGCTTGCTTAAATTAAAACAAAATTTGCAGTGAGAAATATATCTAGACTGATATCTACCAGGTAACAGTTTATTTTTGCCCTTGCCATTTTAAAGTCTGTATAGTCCTTTCAGTATTTTGACTCCATTATACAGATGACTCAGTCAGCAGGGCAGAAAAGCAATGTTTCCAGACAGTGGACAGCAAGGCCTAAATTCAATGCATTTTGAAAAGAGCACATCTGAATTATAATTTAAGAATATTGTGTGCACACTGAGAAATGAATAGAAATAATTTGGCCATGGTGACAGCATAAGATGTTTTAAAGCTGAAAAGATCGATTAAATTCCTCTTTACTCTTTCTTTTTTCACTCCATGATTCTTTCTGCATTTGACATGCTCCAGGAGTTTCAATTCAATTGCAATTAGAATTCTGTTTGGATTAGGATCGCTTCTCTCAAGAATGTGTTCTTACATCAATTCTGACATTTCCCTCAAACTGCTGTGTTCATGGGAAGTACAATAATCAGGGTAGACAGTATAATATATCCATAGCATTCAAAATGTCATGTGCAATTCAATTAAATCTAGTTTTGACTATTATCTGTAGGTTTCATTAAAAATAGTCATAAGGTGAACCTCAGAGTCAGAAGCACTGGAGCCAAGGAACTTGCACTGAAGGAATCCAGAGCTACAGAATTCCTGCCCAGCTCAGATTTTCCTCTTTGATTTCTTAATCTGAAAGGGTGGATACCTTGGAGCTGAGGAAGCAGAATGATATGCATCAACATTGTTTGTTACAAATGTCTTCAGCCTGATTATCTATGACCCAACTTCATTTATATCTCAAACTTCTATAAAATAATAGAAATTTTATACAATGAGTCAAAAGTTTTGTTGGTTTCAATAGAGCTATCTTGACTTAAGCGGGATAAAAATACTGGTCTTTAAGATCAACAGTTTCTCTTGGAAGGAAGTAGGCAGATGATAATACTTTGGTGAGTTATTCCTTTAAAGAATACTGTAGTATTGCAGTTTTATTTCCCATAGATACCAGATGAAACTGGAAAGTAGCATTGCGCTGTGGCTAGTTAGAAGACTTACAGTAATATGTACAATCCTTTCACAAGTAGCTTGTGTATCTGGAGAATTCGCCAAGACTAGAAATTACCAAATCTCTCCTGTATGTTTTCCATTTCTTTGGGCAGTTTTGTAATAGTGGCAGAATACATTTCAAATAGACCTGGAAATAGAAAGTGTAGCAGAAACATTTTCTTTCCTTTCCAACTGTTTTGTATGATGTAATAAAAACGAAAAGCTATACAGAGTATAGCCCTGTTGACCCCTAATGGAAATTTAAGATAGGTGCCCGAGATAAGGGTGCTGAACTACCTCTAGAACTGCTTCTTTCTCAACACTGACTATAGAGAGGAAATGGGGTCACTTGGTCTGATGCAGACAACTAACTTTTATGCAGCCCAGAATATGAGGCCCAGAACTGCACACAGTATTCAAGGTGAGGCCACACCAATGCTGAACACAGCGGGATAATCACCTCTTTTGCCGGCCTGGCTATTCTGTTTGATGCACCCCGGGATGCGGTTTGCCCTCTTGCTGCCAGGGCACACTGCTGCCTCATATCAAGCCTGCTGCCGACCAGCACCCCCAGATCCCTTTCTGCAGGGTGGCTCGCCAGCCACTCCTCTCCCAGTTCATACTTGTGCCCAGCGTTACTCCGTGGTAGCTTACAGAGCTCAACCTTTGGTCCAGGCTGTGGAGCGCCCCAGGGCCTTGCTGCCCTGATCATGCAGTCCTATGGATCATGATTTACAAATCATGATCAGTGCAGGCTTTCCTTTGCATGAAAGCTACAGAAAGGCGTGAGCCTGGGGCACTCTTTGGTCTCCTCTAGATTTGAAGTTGATGTGTCAGCAGGGAACGTATCTAGGCCTGGAAAACCTGCTTTTTGGAAGATTGTTGTCTGTCTTTCCCCTACTAAAGGAAGAGGTTTCCCTCATCTGGAAATCGGGAAGATCGAGGGAGGGGAGCAGAACATGAAGCTTCATTAACTCTGTTGCTAACAGAACTACTTTTCTCCTGCCCCTACTTGTCTGTTACATAAGTGCATTTTTCCCTCCAGTGGTAGTTTGCCTACGGCTGCAACCTGTGACTAAATCAAGCTGTGCCCAGTAAAGAACAGCCTTGTAGACCTCTAACGGAAACTCAGGTGTGCTTGGAAGCAGCAGGGGTGGCTCAGTAAGTTGCACTCCTTCCACCTGCTTATTAATCAACCAATACATAGCCTGAATTAAGAGAATGTTGTTCTCATATCCAGATAACAGATTTTTTTTAAGGTGGAAGCATTAGCCTGAGCAGATTCCAAGGGGAATAATGGCACTGTGACTAGTTGCATTTCACCTAATGGTTTTCTCTTTGGAGGAAATAAGATATAAGTGGTGGCAAGAAAAGAGGTTGTGGAATAATCACATACTTCTATTTTGCATCTAATGAGTTTATTTTCAATAATCATAAAGACTACTTTCAAATGTTTCAGGTAATAAATTTAATCTCTTCCTTTAAGGCTACAAAGAGGCCTTTGAGCTACAGACCTGGGAGTTTGCTCCTGCAGTTACCATTTAACTTGCCATGTTTAGCAGTTTGCTGCTTTTGCACAGGCTCCATGAAATTCACAAATTTTCCACTTAGGGACTAGTGGAAACAGAGATACTAGTGACAGGATGTAGGTTTGGTAAAAGATTTGTATTATCTGGATTCGTAAGTGGTTCCACGAGAAATATGCTGAGCAACATACACTGTGATGCGTAAGAATGATACTAGCTACCAGAATTAATTGCTGACACTTATTAAAGGAGTCTTTGTGGAGCTCTGCTTTATTAGCTATATTTATCTGACAGTGTATACTGAGTGTGTTCCTCCTTTCTTACTGATCTGTAGTTTACCAAAACTCAAGTAATCTAAACAGGGATCATAAATTATGTTAAAGAAGTTAAAGCAGATGACCGATTGTAACAGAGTGAAAGAAGCCATGGAAGCTCCAAATCAATAGTATGGATCACCGCAATTATTCAGTAACCAGTCTACCTTCCAGAATGCTAAGGGGTGCATAACACGTGTATTTTAGTTCTTGTTATAAACTAGCAGCTGATTCGCCAGCCACATTGTTCTCCTTCAGAGAACAATTTCCAGGGAGGCAGAAAAGCAAATGCCCGAGGCAGTCACTGCTTCAGCCATCTCTATCTAATCTGTTCCTGTGTTTGTCAGCAGGCTCAGATCCTCACACAAGCCCACTCCAGTGCCTTGTCTCCATAGCTTATGCTCTCTTATGGATGTACTGAAAACAGGGAAAAATGCAGTCTTCCTTGGCCTTTACAATACAGAAGAGGCATAAAAGAGTTAGTTGTATTTCAAATTGCTATTTACCTTCTTAGAAAACCTTTTGCGTACACATTGTCAATATGAGGGTGTATGAGCCACCGACACACACTGTCTCTCTGAAACGTTAAATGTTTCTCTAATCACCTAGTGCTGACTGCATTCATTTTGAGTATGCATTAGAAACAATGTCTTCCTGCAGTTAAGAGTATATGGACACAACATTCACATAATGCACTAATGCTGTGAAATCTCCCTTGGCAGTCTTGTTACTCATCAGAGGTTTGTCAGTGCTAAGGTAGGGATGTATAGGAGAATGAAGCCAGGAGGGAGTGTTACTTATAGTACAATCCCAAATCCAAACACAGCCCCACTGAAGTTTGTGAGGCTTTTGTCAAAGCAAGACCAAGTAGCTCAGGGCCTAGTGGCAATTTTTGCTTGTTTTTTTCAAAATTCACCATATATGTTATCATCAAAAAGCATTTTCCTCAGTTCATATACAAAGATCCAGGTATGTGTATTTGCAGCAACAGTTTGCAGCTACAGCAACTGCATGTTGACAAGTGGGTACATGCATGGAGGAATATTACCTGTAACACTCATAAACTCCTGCAGGTTCAGTATGTTTCTAGAGGTACTACAATGCTAACCCCTGTGTCTGCATGTAAGATCCCAACAGTTTTTTTGTTAGAGGTGTGTGTAAATGTTTTAATTTTTAGAAGGAATTTCCATTTACAAAAAAACACATAGCAGTAGTTATTTTTAATATTTTGCATAACTATCTGTAGAAGTTTAATAATTTAATAATTGGTTCATAATTTACTCTACAATGAGAAGCCTGAAAAAAGACGTGGAAGAGGTGCATTTCTGAAATCAGCTGAATCAGTTTACAGTGATTAATATAACCATGCATTGCCTATTTGATCTTTAAGAAAATATTGAAAAGGACAGGCACTACATCCAATATCACCGCCTAGAGACAAGGAGTTGGGAACCTGTCGTTCTGCACTTCTTACTAAAAATAATGTGAAGTGATACATAATGAGAAGCAGAATGGGATCCTGTCAGTCAGCAACATGTAGTTGTGAGCGGCTCCATATCAGTACCAAGTGAGAACACCAGGAAAAGACACCATACCATGCTGGGTCACGGAGGCAAAACTGAAAAAGCATTGTGGAAGACTGTGGACTGCGTTTGACTCTTGCATTTACCTCTACTTGGTTGATTCACTGTGGAAAAAAACCCCAGTAGTCTGCCTCATCTTTCTCTACCTTTCTTTCATGCCTCAGTGCCTTCTTATTAGAAATCGCCATATTTCCTCCATTCTTCACGTTCAGATCCTTCACCTCCTTTCTGTATTGCAAAGGTCTGCACCTTTTGTTTTTATTTGCCAACTCACAGGTCTTTTCAGTTCGCCATCTTCAGTTTTTTCAGTCCTTTTCTCTGCCAGCATACCTTGGAATGATTCTGAGTGGAGAGAATTTATTTGCTCAGCCAGGAAGAGATAATAGATAACTTCAAATACATAGATGAGTGTGCACACAAACAGATGTATTCTATTACCTTTCCTACAGTGAAGTCTCAGAAAAATTCCTAGACTTTCCCCAGAAGACCCCCAAAACCAAAACCAGAATTAGGGCATCCATCCTTGCCAGTAAACCTCAAAACCCTTTGCATTACCAGTTTTGCAGACTTTACTGATTATATTAACTATTCTGAGCTTACTTTTGGTGTGGCTGTGGTGCTTGTGACAAGTTTTTTTGATCTCTAGAAACATATGTCAGTATAGAGAACAAAAAGCACGCTAAGCTTCTAGTATACCAGTACACTTTTTTTTTTTTTTTACTTTTTGTGGTCCTTTGTTGTGAAATGATACATCCAGGTGCAGATGAAGCCTCTGTGCCACATAGCTGCAGGGCTCAGCCTGGCCTCCAGAGGCCTCTGGGACAGGGAGCCCCGGCTGAAGCCAAGTGCAAAGGTCATTTCAGTTTTGTTTTTGAAGGTGCAGAGGCAGGAACAACTCTCTCTCCCTTTCTTTACAGGTAAATCTTCAAACTAGTCCTGCAGTGATTACTACCAGTTTAAAATATTGTGGATTTTTTTTTTTAACCTCACAATAATGTAAGTTTCCCTATGATCAACAGAGAACTTGGAGCCCATTACAGTTATTTTGTTCCTTATGCATGTGACCCTCACCCTTGTGCTGAAGAAGACAAACAGGTAAATTTTCCAGCATATTCCCTAGCAGCAGGTGCTTCTGTGTTTCTCTGAACACCATCCCTTTGAGTTAAAATCCTTTGGAAAGGTGTGTGTTTTGCTATGATGAAGTCCAGAATAGCAGTTCTAACCTGTGACTTAACATTTTTCCTCTGCACCCCCTGTATTGTTGAGGAAATTCTTTAAACCAGTCTAGGATCATCGAGTTCCTCTAGACTCTCCAAGTCTGCCCAGAACCTGAGCTGTGCCGAGGCAACTTTCTTCCAGTTTAGGAATTATACAGAGCGCTCTCTCCATATGATCTAGTACTGTTAACAGCTTGATTCAATCATTAACAAGAAATTGCAAAAAGGTAAGCGAACTGCTGCAGATGACAACAAACAGTTTGGCAAGCACTGGGAAAGGAACAGCTGTGCCATTGTATTTAAGGTGAGAGCCTGAGGCAAAGGAAACCTAAGTCCTTCTGAGGTAGGTGAGCAGCACCTGGGAGTTGTTGCTGTTGATTTATTTAACTTGGTGCTGGGCCCCACTGCATCTGAGGTGAGCTATTCCTAGACTTACTCTGCATGTGCAGTGTGTTTTTATGAGAAAAGGGATTTTGAATAATGCTTGAAAATATTCCTTTCCCCCACATTTCTGGTAATGCAAACAGTGTACTAGCAGGTGAAGGTCTGTGTGTCAGGTAAATCTAGGGAAGTATGAACTATACAAGGACTTGGATAAAAGCTTATTTTAAGCCAGTAGCTCAAGTAAAAGGACCTTTTAACTAAAAGGTTAAAAGAAACTAAAAAAGCTGTTAATCATGTTCTGCAGGAAAACTGTAGATTAGATTCTCAGGGATCTGATTCCAGCTCACAGACTTTTATGGGACTTTCAGCCCTGAGAGAGGAAGACAGATGTTTGCTTTTTGTGTACAGGCCCCTCAGTATGGACTAGCTCAGTGGGCAGTGGAGGTCGTCTCTAAAAAGCCAGCAGGATTCCCTCATAGCAAGAAAAAAATATTTTTCTGCATTATTTGGGTGAAATTGCCCTCTCCTTTTCTTAGAGTAGGTGGATGATGGGAGGATGCTTCCTTAATGCACCCTGCCCTCTCAGTATTACTGGCTGCTCCCATACACATTCTCAGGCCAGATGTTATGGACAGATTCTTGCAGATCCTTCTTACGCTCTCCCTTGTCTGCCTCTCATTCTCTGCATTTCTGCAGATGACTTAAATGATAGGGGTAGGACAGACAACAGGACAGCCTGCCTCATTTGCAGATGTATCCATTTACATACTCCTCATCTGACCTATACTGACCTTTTTTTTTATTATTCATGGAAGTGAAAAGTATCCTTTTTTTATTCTGTCCTTCATGGACTTTACTCGCTCATTTTACATCTGTCCAATGCAGTTACACTCAAGACTATGATCTTTCTAGAGATGTAATGACTTCAAACCAGAAAGCACTGTCAGCATCTTGCTGAATTCCAGTTTTCCAAAAAATTGAGAAGTTAGTGAGGGCTTAAAAAGGCTTAGCTCCCTTGAAGAGAATGGAGACTTGAAAACTAAAGAGAATATATTGAGACACTCCTTAATGCACTCACTGGTACCTATCTATAATTCTATCAAATTAACTCAGCCTGGAGCACAGCTAGAGATAGAGTTTGGCAGCACTCAATTTTTATCAGCCTGCTTATTTTAGACAAGCCCAGTGCTGGTCTGATCTGACATAGCCTCTAGTTTCTGTAACCATGTGGATAACGGAAGGATATTTCACACATGTCAATGAGATGCAGATGTTCTATCAAATTTTGTTAGAATCTTCTTACATTTCAGAGGTGAAAAAAAGGGAGGCCTTGGTGGGAAAAAGATTATTTCAAATATTTTGCTGGGATCCGGTGGTTCTCTGGGATCAGATAGGACGATCAGTGTTTGTGCTTCCTGGGGAAATGAAAGGGGCCCAGTAACCTACCATTTCCCTTGCCCTGTTATTCTGAGAGAATCCTCTCTTTTGGAAACTGCATCAGTTATATCCAGCCACACTAAGTGCCCTGTTCATTTTTGTTTCTCATATAAGTACTCTTCCTCTTTGTGCTACGTGGAATAAAATTAAAATAGGTTAATCAGTAACTAATTATTCCAGCAGCAGCTGAACAGTCTCTCATGCGTTCCCAGCTGTAAGTAACCTAAAATCTGTCTTTTGCTTTTATGTAGGTACTGATATATTCCATATTGCTGAGTCGTCCAGCAGCAAATGAAGAATATGTATCTGTTCCTCCTTTCCATTTTATATTTGCTTTTGAAAGTCACTGGCACCAAAGAGGTTATATTTGGTCATAATCATTTCACAGAATATCAAGTGGGCAACATGAACCTGATTCTCTCTGTCCCACACGGTGGGTCAATGGAACCCAAAGACATCCCCGATCGAGAGGCTGGCTGCTGGGATGCAAAGATATCCTCTTGTATTTTCTCTCATGAGTGTCCTCTTGGAAGTATTCAAAATTACAAGAAATGCAAAGTGTCTACCAACCAAGACAGGTATACTATAGAGGTGGCTCAGGCTCTTGCAGAAGAAATCAACAAAATTACTGATGGCTTCTTCCCACATATCATTATAAACCACCTACAGAGGTTCAAGATGGATGCTAACAGGGAAAAGGAAGAAGCCTCCTTTGGAATTCCCCAAGCAGAACAGGCCTGGGAGGAATATATGGGATTTTTGACTGCTGCAAAATCTCAGATGACAGGGGGCCTGATTCTAGATATCCATGGACAAGCACATCCTGAACAGTGGATAGAACTAGGTTACACACTTTCAAAAACTACTCTTAGCTCAAGCATCTTTTCTGCATCATGTTCCTCAATTAGCCATCTGGCCAGTCAGCTAGTCAATGTGTCTTCTGAGACTGTAGTTGCTGGGAACAGAAGTTTGGGTAAATATATTGAAGAACAAAATAACAGTTATGTTTGTGTGCCTTCTCTATCCAATCCTAGCCCAAATAATGGGAACTATTACAGTGGTGGATACATAACAAAGACTTTTGGTTCCTGTACTTCTGGCACTGTTGATGCCATTCAGCTTGAACTACCCCAGTGGGTGAGGGCAGCTGAAGAACGTCCCAGATTTTGTAAAGCGCTAGCAAGGGCTGTAATGAAATTCTGGCAAACTAACTATTGCAGCCAGTACAACCATGAATTTCTGCCATGCTGAAAGAGGCTGTCTTGTTATGATACCTCTCCATAATACAGTAATGATCTGGAACAACAGAGCAACTAATACACCTGGAACATTTAAGCCTGCAATGTAACTGTGGATGCTGATGGAAAGAAACTAACCTGCAAAGGAATACAGAGACATCGGCACAGAGAAAATCCACAGCTAATATCAACAAGTCCGTTAACACACAGCTTTGTACTAGAACCAGCACTGACAAAACTGCCTGAAGATGAGTGGGTATATCTGGAAGTATCACTTGCTTGCTATGCTTTTCTGCGCTTAATTTCTTTCCGGTAGCATCCTCTGTTGCTAGCACACAATAAACAACTATTCCTCTAATGAATTCTGTGCAGTGCCTTAGTAGATTATCTCTTCAAAGAAATGAAGTGTCTCTGCTTTTCTTGTGACATTTAAGAAAGACATTTGGATAAAATCATTGTGCAAAATGTTTGGGGCCAGGACCAGCTTCCGTTTGGTGTTTATAAAACCCTAGGAGTTGGAACTTTTCAAGTAAACAGTAATGCTGAGCAATGGCACACAGTCTGAACTACTTCAGGTTTTGTTAATTTAATGAATTACAAAAAAACCCTCTGAGACCATTATAGCACTGTAATTTTGTCAGAGTTTAAACAGTGCAACAGTAAGGTAGTAAGTGGATGGAAGGCTGCTAAAGATGACACATACATATCATGCATTTTTGACAGTTTTCCTTACAGCATCATTCCCTCCTGAGAGCTGGTCCATTGATTTCATTCAGCATAGGATTAACAACTTGATTGTTACTGGGAATAGTATTACATTATGGATGGGCTCTTCTGCACAGTAGAGAATATAGTGGCAGGAATACACATGAGTACAAATCAGCTCTTGGAAAACATGGGCAATTAATAAGGAAAACCAAAGGGAGCAGGCAGCAAGACTGAACAGAGCAAAATTCAAAAATTAAGAACCTATGAAATGCCAGCAGTGCTAAAGGTTTGGTAAAAAGAAAAGAATGAGTAAATAGTCAGCTCTGAGTAAATAGTGAGGTCTGAGGAAGTAAACAGTCAGTTAATAAACTGAAGAGAAGTGGGATATCTGCATCTTTCAACCACAGTAAAACAGTTCTAACTAGAAATAGGGACAATACATTTATAAAACATAACACGTAAAAGCATCAAGAGAAATGGGTGAGGAGTTCACTGAACCTGAACAGTTCATTTTTAATAATCTTTGAAGACTAGCCAATTTTCAGGTAACTGGAAGAGAGCTGATGTAGCTGTCTTTCAAAGGCAAATAGGACTCAGGGGACTGCAGGGGTGTTACCTTTCATACACTAACTGCTAAATCATGGGGTGAATGAAGGGAACACAAATAGTAAATGGCAGATTACATGCTATCTGGTGCCATTTGGTTTGTTAGACAACCTTGATTTTAGTTTTAATCACAAGGTTAGTTAATGTGGTGGGTTGACCCTGGCAGATGCTAAGTGCCCACCCAGTTGCTTTCTTACTTCTCCCAGTGGGATGGGGGAGAGATTTGGAAGGGCAAAAGTGAGAAAATTCATGGGTCAAGATAAAAAGAGTTTAATAGGTGAAACAAAGCTGCACATGCAAGCAAAGCAAAATAAGGAATTCATCCACTACTTCCCATCAGCAGGCAGATGTTTAGCCACTTCCTGGAAAGCAGCGCCTCAGCACGCATAATGGTTACTTGGAAAGACAAATGTCATAACCATGAACATCTTGTTTTCCCTGTTTTCCTCCCCCATTCCAGGAGCTCTTACTGCTGAGCAGGACATTATATGGTATGGAATATCTCTGGTCAGTTCAGGTCAGCTGTCCCAGCTGCTTCTCCTCCCAGCTTCTTGTGCACCCCCAGGCTACTCGCTGGAGAAAAACACCTTGATGTTGTGCAGGCATTGCTCAGCAATAGCCAAAGCACTGGTGTGTTACCAACACTGGTGTAGTCACAAATCCAGAACATAGCACCATACAGGCTGCTTGAAGAAAATTAGGTTACTCCCAGCCAGACCCAGTACAACTGATCATAGTATTTTTAAATATACTCCCACAAGATATTTTGCTAAAAAAAAGCAGTATTAGCCCAAAATCCATCATAGCCCTATAACAAGTTGAAGACAGGTATCATTGCAAATCATTGTATATTCAGCTCATCAGAAGACAGTTTTTCCAAGAAGGCCAGCAGATCAAACACTGTTCACTGCCAGTAATATAGAAAACCCACTATTTTTCCCAAAATAGTAGCTAATAAGGGCACTAGTTACATGGATTATTGTAAGTACTCACTAAGGTGACACACTTGGCAAGGATTTGTACCTTTAGCCAGACAAAGGATCATAGAATATGTATTCTGTGACCTGTGTCATGTCATGACACTGTCCTGGAATGCTGAAATGCCAGGAAGGATTCAGGGAATCATGACAGATCATCAACTGAATATGAGCTCAGCATGCACTCTTCTTGCTTAGAGGATGAACATGCTCTTTGAAAGCATAAGCAAGGAACTAAGAGGCAGAAACAGCAGGGCATGTTAACTCCTTGTTGTGTATCTGGTGCTTATAAGATTGCGAGTATAAAATGGAGTTCTAAGGCAGACACTTGAAGATAGCCACTGTGACACAAAGAGATAAAAAGGCTACAGAAATCTGCCTTGTACTGAGAGACTCACAAAGCTCAAATTACAGTTCACTTTCTATCAAGAGTAATTGGGAGGCTGATAGAACCTGCGTAAAGAACACCTTTTGTGTTTTCCTTCTGCCTTCTTCCTTCAGCTCACAGAGCGTGAGGCGTAGTTTCTTTATGTCACACTCCCCTGAGTTTCTGTTTCATGGGGGCTTTTTGCAGGAACAGAACCAGAGGCCCTGGGGAGCATCTACAGGGATATTGAAGCCAGATCTGTGCAGAACCTATTGGAGCTGACATGGCTTGTTAGTTCAGACCAAGTGCCACGTTAGTGTAACACGCTACTTTCAGACCTGAGCTGGCTCCTGAAGCTGCAGTGCACTGCCCCTCAGCTAAAATGCCCAGCCTGCTCCTTACTCTCAGCTCAGACATGTTAACTGGATCGTGGAGAGCAGACAATGACTTCTTTAAGAAGAATAATCTCTGGAAAGGATTTTTGATGGCTGATGAAGCTTAATCTGGCAGAAAAAAGGCAGCGTAATATCTCATATATTAAAGTCAAAACTGGGCAAATTTGGAGCAGAGAGGAAACCTGTGGTTTTGACATGGAGAGTAACTGGCATCAAATGTACATCAAGAACCCTAGGATGGTCCATTCAACTGGAAACCAAAATAGTAACACAAACAGGCATTTGGCCACAGAAGGTATTCATGATGGTTTCTCTGCCTTGTGCCACCTAGAAGGTTAGACTGGATGATACAGCCAATCTCCTTTGGCATTAAAATTCATACATTTTTCTGTCAGTGTGTAAAACCAATTTTATCCATTCCTGATTACTGAAGTTCCTGCAGCATCATTCGTAAGGAAGCAGATGTCTAATCTGAGATCTCAGGCAAGAGTGTTTTCTTCTGCGTAGTACATATCACTGGCTCTGGTTAAGATCTTTGTCTCAGGGCCATAATGAATTCTTAGATGTTGAATGGGCTATCCACTGATTTCAACAGGAATAATTTTTACATAAACCCAAGATCCCTTTCCCTTTTGCCATGTGTTTTCCCAAGCGGAAGGGCTGCTCATTATGCAGTACTGGATGAAAGATGCTGTTCAGTATACTATTACCTGTGCTAGTTAAAGATTTGGATTTCCTATTTAGATGAAAATGGAGAATGAAACATAAGAACAGCAAAGCTTTCTGACATTATTGTGTCACAAAAGAAAGGACAAACCTGTGTATTGGTTTCTTAAATGTTGGTGAGGAGATCAGTTTCCAACACTGCCCGGTTCTCTTCCAGTGCTATCCAAAGGTTCAGTTTTAGAGTAAGGGTTCGGGATCCAATCATAAAACCCAGGATGATAATAGGTAAGTTTTAGCACATCCCAGAGAGGAATGGTTTAAGACTTTCAGTTAATGCAAAATCCACCAGAACAACACAGTTACTAGCCTCTCATTAAGTAAACAGCCACTGGCAACTGCTGAAAAGGAGTATGATTTCTGATCACCTTAAAATATGCTAAGAAACTTTTACAAATTTTGGTCTTGTGTACAACAGTTCATGGTAAGAAGTTCATACTGAATCACAATAATGATAAAATAATGCTATTATACTTTCACCTTCATTACACCCTGAATCATGCATTGACGTTCCTGTAAATACATCTGCCATGCCCTAGGCTTGGTTTGTACTGTATAATAAAAATGATGAAAATAATTGGGGTCAATTGAGTTGACCTATAGTGCTTTTTATTGTATTAAATTTGGATAGTTAAGATTTAAATTGGTGCAACAAGTGATCAGGATTTTGCCCATAAACCCAAACTGACAGGCAGTAAATTGATCAGAAAAACTAATTTTAAAAAGTCTTCTTTAAACAGATTTTCCCTACCGTGACATGTTAGTAGTGCCTTTCTAAATTGAAGTAGCATAAACCAGAAGGAATCTGAGCTGCTGAAAATTAATTTTTTGGGTAATATGGCCATTTCACTCTGTTAATAGTTCTGGTCAAGGCATCTGAACAAACAGAAATATTGGCACTGAAAGGCAGTAGAATGATAATTCTGAAGACTTGTCCACATAGCATTAACAACACAATTGCAAGGAGCTTTGCTTATTTTTTGTTTGTTTTTTTTTTTTTTTTTTTCCTGTATCTGTAATTATGTTTAATTAATATAAAGTTAGCTCAGCTGAAAATTGTGCAGAGTTAAAGATGGCATGTTCTATGATGCTGTGACCTAAATCCAGATATCTTTAAATAGGGCAATCTCTCATTATTTGAGCCTAGTTCTCAATCTTAATTTTGTTTTATCTCTATATGATTAACAAGGAAATCTAAATGTTTCTGGAAGAAGACATTTGACTAGGATACTGTGGCATATGTGTGCTACCTATGGAACATCCCATCAACTCTTTGCCTATCCAAGGACACCAAAACTGAAACATGAGACAAAGGTTAAAGCAGTACCTCTGGAATAACATTTCTTGTTCTTCAGAGGAGTCTGTATGGCTAGCAAAAGAAGAATTTTTGCAGATTTATGGCTCTGGATCTTTAAGCAGTTAATCATAGTAAGGTGCTTTTCCTTCTTAACCATCAAAAAGTGGAGTGAGATGGGCTTTTCTGTGAGTATCTTGTTATAATCATACACTGGCTTTGTTAGAATTTTTTCTCTGACTGAAAGACTGGCATAGAAGTAAAGAATTGATTTCTGTATGTTCTACTTAATAATGAAATGTATTTAAATATAGTAGAAAAAACAGAGAAAAAATTTAAATAAGGAACCTGCTAATCCACTTTCCTGAAGATGGATGCTATGTTTATTTGTCTTGACCCTCGACTGAAACCTGTCTCCATTATCTATCCAGTGGGATTGGACATCTCAGCTTTGTTCCACTGAAGACCTTTAAAAAAATAAATTCCAAAATTTCAGGAACTAATTAATATATTCAGGTGAACAGACCACTTTGATAGCATTTTGTAACAGTACAGACAAAAAATTATTTGTTGTGCATGTAGCTCACAGAAAAAGTCTGATCTCATTTTATTGTAAATCCGTTGCAGTGCCATTGGCTTCAGTGTAGTTGCTCCTAACTTGCCAATACACAAGACGTCCTGTATTGTATTTTCTTCTTCTGGAAGAAAACGAAACATAGATTTCCAAGGCACATTAATGGTCAGAACAATAGCATATGTGCCAACTATTTGAACACTGTGCTCCTGAGTTTTCTGTTTTCTGAGATACTCTGTAATGCTGCATGCACAAGCATTAAGTCATATATATTTGAATGCAGAGTATCCTATTCATCCCACCAAGCTAGCCATCTAGATGTTAGGACTCTCATCCAAGCTACTTCTCTAGGTACACTCCATAGAAAGAGATCAGCACCTATGCTAGGGGTGATTCTTTCCATCCTCTGATAGGTGGGATAGACAAGGCTCTGTGGACATTCTGGTCATTCTCCATAGAAGGAACAACCTAGGAAGCCTTGCTAGACAGCTTGCAATAAATCAAATCAATACTACTCATAAAACAGTATTAACTTACAATAGCTGAAGCTTTGTGAAGGTAGGAATCAATAGTTTTGGGGCTGGTTAAAGGAGTCAAGTCTGAACAAAAAGTTAATGACGTGAGGTTGAACAGAAGAAGTAAATGTCTGTAATACTCACCTTGCGGCACGCTCTCTTCAACTGGCTTCCCAAGCTTCCACCAAATGGAGAATGGAATTGGGTAGTGAGTAATGGAAACCATGTTAGAAAATGAAATTGAGAAGCAGAGAGTTAAAAATGGAATGTCAGGGTATGTGATTGTAATAATTTACTAGTGATAATGGCTTCTGCTGTATGAATGCCACCACAAAAAGTAGAAAACACTTGTGCTTACCTCATATATTGGAAGACACCCAAATACTGCGCCAGCCTCTCTGTTTCCAGACTCAAAACATTCCAAAGGTTGTCTATGGATCTGACCAAGGAAAGCCAAAGTCAGTGCATTACTAGCTGTAATGGTTTAGCCCCTGCCGGGGTCTGAGACCACGTGGCCGCTGCCCCTCCCCCACAAAGGGAGTGAAGTACAAAGCCCCAAGACTGAAATAAGGAAAGGTTTAATACAACAGTGCAATAGCAACACAACAAACAACAACAATAACAATAGCAGTAATAGTGATAGCAATGAACAGAGCAAAATAGCTACCAAATACAGCAGTTTGAAGCACGATGTACAAAACCACGAGTGCACCGCGCTCCTGCGCCAGGAAAATGTGACCTGCCAGGATGTGACGTCTGCGTGGTATCTGAATAACCTGGCTAGAGCTCCCCCCCCACTGCTGGGGAAACTTAACCCTATCCTGGTTAAACCAGGACACTAGCTGAAGACAAAAGGTAATGAAGACATTACTTCTGCTATTGAATTGCATGGTAACATTCATGTTATTTGAAGAAATGTATGTAATTACTATGTGGAGCAATTATGGTTTATGCACATGTTTTCTTTGTACCATGTAAAGGCTGCCTTGAACTTTTTTTTTTAATTAGGAGAGGATCAGTCTTTTGCTATAGAAAATGCATAACCAGCAAAATTCCAGCTTCCCAAGGGACACAAAATCAAGACAAAGTTAACAGCAAAATGCTTTTTATCACCTAAGTAAAAGCTAGTTTTAAAGACTTACTTAGTTCTCTCACCTATTAACACCCTGGATAAGCTCAATAAAGGAATAATTTTCAGGGTACTTGTCAGGTTTGGTGGACGCATGCTATCAGAGCACAGTGGAAGTCTAGCCAAGGGGTAATGGAGTAAGAACTCCCTCTCAGACGATAGTTTCATCACAGGGCTGTCAGTCTGGCTATCCTGTTGGGCTTTGCAAACCATGAACGCTTCAGCAGCTAGTTGTGAAAGATGGAGATGAACAAGACATTTCTTCTGTTAACTGTTGAAAGCTTTGAATTTGCAAAACTACCTCAGGTACCTTGGACAGTTCATCCACACTCACATGAATCCTGAGACTTACCTAGGTATTACACTTATGGACAGGGCAGGAAATGAAACTGTCTTTACATGATATAGCTGTGATTTCACCCTAGGAAGCCAATTTATGGTCCAAAAAGGAAAAAAAAAAAATGCACCTACAGCTTGAAATACCACAAAGAACTCTTGTTTCCATCAAATTTGAAAACATGAGTTTAATTTGAAACAGTACATTACACAGAGATTTTCTACTTACATTTTCTTATGGTCTTACTAACACATTACTGAGTGTGCTGCAGTAGTAACAGTTTAAGAGACACCAAAACTTCAACAATGTAAAACATTCCTAAAGGAATCTCTTCCAGTGTCTGTCTGTCAATTCTAAGCATTACTCATACGCATTAATTACTAGGCATTACCTACTGCAGAAAGACAGGACAACTGAATTACGGTGAGCCAATCATATACTCTAGGTATTTGCACAGCCACTGAATAGCACACCTCTAGTCTGAAGTGCAAACTGAAGTCCACTGGTTTGATAGGCAATCCACTGGAAAATGATATGGAATCAAGCCTTTTTCTCACCAAAAGGTCAATCAGAAGGGGACTCCAGTGCTAACATATCAAGCATCTTCTGCTATGATACCTCCAGTGAGTCCTCTTTTCAAATGACTAGGTAAAACCCAAAGCAAAGCCAACCTCTACTGACTTGTTCCCCAATGACTTCAACCACTGACTTCACTACAGTAAATTTCATGTTTTATACCCATCATCAACATATTTTTCCCACTAACACTTCTCTCTCTTACTACACAGTGCTCTATCTACAGCTGTCAAACAACAGGGGACCAATGATCAACTGCTGTTACTTTGTAGTGCATGCTCCTACATCAGCTACATCAGTTTCCCTGTGATTTAAACACAGGCTGCTCTGGAGACAGTGCAGCACCTGTGACTTATAACTGTGACTTAAGTGAGCTACCAACTTGTTGCTGCCTTGGGATGAAATGACGGAATGCCTCAGAACTGCATGCTTGACTACCTTTGATTAGCAGCAAGTAATCCACTAGCTTCAAATAGTCAAGCTCCCAGATGAGATGAAAGCTGATCTTGTATCCTTGGTGTCCCAGTCAGGAAGACAAGTGAGAAAGGAAGAACTGGCTGGCAAACAGGGTGATAAACAATGGAGAGGTGTGTTCCACTCACTTTGTCATCCTTTCACCCAAGGTACACAGAGAAAAGTAGCTGGTCACATGGAGTAATGTTGTCTTTCACTGACTACTGTTTGGACATTAGCTGGCTTCATTAGGATATCAGATTGTGGTACACAGGAGACTCACAGTACCACAAATTTTAGGAGAGGATCTTAAGAGTTCATATTCCTTATTAGCTGTTGACTATTAACCTTTAGGGAAGAATGGTCAGAAAGGTGTTAACGGAAGCTTTTTTGACAAGTGGCCATAGGATTTGTATCTTTTTCCTTTTCTACTACAACTGCAAGAGAAGTTTTATCTGTTCCCATGACTTTTAAGGGTTAAGCCAGGTAAAGATGGAGGAGCTCCACCATTATTCAATTAGAGTTGTAAAAAGTATTCATAACGATATCTAAACTAACTCAGAACTCTCCTGGTTTCTGATTTAATGGGAACCCTGGAAGAACTATTGTGTATAACCAGGGATTCACTGTTCTAGTATTTTCACATTTCCTTCAAGTAAACTTAAGATATTTAGGATTTCTGTTGGAGCATGTGAAAATTCTAGGGTTTTTTTAATGCTGTTAAACCAAACAAGTGAATCAGTGTGTGCTACCTTCTAAACTGGAATTTGGAAGTGTGATACAATAAGAATGAAAACCAGGGAGGTTTCTTCAATCCTTATGCTTATACATTTCTGTTCTAGCTTGTCCATTGAATGAGAAGAATATGTAGGGTTATTTGTGGCTAATTTCTAAATACAATTGCATTTCCTATGCACTGCACAGAACAGAAACAAATTTGTCACATACATTACCTACCTTTGGAGAAACCAGAGCTTTGAAAAACTTCAAGTCTTGAATTATGTCCACATGTTTAGGCTTTTTTAAAGCTAAAGGTGATCTGGTCAGTGATTTCCAACTGTACACACAAGACAGAAAAAAACCTGATGCACCTATCAAAATGGCAATTTTGAATACAACATTCTTATCTGGCTCCAAAAGAAAATTACTTTGAAGTGTAAATTATTCCATATATCTTCAAAATATAATTTATATTAGGACCTTTGTAGGTGTCATGAAGTGCTTCACTAACACTTTGACAATCCAGACACAGGCTTGTCATCTTTAGAAGGCTGGAAATGTTAATATAAAAAACATTAGTTACCACAGCTAGGTGCTAACTCACTGTCTAATAATGGCTTTTCAGCATTTCTGTCAGTTCTGACTACAGTTTTTGTATGCCATTTTCATAACAAAGAAGGTTTCCTCTGCTCATATATCTGGTTTCCAAAGTTAACCACAAGAAGAAATGATCTAGAGTGTCTGTTAGTGTAGATTAACACAGTTTCATTTATAATGAGAAAAATTAAGTCAGATCACACAATCTAAGGAATTATAAACTACAGAGAGAAACTGTGACTATTCTTCTAATTGGGTCTCTCCACCTGCTGACATTTTTCAGTAGATCACCTGAGCCACTTGTTTAAACTGTAAGCACCTATGCTATTCAGCTGGGTTTGTACCTTTTCGGGTATATGCACATTTGGGGAATATCTGTTAATAGCATTTATAACTTCATTTATTAATTGAAATTCTAAAATATTATCTTAGTGATTTATATGACAGCTATCCAATAAGCAAATTGTGGTATCATCATGAAGGTAACTGACTTGACCCAAAAGAAGCTTCTGTATCCTGTAAAGAACAAAGCCTAGCATCTATAAGTAACACAGCATTTGGATGACAGTTAGCTAGCTATCCATTACACTGTTTGGTACAATTATCCAGAGGAATCAAGTTCTCTTGAGGTGACAGCACACAGAGTATATAGAACAATAAGACTGAAACTTTCTATTGCGCAGCATGTGGCTGCCTTTTTTTTTTCCAGTTCTCCACACAGTTAAGCAGGCTTCTCATCTGCTTCCAGTTTGTTTAATTAATGTGTTTTAAATGTATGATAGCCATTCTCCTTTAGTGAAATATTTGAAAAGTCCTCAAAAAGTAGTCACAGTTTGACACAGGCATGTCATTTATGGAAAGTTTCTTTAAGGTTAGCTGGCTTAATTACAGTATCTTTGATTCCAGAGGTTTCAAACTAGCTGCTGACTATTCAAAAAGACTACAGGAGTTAGTCCTTCAAACACAGCCAAGCACTTCTCTAAATTGATGAGTAATTGTTCTGACTTCAGTGTGACTACTCACATTAGTAAGAACTATATGGAATAATAAGGGTTAGCAGGATGCCAACCTAAATGGGGGAACAGAAAAGCACCTTAGAGATTTTCCAGTGTCCCAAAGTGCTTTGGTTAAAAGGGGGCCTAACAATGCACATGGAATATGAAACCTTACCACTAAAGCATGCATGACTTTTTAAGCCCTGAAGTAATTTTTCCCAGATTTGGACTGCTTTGTTACTAAGGGCACCGTGCATGTTGCCTCTGAAGATTTCTGCTTTGGTATTTATGTTAATTTGGGCAATCCACTCATTAATGAACTAGGGAGCTCCAGGACTAGAAACATGACTTAAGCTAGAGGGCCAAGGCTCTCTGGCTTGACTTGTAACTAACCCACATCCCTTGAGAACTCTGATTTGAAGGAGAGAGGTCCAACACTGCTATTCAACACACAACATTTATGCCAGTGTCAGAACATCATGATCAGAGGTGTGTGAATGTTTCCACAACATCCCAGTGAATTTAGGAAGACCATTTTTCAAACTGAAAGATTAAATTGGGTTTATTCTTACAGAAGGATTTGGGTTTGGGTTGAAACTATTCACATTAAGCTTTTTCAATAAATTTTTTGGGATCCCAGAAGTAGATCAGCTTGTGGAACTGGAAAGGAAACAGGCTGCTAAGCTGAACAGTGTACATAACATACAGACTCTAATTAGGCTAAAATCTGAGCCAATTATGTAGTCATCATTATTACTGAATTCAAATCCTGAACATCGCCTAATCCTGACTGTCACCTGGCTATAACAATTAAGAGATTTATCCATGCTGTGTAAAAACATTTTTTAAAAGGAGTATTTCCTACAAGTTATTTAGGAAAAAAATATTTTTTCTGACCTTCAGGTGAAAGGTGCTTTTTAAGTATATTTTCAGAACTGTTTTCCCAACCATACATGTATGTAAATGTATGAGATCTTACTTGTCCCTGTCCAGCATGAGAGGATATTCAAACTTCTTCTTTTCCATATGCTTGCTTTCCTCTTTAATTATAGTAGGAAAGTTATTAACATCACAAGGTAAAATCAACCGACTGATATCTGATAATTCAAACTTCCTGGGTTGTCCAAAGTAACCAAGATAGCATCCGTTCATGGCATGCCAGTGCCTACAGACACAGTAGAAGCAGTGCCAAAGGACAGAAAGGAAAAATGAATACTTTTAGAAATGGAACAAAAGTTGAGTATATATCTGTCTAGATTATCAAGTTCTGCAGCACTGTTTTAGAGTTCAGTATGCTAGTCTTAGAAAAAAAAAATCAATGAGATTGAAGTTCCCTGTTTATAATGTAACTAACTTGAGAGTAAAAAAATCTCAGAAAGAGGCTGTAAAAATTGGAAAACAAATTCTGTGAAAAAATTTTTCACAGAAAGAGTGGTTGGACAGTGGAATAGGCTGCCCAGGGAGGTGGTGGAGTCACCATCCCTGGATGTGTTTAAGGGTCGTTTAGATGAGATGCTGGGGGATGTGGTGTAGGGGAGAACTTTATAGAGTAGGGCTGATGGTTGGACTCGATGATTCCAAGGGTCTTTTCCAACCTGAATGATTCTGTGATTCTATGTTTCTAATTACAAAACTGAGGAGTAAAGGCACCAATATCCTGAATTTCTCCTACAGTAAGGTGCTGCCACCAAAGTAGGAGCTACACAGAATTTCCTTATTGATTCTCCCCCAAAAAACAAAAGAAACCCTTCCAAATGTACTTGTTAGCCAAGGAATTACAGTTGTCTATAAAGCATCTTCAGACTGCAGTGGTTTAATTGCATAAGCATTGGTTAGATGCAATGCTTAGGATCCATGTTAATTTAACAAGTATTGAAAGCTAAAACAGACTTAGAACATGAAGTAATTTCTAAAATAATGGGGCTGTTACCTATGCATTCAAGGTCACCTTGCTGAAAGAAAATGACGGTCTGCTAAAGGTCTGACTTCCTGAGAAAACTGGAAGTGTTACATTAAAAAATTAATTCTTTCAGGTGCAGAACAGAAAAAGCACACAATGTTGTATTTTATTTAAGTACTTTATCTAGCCTATTTACAAGTCCAGCAAGAAGAGAAACTCTGGAGATAGTTCAACTGATTGGCCATAGCAGTAAGAAGTATTAGTCATTTTTGTACCTGACTGAACCATCAATAGACGCTGTCACTACCACATTTTTCTCATCTTCATGAAATAAGTCAGCCACTTCAGTAGAGTGTGCCCTCCAGCAGAGCTCCTCCTTTATTTGCTGAGGGAAAAAAAGCAACATAACCACATTACTGACAGTTCTATATGCCACCATGGTTACTAGCTTAGTGGATTTATCAGCATGGCTTTCTGAAAATTAAAAAAGGTGAAAAAGTAATCCCTCCATGAAACAGCCTGCAAAGGGCATATGGTAGAAACACCACTCAGGGGACATGGATAAATTCGTTCTTAACGTAGCCTCTTTGAACACAATGGAATAATGCTAACAGCATTTTACTTATGTTTTTCTTGTTTTTCACAGCATCAAGTTATTATTTCAAGCAAAAGACATGACCTTTATGTGCAGGAAATATTTTTAGTCCCTGTAGAGCTCTGAATCCATTTTTATCTTTTTGTCTTATCTTGGTATACTGTTCAAGTCAAGAAAATCTGTCAGATTTTTCCTTACATTTTTACTATTTTGTGGATCTTCTAAGAATGAGGCAATGTTCCAGCACATAATATGTCCCTCTGTTTAAGAAAGGAAAAAGTAAAATGTCAATAAATTTTGTTAGTGCTACGCATTCACTTGTTGCTACCATATGTTCTTGGTAAACACTGAGCAGAATGAAGCAGAGATTACAGGTCAGTGAAAGTTATTTTAAGATGAACGCCACTATCTCATTGTCAAGCACAGAGTAGAAAATAATGGACTATTCATTAATATGTGAAGAAATATATATACACTTTGTGAGCATGTGTCATTAACTAGGTAGGTTTCAAATGGAAAGAAAGTAAAGTTTTTTCTTTAAATGACAACAATAAAAAAATAGGAGTCATCTTGTCAAGACAGTTATTTAGTGCAGAAACTAGGTATGAGAGCTTCCTGGGGATTAAACTGTTTTTTAGTCCTGGTAAAATGGACAAAGTTTGATTAATTACATACATAATGAAAGCTTAATGCTTTACAACCTTTTAGTGCACTCAAAGAACCACTTTCCTTATGACCCACAACTGCTCAGTTTCCTGCCTAGGCTCCCTCTTTCCTGATGAAGTTGCCTCTTATCTCTCATTTCTACTACTAGACAGAGGAATCTTTTGTGTGATTCCAACTTTCATACTGGTCACATCTGATTTCTAGGACTGTACATTTGCAAGCAAGCAAGGAGGCTGACAGAGAAGTTGACCTTTTCCTAACAAGGAAAAATCTGTAATGGGGACAAGAAATTGGTAGCACTGCAGATAAAGAGAGAAGGGTGTGGAAAGCATGAAAAGCAAATACACAGTGGCACAAACACAAAAGGCCAAAGGGAGAGTATCAGATGAACAGGTAATAGGGCGGATACTTTTCCACAACTAATTAAAATCCTGTTCAGTGCATGCTGCCTTCCTGAACTCATTTACCCATTTGAATCAATGGGGAGTGGAAACTTCATTTTCAGCACCAATGTCAAGCTACTGTTCAGTTTTGAAACAAATGGAAAAAAACCAAACTTGCTCCATCCAACTTCTGACAGCATAAGAGCAGGAAGCTGACAGGAAACAGTTCTAATAGATATTTCAGAAGCAAAGTGACACATTAAAAGACAAAAATCTCATATGACAGATGCAGAAGAGGAAAATTGCCAGGGTGATTCTAAAGGTTTGGAGGAGAATCAGACAACAGATAAACTGTTGGACTTTCTGCCAAATGAAAGCCAGATTTGGTGTGAAATTAAAAGTCTAACAATGAGCTGCTAGCACAGACCACAAGTGCTTTCTTTCCTTATATAGCAGCATATTGCTGAAGCCATTACTGTGCACTCCGTATCAGCATCCGAATCATGGCTCTTGGTACAGCCACAGCTGCAGTTTTTCATTTAGTTTTATTACCATGGATGAGAAATTTTTGTTCTTAGCAGTAATATTTGTCCTTGGTATTAATACAATATTTCAGATGGAAATTATATGCAGGGCTTGTGAATGAAGAAAATTTTATGTCTTTTACGAAGACAATTCTACTGATAATGCTACTAATGCTAAGCTTTAATCTACCATCCTTTCACACTAGAAAATACCTTTTCAATTATTTAATTATAGCCTTGATGGAGAAAGTCTGGCAGCATTTGGACCTTCATTTCCACGTTTCTGGCATATTTACAGGATGATATTTTGTGGTCCTACAGACTGTCCTGAACAGAATGACTAACATGTTTACTCACCCTTACTGCCTGCCAAAAGCATTTTAGTGGAGGTGTCTGTACATAGTGCTGTCAGAGGAACTGAAGGATAATTTGAAAATGGCAAAAGTTCTTTCACTAAGGTTCCCTAAAAGAAATAAATAAATAGGCACATATTTATAATATCTACATGAAAAAAAAATGCATCAGAAGTTGAGTGCCATTGATTTGACCTATTCAGCATTACTCAGCTCATATCTATTCAGAAAGCTGCTAAAAAGGTAGTTTCCTAATCTACTGAATGACCAAGATAGCTGGGGTGTATTCTTCTGGACTGCTGTCTCTTCTACATCAAAAGAACAAGCTATTTCATTCTTCAAGCAATTCAGTCTAGCTGTATGTACCCCTACTTCACCTCTTACCTCTCATTTACTGTGGAATATCATCAGTATGTATCTCATTCGCCACTGAAATATTTCTTGCTGCAAATGAGCCTGTGATATCTCCTTCTCCAACTTGTGATATTTTTCAAGTAAGCACCAGTAGACTTTCTCCCTTACTGCCTCTTCAGGTTTGGAAGGAGGTGAGGGAGAATGTCTTGCTGATAAAGAGATTCTTGACTGTGTCATCCATGTAATGATGATGACAATCATACCAGTGATGACATCACCGTCATCTGACCTTGGAGATTCCTACAAGAATCTAAGCACGCTAATATATCAACTGTGAAGACAACAAAACCCAACAAAGCCCACACCTACTGTACTTGGGGACATTTACCATCATATCTGCAAAGCTACCTCACCATCTTTCTGAAGAAATCTCCCTATGACTTTGCTGGGGTTCCTGTTTAAGCCTGACATGGCTGATGTATTGTGATCACTGCCTGCCACAATGACCAATATTACCCAATCATATCATGGTACTCTCCCTTCTGGATGTATTTACTTTGTATCTCTTGTTTAGAGTAACATTTTTTCTGGAATAGAGTCTTACAGATCTGAGGTGATATGACAACTAAGCCATTGGCATTCTGTTGTATGACTGGCTTTACAAGCTGATTGACATTATATGTTAGGATACTATTATGTCCTGATTTGTAACCCTACTAGTGCTAGCTGGCTTATGCAGTGTTCCAGAGATTTTTTCTCTCTTTTGTGAGTAGGACAGTCTTCCTTGCCTATCATCCTTTCTTAGAAGGTAAATGTTGTGTGTGCAAAGTCAACTTCTAGACTTTCACATAACTTTACAGTCAGTTTTTGTTATAATTATTTCAAATAATGTTTTGTCATTTTCCACTTGCCATTACTCCCAGCTACAGTTATTAAAGCAGAACTAATTTGTGTCCAAGGAAGAAACTATTAACCAGAAAATGCAATAAAATATCTGCTGCTGCAATTGCTAGTTAAATTGCATGTTTCCAAAGATTAGAGTTATCTTCTCAATGGTCCAGACCCATCTCAAAGACAGTCAGCTACCTGAATACTCCATAGGCAGATACAGCCATTTTCATGAGCAGAAGCCAGTATTGGTGGGTGTCCTGCTACAGCTTTGGATGATTGTACATTCTTCTTCGAGTACTGGATATTCCTATACTTCGTTGTGACTTCTGTTTTGGAACACAAATGATCATACATTTTCTCAACAATTTTTAGTACTACTTTTGAATGCACAGAAATTACATAACACTAGGAAAAAACAAGTAAATTTGAAAATAAACTCCATCAAGATGGATTACTCTGAAAACGTTACAAATATGGATAAAAGACAACTGAAAAGAACTTGGAACTATCTTCATGATCTTATCTAAACCAGCCAGAACTATTGCTCCGTGATGCAGGGGAACCTTACTTAGAGCACAGCAACAGATTTTACAGAAACTGCAAGCACCAGTGAGAGTGGGGGAGGAGTGCAAGACAGAGGTGATCAGGACAGCTGAGAGGCAGTTCTGCAGCCTCTGCATGAGGCTTCTAGCGATTTCTATAAATTCAGCAATGAAGTGAAGTTTAATAACTAAATGACACTTAACAGTTCTGAAATCATAGATTTCTATACTTATTTCTCCAGTTCAAAACTTTTGCTAAATGCAAGGTGGTGGTCACAAAGAACCTTTTTGAGTTCCTGCTATGACTTCCCCAGAGCTGGAAATGCTTGGGGGTCCTGTGAAGGTTCTCAGTGAAACAGACATACAGTATATGCAGGACCTCACATGAGTCTCTATTTCATTGAGCAGCTACAAGGTTTAGGGATATTCTGGTTTCAGGGCATGTTTTCTTTGCAAAGTAAATTCAGTTTAAATTCACATTTCAGATGATCAATTTTCTTGTTACTGGGAAAGTCTGCTTTCCATCAGAGGATGTCTAAAGGATTCAGAAGAATGTAGAGGATTTGCTTGCAAATTCACCAACTCCATTTGGACAGCTTTAACTTTTAAGGACTTGGCTCTCTCTTGTTTCTGTTGTTTTAAGGATATATACTGTAGGGAAGACTTTTTCTTCTAAAATTTCATCTGCTTTTGAAGATTTTGTCTGTGAGGCCATTAACTCATGCTTGACTCAAGTTTGCTCCTGCTATACCATTTCAATAATTCATTGCTTGAATATTTATGTGGAAGAGAAGTGTGTATAGCTGACATTCCCAGATTGTGCAAGGTTTTCAGCATGATATCTATTTATAAAAACCATAAATTAAGCCCTTGCATATCCTGCATCCTGGCCTGGCTTTTTGGAAATAACTTCAAATCAGAAGGGAGCAGAAGATCTTGAGGCGTGAATCCACACACCAATGATATCCCAATTATTCTAAACACAGTTTGCCAGACAAACTGACAAACTCAGTTTTGATAGTAATCTGGGCAGAACTCATGAATCAACAACAAAGAGAATGCAAAACATCTTTCATACCTGTTGTTATTTGAATCTTAATTTCATCATTTCTTACATTTTCCTAAAAGCAAGGAATAAAATGTAACAGAATTAGAAAATGCAATTTGGGTGTAACTGAGAACAGTTCTCTAGTTGAAATTATTTTTAAGAACTTTTTTTTTTTTTAATTGAAGGATTCAAATATTACCCCAATTTCCATTCAATCTGGACCAGCACTGAGTGAAAACAAGAAACATTTCATCTGAACAGAAGCAAAATCACAGATGAACAAATCACAGATGAAATTAATTGGAACTTAGGAGCATGCTAAAGATAAATTTGGCTGAATGGCATTAATTTCTTAGGACAAGTAAAGTCGATCACTTACAGTCATGTAAATGTAACCTAGATCTCTTACAGAGTTTAATTCAGAATATGCATATAGCCTTGTTACTGCCTTGAGCAAAGATGAACAAAGTGCATAAACAACAATAACATTTACTCATATCTGCATCTTCAGTATGAGAATTGTCACAGCTCTTCATTTGTGCCTTACTATATAGGCTTCTGAGGATCCCCGATGCTGACAGTAATCAGTATATTGGCCTCAAAAATTGCCAAGTCAAATAAGGCAGGAAAAACTATGCAGCCACGAGTGTTTGAGGTATCTTAGAAGGGGACATGCCACTTCAATCTCATCCTACCTATTGATCTGTAAGGCTTGATATGTTGGGCTTTTGGGGATCTTTTTAAGAGCTGCCAATGACTGTCCATTTTGTTATTCTAATGACTACATGGCACAAGATACTGTATACTTTAGTTTGCGGATAACAATAGGCCTGTGTCTACTTGGGAATCTGTGAAAGTGCCATGCTCTGCTGAAACAACATGCAGGAAAGAATCTGAGATGTAGCAGGATTTTCCTCTTTTTGCCTACTTGCTATTTGTTGGTCTGCAGATAGCTCTTCTGGCATAAAAGGACAAAAAGTGTCACAAAAATCGTAATGCTATCCTTAGCAAAATTACACAGATTGAGACACTGGCATCTTGATGGTAAATTAAAAAAAAAAAATAAATCATACTGTCATTTAAAAGAATGTATCCAAGCAAGTGTGGCTGCAATGTAGATGTGGTTCCACTTTTATTCAAGTATTTAATGATTTGTCTATTTTACCTTCCCCTTTGAGTACTTCTATACCCCCATTTGAAAGTCAGAACTGCTAGTCATAAGCATCTGACAAACACTTTGATAGTCAGCTATTCCATGTATCACAGAGCCTGCTACCTGACAGAATGTATTCTTAGTTCCCCATCTCATTCAGCTTAGGTGAACTAAGTTCATTTCTCTGTAATTCTTGATACTTAGCTTTGTGGAGGGATTTTAGTAAGCTACAGGATTTTAAAACCAGAACCAAAATGAAAATAGAAATTTGTTTTGAATGCTATCAAATCCATGAAGCCACTATACCTACCTTAAGTAGGTTTGAAGAACTGTTCTTGTGCTGTGGAATGGCACTGATACCATGCCTCACAGTAGCAGTAGTAGAGGGCAGGGAACTAGTTTTCCTGTGTGAAAGAAACTATTGGAGATCACTGACATGCTTTAAGATACTGTTTGCTATCTGGAAACATCATCCAGTGTAATAAAGCATAATAAAATAGTGCCTGAATTGATTAGACTGATTAGACTAAGGGTTGTTGATGTTTTAGAAATTTATCCAAGTAACTAGATAATTTTTGCATATTACACAGCCAACCTCTCCTGTCAGGAGTTTTGAGCAAACTAAATCTGTAGTAAATCAAAATTAACACTGGTGTTCATCCTCAAGAAGGGGAAAAATTCAGTGCATGCCAATGGTTTGTTCCCTTTCATTTTACAGAGCGCTTTGCTCTGCAAATAGTTTTCAGTTATTTGTAGAAACTTATTTTCAATCTGTTAAGAAAGTTCTCAGAAATAGGATTCTGTGGAAGAAACTCAGGAAAAAAAATTGGATGTGGTCTTCGACATTTGTGCTTCTGCGTCAAGTTCTGACTGTGCTAATGAAAGGTTCTTGCCACATAACTTACACCAATGTCACAGGCTGCTCTGTTTTTGATAGGAGAATCTGAATAGCTGGGATAATGTAAAACGCCTACAGAAAGTATGTAGCTGGGGTAGCCCACTTTAATTTGGACAGGTGGCCATGACTTCGTAATTTTTCAGTGTTTGATTTTACAAACTTGCTAGCATTCTTGACTATTGTGCCTGTGTATATTGATCACAGTCCAATTCATTCAGGTACCTTCCCAGTACGTACAAATCCCAAGTACATACATCCTAAGCCTATATGATTCAAAGTCATTGGCAGGCTTCTCCTGCTTAAGCATAATCAGAACTTTTCTTGATTTATAAAAAATTCTATTTGTGAATTGCAATCACCACATTTTTAATTTAGCTAGGATTTTTTAAAGTAATCATTAAGCTATAATGTCAAAAAGCAAATTTATGCTCAGTTAGGTGGCACTGGTGCATTTAGGGGTGTAGTAAATGCATAAGCTACTTGAAGGTTTTAAAGCAATGTAAGACCATAAACCATCCTTATGATTCAGGAGAGAAAAAAACCTGCCTAATTGCTTTAAGACCTTAAAGCTGCATAAGTATTTAAACCATACCGAGTCCTTTTGGCTACCATTGCCTTTGCATATCCACTGGAAGACAAGCACTTCTGAAGTTATGTACAGGTGCAATGCCTTTTTCACAAAATTAGCAGATTTGGGTAAAATTCTGTTCTCCATTCAACCCTACCAACCTATGCCAGCTTCTAGTTTGTTTTAAGATAAAAGTTGAGGCTACACACTTCAGTGACCTTGCTTCTCTCTTTGTTTGCTGAGAGTATCTAATAGCATGAGGATTGTATCAGGTTTAAAATAAAGAAAAAGCCTGCTGCCACACAGTGTTATCTCACAGAGATAAGAATTAAAGAAGGTACCCTACACAGGAAAACTGATACCTGACAAAAGCTGACTTCTGTTGAATTCTTCAACAGAACTGAGACTTATGAGGTCATTTAGAGAACAAAAGGACAGCTTAGTGGAGTGGTAAAAAAAAAAAAAAAAAGAACATATAATATGAATTTATAAGCATTACCAAAGATTGAGGATAGGAAAGCTAATTAACTGTTTGAACTTGAATTGATTAAATACAAGCCAAATCCCAATTTAAATCAGCTATCTTGGACAAATATTACATCAGTTTACTACAACAAAATTCCAGATGACTTTGTGTGTCCTGGGGCACACAGGTACCTGGAAGAGAAAGCACTATGTACAAGGAATAACATGGCATTGACCCCAGATGCTTGAAGAACTGAAGCCTGGCTGTCTTCATTAATTTTACACCTGAAAATAAAGATGTTTGTACACAATGTGTCAGATAGGTTGTGTATTGTTCCCAGAAAAAGTTGCAGACTTTATTTGGAATCTAAAAAATTAAACATTTAATTTCCCAGAATGCATGTCACCTAAAAGTTTTAGTCACAGTTTTTCAGAATCAGTTGATCAGTTATGATGGATTAATGTCAGTGAAGAGTAGGTACAAAATGTGCCTGTGCCAAGAAAAACAGGAACCTGATAGAATGATGAACATTTCATCCAGCCAAGTATTTTCTTGAGAATTAGCATTTAAGAGAAAAGTAAAGTAACTTATGTTAAAGTTAACTAGCTAAGTTAATGTTAGAAAAGTACCTTGCTCCTGGCATTCAAACCAGTCATGTGAACCGTGGGTAAAATACTCTACTTACTAAGCACTGACTTTCCTGTCTTCCATGCATCCACATAAATTGGCTCCCTCATATATGGGGAGGCAAAAGCAAAGGAAGATACACAGCCAGAACTGCAGTTCAGTTTTGATTATTTCCCATGGTACAGAAAAACTCAACTAATTTTCTCTCAAATATGCCAATTTTACACATGAAGGATGCTGTGAAACTATTGGGTAGGATAGTTAAATATTGACTTTGTATGGTCTTAAAAGGCATGTATTCCACCACCAACACAGAAACACTGCTGTGCTGCTCCACCCAGTCTAACCAGACATGTTGTCATTGTTCACTCTCCTGAGGTAGCAGCTTAATCCGCATGAGAATATCTGGAATCATCCTATGCTCACTTTTTGCCACTTTCTGTGAAAGACTTTTTCTCCCAAACCTCCACCATCACTTCAGATTTCTCACTGCTGAATGTGACTTCTAGTCTTCTATGTATAGACTGATACTGATAATGTAGAGTATCGGCCATTATCGTCTGAAGTAGTATTATTTCCAGAAGTCCTCCCAAACAGGAAACTTCCAAAATAAGGATGTTTCTACAGCTCAGTAGCAGCCTCTAGTCAATGACAGAGTGACTTACATAGCAGGAGTTTCCTTCAGTGGCAGTGCTGAGTTATGTTAAAACACCATTCTTAATTACATCATCCCTTCCCCAAATGACTCTGGATGACTTCTACCTGCAATGTCAGGACTAGCTAGCAGAGTAATATGAAGTGGGAGAGAGGGGGGCCCACGTAAATTGCTACTTTAAGTCCTGCTTGTCCATCACCCTTTACAGTTGGGTATCTTAGAATTTCTAGTATGCCATTTGAAAAGTTGGTATGAAATATTGGAGATCAAAATGCCTCCATGAAAGCAATACTTACAGGCATCTCACAGAGGTAGATTCAAAATTCCACAGAATTATTGCACCGTTTGCACTTCCTGTAGCTATCAAACTCCATTCTTCTACTTTTAAAACATCAAAACACTTCATTTCCACAGAATGGACAAAATTCTACAAAGAACATTAAAAAAAAATGAGTAGGAGCAATGTGAATGCTAGAGAGTGAAATGTTTTAACTGTTAATTTACCAAGATGCCTAAATTGCCAGTGTCTACAACAACTGCATATTGAATGCTATTCTAATACTATTGTATTTGAGCTACACAGAAGCACCGGAAGGAAGTAGGGAATGACAGTACTGGGAGACTCTCTGCTGCATAGGACAGGGGCCTCCATCTGCCAACCTGACCTGCTATCTACAGCACAGTTGCAATTAGAGCATGTAAAAACAGCTGTAAGAGCTGAAGATTAATGAGAAGTAGGTAACTATGGAGACACTCTAATCAGGTTAAAGGAATAAGTCGCTGAACAGAGATATAATGACCTTTCTACAAATATCTTCCAAATCTGTTACAGAATTAGCGAAATTATACAAAACAAAACTTAAGTCTCGTGGACTATTCAAGTTAAATTGGTCAACAATTGAAACATAAATTTGACATCTTATTTTACCAAAGCAATAAGAAAAGAAAATGGAATCACTTTAACACCCAGCTTGGTCTTTATCTGCCACTATTACTGAAGGTCAGTTTAGCTCCAGTAATGAATGGCTTTTCATTTCATACAAGAACCTCAACTTACTATTTTGTAAAGGAATGTGAAGTGTACGTTCAGAGCAGCTGCTTAATCATGGTGACAACCATGCAGTGGATTATTACGCAGATATAGCTCTTAGAAACAATCACTTCCTTACATGATTTATTTTAGACCTTCAGTGTTCTGAAAAGTTTGGAATACTAATTTGGTTCTTATCCTGTTGCTAAAACATGAAACCTTTGAAGGCACAGTAAACATTTATTTTCTAATCTTCTGTAAATGATGTGGAACTTTAAAGTGTTTCTTACCTCTGTGTCATTCCTCAGAGAACTGGTGTCAGACAGCAGTTGAATATCCGGAAAAAAATCATGTGTTTGTAAGGTGTCAGGCTTCAGTGACAGAGACACAACTGGATTCCTTCGTGGAAATGACGCTGCCTCAGGAAGCACCCATGTGACGTACAGATATGTTTGAACTGAGTTACCCTATTAAAATAACTGACTTAATGAAAGAGAAGGGAAAGTATTTCTCTATTCATAAGAAAATGATCAGCAAGTGTGTGTCAAAAGCTTGTTTTCTGTGCCAAACTACAAAAACTATTACCCATATCACCTAACATATGCCTACACTGCAAACTGAAGCACCAACCAGACATATTCCAGCTCACTTTAAATTACCTGCTGTTATATTAGAAGCTGTCCAGATCTGTAGTTCAGAGATTTTGATTTTATTCAGTTTAACTACCCCCTTAAAGTAAGTTGTCTCTTCAGTTATAGCTGCTTGTTTTATTAATGTTGCTAGGCTCCAATTCATATCTACCATACCAGCAAAACTGGTGGTTTTTCCAATTGTGTGAGAAGCAGCAGCTCCAGTTCAGCCATGGCCCCAAGTCACTGATTCCTCCCCATTGTGCCTAGAGGCTACTGGGAGTTACCTTGATAGTTTTTCCAACTATAACAAGTTCACTTCAGTATCTAGTTTCTGCTTTAATTTTGGTATTTCTGTCCTTTTTGAGAAGTGTTACTGAAATCAGCTCCTTACGTTTTCTGCTGTTTTCATAGATGTCTTGAACTCCAGAATGAAGCAATGTTTAGGATTTTAGTAAATCTTATGATATTAAGTGTATCAAACAACAAATACCTTGGGGGAAGGACTTAAAATTGAGAGATCTATAGTAGACTTCTGCAAAGGATTAATTGGTTTTGGGGTGCTACTGAAGTTTACCTTGCCAACT
Organism: Strix uralensis; assembly: GCF_047716275.1. NCBI lineage: Eukaryota > Metazoa > Chordata > Aves > Strigiformes > Strigidae > Strix > Strix uralensis. Next base: position 87,889,653 of record NC_133974.1, on the reverse strand, counting down.
ACCATATTCAGAGCTTCTTAAAAATCTAATAATAATAACAACCTGTATTTCTCATTATCACTGAAACATTTGTATAAAAAAGTAGTTCTGCAGTTATGCAAAACAATATTAATGTATTTAGATTCATAAAGACTTGGAGGAGATACAAATCCTCACCAACCTCTTTGTCAAGGGATATATTTACTTGAATGAATGATTTAAGCAATTTCAATAATAACACAGGGGGGCAATTGGTGTGACACGGTATTTCAGAAAAATCTAAATATCAAAAGAAAACCCTGTATAAAACAGCTTTTTATTAGCAGGGGTCTCAAAAGTAAAAAATTATTTACCAAGATGATTTTTTCCCCTAAATATATCATCTGTCTAGGAAAATTTATTATTTCTCCCCACAACCTTTGTTCCCTGGCACATACTGGATTTAAAGTTTTGGAATGAGAATTTTGTCCGAAGTAAAACATTCCAATTTGAGGAAGAAAATTCTACAGAAACACGGTTTGACTGAGAAATGAAACCATAATTATTGTGAGCTCCAAATGCATCCTGTTAAATTTATCTGAAGAGAACACAGAGTAGACTCTCAAAGAATCACACAGAATCATCTAGGTTGGAAAGGACCTTGAAGATCATCCAGTCCAACTGTTAACCTAGCACTGACAGTTCCCAACTACACCATATCCCTCAGCACTATGTCAACCTGACTCTTAAACACCTCCAGGGATGGGGACTCCACCACCTCCCTGGGCAGCCCATTCCAACACCTACCAACCTGTTCTGTAAAGAAATGCTTCCTAATATCCAGTCTAAACCTTCCCTGGCGCAACTTGAGGCCATTCCCTCTTGTCCTATTGCTTGCTACTTCATTAAAGAGACTCATCCCCAGCTCTCTGCAACCTCCTTTCAGGTAGTTGTAGAGGGCGATGAGGTCTTCCCTCAGCCTCCTCTTCTCCAGACTAAACAACCCCAGTTCCCTCAGCCGCTCCTCGTACGACATGTGCTCCAGACCCTGCACCAGCTTCGTTGCCCTTCTTTGGACACGCTCAAGTAATTCAATGTCCTTTTTGTAGTGAGGGGCCCAAAACTGAACACAGGAATCGAGGTGAGGCCTCACCAGTGCCGAGTACAGGGGTAGGATCACTTCCCTGTCCCTGCTGGCCACGCTATTTCTGATACAAGCCAGGATGCCATTGGCCTTCTTGGCCACCTGGGCACACTGCTGGCTCCTGTTCAGCCGGCTGTCAATCAACACCCCCAGGTCCCTCTCTGACTGGCAGCTCTCCAGCCACTCCTCCCCAAGCCTGTAGCACTGCTGGGGGTTGTTGTGGCCCAAGTGCAGCACCCGGCATTTGGCCTTATTGAAACTCCTACAGTTGGCCTTAGCCCATCGCTCCAGCCTGTCCAGATCTCTCTGCAGAGCCTCCCTACCCTCGAGCAGATCAACACTCCCACCCAACTTGGTGTCATCTGCAAACTTACTGAGGGTGCACTCGATCCCCTCATCTAGATCATCAATAAAGACGTTAAACAGGAGTGGCCCCAAAACCGAGCCCTGGGGGACACCACTTGTGACCGGCCACCAACTGGATTTAACTCCGTTCACCACCATGGCCATCCAGCCAGTTTTTTACCCAGCAAAGCGTGTGTCCATCCAAGTCATGAGCAGCCAGTTTTGCCAGGAGAATGCTGTGGGAAACGGTGTCAAGGGCCTTACTAAAGTCAAGGTAGACAACATCCACAGCCTTTCCCTCATCCAATAAACAGGTTGCCCTGTCTTAGAAGGAGATCAGGTTTGTCAAGCAGGACCTGCCTTTCATAAACCCATGCTGACTGGGTCTGATCATCTGGTTGTCCCGCATGTGTTGTGTGATGGTACTCAGGATGAGCTGCTCCATCAGCTTCCCAGGCACCGAAGTCAAGCTGACAGGCCTGTAATTTCCTGGATCATCCTTCTGACCCTTCTTATATATGGGCGTCACATTGGCCAATTTCCAATCTGTCGGGACCTCCCCGGTCATCCAGGACTGCTGGTAAATGATGGAAAGTGGCTTGGCGAGCACCCCAGCCAGCTCCTTCAGCACCCTCGTGTGTATCCCGTCTGGTCCCATCGACTTGTGTGTGTCTATGTGATGCAGTAGGTCACTATCTCCTCCTGGAATGTGGGGGGGTTGTTCTCCCAGTCTCTGTCTTCTGTCTGAGGAGGCTGGATTCCCTCATTACAACTAGTCTTGTTATTAAAGACTGAGGCAAAGAAGGCATTAAGGACCTCAGCCTTCTCCTCATCACTTGTTACCATGCTTCCTCCTACGTCTAGCAGGGGATGGAGACTCTCCCTGGTCTTTCTTTTGCTACTGACATACTTATAGAAACATTTCTTGTTGTCCTTGATTGCTGAAGCCAGATTACTTTCCAGCTGGGCTTTAGACCTCCTGATTTCCGCCCTGCATAGCCTCACAGCATCTTTGTAATCACCGTGAGTGTCTAGCCCCTTCTTCCAAAGGCTGTAAACTCTCCTTTTCTCCCTGAGTTGCAGCCAAAGCTCCCTGTTTAGCCAGGGTGGTCTTCTCTGGCACCGTTTTTTCTTACAGCACCTGGGGACAGCCTGCCTCTGTGCCATTAAGACTTCCTTGTTAAAGAGCACCCAGACTTCCTGGACCCCTATACCCTTCAGGATCGTCCCCCAAGGGATCCTTTCAAGCAGGTGCCTAAACAAGACAAAGACAGCCCTTTGGAAGTCCAAGATGTCAGTTCTGCTTAGCCTTCTCCTGGCCTCTCTAAGAATAGAGAACTCTATTATTTTGTGATCGCTGTGCCCTAGTCGTCCTCCAACCGCCACAGATCAAAATCGAGCTAAGCAAGACAATCTGATTTATTACTGTCTTATTTCTTTGTATCAGTTCTTAAGCAGCCACTGTCTTAATCTAGTCATTTTAGACAAAACAAAAATCCTTTAGCCAACATCATCTGATATTGAGGTTTTTTGCAGGATAATACCATGGTCACCTACTCTCCATAGAGGGAAAATATACCGAGAGATATATTGGGCTACAGTTGAAGAGCTTCAAAGTGACATAAGTGTATAGGCCTGAGGCCTCTGAGGTTTGTGAAACTGAATCCTGAGTCATGGGAACTTCCTATTAGTAAATATTAAGTGCAGCCTCTATGGCATACAAATGACTGGGATGGGTTAGCAATATCTGAGTCTGAGGGCTCAGCTGTGGAACTGGGACAGTGGTCTCTACAAAGGACAGGTATCCAGAACCCAAGAAGGTGATGCTTTGTCTTCCACTGCCCGAGGAGTGCACTAAGGCTGAAAGGCAGCTGTGAAGGAGGAAAAGATACAGCTGCCTCATGAGAACATGGCTGTAGGCCTGAGGTGCTGTTAAAAAGCAGGGCTCTGACCAGAGCAGTGGGGATAAATACATAAACAGGATTTGCATGAACAGTTCTAACCAGTCTCAGCTGCTGGTGAATTAGAAACTCTTTAAACAGGGTAAACACTGTCTATAATAACAAGAGCAATATTTTAAAGCTTTTACCTTATAGGATCTATAATTACTGAAACTTCAGTCACAAACAGAAAAGCAAATGCAAGGAAAGAAATTATCTGAATGATGAAAACCAGCAATGGGCTAATGAACATATTAACATTTAGACAAAAAGGGAGAAAGCTAATTTGATGACATGCAGAAAGTGGATTGTTCCTTGACAATTTCTAAAAGTTTATCTACAAATTAATGAAAAAGTCCTATTTTACCTCGAAAATGAGGAACTACCAAATGAAATTAGAAAAAAAAAAAGAAGTATATTTGAAAAACCTGAATGATTTTCATCTTCCCACTCTGCTCCAAAACAAGAAGTGCATGTTGACTTTCATTAGCCTTCAGATAAACTATCTTCAGCAGATGACACTCATCTTTGCTGTGCTGGGCCAAAGGCAAGGCTTTAACTTCCTGCCCACTTTCAAACTCCCAAATTTTCACTGTTCCTACACACGGGTGAGAAAGATATACAAAAGGGAATGAACTTTCACCAATAACCTGTGCTTCAAAGTCAGAAACTTGAACTGGATTAAACAGGGAAAGGAGAAGAAAAAAGAAAACCCAACTGAAGGTTCAGAGCTAGGTCACTGGTCTTTCAAAAGCTGTAACAGTGTGTGTGCCAATACCCTTAGGGACACAAAGCTTACTAGAAAACATCTTTACCACTAGCCCCACCATTCTTCCATCTTTTTTCCATGATCTGTTTTATGCTGCAGCCCAGGATAATGGGCTATCTTACTTCTGTCTCTGGGCGAACGTCATCAGAGAGCAAGCAGATTGTGGGGCTGTCAGGCAGAAGACTTCAGTTCCAAGCTACAGGAAGGAGCAGAGGGACCTGGTTGCTGGACTTGTCCCACAGAGCTAGTGGGGAGAAGGAGCTACAGCATTATCTTAAGTGAAGCAGTTATTACATATGACTTTTTTAAGACCTGATAGCATTCATCTTCTGTCATGCTCTTAGGATCCATAAAGGGTACAGTCTCTGCTCCCAAGTATAAATAAAGAACAATAGCCAGTACACTGTGTGGAAAAAGTCATCTCCTCTTTATGTGAGGCAGCTTTCATATATTTTATATATTTTAATACTTCAGGTATGTACTCTTGAACATTTGAATGTATGAAGAATTATTCAGTCATGTTAACAGATTACAAAATTATTAAAGTTTGCTGTAGAATTCAGTGTAGCACTTGTGTATTGGAGAGGTCTTGTCACACTACCTAAAACTAATGCACTCTAAATAACACACATGAAAAATTCAGGAAACATGTATATATATATATATTCTGGTGTTTAGTGCCTGCAGACACTATTGTGGTGGTGCAATTCCTCTCCCCTCTCCTTGCTGGGCCGCTCAGTGCTTGGTGCGATTCCAGCCCCTGCCTTGGGCCACGTACCAATCTAACATGGTAAGGACTGCAAAGGCAGTAAACCAGAGCGTTAAGGCGACCCTTTGATGGTCCTGGCTCCTGCTCTCCCTCTCGCTGGGGAACAGTTTTAACAGTCCATCACCTCCTCACAGCCTGGTACACCTGTACCTGGGATGTAGTCGAGGGAGAACAATAACAGAATTGCACATCCCTCAAGTTCTTGTGCAACTGGTGGAAGACATCAGAATACATTATTTGAGCTGGGCCGGCGTGAAAAAGTACCTGACAAAAGTAAATTATCTTGGACCCTATAAATAGCGATCCCAAGTGAGACCTTCTGAGCTCTCCTGGACCACTGTGGGCCTGTGACCAGCATCTCCTCTGAGCTGGGACGCCTCTCAGGTATCAAATCCTTGAGGTACTGTCCACTGATAGAGCCGACGGGAGGCCAGGGCGAAGTCAATTCCCTCGAGTCTCAATTATCACTTGTTGAGGAATGTCGATGCATTGCGAGTATTTATGCTAAACTTGAGAAAAGGGAAATTTTAACTTTGGGCTAGCTTCTCTTTCATCCACCTCCCTACCTATACACAGTTATTTTCATGAGTGTGGGTACATACGTATTTTACTGGATCCAAATACTTTTGTCTGTCCGTGTGTTTGTACATCCTGTGTTTATGAAATATACATCTATATACATTTATTTAGCATACTTTATAGTAAGTTAGTGTGAATCTTGTCATCTTCAAATCTGTAATTAAGTTGCTATTTTAATAATGTATTTTATTGAATTATTTTGTAAATCCTTAAATTGGTTAATAATTAAGTGCTGCTAGTCATTAATAAATCTTGATTTGCTGCTAATCATTACCATGTTAATATTTTCATCCATGACAACTATAAAATTCAGCTTAGATACTGTAAAATTGAAAAACAACTGTTCTCCATCTGCAGCCATTTAGTTATAGATCTAGGTCCTCAGTCCTATGAGGAAACATCTTTCCAGACCTAGAGCTTTGAAGATAGTCTTCCAGAGAGCAATAGGCTAGCAAAACACCAGAGCCCAAGCAGTCAAACATCACCTTTCTATGGATCACCTATCAAATAAAAGCCAAGACACCCCCCTTCCCTTTTCCACAGACCAACAGCTGTGAATTCCCTTCTGTGCATACTTCCTCCCACCTTGGAAGAAAGCCAAAATTCATTCTTCTGTCACTGAGACAGTCAAGGCAAAGAGTTCTGTCTGCTCATGTAATATGTCATTTAAAATAAATGTAAAAAAATGTATAATTATTTAATTGGTTTACCATCACATGTCCCAGTAGCAAGATAAAAACCATTTCTTTCAATAGCTGCACAGGTCACTTCTGTATTCAGCCCATGTGCATCTTCAATCTGATATATTTGATATCCTGTTTCTAGGTCCCATGCCTGAAAAAATAAGATGGTAATTACTTGTACTACATCCTCTAAAACTCATCACACAATGTGTTCTAGTGTAATTGGAGAAAGACAAATACTTCCAAGAGCAAATTTTCAGATTCTGTGAAATAGCTTCTCTGTTACAATAGCACCCTGTCATGCTCTTTTACAGAAGTACTAGTGTAATTTCCCTGAAAATGTCCCTCTCCCCAGAGAATCCATTCTGGCAAGGGGATTTAGTATGCTGTGAGAAAGACCCTTGTTAATTCAGAGACACTTGTTAAACAGAGTGAGTTTTTACAGTGCAAAGGCAAAGAAATCTAATGAGAAAGAATGCTTTGAGCTATAATTTCTGTGCTGAATATCAAAATGAGGCTTTTCATAAACATTTGATCCAAAACTGTAGGAACAACCATATCTGATCATTATCTAATCCTTTTGGGAATTTAAGCAATGCCTTCTAATGAAGTACCAGTACAAAGTTGGATCGGTATAGTGGGATAGCTCAGATTCAACTGGATTTATGACATAACCACTCATGTCATATGCACTGTCTAGATCTGATTTTCTGCAGCACCCAGTGCCCCAAACTATCATGTAGTTGTAATGATGTTGTAGCCATCATGGTCTAAGGAAGTCAGGGTTTACAGTGAGAAATAACATCTTTACTGAATGCATAAAACGAACAAACCTTTACACAAACAAGCCTTTCTCCACAGGAATGGCATGCATCACCAGCTGGCCCAGTAAGAGATGCTACCTCTCCCTACAAAACTTGTCATATAACCCCATCAACAGTTGATGAAAACTGCAGGTCCTTGGTACCTCTGATGATCACTGTCACACTGTTAATTACACCGGTAGTGATTCATTTTATTCATCTGTGGGTTTTCTGAAACATGCATGGCAACTATTTTTTAGTGGTTCCAAAGCATATGGTAAAGTTAATAGGCAAGTTTAATCTTTCCATTAATGTTTCAACACAAACAGAGCTGTGATACAAAGTGATAAAAGTGATCTCCACCACTTTATTTTTCTGGTTAACTGGCTATTATGTTCAACATTTTTCCCTCACTGTGTGTCCTGAAATCCTTAAGCCTCAGAACAATGTGTTCTGGGAAACTGAATGAGAAAAGTATCTACAGAAAGTCAGCAAATTGGCTCCAGAACTGCTAGCCAAATAGAAGCAGATCAGACAAAAGAAGAAGAAGGAAAACAGGAGAATAAAAAGTCAGGTTTTATAGTTTAGGCACACTGTATGTGCCAATGAAACTTTTTAATTTTAGTGAAGGAATATTTTATCTGAAAGCAGCATCTTTTACACAGTCCTGTTTTTATAAAGTGACTTTTTTCATGCTTCATACCAATCCATAAAATGTCTAAAATACACATTTATATTCTACTAAGCTGACTGAGACTCAAGCACTTCCTAAACTTTAAAGAGAAGCTTATCAGATATGTCTTCTGAATTGAAGAATATTGTGTAATTATGCTTGCATGAATTGTTGATTGGACATACAGTTTGACATCATAGCAGTCAAAATTTTTCTTTGTAGCTACTAAATAGCCAATGGACTTTCACTACTATTGCTATACTTGCAAGAATCCATTGCAAAACAAGGTAAAGTGTACGTGTTCAGCCAAAGGAAATAACATTACAACTAAATCCAGTACCTCGATCAATCTGCCTGTGACACAGCCTTGCAGTGCAATTATGTCAGTGCAGGTCAGGGAAGTAGTTATCTACCCAAATAGTTTATTCATCATGGCTACCACTTCCCTGGAGAATTTGAGCACAAAAATAGCCACAAAACCAACACTTTGAATAATAAACACTAATAACTTATCTAATTGCCCAGTAAATTATGTGTAATAAAAAAAGCTGAGACTTTTCTCTTTCACTTTAAATGGTGACAACTTTCACTCACCTTCAGTATTGACTCAGAGCAGATGGTGAGAATTTGGTGAAAAGCCTTGCTGTAAACAAGAGCATTGATGCTTTTCTCATGTGTCTGTGGCACCTATCTCGTATCTTCTATCATCTGAGTTAGGGGATAAATATCAATGACAGCTGAACCTGCACAGGGTCGGAGGAGTGAGAATATATACATTTTGTGTTTAGTACCAGTTACATTCCCTGGATATAAAAGGATTTTATGTAAAACATAGGGTCCATTTGAGTCCTTCTAAAGAGGATAAGGAATATTGTTTCTTGAGAGTATCTGTTCTCTAAACCAGAAATTATTCACACATGCTCCCACGCCACACAATGGCTAAGTATCTACCTGCCTTAAACAACCACCTGCCCACCTTTGATGTGACTGATACCCTGTGTCCAAATCATTAGGAGCCACAAATCCCCCAGTCCCAGAGTGGGTTGGCATGGAATGGAATGAAATGAGCCCAAATAAATAAAACTCTAATTGGCAGATATATCAGAAAATAAATTCTGGTATCTGCTTTCTTAGAGATAAAGCAATTCTATCTGCAGGCAATGATGATGTCTTTCCAGAACCTTCGTTTATACAGCACTGTAGGTCTGAATGGTGTTTTCCAGACACCTTCTAGTGCTCTCAGATCAGAAGGGTTGCAAAGACAGAGAGGCAGATGGGGATGAGAAGACAAAAGAAGGGACAAGTTTTTTACAAGATAGGCTCACAAGTCAGACTACACATGCAGTCTCCTATTGCAGTTCCAGTGTTACTATGGTTCTACCAGCAGAGGAGCAGCAGTCAGCAGTGAGCATGCAGCAAAGGACAAAATTGCCTAATATATGTGCCTAATACCTGGCGTAAGTCCAAGCATAGAGGCCAGCAGCTTGGAAAAAGGCACAGAAGGAAAGCCTTGGCGATATTCAAATGAAGCATGAAGGTGAGCCATGATTTATGGATGTTAGTGAACTAATAACTGAAAATCTCCTCTGTAAAGCCAGGTACATAGCAATGAGAATTAATTTGCCCACATACAGCCTCAGTCTCTTGCTCTCTTCAGGGCAAAGCCCCCTTCTTGCCCACTTAACCTTTTAGTGGAATCATTACAGAGTCCAGGACCAGATTTTTACAGATATTTAGACACTGCTCCAATCATGGTTTATAAGGGCAAAGTTACCTCATTTGTCAAGGATTTATCCATGTAAAATCTCTACATTATTAAGCCTTGAAAATCTCACTAACTTAAATTTGAACTGAAGGTCATATCTGTATCCTTTAGTGATTAAATACCTTTAAAAACTAGACTGATTAATATTCTGGGCATTTTTAAAATAAGACCTAGAAGCTGAGTGCTTACCAAATGCCTAAATACACACAACAATTTGTGGACTCTAGTCCAATGACTATATCTAGGCTTCTAAAACAAGTTTATTGGCACAAAGATTCAGCAGAAACTATCAGGTCACTGAAAACAAAATGTTTCACATTTATCTTCTCAGATTTTACAAGGTTTGCAAGCTCTGTGCTTTATTCCTAATCCAAGGACAGAAAAAGCTCTCTCCAAAGACAACGACCTTATTTGCCTGGTATGTCTCAGGTCTCTATAGTCCCAGAACAGGTTCAAAGCAGGTTTTTTTCAGTGACTGCATCTCTGGGGCAGACAAACCCTGCTGGTTTCCAGAGTCTCTGCCTTAGATACAGAAGGCTAACATCCTTAGTGACATCTGCAAAGCTCTGGTCCCTCGGAGATTCCAGGCTCCCTGCTACACAGTCAGGAAACAGAGCCCAGAAACCTCAGGATGAGTTCCCACAATAATTTATACCTGATCAATCAGACAGCATGTCTGTTGACACCACAGATTGTGGGACTCTCTGTAGCTACTGAGTTAAACAAGGAGTTTGAATACACTTGTGAGGGCTCCACAGAGACTATTCTTTGCTGCATTCTCCATGTGGGAGGAGGGTGCTAGAGGAATAGTTAGAGGAAGATCAGCAACTTAACAGCTTTCAAGAAATGACAAGGCTACAGAAAAATACCTGTAGTTTAACTTTTCTAAGGAAGGCTCACCTTGCCTTCAGAGAAGCCTTTCTCATTTCCTCTGGGTCTTGCTGTTAATTCTGATGCTGCATATTTTCATGCATATTTCTATATTGAAATTAGCACCATATATAAAAAGACCCACTTTAAAATGGTGTTCATGTGCAAATTCCCTTATTGCCCCGTATTCTGAACATCTCATATACCTTATTCCTGTATTCAGCTTCAGCTTCATGTAATCATAAAGGAAATCACATTCTAGGAGAAGGACCATGTTCTCACACATCAACTGCAGTAACATACCGGTGATAAGCATGCCACGATCATTGTCAAATACCATAGCAAAGTTCTCCATCTCTCCAGGACTCCCTTGATTATCATGGAAGACCTGCAGCAGTGAAAGGGTCTGTATATCCCACACTCTAAAAATCTGGAGGGAGAGACAGGAGAAAATCTATTACTGTATCATGGTTGGATTTTCAACTACTTTTTGTTTCTATGACAGTAATACTATAGCTGAAAATCACATTGTTAAGTGTGGTACATTACAAAATAAGCAAGACAAATATCAAACTTATTTTTATCTCCATTTTACTAGGGATAACAGGGCAGAAAGGTTGAGTTTTGCAATCTTGACCTGACAAGTCCACAGCAGAACCAGATCTCCTGAGAACTGGTTCTAATCCTTAATGACAAGATGACTCCATTGCGTCATATTTTTCAGTCACATATAGATAAATGCTAATAGTTTAAAAGCTTGTATTTGATCTGGACTATCAAATGGTGTGGAACAGCACAAAGATAAAATTCAGAGCGTTCCATATAAAGGAATTCCTGAAATCTTTGATTAACAGATGTTGGAGCAAATCAGGATCAGGATACACTGCAGAAGGATCATTTTTATGCATATATAGTTCTTGTGCTCTCCATAAGCAAATGCTATCAATCACGGTCGGGGTACTATCCTGTAAGAAGCACTAGATAGATGTATTTGTTCTTACTATCAGTTTCAATGGAAAACACAGCCCTTGCTTTAAACTCCAGAATAACTCATCAATAATTATGTTAGCAGCACTTATTCATCCTGCCTAATCAAAAGCTGTGTTGAACTTACTGCTATCCCATGCAAGCTGCTCTTAATCCTGCAAGAAATCATGATTTAATTTCTCAGGTCCCATGGCTTTTAGTGTGGTGTATTTCCCTGCAAGATAATCTTACTGTGCTCTCAAATATTATTCTGTCATCACACCTGCCTGCAATTCTTATTCAGCTGCCAAAAAAGTGGTGTTTTATATAGACATTTGTGCAAGTTATTTGTATTCATTCAACCTGCTACACCACTTGGATGCACACAAGTCTGTGGAACCGGATGGGTTACACCGAAGGGTGCTGAAAGAGTTGGCAGATGTGCTCGCCAAGCCACTTTCCATGATTTACTGGAAATCATGGCTAACTGGGGAGGTCCCATTGGATTGGAGGGTGGCAAATGTGACACCCATCTACAAGAAAGGCAGAAAGGAGGATCCAGGAAACTATAGACCTGTTAGTCTGACCTTGGTGCCAGGGAAGGTCATGGAGCAGGTCATCTCGAGTGCCATTAAAAGTCATATAATGGACAACCAGGGGATCAGGCCTAGTCAGCATGGGTTTATGAAAGGCAGGTCCTGCCTGACAAACCTGATCTCCTTGTATGACAAGATGACCCGACTATTGGATGAGGGAAAAGCTGTCTATATTATCTACCTGGATTTTCAAAAAGCATTCAACACAGTTCCCCATAGGATTCTCATAGAAAAACTGGCTGCCCATGGCCTGGATGAGCGAACGGTCTGCTGGATCAAACACTGGCTGGATGGACGGTCCCAGAGAGTGGTGGTCAATGGAGCTAAATCCAGCTGGTGGCCAGTCACAAGTGGTGTTCCTCAGGGCTCGGTGTTGGGACCATTTCTGTTCAACATCTTTATTGATGATCTTGATAAGGACATAGAGTGTATCATCAGTAAATTCACAGATGACACCAAGTTAAGTGGGAGTGTCGATCTGCATGAAGAAAGGGAGGCACTACAGAGGGACTTGCATAGGTTGGATCAGTGGGCCAATGTCAACGGGATGAGCTTCAACAAGGCCAAATGCCAGGTCCTGCACTTGAGCCACAACAACCCCATGCATTGCTACAGGCTTGGGGAGGTGTGGCTGGAGAGCTGTGTGGAAGAGAAGGATCTGGGGGTTCTAATTGACAAGCAGCTGGACATGAGCCGGCAGTGTGCCCAGGTGGCCAAGAAAGCCAACAGCATCCTGGCTTGTATTAGAAATAGTGTGACCAGCAGAAGTAGGGAGGTGACAGTCCCCCTGTACTCTGCACTGGTGAGGCCACACCTGGAGTATTGTGTCCAGTTTTGGGCACCTCAATACAGGAGAGATATCGAGGTGCTGGAGCAAGTGCGGAGGAGGGCAACGAAGCTGGTGAAGGGCCTGGAGAACAAATCCTATGAGGAGAGATTGAGGGAGCTGGGACTGTTCATTTTGAGGAAGAGAAGGCTGAGGGGAGACCTCATCACTCTCTACAACTACCTGAAAGGACATTGTAGAGAGGTTGGTGCTGGTCTCTTCTCACAGGTGATTAGTGACAGAACAAGGGGGAATGGCTTTAAACTGCAACAGGGGACGTTTAGACTGGACATTAGGAAAAAAATTTTCAAGAAAGAGTGGTTAGACAGTGGAATAGGCTGCCCAGGGAGGTGGTGGAGTCACCATCCCTGGATGTGTTTAAGGGTCATTTAGATGAGATGCTGGGGGATATGGTGTAGGGGAGAACTTTGTAGAGTAGGGCTGATGGTTGGACTCGATGATCCAAAGGGTCTTTTCTAACCTGAATGATTCTATGATTATATGATTCTATGAATTGTGTTATTAAAAGGTGTGGCTGCATTTTTACTTGGGATTTTAACACAGACACATGTTGGTACATGCTTCCATCAATACTGGGAGTGTTGTGGGCATTCACAAAAGTCATTGAGTCTTTGGATGAAATGTTCCATATAATGTAAATCCATAAAACACATCAGGACAAACCCATGAAATATTCAACTGAATTTGATAACTGAGCTGCGTCTCAGACAGAAATTTCTCATGAATAATTCTGCTTCTGGTGCTACAGTCCCTGGAGGTCTTCCTCTTTCAACTGTTCCTTATTCTTAAATTTGTCACTCAGTTGAGATTTCAGTGGCTTTTCTTAGGTGATCTTGATGTACTTTGTCAAATTCTAATTTCATAGTCTTGGCCAGAAAGCATGAAGCAGCCAGCCTGCCTTGACAGGAGCTAGGCTGCTGTTTCTGTAAAAGAGCAATAATTCTGGAAGATCCGATGAGGGAAAAAAGCATCCTAGGAAAAATCCTAGGGAAATTGATTCATCTCAGGATCTCCTGTATTGCAATAAACATTATGGTAAAGGTAGGTCCAAGTCCGAATGTAAAATTCATTTTACACTTATAAACACAGAAAGTAAGTGGTTTGCTAAGTGACACACAGCAAATCATAGTCTGAAACATAACCCAAAAGTTTTGATTATTTCAGCTTTCCTCACCATAGCCTATTCCCTTCTTCATTTTGAAATCTACTTATTTTACTGTTGAACAGAATGTGTGCCCATTATAATTCATAGACAGTATGTCATATCCTTAAAAGTGCTTTTGATAATGAGGAAGACTTCACTTGTGCATATGTTCATGGTATGAAAAGTTGATTGCAATTGCCAGGAATGATTTCTTCCAAAGACACACACTACACAATTGAGAATGAATGTTTGTTACTCTGGATGTTATAAAATATTGAAGTTTCTCTCTTTTTTTTCACTTAAAAGAGGATCTTAGCATAAAAAAACACTGTTGCCAAAAAAACCCTCAAAACCAAATAGAAGTCTGTTCACTGTATGCAGAATAAAAATAAGGGTGACAGTAATAGATGGAAAGTAGTCAGGGAGATACACAGATTTTGAGATTGTTGGCATTTCCATCCGTAACCAGATTTGAAAGGAGTTACAATGGATCCAGCAAAATTCTGAAAAGGAAGGGAAGAAAAGAAACAGACACATCAATCAGTGTTTAAACAGATCACCTTTGGCACCAGAGAGAAGTTCATACATGAGTGTTTCAGAATTTTAAGTAGAAGAAAATTTCGCCTGATTATTTTGTTTGTTTTCAGGAAAACTCAAAAGGAAAAGGCTCTAAAAAACTTCTTACTAAGATGACATTTTCTCTGAGACAGTACTGAGACAGAATAACCATGTCCATCATACTCCTCTGATAGACTTCTGATTATTTTTCAGGAGTTTACTCAGAAATGCAATTTCTAAAGCATACAAAAAGAGAAATAGGCAGTGAGAAGGCTTGAAAAAGGAAATCTGGTTGAATAGAAAAAGTGATGAAACTGTTGATCCATCTGACAGTAGACCAAAAATAGAAAGAAGAATTGGTGATGAAAATCGAGAAAGTTAGGGCAATGTTGCAGGTAGATCCCCAAGCTCAGTTCTGGCACAGTCACAATTAGAGCATGTAAAAACAGCTGTAAGAGCTGAAGATTAATCAGAAATAGGTATCTATGGAGATACTCTAGTTAGGTGAAAAGAATAAGTCACTGAACAGAGATATAATGACCTTTCCACAAACATCACCCAGATCTGTTACAAAGTTAATGAAATTATACTAAAAAACCCCAAAGACAGACAATTCTAATAATCTCACGGACTATTCAAGTTAAACTGGTCAACAATTGAGACAAATCTGATATTTTATCAAAGTGATGATTTTACAGCAGAAGTGAATATAAGTAAGAGCTTCTTGACTATTTCTTGCTGCTTGTTCAACTCTTAATGCCAGTACCACATTAAGAAAATGCAATCACTTAAAGTGACAGCTAAAACCTGGGCACATCACAGCATTCATAAATCTCTTCCCTTCCTCCCAGCTTTCTTCCTTTCCCAGCCCACGGGCAGGGATGGGAGATTACATAAATCACTGTTCCACATGAGTAACTCCCACACAAGGCATCACCAGCATGGCCGCAAGATATGTCACTGCTGTTCATCTGCATCAGCACACATGACTGCATGAATTCATGCACGAAGAGTGGCAACAAAAGACATGCTTATTTAGAAATTAGGAGGTGACTAGGGGGAGTTGCCTTAGGAATGTTTTGTTAATAGTAACTTTACTGTTCTATTTATTGAAGAACTTATTTATTGAAGAACTTTATTGTTCTTGTTTATTGAAGAACTTCCCACCGCAGCCTGACAAATGCCAGGAATCCCCGAAGCCCTCTGAAAACATATTCTTTATGGCAAAATGCTTCTAGACTGTGTCTTCTGAAATCACAGAATACAGACTTTACACAAGCAAACAAAACATATTAGGGAGGAGAAGGAGTGCGGAGAGAAGGAGCTTCAAATGCTTTTGGAAAGAACTTCTTTCCTTCTTCATGCTGTTTCCACCTTACAGGAAAAGCTGAGATATACTTACAGTCTTATATCTATAACACTGGCCTACATTAATGAAAAACCCGTTGGTTCAGTTTGGGTGCTAGCAGAATTGGCCCTGACCCACAGATACACCTTTTTTAAGAGTCAGCAGAGCAGGGATTCTTGCCTGTGTTCCCACATTGTGGCCAGCTTCTTTCACACAGTTGGTAACAGGCACAGAGTGGCCTTCGAGAAATGCATGCTGCCTCTCTTTCCTGTCTTGGTTGCAACAGCTTCAGCAAACTACTCTGTTATCCTCTCCAGGACCGCAGTCTGGATCAATTCCCTCTGTTCTGAGGTGCTCTTCTTGTGCCTTTCATTTTTCAACCCAATGGGAAAGCCACATACTTACAGATGGAATTTCCACAGACACTAAGCAAAATTGGGAACCAAATCCCTCCTGAATTCAGTGGGAGTTCTTGCCAAAGCCTTCTGCGATACCTTAAAAAAATTAAATGTGTATATTTACATGCATAAACACTTCTCTCTCAAGCAGCACCTTCCTTCAAGCCCTAAAACTCAGAACACAGAAAAAAGCCTGAACTATCTTTTCCATCTGGTTTAAAGCCTATGTTTTATGAGCACGTAGAAACAGCAGCACCCCTCTCTTCTATTTTTCTTAATACGTACACAGGGACAGACAAAGAGCAAAAGACTCATTTTACCAAGTAAAATGAGAACAGCAGAGGGAAACAGAAGATGGGAAATAGGGCAAGACAAAATTGGTAAATAAATATTTTACATGCTCTCAGTACAATAAAGTTCAGGCTCAGGAACAGTTATCTCCTGCTGGGTTGTTACGAGGAGGCCATGGTGGAAACATGCTTTGAGTTTGGAAGAAGTGAATCCTCTTCTGCCCCCTTTCCGTCTGTAATTAACTGAGATGAAAAGGACTAAGGAAGTCCACCTACCACCACCTACCCCCCCCCCCCCCCAGCCAAAAGATAATCCCTCAAATTACTGCTAGTTAAGAATAAGAAACTGACCTTAAAATGCCACTCTAACAAAAATAGCTCAACAACTCTCAAGAGAAAACAGTAACTTCCTTTTAGTGGCTCCAAACTCTTGCATCTTGGTGATAATTTTTGTAAGTTAAGGAAAATTTGTGTTTTGAAAAAGACAGACAACTTTCCTCAGTTTTACAGAATGATGCTGCTGCAAGTCTTTAAAACAACTTAAGAAAAAACATTTGTGCAGAAAAATCCAAAATCCAACCATTCTTGGAGCAGAAAGAAGTTTCACTAGCTACAGCATTTGCTGTAGGCATAGACAGAAAGAGTAAGCAAAAATTAAAGCTGATTTTCTGTTGAAGTGTTTAGTTTATCTGCCCCCATTTGCTACACTGTTCAACTGTTTCAGGGGGTGATTGAAGGCTCCATGGTCTAAGTGAAAAAATTTACGAATTCATACAGAGCATCTGAGCCCTCAAAGACAAAAATCACCAGGCATGAAGCAGAGGTCAAACTGCAGTTCTGCTTGCAGTGTTACTTAATAGAGTAAGTTATCTGCAGAGAGTGGTGTTGTGTGTCTTCTGATCCCTGAAAGTCATCCTGCAAAGTACTACAACTCCCTGTAGTTATTAGAAGACTTAGGAACAAATTGATGTCAATGAGATTACTTGTGAGGCTAAGGCAAGGAGGATTTAGCTCTAAGCATATTAATGCAATGTGGTGCAGCAGATGGTAACTACTGCTTTATTGAGACTGTAATTTGGCAAAGTTCAAAATTATGAACATTTCAAGTCACTTCCTCAGACAGTACCATTAACCTGGTAATATATAAGGTTACTTTCCTTTTCCCAAACATGGAGTAATGCTGGAAAGAAATCAAACTGAGTTATATGCAATAGTGAGTCTAATTGTATAGTAATGAGCCTGCAGGATATTTACTGGGTGCTATGTAACATTTGAGTGTGTAAAGGCTCTGTATGTCTGTCTCTGTACTGTGTGCTGCGTGTGCTGACAACAGACCTACCTGACCCCTAATGCAAAGATAAAATAACCCTCAACACTTCAGGAGAACAGTTTCAGGGGACATTTAGATGGTATGTGGGTCAAAAACAGGAAGATAGAACTGTAGGACAGAGGTGACTGCCCATGAACACCTGGATCAGAAGAGCTCAAGAACCAGTCAGGTTCCTCCTGTCAATCTTCAGCTAATCTTAGAATGATGCTCTCACCTTAGACACAGTGTTCAAAAAAATCTTCAGGTATACACCACTTCATTTACATTTTGGAGATCTTCTTTTTCTTCATTCCTCCATAGAAGAATAAGCAACCAGAAAACTACAGCTCTGAAAATTTATTTTTAATATAGCTTAAACCCTAGATCTCAGTTTTCTGGCAGAAGAACTGTAGAAATCAACACAGGCTGAATATAGATCCCGCTCTGTTTCCATCTGCACCAAATAGATATTATTTAATACTTTAACCATCAAATACTTGCCCAGAAACAGAACACCTAATGGATCATTTCCTTCATGTATGCTAAGAATACATGAGGACAATCCATTCATGAAGGCAATTTGTGCATTCTCAGATATACTGAAAAACAAAACATCATTTTGCAAAGATACAACCACAGCTAGGAGAGATATTTTCAGTCCAGCTGCATGCTGGTTGTAAGCATGCATGTATATTATACACCATATAAGTCTAAACTAGAGAAGGAAAATTTAGGTAGGAGATAAAAAAGTACATTTAAAAGTAGTTCTAATTACTTTTACTTTTTCACAGAATCGCAGACTGGTTGAGATTGGAAGGGACCTCTGGAGGTCATCTTGTCTAACCCCCACTGTTCAAGTGGGGCCACCTAGAGCAGGTCACCCAGGACCATGTCCAGATGGCTTCAGAATATCTCCAAAGATGGAGACTCCACAACCTCTATAGGCAACCTGTGCCAGTGCTTACTCTCCCTCACAGTGAAAGAAATGTTTCCTGATGTTCAGACAGAACGTCCCGATTTCAGTTTTCAGTGTCTTTGGTCCTCTCACTGGGCACCACTGGAAAGAGCCTGGCACCATCTTCATTACACCCTCCCTCTTGATATTTATATACATTGATGAGATCCGCCTTGAGTCTTCTCTTCTGTAGGCTAATTTTGCAGACTACCCAAGAGACAAAGTAATTTGAATAATGGAAAATAGGACAGGAAATAACAGAAAATTGGGTAAGTTACATGAAAAGTCTGAAGAAGAATATTCAGTGTCCTTGAAGGATTATGCAATATAAGAGGAGAATAATATTCTTATTTTCTGGGAGGAAAAAATAAACCAAAGAGAATAGAAGTACAGCAGCAAGGGAAGGATTAACTTTGACTTTCAAAGCAGTGTACGAAAAATGTATCTGATATAGATGTGGCCACATAACTTCTGTGAAGGATGACTGGAGCAGATTTCCCAAATGTGTCTTTTTAAAATTATCTAGATTAAATTTAGTATTGTTGATATACAGCACATTCCAGTAACAGCCGTGATTAGCAATGGTTTGACATAAATTAAACATTGTGCTTCCAGCTCAGCTGCTCTTATTTTTCGGGAAGACAAATGACTGTATTATAAAAATATCCTTAAAACAATGTCATGTGCTTTCAAAATAGGTTAGATAAACATCCACACTAACCTACACAGGCATTGATACAATCACCTGCACAGTTCCAGACAGGCAGAAGGCATTTATGACTTCCCACTGGGATATCGTACAGCCAGTTTGCCATTAGGCAGATCTGGAGAGACAGGACTGGAGGCTGATAATATTAAGGTTTGAGTAAATGTGCAAAAGTCAGAAAATACAAAAATTAGTAACATATCTTACCTCCCTTTATCCTCCCTGAAACACTGCAAATCTGCTCTTGGGTTCTGTAAGAGTAAAACTAACATATATATAACAGACTTAATTTAGTATGGGCAAATTTCAGGAATGAAGTGTTTATGTGCTTCCATCAAGTAGGCTGCATCAGATTTTGAAGAAATTATGAATGGAATGGAAATCTGCCATTCCCCATAATGGAGATGCGAGAAATCCCCGTTTATTGCACTACTCTCCTGCCACATGTAAATGTGCATATTGCTCTTTTGGTATTAGCTGCCAAAAATGAAATTACTTTTAAAGAGAAAAAGACCAAAGAGCATTCCCTTCACTGATTTACAACCAAGGTTTTGTGTTGCTTACAAATTATACTCTACAGGCTGGGAATATACTCTTTACTCTATCCCTACTGATCATCAAACAAAACTGAGACTGTTTTTATGAATTGAAGCCTGTAGGCTCAAATCTTGCTCACCTGACTCACTTCAGTGGTCTAATTCAACCAAACCCACCACTGGAGGTGTTCTAGTAAAATCAGTGGAACAACTGGTGTAGCAAATTTTGGCTTACTGGCTTCCATCGATGACTCAAGTAGGCAAGACGTGAAGTTGCCTCCACTGTTCTAGTTGTGAATCCCCATTCCACACTAACTGAGAGAGAGCAGTTGCTCTCACTGCTTCACAGCCTTTCAGTACAAGGGCTATGCAGTCTGGTCTGGTCTCTGCCACTGGCCTTAATCCTCTTGTTTCCACAGAACGTTATGAGTGTAAGATCATCTTTCAGATAATGACCTGCTTCCTGCCACATCTCCAGGTTTAATAGCCCCTATCCCTATGAGTGTTTTTTTTTTTTTTCTCAATGCTTCCTGAATGCATTCAAAGAGTTCTGTAATATGAAAAAAAATGAAGTAATAAATGCTTCAGACTGCAGGACGAGAAAAACAATAGGCAAACTGACTATAGAGAGGAAGGGGCAATGAAGGGCTCAGTGACATGGAGGAGAGGAAAAAAATAAACACAGCGGAGATTTCCTGTACAGCATTTTTCTATCTAGGGTGGAGTGCCAGGTCAATTTTCCATTATTTCTCTAACCCACAGATTGCTCTCATATTACCATACACTCTGTAGAACTAATTCTTCAGCTGATTGGGCCAATTTAAAAAAAAAAAACACCAGCAATTTCTATTAAATTACAGTATTAGTATTTGTAGAAAAACACTGTAGTGCCAATGTAGTAACCAGGCAGATCAAGTACCTTTACACAGGACAGTCTTGCCTTGCCTGGCTTGAAACATGCAACTCATGTCACGGTTCATTGTCTACCTAGTGTATCGTGAAGCATCTGAGGATGCTGCTTACTTGTAATTCCAAGTCCAAAGATAGCACTTTTCAAAGGACTTAGATATTCTACCAGCATTTCTCTTCAATAAAAAAGATATTACTTCAGTGCTTGAATAAACCATATTATTTTACTTTTTACTCCCTCAGACCTAAGAGAAAAGGTGTAAAATAGTTGTAACAGTGGGAAATACATCACTCATTCCTCTTTTTATAACTCCCAAATGATACATATCCGTGAAATTACAGCCACAAATCAAGTGAATAGGCTGTTGCAGCAGTTTTGAAAAAGTTTCCTGAAAACTGGGTTAGTGGCTCCTGCAGAATAACTCCAAGCAAATAGTTATATACATTTGTATTCACAGTTAAAATACATACACTTTCACTTTCATGACAATAACCTAATCTGTGACTGCAACATGCTGACACTTCAGCAAAGAGTCCATGTATTATGTGAAAACCTGAGCCTGTATTTTGGTGCAATGACACAAAGGACAAGTTAATACCTTCAGACAAGTTTAACAGTATTTCCCTTTTGGAAATATTTTCAACCAAAACATAAGTCAAGACAGACACACTGTAAGTGTGGTTGTGATGAATGTGGTTCTTGTTGGTCTATGTCTATGTAGTTTAATATAGAGAATAGTTTGTGTTTGTGGAAAATCTCAACACAAGATTTGGAACATGTTCCTATGACTGCGAACAAATAGATCACATCAATATTTCAGATCTCCTAGTAAATTCATTTAACTGAACAGCTGAAGAAAAAGACATGACTGTGGACTACAACTGCAATTGTACTATGCACACCATTACCTTTAAGGGCTTCACAACCTGGAAGACTGGGGACAAATTTATTTCCAGGAGTATTATATTCTGAAGGATGTCCAACAGCACAGAATTATGACAAACCCTGACTGTGCCCTCCCCTCTTCCTCTGTGTATGACTAAAGGATATACAGAAATTATTTACAAATCTATGGCTCTGCCTAATTTGTAGATATTCTTATGTTATAAACCTAAGAAAGTAAGTTTAACTTTTGTGATAAGAGAATTTGAGATATACATCATTTTTTAATAGCTACCTGACAGCAGTTTACTAATAATTTGTTCCATAAAAAAAATCCTTATGTTATTGGAGCAAACAAAGTGCTCATGTGCTGGACTAGTCTAAGGAATCTTCATTTTCTTAAATGGAACCATCATTTGAATTCAAATTCCAAAATAGTTTCTTAATTGTTGGCATAATAATGTTTGTTTTGTTACTACTGGCTCAGGACGATCTGTTTTCAGTTAAATTAAATATCACAGAAGGTTTCTTCAATGTTTTCCAGAAAGCTGTATTGCACACTGGCCAAAATGTCCCAGTGTAAATAAAGAAGTCTTCTCAAAACAATCCACATGAATTCCAAGTTTCAGTGCAACATGTCCTGGGCTTGTCTGCCACCAAATACAGTACCGATTTTTGACACCCAAGTGAGTGTCCTCTCTCTGCAGATCTATTGAGGTCTACCACAAAAATACTTGAAGTGCTACAAGAAGACAGCACTGCTCAGACAGCAGATGTTTCCCATGCTGACAAGCAGAACTGATCTAGGGAAGAATAAGGAAAACATTTGATATTACTTTTCTTTCACTGGATGTATTTGACTGATGCTTGTTTTATAGCGTCTCATGATTCTAGAAAGATATGAGAGCTAGTGACTAATTCAGCACTGGAAGTGACTATTTTTCTCCTTCAAAACAAAAAGCTATACATATACATTTCAGATTTTGGCACCAGCTCTTCTTTCAGAAGAGAGTGTAGAAAGATCCAGACTTACCTCCAGCTGTCTATGCATTAGATTGCATAACACCACTTTGACTGGTTAAGAATGAAGGAGGGCCAAAGTGATCATTTGTTGTTTCTTGAAGAATATCTATATCAAGATCATCCAGATTAATTTTATTATACTAGAGCTGTACTTCTGATTTTTACACTTGGTTTACAGCACTAGATAAAGAATTAGTATTTCCTTTAAGATTACCTTTTATATATATATATATATATATACACACGCAGGGGGACTGACAGAAACAAGACTAATTGATTTCAAAGGTGTGAGGCTCAGATTTGTTTTATTTTACCACAGGCAGTGCTGAGACCACAATGTCTCTAGCTAACATTGATCAGAGTATACTCAGGTCAAATGCCACAATGGTACATGCAGATTTTACCATTGTATCTGAACTGTACAGTGCACTGGAACAATAGTGATGAACAATAGGAGTTCATCACAGAGTCCTTGCTCCCTGATAATCTGGATAGGAACCTGGACAAACAGTGCTGGGAATCTGTTTTGTTCATGCCTAGGTTCATTTCCGTGGAAATAACTATGCTGGGATGTAGGGTGCGAGACAATGGCGTGCACATTGGTCCTTACACTAACACTAAGTGAGGATGCAGACAAGTTTTGCACCAGGATGAGAGAAATGCACAGAATTCTTGAAATTCACAGTTTAGACACAGCCTGAAATTATGAGCTATCATAATGAAGGCTGTGGTGCTTAAGAATCTGATTTAGAGAAAATAATCCACAGAGTACTTGCATTTTACATTGCAGCAAAGTAATGTCAACACACAGTGTAGCAGAGCCTATATTAAAACATTTGCCAGTCAAATGCTCAAGTTCATTCGGGAGGTGGATTGCACATTTTCCTAATAAATAAAGGCTAAACTATCCTCTGCTGAATGAATGTAACTCATGCAGTTTCAGCAGTATGTTTAGTCCTTGTTTATGTGATTACTAGTTTACAGAATTAGAGACTTTCGGATTGTGTATCATTTAGTGGGATTGAGCACAGGTTCACTGCAAAGAGAGATTAGTCTTCTACTTAGAAAGGTGGGGTTTTTAAGTAGACTGTCCAAGACAGTAAGCCTCTTTACGCTGGAGATCTGCACTTACTAAGGGCTGTCTAAACCCATGTTATAACACCCAACACTTTCAGAGCTCTGGTCCACCCTTTTTCTCCTTCCCTCTGTCCTCTACCACGTACACATGGGACTTCTCTGTAGACACAAGTGACCTGCTGAGTAATCTGTACTTTGGGAATCATCTGTCTATCTCAAAAGTTAAGTAATGTGAACAGACTTGGGCAGTGTCAGAAGAGGTCATCTGAAATCCAGTCAGACTATCCAGCAACAGATGAAAAGCAAGCAGAGCAGTCCTCTAAAAGGAAGCACATGCATCTTAAAAATAACTTGACTAAAACAAGAAAATTGATCCCTGGCATATTCAACAATTAGACTACCAGATAATCAGACTGCTTTTTCTAAAAAAAAAAAAAAAAAATTGCAAATCATCACAGATCAAAATGATTAAAATGTTGTGTAGTCATATTTCATAATAAAAAGACTAACTCATGGAATTGAAATTAAAAGCAGACTTCAGGAGCAAAAATTGCAGCCACAGAAAACACCTGAAATACTTGGAGTGATCAGACCAATGGCTTGCAAATAAAACATATGCTAAAAGGCCTTAAAACAAAAAGGCAACAATGTACTTCCTCACTGAAGTAATGGCACTGGGACAGTCTCCCTCAGTGCATAATACTGACCCTTGTGTTAAAAATATTTTGCTTATTTCTATTTAGAATTTTTCACATATGGTTAAAAGGAAGGTCTTAAAAATGAGCATAATAAAAAATAGTTTATTTATGTCTGCTTTCCTAAACTTCTTGGGTAACTTCAATATTGCCTTTAATCTAGCATACAGTTACAAGTAATTTACACTTGTAAAGAATACCTGCACTTCAGAAACAAAGACAACCTTTTTCCTTTATGGAGTTTTATTTTTTGATTTCAGGTCTGCATGATCATACTGTTCTCTTCACAGAGACATTTGTTTTGTATCTTGGCCATTGTGTTGCATGAGATATTTCTTTTGATACTTCCTTAACACACTGATGCCTCCCTCCCCTTCTCCTGGGCTCCACTCTTCGTTTTCCATGCTCTGGGATGTTAAGACTGTTAGAGCTAATATTCTTGTAAACTAACTCTTCCACTGTAACACAAATCCCCTGTGATTTCTATTTTTTTGCACAAGTGCTGCAATTGGTTCATTTTTACATTTCTGAATAAACTACGGCATACATTAATGTTCTATAGTATGAAACTAAAGCTAATACCATCAGCTGAATCCCCTAGTACTCTTTAAAACCATTCACTGGAGTTTTTGAACCCCCTAACTCTGCCATTACTCCTTCAGACTGCAAACCTTTGCTGCAGCACAAGTCCGAAACCAAAAGCCAATGTGACCCCTTACTTCTGAACTCTGTAGTATAAATCAATTACATATGGGCTGCTGAGATACTCTTCTGAGTTCATTTGTGTATGGCTTTTCAGTCTTAAAAGTCCTTGGAGGTCAAATGAGGGCAAAGCAATGTAACAACATTCTTTGAATCCTTGTTTTAAAACATTTTTACACTTCATTAATATAGAAAGTTAATACCATGTACAAAACATACAAAAGAAAACTGACTACCAAAAGACTGACTATTTGATTTTCTTAACTACAGTCAGGAAGAATATGCTTTCTAGCTTTCTATCTCCATGGATATTAGTCCCTGGGAATGTAGCTCACATAGTATCTTAAAAGCCATCTATCCAGCATTAACTCTTGTTCTTCATAAAGTAATACGTAACAGATCACAGTAAATTATGTATTACAATTCTAGGGAGTGAAAGCCAGAAGTTAAGTGCAATATATGCAGTCTAACTTAAACAAGAAAATGGTTTGGGAATTTTTTTCTCTAAAAGGTTCCTAAATATATTTCACAGGAATATCCCCTATTCCCACTGTTCAGCCCTTCGCGTTGTCTGACCCATGGGCCAATAACAAAGGCAATGACATTTAACATATTACCCTAATCTCAAAACATTTTAAGGATTTATTTTAACAGATATAATCTACCTCCTTAGCAATTAAGGCCTTTGCTTGCAGCAGCGGGATGCCAACAGGATCCATTGAGCCCACAGTACTGAACATCATCAGCATGTGTCTACTTACACGAGAAGTGATGGAGGTAGAAAAGGACAGATACAAAATAGTTTCTGAATTCTGACATGCATATTATTCCACAAAATACTGTAGCAGCTCATGCCAAGGCCAGATCTCATGAGTACAAAGTGCAAATGTAGTTAAGTTTAATAAATAATTTGTGTATCATCTATTTCTCAAGTCCTTTAAAAAACAGCTAAAAATAGTGAGAAGTTTATCTGCTGTAACATGTAAGGTTTTTTGTATTCTTCTGGTATGATGTATAAAAATTTCCCATCTTTCTTTAATTTCCCCTGGTTCTCTGATAGAAGCTGTGATTGTCCACCTGTGAAACTGTAACTTTCTCACTACAGTCACTTATGTCAGAAAATAAGGACTATCTATGCCTCGTGAGCATTAAGAAACTAAATTTGACTGGGAAGATGATGATGTTGACATTCAC
Source organism: Strix uralensis (assembly GCF_047716275.1). NCBI lineage: Eukaryota > Metazoa > Chordata > Aves > Strigiformes > Strigidae > Strix > Strix uralensis. The sequence goes on along the minus strand of NC_133974.1, from coordinate 87,863,219 downwards.
ATCTCATTTCCCAAAGGAAATGGAAACAAACAATACACAGAATATAGAGAAATTTACTTCATTTCTGATAGAGGCCTTGACAGTATAAAGAATACCCCAGTCTCTGCATACACATCTACCTAAAGAACACAGTGTTTAACCCAACAGTGACCAGTGAAATACTACAATCTTCTTTCAGGTTGTGTCATCAGAGGAAAATATTTCTCTAGTGCATTAGACTTAGGTTTACCTTTATGATGCTGTTTTAAAGCTTTGTAATTTATGTAACATAAAAATATCTTTACAGTAAGTCAAGAAAATTTTCAATATAGTTCAAGAAAAGTAATTAAAAAAAAGTATTCCCTACTTTTCACCTTGTTCTGTATTTTTAGCTGGAATATGGCATGATAAAAGAACTTTTAATTTAATATGAACATCTGACATGTTTTAGGTTAAATTTAATTTTAGGAATGTCCAGAAAAAGTATTATTTTTCCTAAGCTTTTCCCCAGTTCTGCTATTCTGTGAAACAGATAATACAAAATCTGTTCAATATAAAGAGATTTTGTTTCCCTTGGTTACAATGCTTCCATGAGATCATTGATATCTCTAACTTATTTTCAGTGAAGATATATAGGCTCTCCTTGTTTTACTTCAGTGGCCTCCTATATCACAGTCACTGAAAGGTGAGGACAAAATTGAGAAAACTATTTTGATTTTTCTAGGCAGATTGCAAATTGGTCTTTGTTTTTTAGGTGGAAACAAATTATGTGTTTAACACAACATTAAAAGTTCCCTGGGAAGTTGAACACTTTTGTATAATACCTGGTTCTTGTTTATACAAACACAAATGTGCTTTAACTGGGTTGTAAGCAATCCTGTTATAGCCGACCTTCCTCTGCTATTGTGTATACCATATATCATCTACAGATTGTAAATTCTTTGAGGCACAGAGTGATCACCACTTTATTTGTAAAGTCCTTTAGACTTCTCTGTGAGGGATCCCTTCTTTTTCGATATAGTTTTCAACTATGACTGCAAGAATTACCTGTCTTTTCAAAGTGTAGGAACTTATCTCTATTTCTATTTTTTGAGAAGTGTAATTTCCGCCTTATAACTCACAGTGCTGTTTAAAGACACATAGGTTTTAATTAAAACATACTTTCACATATTCATTTTCATGTATAAGTGATCTTACTGATGTCATTGGCTCAACTCAGCTACATTTAGTTAAGATCAGGTCTCTACATACTTGGAGCCTTGTAAAATAGATTTTGCTTCCCTCTGAGTCATCATATTGAATCACAGAAAGATCCAGAAGGGACTTCAAGAGATCTTCTAGTCATTTACTGCCTCAGGGGCTCCATTCTTAGCTGCTTTTCTATAAATATCTTAATGTACATTCATTCCCCTGAAGTCATGTCTTACGTCTTATTCTATTTTTCCTACATGTTTAGCTTGCAGGCTGTCAAAACCCTCCTTAATTTGGCAGTAATGTATGCCTGTAGCAAATGTACAGGATTACCTACAGAACAGACAGGTATAGATTTATAGGGGTGAGGAAGCGGGAACGATTATGGCTCCAGGATTATGTGAAGATGGGAGATTTCTGATGACTTATTTTCAGCTTGTAGTACTTTTAGAAAGGTGTGGGTTATTTTAAGAATAGCATTAAAGTCATGAAAACATGGTATTTACTGGCATTTAAATGAGTGGTGGTAAGCAATCATGGCAGAGGGGCAGCGCAGACAGAACAAATAGCTCAGTAATATTTCCTACATAACCCAACAAAAAGCTGGAAACCTTTGAGATAGATGGATATCTCAGTAGACTAACTATATTAGGTCCTTACTGATCTATAGGAGGTATTTTTCACAATTCAATTTTAATGACCATTCTGAGCTCTAATACTTCTGCTCAGGGCCTGCAGCCTTAACCAGTTTGAGGTAACTGGTTAATTTAGTATGTATGCTCTCTATTCCATCACTGTAGATGTTAATGAAAATATTGAATGCTGCTGAATATTGAAAATACTGCATAGTACCACTCTTCAAAGAGCTCCATAGCTGTTCATAACTGCTCCCTCAGGGGCTTCTCATTTATTTTTGCACATATTTTTAGAAGTTTTTATTCTCTCTTGAACAGTCTCACTTTAACAAATGAGATAAACTACTGATGCCATGATTCCACCAATAACTTAAAGGAAACCCATCCATTTCCAGCAGAATCTTGCAATATTTGGTTGAAGAAGTTTTACTATTGATTTTATTATTAATTCTGTTCATAGACGATGTTTTAGATCAGTAAGCCTTGTAGAAGACACTGTTCAGAAAGAGGTCAATAGTTGAACATGATGTATAGAGTCACCAGTGTAAGAAAAACTCCACCTATGGATTTATTAGGGTGACAGGCAGAGAGAAGGGTAAATGAAGCTGTAGGGAGTTTTTGCTGGTGATCACTACTGAATGAAGCATTCAGGTACAGGTTATGTTATAATTCTGGCAGTTGCCAAAGCAATAGGGAAATTACTGGAATGTTAATACCTACTATTGCAAATATTCTTTTGTCACATTCAAAAAGAAAATATGTCAAATAGTTCCATTCTAATCTTGCTTCTCAATTTAAAATAATTTGGAAATTTTAAGCTAAAATTCAAACTTTTTATCAAAATAAATGAACTGATAAGCAATGAGATTAGGATTAGATACTATCAGAAGTACTTACGCAAAAGCAGATTCCTACTTGCATTTATAGCTTTGATTTCCATGAAGTTAAGAAAAGTGTTTTACCTTTGCAGAGGAAAGGCTGATGACATGTTGATCTTTTTCATTTGTCCCAATTTCCACAATACTATGTTGGTGTCCTGATAGCTTCCCTGTAGGCCTACTATTAATAGCAGGATGCCACAAATGAAGAAGTTTGTCATGACCTGAAGGGAAAAAAAAAAGTCAGAAAGACTGAATAGTCACTGGTATTACATATAAGCTTCATAACGGAGAGATAAGTCTCTGCTTTCGTCATGTAGGCAACTTCCACATAAGGATGTGAATTCTTCATTCTAAGGGCTGGATTTCAGCTTATGTTTTCACTGCTTATCCCCAAACTTGTATTAAAAACACGTATCTGATTTGCCTTTCAAAGCCTTTTTATTTCACTAGAGGAATGTCAGGGACACTGGACATGACTGCACGTGCTGGTCCCATAGGAGCAGAATACTTTATTACAAATAGAACTGGGGATCAGATTTTTTTCCTAATTTAGATCTAATTTAGAGAAATGTCAAAACAATTTTTGTGCCCACTTAGCCAGGAAATGAAGGGATGACCACCTCTATGAAGAGGGTGGGTGTACAGAACAGGAAGGGGAGCAGGCATGAAAGCTGAGGGCAGATAGGAAACAATAACTGCTGATGAGTGATTTTGTGTCTTGAAATAAATGAGAATTAGGTCTTTCATATTAATTTGTATGTTCAAACATTAAATTACCTAAAACGTAGGGAATAATCCTTGATTGCATTATAGATTAATCTTCTGGTACTATTTTTGTAATAGTTTCCATAAATATTTCAAAACATAAAGATGTTAAAAATGTATTAGTAAACTCCTGGGTTTACATACTGATATAAACACAACTGTACCTAGTGCACTGAAATATTTAATATTTTTCACAGGAGTTTCAAGAGAACATGAACCCAGTTTAAATTTTACATTAATTAATTCATATTTTAACTTTCAATTCCTGGCAAATATTGCAATTGTATGAATTCTATGCAATTAGCCAAACACTCTATTTTGACACGCAATAAATGAAACAGCCACATTTTATCTAGACTTCAGTTTGAGTTTTAGTTTTTTCTTGACTTAACGTGAAGAGCAGAAAGCCAAAAAACAGACTAGGAGGTACATGCCCCAAGAGAACAATCACCCAACCTCAAGACTCCGATGCTCAGCTCAGTTTTGTTAACAAAGAGCTCTTGCAGTCTGCTCTCCAGGGATCTTCCTTGAGCTTGTTCAACCTACTGTCATTGGTCGGTCCCTTCCTCTCTCTCTCTCCAGAAATCTGTTCCTTTCCTTCTTAATACAGTGATATGTGATTAATTTAGTAGCACCCCATCTCCCTTTTCCTCTATTAAACATTACTGTTCTCTCAGTTAAATTGATTTCTCTGTTTATGTAGCGTCTCTCTAAATGAGAGAGGCTCACTGGAGAAATGATCTCTTAAAATAGCTACAACAGAAAGTCATTTTGGTTTATGCCAGTTCATTTCACAAGCGTGACTGAGAACGCAACCACGCAAACAGCTGTACTGGCATAATGGAGGGATAACTTCTGCATAGGAAAGGGGAACCACGGATAATGGTAGACAGAAGCCTCCAGTGAGATCAGTTATAATGTCAGAGGGAACTGCTTCAACAGCATGCCCTTTAGCAGCCCCAAATGGAAACTGTCATATCTTAAAATGAGGGTGAACTAGGTAGAAGCTGTTGACAGTATCTGATCAACTCAACTACCTACTTGCCGCACTTTTGAGGAACAGGATCTTTCTTAGTCTTCCTAACTGCTCTGTTCTTTATATTCCTGAGGTGATGGCAGATGAATGAATGGGAGGATAGTGCCCTTTAATTGTGGCACAGAGTTTCTTTTAGGAATAGAATCACTAATACATGTTATTTACTTAAGATATTAACAGGAAGAACAAGAGTCATTACAAAAGATTACGTAATTAAAAATACTGTTTGCTTCTCAAGTGAAATAATGGATTAGTTTATTAGTTTTAGTTCCTTTTACTGATGTGGAGATAATGGTGGATTTGGTTATAATAGACGTGTTCTCTCCCCTCTTTCTAGACCAATGCCAGACTGGCCCTAACATTCGCTGCTTCACTGGACATTTGTTGGAACATTTATTCTCTGCTCCAAATATGCCTCTGGGATTCAGAATCCTGACATAGATGGCACGGGTACTAAACACATTCAAGAAAAGCTTGAAGAAGATGAATTATCTGTCTACATATCCGACAGCAAATGTTTAAGAATCTGTGAAATCAGTTATTTGAATCATAATGAGCTCAGTTCAGTGTTCTCCCTTCCAAAAGAAATAATTATGAAAGCATATGTTTAGGGTTTTTTTGAAAGTCTGATTCTATGACCACAGCTCTATTCTAGCTAGATGTTATGGATTCCAATACCTTCTTTGAACATGTGATGCTTTGCAAATTGTCTCCCTTGCTTACAGAGTTTTGCAATATGTGTGGTATTACAAGTCTGCTGAGATGTGGTGTTGAAAGCCCCTTGAGAAAACCAGCATTTTTGAATGGAAAAATGGTAGGCTTAGCTTGGCATCCTCTGATAAACTAGAAATGAAAAATATAACTCCTGGTTTCTTTCTGTGCTGCTCCTCTCACACAGAAGGAACCCTTATTCTTTAAAACAACTTGTCATTCCTTCAAACCTGCCTTCTAAATAATCTTGGATTATAATGTCTGCAAAACCTCTTCAGAACAGATGGACATCTGGTAAACTAACACAAGTTCATATGTTCATCATACTGACCAATGCCTCTTTCTTTTTTCTTTGTGCTGCCTTGTCTGTCTTCGTATGTTCTTAAATTTAGACTGCATCATAGAAAAGTCTGCTATGTTTTTGAGGGCTAATATTAGTGGAGTCCTGGGATGGGATTTCTATAACTAGGATTCCTGGGAATTCCTGAAAATGACAATACCAATGTATAGTGCCAGTAAAAAAAAAATGTGTAAGATGTTACCAGTTACTTCACTTGTGCCAGGAATACACAAAGGATACTGAGGATGCACAGAAGATTTCCTTTTATCAGTCTTAAGCTGCTATTGTTAGATTTAGAGATCACTAATAGTTTTTCTTCTACTTTACTGCTCACAGGAGAACAATAGCTGGATTTGAAGAACTAATAGGGTTAGAAGTTGATTTATCATGTCATTTAAAACTGATCATCTCCAGCTTTTATATGCATACATAATTTGATTTTATCTGTAGCTGTTCTCTGAAGTGATGATTAAGACATAGTTGGAATTGAAATGGATATAGAATATGAAGAAAACCGTATCATTTTACCATTCAACATAATATTAATGCAAAATGCTACACAGAAAAGATATTCTAAACTATTGTGGGCTCCATATTTTAGGCTACTATCAGTCTTCTATCATTTTACTGGTTGAAGTCTAGCTTTTAGCATGAAAAGTGAACTCTATCAGGTTTGCTTTTATCTTACTTATTCATTATTATAAATGTCAAATATCTGGAAGACAAAATTAGGTTGTTTCACAGTACTGACAAACCCATGAGCATATTCAAATACAACTAAATAAATGATGGAAGAGTAAGGGTGCCAAAACATGACTTTTTTAATAGTCATCTCCCAGTGTAATAATACACTGTAGCATTTTGCATACCATTTGTGCTATAAACACCTGGCTAAATAACAACAGGTTGGGACTTAGCAAAGTGGTTAGCAGATTTATCCCCTGAATACTTTAGAAGTTAGCCTGCAAACCAATCCAAAAGGTTGGATTTTTCTTTTAATTTCTGAATATGACATATAAACATAGCTTTTACAAATGTTTGCACATGTCACCAAGAAATCTATGTATGATGATTCCTGAATTGTTTACCTGTTCTGGTCTTTGATTTTTAGAGTATATTACACGTAAAATTGCAGTCTTCCTAATCGACAAGACTAGCCTATGTTCTAAACAGTTCAATCCTCTCATTAACTGGATAATCAACATAAGTTTCTCAGCCAGAGAAGAGATGGCTTTTAGGATATTGATGCAAAAACATAGTGTGCTCTAGTCTGACTGACTGCTGTGCCATTGTGGGCAGTGTATTTTATTAATAGAGCACTGAACTCTAAATCTCAGCTTTTGGAGACTTTAGTAGATGGATTTCTCGAGCACTGTAGCATTATTCTTAATTCTGGGTGCAGCTTCATAGTAGCCCAAGGCTGATCTAAACTTCACAGTGAAATTGAAAGAGATAATTCTAGCCTGTCTTTGTCTTTGGCTATGCATTCCCACTGCCTCCTGTCACTCTTAGTAATCCAGCTCAGGAATAATTTCCTTTTGTGTTCAGTGGAAGCAGCACAGCTACGCATTGGAAATGAGGGTGAAAGGCAGGAGGATGCCTTTTAATATCAAGATGAAGGCCACTGGGTGAACAAGCAAGATAGGATTCCAACTCAAGGGTACGTAAATGTTATGATCCAGGAATAGACTGGAAGATTAAGTAAGTACAATTCTTATATGTTTTCAAAATCATCATTAGAGAGTCCTTGAACACTGTATTATGAAACTTTTGTCATGTTGCCCATGCTTGCTGTACTTCTGTGCAGTGAAAGTCAAGACAAATTAAAATGCAGTGTTGAGAAATCTCCTCTTCTAAAATATTCTGACTAGGTAGCTGTTTAGATGGGATAGGAGGTCCTGCATTCTAAGTCTAGACTTCAACCATCACAGACAAATATGCAGTCTATCCTTTTCAAAACTTTCAAGCTCCATTTTAAACTGAGGAGGATATTCCTTTCTGCAACTGCCACTATTCAGAAGATTCTTCCAGAATATCACTGCTCTAAATTTTGCTCTATTATTTTTTCTCTTGATATTTCATAGATAGCAATGGTATTCCTTGTTAATTTTCATTTTGCTAGGTTATAGAAAATACACTTTTTAGTCTCTGTGCAATAGGTTTAGTCTCTATGTGATAGGTTTCCTCCACCCTTTTTCCATATTCAACTTATCTTTCTCAAATATGGCTCATGTCAACCATACAGTGGATTCCAGTACAACATGAGGTTTTACTAGTGTCAAATTCAGAGAAGTTAATGCTTGGTTAACTGCAGAACAGATATTTCAACAAACACAGGTACCTAGGGCAAGTATTGCTGCATGATTGCCCTATTCCTATGCTCTGTCATAAGTGTTTATTGCTGGTCACTGTCAATGAGGGGATAGTGGGTTAGGCAGACATTTGGTCTGGCCTACCATAGCTATTCTTATTTTCTTAGGATGTTTGTCCAGTTTTTTCTCTTCTGCTATTTCTGTAAGAAGAATTTTCAGTGTGTAACAGAAATTTCTATTAGTTCCTATGTAATTGACCTTCTGTCCTATTCAGACATTTCATCCTAGTTTTATTACCACAGGAAAATCCTCCAGTTCTACCCGCAGGAAATACTAACACCATTCTGTTTTATAGGGCCTCCCTACTTTATGTCATCAGTAAATTTCTCCAGACTACTTTTTGTGACAAGGTAATCAATGCAAATAAGATCTCCTCCAAGGCTGAACTTCAGAATTTTCACTAATAACTTTCTTATAGCCCTATTGCTTTCCCTTTAAATCTTGTGTCTAGAAAATCAATAGAACGGTCTGATATTTATTTTGATATCTGTCGTAGTTTTCCCTTTGGTAAACTGCTACAATTCAACTTGAATTGCATTATTTGCCACATCTAGGTCTTTTTTTTTTTCCAAATGTATTTTACTGTCTTGCATATTATCAAAGCTGAACAGCAGAGCCTTGGTCATTTTTTTCTTGTTGTTGAATATATACATAAGAATTGCTGTGTTTGCTATTGCATTTTTTAACAAAGTTTTAAGCAAGACTGAATACTGAATACTTCATACTGAAGACATGGAGATAGGCAGCATCAATGTCACTCCAGGGCACCACCCTGTCAGACAGAATATACAAACAAGAATGCTGCCGTACTCCAGCCACATTTCTGAAGCACAAAATATGACCACTACAATAGAAAGGCTCATAAAATTACTGCATAACAGGGAAGAAATGGATGTAAGAGTGCAATTTCTGTAGTCTGCTTTGGGAGAAAGAACAAACAGTAAAGCTTTAGGGAAACGTGATTAGAGATGAGCAACAGAAAGTAGTAAGATGGGCCAATGTGATTGCTTAAGATAGGAAAGGATGGCCAAAGAGTAATAGGAAGGGATGGGAGCCCTGCTGATACTGCAAGCAGTAATGTGTATAACCTGGCCAAGACAGTTGCCACTGTGACTTGGAAAGGTGCCTTAGAATAGTTCAACATACTTTCTCCTGTTTTATTATATAAATAACATGTTACTTGAATCAAATCCAGACTGAGCCCTTGACAGAGTCCTGTCAGGAAGTATATCTTTTCAGAGTAAGCCTCCCAGCAATTAAAAGCAAGACCTCTGTTTCCTATCATTTAAGACAGAAGCCATTATTTAAATTCTTAAGATACTAAGATACTAATTCAGCTTTATTTTACCTTATTTAACTGGGAAAAAAAAAATTCACAACAGAACAATCTCATGGAAAAAAACTCCAATACTTACCCCCAGTGACAATGACTTTTGCTTTTCTACGGTATGCGAAGGCACCGACTCCTCTAGGGACAGCAAATTCCTTTACAGGTCTGTAATCATTAATAAAACAGTTTATCAGGTAAGAAACATTAGGAAAATACAGTCTACAGTCATTCCACTTTTCTTTAGTATATAGAATAGCTGTTTGCATAACGTATACAATCTCTTGTTAAAAGTGAATTGATTTGTAACAGTGACTTATACAGACTTATAGTGATACTAGCATTTATAAAACAGGAACAGGGTGCACTTTCCATTAAAGTAATAAATCTCTGATTTAAACACCTGAATCCTTTATCAGTTGTACTCCAAACAGAATCCTGAAACAGTAGCTGTTGCCAAAGTAAGCCTTCACAGATGTCTGCGTGCTTAAAGCAGTTCATCACTGAGGAAAAGTGTCAAACCAACTGCTTTGCCTCTTTCAGACATGGTAGTCTATTGTGGCCTCTATTTTGCATAAAGTGCAGTTACTTTTCTGCTGCTTACATAAAATTTATTGTATAATGTATCTATTTTACCTATTTTGTGTTGTATAATAACATGAAGACTGCAAGTTTCTGAAACTCAATTGAATTATTCTGTTGTATTCACTCTTAAAGCACAAGAGCCAACACAGACTGAGATTGACTCGATGTCCCTTCTAAACCAATCCTTTAAGCAACTTCTGCTTGTCTCTCCATGTCTCAAACATTGCCGGTAATGAGTGAATATTTTCTTGATTTTTGGATTCAGCAATAACATGGCTAACACCTGTCTCTCCCAGGAAACAATGACTGTCAGTGTAAATAAGACATACAGAATTAAATAAGTACACATTTAAATTTTTTCTTTGAAATCCAGACAAGTAGGTAGTTAATTTATTTTGGGCTAAAGAGTAGCCATTAATACTGAAAACCGTAACTGAGGGTGACAGTAAATTTGACAAAAGACTCAGGAAACTCTGAGGATTAATGAAAGAGCTTGTTCTTTCTAGGCAGGTGTAAATAAAAGGCTGTTCAATCCCAACGACTTAGAAGGAGCAAAGCTTTCTTTCCAGAGCTCTAACAGAGGACTCTTAATTCTCTTGATGGTATAAAATAGCAATTAATTGATTTAAATATGTGGTTGACAGATTTCCTCAGGATTTGTCATCTTTTTCCTTTATTTCTTAAATTTAATACTTCAATATGAATTGTCTGTTGGCTCTTTAATGAACGGTCTTGATACTCTTCCAACATCAGTGTGAATAAGGGGTTCTGGCAGTGTGAAGTCCTGCCCAAGTCATGCCCTGGCAACAGAAACACCCTGTGATCCCATCCACACCTCTCTTCTTATAGATACTTCACAAGAAAAGATTATAACTGCTCATCAGCCGTTATTCACAAAGAAACTTGAAAGTCACATGGGAGACAAGATACATTGCATCCCTCTTCAAGCACAACAACTGCTTGCTGCAAAGTTAACTGGGGAAATTTATTTTGTTAGCACCAGTAAATCATCTATTTCAACCATAATTACTTATGGAATGGGCATTTCAAAGTGATTTGATCCATAGCTATTTTTAGGGCTATTAATTTAACAGCTATGTAATTTTTCAGTTGTCTAAATATAATTTCATTTAGCTGATGAATGAAACTGCTTAGAAAAATGTATCTATTGCAATTTGAGACACAATTATAGTAAGTGTTAAATGAAAAAGACCTACCAAGATATTTGCAATTAATGTTCTGTATTACAAACAGTGTATGGTGGCAGCATATACTCTTTTGACTATACTTATGTCTCTGCAGTCTTTGTTTTCTTTCTCCTCAAATTAATTCTGTTTTTCCAGAACTCCCAACAAAATCAAACAGGATTTCTCAGCTGTCCTCCTGACACAGTATGTGACTTGGACAAGCTATAATTATTTCATATTTTACTTTCCTGTCCATATGAGACATGCAATACTCATAAACCCTAAAGTTATTGGATTGATGCAAGAATACTGTGTGAATATTTATGGTCTATGTTAAACAAGAGATAAAACAGATTATCATAATTGTTGCTACTAGCCTTAAAAATCTATTAATCTCTGGATGTACCTCACAAAGGAATTGTGAAGTCGATCGTATATTTACAATGCTTTGAGATATTTAAACAAAAAGTTTTATCCTCATGTTATTTATATTTCCTTTCTACATCAAATTATGTTTGTATTATTTATTTTTTAACTGGGCTATAAACTCTTCTAAAATTACAAACTAGTAAGGCTTGGAATCAGCTATAGCACTGATGGCCATATGGATAAGTATATAGCACAGATAAGGAGGCCACAACCTCTCCTGCTGCACAGCAAATCCATTTCCCAACCCTCAGTATAAATTGCTTTCTTGGTTTAAGCTTGTATAACTGAAACTTGTGAAACTGAAACTGTAAACTTTTAAACGAATGGATACATGATACACATGTAACAAAGCAATCAATTTTCTAACTAAAATTTGCCTGCTGAGAAGTTGGAGCAGACAATACTGCCAACATAACTTATTTTTAAGGGTTGTGAGTAAGGAAGACATACAGACAGTCCTCTCCTACATCAAAAGCTAACAAACAAAAATGTTCAAGTATTTAAGTAGTTGTATTTTTGTTTGTATTAACAAAATACAATACTTATAGAACAGACAACTTCAGTACAACAGGATGGTATCTTGCAAGGCACTGATCTCGTGCAGAGTTATAAAGCAAAAGGTCTATTTTTTCAGAAGATGTCATATACTTACAAGTTGTCCTCTAGTCGCTTTATGTCATCCAAAACAAATGAATGATGCTGTCTGAGGAGCAGGATCCAAAACAATTTAGGTCAGAAATACACTTAACTTTCACAACCCAGTCATCATGTAGCTTGCGTTTAACACTGGGGATAAAAATTGAGATGTTATTAGGATATACTAGCATTTACTCTAATACGCCCATAGTGCACAGGGATTTTGTCAGTGAGATTATACACAACCAATGCTAATATTTAATATCTGGGGCAGATACAGAACCACTCTTCCAGCTCAAAAGCAAGCAGAGCTAAACTTAGAGCACTTCTCTAGTTGCAGTTATGCTTCCATCTAATTGGACACAATAAAGCTGTGCCTGTGTCAAACTGGATAACAGCAGTTGTGAATTCTTCCCTGGAATTTTACTCTGCAGCCTCTCTGTTGTTAGATCTCTTGTAAGACCTCCTACTGAAAATGATGGCATTTCCTTCACATAACAACAAGCAAATCATACTTACTGCAGTTTGAAAAATTATTTTCTTTGTTAGGTGTGGGTAATTTATACACAAAAGCTAATCCTCCACTAGAATACTAAAAAAAAAAAAAAAAAAAAAAATTGCCAGATTGATAATAGTTTACCATAAGCAACTTACATGTTAAAAGTTTTGGAGTCCAAGACCTGAAGTTGTGATTCTTTTTTGCCTTTACTTTGTTTCAATCCGAAGTGATCACTGGTCACAGTAAGCAGGTGAACATAACCCTTATCATCTCCCATTAGGATATCATCCTTAGCCAGATGATCTGACATAGTCACCGTGCAAACACAGAGCAGACCATTTTCCATTGGTTTGATGATAAAGCGATTATTCTGTGAAATGTAGAAGAGTTTATTAGATATTGCATGAGTCCTTAAGTTGACTAAACATGTCAGGCTTATCTACTTAGATCAGCATTCAATTCTTTGTTTTTTTCAAGCTCCCCCTGTGATAGCTGTTTCCTGGTATTAGAAACTCATGGAAGATCAAGTGAAGCTAAATGCAAACTTTAAGGATTTCAGTGAGGCTTTATTTCAGAGGTAGCCTCTGCCATTTTGGTGAGGAAATACTACTTACAAATTTTAGGGACGATCTCCCTGTGCTAAGTAGGATAGTATATTTACTAAGATTGTATATGGCTTCCTGTTCAAAAATAAGATGCTCTCTAGAAGAAAATGGAAAATAGTAAAATTGAAGAATTATTCAAACCACAAAATGCAGCAGTAATGCACAGAGAGAAATTATATCAGAATCTTAATTACTAATACAGCCTGGGAGTACCAAGTGTACTTACACAGGCAGGTGTCTGAATTTTCAGGAACTGAGACAGTGCGAATGAATACAGTTGCAAGTCATTGTGGTATTTTGCTAGACTGAGAAGGCCTGGGAATGGGATTTTGGGTCATTTGCATCATACTGTTTATTGGTTCTACTGCCCAGCTCCATCTGTTATTTGATTAAAGCATCCTTGCCAACCTAAACTGGCAACTGTTCAAATGCCATAGGAATTAACTGCTTCAGTGTTGTCTGTGTAGCACAGAAACATTAGAGACATAACACAGATACAGAACTGTCTATATATTACTTCTGTGGTCTCAAAAGAGAACTGCTCCCATTCAGCCACAGAACACTTCCAGCTCTCACTGATGTAATGACTGGAGGAAACCTGGAGAATAATGAGTGGAGAATAAATTTTTTGAGCCTTGCTTCACAGGAGTCCAGCTGGATTGACTGAAAGACTTCTATTGACCTGTCTGAGCTTGGGGAGCGGTCTTTTAATAACAAAAGTATAGAATCATAGAATACCAGGTTGTAAGGGACCCCAAGGATCATCTGGTCCAACCTTTCCTGGCAAAAGGACAGTCTAGACAAGATGGCCCAGCACCCTGTCCAGCTGAATCTTAAAAGTGTCCAGTGTTGGGGAATCCACCACTTCCCTGGGGACATTATTCCGGTGGCTAATTATTCTCATTGTGAAAAATTTTCCTCTTGCGTCCAGTCAGAATTAACCCAGGAGTAAAGTGTACCCATTACCCCTTGTCTTTTCCATGTGACTCCTTGTAAAAAGGGAGTCTCCATCTTCTTTGTACCACCCTTTAAATACTGGAACATGGTGATAAGGTCTCCCCTAAGCCTTCTCTTCTCGGGGCTGAACAAACCCAGTTCTCTCAGCCTTTCCGCATGCAGCAGGCTTCCCAGTCCTTTGATTATCTTTGTGGCCCTTCTCTGGACCCTCTCCAGCCTGTCCACATCTTTTTTGTATAGCAGGGACCAAAACTGAGAACAAAAAAAAAAATCCTAAGACTTGATCTTATCCTAAAAATATTTACTTTGCTTCTTCTCATCTTCTCAGCCAGCTCAGTATTGCTGAGAAAAGTGCCAGGAACAGGAAGAAAAAGCTAAGGTATGGATCAGAATTCCTTGCAAAAATTGTACTTTGTAATAAGGCATTCAAGAAAACTTTAATAGTTTGGACATACACTATCAGCATCAAGGTGATTTTGCTCTTGGAAAGTCCTGAACAAATTGCAGGATATGAAGAAATATTTTCTTTAAATCAGGAAGTTACCTCAAAGGAGTCTATGTTAAATTCCTTGGAAAACCTGTCCGTTGATTCTTAATAGATTCTGAGATATACATATGCACATGAACACATATTAGATATACACGTGCATGCATATGAATTAGATATACATAGAAAATAAATTCTTTGGGGGGTTGTTGGCAACATAGTCCAAAATTTTTCTCTTCCAAGTTTTTAAGAAACTCTAATAATCCCAATTGGTGTGGAAAGGGTATTCCTTCTTCACAATAAATTCCACTGTTTTACTGAGTTCCTACAAAGACAAAAGTTAATGCCTTCATCCTGTGAGACAAAAGGAATATGAATGCATATTGAAAACAAAGATGAATCTTTTTCAGGCTTCCTCTTTAACATTTGCCTGATCCTACATAATACCTGACTCCCTTTTGATTTATAGTCCCAGACAACGATTCAAATTTTCCTTACTGCATCTGGACTGCAATGAACTTTTGAGTGAAAGCAGAAAGACATAGGTAGGGAAGCAATGAACACTCCAACAGGAGGAAAATGTTGGCCAAGACAGAATTGCTCTTGTAAGATTCTCTTCTCTAGAAGATATATATTTCTAATTACTTAGGCAGTCTATAAAAGTATCTGAAAAAATCAGGCTTCAACATATGACATGCAATTTGTATATGCCAGCAGAAAGCAAGAATTAATAAAAAGTACTCCAGATTTATCCTCTTCTTTCCTTTTGCATTATTTATAGGCACAGTCATATTTTATAACATAACAGCAAAAGCAGAAAAAAATGTGTTTATTGAACCAGTTTATTAGTAGTTGCAGTCAGGGAAAGATCCAGCATAGAGAAATCAAAATTTCCTGGAACAGGCAGCAATAGAAGTGTTTTCATGTATACAACTGGTTTGTTCTCATCTTAAGACTAGACTAAATTGCACTAAATTTGTCTTTAATAATTCCAGTGAAATTACTTAAATTACACCAAAGATCAGTGCTTATAAAGGCCTGGAGAGACCACTATATTAACCGAGTTTGGCTTCCTGCATAGCATGCTCTGGAGAATGTCTACTGAGAAGTTTTAGAGCCTGACTGAGACAGAGAGATCGTTCAAGTCAGCTAGCACTGCCTTCCAGGCCAGTTCTTGTTCAAGGACCTCAGGCTGTGGAATAAAGAGGCTGTGTAAACAGCAGAGAATGGTGCTCTATCCTTAAGATCAAAAATGAAAGTTCTTGACCAAAACAGGCTCCTGGTGTGGCTTGAGACTAGTCTGAAACTAACAGTATGAAAGTCCTGAAGACAGCAATGCACAAATTAATGTATTAATTTGATACACTGAGAAGTGGCTGAGAGTCTGCCAGAGACTATAAGCCAAACAGCTGCCTAGTTGCAGCTTTAGAGCAAAGGCTGTAAGAATTTCTCTTCTTAGCACTGCCATACTTGATAGACAAACAAGGCAGCTGCACCAGATCAACCTTTTCATTATTTCCTTGTTTCATCCTGTCACTCAAGGGCTCTATCTTCACTCCCTCATTTCCGATACAGTTTCTGTTTCAGCTTGTTTGGCTCATCCACTGGGTCTGTTTATGCTTTTCTATGCTACGTTTAAATGACATTTCATTTCCATTCTTCAAGAGAAGTGACTTGTTCATTACCAGTATTCCCATCATCATTCAATGATTCTATGCTGACTACTATTTTTGGGACCTGTCAGCTGGAGAATTGGTAACCCATGCACTCTAGTGGTTTTTTCAGTGCTCATCTTTTAAAACAGAAAGTCATATGGTACTAAGTCAAATACTGTACAGAGTTTTAAGTATGTTATATTTATGCCTCCATTCTTTTCACTCAGTCACATAATCCCACCAAGAAATGAAATCAGGTTTTCTTGAAATGACCTGTTCTCCCTAACATCCCTGGAACAAACCAGTAAATGATCTGTACTCATAGTTCATGTTCCATTTATACCATCATGATTCTGGGAAAGTTCCAATGGCTGCAGTCCACTGGATTTTACTTTCAGAACTACTACGTTTCGCAGCCTTTCTGGCTCAATATCCTCAGGGTCAAGACCTGTCACTCTGGTTGAGTAAGTCTCTGTTCTGAAACATCTTAAGAATGAGAACACTGACTGGAAGAAGGTAGAGGAACCTCAGGACTGTTCTGCAGTTTGTTAGCCACCCTCTACACACTTCATAGTTTATCAACAGATGGAAAGTTTGGAGTCTGATAACTTGTCTCTGAATTCAGTACCTTAATTCTTTTGCACAAAGATGCATACAAATATATAGCTTGATCAATTAGCTAATGCCAGTATTGATGATGATGTTAAAACTGATGAAAATGGCATAATAATTGTAGTGAGAAAAGAATGGACTGTTATTTCTATAGATAAAAAAAAAGAGAAATGCAAGCCCTGCAAGGCAAAGGCAGCTTTCTCTCTTTAGCTATTCAGAAATTAACCATAAGGTATTATTCATAGTGGTACATTATAACCATTTGGTGCTGAGGACTTCAACTAGTATAGTTCACCAAATCTTTAATAAGTAAATGGTGGGTGATGATTCACACTCACATAAGATATTGTCCTTTGATTTTTAATAAATGTTTAGATAAAAGCTATTAAAATGCAACACTTCAGTTTTAATAAGCATGCTTTACAACAGAAAAACTGTGAACCAATTCTAGAGATATATCTCTCAAAGAATCCCCAAGTTAATAAACTTAATAGCATCATACATTTCAATTGTCTGCAAAGTGGCATTTATTATCTCAAAAAAATCCAGAATTTTATTTCATTGCAATTTGGGATAAGGATATAGAATTTCAGTTTTAAGAACAAAATAGCTTAAATTATGTTCTGCAAGCATAAAAATCTTTTAACAACCATCAAAAAGTTCAGGAACTTCAAGCCCAGTAAAAGCCATTTTGACTCTATTTTCAGTGAAGTAGTTAGAGGAAGGATGAGAAGAAAGTAAATTGGCTAAGGACAAGACTATTCAGTGCAAACACTTAAGAATGTTAGGTAAGATTGCCTATTCCCTAAGACAAGGCAGAGCACAAAGCAGAAGAGAGTCATTTTTAACTAGACCACCTGAAAATGTCACAATCCTGATACCAAAAAAGTGAATATAACAATAACAAGAGTAACATGACATCACCAAATACTATTAAATCTGTCAGACAAAGAGCCAGAGGGATTTTATAAGGGCATGGGTTTCTCTTTTCTCTTCACTAACCATCAGCTCCCCAGGCAATTAAATGTCCCTGAGAAGCCAAAGATTTTCCCCCTGAAAGACTTTACACCCTATGGTAGAGTCTGCTATGCTCAGCAGGAATGATCCCAACCAATCCAGTGATCCCCAGCAGCAATGATCCTCCATCCCAAAGGGGAGGAATCGAAACCATTTCTAACCAACTTCTTCCTTTCCCTAGGGAAGGCTTGAAAAGTGGACACATCTCAGCTGGGAAAGGACGGGAGAGTGGCATGTAACAACAGAGACAGCAGATCAGGCTAGACCACACAGATCTGGTGCAGAGCTGAACAGAAGTGGGTGCTCACAGATACTAACCAGTGTTATCTGTGGATACTGAGACTACCAGTTTTGGTATTGTATTTGTTTGGAGTCACAATCCTTACAATTATGGTATTACACCATAATACTGGGAGATACCATTATGTTACACATATCCTCTTTTCACACTTTTTATGGCAGAGATGTCCTTCACGGTGTCTAATTCTGCCATGGCTGCCAAGTATCATCCTACTGCCACAGCAAAAAGACCTCCATATCCACTTGAGGAATCGGTCCTAAGATTGGTGCTTAGTGCTCAGAGAGGAAAAGGACCCTGCAGCCACATACTGCCCACTGCATCAGGCTGGTGCTCCAGCTTCTTCCAGCTTGTTCCCCTTGGCATCTCTGGGGACAAGCACTAAATATTGTTCTGATCCTACCTTTGCATATTTGGACTTGGGAAGTTGTTCCTACAAACAATGCAGGAAGAAAGTACTAAAATTCACTCCTGTAACATAGCTGTAGGAGAAGCTCTAAGCTGATTCTAGTCAAAGTTTCCAAAAGTCAATAGGTCCCAAGAATGTTTCTCACAGTTTACCTCTCTGCATTGATTTGACAGGTTGGGTTACTCCTTGCAAGAAATTAAATGCAACGCAGGCCCAGAGCTGTTTTCTGAGTTGTAGTAGGGCCTGTGGTCTGGAGTACTTCTATTGCATTTTAGAATATCCACAATATCTAAGAGATAATCAACAAAATGCACTGCCCCCTGGCACAAGATACCTACATGGATTTTTAGGGCAAGAGGTCATGTCATTTTGTTAAGACTGATGACAGTTCTCTTGTCTGCAGGTCATCTGAAGGAAGCTCATTACCTCATTAAAATCTGCAGTGATGCTCCCAGGGTAAAAATGAGCTTTTAAAGTATATACTGTGTAGCCAACCAATCTACTTAACAAGATGCAGAACTGCTTTTCACTAATGAACTTATAATTTTTCTTATTTAAGTTTTACAGTGACAATTGAAGTGTTGGATCTTAGAAGAAAAAATTCTGGGAAGGTAATGGGTAAAGGAGAATTTGGTAGAAAAAGCAGCATTTATCTGAGATTTCTTTTTATCAGAGGAAAGAAATCAAGTTACTCAATGGTTTCTATAACTGAAAGGAATAAATTGAACCTGTTTGACCTATGGTATCCTATGACAAATTATGCAGAAGTCTCAAGGTTCGAAGTAGCATTAGAACAATGCTCAGTTTCTAATCATTTCACTTTAGTACCCGCTGATTTTTAATTAAAATGATTTAACAGAAGGAGGAAAATGAACTTATTTCAACACTAGTGGTTGCCAGAACCCTCATCTGAAAAAAACAAAAATATGTTGTCACAACAAGAAGTTAGCAATTAAATTAGAAGTCTGAACACTGCCAGGTCTCCTGTATCACAGGTAGAAAAGAACAATAATAGACAACAGAAAGAGTTTGCAGTTAAGATCTTCTTAAGATCTTTAACCTACTTACCACCTGTTCCTCTATACATACTGAGGAACTTAAAACCTCTTTTCCTCTCACAGTTGTTTCATGGTTTGTTTGTTGGTTTGTTTGTTTGTTTGGGTGGTGGTTTTTTTTTCAAATTGAGATTTATTTTTTTTTTTCAATTAAGAACAAAATAAGTAAAAAAATACCCATTTTTTGCAGTGGAGTACAGATCAGCTGTTCTTCTGATGGAATTGTGCGTCTAACGGTCTGGCACAGCTAGAACAGCTTCAACTCCTGTAAGAGCTAGGATGTGTCATACAGAAACACAAGATAATGCTGTCCCAGATGACATGTCAACTAGTGCCATTAAATGTGACTCAAAACCTGGAGTGTTTCAAGTGACAGGGTGGTAGGCATACCTGTCACCATCATCCAGTAGAGACAGGATTACCTTCTTTGTTCTTTAACAAAACTACTATCCAGTTTTCAAAAGCACTTCCAACCTTTTCCCTTCTGAAACACCCACAGCTGCTTTTTCAACTCTTGCTCCTGTCCCTCGTTAGTAATTAATCAGTGATGCCTCATCTCAGCAATTCCACATTTCATAAACCAAGAAGCTAGGATCAGAATCTTTCTTCCCACAGAAGTGTGATGCCCAGTGTCATCATGGACATAGTCTTTGAGCAGAGTTTAAAACTATAATTAATCAGGAGTTTAATATCCATGCAGTTACCAGATTTGACTTTATCTACAGTAACATTAACTAGAGTGTGCACAGAGAATTTTCCTTAAGGCTGCCTACTCCTACAGGTCTTCTGTGCTGATCAAGGCAGCATCCATGCCTGAGAACTTGAAAAGGGTGTCTCATGTTCTAGAGTATGCAGGAAATGGCTGATAATGCAGAACTGCATACAGGTGTTGAAGCATATTGGGTCCACATTTGTTGTAGAAAGCAATGCTTAGCCCTCAAATAGAATCACAGAATCATTTAGTTTGCAGAAGACCATTAAGATCATCAAGACCAACTGTTAAGCTAACACTGCCAAGTCCACCACTAAACTATGGCCCAAAGCACCACATCTACACATCTTTTAAACACCTCCAGGGATGGTGACTCAACCACCTCCCTGGGCAGCCTGTTCAGATGCTTGACAACCCGTTCAGTGAAGAAATTTTTCCTAACAACCAACCTAAATCTCCCCTGGTGCAACTTCAGGCCATTTCCTCTTGTCCTACCACTTCTTACTTGGGAGAACAGACCAACACCCATATCGCTACAACCTCCTTTCAGGTAGTTGTAGAGAGTGATAAGGTCTCCCCTGAGCCTCCTTTTCTTCAGGCTAAACAACCCCAGTTCCCTCAGCTGCTCCTCACAACACTTGTTCTCCAGACACTTCATCAGCTCTGTTGCTCTTCTTTGGACATGCTCCAGGACCTCAATGTCTTTCCTGTAGTGAGGGGCCCAAAACTGAACACAACTATTTGAGGTACAGCCTCACACTGACTTCTGTGGTATATTTGTGCATCTAAGAATACCATATGTTTAATAATTCTAGAAATGGAACAATTACACAAAAATAAGCCTCTCTGTCTATTTGTCAATGCACTGCTCATGAACTCATATTTTGGCCCCTCCACCCAGGGCACAAGTCCCCCCAAGCAGCATCTTCGGGGCAAGCATCTTCATATTCCCTTACCAATATGCTGCAAAGCCAAGCTAGACAAAACAACTCCCTGGATGAGATTTTAAGGCCTGATCTCTTTAAATCCTTGGTCTTTGAGAGAAGAAGAATGATGCAAAAGTTGCTAACTCTGTATATGCCTTTGTGATGTGAAGTCATATTCTAGCAACAGGACTCAAATGACTGCAATGCTAAAGAACTAGTTTTCTCTTTCTTGCATCAAGATATATCAGAGCAATTCTAATGAAGTCAAAAGTCACTGGCTCAGACAAACTGAGATCAGAGATCATATCATAAGTAAACGACTGCCGTCATAATGCCTTAGTCATTTTCAGAACATAGTTTTATAAGTGAAGTTTGAGGTCTCTAATTCACTGCGTTAAGCAGCTGGGTGTAAAATCATTTACACTGCAGTCACTGATGTCAGAGTGACATCAGTCCAGTCTATCAAGAAGCAGCAATTCAACTTGAAAACAGCATGGGGAGGTAGGAGGTGGGGAAGAGAGTTATTTTTAACATTATACTTTATGAAATTATTTTTCGTAGGTACATAAGAGGGATAATGCTCTGGAGGACAGAGAACTAGGCTTTCAAATAAATTATTTCAGTATTTAGCAAAACTGCCGTACTGCTTTGTTGTTTAATCATCCACAGGAGTTCTTTGTTGCTTTACATGTTCCTGTCATAAGCATTATGCAGTAATTAGCTAAAACCCCTAGAAAGCATTAGTGCTGCTTTAATGCTTTACTACATTGTCTGAAACAACTTTTAATAAACTGGTTGTATTCAAATTGTACAAATGTAAAGCGCCAATGAGCATGGATGTATGATGTACCCCATAGCATCTAGAAGTGCATGCCCCTGAATAGTAATAAAATCATCTGGGGGAATCACTTACATATTATACTTTAACAGCATCTTGAGCCTGAACTTCTACTTAAAATGGTACAGATCTCCTTACAGTTTGCTGATAAGGGGAGTAACTGTGAAGCAGTGTCATGCAGACTGTCAGAAAATACGACTTTCTAGATATTGCTGTATTGAATAACTCTTCTTTGCTAACAGCTGATAAATGTTTCTGTCCATTCCAGATATTCTCAGTAGCTGTAGTAAATAGTTAATTCTCTGGTTTCCACTGTATATGCAGAAGTTAATTCCAATAGCAAACTAACTTAAGAATGTCTTATTAGCCATCTCTACTTTCTGTCAACTTCTGTGGACTGTTCAGTAGGTTTATAATTGAAAATAACAATGCATATTTCCTACTGTACCTAAAAATATAGAAAAAGTTAACTTTAATTTGAAAAGTTATTTAGCTTTTTTTTTTTAGTAGTAGTTTGCATGCTAGATCACAGTTCACTCACTTCCCATATATACTACTTAATGGACTAATAAAAAAAGTTTGAGTCAGAAATACCTGGTTGTTAAAAATAGTTAGCACTCCTTTCTGAGAGGATGTTACTGTGAAATCCAGATGGGGCACCTTCACTATACCCTTAATCACATCTTGTCTCTTGACAACTGTCAGTGACAAAATATTACTCTTCATCTTACAGACATAGAAAATCTAAACAAATAGAACCATAGTATCAACATTTTATCTTCCTGAAATGCATATCGGTACCAACTCCAAGGCAGTAACGCATCATATCATAGATTATCCTATACTTGATTGAAATAATCATGTTTCATTTTTAAATATCATTAATGCATTATGGATGTGCTAGTTCTTTCTAAATTATTTTTAAAAAAAGGCAAAGAATAACTGCATAAATAAATAGTCTGAGTCAGACAAATTCATAATTTCAAAATAATTTAGGAAAATGGAGAGCTGGGCAAGGCAACAGTGGACTGTTCATATGCAATGAGTTTTGTAAAAGAAACCATATATTCTGGAACACGTAAGAAGATGAAGCATGAATAATAAACACAGACATGTGATCTTATTACTGTACTTTCAACAAAGTGTGCAACACACGGCATTAAAAAAAAATAGATGAAGTACATCACCTGCATGAGTAACCTGCTGTTTTTCAGATACAAGGAAAACCATGTTTTCTTCTTTCAGCTGGGAAGACATGGCATCACTTTCTCCTATGAAATAGCCAAAAATCTAAACAAAACAAAATAGGACAGAACAAGTAATTCATAACAAAACTACTTCTGCAATATATGTTTATTTGTATAAAGTCAAATATTTACCTCACATTTTTATCATTTAATACTCTTTGAGTAAGTTTCCTAGTGTTATTTGCCTTAACCATTAGCTATCTATAACTTTAGATTGCTGAGATCTGCTACTCAGGCACAATCTTTCTTCAATGTTTGGAAAGAAGACAGCATAGACAGGGCTTCTAGGAATAAAAATCATCTAAATGACAAAGCTGTTAGTACAGCTTTGCCTTGCAATGATTTTTGTTTGTAAATAATCATCTTCAATTTCCTTTTTCCAGTTTTACCTACTTGTGCTTTCTCAGCTAGATTTCAGCTGACAGTAAAAGGCAGACAGAACAGACTTCTCTATATAAACTGAAAGATTCAAAGTAGCATAGTGGTTTAGCCTGCACAGAAAAAGAGCTTTTCCACAACGTTATGTAGATTCCCATTTTCCTGAAAAAAATTGAATATAAAGTCCATTTTTTAAAATTCTTTTTCAGCCATCTGCCTAAGCCTGGCAATGTTCCATTTGTACTGATGGAGATCCCTACACAGGATATTTAGGCAAGTAGCTCATTTCTATTCCAGGGTGTGACATGCTGAAATGCTCTCCAAAGCTCAAACTCTGTACCCAAGAGTATGTCAGTCATTTCCTCAGGTAATTAGTTCAGCCCCACTCAGCTGTACAGAATTTTTAATCTCCTTTCTTATATTATGGACATTATATATACCCTCTTTCTTGAGTTCCAAAAGCAATGCCCCTTTGGATGCAAGACAAAACTTTGCGCTTTTTTCTAGTTCAATATTTTTCATGGTATGCAACAGAACTCCCATATTTCTTCTTTGAGAGATTCAGATGTACATCTTTCAAAAAACAAATTCTTACACGACATTACTCTTCACCCTTCACTTCATAGTTCCCTCCTTACCATGCACACAATTATTATCTATCATACATCATCAGCCAATACATCATCTATTATAGCTCCTTACATCCGTCTTTCTAGTTCACTGTAATATCACCTTGTCTTTCCATCCTGTATCAAGACAGG
This sequence comes from Strix uralensis, assembly GCF_047716275.1. NCBI lineage: Eukaryota > Metazoa > Chordata > Aves > Strigiformes > Strigidae > Strix > Strix uralensis. The sequence continues at coordinate 87,838,689 of NC_133974.1, read as the reverse complement.
ATACAGGGTTTTTAGTATCCTAAATTCTAGGTGTATGCTCTTTCTGCAAAGGCATAATAACATAATCTTCACACATGAATCAAGAAGTGGTAATACATATGAACTGCTTTTCACTTTACAGCATTTTCATTCACAGTTGATTCTCACTGTTCCACCTGAATGCCCCAGTTCTTTAGTATTAAGTAGAAGGGTTCTGAAAGAATTGGTGTGGCTAGAACATTATAATGGAGTGTTTCCCCAAAAAATCAAGGATGTACTCTTTCCACTATCATCAATTAATATTCTTGTAACAGGTTTGCACCTATAATACAAAGACAGTGTTACAGAATCACAAAGTCATGAGGTTGAAAAGGACCTCTTGCAATCATTTAGTCCAACTCCCCAGTACAAGGTCAGCTACACCAAGTTGCTCAGGACTGTGTTCAGTTGGGTTTTGAATATCTCTAAGGATGGAGACTCCACAAACATTTTGGGCAACCTGTTCCAGTGTTTGATCACCCTCACCGCAAAAAAGTGTTTTCTTGTGTTCAAATGGAATTTCATGTGTTTCAGTTTGAGCCCATTGCCTCTTGCCCTAGAATCATGGAATAGAATAGAATCATAGAATAGTGTGGGTTGGAAGGGATCTTTAAATGTCATCTAGTCTAACCCCCCCACAATGAGCAGGGACATCTTCAACTAGATCGGTTTGCTCAGAGCCCCATCCAACCTGTCCTGTCAGTGGGCATTATGAAGTCTGTCTCTCTCTTCTTCATTCCCTCCCCATTAGGTATTTACACACAGTGTTAAGAGTCTTCTCTTCTCCAGACTAAATGGTCTCAGCTTTCCTAACCTTTCCTCATATGAGAGGTGCCTCAGCCCCCTAATCTTCATAGTCCTTCACTGGACTCGCTCCAGTAGCTCCATATCTCTCTTGTATTGGGGAGCCCAGGTCTGGACATGGTACTCCAGGTGTGGTCTCAAGACCTGAATAGAGAGGAAGGATCACCACATTTGACCTTCTGGCAATCCTTTTCCTAAGCCAGCCTAGAATGCTGTTGGCCTTCTCTGCTACAAGGATACATTGCTGGCTCATGTTTAAAGGACCAAAGGTCTTTTGTGCAGAGCTGCTTCTCAACTACTCTGTCACCAGTGTACACTGGTGCATGGGGTTCTTCCTCCCTAGGTGCAGGACTTTGCACTTCCCTTGTTGAACCTCATGAGCTTCCTGTCAGTCCACTTCTCCAGGCTGTTGAGGTCCCTCTGAATGGCAGCAGCACAATCCTCTGGTGTATCAGCCACTCCTTCCAGTTTTGTATTTGCAAATTTGCTGAGGGTGCACTCTCTCCCATTGTCCACGTCATTAATGAAGGTGTTAAAAATATTGGCTCCAGTATCGACCCCTGGCATACACCACTAGTGACTTGCCTTCAACTGTTTTTTTTATCACTTACGGGTTCAGCCAGTATTCTTTCCACCTCACTGACCACTTATTTAACCCATACTTTGTCAGCATGCCTACAAGTTATGGAAGACAATGTCAAAAACCTTATTAAAGTCAAGGTAAACAACATCCACTGCTCTCCCCTTACCCATCAAGCTAGCCACCTCATTGTAGAATCCTGTCAGGTTGGTTAAGTATGATTTCTTTGATTACCCCTTTGTAAATCCATGCTGACTACTCCTGATCACCTTGTCCTACATGTGTTTGGAAATGGTTTCCAGAATTAGTTACTCCATCACCTTCACCAAGAATCAAGGCGAGGCTAGTAGTCCTGTACTTCCATGGATCCTTTCTCTTGCCGTTACTGAAGACAGGAGTGACATTTTGCTTTCTTAACTGTATGTTTCTGTTTTCCAGACAGTGGAGAACAGGCCTTTCACCTTTATGGGGACTAAAGTTTTGGTGGGAGGACCTTTTCTTTACGACTGACTGACCTGGTATCAGGTCACTCCTGAGTCTGACAGGATGCTGGATGCAGTGGCTGGGCTAGGTCAGTAGCTGTCCTAAAGCCAACAGAGGTGGAAGTTCTCAGTGAGACACCTAGGTGTGTCCTGTCATGCCTCCTGTAGACATGAGGCGGTGCCACATCTGATCTTTTGCTTTTGCCCAGCAGGCAAAACACTGCCCAAAGAAAGGGCATCTTAGAAATCCCTTACAGCTGCATAAATGGCTTCTGCTGACTCCAACATGGAGACGGGATCCCAGCAAACCCCATCCCATAATGTCTATCAGAGGTTGACAGAGAAGATGAAGCAAAATGCAATTTACACATCTTTCAGATATTTGCCACTATAAAAATACAGTTTTCAAAGTGCCAACTACATTTGGGAAAGAGATGCAGAGGTCAGTTCCCCAAGTCATTGATAAATGATAGCTGTTAGACTGTCCAAGATAGCTCTTTTAAATTCTGAAGCCATTAAATGACTAAGGGTAGATTCTAATTTAACTAAAGTTAGTTAACTAAAGACTTTTTAAACTAAAAACTTTAATAAAAAAGTGTCCTTTGAGTATGGGTATACTGTTGTTGAGACTGCTGGAAACTTAGAAAACCCTTGAACATGGAGGTACTTGAAAAAGAGAAACATCATGAAGATAAAGAAATAGGAACACTCACACAAGGCCATGATCTTTTAGGTCATGGAAGTATATTTGGAAGATTTTGTCAAGCTAAAGAGAGGCCAGATATGTAGAAGTAAATTTGAAAAAATTAGGTCTGTGAGAGTAGGAAGAGAAGAACAAAGGGTCAGGGATAGAGTTCTGGGAATGGGGAGCAGAGAGAGAGAGATGATAAAAGAGAAATATCAAAGGAACAAAGCGACTTGACTTTCAAGACTGAGGGCATGCTCAGCAGTGCCAGAAGCAGCAGGGGAACTCAGAAGAACAGGGATGAAATACAGTCCTTTTAGAAAAAAAACAAGACTGAAGCACAGACAGCAGAAACCATGATGGCTATTTAGGATTTTACAGAAAGTAACTGTTATCAATAATACATTTGAAAAATTAAGTGATAAAAAGGAAGCTGAAGCAAAATCAAGGTTACTTACATTGTTCACAGTGGGTAATTAATGATATGTCCAGTTGCAGTTTATAAATGTGATTTGTCTAACATAACTAGTAGGTTGATAAACATTATAAGAATAAATGTATCAGCTAAGAGAGGCATATCTTCCTCTTTCACCATCTCTCTCAAACAACAGCTGGTCTCAACTAGAATACTCAGAATACTTTCCAGTCTTAAAAAGCCAATTACCATTTCAAGCATGTAAAGGAGCAGATTTTCCTTTTTTTCTTTTCCAGAAAAAGAAAAGTTTCACTTAAAAGGAATGAAAAGCTAAGGAGGATGAGAAAAGTACATGGGACTTAGGCCCGTCAAGTGTTAAATAGAGTCAACATAAAAATAAAAAACTTTAAAAAGTGGAAGAGCTACAGATATGAGTGGAAGAAAAAAAGGATCTATGATCCTCACGAGTAAGTAAACGTCTACATCTTTAAATGTCAAGAGGTGAAAAAGAGATGAGGAGACTTTAGAGGTGTAGTACAGCTACCCTTGTAAGCCTGTGGCATAGTTAGAAGAACAAAGAACACTGGCTCCTTCCTGACATTAGCAACTCTCCAGGATTACCCAAACCATTTTGAAACTGTAGAGTTTGTCAGAGAAATAAATTTTTAAAAGACCACCACCACGTGATATATAGGATACAAACCATTCCCATTTTATTTTATTAGAACCCATTCAAATAAGCCTGGAAATATGTGGTTTGATCCAATCATTACATATAGGATGTTACCACAATTACAGTAGATCAAAAGCTGATGCTGAAGTTATGGTTGATGTAAATTGGGCTTAGGCAACAACCAAATAATCAATGCAGCAATTATTCTGTTTCAGTGTAAGCTAAATCTGGAGAATTCCAGGAGTCAGCAGGTTTCTTAATTCAGTTTTCATCTTTCTCTATACCCAGACTACCCATAAAAGAAATCTTATGCTTTTGTCTGGAAAGGAGCTTAGCTTTATGTCCCATAAGGTATAGATAGCTTGTACTACATATCACCATCAGACTTCCCACTACACAGAAGGAAAACAAAAAAGCAAAAAAACTCACTGCCGCTCTTCAATGCAGTATTATATTTCAAACTGTGCTAGATAAGGCTGTGTCGAGGTAAAGAAATCAATGTCAGATTGAGGCTGATTCAAGTAGTCTGATCTTTGTCTGTTTCATAACTGAATTATCACTTCCATAATGGATTTCCAGTTACCTAATGTTAAATATTTCTCCCCACAAGAGAAAATAAATAAAAAAAACACATTAACACTTTAATCAGGATTCTTTTGAACAGAGAAATAACAAATATTTCTATTTCATTCCCTACAGAACTCAATATAGTCTCACTGATATCCCTCTTCTACATGAAATGCATGCTGTGAGATGCTGAAGATTCATTGAATACCACATTCCTATTTTTTCAAGAAAGTTTATACACGGGGCATTTTAAAAGGCTGTCATCAGTCAGCTCACACTTGGTAAAATTTGAGGAATGCTCATAGAAAGGGTTCTGGGGAATTTTATCCCAGGCAACTCCCACACAGATTTCATAAGGAAACCAAAGGGGCTGGCTTCACCTCTTTCATTAGACCCCCTGTGCTTGCTTGTGTAATTATGTAATCCAGGTAACTAGCCTGATCGCACTGGAAACTCAAGTAAGGTTTTGGAGTAAAAGATACTCACTCCAGCAAACAAACAGAACTTTTTTCAGTTCTCTTATAAACTAATGGCCCTCAACATAATTTGCTGCTGTTCTGCTTCCCTAAACAAAGGGCTGTCAGCCTGACAGTCACCAGGACTTCAGAAGTACTTTTCTCAACTGGTCCCTGCTTCATACCCATAGAGTATATTTTACTCTGTATAGGATATGTGTCTAGCTTGCCACATCTACACAAGATATTATATCACTTCTCTCCATCTCATACAAAAAGCAGTAAGAAGCTTGAAATGAGCTACAGAATTTTGAATAGTATAACAATTTGACTGGTGCTGTCATGCAGTACTTCAGCATGTCTGATGGCAGTTGGCCATTTCAATAGCTTAGCTTGTATAACATGTACCAGCAAATCCAGAAATGTCTTTTTTCCCCCTATTTTTAAAGAGTTTCAAAGAAATGTTGAGAAAAGCCAGGACCTCACCTTTAAGTATCCTCTCATGTTGAAAGAGGAAGGAAGGAAGAAGGGATGACATGCAAGTAGGAGACATGCAAAGATAACAAAATTTAAATTTACCTCTCATAAGGTGAATTTAATAACAGAGGAATTGGATGTAGCCTAAAGTTCTATCTGTTAAAGAGGGCTTATAGGCAAGTTCACTAGAAGGCAGTTACATGATGTTTGATGTCCTGTACAGCTGTTTCACAGATTTCCCTTAGGCCCTCCTTGAAGAAAATCTTTACTGCCTGACATAACCAAAGTTTGTGAGTAATGTGACATTATAAGTAAAAACAATGTTAAGAGAGGTATTAACCAGAAATGTTCCTATACAGAACCTTATTAAATTGAAAGGACCAAACACACTGTGTTTAGGATGGTATTAGGAAATTACTTGCTAGCAATCGTTAATAACATGTAAAGAACAGGTGTTGGGTATCTTCAAGGTTCAAATAATAACACGGTGTTCCAGTGTAACATATAATGGGAATACGCTAATGAATTTATAGTTCATGCCACTTGTTAATGCCTTACCTTATGACTTTAAGTCCAGCAAGGACTTGCTATATATGGCAGTTCCACCTAAGCTATCATAGAAAAGTTACTGTGTACTCCACAGTACATAACTTGGAGTACACAGTAACTTTCCTATGATAGCATAGGTGGTGCTGTCTTCAGGTAAAAAACAAACAAAAATCTTGCAGTAACGTATAATGATGGATGCTCTTGATACAGATTGGCTCAAACAATGTAAAAATCAGTCATTTTTACAAAATAGTTGCTTGAAACACTATCCATGGGAAAATACCTTAAAAGATACTTTTCTAGAGCAAGTGTTCATAATTTCTTGTAACAAATGCAAAAAAAGAGCACCATGTTTAAAAGTAACAAGACAAAGTACTTTTTCACAAAATGTGTAAAACTGTGAATGCTATGGAAGTATCCTTTTTTAGGTGGGTTCAGAAGTAATTTATAAATGGATAGATTAAAAGTCCATCAAAGGATACTAAACACAGACTGCAGTTGCAACTCTGGCACAGAAAATCCTTAAGCTATGTGCAGCCAGAAGCTAGAAGTAACCCAGATCTACTATTTCATAGTTACCTCATTCTTACATGCTTTTTAGAAAGATTTGCTATTTACCGCCACCAGAGACAGAAAAATGGATTACATGGATCTTGCCCATCTACAGATTCACATAATACATACAGAACACTGTGGTTAAAAACACTCTCTAATAAATGCTGCCATACCTCTAATGCCTCACATTTAAAGTAAAGACCAGATTTATCCCTGTGAAAAGGGGAAGAGGAAGGAGAGAAAGCAGAGGAAAGAGAGAAAAGAGAGGAAAGAGAAAAAAGATATTTCTGATGGCTTAGCTAAAGATAGCCTTATCCTCAGAGCACAAATTGCATACTGTAGTCATAAGAGATTTTGCATTTTGTCAAGAAGCCTGAGGCCAATGCATATCAGTGAAGCAGTTCAGAAGAAGACTCAGGCTCCATGCTCCAGATCCTGCTGCCTTGTCAGGAATCTAGTATATCAAACTTTGAGGATAAGCAGTTCTGGTAGACAACTCAGTGCTCTTTCACAAAACAAGATGGAAAAATGCTTTTATTTAGTTAGGTCACGCTTTAACATGTATTCATGTGCATACACATAATAGGATCAAGGATCAGGGGCCAACTTCCTCAATTCATGTAAACCAGTGGAGCATGACTAATGTTTAATAAGAATTTTGATTTGCAGGTTCGGCTGATGTACCAAACAGGTAGGGGTAGGAAAGAAAAGTAGTTCACCTACAAATAAAAATGTAACCTACCCAGGCTTTACTTAATTCATTCTAATTAACCTTTCTAATCAGACTTCCAGTGGCACGGCTTTACAAGGACAGATACCTCTCAAAGTTGGAAAGAGTGGTAAGAAAAATCATACAAATTTGGAATAAAAATAGTCCTGCTTGCTGAAATTACTGGACTGATTTTATAACCAGCATAGTAGGAGCAAATTTTGCTCTTAAGAATCTGCTAGAATTAGCAGCATGGATTCTCCCATGTGTTAAGCTGCTCTGCATGATATATTTAGAAGTCTGAAATTAGCCAGAGATAGTCAGCAGAAAATCCAGTACAGGGAATCTCTTAGCAAAAAGCTTGTAGAGACAACTCTGTCATTTGCAAAATACCCACCTGTTTACCCATATGAAAAAGGTGGGAAAGGCAGGGCTCAGCAAAGGTCTTCCATACTTAATCTTCCACTGACATGATGGCGTGGAAGAATCAGAATCATAGAATGGTTTGGGCTGGAAGGGACCTTAAAGATCATCTAGTTCCAACCCCCCTGCCAGGGGCAGGGACACCTTCCACTAGACCAGGTTGCTCAAAGCCCCGTCCAACCTGCCCTTGAACACTTCCAGGGAGGGGGCAGCCACAGCCTCTCTGGGCAACCTGTTCCAGTGCCTCACCACACTCACAGTGAAGAATTTCTTCCTTATATCTAATCTAAAACTACCCTCTCTCAGTTTAAAGCCATTACCCTTCATCCTATCACTACATGCCCTTATAAAAAATTCCTCTCCAGCCTTCTTGTAGGTCCCCTTTAGGTACTGGAGGCCCCTTTTAGAACTACTCCTCACTCTAGTGAAATAGGTTAGGGATGCCTCTAGGGATTATTTTCATATTTACAACTTCCACGTACACTGAATACTGATATGATGCTCAAGTTTCACATCCCAGGTTTTGGCACTAGGAGCATAGGATTATACTTACTTAAACTAAAAGTATAATAGCATAGGGTACAGAATAACACAAGCTAGAAAGAGCTAAATTTTTACAATATTACAAACTCCTTCAGTTCTCAAGGTCTATACCAGGATGGATATCATCACTGAAATGTCACAAGAGAAATTCCAAAGACAGATTTTACCCTCCTATCTTCAAACATCTTCCCTGGAAACTTGCATTTAATCAACAAATGGACAAATGCAAGTTTCTAAATTGTTTATTATCACACCAAACATGGAGCCTCTTTCCTTTTCAACTTGTCAAAATTAAACATCACTTCTTGAATAGGATAACAGCAACAAGTAAATTACTCTAAGCCAGTTCTTCAATATAGTTTTTGTCTAGATCAACCAAACCAATATATTTTATCTAATTTTCTAGCTTCAAAGGCATACCTGTTTTCCAAATAATTGTTATTTTTAGGAAATGAATGGCAGCCAGGATAAATGAGAGTGCCCCATTATGCCACAGAGCTCATGAACAACAGACTCATGAACAACACATAATCAACAGCTAAACACTGTTACCTTTTAAGATTCTAATTAGTTGTTTATATTTAATCAGGTTTTAGAAATCCTTACCTCACACCATTCTGTTCTTGCATCAAGGTTGTTGGTAATCTTCCTGTAAAAGGCCTTAACATTATGATCCTTGACTTCTGGACCAAGAAAAGTCTGTGTGGTTGTACAGAACTTGTCATAGTCTATCTCATCTGTATGGGTGGAACTGTATACACAGAGTTAAAAACCGGCAAGCTACAGCTTCTTTCCTTATCCCCCCTACCTCCTGTTTTATTTCTCCTTCAATATCAATAGCATGCAAGTTCTAGCTCCTCAACCTGTATTCACAAAAGCATTTTGCAAAAAAAAAAGAAAAAAAAAAGTTCAGTCTTAATGTTCAGTCTTTTCAAAACTACCCAATTTGCAATGCATGACAGGAAACAGATAGATAAAAGAATAGGTGAAAAATTCTCACCTCTTCTTTCCTCCCTTACTTTCATCCCACAATTCTGGTTTGTTGATCTGAACTTGAATGGTGTCTGGAATAAAGTTTATCCTTTCATGCAACAATAGCAACTCAATGAGAAAAGCAAAACTTTGCCCTCCTTATTTACAATTAAGCAACTGGATTTACAGAATTCATCAGGTTTGTGCTTTTACAGATCACTAGAAACACTGCATTGTGCTAACTTGTATATGTGGCAGCTCCACCAATTATATTTTGTGAGCAACCACCATAGCATTGTAATTTGACCAGAAGTCCTAACTGGAGGAGAAAAGCAGTCTCATAGCGCAACCTGCCTATTTCCTGTAAAAATCAAGAAGTCACAGTCTGAACACTAATTTCAGGTCTTTCTTATAGTCTTGTCTCTATGACACCTTCTCTCCATATGAAAATCACACTTTTCCATCAGAAAGAGTATCTCTTACCATCATCTTTGATATACAAGCCTAATCTCTCCTTTGTCTTCTGGATTACTGTTTTTTCAACTAGTTTCTGGAACTGCTTCAAAGCATTCCTGAAATCCAGCAATTCAAGAGCAGAGCAATTCTCCTTATCACAATCCTTCTTTTCAGACATCTTTTACTAACAGAGGACAAGTTCTTCTTACAGCCTGGGACAGGCCTTAAATCTTAAACTCCCATGAGTTCATATGAGATGCAGCTGTGTGACAGGTACAGCAAAAAAGAGGTGACTGGCTTAGCATCTCAAGCTGGCAAACACAGCAGTGGACTGTCAATGTCACAACCTCCCATTACATCACAGAACCCTACTTACTGGGTGGCCCTAGGACATGAACCAGGAGCACTAATAACCTGGCATACGAGATTATTTCATGGTATCTGATGCAATTGGTGGTTGAACACACATGAAATTTCTCACTTCTAGAGCCAGACAAGGATTTCATCGTGGTTCAATTCTGCTACACCTGGCACTGCTTTAGCAACATGAGATCACATTCCAGTAAGAACACACCTTTGAGACTAGCTGTTGCAAGTTTATCACATCTTTCAGACTTTTGTACTGAGTGAGGAGGAAGGAAGATTATACCAGTTATCTTTAAGTTTCATATTGTCTTCTTGTGCTGTGGATTATTTCCAAGTTTTCTGTCAAAGGCTGCACACCAACTAACAGAGCTAGGAGCAGTTGCAATTGTGGATTCCCTTGGATCCACACATCATTTGGTGAAGAATGACAGAGCCAATGCTCCATTTACATTTGCTCTGTGACAGGAGAACTGAGACCAGCTCATGTGCTACTGCTGCAAGGCTCAGCCAGGGATCTCAATCTAGGTGGGGATGTCTGGTTTTACAGTAGCAATAAGAGTATTTTACCAGAGAAGTTATGAATGATTATTCATATTGTACAAAGAGGTCAAGGACATCCAATTCAATCCAAAAAGAACGTTATTGATGATCTAGACGAGGGGATTGAGTGCACCCTCAGTAAGTTTGCAGACGACACCAAGTTGGGTGGGAGTGTTGATCTGCTCGAGGGTAGGGAGGCTCTGCAGAGAGATCTGGACAGGCTGGAGTGATGGGCTAAGGCCAACTGTAGGAGTTTCAATAAGGCCAAATGCCAGGTGCTGCACTTGGGCCACAACAACCCCCAGCAGCGCTACAGGCTTGGGGAGGAGTGGCTGGAGAGCTGCCAGTCAGAGAGGGACCTGGGGGTGTTGATTGACAGCCGGCTGAACATGAGCCAGCAGTGTGCCCAGGTGGCCAAGAAGGCCAATGGCATCCTGGCTTGCATCATAAATAGCAGGGCCAGCAGGGACAGGGAAGTGATCTTACCCCTGTACTCGGCACTGGTGAGGCCTCACCTCGATTCCTGTGTTCAGTTTTGGGCCCCTCACTACAAAAAGGACATTGAATTACTCGAGCGTGTCCAGAGAAGGGCAACGAAGCTGGTGCAGGGTCTGGAGCACATGTCGTACGAGGAGTGGTTGAGGGAACTGGGGTTGTTTAGTCTGGAGAAGAGAAGGCTGAGGGGAGACCTCATCGCCCTCTACAACTACCTGAAAGGAGGTTGCAGAGAACTGGGGATGAGCCTCTTTAACCAAGTAATAAGCGATAGGACAAGAGGGAATGGCCTCAAGTTGCGCCAGGAAGGTTTAGACTGGATATTAGGAAGCATTTCTTTACAGAACGGGTTGTTAGGCATTGGAATGGGCTGCCCAGGGAGGTGGTGGAGTCCCCATCCCTGGAGGTGTTTAAGAGTTGGGTCGACTTAGCGCTGAGGATATGGTGTAGTTGGGAACTGTTAATGTTGGGTTGATGGTTGGACTGGATGATCTTCAAGGTCTTTTCCAACCTAGACAATTCTGTGATTCTGTGAACTAGAAAAGCACTGTTTGACAGTTCATTCTTGAATGTAACATTGAATGTTTGCTTCCTTAGTAAATCTCTCCATTTCTTGAATATATGCCTTATTGTCCTCTTTACTGTATTCAAAATCCTTACCCAGTGAACTAGAACTTCCAGCCTAGAAACCAAATTACTCTGCAGAAACATTTTTTTTAATTGCATAAATCGTTATGATTGAGATTGCAAGAAATCCAATGATGGAGTGGTGGAGTTTTAGTTACTTTCAGGTGTCCAATTGCCTCTCCTTAAGCTCTCACAGCCATTCAAACTCCCTTTATTTGTCTTAGCTTCCATTCAAATTACTGTTTCTTTCCTTCTCCTAACATACAACTAATGAGACCAGAGATTAAGTGTTGGCTCTTAACATGTGCCTGCCCAAAGCTCAGCTGTATGTCTTAAATGGTTACTGTTTTGAAAAGGGTCTGCATTTTACTTGCACCTAAACTCAGTCAGGATCTTAAAGTCAGAATATTCCTATACCTAGGTACCCCAAGGACCTTTCTGGTTTTTGCTCTCAGGGCATAAACAAAAGCAGGATGGGGCTATTCAGAAAGTAAAATTGCAGCTACCACTTTCTTTTGAAAGTGGCAGCCAAGCGCACTCACTAACTAATCAAAATTGTTTTATATGCCACACAGTGTCTTGAGATCAGACAATTTTTGCCCTGCAAAAGCACCAGTCTCTGTGTTATATCTGTGTTATCTTTCTATCCTGCTACATCTTAAATTATTTACTGAATAGTGGAACTGTAAGATATGCTACTGGCGTGCTGGAAAAGTGAATTTATTTTTCTTCTAGCTGAAAGAGAATTAAATCCAAAACTACCCCCTGAATGAGTAACAGAGTGACTACTGAAGAAAGGGCAAGGGGAATATTCTAAAGAATCAAGTTTCACTCATTCTTTGGAAAATGTAAATCATGTAAATGATGTAAAAAGCTGTCTTCAAAGAATGGTTCAGTGCAGTGTATTTTAAGGAGGAGGAAGCATTTTCCTGAAAAAACAGATGTTTGAAAAAGGAGTTTCACTATTTGCACCTGTGATCATTAGTAGTCTTCTATTGACTAAACAGTCACAGTTTATAAAAAAAAAAAAAAAAGGTTATAAGTGTTGGTAGTTAATATGTTAATTACTTTGGATCATGTTATGATCACAGATTCTCTGCATATGGAAGCTAGTTATCTTGCTCAGGCTTCTGGATTCTATGCTACACTTCAGATGATCAACTTCCAGTCCCTACAACTCTCTACTGAATCTGACCCCTTATGCTTGATAACATTTTGCAAATTGTAAAGGCTTACCATTTTCTGACACTGCCATGTGAGGCAGCATGTTCCACTGTGAAGACAGAAGAACTGTGTTCTTGTCTTGGCTCTGCCACTTGTTGCTTCTTGGTAACTTTATCAGGTTGCTAAAATTTACCTGTAAAAAAGGAATAACATCCCAACCCTGAATTAGTTCCTTTAAAGTATTAATAATTCTTATAAGTTACTGTCCACATTTTATGTGTGCAATATCTGGAGTTCCTTTTGTATCACTACACTATGCTGACATTAAATTCTGGCACCTTGCCGTTTATCACACTACTCCACATCCGCTGCACATTTACATGAATATTATTGGCATAATAAATATAACTTGAACCGTAACTGAAGGTGAATAAAACTGTTCATGGCATTAGCTACGCTTAAACAAACGTTCATTTACATTTGTTCACCGATCTTCCAGTTAGTGAAGTCATTAATTCACATTCATTAACACAATCACATATTTCTGTGATCAACAAAATTCTGAAGTATTTCAGAGAAGCACATCAGTGACAATGAATAGAGGCTGGTATCTTCTACCATTCAAAAAAAAATGGTGCTTATGAAGAAATCACGAGAAAAGCTGTTGTCCCACTTTTTATTTCCCTCGCCAAGGTATATTTGCATAATGCTATATTATTTTTGGTTTTATACCAGTACAGACATTAGTGTTTTCTTAAGCACATGATTAAGTTTTGGATGAGAAAATCTGACCAGAACAGGCAGATTTTCCAAAATATCCCCTTTGACCCTAATTAGTGTCCTTACTCCCAAATTTAACAGAGACATCATGAAATGTTTAAATCCAGAAGAGACCTTGAGATCTTCTACTTTCACCTCCTGTGTTACAGATCATTAAATATCAGCCATTTATCACTATAATGAGCCCAACAACTTTGTTCTAAAGCATAACTTGTGGAAAGGTATCAAGTTTTAATCTGCAGACACTAAGAGATGGAGAATCCATCATGTTTGTTCCAAAGGTTAATTGCTCACATTGTTAAAATTTAAGCTTTCTATTTGAATTTGTGTGGCTTCAGCTTCCATTCAGCAGTTGTTGGAATATCTTCACTGATTTAGAGTAGTAGCTGGTATATTCTCCTACTAGGGGCCTTTGTACCTGAATTACTTCTCCATTTCTTTCTCTTGTTAATTAAAGCAGATAGAACTCTCTGCCTCCTACTGCAAAACTTTCCTTCAGGCCTCTAATAATGTTTGTGATTCTTTTCCACATTTGCCAGCTTTCAGCATCTTTAAAGAATGCTGATGCCATGTTGCTGTGCTATACCATAATAAGCAAATTGGTACTCTGGTCAAATAATTAACTTCAGTCTATTTGTTAAATACACTTTTCATTAGATCATATTGATCAATTTCTTTGTAGTGTTCTTTAGCTATTGATCTCCAGATCAGGTTTTCTATTACTTCACCCAAGGCTGATGACAGGCTCATTGGTCAAGGCTTTCTTGAATTGCTGTGCATGGAGTCTCTGCTCTGTGGAGATTCTGTAGGTGAAAGGAAAATTATATTTCTTTGTGGCTATCTAAAGCCTGGTATCAATCAGGCATGTTTCAAGAATATCAAAATCACTTCTTCAGAAAAACAGATAAAGACCATAGTCTTCACACACACTTGGGAAAATCAGCTGAACAACATTTTTGAAACATACAGGGAAGACAACAATTTGGTATTAAACAAAGTTACTAAAAATAATGCATGTAAGTGTCTCTGCATGAAATATCTAGTTCTCCAGGGAAAGTGGTGTTTCAAGATATGCTACCAAACACGAGCAATCCAACTGCTTGAAGTTCTATCATTTCCACAGGTTAAGAGCACAAAAATTTCTGGGTACTCCTCAATGGTAGTAACGAGTATGTTTTTTGATTAGAATAAGGAAAAGCGTTTGGCAGGGAAAAGCAGCACTGATTCCTGGAAAAGAGAAGGATAGCTTGAGGATGCATTTTTGCTAGTTCCAATGGTAATGCTCCAGGAAAATGTTTCCTTTGTATGTCAACATACTCAGTGGTTCGTCAGAATACTATGTCTTGGTCAGAGTTACGGTGTATTTGATATATTGCTTCCAGCTGAATCCTTGTTATGCAGTGTTTCCTGTTGATTATTTTTTTCCAATCTGTGTCATCTAAGCTTGTATGACATCAGGCTATATTCTCATTTCCCAATTAGTAACAGTGGTTTATGGTTTATAAAAGGTATTAACATCCATCTTGGAATGGAATGGCTAAGAACAGAAAGCTGTTTTATTCTCTTGCAACCACCCATGAAGAAACTTCATGTTATATAGTATAATGAAAATAGACTGAAACACCAAATAAGGAACCATTGCTTTCAGTACCCGTTGATTCTGTTGTCTTCAATGTTTAACCTCAAAAAAATGTACAGTACAATTTTAAAATAAGATATGATGACTCAGTGGACTGACATACAAAAGTGGAGAAGATAGGAACTGCATTAGGAGATAAGTCTAAAGGGGAAATTCAATATTAAATTTATGAGTAACAGGAAGTCCTTGCAATAGTAAGTCTATAGTAGCATTAACTCAATGAAAAGCATTTTCTTTCCTGTCTCCCTTACTGATATTGTGGAAAGCATTGGATATGGAATATGTTAGAGTTTATTCAGAAGTCGAACCTCCTAACTCTCCCCTTCTTACTATGTAATCATATTAGTCTCAATTATTGGAAATTCTCAGACCAGTACAAAGTTAATGATATGTAAGTCTGTACGGGTGCAAAGATCAGCTACATCCAGCTCATTGCAGGAATGGCCGCTCATTTGAAAAATCAATCATTTTCAATCTTTATCTCAAGAACTATCGTAAGTCTATGAAATTCTATGCAAGTTTTAACATTCTGACCATGCCATTTGACAGCTTGTAACAAATAAACCAAAGTTACTGCAGAAAACAAACCAGCAAAAGGTGATATAGATCTTTCCTACCTCTACTGGGTTGCCAGTCACCCTTTCTGGTAGTCTCATTCAAAGACAAATTGTCCCCAGCTAACATAAAGGTTCAGAATAGCCCACACAAAACACAGTAGATCTAAAATTGCCTTAGTTGTCCTTAAAGAGGCTCTGGCACATAAAAGACTTTGGTGCTGACTCTGATTTTGGTCCAGATAAAGTTCAGCCATTAAAAAAAAAAATCAGTCCTTGAAGCTGCCTTCTTTTGATGAACTAAGCTACCTATCCTCTGCTATGTCATCCTTTTAAACATTCCCTTAAGCCTGGCTGTGTTCGCAGGTGAATCAGGATAGAGCTGCTTGAGTTCAGAGTGGCTGAACTCCTCTCTGACTGGTATGGGGTTGAGCAAGTCAACTCTTCATTAATTTTAGCAATGTAAAAATTAAAGTTCTCCTATGAAACGGTGTTGAAGGCCTTCTATCAAGTTTACCTTTACACAAGCTCACTCTCTTTTCTACTGACTTCATTCTTCACTTTGCTTTTGCCATATTACTGCTCCACAAGCAGTATCACACTCCTTGCTATAAAGTGCATTTGCTTCTCTGTGTCACTAACACTAGCTGAAATGACCAAGTGATAATTTTAAAAAGCGTATTTCCTATGCACCTTTTATTGATTTGTATGTCGGACTCTGGAAAATGACAACAGGCCAGTGAATTTGTAATCACTTTCACTTCAGGTTTGTCACACTAACATGAAGCTGTAGCATAAGGATGAACTCCTATGGAAGGCTATTCCTTTAAAATAAACAGTTTATATCACAAGTGAATTTCATGGGGTTATTGTTGCAAAAGCTGGTGTTACTGTTCTTATATCGGTTTTACAATGTTGGTGTTTAGGGTTCAAGCTGCCGTCCAAGCTGTGTCTATACAACCAAGGGAGGTATCAGGTCAGCAAGTACAAGTATGTATCACCACTTGTTTTAATATACTAACTAGAAACAGAGGCATCAATATGCATCTGTCACCTGAGCAGTCCCACACAGGTTTGTATAGCCAACATGAAGTTCATCTCACCTAATTTAGGCATCTAAAAGTTAATCATTCAAGTCACCTTATATGCCAGTTAATAATAAACACTTTCAGAGAGTGATTCATCTTCCTGGTCTTAGGTGCTTAACTTCTAAATACATTATTTAGGTGAGATGAATCACACCTGCAGCCAGTACAGCTATTTGTAGACATGCCAGGTACACTACAGCTCACATGTCATGGTACACGCTGCAGCCAACTTCCAACTGTAGCACAGATGTTCTGACAGCATCTCATCACCTCCCAGGATTGCCCATTTGGGTCCCCCTCCTGCTGCAAACGCTTGCTTCTGGGAACTGTGTTTGAGCCAAACACTTTTCTCAATCCAGAATATTCGCAGATTCCTGAAACTTTTCCACTTAGCTTGTTTTATGATTTAAAGTTCACATCCCAATATGGACTAGATTATATAACTAGGATTACAAATTCTGCAAGATCAAGCCCTAATTTTGAACTTTTGCCATTAGGCTTGTGCATTTTTTTTCTTACATATTGCATTATCAACAGATGTCGATCTATATTAAAAGCCTTGTTTTAATGCCAAGTGGTTGGGAACAGATGAAAGGTTTCTTCTGTCCATAAACTGCCTTGCTCTATAGATATATGCTGCAGCTATATATAGATACAGTGAATAATCACTTGGCTTTCATCTGCCTTTAAGGCTAAAGAATAGCAACGAGAGTATGTAAGAAAACAAATGCTAGGAGAAGGCTGTAAAAATCCAAATTAAAAAGTCAGAGTTTTTTGGGGGGGGTTGTTTTGTTTTCTATCAGAGGACTGCAGTCTGGCTGTCTACCATGCCCTTTGAAATAATAAGTTTTACAAAGTCCAGAACAGACAGCAAAACCCCAGCACCATGTGATTCCTGAAACAAGTGTATTGTTTTCTGCTCTCTCTCTGCTTGTCAGGAAAGATGGGAAACAGCCTGTGACTTGAAAGGCACACTAGCAGAGATAAAGAAGAGAGAAAATGAGTGAAAGCAACAAATAAGTGAATGAACAAATGGGAAATGAAATAGGTCTCCTGAATGACTTAAACCACTCTTTTTCGGCCCCACAATGTTCTCGCTGCAAAAGCCGTGACATTTTTGATGGTATAGTTAGAACTGTGAGTCATGGTTTGTGGTCTGTATTTCTACACAAGGTTAGAGAGTAGCAGAGACTTTGGCACTTTATTTACTCTGCTTCAGATTCTTCAGCTCTAACATGTGAGTGACACTCGATGCTCTGATGTCCTGAAACATTTCAAATTACTAAATACAGCAAAGGCAGGGAACTTCTGAAGACAGTCTCAGACATCTGCAGACCTTCCAGTTGTAAATTATTATTTCAAAGGCTGGCTTTTAAGGTAAGCATAGATCTACACACACGTACATGTTGGCCACCTGAAAATTTACAGCCAATGCATTCTTACATCCCATGTAAATTGTGCGTAACAGACAACACATGAAAAAGACTATTGCAGAAGTGACCTAGAAAGTCCTTGGGAGTTTCAAAGACTGTTTTTACAGTACAGGACTGGGAACCTTGTATTCCAGCTTCTTGTTGTACTGTTTTAATCCCATGAGCTCAGCTACATATATATTTAGTACTTTGAGTTGAGACACACTTCCAGTAAGCCACAGACATACATTTCCAGAAATGTAAATACTGGGTTGTGGTTTCTCCTTTAATGCAACTGTAAAAGTAAAGGTAGAATCCTTCTGCAACATTTCCATTAATATGCATGCATGTTTGATGAGCAGGGTCTGGTCCAAATATCAAATAGTGCAAACGTCAAGCATTGCAAAGCAGACATCTGGGTTTCTTAAATGTTTCAGCTTTTTAATTGCATGAAAAGTTAGAAAAGGATTGGCTCATGAATTACTTAGAATATTAAAGCCATAGCTGCATTGGCTCTAGACTGTGTTAGGTAAAACAGGTGCTGGACTAGAATTAGGAATCAGGGTTCTGTTTCCAGCTTTGCCTTTGACCTGATGATACAGTAACACAGCATTTCTTTTTGTTGGGCCTCATATGAATAGTGACACTGCATGGAAGACAAACGGAGCTCTGCTCATGAAGTATTCAAGATCACTTGAATAATGTCAGCAATTTGACAGTATTAATAATGTGACCACTATCAAATCAAGCATTGAAGAGACTGCATATTTATGGATCTATTTAATTTTGCTATGAAAAATCCCAAACCAGGAATTCTGAGATATGATCTTTGTAAAATGTAATTTATGGGTTCTTTTCCTCTCATTTTCTAGAAATTCAAAAGACATGTAGAGGAATTATTTTTGACAGGTGCTGTACTGAAAACTACTTAGAACCCCCGAGTATGTAATGGAATCTACCAAAGGACAGTATGTTGTCCAACATGCACTACTCACTAAATTACATTTCTCCCCTGTTCTTCCTTACTAGCTTTATTTTTGCACACGATCTGTCATGCACAGGTAAATCTCTTTTATGGAGAAGGAAATATAAAAAATTATGCCTTCCCTAAAGCCCATGCTGAGGTACTAGTTGTCTGTTACTGGAAATATTGGAAGGTCATGTGTTCTATTAATCCAGCTATTAGGGAGGAAAAATATAACTGATTTGAGAAAGGCAGCCGTTCCTCCTGCCTCTGTAATGAAAAAAAACCAGAAGACCAGTAATGAAGAAACAGACTGAACTAGCTTTTTAAAGTAGATTTCAGTTATCGATTAAATCATATTTGATGGATTTGGAAACATAGCTTGCAAATAAAGTTAACATTGATATGAATAGTTACTTTAATTAGTGTTTTATTTTTCTGACTCATGACTTTCTCTATTTCTAACCCTTTGTTACAGCAGTAGTTTGTCATACAAAATTGCCATGACAAGCCCATAATTTGTATATAGATGTGTGTTTTGAAAGACATCAAACCTACCTCAACTACCCATGTTTTCAGTCTCAGTCCACATTGAATCACATCCTCAGTCTAGCCCTTTTAATACTACAATGTGTATAAAAGAAGAAAAAAACAAACAGGTATTGTTTGCCAAGGCACATTTCCTTGAAAATTGTTGCTTCCACAGCTGACATTTTTTTTTTTTTTTGTCTAAACTAAGAATAGATCTAAACTGAAAGTTTTATTTGGACCCTCGTGAAGGCTGTCACACACCAGCACATATGTGGGTCAGCTAGTAAAGCAAACTGACTAGAGCTCTTCCTGTGAGGAAGACTGATGTTTGGTCGGGCAAGGTGTTTTAGGCCTAAAGTGAAGCTGAGGGAAAATCACTGCAACACGTTCAGGGACATCTTGAGCTTGGAGACAGCACAGCCACCCTAGCACAGCTGGGGGTCAGTACAACACCCTGACTACAACCAGCTAGGGCTGTACACAGGCAGCTTGGGCATTCCTGTACTGTTTTCACACAACACACACTGGAGACAAAAGTATAAAAATAGGTGACTTCATAAGGCGAACTTTGGTACCTTACTTGCACTGTGACTGACAAAAAGGTGTTCACCTGCACCACAGGTTTGCCTGGGCCATGATGCTGCTGGTCACTGAGGATGCAACTGCCAGAGCCACCTCTGAGCACAGTGGGGAAGCACCTTAGAAGAAACTATCGCCATAACAGGAGTTTTCATTGGCAGGATATCCGGAGAAGTCTAAATATCGGTTCAGTCTTTACCTCTTCCCGGAGCAGGGCGCAGAGGAGGGCTGCTCAAATGCGGCTGCCCTGAGGGAAGTGCTACTGAAGGCAGCCGCACCGAGCCAAAACGCTGAGAGGGCTTTAAGGCAGAAGAGGAAGCAGCCCCATCCCAGTCACGACCCGTCTGCTCACCGCAGCAAGTGAGAGGGTGAGGTCAGGTACCTGTTGCGAAGGAGCCGGGCGGCACCCGCACCCGCACCGGCGGCCTGTGCCGGTAGGACCGCGCTCGCTCGCTTCCCGCCGCCGGCAGCTACGCCTCGACCGCCCGGCAAGGCCGTGGACAGGGGGCAGGGGCAGGGGCAGGGGCAGGGGCAGGGGCAGGGGCAGGGGCAGGGGCCCGCCCTAGGGCAGGCAAGGGCGAAGCCACCCGAGGGCGCGCCCTCCGTGGGCGGGAAGGCGGAGGGGGCTCCTCCTCCTCTTGCCCTCATTAGCGGTCTGCGATGGGGCTGGGAGCGGGTGGAGAGGCTTAGCCCCGCTCCGGCTGGGCTATGAGCGGCCAGCCGTAAGCCATGCACTCGGGAAACAGCACGGGCATGACGAGCCGGCCGGAGTCCGCGACGGCGGAGCCGGAGGTGCCGGGCGAGCGGCCCCTCTTCAGTGCCGGCACCTACGAGCTGCTGGCGCTGCTCGTCGCCACCATCGGCATGCTGGGCTTGTGCAACAACTTGCTGGTGCTGGTGCTCTACTACAAGTTTAAGCGGCTCCGCACGCCCACCAACCTCTTCCTCGTCAACATCAGCCTCAGCGACCTGCTGGTGTCCGTCTTCGGGGTGAGCCTTACCTTCATGTCCTGCCTGAGGAGCCGCTGGGTGTGGGACGCCGCCGGATGCGTCTGGGACGGCTTCAGCAACAGCCTCTTCGGTGCGTGATGGGGTCACCGTCGCCTGCTGTCCCGCTGGGTCCCTCCTCTCGGCTGCCCTCGCTCTCCTTGCCCGCTTTCCCCGGCGGTCCCGCAGTCTGTCGTGTGTCGTCGTACCTCCCCCCCGCGACCTGTCCCCAGCCGTCACGTCCCCTCGCCCCAGCCGTCGCCTCCCCCCCTCCCTCAAGCGGCCGCCGCGTCCCTCTCAGCTTCCTCCCAGGAGTTTCTTCCCGGGATCAGCCCTCCGTCCCGCTTCACTTACCGCCCCCCTCCCCGCGGGGTGCGCGGCGGCCTGGCGGGGCGGGCGGAGCCCTCTGCCCGCCGGAGGAGCGGGGGCCCGGCGGGCGGCCGTGGGGCGGGGCGGAGCGGCGGCCGGGGCGGCTGGCAGGGGACAGGGGCTGGGGGTGCCCCTCCCGGCGACGCGGCGCGGCGGAGTTCTGGTAAGAAAGTCGACAGTGCTGAGGGGAACGGTCCGGAGCAAACGGTCAGTTCACGGGGAATCTGTTTGTCGGCCTCCCGCCCTTGCCGGTGTGAGGGGAGGAGGCAGCAGCCTTGTTAAAAGGGGTCTCCAAGCTGACCGAGTGTTGCGTAGAGCATCAGCCTAAAAGATTGTATTTTACATGAGGAAGCGCTGCGATCTGTGGATAAGGAGCACGTACGAGTCAGGCTGTAGGGTCGGCAGTGTCCCGCCTCGGTGGAACAGGCGGAAACCTGGCTGTGCCCTGTGGCAGTGCTGCCCTGCCCCGAGGGTCTGGCCGCTCCGCTGCCCGCGCTTGTCTGCCCGGGCAGCTGCCCGGGCCGTGGCAGTGCCTTGCCTTTCGTTATCCATATGTGAAATTCCAGTACTATCTTTCAGTCATAGCAGTCTCACAGTTGGCTTTTGCGAAGCCACTGATTCCTGTGAAATGGGATTTTTAGCACTGCAGAAGGAGTACTTCCACTACTTCCATTTTCAAAAACAAAGCTCTTAATGTTTTTCTTCCTCAAATTCATACAGACCCTTTACAGAAAGCTGCAGAAGAATAGGTTTCAGTCCAGCTATGCATGTGCAGTCTGTTAATATGACTTTGCTTTTATTGAGAAATGATGCTGCAAAAGAACGGGATTGTGTTTCCAATGGTGGAAGTGTTTGGCTAATCAGTAATGAAATCTAAAGCTCATGTCAGATCTTTCTGTTTTCTGGCAGAGGTGTGTAAATTAGAGGTGGATCACAGTGCACCCATGCAATGTATATACACTGACTCTAATACCGCAAATTAAAGTCTTTAGTAAGCTTTTTCACATGGCGCTATAGTCTGCCTTTGGGCTGCTGGGACAAAGGTGCGTGGTTGCTCATGATTGATTTGACTGCTGCTACACAGTGCAGCAAAAATCTTATGTCTCGGAAGCTGTGGTGGATGCAGGATGTCGTCAGCCATTTGTGCAAGGTTTGGTATTCAGTCATTTCTGCAGTGCACAGCTCTCGGATATTTGGTTGTTGGTGTTATCAGGGAAGATACTAGAGAACGTAGCTAACATAAGGCTATGTACATCACTCAGCCAGTTCAAACGCTTGAGAAACTCAAGTGTCTGCTAACCAGATTCTGCCAGGCAGCTAAACATTGAGCTTACACAGGAGAAGTGAAGTATAGTTCTGTTCCTATTTTTATCCCTTACATATTATGCCTTCTTAAAAAATAGTAAATATTGTCCATATAGGGTCAAAAATAAGATGCATAGTAGGGGTAATGTTAAAAAACAGACTATAATAATCTCTTACCATCTTCCAAAGATAGAACAAATAGAAACAATGAGGTATAAATTGGCAAGCAAATTGCTTGATCACATATGATCTTTAATTTCTGTTTGTTTTGGGGTGTGCTACATAATTTGTCACTATAAATGTATCCATTGTTGATGCTTTTCTGCATCCCTTTATTTAATAAATTTGTTTCTGAAGAAATGTAGGCAAATTCATGGGCCTTAACTACAGACTAGTCAAGCTATCTGGTTTGCAAAATTACATCTTCCTGTGCTTGGTCACGTTATTTTCCTCTTCCATAGTGTTTCAGTGGGAAGAAATTTTTTTATGATGTATTAGAAAAGTGTGTGTTTGTGTGTAGTTTGTCATATGGAAGTAGAGAATAAATGCATAACTTAATGTTCAGGAATACCTGACGCCTGAATTTACTTTGTTCAGCTACCATGTAAAGTCATAGAAAATACTTAACTTGGCTATTATAATTTGATGCTAACCTAATAAAGTTAAGTCTAATCTCAAGCTTTCCTTTAGTATGTAGTATTGTTTTCATGTTCTCAGCTGGAGAAAAGATTGTTCTTTTCTGTTTGTGAAGATAAGTGGTTCCCCACCTGAGTTGGATAGCAGGGGCATGTCAATACTGAGGGGGGAAAAAAAAATTAATTATGCCCTGCAGGTAGCATCACACTGTGTTTGCCATCTGGACTATTGCCACCACAGCTTCTTGTTTCATTTTGTAATATGTCTATGAAGAGAGTAGTGGTTTAAAGGCTTTTGCGTGTTTTTATTTGTTTTTTGTTCTTTGTGTTTTCATTTGTTTGTTTTTGTGGTGGCAAAGGTACTGATTGAAGCTTTCATTCAGAGTAACCAGGTATTTATAAATACACTTCTCTTGTATATAAAAGCCCAAGTTGGCTATTTTGAGGTCATGGTGGTGGGGAAGGTAATGTAATGGAAGTCTTGTATGTGTATTACCTAGCAGTGCTTCTTAAAGCGTAACGCTCCCCCCGCTGCCTCCCCCCAGGAACTTTTGGGAAGAAAAAGTGTGTTCATTGATCAGAAGACATACAAAATTGGTGGCTTTTAAAAGTGAAGTTCTCATTAACTAAGCAGAGTAGTTACAGCTTTGCAGTTTTCAATTGCTCAGTAAATCAGAGTGACCTAATAAAGGACATTTCTAGAGTAAAGTGGTGGTAGCTCTGATACCATGTGAGGTTACTTTAGTGCTGTGGACATGTGCTGGGACTGGACCTAGCCCAGCTCATTTTACATTGGATAACCAATACCTGTCTATTTACAGCATGTGATTACATTCTTGAATATGAACTTGGACATTGCTATGTGAGCTTTCTGTACCAGCTCTTCAGGCCCAAAGGCTGTTCAATCTTAAGTTCAAATAAGAAAATCCTTATGTAATTTCTTTTTCTTGGAAGAACAGCCCATAAACCCCAGTATTTGGTGTAAGCTGCCTTCTGCATTTGACCTATAAATGAGAGGTTCCCCTGACAGCAAACAAGTTTGGGACACATGATTAAAGCATTTTTTTTTTTTTAAATTATTTTCGCTAAATCCGGAGTTAATTCTCAACAAGTTTTAAAAATCAGATTCTTTCCAATTACTCTAATTAATAGTGAGGAATCACTTTGAAAATCGTGATCATGCAGCTTTATTTTAGATTTTCATGTGTTGTTATGAGGTTTTTGCTCATACTGTTTTCTTTAATAACAAGACTAGCTGTATTGAGGGAATCCAGCCTCCTCAGCCAGAAGACAGAGACTGGGAGAACGACCCCCCCGCATTCCAGGAGGAGATAGTGACCTACTGCATCACATAGACACACACAAGTCTATGGGACCGGATGGGATACACCCAAGGGTGCTGAAGGAGCTGGCTGGGGTGCTCACCAAGCCACTTTCCATCATTTACCAGCAGTCCTGGATGACCGGGGAGGTCCCGACAGATTGGAAATTGGCCAGTGTGACGCCCATATATAACAAGAGTCGGAAGGATGATCCGGGAAATTACAGGCCTGTCAGCTTGACTTCGGTGCCTGGGAAGCTGATGGAGCAGCTCATCCTGAGTACCATCACACAACACATGCGGGACAACCAGATGATCAGGCCCAGTCAGCATGGGTTTATGAAAGGCAGGTCCTGCTTGACAAACCTGATCTCCTTCTATGACAGGGCGACCTGCTTATTGGATGAGGGAAAGGCTGTGGATGTTGTCTACCTTGACTTTAGTAAGGCCCTTGACACCGTTTCCCACAGCATTCTCCTGGCAAAACTGGCTGCTCATGACTTGGATGGGCACACGCTTTGCTGGGTAAAAAACTGGCTGGATGGCCAGGCCCAAAGAGTTGTGGTGAACGGAGTTAAATCCAGTTGGTGGCCGATCACGAGTGGTGTCCCCCAGGGCTCGGTTTTGGGGCCACTCCTGTTTAACATCTTTATTGATGATCTGGATGAGGGGATCGAGTGCACCCTCAGTAAGTTTGCAGACGACACCAAGTTGGGTGGGAGTGTTGATCTGCTCGAGGGTAGGGAGGCTCTGCAGAGAGACCTGAACAGGCTGGAGCAATGGGCTCAGGCCAACTGTAGGAGTTTCAATAAGGCCAAATGCCGGGTGCTGCACTTGGGCCACAACAACCCCCAGCAGTGCTACAGGCTTGGGGAGGAGTGGCTGGAGAGCTGCCAGTCAGAGAGGGACCTGGGGGTGTTGATTGACAGCCAGCTGAACATGAGCCAGCAGTGTGCCCAGGTGGCCAAGAAGGCCAATGGCATCCTGGCTTGTATCAGGAACAGCGTGGCCAGCAGGGACAGGGAAGTGATCTTACCCCTGTACTCGGCACTGGTGAGGCTGCACCTCGATTCCTGTGTTCAGTTTTGGGCCCCTCACTACAAAAAGGACGTTGAATTACTCGAGCGTATCAAAAGAAGGGCAACAAAGCTGGTGCAGGGTCTGGAGCACATGTCGTACGAGGAGTGGTTGAGGGAACTGGGGTTGTTTAGTCTGGAGAAGAGGAGGCTGAGGGGAGACTTCATCGCCCTCTACAGCTACCTGAAAGGAGGTTGCAGAGAACTGGGGATGAGCCTCTTTAACCAAGTAATAAGCGATAGGACAAGAGGGAATGGCCTCAAGTTGCGCCAGGAAGGTTTAGACTGGATATTAGGAAGCATTTCTTTACAGAACGGGTTGTTAGGCGTTGGAATGGGCTGCCCAGGGAGGTGGTGGAGTCCCCATCCCTGGAGGTGTTTAAGAGTAGGGTTGACATAGCGCTGAGGGATATGGTGTAGTTGGGAACTGTTAATGTTGGGTTGATGGTTGGACTGGATGATCTTCAAGGTCTTTTCCAACCTAGACAATTTTGTAATTCTGTGAAAGTGAAGATCAAGGTATTTCTATGTTCGTCTTAAGAATGTCAATATGATTAAATACATAGGTGGAATATGTGCTTAAAATAAACTGGTAGCATTTACCTTCTCAGAAATATTTGTTACATAACGATGATAACTGTTTTTTTTTTTCCCCCCACAACAAGGAGGAGGGCCCTCTCTACACTTTTAGGAATTTTGGATGGAGAGTCTGAAAATTTACTTTGTAAAAGTGCTTCTCGCTTTACCAACCAGTCTAGCAGTTTGGAGGCCCATGAGATCCAGAACTTAGACACTGTAAATGGATTTTTGCATTCAGAAACTTTTCAGTTGAGAAGGTGGCAACAGAGCTACAGATTTTTCTGTCTAGGAATAAATGGCTATTTTTTGTGTTCCATGTAATAGTCTACTTCTGCATTATTGTGACTGTCATGTCCTGCTCAGATAAGGGAGACAAATTACTTAGATTCGTAAATCCCCAATGGAGTGGACAACGATGAGACAAGTCTTGAAGTCCAGACATTTATTAACTTCCCAAAATGGATACATGATAATTGGCTAAGTATATAATGAGTTATGGCAAGCAATATAGTATGCCTTGCATTACTTAGTGGTAGTGAGGGAAAAGGTGAAAAAGGAGGGAGATCAAGAGAATAGATAAATAGAGATCACCATCTTCTTCACTTCTTCATGTCTTCTTTTTTCTTTCTCCCCTTTCACTCCTCACTCCCCCTCAATTTATACAAACTTTCCTTGGGTTTGTCCCTCAGGTTGACCCACATATCCCATGTATGGGGAGGGGTAAGGTGCTTCATGGGATGATGTAATTAGCATGATCTTGTTAATCTTTATTAGCATATTCAGGGATGTCAATATGCATTTTATGGTTAGTGAAGCAAAGGTCATTCACCAGACAGATGGCCCTTGAAACTACAGGTGCACCGGAGCAGAACCGTCCTGCCTTCACAGGGCTCCCTCCTCCAGCTGCGTCCTCTGCTCTGCAGGCAGCCTTACCAGCTCCAAACTCCACACTATCCACCCCATGGCTATAGTTTCTCTACTTGTGAGTGTTTGAGACATTCCTCGGCTCAGAGGGCCTCCAGACCCCCTGTCCCTTATCTTTCTCAGGCTGTTTTTTCTCACAGGCCTGTATCTCTCAGGCCCTGTTTTGGGGAGTTACAATTAATTTCTCACAGTGACTTTATCATTAGGTAAGCCCATGTAGTAATATCTGCTCCTTGTGTTCCATTGTACAGCTCAGAACTTACTGTTCATACTACTGCTAGCTATTTTTTCTGGGACTTGACAGCTTTTCATTGAGCCTTTAGAATGTGCAGAGATCTGCTTGCTACAGTGCAAAACTTATTTTGACTACCAAGCATCTGTACTTGTCACGCAAGTAACTCCCAATTTTCTTTTACTCATTAGATTCTGAAGTCAAGATACAGTTTAGGTACATATGTCTTCACAACAGAGGCCATGAAAAGAGCTTCTCTGCTGTTACAAAGACATTCTTAGCACTCCACGTATTAGTGTGGGGAAAATGATATAGATCATATGGCTAACTGACAAGTCTTAGTCTAAGCTTTAACGATGTGGTTTTCTGTCTTAGACAGTAATCCCCTTTTAATTTAGTTATTGAGTTCTAGTCTTTATTTTTTAACAGGTGATGTATCCTGATGGAATACGATAGCTACTTCAATTAAGTGATATATTTAAACAGTGAGGGTCACCTTTCCATGGAGGCGTACAGTCAACTCGATGCAGGTCCCACTGAGTCTGCCGCCCTCTCCTTATGTGAAAGGTTGTAACTCTTTCTTGTTTGTAGCCAACCAAGCTTCAAGTACTAGAGGTCTGTGTATTCTCTTTATATGGTTTAGCAGTCTAACTCATACCCAGAAGGTTTGCTGTCTATCACTGAGAGCATAGGTTTTGAGTATAATTGCTAGAGAAGACACCTGGCAGCTAAATAAACCCAAATGTCTTCATTAACAGACATGGATACCCTCCTACCTGAAGCAAGAATTTGTTTAATTGTGGAATACAGGCTCAGGGTGTAATATCGTTTCTGTGCATCTGCTGGCTTTTCACAAAGAGACAAACAAGATTTTTTTTTTTTTTAAATGACTGTTGCAGAATTTGATGTGTGCAAGAGTCTGTATTCTGCCCATCCACAGGCAGTGGATGTCTGCCTTCTGTATGTAGGAATAGGCCCTGAGGGTTCAGAAGTAAGCTAGTCTGATAATGTGGAACATACGTGCGTACCTCTCAAGCATAAATCACTTCAGCTACAAGTGATGGCAACTAAACCATCTGCCAGTAGTGTTCTTCTAACACTTTCTGATATGTTTAATTGAGCAAGGGAAGAAAGGAGTGGAAAAAATGGTTGATAATAGGAATGGTCTTGAGGAACAAGAACCAAAATTGTGTATCTGAGACAGTCTCTTGGCAGAAGATTGCAGAGTAAGGCTGTACTCTGGGGTAGGCTTTGTATTATTTCACCCGAATTGTTTCTGATAGACAGGCTAGTGCTACTGAAGTGTAATTAGAGACCTCTGTCTTTCCTAACTGTAAGCAGTTCTTGTAAGGGTAAATAAACACTGTCAGCTTTTAATGTCAAATTAATTGAAGTATTGTGACCCTTCTGGACAAGTCACCATTGGTATACAGCAGCTAGATCTTGATGACCTACCAAGTAAATGTTGAGATCCAGGTGTATACTCCCTTTTAGTAATGTGAACTGGAGGATGGGAAAATTTGTAAGCAGTTTTACAGACAGTACTTCTCTGTGAAAAGCTGCAGAGTGTACAGCTGAGGTTATTTTATTTATTTTAGGGCAAGCTGATTCCCCCCTCCCCCTTCTCTCATATAAACACACAATAACGAAGTAAGGATTAATTGCCAGAGACTGTCCTGTGGACCTGGCTTCACTTACAGCCTGTTCTAAAACAAAGCAAAAACATTTATCTGTATATAATTGTTAGCTACCTTATCTAAGGCTGTTCTCTGCACACTGAAAGAACAATGCCCTGTGCCACCCTCTTCCATTACCAGTGTATGTTATATGCAGTGACTTTAATCTCACTAAAAGCACTTTCTATGGTTACTCAGCAGACAGTTTTAGGATCTTATGTTACAGACAGCTGGAGACTCAATCAGCATGCTTTCAGCTTTAACAATTTTTTTATTTTGAAGTGAATTAATCACTTGCAGGATTGAACATGGAAGAGGTGATTAATTCCACTGTAGTTTTATAGAAGAGGTGTATATAAAATATACTTGAAGTCTGTTGTGTCTAGAAGAAGTGATTTTCATCTACCTACTTATGACTGTGGATGCTAAAATTTGTTGAAAAAATAGGAGTAATACATAGCTGTTGCCTAAAATGTACCATAACACCTAATTCCTGAATTCAAACAGACTGGTTACATATTTTGTGAAACAAAACTACAGAGTGTGATAGCACCTTGTCTTGCCATGGACAAGAAGTTGCTTCTACTAAATTGCTGCTGTCTAGTTTTTCAAATGTGAAGGAGGTGAGGAGGGATTGAGTAGAGTGGCTTTCCCCACTGATTAGGTATGCAAAATAGTAAATCAGCACTTGAATGTAGGTCAAGGATTAATTGATACAGAAAATATGTCCTTTGACAGAAGTCATTGTTTGTCTCAGAGCTGAATCTCCTTTGCTACGTTACTGTAGTTACTATGTTGCTGTAGTTTACTACGTTGCTGTAGTTACTCTAGAGATGCTCAGTCTTCAGGGATACATACCTGATACCCCCTCTGTCCAAATTACAAGCCATTTTCAGGGAGCAGTGTAGCAAACCATGCAAGTAAGCTGCATATTGCATGGAGAGGGCAGAAGCAGTTGTGATTGTTAAAACTAGTTGAAACTAACACTTCTGCAGGCATTGCAATATTTTTGTTCTAATTAAGGTTTATAAAATCGAGCACACACATTGTATGGGACAATGCACTGCAGCTCAGGTGTGTTTTGCACTCTTTTCCATGATGACCCACACTGTGCAGCTTCAATATTTAATCATTTATCCAGACTAATGTGACACCTGGAAAAACACAGTACAGAGGAAATAATTATCACATATGAGACATAATCAGATCTACACTAAATGCAGTATTTCAGTAGGAAAACGATAAAAAATGGCAAAAATGAGAATTTTCTTTCAAAAAAAACCCCCCAAAAAATTATCATTCCTTTGTCATTCTGAGTGGCTGGCTACTGGAGAAGAGGAAGAGTTGGAACGTAGACATTGTGTGCTATTGGCTTAAACAAGAAGACACTTTTCTTTTGCTACATTTGACCTACACAGCTTAATGGGAATGACCCCATTCATAGGAGGGTAATTGCCCAGGTTTAAGTCGGAGATAAAACTAGATCTGTAGTTCCTAAACACAAAGAGTGTTTATGTTTATAACTAGTACTTACAAATAGGAGTATGCTCTGAGATGAAAATCTACAGATCAGACAAGCATTATCTGTAAACACTGAGCAGTCAGGTCTTTCAGAAGAAGGAAAACTGATTTGCTAGTAGAGTAAATCAGCCCTCAGAATCTTGGGCCTTAATCTTGAATCAAAATACATAGATCTCAAGTATCTCAAGAAGTTTTAAGCACAACAAAATTTGCTTCAAGTAAAAACTAAAAACTTTTGAAATGCATATTTTTGCTAAGACTAATTCCCTCATTTGCCTCTCCCTTGCCTGAAGAAAAGTACAGGTTCTTATTTCAGGGGCTAATACCCAGATGTTAACCATAATGGCTTTCTGTAACAGATTTCTTTTTTTAAATCAGCACATATTTAATCATATTAAATTATGCAACTTGCTCAGAATGAAATTTAAATAATTTCCAGAAAAGCTGCTTGGGAGGGAAGTAAAATTCAGTGCTTTCCTCTGCACTAGGCCACAAAAACTGAATTGTACGTAGAAAAGGGATCATCCACATGCATAAATCATATATAAGTTAGTTGTAAGCAGTGCAAGAACATGCATGATGTGATTAGGTAGTGGGCTAAAAAAACGCAAGGTTCTTCCAGGTAAGAACTACCACCAAAGTGTATGGCATAATGCAAAGCACTGCATCTCTGTGAGGGCAGCACAAGAAGCCTTGCATCTGTGTGCTCTTGGCAAATCTCTGCAAAGATTTGACTTAATTCACGTAACACTGTTACTCTGGTTACAATGGACATCATTACCTGCTGTTTACCAGCCAACTAAAACTGACCCAAAATTAGTGTGCTGGGGGGGGGGGGAGGGGACGGGGACAGGGGACGGACAGCGGGGGACAGGAGAGAGAGTGGAATATGGAGTCCTCTTTAACTTATAATGGCTTGAAACAAAAGATTCATGGTTGCTTCACAGAGGTGGTAACAGGCCAGTTTATTGAAAGGATGGGCACCAGAAGTGGCATGTAAGAGTAGTGACAGATACCTCAATTGGCATATGTATTAGATGCTTCAAGTTTCATTATCCTTGGGCGGATGGTCTGTATTCTCACTTCTTTAATGGTAGTTGTGACCTGAGATCCTTTATGGTCATAGATTTGTCTTTCAGTTTGACTTCTGAGCATGCAGAGAAGAAAAACAGTAGTTGTACTTGCTACTGTCATATATTCCCATCCTTTCCCACCAAAATGTGTGATATAAAAGAATGTGTTCGTAGGCAGCAGGATTGAAAAAGAAATACCAAAAATGGAGGAATACAGAGGACGAGAGAGGCTTATGTGTGTGAGTGGGGAGGTATGCCAGGGATGGCTCTGAAAACAGATTTAAGACAATCTTTGAGAGAGTGACAAATATTCTACTTATATGAGATTTGTGTGTGTGTGTGTCTACTCTAGGTAATGCTGTGTGTAGGGTTCCTTTTTTTTTATTCCTGCCATGTCAGCTAAAGGTTTTGGGAGTCAATTCCTGCTACCTCACAAGGGTATGGCTCCACTCGAAAGCTCGGTGCTATGGGGGGATTGTGGCATCAAGCCAGGCATGTTACATAGCTGAAGGATATTCCATCTGCTTATCATCTGAAATACGCAGGACCTAGCCTTGTAAAGAGATGATCCGTACTAGAGCGTCACATATGAAAGAGACCCTGAAGTCTGCTGATTTAGCCAGCATAAAGCTAAATACCACATGCATGCAACCATTTATTATGAGATAACAGTGAGGAGAACATGCAACCACCACCTTCCACCTCCTCCCCTGCTTTGGAGAGCCTCAACCTTACAGGATATGGAGTCTCATAAATTGCTTAATTTCATAGCATGATACCATCAATACTAGGGACAGTTATCACAGTATCCCCAGGTACATGCTTGCCAGCCTCTGTGCTTTATTTATCATGAGTAGTTAAAGAACACTTACACCTGTTCTTTACTGTTAAAGTTCTGGGGTTGTTTTGAAGCATCACAGCTAGAGTCAACATGGAGAAATCAATGTTAAGAATTAGTCCCTACTTGGGGGGCGGGGGGTGTGTGTGTGTGTGTAAGAATAAATCTGTATTTTGCTCCATGAAATCCATAACAAGAAGGTTCTATTTTTCACTCTTGTTAGTAAGTTGTCTTCAACACTTGTCTGTTAGTGTGGAATTCCAGTTGCTAATACAAATGAAAACCTTGGTTTTACTTCTGTTTTAACCTGAATTAGCTAACTCAGGTTAGCATTGTGAATTTATTATTTCTTACGGTAGAAACAAACTTGCAAGTTTCTTTGTAATTTTTGATCTGAATATGCAACTACGGCTGGAAGTAAAGAAATTAATACCATACTACTACTGCTCAAGTTTGCCTAGAAGTTCAATGAGTAGACAAAAGAAGGGTATAGCAAGTAAGATGATTTTTTCCTCTAATTTAAATATGAATGTCATCCAAATTTAAATTATGATCTTTATGGAGACTTGCATAGTGTTTGAAAATCAAGGTGGGTACATGTGTATGTTATCCCTAATTGTTTTTAAATATAGGCTCTGCCAAAAAGGCTTAATGACCACAGAAAAAGCAGAGAATCTATGATGCCCAGCATAGTTATCCCATCAGATCCACCAAATGCATCATGTTTCAGATGTATGTCTTACTGAGATCAATAGGTTTATCTGAACCACAAATGACAAATGCTTTTGATTGCTTTGTACAAAATTCTGCATTTAAGCCCCTTATCTGTGATCATCTAACCATTCCCTCACTCCTTTCTGACATAAGCATTTAGTGTTAATATTGGGCAAAGATACAGAACTGTAAACTGGCCATAAAGTGTGACCTGTTAGGAAGCAAGATAAGCTTTATGATAATGTTTTAAAAGAAGAAATCACTAACAGTGGAGAGATGATTGAAAGATGATGAAGTGAAGCCTAATATAGAGAAGGAAGATCTTTAGAATAAAGTATTTCTGAAAGCTTTGGGTTAAAATCCAAAGTGAATAATGGATGAAGTCCTTATGTACAGAGGCTCCATTAATGTTTAATACGAATTTTTCTTGAATGAAGACTTCAGGATTCACTCGTGAACTTTGCAGTGAAGCATGAAAACTTCACTTGCCATTTTCTATAGCTTCATTGACATTCACTCGGAAAAATCTGGACAGCAAGCAAATATGCAGTGCATCTAACAAAACTATGACACAAAGGTGAATTTTTTATATATTTGTTTCAAGCTTTAACTGTGTATCTGGAACCACTTTTACACTTCTGCTGTTATCTTGCAGAACAAAACACGTCAATCTAGAGGATTAGCTTTTATAGAGATTATTTTGATACGACAGCTTTGGCTTCAAGGGCAAACTGATAAGCATGTACATTGCAAGCTTATTTGATAGTTACTGATTCAGAATCTATTTTCTTTAAAGATGGAAAGTCTGGTTAAAGACAGACTTCTAGACTTCTGCGAATAAGTCTGCTGGGGTGGGGATTTTAGAAGCAGGCCCTTTAAGAAATGAGCCCTTAAATCCATTTGTGGGTGACTTCAGAATGAATGACTTCTTACTGAACCCTGTGAACTGTGCATCTGGATTGGTCTTGTGAACAGCTCTGATGTACTTCATGAAAGCTATGACATCATATGTAGATTGAACAATTACTCTGTAGATGCATCTTTAGATGTCATGTTTGTTTGCTATCTTGTTACTGGCATTAATAGGCTAATAGAACAGGTTTAATAGAATCCTAGATTACCGTGGGGGAAAAAAATAAATAAAATCATCTCAAAAGGAAATGCAACTCTTTCATTTGTTAATCGGAACCAAGAGCTGTAAAATTCCAGCAGTACTCTAGGATGTTGCATGTATCACAAATGCTGCTTGAAACCATCCCTCGACGTCAGAGCTAAACTCCAACTGAATTAATTTCACCTACCAAAATGTATAAATTCTCCCTTCCCCACTTTTCATTTAATTATAATTTCTTCCTTTGAGAAGATATTTTCCACCCTTGGGATCAGTGCAACAAAGGTACAGGTATTGCCCAAATAAGATATAAGTAACTAATTAAATATTTTTTTGTCTTGTGTAGAAATTTGGTTGGAACTTGACAGTACTATTAGCATATGGAAAAAAAAAATGCAGATTGTTAAAATGCACATTGCACACTGTGGCACATTGAGTTTGAACAGACTTTTTCAAGATTTTTGCTACTGCAAGTGTTACTAGCTCTTATCTCACATGTGGAGGTGGCAGGCATATTCCAGCTCTCGCTTAGAGTTGTACGAGACCCTTGGGCATTTTCTGCTGTTATGGCTTTGCAGTTTCATAATGGAATTTGTTGCCACAAAGTGCGCACACAGAATAGATGAAATTCCCAATAGTTGGGAAACTCAAATAACACAAGGTTTCCAGTTGTTGCTGCAGATCATTCACAGATATGAAAGTCTGTTCATACTTTAATGGTCTATCCATGAGGCTATTCTAGTTACACAAGCTAATCTGTGCTGCTTCTTTCTCTTAAGTTTTTCTTAGAAATATCAAATGTGCTTTGGTTGCAGTTTGATCCAGAATGGAAAAGAGGCATAACGGGGAAAATTCAAGTTGTTTTCTGTTCTAGTCATGCCCTTGCCTGTACTGGAGTCCTCTTAAAAACAAGGACCTCCTCTGGCCCCCAGTGCAAAACTGGACCTTATGCTCCACTGACTGTTAGTGGAACATAAGTTCCCAAGCAATTTTGACAGTTTTGAAGATTCTACCTATTGAGAATTTTTTTTTTTTTTATAGAGTTAGGAATAAAATAAATAGCTGAAACTTTTACAAGCTGGAAAACAGTTGCCATGAATTACAGTCATTATTTCTATCAAAAGCAAGAGCTCCCCAGTTTGTGGTATAACAGAGTTGTGCAGCTGCTTGGATTTTGAGGGCTTAACTTGTGGTAATAACATTTGAAACCTTGAAATTGCAGGCTTAACCTTCAAATCATACAGACTTTACACAGTAAAATCAAAACAAGCTTTATCTTGTACAGATTTGTGCAAGCTTTATTTCTTTTTGAAAAAAGGCACCAAATCACACAGTACACTAATAAAGATGTTATGTCAAGTATATGGAAACAGTTCTGAAAAAGACCAACTACTAGATTCTTTGGGGCTAATGGGTGTTTAACTTAAGTCTGAGAGTTACTCTGTAGATTTTCTATATTAAAAAGATGGACAATAAAATTTACAACTCTAACAAAGTTATTTGCATCCTATGGGAGTATAGTAGTATTTCATATACCTTTTTTTTCATACTTTTTTTGGTAACATTAAAGAAGGGGAGAGCAAATAAAGCAGTGCAATCTTAAAGAGATTCCTGTGAGTTAAATTGCTTCTGAAATGCTGCTGACACTACCCAGAAGTTGTTCCTCTGACTATTTCTGTTATACTCAGCAATGTCCAAATGCTGAGAGATGCTGCCTGTAGTTCAATTCGGCTCATTCAGTAAAAGTAGTTTATTGGTAATTCCTCATCTGAGAGTTAAAAAGTGCTCATCTGCCCATTTAATAACATGTTTACTTAGATGTGATGCATACTCGTAAGATAGCTTATACCCGTTGAACACAGTGAAATGTTGTTTTCTTATTAATTCCTTTGTCATGTAGAGGTTACAAGAATGACAAAACCCAAATGACTCTTAAACAGTGTTATCTACAGCACTCTCCACAAAATTAATGTGTTTTTCCCCTAGTCATGGACTTTCTAATACACATTTTAAAACTCATCTCCTTAGGGCAGATCTTGGTATTCCTGTTCTTACAGGTATTTCTGCATGTCACTTACCACAAATAAACAAGTAACCATGGCTCCACAGAACACAAGGGGCTTTGTTTTTGACAAAATTCCATGTATTTTGTCTTATCCTGCAAAGGTATTTTGTTTTCAACTTCTATTTTTATGGTTAACTGCTTCAACCTCTACTCTTACAGCTATGACCTTGTTACAGTAGAGATCCTGCATCAAAGAGGAATTTACTGTAATATGCTGTGACCTGCATTTCTTGCCTCATGACTGCATGCTACCAGACACTTCTTTGAATACCAACAGAACAGGGATTTGCATTTCAGTACATACTGCCTAACAGGCTAACCAAGGTCCCTTTTGCAGTTCAGGTACAAAACTGAAATATTCCTTTAAAGAGCAGTGGTTTTAGAGTGAAAGGGGTTTCATCTAAAACTGTTCTAAGATCTCTGTGTAAGGAGCAATTTTTAGAGATATTGAGCTTCCAGTGACTTCCTTGAGAATGTCAAGGACTCAGTAAATTATTGCTTCTGAACACCTGTACTTTCAACCAAGTGTGTGTGCATTTCATTGCTTTGTCATGGCCAGAATTCAGTACTCGTATATAAAAATTGATGGAGAAATATTAAGAGTACACAGGGACGTTAGTCATTGGATGCCATTGTAGGGAGAAGGAAGGTGGTAAAGTGCAAGAGGTTAACTTAGGAATTCTGACTCGCTATCGTGAGGACCTGCTCTTTCTCTCCACTAATCATAGACAAAGTCTCAGTGTACTATGTAAGCAAACTGAACCTACAATTGAGTGATGTGAATTTTCCTCCATAAACATGTCTGTAGATGATTTTAATAATTATCAGGTAAAAATTTGTAATTCATAATCTCTGGGCACAGAAAAATGTGAGGGGAGGGAACTTCTTGCCTTACCTTGTGTTCAGGCAGTAGAATGCATTTAATTGTATAAAGCATTTACCTCATATAAGTGTAGAATAGTATCTATATAATTCTGTAATTATTTTCTAACTCCTGTTAAGATCTTGCTTAGATCCACATTCTTCAATGTATTTTTCAGCATGTTAGGTCCTGAAAAAGGGCATGAAGGACTTCCTTTTACCTTCACTTAAAAAAATCCCAACCAACAACCAAACAAACCCTAAGTCTTTTGGAAACCCTCTAGTCCACATTTGCTAGTCCAATTTCTCTTTCAAGCCATGAAAATGAAATTCTACAGAAATGACTTATAAAAGAAAAAAACCCCACAGAACCATACATAACTAGCTGTGAAAGTAGTATGCCTTGCTTTCTGCATGCTTGGCAATATCTACTTCTCTTTGTGATGAAGGTTTAAAGATAACACTGGCAAAAAATGTAGGTATTTAAAAAAAAAAAAAAAAAAAGTTTCATTTTAAAGAGAGCCATGACAAGAATATGGCACATTTTCCTTCAGAGTGAGAAATACTTCCTGTTAATCAAGAAAGCTTTCTAAACTAATCACTTGTAAAAAGAGATTCTCTGATACTTGCAGGATAAAGTAACTTTCTTAGAGATCTTAAAGCACATCCTACTGTGAAATACTTTGTTAATAGTATACTGGTTTTGCTGTTGAATGCCTTTACACAGAGGCTATGTCCGTCTAGATTTTGTTAGTTGCCTTCCTAAAATCCATGTTGCTGGTGCTTGAGCGTGGTATTGTTAATTTGTCTTCCTTAAATGCTTATTGTTTTTTCCAAAGTGAGATCAGATATCTGTGATATCCTTTGAATGTTCCTGCTGGATATAATGGTTATTCTCTCTTTGGCAGTGAAATCTGCATGTTCAACCTTCTCACAGCTATATAAATGCATGTTGTGCCAAATATGAATGTACTTGAAGAAATGAAATGCTGTGTGTATGTGTGACAAAATACTCATGCTTCATATTAGATAAAATGTACACAAATTTGGACACAGATATTTATATAACCTTAGAGTGCTGTGAAATATAATTTGAAATGTCATTTAAGAGCCTGTGTATATGAGCTTGACGACTGAATTGTGACAGATTTCAGGTGACTGGCACATGCCTGATGGGCAGTTTGGTTTTTGATCATCAAATTTCACAGATCGTTGAAACAGAAATCTTTATATTCTAATCAAGGCAGAATTGCCTTGACTTCATTAAATTATAAAATTATCTTGATAGGGTAATGCTGAGAGCTGAAAATTGGTGATTTCTGTTATGTTAATAACTGTGTAGTGGGGTTGAGGTAGGCAGAAAAGGAAGAGAGTGCACAAATAATTGAAATGAAGACTGTGATATTTTTATGATAATAGCAAGATAGGAAGGGACACTCAAAGTAACCCAGTGTCTTCCAGATGGGACTCCTTCAGCAATGTAACACTCTGCTTTCCTGGTTGTTCTTTGGAATGCAAAGACTTCCAGGAAATCTTGAAAGAACTTGGAGTTCTATTAATTTTGTTCACATCAGAGGTGCATATCTATGCTTTCAGTTGTTTAAGGCTTTCTTTGACTTCAGTCTCAACTCTGAATTCCCTAGGTTTCTAAGAGATTTTGTTATTGCTGATTATAACATTTCTATATGGCAGCTTTTTCTTTAAAAAAATCCCAAACAACAAACAAACCAAAACCCTAAAACAAACCCCATAACAATTGCCAACAATATACCCCTCTGAAGCATGATCTCTTGCTTAATGAAGCAACATTTAGGAAGAAGTATTAGCCTTTTGTTTTTTTCTTTTTTTCCCCCAAGTCCTACTTCCTAGCCATTGTACTTCATGGATCAGATGCCAGCACCCTAGTCTGAGTAGTTCTGAAGTTACTGATACTATCTGAGTTAGTAGTTAGTGAGTAATGGCATGTCACCTGAAAAGCTTATTGGTGTTAGATTCAGAATATAAGCTAGCTTATTCTGAGTTAACCTGCTAGTAAAGGAAACACTTATCAAGAGGACTTCGGTCCAATTTGCAATGTTTGTGAATGGTGTAACTGACTTTCTTTGTTTTTCGTACAGGAATTGTTTCAATTATGACTCTCACTGTTCTTGCCTATGAACGCTACATTCGAGTAGTCCATGCAAAAGTGATTGACTTCTCTTGGTCTTGGCGGGCTATCACATACATCTGGCTCTACTCATTAGCCTGGACAGGAGCACCTCTTTTGGGCTGGAACAGATACACATTGGAAATTCATGGATTAGGTTGCTCAGTGGACTGGAAGTCAAAAGACCCCAATGACACCTCCTTTGTGCTCCTTTTTTTCCTTGGCTGTCTAGTAGTACCTGTTGGGATCATGGCCTATTGCTATGGCCATATTCTGTATGCAGTAAGAATGGTAAGTTAATTCAAATAAGACTTCTCTTAATGTAATATTTTCGGTGAAAAATGTTGATGCTGTACATTAAGCTTGGATCAGAGACTAAATTTGCGCTCTCACTTCTTGTTCTATGTCACGCACCACTAGAAAGGATGTAGGGTTGGAGGAGAACCAACCTAGAGCTACCAAGGTCTATTTGTTGTGTAGTTTTACTGGGAGACAGGTTGGGGAACTGCTCATGCTCACCAATCCACACCAGATCTTCCCTTCAAAAGGGAGAAAAAGAAAACTTTGTTAGCAGTTCTCCTGATTAAAGAACACTCTCTTCTCCTTGCCACTCTGGAGAAGATAACTCTATAAAACTCTTCCAAGTGGAGATTAAGCCCTGTTAAAACAGTTTTCTGTGTTAAGGCAACCCATTTTAATTCAGTCCAGATCTTTAGTGTCAGAAAGTGTTAATGTTTCATATTCTGTGGGTAACTAGTCTGGACCCATTCAAGTTTGTGGTCAACAGTATTGGCACAACTGATAACTGTTACAGGGAATGCTCACATACATGTCCCATCTTTTCTTCCTTTCATGACTCACTCAGATAATACTGGGAACCTGCTGCCTAGTATTCTGTTTTAAATAGAGATTTTGTAATTTTAGGGTAACAAACTATGTGGCAGAGCAGTACAGAGAAATCTATGAAATTTGTGTCATGAGCAATCTTCAGAGAGAAGAAAATCTACAGGGTTGTCGTAACTAGTCGGACAAAGAGTGACTAAATGTAAATTGAACTTGCTTATGCCAGTGGATGAGGGCAAATTAGTCTTCCAAAATACTTACCATTATAAGTGCAGCATGTTTTGTTACATCACTGGATTTGTTGTTTTTCAGTAGATTTGCTATTCTGTCTTTCCTCAGATTATATTTTTATACTTTATATACACAATAAAACTCTGGGAAGCATGATGCAAACTTCCAGAAGAATTGTGGTTCATAAGATAAGGTATATAGTGTCTGTACCTAAAACTAAATTAATGAATTAGTTATTTATAAATAAATGTAAAACTCTTCAGTTTCAAGTAAAATATAGAGCTATTTTACTTATCCTTTTCTTTTACAGCTTCGCTGTGTGGAAGATTTCCAGACTGTTCAAGTGATCAAACTTCTAAAATATGAAAAGAAGGTGGCTAAAATGTGTTTCTTAATGATCTCTACATTCCTTATTTGTTGGATGCCCTATGCAGTGGTCTCCCTCCTGGTAACATATGGCTATAGCAACCTTGTAACTCCAACAGTAGCTATCATTCCATCTTTCTTTGCCAAGTCAAGCACTGCTTATAATCCAGTCATCTATATCTTCATGAGTAGAAAGGTAGGTACATCAAAGATTTTCTTTCTTGAATAATTAGTAGCCAATGCCGCAGTTGTTTAGATCTGATTTACTTTAATCTGTAAAATTTAGATTTTCTTTTTTTTTTTTTATTTGAACAGCTGGGATAAATGGTAAAGATCTAGTAGAATTAAAATCCTTGATGGTGCTTAAAGCACTGTCTTGTCAGAAATTGGATTTTAAATGTCTGAATGGAGGCATGAGCACTCACATGAAAGGGAGGGGAAGGAGCGTCAAAATTTAAGTGTCTAGTTTTGACAGTTTACCCATGAAATAGATTACAACTAGAAAACCTCATCTGAATCACACCCTTACCACAACAGAGCTCCATCAGAGAAAACTCAGAATATCTAGTGTCTGTTTTTGTGGAAGACAAAACCTGCCTCTGACTTTTCAGTTATGGCAACACAAGATTGAACAACTTGGCTTAGTATTTCAAATATTACACCAGTAACATTTCTCAGAGCTTCATTGTATTCAAAGCCAAAATCTCATGTGGATGACAGTGAAATGTTTTTTGGAGACAGTTTATATACTGTTAAGAAGACATACTTATCTATGAAAACCAAGTTTTTATTTTTGTCTGCTTTTGTAGTCTTCATTATGAAAAGTAGACTGCTGATTTAATGGTGGTAACTAGCTCATTTCAGTGCTTTACAGAGCAAAGAGAATGGAAGTATTTGGAGTTATCAGCAACATGTCAAATATGTGGAAAATAGAAGACTACATATCTTTCTGTAAATCATCAGTACTCTGAAGATAACCACTGAATGCAGTTAAGCAGCACTGGTGAATTTATTTAGACATTAAAATAGCTTCACTGTAACCCAGAACACTAAGTGGAGCTGTAACATGCACATTCTAAACTTCTGAAGCCAAGATTGTATAGAGTTGAAGTTATCTGCAGTTTAATAAAATCTCTTGGCAAAGGATTAAAAAACCAAGAATGATTGCTAGAAGGATTTCCCTGTTTTTTCATTACCTTTTAGCT
The DNA here is from genome assembly GCF_047716275.1 of Strix uralensis. NCBI lineage: Eukaryota > Metazoa > Chordata > Aves > Strigiformes > Strigidae > Strix > Strix uralensis. The sequence continues at coordinate 87,796,509 of NC_133974.1, read as the reverse complement.
CATTATAGAGATGGAATTTTCAGTGACTTCCTACGCTGATTTGCAATTGCCAGGCAGCAGCCTGAGCCAGCCAGCAGTCTGTAGGGACAAGGCAGCCAAGTCAGTGTGTGTGATCAGCCAGGTAGGCAGCCAGGGAAAGGCTGCGCTGCAGCTCAGGCCAGGACCGAGGGAGGGCAAGGGTGAGCTGAAATGCTGTTCCTGAGCAAAGACAGGAGGCCCCCAGTGTGGCATCTTGCTGCTCTTCCCCCACAGCTCATTTCACAGCAGGTCGATGCAAGGCTACACAGCTGCACGATATCATCTGGCCTGGATATGGGGAGCTAACAACAATCATGTTCAAAAGAATATTTTTTTCAACAGAGTGATTTTTTTAATACAGTGGCACTGACTCTCTACCTAGATGCTGGGCTGAGTCATTTATCAGAGAGATTTTGTCGCTTCTTATAGCCAGAAGCAAATCAGACTGGTACCAGGCACAATGCCAGTAAAGTCATAGACAGGATAAGAATGAATCAGCTGAACATGCTTGTTGGAGTTGCATTGTAAAGTACTTCTCACTCACCTCTAATTCCAGATTAAGACCAAAATGATATTTTTTTCTTATCTTCTGGGTTATTGTGCTTCCAGAAGGAATCCTAAAACCAGTTCTTCTCTAGAATATCCTTCTTCTATCTGATCTGTTTTAACATGCTTGTGCCTCTCACTTCTGTGCTACTCGAAGGTACCAATTTATCTCTGAAATCTTCAAGGCCTCCACATGACCATTCTTTTGCACCAGATTATTTTTCTCTGTTATCTTCTAATTTTCGAAGTCCTCCTTTCCAACAGGACCTATTGCCTCCCCTGCATCAGTGTAGGATTAATTTCCTATAACAAAACCTTGTTCCAAACTGGCATGTTAGAGAGCTTCTTGTGTAATAGCTGGGAAAACAAAGTTACTGGCCATGCAGGATAATACGGAATAATCCTTAAAATAGCTAGATGGGAGGCTGTTGAGAAGGGTGCCCTACTCCCTTTTCAGAGAAGAGGTGGCTTGTTTCTTCTCCCACTCTGTTTGTGGTGGGGGTTTCGTATATTTTTTTTTTTTTGTCCTCTCCATACATTCCAGACATGTCTTGTTATGGTTTATTAAAGGAGGAGTAAGCTGCCCACTTTTTTTCTTGTAAAACCAGAGAATTTCCCCAAGGGATCATGTTTGAGCTTTAGTTGTATGCAGACATGGAACTACTGAATGCTTTGCTTTGTGAAGGGGAGACCATAACTGGAGCATTTAAAACAGCGCTACTAGTGGAATTATCATTCTGTACGCTGATGTGAGCTTTCACTGAATACCTTGCATTATTTAGTCACAAGGTAGAACAGACTTCCTGTATCATAAGTGGCTCCTAGTTAGCTGAAAGACTTAGCAGAATGTGTAAAATTTCATTTTACATCTGTGACATTCAATGCTTGTGTTAGAATTCCAGATCCTGGAGTTACTTAAAAGGAAGAAAACATCACTTTGTATCCCCTTCCTCCCCTCGTTCCTTCCATCTGCATCCTCATGTGAAGTGTTTCTGAGAATATTCTTCCCCAGCTTGATCGAATGCATGATATTTGAATATAGGAACAATACCTATAGCACACTTTGGAGCCTAGTCCTCTTGTTCTTTGCAGACTGTTGATTGTAGATCTTGCTGCTGGTAAAATACTAAATTGCATTTCAGTGCCCTCTACTGGCTAGGTGATCCTGTTCAGCTCTTTGGCATAGAGAAAAAAGTACCCACTAAAAAGCCACCATGTTTGTTACAGCACTGAAGGTAACTCGGAACCAGGAGATATCTTGATAAGGACATAGAGTGTATTATCAATAAATTCGCAGATGACACCAAGTGGAAGTGTCGATCTGCATGAAGATAGGGAGGCACTACAGAGAGACTTGGATAGATTGGATCAGTGGGCCAACGTTAACGGGATGAGCTTCAACAAGGCCAAGTGCCAGGTCCTGCACTTGGGCCACAACAACCCCATGCATCTCTACAGGCTTGGGGAGGTGTGGCTGGAGAGCTGTGTGGAAGAGAAGGATCTGGGGGTTCTAATTGACAAACAGCTGGACATGAGCCGGCAGTGTGCCCAGGTGGCCAAGAAAGCCAACAGCATCCTGGCTTGTATTAGAAATAGTGTGACCAGCAGAAGTAGGGAGGTGACAGTCCCCCTGTACTCTGCACTGGTGAGGCCACACCTGGAGTATTGTGTCCAGTTTTGGGCACCTCAATACAGGAGAGATATCGAGGTGCTGGAGCAAGTGCGGAGGAGGGCAACGAAGCTGGTGAAGGGCCTGGAGAACAAATCCTATGAGGAGAGATTGAGGGAGCTGGGACTGTTCATTTTGAGGAAGAGAAGGCTGAGAGGAGACCTCATCACTCTCTACAACTACCTGAAAGGACATTGTAGAGAGGTTGGTGCTGGTCTCTTCTCACAGGTGATTAGTGACAGAACAAGGGGGAATGGCTTTAAACTGCAACAGGGGACGTTTAGACTGGACATTAGGAAAAAAATTTTCAAGAAAGAGTGGTTAGACAGTGGAATAGGCTGCCCAGGGAGGTGGTGGAGTCACCATCCCTGGATGTGTTTAAGGGTCGTTTAGATGAAATGCTGGGGGATATGGTGTAGGGGAGAACTTTGTAGAGTAGGGCTGATGGTTGGACTCGATGATCCCAAGTGTCTTTTCCAACCTGAATGATTCTATGATTCTATTCTATGATATGCAGAAATCTGTTATTTTGAGTCATTTACTGTACTGCTATCTTCACTGGATTGTACACGATAGTGAATGCTTAGGAAGCTGTAACTTCATTCTGTTTATTCTCTCTTGTAGTTTCGACGATGTCTTTTGCAACTCCTGTGCTTTCGTCTGATGAGATTCCAGAGAACTGTGAAAGAGACACCAGCAACAGGGAATGACAAACCAATACGACCAATAGTTATGTCTCAGAAAGCAGGGGACAGGCCTAAGAAGAAAGTGACTTTCAGCTCTTCTTCTATAATTTTTATTATCACCAGTGATGACACTCAGCAAATAGATGACAACAGTAAACACAATGGGACAAAAGTAGATGTCATCCAAGTAAAGCCATTGTAGGGATCAGCTAAAGAGATGTGAGAATGAGGTGGACTTCAGCCAGTAGACTGTTCAGGTTGGAGACCAGTTTCAGTGGCGGTGTTTGTGGACTGCCAAGGGAAACCACATTCTTAAGCTGTGAAATACTGAAGGGATTCTGCATCTGAAGCTCTGCAGGCAGTTCAGTTTTGGTCACAGTACTGAAATCTCTGCATCTGTGCCAAAATTGCTGATGGATGTCTTTACTCTGAATTTTCTTAAAGCATATTGTAGGATTGCCATTCAGGAGAACTTGGTCAGGCTGGAGGAATGCACTGACAGAAATGTTACGAAGTTCAGTGAGGACCAGTGCAAAGTCCTGCTCTTGGGAAGGAAAAAGGATGCTGCAGCACAGGAGGCTGGGCCCTGGCTGCCTGGGATGCAGCTCTGTGGAAAAAGATGTAGAGTCCTGTTGCTCAGTGAGCAGGGCATGAGCCTGCAGTGTGCCCTGGCAGCAAGGAAGGACCTCAGCATCCCAGGCTGTACTGACAGGATCAGAGCCAGTAGCCTGAAGTGATTATGCCCTTGACTCAGCCCTCACTAGACCACATCTGGTTTTGGGACTCCAGTACAAGAAAGAAATCTGTAAACTGGGGTGAAATCAGGGGAGTCCCCCAAGATTGTCAGGGGTTGTAGTACTTGGCCTGTGAGGAGAGGCTGGGGGAGCTGCACTTGGAGCTGGAGATGAAACCTCTTCAGGGAAACCTAATAGCAGCCTTCCAATAGAGACAGAGAGGTCTTCAACTTGATGGAGCTAGTTCTTCAGGGCAACTCATAGTGGAAGGACTACAGACAACAAGCATGAACTGAAACAAGAGAGATTTGGATGGGATAGAAGGAAAATTCAGCCCAAGGACAGCCAAGCAGTTGAGCAAGTCAGGCTAGAGATTTCCTGAGGTTCCTTCCAGCTTCAGTTATCCTGTGATCCCTGAACTGCCAGCATTCCCAGTGCATAGGGTTATTGGGAAAGAAGGAGGAATGTTTGAAGTTGGCTGTAGCTTAGTTGGTCTGAATTGGTGCTTTGAAGGGTTGGGGGTGGGAAAAGTGGTGTCTGGGGTTATGGTTAAACCAGCAGCCCCTAGAAAGCTGTCCCTGTGTACTCAGCAAGCCATTCGTATGGTGCTACCTCATAGGACCTCTGAGCTACGTAGTGAAGAAAATCATGCAAATCAAAGCACCAATGAAAAAAGGTCAGTGAAAAGGGAGGATTGGATTTTGTTGTTGTTACGATGTGTGCTTTAGGCATCTTTATCTTGCATCCATTTATTTTGTGCATGGAGCAGGAGCATCATCCTATATTAATCCTGAACCTGCTCTGTCATTCTGAAAGTAACAGTTAGAGAAGAGCAGGGTAACTTTTGCCTAAGTTGCAGTGTGAGTAATGACTGTCTTACCTGGAGCTTAGTAAACAGGACAGATAGAGATTTTCAGGTTTTTTCCCCTCACCTTTATAAGTGTTGTTGGTACAAAGTGGTGACAGGATTCTGCCCCAGACATGGCTTCCTGTCAGCATTGGGTAAGTCAGAGAGCTAATTTTGAATTATGATGGCTGGTTCTCTACCACATCAATTGTACTGGTGTAATTTCTCTGCCTCAGTCTGCTAAATGGGCAGCGTGGATCTGCAACATGCAGCTTTTCCGTCTCTGTGAAAGCTCTAAGAAAAGCAGTTAAGAAACTACTTGATTCCTCTGGGGACAAATCTTGAGAGGTATAAAGGGAACATGCTAAATAACTGTTGGCACTGTAGCCATTGGTCCTGCAGTCAAGAATAAAACTTCAAAAATAACTAGAAAAAAAAAAATCAGGGTCTAAATGTAGAAGCTTTCAGCTAGTTCCTGGGAGTAGGGAGTGACCTCAACTCAGAACAAGTGACTGACTTTGTGCTTATGCCTGTGCTTTTGAAGAAGCAAGTTCCTTATATGTGCATCTCTCTAGAGCTTTAGCCCTGGTAAACTGGCTCTGTGTCATGTTTAAAAATGCATCCAGAGTCCACTCTGGTTTCTAGATTAAATCATATAATCTGAGAGAAAACAGATGATAAATACTTATCTTTGTTTCTTTCATATTTGTTATTTTTTTTTTTGCTACAAATGCACAGATAAATTGTCTTACCGTGTCAAAGATCTGCACTTACTAAAGCATGTTCATTGCAATGTCAAGAACTGTTTTCAGCCAGTGATCACCACATCTATGCACATATATATATTTACAAGAGGAGGAAGATGTACATTAGCATCCCATGTAATGATTCCATCCTTTTAACAAAATGTTTGGCATTTTTAGTGTTTTAGTGTTTTCTGTATATTGAGCCTTCAATGAGTGATTAAATGTACCTTATTTATATCAATGTGTTCTTGGTGAAATAATTTTTTTCCCCATCGAGAGGGAGATGGTTTGGTATTGTCACTTGTTGGATACAGCTTTAAGGGTGGTATTAGGCCCTGAGAAAACAATAGCATTTAAGAATTCCAGTTGACCTTTGTAAAGGACAAGTATAGTGTCTGTAAGGAGGAACTATCCACTGTTCAGATTTATGAAGGTAAAATTTCAGTAATTAACAATAACAGGATATGATATTTTAAGAATTGATGTGCAACTTATTTAGCACTATAATACAAAGCACACTAGCAATTATGTAACAATATAGGAAAACTAAACACTAAAAATTGTTGTAAATTTGTTATCTTGGCTACTTTGTGTAAATTGGTGGCCTTAAATGATAAATTTTGTGAACTGTTTGAGGTAACTTGTTTTTATAGACCATAAAGTATGTCTGACTTTGTAAGTGTGGCCATGTAAATTTAGCATGCTGCAGTCCTATTTGCTCATCATTTAAGCTTAACTATTTTCTGTGGGTAACTGCATCACTGATGCACAATTCACACCCTGCTACAGAACTTAAGTATTGTAACAGTCTTTGAGTATCACCAGGTTATTTACAGATTTGTTATATTTTTTTAAAAATTTCAAGCCTGTCTTTGGTCTATTCTGGGGATGTCGCACCTGGCTAGTTTATTATAGTGGGGATGCAGAGACTTACGCGGGACCTTTCTCTCCCATTACAGGGAATGGAAGAGGAAGATGGTTAGCATTAACATTTGGACCATTAGCTGTTCCTGAAGTAAGAGAAATGCAGACTAAGAAAGAGGAGAAGGAGAAAGTGTGAAGGGCAAAAGAATAAGAAGAGATGAGAAGGGTACATTATGAACATTTTAAATAAACTAACTGGCAAGAACTTTCCTGATCCTGTCATGCGAAGGGAAGTGGCAGGTGTGGTGAGTACCATGATAGCCTCAGAGACAATTAATTTCTCTTAATGATGTTTCATTGATTTCATGTGTTACTGGAAAAATACATATGACGATTTAGCTAGAATGCCACTTGTAACCTTCAAATGCAGGAGCCTCAGTTAAATTGCCTCCCAGCAGCTGGTGCGTCAAGACTCTGTTGGGAGGCAGTTCTGCATCCCCTTCATGCTGGGGAAAGGATCCTCTCTCACCCTGTGTTTTGAGGCAGTCATGAATCCTGAAGCTTGTCCACTGAGCTGCCAGTGCAGGGGCTTCTGCTGCTGCCCTGAATCCCATGGAGGCAAGAAACCATGGGATGTGTGGGGTAGATCTGCTCCACAGTCTGTGACCTTCCTCCTTTTTTCAACTCCCAGAAGCAGCTAGATTTATGCTAAATGTATCTGACCATGCAGAAGAGTCAAGTCTTACACTACTAAGACATTATCTTTTATCACTATGATTACATCAAGAGATCAGTATTCACAAGATTTATCCTTTGTGCTCCTGTCCTTTGCATAACAGCAGTATCCTGCTGCCGTTTCTTGCTCGAGTACTGCAGCAACTAAGTGAAATGGATATTGAAGCACTATATTGTGCCAAACCATCCAGAAAGAACAGCCTTTAAGAATACATTTATCCTTGGCTTATATAAACAACCTTCAGCTCAAGAATGGAATTTGACTGTATGATATTCAGAGGTAAGAGATGAGAAAAATCTGACTATGATGGTGGCAGATTTCACAAACTCATATTTGACCCACATATAAACATCTCGGTTTGAAAATAACTGTTGTCAGGTATTTCTTTTTCAGTCTATTTCACCACAGTTAAGGAGCCTTATTTTTGCCTCTCCTTAAGGAAAAGAGGAGGAGGGGGGTGAGGCTGGAACAGTTCCAGAGTGTGGGGATGCCCATTCCTACTGCTATTAAAGGTTGGGAGTAGGTGCCCCTTTTGAGTTGGACTGGTACTTACACACGCCCCAGTCCCTCCCTCGGTGGCAGCAAAAGCAGGATGAAAAGCCGGAGGGAGAAGTGCACAGCTGACCTCCCTTTCTTCTGCCACAGGCAAGTGCTGCAGCCTCTTCGTTCCAATTGTCTGACACCCAAGGCTGCTTTGCCTGCTGTTCTGGCCTGGCTCTGCATTTCATCTATCCAGCTCAAGCTGGACGTTATGAATGCCTTTCTCTCTCTCTCTCCCTCCTTACCAGATTAGTATTGAAGAATTACTTGTAACGCATTAAAGCTGAAGAGGAAATTAAATCGATTTTCAGTACAAATTAGAATGCAGGCTATTAGCAACAGACTTGGCATCAAACGCTGCCTGGACCTGGCTCTCAGCCTCTCATTTCGTGGCATTTTCAACAGTGTTTGCGCTCCCTCTTGTGGTTTGCTCAGCCCAGTGCTAGCTGATAGAAGAATGAGCCTGGCCTTCTAAAAACCTGTTTTCATTACACATTTCCTCTGCATATGGGAAGATTCACCGTTTTACGTCGATTATATTTTGTTTATATTGCATATATTTCTGTCTTTGAAAATTACGGGAAATAGATATCTGTAAATAATAGGAAATCTGGCCTGTCACAGTGATAATTTGAGGAGCTTATGTCTGCACGTTCTGGAGAATGCAGCCAGATAGGAGGCTGGTTGTATAGATTGTGTAGGCATGGTGCTGGAGCAGCATATTAAAGTGCTTCTAAATCCATTTTTTGCCTCGCTTAAACTTTTTCCAAATGAAGGTAAAATTCCATCTGTTACTTCTGAAGGCAGCCTGAGGTCTGCTCTGAGGGAGAATGAAGTATATGCATACTGGTTAGCCATGCTAGTTTTCACCAGTCTATAGATAGATGATTGAGGCTGAGGCCAGGATATAGTGTAGAATTATTAAACCTTACTTAATAGGCCTGCTGCCACCCTCTTCTTTATTTATATTAACTGAATTTCTATTATACTAGGGAGCTTCCAGGTGTAGCTAAAATGGAATTTTGTTTCTGTGATGGATGGATCTGAGAGAGAAATGAGAAAATACTCTTAATCTTCACATATTCCATTGTCTTCATAGTTTACTTAATTGATTTGCATCAATATGCCCTCAACAATGTGCCTTTCATTTGGTTTGCTATGCTAGTGAGAAGTGTGCATTGAGTACATGGGATGGGCCATGGCAGATATCTTGAACAGTGTCTGTGCAAATTTCATCTGTAATTACTCTTTTCTAAGGCATGCTGAAGTCTTCAGAAAGAGGCACTTACACAGTTGGGCAATATTTTCTTACCTTATGCCAAATACACATTTATTTTATCACCCTTTCAGTAACATGTCTGCCAGTTGGATCTGAGGAGAGCTTAAAGTATTCTTGACGGGCTGTTGAACATGAATTCTAATTATCCTCCTAGAGGTGAAATACAGAAGAGGATTTTTGTCCACTTCAAACCGTCTTTCAGCACGGAGCTTAAAAGATCTTTTGGATACATAGTGTTAGTACAGCATCTATGAACATCACACAATACCAGTCTACACCTCCATTTCATATGATGGCTTCTATTAATCATGTCTCGTGGCATTGTAGAGATAGTGTAATATAAGTATTTTCTTTGAACCCATCAGAGAACAACAAAACTTTACAAATCAGAACTATGTATGGCTTTCAGTTTTTCAGTTGTCTGAAAGTGTCTAAATGAGGGGATATTAGAACAGGAGAGGGGAAAAAAAAGGTGTAGGGTAGGAAGACATTCTTTTCAAAAATGCTAGAACAATGCTTGCTGTTTTTTCTAGTGTGAGGAGGTGATGGTAGCCATATGACTAGTACACACTTAAGATGTTTAAGAGTACATAAGTGTCTAGAGATGCTAAGTAAATAGTTCAAGTATGGTAACACAAAATAGTCCAACTCCATGAATAGTAGATATATTTAAAATTAAGTAAAAGCTTAGATATAGCTGTCTCTCCTGCCCTGAAGCTACTTCTATTAAAGTTAATAGAGTGTCTGGTTTCCAAAGAATTGCTATGAAATGTACTGACAGTGGGGAGCATTTGCTTCGATAACTGTATTGAAATAGCTTATTGATACCTATTGCTGCAATAATGTGTGATAGAATAATACATATTTACTTTGAGTTTTCTCTAACTACATTTTATAGAACTATACCCTGATCTGGGTGTAAAAGACACTCAGCTTTTAAAAGAAATCTGGAAAATCATACGCTGCCAATTTCCAAGGTGAAAAGAGAAATCAGTGATTAGAAATGGACATGTTGCTGCCTAAAGCAGACAGAATGTTTCCCAGGAACAGTACGTCCCAAGTCTTACCTTTTGAGCATCATCTCCTAATAACTGGTCCTTGAAACACTACAGAGAGGCATATAAATGATCATATCTTTCTTGGAACAACAGAAATCATGGCTAAAATGTCAAATATAAGAAAATGTGGTAACCATGTCTTCCTTTATCTAGGCATTTATTCTTTGAAATTGAATTTTTAGACTAACAAAGCACTGCTTTTTCTGAGTGAAAGCCCTTCCATATTCCTATTTTTTTCTGGTTTTCAACCAGTTATAATATTCTTTCATCGATACTGCTTTCTTTTCTAACAGAAAGGCTCAAATGTGTGGATTCTGCTGAGTAAAGAGGGAATCACAACATACTTGAGACCTCTACCTTACTGCAAAGAGGTTTGTGAAGATAGCATCAATTTGAGAGTGGGGAAAGGGACTGAACCGGTATCTACAGAAATTTTTAAGAGAATGATGTAAAGTGAGACAGCATTGGCATGTACTTTAATATATCCACACATGTATTTTGCACATAATACATGGTTCTATCAGAACATAAGGGATTCATTCGTCCTGAGAATATGTCAACTTTAGTTGGAAACAGCTTGAGATGTGTATCAATTACATAGCAAGACCATTTTTTATCCAAATAAGGTGTCACCCTGCAGAGGGAGCTGTTGGGTTATCAAGCCAAATATGACTTTTGTATCTTTATTGCTGGAGTTTGACTTTTTGTGTACTTGGTTTGTTGTGTGGTTGGTTTTGGGGTTTGTTTTTTATAGTGAGCTTGTATGAATGCTTACAGATGGAGTTTTCTTCAGGCTTTGCTACATTTTGCAGAAGCTCATCTCTTAAACTAGTTTGTCCTTCCTAGAGGTGACAATTACATGCTTAGTGCTTTCTCTACAAATGAAACAAGATAGGAAAAGAGGTCCATCCTGTTCCAGAGTACCAAGGACAATACTTAATTTGTGTAAAATGCAGCAGATCTCACTAGGGTACAAACTGTCCAAGTGCCATATCTGGGTATAGTGTGTCCTGTGCAGATGAGAGCAGCATTCTGCTGTGACTGAGGAAAGGAAAACTGAGTTACTTTCATGGGAAAGAAGACCTAACCACCAGGGACAGTCTAATGTAACATGCACAGAGAAGACACGGTCTTTACAGGATTTGTTGGTGTTTCTAGTTAATTATATTGTACCCCACCATTGGTAGACTTCCCCAAAACAGGAGGGCTTCTCTCCTGGTTGTTCTTTGCCAGTCTACTGAGGTGAGTCTGTCTGGCTTTGCCTCAGATGTTGGCAGTAGACATATGTTGAATTGTGATTATGTCAGACTGACAATTCCTCTTGGGAAGCTAAAGCTGTTCCAGTTGTATTGTATGTGTACTCAACTGGAAGACATAGACCTACTCTAAGAGATTTTTAATTGCAAATAGAGCTTCAAGAGATCTTTTATGCTACAGCATCATACTACTTGTAAGTGAACATCCTATCTCTTACTGTCAGATAGTTCCTGTTCAGTTAAGGTAGTTATTTTGCGTTCTTCACAAGCAAATTTGCCACCAGATTAGGAACTGCACTAATTTCAGAACAGTACAAGTCTGAAAAACATAGCCATGTCAGTCCATTTCCTAGTGTTTGTGACGCTTTTCCCTTGATTTTGGAGCCATTTAGCATCTGTGAGCAAGGATATATCTGTGATCTGCAGGACTTCCCGTGTTATGACAGAAGCTCACAGTGTCTTTCTTGGTGTCAGTGTGAGTCCAAGGAGAGCTGCTATTCTTTCACAGGTCCAAACATTAGTTGCTTTAGTCAACTGTAAATTTGTCTTGCCTAGTTTTCATATATTTTCTGGCTTATCCTTGTTTTTTTTCCAGTCTTCCTAAAGTTGTCTTTATATCGTTTCTGAAATAGGTATCCTCTGGCTCTTCTACACCCCATTTTAGATAATATTGGAGAGTTATCACCTCGTTGCGTTTTTCCCTTCTAAAGGAGTGAGGAGCATCCTTCAATTTTAAAACCTGCTAGTTTTTCCCTAGCAGGTTGTATTTTCAGTCCAAAGTTCTCAAATGTGGCTAAATTTTGGTCAAGTCATAATGAGACTTAATAATGTGTAACATCTTTCCCAATAACACTCTCAAATCTAATTTGCTTAAAATTAAGGCCAAGGATTGTTACTATTCTCTTAAACTGAAGACTATACATCAAAGGTCTGAAAAATATGCTGGGGGAGGAGAAAATACCACTAGGGTGGGGAGGCGAGGAAATGATATCACTGCTGCAAATGGTTCTCCCTATTTATTCCCTTCCCACCCGGTGAAACATGTATTTCTCCTGCTTCTCCTTCTCCACTGGGTCACTTTCTGTCCCAGTTAAAATTAATAATTCATAAAGGTAGGTAAACTTTTTTCCACATCCCTAATGGATTCAATACAGTACATGCTCCTGGGACTGTATTTCAATTTGCTGTGTAAACATGGAAATCTTTCACAGCAATTTCACACTCCTGTAAAACTCTATGCTAGTACTTTAGATAGGTTTTGGATTTATTTTTTTCTCTAGTCCACCTATGTCTTTGTAGCTCAGTCATCTCATTGCTACTGTAAATGGCCACACATGCTAAGTCTTGAGGGCTTCCATATGAGTCCATAAGGATGCTCCTTTCCACTGCATGTGTGGAAGTCCTGAAAATAGCAGCAATATTTTTCTGACAGATCTGCTAGATAGATAGAAACAGTGTGTTGCACTCCCTGATCTGAGTGATGTTACACTGTTGTTCAGGCAAACCTCTGTGTTACAGATAATGATTTTACTCAGTCTGTTGTTGCCCAGGGGGCTGGCAGCAAGAACCGACAAAGGTCTGGTGACACTTAGTTCCCACCTGAAGACTCAGGTATTGACCATCTACACAGTATTCTTGTAAAGTTGCAATATTATTAAACAGAAGTATTGGTTCACTTTGTCTCTACAATGTCATTCTTAAAAAAAACCAAAATCAAACAAACCAAAAAAACCCAACCTCCCCTCCCCAAACCTAACCTCCAAAATTATGTCCACCATAATATTAGCACAATGCAATGCTGATTCCTCAGTTGCACATGTGATCTCTGCGGTACAGCACAACCAAAGACTAGAGACCCCCAGTCCTGCTGACTGGGGTTGTTAACAGGTTTCAGTGCTTTCTGTGAAGTAACTGAAAGAGAAGCTCATGACTTTTACCAAGTAACCCAGTCACGTTCTCAGGCACCATCACAGTTGGGATTCAAAGGCACATTCTGCAACATATGACAGAAATATAGTTTAATATTGTGCATGTAGCATGACTGTCCAAAATGCAGTGACCAAGCACCAAGTTCAGGTTTTGCACTGATCTCTAGACTCTTCTCTGGTCTCTTCCAGACAAATGGGTAGATATAGGTGGTATAGATGTGGATAACATTCATGCCACATTTTCTTCCATATTTATCTTCTCATACCAGAAGTATTGCAGGATAAAATGATGAACTGCTTTTGGTTGGTCTCTACTATTTTCTGCCTTGTTATTTGGTTTTGTAGGTGTTTTTTGTGTGTGTGTGTATGCATACAAAAAATACATTTGCACCGAGATTACCAAGTACCTGTTTCATAGTTGCCCTTAGTCAATCACCTGCAAGACACAATTCAGGTTGTTGAATGTTCACCCTTTCTTCTGACTTAGAAAGCTTGTAGAGGGCCTTTGGATCTCATAACCTTTTGAAGTGTAAGGGTGAATATAGACCCATCTATCCTCAGTTCTTTCACCAAAATCAAGAACCATAACTATGGGATTATGTAAAAATGGAGAACAGGAATAGTTTGAGGGCTTATCTCAACACCATGCCTCAAAGAAATTGTTGCCATAAAGAGAATAACAACATTTTTATGTCTCCAGGTGACTGATCTTATACCTCATGGCAGAGAAGTTACTGCCTGGTGAGTGCTGAAAAATATGAGATGCAGAAGACCCTTGTTAAAATGGGCATCCGTTCCTCCAGCTTCACATGCGTAACACTGAGCAAAGAGAGTTGCAAATTTCTGAAAGAGGGATGCTTCTTAAAATGGCAATCAAGGCTGCCTTGGTCATCCGTAAATGGATAGCTATCTGTGTGCATGGATCTACCCTAATTTAAAAAAGGATGCTTCATGGGTTTTGGATTCTAGAGAGTTATTCAGCTTTTCTTGAAGCAGATACTTATGTTTGATTAAATGCCAACTTCTGTGGATTCCACTGCCTGTATTGACTGAAAACTCTATTGATGGTGATGCCAGCTCATCACAACTGCATGGCCTTGAGTTGCTGCTCCACAAAGGTACAGGTCTCCTGTTGGTCCTATGACAAATTTTTCAGCCACCTCTGGCTGTCTTAAATACATGGGTGCAAAAGTATGGAGACTTAGATTTCCACTGACTACAGTGGAAACCTATACATTTAGTTCATACCCAAGCATCTAAATCTTATATGCCCAAATATCGGTGTCTCAATGTGGGCTTGAATCTTCCCCCTCTTGGCTCTTTAACACAATGACTCTGTCACTTCACTTTGTAAATGAGTTTTGTTGAGAGCTCCGGTTTCCTTCCCCTCTTTTCTTTTTCTTGTCTCTTTCTTTCTGTCTTAAGCAGAATACTATGAACTTCACCTTGACAGCTTAGTTCCTTGGCAGCTAATCACCTAGCATCCGGGCTGTCAGAGGTAATGCTTTATCCAGATGCATGATCTGGCACAGTTTTTTACAATTATTTCAGGTGGCTGACAGTTTGAGGCAAGATGTTGTCTGGACTGTACTCTGTGTGTGTATCATGATCATTGCTGATTTCTCATATGAGTTTGACACTAATGAATGCAATTCTGCTAAATGGCACAATTTCCTTGGAATAGTGTTTTCTGACTGAAAAGCATTGAATTGAAATATTTTTGGCTAGCACTGCTTGGGAAGAATAAAACAAACAAAGGTCCTTCAGTCTTTTCTATAAATAAAAAATCTTTAAACATGTTTATGCCATCCCATGTCTAGAGGGTTTTTTGTCATTTCAAAGTGAGCAGCTGCTGAAGTATTATGGGCTTCAACTGGAGATAGTTAATTCTACCATAAAAGTAGTAGAAAAAATGAAGTGAAACTGTTGAGAATGTTACTCCTGAAAACCATGTTCTAACTGAAATAGCTTTCCTTAGGAACAGATCATTAGTGCGTAAAAAGACAATTTTGACTTCTTCACAGAGTGAAACACCATCAATTGACAAATTTACTGTTCCTGGGAATCTTTCAAGTCCAGTGCTGTTTGTTCCTTCATACTTGGGGCAGTGTGCTGAATCTAAAATAGTTTTCAACTTGTTTTTATCAGTTTGTTGGCAACCGGTGGAAAGGAGATGCAAAATGCTGCCAAATCAAGATTGCACCAATTTGCATGCATTTAGCATTCTGGGGAAACTAAGTGCGTGAGATACAAGGCAAAAGGGACCTCAACATAAATCTTCTCTAGCAGAATCTACTTTGCATCCTGATACAGTGGGTATCTCCATACAGTTCCTCCATCACTGTACTGCCTGATGACCCCAAATTATCCTCACATTTCTCTACAGTGGGACTGTGCTATATCCCATACAAGTAACCAGGCTGAAGCTGGGCCCAACAGGAAGGTCTGTGGCAGTAGAAGGAATATTTTCCTGTAGATTAGTGCTCTGTGAACTCTCCTACTCTTGAAAGGACAACCCCTCCAACAGAGATTTGAACCACTTTTATTGCCAGGGAAGAAGATATATTTACTGCTGCTAACAAGGAAGGAGAAGAAAACTGTTCCTGCACAGAAAGCCACAGGGGGGTGATTTTTCTGATGGTGAAAGTAATTGTCTTTCATTAAATAACTTGCAATCCTAAACTTCAACACTGCTTTCCTTAGCAGCTATTTTGGGATTCAAGAACATTTGAAAGTTACATTTAATTCCAGTGTCTAATTATTTTTTTAAGCTTCATTTTAAAAGGCTGTTGAAATAAAGGTCGCAAAATGCTAACTATAAATTTCCCAGGTCACTGCCTTTCAGTGCTGTTGCTAGACTATAATATGGATTAAATATCCTAAAATATGTTTTTTCTCCTACTGTCCTAGTAAACATGAAGACCACAATTAGCAGACTTTTTTCCATGTCTTGATCAACCACTGAGTTGATATAAGTATCCCTTTCAAATACAGTTGTTAGCAGTAATAGCAATGCTAGACATTTCTTTCTATCAGCTAATGACTTAGTTTCAGGGGACACTGTTAGACATTGTGGCTATCTTTTTCATAGTGCAGCACAAAATAAATCCTCATCAGAAGTTCAAACCTTCAAAATGATGAACAGATAAAAGCTAGCTTTGACTGTCTTGAGGACAGACATTCCCTTAATTTTGTGAAAACTGAGCACAGGGGTTGAGCACTGTCCCAGCTTGTTGTCTTAGTCAGACTTCATCCCCTGTCAGATTTCCCTACAGTCACACTCACACTTGGCTCTCGGTAATTACACTGTACCCCTAACAGCAGTAAGATTTGGAAAATTATTAGCAAGAGAACAAGTGCAAGTTCTTTGGGGGGTGAACTTTTTGTTTTGTTTTCATATTGTGCCCATCCTGATTAATATTGACCTGAAGTATTTGACAGCTTACATTACAAACCATGATGTTTCGTATGAAAAGGAACTCTCATTCATTATGCAAGAAATCTAGCTGAATGAAATTTTGGCACATGGAGCTATAGCTCCAAATGGACAAGACAGATCCCCATAGAGACTGTTCAGGTGGCTGACCTTGGGTAATAAAATACCATTTCATGTTCATAGACACAAATCCATCATGGAATGCCTTGTTGGTAATGCTAGGAGTAGTGCTGTCGATAAGCGAGCATGTATTTAATCAGGAAAATAAGTGTAGCTTGAAACAATGTGTTGCAAGCACTTGGCTGAAGCAACACTCAGAGAGCAAGATCTGTTTGTAGCTGCAAAAAAAGGTTTTGGCCTGGGCAATGCCACCAGTTAGCAGTGAATTAATGAAGCATTAGAGCCATCGTTATGACAGGGCAGAAGGGACATGGCAATAAAGGTGCTACTCAGGAATTGGGGAGGTAGGTCTATGGCAGAGAGCTGGACAGAGGCTGAGAGTAGAGGAAGCTTAAAGTATCTGGCAGGAATCTGATACCCATAGATATAGCTGTCTTCTTCTCCCTCAGGCTATCCTTCTGAAAATAGGATAGCTGCTGGTAGTGTAGCTGCTTTGTTGATGATACACAGACAATGTGTTTTAGCTGCTGATTTGCTGGAGATGTCACTCAGAAAACCCTGAAATGGGTACCAAACATAAGTAAGAAACTCTATTTAACATGGGCTGAATGACAATTAGTTGTTACAGTTGAGTTTGCTGAGTCAGAGGAGCATGCATCTCACAGGTCAGTTGGTTGATATCAGTAGTGCTTGCTCACCACAGAAGAGGTTAAAGTCAGTGGGAGATGGGGGTAAGCAGTGCTCTTCAGAGTTAAACACAATTGTTTAACAGATTAAATTGCCTTGACTAGCTGTGGATTTTATTTAAGTGAAGTTATATCATTCCTCCTCCCTCTCTTTGCATTGGTTTTGTCAGCTGCTGTTGTTTACAAGAAGCATTAGGAGAGACGCTAAGCTACTGACCCAGTAGAGTTCCTCAAGGTCAGCTATTATGTAGCAGTTGTCTATAAACAGCATTGTGCATATGCTGTCAAGGTCCACGGGCTCTTCATTCCCAGCAACTCCATTTTCTGTTAGCGATAATTGGGAGGTAAATCAGGGCCTTATGATATATCAGGCTGCTAAATCAGAGCTTCATTTCTCCTACTCCCTTTGGTTTGCATGAGCACTGAGAAGCAGTTAGTATGAGTTTCATATTAATGCTTAAGGATGCCTGAATATCACGAAGGAGCACTGGAATGCAAGGGCAGAAAAACTACAGTGCAGACAAAGGAACACACACATTTTGAGGCTTTAAACACAGTAACAATGAAACCAAATAACAGCTATATGAAATACTGTGGTCTGTCTGCGACCCTCTCAGTAGAACAAATTAAACTAAGATTAAACTCCTCAAAGCCATCTGTAACAGCAAGTTCAGAACCATGCTGGTATCATTTTGCATTAACATTAAGGAGAAGTAGGGCTGCCCTTTCCTGTACCCTCTAGTGCTGAGCAGATATGGCTACAGGGCAACCCAGGCCTAATTTTGATGCAACGATCTCACTTGGAAATGCTAAATAGGTGCTAGACTATGATGAATCAGGAGACAGAAGAAAAACTGCAGGTGTCAACAGGTGTCCCTCTGTCTGGGTCTCTAAGCATCCTTAGTGCGTGCGTAATTCACCAACAAGGAAAAGCTAAGCTATCTGTGCTTCCTGGTAGCTTCTGGCTCTGCACATGGGCCTTTCTTTTCCTTTCATGGTCACACTGCTTAGGCAGTAATGAAGCTGGCAAAGTTTGGGTTGTTTGGTTTTTTTTCCTATCAAGAAGCTAGCGGTTTTGTGCAGAGGCCTCTTGGGCCCGTGGGGTTGTCTGTGAATGAAATAATACGTCTGCATGATTGAGCCTGCAGCATCTGAGAGCTGAAGGTTTGCATTTCTTTAAGTGACTACTGATGAGTTGCTTACAGCTGCAGGGTCTCCAGTGCCAGCCTGTGTCACGTCTCTTCTCATCCCATGCCTGCCCTTCTCTACACTGAATCTGCTGTTACCATTGCTCAAGTCCTCTCCTGTCATATTGGGTCTGTATTTATGCTACATCATTATGTTACAGTCATAAATATCTTATTCTACATAAAATGTTCTTTTTTACTTGTAACTATTATCAATATAAAAACTTTGGTTATGCCGTGCAAAGAGAAGCAAATAAAACAAATTAACCACAGTGACCTGGTAATTGGAAAAATCCAGGTGAACGAAGTGAAAACAAAGTTGCAGGCAGATCCAGACAGGTTCAGACAGCGCAAGCCTGAGAATCCTCAGTTGTGAGGCTGTGCAGACACACTGTAAAGTGTGTGGCCTGTGACTAGCAATGGCAACACTTTCCTGGCATATGTTGTTTCTAACACACAAGGGAAGATGCATGTTTGGTTTTTAGTTTTTGGGTGCAAGGCTCCCATCTCATTCCAGTACCTTCATTCCTGTCTGCATTTATATCCATGTCAATACTTCCTCTTTGGCACTAGCAGTAGTGTATGCTATCCTGGATTTCTTTCCCAAACTGCAAAATGTCAGCAAGGACTTTACTCTCAAACCATAGTTACCATTGGCAGAGACAAAGCATGGAAGGTTTAAGCTGAAAAGAAATATAGTAAGTGAGGAGTGTCTTCAGTTAGAAAACTTAAATAACTTTTTGCAGTCTTGATTGCCTCTTGTTACCTCCATAAGCTGTAATGAAACATCTTGTCTTTAAAGCCAGATCTGCCTTCTGGGCTCATGCTGGGAGTTCAGCTTGTTACATATGAGAAGATATTCTTCCAAGTGGAATACAGATTTTGCAGAGGTAAAAATTGGGGCAGACTCATACCTGATGTCATTCTTTAAATACACAGCAGTGCTGAACCCAGTGTTTAAAAAATGTCTGCTGGAAGATCAGTCAAAATATCTGATTCTTCAAGACTGAGGGAATGATACGTTCTTTTTCATCTCTGTGTCAACCTACAGTCACTCTGCATTGTGTTCTATAGGATCATCTTTAGCTACAAAAGACTAAGGAAGATGCCAGCATTTAGTTCAGGGAACACACCCTTCAGTTTCAGTGACAAAACCTTTGGAAGTTTAACCTGTTTCTTCACTCCCAACTGTGAAAGTATCCTGTGGGGAGAAAGTGCTGCCTGATTTGGGGTTACAGTATTAAGACACTGTGTTTTTTCCACTTTTTAATGTTTTAAATCTGTGGTAGAGTTGTATTCCCTCAACTCTTTTCTGTCAAGTAGATGTGGCAGCAAAACCAAGATGAATGGGCTGGCAGCTGTCAGTGGAGAGATGTTATAAAGCCTTCACACAGGTAGCATTTTGCTGTCAGCTGCATCAGAGGTGTCATGAATTGAAGTGGCCTGCAGAGTGAATTTTCTTCACTGAACTAACTCGGTGCTGCTCAGCAGCATGGCTAAAACAAAATTTTGAAATTCTAAGCCTGAAGTATAGTAAACAGAGACCTCATTGCTCATGTCATGAGAAGTGAAGGCAGCAGAAGGGACTGAGATATGATCCAGAGTTTAGGGAAGGGTGTGAAGAGACCATTTTGCCTCTCCTGCCACTGCTAGGTGCTCAGGAGGTGAGTCAACAGCAACTGGTGGGTCTTGGGCTCCCTCTCTTTCTCCTTCTCCACCTCCTCCTTTCCCCGTCCTCCCCCTGTGCCCTTCAATACCTCCCACCCTACATTACTCTTTGGCAGCAAGTGGCACATGCTGTTGGTGGCTTTCCAGGACTTCTGCAAGGTGAAGTAGGCACTGCGTCCACAGGTACTTCAGTGCCTACAAGCAGTTCTGCCATTCTCCACATCCCCTTTTGCCTTGACTCAGAATGGTGCTGCTGATGTGGGGGACTTGCTCTGCTCTGCTGCAGTAAGAGCCTGGTAGTGCCTGTGTGGCACCTTCCATGTAATATATGCCTAAAACCAGACAGGTTTTCCAAAATGCCCAATACCTTGCAGCCTGTCTCAGGGTAGCAAAATCCTCTGCAGCATTTGTGCATTAATTGGTGAATGCCTTGATGATATAAGGGTTTACTCAGAATTGTCACCTTGGGAATAGAGTCACTAAGCTTATTGCAATCAGGTCCTAACTCATTTTGTCATTTTGTGTGGCTGAGGTAGCATAAACCCACCTGAGACCTGTAGTGAAAGGATCCCACTTTATTAATGAATTCTTAGGTGAAAGAAAGGTAGTACAGTCCTGAGGGCACTGCAGGTCCCTAATGCCATCCTCAGTTTAGTAGCATTTGCAAACATGCTTTAAAGTGTGGCTTTTCAGTCACCTCCACACTTTGCCCTCTTCTTTCCTCAATCAGAGGGAAGTTCTACAAAAACTGGTTTTATGATCACTTTTGTGAGCAATCTTGGTGTGTTAGGAAAACATGTTTCAGTAAAAAGAGCTAGAAAAAGAGGGGTTTTGGGCTTGCACGTTTGTCCTCTGTAATTAAGTGTGGTGGGAGGCACAGAGCTGTCAAGGACATGAGAGGTAGATTTCAGTGACAGATTTTGAAAGGTTTGTCTTAGCATAAAAACTTCCAGTTTAATTATCAAAAAAGCTCCTCCTCTTAGAAATATCAAACTCCATGATAGCTGCAAGCTTACAAGTGCAAAGGAAAGGAAGAGGAGAATAGGAAATGTTGCTTGAAGGTTTCATTAATGTGCAGAGCTGTTTAATAAATCAGTGCTTGTATCTATTTATCAATCTGACAGCTGCTTCCCTCATCTCCGTCCCACTGTTTGTTGACATCACGTTTACTTCTTCATTTTGGATAATGGAACATTAAGGCAAGAAAAACTGGTGTAAAAAGTGGCTGGTATGGGGAATAATGGAGCTAGTGAAAAAGAAATCTTTCATTGATTTTTCTTGAAAGGGAAGGTGACCCTACTCTGTGTGAAGCTGTAACCATGGCAGCAAATCTAGTCACTGGGAAAAAAATGATGCTGCTTTTACAGTAGGAGGTGGAAATGGACACTGAGCTGAACGTTTTCAAGCCCATGATTGGGAGTTTGAGACGTTTTCACTTAATAGGCTTTGACTTTGAAGATGGATTTTGCTACTGTATTTCTAGCAGAAGAGATGTCAGTAGGAAGAAACCACATTTGGTAATTGGGCCACACCAATACAGAGAGCTGAGGGATGCTTGTGTTAGAAGAAAGCCAAATCCCTGACGATGATAGTTTCCAATAACAGGTGTCAGGGATACAACAGTGTCCCAGATATGTGGGGACCAACTGTTACTTAGATAAAGGACCTTGAAGCATCATTGGCTGCATAAAGGGACCTTGAAGCATAGAAAAAGGGCCTGGATGTAACCCTAATTTGGGCCATAGCACTTATGGGGCACTGTAAGTCTCAAGTTCTTTACAAAGAGCTAATTCTCATGACCGTGTGGGAAAGAGGGCAACACAGATACTGAGCCAGTAAGGTCAGCTTGCTTGCATAAAGCTGGAAAGAAAAATCTATGTTAAAGCTAGTGCTGGAAAGTATGGTTTTCAACCCCATGCTCAGAGCATTCCTGATCCTGCACCAGTTGCCCCCACAACTCCCATAGTGCCCTCCCAAGATGTGCAGGCATGGCCACTTTAATCACTGATGCATGTTGCCCTAAAACATGTGCTGCTTCTTTTTAGTGGTTGGAGGGACTCCTAGACATGGAGAGAGTTGAGGGGTTCTGATCTGGCAACCAGCAGTTTACTCTGGTCTGTGCCACAGGCAAGCATAGCATAACTCAGTACTTGTGGGTACACTCTCCCCTGCACCCACAGTGGGAGCTCTTTGAGGGCTGATACCCACAGAAAACTTAGCTCCTGTGTGGCTCCTCAGGCATGCTTCAGTCAGTTTTCAAAGGCTTTTCTGAGCACTAGTGCATAAACAAAGAGGGCTGGAGTGCACATTCTCCATCTTACGCAAAAGAAAAGTATGTGGTATACCCATGTTTATGAGGTATAACCAGTTGCAATCTGCATAATGTAACGGATCCCTTCTTGTGTTTAAGATAAGTGCTCTCTAAGGCCATAGCTGTTTGGTACTCAGAGACCATTACTGGGAAATGCCAGACATTGAGCCAAACTATCCTTTAGAATGTTTTTAATTAAGATTAGTGTACCCCAAAGTATATATCAATGATAGGACCATAAACTAGTGTACAGTCCTGCAACCCAAAAGAAATGTTCATTGTTATAAGTGTTACAGAATCACAGAATGGTCTAGGTTGGAAAAGACCTTGAAGATCATCCAGTCCAACCGTTAACCTAGCACTGACAGTTTCCAACTACATCATATACCTCAGCGCTATGTCAACTCTACTCTTAAACACCTCCAGGGATGGGGACTCCACCACCTCCCTGGGCAGCCCATTCCAATGTCTAACAACCCGTTCTGAAAAGAAATGCTTCCTAATATCCAGTCTAAACCTTTCCTGGCACAACTTGAGGCCATTCCCTCTTGTCCTATCACTTATTACTTGGTTAAAGAGACTCATCCCCAGCTCTCTGCAACCTCCTTTTAGGTAGTTGTAGAGGGCGATGAGGTCTCCCCTCAGCCTCCTCTTCTCCAGACTAAACAACCCCAGTTCCCTCAGCCGCTCCTCGTACGACATGTGCTCCAGACCCTGCACCAGCTTCGTTGCCCTTCTTTGGACACGCTCGAGTAATTCAATGTTCTTTTTGTAGTGAGGGGCCCAAAACTGAACACAGGAATCGAGTTGTGGCCTCACCAGTGCCGAGTACAGGGGTAAGATCACTTCCCTGTCCCTGCTGGCCCTGCTATTTATGATGCAAGCCAGTTACATCTATTAGGCACTGTGTGCTTAATCTGGGACCTCTGTCCCTCTTTGTAATTACATCAAGAAAAGCTGACTTGAACTCCAGAAACAGAAAGCTTGTTTCATAGCAGCACTTTGATTCAAAAACCATTTTGTAATCCCTGCTGTGCTAAATAACCATGGTAAAATTAAAAACACTTGTCCTTTTAATGCCAGGTAAGAGAGTGTCATATATACAAGCTTCTGGTTCTGTTTGTTTTTGATGGAGATTGCCCTGTAGACATAATCTCTGCAGTAATGCACATCCAACTGGAATTCACAGGAAATAAGAGAAAGCAATATGCAACTACAAATGTAGCCTTCAAAATCTAGCAATACCAGGAATTCTGCTCACTGCCACAGCTGGGCGTGCTGCACACTTTCCCCAGTGAGATGCATGCTTTTTGTATGTAATATCAAAAGGTTCCCTTTTTAAATCCGAGCATCTGATCCCAAACTTCCTTACTGGTTTTACAAAAGGCTGAGGCCTTGTTTGTCCATTCTGGAGACACAACTGTCATAAGACTTGCTGCAGAGAGGCCAGTCACATTTCCAGTGGGGCCGTTAAGATATCTGTTTCTCAGCAGGTGACTCTTGTTGCTCCAATGGAGACATCCGCTGGGGTTTATAGCTACAACACTGTCCCCTGGCATAGCCCAAGCTAAGTGGGAAAGTGGGAAAGTGACTTTCAGCAGGCAGTAAGGGGAAAGGGAATTTACTTCAGTAGCACTGAGGAATGAAAGACTCTTGAAAAAGATTGGTTTGAGGATAACGATCAAAGAAGAGAAGCAGAGGTCAGAGAAAAAAGCAAGTGTGAAAGCTGGAGAATCAGAGGATGGGAGAGAAAGAAATTAAAAAGATATGGCAAACACTTTAATGATCTTGCTTGAGGATTTCAAAGGAGGAGAAGGATCAGACTTCCTTCAGTGTTGGGTCATTGCTGGAAGACTTCACTCAGATCCTCCGAAAAGGCATTTTCCATCTTGACAACTAACAAACGATTGTGCAGGCTGTCTGACAAACCTCTTTTTTCAATAGACTAATCTGCTACTGGGATTTTTCTAGCAACATTTTTTTGAGTAGAAATTGGAAGAGAAATGGAAAGAGACAATAAAAGCAGATCTCTCTGCTTCCCCACTTCCCTTTCATATGAAACCTGCTTTTCCCAATTTATAACTAATTCTGGTGCTGTGTAGGGAATATATATATATATCCATAATAGTAAATGGGAATGGGGAAAGGGAGAACTGGCCACCAAAAGGCGGGAAAAAAGAAAATAATAGAACTTTGAATGGTAGGAGAGCATCCACACAATAGAGGACATGAGAAAAAAGTTAAAGCAATGTGATTTTTGAGGGAGAATTCTGATGCAGATGGACAGATTTAGGATAGAAAATAGCAGATAGAGATATGAACAGTTAGGGAATGCATAAAGTTAAGCAAGATTTTGTCCCAGACTTCTATTCAGGCAGTAGATAATACTTCCAATACTGTTTCAGTTTTAGCAAATTGTTTTAAAAAAAAACCGCAACAAATACCTTTCAAGTAAAAGCTTCAATGAATCTGTATTGGTTGGTTTTGCATAATCTAAGCAGAACTAGCAAGGCATATTTCTAAATGACTGAATAAGCTTGTTAAAAGCCTTTGGCAAGATTAACTGTGTGAGTCAGATTAGCATATTGGAAAGGCGTAACCATATTCCCAACAGGACACAAAAATGTCCAGTTTTGCAGAATCTTTGATTTTTGCTTTATTGTGATCAGCTGCATAGTGTAGCCACGTTGTACTAGGAGTTTATTAATTGTGAAACCACATAATATTAAATGCCTTCTAGTGGCGTATGTAACCTGCATATCATTCATAAAATCCTCATTTTGCTTAGCAAAGGTGATACTAGTAGCACGCTGAAGGAGTGTTTCTATGCTGAGAGTTCAGAATAGTCCACAAACTGCTCTAAGGTGCACTGATCTGGATAGCTGTATTATTAAAAAGTTCTTTAGGCAGTTTCAAAGTGGGTGGTAAATATCAGTGAGTATGTGCATCTACATGTGTGTGTATGTGCAGAATGAAAGGAAAAACACAGATATGCACACATGAGGCAAAGGAAAACTGCTGGTATGAAACATGGGCCTTCATTAAGGAGGTGTATCTGTTGAGTTACTGTAGATATTTTATATAAGAATTCATGTTTTGGATCCTGCAAATGCTAATCACTGCTTCTGATAACATACGCGTGTTCTTTAGATCAAAAACACATTAAACTCCTTAAAGCTTTTAGGAGATGCCTGCATCTTCCTCACTGACAGCTGTGTGGTCAAAACCTGAGCCAACAGGGGATCAACAAACTAATGAGAAAGTCCTTTGATGGAGGTGACAGAGCTGAACGCCCACGTAGGCAGAAGCCTAAGGCAGGTGCCTGTTAGGCTGAGCGTACAGAAAGCATCTACTTCAAAGACAAGGCATACCATGAGTGAATTAAATCATAAATTGCTTCAAAACTGGTCTTTGTTACAAACCTCTTCTCCTTGCCCCCTTTCTCCTACTCCTCTCTACTCCCCTGTGTGTTGCATTTATTTGGATAGGGGATTCATGTCAGTACTTGACCAGTGATTAGTTTCACCATATCAAGAAAGAAGTTAGATCAGAAAGGGAATGGCGACTTTCTCTAATTTTAATTAACAGGCTAACTGCTTCCATACTTGTCATTCATGTTGAAGATCTCAAATGCTAACTTACAGTACAGAAAAACAAATCCTGCTCTATACAAACTAGAGGGTGAAGAATGCTATCAGTATGGGTAGGAGCTCGAAGAGAGCTGTGGATCCAGCTTTTTGGGGGTGTGAGCCACCAGTTAGGCTAACAGAATTAAACTAGAGGAATATTAAACTACGACTGTCAGGATAATGAATAACATTGCATATAGAATCATACAGATCACAGTTTTGCTTTCTTGTTAGATATCTGCTTGTTCTTCCATACAACTCAGCTAGGGTGCTCTTTGCCAAGGTTGTATTGTATCAAATACTGTTGTATTCATCATTTTGGCTCATGAACAGTAATTCCTCAGGGAAGCCTTTTTCAGTCACCACCTTGCTTGCATGAACATGTGGCTTGAATGCTGACCATCCTTTCTTGTCCAGTTACCTTTATTCTTGTTCAGAGTAGGAATGAAGACAAATGTCAAAGACATAAAAGCATTTCCAAATAAGAAGCTAAGCAGTGAGTATTGTTCAGGGTCTGCTGGTTTCCTTCAGCAACATCCTTCACCTGACAGTGAGGTGAAGTCTTTCACAGAGAGGGCTGCTCCTAGAGATATCACGCAGAGGAAGAGGAAGACTTCACTTCATGATGGGGTGGAGATAAAAATACCCAGCTGACATACTGCAACATGTATTTCTGAAATGCTGAGGAGGTCTAGTTCATGTTTTTCTTGCACACTATAATTCCTGCCTGCTCACCGCTCCGTTGTTTATAGTGTGTTAAATACCATTCTATCACTGGTAAACATATCAAACATTGGTAAACATATCAAACATTGCACTGGGGCTAGATCTGACAGTAACAATGCCCTTTGTTTTCTATAATCTTTAAAAGTGAATTGTGAAGTTTTTCAGTATTTCTCTTCTGAGAGCATGGCTTCAGTGTCTTGCTTTCAGACTACATTATCAATTGCATTGTATTGTTTCATGGGGACATGAAGAGGATGTAATTGAATACTCTCAGACTCAGATTAGTGTCCATCAGTGTGTATTTAAAATTAGATGCCTACACCTGTGCAGGGGGGTCCACCAGTGCTCACACCCTGCCTGCCCTTCCAGCCAGCTGCCACCATCCTCACTGGCCACAGCCAGTGGGCCAGATGAGCACTTTTGGAGCAAGGAAGATGGAAAAATTCAAGAGGGCTGAAGCACACACAGTCATTGATTTTTCCATTCTTGAGTCTTCTTCAGCAGCCAGATCAATCTACATATACATGAGTTTACTTTAAATTCTAGCCCTGGAGGAAGGAAATTTGGGATTAGCTTCATGAAGAAAGAGCTTCCCTGTGTCAAAGAGCTAACATGGTGTCAGGCTCCCACTGTAACCTCCAGGATGTCACTTGTGCAGACCCTGGGCTCTTCCAGACAGTGACTCCTCCAGCACAGCACGTGTAGTGCTGGCATCACCAGCCACCTTCTCCCTCATTTAGCATCTAATTTAGGGTGCCTTGCAGCTCTGGCACAGAACCACTGCTCTCCCCACTTCTGGGCTGACAGAAGGGCAGGTCCATGTAGAAAGCCAATGTCATTCAGAAACATCCTCAGATTTGTCTCTAAATTCAGCTGTTCTGGACCCCCTTGAACTAGCAGGCATGAAAGCCACCTAGCACCCAAGTCAGGAGGGTTCCTTACTGCTCTCTTCAAGAACATTGATGCAGCTGAAAATCTGTCCCCTCCTCCCTTAATCCTGCTTCCCCCTTTCTGTCCTGATTCAGTATCAGGGAAGCAAAATGCCAGGCAGAATATTCAGCAGCTAATAGGTGGAAGGATCAGCAAAATAAAATAACTAGGATCAGTGAGAGCGAGCTAACCTTATTCTGTGAGGAAACATGTGAGTAGATGTATTAGTAGACAAAATAATGTTTGGTTTTGGATTAGGTGTACTGCCCTGAACTCACTGCAGTCATTTAGGTGGAAAACAGTATAGAATTTAAAAAACAGGCCGGTGGCAGGAGGGAGATTTTGTTTTCTCTCAATGCAAACTAGAAAATTCACATGTACCTCCCTATATACAACTTCCTTTCTGTGACTGGGAAAGTAGCCAAATGAAAATGTTTTCATTGCAAGTATAATAAAAAAGTGGCAACTACCTAAGTTTCACCAGATGCCAGTAAATACCAGTGGAGATCACTCAACAAAAATTACTTGTGTGAAGAAAATCATAAATTAATTAGATAATTCTGCTGGATGCCTGTCATCCTTGATTAAAAGAGTACACCCCTCAAGATGTCATGGCCGAAAGTGGTAGTCAGTCACACAAAAAGCCTTATTTCACTATGTAACAAAATACCTTGGGATCCATTTTATGAGGTAAATAAAAAGGCAATTATCTCATGAATCTCCTTTTGAAGTAAGTATGTATTTCAACAATTAAATTGAAGGAATAAAAAAGTTGCATAGACTATTGCTAATATGACCAGTGAAATTATGAAGGTCTGGAAGGGTAAAGGAGAGCTGCTTTCCCCATGGTTGTACATCTCTGGTTCTGTTAGCCCAGAAAGGCTGTTTA
This sequence comes from Strix uralensis, assembly GCF_047716275.1. Classification (NCBI taxonomy): domain Eukaryota; kingdom Metazoa; phylum Chordata; class Aves; order Strigiformes; family Strigidae; genus Strix; species Strix uralensis. The sequence continues at coordinate 87,768,020 of NC_133974.1, read as the reverse complement.
CTTTCAAACAGGGCCTACCTGTATCTGGGCTCCTACATCAGCCAAGATAGAAGACCACAGTGTATAATTTTTTTTTCCCCTCAGTCTCTGAAACAGCTTCGGATCTCTAGACCGTGATGCGCATTGGGATCCAGTGGAGGTACCCAACAGATGGCTTGAGATACTTCAAGACAGTTCTCAAAAACAACTTAGGAATTAAGGAGCTGGTGGGACTTGGGTTTACTTGGGAAATGGGATATTAAATTTCCTGAATTACCACACTGCTTCCAAATGTTTGCCTCAAACCTAGTTCTGTCAAGGATACCATGTGAGCTAAAAAACATTCAATTTAACTGTGTAGGTATAAAACCATTTCCAGTTTGCACAGCTACTTAATTTACCAGGGAAGGTGCTATATGTTTGACTGTTTGCTTTGTATGTAGAGCTTACAGATCTGAAGTCAAGCACAGCATTCTGAGGTCAGAGCTGCTGAACCAGATAAGCAGAAGGACTTAGTGACAAATAAAGCCTGTAAAGACATTGCAAAGCAAGCTAATTTGGCAAAGGTACAGAGAGGTTTTAGAAGCAAATCTGCAGAAGTGGAATTTTCAGATTACTCTAAGAAAGTGTCAGCTGGAACCCAGATCACTTTTGTTTGGAATTTTATTACCATGCACAAATCTAGGAACACCAGAATACTGGAAGAGAACATTAAAAAGTGAACTCTGAGAAAGCAAAGGTAGGATCCATCTGAACCAAAGTGAAACAGTTAAACCAAAAAGTTGACAGCAGTTAGTTATCTTTGAGCTGGGGACAAGGTAAATGCTACCCGTGGATACCTGACATGGATAAGAAGAAATCTAGATATGTGTTTTAGAAAAGTATCTTTCTGTCCCAGAAAGTGTATGATAAGATTTATCACTGAACTGGAACAGTCAGACTGACAATTCAGACAATTTTCAGAAAATACCTCAGTGAAAAGATACTCTGAGGAAGAACACACACAGGAGGAACACAGCAACAACAGCAACAAATGTCTGTGCACCACAGTAGAAAGTTTCATAGCAAAAATGCGTGGAAGAAAATGGCTGGGTTTTGAAAAATCTCTGTTATAAGAGATGTTCCTAAAAACATGAACTCATAAATGAGTGGGTCCCCAGGAACAAGGCTGAGGACAGCCCCTTCCTGTCAGGGAGCAGCACCATGGCAGAGGCATCCACAGAAACATTACCAGGATCAGCACGCAGACAAATCTGCTTGGAAATGCCACGGGGGCAGCAGTACCCCGCTGATGAACATATCAGCCAGGGGAAAGAAGCTGAGGACACACTGCTGAGGAGCTGCAGCTACTCCTAAGAGGAACGGACGGCTTGTGCTAGGCTGTTATTCTGAGGATGCCCAAGGAAGCACTGCTGCTGCTGGGGACGGAGAGCAAGTCCTGAGTTCATGTGGCAAAGGCTACGCAGCTCAGGGAGCAGATGGCTCCTCTGCAGTGTTTTCTGGCTTATCTTCTCATCCTGGAAGGGAAGCACTTTCACTTTTAGCAGAATTTGTGCCTACAGCAGAGAGTCTTGCTTAGGTGTTGACCTGACATTAACAAAACAATGGTCTGGAGGACGCAAAGATAGGTAGCCTGAAGTGATATCAGCAAGAAGCTTCCTTGAATCGCACTAAGCACATCTTTCTGTAAATTATTAAGCATTAAAGAAACACCCCTCGCTTTCATCATCCATTTTTCCACTACTCTGAATCTAGGCAATAAAAATCAGTGGCAGGATTTTTCAGTTTCCATTACTGCAGGTTATACTGTATCTGTTTGGAAACAGTTACATCTGATTCTGATTTACACATAAGCCCTTTTAAACAGTGTAAAGGGGCCTTAAAGGGTGTCATTTACATTCACACACACTTCAAGGGCCCTTTATATTGCCAGAGTACCAAACAGAGCCATGGCAGCCTCCATGAAAGTGGAAATCATGCACGGTTCCTCTAAAAATGAACTTCATTCAGGCAGATCTGCATCCAGCATTGGGAGGGGGAAGGGCACCTGGACAGCTGAGGATGAGAGATGATGTATGGAGCAGTGCCCATGAGGCTGTGTCCTTTAGTACACACCCGTTCTCTCTTTCCTTCTTTCCTCTTCTGCTCATACATCTGTTGCAGCACAGAGCTCTCACCTCTAAATGACAGAAAGAGAGGGAGCAAAAATTATTTCATCATGATTTCATGTGATTCCCTGGGTAGGTAAAAATAAAGTTGTTAAACTGGTGACCATGCATGAATCTCACAGAAGTGACAGCACCAACTCATCTGTGCTTTTCTTATATTGCAGAGCTAAAAATAACCAATATGATGTTGGCCTGAGATTTTATAAGACTGTCCGTATTACCCTGATGACAAAGAAATAACTTGGCAACATTGATGCCAGTGCCCCATCAGGATGTGCCATGGAAGGAATTACATCAGGAAAAACTAGAAATGATAGGGAGCTTTTCACCAAAATCTTCTGCGGAGAAGACTTCACTGGGGACAGCAGGAGACTGATGGGTCTCAGAGTGATTAGTGTGAGACTAGGACCAGGAGGAGATGGTATGCAATCAATGTCCCATAGTGAGAGCAGGCACATCCGCTTCTTCCCTCCCATATGCAAAAGCTAAGGTGGTTTTTTTTTTATTCTGAATACTGAATCTGATATCCAAGAGACTTCTCTGGTTTCAACATCAATGAATATCCTCAGATAGCACTAATCACTCTCACTATGTCACCTTTCTTCCTGCTCCCCCCCAGTACACCAAACATATCTCCACACATATCTTTTCATTTCACTCTAGGATCAAAATCTCCGCATTTGTCATGAAACATAATTATCACACTCTGACCAATGCTAGTGAGAATGAAAATGTGGTGAACAAGAGACCTGTGTAACCTCAGTGTAAAATTATTTTTCAAAGCACACTTCAGTAGTATAAGGACTGAGAGAGGTAGTAAAAACCACAATCAGTCAAGAAAGGGAGGGCGCCTCTCTGACCAGAATCACATCTCTGCACCCTTTTTGTCTTCAGAAGAGTTTCACAAGACTGGCTGGGAGAATACCTGACCCAAGCAGACTTTCAATCAAGTGAAATCTGCTAACAGAAGTGTCTAATAGATTGATCATGCAAAAGCACTTCACAGTTGCTATTGCTTTTCTAGCCCACAGTCATGAGTAATCCCTTGTTTCCTTCCTTCTTTCTTCCACAGGATATTACAAGACAGAGCAGATTGCTAAGAGAGCAAATGAAGGGATGGCACCAAAAGCAGCTGTCAAGTTTGGATTCCTTAGATAGGAACAGTCTGATCAGCAGCAAAGCCCAAAGAAATATTTGGCTTTGAGTCATTTTCTCAAGCACCATGGGGAACAGAAAATGGGAGGGGCACAGCAGTGAGAGAGCTATAGATTATTTTGCTGTCTGTTTAATTTTTCTCTACATAGCCATATATTTAATTGTGGAGTAGAGTTTTTCCATGTCCGTCACATAAAGGAGATGCCAAATATGATAAACACAAATCAAATATTTACCAAATGCTCAAAGAATATCACTCACATTGAGAAGACTACTACCTCATGACAAAGCCATGAGTATCTTTGATAGTTTGAACGCACAGCTAACTGAAAAGGAAAATTATTCCCATGCCAGATGAAAGCAGGGGCATGTAAAGACTTGATCAGGCTCTTCATTATGGAAATGCTGCCACTTAGTTCAGGACTGGACTGCCTAATTTATTTGAGTGAGCCTCACCTCTATGATTTGTTCATTCCTTTCAGTTTTTACCTTTGATATCTGTTTTGTATTTCTAAAGGGTCTCAAGGAATTAGTGTGGTCTCATTGTTGCCTAAGGTCTTGGTGGTCTTGTGCACAATTCTTGCTAACAGTGGATCTTTCTAACAGCAATATAAGTTGTTTCAATGCTTGTATGACACTAAGTGTGTGGAATGGCAACCTTCCAGTTTTTGCAAGAGTTGGCAGCTAGTGTAGCTCCTTAATAGAACAGCAACATATTTCTCTTTCAGATTTGCAGTTTCTAAATGTCACTCTTGTATTGTTGATTTATAGAGATCTTTTCTTGCCAGACCCAACCAGAGCAATATATATACATGAAATAGATACTATATACTCCAAAAATAATGCTTTTTCCCTTGATTGAATCAAAAATTATGGTAAAGCATTGTAAATTGTCTGCTTTAAACTATTTTATAAAGTAAATCAAATGGTTGGATCTCTCTGAAAGAGAAGTCTTCTAATTTTATGCAGAGCATTGCACAGTGCACTGAAGAATAAGGATGAATGACTGCTAATTTACAGACATTCTTCACCATATATTTAATTTCTGTAAAAGATTTTCATCTCACTGTCTAATTTGATAAATTTGAATGAATAATGCACCTGTTTACTGAAAGCTATGCTTCAGATTTATCTTCTAACATTTTACTTGAACACTAATATCCTCAAGGATACTAATATCCTAAGGAACTAATATCCTCAAAACCTACATAAAATGGAAAAAAATGATCTAGTAATAACAGTCTAGCAGTAACAGTACCACAAATGAGATTTTAATTGGACAGAGCCAGGAAAGACAGTCAGTCACTCAGCAGTCTTATCCCTGTTATTTCTCCTGAAGAAATAGATGGTATTTGGTGGTCACCCTGAAAAAATCAATATTTGAGGGACAAAGGTCAAAATTTAGGGAAAAGCAATATTGTGGTTTTTGCATATTTAACACAGAAGTGGCCCCTCATGTTGGTACAAACATAGGGGAGTTCTGGAGTCTACCCAGACTCCTGGGCTGCAGGTGAGAAACCTCCAGGGCTTCATGAGTCACTGTGGTCAGCATCATGATTTTGCACTGGGCTCCATTACAAATAACTCCCACTTCTCTAGTTGGCATGTGCAGTTAAAACAGCTGCCAGTGATGCTCAGCAGATTTGTAGGTCTGATGATTCTTCAGATCCCAACTGAGCTGTCAACTTTACCTTTGCCCCAGCAGACACCAACACCGTCTATTCTTCCAGAGGAATGTTGCGGTTTCATCCTGCATTGCTCACCCTGCCTGCTCGCAGGGTTTCAGCTCCTGTAAGTGAATGGGAGTCTGAGTCTGTGGCAGCTAGCTTTCTGCTGCCTCCTGCTTTGCCCTGCATGGAAATGAAGAAATAAATATCCCCTAGTGCAGGTGTAAAGACTAAGCCATGAGAATTACAGAGGCATCTGAACTTTGCTGCCTTGACAGAAGCATGCCCAGAGAGGCTGTGAGGACACCTGAGTCTTTGATTTCTGGGAGAGCGTTGAATGCTTTGAAAGTTCTGGCATATTTTGGGGGGGGATCCGTCTCCTGGAATATTGGCAGTATGTGGCTGATTATGTTTTGAAGAATAATTCTTCTCTGTACAGCCATGCTGCTTACTTTTAGGGAGAGCATCAAGGAAGAACAATCTTTTACAGAAAGCTCTTGAACGCAGTAAATGAATGTTTTTAAACATTAACATTAAATCAATTAAAAAAAAAAAAAAAAGGTGGGTGCCAGCTGCTTGAAACATACCAGCTAAAGCTAATTTCATATTTCTGGCATAGTCCAGAAGCTAGACTGGCTAGAGGCTTAAAAGAATGTACTGTAATTAGTGTTTTCCAATAGCTTTGTTTTTGTATTTATTTATTTTTAAAAAGGCAGAAATTACATAGTACTGAAATTTGAAGGAGGAGGTAGATATTTGCTAGCACCCTGCAGGGAGTTTTAAGATTCTATAGATGGAGGTTTTATATTTATATCATGTAAGTAATATCTTGAGAATCATGTGGGGGACGTGGCGAGAAAGTGAAAACCTACTGGTTTAAATGGCACTACAAATGTGGCCATTTTTTGCTGAAATAAAAGAATAGAGCCCATAGCCAGCTTGTATAATAAATTAACACCCTCTAAGGACGTGCCGCAGCAGGGACATTCTGGGCAGGACTACGCTGTTATCTAACAGGGACAAAAGTCCTGCACACAGGTAATTTGATCATTCATGGACAGATATCATCCTCATGTAATGGGCAGATTGGGCTGTAGTATGAGGTGATCTTTAACTTATTAAAAAGAATTCTTTGCTTAAAGCTTTTGCTTTTCCCATTAAGCAAAGCTGACTTTTTTTTCTGTATTGAAGAAGACGTTTGAGTTTTTCAGAGGAGAATCGTGTTGAAATGTCTGTGAAGTTGCTCAGCTTGGCTCGGTTGTCTTGCACTGTTACAGACATCTTAATGCACTGTGTGCTCATTCTCTGCACAGCAGCCTTGAGTGCAAGCAGAGAAAATGGCCACTTAAACATTTGTGAACTCGGACTTTGTTCCACAGACAGAGATCCTGTCCACAGCTAGATCTGACTCCTTTCCAAGCAAATGAACGAGAGAAAACAGGGATATAATCCCCTCCCCACAGTTGAGTCTAAGAAGTCATGTGATTTCACACCCTACGCCTGTGCATGGTGACAGCGCAGAGACAAGGCTTTATTTAAGCGTACTCTCCTCCCCTATCCCCTTCTATCTGCCCACAAGTGACAGTGATTCCCGTGGGTTTTGTGCTAGTGTCCAGGCTAGGGCTTGCTCAGTCAGGTATTTCAAGAATGCCAGAGCCTGTGACCAATGTTTGTTCCCAGTGCCAGGGCAGCATATCTCACCTGGGCACCGGAGCTCCCCAGTTATGCACGTGTCCTTGCATTCTCCCACATCAGGCTCTGCTAGCAGCATCCCATGCTGGGGCCACACGGATCCAGGAGATCTCCACCACATTTGCTTAGATGAAGGCAGAAAGACAGTACAGTATTATTCTGGTGGCACCACATTGTCCTTCCTTCCTAGGAGAATAGATAGGGTATCCCAAATTTCTGCATGGGAATAACCACTTGCTAGGACCTGGCACCCATGTCTCAGTGCCTGTATGCCACTGTTAGAGCCCCACATTTGCTAGTGCTCTGTTGACAGCCAACCCCTGCCTCCTATTGCTTAACAGATGATCAGGTTTTGGCAGCCATCAAGGTGGATCTTACAATTCTAGATGGCAAATATCAGATATATAGTTGAGCTCAGCTGTAGCCTTATTTGACATTTCCCAGCTGTCCACGGATGGCTTTATGTACAGCTGTTTGGGGCTTTTGCCTCACAGTCTGCACCCCAGGGAATTATAGATATTGCCATCAGTCCACAAAGTCATAGTATCCCTGTCAGTGTCACTGACAAAGCAAACATTGCACATACAGACGATGACTGCATCTTCATGCCTCTTTGCCCTGATTTGGATTGGCACTGCCTTCCCTGGGACCACACCAGTGTCAGACTGCACTGGGCTCCGTCTTAGCAGAGTCATGCATCTTTCCCTGGACAGCACTTTAAACAGACTTTTGATCTCAGCAATTGTAGGCATCCCTTAAGCCTCCTTCAAGCAAATTTACCTGCAGAAAAGGATATTTTGCATGATTGCTTGGACAATAGTGTCAGAGGTGAAACATCTAGCAAGATAGCCTTTGATACAGACTCCAAAACCTTTGAAACCAGTGGAACTGGACCCAGCAGGACTGAGCATCTCAAAGCATGTCCCTTTGGCCGAACAGGCCTCTTCAGTAAAGCAGGTTCACAGGGAATGGTGCTGTAAATGTACTTATATCATCTGCTGGAAAGGTTGAACAACACTGACAAAGGTCATAACATTGGGGAATAAGTGGCCACAACTGTTGCTGTCTTACAGCTCCAGCAAGTGTTATCCCTCTCATGATGTGACCTTGTACTCTTCATTTGTGCCTGACCCACATAACACAATGTTGAATACTCTTGCTACTTTCTACAGAACATCTATGTCAAAAGGCTAGAATATAAGGCTTTCATCGAGTGAATGTATGGTAAATACACAAAATATTTAGATGAAGTTTAAGTACAGTGTACTAAATTGCTTTTTAAAGTCAGAAAAACATTTTTTTACAAGTATTATACCTTTTAGTCACAATTCAGATATTGAACAAGTCTTGGATAAAATTCTGTAGGTGGTACTGAAGTTTCACAATAAAGTAACCTGAGTTAAAGGAAGCAGAATGGCTGCTGAGAGGCCTAAAGATAGTTAATTTAGGTGCAGAGCTCAGTCTGAGTACAAGGCTGAATTTAAAGATGTAAACAGATTAATTGTCAGTGTGACATAAACCCATATATAATGATTGGATATGATATTTTAAGATGTACTTTTGGATAATAAGCATGTTTTCAGAAAAGCAGCAATACAGAACAGCAGTGAATGTCTTTCCACTCTGGTGCACTATAATGCTATTATAATTTCCTGCAGTTTTTTAATGAAGTTCAACTGCATTATCTATAGTAACTATTTATGTGTGTTTTATTAAATTTATAAATCATCAGAAATTGAAATTACAGGAAATAATGAGGAACACAACAAAAATGAGAAGATGAAGGACTTTTTAGGATGACTAAGGATACATTGTAGTGGGTGAAGTAAAAATAAAAGTGAAAATGAGGAATTGGTAAAACTCTTCCTCAGAGGCACTTCATTAACATTTCTCTTTCTAAGTGGCTGCTGAGTAAAAGGCACAAGTGCAGGGCTTGCCATATCACAGGGTGTTGGTGTTTTTCTTTGTATTCTGGTTAGTTGTAATAATTGTAATCAAATTTATTCTGTCAATAACAATGTATTAAGTGTGCTTTTTCAGAGGGGAACTTCTAACTCTTGTTAGCTTTTGTAGTTATGTAACCAACTGGCAACATGAGCACTGACATGACTATTGTACCATGGCAATCACAAAGGTGAGCTAGGAACTAATAAAAATTGCTCCGTCCAGAGTTCTTGCTAGAAACTATTCACTGTCTGTGTGGGTTTTAATTAGGACACCCAAATAGGAAGCCCTGAAACTTTTCCAAGATGTGAATAAGATGTAGCTCTGTGAAGAACTGGGAAGAATTCCATTAATTAAACAAAAGGAAATTTAGCAGCTAAGATTGTCAGAAGCAGATTGGATCAGATGTTTTTGTTTTACTCCAGAAAAAAGAAGACTAAGACAATTGTTTGCTTTTCTATGTTTGATTTTTTTCTTTTTTTTTCTTGCATAATTTTTTCTCATGTCAAATGGCCAAACCAGGAAAGCCTAATCCAAAACTGAAAAGGAAGCCTCAGAAAACATATTTTGTTGGTGCATGCATGTTCCACACATGCCATAAAATTTCATGGCAGTGCATTCACCCGCTGGTTCGGAGCCTCCTATTCCCACGAGGTCTTAGTGTTCATTAGGTGGGCATCTGGAGCAGAACTTCATCCAAAAGAAATTCAGATTCTGTATATTGATAGCACACTGTGATGCAAGCCAAGACATAGTAAGTGGGGACAGCTGGGGGAACTCACTTTAGTACTGCTTTCAACAAAACCACAAATGTAGACACTCTTTAACAACTTGACCGAGGTCTGGTCACACCTTGTCATGGAATTTCTGTGGGAGCTTGTTCTGGAGTCTTTATTAGGAGATAAATCACAAATAGAGCATTTATCATCTGGTTTGGGTGATATGTTGTGCTCAGTTCTTCCTCACCTGCTCTAGCAATGTAAAAGGCATTTGTTTTAAGTAGCTGTAATGCTTTTGGAAGGCATTTGCTCAGCACTGCTATAGTGTGGGTTTTCCTATGTCTCAGGAAGGTTTGGACAATACACACTTGTTACTGATAAGTCCCTGAAGATGGAAGGATCACTTCCTGTGAAAAGTGATAATTCACATTTCTGGTGCATCAAATTTTGACTGCACAAGAACAAGTATAATTTATTACAAGGATCTTACTACATATTTTTCTGTTTGCTTGGGAAATAAATGCACACATTATTTGTGTTTTATATAAACTACTGAAAAGCTATCAGATTAAAATTACTTTCTGTCCCATAGAACCGACTGCTAGGTGTGACAGCTTCTAGATACCAACCTCTTTGCCATCTGGTCTCTCAGAAGACCAAAAACTCTGCATTTGCTTTGAAAGCAGCTCTGCCATATGGCAGCATAGTACCTATTTAAATTCTCAAGGCTGAAGTATATCCTTTAGTTTTCGTGAGTGTTCTTGAAACTCCTTCGTAGAAATTAGGCATTGGAATAACATCTGCATTGCCCATCTAAATGTGAGCCATGGTTTTTCTTTCAATATTCTGATCTTCTCTAACAGATAGTTTCTTCATATTCATTGACCAAACATACATAAGATTACATGTTCTCATGAATATATTTGACCTTTAAGTTGCTGAACACTATGTATGTTCAGTGACTAATGCAGCATGATTCCTTTGTAAACTGTGTTTCGATCTGGCCTGCAGTCAAAGCACCTGAATTACTTCTAACTCCTTGGCTTGACAAGAAGATGTAATTGTATTAGTTTCTCAGTTTTTGCAAATACACTTTAATTCAGGTCCAAATAATGCTCAAATTTCAATCAGCTAGGTCCCCAGCCGAGACCTCCTATGTCATCCTGAGGATTAATTTTAGACAGAATGTCAGCTACTAATCAACACTAAGGATCAAATTACTTGTAATTTTTCCAGACTGCTAAATTAATATGGTGTTGGCTTTGACGAACTGCAACAAAAATATATTTTTATATGGTGCTGTAAATTGTCTGTAATGCCTCTGTAACAAAAGTTCACTTCTGTTTCTGCAGAGGCATGATCGAAGCCAAAAGTATGCGAGTGTGAAGAGACAAAGTGTGGCAAACGTCACTGACAACTAGTGGCTTTAAAGAAGGCATTTTCAAATATCTTGCGAGCCACAGTGTTTATCTTTGATGTCTCTTGCTGGGCTTCTAACCTGCTCGCACAGAACCTGGGATGAGGCGGCTCTCAGAAGTGCAGAACAAACTCTGCTCCCGTCATGATAAAAAGAGTCAAGCATGGCACCTATATGCTGTCAGAGTTAGCCTGCCTGCAAGGAAATGCTAGAAAATGTGCTAGTATGAGAATAATTAAGCAGAAGAATCTGGTTTAGACAGAAGCAGAAGCTTGTCCAACACTAACCTACTCCAGATTGCAAGGAAGCTTTCAGTAGCTTTCACCTTCTTTGAATTCTCAGAGGACCATTGTAAAATCAGAACCAACGAATGACAGAGAACTACAGGACAGTCTTTCACAGTAGATTAACATTAGCTGCCAGGTTCAGAGACCTCAGGACCAAAACTACACAGAGCCACTGAATGCAAGACATGTCTATATGTCTACCTGCACAGGACTTATGTAGGAATTGTATCACTGGTAAAGAATTGCCTTAGTGACTGCAGTCACACAAGTGGACTGTAATATATGAGCTATATGATGTGTAGTGAGCTTTCTTTTAACCCTTTCATTTAAAACACTGGAAACATAAGGGAATTCCTTTTGTCCAAAGTCACATTTCAAGGGCACGTTCAGCTGCTCTGACAGGGAAGAGATGGGGAGAAGCAGGCCAAAATTTGATTGCTGCTTTCCCTCTGAGACAGCAAGTGCCATGCTGAGGGCAGACAGAGCGAAGGAGACCAACAAGGCGCGTGCGTGACGCCTGGAGGAAAAGTCTCTTTGAGGAGCTAGGACCTATTAAACACAGCTGCCATGAGCCCAGGTGTGATGAAACCTCCAGCCTCTCCAACACAGCAGCTGTTTTCAGCCTGTCTTGATTTTCTGAGACAAAATAATTTCTCAGCATGGGTCAGTCCAGGCCACTCATCACCAGCTATGCCTGGAATGTTGCCCATTTCTCTTTACTTGCTTATATAGTGTTTTAGACACAAAATCTGCCACTCTTTAATCTTGTGCCCTGTCAACTGCAGTAGTCTGTAGAAAGGGTTTATTTTCTGATAAAAGATCACACTTGTTTTCTGCAGCCATCACTACTTTTTCTTACCTTCAGACTAAGTTAATTATCTTAAATAGAGCTAAAGGTAAACTATTATTAAAACAAAAGATTTTAGTAAAACCAGTTTTGGCTAGGGTCTGAATCTTTATTTTATTTTTCAATGACACAAATCATCAGTACAGGTGACTGGAGTTGTGCTAATTTATCTATTTTTTCCTGTACTCTTTCCTTCCCCCATCTCATTGAAAACATGTGAAGTCCCATAAGAAAGCTGCTGTTTACTTTCGGGAGAGAGGCAGCCAAGCTGCAGGGGCTTGGTATGCTTGAATTGAGCTGGCCTAATAAGCTGTCTGAATCTACCTGGTTTTTAATTGCCTAGGCAGCTAAAAACACCTCTCTTTGATCATACAGATTTGCTTTGCCAGCTTTGATTTCTCTTTTCTCCCCTTCTCACCTATCGATGTCACCAGCTGCTAATTGTCATCTGTGAAATGCCAAAGAAACAAGGTGCAGTTGTGGTTTACTGGCACAATCTGGTAGCATCCACTCTGGAAAAAATAGAGCAAGCACATGCACAGGCCCAAAACTGAGATGTTATCTGACATACAACTTCAAGTGGTGTAAAAGCAAGGGCATAAACAAGTAACTGAGCATACTTGGCTATGGGAATGCTCTGCTGGGGACACTTGTGTGGTTAGAAACCTAGGAACAACCATCATGGATTGGATCAGTATCCTTCTCCATATGTGGCCAGCAACAGATGCATAGGAAAACTAGACAAACAGAGCAGAGATTTCCCCAGAAATGCTTCCCTAGTTTGCCATGATTTGCAGTTTAGTGAATTGCCAAGACCAGAGAAGATGGTTTTTGTATTTAATAGCACTTGATAAATTTTTATTCTATGTATTTGTCCAGTTGTTTTCATAGCCATGTAATTTAGCACCCTCAGCGTTCTGTGCATCCAAAATTAGGAGAATATTCGTTCACCAATTTATGTGTGAGCTTTTTCTCTGAACATACGTAACAAGGGAACTGGGGCTGGTGTCAGTTACTTCTTACTGAAGGATCAACCATTGTTCAGTCTTCACATCAGTTTTCTCTACTGACACAATTCTAGACTTTCTAACCTTTCTAGACCTCACATTATATATGAAATAAATATAATGAAAATGACTTTTTGCTCTGAGTCACACTTATTTGCGTGCTTCTCCTTTTGCATATGTGGTCATGCCTGACTCCACTGCTAAGAAGCAATTGGGATTCCACATTATAAAGTAACACATTGGTGGCTGTCATCATACATTTTACTAAGAGGCAAATCTGTCCCTTCACTCTCAGGCTATTGTTACGTGCTGGTAAAGGGCCTGACATGGCCCTGTAACCCAAAAGGTGCCTCTTCCTATGTCCTTAGATGCTTATCCAGTCCCTGAATTTGCTGTTGTACTATTATAGATGAGGATATATATAGTTATACAGGATATATATGTATCTTTAAGATATGTATAGATATATGAGGAAATATATATTGCTATTATAGTATAGCTTAAGGCCACATCTGGGTGCCTTAAGAACCATGGAAAAATCTATTCTGGGCATGCTGTGGGGAAGTTTGCATCTGTGCGTTCCCACCACCTATGGTCTCCCACACTGAGCATGCACTTGTTTGAGAAGCTTAGAAGGCTGAAGCAAATTTAGAGCACCCTGTAACTGCTTCTGGCACAGCACATCTGGTCTGGATTTCATTTTGGTAATCTGTGCATCTTTTAACGAAAGCTTTGGAGAAAGACCAAGGTGAAAGAATTCATTGTTTCGCATGTATCTGAACACAGAATTGTAATTTGCCTTTATAGTGCCGCACAACTAGTAACTTTTTCTTGGATAACGTCATAATATATAGGATGCTTCATGAATACACAGAAACAGTTCTCCAGCCGTTATTTCTCATATCTGAGGCAATAGTAACTATTTATACCAGCTGCAGAGCTGCCTGCAGTTTCATTTCCCTAATACATTTTCAATATGAACTTTCCAATACAATCTAAGCAGACAACTAATAATAAAATCTTACTTACTTGAGATATCTACACTATAATTTTCTAAATTATTTTTCTTAATTGTTGCTTTTTACCATGAGTGCTGTTAATCTGCTTCCAGATTAGCTTCAGCAGTAGTCCACCCTCTTATACAAATGCAATGTTGGAATGCACCTGAGAACTTAATATATTCTGCAGAAAAGGTTTAAATATATGCAAAAAAAAAAAAGTATTTTGAATATTTTTTTAATCAAAACGTCTTTCGTTAAGTGTTTATGGTTTACTATCAATCAGGCTCATAACTGTTTCAAACAAGACTGCAATCACTTCATGGCAGCATGTTACAGGAATGGATGAGGAGACACATCTTGGCTTGAGTAAGTTGTCATTTAAATTGATCAAGCACTCAAAAGTGGCAGAGGCAAACAGCACAGCAAGCTGAAATCACTCGTTAATGATAAATTAGTGGCAGAAGCAAGACAACAGTCAAGATCTCCAGGGCCCTTACTTTTGCCCTTATTTCTTGATCACTTCACTCCATCTTGCACATGTAAATTTTGGCCCTAGCCATGCAGTATTTCCTTCCAGTGAACAAACAACATTTGGTTCACTTCACTAGCAACAAACTTTCTTATACTTAATCAACCAGTTTATTAGAGCATGAAGGAAAATTGGTCATGACTTCAGTTCCTGTACTGCTGGAATTAACAAGGTGGCTGTTGCCAGCACTAAACTTGGAAGTGCTAAGGGTAATTAAAATCTATTTTCAAATACATCTGATAGTTTTAAGGTGGAGAAGCACTTGTTACTCATGTGAATTTCCAGACTGTGCATAAAAAAAATAAAGGTGCTGCTTTCTTCAGGAAGTTGACAGCTGTGGGAAAGAAATAATTATTAATTAATTATTAATACTGTGTGATATAGCATTTGTTCTCCTTTACTGAGTTTATGGCTATGTGTGTCCTCCAAACACTTTGAGTAAGAGAAGCTGGAAACTAGAATTTACAAGTATGGCTATTTTTGGTTAACTTTTTAGTTGTTATATTGTTGTTATAATGGAAAGATATGGCAAAAGAGTACCAATATTGAAGCTGACATAAACTATCGGTAGTTTTACTATCATTTGACAAAAGTCCATATAGCCCATTCAGTCAATTTTCCCTCAGGTGCTTTTGGGTGAAATACCTTATATTAACAAAGTACTCTAACACCTAGCTCAAATGGGGCTGTGTTCCAAAAGGTAATCTTAATTATTCAACATATTCACACTATATAGTGTGGAAAAATAAAGGAAGGGTAATCATGCTTTGTTTTCCACTTCATGTTCTAAACCTGCTTTCTGGCTAATTCAATCTATTGGATCAGTGGGAGGGACATGGGATAGATTAAAAAAATGTTGACTGTCAGATCACCAGGGGATTTGAATTAATGTTCTTTTGCACAGAATGGAAGCATATGGGCCACAGAGTGCAGCTCTCCTTGGAAAATTACTGTCAAAACACTACCATCTCTATTAGCACAGCTGCTGACTTGTGAAGCAGAAATCAGATTTTACTTGAGTTAACCTTCATAAAGCAGTTTCAGAGTGACTGCTCACTAATACTCTCTTGCTACACCAACAATATTGCCTATTAACAGCTTATACAAGTCACACCTGTACAACTCCCCAAGTGCTACTGTATGATGTAACATCCTACAGACCCGCTTATGATAATGTGAAGGAAGCAAGGTTATATTCATCCAGCCTGACAATTGCTACCAAGATCCCACTTTCCTCCTGTAAAAAGGGAAAACACACTTGATAGAATACCCTTCATATAAATAATGTAGGTTTCACAGTACGGGCTTACTGCTCAAGTTGCCTGCATTTCAGCTCATTTCCAAGGCTGAATTCTGTCTTCATACATGATCAGATACAGACACTTCCTTTAGACATTTCTTCCACAGATTCTCTAGCTTGCTTCCCCGCCAATTTCCACAGGAAATAGTGAGGATCTCTTATCTGTCATGTCTTTATGTGCAAGCTATGAAATGTTCTGTCTGAAGAGAATGTTAAAGGCTCAAAGTTAAGCTCTAAGAATATGAAGAGGCTGAAGCTAAAGCTTTATTTATGCATTAAGATTGCCTCCAATAAGCAACCTCTTGTTTCTGCAGAAACCCATGCCTGCCTCAGCACGTGCCAGAGTCATGAGGAATCCTGCTGAAACAAGATACTATTATAGCATTAAAAACTGTCAAATTTTGGTCTTCTTTGTATATACCGGACAGTGTCCAATGAAAAAGAGACTTAAAAGTTATTAAAAAATGCATGGATTGCACTGATCTATTGCATGGATTTTTTAAGGTACTTACAGAAAAGTGATTTAAGAAAAAACCCAAAATGGTACTGCTTCATCAAGAGACATTAACTTTCTGATAATTTTACTTCATAAAAAATGAGGGTCTCTGACCTCATTTATCATGCATAAAGACTCCTACACCAACAATGTGACTAGTGCAGACTGCTGTAATGAAGAACATCAGGATACTGGTGAAATGTGTCCCTTCAATTATAGTCAGAAATAGCTGGTTCTTGGACACATCTGTTACAACTCAAGATCCCTGCTGCATAGGTTTTACCTTCTATATGCATCAAAATTTATGGGATTCAAGTTTTAGAGTCACTAAGAGATTTTGAGTACTGAATATAGGAAACATTTAAGAAACCTGTTTTACAGAGGGCAGCTCTGAAAAATCATGTTATTCAAAGGTCACTTGACTGGGACTTTTCTTTTTGCTTCTGTATGTGCAAGTAGATGTTTAGGTTTGTGTATATGATGCACATAAACATGCCCTTAAGCAAGAAAGTTGCATGAGTGTTTGGGTTTCAGTCTGTGTAAGGGGTTTGTCCTAAATTCAGGATAATCCTATTCCATAATGCTATCAGTAGGGTATGCATCCTGCAGCTCTCTTTGGGAAATATATGAAGAATATACTTTCTGAGTTCCACGTGTTCACTATGTATTTCTGCAGCCCTTTTAAAATAGATGCCTCATTATTCTCAGCTAAAAAAAAGGGCGCAATTTGATCAAACATTTGCTTCCTCTATTAAACCTTAGGAAAAATGTTGGCGTTTCACCCTGCTGTTAAATATAGAAGCTTCAAGGTTTCTTTGAAAAAGAAAACTGATGAGCTCAGTTCAGAGCACATAATTGCTGCCTTTACTATTACAGGAGTCAATACAATGCTAGTAACACAGACAGGGCAGTTACTTAATAAGGACCAAGTACATGGTTATTGTGTCAGAGATGGTAATATAGCATGCTCATACTAAAACCTAATGAAACACTTATTATTATATTTTTGTTTACCTTGTTATTTGAGTAATTCCATTTATAAATTTTACAGCAAATCATTGTTAAATGCTGAAGCTTTGACAAAAGTCCAGCCAGGAGCCTTTGGACTATAGGCTATGGTGTAAAAAGCAAGGCAAAAATGTTTTTTGTCTTGGTATTTCTTTTCTTCTTTTTACTTCATCTTTCACATCTTGCACTTGCACTGCAGGGCTGGTTTCAGTGCAGTGTGAAAAATGTGTGCAAATGAGACACATTTTATTGGGAACTTCAATCCTTTTTCAAAAAAATAGGACTGAATTTTGCAACCCAGGGTAGGGAATGAAAGCTAGTATACAGAGTTCCTAATTTCCAGAATTAGGAAATTCTGGTTCAGTTCCTAATTACCAGATGATAAATGAACATAAAATTATTATTAAGCAACAGAATCTGAACACCATCAAAAGCAATGAATGTTCCATAGGAAATGAATTTGGTAAATTTTAAGAGCATTATAATTAATCACCGTGACTTGTTCATGAATTATAACCTGTTCTGCACTCAGCTACAATTATTTTGATTTAATGCTTTCTATCAGTGAATAGTTATTCAATTCCACTTAACTATCTAAAGCGATTTGCAAGATCTAAACTCAAATATCTCTCCTGTTCGTCTTTCAGTTCATTTCTCCCATCCAGCTTTTTATGAGTCAGTGAATTATTTCTAAATCCCAAACACATTTGGGTGACTAGCTTGCTTACAAAACAGCAACTGTAAAAAGAGGAACTCATACTGGATTACTAAATTGATATCTGTAAATCTGAGTTTGTATAAAAGCCTTTTTATAATTTATTTATGCACGAATTTCTTAAATCATCGCTGAAGGGCTGGTATTGACCTGCAAAGGGATGGTAGTCTTCAGTCTCTGTTGCTGCAGAACTTGTCTTCTGAAGGCCTCAAAATGATTTAGCTGTTAGTGAACTGAGAATGTATTTGTCATAAGGAAATTACTTCCCACCTAAAAACCATTACATTTCTGTCATGAATACAGTAACTCAAAATGCCTTTATTTTTTTGTAAAGGTTTTTGAAGCTGGAAACACCTTTTGGCTTTCATTTGCTTTCTTTGCCAACAGGAAGGAAAAAATAGGGGAGTGGAAAGGTCTGGAAACAGCATAATTAGGTCTATTAAAGAGATATGAAACATCGCTTTGGGGGAAGAAAACATGCTATTTGCAACAGAAAAACGTATAATGGTAATAGATCAGTCGCAAGGGAAAATGAGCTATCGCCTGCATGCTGGGTTGGGGCGAATAGAGGTGTTGGCACAGAACAGCCTCTTCAGTCTTCTGGTGACACACTAACTGGGCATGTCAAGCTCTACCTCTGAAAATAAAACCACACAGAACAATTTCTCTTCACACACTCAAAACACATACAAAATGTTTTGGTGATTAATATAAAACTAAACCGTGTCTGAAAGAGACTTGTGCCACCAGTCTTTTGACTGATAAACCTCCTGTGGAAGAGGGCGACAAGCTGGTGCTAGAAGTCATTCCTCCTTCAACCCAGGCAGAGCCAGGGGAAGGAACTCAGTGCCACATCTGTATGACCTGCCTGAAAAAACAAGACAGTTTGTCAAAAAAATATTCATTGCCTTATTGAATTTCTGGATTTACAAAGAAGAGGCTGGCAGGATCTTCACAATGTGAAGGCAAGTGTGAGTGCAGACTGGCAGGGGAAACCAGAATGCCTTCCAGCAGGGGAGCAGAATCACCCCCCACCGCTCTGCATGGGGAAATCATCCTTCCTCCTAACAGCATCCCAATGGCTGAACTGGGCCAGAGCAGTGTAAGGACATTGTCACACCTCCTGGTAATGCGCCCTTTGGCTCTGGGCTGTGGGGGCTCAGAGGCTTCCTCTCCTTTCACCTAACCACCTCAGTGGGGACGAGAAGCAACAGGAAAAATTCACAGATCAGAACACTGCAATTCAGCCTCACGAGGTAAAGCTACAACCCTGTGCGTAAGAAAGCCCGGAGCCACTGCAGTCCTGGGGAAAAGGGCTGCCTCAGGAGAGCGCAGGATTCAGAGAGGCAGTATGGCAAGCATGAACCCGGAAGGCAGACGTGCTCAGCCACATCCTTTCCCACTGACAACACTGGGAAACCCACCGAGTGGTTACAGTTATTTTGCCATGAAGCTCTGCTCCACGTTATACACCAAGGGCTTCACTTTCCCGTTAGGATGTAAATAAAAGCTGAGGCAAATATGAAAATTCTTAAATTTGACATATGCCAAACGTATTTAAACTCAAGATTTTATTAAAAAATACATTGCTAGTTTCCACCTCTGTAAAGGGCTGTGTACACCAGACCTCTCGCAGGATGTTCTTGAGAGTGTTGACTTCGAAATGGCTCTGAACTTCTCTCACTACCACCTGACAATTCCACATCTTCTCAGTCTCATCTGGGAATAAATACCTCATTTTGGCAGGTTGTAGAGCTTCCTATTTTAAAACTTTCCTCTTCTTCTGGCAACTGCTCCACTTCCTCAACTTCTTTCTTTTTCATTTATTTTTAGTAGTAGAGATATTGAGCTACTGAGAAACTACATTTCCAATTACTTTTTGGTATAAACTCTAGTGCTTTTGGGATGCAGGTGCCTTTCTAGCTGTACTTTGCCTCTCTGCATTTGCTACTGTTAATATCCACAATAACTATTAATTAACTGCAGGTTAAAGTAGTGGCCTCTTTTCTAGATTGTAGCAGTAAGGAACACAAATATTTTTGCCTTATACATCTCTCTGACCCAAGACAGGTATTTGGAAAAATCTTCCTCCATGGCAAGGGGAACAAATCTGTTCAAAAATTCAAACCACACTGAAAAGGCAAAAATAAGTATCTGAACGAGCAGGCATATCTGAATTCTAAAATAAATTAAGTTTCAAGAAATTAATGACTTGTATGAAATAACCACTTTTTTCTCACTTCGTTGAAGAAAGACCAGGTATAGGCCACAAATACCATATAGCTAAAATGTTACTGTGAAAAGAAAAAATCCCAGTGTACATATTAAGCAATTGCCTTAGATTCGTTCATTAGCTTCAACCCTTGCAAAACACCCCACCCACCTACTGCAATGTACAAGACTGTCAAACTCCAACATCCCTTTATAATCTCCTGTGTCTTCCTAGACAGAGGCCACAGTTCTCAACAAATAAAGCAACAATGAGAAAAAGGGCGCCAGGTAGCAAGGAGAGGGTACAATCAGGAGCTGATAGTGACCCCAGCACAGGCTATACCCTCGCTGACCAGGGCGCAGTCACGCTGTGTCTGGAGGCGGCAGGTGGACACGGGTGCTGGTAACAGAGTCCACTCACAGCCCCACATACGGGAAGTGATGAACTGGTCCAGGGTCCTTCAGGGAGTCCAGTCAGGAGTAGCAGGAGGCAGGGCTGGAGAGAAGGTTACAAGGTAGTTTCAAGGTCAACGTGGGAAACAGGTACACCTGCAGACGCTGCTCAGGGCAGGACTGGGGCTGCTCAGGGCACTTAAGGCTGGTCAGTGCCCCCACAGCCCTGAAAGAGTATCATTTACATACAACATGCTTTAGTACAATGTACACGCATTTACATTAAACAAAGTGCTGGTGGTATGAAAAGCCTCATCGAGGACAGTAGGGCTGTTTCTAGGTTTTGGCCTGTTTATTACCATTGTTTGAGTTTTTTTGCAACTTGTGCTTCTTTTTGATAATGTGAAATTATCTGAAGAATTATGAGGCTATTAATAAAAAGGAAAAGCAAGCCTGCCAACCATATAAGTAAAAAAGTGTTATATCCTTTGAACTCCAGAAAGTACGCAGGAGCGAGCCATAGGCCTTGTCCAACAAACCACAGAAAGAGAAGCAGCACACCACGACGCCAGGACATCTTAACACTAGGCATTATGAGGGGCAAAAGGCAGAGATACCAGACAAAGTACTGGGATGTGCATACTTTGTTAAAACTCACAAAAATAGCAGTGTGTAGGAAACAACAGAAGGCAAGGTCTCTGTAAAATGCTATGGACACAACCAGGAGCAAAAGCAGCTGGGGCAGGAAAGCTGCGAGCCCAAGGGCAAAACTCCATTTGCTCTCTGCAGTTAGGTACAACATGTAGAAATAGGGAGAGAAGTTATGGCGGGTATCCCTCCTGGTCAGGTGGTAGAGGTAGGCATGCTCCAAAAACTCCCAGCCATAGAGGTGGTAAAATGCAACAGTCAAGGCAGCCAGGACAGATCCAGCAACCGTTCCAAAAAGCAGTACATCACGGTTCAGCATCTTTACAAAAAGCCGCCAGAGGCGTGCTACGAAAGTAAACTTTGCTTTTTTGTCACACCCTGCGTCCGTCACCCCTTCCCTGCCGCCCCATCTGCCCTGCAGGTGGAGCGCTATGGGCAGCGCGTAGGTCAGGGGGTATATCTTCACATGCACAGCCAGCCCGTAGCAGAGCGCAGCCTTTCCTATACTCCCGCCCTCCACGAAGTACAGGGTGGCGAGGACCAGCAGCGCGACCAGGGCCTCTGCGTTGCCGCGGCTGGAGACAGCCATGGGCAGCGGGTTGAGGAGCCAGGCGGCGGCACAGCACCCGCAGGCCTGGCCGGCGGCCGCCCCTCGCTGACGCAGGGCCCGGTAGGCGACGACAGCAGCCGCCAGGTCCCCCGCCACAAAGAGCAGCTTCCCGAAGACCTCGGCGAGGTAGACGTTGGCCGTGAGGAGCCAGGCCAGCAGCGGGCTGTAGCGGTAGGTGGCCCGTCGGTAGGGCGACAGCCCCTCGGTCACCAGCCGCGCCGCGTCGGTGAAGACCCGGTAGTCGACGTCGGTGTACCGCACCCGCATGGCCCCGTCCTGCTGCAGGCCGTACAGCACCAGGCCCAGCCTCACCACCAGCGCCGCCACCAGCGTCGCACCCACCCCCGGCCACCGCCCCGCCGCCGCCATCATCTCCCGGCGGGGCCCGCCCGCGGCCGCACCACGCGGGGGGGGGGGTGGGGTGGGTCGAGGCGCGCGCGGCTCCCGTGTGCCTCCGCGCGGCGGGTAAGGGGCGCGAGGCGCGGGGGCACAGGCTGACTGCCGCGCGCCGTCCCGTCTTCCGCCTGTCCGCACCGGGGAAAGGCGGCAGCGCGCCTGCGCGCGTCCGGCGGCGCGTGCGTGCTGGGGGCGCCGAAGCCGTTGCCCTGCCCGGGATGGGCGGGCGGCAGTGCCACGGTCTGGGCAGGCGCGGCTGCGTGAGGAGCGGCGGCGGGTCCCCTCGGCGGCCGGCGCTGTCCTCCCGCCGGTCAGGGCTGCGGGCCGCGGTGTCCTCCGCCCCCTGAGGCGGCGGGACGTGGGCAGGGGAGCGCCACGGGCTCCGCTGTCTCTGCGCGCCCGGGGTAACACCCTGCAGAGAGTGGGAGACGTGTGGAGCTGCCCGCCCCGAGCTGGGGCGTTGGAGTTTATATTCAGCCCGATGGGCCGCGGCGCGTTGCCGCAGTAAGCGCGGGGTCCCGCCGCGCAGGGTGGACACCTCTGTCAGGGGGTAGGGAGAGCTGTGGGGCCTCACCGCCCGCGCTGCTGCTGCTCCTTCACCCCCTCAGGGGCAGGGCGCAGCGTGCGGCGCAAATCGGGAAGGCTCTGTGGGCAGGGAGGCAACATATGCAGTAGTAGTTGAGTAAGAAGAAGAAGGAAAAATAACATCTGTTATTTACCTTCTGCAAATGGCTGTGTTTTGCCTAGACGTGTGAGCTCTCTCTAAAGCACTTAGGTAAGCTTCCTTCCACAGTAAATTTCTCATTTGCTTAGATCAGAAACAGTACCATGGAAATCAGAGCTTAGAATGAGTTATTTACAACAAAGAAATTAATTCCACTTTATTCTGAGGTTTTAGTATGTTTTTCAAATAGTTTTCCTGTCTGGATATTTGCTATAGATTGTATCTCACATTTGAATTGTGGCTGACAGAAAACCAGGTATTTATTATTTACCAGTTTTATGGGTTTCATGTTAGAACTGAGTAGGGTTTTTTTTAGAGAAACTTTATTCATGAAAAAATGTGCATTTGCTTGCTTAGTAGTTAATTGCAACGGCATTGTTTTTGCTGAATGGTTTCATTTGGGAACATTTTGGGAGCTGTAGTGTTGCTGGCTCACTTTGCTTCCAGAAAAGAATCTGTTTTTCCTGTGTTCTGGGGAGACTCCTCAGAGAACTGGGAGCAGATTTTTTGCATTTGGCACATAAGTCTTGGAGGGTGTCCTAACTGGTAGGCTATTCAGGGGACAAAAGATATTTCTGTTTGTGTGCACACAGCTATTCATTTTTATCCATTAAGACTCTTTTACTTTGCATAATAAGACAATGGTGTATTGGTTGAGGTGTCCAATGGGAGAAGCATAGTAACTAACCAGCCTGTTTCTCCTCTGTCCGTATAGGTCACCAGATATTGACATGTTATGTACTAAGCTGGACATCTTCAACCCCTGGAGAGACTTCTTCATTAACTCATCATGTGACATCATGAAGTCCTAAAACTGATGGTTGGGTTATTTTTGGGATAGGGTATGAGGGTGGTTGTTGCCCCTTTGTAAATAATTGCTTACTCACTACTGCTGTTCTACTTTAGAACAGGAAAGATTGGTAACAGCACTTTATCCCCTTCCTTTTTTTTATATATCTTGCACTATAATGGTTGGGATACTTTTACAGAAGATTAAATCATCTTATCCTTTGTTGTGCCCAAGATATCCTCTGGAAATGCTAGGAGATAGAAACTTAATAAAATCTGTGGAACTACAAGTCTAAGCAAAAGTATGCATGTAGATACTCAATATTTTTGTTTCAGGAAGGTTATTTCTCACAAAGAACTGTTCTTGCCATCTGCCTACTCTCTCCCAGGATTGTTTGCGATTATTCTGTTGCCTCTTTGGCTGGAATATGTTTTATTATTTCAGATCCTTTGAGGAAATTTTGTTGTCAGAATAGAATGCATTTCAGTTTATTTCCTGAAGTATCTGAGTTTAATGATATTGGTTAAATAATACTAGTTTAATAAATAAACTTAGGAATTTGCTGGTCTGTCAAATGGTTTTTTGTCTGACAGTCTGTTTTCAGACAAATCTTTTATTACCATCTGAAGTTAATAGTTGCGAAGCTGTCCATAGTGACTGTATCTGGATTCTAAAGAGGAAAAGGTAGGTAATTTAATTCTAAAGGGTTGTGAAGCTAATAAACCAGAAAAGCTACCTTAGTTATTGTATATACTGTGACTATATGACATTGTCTGAGCTGGAAAAAGAATTGATTTTTCTTATCAATAATTTAACATCTTGAAAATAAGCTTGAAGCTCTTCAGAGAATTAAGGTTTGGCTCAAAAACGTTTTTGGCTTCAGATTTGATACCAGCTTGCTTAACCTGATTTGTCATGTACTGTAGACTTTAATGCAGGAAGGAGGGCAGTCTTATTAAAGTTATAAATCTGTTGTTCCTGTAAAATGCTGCTTTTATTTATACAAGCCACCAGGAGCCACTTTTAGAAAATGCTAGGAGATAAAAACTAACAGAACTGCTGGGACTGAAGCTGATTGTTTCTGGTGCACGTGAAGATACAAACAGTAGGACGAAAAGTGTGGAGTCAGCCATAACCATGCCTAAAATACTAACTAAATAGGAATGCATATATACATATATATACATACATACACATGTATAAACAGGCTTTTTCCATCACCTACCAGCCATTTGGTTTACACAGTCTCAAAGATGGTACCATCGGATATTTTATAAACTGGGATCGCATCTGTATGTGCTTCTGTTGTGTGCTTGTGATGCGGGAGGATAAGCCTGATCTCAAATGTTAACTTCTCACATCTTCATCTTCTGTGATAGAGACTACTTCAGGAGCACTGGGACATGTATTCCAGAAACTACCTTACATGCCCTGTTATTAAGATTTACACAGCAGTGGTAGCAGTGCGAGGACAGAGAAACTGGGGCCTTGTTATGCAAAGTGCTGAAAGGCCGAATGGAAGTTTTTACCATCTGAAAACCAAGGTACAACTGGAGGGTGACAGCTGGTGAGAGAGTGAGTGGAAAGCTGGTTCCTGGTCAGTCAGGAGCAGTCATCACAGTTGGCTGCGTACTTGCCTTTCAGGGGTTTGCTGTCCATGCTATGGTAGAAGATTAGTTTTGAGGAGGGATAAACAGATGCTGTGTTAATTGACAAACAAAGGTGAACGTATGGCTAAAACTAGATCTGATGGATACAGTTGGCCTACGTATTGGAGGGACTAATGGATTACATTTGAGAACTTGCAGAAGAATAAGGATGCTAGTGAAGGGGTGTGAAGAAGTTGACAATGAATTAGAAGATGATTCTGGTAGCAGTGCTTTGAAGTAACATAAGGGAGACATGGTGGTTGGCAGCAGTGCAAGGAAAGAGAGAACAAGTGTTGGATTGCAGTGGTGAGAGCCTCACTAGGATTCAGGTGGCCTAGGAGACTAAACAAGCTTAAGTATCTGAAAAGTTATGGAAGAAAGAGTGGTAAGAAGCTTCATAGGAGGAAGGCAGTCAGAGTATCCTTTCACATGTTGTATTTTAGCTCAGTCTACTGAGATCTCCGGGTGAGGCACATCTCATGCAGGTCTTTTCTGCAGCTATCTAATTGTTAATGGTTAGCTATACTTTGAGATATATGGTCTTCAGGCTTCTGAAAGGGGAGACTGCTGTGCTGTAATTTATGAGAATTCCCTTTTAATTTTCTTGGGTTTTGAACCCAGAATATTTCCTTATATGAGAAATACTACTGCTTAATATATTTATAAACTGACAGTAAATTTTTGATAAGGTGATTAGTACAATCTGTTTCTTGCAGCACATGAAATTTGGTAGAAGTGACTAACGCTTATGTTGGATATTTTGGGCTTGATAAAATAAATTGTTTTGGCAAATATGATTGATGCCTTTCAAATATTTGTAGTATGTTGAACTTTGCTTCCCTTTTGCCAATAATATCTATAGTTAAGATTATGTAATGAAGTGTTCATTTCTGCTTTAATATTGGAATGAGTAGTACAGGAGGTTTTGCAAAAATAAGATGAAAAAACACATTAGAACTCTTCACAGAAGAAAATCACTATCATAAATATAAGGCCACTGCTATTCCCTTAAGCTTTTTCTGTTAATGTGTCTACTTAAAACGGCTTGATAAATCTATACCCATATTCACACATTGTGCTAAAAATGTGGCTATACAGAGAATGTGATCTGACTTGTAAAGGAATTTTTTTTCGCCACATTATGGTTTTGCACAATATATTTTAAGTGGTGTTTGCAGAGTTCAGCTTGCAGTGGTTATGCTGATTGTGTCAGTGAATTAGGTAAAATGCTAGCCCATCAGGGAAAATAAGTACTGGATAAAAATTAGTCTGTAGGGGAGCCTGTTAAAAATTAGTATTTCAGAAAAAAGACTATGGCTGAGAAAATACATGTGGCAGGTTAGTCAGCAAGAATAAGTCCACTGAAGTATGATGCAGGCCTAGGGAGAGATTCCAAAAAATATGGCCTGTTTTGATTTAAGGCCATGGTGTATCTGAAGTGTGATATGGTGAAAAGGAGTTACCTGCTTCTTAGTTGGGCAATGCCAAACTCTCTCACTGCCTGACTTGAAATGTGAAACAGAAGTGCTTTACCCCTTTTTACAGAACTTCTATAGCACTAGCTAGTGGGGCAGGCAGCTGAGTGGGTTAGGATTCCAGAAGTGGGAGTGTACGACAAAGAAATGAGTTGAATTTGCTCTGCTTTCCCCCCCCCCCCCCCCCAGTCTGTTTACTTCTGCTGACAAAAGAATGCATAAAGAGAACTGATGAGAGCCCAGGCAGGAGAGAAACTGGAGCCAGATGACAAGTTACAGATTTAGGACATTGCTGAAAGGTGGAGGGTTCCTGGCACTGGACTGCTGGTTCTGACCATTGTGCAAAGCCCAATGACACCCAGCAAGTGTATTCCTAGCACCTGTAAAAGGCTAAATCTAATTGTGTTAGGCATCATTTCTTGCCAATATTTGAAGGTGTAAGTGAAGCGATAGGTATTGAGAACTGATGAAGTCTCTGTTAGAGGATTTTATAGACATGTATATGCATATTCATATACTAAAGCTATATATAAAATATATACTTATTATATATATGTAAATTTGTTACATATATGTATGATAAGCATACTTAAGGAGTAATAGCTGTGTCTTTCTGAATGTCCACATTTTTAATCTCTTTGGATACCTCTCTGTCTGAAATGTGGGGTAGCAGAGCTTGAGAATGTGACATGTATGAGATCCATCCTCTGTTCAAACCATACCATTTGTGACCCTTTATATAAGTGAGGAGATTAGATTTTGCATGTCAGCGTCTGAGATGCCCTTGGTTCAAGAGTCATTACCCATCACTGCAGCCAGCCGTAAGTGTCCTAAACAGCGTTCAGTCACAATACTTGATTTTTAAGTGATTAAGGGAAACATTTTGTGTATTTTTAGTTTATAACAACTTAATTAAATGTTTTCCAATTCATTGGAGAAGGAAAAGAGACAAAATTTGGAATGTATTTGTTTCAGTCTTCTCACACAATTCTTCTTTTATCAAATATAAAGGACAGCCTGTTGTTAGTGGAGTGGTGGGGAGGAAAATCTATCTTCTGAGCCTAAGTTCAACTGCTGCCTTCTACATCAGTGAGACTTCCACTAATACCCATTTCCTGAGATCATATTGAGATACAGGAATGAGACATAAAACTGTATTCTGAATCTCTGGTCTTGTTTTTCAGATTGACAAGTAGATATTAAGTATAGAAAGATAATCACATCAACCTCTGCTACTGAGCTTGTTTATTTCCTAACACTACTTTCAGAACAGATGGGACATAGACATGAAAAAGCACAAGAGGTAATCATCAATAAGTTGTTTAGAAATAAGCCTGAATTACTTTGGCTCAGTGGCTGAAGTAGTAAGTTCTTCAGGTGCAGAATTCTGGTCTGTACCTCACAAGTTACAGAAGCTGTAGTTGAGGCCAGAAGTTTATCACCCTCCATTGAAACTGGAACACAAACCATTTCCATGGGTAGCTAAACTATGGAAACTTGGCCTCTTCTAGCTTAGGTGACAGTTGGGTTCCATGGGATCCAAGAACATAAGAGTTTTGATCAAACCTTTTCCTGAGGAAGGAGCAGCTATAGCATCTCTTAAGTCTTTCTGATCCCCTTCCCTGGACTTCATTTTCTACTTAGGATACTGTTTGTGCTGCTGCTTCACCTGTAGCAGGGAAATTCTTTTTTACCCAAGTGCTTATTTTCTTAAAGTTGATGGGAATTTAACCTTTGAATATTGTTCAGTATTTTGCTACTGCATTAGAGGTGGGGGAGACAAACCCAGGTTTTACAGACCTACTGTGTCCAAAGTGCAAGGAAATAATTCCGATTAATGAGTCTTTAGCAGGGGGCTGTAACCTGCCACAGCTGCATTTCCAGCCACTTGAGTGTCTTTCCATGCTGTGCTGTCCTCTCTTGATTTCCTGGTTAAGAGGATGAAAATAAGAACTAGTGTTACGCCAACACATAGTAAATAAAACACCTTAGTGTAAGGCAAAGCAATGACAGATATGAAAGGCAAATCAAAAAGTAGTATAATTCTCTCTAATAAACAGTAGGTTCTGTGGAAAAAGGTGAAATGTGATTTATTTGCGATTACGAGTTTGGTCAATAGAAATAACTGAAAAGCCATAGCAGACTTCTGTGTATCTCTTGGTATGTTGTGTGTCAGTGTAACTAGAGTAAGCAATAAGATTGAGCACATAAGTTAGTTAAAACCAGCTTATTAGTAGTAAGTTCAGATACCACTTCTGAAGAGTTTCTGCTGGAAAAAATGGTTGTAGATGCTAGAAGGGGTTAGTTTACACAACTGTTAAGAAAACGTATGCAGTCCTTCAGAGTGAGTGTTAGGTGGTTTACCCGAGATGTAGGACACCTGCATTTGGAAAGGTTTAAGGATGTCTTTTTCATCCCTGGAGGTACTGCGCAGCATAGTTTTGTATGGAAACCCCGGAGGAAGAACAATAGAGGGAAAATGACTGTGGTTTTTTTGTTTGTTTGTCTTGGGCTTAGTTTAAAAGAAAAAAAAAAAAGGTAGTTTGTGCAATTACACTGAGTAACTGTTGGGAATTCTGTCTGGAGACTTGCCAGAGGAGTAGAGCTCTCAAGTGCTTCTGCAAGTTTTGGTAGAAAGGTGACTGACTCTAACAGAGATGCTGTTACTGCTCCTGCAAGATGCAGTACTGCATCAGGAATTCAAAACACCAAGGAATTAATGTTACCCTGAGCATCACTCTTAAGTGTTGTGGTCAGAAATTGCCCCTTCTTCCAGAAGGTGCAGTGGTCCAGATGTGCTACAGAGTTGTTGCATACCAGGCTTTGCTCTTCTGTGGTTGTGTTCCTGTTTGCAGTTACTGAGATAAGACAAGTAACTCACAGATGTAGTCTCGAACTAAATCTCAGAGTTGGCTGAGGTGAACATAGGGACTATCCTCACCCCCTCCATTTCTTATGCTTTTGGACATCAGATGTATTTCCAAGGATGTGGTGATGCTTTTTTCTCAGTAGATATAAAAAGGAGTTCTAAGTCACCACCACAGATAGAGCAGTTTATGTTATTTTATGTAGCACTAAAAGGTTTCTAAAGTTACTTAATAAAATCAATGATGCAGTTTCCTGCTTTTGTCTTCATGGTCAAAACTAATCAATGCATCAGAAGTTAATATCTTCATTTCTTTTATATTATGTGACCAAAACAAACCCTTATGAAGAGCTGCCTTTCCTTCTCAACAGTAAACGTCTTAATGTTTTTTCTGTCAATAATCCTGATGACATTGTTGCATTTACTTTCGATACCAGGTACAAACATTGAAAACTGTAAAAAAAAAAAAAAAAAAAAAAGGGCTGTTAACTTTCTCCCTTCTTTCTTCTTGATGGTGTTTTGACCTGGTCACAGTGAAAACAAAGGGAGGATAGGGCATAGTTCAGAGTGAGTGTGTGGGTCACTGGGAGTACCTACTTCCCTTTGAATGATTTTAGCTTTCATTGGGGAAATCTCACATGCTTGGGTGAGGGGTTCTTGTCCTACCACCTACTTTGTTGTGCTGACATAATGCCTTGGGGAGCTGTTCAAAGAAACAGAAGACTGAAGCAGTATGAGAAATTCAGGCTTGTAAGCACTGTGTTGGACAATAAATATGAATAAAGGTGGATGGCTTTTGGATTATTATGGGGCTTTCCTTTTATTGCCACCACTGTGGCAATATGGTGCAGCCTATTTTCCCAGCTGTGTCTGTGCAGCTGATTAGAAGCAGCTGTTAGAACAGGCAGTACCCAGCTGCTAGGGTTAACTGCACTGGAAGGACTCCAGATATGCTGTTTGTGAGGAGCTACAGCAAGTAAGTGTGTGTGAAGAACGTAGGACTTCTGTGGGAGTGGTGAAAGAGAAGAGGGAATACCTGGCTGTTGTTAAGTTTCCTGTTCTTGAATGGGGATGTTGAGAAGAAAGTGCAGGTGAGGTTTCCTAGATCCCCTTGCCTGGGAAGAAGGAACAGCCTGTGGGAGAGAGGAGCAACTGTTAGGGAGCTCTAATCTATAGAGACATGGGTGATCCTCTGATCTTGCCAAAGCTCGTTCTGCACTTTGCTTCCAAGTGTGTCTAAGCTCTGTCTACCTAAGTAGAAAAGGTCTGGGTTGAAAAAATAAATCATATGTTAGCTTGACTTACAGAGGAGTGCTCTGGGTAATGGTTGGTATTGCTAGCCAGGTATACAGTGTGTAGGGAAAAATGTGCATGAAGATTATCTGGTTTTCCGTGTCCTCTAGAGGTTTTGCAAAAAGCAGTTGTTCTCTGTTGCATAAAACTACAAATACTCCCTCTGGAAAGGGCATGAAACATTCTTTTAGCTACTTGTGGTGCTTTTGGCCTTAACCAATAAAGGGCTTCCCTGTTACATTTCATGAATGGTTTAAAACTGGCTAAATAACTGGTTAAATATCTTTTGAACTTAAAGGGTGTATTACTGTTAAACTTTTTCCTTCCTATATTTTCTAGGGATGGCATGGTCTTCTAAATATTTTCTGGGAGAGAATCCTCAATTTTCCAATAACATTTTAAGTGCATTTATAGGAAAATGAACATCTGTCTTTTTAATGCTGTTGTCTCCCTGTTGGTTTTTTTTTTTTTAATTATTACTTTAAGTAGCTTGTCAGGAAGATGTCCTGGAAAAGTGTCCTTGAGTAATATTTCTGCCTTATTCCTTTTGCGGTATCCTATTCTATTGTGCATAGTGGCTAAGATCCTATTGTGCTTGGCACTACAGAATCATAAGCTAAAGAGAGACTCCTAGAGACTTAGCTGTAAAGGATGTATCCTTCAATAGCTGTCTGTGGAAATTCACTTTTTTTTTTTTAGTTACTAGTATTTTCTATCTCCTAAATATTTATTTAGCTGCTCTTCGTTCAAACTGTGACAGTTACTTGGCTGGATTAGTTGCATACTTTCTGTTTGAGCTCTGCCTCTTGTTGTGTTAACAATCTCAGGTGGTGGTGCTTCTGCAGAGTATCATTACCTGGTAGCAAAGTTCATACTGTCTTTAGCAGTTACAGTTCTGTACCTACTTCTCTCACCTCCTTGTTATACAGGGTGATACTGTCCCCTAACCTAATGTACATGAGTCTCCTTAACTCAGCCTTCAGAGCTTATTCATTCGCTGTTGATTCAAAGTGACAGCAGTACCATCAATCTGTCTGTGAGTTTTCCCCCATTTGGTGAGCTGGAGTATGCTCTCCTTCCGCTCAGGGATGCTCTCTGGCCCCTTCTGCTCTGCAGGTCTGCAGCACCTGCATCAGAAATTGAAGGCAGACTCTGTCTGTTCCATATGAGCACTCAGTGTTTCAGTGGTAAAACTATCATAAGAAAGTGAACCCATGGTAGATAATTCAGGCGAGCCATGTTTGTAGACTTGGGACAATTCATATGTAGTGTTCTAGGTCTGCAGGGTAGCTGGCAACAGGCATGTCACTTGTTTCAGTATTGTTTGGCTTTCTTTGTTCTGGTTACTGTTGAATATGAATATTTGTCCTTGCTGAGTTTGACACGCTGTTGCCAGAATTTGAGTCTGCTGACATAAACTTTGCATATGTGTAAGTAGAGATTCAACCAACTATTATCTTGTGTCAGAGTAGATCCTGCTTTGTGTATAGTAGAAGATTAGGAAAGGCTGCCTTTTGAGAGAAAGAGGACAGCTATATCTGATACTTATTTGATGGATCTTTCAAAGAGTTGATTGTGCCAAAAACCACAGCACAAAAATATCC
Organism: Strix uralensis; assembly: GCF_047716275.1. Lineage (NCBI taxonomy): Eukaryota > Metazoa > Chordata > Aves > Strigiformes > Strigidae > Strix > Strix uralensis. The sequence goes on along the minus strand of NC_133974.1, from coordinate 87,735,430 downwards.
CCTGGGTAAGGTGTACATTAGGTTAAAATATTGATGCAATGAAAAGTAACTGTAGTTGTCCTTATTTAGATTGCTCCGTATTTGTACAAACTGTAAGGTAATTATTTCTGTAAAAATAATGAGTCAGCACTTGATACTTACCAAGGAGCCATGCTATTTAAGGATGATAGAAATCTTCAGAGTTCCTTGAACAGCCCAGACTAGAACTGTGCAAAATTAGCATTGTGTTGAATGATGTGTCATGCTTCTACAAAATGCATAAATTACTTGGAATGAATCTTACTATTTAAGTGCTTTCTGGGGTAACTGTGTATTTCCTGAAAATTAGAAGAAATGAAAGAAAAATGTTCTACTTCCAGTATAAATCATGCTGTAGTAATTTTCACCTAGCATAAAACAGGCAGTTGAAACGTGAAACTTCTGCATCAGTGAACCTGAGGGCTTCTTCAGAAGGACTGCTCTGTCAGTTTTTAATTCCTGTTAAAATAATTAGGATCTTTAAAAGATGCAACATTCTTTATATCAAATGGCTAGAAAAATCAAGAACATTTTTTCTGGTTTTGTGTTGTATTTGTGGAGTTGCTGTCTGCCATACAGTGATGTATAAAGACAATTTTCCATTCTGAGAGCCAGGCTATCCACAGAATTGTGTAGGAAAAAATTGAGTAGAACTTGCCCAGGGGATATTGCTATACTCCTCCCTTAGCACTGTCAGCACCAAAAAGATTCATTTATTCAGTGTCCCTTTTGATGTTCCTCTGAATTTGAAAGTTCAATCTTCAATGAAATAAGAGTATCTCAAGTGGAAAGAGATACCATGTTGAGACTTGAGTTCCCCATATCCTTTGATGTCTTATGAATGCAAAACTTTGTGTGTATTTTCTGATTGAAATAAAACAGCCTATCTACCTGACCCCTTGGAGAATTCTTAAGAACTTAAAAAATGTATGATAGGAAGTAATCTTTAAGCCTAAGTCTAAAATATTTCATCTGTTTCTCCATACCCCTCACAGACTTGCCATGGTTGTGGCTTTTCATGTGATGTAGTGATCACAAAGACATCACGCATTTCTGTGTGAATGGTTTTAAAAAAGAAAGCTAAGCAAGTTCGTACATAAACTGTGTGAACTAAAAGTTCTAATAGATAATTCTAATCTAGGTTGTTGGTTTTAATTTAAAGGCAGATATTAACACATTCTGTGTACTGTTTCTCCAACCCTAAAAACTTGCAAATGACACTGGTGAAACAAATGCTATAAATAATTTTTATTACTAGAGTAATCAAAATTGGCAGTTTTACATGTGGACCTTTAGAGTCTCTGACCATGACTCCAATTTTTGAGATCTATTTAAAAATAAAGAAACTTTTCTCTCATTCTCTTTGGAGGGGAGGGAAAGCAAAACAAGTTTTCTTGGATCTTTTTCAAAAAGGAACAGTCTATCAGTGTTGTAATCCTTGCATCATTCTCTGTGGGTTGCACAATACTCTCACCGAGGTTTTGAATTCTGTGGTGATACTTGAAAAATAACAGATACTGCCATCAGACTGGGAGGGGTGGTACAGGTGGTTAAGCAGGAACCTTGAGCATTGTTCTTCTACCCCGCTCAGAAGACTCATAATCAATATCATAGTGATGTCATAATCATAGAATTATTTAGGTTGGAAAAGACTTTCAAGGTCACAGAGTCCAACCGTAATGATCCAGGTTCGTTCCCTTCCTGATGGTTGGACTAGGTGATCATCAAGGTCTTTTCCAACCTAGATGATTCTGTGTGCTTTTTGTAGGCCTGGGACATCTGTCCTTGCCATAGATAGCACTATTCTGATGAGAGACGTGGGTAGGAAAGAGAGCTGCTGAAAAGTGATACCTGCAGGTGGTGGTGGTGGTGAAGTCAAGTACTTTGCGTGAGTATGTTTCATGCTAGTCACAGTGATACCAAAGAGGATCAGACACTATGTGAATTTGTCAGGTTATTTAAGAAAAACCATCATACTATGTACAGAATTGGGAACATGCTTGTCTCAGGAACAGACCAGTATGTGTGTTCTCACTTGGTCTTCAGGATGCTGCTTTGGGGATTGCCAAAAAGCAATGGAGAAGGTGGCGGAGTAAGCCATTTCCTATAAAATGGAAAGTCCAGATTTTCTGTTTCTTGAAATACGAAGTTTTTTAAATATAAATTAAGCCAGATATGTTAATATGGAGTGGGTTGTGCATAGGATAGGTTTCCTCACTATAGCGTTCTTGTCCACTTTTGATTTTTTGGATATGAGAAATGAGGAAGGCTAGTGGCAGGCTGGGGGTGCTAAGTCTGGCCTTGACTGCAGTGTAATCCTTGTAGAGGAGGCAGCAAATGGGCCTCCGTGTTCAGAACAAATCATAAAGCAGACGTGAAATACAGTCAGTACCTTTGTGTGAGGTGTTTACTTTGAGATATTTACTTATACAGTGGAGCATGCTCCTCTATTGTACAACAAAAGCACAGTCAATAAGCCTGCTCTGAAGGGTTCTTTATTTTCTAAAGGTAAGTATTTTGTTGTATGTGGGGGAAGGGGAGAAACAATGAATATCTAGGAGACAAATATGAGCAACAATGTGAGGCAAAAATCTTAATTATCAATCTTCCCAACGATTTCTGATTGCACTGACTTTTTTTTAAACTACTCCATGTACGTCATAATATCAGCATATGTGGTGATGTTGCTACTGTAATTCTCTGAAAGTCCAATGAACAGTTACAACATTCATTATTCAGTTTTTCCATAGTGCTTTTTATTTAAATGCAGAGGCATATAAAATTGAAGGAAATTCAATTAAACTTGGCAGGCAGTTGCTCATTTAAGTTGGTTCAAAGAAAATGATTGGAGAGAAGATTAAAACAATAGTAATCAGTAATGTTGGAAGTCTTTTTTAAAAAAAAAGAGAAACATGAAAAGTCTTTGGGTCAACATTAACAATTCCATGTTTGATTTGAATGTCATTGAAGATTGTCTCCAGCTTCTGTTCCCTAAAGGACTAGACGAATCTATTTGAAGGTGATACTGAGTTAAAGATTAATAGCAATAGAGAGGGGGATATGATGGGGGTGGGGTGGGAGAAGGGTTAACTCTAATGCCTTATGGGTTTGACTTACTAGCTTTTAGAGGTTAATTTGTAACAAATTATTTTATGAAGTATTGAATTTCATGAACTACTTAACTGTTCCCATGTAAACTTAAGCCTTCGTTCTTTCAGCCTTTGCAGAATACCTGTTTAAATCTGTATAGGTGAAGAAACGCCAAAATCAGCCTTTGGTTCATCAGCACAAAATACAATTCACTACAATAATGTTTATATTGTCTTCTTAGAACAAGATAATGCAGGTTATCAAGTTTTTGAGCTGGTTTGGAAATGTGAGATACTGTCCTCCACCAAAGGACACTAGAAGGGCTTGTAGGAGTCTGCAACAGGTTGAAGACTTTGCTTCTTAGCCCAGACAGTCCAAGCATGTAGAAAGTCACCCTTCTCTCTTCCTTGTTCTTGGACTTGTCATATTTAATCCATATGCCTAAATTGATTGTACAGCTGAGAAAGGTACTTCTGTGGACAAGTGACTCCAGGATTACTCAGCACTGTAAAACAGTATCTGTCTTCCTTCAGATCCATGTACAATCTGTCTCTGCCTACACACCAGCTCTCACTTTCCTTCTAGCTTCTTTCCCTGTTCCAGCATCTACTGCCTTGGATTCTCAGTTCACATCCTTTTTTTAGGACTAGAGAGCTCTAGTATTGCTTTTTAAAACTCCCTTGTGTTTTTGAGTTGGCCTTTCCAGGAGGAAAGTCTTTGCTCTTCATCCAAATCTGTTCCTCTCCATCTCTTGTAGAACTTTCATATGAAATACACTGTTTGCTTCTCCCAAAAAGATACTGGTTCAAATTGTAGGATCCCTGGCCTCCAGCTTGTCTCATAACAGTCCAAACCAGCAAATTCAGGGAAATGCTTGATCATAGCAGCCTTCAGCATGTTGGTGAAGACTTCAGAAAGATTCAGCCTAGGACCAACACCTTTTGTAGGGATAAATTTAGCCCAACGGTTGTTGGTAGAGTTCTAAGCAATCTCAACACTTAGAAGTGCTAGACAACTTTAATATATATTACCAGCCTTTTGAATGCTTGCTTATTCATTGCCTTACCATTGCACGTTTTACCTTGGCAAGTGAACCTTGTCAGTACAATTACATCATGCAGTAGAAGTCAAGAGGTTTGCTAGCATTTAGAATTTCACCAAGACAGAACTGGGTCTGGGCTCATGAAAAGGAGAAATTAATAGTCTGAAACAAATAATTCTTGCAGCAAGAACAACCAAGAACTATTTTTGCAAGACACCGAGCATGTACACTTCTAGAGAGCCAAGGGCTTCTCAACATGACAGCACTTGCCATACAATTGGTAGGAGGGATACCTGCTTAAATTTGGAAATGAGAAAGAGTGTCTGTACTAAACTAAAAAAGGTTATTTTAAGTGTGTAGCTCTTGCCTTTGTGATTTTTCAGTACTAGATGTGTTATTTTCACAAACTGTTCTAGTTCAGCTTCTTTCTCCCCCATCTTTTTTTAAAGGAGTGGGAAGGAGTCACACATCTTTAACACATCTTTAATATGGTAGTCTGAAAATAATTCTAAGTAGAATATTCACAGTAACTATAATGAATAAAGAAGCTGTTATCTTAAACCTTGTTACTTTTGTACTGCCACATCACAGGATATGGTATCACTCTCAGGGAGAGCTCAAAAAGTTGAGAGTATAGTCTTTTTCAAAAGACCTGCTTACAGGACCAGAAGTCAGTTGTTCAGACAACCCATGTGACGTGATTGCATTTCTCCTTGTGCACTAACTGGAATAGGGGTGCAGGAGGGAACAACAACCAGTTTAGGCCTTAAGACCATGACTGTGTTTATGTTCGGAAAATTAGCAGGGCTAGGGGTTGTGTTTCAGCACTGTCCAGTGATTTTATATTCAGTGAGTTTCCTGGTGTGATTTTCACCTGAGGCAATCACTGCTCTTTCTGACAATGCCTTGTGATGGATAGCTTGGGCTAGCGACCTTTTCCAGTAGGCAGTAGGAAGGAAGCCCACCGTGTTTTGACAGAGAACAGATTAGCCATGTGGATGCAAACAGTTGTACCACACTTCCTCATAGTAAGTAAATGGAGAGTAGCCATTTTAATTTCCTATAGAAATGCAGTTCTACAGCCCAGTAGGACAAGGAGTTGGTGACAGGACTAAGCTCTTAAAGGATGCAAGTGTGACAAAAATTGAAATTATTTTCAGCAGTTGAAGTCTCAGCAGAAGCATCTTGGAGGAGATGGCTGGTGTCTTGAGTCTGTAGCAGTATCCAAATGCTGTAGGAAACAAATGTGATTAAAGTTTCGGTTCTCCCAGAATAATAATGATCATGAAGCAGTCTGTCTTTTATTTATTTTTTTTTAATTAATTTATTTCTTTAAAAGCTAAATGGTCTGCAAATAGAGAATGGAGTGTTGTTTGTAGCTTTTGAAGTCATAAAGCTCAGGGAAGTCAATGGAAATTTTGCCTGAAGTTGCTGAAACAACTTGAAAAGCAGCTGTATGTATAAAACCACCTTCACCTAGCACTGATATTCAAGTGCTGATTAGTGTTCAGAAGTACCAGAAAATAACTTATTCCTTAGAGTTCTGGTTTCCCACACAAAGTACACTAATACACTAATTATCTGCACTTGAATTTAGTCAGTGTCAGGATCTACTTTTCAATCTTATTTAAAGTCCAAATTAAATGATGAAGAGAGATTAAAATATCAAGCATCCTTTTCCTAAACACTCTCTTCTTACTGGAACAGTGCTCACTAATCCTATGATAGGGTTTTTATTGCACACTGATTTTTGAAAAGTTAATACTGTTTTCCTGACAGACTGCAGAAAATCCAGGTCTGCATAGTTTGTGGAATGTGTGAAAGCCCTCGCCTTACACGCTATGTCTCAAAATACAAAGCAAATGCAATTTTTGGCTTCAGAAATAATACATCTTCTGTTTGAAATTGTTTATGTGTTCCTGTATTTGGGTCTTTTACAAGCCCTTCTTTCTAGTTTCTTTCCCTCATATAAAACATACTTCTGTGATCCCAGGAATACCACATCTAGCTTTTTTGAAAGATGAATGTCTCCAGAGGGAAGTGCCTTTCTGCATGCTAAAGCTGTTTTCACTTTCTCATATTGTGTCTCCACCTTCTTCTTTGGCAATAAAATCCTATTTTATGTCCTTTTATTCTTGACATGGGTCAGAAATGGTTTTTTACTAGTCTCTCTCCCTATATTCATGTTCCTGATTTTGTCTCTAATTCTTCATTTGCTTGCTTCATACCTGCAAGTTTCTCAGTCTTTGCTCCCATTTGTGACCTGGGGTTATTGCACTCTTCTCTCCCGTAGTTAACTCCCATATTCATATTAAACTTCTCTGTTGTGTTATGTGTCAGAAACAAGCTCCCTGGGTTCTGAGGATGCCACTGAGATGAAGTTTTGGAGAAGCCTTGTCAGGTGGGATTCCTCAGGGTCAGGATACCAAACCCCCTTTTCCTTAGTGTATCTTGGGGAACTGTGGTATGTAAGGTCTTTGCCGTGAAGATGAGATTTTGAAAGCTCTGGAATTACCAGGCCTGTCCTCACTTCTCAGGCATCCTGCTGTACAAGTCAGGAAGCTGTGGCTGTCCTAAGAAAGGCTTCTGGATTTTTCTGCACTTCGGAAAGGTGTGCCTTGCTTGGAGCCCTGTGCTGATGCCTTGAGTGTTCCTGAGCTCTGGTCTGGCTGGGTGGCCTGGAGAGTCAGTATGCCTGTATGTAAAGTATTAAAAAACAAAGTGCAGGATCGAGAGGAAAAAAACCTAGGCAGAGAAGGGAAAGGATTGTTGCTGTAGGGTGAAATTCAGGCCGCAGTGAGCAGGTTGGACTTTGAATTCACTACACAAGAAATGAGTTTTCCAGGTCAGTTAGCCTCGCTTTCTGAAGCCAGTGTGTTCCTAACGAGGGAAAACAACACAGGAAAGGAAGAGAGCAGCCCGGAACTGACTCATGCTGCCTGCATCGTAACTAGGAGTTAGTCCTCCAAGGCTCTGTAATGGAGGCGTTTCTCTGATAATCATAACTACTTGCAATCTTTTCCCCATCTCTCCAAGAAGTGAATTGGGAAGGTACTATAGTTTGTCTGCTTGTGCTGGATGTAACTTAGTTACAGTACAGCAGAGCAAATAGAAAGGAATTCTTTCCCATTTTGCTGTAGCCCCTGGCAATTCCAGAAAGTGAAATCCTTTGTTTAGAACAAGACACAGCCAAACAAGACCCTGGACCCAAACCCTTGTATTACATCACACTGGATAGATGATAAGAACCATGTAAGATCGGTGCCTAAAGGTGGATGCAGTAAATGGTGTTTGCTTAACAAGTGAATGGTGGAGATGCTTGATTATTTTTTTTTCCAAGTCATCTAATTTAATTTAAAGAGGTGAAATACTAAAGCAGTCCAGTTAAAACTGATAATAATTATAAATCACAAAGCATTTGGTGACTAGAGCAACATTAACATGCATGAGAGTAATGGAAATATGTTTCTTTTAATTAAACACAATTTTAAAAAGTTAAAGATCTGAAAAAAAATGTGTGTTATGTCCTGCTTGTGATGCCCTAGAAAGCTCCTTTATCCATTCCCTTTTTGCTGCTTTACACGTTTAATTGTAATGTTTTAGATACTGTTCCAAGAAAATCTGCAAAAATACTTTATCAACATTAAGTGAAGCCAGTTGGACTTTACCATGTGCTCAGGTTCCCTTGTTGGTAGGGGTGCTTTATTGGGCTTGGACATCGGTGTTGCATTTGTTTAAGTGATTATTTATTTGTTTTTTAAAGGGAAGAGATACCACCTTTTAAATGGCCTATTGGAACTTTTGAAGATCATACCTGATTTCTTGCCTCTTTAATTATGATACTATTTTTTTCTGGAGATGGTTTCTGTAAAGCTGGTGTAGAGATGTTTTAGAGCTGCTTGGCTTCCACTATGAAGATAAATTAATAATTTCTTTTTGGCAAGAGATCTGGGCAAAGAAGAATCTTGGAATATTGCAGAAAAAATAGTGTGCTGAAATAGCAGAACTCCTCAGTTCCTCATGCTTATGGATGAAGCTATGAATATTTGATATCAGTAAATACTGTGACAGCATTCTCTCTTTTAGGATGTAGGACAGTGGTGGTTTGAGGAGGAAGGAACGGCCTGTGAGGTGGGCCTCTCTGTTACTTTACTAAGCTTTTGCTGCTGACTGTCTCATTTCTCTGGAGTTGTAGGACTTAGAGGATATTTGTCCCAGAATGAATACTTCAGCATAAGTTTGGCTGCTTTGACATGTGGAATCATTGCCTGAAAGCAGTTCCCTCTCTGCACCCAAAGACTGCACTACCGAGTGGCAATTCTTTGCTTTTCTGTAGACTACAGGAATCAGCATTGTGTACGAGGAGGGGGAAGTGTGACTTCTGTTCATTTCCCTCTGAATTGCTGGCCTGGAGAGGTTATCCAGGTAGCATTGCCCAAGTGCTGGGTAGTGAAATAGAGAGAGGACAGAGTGAAGAGAACTATTGTGGGTGCAGCGCTAGTATCCTGTGATGACAGCATTATTACCTGGTAACCTTTAGAACTGAAACATTTTCATGTTAGTGTTAAATTGCCCATCATCAGTTCAAGCTCATTGTTTTGTCCTCTTCCTGCTCTAATTAATGAATGCTGGCCTTCCACTGTCACAGGTGCCTGCATGCAAATTATCTGGGTATTGTGTGCATACCCTCAGGGATGAGGTTGGGAACGACAATTGGAAGCTGTATTGTGACTGCCAAAGCAATGTAGGCATTTATAATGTTAGCAACAACATGCTGGAACATGCTTCACCAAACTAAAGTGACATTTAGTTGGCTAAAAAAGTGGTTAGTCAGGGATGTGTACCTACAATTCCATATCTGCAGTTTGCTTCCTGGATGTGAGTCTTATGCCTGATGAATCTTGCTGTGAAAGTGATTGTTACTTTGCAAGATATTATCAGTCTAGACTGCAAGGTTGGTTCCATATTTCAAGGTCCTTCCTCTTAACGTGTTTGCAAAGTTTGCTGTTTTAGGTGAATGAAAAATACTTCCACTTACGAGAACTGAAATGGTAATATGGCCATAAAAATCATCGCCAAACAACTCACAAATGAAACATGAAGTGGCTGAATCTGTGGATGTAACCATTGGTCACTTCTGAACACCTGCTGCACGCCAAACAAAGTGTTTTGATTGCTTTTTTTTTCACTAGGTGAGCTTTTGGTCTAAGGTGAACTAACAGCTAAAGCCAGATTTCACTTCTGTTTATTCTTCCACTATCAAATTATTTGAAACAATCTGAGCCAATATGAAACCACTTTCTCTGATGAGTGTGTGCTAGATATAACTGCATTATAATGACATAAAATTATCTAGTGCATAATTACATATCCACAGTCACGAATGTCGAACAAGTAGTAACAAGAGGCCAGACACGCAAGTTAGATAACCTTTGCATTAGCATCCTGTAGCACTATCAGATGAGCAAATGCTGCATCAGAGAGAGAGAGAGGGAGAGTGTGAAAGAAACTATGAACATTGCTACGAGTTCATGACTGGAAATTTCAGTTCCCTCTGCCACATAAAAGCCATTTACTTAGGCTTTTGCAGTCCCTATTGTGGCTTTTTGTGCCTTTAGAGAAATCCCTGAAAACTATTGTGGCTTAGACTAATAAATTAATTTTTCATATTTTGAAATCAGCCTAGTTGCTTACTAGCTAAACTTACTCCTAGATACAAATTCACGCTCTCCCTGAAACTTGCTCAGAACTTGTTCCCTCAGTATTTGTAATCAGGAAGTAGATGGTACCAGGTAATTTTAAAGACTGATTGTCCTTGCCCAGTAAGAGTGGAATCTTTTTGCTCTGTACCTGTGTTGCTCTTTGCTTTTTTGTCCAGTCTGCAAGTGTTTTGGTTCCCTATGACTCCCTGAACCTTACCTTCATTCTCTTTTCTTTGTTGAGATGAAAAAAGCAAAGTGCATTCTTCTTTTCTGTAGTGGTCAGGTATTTTTTCTTGTATAACCTTGGATTTAGTTTTCCTTTCATTAATTTTACCCTGATAATCTAACCAATTTGCAGAGAAAATGGGATCAATCCTTCCTTTCTGAATTATCCTCCTTGCTCCCTCTCTCTTATCCTAGTCCATCCTCTTCCTTTACCATTGGCAGCTGCACAAGTTTCATTTGGCATATAGAGTCATTGAGATTGTGGAATCTGATTTCAATCTGCTTCCTTATTAAATAAGTAGTACTGTCCTCCCCCACTGTGGAACATTTTTCAGTCTGGATGTATTCATGCTACCTTCCTGTCTTGACTATCATGACCTCTTTATTCACTTGTCTCCATCTCTCTTCTGTTACCCAAAGGCCTGTGACTAAATATCCTCCTCTCCTCCTGTACCAGACAAGTCTTTATACTGTGCAAATCTCATGCTGGATGCCTGATTTCCTTGCATAAAATTTTAGTTCCCTATCTAGGCACAACAAAGCTCTGCTTTCTTTAGCCCCAGTTTATTTTACTGCTCCTTTTAATCTCCATTCTCTTGCAAAAAACAAGATTTAAACCATTGCTATGTTAGGAGGAAAACAATTTTTTTTCATGCTAATCCTTTATCTGTCAGATACCTTATCAGGCTTCACTGTCATCTTCTAGTACTGAAGTAGAAGCTAGTGACAAAGCGAACTGCATATATCCTTGTGTTTAGCAGTTCTTTACATTAACTAGAGAATGATACTGTGCACAGTAACAAAGATCAGACATTTTGGAAAGAGAGTACACAGAATTAGATTTCTTTTCCTACATCTTGCATCTTTTAATTTCCTTCTCCTTCTTGTTTTACCTCACTGTCTGGCTATTTCAGGCTATGAGCTCTAGGTCAGGGTTAATTAGTTTTCCTTGCTTGCAAAATGGCTTGATATTATAATATAGTTTAAGTAGAGATATGTGTTTTACTCACTGATTCCCAAATACTGGAAGCTGAGGCAAGTTTTACAGTTTCAATATTTTTGTAAGACTTTTCTTGACTGTCTAAACTCTTTTGGCTGACTACTTTTAACATCTAGTTTTATTGTTGTTCAAACTATTCTTCCTAACCTCTTGTTATGATTTTAGAGATAATACAGCCAAGGTTTTTTTCATAAATATAATTTGCTTTCTCAGCCAATTGTTTTGAACTATACATTTGCACTTTGGAGGTTTAAGGAAGTTTCCTTTAATATTTGAGAAATTGTATAAAAATTGAATGTCTGCTAATAATTGTGTAGTCTGAAGGGAAAATCTTTGCGATAAGGGGTGAGTTCTGGGAGGGATCCGAGTTTATACTGTCATTTGAAAAAACTCCACACCCTTAATTTATTGTTCTATTACCTTTGTTTTTAAATGGGAATCTTAGCCAACATGGACACCTGCTTATTTGCTTTTTGTAATTTTCAGTCCCTTGAGTTTCTGGAGAATTTAATTTAAAAAAACCCTCTCCTTTCAGTCTGAATGCTATGTAGAGTTTTAAAAGAAGGAAAACTCCGTTTATTTCTGTGAGGGAATAACTATTTATGGTATGTACTTGGATATAAATGAATGTAGATTGGTTCAGTTTGTGGTGCACAGTTAGCAAACTGATTCTAACTGATTTAAACTTTTAGAAAAACAAAGCGACCATGGGGGGAAAAAGGCTGTTTGATTAGATTATCTCTGGATGTGAGGCAGGGAATCCGTGAATGATAGAGGGAACTTCAAAATGAAAGGTGGGGGAAGGAAAGAAAAATGATGAACGAAGCCTGTTAAACTGCTGAGCTCTCTTTTTCTCCAGTGCATTCAGCTCAGTGAATTAATGAGATTAGATCACATCAACCCTGATTGCTGAAAGGACTGAGCAAAGTGGGGGATTTCAGTAGTAGCTTCCACAGCTGAGTTTGGCACTTGCAGGCTAGCTATGATAGTGTGGTGCTACTGTTTGAAGCTATTTCCTGACTTGATAGCTGCCACAGTTTTTATTATTTTTGTGGTAAGTGTAAACTTAGTTTGCAGTTAAAAAGGTGTGTTGAAGAAAAATTATTTTTTAGTAAGACAAAACACCTGTGACAACAGACAAAACCCTCCAAAATTCAACATGTACTCTGTATTTTTGGCATTTATCTATTTGTCAGAATCTTCTAGAAATTCTGTCTTTGTATAAACAGGAGGAGATCACATACACTAAGGGACAATTTAAAAAATTTCTCAGTTTCTCCCTAGTATCTCCCTATGAACTTCTTAAATGCATCTGCCACTTCCCCAAAAACCATTTCAACAGCTTGCAAGAACCACCCCCTGCTAACTGTGACCAAGTCCTATGTCTCATTCTGTGCTTTCTACCATCTCTTTTGACCTGCCTCTTTTTTCCTTATTTTTTCCCTTGTTTTCTTCTGCTGTGTTATTTTTATTTATCAGCTCAATTCCTTGCCACACAGATTATTCCTCCAGCTAGTTCTCAGTGTCTCCTGTTAACTCTGTTATGATGTCTTTCAACAATTAATCTGCTCTGGTCTGTAACCATGGCATTCTCATACATGGTACACTTTTTCCCCCTCCCTTTATAGGGCTTCTGAGTCCTCCTTTCTGTAGTTCTTTCATGCCAAAGGATTCTAAATCAGTGACTTATTCCTAATTAATCCTTAATAAGTGGCTTATTCTATTTTGATCTGAGCAAATGCAGCCCTATGAATCAGGCCTGAATTATTTTCTTGAGGAATAAAGGGGAAGGGCCAGTTACTTGGTTTGTTGGAGTTTTTTGTTGGTTTTGCTACAAAAAAACCCCCAAATGCTATGTGGTTTTTTGTGTTTGGGTTTTTTTTGGGGGGGGGGTGGGGGTGGTTTTTTTTTGTTTTTGTTTTTTTTTTTTGTTTTTTTTTAACCTGAAATTACTGTCAGGTTGAATTAAGCTAATATCTTGGGCTAAAAGAATTGTAGCTGAATTTACAAAACCACAGTCACTGTGTTTTCTTTCCCTACTTCATATGAAGTTGCTCAGTAGTTGGACATTCCTGTGTGAGGTACGCAGCATCTGAAGATGTGGATATTAACCTATAAATCTCTCATTTTTGCCTCTCAGGAGAGTGTCATAAATACCAAGTAATAAGAGATACTGAGAGCAACACACCCTTATTTTAAATATTTTATCTGAAGCAGACACCAAGCGTCCCGTCCCCCCCAACTATAGGTTTGTTCCTTGTCAATAATGGTTTTACACAAAATGGAAAAGCCTCCCAAGGAGCTGTTTTTGGGAGCTGGGAGATAAGGATTCAGAACCTTGCCGGAGTCAAGGATATTGGTATGATGAGATCCAAATTTGACTCAAAACCCCATCTTTTTTTTCTGGAGATCAGTTCTTTTCCTTACATGCTTGCTTAATTTCTCTATTTGGCGACTTAGACGTAAGATCAAATTAATCTTGAGTTTTCCAAGCGGTTTTTAAGGAATACAATGCAACACGTTTCATCTTTGTAAATGCTCTCGCTTTTTGAGGAAATGAGGGAGTATAGCTGGTTGTGGTAGTTCTTTCTGTGCAAAGAAAGTTAATGTTGATCCATACTACTTGTGTATCAGCTAATGTAACCTCTTTCTCTTTGACTGAGAAAGACTGCCCTCTTTTGGATATAATTAGAACTGGCTCAGTTGTCAAGACTGCAGTACAAGTACTTGAGGTTGTTCTGCTTTGTAGAAGCTGTTGAATTTTCATGGATAGTTCTGGGGCACCATATTGATATCAAATTCTATGTAGCTGTGGGTTTTCTACGACAGTAGTAATCGACGTTTTCAGCAGGGTATGAAATTAGTTCCATTAAGGTTTTAAATATATTCAAATCGTCTTTTCTAACCTAGACAATTCTGTGATTCTGTGAAATTTTACTGTGTAATCTTGTAATCTGTAGGGGAGGGCATGTATATATGTATCTCTCTATCTCATACTTAAAAAAGATTTTGGAAATGTGGGCTTTCCTTATTTCTAATAATTTTCCATTCCTGTGAAATTATGTCTGTCCCTGGCTAGCTTTTTGTGGTTGTTGTAGCAGTTCAGACGTTCCTTTTCATGTTAAATCTAGATTGCTTTTTAGTTACCTTCTTTTCTGTTGTAAAAGTCCTCTTTTTGTCATGTTTTAACTGTTGCCCTAACCAACAGAGTACAAATAGCTTTGATCTTCAGCATCATAAATTGACAAGGGTAGTTGAGGTTGCAATAGGGTTGGCAAGTAGGTGACAAAGCAAATGCCTAGGGCTTAAAAAGAGTGTCATGGGGAAAGCAGTGAAGCTTGTAACTCAGTCCTGGGTTGAGTTCTAGCAAATATATACTGAAACCTGTAACCACCTGAATGACATTTTAAGACCTACATTAAATGGATTGATTGGAATTCACTCCTGAATGAGCAGGTGTTCATATCTCATCAGAAAGGCCAAGAATTGGGCCTGGAATCACTAGCTACCAATTCAGAGCCTGGCACTGAAATGCTTGTGGTTCTGTAGGGTCACAAATATATCAGTTCAATTAAAGTAGACGGACCGTCTCTGTGGTTAACCAGGCTAGCAGAAAAAAAACTCCTGGATTTTATACTTTCAGGTAGCACAGTGTTAACTCATGTCAGTGTTTAGAGCTTCGTTAATTAGAATGTTTGTGTTATTTTAGCAAATTTGAATGTGGTTGTTTATAATGCTGTAATGTTCTAAAGACTTGGTCGTGGGACAAGATCGTGCTGTGCTAAGAGTTTGCATAGCACGTTTTTACTCCAAGGAACATTCAGTCTAGGCATAAGACAAGAGATAAATTGATGGCCATAGGCAGCATACTGACATAATGCTACAGCATTGGTCAGCAGGGCAGAGAGCAAAATTTCTGATCACATCCAGATTGATCGTCATGTACATCCAGACATAATATTTTGACTGAAAAATGCCTGTGTTCTGCATAGCATGTGCGTGTGATGTTATGGGAATATTTGAGTTGTATTGACGATGCAAACTAAACACAGAAAATGTAGTCACCACCTTGCTAAATCATGTGTACTTTATTGCCTTGTTAGATAAAGCTGCCCCTTGGCAGCCTTTCCCATCATCTTTGTTTTATTAATGAGTAGTTTTGCCTTGCATTTTGAAACAGGCCATTCCTCTTCTGGCAGACCATGCTTTCTGGGGATGCTAATGCTGGTTGTGTGTGAGATAAGTGATGACTACCAACATGGGGAAGATGTGTAAGTAATTTATGAATTAAAGCCTTTTATAGGCTATTGAACAAATGCATCCAACTGCATCAGAATGAGATTATCCAGTTAAGTATTTTGAAAAGAAATTATTTTCTTCTTACTTGCATTTATGGAAGTAATTCAGCCCAGGGTCTCTTTCACCACAAAATGGGGACAAAAAGGAAATTCTATTGGGTTGTTTCTGGTCTTCTCTTCTGCTTAACCCTTTCAGGGTTTAGAGCTTCTAGTTTGATAGTGGACATGATGGTGAAGTGGAAAAATTTTTGGTGTGCCTTCAGCAGAGCAAGTTTGTAGTTATGAGACACATCACTGGGATGTTTGAGTTATTCCCCTGGTTCTGAGGACAAGATTAAAGACTGTGTGTGAAATATAGTTCCTTTTGACGTTACTGGACAAACACCTATTTATTTCAGTAGGTCCAAGTCATTGCTTTAGAACTTGCTTTAGCATTTTGTATTTTACTTTATTTGTGAAATTAATCAGAATGGTTAAAGCAAAACTTAGAGCAAAGACAAGATTGGAGGCAGTATAGCCAAAATCTAACTCAGTTGGGGATACCTCTGCCTTTAGTTTTGAAGAGATACTCAGAAAATAAAAGCTTGGAAGTGTTGCTGCCTAAATTAGTCAGCTTTGTTGGGGAGTTTTTCAAAGACACACAACCCCTGCCAAAATCCATTTGCTGAATAGCTTATAGTAAATAGGTAGATCGGAGTCTTCTTGTAAACAATTTCATGTATGTAGTCCAAGAACTGCAGTACAAGAGAGTTTCATTTTCTCTGGTTTTTTCACTTGGATTAGTAACAAGATGAGGCAGAGTAAGAAAACAAATGTATGGCTTTATTGGAAACTTGCTAGTGATTGATTTTTATGCCCTTTAACACAATTACTATGTTAAGTGTTGACTGGCAGAACAAATGGAAAGAATATGTGTATTATCAATGTTTTTAATGATTTTCCTTCTTCTTTCAGGGTGAAGTTGCATTTAAAGTGTATTTTGTGCAGTTCCCATTTTTAATCTCAAAGTAATTTAAACACCAGTCTGATAAATAAGATTTTGAGTTTTTATTTTGATGCCATGCAACCACAGGGGTGTCACTTGTGTTCTTAACAGATCTTGGGAGGCATTTCCCTTGACTTCCAGTGCCCCTGTCAGTCTTACATAATCAAATCTGTGAGATCTGAACACTGCAGTGCTGCTCATTTAGGATGTCTGTGTGAAAGCTAGGGAAATTACTGATGGAGATATTTATTGCTGCTACCCATTTCTCAACACTGGACTGGACTGAATCGCAGGGTCTGTTGGAAGATTAATATTTTGATTCAGATTTCATTGCTTAGCCTCATCAAGATGCTATTGTATGTCAAGTGGATTTTAACGGGAAACAAATCTTTTCCCAGTTCTCTGTTTATTCTTTAGATTCATAACTTTCTCTGCCCACTACTTTCACCACGGATACTACTTCAATTTCCTTCTTTCACTTGTGTTGATCTCTCTTCCATCTCTAAACAGCTTTCTCTCTTGTCCACACCATTTGTTTCTAGGTTGCCTTTTCCTTGTGACATACTAAGTTATTCTCCTCTGTAAAAGTCAAGACATACAGTGTCTGTCCGCTACAGAGCTCCTTTCCTTTGCTGCCGATATGTCTCATTAAACTGAGTTGTTGATTCTTATATGTGGTGTCATTTTACCTTTTACTACTTCTCTCTCTGAAGACTGTTCCTATTCATGTTGGAGATCATCTGTCTTTACTCTGGTGTTCATTGTAGGACCATTATCAAACCTATGTCTTCTTCCTTTCATCAGTTCTCCAAGAAGTGCAGATCATCCCTTCCTTTCTTTATTTTGTTGTGGCCACTGTGACTCCCTATTGTTGCCTTAGCTAATTTATCACATTCTCTGTTAAAGGATCTGAAGGCCTCTGTAAAGTTTGGAAGAGTAGTTAAAACTAGTTGCAGTAGTTGATTTGAGTCTCTTTGAGATGTGAGAAAGGGAGAAAAAGTGAGAGTGGAGATGACGCAGTATGTATGGAAACCTCTGTGCTTGAATTGCGTGACTTACCAGTGCACACTCCACAAGGTGCAGTGCACAGTAGATGACAACTTCTTTTGGAAGATCATTCTTGTAATAAGAGTCGCTGTTTCCAGCAAAGACACTTTCAAATGGGAATATCCCAGAGCTTAACCGCTTAAGTATCCTGTTTTCTTGTGGGTGTTGAGTTCTGGGCATTTCAACCCTTTTGGAAAATCAAAGCATTCTTGTCCATAGGTGATGAGGAAGTAAGACTTACAGACCTGATCTTTTTCTTTTATCCTGGCCAATGCTAGGCCTTCACAAACTAGGCAGTTGCCTGGGACATGGCAAAAGAGCCCCCAGGGCGTCCTGAGGCGTCCTCAGGGCTCCTTCCCATCCGCCTGGAACAGACTCCCTCTCGGCGCTCTGTTCCACTGCTCAGAGGTCTGCAGTGCCACCACGGCACGGCACAGGCTCTCCCTGGTTCTCACTGAAGAAAACACATGAGGTAGGTGTCTGTCCAGCATAAGGCAGAGGAACGGGCACATTCCCTGTTGCTGCCGCTGAAGCAGTAAGAAGGCGACACACTTTGCCCACCAGTGTCTTCCACCAGCAACCCCCCCTTCCTTCCCTATCCCATTAGCCCACATTTTCTTCCTGCCCAGCCCTCCAGTGCTGCCTAATCTCATTGACAGGGGCTGCTGCCAGATCCGCTGCCAGCTGCGGCTTCTTGGCCGCTGTTTTCGGTGTGCGAGCCGAGAGCGCCGAGGAGGAGGAGGAGGAGGAGGAGGGGGGTGTGTGGGGGTGTGGTGTGTGTGTGTGTGCTGTGTGGCGGAGCGGCAGCAACAGCAGCAGCACCTTTGACGTGCCCGTCCCCCACGTGACGGCCGCTCCATTGCGGGGAGGGAGCTGAGCTGCTGCCGCTCCGGCAGAGCAGGGGAGAGCCGCAGCCTCGGCGGCGGCACCGGCAGCGCCTCCGCCCGCAGTGCGTGTGTGTGTGTGCGCCTGTGTGTGCTATGAGCCATCGCCGCGTCCCTCCGCCCGCCGCCGGCTGACACCGACCGCGCGGGGCGCGCCAGGAGCAGCGGCAGGAGGCGAGGAGCCGCCGCCACCGCGCAGTGACCTTGGCCCAGGAGGTAACGAGCCGGGCGGGGGCCGCGCTCCGCGCCCCTCCGCGCCCCCCCGCCGGGGTTGGGGGGGAGGGGGGTGGGGGGTGGGGGGGGCCGGGGCGCCGCCGCCAGCCGCCCCGGGCCGTGCTGCCGCCGCTGTCCGCGGTGCTGAACCCGCGGGCGCCGCGCCGGGCTCCGCGCCGCGTCGGGCTGCGCGTCGGGCCAGCCGGTTCTCCGGGCGGGCAGGGCAGGGCGGGGGGCGAGGGGCAGCGAAGCCCGCGCGCGCGAGGTCTGGGGGTCAGGGGAGGGCTTTGGGGGGAAGTGTTCGGAGTAGGGCTCAGCCCCCCCGGGCTCTCCGCAGCCGCCGGTGTGGTCTGTAGATGGAGCACATTCTTACACCTGCGTGCAAAGCCAGAGCTACGGCAGGATCTGGGCTCTCGCTTAGTGCAGCTCCCGTGTGACCGCGGGGAGGAGACGGGGCTGGCGGCGGAGCCGGTGCTTTGCAGTGAAGTACGATGAAAGTAGGTGAAAGCAACCGGAAAGGTTTTCTGGCTTGTTTCTTCCTTCCCCCCAGCCCCGTCACCTGCTTCCCTCCCCCGGCATGTGTGTAAGGGCACACACGTGGCGGTGAATTAAAGAGAAGTTTAAAGCGTCTGGTTTGCTTTCTGTGCGTTTGAGGGTTGTGAAAGTTGCTATGGCCCGAGCTGTGAGGAGAGGGGCACTGCTGGATGCGCAGTCGCGGGCCGAGTCAGTCCTCCCAAAAGTGTGCCCGGGAAGGTGCGGAGTACCCCTGGGTGAAGGCTGTGCAGGGCGGAAGGTGTGTGCCTTGTGAGGAGGCGTCTGCGTGATATGGTGGT
This sequence comes from Strix uralensis, assembly GCF_047716275.1. Classification (NCBI taxonomy): domain Eukaryota; kingdom Metazoa; phylum Chordata; class Aves; order Strigiformes; family Strigidae; genus Strix; species Strix uralensis. The sequence continues at coordinate 87,716,093 of NC_133974.1, read as the reverse complement.
TAGTGGTATGTCAGGGAGCTATTCGGAGTGACAATTCATTAACGTCTAAATTAGATTAACATATTACATTCATTATTTACGGGCAAAAGAGAGTAATGACAGTAAATGGTGAATTAGCAGCTTTGCTCCAATGTAAATATCTGTTGGAGTAAGAGCTTACACTGATTCTGACGACACGTTGGTAGAAAGTCAGGTCCATTAATCATCGGGGAAGGAAGGAGACCTGAGGCGATGTCTTACTTGAAACCATTTTTGCCTTTTACAGTGCAGCGTTCAAAAGCAGATCAAACCTGTGGGACATGGCACAAGGAAATAATTATGGGCAAAGCAGCAACGGGGTGGCTGATGAATCCCCAAACATGCTGGTGTACAGAAAGGTAAGCCTTTGTGTTTTTGAGAAGCTGAGGAAGGGACTTCAGGAAATGGTGAAGTCCTGGACTCTCTTGCCTAGCAAGTGAGCTGTTATTTTTGCTGTTTCTCTTCAATTTGATGAATAGATGCTGCTGCTGTGCTTTGCATTGAATGGAGCAGTCTGATTTCAGAACATAATCACCTGCCACTAATTTGGGATGTTTTGTGTCTGTTCACGTTTGTGCTGCCTAATGCAGGTTAAATGGCATGTACAAAGAGGATCTGTATTCCAGGTACTACTAGCGACTTCTGTTTTGAGAAATGACTGAATCTGTTGTTTTAAATGGTAAAATACACACACGTGTCAACTTTGCGTCATGTTCAGAAACAGTTGGTTTTCAATTTGAAATACTTGATGCATTTTGTTCGCTTTCTGCATTGATACATATGATAGCGATGGTGGTGACGTGCCAGAGACTGGAACATTTTTTGAGTTCAAGTGTTCACTTGTAAAATTCTATTTGTAAATTGAATTAATATATTCTAAAGCTAAATATTAACTGTATCATACAATATTTTGTATTTCTGTCTCTGGGCAAAGATTTTCAGAGTGCAGGGAAATCAGAACCGTTAACTTATTCCATATGAAGGGGAAAAACTGATTAAAGATCTTATTTATCTGCAATCGCCACAACTTAAAAAAAACCCAAACACATACACTCCAGGGATTCTCTCTGGGAATGATTTCTAATGTAGTTATTCTAATAGCATCAATACACAAATTTCCAGACATTGAACTCCAGTAGTGGGGCTTATTTAGCCACTGTGCTTGCATTTAAGTGACAGTAGATGCTTGGGGATTTTGAGATGTGTTTATACATTTATTTTTTTTATAAAGCTTTAATTGCATTTATCAAAAAAGAATAACAAAATAAATTCTAATAATAATGGAGAAAAATAACTTTGCTGTCACAGACTGAAATACATAATTATGCAACTACTTGTTTATGCCTAGAACACAGTACTTTCTAACTTGCTTGTGGTTGTTTTTATCAGGTGGAAAAAAATCAATGTTTTTACTTTGTTAGAGGCATTGACTTTTCCTTTTGCAAGTTAACTGTAATAGAAAGCATCTGATATGTACTCAGTTTAGTTCTTGAGGTGAACTGAGGTATCATCAGTAACTGTGGTGTTATTTTCCCAGAAATTAAAAAATAGTCTCAAATTGAAGTCTGAGGCATGCATATTTTCAAATATGTTTCTGATTTCAGTTAGTTGGTCATGTGGTATTTTGAAAGATTAGGCTCTTTTTACATAAGTGAATTAATCTATGAATTTAACCTTAGTTATCTGTCTATGTAAGAATGCACATCTAGAAAAATATGGGGTTACCTTGCCGTTGACACAAGTGTGTTTTAAAATGTCATTGAATGCATGAATTTATATGTGAAAATATGCTGCATATATTAAAAGCAATACACCAAAGCTTATGTTGTTCTTTATAGGTTTTTGATCTTTCTAAACAGAATCTTTCCACATTTGTCATGTAATTCCATGCTGAGAAAAGTCTTATTTAGTACGCGGAGGGAAACAGAGAAACTGTTTCTCTTCTCCCATGGTTACTTCGTCTGAGGAACTGGTCAAGCTTGCGACCCATTATATTTAGTGTGACCTCATGCTAAAACATAACATTGCCCATGAGCAGCCTCCAGATTGAAATGGGACTGCTGAGACAAGTGACCAGAATCCTGGTGATGCAGGGGAAATTTGAAAGTTGGGAGCAGAGATAGGACACAAAACCTCAGGTATATGCTTGGCAAATCAAAGCATCAAACACCTTTTCAGTTGTCTGCAAATTAGCGGTAAAGGGATGATACCAGTCTTGTGTCTTCCAGTGTAGCAGTGGTCCTTCCCTTGTTGTCACTGAAGAGCAACTGGTGCACTGAGTATTAAACTTCCGAAGAACATTGACCTTCTACAGCATTACCTGCCATATTTAGCTTTGTACATGTCAACTTATTTTTGTAGTACGATGAATCAAAAAATCATTTAAGACTGTGTACACTGGTGTTAGAGTACAGAGAGAAAACTAAGTAGTCCTTCCTTTGGCAGTATTCAAGGAATAGGCAACAAAATAATAGATAACTTTCTTAAAAGTCACCTGCCTTTTTCTGCAGTATGATACTGCTGTAATCGAATGTGTTATAAATTCTGTCTAGAACATAAGAGGAGGATAGTTAGATGGAAATAATTTCACTTCAGAATATATAATCTCTGAATATAATTCTTTAATAGCAACAACTAAATCACAGGATTCCTTGTAATACATTTGAAAACACAATACTTCTCTGTCTGTCATTGTGTTGGAAATGAAAGCACTGTGCAGAGGGAACAAAGAACCAGATCTGCCAGCTTCATGAAGGACTCTTTTTTTTTTTAAAAAAAATTTTTTTTTTTTTGGCCAACTGGAAAAGTATTAATAGTAGTTAGAAAAAAATGTAAATGTGCTATTGGCTGGCTTCAGAAGGAAACTGAATTTGAAGTCTGACATTTTGAATAATGTTGCTGAAATCCACAAATGGGGCAATGCTTTCTTCTACTAGTTTATACAACATCAACACATGGAATAGCACACATTTTGTGATGTGTGTACCTGCAAGGAATAGATGGGAGATCTGTTATTATTTGTCTTAACGAAGAACTAATATTTGGCCATGCTGAGTGAAGACCATTATTTTGGCTATAAAACACAATTTTGTAATCTGGTAATTCTGCCAGTCTGTCTAACTTTTGGACACAATCTGAACTAAGTATCTTCTAAACTACATAGAGTTACAGCCCTGAGTTTCCTAAATCCTGATTCTGTCAGGAGCATTTTATAGAAAATTCGATACAGAATGAAGTTCCAGTGTTTACAAATCTGGTATTTAAGGCATAAATCGTTATAGAATCATTATTGCACCTTAAGTAAATTGCAAACTCTTCACAAAAAGGGCTATTTTTCTATTTTTTTAAATGTATTTGGTTTGTGATTAGTTACTTACTTGAAGGGTTGAAGAAAGATGGATTATCAAATTGTAATCTAGAGTAATATAAAGTGTAGATAGCCTGTTATTCTCATTGTAGCGTGTAGTCATAGACAAAGAAGGGTTTCACTGCATTTTGCTTTCAGATATGAAATATTTTTTTAAAAAGTCAGCATAGGATAATTATATATTTAATGCATACATAAGTTAGAATTACTTATTTGAATCTGTGACGGAAAAGACAGAAGCACAGATGAATAGTTCCTTATATCATTTTTACACTGGCTTTTAAGATGCTTGTGTCAGGGTTTTTATGCCTTGGGCAATACTATTTATTTTAATAGCATACCAGCCGCATTATTCTTTTTGGCTATCAGCCTAATTATAAAGTAATGACATGTGACGCATCGTTGGTACTGACATACCTTAGAAAAAGTCCCGAATTTTTCTGCTAGTAACCCAAGGCCAACATGAAAACTGTAAAACCCCTGCTTTTACTTCCGCTCCAATAGAGTCAGTTCCAGTCTGCAATTAAAAGTAATAAGATGCTAGAATCCATAGTATTTTAACATCACAAGTTGCTCATAGAGAAATCTTGAGTTTCAACAACTCTAACTTACTGCTGCAAGCTAGGTCTTAAAGAAGAAATTTGAGATGTAATATAAGGCCCACATTGTGCAGCTTTTCTAAGTTTCAGGGCCTGACCTGCCTTTTTGTTTTCTTAAAAAAAAAAAAAAAATCTCATGTGTGGTACAAATAATTAAAAGAATAAGAGTTGTCTTTGAAGAACTTCCATTTTAGACTTACTGCTGGTCCTTCTAAACCTTTGTTTACCTTTCTAGTCTGAGTTTTGCTTGATTTTTTTTATTCAAACATATGCTGCAAGGATTAGGAGTTCTAATTTGTAAGTTTAATGGTTATCGTATTGCTGTCTGAACTAGCTTAATTTGAGACATGATAAGATTAGCCTTGTCTGTGTAGTAATATTCTTGTGACTGAGACTTTGATTCTCTACCTTCCTCACTGCCCCGAGTGTTAAAATAGCTTTTGCCAAAGCTGATTAGAATTGCTAACAGTTGGGGCCTTCAGTGCTGTAATGAAGATAATGTGGTGTTTCTTCTGTTCTTGTGACAATTGTTGAAGGTCATATATGTCAGTAATCATGTATAGCAAGGGCTGAATTTGTAATCTCAAGCTACTTCTTAGTTTACCGTGATCTGGTATTCTTCGTAGTAACCATGCCTTCAAAGCATGATACTTAGCAAATGTTGTTGTAAAGGAGCAATAGCTGTGCAGTAGCAATATTTGAGGAAATAGTGACCACCATCTTCTAATAACGATTCTCCTCTCCTAAGCTTGTACTAGAGATGACTTTTAGTGTAGTGTGCAGATAATACTGTGTTCTCATGTGGCTTTTATCAACTGCTCTCTTAAAAAAGATTGTAGGAAGAAAATGTTATCACAGATAACTGTATTCCTTAGAGCCTGTGAGACTAAGGAAGGACATGGTAGGTGGGATTTTTTTCTAAGTGTTGTCACTCTCTTTGATAAGGGAAGAATTAGTCTGATAGATTTCTGAATATGCCACCACAACCTATGGAGACATCTTGCTCCTGGTGTAAACTACTGAGTTTGTTACTACATTGCAAATGCCAGAGTACTCTTAAGATACTATAGATAAAGGGCTTTTGCTTTGCTTTGTTTTTTAATTAAATTGCAGTATACTGCTACGTTGTGCAGTTTCTTCCAAGAAGAGTGGTACTGTAGCGAGTCTTGGATGCTGGTCTTGTTTTTATTCCAACGCACATCATTATAGAATTGACAGAGAAAGGTCTGCGTGTGTGGACCTTAGGAACTCCAGCTGTAGGAAGAACAAAATTTACCTCCCTATCCAGTGTGAAAGTTATGAGGATGTTGTAGTTCTGGAGCAGTTGGTTGATGTTGAAGTAAGCTATCACAGAGGTAATATTTAGAGGGCAGGAACTTAATACTGAAGGACAGAATAGTTGCTAGATGCTGTGGAGTGCCTTTCATGAGGTGAGACTGCACGTTTCCCTGTATGCTCTCACCCTCGCTTTCTATATCTACCCCCTGTGCAGTGATTCGCTTTGATGCTGTATCCTCTCCTGGAATGGTTATTGTTACTACTAGGTGTAGCATGTATGTTTTGGCATAATTTGTGATAAGAGCAGTAAAAAGGATTTGATTGTCTTCACAACCATGCAGAACCACTGAAAATACCAAGGAAATCAGATTGAAAATGTGTCTGAGTCTGCAGGAGTAGGTCTCCTGCCCTGTGTATTTCCTTTGGTGATTCCTGCTGGTATTTTCTATCCTTCTGTTCTCCTCTTCCTTCCACTAGGTGTTGAAATGTATCAAGTGATATTGCAGTGAGAGGTTAACTGCTGCTTACTGTTCTGAGCTTGATGTGCTTGGATCACTGGCATTACTGTCAAATGCAAAAACCCCACAGAATTCTGTGCCACCATGTTACTTCCTTTCTCCATCCCACATGTGCCGTCTGAAAACTGTATGTGCCTGTTTTGATTGTGCATTGTCATTTTCAGTTTCTCTGCTTCTTTCCTTTGAAGCAGTCTACATTTGTAGCTATGGAAACAATGATGCTATTGATAGTGACGTGCAATACGGAGTCAGAAATTGTTTGTTTTGGAGTTTAGAGTTTTGTTTTCTTTTACTTCAGACATACAACATTCTTTGTGGACTGCAGGAATTTTTATAGTAACCTCTATGGTCACATTTGACAGATTCCCAAAGTTGACATGAACTATAATGAGGGCACATTAAAATACTTGCATGTAAATACAGCTTGTTAAAATGTGGCTATTTTCCCAATTCAGGAATCACAAACCAGTTGAAGCTTAGCTGTAGTTTTTAGTATAGGAAGCACTACACCAGCTTCTTCAAATCAGTCTGTAAAGCTACTAAAAGAGAAGAAATTTGACTTATGAAGTCCATTTTCAAACCTAAATCCCAGGTGAAGCCTAGAAAGAACAGAATAAAGTCACCAGCAGAATATGTTTAATTGTTTGTTATATGCTATAAAACTTTTCAGACAAAGTGTTGGGGAAAGGTAAAGACTGCAGTTATATAATAATATAGAGTGTGGGCAATACCTGGTTTTCAACTATATCTCTAAAAAAATAAAACTTTTAAAAAAGAGATGCATATAATTATTCTCTGTGTCACAGATGGGTAAACTGAGGCATGACAGTGACATTTCAGAGCAGTGGAAAATCCTTTTTTTTGTAAACTAGAGCAAACTACTTTCTACGGAAGAGACACCCATTGGGGCTAAGCTTGCAAAATACTACCAGGAATAGCGTTGTTTTGTTTTGTTTTTTTTTTTTTTTAAATGGAAAAGGATTGCAGTAGTAAGGGGAAGAAGTTGGAAATGTAGGAGCAAACAATCAAGGCAAGAAAAGTCTGGATTCTAATAGTGCTAATATGAACCTTACAAAAATGAGTAAGGGAAGAAAACTTTGAGGGTGGGATTAGGAGGAGGAGGAGATTGACCACTTTAGAAAAAAAGTACGTGTACAATTTTACATGGTGAAGGGATCAGCCGAGAATTTTGATTTTTGGTCTTGATTGCCACCAGCTGTAAAAAAACACTGAAGATAAAAAGGTTGAGCTAGTTATTAAAGTACGTGTTGGTTATAAGAGTAATTGGGAATAGATATAGTGGGAGTGAGGTTGGCTGAGAAGCCACAGGGGACATTAATCCTTGGAGCTGATCTGTATGAGAAGCAGAGTTGGGAACCACAGCTTCATCTGGAGAGTGAGATCTGCCTGGGGTTAGTGCAGGAGAGCAGGCTGGCCAAGAAAGGGAGCTGTAGGAACAGGCATAGGAGCATCTCATAAAGCCATTGTAACTGTCAGTGAAGATTTTTCTAGATAACATACAGACGTCTTAACTGACAGAGATGGGAGCTTGGCATTTGGACTGTTTAGCCTCCTAAAATTTGGGGCCTGTTTTGTGCTCGTGTGCGTGTATATCTATGTTTGAAAGCTTCCTTTGTCAGATGCTGCTATGGATGTCTCTCAATTTGTTTGTAATGTTCTGTGTGTCTCTGAGAAGACAGCTTTATGAGCTGAGTTTCAGAGAAGCTGCTTTGTCTGCGAAGGTGATCAGGGCATCAAAAGCCAGAGACATCACACTTGCTTTTTTTTACTGTTGTTACCTGCTCTTCCTTCAAATATACTTCTGGCTAAGAGTTCATTGCTAATGAATAGGAACTGGAGAGATGACACTGTAATCTATATTTTATCCATATTTTCCCAATGAAGATGCCTATTTCTCAAGATTTTTATAATTGTGCTATTTCTACTCAATTGAGGACATCTTTGATAGCCATTAAATGAAATTTGAAGGGCATTAGATCCACAGTGTCATTCAAATGAGAAATCTTTTTGGGGAAGTCTCTCAGAATTTATCATATGGTATTCATATCAAAGGTGTGCTGGTTTAATTCTGAAAAACCTTAAGCAAGAGCCAAATAGGCCCTAAGGACCATCCAGATAGAAATTTATCATCACAGTGAAATCACCATTCTCCTGCACCCTTGTACCATTTTTACTGAAACCAGGTAAGATAGGAATGTTGAAGCTGTATTAACTCTTTTGCATCACTTCTGCTGGAGTTGTGTGTTTCCTTTCATGTATGTACATGCATATGCACTTACAGTATTTCAGGAGTCTGATCTAACAAACAGATTGGCAGTTATAAATATCCTCACAGCAGTGCAGAGTCCTGCTGCTGTGGGACAAGCAATGGCAGTGGGGTGGGTCTGCTTTTATGACAGAGTCTGTGGGGTCAGGACTCTTACTGGCACGTTGCTTTTGTGGCTGTTCTTCATTATTGATTAAATAGCAATCCACAGTAAAAAAAGAAAATATACATACAGTCCCCCTGGAATTTATTTTGGAAGGAATATTATGCCAGCCAGGCCCACTTTTATTGTAATCTGATTATTAATTTATAATTGATCATAACTGAATAAACATGAGCAAAAGGTTTTACTAGGGGCATTTAAATATAGAATAATTTTTGACAATTTCTCATGTATATGATGTAGCACTATTGTACTTTGTCTTGCACATTGTAAAAATGAATTGCACTGAAGTATTTTGAATAGCTGTTATTTAAAAGCACCGTAAATTCTGGTGGAAAACCACAGTTTTTCTGATCTACTTTTATATCAGGATGAATAAGCAGTTTACTGAATGTCTTTTGAAAGAAAGACATTAGTGCTTCTTAACACCTACATTTCTCTGAACTACAGACTGTAAGAGGTATTAATCTTCTGTGAGATAGATTCTGCCCTCAGATGTAGATTCACGGCATCTCCTGATATCAGCAGGAGCCATACAGTTGCATTTGATATAGAATCAATATCAACAAGAAGAATGACAAAGACTCATAATAAACCTTCAAAATTACACAAACTTGAGGCACATATTTAACCATAAGAATTCTCTTTGTTGAACACTTTTGTCTGTATGGAGGAAAAAATACAGAACATTTAATGGCTGTACCACAAAATCCCCAATGTCGGCCCATTTAGTGCTGCAGACATATAATTGTTCAGAACTGTAAAACAGGATGGCTTCTTAGTAGCAGATGGAAAACTTAGTATGAATAATGCTATCATACAGGGCTATACCAAGGTTTCTGTATGGCTTGAGTAGTTTATTTCAGCTGTGTCACCTGTAAAATAGGTGGTCTGCAATTTAATTAAACTCATCTTAGTGAAATTCTGTGAGGACCAACTGTTTACTTGGTACAGAGCACTTTAAATTTATCAAAGTACTACATTGGATGGTGAAGTACTACAGTGATAGGAATGCAGTCTTAGACAATTAGAATACTATAAACAACAAGAGTCCTACCCAGCTGCTCACAGTATTACTAGCTTTCAAATGTCTGGTTTTTTAAGAGTTACTAAGCAACAACAAATCTCATTCAAGTCACTAGGAGCTAAAGGTTTTTAATGCCTTTTCATAAATCATGTCTATTACTCCGTGGAATCATCACACTACCTGAATGAAATATTTAGATTCTGGCTCCTGTGGTCTAGAGGGCACACCAGTGTCCATCAGAGTAGAAGAGCCATACTAATTCCCAGTAAAGTTAACGCATTGGTTTGGTTTCCAAGAGAGAGGAGAAATACCTTTGGCTTGTTTAAAACAGAAATAAATTATATACTGCTTTATCTGTGCTCATTTCTTAAAAACCTGTACTATGACAGTATTATCTCTGCTATAGGAAAAGCTTTTCAGAGTTTAAGCAACTGTTCTGTTCTACGGACAGTTGTGACCTGAAGCGCTCAGGTTCATTTATAGTGGAAAAAAAAAATAGTTCTGACCTTGCTTTTTCTTTGCCATCAACTCTACTTCTACAGCATTGCCTTTGGACATTGAAGTTTATGTTCACCTATTTACTAAACGCACTGTTCTGTTCTTATATTGAGGTAGTGTTTGTATCTCATTTTGAGGTACATTCAGAAGAAAAGTGTGTAGACATGTTCTATTTATGTAGTTGTGTTTGTATTTATCTGTGGTGATGCATCTGTAGCTGTCATGCCATTAACTTTTTAACAGAAACTTTGGTACATAGTTGGTCAGGCAGGCCATAGCCAATGCTATTGCCTCTGGGATTCTTTTGGTTTACATTTTTTTTTGCTGTCTAGAAATTGAGGGCTAACTTTGGTTCCAGGACACTGGACTTGACAATCCTTTCTACTTCCATATTCCAAAGTTTAGGACCTCACTCTCACTTTAAACTGCAGAAAATAAGATATCTTGCACAGGTATAAACGTGTAACTGTGGGTTGTCTCTGAAGGTTCTAATTTTTCTTCCACCTCGCTGATGTCTGTTATCTAAATGAAGATAAACACAGATGCTGAGATGTCCGTTTATGTTGTCAGAGAGGGTGTTAGCTCAGGACTTTGACTTGCCATCCTTTTTTTTTTTTTTTTTTTTTTAAAAAAATTATATTGAACAACTATACTTGCTTCTCCTTCAGGCAGGATTTCTACCCTTTGTGTCCTTTGAAATAGTTTACGTAGAACATTTTATGGGGCTTATTCTTTGTCACTCTTGGCAATATTAAAGGACATGGAGTAGGGTCAAGGACAAAACGCTGTGTGTGTGGCACTGAAAGAAAAATATTTAGCCTCACATCATTCTGTCACTTGCAATACATTTGCCTTTGTATGAGGCATACCACCAATTGCTCTGTCTGGCGACTATGGCGAGATAAACTGGGTTGAACCGAGACCGCCAGGATTGTGCAGGTTCTTCTGGAAATGGAGCCGGAGGTTCACTAGGTGGTGCTCTTCCCCCTGGGCACTGAGCACACATCCCACTGGGGTGCTGGGAGGGACTCTGGAGGAAGGAATGAATGCTGGCCTCATCAGCAGTGTCTGGGTGTTGATATTGGTGTCCCGGTCCAATTGTTGATCAAGTCTTTTGCTGGTGGTTTTGATTCACTGATGCTCATTCTGCAGTTTCAAGGGTAGGAAGCCTCTACTGTCACCATGTGTTCATCACCCAGCCTAAACACTGCTGTTTGCCTGCACTCATGTTACACAAAAGAGGCTACTGGCTTTAGCATTCTGTTAGCAAACGGAAAAGATAATTTCTGTGCATAAAATTTGCAATCTGAGTATAAAACAAGAGGTGGTGAAGTGATTTGGGGAAACTAGTCAGAAGAGGCTGAGACTAGATAATTTCCATTTTATCCCTCAGTGCATGGAATGGTCTTTGTGTCACCTTCAGAATGTTGTTTGAGGATCACAAAAATGGACATGAAGCTCGCTACAAATTCAGTCGTTCACATGATTTTCTCCATCAGTGGTTTTGTTGTTTGTTATCTTGACAGACCTTAGCAAGAGGAAATATGTTTCTGTATGTTTTCACTTTTCTCCCTCATTCCACCTTTTTGATCTTTTTGTATAATCCATATAGATGTGGTAAATGGATTTTAGCTAAGCAATCCACAGCTGACATGAATATATTAGCATCAATTTAAGTTTTAGCCATATTGTTAGTTACATTTAAATATTTTTGTCCTTTTTGCAAGCTATCTTAAATAGTGCTTACAAGATGGACTAATTACATGCTTATGTGTTAGCCAGTTTGACTTTAGAGCGTTACTAGAAACGTTCAGTGTGCTGTGTTACTGCACTATTAGCTGTCCTTGGGACAGGTACTTTCTTGAACGTTTGAAGCATGTAGTAGATGCAGTTGAGGGGGAAAATGCCCTGTCCTTTTTTTTTTTTTTTTTTCTTTTTCTTAACAGTTAAGCTAAGCTCTTTCCTATTTATCTTGTAGAAGTAGAGGTGAAATTTGACTTTATTTGTGTGGCCCTAAGTGCAGAGTAACTGCTGTTCTCACTCAGGTTATTAAGGTTAATTCCTTGAAAAGTAGAACCACATGGTTCCTGGATTGGTGAAATGCTACAGAAGTTCTTAAGTGGTGGTGTCCTGGTGGTAGTGTGCTAGAGGTGTGAATTCCAGCTTTTTTCCGCTAAAGTAGGCTATATTGTAGAATGAATTAGATGAAACATTATGTTTTGTTTATATTTTCCATTTTCCCTTCAAAACAAGTAAATGTAATGATGACTTTTGAATGAATTGCCCTTCTACAAGCTAAATAAGTTTTCATAATTGACATATCAATTGTAACATTAACTATTAATGCAGTGAATGACTTCTGACAGGTGAGAATAAATGAGCTAATAGTCATTAGCCAGTGTAATACCTTCTTCCTGAAGGAAGAGATGGATGGTGACTTGAGGACACGTGGAAAAGCAGTGGCAGATAGCGTATTATACTGAAATGCACAGTAGCCATAATTTTTCTAATGCTAGGCTGATTTGTAATGAGTGGTCTGCACATCACTCTTCTAATCTGTCAGATCTCGGCTGGTTGCCTCCCTTTAAGACTGAATGTGATCACGCAGAGGGAGACTGAGTGTGAGAGAAGGAAGGTTAAGTCTAGATTGTGCTGCTGAATGGTTTTGAATAAATCACTCCATAACAAGCAAGCTGAAAGGCATACAGGCACTTTGTGCTTAACTACTTAGGATGCAGTAAGAGGTAGATATTATTTTAAATAATAAGTGAAACAGTATTTACCTTAGAAGTAAACAACCCCTCCCACTTCTCTGAGTAGGAAGATTGGAACTGCAGAAACTCTTCATTTGTGCAAGTGCTGTAAAAACTGTAAATTCCTTACGGCTGGAGAATTCTTGTAATAGTACCAGAATGTGGTTTGCTTAAGAGCAAGGAGAGTATCTAAAGTCAAGTATTGCATTAAAAATTTGGGCAGTGAGAACATGGATATGAATCTGCTGTCCTGTTTGACAAAGTGGTAGTCATTTTGTGTCTGTGTTTCCCACTTGTAATTTGGAGATAATTCAGATGGATTATGAAGAAACACTGAAGGTAAGATTAATTATATTTTTGGCCAGTGTATAATGATGTCAGTATTGCAATAGCGAATATTGCCTTGTTTTTCTGATACACCTTTTTCCAGTTGTTTTTCACAATTCCACTGTGATTCATTACAGATCTAACCTTTGACTTTCTGACTAACAGATTTTGTATTCCTTTTGAGTGAGGTTTCATCAGTCTGGAGAATTTTGTCTGACTCCCAGTGGAGTGTTGAGTGGAGTTACAGTGGCAAAATCTCTACATGGTGTGCTCATAGTATACTTTCTAGAGTTATTGCTTCTGTTTCTTTACCTGCTTCAAATTCTTCAGTGGATGATGACAGAGGGAAAGGAGGTGTACATGACCTAAAGTACAGGCCCATCTGTGAAGACCAGATGGCATCTGTAACAATTTTTCCAATGATTTGGTTATTTTCCCTTCCATTTCCTGTAAATTGTCTAGGGGAAACTCATGTGCTGAAACAAGCAAGAATAATGGAAGTGCTGACCTTTATTGACGGAATGGCATTTTGTGCTTTCTAACCAGTGCACCCTAATCTCACTTCTGTAATGTCTATAAATGCTGTGTTTGAAATGGTGTGTAATTATATGGAATCCAAACATGGGTTTCTTTTGTGTCACTAAAAGAACAGAGGATATCTTTAACTATAATGGTGTGTGGGAACCATATTTTTGAGATTTTGATTTCCAGCAGTTTAAAACTAGTCTGAATACTGAATAGGTATTGTGGCAAGTATAACTAAAGGGACATTAATTCACAGCATATTTTCCCCAGGCTTTAATTTTTGTAACGAATACTGTACTTGTACCTCTGAGCACTATATCCTAACATTCACTGTGCTGAAGGAGAAAGTCCAGTCTTTCAATTTGTGTTCATCTGGATAGCGTGAGTATAATATGAGTAGTGATGATCAGAATGAACCTATGCAGCTTCATGCGCAGTATTCCTGTGAAACATGAGTAGACCTGCAAAACAGTTTACTTGTTTCTTTTGCTCAGCAGTCATGTGGTTTTGCTTTGGGTGTTTCGGGTCTTTTTCTCCCACGAAGACTGATAATATTGGCATCTGTGCCATCACCAGCAGGATGTAATTCCCTGAATTATGTGTGTGCGTGTGTACCCATGTTTGCAGCTGGTATTCTAGCTATTATTAAGTTTTCCCACTCAGCTTAAATAGTTCCTTGCTTTATCAGTGTGGTCCTCTTATCACTATTTCTTACATCCATAGATAGAAGTGTTTTGCCTTTGAGCAAAGGGAGAAAATTATGTAGAGGAAAGACTATGCTATTAAAAGCACATGTTCTCTATAGAACTGCATCAGCAGGTTTGGGCATTTAATAACCATTATTACTTAGCTAGGTCATTTTTTCATGTAATGTTTTGTTGAAGAGATTGAAATATATTCAAATTTCTGACAAGTATTACTTCTGAAGTAGCAGCTCCCATGTGTCCCCTCTTAAAATTGTACAGCATTTCTTTTTGGAAGTCTCTCTTCATTTACCTTTTTTTGCTAACAGAACTGTGTGCTCTGGAGTGATCAGCTTTGCTAATGATATAAAATATTTTCCTCACTTTGGATTAGTGTCCAGTTTCTTTTCCACTTTTCATAAACTTTTAGCAAGTAACACCTTAGTATGTCACTTCTAAAATCCATGATACTAAACCAATGTATTTGTCAAAAACATCTTTACCTCTAAGAAGCTGTGAGTTTTTTCGATTATAAATGGCAACTCTGGAGTTGTAACACGAGAATCAATATAATTTCAAATTGTTTTGTTAGAATGTTGCTGTCTGCTAATGAGGTTGAGTCATGGTCCTAGACAGTGCATGCTTTTAAGTCTGATGCTATGTTGGGTTTTGTGCTGTTTCTGGCTGTGTCCAAGAGAGGCATATGACAAATTACCATTTGAGACTGCCTAAACTTTTCCATCTGCAATCATGAAAACTTTTTATGAGCCATCATACATTTATTTTTGCATCTTTAGTTTACTTTTCACTGCTTCTGCTCAGTATGGAAATCTAATGAACACCTGTTATTAGCATAATTTTATTGAATTGAAATTTTAGCCAAGTTCCCTGAGCAAGGAGCCAAGCACCCCATGCAGTTTATGTGGACTAAAGAAATGCACCTTATATGCAGAGCCAAGATTTTTTTCTTAGTCTAATTAAAGTATTAGCAATCTAATCAGAGTTGTTATTCATCCAGTTAGAATACTCCACACAGATAGACACTCACATCTATATCCCTGATTATCCAATTATTGCTAATTCCAAATATTAGTATAGTTAAAACTGATATACACAAGCTGTTTAGTATCTATTTCTTTCTGTGGTGTTAGGCTCAACTTTTCTAGGCTCCTTAGGGTCCTAGGGTCAATAATGCGAAGTTATCTTCTAGAAGGATAGTGAAGGATTACATCTGCATCTTGATAGAAAGTGTATGATGTTGATACTGAGTATTTCTTCCTGGTTCTTGGATCTGCTTGTAATTATTTTTTTGTGTTTCCTAACACAGTCATCTTGCTTGCTCTGTCTTCTTTGTTTCCCAAGTTCCATTTTATATCAGAATTTTACTATGTATGGTATTTTCTTCCCATCTCTCAAGGTTGCATTTCTTCCCCAGGAATTTGATGATACATGATTTGTATTTTTAGTCCTGGAGGCCAGGTATCATCCTGTGCCAGTACTGTCAAAAGTCTCTACAATCATCTGCTACTTGAACATTTGGGGATACTATTTTATTAGCACATCCTTGTCATCCCCTTGTATTATGGCCATTGAATTGTTCACTGTACAAAAACAATGATCCATTAGAAAATCTGTGTATTTATGTACCTATATAGATATCATGTTTTGGTAATTACTTGCTGGTAATTTTGCTGGTATGTTACAAAATTACCTTATAACAGTTTTCACAGCAAAAGACAAATTAGTCTGGATGTAGATATGAAGGGACTTTATTTAAAACTTCTGATTTTTGCCTTTTCTGAAATAACAAGCCACAAAATTCGACTTAAATCTTGCATCATCTACAAGCTGTGAACCACAACATATCAGTAAAACAGAGGTTAATATAACAGGTCAAATCTGCTGAAGAAGAAATTCTGTTCATGACGATTATCCAAAAATAGTCACTTGTACAGACTGAGACTGTTAGTGAGTGTAATCTAAGAGGCCCCACTAAAAACTGACCTTTAGCAAACAAGCGATTATTACCCGTCTTTCACTCAAGTCTTATAACTGATGTCTGACTTTGCAGCCATTTGAACTTTGCAATCATCTTAAATGAATGCAGGCGAAAGACCTTATTAAATAGAAAGCAGAAGCATAATGATTTTTGACATAATTTGAACATCATCTTGGATTAATAACATTTGCAGTATTAATCAGAGACCCTGAAAATCACAGTTGTTGATGCCCAGAATAATTGAAGAATCTCAGCTGACAGTGTTGATGCTCTTGAATTGTGATATACATGAAAGGCAGTTTATTTGCACTAACATTTCTTGTGTTTCCAAGTACAGTCTGTCATCACTGACTATTTTTAAAAAAGACTAAGGATTCCAATTCCATTGTGAGAGTGCAAAAAAATTTTTTTTACATTAATCAACCAATATTGCTGTGAAAGCTGCAACTCAGTAAGTCAGCTAACAATTGCAAGTTATATTTATGGAAGCTCTGTTGGAGCCAAGTATCTTCTTAACCACTGCAACCAATTACTTCTGTTTGTTACTTTTAGGCAATAGAAATGGAAATTCTAAACAAGAAAAACTCTCTCAACTTATTTTAATAATAATCAAGAAGGGCCTTTTTTGATTTTGGCTATCCATATTTTTTTCATATCTTGAAGTGCTCACCAGACTTTGTAGTTCAGATGAACAGTCTTTGATTGTCTGTGCTTCACTAAGAAGGCAAGAGAAAATGCTTTTTATCTTGAAGCCTGACAAATTGATTTTTTTCCTGCAGAGTACTGCTGGATCTTACAGCTTAAAAGTGGTGTGGTTAAGTCCCAGATCTATTTCCATTCACTGTTTCTCAGATGGAATTTGCAGTTTCTGAATTTTGTCTTTTTGGACTCTTTTTGAAAGGAAGGATACTTTTTTTAAATAAACATTCTCCTTACCTTTGTGTGTGATACATTATTTCATGACTAACTTCAACCATACTTCCTCAAAAGAGGTGTGTTTATTTTCTTTCACTTTTGAAGTACTTTGAATTCCAGTTTTAGAATTGAGTTGCAATATTGCACAAAGTTTTGAAATGGTTTCTATTACTTTAGTACATTTTTTAAAAATGTTTTCATTTTAGATTAAAAACTAAGCTGTACATCCTTGATCTTGCTTTGAAATACATGTTCAATTGTGGTTGTCATCAGTACAGGTGTCCTCAAAAAATAACGTGATTTTTACAAGCACTAATCTGGTGGATGAACTAATGGATTTCCGTGTCCAGGTTAGAGCATGTCAAACAGCATGAAAAAAATTAATTTGGCAACATTATCATATTATTTTATTATGTGAAATTATCTTGCTGCAGGAGAACATATTTAGGGAAATAAATTACCAAAAGAGCTTTGACTTTTGTTATGCAGATTTGAGGGGTCGAATATATGAACTGGTTGTTATTCTTACTTTCCATAAAGATCTTGATTGTTGTTCTGTTTGGAAGGCTCTTAAGTTTCAAAGTTATATTCTTTCTTGTGTGACTCTGTATAACCATTTGCAATCACCATTTCAATTCTTGGTCATCATAAGCCTTGAAATGTTTTAAATATTGCCTGTAGGTACAGCATTCCTGTAATTCTGTGACTGATCACTGTAAACACACAGGCCAGTGTATGCTTGAAAGAGATCTACTATTCAAGAGTATCCCAGTTGCAGAACAAAATCAAAATGTTGAAATAATGGCGGCTCAAAAGCAGAAGGTTATGATACAGTGGTCAAGTCTTAAAACTCCTAGAAATTATTTTGGCTCTATATGTACAGGTAGTATTCTGAACTACAGTTAGGAGAAAATAATAAAACAATTTTCTGACTGCATAGCCACAACGATCTGAAGTTTGACAAATATGAATAATGTTGTATAGGTCAGAGTAAGACAGATAGATGAACTTTAAAGGCCCCTTCCAACCTAAACTATTCTAGTATTCTATGAAGTCATCTGAAGGTTTAGGGGGTTTTTATTTGGTATTTTTTGGGCGTGTTTGTTTTTTGTTTTTTGTTTTTTTTTCCTAACAAGTCTGGTTCTTTAAGTCTTAGCAGGAGACAGATTTTAGAGTGCTGCAGAGCATTTATAATGCCAAAATGGTAAGGCAGATTCCATTCATTAGTGGGACTACATGGCTACATATTTTTAGAACCTTCCTGTAGTACAATGAAGGCAAACTGTATGTAATTTGTCTTTGATACAACAGTTAGCAGATGCAATTTACTGTGCTGCTGAGTTGACTTTTAGCATGATCTGGTTTTATACCTCCTCTTGCACTGCAGCATGTTAGGCTTACAAGCAAAACACACAGGGCAAGGTTTTCCAGTTGAAGAATCCTGGCCTTAAGCTGATGGGTACAACAGCTAAGGTTGTGAATCTGGAGATTCATTAGTTTCCTTCTGAAATAATTTCAGCACTCAAGGAGGTGGGGAAATTGAGTGCACCAGAGGCAGATTTTTTTGTTTTGCACTAAGAAAATAAAAAGCTGTTACTGACTTCTAGTTTGGGGTGGTTTTTTGGGGTGGTGGTGATATTTCTTTTTTTTTTTTCTTTTCCCACTGGAGGGTCCATCATACAACTGCCTAACTATAATGAAATCTCCTTCTAGTTTTTTTCTAGTTATTAATTGTGTTTTTTAAACTAGATGATACAAATTTTACTCTGAATCAGTATTTTCAAATTGACTTTTAAACAGAATTTTTATAAAATTGTGCTTTGTTTATTGGATATGAAACCAATTTTGTTGATAGTAGTTTTCATTAATGCTGCTTTGCATATAGCAGTATTTGCCATTTGATGACTTCCTTGCAGGTGTACTCATTGACATTAAATTAGTGGTTGGTACCATTCTAATTTGTCAGTATACTGATATTAGGCTGTGTTGTATTTATATTTAACTACCTGCCTTACCACTGATAAGCATCTATTGGCTCGCCTGCTTACCTGCACATTACTCTATTGATCTGTCTTCTTATCTTGCATCTTGTACTCTTGTATTTGAGTCAATTTATTCCAAGGACACAAAGTACTTTTCAAGTCATTTAAACACACAACAGGAAGATTATCCAGATGATAGTTTTATCATTGATTTTTATAAAAGTCTGTGAGGTACACGATTAAAATCTAGCTGCAGATAGAGAGATGCATTTGAAGACATGAGCTTTATATTTAGAGGGACAATAAATGTTTTTTATCTTCTGTTTCTGAAAACATCTCTAGGTAGTGGTTTTTGGCTTTTTGTTTTTAAAGCAGCAAATTATTCTGAGAATTCTTTTTGGCTACTCTTTTGGGGATATTGGAGAATGGCTGTTTTCTAGGCCATTCTGGACTCTTACTACGTAGTCTGTTTTGTGGCATGTCAAAAAGGTCAAAACCAAGGCCCTTCTGAAATTAGAAGTTTCTCTTTATGGTGCTTCACATTCAAATTTCAGAGGGCTTATGTGGAAGCTACCCTCAGCCTTTGATTTACTGCATAGTAGTTCTTGTGTACTTTGTGTTGTGCAACTCCATCTATAGCATTCTCTCATAACATCATTTCTTCAAAAGTTTGTTTTTCTGTTTCATGGTAACTTGTCAAACTTATTCACACTTTTTTCGGTCATCCAGCCATTATTCGGCATGGCAAAGCTGAATTATTTCCTTCAAAAGCAGCTGAAAATTAATGGAAATGGAGAGCTTTTGATATCTATGTGAGGTAGGGGGTACATTGCTGGAGGACTGCTGGCATTGTTTTGCTAATTTGGAAGTAGTTCTTCAGCAAACCTGTCAGCATTGCACCAGTAGGCAAGAGGAGGATAAAATGCTTTTTAATTACATGATTTAATTTGCAGGCCCTGAGATAACTTACCACTCCAATTTTTGTGATTCTACTGAAAAAGTTTTGTTAGTAAAAGTTTTGTTAGTAAGTTTCTGGGAACTGACTACATTTTTTGTCTTCTAATTACCTTCCTGTGAAATGTAAAGCCTGTAAGACCTCTGGTGTCTTGAGGCATTTTATTGTCCAAAGTATGATACTTTTCTTGTTGCCTTATCCTTCTTCCCTGTAGTTCATTTTCCTGCTTTTTTTCATTTTTTTTCTCTGTCTTGCCGTATTCCAAATATGGCAAGTGTGTTCAGTAAAGAAGCCTATGTCTGAATTTCTCAGTATGTGAGTGTGATTCTTCTAAATCTATTAGTAAATAATAATGTACTCTAAAACTCTTGGAAATAGCTTCTCATCAGGAGTGTATGCTTTCCTTGTGTGCATATACAGAACTGGGAAACAGATCATCTTCTTTAAAATGTGAAAGTGGCTGCAGCCACAAAGTAACTTGATAGGAATGCTGTGAGATGATAGGATGTACAGATGGTTGATTGCAACCGTACCAGTTAAAATGTGACATTTAACATCAATACACTAATGCAGGGGTGGAAGATGTTAAAAATATCCATAGTTGTTTCCACCTGTTTCCTTTTCTTGTTGAAACATGTTTGGAGACATATTTTTGAAGAGGAGAAACAAAAGGAGATGCACTAGAAATAAAGAAAATATTAGACTGGAAAGGTCCTCTTGTCTTGAGAGCCCAGATTTATATTTAAAATACTAAAGTTACTGTTTGTGTAGGAAAAGCCAATGTGACTTTTTTCAGTACAGCTTTATGAAATAGAAGACCTACCCTTTTTGGATAAAGGAAAAGTTTGTGGCTTGCAGTAGTGCTCACGTTGGTGCTCCATGATATCATCTTTCCAATAGGTTGAGAATTTCTCTTATGAATGTCCAGTGACATGATTCTGAAAAGCAATAAAATAACTAGATAAGCAAGCAAAGCTTCACTGACTATCTTAGTTTTGCTTAATGGGTCTTAAGAGTTCCAAAACATTTTGTCACAAGATTGATGTTTGCTATTTTCTACAAATGACAGACTTTGCATTTCAGCACTTCTGCTTGTGATCATGAAAATATTGTTTGAAAAAAACCCTCTGGATAATATCTAGTCCAGTCTCCAGCTCAAAATGACTATTGCC
Source organism: Strix uralensis (assembly GCF_047716275.1). Taxonomy (NCBI): domain Eukaryota; kingdom Metazoa; phylum Chordata; class Aves; order Strigiformes; family Strigidae; genus Strix; species Strix uralensis. The sequence goes on along the minus strand of NC_133974.1, from coordinate 87,695,027 downwards.
AACACTAAACCAGGTCAGCTACATTTGCCACCACCTCTTCCATATTTATGAGCAGGAAGGGAGAATCACAGAGGAGTTAAGAACTGTAGAAACAGAAAAGCAAGAGGGGTGGTGTGAACAGACTTATATGAGGTTTCTTTGTTGAAATATTTGGGTTGATAACATTGCTTTGTTTAGAATCTGAGATCTTTTTAATATGAGCAGCTTTAGAATGGCTTTTCTTCACAGCATTTGAACTTTTAGATGCTTCAGCAGATGACATTTATTTATTAAATCAGTGTGTTTTGGAGGAAAATGCAATATGTTAACCTGCAATGAATGAAATGAAATTTATCAATTTAATTCAGATAGAAAAATCTGTGTGTTAATACTGATTTTATAAAGCATGTTTTACTTCTGGCAAGGTTGTCTAAGAAAAGCCATTACAGTGTAAAGTAGAAAGGTGTATTTGTAGCCTGAACTATGAGATATTTAGGGATAACTGATTATTCTGCAGGGTATTTCTATTTAAGCTTGGGGAAGTCTTAACAGTCTGTGTCTTAGATCCCTACCAGCAAAGTGAAAGTAATGTGATATGTTTGCCATTCTACTATATTACTACACTCTAAAATTTTTAGAAACTACTGTGTTGGAAGAGCTAAATACATAAAAATGATAATATTTCCATTTAGAATATATCTATGATGTAAAACTGAAGGAAAAGCAGCTATCAATTTTTCAATACTAGGATGATTAATTTGAAAGACTAGTATGGATCCCCTTGTGTTGTACACCCACTGATACTATATTCCTCTTCAAATCATGTCTGTAAATTCAAATCTAAATCTAATGTGAAAAGCCTAATTTTAGTTATTATTGAAGAATTTATGTGTGTATGTGTGTCTCCACATAATTGTGAATTATAATGTGAGTTGCAAATACGGACTGCTATTAATACGACTTCAATTACTCTTTCTTTCCCTGCTTATCTTTGCTTAAAGTAATCTGAAACCAATTCTGTTTAACAGCTTCTGTTTTCTGGTTATTCACGAGAGTGGATGAAGTGACTGGTTAAGCATCTGTGCCTTGCAAATCTGGTGTTCTAACAAATAGGTGTAATGGTCTTGTCTGCTTAGTGAAGCAAGAAGCCAGTCAGTCTAAGTTCATTTTGAGCCAGCAGAGTTATGTCTGTGTAAACTAGTGGAAGATTAACAGCAGCTTCTTTTGCTAACGTTTTCTTCACCAGTTCCTGGGTGACACAAGAGAAAGTCTTTCAGAGCTCCACAATAATTGGTTGTCCGCTGTCATAACAAAAGACTGCTAGTATAGAACTTTTGTAAAAAATTAAGCTGTTGTCAAGAAATTCGAAGTAGTAGACTTCACATACTCTCTCTCCAAATATACTTTATATTGAAAACATGCTAAGATGATAGGAAAAACTGTGGCCAATTTCTTTCTTCTAAAACAAACCTATCCTGTAGATAACTCTTCTGAAACTCATAATCAGTGTTCCCTTAGGGAAGACAAACGTTAATCTATTGTCTATTTGTTTAGTTAATATTCTCTTGCATAATGTCTCATGATTCTTTGGCTTTTGGAGCCCATTTACATCCACTCCAGCTGATGGAAGTGTTCTGGGTACACAGACTTTAAAGATTGCTGCAGCATTGCATGCAGACTATCCATGTCTTTTACCTTTGCACTTTTACCTCTCTACTTTGCACTAAAATTCTGACAAATCTGGGTTGGCTTATTCCCTTCATGTTTTATACTGGTGAAAGAATCTCTGGGAAAATGTATGTCAACTACTTCATAGCCTGAGAAACTTTCTGCTGTGTTGCTTGTTTTGTACAAAATATAAGGCTGCTCTGCTCTCACAGTGCTTCTGACAATTTAGCTTCCAGCATTGCTGTTGGGAGCCATCTGTGCAAGTCAGGTGTAAGGTGTGCCAGTCACTTCTTAATTTGTGCTCTACTTAGGGAGGCTGTGTGGATGTGATGGTAAAGCACTTCACTTGGCAACACCACCTGTGCTCTCCCTTTATCCAGTAATGGCACTGTGCCTTGCAAAACACCCCATAATAGACACCTTTTAAGTCCAAGCTTTGTATGTGATGAAATTTTTGCTATTGGAGTTCTCCCATCACCATAGCACCTTCACTTCGGAGGTACTGTCACGGTTCTAAGTTGATGATGAGCTTTCTTATTAGGTGGTAAGATGGTAAGATAGAAACTACTGTTCTGAATTAATATAGATATGCCATAGAGCACTGAATTAAAAAAAAAAAAACAGATTCTATCTATAAACAACTCTGAAATTTAATCTCTTGGCCAAGTCATATGCAGTATACTAAACACTTATTAAGGATAAGCTGTTTCTACTTTTAGAACAAACATTAAATGGCAGATGCCCACAATTCTAATACCAGATGCCAGGGATGGAAAGGATTTGTGACCTAAATACTCCTGAAAAATTTCTTCCCTAAATGCACATTCACAGTGGCACATGACTTAACTGATCTAGGTAACTGGAGTGGCCTTTGTTATCTCTGTTCATGTTAGGATAGGTTTGTTGGCAAGATGCTGTTGATACCATTCTGTTTAATGAGAATATGCCTCGCCCTTTTGAGAGGAAAAAAAGTGTAATAGGTACAGAGTTACTCTGTTTAGTGAAATCAGTTAAAACACTCTGACTTCAGTGTGGAAGCCTAGAAACCAATGCTTAACTACTATCTGAAAGGTGAAAGAAATGTATATTGCTTACCTTCCCCAGAGGGGGAACTCTAGGGTATTTTGGGTTCCTTCCTATTGTATGGTGAAAGGGGTCATACCAGTGCTGACGTATGTAGAAAGATTAGATTCTTTGGGGTAGAGAAGGGTTTATGAAGACAGAGTGGATGCAGGAGGCTTGTTTTTTCCTTTCCAATCCAACTAGAAGTCCTAAGCTTGCTGCAGAATTAGAGGAGGTTCTTTTGTACTATTTATGCATATGGTCAGATTAGACTGCCATAATGATCCCTTGGAGCTTTGTATTAAAACACTCAAATGAAAATACGCTCTCCTGTGAAATTCTAAGACCTAGGTTACCCAAGGTTGTCACGACCCAGACTGGAAGCCTGGAGAATCACAACGGTTCTGTGATCCCCTCGGGTTAAATTAAGGTGAAATGACACCAAACAAGCGGTTAAAATGTTTTACTTGCAGTAGAAAACAATTTAAACTTGGAAAAGGATAATAAGCAATGTGGTCTTTTATAAATCTATAGGAAAGAAAAGGAAAGAAAAGAAAAAGAAAGGAGAGAAAGAGAGTCAAAGAAATCCAGATCACCACCCCTGGATCCAGCATTGTCTCAGGTCTGGTAATCTTGGGTGGTGGGTGCGCGTACAGCAAAGTTTGTCACCTTTAAAGTTCATCTTATCAGCTGATTAGCATACTAGACAAGGAGGGGCAGGTATTCCACACCTTTCCATGACAGATGAGGAAAAAGGTGGAACATGGGTTCCAGTTGAGTCGGTGGTCTGTGGTCTATTCAGCCTGCCCATCTTTGGTTTTTCCTCTGTTCCCAGAGATTTCTGCTGACTTCATGCTTCTTATCAGTCATCCCAGAAATGATCACCTCTTACCAGTTTCTGTTACCATTTCAATGGCAAAGGTGTGAAGTCATTAGCAAGGCAAGCATGGTGTCTGGCTTGCACAATAGAGCCACAAAGTATCAGGCTTAAACAGTAGAGCTAGTGATTAGCAGTACTTGTGCTTGAGGGGAAACATCTGGTTTCACTCAGTTCATGTCTCCCTCTTTGAGGCTTATCTAAGGAGTTTGTCAATGCAACTGCAAGGGAGTGTGGGGTGCATCCTTTGATAGACTCCCACTTCCTTGGGTGACATTCCTTAGATTAATCCAAAGGCCACAGCTTGTCCTTGAGGTTTTCTCTGTCAATGAATGTTTGAGGCATTACTTCTTTCAGTTCCTTACAAAGTAGACAAGGTTCCTTTTGTTTCAGAATGACTAGGCATCTTTGCTGGTACAATATCCTTTTTTTTCTTCTTATGTATATTTTTTTTAATAAAATATTTCTTTAATTTTAACTTAAACAGAAATAAATATATTCTAACAGTCCTCACGTTTCCCTCTCTGGGGCTGTGTGTACCTGCAAATGACACTTGAGACTGGGACCAAGAAGTCCCAATCTATGGTGGATTCTAGCATTGTTTTAAAGGTTAGTGATAATCAGGTCTAGCTGGTGAGATGGCCGTGCACTTGTCACTGGCCATTGGGGAAGGTGTACCTTCCACTGTTGGTTGCCTTTACAGTTTAAGTGAACAAAGGCTGCTCTACAACTACATCTTGACAAATTTTAATATCCACTTACTCATCTGGATCCTAGCTGACAGGGCCAAGTTTAGTGTACCTCCATAGTCTCCTTTGAGGTGCATGGGAAATGATTTGTTGTCCCTTGTACAAATGTTTCTCCTGGGTTGGTGGTTGAATAGCTTGTCACAGATATCATAGTATTAAGTTTCAGCATTGAGAACAATTTAAATTATTTGTCTTCATAATCTCCCCTTTCTTTTTTTTTCCCAGGAATATTATGTTTGTACCTTTCTTTAAAAAAAAAAAAAAAAGTAAAAAAGAAATTAGTTAAACACACAGTAAGCAATGGACTTGCTGTACAGTTAATGTCTGCCTATGTATATTTTGAGATTAAAATTGGTCCTTGAATCTAAATGCCTACTATTGTGTCTCTCTCCTTTTTTTTTTTTTTCTCCTAAACAATCACTTTTTAATTTGATGTTTCTATTGCCTTCTTTCAAGTGCTTTCATATTTTCTGTGTTTGCTTTCTCCTTTTCCATCAATTCTGTTTGTCCTGTCCATACTGGCAAGCCATTCACTAATGATGTGTGGTAATGCTTTGTTGGAAATGTTCCGATTTTGCAGGCAAATTAACCTAGAAATATGAAACAGTGGTGCTTTGGTTCAGATTTGTTTACAGAGCCTTTCAACAGATAAAGTGGAAGTTTTGATCTGTAATTATAATAAACCTTATCCCCTAATTCTAGTTATTTGCCAGAAATTCATATGGAAAATTGGCACTGATAGAGGAGGGACATTACTGATATTAAATGCTGAATCAGAGTTGTAATGGAAGTTCTATGCAGAAACAGAAGTTTTTTAAAGAATATGAACTGTAGAAGAAAATCATAATGAATCATTAGCCTTCTTGTTGGAGCTGATGTTATCACTAAACATGTTCTGCAGTTTTAAATTATGTGATATTTGAATTTCTGTGTCTAGAGACTAGGAGTGTAATGTAGATGAAACTGTAGTTGGTGGAACTTGAGAAGAAATGTCTGCATTTATTTCTTGACAGCAAAGCTAAACTACTTTCTAAAGACATCTGAATACAGAAAAGGTACACAAACATGGCTGGAGCAAATTAATTTGAAACATCTGTTCATTTGTAGAAAGTGTTTCCTTCTTTTTACTTGCATATTTCAAATAAAACAATGCTAGTATCCCAAAGACAGTTTACCTGCAGTAGTGGGAAAAAGAAAATACTGAAAAATGTCAGTGTAAAATAACAACAAAACATGGTGTTCTGGTCTAGTAACAGGTTAAATGCACTCCCTTCTCTTTATAGCTTTTAATCGTACAAATAGAGAAAAAATACTTTAAAACTGTAGTAAGCAGTAAAAATGGTCACAGCCTGTATTGCAGTCTGTGGTCAATCAAATGATTCTGTTACTAAAACTGTAAACTAAGTTCTGTGTCTCAGAAGACAATGATGCCTTATGATGTGAAGAAAAAAATTCCCCTTCATCTCTGATACTAGCATATAACAGCAAATGTTGACAGCATTACTTGGAGACTATACTTTTGAACATGAGTGCAATTAATTGATGGGACAATAGGGTTGGTTTTTTTTGTTTGTTTGGTTTTTTTTCTTTTTAAGAGAGAGCAGGGATTTATAGGAAAGTGTGTTAGACCAAGAGGAGAAGTTAACTTTAACTTATCCCAAACACATGTTTTAGGAAGGTCAGTGTCCACTAACAAAGACTCTTGCAGAGACAGTAAATCTCTGGGAAGTTTGAATCAAGATGGAAAACAAGGGTTGGAGGTATCCGATTCCTCTCAGAGATCCTCACCAGTGCCAGAAATTTCTAGTATTTACTTTGAGTTTTAGTGAAGTAATGTCTAATAATATATCCTTAAAAGCTTTGTAGTGTAGTTTTTTGTTAAAATACCGTTTAGAAAAAGGTCTGTGTGAGAGCTGTATCATTCAGGCACAGAGGGGGACAGAATTATGGGAAACTAGCCTGCACAATATTACACATGAACTGCACATGTCTGCGAGATACAGAGTCCTTATTGTAAACTATGATATTCATATTGTGTATCAGCTGCCCACCCCACTCCCTGAATATTCTAATATACATTAATACCTCTTTATTATGAACTGATTTTTCAAATTGGGGGGCATAACATTTTTAGAAAGATGGATGAGCAACCGGAAAGAGGCCTATAATGCATGTATCCTTTCAGAGCGTGATTATTTAAAATTATATTTTAAGATTTTTTTTTGTGTACAGTCCTTCAGTGTATGACAGAACTGATACATAAAGTTCATACTGGTTTATAGCTGTTTAAGTGTTACTCTGCAGTATTTAAAATAGAATTTTGTCTTGAAAGATAGTTTTGACTTACACAGTGTATTTAAGAGTGAGTTTATACAGTTCATTACTTGTACCAGCCTGTGAAGTTGGTATAGGTGGAAAGATGAGAAATGTGGCTAGCTCTTTCATTGCATTTCTAGCTAACCCAGGAGAGTATTGTCAAGACTATGCTAAACAATAGGATATTTTTCAATACTATCGGTTTACAGTAGTGCTACAGCAGGTGAGCAAACACTGATATGGCTGGTTTTGGAGTAGTGTGTACATACACAAATATTACTTTTAAAAATAAATATAAAAGGCTGAGTGATGTAATAGTAGATTTGAGGAGAACATTTATGTTATTATTGCAAACAATTGCGCCTTGAAAGTAATGCAGAATATCTTTGACAGAGTACATGATGATAAGCAGGCAAATGAGTCTCTACTGACTTGCATGGATGTAGCTGCCATAATCATGTCTAGGAGCAAGTTCTGTTACTCGTTTATCTATGTGAAGTAGAGGTGATGGAATAAAAGCAGTGAAGGCATGCATATGGAAATTGAGCTCAGATCAGTGTAGCAAATAAGAATTTAGAATTATGGTATGCTGTAACTGACATTGCTTGTGAGAAACTGTTAAAACTTCCTGATGTTCATTGTTGAAGTATTTGTACTTATAATAACACATTTCTCTCATCCTTCCTGTATTCTCTTTTCCAGTAAGAATGAGGCTATATTTTATGTTTGAGGGGGAGGGGTGCAGGGGGGAAAAAAAAGCTCCTCTCTATGCTGGAAGCTTGGTGTGGAATTTAGACAGATTTTAGTCAGATCCTTCTGATGGGATTTGATTCCAACCTGTACAATGTCCGTGAGCTCAGTGGGGCTTTCAGCTAGTGAAAAAGTGCTCACTTCACAGAAAAGTTTTTCTCTTAAGAAAAAACCAAAAAGTTTTCCTCTCTTCTCCAATGATGATCACAACACTCAGCTTGGTCTCCACTTCAAGTATCAATGCTTTGTGATAAAAGTAGAAATCTTTGTGTGTCTGTTCTGTGTTCAGTGGCGAGTCACATGGATTTGTACATCATACAAATATTATTTGTTTATATAAATATGATGTAGTTTGGCCTTTTTGTTTTCTATCACACCCTTGATTTGACCCTGATATTCATATTTTCTTTAGACATATATTTTGTTTTATTCTGCTGTTAGTTAACAAGCTAGGAGGCTAGTTGATGAATGAAATAATTCTCCTGTCTTTCCCTCCTTTGGAAGCTAGCGTTTGTGCAATCACATAAGCTTCTCGAAAGGAACGTATGAATGAATGTGAATCTTAAGCACTGGCAACTTCCTGACCTAAATGATAGAGGAACCAATGAAGAGAAGTGCTCTGCTGGATCTCATGCTCACAAGCAAGGAGGGGCTCGTTGAGAATGTGAAGGTCCAAGGCAGCCTTGGCTGCTGTTACTATGAGATGGTTCCTGAGAGGAGGGAGCAGGGCAAAAAGCAAGATCACAATGTTGGACTTCAGGAGAGCAGACTTTGGCTCTCTGACTTCAGAGATCTGCTTGGTAGAGTGCTATGGGACAAGGCCCTGGTGGGAAGAGGAGCCCAAGAAAGATGAGTTGGATCCTGTTTAACACCTTCATTAATGATCTGAGTGTTGAGGCAGAGTGCACCCTCATCCAGTTTGCTGATGACACAAAACTGGGAGGCGTGGCTGATACACCAAAAGGTCGTGCTGCCATCCAGAGGGACCTTGACAGGCTGGAGAAATGAGCTGACTAGAACCTCCTGAAGTAGCTGTGAAGTTGTTCATGAGTGCTGGTTAATTTTATAACATACAAAATATAATAAAAGCGCTGAAGCACTATCCAAAAGTAAGTATTGATTTATACAGATTCCCATGTACTGGTAAATAGATGGAAGACATACAAAGTCATTTGCCAGTTAAAAGTCATAGACCTTATATCTCTTCTTCCACTTCCCATCCTCCTGACAGCTCTGCTTTCTTTCATGAGAGACTGAATATGATGTGATACTCACTTTAAATTATTTCCTAAATAACTCTGTTGCTATGGCAGCAACTGCTGCTGCTGCTGGAATTTACATGCAGAGCACTCCAGTGAGGAGATTTACAGAAAAGTCATTGAAAATGGTCAAGTTTGTCAGCATTTTTATAGCCCACCCACAAAGCAGTTCATTATGCATCTCTTTGCTGGAAACCAGAATATCTGTTATGACTGGCATAGCTGGAAATGTAGTAGAGGAGAAAGAAAGTCCCAAGCCATCTAATATAGGGTCTCGGCTAATTTGTTTAACCCTTGCAGCATGTAATTTGCTACTGTATGGGTACAAGACCTCAGTTTGGTGTTTCTCACCATCAAATGATTAAGTGCAATGTCATTTTGTGATTTTTGCTTAGAAAATAAAGCTGAACTCTTTGGGAAAACAGCTTTTTTTTTTTTTTTTTTTTTTTTTTTTTTTTAATATGAAGGCTATACTAGTATAATTTTTAAAATATTCTAACATTGCTTTTGAAAGTACTGCAGGACTTCTAACCTTGTACCCTGAGACCTGCTAGCTAAGTTGAAGCCCAAGCATTGCCACGTTCACTTGACTTCCAGGAGTGGTTTTGTATATAGGCTGAAGGGAATATGACTAGCTGAAAGGGCTGGGTATGTTTTCCTCTTCCTTCTGAAACTTTGCAGTGAGATTATAATTTTTACCTGAGTAGTAGTAGTAGTGAAAGTTGTAATTTTGAGTTTAGGAGAAGTAAACTTGCACATTAGCCATTGAAAGTTCATGGGGAAATGAAATATGGATTTGAAGAACTACTATACCAGATAAAAGGTTTGTGTGGTCCCTAACAATTAATATGTATTTGCCTTTTCTCTGACATTCTTCACTCACTTTTTGAAGTCTCCAATCAGTAATCAATTTAACCTCGCAGTGTATCTGTAAAGTGGGCATTTTTCTTTGTACTGTGGACATGAAGCAATACATATGTCTTATGGTACATATGGCAGGTACATACATGAAAATAGTTTGTTGATATCCACACCACAACAGGGAAGGAAGCTGAGCTGTTTTAGTCTGTTCCCTGTAACCAGAAGCTTTTCCCCTTCTTCCCTCATACTGAGGCAGCATTGTTCATTACAATTGCATTACTCAGATGGGACAGGTTGCTGATCGGTGAGCAATTCTCTATTCCTGCAGTTCTTATAGAAACTCCATTTATAAGGATGGAGTCCAGGAGTTTAGAAGCCATGAAGCACTGCTCAAGAAGTGTCCACAGTGTGATGCTGCTTGAGCTATGGAGAATATCAGCTTCACTTGATTAAGGGTATCAATCTACCTTCTCTGCAAGGAACTTCAAAGCCCGTGTTGCCTTGGCCAAGGTGAGTGTTAGGGTTCTTCACTGCACTAAAACATGAGGTAACACCAGATACTTCATTCTCCCTAGTTTAAGTCATTTAGAGGCCCTTTTTTATGGGTGTACAAAATAAAAATAAAGGTCATATTCTTCAGTGATGAAGTAAACATTACCTTATTTCTTGCTGTGATATAAGATTAGAGCAAATATATGTAGATCACATCTATTCATTTTATTTATCCCTTAATCAGTCCTTTTTGAACAAAGGAGAATTTTAGCTATTCCACAAGACTTGTAATAAAAATCAACTTTAAAAGCCAACTGACTTTCTCTTGCATTTTAATTACAGGCATAACATTGGGTCAATTTGAAATTAAATTTTGACTTAAAATTGAAACCCAAAGTACATATGACAAATATCTCCTGATTTTGTTGGATTCTGAAAAAAAAAAAAAGGCGCATAATTCAAATAGTTTTGGGAAATTACATGGCACATAGTCAAGTTCCTGAAATGTTTTGGGCATCCTTACTTCCTGTGCTTGTTCACAAAGATCTGAGATCTTTTTTTCTTTTTCCTAATTTCCTGTCTATGTCTATGTTCCCCCATTCAGTGAAAAAAATATTTTCAGATATCTACTCTGTACAGTGTACTTCTGAATCTATTTAAAATCTGTCTGTGACTGGCAGCTTGGTTAACTTTGCAGAGTTGGGAGTAACACATACTATACTTTGAAGAATGGGATTAAGTTGTTAGTGCGTTTTATGTGCTCCTGGAAATAAATGTGACCAGTGACAACGCTGCATGCACACTATATATCATGATAGCTACTTATGAATGCTTGTTCTAACAAAACAATGTTCTTTGACTTTGGCATACCCCAAATCAAATATTACATGACTTTATGCTGGCAGAAAAGCAATACTAATTGGATTCTTAGATCTGTGTTATAGTATGTAAAAGAGAACTATTAAAATACAAACGGAGTATGTACAGCTTTAATTGGAGACTTTGAAGCAAGATTTGAATCTTAAAAATGCATTTGCCAATGAAATCATTTGCAACAAACAGCAGTGGGGCTGAATGGAAAGTTCAAGTGAAAAATAAATGCATTCATAAACTTCCTTTTTTTTTTTTTTCCCCTGCTAACATGAAAAAGTTGTATTTTAAAACTACTTCCTCAAAGGGAGATGGAGCAAACTATATGAGCCTTGAAAAATTTCAGCGCTTTGATTGCCACAAGGAAGCTTCCTTGTATGATGACCTGTTATGCCATAAAATGACACATCAAGCTCAGAGTTTCAATAATATGAAAAAAAAGCAAGTCAATACTGTCTTTTACCAAATTAGGGAGTACCTGAAGTTTGTTAAACTTGTATATAAGCTGTTACAGTTTGAGAAATTATTTGTTATGTAGAAGTAATGAGACATAGTAGAAAGTTGGCATACGTTTACACAAGAGAAAATGTCATAATATATTTAAATTCACAAGTACTTATTTATGAAATTATGAATCACTGAATGAAATAAATAAAGTAGGATGCTTTATCAGTTTTGATAATCAAGCTACTTACTTTGATAACTAAGGATTACGTAGCAAATACAGATAACCTACTTAGAAAAGTCTCCATGAACTTCTAATTATAACCCCTTTTTTTGTTATGGGTATATAGATATTTCCAACTACTTTCCTGTGAAATCTGTCACTATACTATACCTAAAAAGGGAAAATCCAGAAGAGTCTTGGCAGGATATGGTGCATTTGGTGGAAGCTACTTTGATACCTGGTTTTGGCTGGGAATGAAGAACAGATGAGGTAGGGTAATCCTGTATCAGAGAGGTCTTAACCTAGGTCCTCAGGTCTTGGCAGTGGTCTATCATTAGTCCTGGGCAGACTTTCTCTATCCTATGTAGTTGAAGCAGATGTTAGTATTAAAACAGACACTCAGGAGTAAATGCAGCATGCAAATAATTGTTTCTGTAAACTTGCAGACTTCAAAACTCTTGCCTTTGGCATCTGCCTTCTCTGCCTGTTTTTAAATGTTATGGGCTTTATTGGCCTGCTTATGGGTAGTAATTTCAAAATTCATTATCACCATCATTAAATCTCTTCAAAACAGTGCTCAATACATGATTGAAGATGCATGCCAAGATTGACACCTAGGGTTGGTATTGTCTGAGCAGAATTATGCTGAGATCTGACATTTCCCTCCTGACCAGCCGCTCAGGAATCTTCTGATAGTGTTTTTTCCATATCTTTTGTCTCAGTGTCTGCCCACACCTCTTCATGTATGTATTTTTTTTTTTTTGTCAAGCCTAATAAGTGTGTTTTGTTTTCATTTTGTAAATGAATGTCTATGTTGCTACTGAGGTTTCTGTTATTTCTTTTTTTTTTTTTTTCTTTTTTCCCTGTAGGTGCAGTAGGGAAGTGGGAAAAAGGAAGGATCTCAAAGCTGAAGCCGTTTTGCTGGTGACAACAGACCAGCTGGGCTAGAGCCCCAACTTAGGGTTGAAGCGGTAGCCATCCTAAAAGTTAATTTATCTTAATATTAAGGAAGCTTCTAGTCCTACATGTCATGTTTTATACTGTGGCAAAAAAAAATCTCAGATCTAAAAAGTTCCTGAAAATTTGTGAATTACTGATCCTTTTGGCTGTTCTACTTATGCAGAGCTTGACTTTCTTTGCTTGGCAAGAAGCCTAAAAACATGGTGTGATAATATTTAGGGTCACTCTTCACCCTTCCTGCCCTCAAAGTACCACTGTTAAAGATACTATCTACCCCTTTTATTTTTATTTCAGTTCAGCCAATTATAAAGTTTGAGTCCCACATACAGTAATAATAAACACCCCCCCACACACTTTTCATAGGTTTTTGGGTTTGCTTCTAGTGCATGTTCTGTGTACTTTTGACAAAGATTTCAAAGCCTGTTCCACTTGCTGTTCAGACTAAAAGATTTTTTTTTAGCCATGCTGCAATGGGCTCCAAAATAAAAATTCTACTACAGGAAATATATGTGCTACTGGTGAAATAGTCTCCTATTTTCAGGTGTTATGTGTGATAGGCTTTTGGACAACTTGATAATGGTATAGCAAATGTTTTTTTACTGTTTCTTCAGGGAACCAAAGAGATGTAGGCTTAACTTTGGTGCCTTGAATGTGGGAAGCTCTATGGAACTAGGAGGTGGCCATTGTCTCATAAAAACTTTTTGTTTTTACATGTCCAGCTTGGAAATGCAGGGGTGTGCCTCTGACACTAGGTTGTCAGTCCAAATTGACTTTAGAGGAGACTGTGCTTTTCTCTACTGCTAATGGAAGGAAAGAATGTGTGAGAGAGATGTTACAATTCTTAGTAAATTAAAAAAAAGATTACAAAATAGACTTTGAAACTAACTAGAAAATTTTGTCCAGATGAATAGATTTAGCATTTCAAATACCTTTACATGGCGAGACATGCTTTTATGAAATATTTTAATACATATGCATTCTCTAACAATTTTTAAAACTGATTTTAAAAAGAAAATAATCCCAAAAGAGTCATGCCTACCGTACAATAATTATGTAATTAGGTAAATGAGACCATTTGTAGAGTTTTAAACTGTAAAAAGTCCAGTGCTGCTGGTATATAGTTATGACAAAAAATATGTTTCTTGGAAGAATATATTCCTTTGGGCAGGGCAAAGCTAGTATCCTTTTTATGTAATCAAATAATTTTGCAGATTTCAATGAACTCTAAAGTTTCTTGCTATACCTTACTGAAAATACAATCAAGATGATGATAGTAATTGTTGGAGAAATGTGGTGGTAGCTTACTAAACAGAACTTTTACATTTGTAGCATATGTAGTTCAAGTCATATGTATTGGAGTCATATATAGTTCAGTTCAAGTCACTGAATGCTAATGAAATATGTTCTTTATTGAAATGAGCTTGCACTTCGTGTGTTGAAAATTAGAAGACTTCATACATTCAAAATGGCAACTTGTCTCAGCATTCTCATAAAAATGTTTTAGCTGAATTTGGCTGGCTTCAAAGGCAGCCATTTCTGTGAGTTTTTGAGCTTTCCCTATCATTGAATGCTGTAAGATAGAGCAGCTTTATGGGACAGAAGATTGGAATGAAGCCACAGCACACCAAGGCATGGCTAAATAGTAAATATTTTACCAAATAATCTCGGTGCTGTTCAGCCTTCTTGTCCTGGGACAAGTATTTTTTCTTCCTTGGTAATCCATTACGTTAATGGACGTAGATGGCTTCTGTTTGTTTGGGGTTTTGGACACATCGTGTCCTCCTCATCATTAATCAGTTTAGAGTAAGCTTGCAGTGTACAAACCTTGCAGTGGCCAAAAATTCTACGCTACTCTTCTGCAGTCATTATAAGTCTGAATAAGAACATAAGGCCAATTTGTCCTGATGTTACATACAACAGCCTACATAGGAAGTAAATGATTAAAAAGAAAGATGTCTGACCTTGTCCAGACCATGAACATTATGAAACTCCATATCAAACCAGAATTTTTTTAACAGCTCTCAATGTCTGTGAAGCATTTTTACTCTTAAGAACAGACACTAGAAGAAAAGATGATTTGCAGTTTCAATAACATTTCACAAAATGCAAAATAAAACCCCCAACATTTTCTTGGATGAGATGGAAGAAGGAAAGGAAAAGGATGAGACTTTCTTAAATAGTACCATGGAGGTAGAAATTAGTTTATTTTCTGAACTATGAATTTCCATGCTTATGTGTAATGGTATGCTGAGGGCAAGAAAAATGGCAAACTGTTCAGAAAATGATGATACCAGACAAAGCTAAAGATTATAAGTGATCCACTCCAGAAAATCCTGCTTTTTATCCTAAAAGCAGAGAGAAGCTGTGATTAAACTCTTGCCTAAGCTATAGATGACCCAGTTAAAGCTTTGTTCATAACAGAAACTATCAAGCCTGACTATAAAATCTAATTATGTTTCAATGTGTATTTAAGATTGAGAATGTATTTGTGCTTATCTGGGAGCAACAAGTTGCAACTTCCTATATGCAATTGTATTTGTGCTTGAGAATGAATGTAATCATGTAGTTCTGTTTGCTTTATATTGTAATTGATTAAATAATTCTTATCTAAGTCTTCATATGTTTCACCTTGTCATAAACACCTTTTAGCATCTTGCTCAACATACATAGCTGATTTTTTTAAAGGTATGCAACCTGTAGTTTCCTGTAACTGGTTTTGGCTTTGCAGATGGGGATTTCTTATTACAGGAAAATAAATAGGAGCAGAAGAAGCTTCAGATATAAATAATTTACCTGTAAGTAGTTTTATTATCTTTGTTGTTTCAGTGGAGAAGAGAACAGAGGAGTAGTAGTGGCTATTAGAAAGTAAAATATTTAACAACTTTGAAAGGATTGATCTTTGCTGTTTATAAAACAATATAAAAACTGAACTTTCAGAGTAAAGTGCATGAACATTGCCTTGGAGTAAAATTAGTAATGTAATGGAAAAGACTATCACCCTGAAAAAAGAAAACTATATCACTTAGGTCATTGGACTCCTAGGCCATGGTCTTGGTCATTCCCCACTGACATCGTTAGCTTCGTGGAGCAGTCTCACATATTCCTTGTATTTGCCTTCCATGGAAAGAAATGTTGTGTCAGCTTAAAATTAATGGGTGTAGCAATAATCTACTTATTGGAGGTAAATCTATGAAATGGTTAAATTTCTGAATCAACCAGAAAGCTAAATCAAGTGGAACCTCAAAACAATACACAGAAAATACCACCCCTCCTTCCTTTTTCCTGCTCCTTGACCCTGGGGTGAATTTTGTTTAGTGAAAATTTTATGTATCAATGAAGGACTCAAAGATTAAAGATGAGACAGCTGGAGACAGAGGAGTTGATACAGAAGAATAAGAAGAGTGTTCCAGCTGGGAACAAGTGAGTGAAGAAACGATGTTTTTATGTGTGTTCCTGCATTCAGAGAATTTAATTCTTTAATTAATTTTAAGCAGGACTCTGTAATTTGTAGGTCTAATAATTTTCCTACCTCAAGCAATTTTTCATTGTCTGCAATAAGCTTGAAGAGTCTTGACTTGAACGAGCTGATCAGGTGAGATGTGAGAGATAGCACACTTGTCTTTGCAAGTAAGTGCTAATTCTCGTATAAAAACTAGGTGGTTTGGCTGAGGTTTTTTGGTGAGGGAGAACCCTGCTATAAACAATGCTATGCTTCTTGCACGTTCTCCTAATGATGGATATGACTGGAAAAGGAATGGGTAATTAAGAGTTCCCAGTGTGTGATGGCTACTGCAAGTGTCTCAGTTGTGTATTGTGAATGGCAAAATGAAGAGGATCCTTAAATCTGTCCTGAATTATCATAGAAGGGTTTAAATTGTCCTGTAATACATCTACTGATTTAAGAAGAATAATCAGTGGCTGGTGACATCCACTGTTTTTCTCATCTGTAGCGATCTGAACCAAGAATCTGACCTAAATTATGCCACTGTTATCACATGACTCAGACTTGCTTTGTGGCAGAGTGGAGAAAAGAGTTGTACTTATCATGGAGACATTCTTTAAATTAGCTGCTACATTTATAAAAGTACTTACTTTCAGCTGTGATCATAGTTAAAAAAAATGAAATATCTCCAAAGCAGTAGAGAAGAAACTAAAATGGATTTAATGTCTGTGGCCCTAGTGACTTCCGAGTCTAAATTTGATGTGCTCTTTTATTCTGACATCCTTTGTTCTAATTTAATAACGTTAAACTTATATGAAGTGCAACATCTGAAAAATCCGGAGATTTTATCGTGGAGTTGTATCAAGTTTTCAAGGATTTTTATTTTGCTTGTTATAGCTCATTGTCCAAAATAAGACTTCTGCTCTTTAGGTAAGTACCTTTGGTTACATAAGCACAATTAGGCAATTGTTATTAACACCACCAGCAGCAGTTCCCTCCCATAACTGGCAGAAATAACAATTACATTTATACAAGAATATTTGCTGGGGGAAACTTGCTTGAGTGACAGCTCAGAGCAGTCCACCAACCAGTAAAGATCAAACAATCTGGAAGATGCTGTCCACCTCCTAAAACTTATCCACCTCACCCCAAAGGAGGAGCAGCATAACTGTGCCTCTGGAACACCTGAGTGTGAAGGACCTTCAGGGACACCTGGGACCAAGCTTGCTCAGTTGGATCCAACACGCTTAATACCCTACTCCTCCTGACTGCTGATAACCACTGCTCCTGTCAGCAAGGAAAGGGGAAGTAGATAGAGTCAAAATTCTACAATTTTGTAGTACTTTTTATATTGGTAAGTAACTCACAGAGGCAATAAATGTCCAAACTCCTTCACTAAGATGCATTATTGCATAGTATTTAGTGTGTGGGCTTCATTGATCCCAACCTGAACCACGACATATGGCCTATATTCTGTCTTTTCCCTCTTCTCCTCCCTCCTTGTTTCCCTTGTCCTAATATATAATATTAAAATATATAAGAAATAGTTTAATTTTCTCATCTATGGCTTCCACAACTGTAGTAGGTAGTAATTATTGCAAAATGGCAGACATAGTAGAGCTCCAACAACCCTTGCTCCAACAGCTAGAAAATTACAAGGTGTCATTGTGATGCTGTCTGGATAATTACATTGATATTGTAACTTAATTTTCATACTCTGAATGCGTTTGCAGTTTGGGTATTCCAAGGATGCCTGAAAGTCAAGCATCAGAGTTAAGGGACTGATATTTGGTGCTGCTATTACAGAATTTAACATTGTGTATTTGTAGCATTAAAAAATGGTTTTTTAAAGCTTTTTTTTTTTTTCATCCAAAAGAAATAAACAGCAATGTGTTAAACAAAATGTGCTTGCTGAATAAGCATTCATTATTTCTGTAATTCTTGTTCATATGATTATAGAGATACAGACAGGAATGAGGTTTAAGAATTCATGTCCTTATTCAAATACAGAGTTTTCTAGTGTCTGTGCAGTTTCAAGATTTGATGGTCCCAAAACAGATCTGTGACAGAAATGAGTCCAATTTTCAGAGTGTAAATGTGAACAGAGCTGTTTTCCAGCTCAGAGGTAGATATTCTGATTTGAGTTCCTAGTTATAAACAGTTATGAGCAGTTATGAACAGGAATGCCCAATACAGTCAACTGAATTTCAGTGTAAAATGGCCTCTCTAACTGGCCAAGTTTCAGACCTCTACTCTAAAATGTTATAGGAATTGTTTTAATATGGACAGAAATTTTTTTCCTTTACTTTTGATTCTTGGTTTGTCTGAAATATTTTTTAAAAAATTATCTTTAACACAGTCATGCATTTGATCCTTTTAGTTAATAGGTTTATTTTAGATCATTTTATGAACAACTAGAAAAAGCTGCTTCTGATGGGAAATAGTGGTCAGTCCTAATAAGCAGTGCTCTCACCCTGTCCTCTGTTAGGTAGGTTTTATTGTTGAACACTGTCCACTGTTGGACAGAGTGGAAATATTATCTTTCCATTTCACTAAATACAGTTCCATCTCTTGTGAAACATCAAAGCTGCAGAAGTTCCTTTTGTCCCCACTGTGATACCACCACAAATTAATTTTGTTATAATAACCTTGGAAGACTCGATAAGCAGTGCTCTCCGCACTCTGCTCTGTTAGGCAAGTTTTAGAATGCTGTAGGACACAGGCAGATATCAGTTTACAAGAATAGAAATTGTACCCTAGGATGATATTTTTTGATATCCTAAATATTTTTTTTTCTAATTTACTGATAAGTGGATGTTGCTTTACAGATGTAGAGTTGTCCTGTGTATCTCCAGATCTCTGCCTTAGCACAGCTCTGGAGACAAACACTCTAACTGTACCATGATACTCTTGATTGCTTCCTCCAGTCCTTCTCTCTTTCCCATCTCCTCTTTGCAGACAGTCAACATTATTCTCTCTTATGTGGCAGAATCCTTTAAATTCCCAATACAAATGGGATGATGCCTTGATAACAAGGATACAAATCACTGGGAATTCACCATAGCTTTCAATTTTGTTGATAGTTAGGTGAAAATTTTCAGACCATCTGGACCAGCTTCAGGCTTCTTCTAGTACTGTTTCTGGACTTTCATCATAATGACATCTGCAGTCAGATTGTTGGTTTTTGTTATCAGCATATTCTGCTAATAGTTAAACTTCTTTATTTGGTTACCACAGGGTAACCAAATCTTTGAAAATGCTGCTAACCTGAATCTTGCCATTGTTCCACCCCGTAGTTGTGTACTTGGCTTTGACACACCTTCTATGATCAGACCTTGTAATCTCTTAGAAGCAGTGTGTCTGTCATAATATATAAGTGGATGGTGTAGCCCTGATGCTGCTCTCTGTTTCTCAAGAGAAAATAAAGTTCCATCTCTTGTCAAAGATACGAAAGTTGTTTGTCCCTAATTTGATACTACAGCAAATTTATTTTGCCGTAAAAACCTGTGAACTCAGGTTTGTGTTCAAGAAGTCAAAGCCTGGAGTCCCTTAGAGGTTCACCTTAGTTCATTAGATGCTGTAGAATCTTACTCTACAGAGTGCAAAGTCAGATAACTCTGGACTTCCAGAAAAATCAGTAGATCTAGTTCAGGGATTAATCTGGGTCTAAGCTTCTGTGATCCATAATGTGAACTTCATATTGTGTCTAGCCCATTTGTAACTTCAGTCTAGGTTTTCTGATATCTACAGGTTGTCTACTTAACAGCAACTCTTAACACAGTCCTTTTTAAAGGAAGGGGTTGTGACTATATAGTTGAGGAGACCTCTAGTCTTTATAGTTGTTGAAGGCGCTGGGAACTCTACTTAACTAAATCCCTGTTCTTTATCTTAATTATTTTTTTCAGTGGAACTTCAGTTTCGAGACAGCTTCCATAAGGTATGCAAAATTTGTCCCTAAATCCCTAGAATGCTTAGGAGAACACAAACTGGCATCTCTGTCTTCCCACAGTTCTTGTTGGCATGAGATCCAGAGAATGAGGTTTTTTGCTTTAGATTTATCCTCCGTACCAAAAGCCAAGTAAATACAGAGGTAGGAATGTTCCTGTTAATGTAGAGCTGAATTTAAAGCATATGTTCTGCTTTCTGGATTATTCTTTTTTAATTCCTTTTAGGAACTACTTTGCTTTTTGGCATCACTGAGACATTTGAGCAAACATGGTGTACATCTACCTTGAGACCCTTGGAGAATAATGGCCAGATCACTTTAAACTGTAACTCAAGATCAGGCTTATGTTTGTTTGAAGATTAAATTCAAAGTGATTTGCAATGAGTGCAAACGTCCAGTTCCTGCCAATTTTGCCTCAGTTCTCCAATGATTTTTAACACCAGCTCCAATATGATTTAGAGTCAAAGTTATATTTGTTCTGCAATCATATTAAGATTGCAATGGGTATGTAAGGCTCTTCCGAATTTGGCCAAGACTGCTAAGTGGCTGCTGGCACCAGTTTGTCAGGGATTATGGCATGTTTTTTATAGTTGTTGTGAAAATTTTGAATTGCAGTTGGGAAACAAGAAGCTTTTTTAAAACGATACATATCTGAAAAAATATACATTGTGAGAACATGCTGTGTTGAATACTGACAACTAAGTCTTATGTATTCCCTGGAAGACAGTAAGCTCTGCAGCTGGAGGTTTTTTTTAATTGATTTCAGACTAAAATATCAAATTGAGTTCTGTACTGAACGTTTTGAATATGAAAATTAATAGTGTGATGTCATGTCCTTCTTGATGATAAAGTTTTCCAAGGCAAATCTTCATAATGGCTTAGAGTTAGAAATAACTGAGGCTTATTCTATGCAAGAAAATGTAGGAGACAGATTGGTTTGGTGAAAAACATACTTGATTAAGCATGAGATAGTTAATAGTGTTGCTGAAATGAAACTGCAGAATTCATAATTCAGAGCTCTTATGTCAGGCTTTCTGTAAATTCAGGCAAACATGACTTCAACAACTTAATTGCAGTTTATTTTTTTCAGGATTTTATTTCCTACCAAAAAGCTACACGAGATTTTTTTTTTTTTTTTTATGCTACAGAATCTTGATTTTCCACAGAGATTGTGTGGCAAACTGTGCAGCTGCAGAATTAAAAGACATACAGGCTTTAGTATGGTTTGTTATTCAATTCTGGTAGTTTACTAATTTCACCTGTACTCTTTTAGAAAAAGTTTAGAATACAGAAGCACAGAATCATCAAGGTTGGAAAAGACCTTGAAGATCATCTAGTCCAACCATTAACCTAACACTGACAGTTCTCAACTATACCATATCCCTAAGCACTATATAATACATCCTTCAGGAAAGTATGCGTATTTATTTTAGCATGTTTTGCTAGATAACAAACCATCTTTTTTTACCTCTGTAGTTTTTATACATTTTTTTTCAGCTGTCCTGTTCCTACCTACAAGTGTAACCATGGAAGTCTAGTTGTATAGGATGAGTTCTACCTCCCTTACGCCCTGCCTTTCGCACTGTTTGTAATTGTATTTCATTAAGTCAGATAAGTGAAGGCTGCATACAGCATGACAGATAGTCAGGAGTCTTAACACAATTTTAGCATAACTTTACCTGTCAAACTGTTCTTATGCCTTTGATTATATGATGTGGCATATCTTCAGTAACAGATTAATGCCTGTAATTAGGGAAGAATCTTTGAAATGGGTGAGTCTGTTCATCAGAATGGTTTGTTCCATGATTTGGCTCCAAGCACCCTAAGCAGAAAACACCATATTCTTTACACTAGGACTTGAAGTGAGTGCTGTGTATGTAGGTGCTGGTGAGTCGGAGTAAATAGAAACGTGAATTCAAGTTTGGTAATGGAACTGGCCTTGAAGACCTGTGAAGTATGCTTGGTTTTAATTGAGACATAGTAGGGACTGCCAGTTTCTACTCTCAAATATCACTGCCAGGTGTGGATGTCTGTAAAGAGACAGCTAGAATTGTGTTGTAAGAATAACGAGATTTTTTTTTTCTTTAAAGTTTTATCTTTAACAACACTGTGAACTTAAAAGTAGAAGAATTGGTGAAGTTGTCCCTGAAATAATGACAGAATCAGGCATTTTACTTCAGGCTTAATGCACTCCTTGCAACACCGAGCTGACTAACAGATAACGTGTTTCCTGGAAAATGTTACTTGACATAGATGCTAGTGTTACACATTATTTAGAGGTAGGAGGATTTGCTATGTCACTTCGGGGGGGTTTAGCTGAGCAGGGAGGTTTGCATCACCATGAGTATTTGGCTTTGGTTTGAACCTATTTTTAATTTTTACTGATGATGGGATTAGACATGATCATCCGAGTCATTGCTGGGCCCTCTACCACTTCTCAGAAGGTAACTACATGGTAGGTATCTAGCTCAGATGAGCTCATGAAAAAGTTCTCCCCACATCACAAAACACATTCCAGCACTTCATAATAAACTGCATATGCTGCCAGATGGTAAAAACGCAAAGCCTCTTCAAATGTGTAGTTTAAAATGTATGCTGTCTCCTTTCTCCCTTATTTTTCTCCTCCCTTCAGGTTCTTGCTCACTTCTTTCCCACACCTTCCCCCATACTTTCGTGACTTTGCTCTCCAGCACCGATTCTTCTTTTCCCACCCCTTCACCCAGCTGCTTCCATTGCTCCTCCAGCTCTTTAATTCCATTCTCTGCTTTCTTTTTCTCTGGATTTTTGCCACTCTCCTAATTTTCAAGCTTTAAATTCCTTCCTACATTTTTAATCTGACATTGGAACCCTTCTTCAAATTTGTCCTTATGAGCTTCTTTATGAATTGTCAGTTTAGTGAGAAACTAGAGGAGTGCAGTTAACACTTGTACCTTCCTCAGTTTCACGTGTGTCCAGTGGCACTTAAATCATAACAGAAATTCATCAGTTTTTGCTTTCTGCTTATGTAAAATGATGTAACATATTTATTGCTAAGATCAAAGCATTTCTGTATCTTAATATGGATAACAGATGCGATTTTCAGAAAAAAAAGATCTGAGAAACTGAAGACCACTCCTTTAAATGTACCTTTCACAGATTATTTGCTCTGCCTTGGTCTATTTGTACTTCCTTACCAACTAAGAGCAGTTCTAATGGTGGGTGGTGGGGTTGCTTCCAAATTTCGGGAGACCTGAAATGCATTTTCTTTGTTTTGAATCAACTTCTTAGGCTTTGGCTTTTGCTGATTATATTTTTGTAAAATAAGGCACCTTGCTCAGATCATCAGTTTTTTCATCTCCCCACCATAAATCCTCCGGTATTATTCATTTGATGCAGTGCATGAAAACTTTTGCCAGTTTAATGTACCCAACTCAGTGTCAGACTTGCAGATCTCCAGGCAATCTGGGGAATGTGAGTTATTTAAGAGAGGGGTATTTGGAAACACAGTGGGAAAACCATTCAGTTCAATAGGGAATGTATTACATCCTTTTTTTTTTTTTTTTTTTTAAAGAGTTGATTGGGATGCAGTGAGTAATAAAATGCCTTGAAGATAATCTCTCTCCATGTTCTAGTGTTCTGTCATGCAGCCACTATCTCTTGTGAATGTTTTCAATTTCATATTCATTCATATATATCCATTTGCTCAGTGATCTTTTACCAGTTTAGAGCATAAGTTTTTCCTCTGTCTCTGCACTGTCATTTTCTCAGCCTCACAAATTAAGAACTAAGTGTAGATCAACGGAGAGAGGCTTGCTTTCATGGAGGGAAGCACATGACAAGGGGTAGAAGCAAGAAACCTCCTGTATCTTCTCATCTAAGGATGATGGTGAATTCGTGCCTCTGCCATACAAAGGAGTAGATACTGTAAATGAGATCTAAAGTAGTTTTAAATACATACCTGGCCTTTGGAGTTGGATGGACATGTTTTGAGATTCATTTTTCTATGGAAAGTTTTAATCATCACGTATAAATTATGACAGGAAACATTGTTTGATTTCAGCTCATTCAAATAGTTCAGAATTGTTGAATAATCCAGCACAACACCTAACAGTCTAGTTTGATGTGATTTAATTTGACTTTGAACTTTAACAATGATCTAGGTAAACTCAAATAGTTTAGACTTTTTCCAAAATGCTTTTAGATTTCTGCATAATAGAAATCTAAACCAGTTTTCCCTCCCATTTTAGGACTGAAAATATGTTTGAAATCTTGTGTCTTTCTTCATGAGACAGGAAGAGTCTTGACCTAGCTCTATCAGTAACTGTCTGGTTTTCTGTTTAATCTTACTGCATGTGTAAGAGCTGGGATTTGTATGTAAACCTGAATGGGAGCTGGGGTCTTTTAGTGTGAATGAAAAGGACTAAGTACCTGATTCTCCTTGTTTCTGTCTTCATGTCTAGCATCCCATTTCCCTTGGCCAAATGAAGGCTATGTGAAGCCCTGTTCTGAGCACATGGTATGTTCCAGAATTATACTTTTAGGGTTACTCTATTTTTGCCTGAGAGAACCTAGACAGACATGCAGATGAATCTGTTATAGAGTATACATGATATAAAAACAATTTCTTGGGGATCCACCCATGATATATACTTGGTGAATCCAGCATCTGGACTGTACTCAGTGGCCAGAATTATCCTGGATTTGCTAGAATGCTACAGACCAGGGCTGGGACTCTTCTCAAATTACTATAGACATGCAGTTGATCTAGTCCCCTCAGATTCTCTTTATGGTCAGTGAGGATAAACAGATATTTTGTAGGATTTTTTTTTTTTTTTTTTTTCCCCCAGCCAAATAGAGACTATTCTCTTTAGAACAGGGAAATCACACCCTAGAGAAAGCTGTTGGGCTAAAAAGAGAGCTCAGAAGGATTAGCTCACAGGCAGATGTCAGCATTGCCTGATGAAGTCTATTCAGATGTCAGGAGGTCCCAGATAAGCGCATTTCTTCAAGCAGTCCTCATAAGAGAGAGCCAAAAACTTTGTAGTCTTTTCACCCCCACTGCATTTCCCAGGTCCAGCCTAAACCCTGTTATGTCCTGTTGCTCTAGCTGAACTTGTTGGAGGCAAGAGACTGCAATAAGAACTTGACATGAGGAGCGAGAGAATATATCTGTTATCAGACTGAAGTGTTTTTCATACGAGAAAGATGTATTTCAATGTTTTCAGAATCTGTAACTTCCCAAGCAGGTCTTTCACACAGAGTCTGTTTACAGAATGAAATAAACCACGTGCTTCAGTCTTCAGTTACACGGTACCAGAGTACAGAAAACTTGGAAAAAATGGGGTGAACAAAGCCAATTGAGCACCACAGTCTAGATGACAGCCTTGCAAAGGAGTGAAGGAAGCGCTGTCTCAGTTTTCTAGAGGTGTTTTTAAAGAATTGAAGAAAGTTAAATTTTTCACAATGATAGTCCCCAAAGTGTTAATGGGCTGCTAAAATAGCTCAAGGCTGGTGATGGGAAGAACAGATTTTTCTTCCTTTGATAGCTGAAAACATTGTCCTTTTTTTTTTTTTTTTTTTTTTTATTCAGACCTGTGGAGTAATAATAAACGTAAATGTGATAGGAATATAGACTGAAGAATTTTAAGCTGGCATTGATGTTGGAAAGAGGAACAGGTAATTTCATTCTTGATGAAAATCCCATTTTCCAACTGAATTTTAGCCTAGAGGTTGAAGAGTAGATTGTTATCTAATAAAATGCAAAGCAAATTCAGACTGGAGTTTTTTATATCCTATCAGATGGTATGAACTTTTTAAAGGTGCATTGCTGCTGTTGTCAGCTGTATAGTCTTTGTTGTCATAACATAACAGGATCTGCAATGCCACCTTTCCTGCTTTTGAGGCATGCCACAATACCCTACTTGAGCAGCTCTGTCATTTAAAGATACGTGGAACCGCACAGATGGTGAAAATAATCTGATGGTTTTGAGAAATGAAGTGTAAATGAGCATAACTTGTCCAAACTTTGGCAAGGCTGTGGTTAGAACATCAGTCTGCAACATAGAGAAAAGATCTGTGAGGTGAGACTCAGGTAAGATGTGAACCCCAATGTCCTGTGTAAAAAAGACTGTTTTCAGGGTAGGATTATACCTGAAAGACCCTGTGCACTGTTTGTGCATGCTACCTCACTGCTTTCTGTGCCACTTCACAGGGAAAAAAAGCTGTGTTCTGTGCCTGGCTGTTACAGAGGTAACCTAAACTGTAGCATTGGTTAAATCCTGAACAACCAAATGTGAGGCAGGAAACTTGAATTTGTGCAGAGTGGCATTCTAAAGGCTTTAAGCCATGCTCTGTTAACTTTAAGAAATGCCATTTATGCCAATTTCCTTTTGAATGGAGAGGATTTTTTATGCACTGATCAATGAATCTTATGCAAGAGTTGAGGCTTTTTCTGATACTAGTACACATGTGACCCATAAGAAACTGCACGCTATGCCGTTCTTACAGCTTCTCAATCAGTGTTTCCCTCTGTGTTTCTTCATATCTTATGCTTTAATTGAGGAACAGTTTGCCAGAAGGGTCAGTTTAATATTGCTACCTAAGAAAAATTTTAAAGGGTTTGTATTTTCTAGTTTCTATCTGAACTTTTGTTACGGGTAGCTTATAGCTGGCAAAGAAAGTCTGTATAGCTTGTTTCTTTCAGTCTCTGACTGGTTGCACATAGATGTGCGAGATATGAAGGTTGCCTGCGTTTGTATCTGGGAGATGATACTAATTGTGTAGTAGTAGTCTACCATATCCTTATTTTTTCGTGAGGAATTGTGTCTTGTCAAGTGAAATTTTATGTAGATTCATGCATTAGTTTTCCTTCTTCAGAGAAAGTACCTTAAGAAAAAAGGCAGGTTTTTTATCAAAAGGGTCCTTATCAATATATCTGTTTAAAAACCTGTATGAAAGGTGTATTTTTATGGAAGTAGAAGTATGGCTGGCATATTCATTATGCATTGTAGCATCAAAGCATTTTCCTAACTAAAAAGTATCGGAGCAGCTTGCCGAGCCATAGAACTGTTTGCTGAATTGTGTAAGGTGAGCTGACGCTGACCCATACCCCAAGTTCTTATTTAGCCGCCCTGTCTCCTACTGTCATAGTGCTTAACTACATCATGCCACTTTTTTATATGGGCTGTGTCTCATAAACAGAATTCAGATGTGTAGAAGAGTGCATTTTTCAGCTGTTCAATTCATTTTCATATAAAATGGAAAAAAATATTAAAAATAAATGTTTGGCTAGTTGGAGGATGCCAAGGGAACACTTTTGCTTCTGGTGACTCCCTGTCAGTGTCGTTTCTGTCAGCCCTCATTATTTTAGGATTGTTAGTATAAGCTGTACAGCTAAGCATTGAGCTTTTATGAAAGCTGGTGGAATTTCATCCATGAAGGATAAAATTCTTTTGCCCTTATTTCTAAGAAATTTTTAATATCCTTGGGGATTTTCCATAATATGGAATAAAGAGGAAACTAAATCTCAAATGGAGTTTGTTTTATAGGTGAAACTCCTCAGGGAAGTGAAGCTGCTTCTGGGCAGTTTATTTTGTGAGGTTGTAAAACAAGGTATGAGAACTGCTTGACAAGTTGGGTTTTTTTAAGGGTTTCAAGGTACACGAGTCTGATTATAGAGGAGTAAAATCTAAAATGCTACTTAGGGAAACTCAGTTATAGTCTGAAAACTGCAGGTAATGGACAGCCTACTTGTGCTGCAGTTACTCTATTGGTAACTTGTCATTGTATCGGACGACACTGTCATTTGCAGAGTGGCATTGTGGGCTTTGGGGAGGTTCATGGTGACTGGAAAAATAAAGTTATCTTTTTTTCTTTAATTCAAAATATGCTTTGTGCTATGAAGGATCAGAAATAGAAAATATTCTTTCTGAGATTCTGAACACCTGTAGCCCATTCTTTCTCAATAATGCCACATATATTGCGGAAGAAAATCTAAAGAAAGTAGAGGAGAAGAAAGAAATACATTATTAACTCATGTGCATTCTGCATGACCTAATAGGAACAGCCATCTTTAGTGCTTTAAACTACAGTCTTACTCTTTCGGCATGTGACAAAGGAATTTATTTTTGAACGACTAGATGAAGTCAAATTCTGCCTTCTGATAAATTGTTTGTAATGAAATTTGCTGGGTCATATTCATTCTTCTTTGACCTTTGAGCTTGCCTACACTAAAAAATTGTACCACTTGGGTATTATAAAGCTAAACAGCAGCATTGTCATGGGAGGAGAGTTGAGACATTTTTGTGAGGCAGACTTAGTTAACTAACATTCCAGCTAGCAATGATACCACTTTTTTATAACTAATACGTTTAGACTAAACACTATTATTCTTACTATTGTAACAGTAGGAAGACTCAAAATTCTTAAACTGCCAATAAAAGCTGAACATATCTTCTACTATTTACCTGAAACACCCAGGTTGTATTGCATGCTGTCTTGACAGATATCTATTCTCCTAACAGTATTTATTTATAATAGCATTTATTTTCCTTCTGTGGCATTAAACGGTGCCTGTCAAATTACTGTTTGAGCGTGAGTAAATCCTTGCAGTTCTTTTGTGCATGAATTTTGTCCTACTAGTTGCTTTTAGGTTGATTACTACATAGATACTATCTGGAGAAGGACTTGGACTGTCTGGAAAGGTTTATTTTCTAGGGTAGGCTCCCATGGGAGCACTCCCTGGGGTGTCCCTGCAGGAGTGCACATGGAATGCAGCTGAAACTCGATTCCATGAGAAAAATGCTTCTCTCAGCCAGGGATGGGAAAAGCTTTGAGTGACTCAAGATCTCCACACAGGGTAGTAGCAGTCAATGGGAGCAGATCTGTAAAATTAAATGATCGGTGTGGCACATCATACACGTTTTAGGGGTGTTATTTCAGCATGTGTCTTGTCTGGTCCCATGGTTAGGAGCATATTTTCTGGTTTACCTTGATGTGAAAAGAATCCAGCTGATGTCCTTTTGAGACTGTGCCATAATGTGAACCAAAGCACAAGTTAGGTGGAAAACTTGCCTTGGAAGTGAATTTGTCATCTGAACTGAGATGCTAATGTAGATGAGTTCACAGGGAAGCTAGTCATCCTGTTTGGAAATGTCACCAAGTAGCACTTCACTCCAGCTATCTAAGTCAAGTCTTGGGCATGGTACATATCATGTGAAGCAGGCTCTCTACAGCTATCGATTCATTGGAGGCATTGAAGGTCAGATGCTTGGCATGCTAATGTACTGCTCCAGTTCTGCTCCTACAAATTTTCAGCTAACAAATAATACTAAGTTGTATTTTGTAGCTGAATGTAATTAATTTTCAGATTTTATGGAACATTATTATATTTTGGTTAGTACTGATATTTTCTTCTTTCAAAGAACAGAAACCTTTTTCAAGTCCCTAGCCTACTTGAGGACAGTATGTGGAATTACTGACGTATGAATAACCTTCAGATGTGAAGCTATACCTTTTAAAACCATACTTAAAAAGAGGCTTTCTGCAAAAAAGAAGGTTTTCCTTTTGGTGAATGTTGACATTTTAAGCATATCTATTAAGGAAACTTTATCTGGCATCGCTTTGAAAAAGAATAAAAAATTATGAATAACTCTAAATAGATTTAGTAAATTATTAAATTAACAACTGCAAAAGGTTCTTTTTTCAGTGTATTTTTGTAACTTTCTGTGATGAGCGCTGTTACTGGACAGAAAGATTCTACAAGCATTTGATTTTCTGTTGTCTTTGTATTTTTTGGTATTTCCTTTTCATTAACCCCTTGTAAGATATCTTAGGGCAATTGCAACTGTGAATTGTCTTGGCAAGGATAATTTTCATCATGATATAAGAAATTAATTTTTTACAGTGAGAACTATCATTCACTGGAACAACCTCCTCAGGGACATGGTGAAGTCCCCATCACTGGAGGTTTTCAAGATGCGACTGAACAGGGTGCTAGATAATCTCATTAGGGCTCCCTTTCCCACAAAAGGTTGGACCAGATGATCTTTTGAAGTCCCTTCTAACCTGTGCTGTTCTATGATTCTATGGTTCTAAAATTTACTTTTGGCTTATCTTGTACTTGATTTAATGGAAGTTCCGTGTGTGTGTCTTATCTATAGTTGCTTGAGTAACAGTTTACTCAAGTTCTAAATTTTCCATCAGCTTTAAATATTAGGAACTGATGCATATAAAACTTATGTAGGTTTAGACAGTTTTGTACTTACAAAACACTCTTTTATTGAGCAGTGAGACTATTTTTCCCAATTGTAAAGCTTTATCTTCTCTCTGCTTCCACTGAGTAATAGCTGTGTCCTCCTCTTGCTCCTCCATACAGCTTCATCATCCAGGATGGCTCTCTGAGCTCTGTCTCTCTGCAAGGTGAAACTTTCAAAGAGCTGTTGGTGACTAGTAATGGATTAGATGAAAAATGCTGCTCTGAGAGGCTGTAATTTGTGATGGTTTTTAACTGTCCTTTTTTTGGTTGTTTGCTTTCTATAATAGATTCATCCATCTTTCAGATTTATCATATTTGAAGAAAATGAGAATGGCAAAAAGCCTGCTGTTGTGAGGGGGTTTTGGTGAACAGATGTAATTTGTCTTGACTTCTACACGTTAACTTCTTCCAGGTATTAATCTACCTTCATGTGAAGCCTCTCTCAGATGTCTGAAAATGCTTCTGCTACTTAGAACTGGTTTGTGCTGTTTTAAATCATGCTGAGGTAATTAGGATATGAAAGTCAGCTAGACTAGGCAGTAAGAAAACGGTGTTTACTTACCATTTTTTCTGTCAGGATAATGCATTTTTCCAGAAAGAAATGGAATTTTAAAATGAGGAAGGACTCCAACAAGGTTTCCAAAAGCATTTCAGAGTTCTGTCTTCATGACAAAACCAGCATGATTTGTCCTAGGAAAGTTTGGAAGCAACTTACGGATGATGTTTAAAAGACCTATTTAGTATGTGTCCTTTTCCCTGAACACACGCTTATCTTAATACACAACTGCTCAGTTGATTGTAACTATTTTGAATATTGTGGCTGCCTTTTGGGGCAAAATGGAAAGACAGTGGCTTCTTTTGCTTCTTTCTTCCGATGTGTGAATGGTTATCTGATCTAATGAAATGTTAGAAAACATAGGACAAGATCTTTTCAGGAATTAAATCTTACAGCAAGTATAAAGTAAACCTGATTGGGTGTGTGTGTGTTCTGCCTTGAAATGAAATGAAGGGAAGCTGATAGAAAGGACTGTCAAAACCACCAGTGGATGCGTAGAGCAGACATCTGAAAGGATAATGTTGCAAATGTTTGAAATCTGTCTTTAAAACATGAAGCCTATTAGGTGTTTTCTAAAATTTTTGTTTTGTAAATATTGTTACTGACTTCCTTACCGCTCCCTCCTTCTACCATTCATTCATAGTCCGAATTGCTTAGAATGGTACCTAAACCATAGACTTGAGCTGTTTCTATTACTCAGCAAGAGCAGTTCAAAGAGTTTAGGTTGCAGACCTTCTGGGCTCAATCTGCATCTAACCAGGTCATCAGCTTCTGATAGCGGAATTACTTATTTTGATGCCTGTGTGAAAATGGAGGGCTCTTATTCCTGAATATAAGTGGTGAGTACAGATGTCAAAATTGTAGTGTTTTTCATCTGTTAGAAGTTCTGTGTTTTTCATTATTTTTGGTGGGCTTTGGTCTTAAATAGCTGATACTATTTTTAATGACTTTCGAGCCAGAAATTCTTCTCTTCTCTTTCCTAGAAACACTGAAATGTAGTGTTTCTAAATTTTAACATTCCCCCTGTGTGCTACAGTTGCTCAGTGACATTATCAAGACAGCAGCCAAGGGTTCCTGAGGTTTTGAGTCACAGCTCTGGAATAGGGTGCCAAAATCCTTACTAGACTTCCCTAGCATGCCTGATTGCAAGCTGAGGTTCCTAGGACTTCTAGACTGCCAGCTCTGTGACAGAAATTCTGGCATAACTTTCTTTCCAGTATCTGGCAAACCTAGGGTGCTGGTGTCCTCTGTTAGACACACCTGGCACACTTTTCCACAACCCACAAATTTCAGTCTTGAATATCCCATGGCATGAGCAGTCTGCTTGGCATGTATGCCCTACATCTACACACTTCTTTATTTCACCTGCAACCTTCTATGTTCGATGAGAATTTTGCAGAACCCAGAATGTGTTGGAGGAAGTATTCTGGCAGGAGGAGACTCAATTCTGTCCTCATTCTTATGCAGGAGACAATTGGTTTTAGAAAGTACTCTTAAATTAATGTGTTCTTCAGGATGCCAGATACCTTTTGAATTTCATAGTCAAAGTATAAAACACTATTCTTGGAATTGTACAAGAACTTTCTCACAAAAATATCCTAATAAATTGGAACTGAGATGTGGATTTTCAGAAACAAAACCAGACTAACATATTCATGAACATCAATTTCATATGTGACTGCCTTTTGCCCTTTGAAAAACTCCCCCTAATAAGACAATAGTATCTGATTGATATATATGTTATTAAAATATCAGATTCTGGGAAGCAAATTCATATACCTGAAGACACTCAGAAACCTGAATAAATCTGTTTTAGCAGAAATAAATAGGCAATTCTAGGAAAAAAAATGTTGAGTTTCTATTTTTGATTCACTCATTTCGCTCTGACAGTACTTGTTATTACATATCTAATATGGTTATTATGTCTCACAAAGCAGCTACAGTTTTCATGATGGGCTAACAAGTTTTCTGAAACCATTCAGTATTACCTTAAGACTTATAATAAATGTTTTAGCATAATGAACATGGACCGTGAAGCAATAGCATTGTGTATTATGCCAGTTCCACTAGCAGGAAAGTAAAAAAACTGGCTTTCATAGTGACAAATCAATGAAACATGGTAGTTCAGGTAATGGAGACATTTGGATTTCATTATTCAGTCAAGTTCATATTATTATGGAGCAGAGTACGTTGGATCTAGCGTCTGTCCTTGAAATTTTTCTACCCATGCACACTAGCAGTCAAAATGTGCATGCTCGCCTGCGTCTATTTGTGAGTGGAGAAAAGCTAGCATAGAAAGTCTTCAAAGCAATGTCTGCATTTTCTGTTTTGCTGCTGTCATATAAAAGGACAACATAATATTATGAGATCATCTGAGAATCTTAAATATGCAAATATGGGTTACTGTTAGCTAACATTTGTTTGTTTTCCTGTGCTCACTTGTTGGGCTCAGAGGGTACTGTTTTGTAGAAGAAAAATCTAAGAACCTCAATTCCTAGATGTTTGCTATAAGCAGCATATTTAGATTCTGTGTATTTCTAATGAAATAATGCAAGTATGAGTTTGTGCATTTCTGTGGACCTCGCTACTGTTATTTTTACTTGATTAAATAAAACACTGAGTTCTCCATATATTCTGCTTTTACCCAATGTTTCAGTGGGGTTTCTGGCATCACAAGGCAGTCAGGTAATTTATGCTGGTGATGTCAAAAGCCAGACAATAACAATAACATACAGCAAGTGAATTTGATTCATGCAGTTTATTGAATTGCTAATTTCAAATGTTTAATTGTATCTGACTGCTATACTGCATTGAAATATGGAACAAGAGGAGTCTTTCAGTATGTCTGGAGAGCACCTACTGCCTTGATAACAAACTGCTTGGGACAGATGGTGTTCACCCAGGAGTGCTACAGGAATTCAAGGGGGAAATAGCTGTATTACTATTGGTGATGTGTAACTTTTCATTTAAAATTGTCTTGGCACCTAGGATTAGAGGATGGCAATTATGATGCCAGTTTTTCAGAAAGGACTTGATGTGAAATCTAAAGAACTACAAGCCTGCAAGTCTCTGTGCTCTATAAAGTAGTAGAAATTACTTTAGATTAGACTTTGTGAACAAGTGGATAAGTCTGTTATAGATATGGTAGATATACTTGGGAATAGTCAGCATGGCTTTTGTGAAAGGAAGTCTTGCATAAACCAGTCCTTTTGGAGTTCTCTGAAGGACTTGGCACACCTTGTTGATGAGCGTGACCTGAATGATGTGCTGTACTTGGACATCCCAACGTTTATTGACAAAATCTCTCACCAGAGGCTTTTATGAAAACAAGGCAGCCAAAACCTAAGAGGGAACATCTTTCCTTTGATAAATAATTAGTGGAAAGGCAAAAACTGAGAATAATAGTAAATTATTTGATTTTGTGATAGAGGGAGGGAGCGAGTGAAGCCTTACAGAGGTTTGGTCTGGGTTCTGAACTATTCAGTATATTTTTAAGTGACCTGTAAAAGGTGGTAGCATAATGACACAGGAGGTTTACTGATAACTGCAAGTTATTACAGGGGACCAAGGCTATGGTTGACTCTGAAGAATAGCAGAGGTGACTTAAGACACTGTCTGAATAGGCAACAAAATTGCAGGTGAAATTCTAGCAGATAAATATTAGGACTTTTTCCTTCCTTCACTGTGTATATTCAGTGATGGATTCAGAGTTGGTCCTTGCCACACAATAATGAGTTACTGTGTAACAAGGACAAGTATCAGTCTGTCGTTATGGGTATAGTAATGAAAACATCAACTTAATGTTAAATAGCAGTCAAAAAAGGAAATAAAATGCTAAGAGCAGTTAGGAAGAGAACGGAGAACAAAGCAGAACATCAGTGCAATGTTGCAGAAATCTGGTTTGTCAGCATTCTGAATACTGCGCGTGTTTCTGCTCTTCTTTCTCAAAAATGGTGAGAGAGAACTGGAGAAGATTCAAAAAGAGTACTGATAGCAACAAAACAACTTTCTTATCAGGGAAGTGCTGCTTATGTGTTCCATAAGATGAAAACACAATTTTTCACTCGGTCTTTACTCTCTTACAGATAGGAATTTTAAAAAGTGTGCCTAATTTGATAGAAATTCCAATATGAATCCATTTAGTTTTAGAATATTTTCCAAGCAGTTTTTCAAGATGCGGCTGAATCAGAGCTTAATGACATCAGTTGGACAGGTTCCCATGAACTGCAGTGGACCTGGAATCAGGCATCCCAGAGCAAATGAAGAGCCTGCTGTTAGAATTTGCTGAACACAATTGCATTGGATCAGGACTGGAGCTGTATTTTATCTACCTTTTTCCATACATATTCCACATGCAGTGTGTGACACATGATGTTTGGTGATGGAATAGGTCATTTTGTCTGGGCTAGGGTTTGGATTCTTGTGTAACAAACCAGCAAAAAATAAGCAGTGGGCAGTTTTGCTAAATGTCCATTGAATGCTCTCTTCCCTAAAAATAATTCTTTATGTCTGCATTGTGTTTCATAAGGGAAAAAGGAAAAAACCTTTCTAAAATCTTTCATCACTCTTTAGGTTGCTCTTATTGCCAATGTCTGAATGAGATACTGTGCATAAGGGAATGCAATGGTGAAATATGTAATAGAGGGTAAGACTGAGACTTTTGCTAGTCCTTTGTGTAAGAAAACATGCAGCATCTTGAAATGCAGAAAAGAGATATATTGAACAACATTATATTGCATTAAATCTGTGTTACCTGCAATAAATGCTTTTGCAAATCTCACCTGCTCTGCAGGTTGTCATTTGCAAATAGGATAGTTTCTCCATTTTTCTATTATTTGCAATTTAAACTTGTATTTCAGTCACTGGCAGGAGAGCTTACTTTTCATAAGTATAAGAGGATGCATTTTCTTGCTTTTGCCACCTTTAATGTGAGGCAAAAAAAAAAAAAAAAGATTATTTACTAATTCATGTTTTTTCCTGCTGAGGATCCTTACCTTAAGTAAGCCCTGCTTGTCACAGTTGCATGGCAAGGTTTTTGTCCTGAGGACTACTTGGCAGGCTAGATGGATGTGGCATTCAAAAAATGTGGAATAGAATTCAAGAAAGTAGAATGCAGCCAGAATTTTAGACACTTCTATGCATTTAGTATGAGGTATTCTCAATAGTTTTCCCTACTATTTACAGCTTCTTCTGGATCTTTTCTATTACAATGAATTCTGCAGCTTTTTTTTTTTTTTTTCTCTTTTTCCTTCCTCTGCCCACCCCCCACCCCGCTTTAGAGTAAGCGTCTGATTTAAAATCAAAATATTTCTTTTGGAAACTACTCCAGATTTTTTGAGATGGAAGTGTAATGATGGATATTCAGTTGTGGCTTCAATATACATATTCTTGAAGACTGTAGTTCATTTTGGGTATTTGTTTCCTCTTTCTTTAGTTTACTAAGATGTTTTATCATTAACTGATATAGGACTATATCAGTTTAAGAAGTGCCCATTATTTTACATGGGTTTTAGAGGAACTTCTTGAGGACACTTTACTGAGACAGTTAGATTCCACAGATCATCATGTGTTCCTATCTAGTTTTGAGACTGTGACTTGAAGCTGACTTTATTCTTAGTCCATGTAACTGAAAGTCAGATGTTACTGGTATTATAGTCTGATCTCACTGAATCCATTGTGACTACTGATGCCATTCAAAAGAATTGAACCTTACTTAATATTTACTTAAAATTGTGCATTGCTTTTGCTTTATCTGGACTAGTCCTGAAACTCTCTCTTTCCCTCCCCCTTCATAGGTTCCTTCATAGGTTTATATCGTTACTTCTCTCCTATGTACACAGTTTAGAATTAAAACTCATCATTGCTCGGATTGTGACAGTTGTCTGTAAACCTCAGTCAGAATCTGCATCGTTGTGCTGTGCGTGACAGAAGAGCATGCTGTTTTTTTTCTTCGGGAATCCTCTGAAGGTTGCATCCTGGAGGTTGCTTATACCAGCAGCTGTACGTTCGACAAACATTTGACAGTTTTCCTATATACTCTAATCCTGTTATTTTTTGTGGTAGCACATTAGTGACCAAGGAAATATGAGCCCAGAATACTTTGGTTCAGTTTATTGGTATGGTGCTATTAAGATCCAGTTTAATTCTTGTTACAATAAATTTGAGTTTGGAAAAGAATGAATTTGGTGTTCTTTGTCCTTTTTAAAAAAAACAAACCAACCTGTTGTGGTAAACATTGGCAAGCCATAAATGGAGAAGTGATAGTTTGCTCAACTGGGACATGGATATTTAATCATGCTGTCTCCCAATTTGGACCTGCTTTTTTCAGACTGCTTCTAGCAAATGCAGTAAACCAAATCTTCATTTACAGTATGATTGCAAGTTGATGCAGTGATCGGCATAAAACTTGATAGTAAAAGTATAGCCATGCTTCCTGTTGGCATTTTCATAGTCTGTTGGCATGTTTTGTTAAAGTATAATCAATCCTTTTTATACACAGATGCTAGTGCATTCAGTATTTATAGTAATTAGAGAGCAGGTCTTTAACTTGTCAGTGTCAAATAAAATTGAGTACCTATTGAACATTTAATATTATATCTGTAAAACCTGCAATTGATGTTTTTTAGCAAATATGTGGGTTTTACTGCATTTCTAAAAATGTAGTAATTTGATCCTTGTTTAGAGTCAGTTATGAGTAGTTACCCTGAATGACAAATTAAAATAACATAAATCCTGAATAGATCTGCCTCAGTTGAAACTGTGTGTTTGGTTTGTTTGTTGTTTTTTTTTTTTTTTTTTTTAATAAAGTATTTGCATAACATTTAAAGCATAGGTGAGATGTTGACACGAAGGGCAAAATTCGGTGCTTAGTGAAGTGATGGGTTTTCAGTTATTAATAAGTGAAATGCTGGTATAGTTAATGTGTGCAAAATTTTATTTGTGGAACTGTTATTTAACTGGCTATTATGCCTTGTTGTTTTGAAAACTAGCATCAGTAACACAAATTGTACCAGCATACTTAAAAAGATTGCCTTATTTAGCAGGGATAGCTCACATCTTAATCTGTGCCTATGATTTCTTGAAAGAACAGGTGCACAACAGGAAGTAGCTCACATTAGACAGAAGTAAATTAGAAGTGCACTGAATTTGAGAAGCTTCCTTAAATTTCTTTCTCCTCAAAATAGTATTTTAAAACATTATATGGGATCCTGGCATACCTCAAATGCCTGTGTGCTTCAGCATGTGAAATCTGATGGTGGTTCAACAAAGCTTTTGATCACCGTCTTTGTCTTTATGGTCTATGCTATACTTACATGTCTGCAAGTTGTGCATGTAGCTTTGTTTCTTAACTTCTTTTGGGCTTTACGCCAACGCTTTACAGCATTTTCTGTAATAGAGAATACAGCTCAGACTGCTACAAATTTGTGGACATAGTTTTTTAAATTTTCTTGGCTATTTAAGGTGGGTTGTTTTTCAGGATTTTGCCATTCTTTATCATATTTTAATTTTCACATTTTTTTCTTCAACCAATTTTCAGTCTGTTCTTGCAGCACCACAATGAAAAGATTTTGAGATATATTTTGTGAAGTAATATCACTGACTTTCATGTTGACCTGGATGACAGATCTGTGTGCATTAACAGTAAATTAATATATTGCATATGTAACGTTTGAATTCTTCACATATTATTTTTTTTTTTTTGTGGCATTCCTACTTACATTAATTGGGGAAATATGAAGGTGTATTTATTCAAGGTCCTAAGTTCTTCTCAGGCAATATTTAATATTTAAATTTAATATTGTTTGAGAAGACATTAAAGCAAATTCAAGTTCATTTATTTCTCATCTGTGAACTTTGAATTGTACACTTTTTAAAATGTAATGGAACTTAACAAAATCCACCACGGTCCATGGAAACACCTGTTGACAGCTTCAGTGGCTTTCTGAGTATCAGACCTCTTGAATACTGTTTGCGAGGTATGTGAATTCAAATATGACAAACAGAAGTTGCACATCTGGCCTATGACTGTGATGCATTTTGCTTTATTATCTTGAATGTCCATAGAAAGCATGAAGTCCAAAAAACTGAATAGCCATGATCTTTGAGGCTTGATAGAAGTGTGTATTGTAACAAGAGTTTAACCTAGGTGAAGACAATGGGGCTATTGGCGGGATTGAGAATGATGATGTATTTGTTAAAATTAGGTAAAAAAACATTGAAGGGTATGTTTATACACTTTACTGGATTAATGCCAAAAAGCTTTGGTTTAGGGAAAAAAAATCTGGTTTACGTGTTCTTTACTAACTACTAAAATTAGAAAGGCTTGGATTATGGAATGCATTTTATCCATATGTTTAATTACAATTTTAAATTAATACTAGTTTATCTGTATTCAGGTTCTTGGTAGGAAATGTTTGACACTGATCCATTCCTTCTGTTTTATCTCCTTCCCCTTTAACCCACAGTGTGTTCCCTTATGATACAGAAAAGATTTCTTTTATTAATTCCTTCATTAACTGCTGAAGTTTAACAGGGCTGCTGGGTGAACTGAAGTTTGTTTCCCTCAGACACCTCTATTTTTTGGGGGATGTTACGAAACTGTGAGAGGCTTGTACTGATCCAGAACAGGGTACAGTTGAAGAAAATCCTCTCTACAATTTTATGGGAAGACTTTTTATAGATGAATGAGAAGATTATATGTCTTAAAAAATTATTCAAAAGCCCAATATAGCAAACTCTTATATTCTATCGGAGATTACCTTGAATGCTTCTGTACAGTTTCAGTCTGTTCTAACTGGAAGTTATATTTAGTACTTTAGCATTTCAGTGTCATTTAGAACATTAATAAATTTGGAAACTGCACCAATTGCTTCCCAGAAATCGCAAATTTACTCTTTCAGTTGACGATTCCAAGTATATAATGTTCCAAGACTAAATATCAGTATTTACTGATAATAAACCCAGTAAGAGGCAACTTCAGTGAGCAAATGAGAGGAATAATGACATGATGGTGCTAGACCTAAATGACTTCATGAAAATAATTTTTCAAGAACACCTTGGTGCAGTTTGAAAATTTGGATTCATTCAAACAATGAAATAATTAAGTTATTGACCAGAGATGGTATCAGACCTCTTTTTCTTCTGGATTGTTTTGCCACAGGCAGATGGCATCTGATGATTACAGTGACAAGAGTGACTGCTTTTTTGTTTGAGACAGTTTCTTCAGAAATGATGCAGAATTTTGTTTAGATTGTTTGTTTCACCTTATAGCTGGAAATCTGAAAAGACATGAATGGTTGACTGGAATGACTTTCTGTTTTTAAAACTTTTTCTTTTGCATTCTGTGTTTACATGTTTTGAAGATTTTTCTCCCTTTGAAAAGTGTAGCACTTTGCTTTTGTCATAATTAGATTCAGTGTGATTAATTTTAGATTTTTTTTTTTTTTTGGTATATTGAAGTTTTTATTCTGATCTTTGAAGGGCTTGCTCTGAGTTTCAAATCATTCTCAAATGCTATGTATCTATGTTTTCTCCATCGTCCTTTGAATACTGAAAATAACATTAGCTAATATAGTAGAGTTCTCTGCAGGAAGATTCCAGACAGAATTCCAGCTTGACAAGGAATAACTCTTCCTTGAATCTTTAGCATAGTTACATATCTTTCCTTCAGTAATTTTATCCTGATTTCCCTACTTGTTTATGAGATACTGTGGTGTTATAGAAATGCAAACCTAAAGGGACTTCAGGAGATCTAGTCCCTCCCAAAAATGTGGAAGCAAGATCAAATCTAATCCTAGGCCAACCCTGATAGATTTTGTTGCTAAACCTTCCTCTCATGGAGGCTTTGCAGACTCTCTTGACACTCTTGTTCCAATGCTTAACTGTCCTTTCCTAACCCTTCTTCTTATTTTTATACCTAGTTCATTCCTAAACTGTTACTCTCTGAAAATCAAAGCACAGTTGCATGAGCAGCATCAAAAACTTTAAGCTTGGTATCTATTATTTCCCCCTTCTTTGTTGAGTCACCTTATATAAAAGGAAATGAAGAAACCAATGAGAAAACCCACCCGGGGTGGGGGGGGGGGCAGGCAGGGAGGGAGGGTGTTCTCACAAACCCCATACTGAACATCATGTTATCTTGTATGTACCTTTACAGTTTAACATTGCCCAATATTTTCTTAAGTGCCAAAATCTTGACTGTCTAGCCTGGAAGTCTGGCTATAGGTTGCTCTCTTTGACTTTAAAGGAAATGTTATGTTTGCATTTCACAAATCCTTTGGGATTTCATCAGTCTTGCTTGAAGTATCAAAGACATTGCTGTAGCTGCCTCTTAAAATACTCTAGATGAATTAATCAGTCCTGCTGACTGAAATATATTTAACTTCTCCAAATATATTTAGCTTCCTCATTCTGACCTGTGTTTCTGCAGACAACAGTTCTTATGTTCCTCAGCATGTGGAATTAAGTACATGGAGTTAAACAAAGGTCAGGTGCAGACTCAGAGCAGTGAAGAGCTTGCCCCTTGGCCTGCAGCACAGGAGCAACTGGTTCAACTCATGTTCTTCACCCAAACTGGAGATTTGTGAGATGTAGCAGAATGGCTCAAAATCTTGTACTTATGCACTATGGATTTAGATTCAGTAATTCGTTTTGACTGTCTCTGGAATTGTTTAACTCCCTGTGCAATACAGCAGTTATGTTTCATTGAAGTAAGAAGAAATATACAGGGCAAATTTTAATGCCAATAGATTGTGATGATAGTGGTCTTCTAAGTAGCCCTGTACAATTATATGGTCATAGTACCAAT
Organism: Strix uralensis; assembly: GCF_047716275.1. NCBI lineage: Eukaryota > Metazoa > Chordata > Aves > Strigiformes > Strigidae > Strix > Strix uralensis. Next base: position 87,653,532 of record NC_133974.1, on the reverse strand, counting down.
ACTCTAAAACTCAAAATAAACAAGTAGTTACAAGTCTGCCTACTCAACTTTTGTCCTGAATGTTGCTGCCACTTCAGTCCCAGAATCAGACTTTTTTCTGAAGCAATTGGCAGTGAAATAGTTAACAAATAATTGATATTTGTTTATCTAAGTACATTGTGACACCCAGAAGATGGGGGGGAAAGGAATTCGCACTCCTCAGGATGTGGAGCTGTATTTAGAGACAAAGCCTAAACCAATTTAGAGTCACGAATGTAGGGTAACGAGTGTAATTCTTGAGTTTACAGTTACTCTTTCTGGATGTTCATTTTGTGACTATATAGGTAGCAACATCTGTTCAAGTTTTTGATAACAGAGATTCTGTAGTCATTAAGACATCTAACCCTGAAACACATCCTAAAACTAAGACTAGCAGGTGATGCAGACTCTGACATTCTGCCTATTCAAATGTTATCTATTATATGGTCTAAATTGTTACACCTTGAGATAAATCCGTGGTTAATCTAAAACATGAATACGCTCTGCAGTTTTGTTCCCTTATCTCAGATAGGTTATATTTAGAGCTAAAAAAGGTTCAAAGATAGATGGCAAGTATGCTTAAAGGTATGGAATGAATTACATGCCCATTGTTAAATTCTGCCAAAGCTGTTTTCCACTTCTTTATCATGATGAGAATTTGTGCTCATGAATTACAAAATAGCAGAGTTTATTGATTATAGCAGGTACAGATCAAATACTAGTGTGTTGTGTCCATTGTTCAGCCTGTGCTGTCAAACTGTATGATATTAGAAGCAGTAATCTTTCCCCTGGGATTAATCTTGATTTTCTTTTGGCCGCAGATTAAGGAATAGTAGCTTTTTTGTTTCCTTGGGCTGTTTGTGGAAACAAATTTAACTATAAAGATAGTGTTGAAAATCTAATTTCTAGAATGCTGGTGTTAAAATAAAAATCCACTGTACCCATCTGCCTAGAACACATCTCTTGCTTACTTTGGAATGAGAAAGAAATCCAAAATAAGCTCTCATCTACTCCAGTACCTTCTGTTGGAAACTCACTTTACATTAATTTACTGATTGAAATAATATGACCTGAAGGTATTAGAATTTTTCTCCTTTCTCTGAACAAACCAACAAAACAAAATTACCAATTCTTACAGATTAGATTTGGGAGGTTTTTATTCATTTCTTTGCTTGAAGAACTTTACAAGTCAACAGAGATTAAGAGTAGAAGTACTCGTACATTTCCTTTAGTAATGTAAAACAGTAGTATATCAGAGGTGCATATTTTATTTTAAAATTCTGTAAGTGGCAGCAGAATGAAAAATATAGTTTTTATGGGAAAGAAATAGTAGTGGAAATAATTTTGTAGACAGAATTTGAAGTAATGTGTATTTTCATGCAGGAAATACAAAGATTCAGTGGCAGTGACATGGTTCATGAGGCATTATGTAGGAGGAAAATCGTGTTCTTAGAAGTAAGAAAAGTGTGAAAATGCCTTGGGCTATGTTTATACTGGGGAAAATGCCACATGTAAAAATCGCAGTAGTAAGCATGTTTGATCATGTGTTAAAATTGTTCTCTACTTCACGCATTACTTCAAAAATACAGTTGATTCATCTAGACTGCATCCAAATTAAGCTATTATTTGAATGCCAACCTGTACTCAGTCTTGGAGAGCTTTGGGGGTTGTGAAGCAAGCCCTTAATGTAAGCCGAAGAACGTGCCTATGAGAACATGGGCAGGGTGAGCATATTAAGTGTGGCCTTGTCCCTGCCACATGTTCCATCTGGCCCTATGCCATCTATAGCCAACCCCTTGACTTGTCCTCTCAAGATATAGCATGTTAATGTAGTATGTGTGTGTCTGCCTAGATGGCTCAGTCTGCTGTATTACTCCAAGGAGACCTTCAGTGTGTTTTGAGTCCATAGGCAAGTGGTTTTTTTTCAGCTTGAGTAAAACTTGTATTCTAGACTCAAGCTTGTTGCTGGTACAGTGACCCAATCCTTATGATCAGAGTCTCAACACTCCTCATCATACTGCATGAAATGTAACAAATCATAGAATCTTAGAACACCAGGTTGGAAGGGACCTCAAGGATCATCTGGTCCAACCTTTCTTGGCAGAAGCATGGTCTAGACAAGCACCCTGTCCTTGTAAGCTGTGTCCAGTGTAAGCTGAATCTGAAGCGTCCAATGTTGGGGAATCCACCACTTCCATGGGCACATTATTCCAGTGCTGATTGTTCTCATTGTGAAAATTTTTCCTCTTGTGTCCAGCTGGAATCTCCCCAGGAGTAATGTGTACCCATTACCCCTCATCTTTTCTATGTGACTTCTTATAAAAAGGGAGTCTCTGTCTTCCTTGTAGACACTCTTTAAATACTGGAACATGGTGATAAGGTCTCCCCTAAGCCTTCTCTTCTCGGGGCTGAACAAACCCCGTTCTCTCAGCCTTTCCACATGCAGCAGGCTTCCCAGTCCTTTGATCATCTTTGTGGCCCTTCTCTGGACCCTCTCCAGCCTGTCCACATAATTTTTTGTATAGCAGAGACCAAAACTGAACACAGTATTCCAGGTATGGCCTGATAAGCACTGAGTAGAGTGGGATAATGACTTCTTTATCTCTGATGGTGATGTCCTTGTTGATGCAACCCAGCATCCTGTTGGCTTTCTTTGCCACTGCACTTAGCTCATGTTGAGCTGCTTGTTCACCAGGACCCCCAGATAGATCCCTTTCCACAGAGCTGCCCTATGTCCAGGTAGATCCCAGCCTGTGCTGCACTCCTGGATTATGTTTTCCCAGGTGCAAGACCCTACAACTGTCCTTGCTGAACTTCGTAAGGTTCTTGTTAGCCCACCCTTCCAACCTATCCAGGTCTTCCTGCAGGGTGGCTCTCCCTTCCAAAGTGTGTACTTCCCTGCTCGGTTTGGTATCATCAGCAAATGTCATCAGGGTACACTTGATCCCATCATCCAGATCACTTATGAAGGTATTAAAGAGCATCAGGCCCAGTATTGACACTTGGGAAACCCCACTTGTGACAGGTTTGTAAAAGAGCTATTTCCCACTACCCCCTGGGTGCGGCCTGTCAGCCAGTTCCCCACCCACTGCACAGACCACTTGTCTAGACCGTAACGCATCAGATTCTCTAGGAGGAGGTCGTGGGGAACCATATCAAAAGCCTTGGAGAAACCCAGGTAGACAATGTCCACCGCTCACCCCACATCAACTGAGAAGGTTACTTTGTCATAGAAGGTGATCAGGTTTGTCAAGCATGATTTGCCCTTTGTGAATCTGGGGTAAAATAATTAATATTTGATCCTTAACAAGAACGTATCCTAAACGTGTGCTTGCTGAATGGTCTAGAAGCCTAGGTGGTGTAAACAAGCATGCTGGTCCTTCAAACTAAGTTTAAAATATCAAGTCTTCTAATATATTTTTTTTGGTAGATCTTTCCAATATTTCCATTTCTAGCATTCCATTTATTGATAACTTACTCCTCTAAATAGGAGACCCTACAAAAGGAAAAGTCATTGACTTTCCAAACTTTATTTCCACTGTTAGGTTTGAAAAACCACCAATGAACAGGAGGTTGGCATTCATTTTCATTGCAATTAAATGTAAATGCATGTAGGGAGACCAGGGAAACTGAGAATTTTTCATCTTCCTGAGCTTGCTAAAAACTCTGCTAGTCGTGTATCTTTCTATTACCAGTGGTCTCTAAGGCCTAAAGCATGTAACAAGAAATAAAAAGTAAAATGTATTTTAAGTAATTTGGCAAAAAAAGTTCTAAACCAGTTGTTTGATGTGACTGCAGATGTTGGAATATGATAGCTGTGGAAATGTTTTCCCCACTTCTTAGTGGAAACAGTGTTGTTTTGCTGAACTTAGTGTGACTGCCTGTGTTGTTAAAATTCATCGATATTGAAGAACTGCTTGCTGTGTAGGTGTGTCTAATGTGCTGGAGGCTTCATGCTGTGACTACTACTACTTAAAAATGGAAGCCAGGTGGTGAGAATTGCATGTCAGGTCACTGAGGATACAGCTTGCAAATCTTACATCCATACCTAAGATTTATTAAGGATTAACTAAAACCTGGAAATAAAACTTTGTTGGGTCACAAATCATGTGGCAGGGAGATGAATGCTCAAAATATTTAGCAAATTTTAGGCTGGAATTCATTTTCAAACTGGTGTTTGTTCAATGAGAAAGTAAATACTTTATGGCAATTCATCAATAGAAAAGAGAATTAAATTAGATAATGCAGTGGACTTTAAGAATTAACTCCATCTTCCTGATTGTAATGAGGAAAACAAAAATAAACTTTTCAGGATAGATTTAGAAAGTATGTGAACTATTTCAGTAGAGTTTGTATTAATACAGCCACATACGTTGTCTGATACATAAAACTGCTTTTGAAGTAAGTGCTGTGGAAGAGTTGGCCATTGATAAATTGAACTCACTTGGTTTTTAGGCAATTTAATACCTCCCCTGTTGAATATAAGGAATTTATCTAATAACATAATCTTAAAAGATTATGTTTGAAAGGAAATATAATTTGCACACCCATACTCAACTTTCCTAACAGATGTTTAGTGGAGGAAAAAGATGCTAGCTATGTGACAGAATATTTTGTATGATGCTAATTGAAGGCTTGATTTTACCAAACAGACAAAAGGATGATCAGAAAACATGGAGAAAGTTGGATCTGAGGGACAGCTGTGCTCACATGTTGGAAGAATCTTCACAGATGTGGATTTATGAAACCCAGTTTTATGGCAGCAGACCAAAGATACTATGACTCATACAAATTGAAATCTGCTTTACTTATTCATCACTTCAACAGTTTTTTTGACATGTGCATTAGTTAACAAAGACATGGACTATATCTGGTTACAGTGAGTTACAGCAGCTTTTCCTGAAAAAATGCTGCCTATTTTGCCTTAGAAATGCAGTACTAGTGTGGGTTACTTAAATAAATTTTTAAAATCTGTAAAATATAAGTAATGTCTTTATGAGTAGTTACCTTTCATAATGCATTATTTTTTCAATATCAAGTACCAGTTTGGAAAATACAGTATTAGTATATAATCACACTTTCCATCTGAATACTCAGATGATCCATGATTATATAACTGGTGAACACTGCAGTCTGCTTGTTCAAAAAATTCTCATAAATTTCATTATGGTTTGTATATGTGTGTGTTCATGCTTGCAATTACATCGAAAAGTTCTTGAAAATCACAGAATGTTGGAAAAGACCCTTAAGATCGAGTCTAACTGTTAACATAACACAACCAAGTCCACCACTAAACCATGTCCCTAAGCACCACATGTACACATCTTCTAAATATCTCCAGGGATGGCAACTCAATCACTTCCCTGGGCAGCCTTTTTATATATATATGTATGTATGCCTGTATATATATGTATATGTGTATATATACATAAAATGCTATATGAATGCAAGAGTTCCATCTACCTGAGATGTTTTAGACTCCCAGCTTCCACTTAAATTTGAAGGTGTTTTAGTTTTAGCTTCATTTTTTCTGTTCATTTGGCTAGTCAGTTCTATAGGAAAGCCAGACATACTATTCTCATTGGCAGTCAATAATAATACTTTAAATTTTGGTAAGAAAGCAACTGACCACAGAAAGAACACATCCACCAAAATTTGAGTGGCATGCAGGATTGAATCAACTATTGATATCCACAGAGACTTTATGATATTAAATGAGTCATTTTTACTAATATTACAAACAGTATTATCTCAATAAAACTGAACTGTTTTTATTGGGCAGTGGTTGAGTTCCATTAAGCATTTTCGTTGCTTTTCTAGTTCTTGACTTTTCAAATAGTAACTTTTTTATGCTTTGACTATATTGTTTTAGAATTATTTGTGTACAATGTGTGTACATATGTGTATAATCTACTTCCACCTCTTGATCCTGTTTTATTTTAATGTAAGGATTACATTAAGGTTTTACTTCTCAGAATAAGAGCTATAATTCACATGTATATTCTCAATCATGTCAGTGGTTAAGATACTCAGAGAAGTAAGCCAAAAATGTAAATCTTTCTTTTATAGTAATTCATTATTTTAATGTCCTCAAATAATTTGTTAGTAAACTCAAGTCTGTATTTTAAGGATGAGCAAGAAGTAAGGTGGAGGCTTGTTTATTCTGACAGATTAAGGTTAGGATGAGTTCTTAGAAAATACTTTTCATCAAATGTATGTTTAGTTGAGCTCATGCTCTTAAGACTTAGGACAGAAGTATGCATATAAAATCTGATGAGCCATTCAGAAACAATACAGAAACAGTTTGGAATAGATTTTTTGTTTTGTTTTGTTTAATCCCCCAGCTTTGAAGTCCCTTTTGCTTGCTTCCTTTAAAAACAATTTTGAAGGTCTGAGTCATTGTCTAAGCAAACAGTTCTCTGAACTGGAGTTCTCTGAAAAATGGAATTTGAGTTTCTTTATCTCTCTACACTAGATTCCTTCTATTTCAGTTTGTGGCAGGTTCACAGAGGCACAGACATTTTTTGAATGCGCAAGAGAATTCCTTCACTAGTACTAGGAAAAATGAATGGCATCTCAGCCACTGCTTCTGAGTTTAAAAGCTTGGAGATATAAATGGAACAGGTACCATTTCAATTCCCAAGAGCAACTTAGTATGAGTGTAGCTGTATTCACTTTAATGCCAGGGATACTCTCGGGTTATAACCTCTTCTGGAGCTGACCACATGCAGCCAGCAGTTGTCCCGGCGAGAGTTCACCTTTTTGTACCCATTCACGTGGCTTCCACGCAGGCCCCTGCTGTGCAGCCGTCTGCCAGATTTGTTGCTGTTCCTCTTGTCAGCAGCGAGCTGCTTGCCAGCGCCTTTCTCCAGCCAGCTTTCATTCTGCTGCCTTTACTGCCTGCTCTCTCCTTAATATGGCTTCTGACTTCATGCTAATCAGTTTCTTTTAATGGGCAGTGGTGGACCTCAGCTGTCTTGTGGCAGAGGATTGATGCAGCACTTCGTAATAAGTTTCATGTAAAAAAAAAAAGTTACATCAGTATATTGCTGCATCCACGCATTTATTAGAGGCCTGCACCAGACATTTTAAATATAGCTGAGCTTCATGATTTGATTGTGCATCTAGTTTCTTAGTCTTGGAATGTATCCCGTTAAAGTCCTCAATCCAAACATCTTCAAACTCTACTATGGTTAGGATTTGCATTTAACCGTGCTGCCAGTAAATTCTGAAAAAAACAGCTCCTATCTCATTTACATGTACTTGTATTTCAGGTAAAAGCTAAACAGTATGAGTTGCTTCTATTTTTAAAATTATTACAGTGTTAAAGATTTAATAAATTACCATCCTGGCGTTTTGACTAAAAGAAACATACTTTAAGAATAGTATATTTTATTTGCTTGACTGTAATTTTTTTTTTCCTAGTAATTTTGAACTCAGACTTTTCTGATCTTCCCCTTGCCCATGCAAAAGGAACAATTCTGTTTAGTTTGTTCTTATCAGCTGTAAAGAACTGAACTTGTGTGATTTCCTAGCAGTACATATGTTTATTAACACATTCTGTTCACATTTGGGATCCAGAGAAAACTGTAGGAACTACCATCCTCCAGCCTTACACAACAGTGTTATCTCTGTATATTAATCTTATCAATGAGAACATTTTCTTTAATGTCTGGAGCTTCAGGATTATTGAGTGGCCAGTCCAGGGAACGAATAATAGCTAAGCTATGATTTTTTCTCAAATGAGTCTCTTCCTTTAGCCGCTGGTTCTCTTAAAGTTTGCAGCAATTTAATTTTAGGAACTTTACCATTAGGTAGGATGGGCTGAGATTGGCCCTGGGATCTAAAAACTAAGGCTGGATGAAAGGGCACAAAGCTGTTAATTACATCATATTAACTTCATAAACTTGATGTCTTTTGGAAACCAGCTACAACCTCTCTCCCTTGCTGTCAAAGCTAATAGAGACTAGCAGTCTCAAGCAGTTTCTCCACTCTTTCTCTCGAACTCTGAAATGGCACTTCTGTTCTCTGCTACCAGTAAAGTCTCTAATGGTTTCCCACTGGCCAGAGTGCAGAACTGGGACATACCCTGGGCTCTAAAGCCAGCATTTACTCCAAAAATTAAGCTGTGTTTTTTGTAATAATTGCTGTTATTTAGCTCCCATAACTCATCCCTCTTCCTTTATGTGATCTTCTTTCCCTCACCACTTTCTGTCTGCAGAGCTGTAGGCCACCATTCTTGACCCTCTTCTTCAGTGATAAAGTTACAGAATAATTTTATTTACAATATGACTTCAGCTACAATTACTATGCCAAATTGATAATCTGTTTTTCTGTTTCAAACTAAATCTTCTTCTGTCCAAACTAAATCTGTTTGTCTAACCTACATGTTCAGCTGCCAACTTAACTAGCAAACAGATTTGTCTCCTTAAACTTTTTTTTTTTTTTTTTAATTTTCTTGGCTGCTGGAGAACTCAGGTGACAAGTACAAACACCTTCAGTTCAGAATATGTGTGAATCTGGCCATGTCTTGCACAATATTTCTTTTGTTATTTTTCCTCTTTAACCATGCAGCATTAATCCAGACTTTGTCAAATTACTTCAGTTATTGAAATACTTTTCCCTCTGTTTTAGGAAAGTGCAAGGTAGGCCCACTCATACCTTTCAAATGCTTTCTTTATTTTGCCTGTCACTTTCACTGTGGCTATTTCTTTCTTTATTGACCTCTCATAGTGTAAGTTCCTCAAATGCTTCAGTCACAAACCCTTTTGTCTCCAGGTTTCAAAATAGTTTCTAATGTAGTCCTTCATTCACAACAAGGTGTTGCTTCATTCCTCTGGCTCGTTTATGGTCATAGAGCTTGTTCCTCATTTGATAAATTTCAAAATGAGTTTGGAAGAACTTGTTTAATGCTCATTTAATACTTGGATACTCAGATTCCCAGCATCATCTTTATCTTTTTATGCTGTTTTGCCTGTGCTCATCCACTCCTCATTTAACATATGTAATGCTTCTTCCTTCGATGCTGTATCATTCTGGGTTTTTCTCTTGGGAGCTATATCAAAACTGCCATGGTTCTGTAATTCTGTCTCACCTGGGCAGTTCAGTTTGACATATGTGTTGTTCTAAACAGAGTATGTTCATCATTTCATAGTCTTTATTCCAAATACATTTTGAAAACTAATTATCTAATGATTAATATTTCTACAGGAAGAAATGCTAATTGAGAAAGAATGTCATATCACAGGCTTTCTTGAGATTTAATGATTTAACTAGAAACAGTATCACTCAAAGTATTTGGAAAAGTATTAATCTCCATGTCATACAAGTTGGCACAGGTATATGTCTGATTATTTCTTTTTGCTATGATTGCTGTTGATGCAGAAATGAAAGGCTTGGACAAGAACAGGAAGAGGTGCATATCCACAGTGGTGGATACTGTGTTCTCAAAAATGCTAAATACAGCAGATTTGCAGCTGTTGACAAGCAAGAAATCACAGAATCATCTAGGTTGGAAAAGACCTTGAAGATCACCTAGTCCAACCATTAACCTAACACTGACCATTCTCAACTACACCATATCCCTAAGCACTATGTCAACTCGACTCTTAAAAACCTCCAGGGATGGGGATTCCACCACCTCCCTGGGCAGCCCATTCCAATGCCTAACAACCCGTTCTGTAAAGAAATGCTTCCTAATATCTAGTGTAAACCTTCCCTGGCTCAACTTGAGGCCATTACCTCTTGTCCTATCGCTTGTTACTTTGTGAAAGAGACTCATCCCCACCTCTCTGCAACCTCCTTTCAGGTAGTTGTAGAGGGCAATGAGGTCTCCCCTCAGCCTCCTCTTCTCCAGACTAAACAACCCCAGTTCCCTCAGCCGCTTCTCGTACGACATGTGCTCCAGACCCTGCACCAGCTTCGTTGCCCTTCTTTGGACACGCTGAAGTAATTCAATGTCTTTTTTGTAGTGAGGGGCCCAAAACCAAACACAGTAATCGAGGTGAGGCCTCACCAGTGCCGAGTACAGGGGTAAGATCACTTCCCTGTCCCTGCTGGCCACGCTATTTCTGATACAAGCCAGGATGCCATTGGCCTTCTTGGCCACCTGGGCACACTGCTGGCTCATGTTCAGCCGGCTGTCAATCAACACCCCCAGGTCCCTCTCTGACTGGCAGCTCTCCAGCCACTCCTCCTCAAGCCTGTAGCGCTGCTGGGGGTTGTTGTGGCCCAAGTGCAGCACCTGGCATTTGGCCTTATTGAAACTCCTACAGTTGGCCTTAGCCCATCGCTCCAGCCTGACCAGATCTCTCTGCAGAGCCTCCCTACCCTCGAGCAGATCAACACTCCCACCCAACTTGGTTTCATCTGCAGACTTACTGAGGGTGCACTCGATCCCCTCATGAGATCATCAATAAAGGTGTTAAACAGGAGTGGCCCCAAAACCGAGCCCTGGGGGACACCACTCGTGACCGGCCGCCAACCAGATTTAATTCCATTCACCACAACTCTTTTTCACCACAGCAGCCAGTTTTTTACCCAGCAAAGCGTGTGCCCATCCAAGTCATGAGCAGCCTGTTTTGCCAGGAGAATGCTGTGGGAAACAGTGTCAAGGGCCTTACTAAAGTCAAGGTAGACAACATCCACAGCCTTTCCCTCATCCAATAAGCAGGTCGCCCTGTCATAGAAGGAGATCAGGTTTGTCAAGCAGGACCTGCCTTTCATAAACCCATGCTGACTGGGCCTGATCATCTGGTTGTCCCGCATGTGTTGTGTGATGGTACTCAGGATGAGCTGCTCCATCAGCTTCCCAGGCACCGAAGTCAAGCTGACAGGCCTGTAATTTCCCAGATCATCCTTCCGACTCTTCTTATAGATGGGCATCACATTGGCCAATTTCCAATCTGTCGGGACCTCCCCGGTCATCCAGGACTGCTGGTAAATCATGGAAAGTGGCTTGGTGAGTACCCCAGCCAGCTCCTTCAGCACCCTCGTGTGTATCCTGTCTGGTCCCATCGACTTGTGTGTGTCTATGTGATGCAGTAGGTCACTGACTATCTCCTCCTGGACTCGGGGGGGGGGCGGTGTTCTCCCAGTCTCTGTCTTCTGGCTGAGGAGGCTGGATTCCCTCATTACAACTAGTCTTGTTATTAAAGACTGAGGCAAAGAAGACATTAAGCACCTCAGCCTTTTCCTCATCACTTGTTACCATGCTTCCTCCTGCATCTAGCAGGGGATGGAGGCTCTCCCTGGTCTTTCTTTTGCTGTTGACATACTTATAGAAACATTTCTTGTTGTCCTTGATTGCTGAAGCCAGATTAATTTCTAGCTGATTTCCGCCCTGCATAGCCTCACAGAATCTTTGTAATCATTGTGAGTGGCTAGCCCCTTCTTCCAAAAGCTGTAAACTCTCCTTTTCTCCCTGAGTTGCAGCCAAAGCTCCCTGTTTAGCCAGGGTGGTCTTCTCTGGCACCAGCTTATCTTACAGCACCTGGGGACAGCCTGCTCCTGTGCCATTAAGACTTTCTTCTTAAAGAGTGCCGAGCCTTTCTGAACCCCTATACCCTTCAGGATCATCTCCCAAGAGATCCTGTCAAGCAGGTGCCCAAACAAGACAAAGTCAGCCCTTTGGAAGTCCAGGATGTCAGTTCTGCTTAGCCCTCTCCTGGCCTCTCTAAGAATAGAGAACTCTATTATTTCATGATTGCTGTGCCCTAGTCGGCCTCCAACCGCCACATCATCCACCAGTCCTTCTCTGTTCACAAAGAGGAGGTCCAGCAGGGCACCTTCTCTGGCTGGTTCACTCACCAGCTGTGTCAGGAAGTTATCTCCCACACATTCCAGGAATCTTCAGGACTGGTCCTGCTCTGCTGTGTTGTATTTCGAGTAGATGTCTGGGAAGTTAAAGTCTCCCACAAGAACAAGGGCAAGCGATCATGAGATTTCTCCTAAAGTGCCTATAGAATATTTCATCCACCTCTCTGTCCTGGTTGGGTGGCCTATAGTAGACTCCTACTACAACATCTGCCCTGTTGGCCTTCCCCCTGATTCTAACGTAAAGACACTCGACCCTGTCTTCACTATACTTGTGTTCGACGCAATCATAATATTCCCTAACATCCAGTGCCACCCCACCACCTCTCCTTCCTTGTCTATCCCTCCTAAAGAGCTTGTAGCCATCAACTGGTGCACTCCAGTCATGGAAGACATCCCACCATGTTTCTGTAATAGCCACTACATCATAATTTTCCTGTTTCATCATGGCTTCAAGCTCCTCCTGTTTGTTACCCATGCTCTGTGCATTGATATACATGCACTTCAGATGGGCTGATGTTTTGCCCCCTTCCCCCTTCAAATCTAGTTTAAAGCTCTCTCAATGAGTCCAGCTAACTCCTGCCCCAATATCCTTTTCCCCCTCTGGACAGGTGCATCCCATTTGTTGCCAAAAGGTCTGGCATCCTGTATACTAACCCGTGACTAAAAAGTCCAAAGCCCTGCTGGTAATACCAGTCTGGGAGCCACAAGTTCATCTGTTGGTTTCTCCTGTAATCTTCGTCATCCATCCCTGAAACTGAAAGGATGGAGGAGAACACTGTTTGTGCCCTCAACCCCTTAACCAGTTTCTCCAAGGCCCTGAAATCTCTCTTCATTGATTTTGAACTACTCCTGTTAATATCATCACTACGCACCTGAAAAACCAAGAGAGGGTAGTAGTCCTTAGGTCTCACTAGAGTGGGGAGTTTTGCTGTGAGGTCCTTCACCCAGGCCACAGGGAGGCAGCAGACTTCCCTATGAAGCAGGTCTGGTCTGCCTATTGGGCCTTTGACACCCCTCAGAATGGAGTCATTCACCACAATGACCCTTCTGGGGTTCTTTTTAGAATTGGTTTTAATACATGGTCTAGGGCAACCCAGCCTTGGTTGACCTTCATCTTCCTCCTTATTTAGCTCATTTTCTTCATCCTTCTCTGCTCATTCACAAGTTCCAGGGCCCCATATCTGTTGTGAAGGGACACCATGGGAGGTGAGGGAGGTCAGGAGGGGATTTTCCTACCTCCCTGAGCAGGGACTTGTTTCCAATCTCCCCCATCTCTTAGGTCCCCTCCTTCTGCGTGGTAGCAAGAGGGTGAGGGATTGCCTGCCTCTTTTGGAGCCTCCATTTTCTCTTTTTGCTTCAGGGGTGCCAAGGTGCTACTTCACCAATCAATTTCCCTTTCACACTCCCTAATACTTCTTAATCTTTCAACCTCTTCTTTAAGTTCCACCACCAGGCTGAGCAGGTCATCCAGCTGATCACAGCGCACACAGGTGCTGTCACTGCTGCCCTCCGGCAGGATTGACAGGCTCAGGCACTCCCTGCAGCCTGGGACCTGGACCACTGCATGTTTGCGTGGCAGCTCCATCTAGGTCACCACGTTCTTTCTGGTGGTGGTTTTCACCTGACTCGAGACCATAGTTCAGTCTACTCATGGAGGATGATGAGATGACAACTAGCTAAGCTAAGCTCTAGAGCCAGGAGAGGGACTATGCCCCGTCCTCACGCCTTACGTGCACAAACTGCTCCTGGTCACTCGTGCTCCCTGGGGGATGCTCTTGTCTGTGAGGGGTGTTGGGCATCGTCACTCCAGTTTCCACCCATGCTGAGTCCCCGCTGCCCTCGTTCATAGTTCACTCTTCCTGCTCAGGGGGCAGGCGGCTTGAGGCACTCTCCCTTCCCTGGGCTTCTGCCTTCTTGGCTTGCGGTTTTGCCATGGGTTTTTTGATGCTTTCAGAAGAGTTTCCTGATGCTATCCTCTGCTTTGGAGCCCCTCTTCTCATCAACTGCTTGTGTTTTCACAATGTCAATAGCTGTCATTAGACATAGAGGTAACATTAAAAGTTCAGGTAAGTACAATGAAAACGTAAAGGTGATGGAGTGCAACTACTGTGTGTTCCCCATGCTGCCACAATCTTAATTCCTGACTGTGGCTCTTTGCAGACAGATTCCACTCCTGAAATTTTATTTAAGGTAAGGTGAAACATAGCATTCTAGAAAGAACATTGAACTTAAGAGGAAAGAAAAAGAAAGAAAAGACATTCATTTCTTGACAAGAAACTGAAGACTTCTGTAAGCACTGCTGTTCTCAGTCCTCTTACTGACAGAGAAAAAGTGAATGGCTGTGTTTATATTTAAAGCACAGTGCTACAGTATTGTAGCACAGAGTTCTGTCTTTTCCTTAATCGCATTTTTTGAAAGCCAATAAGCAGAATATTGGCAAAGGTTCGTATCAAGAGCTGGACTACAAAGTTGGTAAAGATGTTTGAACATCAGTTCAATTAAGCCTAAAGCAACTGACTGGCTTACTGTTCCTTTTCTTAGGAATAAGCTAGATGTGAACAGACAACATTGCTGTGTTTATATAAAACTGGCATTTGTTCTTGCGCAATGTTTTCATATTCTCAGTAGCATGTAAACCTCCTGGAGTTCTATTTTCTTGAGTCAACTGGCAGAAATAGTTAATAATTTTTGTCATTCCAGCACTATTGAAAACAGTTTTAAGAAGGTAATGTAGAAGTTTCTCTATAGGTGGCATTAACAGTGACTTTGCGGGGAACATTCCCAAGGGAATGACAATATGTGATAGAAAATGATTGCTAGCACAAACAAAAACTTTGTGTAGAGATACAGAGGGTACAGTGCACAACCCCAGACTAAGAGCTTCTGATTTGTTGCCAGAGTGTGTAGATTACACAGCAATACACAAATACTTTACTTGCATGTTGTCAGACTGCAAGCTTGGAAGGAGTTTAAGTCTGCTGAAAAGCTGTACAAAGATCTGCTGCATCATAGCAGTTACTAGTTACTGCTGGTTTTGCTTGTGGGATAAACCCTGAAAATTTATATAAGCTCTATACCTCATAGGAAGTGAAATTTGAGGTCTTAAATTTTTTTGTGAGGATACAGCATCAGTGTGCTTTTCATAGTCAGTCAATGCTTTTTTCCCTTAGGCTTCAAGGGACTGAAAATAAAATTTGTGTAATCACCGAAGCAAGAGATTGTTACAGAGTCTCAAACAAACTGCAAGAAAGGAGATCAGGAGTCTTTATTATATATATAGGAAAAAAAGAAAGATAAATTAGCAGCATTTTGTACTCACTAAGTTTTCTTAATCAAGTGGATTTCTTTTACGCGAAGTATTTGCAGAACTGGGAGGTAAATGAATGAATGCATCTATTTTTTCCTCCTGTTTTCCTGAAGCAAATTCCAGCTTGCCTGCCTCAAGGAGTGCTTCCTAACTGACATTTTACAAACTTCCTATTTGATGTCATTTTACTGTAGTTAAGCTCCCGTGGTAACCTTCCCAGAGTCTTCAAGTGGAACAGCAGCAAGATTGAGCTGGCTAAAGATCTTCAGGCCCTTCAACATCAGGGAAACAGCAATATATAAAAATGTCAGTGGCATGATTTGCGTGACCTTTATGATTCAGAACCAGTACATTGGTTCTGAACAAGTTCTGGGCATTTGGATGTGGACAGAAGAAAAAAGAAATATCAGCTATGTCAACACTTAATATAATTTTGAAGTTTGAAGTGAGTTTGAAAAAAATTCTTCTTTTTATGCTAAGCTGCTGCACAACAAGTGAAAAATATTTGTCTAAGTAAAAGTGTGATTTTACTTCAGAGCTCCAGCTCCTACAGGCATGAAACCATACCTATCTGCCATTCATTAACATTTGTTTAATGTTTTGCTGCTTAGGGTTCATCAGTAAACATATTTTTCACTCTTCTGTGTATTTTTAGAATGTTTACCATTGTTTAATTAGGTTTTTGTTTTTTCAGTGAAAAAGATAAAAACTTAAATAATGTGTTGTACTTATGCCATAGCTCATATTTCTCCCTCTAATTAAAAGCAACTATTATTTAAACAAAGCAAGACTATTTGCTGCTTATGAAATATCTTAGTCTTTTTCTACAGAATTGTAACAGTTTTAACTGTAAGTTCATGATGCTCCAGTAGATAATGACGTGAACACTTGCAGGAATAACATAAGGATTTAGGCTGCTTTACACAACACCACAGAATTTTGTATTGCCACTACTTTAAATTGCCCTAAAATTACTGAGTAGACCACTGAGTTTTTGCAGTTCTCTGGGCTGTTTGCATTCAATTGCAGTTTAATTGGCCCTGTTTTGAGCAGGGCATTGGACTAGATTATCTCCAGAGGTCCCTTCTGAACTCAGTGATGCTGATTTTGTGACATTGTACAAGTGAGCAACAGCCAAGTGAAGGTATTTGAAATATATTTTAGAAATTTACTGAAAGTCAGGTAGGAGTTGGCACTGAAAGAATCTGTTTCTGCACTTTGCAAATCTCTTCGGAGGAGTAGGAAAGGTGATTTGCAGTGCCTTAGCTTATTAGTATATCATCCCTGAGGTGAACTCTTAGACTGTTTGCTTTTTATTATTGAAACTAGATTTAAAAAATGGTTTTCTGCCACTTCAGAAGACACCCCACCCATCCAAAGAAAACTGAAGTAGACATGAGCCGGACACTGAGCCAGCTCTAAGCCAAAAAAGCTCTGTGATTGATGTGTTGCTACATCACAGGGTCTGGGGTAATATAAGCTAGCTACACAGAGTTGCTTCTGTCTGCTAAAACAAAGTCCTAAACTGACAAAAAGTTCTATAAGATGACAAATGTTGTCTTCCTGCCCTCATGTTGTGCTATGGAATATACCTCAGCTAGCTTAACAGCAGTAACATCATTTTATTTTGGACCTATCTTCTTTCCCTTAAGTCTAACCTTGTGTTTCATAGTAACTACACTATATCTAACCTGATTCAGACTGACAGCTCACAGAGCAGAAATCTTACCTCTGAAATGTGCTGCTTATGTAAGTAAAAATCTTACTAAAGTTAATAGGTGCTTTATGTGAATTAGGTCCAGAGTATTGGGTAAATCACAGATGTTACTTAAGACTTTATCTTTAAATTGGTAGTTTGCTTTACAACCTACATGTTGTTTCACAAAATTCTTGGTTAATCTAAGGTCCTTGGGAAACTAAGGTTTTTAGAAATACTTTCTAGTGAAAGCTTATAAATAAAAGAATGGGAGTCTTCGCACTTTAAAGTATAAAGGAAAAATCTTATAAGTATATAACTGACAAGAAATAGCACATAGTTACTTTCTCCAAAGGAAACAGAAAAGATCTGTCTGGCGTCAAGATAGTGGACTGTTCAGTTGCCTGCTCCTGTTTGATCAGAATATTGCGTATGAGTTTAGAATATTATCTTTCACTTTCTTTGCTGACATGTGTTAAATGTGTGCAGCTTTTTGGGTGTTTTGTGCATTTTTTTCTTTAAAAAACACCTAACTTCTGTTCTTAGAGTTATCCAACATGTGCTTTCGACCACATCTAATTAACCTAGTACTTTCAAAAGTATATTGCCTTTGCTTTTAAAACTGTTAATGTAACTGTAATTCCTGTTACTTATACTTTACTATAATTTTTCTTAAAATGACCATGGCTACTAGCATCTGAAAATTTCATTGCATTCTTTCATGGTGTGACCAAAAAAAGGAAAGCCGTGAAGAGTTGGTGAGGGAATAGTATTTCCTTTATTTGTCAGTAACATGATCAGATGGAATTAGAGATCTATGTACTTTTGTTTCTGATTTAAATATACTGTTTGTTTATGTTACTGAACTGCTACTGAAGAGAAAAAGGCAGGTAATTCAGAGAATTTCTTTTCATGCCATTCAGATTCTCTTGCGTTAGTATTTTCTAAGCCATCCCACCCTGTCCTTTGTTGTTACTTTTTCCTTTGTTGTCTTATTGCCCAGAACAGCTCATAAGTAAAAGCCAAAGTGTAGCAGAGAGAACTTTTTAATGAGACTGAATGATGGATGTGTTACCTGAATCTTCTGTCATTTCTATCCTATTGTAATTATTTTTCTAATTTGCATTATTTCCATTAGGAGACTGCAGCTGTTAAAATTCACGAGCCACTCAGTAGTGCATAGCAAGTTTATGAGGTGTTGTCCATTTGAAATGCCTTTTTCAAGATATCCCATTCTTTGTTATCCTGTGCTATTTATTCCTATGCCCCATGTCCCCTCCAAGACATACCAAATACTTCTGATTCAAAATGTTCTTGAATGTAAAGTTTTCCTGGCTCATTTCTGAGTTTTTCATTTGTTTGTTTAATAGAGGTGGGGATTCTGCTTTGATCTCTATTTGGATATTGCTGTGTAATCAGCCAGCTCCAACTTCCTAGCTGCAGTGTGCTAGGGCAGGTGTTTGCAGAAAGCTTTGGCAATCTGTTGTCTTCACCCCATAAAGGTGATCTGTAAATAGGAGTGCAGGGAACATGAATTGTTTTTTTATGAAAAAGAGAAGAACAAGAGCAGGTTCTGTCAGGTGGGGGGAAAGGAAAACAAAATGCTACTGTGATTATTGCAGTAGGATGATAGTCCTGTAGTAAAAATAGTGAACTCTTTTATGTGTCCTTGAGAAAGGTGGTAATCAGATTCATGAGGAGAGTGATTAATGTGAGCTGGGTGAGTAGTCCACCTTCTTAGAAGTACTGCTCTAGGTCTGCAGATTCAAGTCAGTATTGCTGTGTTGTTTACACTTACTGTACTGTTATGATATGTCAACTTTCAAAAAAACCCGTCCAGTACAACTAGGGGAGATGCACTTGGTATTTTGTACAGGGATTCCTCATATCTGGGCTGAGGAGCGTGGCAAAAAATGTAACTAGGTGCTGGCACCTCTTGACCTCCAGTATTGACTACAGGTGCTTCTAGCGCTTTTGCTGCTTGGTGAGCAATGGTTGTTCTCATTGCTCACAAGGAAGAATATAATGAAACAAACAGCTTGTGAACTTCACTGACTGTGGGCTGTGGAGTCAACAGCAGCTTGGACTGCTCTGAGGCAGTGCTTTTGTAGTGCTTATCTCACCAAATCCTCTTCACATGGGAGCTGTCTGTCCTTAGTGGAATGGAGAATCTAGTCCCAAGCTTCCCTCCCTCCCTCCCTCCCTTCCTTCCTTCCTTCCTTCCTTCCTTCCTTCCTTCCTTCCTTCCTTCCTTCCTTCCTTCCTTCCTTCCTTCCTTCCTTCCTTCCTTCCTTCCTTCCTTCCTTCCTTCCTTCCTTCCTTCCTTCCTTCCTTCCTTCCTTCCTTCCTTCCTTCCTTCCTTCCTTCCTTCCTTCCTTCCTTCCTTCCTTCCTTCCTTCCTTCCTTCCTTCCTTCCTTCCTTCCTTCCTTCCTTCCTTCCTTCCTTCCTTCCTTCCTTCCTTCCTTCCTTCCTTCCTTCCTTCCCTCCTTCCCTCCTTCCCTCGTAACCATACAATTTGTCCCCAATTTATACATGAAATTAACTTGGATCCAAATATCAATTCCTGTTTGCAACAGTCACTTTGTTGATAAGGGCTAATGATACCTCATTTCAGTGAAAGAGTCCCAAACCATACTATGAGTCTCCGGCAAGGGGAAAATATTAGAAGAGAATGTCGGGGTCTCTAGTTTATATGTTATGAGCACATTTCTAAGCCTTGTTTATTCCTCTTGCATCATTTCTGTGTGTAAACAGGAGGAATCTATATTTCATTCTCCTTGCAGAAACAAAAGGGAGGGGAAAAGGAGAAGGTCAGCAGAAACAAATCTTATTTTCAGGGTAATGGTAAGTGAATAAAACATACTCAAATTATCTGTTTTGTGGTGCTGCACATGGTTATATATGACACTCCGTATCAAGCTAATTTCATTGTACTGATTAAGTATTACATTTGCATTACCACTATAGAACCACAGTAGTCTCCAAGTCTGACCTCACAAGTATCTTAAAGGATTTTGTGATGAAGAAACACTGTAAGTTTTTATGGCTTTATAGCCCCATCAGACCATACATCCTTTTGTATGTCAAAGGTAAGTCATTACATGTGTCATCATACTTTTACTGCTTTAGTACCAATTAATAAAACACTTAATTGGGTAGACCTCCAAGGAGCCCGCTTTGTTTCTATTTTTTACAGTGGCAAACAGAAAACTCCCCTCAGCCTTTAATGAAGGCAACACTCATTAGCAGCTGCTTGTGCATCTCCCGTCTCATGCCATTTCTGCTTCGGCAAAAGCGTGCAGGTAACTGTTAGGTTAAGTGCTTTGGATGCATTTCTAGCTGTGGCAGCAGAAGTCACCTGTTTCTCCACAGGCAGAATCTAAAAGCTTTTGCGTGCAGAGCTCTTACCATGTTTCTGTACTCTGAACAGATTTGCTTTAAGCAGATCAGCTACAAAGTTTCTCATTGTTTCCTCCCTTTCTGTGAAGTGGGAGAAGAGGGAGATTGCCTTCTACTCCACCAATTCCATTGCCTAATCTGAAATGACTGTTACACTAAATCATGATCAGCAGCCACTAGAAGCTGGCAGTGTGGCTTTTCATCAGAAAAGCAAGGTTGCAAGAGAGCAACCTTACTGACAGCAGTTGTTTGTTCTTTGGTGATGGGAGATGCCAAATCCATGCAGAGTTCTTTATATTTTGTGTAATTTTTGTTGAACTTCCTTTTGGGTTTTCTTTGAGCAAATAACCACAAATAAAATTGCCTAGGAAATGACTTGGAGCTAGGTAGCCTTATGTGTAAACATTTCAACTGAAATGATAAAGATAAGAAAATCAAGCTGAATTTCTTCCCGCTAATGCATTTTGAATTTCATAATTTATAGTAGCTATGAAAAATTGGGCTACTAGCTTCATATCCAAAAGCTTCAGGAAACATTTTGCAGGTGTTGAAACTTGCTGGAATTGTGTGCAAGACTGGATAGACTTAATTACATTTTCTGCAGCCTAGACTTTTGTCTTTTCTAGGACTCACAGAAGACTATATAACCACATCTAAGAGTATTGCAGACTGTTTAATAACAACAGCAATAAAAGAAGCAGAAATTAATTCATCCTTAGGTATATGTATATGAACTATAATTTGTAAAAGTAGAGTTGCACCATAGCTTTTCCCATCAAAAATCTATTCCATTCTAATAATACACTAATGTTATTTCATTTTGATTTTTGAAATTTCTCCATTTACAATTGTGTTGTCCAAACTTCTAAAAAGTTGAATCACATAATCATAAAATGGTTTGGATTGGAAGGGACCTTAAAGATCACCTAGTTCCAACCCCCCTGTCATGGGCAGGGACACCTTCCACTAGATCAGGTTGCTCAAAGCCCCGTCCAACCTGGCCTTGAACACTTCCAGGGAGGGGGCAGCCACAGCCTCTCTGGGCAACCTGTTCCAGTGTCTCACCACCCTCACAGTAAAGAATTTTTTCCTTATATCTAATCTAAATCTACCCTTTTTCAGTTTAAAGCCATTACGCCTCAGCCTATCACTACACTCCCTGGTAAAGAGTCCCTCCCCACCTTCCCTGTAGGCCCCCTTTAAGTACTGGAAGGCTGCTATAGGGTCTCCCTGGAGCCATTTCTTCTCCAGGCTGAACAACCCCAACTCTCTCAGCCTGTCCTCATAAGGCAGGTGCTTCAGTCCCCTGATCATCTTTGTGGCCTCCTCTGGACCCTCTCAAGCAGGTCCATGTCCTTCTTACACAGCGGGCCCCAGAGCTGGACACAGTACTGCAGGGGGGTCTCACCAGAGTGGAGTAGAGAGGGAGAATCACCTCCCTTGACCTGCTGGCCACACTTCTCTTGATGCAGCTCAGGATACAGTTGGCTTTCTGGGCTGTGAGTGCACATTGCTGGCTCATAGTCAGTTTTCCACCCCCTACTACTCCCAAGTCCTTCTCTGCAGGGCTGCTCTCAATCCACTCATTTCCCAGTGCATATTTGTGCTTGGGATTGCCCCAACCCATGTGCAGGACCTTGCACTTGGCCTTGCACGGGCCCACCTCTCAAGCCTGTCCGGTCCCTCTGGATGGCATCCCTTCCCTCCAGTGTGTCAGCTGCACCACACAGCTTGGTGTCGTTGGTGAACTTGCTGAGGGTGCATTCAATCCCACTCTCCATGCTGCCAACAAAGATGTTAAACAGCGCTGGTCCCAATACCAGCCCAAGAGGAATATCATGCAGAAGATGCCTTTTGAATTTAAAACCTATTATGACTCTGTTTTGAAAAGCTCTCTGAAATTCATTGCTGAAAAATAGTGTTTAACCCAGATTCCTAGATGTCCAGAGTGTTGGACAAAAAATCAGTACTGCCAAAAGCAGTAGAGCAGTAGGCTGCAAAAAACCTATGGAGTTGTCAGATATGCCTCACTGTTTTCACTTAGTCTTTCATCTCCTCAGGCGAGGCAAAAATAGTACAATGTCATGTTAGTGTCTGAAAGGGAGAGCATGAGGGCAGTTAGGCAGTGCTGTGCTGGCAACCCTAATTTTGGCTTTTTCTGTTTTTTAAATGATTGAATGACAATTTATGTTATTATTGTTTATAATTTTTTAATATATATGGATGCAATTATAATATATATAATTATATAATATAGTAATCTTACCTAGCTGAAAACCAAATAATAATAAATGCTGTGTTTGTGAAAGAAATCACAGCCCTATTACAATTTTGTGCTATTCAATTTATCTTTATACTTAGAATAGCCTAAGAGATATTTAGATTTTCATTATTTGTGTTTTAGATGTTCCTTCATCTTTTTGAGAGGTGAACGTGGTGTTTCTGAATCCTCAAACTGACATTATAATTCTTCCAAAGAAATTGGAAAACAAATTGGACAATTTATAATCTCATACATAAATATTGGTGTCTTTCAGATGGCAGTATAATCTGGAAGAAATTAGATGTCATTTATTTGTTTGAAATGTGTTTTGCTAAGTGACATTTAATAATAATTCACAAAAAGAAAGCATTGCTCATTGCAGGTGTTCTCCATCATGCATTTTGAGATTTTTAAAAGGAGTTTTTGTGCTTATTTTGGGTGACAAGCATAAACCATTTACAGGTTTAACTTTTATGAATACCATTATTCCAAACTTTGACAGAACACCCTGCTTAATGCTGCATCCTCTGCTTGCACAGTACACACTTACACAATTGACACACATATGTACAGTTCATATGACTGGATAAAAGGTGCTGTAAAACTTGGTGGGGAAAGGTTATAAATAGCAAAAGCATGTGTATACTGAATTAGACAGGCATCCTTGACATAACTCATTTAAAGGAACTAAACCGTGACAAAGGCTTTCCTTCCTCAACTACATCATCTTCAGCACAAAATCTGCTACTAATCCTTTCTGTTGTAAGCACACCGATTGTTGTATATGAGTGAAGCAATGGCTGGGTGCATTTGTTATGTACCAGCCGTTGAATCTGTGATGATTTTCATAGACGAATCAAACAGTGTTTAAATCACTGGTAACACCGCCCCCATCTCCTTTCCCCCCAGAACTAGGGATATAAAGCAAACTTACTATGTCTTTTAAATATTTCATTTTGCATTCTCTAAGATAATCTTGTATCAAAAATGTGATGAAATTCTAAATTAACTTAATTGGTGTGGGTTCAAAATAGTGAAGAAACTGTAGAGGCAAAACAATAGAAAATAGTATAAATATCTAAAGATTTGTCACAATACTATGAACACTCCAAATGACATCAACTGCTTTGTTACTGAGATGATGGAATTAGTATGCAAATCACATTAAATCAAAATGCCTTCATGTATGTCTTTTAAGAGTCAAAGTGAGATTTCTGATTCAGTTAAATATCAGTGCTTCTTTCTTGTGTAGATCAGGCACTGCTCTGCTCTGACCTCTGACTAAACACTGGCTCAGGCTGAGTTTATAAAGTCACTCTTGGGGAATCATTTGACCATAAAAAAGAGAGCAAATCAGACAACTGGAGGAGGAAGGTTTTTCAAACGTGGTGCTCTACAGCTGAGGCCTGTCTTTGGAGAGAAATACTTCATGTGGATATGAATGGATTTCTAGACTGTTACATCATGCAAGCGAAAGAAAGAAGGAAAGAGAATCCCTCTTTTGAGTTTTGATATAAGTACTTGTTTTATCCCGTGTCACCAACAAATCAGTGAGACAAACAAAACCATTTATCACTGAAAGTGGAACAGTTAGAAACATAAAGTTTTGCATGTGATGTATCCTTCATCCTCTAAAGACAATACCTTTTTTTTCTTTGACAGTTTTAGATGGATTAACAATAACATATTAACATTAATTAAGTAATTTCAAGACCACTGAAGTGCCCCCAAACTGGTACTATCTCCCTTTTAATAGAGCTCAGCTTTTTTTCCCTTTAGGCCGTGTAAGTATGCAGCAATATCAACCTGCTCTGGCTAGAGTCCTCTGTGGGCTGCTGGGGAAGCCTTGCCCCAGTGCCTGGGACACCTGCTCCCCTTCTCCTGGGCTGGCCTGGGTGTTTGCAGGATTGTTCCTCACACTTTCTTTCCTCATTCCTCTTTGCTCTTCTACATTTTTTTGCCCTTTCTAAAACACCCTTTTGCTGAGGCATCTGCCCATGGCTGTGGGGCTGGGCCGTGCCCTGCAGTGGGGCCGCTGGAACTGGCTGTGCCCAGCACGCAGCAGCCCTGGCCTCTCCTCACAGCAGCCGCCCTGCAGCCCCTCCACCAGCACCTGGGCATGGACGCACAAAGCAGAAGTGTTCTTAAAGCAGCTAAAACATCAGCTCATATTGTATTCTTTTATTCTTCTGAAAAAGCAGCACTGAAAAAGGAATTGACCATTTCAGTGACGGCAACAAATGACAGGCTGGGAACAACGGTGTTGCCAGCCGAAGGTGAGGCTCCCGTACTGTCCACTTTCACTCTGTTCGCTGCACCTGATGAGGTTTCCCTCAGGCTTCACATTGCATGTGTTTTAGCTGAGCGATACTGAAACACAAAAATGTTTTGGTGTTAAAACACAGGCAGAATGAGGAGAGCGGGGGTACCGCTGCTGTGAGCTCGAGCGTGGTGAGGACGTCCCTTGGCGAGGGCGGGAGTCTCCAGCTGCTGCAGGCTGTTAGCGATGGATGGTGTGTAGAGACTGGGCTGTGAAACACCGTCCTCAGCCTTGCCTGAGTTTAACTAGGGCATCTAATGTGGTCAGTTTTTAACACATGCATGGCTACAGTGCCAAGTATGAACAGGTATGAACCAGCTGTTGTTTCTTGAGCTTGAGACAGCTTTATTAAAGGTGAATTAATATCTCTAACAAAATGCCACTTCTTTTTAAAATTTGTATCCCACTGATTACTTGACCTCCAAAAGCCTTGAAAAAAGAGATTTTCATACCTACTGTTTTTGTTCTTATTTGACAGACTGATGACTCATTTATCTGTCAGCCAAACTACAACATCTTCAGTTTAAAAAAAAAAAAAAGAAAAAAAAATCCATATGAAGTGCCATGCCTGGTTATGGCAGTTACTAAGAAGCTAGTAACACCTTAGAACAGTAAATGGTAGAAACATTTCCAAGTTGTAATATTAAAGCAAAGACTGTTTTCATTTATAATTTACTGAAGTGGTGTACACCATAATTTAGGTACAGACCAAAAAAACAGACAAAGATTAGACTCAAGTAGAAAGCTGTGACCGAGTTTGAAATGGATGGGCAGCAGGACTGAGGTCTTGGCTTGAAGGGCTTCTGGTAGCGAGATAAAGCCTAGGACGGATTGAGAAATTAGAAGATGAACATTTCCATGTGACTGGTTCTTATACATACAGCACTGGTTTTAGTTCAAGAATTACCTCTGGGTCTGGAAGAGTTGAATAAGGGTTGAGGAGAGAAAACAAATTGTGTTAAAGGTAAGTCTCAGCGGGTAACTTGCTCACCCATTCCCCTGTCAAAGACTACTGCTTAACAGTAAGTGAAAAGGCATTATGAATTATTCCCCTTGAATCTGGGTTCACCAAAACTTTGGGAAGGTTGAAAAGCACTTGTGTGCTTTATTTTATCATTGTGTGATTTATTTTATCATAACTTTACTTTGAACCACTATTGTAGCTTGGTAATTTATGATAAAACCCTGAAATTTTTCAGAGACCTAGAGTGATTGTGAATACTCTTTTAGAGACCCAGTGAAAAGAGATCACTGTATATCAAAAATATTCTGAAAGCTTTCCTAACTTTTTGTAGTTAGACTTGTAGAAAGAAACATGCAATCTTTTAAGGGTTCTGCATTTGCTCTTGTATTTATATACACCTTAGGAAGTCTAGAAAGGAGTGCCTTTTCTTTCTACTAATCAGTCACAGCAAAGACTTCAGATATGTGATTTTAATGCAGCAAGAATTCCTACCACGTTGATAGCTTAGGAAAGATCTAAACACACTGACATTCCTGTTGCTTTGTTTCTCATTGTTTAAAAATGTAGGAAGTTCTGTGGCTGGTGATAGACTAGAGTAATATTAAGTATGTAAGAGGAAAATTTCAAAAGTCAATGCATCGCTAACTTGCCTTTGCAGTATGAATATATGCATCGTTACAGGGCCTGTTGTTACGAGCTCACATACGTTTCTTCTCACAACAACCTGTCTCGTTCAGAGCATAGTAAGTGAAGACCATGTGGAGTATTCAAGGTCTTTCATACATAGATTTAGGATTTAATCAGGGTTATAATGTGGCTCCAAAAAGAAATACATTCATATGCCATCTTTAAAACATGTATTGGTTTTTACTTTAACTAATACTGAAGTAAATCAATTATCTTTTCTTGGATTTTGTAATATTATATTCCTTGATAGAAGCTAAGCAGTCTCTTCATCTTTCAGTTCTTATGAGTAAACTGGGCTTAAAAGGATTGCCATATTTCAGTTATATTATAAGAATTAGTATTATAATGGATATTATAAGAATTAGTATTATAAAGGATATTATAAAATACCTTAGCTATTTTTTGATGCTGTACGTAGCCATGCATACATAACATATATAACCAAACCCTGGTTATGGCGAATAAGCTATGTCCATATAAATAAATCTAATTTTCAAATGTAAGAATAGACGGATGATACAGTATTGCCACTGGCTTACACTGGAAGTGTCTTTATCACATTGTCTCTCTGAATAAACTCCTATTTATTTCAGTCTTGTTTGCATAGAAAATGCAAGTGTACTAATAAAATGTTGTGGTTTAACCCCAGCTGGCAACTAAGCCCTACCCAGCTGCTCACTCATTCCCCCATGGTAGGATGGGGGAGTGAATCGGAGGAGTGAAAATGAGAAAACTCATGGGTTGAGATAAAGACGCTTTAATAGGTAAGGCAAAAGCTGCATGCACAAGTAAAGCAAAACAAGGAATTCATTCATTATTTCCCATCATCAGGCAGGTATTCAGCCATCTACAGGAAAGCAGGGCTCCAGCACGGGTAGTGGTTACTTGGGAAGACAAACATCATCACTCCAAATGTTTCCCCCTTCCTTCTTGTTCCCCCAGCTTTATATGCTGAGCATGATGTCATATGGAATGGAATATCCCTTTGGTCAGTTGGGCTCAGCTGTCCCAGCTGTGTCTCCTCCCAGCTTCTTGTGCATGTCCAGCCTACTCGCTGGTGGGGTGATGTGAGGAGCAGAAAAGGCCTTGGCTCTGTGTATGCACTGCTCAGCAATAACGAAAACATCCTTGTGTTATCAATACTGTTTTCAGCACAAATCCAAACCATAACTCCATACTAGCTACTATGAAGAAAATTAACTCTATCCCAGCCAAAGCCTGCACCAATGCTCGCTATTGTGTAAACATAGTGGCTGTGGGAATTCCAAGAAACAGTTGTATTAGTATGTTTCTATTTTCATAACCGTAGCAAGGTGTCCTCTATTACCATCTGTTCTTTTGAGAGCTTTACACTTAAAGATTTATCATACGTCAAATTACAAATGACACCGTGCTTTGGATTTTCTTTAGTAGATTTTGAAAGGACTGATATCTAGATATAGCCCTCTATCAGTGAATCTGCTTTTACTTTTGAGATTTTTCCTGGGGGTAGTAAATTGAAGATTAAAGCTGATAGTCTTATGATAGACGAAAAATATGTTCTGGATGTTTGAGGTGAGTTAGAGAAATAGAGGCAATGAAAAGCCATTAAAATTCAGAATTACAAACAAATGAAAGTGAAATAATACCTCTAGTCTTATTTCTGCTGATGGATCCTCCTGTTATCATCAAATAACTGGCTTGAATAGAGCCAGTAGTTTAAATGGGTTAGATGCTAGCACTCTGTATAATAGCTATCTATTGAGGACACAGTGTTTAATAGGAATGCAATTTTTTGCCCCACCAGTTTTTCCTGACCATCATCACTGACTGAGCTTGCTGCCCCTACATTAGCATATGCATCATTAAAGTGATTGATTCAGCACAGATAAGGATGTGAAAATCACCAGCAGTATAGAAAAGGTGGCATGAGAAAAAAGCATCTGGTTTTGGAAACCTTCTAAATAGATGAAATAATAAAAGGATAGAAATGGTCTCCATCAGTGGTAGCTCTACTGTGTAGCTGGCTGATTCTTACATGCTGAAGGTTTCCACCTCTTAGTTTAGCTACCTGCCAAATCAGCTTCCCGGTTTGTGATTTGTCATGGTTTGGAAATCTTGGAATAAAGTCAGAAGTGAAATATCATTTTTCCATCGATATCAATGATACCTATGATGCTTACAGCCACAACATTGTCAACCTTATTATTCTTTTAAAACTCTGGAGTACCTGCAGTCACCTTGTGAGACAAAGGGAGGAAGGCAGGGCGCAGGGCGTCCTGGGTCCGTGTCTATCTGGCAGTGGAAGAGGGAGCATTCAGGTTCCTTAAAATTTGGATGGTGTCTGTTTGGAAAAATTTGGATGGTGTCTGTTTGGAAAAATTAAAGAGAATTCGCTATAGTCAGATTTTCAGTATGCAGAATTACTCACAGAGCTTGTTGTCTTGCTGCAGTATTTCACTTCTGTTGTGGAGACACTGTGTTGTTGCAAAAAAGTTGCAGATTACCATTGGAACATTGATTGTAACTGGTTGAAGTTCAGAATTCCCTAAGGCAAGTTTACCATTACAAACCAAAATTATACTTGAAATAAAATATTCTCTCCCATCTCTGAATTAAATTAAATTAAGGGAATTTAATTAATTCTGAATTAAATTAAGGGAAACATATATTGTAGTTTGTAAAGTATATAAATTATTTAATACTTAATATTTATATTGGGATCTACTGATTTACTTTAAATACAGTAGAATTCAAAATTTTAAAAATTGAAATTAAAATTGAAGTTTAAAAAAACCAAAGAGAAACCCTTTTTCAATGGAAGGAACAGGAAGAGGAAAATATTAATAAGAGCAGTTTCTCAGCTGTAGATAAGAGTTAAAATTTTCATTGAGATCTGAGTTTATGAAAACTCATTGCTTGGTAACTGCATTCTGATTTTAAGGATGAACTTTGAGATTATGCATTGTGATGCATATTTAATTTACACTAGAAAAATATTAAATTGTAAAATTTGTTAAATGTATTTGTGAGTCTGACTTTAAAATACCATATGCACTTACTGATTTAGTCTTTTGATATGATCATATTAAGAGAGATGATCCTTCTGTAATTGAGCACAAACTATCTGAAAATATTTTGAGTATATATTTGCAAGTTTTGTAAAGCATACTAAATGCATAATTTTTTGTCCAGCTGTACCAACTTGCCATTTCTTCTCCCTCTCTTTTCTGCTCCTCTTTCTTTTAAAGCCAGTCTTTCTAATAATATGGATAGAAGAAGCTGGTGGCATGGTTCAGTTGTGGACGAAGCGAGTTGCAACAATGTCTCCAAGCATTTATAAAAAGGCCTGAATTAACACAAAGAAAATTGAAAACTTCTAGCTTGAGGCCTGAACTGAGATGATGGTGTCCTGAAGAGCATTCATCACCAGTACTAGTTTAATGTATTCCCTATCCCCACAATTTGTCTTCCCGGGTATGCCAGCACAATTCTCTCTGAGACTGTACTGAAGTCCAATTTCACAATCAATGTGACTTGCCCACACCTCTCAGGCACTGTTTTTCATGGTTCTTTGTATTTAGGAGAGAGAGTGCCCTACAATAATAATAATAATAATAATAAATTTAACATTTTTTATGCTATTTTAAATGGGCAGGTTTTTTTCCCTCTAATTCTGAAGCAGTACATCCTGTACTATGAGGACTCCACAGTGATCCTTAGCTGACTCATCATCTGTCAATAATAGGTTTTTTTTTCCCCAGACACCTAAAAGAAACTGCAGAAATCAATCTACATAACTACAAAATTATAAATAATTGAGCTTGACCATCTGTCTACTGGTAGATTACTGAATCCCAAGATGCTGCTTGGAAGATATTTATGTGTAGTTTACAAACAAATTATTGGACTTGGTTTGAGGATGTCAGTTATAGTCTATACCTGAGCAATCGATGACATGGGGGGCATTTGCTATATGGGAGCCTGGCAATGTCATGACCTGAATTCTGAATGGCAGAGCTGAGTTGTGTTTGCTGTTACTTTGTCTCAAAAGCACTGGGATCTTAGCTGGGTTCAAGGATGTATATCAGCAGCTAGAAGGCAGATAAGGTAATGGGAGATTGAAAAGAAAGAAGAGTGTCTTATATCTGAGATAGAAAAGCAGAGAGGGACAGAGAGAAAAAAATTCCTGAAGTTGATGCTCAGAGAGGTAGTGTCACACTTGTGAATAGGCACTATTGAGAAGACTAGATATAAAAGGTATTAAGGTTGAATTACATTGGGCAAGACAAGAAATCCTGCATGTATCTAATAAACCATAGCTGTGAAACATAAAATCAAAAGCTTGCAAGAATTGCTAGATATTATGTTAGGAATTGATCATCTCATTTAACTTCCTAACTGAGCAATCATTCCTATATTGTTACCACTCTTATGTATTGCTTGGTTCATTTGCACTTAATTGATTAAAATAGTTGTTTATGAACCCAAATGAGATTAAAAAAAAAATTTACATACCATTAGGTGAGAAGCGCTGTTGCCACATTTCCAAGTACGAAAGAATTTATGAATTTTATAAGCCCTTAAATGCCATGGGAATAATTCTTTGTTATGACTGAAATAAAAATGAATACCATGATAACATGTGCTGCAGTATAAGTAAACCATTTCTTAGTGGGTTTTAGTCTTCACAGTGTTATTTAACAATGTCAGTTGTTCATATACCTTACCTAATGTACTGAAGCTTGAGCCTCAAAATAAGAGGTATAAGCTTTTTAGCTGATTACTACAAGCATAATATATGCATAAAAAGCAATTATTGCAGTATATGCAGAAAAAAACAAAAGTAAAATTTGGAGATTCAAAGCCAGGAGAAATGGTAGAAGGCCTGAGCAGCAGTTACTCAAGGAAGTAGAGTGGAGAGTTTCACTATCTTGCAGCTTTAAGCAACAGTAAAGGAAGTCTCAGAGTGGAGAGAAAGTAGTAAAATACAAATAATGTTGGTGAGGTTCATGGAAAACTTCCTTGTGTAGTTTTCAGACAAGCTATTCAAGGGCATAGTTTTGTCCCTCAAATACTGTTTTACAAATAGAGTTTTAACATGGAACATCAGATAAGAATTGATATAAACAAAAAAAAATCAAATGAGAAACAGGCAAATGAAAAATAAGCAAATGAGAATACCATCAAGTTCTGGGACTGGCTTCAAGAGGAACAGAAGTATAAAGCAGACTATTTCAAAT
Organism: Strix uralensis; assembly: GCF_047716275.1. Taxonomy (NCBI): domain Eukaryota; kingdom Metazoa; phylum Chordata; class Aves; order Strigiformes; family Strigidae; genus Strix; species Strix uralensis. The sequence continues at coordinate 87,621,838 of NC_133974.1, read as the reverse complement.
TAGGCTTTGACATATATGTAATAATGCTAAGTTATCAACTAGAAGATGATTTCCCTTTAATGCAAAAAGTCTTCATATGCCATTTATTTCACATGTTCTTTTGCAATAACCTGGTCTTCAGCTTGGTGTAGAATGGCTTGAATGGGAATGGAACGATGGCCATGGGCAGCTGAACAACTTATTACACTATCAGCATCTAATTTTCATTGCAGCTGAAATGATCTTCATTAGTCCTGAAAAGTGTCTGTAAGGGTTTAATCACAGTAACACTACAACCAGAATTCACAAATAAATGTATTGTAGTTTTGTAACTTTGCCCATGATCCTACTCATGATTAAGCTACTGAACATTTGATGGTCTGGGGCTCTTTGTTCCTGAAAATTGGGATGGCAGATGGAATCAATTCCAAACAGAGTCCTTTTTTTTAATGTGACATTTGTATATATGTCTTGGGAGGATTATTAAATTAAAAAAAGTCCTTTTGGCACTTCAGCTATTGAGGCTGATGTTGAAGATACCTCTTGTGCAGTTAGGATTGGAAGAATGATGAAAAATGTAAATAGCAGAGATGGTTTCTACATTTTATTTTATTCTGTATTATTTAATTTGTGGAAGAACTTTTAGAATTTAAATTGATTGTCTCAGTCTTTGTGGTCTGTGTGCCCTAGGCCCAACAATTACAGATTGCTTCAACATGTGGTGTAAGATAATGGACACAAGTGTTGACACCACAAGAAGGGAAGGATGGTTGACTTGCTTATAGTCTATCCCTGTGAAGTGTGGATTAAATTTATTGCTTTTTTTGCCTTTATTTATTCACCTTTAACAAGTCATTAATTGCACAGATATATTGTCTTTTGTAGGTGAATGTGAATGAGTTGTGCCCACACTGCCTGGGGGCTGCACACAGAGCACAGCAATCATGTGCTGAAAAAGCACATGAGAGTCTTGCTGTGTCAGGTTGTTGCCTTTGTGCTCATGTGGCTACTTGGCTTCTCGTTAGTGCAGAGCAAAGACAGGGCCTGCTTGTGTTTCATGTGTAAGTTTGCATAGGTACATTCTTTCTCTTTAGTGGCCTATATGTAAAATCAATATATTTCTCCATAAAAGTTTCCTATGAGGACAGAGAAAGTTCATGTTATGAGGTGATCAGTTATTCTTATGTTTGCCCTGCAAATGTAGAGAGTATGAAAACTAAATAATATTGCAAAAGTGTGTCTTAGATCCAAGAACTGTAGTGGACTTTACTGATAGATTCTGCTGCTTTTCAGAATGCTGTCCCTTTTGTATATTGTCCCCTCAATTTTTCATCCTTAAAGTTGAAATGAAATACATGTGAACTTCGAATCAAAGAGGCTGAGGAGAAGGAAATTTTTTTCTTTCCTTCGGGAAGCTATTTTCCTCAGGAAAAAATCCAAACTGATCAGTTATAGACGAGCACAAAGTCATCAGTAAAAAATAAATGCATCAGTGCACTGATGAAATCCATTGTATAGCTAAGACATCAATGTGTGAAGTGAAATAGCGGCCTGAATAGATCTTTTCAGATATCATCTGGCTGGTTTTTATCATTCAATCAGATTGGCCTTTTATACTACTCCTTTTTTCTTTCATTTTTTTAAAGTTTCATCGTTATACTTGAGTTTTGAGACTGCATAGATTTGTTTCTATAGTTTATGTCTGGGTTCACATTGGCTTTGGTTTCTTGCTGTTTATTTGGGTTGAAAAAATAGTATTTCCACCAGAAAGACCTTCTACTTTAGTCAAAACATTTAAAAATACTCATTAGATGATTGTTTTTAAAAAGTCTGTGCACAGTGTCCAAAAAAACTACATACCTTATGTTTGTATATGAAATATTTTCTTGCTGATTACACTAACAGAATAATCTGAATAAATTTTCCATTCCATGTCTGAAAATATAATGAAAATAATTTGTTAGTTGCTGAAAACCTTTCACCTGTTAGTTGCCTGAAAGTCTTCATTTTGTCAGTAGGGAAACGAAGTAGTTAAGTGCTGAGCACCTTTATCATCTCAGGGAGACCATGAAAGATGGAGGCACTCATCATTTTGCAGAATTTGGAGCCCACCTTTCATGAAAGTTTTTATCCAGAGCATACTAAGCTTCTATTCAGGCATTGTTAATCCCTTAGCTCTCATTTTATTGCCATTCCTTGATGTATACAGATATTTTATTCAGAAGTACCTGGAAGCAAGAAAGGGTATTGTATGTGGTGCTTAAGAGTATCATTCAGCTTCCTGAGCCGCCAGAAAATGTTGAATGGCAAAGTTGGTTTGTATATAAAATTCTTCTACTTCCCTATAAAACATAACAAATAAGGCAGTTGCAGTTTCTCTGTTGTATTTGGGACTGAATGAGTTTGTCAATTTGTGAAAACAAAAAAAGAAGTGAGCTAAAAATTGGAGCTGTAAAATAGAAATTTTACATGTATCATTGAATCCTAGGCTACTTTTGTATCTTCATGCTAGTGCGTCAGATAGTTATGGGATTACTATTAAGTGGTAGCCTAACGAAATGCCAGGTGAAATCGCAGAACTTTTGAGGCAGGAAGAGACTTCTGGAGATCATCTAGTTCAACCACATGGCTTAAAGCAGTGATGAAATAGAGTTTCTCAGGATTGTGCCTGGTTAGGTTTTGAATATCTCCAAGGTTGGAGACTTTATAAGCTCCGTGATCAACCTGTTCTAGTGTTCAATTACTCCTACATTTGAAAAAAAGTATTTTATTTTCTCTGGGATTCCTTTCTGGTAAAGACTGAGGCAAAGAAAGCATTGAGTACCTTGGGTTCTTCCATGTCCTTTTCCACCAAGTCGCTTGCCCTATCAGCAGCAGCCTCACATTTTTCCTTGTGTCCTGGTTTAACCAGGATAGGGTTAAGTTTCCCCAGCAGTGTGTCGGGGGGAGCTCTAGCCGGGTTATTCAGATACCATGCAGACATCACATCCTGGCGCTTCGCATCCTGGCGCGGGAGCGCGGGGCGCGTGGTTTTATACATCTGGTCCTCTCACTGCTGTATTGGTAGATATACTTTGCTCTGTTCATTGTTATCACTGTTATTGTTGCTGTTTGTTGTGTTGCTGTTGCTCTGTTGTATTAAACCTTTCCTTATCTCAGTCTCAGGGCTTTGTGTTTCACTCCCTTTGTGGGGGAGGGGCAGCGGCCGCGTGGTCTCAGACCCCGGCAGGGGCTAAACCACCACACCTTGTCATGCTTTTGCTTCTGACAGACCTGTAGAAACCCTTGTTGCCCTTCACTTTCCTTACCAGATTCACTCCAGCTGAGCTTTCTAACTCTGTCCGTCTGTGCACATTCTTGTGTGACTTCCACCTCTTGTTTGCTTTCTTTTTACACCTGAGATTTGTCAGGAGGATCTTGTTCATCTGAGAACACCACCAGCTTTTGGTCACTGCTGCCAAGGCTGCTCCCAACCACTTTTTTCTTGAGAGGATGTAAAGTTCAACAGGGTACCTGCCCTTGTCAGCTTGTCAATCACCTCTGATAGGAAGTTGCCATAACTGCTCTCGAGAAACCTTCTGGATTGTTTGTGCCCTGCTGCATTGCACTTGCAGCAGATATCAGGGTGGTTAAAGCCCCATGAGGACCAAGGCCTGTGAATGTGAGGCTCCTTCCAGTTGTCTGAAGAAGGCATCATCTGCTTCCTGATCACACGGTCTGTAGCAGACACACCATAGCACCACATTGGTCTGCCCACTAAGCCTGACCCATATGTTCTCTACTGGCTGTACATCCGTCTAGGGTACAGCTCCACACATTCCCACTGCTCTCTCACATAACAGGCAGCACGTCCTCCTCCCCTTCCAGCCTGTCCTTCCCAAAGAGCCTGTATCCACCCATCGCAGCAGTCCTGATATGTGAGCTATCCCATCGGGTCTCCAACATTCCAGTAAGTTGTAGCCCTGCAACTGCAAGCAGATCTGTGATTCCTCCTGTTTGTTTCTCTTGCTGCATGTGTTGGTGTATGGGCACTTCAGAGAGGCACCCAGTTGTGCTGATTCCCAGGAAAGGTAAGAGAGGTTTTTCCACAGTGCTGTCCTGTAGGCACCCCAGTGCTTATGTGCATACGCTTGAGGTCACATGCTGCTGATTATGAGGACTCTTGTGTCTAATGAACCCCCCACACCTTTTGCTTTCCAACCTGGTCCACCACTTCCTCATTTGGTTGTTGCTCATCCTTTCCCTCCCCTGTTGATCTTAGTTTAGAGCAAAGATGCTTTTTTCTCATTTTGTCAGAAATAACTTAATGACATTGCTATGTGTGGAAAAAATATGAACAGTGGATTTGCCACTAAAATGTGTTATTTTAGAAAGTTTTTCAATTTTAGTAATTTAAAATTTAATTACTAGATAAGGATTTAAATAAAATGATACATTTTGAAATTAAATAATGTTACTTAAAATAGCTTTTGGGGATCAACCAATAATCTGGTTTTCAGAGATTTTGATGGGGTGGGGAAGGGATGAACATGTGATAAACTTCTGGGAAAAAAATATTAAAAACATGTTTTTGTGTTTGTGCACTTCTGTGTCAGCATGCACAGCTCTGTAGGTTCCTTTAAAAAAATGTTTCTAATTTTTTTATTGATCCACTTCATTATTATTTGAATTCCAGCATAAAGCCACTACCTCATATTCTTCCTACCTCATTTTCTTCCTTCTATGTATGAATTGTTTTCAGTGGTGTGCACAAAGGACACAATATATGTAACACTCCTCTGTCACACATCATCCTAACTGAGGCATTAAATGGTTATCAAGGCTCTCAGAAGCAAAGTCCCACCCTGGCAACCTTTTTGCGGTGAAGTTTTCAAGGATGAGGAAGGATGACCTAAATTTGAATAATACATTTGAAATAGTATAGTGTTGTTTATGCATCTTTAAAAACTGTGATTGAGGTTCTTGCAACAGCAATGAATGCTGTGCTGTTATCCCAGTATAGCTAACATAGAGCTCAGTTAAATTTTAAGAAGTCTCCCTTTTGCTGCAGAAGCTCAGCTACCCATCAGTTTTATTTAGCTAAAATGAAATTGTGTCTCACAACTTATTTATGTATTTCTTCCTTTGTCTTAAGCCTTTTGCCTAATATAATTTAATTTGCTGTCTTTAGTTCATGTGTCATGAGCAATATTAATTCTCCTAATTTCACTTTTTCTGCCTTTCATAGAACAGAACTACAGAATAGTTTAGGTTGGAAGGGACCTTTAAAGATCATCTAGTCCAACCCCCCTACCATGGACATGGACGTTTTTCACTAGATCAAAGCCCTGTCCATGTCTTTCACACTGTCTTCTCCCTGTTTGATCATCTCAATTCTGATTTTTTCAATCCAGATGCTTAACCCCTTCCTGTATGGACCCCACTTCATAATTTCGCTCCTTCTTGCCCGCCCTTCACTTTTTCTTCACTACATCTTCTCGAGCCATAAATATTACCTCTTTCTGTCTTTTGTATAGTTAGAAGAGGGAAAGCTCCTGTTGGTTAATTTACCTTCTAGCAGTTAAATTTTAAAATCTAGAGAAGCTGAATGTTTTAAGTTCTCTTAGGTTTGTAGTCAATGTAACAAAACTACTGTGAATGTTTTGAGTTTATAAGCCTTGTTATATGTCTGAAGTTCTGAAGTAAACTTCATGTTAAGCATATATTAATTATATTAATTTGATTTTTAATGCTGGTGTCAGGGATTTGACAACTCCTGAGATGACATTAGGTGAGCATTAGTGAGGTTGAGAACTAATTATTGCTTTATGTATGTGCTTGGCAAGGGTACAAGAAAAAATGCAGCAAGAGCAGTTTGGTACTGCTTCAGAGCAGGAGCCCTCTGGGTACTGTTCTGTCCCAGGTGTCTACATGTGAACTGCAGAGGGACTGGGGTGGAACCATCCCAGCGCTGAACCCTCAGTCAGGTTTCAGGGCAAGGCCAGGGTAGGCTCGGCCCTGTGTTAATGGATTTAAAAAATGTGACTACAAAGGACATTTTGGCTTAGGCGTTAGGCCCTTATCTAGATGTAACGTGCTACACGAAAAATCTCACATTCTCCTGTGGTGAATTCAGGGAAACATGTATTTTTGGAGGTATTTTAGACACCTCAGGAAATGGAACAGAAACTCTGACTTTAGTTTTAAACTTAAATTGAAACTGAAGATTGAAGGGGAAATTCACATTGTAACTGCTCAGCAGTGGTAATTTGCGAACAAGGAATGATGTGGCATGGAGGGCAAGGTGGCCCAACTGCAGAACAGATGGAACTGGCTGGAAGCAGGGATGCCAGGCGGAGAAAGACTCCCTGTGAGGGAGTGAAGTTTCTTTGCTGATGAGATAGGAAATCCCACAGCATTAATTGTCTTGTAGCAATTGATCCTGGAATGGGAGTGCTCAGGGGCCACTTTTGATAAACAGAGCTGGTACTGGGGAATGAACCGAACACCGGGAAAAGGAATGGCCTTGTGCCACATCTTTGCAGACTCCTTGTAGAACTGCTTACGGCTGTAGGACTCGTTCCAATGCATTGTTCATTAAGTCTTCTTATATTTAATCACAAACATGTGATTAATTCACCTCAAGTGGTACAATAACAGTTCATCAACAAGAAGAATCCAGTCTAGATGTTTTACTTCCCTGTATTTGGTATCAACACTGTGTAGTCCTATATGCTGTGCACACAACATGCTTCTCTGGCTGCTGCTTATACTGCAGTGAGTGGTGACATTCTGCTGGTAGCCTGTTTAACATGTGATTTCTGGCTACTTATCCAGGCGAACAGGGCTAAGCAGTGTTTATCTAGTCACATACACAGCAACACAAGTGACAGGCTGGAGAATGTGTTTGTGATATGCTGCAGGAAATACCGAGTGAGCAGAATGACCTCTATATCTGGGGTTTTTTTTTAGACTTACTCTACAATTACACAGTGTGGAATTGTGAGGACCCCAGATCATTAGATTTGGGTTTATTAGAAGTTAGTCGTAGTGCCCTGAACAAAACAGAAGATTTGAGGTGAAAAAATTATATCAAACTGCAGAGAAATAACAGGAGAAGAAAGATTTTTTTAACTATAGAGAGTCCATTTTTCAATAGTATTACATTTAAAAATGTTATATTAAAAATATGCCTTCAGGAAATATAACCTTAAAATGACAAAGAATAGTAGTTTTAATGTAAAAAGAAATTATGTAAAGCATATAACTTTAAATGCACTTTATTTTTATTTTAATGTCAATAATGCACGTGAAATCTTCGAAATTATTTTTAAAGTAATACATGAAAATGTCAGAATTCTTGAGAAATAGTGTTTTTCAGAATTTCCTCTATGATCTGATCACCTTTTAAGGAAAAATAAATTCAAGAAATGTCTGTAGCTTTTTTCAAATGTGATTTCTAACATTATATTCTCATTTCCATATCTGTTCCTTCTATTCACAGTTCATCTGCAAAAGTTAACTGTTCTTCTGTCTGCTTCAGTGAGTGATCTCCATGTCCTTTTTGAGTTTGCCTGCATTCCTCCCTAGGCATAGTTATCTTTCATGTATTTACTGAACCTACTTTAAGCTATTTCACTATTGCTCTTTTCCCCCCCACTCCTTCTACGTGAAAGTGCCTGCCCACATGCATCATAACTGTTCAGTAAAGCAGAAAATCTCACTGCTGTTAAATAATATTAATTTCTCTTGCCAGTTGAAGTATTCACCTGATTGTACCTACAAAACGTGATGGCTTTTCAAGGCAAGGATTCCTTTCTTTATACATTATATCACTTTTGTATGGACTAGAGTTTAACTTGTTAGTGTGGTATTGGCTGGTGTTTCACAGTATTGGTCTGCTTCACCAGTATGAAGAGCAACTTTCTGTGGATATGAGTCGGGTGTTTTGGTTCAGTAATCTAAGATTATTGGTTTGAGAGCAACAATATTCACTAGGGAATTATCATGCGTTCTTCTATCTGTTGGCACCTGGTTTAACTTTTTAATTTTTTTGACTCTAAGGGCTGTTAAAGAATGTGCAATGTGCTGCTTTTAAGCTCTTGGTTAGCAATTACAGTTTTATGATCTGGTTTGGAATACTTAGTCATGGCAATGACTTGGTCCCTAGAATAAGATCTAGATTCTGAGATTAAAACTGTCATTATTGCTAGTTCCTTGTTAGCAGTAACTCATTTCGCTATGTATGCTGTTGAACAAATTCTGATTCACACTTTCCAGTTGGTTGTTACAACTCCTTCAGATGCTTTAGAGTGCACAGTGGGGATGCTCTGACAGGATAGTAAGCCTAACTGGCATAACAAAGAAAAAGAAATAAAGCAAACCATCACTGCCTCCCTTTTGGGACAAGGTGGAAATTGATCTCCTATTTTTTTCTACTGAGCCTTCTGTGTCTTGGGCATTTCTTTCATCTATATGTTTGGAAAGTACAGTTGAATGTGCAAGTGATTACTGCATGAATTCATAAATATAACTTAAAATCTAGAATGTTAAGCAGATGGATTGATAAGAAGTCTAAAAACACTATTTCAACATCCCCAAGCAAGCCCTTTTCCATCACATTTTATAAGATTTTTTTATAATACAGAATGAAAATCACACTTAGAAGCATTTGTGTGCACATGTGTATACATATCTATACTGTATGAAAATACTAGGATGAAGATCTGTTCTGTAAAAGTAGGGACGCAATTTGGTTCCATGTAGAAATGTTGCACAAAATTGATGGTACGTAGAAAGCAAAATTCAGCATGAACTGTTCTGGGTGGAAAATTTCAAATATGCTGTCTGTGCAGAAGACTATTCCTACTGGTCCAAAAAAGCACAGTACTTCATGAGCCCTGATGATACATTCATTTTCATAATCAAGACAGGTCCACAACTACTTGGGTATGGAGAAGGGACTACTGCTCTGGAGTGAATGTCAGAGTTGAAGTATTGTAGGAATGTATGATGTGAAATATGGTGCTGCTGTTTCTATAAAACAAGTTAAGGCAAGCTATTGATATAATGTGTTTGACCAGCTGTAAAATAATTAGAAACCAGCATGTAGTCACAAACCTACCCACCCCCCATACCTATGATTTAGTGCTAAGCAGGACTGGTACACAGTAGTAAAGCACATTCTTTTGGGCAGAGACTGGGCAGTTGTACAGGAAGGGTTAAAAGCAAACTTCCCATGAAAGGGAAATATTTCACAGTTCATTGCAATTGGCCTTAAAGGCAGTTTATCAAATGCTACTTGTTGAAGAGGTAAATTTGATTTGAGAAATGTACCTTTAGTTACACTGTACCAAATTCAGTGAATTAAGTAAGAAATAAAAAGTAGATAGGACTCAGATTAATTCAGTTTAGCTAATATTGCTAATGATTTCAGAACAGTCACCCAAGAATGCCATAAAGATTGATGAGTTCAGAAAGACAAATAAGCAGCCCGTCTGCTCTTTTTAATAAAGTTTAAACACTTATCTTTTACTTCACTTTCAATGATGTTTTAGAACTAATTTGTAAAGCCACGCCAAGATTTAAATTCACTTCTGGGAGTTTACAAATGTTACCAAGGGCAAAAGCAACTCACAGTGGAACCTGATCTCATCCTGAAGAAAAAATCTCTTCAATTCAGTTTGCATTAGGCTGGACTCAAGAGGTATGCAGCAGGTATCAATATGCTTAAGACAGTTTTCCTGAACTGAGTGGATCATTGATGTCCTGATATCATGACTACCTATGGTGGATAAATAGCATTCGGGGGTTATGCCAGTTAATATTTTTATTACTTTTACCCATTTATACTGGGTTAGAGGTCACTGCTGTCCTCAGTCTAATCTCAGCAGATTTACTCTGAATTTCCACAGTGTCCAGCCTCTTTGGTCAGCATCTTTTTATATGAACTCTGAACTTGCAACAGTAGTTCTTATGAAAACAGGTATGTAAAATGTTCAAGATAATAATAGAAGCACTGTGGTCAGTATGGTGGAAACTACTTCAGAGCAAGAAATGGCTGAAAGGTAATGCCTGTGTTTGTCAGAATTTGTAATATTTTTGTGATAACAATCAGATGTGGGGTTTTGACAAAGATTTGCCTAGATACCACTTCTAGAACTCAGGTCCAAAGGGAAATTTTTTATCTTTAAATGAAGATTTATTTAAAAATAGGTTTCAAGAATACACTGCTGTTACCTGGTCTATCTAGTATGGATGTAGGATTTGGGGAAGTGTTGCCAAATTTTATGAGACAGTGAATATTTTTGTAACTGTAGTTTTCAGTATTAGACCTCAAAGATTCTATGTAATTAAGTAACATTATGTACCCAGAAATAAATTCTGATAAGAGTGTATGTGATGAGCATAAACTAAAATACAAATCTACACAGAATGGGATTACATTTTTAAGTTTCGAAAGACATAAAAAGGTAGCGATGAAGGGTTTTTTGCTTGTCCTCCTCATTATTTAATCCTCCCTTCCTGCTTTGTCTAACACATAAAAGCCATTTGAAGTGATTTCTGTGTATTTCATCCTCATGTTTTTCTTGAGACACGATGTAGTGCAACAAGATGTGATAAGATAAAGATGGAACAGAGAAGCATACAGTAAACAAATATGTCTCTAAACATGCTCCTTCAGAATGATGAACTTCTCAGTCACATTTGATATATTAAATGCATTTGAGACATCTAACATCCAAGATGTTTAGTTGTCAGGGAGGACCATCCAGAAATGATTCAGTGTTGTGGATTTGTAGGTGGCATGCAACCTCTTAAATTTAATTTCTGGAACTTTATAAATAGTTCAGCTTTTGATAGGAAAAGAGAATATATGCTGTGACAGTCATGAAGTAGTTAATATTTAGAAGACCAGTGCCTAGAGATACTAGGATTTATTCCCAAAATATAAAAGGAAATGCATTCACTGACTACATTTAGGCTTTGATTCATGTCTCTAAGAAGAGATAAGGTGGAAAAAAAAGAAGTCATGACTCTGCAGCTTTCCAGAGCTGAAAGAAACTCCAGTCTGTTGAAAATCTGAATACTATAATTTTATCTAGAGTTACAATGCTCTAACACATCAAAAGTATTTAGAAAGTCATTTAATTAATGGTGATTTCCTTAGTTGTGTCTTGGATTTCTGAGCCACAGGAGGTTACGTTGACTTGCCAAAGGTCAGTCATGGCAAAGTGGAGAAGAAAACCAAGGATTCTGAAGTCCTAGTCAAGTGTTTCATCTGCTAAATGCAACTTGCTGTTTTTTCCAAATGCCAGAGCAATCTTATCAGTGTTGATGTATTTAGGTATTTTACTTTTCTCCCACCTTGTTTGAAACAATCAGAACAGAATTATGGTTTATTGTATTTGTACACATCATCTGCAGCCCCTTAATTTTGCCTGGGTAAAGGCTGGTTGTGTAATGTATTTACTCTTTTCAGACAAAAGTAGGAATCTGTGGTTTTTGCTTGGAAGGGGTAGGTGCTTGCAGACTAAGTTTATTTATTATGTTTTAATTTATTAGTGTGATCCAAGGTTTCTAAGACCTGTATTCAAGCTACCAGTTTGATCCAACTGGGTCTAGTACAGAGATTCTGACTCTTCCAACTCTTAAAATTATCAAGTACACATCAGCTGAGAAATATGAGATTGAGTTGAGATGTCTTGTCCAAGCCTATGGCTGACAAAAAGGTGTGTATGGCATACAGACTTCCATTGTGCATAGTGTCATATATTCTGCTTGCCGTAACTAATACCTAGAATGAGCATGTTCTTCTGGCAAAATAAAATTTGGCTGAATAATACCATTTCTAACTTAATTCTTTCATGCAGTGTTTTGCCTAAATTTTTCCAGAGTAAAAAATAGTTACACAAATGAATTGATGGGCTATAATGCGGATTTTTAAAAATTTTTATTTCAATCAAATCCATTTTCAGTTTTTCATTCTAAATTACAGTGTGTCTGATTTTAATATTATTCTTATCTCATTGTATACATATAATTGTGTGTGAATATGGAAACTGGTTTATAACAAAAGAGTATCTCCTTTCCTAATTGTGTATCAGATGCTAGACTAAACAAATGGATTTGTAGCCATCGTTCAAAATTTTCAGAGCTCACATATCTCAAATCTGTTAATGACTGTTGCTCTACTTTCTTTCGTGGCACAAACATGATTTGACAATAAAGACACAGAATATTTCTAATCAAAAGGAATATGACTGCAAAGGAAAATAAAATGTAGATACGGTAAATGTCAAACTGTGACTAAATGGGACAAGTACAGAACATTCAGACCTGATTTGCTTTAAAGTGTCTAAATCATCAGAATTCAAAAGCTAGTCTTCTGATGGCAAAATAGCCTTTTAAAATGAAATTACTTTCTTTATCCCCAAGAAAATTATAGTTGGGTTTTCTGTAAAAATATAACATGAATTCATAAGATAAATTCATGTTTTTAAAGACAGAGAAAAAATAAATGACTGAGGGAAATAGTCAGTTTTTAATTTCCTTAACTCCTTCAGAACAAGTCCAGTGGAGTGCTAGAGGTGATGTAATTGCTACAGACTATTGAAAGAAAGTATCACAAAATGTGTTCTACTTTTGCTAATTATACTGCAACTAGCTAAAATATAAACTAGGAAATGTCGCATTCGAATGGGCTATTTCACAAAGCACCGGAACGTACACACTCTTCACTGTGTCACCTGCTGTCCTTTGATATGTCAGTCCACTGGTTTTTGATGTAAGTTAGGTATTTAGTTACTTTAATTTTCTTAGAAAATTTCAGCCTTAAAGACTACCAACTGTTTAAGTGGTTTGATGAATAAGGTTTTATTGAAATTGCTCCTGTACCAACACATAGGGGAGATACTTGTGAAAATACAGCAATGTAAGCAAGAGTGAGAAAAAAATAAGTCCTTTTTCAATGGATGGAGAAGGGCAGGGCTTCTGGAAATCAGGTAACTTTGATTTTAAGAGATGAAGCCAAGTCAGTCTCTGTGTGTGTGTATGAGGTAACTGTATAATGGAATTAGATGTTGTAATGGAGTTTGACAGACTGGTGCTACTGCACTTTATCAGATATTGCTTTTAAGAAAGCTCCTGGAAAAGCCTGCGTTAATAAAAGAGTATGGCTAACTTAGTTTTCATTTTTAAACAAGGAGCTTTCATTTCTGTTTTGTCTATTCATTGTGTAGAATCAAAATCCCTTGTCAAAATTCTGACTCTTTTTCCAAATAACTGCTATAAGGAAACAACTGGCTACGTTCTGTTAATCATTACTTTTGCTGTGATTTTAGTAATTTTTAGGAGAATGCCAGGATTTTGTGAATATCATAAAAACAGACACTCTGTATTAGGAAAATAGGATTTTAAATTCATCTTAAAATCAGGCTGATATAGCTGATACAGCTATTCCCGTACTGGAATAATTCTGGAAATGTTGAGAAATTATAAATCAAAGGGTGGCAATTTTGACATTCTCTGCAAAATACCTTTTATTATTTTAATCACTCATTTACTTATAATCTTCAGTAATAGATGACAGAAATACCTTTTTTCAAATGAAGAAAGTTGTTTAACCTGAAATATTTGTTTTCATCATTTTATTTCATAGCAAATACTCATATTTTGGTTTTTCTTTCCCATTCAAATTAAACTACATTACAAAACTGTAAAAGCCATTTGCAAAAAAAAAAAAAAAAAAGAGGTTTTGTCTTCTACATAGATTACCCCTATTTTTTTTTCAAAAAATGAATGTAGAACTTTTTATTACTCCGTGCTGAATAAGAACACCTATCACCTGTTTTTCTTAAATTTTGTCACTTTCTGATGAGAAGCTTGACTAATTTGTGTAGTTAATGAGAGATGAAAAAATGTTGCTTGACATGGAAAAATACCTCATTTTGTCACTGAAGGGCAGACTAATATTTGTATGCTTTTCTTTTCTTACATAAACCTATAGTTTACACTACAGTTCCCGAATTGCTAATAGCAAGCACTATAATAGGTAGGTTTGCTTTTTAGCATGAAAATTACTAGTGTGTATGTGATGTTCTCAAAAGCAGAAAAAGGTGAACAGGCCTGGAACTTCTACTGGCTCAAAGAAGATGATGATAAAATTTATAATGAGGAGGGAAGACATACTGGTGTTATTGGAATGCTGGTAGTTAATTTTTTATGGAAAGTGGTTTAACTGCTCGGTTTCATTTATTTCAGTACTCTTCTTGATATGTTTTTTTGCATATTGAATGTACCACGATTGTATTTTCTGTGGATTTTATCCATTCTTTTTCTGTATTATTCACTTGGCAGATCACTACTTCAGTCATTCATTTGTTTTCCTTTTACATTGCTCTTAAAGTGAAAATCAGTGAATTAGACATGCTTTAAGAACTGACACAGAATATCCACGACTGTCTAGTTTCTGTCTATTCAGGTTAGGTAAATAAAATATTTGTTTTCAAATAAGTTGTGTAACAGAGGGTGAGCAGACTACTGTGAAACCAATCCATCTGTCATATAATGCTACATTACCGTATTACATCACCAGCCAATTTTTTAAAATGCCAAATATAATTGATACTGAAAGATTACCATACTGTAATACAATTATTAAGAACAACTTTTCTACAAGAGCATAATTTAAAAGTTACTGGTAAAAATCTCTTTTGATTGTAGCAGTTGTATTTCTGTATTTAATGGGGTTTAAGGCCTCAGACCAATTTAAAGGACCAAGAGAGCTAGAAATTTAGTTTTTATACAGTATCTTAGTTCCCTAGGTGCTAAAATATTAGCAGAAGACCTTCAGTCTTCCCCTGCCACAGGGAAGAAAGCAATACAGAAATCACCAAACTGCTTAGGCTTTACTTTCTCTATGTATTGGTGAAACACTGGAACAAGCTGCCCAGAGAGGTAATAGGTGCCACATCCCTGGGAACATCCAAGGTCAGGTTGAATGGGGCTCTGAGCAACCTGATCTAGGTGAAGATGTCCCTGCTCATTGCAGGGGGGTTGGACTAGGTGATCTTTGGAGGTCTCTTCCAACCCAAAGTATTCTATGATTCTGTGATCTAAGTGTTCCTCCTTGAAGTTTCATTGTGAATGGAGAAGTAATACTGTGCTTTGATCAGTTTCCTCATCAGCTATTGTGCAGAGCAGGTTAGAGAACCTCAAAATAAACGCAGGCTCATTTTCTGAATTTGTATTCCATTTTCATATCCTTGTGTACCCTGAAATGTTATTTCTGTCATGTAATTTCAAACATTTTTTGTAATTACTTCTTCCTTCTTCAGCATTTGAAGGGTAATGGTATTGCATTTTTTTTAAAAGGTCTTCTCCTAGCTCGGCAATAGCTGATTCTAAAATGATCTGCTACTGTGATGTGGCTTTGTAATGTTTGGGATGATCTGACAAATGAGAAAAAAGATTTTGACCAGACAAATTTAGATTTAAAACCCTTAATAAAGAAAGACAGTTGTACCAATTTAGAAAACATCTGGTTTTGTGGACTTTAGAATTAAATTACAATATTTTGGAGTATACGTAAGTAATCTCCTGAGGAATGTAACTTTTTTAGGTAGATGAATATACTGTGAGTCTGCTATATCCTATAGCTAATATTTTCATGAGTGTTTTTTGTGAAGGCAAAATGCGCCATTAGCTACCTTTCACTTTTGTGTCTGAGTTAGCTGTGTATAAATTAACTTAGTCCTTGTTTTGCATCTCCTACAAAAATGTGTGCTTGTGTTTTCTTCTTTAAAATCTTAGCCTATATACTGACCAGAGTACCAGAATCTGTTCTGGTTCTGTTTTGGTTTTGGGTTGTTTTTTTTTTTTTCTGATAATTTTGACATTTTGCTTTTGTTCCTCCTTGGAAAAAAATCCAAACCTTTTGAACATTTTTCTAATATGGTTTTGAAAAGTCCTTTTGGGATCTCAGAGGTCAGGTTTCCAGTTGAGCTTGTCTGTTTCTGAAATAGAGAGGAGACCCCATTTCTAGTGTCAGGACCATCGTATCACAGATGGTCAGTACAACTCAGGAAACATCTTGGCTTTGAAAGACCATATTTTAAAAATATGTATTTTGCCTAAGGAGAATTATTTCTATCTCTAGTAGCACAGTTTAGAAGCTCAAGTCATGGCCTGACAAATTAATAAATATTATTTATAGTTTTAGTTGCTTTTAAAAAAATTATATTTTATTCTGCATGAAGTATTCTTACAGAAATCCCTCTATTAATGTACTCTTTTACCAAGACCTCCTTCCTCAAGCTGTGTTTCCTTCTCAAGTGCCCATAGTAATGCTTCCTTTTCCTCTGTCTTTCTAACCAATATTTCACACCTGTGATGGAAATTATGATTTTACTAAAAGCAGAGATGCTGTTTCCAAAATTATCATTGACTTCAGTAGTTTTGAAATTTCACCATCTGGATGTGTTTTTTACCCCCTTTGTATAAGCTTTCTCTGGTGCAACACTAACATTCAAGGTTTGAGAAAGCTGTATTTCTAATTAATTCTAATTAATTTCTAAATTCCAAGAAAATCAGATAAATAAACTGAAATGCTTTTCTTTATCTATCTGGAATTTAAACATGAAAAACATTCATTTAGAGTTGTAACTTTTGCATGAGTGCATAGATTTTTATATTTTCCATGTCTGATTGTGACATTTTCTAAATATAGAAAATGTTTCTTGGCTTGGAAAAGCCAGAGTAAAAATAAATTATGAAGTATTAAGAGTATGAAACAATTTTAAATTATATTTGAATTATTTTTCAAGTGGTTAATTAAAAAAATACAACCTTTGTCCTTACTTAGTACAGTTTTTTGTTGTTTGAAATTGCATTTTTGTGAAGGCCAGGGAGCTGGAATTGCCACCCACACAATTTTTCATAGTTAGCATAGCGTTTTCTGTAACCTTTTCTTGATTCCAAAGCTGAATCAATATGATATATTCCCCCAAAGTTATATGGCTTTTCTTTAATACCAGCTGAGTAGCTTTTAGAAACTATTTCAGCCTGCTGTTCGCTGTTCAGCCATATAGCACTAATATAGATGCAGTGAACTGGATGTAGGACTCAGGTGAGAAAAAATTAATCTAATTGAAAAAAATGGAAGTAACAGCTCATGCTGTGGTATGGATTTTTTGACTTACTGAATTCTTAAAAAAATATACTGACAGAAGCAAACTTGCACTATTTTTCTGAATTAGAATAAAGAAGCACTTTTTTTTTTTTTTTTTTTTTTTGTGAAATGCAGTATTAGTTAAAGGTTTTCAGTTCAACTTATCCAAAGAAGGCACAGTAAGAAATAAATCAGGTGAAACTGTAGAGTGGTAGTGGAAATGGAAGGTTACTGAGAGATCTCCAGTTTAGCCAGTGTATGAGGCAGAGAAAAAAGTCATATTGTGTGACATGTTGATGCATCAAACAACTAGTTCAACATTAGCAGTCCCTGGGAGAAAAGAGAATAATTTATTGGCATAAATCAGAATGTACTATATGATATCTTCAAGATTTTCCATTCAATATTGTACACTTTTATGAGATGGGAATTAACCTTTATCCATTCTTTATACACTGACAGCTGTAGCTTCCAAACAGGCCACATGATTACAGGTTAATCACAGGAGTTCAAAGAATGCTTTCAAGTTATCCTTCTTCCAAAAAGTATTAAAAAGAGGTCAACTAAATTCTCTTTCAGCAGACCATTTTTTTCCCCAGCATTTTTAATTCTGAAACTATATTTCTTCCTCACATACCCTCTCTTCCAAGTAAAACATTGTAAAGTAACTGTAGAAAATTCTTTGCTATGCAGTAGTTATCAATATCTGATCTGCCAGTAACTGATTTTGCATGTTCTATGTGATTTCAGTAAATTTTACATGAAGACTCTGCTTTTTTCCCCATTGAGAGAACATGTCTAACAAGGGATTTATTTTCAACTTTATTATTAGATAGTTCAGCGCTATTAAAAGGTGAATACTGCTTCTTTTATAGTAGCCTAGCTGTGTCTTTGTAAGTGCATGTTCATTCACTGTCCCTAGGACTCTCTGCTTCTCTGGGTATTGATATCAAGAATTTGGTATAACTGCTCAAAATGGGCAAGGCACGGGAATGAAAAGCAAAAGAACTACTTGTATGATTTGTAATAAACTGCAAGCACTTTTTAAATGAAATGCTGGTTTTGTTGATTAAACATTTTAGATGCATAAGTAACACAAGAACATGCTTAAAATTATCATTCCAAAAGCACAGTTCTAAATCAGCAAAGTGTGCAGAGTCTGTCATATTGATGAAGGTTCAGTGGTGAACATGCAGTGTTGATAGCAGGGACAAGCCCAGTGGGACTGTCCATCTAATTAACTCAGGTCTCAATAATAATTGCACAGAACTGGCATTGGTTTTCAAATAAATTCAAAATAACCTAAATTATTCTTAACAAATAACAAAAGCTTGCTGTGCACTCATTTAACGTAAGCATAAGCTGCTAATATATATGGTACCAGCCTTGTTTTACAGCCGATTTGGAACATTACCTATCTCACAGAATCACTCAGGTTGGAAAAGACCCTTGGGATCCTCGAGTCCAACCATCAGCCCTACTCTACAAAGTTCTCCCCTGCACCGTATCCCCCAGCATCTCATCTAAGTGACCCTTAGACACATCCAGGGATGGTGACTCCACCACCTTCCTGTGCAGCCTATTCCACTGTCTGACCACTCTTTCTGTGAAAAATTTTTTCTTAATGTCCAGTCTGAACCTCCCCTGTTGCAGTTTAAAATTTGCTGCAATTTTATTTGCTGTATCTGACACAGTATGGATAAATAGGGCACATAAATTTGAATCTTAATTAGAATTTCACAAATTGATAATTACAAATGGAAACATAAGAGTGATGACAGATAATGCTTCAATACAGAGTTTTGTGCTACATGTGAAGCCAGAACATCTTTGGCTCTCCACAAACATTCTGTTTGAGGACACAGTATGAACTATTTGCTCACACCAGTGACTTCATACTGCAGAAGGAAAAGAACATGAGGCAGAGGTGTCAGTGTCATAGGTATATGTAGTAAATTAGGTTCTTCAAGCTATCTCCATTGCATCCATTTAATATGATTGGAAATGTTTGTGTTGATTTGTCATTTGATTTTATGGTGTCAAATAATTACTTCAGCAAATAGAGATTCTGAAAAGGATGAGGCCAGTCATTCTTGTATTCTTTTCATTGAGTAAGTTATTTTCTTTTTTAATGTTCATCAGAGATTACTTAGGGCTGTTCCCTGTATTGGTAGACCAGAGAAGCAATATTGCTGATTTAGAGGAACTTCTGACTGACTGCTTTTTTTCAGCAAGCTCAGATAGTCCATACATGACTGCCGTTAACAGTTTGGTTAATCTTGAATGTTTCAAGCCATCTTTCAGCATTGTACTTTAGCCAAAAATCTAAATGTACTTTTCTGGACTTGTGAATGTTTTAAACTTTAATTTCATCCCAAGTAGGAAGGAAGAGTTGAAATAACCTCATTCAGCATTAAATGAAAAATGCTAAAATCTTTGATATAGAGATGTCAAACTGTCTCATTTCTACATGCTTGATTTAGAGAAAGAGTTGTCGGCACCGCTGACCTGAGATGATTTCCTTTAGTTTCATGAGCAACACTGAAATATTTTATCTGGCAATCAGTTTGCCTGTATCTGTGCTTGTCAATGCAGCCTCACGGGATTTGTAGTTCATGTATTTTGTGCTCTTTTCTTCTCTGTGATGCAGCTTGAATAGCTGAACAAAGCCCCCTGGTTCACTGAGTTGGGCAACTCTCAAGTGGCTCTCTGATGATTCAATTAATTGCAGTGATTGTTGGCATGTGTAGTCCAGGCAAAGAGCAGCTCGCATGGGAAGACAGAGAGTCTGAGGCTCCTAAAGGGTAACTCTGATGGGGTAGTTTAGCCATTCATGTAAATATACAGATTTGTTGCCTCAGTGAACCACAGCAAAATACTTTCTTACAAATTTTCTGCATCCTGCAATTACGGGCTTTTTAGCTGACGGAGGTCTCAACAGAAAATTTATAGTGTAGTTGGCAGTGTGTGAGACAGAGCATATGTAGTACAATGGAGTTTCAAGATAGGAGTACTGTTGAAAGCAAGAGCAGTTACAGGTAATTCATCATCAGTATAATACTAACAAGATGAGAATATATCTATCTATTCCGTATAGTTAGCCTGTGTTGGAAAACAGAAAAAATGGCCATTATCTTGTAAAGAACCTTGCAGTTTTCTCCTACCCTGCTGGTTTTGTTCAGCCCATGATGCTTCACGTACGTCACTGCATGGGGTGCTGGCTAGGGAAAGCCTCCTGCAACCTGCTGGCCAGCTGCACTAATGACCTCGGACTCTGTTATGTGTTTAAGTATGGAGGGGAAAAATGTCAAGGGAAACTTGTTGTGTAGTGTAAGAAATTATTACATAATGCAACTTGTTAACAAGTTTGGATGAGGTTTGTAGTTAGTTCTACTGGGTTATTCCACCCCTGCATGTGGGTAAAATGAAGAAGAAAGATTTTAGCAAAATTAACAAAGCTGTAGTGTGGGTGGACCCTAGTACACTCAACATAAGAGCAATCCCCTATTCTGAGGTATGATAACTGAGTACAAAATTACGTTTAGTTTCATTCTAGTATTCCTGGGTGTACTTTTAATTCTCTGGCACTGAAATTTGTTTTAGTAACAGAAATCGAATTGAGGTATCTGTAAATGTGCAAGTAGGCCAAGGCTTTAAGCTTTTACCATGTATTTCTTGAACTTTAGTTAGTTTCAGACCATTGTTTTCTTTTTCTAGTCTTGGAATCCTTGTATCTAGTGACCGTCTTTATGTGGAGTTGATTTGGGCTTGCTTTTAAGGGAAGAAAAAACTCTTGTCCTGCACTGACAA
This sequence comes from Strix uralensis, assembly GCF_047716275.1. Lineage (NCBI taxonomy): Eukaryota > Metazoa > Chordata > Aves > Strigiformes > Strigidae > Strix > Strix uralensis. The sequence goes on along the minus strand of NC_133974.1, from coordinate 87,600,900 downwards.
ACTTTTTCAGCTTTTGACTTTTGTTGTCTTTGAATTAATTAAAAAACCCCACTTCTTAAGAAGCAGTGATGAATTATGGTGCAAGGGGATAATTTTTGCAAGATGTGTGGATAATTAGTGATGAAATTAATATTTAGATTTAGAAATTTAAAGATCAGGCTCTTCCCAAACCACATGGCACTAAAACCTGAGGAACCATAAAAATTCTGCTCCTAGTTGTATTCATTTCACTTAGTTGTAAGTAGCTAAAGGATACAAGTCCTGGTGTGTTGTCAAGACTTCCACTGTAAATAATGGAGAAAGGCACTACCTTTGGGTAGTGACTGATGATTAAAGATAGAAGAAATGAGTCATACCCCATATGGCAGAAACCTCCTATGACCATATCAAAGAGGAAGAGAATCCCAATAAGCATAGTCCTTCAATGGACTTTTAGCAATACACATGACTGAGAAGCATCACCTTTGCTTCCCATTTGATAATCTCTCTTCCCCGTGGCCAGATACTACTGACTCTGTGGCCTTGTTAGTTCTCTGTGGGTTCTGCCCTTGGGGTAACTCGTGCATGTCTCCATGCTTAGCTCCCAGTGTGTTTGGAGCAGAGTCAGCAGTCATTATTAGGCAATGGCTCCTGTATCTTGTAGCATTTCTATTACAGGATATCACTATTCTCTTTCTTTTTGTTTCATATAAGATACATTGTCACTGTTGTCACAGAGTTAGTCTTTGAAATAGATTTCACAGCATCCTTACATGTCAAGATGAAGACTGCAAATTATCTTCACAAGGAGATGGGTGAAGTTTTAAGTATTAATATTGTAAGTTTGGTCTGAGTTGCCTGTGCATCAGAAGGTTAAGTGCGTTTTTGTCAGGGTTAGAATTGCCTCACTGGTAAACAAAGGGCACATTTTTTGAAGTATACATTTATTTAGAAATGCTCCTGTAGAATCCTTGCTGCACTGTGAACTTTCTTCTAGCTACACTTTCCCTGTTAATTGTGTATAATGACTGAAAAGCTAAAAGATGTGCTTACACAACTTCCTTCTTTCAAGCACATTGAGCTTCATTTGCAGACTTATCAGGCGACAGTTGTTTGTGGATTTGTTCTCTTTGAGTTCTTTGAGAAGGCTTAGGGCTAAAAAAGATCCCATTACATTATCAGAGCTAGTCAGGTTTAGCCAGGTAAGCACATAAGGAAAGAACTGTGAAAACCTAGTTCTGAGGTGAAGTGAAGGAGCTTGTATTTCACTTTTGAGCATTGGGTCAGGTGATTCAGAAGGAAACAATGATACATCAGAAAGGAAAATTATTATATCAGGCAGCAGCTTGTGTTTCCCAGATTAGACTTCTTGAGCAAAATTAGATGAAGATTTTCTTTCATCGTTCTAATTAAAATATTCTGCCCTTTTCATTGTCTTAGGTCATTGTTGATGAATGACAGAGAAGTGTCTTGAGTGCTGCTTCCCAAATATTATTAAAAGAGATGTTTTTCAGTGGAAGAGATTATACATTTGCTGAATTTAAAGCAGCTAAAACAGAAATAGGGACTACATATATTGAAAGTTAAACTGTGCACCTGAAAATGTTGTTTTAGATGGTTTTGCATCTTTAATTCAAGCTTTTCTTTTTTTTTTTTTTTCATTTGCCCTTCATTTTCCTGAGTTAAGATTTAAGATGACCACAAAACACATGTGACCTTTTAGATTTCTGCACAAAAAGTGAGAAGACAAGTAAGAATTTTGTGGTCTAACAGATAACATACAGAATCCCAGGTCAACTGTAACTAATTAGGAGTCTGATGTTGTGTTGTATCTTGTTTCTTTGTACACTGAATTAACTAGGCAGTTCACAATGATGCTGTCTGGAGTGTGAGCTGCCTTTTGCACAGAGGGTGTTTGTTCCTGACATGCAACAATAATCTGAGCTAGATGTGCAGGGGAAGGTGTAAGTTTGCAGTGCAGACATTCTAGAGCTCACTTTGCTAATCAAAACCAGAGAACTCCCCCAGAGCTACAATCCCTGTCAGAGTTAGGTTTTATACAGTTTAGATTAAATCTTGTCCATGAAGCAAATTCAGCAAGGCATATGCAAATGTCAGTTAACAATTTATTCCATATACCCTCAAAAGACTGATTACTGACAGCACTAGGAATGCTAGGCATTAAACATTTGCACTCTTGTGCATTCCTGAGTAGGTAACTGCATATCAGTACCTGTAATATTGTGTTCCAGGATTGTGTCCTACGTCTGTAGCAATCCTTATTATAATGCAAATATACCTTTATCATCTTGCCTTATGTATGAATTGTCTTCTAAACTTTGTCCAGTGTAACATACATTATTATTCACTCAGCAGTTCTAGCAGTATTCTTATAAGCTTACACTGCATGTATGGAATTTATCATCAAATTTACTTCTGTTCATTTCCATAGAAGACCACACACCTATGGTTATAATTTACTTTATTCTATAAATCAAAGGTATTCACCTGAATTTGAGTGACTCCTTATTCGTTTAAGGGCTATAAGTTTACCAGCTGAATTTAGAAGGGGTTTGAAACAAGCCTTCACTTATTATATGATAACAAATGTAGGAGAGATTCCACTTCATAGACAATAGTTTGTCTGCTTGACAATTTATTCAGGACATTATTAATAGCCTTTTCTATTTAAATAATTAAATTCCATGTCAGATGAAAGACATTACAAGGAACATTGGTTCTTTTGTTCTGTTACATTTGTACATTGCTTAATTCTGAGCAATAGACTTGGTCTTTCACATCCTGCTAACAATATCTACTTCTTGTGTGTACTTTATGTTTTGGACTATGCCACTGGATTTGTGCTCCTTGGGTTGTTAGTGTATGATCCATAAGTACATGGAGCATGTGAACCTCCAGACACTGTATAAACATGTTTTTCATGAGCAGTCGAACCAATTGATTTTGTTTTCATTTTTGATATGGATTTTTGTTCTTTTTCCCTACATACACCACTGGTGACCCCAGCTCCTTTTCCCTTTCCTGACTCTATAGAACTCCCCCATTGGGCCAATTAGTGCACAGCTACAACTAATGCTAATTTGCTGTCTGACAATTTGGGTCATCTGACTTGTGTGGAAGAAAGGTGTATAACAGAATTTTGTCTCTTAGTTTCTTTTTTCAACATAACCCAGCCACAAAATTTTAATGAAATCTTTGGGAACCTACTGGGGGACAAAGGTGAGATAGAAATTTTTTTAAGATTTTACTAATAAAATAATATAAAATGCTTTGTCACACAGTTTTTCATATGGAGTATGTTGGTGATTTAAGGAAAAAGGAAGAATAGTTGTAATTCCTTTTATCATAATGTTATTGAATATTTTGAGAAGTTAGATATTAAAAGAAGGAAAGATAGAACTTATCTAATGTGTAAACTTCAAGTACAAGATGTGCAAGAATAAAAACTGGCATTGTCAGCCAGTGACTCTATCTAAATATTCTTTGTGTTTTCCACTAAAAGGGCTTGCTGTTCATAATTCACATGAAAATGAACCTCTGGGTTAGGCATAATTTATAAAATGCATGGGCCAAATTAGCCTAAAAAATTAAGTTGGAAAAAATGAGCTAATATAAAAATATTAAAAAAATACAGCAAAGTGATTTTAAACATTTTTATACTCACTCCATTACCTACAAAAATTCTTACGTTTCTGGCTCTGCTGTCTCCAGGGATGTAAAATTGCATCATATTGTATTTATTTTCATCTTCTCAAAATAAAAGCAGGAATTTTTGCTTTGAACTGAAAAGCTCTATTTTTGTTTGAACAGCCTTTTTGAGAGTTGTATCAGTCCCCTAGAAGGCTGTATGAGTCTATTTTGCTTATATATGTGGTACAATACCAGTAATACAATCAAAACATGAAATTTTATAGCCAGCAATAGTTTTTAAGTACTTCTTTTAACTACTTTCAACTACCTTAACTAAATCTCTTTGCTCTGAGTCAGTATTTCTTTCTCAAGAGACTTTGAGCACATACATTTTTTTACTGTTGTCCATAAATAAATTACTTGCAGTTTTTTAGCCTGTTTATATAGAATATAAATTATAAATTAAAAAGGAAATAGCAAGACTGGACCAATCTGAGGGATTGATCTAGGATTTCTTGGAGAATTTATTTTAGGGAATAATTCTTGCATTATTCTTCCTCTATTTTCTTTTTTTTTCTCTGTGTTCAGATGGAAGACGTCATAGCCCGCATGCAAGATGAGAAAAATGGGATTCCTATTCGTACAGTGAAAAGTTTTCTTTCCAAGATCCCCAGTGTCTTTTCTGGTAAGTGAATTTCATACTGTTTAAAGTTTCCACTCTACCTTATGTCAGGGGATGCTCAAATTGAAAACACTTTTAACTGAGTGCTATGGGGAATTCACAGTCATCTGGTCTGGAGGAAACATTGACTAACCTTTCAATACTTTAATTATAGAATTTTTTTATGTTTCTCTCACATTGGAGTGAGCTTACACAGAGATGTTTTTGTCCTGTAAGTTAAGTTAAGGGAATACTTAATTTACTAAAAAAAGTCAATTATCTGAAGAAGGCAATATTTATTCCAGTTTCTGCATTTCAGATCTGGGTTTTACCTCATTTTCATGGCAAGTATGAGTTTAGTGTATAGGCCAGTACACGAAGATAAGAACTGCCATAGCAGCAGCACAAAAGGAAAATCATCATTGCACTCTGCAACTGATACTGAATTGTGGCTGTAGACATTTATTACATTTATGATCTGCTTTTGTAGCTGGATGCTTGTGCCCAGAAAGCTAAGACTGAGATGTCTATGGTGATTTCCAAGACAGCTGTAAATTTTATAGCTAATCCAAGGCAGTATTGTCATATGCACAAAAATCTGTCCATTTGTTAATTAACTAGTATAATATATTTATTTGTTTACATAATTTTATGTTGATTTATGCATTTTTATATGTGGATATATATCTTATTTTGCTACCAATTAGTATGGAGTTACTTTGACATAGATGCCATTGGTGAACTTTTTCTGTACTCTGGTAACAGTTGCAATTTTTGTAATGGAAAAGGTAATTCTCACATAGAAAGTATTTATAGCAGTTTGTACTGTCCAGAACAGCAAGAAGAATTCTGTACTTTAATTTTCAACCTTTGGAATGTTTTTGCTAGTGAATAATTCTGGCACAAAGAAGGAAAGAGTCTTAAGAGCGAACAAAATGTCTTTAAGATTTTAGAAACTACTTGTACAAAAACTAGCCTCTGAAAAATACATGTTTGTTTCCCATAAATTAGTACAGCATGTCATCCTATTAAATAAGCCATATTAATTGTTATTCTCTGCCTTACCTTGTGTGCTATGGATTTCAGATTAGAAAGACTATGATTATTTGTATAGCAGGAGACATTATTTACCAAAAGGGTTTCTTTTACTGGAACAGACATCATAGTTTTTAACATTGTGTTAGAACATACATACAGTAGTACATAGCAGTCACTGATACAACACCTTTTGTATTGAGGCATTAATTTTATTAACTGCAGGGTGAAAAAAAACCATAGGAGAATTCCTTTTTTTCCCTTTGCAGATTTTCTCCCTCAAATACCAGGACAGTAAGTTTTTGCTACCCACCAGAACAGCGCAACTGTCATTTTAGTTGAAATAATCTCCTTGTTAGTTCTTTATCCTGGATGGAAGCTGAACTCTTCAAACCTTCATGTTGAGAATAGCAGGTTTCCTTTAATGTGCTAGGAGTTTATGTATATGTAGCAAATGAATCTCAGCTTGAACTAAAAGCTATTGATTGCTAGGAAACATGGGAGTATTGTTGTCTAAGGATTGTGATGATAATCATGAAAATGTATATAATAACAACTTATAGTACTGTTATTGCCCACAAAAGCATCCATATGAAAATGATCAAATCAAAAGCAGATGCTCTTCAGTTAAAAAATACATTTATGCCTATATGCTCATATAAATATATATGTGGTATGTGTGTCTATGCATAAAAACATGTATTATACCCAACCCTCTGTCCAGGATTATGTCCCAGGAACGTTGCAATTGTTTGTTTGGGGGGAGAAGCAAAAGGGATAGGTCTACCACACTTAAGTCATGTTCCTGCAAGCACTTAGGAAAGACCTTAGGTAAGAGTCCTTTAAATAATTTGTAAAAATTAACGATGTCCATAAATTGTCTGTAGGAATAGGGTCTTATGGGCTAGCATTTTAATTATGTTGTTATAAAACCAAGAGAGGTATTTTTATTTTTGTTTACTTTTATTTCATAGTGCTGCTTCTAAAAACAGCAAGTGAAAAACTAGTTGAAAGAGTAGTCACAAGTCAGCTTGTTGGGTCTGGTGGGCTAATGGTTTCATTGCACTCAAAGCTTATTTTACACCAAGATCTGCATCATTCACTGTTGCAGTCTCCATGGCCATATATATATATATATATTTTTTTTTAAATTTGTGTCAGATAACTACTACACATGGCTTTTTCAGCATAATTCTATACTAACTCATCCTGACACAAGCTCACTGCCTTCTGGGGCCATTGTAGCAGTATACTATATGTTTATTATGATTTCAAAAATGTTTTTATAAAAGACCCTCGCCGTTACAGGGTCTTGCTGAATTACCTCATCCAGCTAGTGTTTGTGAGGGTAAGTACAATTAGGTCTCTGAACAGAGAGAACGTACAATGTGCTGTAGCAGATGGTCTTTGTAGTGATGGTTCACCTTAGGCTGACTCACCCACAGTATTACTTGAAAGTAGGCTCAGACTGGATGCGACAAATATGAATTTGCATGGATAGCTTTGCAGAAAACAAACTAATATACCTATGTACTCTAGTACACTAATGGCTGAAACCAGATTTGCTAGATTATATTTTAGATCCTATGCTGGTCACTGTTAATGGAAATTCTACTGGAAATTGTAGTATTACTTTAGTCCTGACTGCTTAAGTGCACAAGCAATGCTATGGCATAAACCATCATTGTTTGAGTAATAGCTTCCTGTCTTTGAGAATGGAATAATCTATTTTTATTATGAACAATATACTCTGTTTAGCCCATTCACTTTATAATATTGAGAGTGAAAATCACGCCAGAGGTTCTGTTTTAAAAATTATATTGTTCTAAAAGTGTATCCTCTAGCAGAGCCTGAATTATCTCTGAACTGAACTGATTATACATCAGGGGAACTGAAAGTTTCTTGAGGGAGGGACTGAGTCAGTTTTCTCAGTAGCTTTAAGTGTAGTCTGGGCATCTAAAGCTGGGCTTGAAGATGACAATGAAGTCGTTTCCTATGTGGTTCTTGGGAAATTTGACTGTTTAATGCCAAAATCTTAGTTGTCCCTGTCTGTGGATCTAAGTCACTTTCTATGATTAATGCTGATGACCACAGTAATGGTCACTCAGTTTTCAGAAAGCACGTGTTTAAAACAGTGGTTGATGGCTGACTAGACTGCAGTAGTGCAGGACCCCCTGTATGCCTGCAGCATAGTCATAATAATGTTATTCATCAGATATATATAGTGGCTTTGATTTAAAACTTTAAAGGCTCCAAGGGAAAAAAATAGGCAGGAGAGTTTGCTCTGTGTGATTATGCATTTTGATGAACAAAAGAAGGACTTGCTGTTGTTGTCTCCGTGGTTTTAAAATGTTTTAGAGAAGTGAAAAAGATAGTTTATATAGACATCTTGCCAGTCAACAATAATAATTACATGAAAGTTGTCATGTGCATTCTTTGCTAACAGTGATTAGAGCATTAGGAATAAAAACAAGGCAATTTGCCTGGAACATGGTTCACCATTAGACCTGGAAATGGATAAAAAAACTTGCTTGAATGATGAATGTAGGGAGTCTGACATATGAATCATAGGGATTAGGAGGAGCTCTAAAATATCATTTTTATTTTTGCTAAGGAAAGACAGCAAGTAAATGCCAAAGTTTTGCTGTTCACTTTCAAGCAGAAAGAGGCATTCAGAGTTTAGAGATAAAGCACTGCAATAGTCGAAGGTTTGTTTTGGGGATCTTTGTGGGGTGAGCGAGTGGGTTGGTCAGTATTAGTACTGAGAGCTTTATAAGCTAATCATGACATGGATATTTCATTAAGACAGATGTAGTGATACAGTGGTGTCTTATGGTCATTACAGAATATCAATGTGATACTTTATAGGACTTTAAAGTGTACGGTACTTGCATATGCTTGGTGATGAATAAAATCCGTGGAGAATGTACTGAGTGGTGTGTAAGTATGAATGAGGGATGCTGTTTAGCGTTTTTATTGTAGGAGCGGGGAGAACTATGAGAAATTTAAGTTCAATTAAAGAATACACGCAGAGACAGAATAAAAAGTATTCAAGGAGAGCATGTTCATACTAGTTGTTACTGGCTGTTTCTGATGCATGGCTCAATAATTTTGGAAAGTAGTCACAGCTTGAACCAACAAAAATAGGAGAAGGAGATCAGTAGAAAGGTTGGTTTGTATCATCTCCTTCTGAGTTAAAGAGAAAGTGAAAAGATTCTTTTAGCTTTCCCAGAAAAATATAATCCATGTGAAGTCTTTAGTTTTTACTTATTCCTATATGTGAAGCTGATATTGTGCCTTTTCCACCTAGACATTGCATTTTCCCATTTTTTAGAAAGATTATTGCCATCATATGCCATTTTTATTCATCCTTTTTTCTGATTTCAGAAAATGCACATTTCTCTTCTACCTGGGAAATTAAGATAATGAGATATTGCAGTTTGATTGGCAAATGTATTCATAACATCATTAATTACCAGTCTTTATTTAAGCACTATTAGTAGTACGCTTGGTAAAAATAGAGAATTTATGTGTTTAAATATAAAAAAATACTGGTGAAATGCAGACTGTCAGTCTCAGTAGCCTGGTCAGATGTAGTGAGAAACCCCAGAGGAAAACGGCATTATAGTAGCTCATCTCACCCGCAAATTACAGGTGGATAAGCCCAAGGAATGAGTCACAGGAGATACCTGCAACAACAGTATTGCTTGTTATATAGAGGCAGGCAGTAAAAAATAAAGAGTGGTACAGTGGGAATTGGATGACTCAGGGGACTAATAACAAGAAAGAGAGCATTTCATCTGTCATTAGTTTTGATCTTTCCCAGCTGAGTAATGAGTTATTAGCATCTGATGACTTTTCAGTGCTGCATGTGAAATGAGTTGATAGGTTTATCCACTTCAGTGCTGGAGATTACCTATCTGAATTACAAGATAAAAGAGAAAGCTCTACTGCTTGGATTGACAGAAAAAACCACAAAAGTGTAACACCTCAGTTTTCTGGTACCTTTGAAGCAAGGTAATATTGCATTATAGGTAAATACAAGGATCTTGGAATTTCCATTTTTGATATGTTTTCCAGAATAAATTAAGCATGTGGGAGAAGCTAGGATTCCCATCTCCCAAGCCTCTAATTTTATGGACCATTTTCTTTTTTTCCCCCTCAGTGTTTCCAGTGCTGGGTTGGTGACAGGTTCCTACCTTCTTGTTCCTTCTGTTCTTTCATCTCCCTTTTCTTGCATTCTTCTACGGGTATAATTTAATAGTAGAATAATTGCTGGTTTCTTTATGCCAACTCAGCCTCTTGTTATTTGCAAACAGAGCCTTCAGTGGTAAAACTGCAAGCTCGCTGCCTTAATGGCATTCCAATGTTAGTAAAATGCTTTGATGAAGAGATCTCTGTCTACGTGAAGGACAGAAGCTGGCTCATTCACTCTCCTGTGCCTGTTCAGAAGGGCAAATATTAGCAGGGACTTGCTATCTTTACAGTTTCACTTTTCAAAGCAGAACTTTGAGAATAAAAAGTTAATAATCCTCTATCCCTAAATGAATAGTTCATTTGAAGTTAAAACACCAATCCTCCTTGTGTATTGTTTCCATTCATCACTTTGTCAGAGTGACTGATTTGCATTGAAATGTTCGTGGTTTTTTGGGAATGCATATTTTTAAGGAGAAGGCTAGTTCTCTTATTTATTGATATCATGCACATGATTTTTAGAGTCATGACTAGAAGAGATTGACTAAGTGGCACCATAAGATTGGACATACAGTCATTTCAATGTAGTGAAATAATTAACTGATTAATGAGTTGTGCTTTGCATGCTTTACCATTTCAGAAAACCAAAGTGGATATTTGAGTGCTGTCTGCATACCTTCACCTCCTGTTTCTGTTTGTTTACCTGTCTGTTTTGGCCACATCACTGGGACTGTAACTATGGCCAGAAAAGGGTGCTCTCAAGCTGCTTAAAACTCTACAAAACTTTTATATTTTATGGAAAATCAGCTTAGTGACAGCTTCACTGCAACGGTGTTGCAGTTGTGAAACTCAGAATGGCCATGTGACAAGCTGTGGTGGGCTGGGATCAAGCAACAGCTGAATTCTCATATTCACTTGAAATGAGAAGTGGATAAAAGAAATTAAGAACTCTTTCCAATAACTTTAATACTCCAAGATGATTATGCTCTCCATTTTCTTTTTAAGTCATGTGCTAATATCAGACCTTTACTAAATCACTGTCAGAATTAAAAGCTTTCCAAAATGTGAAAGTATTTTCATTGGTTATTTTAAACAGAACAACAAGTTCTCATTTAAAAGTTGTTGCTTCCTCCTGACCAAACAACAACAAAAAATTGTATTCATATGTTTATCTTTCAATTCAATGGTGATTGCCATTGGGAGCATTAGTAAAAAGAAGAAAATGAAGTGAAAAAAGTCTGAGGCAATTTTGCAAAATTGTTCTATGAAACTGAAATATACTCAAAACCCATTGAAAACTCTTTTAAAGTAATCTGTGTGCAAACCAGTCATCATAAATGTCAGTTCCTTTAAAATAAGTAGATATGAAAAACTTATTTTCACAGACATTTGCAAAAGAAATAGGTCTAGAAGTCATGCATTGATGGGCAAAAAACCTTAATAATTGTTCTCTTGTTGTGAGATGGGAGATTTCTGGGAACATTCATCTTATTTGATGTTTGTTCACATGAAGTGCACAGTTTGAATTAGATGATCCCGTTTCCCAAATGCTGTGTAAGGCCTTACAGCTCAGTATGTTTCCAGAGAAATAGCTCTGGGGCTGTTGATCATAGATACAAATTTGTTCCTAACTTTTCCTACTATGTTGTTTTGTGATGAAAATACTTTCTTCCCTTTCCTACACCTTCTTCCTAGCCTCCTCATGTGTTGTCAGTGTTTTTAGTGAAATGGAGTTGCACCTTTGAAGTGTAAGTACTTTTAAGAGGAGTATGGGAAAACCTACTGCCTTCACTATGGCCAAAAATTTACTTAGTTTGCCACCCTTAACACCCAGTCTCTTAACACTGGACATGTAGCATTCATGGAAAATATGGGGTGAAAAAGGAGCCCTGAATCAGCCTTACAACAACCTGAAATTAGCAGGAATTCTGCGATCTATCACAGCTTCATTTTAAGTAGTTTGCCATTGTTTTCTGGCATGACACTGGTTAATTATTGTGGTTTATATCATCAACAATGAGTAGTACTTATAGAAAACAGAGAAAAGAAACCCCTCCAACACACACGCACAAACATACATAGCATGTATATTTGTGCCATATATATTTGCCCATGGAGGCAGTGCATAATATATCAGCTTAAAAAACCAAACTTTTAAGCCGATACAAGCAGCATCTGTAGTAGTGCTTAATAACATAGGTTCACTGAAATATGTTACGTGCATAATTAAAGCCTTGTAGGAAGACAAGACTAGAATATGTATAAGGAAGAGTGACTGTACAGAAATATATTCATGGATTCTAAGAAAATGGTTTTTCTTCCTGGCTATCTCTTAGAAAGACGTACTGTTGATGTTGCATAGAAAAAATTAGAAATAAAGATCAGTGATAATTTTCCAGGCACTTCAATTTTATGTAATTGTTTTAATTAAGAAGCAGAGCAAAGTATACTAGACTCCATCAGTTTATGAGGTACTTCTATGCCAACAAAGCTGTTTGTTTAAACTACATTGGAATTTTTTTTCATGGAGAAATTCGAGGTACACAGAAGAGAAGTGTTTTCTGAGAAGAGAGAGTCACTACTGTGTTTGCTGTCACTAATTTCTGAGACAGGAGGGAAATTTGCTTCTCATTTCAAGAATAGGGAGAGGAAGTATATAGCTGAAGACAAATGAAGTCCCAGCATGAAGTCCTTGTTGAGTATTAGTAGTGGTTTTAACACCATGTGAAATATGTTTCCTGATACGCTTGATAAATAGTCTCTGGAAACCATCCCAGAAACTAACATCCACTTAATGACAAAAATAAAAGAAACCCAATCTAGTTCCTCTAAGGTCAGAACCCTTGAGTTTGAAAAGTATCCATTCTCTTGCCAAAAATCAAAACTTTGCAATAGTAACTAGGATTTGTAAGTGTGATTTTGTATGAGTATAATGTAATCCTAAAGCTGGGAATACGTGCTAGTAAGTTTGGGTTTTCAATATATGGTCAATTAGAATAGAACAGAATAGTGACAGAGAATATCTGTGTACAAGGCTGTAGTTAGGCAGGTACTGTAATTGTTTTATAAATAGAGACAATAGATTTTAATACAATTACATTGTGGAGCATGCATTGAAAAATATCCAACTTTTTCATTTATGTGGCATTGTACGCTGTTCTCCGGTGGCATTTTTTTGGTTGACTGGTGATTATTTATTATACGCGTATAGGAAGCAGCGTAGACATGTGATAAGTATGGCTGGTACAGATACAAATAATATATTATTTAGAGGTACTCTGTGAGGTGTAATACAGTGTAAACATTTGCATTTGCTTTTATTTTTAAGATGGTACAAAAGCATCTGGGATAGTAGTCCCCTTAAATGATACCTAACTGCTCTTAAATGATATCTGACTCATTTTGAGACTTTTCAAGCAACGTAATTTCTTTCTGGTTCAGTTTTACTGTTTTAGTACATGAAATTGTATGTTATTGTCTTTAAATCTACCATTTTTAAGTGATTTGAAATATTTAAATGAACTACATGCAAAGAGAAAGTAGTGTTATATTTGCAGATTTCAATCTACCATTTTTACAGCTGGATAAATATAGTTGGCCAGCAGTTAAAATAATCAAATTAATTAAAATAATGAGATGGAGAATATGCTTCTTAAGCAAGAAATCAAGTTAGCAGGCTTTACAAGGTGACATGATTTAGCTCCTAATTATGTTGGTTCCAGCTATGAGGAAAAAGACTGTCACAGAATCACAGAATCATCTAGGTTGGAAAAGACCTTGAAGATCACCTAGTCCAACCATTAACCTAACACTGACCATTCTCAACTACACCATATCCCTCAGCGCTATGTCAACCCGACTCTTAAACACCTCCAGGGATGGGGACTCCACCACCTCCCTGGGCAGCCCATTCCAACGCCTAACAACCCGTTCTGTAAAGAAATGCTTCCTAATATCCAGTATAAACCTTCCCTGGCTCAACTTGAGGCCATTCCCTCTTGTCCTATCACTTGTTACTTCATTAAAGAGACTCATCCCCACCTCTCTGCAGCTTCCTTTCAGGTAGTTGTAGAGGGCGATGAGGTCTCCCCTCAGCCTCCTCTTCTCCAGACTAAACAACCCCAGTTCCCTCAGCCGCTCATCGTACGACATGTGCTCCAGACCCTTCACCAGCTTCGTTGCCCTTCTTTGGACACGCTCGAGTAATTCAATGTCCTTTTTGTAGTGAGGGGCCCAAAACCAAACACAGTAATCGAGGTGCGGCCTCACCAGTGCCGAGTACAGGGGCAAGATCACTTCCCTGTCCCTGCCAGGATACCATTGGTCTTCTTGGCCACCTGGGCACACTGCTGGCTCCTGTTCAGCCGGCTGTCAATCAACACCCCCAGGTCCCTCTCTGACTGGCAGCTCTCCAGCCACTCCTCCCCAAGCCTGTAGCGCTGCTGGGGGTTGTTGTGGCCCAAGTGCAGCACCCGGCATTTGGCCTTATTGAAACTCCTACAGTTGGCCTGAGCCCATCGCTCCAGCCTGTCCAGGTCTCTCTGCAGAGCCTCCCTACCCTCGAGCAGATCAACACTCCCACCCAACTTGGTGTCATCTGCAGACTTACTGAGGGTGCACTCGATCCCCTCATCCAGATCATCAATAAAGATGTTAAACAGGAGTGGCCCCAAAACCGAGCCCTGGGGGACACCACTCGTGATCGGCCGCCAACCAGATTTAATTCCATTCACCACAAATCATTTTCACCACAGCAGCCAGTTTTTTACCCAGCAAAGCGTGTGCCCATCCAAGCCTCGAGCAGCCTGTTTTGCCAGGAGAATGCTGTGGGAAACGGTGTCAAAGGCCTTACTAAAGTCAAGGTAGACAACATCCACAGCCTTTCCCTCATCCAATAAGCAGGTCGCCCTGTCATAGAAGGAGATCAGGTTTGTCAAGCAGGACCTGCCTTTCATAAACCCATGCTGACTGGGCCTGATCATCTGGTTGTCCCGCATGTGTTGTGTGATGGTACTCAGGATGAGCTGCTCCATCAGCTTCCCGGGCACCGAAGTCAAGCTGACAGGCCTGTAATTTCCTGGATCATCCTTCCGACTCTTCTTATAGATGGGCGTCACATTGGCCAATTTCCAATCTGTCGGGACCTCCCCGGTCATCCAGGACTGCTGGTAAATGATGGAAAGTGGCTTGGTGAACACCCCAGCCAGCTCCTTCAGCACTCTCGTGTGTATCCCATCTGGTCCCATCGACTTGTGTGTGTCTATGTGATGCAGTAGGTCACTGACTATCTCCTCCTGGATTGGGGGGGGGGGGGGGGGGCGGTGTTCTCCCAGTCTCTGTCTTCTGGCTGAGGAGGCTGGATTCCCTCATTACAACTAGTCTTGTTATTAAAGACTGAGGCAAAGAAGACATTAAGCACCTCAGCCTTTTCCTCATCACTTGTTACCATGTTTTCTACTGCATCTAGCAGGGGATGGAGGCTCTCCCTGGTCTTTCTTTTGCTGTTGACATACTTATAGAAACATTTCTTGTTGTCCTTGATTGCTGAAGCCAGATTAATTTCTAGCTGATTTCCGCCCTGCATAGCCTCACAGAATCTTTGTAATCATTGTGAGTCGCTAGCCCCTTCTTCCAAAAGCTGTAAACTCTCCTTTTCTCCCTGAGTTGTAGCCAAAGCTCCCTGTTTAGCCAGGGTGGTCTTCTCTGGCACCGGCTTATCTTACAGCACCTGGGGACAGCCTGCTCCTGTGCCATTAAGACTTTCTTCTTAAAGAGTGCCGAGCCTTTCTGAACCCCTATACCCTTCAGGATCATCTCCCAAGAGATCCTGTCAAGCAGGTGCCCAAACAAGACAAAGTCAGCCCTTTGGAAGTCCAGGATGTCAGTTCTGCTTAGCCCTCTCCTGGCCTCTCTAAGAATAGAGAACTCTATTATTTCATGATTGCTGTGCCCTAGTCGGCCTCCAACCGCCACATCATCCACCAGTCCTTCTCTGTTCACAAAGAGGAGGTCCAGCAGGGCACCTTCTCTGGCTGGTTCACTCACCAGCTGTGTCAGGAAGTTATCTCCCACACATTCCAGGAATCTTCAGGACTGGTCCTGCTCTGCTGTGTTGTATTTCGAGTAGATGTCTGGGAAGTTAAAGTCTCCCACAAGAACAAGGGCAAGCGATCATGAGATTTCTCCTAAAGTGCCTATAGAATATTTCATCCACCTCTCTGTCCTGGTTGGGTGGCCTATAGTAGACTCCTACTACAACATCTGCCCTGTTGGCCTTCCCCCTGATTCTAACGTAAAGACACTCCACCCTGTCTTCACTATACTTGTGTTCGACGCAATCATAATAGTCCCTAACATCCAGTGCCACCCCACCACCTCTCCTTCCTTGTCTATCCCTCCTAAAGAGCTTGTAGCCATCAACTGGTGCACTCCAGTCATGGAAGACATCCCACCATGTTTCTGTAATAGCCACTACATCATAATTTTCCTGTTTCATCATGGCTTCAAGCTCCTCCTGTTTGTTACCCATGCTCTGTGCATTGATATACATGCACTTCAGATGGGCTGATGTTTTGCCCCCTTCCCCCTTCAAATCTAGTTTAAAGCTCTCTCAATGAGTCCAGCTAACTCCTGCCCCAATATCCTTTTCCTCCTCTGGGGCAGGTGGAAAGACTGTCATTACAGTTGCATCAGAAGACTGCAGAATTGTCTTTGCAAGAGGACAGCAAGGAATAAATGCTAATGATTGTAATTGTTTGTATTTCTGTTGCTACTGAAGCTACCCACAGATTAGTTGTGCATGGTGCTATTATCAAGCAGTGTATGTACACTTTGTAATAGCAAATGTCACCATAACATCAGGATTTTCTGTGTTAGTGGGATGTTATTTGGTGACTCCCGCCTCACTGCAGATAAGCTGCACTCAGTCTAACTTTGCTTTACTAGGAGCTAGTGTGCATCTGGATTGTCTGGAACTTCCCTCCTGAAGTTGCCTCGTATGGGCCTATCTGAATGTCTGTTTCAGCTTGGACTTGTTTATTGTAGTGATTGATCATGACACAGACTGAGAAGTCCATTTTATCTGTGTATTGTATCTGCATGCATGAAATTTGTATTTGTCAATGATACTGGGTATTTGTGCTGGTAAGAGAAGCAAGATCTGAGTTGTCATTTCTTGGTTGTTACTGCATGTTGAGAGCTAGCTATCTGAAAACCAACAAAAAAGTTATTAAGGATTCTTGCCTTTTCCAGAGGTGGCAAGATGTGTTATGCCACTAGAATTTGAAATACTAAAAACATTTTCCTCCTGACTTAGCTTTCTATGAACCAAAACTGTCAGCTATAATTAAAGAAAAAATAAAATAAATAATATTCCATAGAAGAATGAAAAATAGAAAGTTTATTTTTGGAAAACATTGAAAACGATACGCTTAAGACTGTTAAAAGATTTTTAGTTGCAACAAACACGTTTTCCAAAAAACCCACCTCTTTGACATTGAAAAAGTTCTTAAGAAGTTCTATTATTTCCTGCCAGCTGTGTTCCTGACAAAAAGTAAGATACATTAAATTAGAAAGTCACCCACAGAGGAAGTAAAGGTAGTTCATGTAGCTTACTGTGACTGGCAATCAATCACTATGCAAATAAATGGACCATAGATACTAATTCAGTTTCATAAATTATCAAAATATTTTTAAATGGAATAATAGGATCAAGAATAATTTGTTAACAGGACATAGGAGTGCTCAAATGTGTGATGAGTGTTACACCACTGCATGCATTTGGCAGAGCCTATTACAGGATGCTCCTGAGCTTCACGATAAAGGTTAGAAAATGAGTTTATTGTTTAAAAATCTGCTTTCCAGCCTTTGTGGTTGGAGGGTGAGCCTTGATGTTGCAAAACAAGCATGTAAGCTGGCAGAAGTTACTCTGTTTTCCATGATCCCAGCCCCACAGATTCAGCAGTCCCTGAGGCCAGAGGATATTGGCAGCTTTGAAGGCACAAAGCCCAGCATTCCTGCAGCGTACTTGGCCCTTTTGCTTCCCACACAGCAGCTGTCTTTTTGCCATAGGGATGGAAGGTCTCGATGGGGGTGCTCTTGGTTTACTTGTTTCCCCTGTTAGGGAAGATCACTGGAGTACATGCTGATTCCTTGCGCTGCTCCACAGAAGCAAGCAGGGATACCACAGTAGGAGACGGGCAGAGCTGTTGCAGCAGGTGCCGGAAAGTCAGAAGGTTCAGGCTGGTGAGTTTGGTGTGTTGGGAACAGAGTAGAAACCCAGAACTCTTCATGAATCCAGGTAGATGACACAAAGAAATTACTTACAAAGTCCTCCCTTAATGGCAGGAAGGAGAACATAGATGTTGCCAAGAATTGGGTAGTGGAGTCACTAACTGATAAACACTGAGAATAATTTAAAAAAAAAAAAAAAAAAGAGGAAAAGGAAATTAGTATTAACCTCCCCATACACACATTTTGTAGGATAATAGTTTTTATTATAAGGCTTGGTATTGCTTGAGTGTAGGAGCAGGCAAGTAGGACTGATGGCTATTTATTGAGTGTTAAACATAATGTAAAGTTTATGAAGGCTTTGAGTTGTTGCTGAGAATTTGGTTCCATTATGTCATATGGAAAACACCAGACATGGGGTATCCAACCATCCAACCATCTCAACTCTTCCTGAAATATTTACCTTTGAAGGATTTTGACAAACTGCTTTGAAAATAAAAAAGCTGTTCTTAAAATAGCTTGTGGGTTTTTTGGTTTTTTGTTTTTTTGTTTTTTTTTTTTTTTCAGACCAAAAGAAGGGTCTCTAACCTTTTCTACTGCAACAGCTATATACGTAGTTTTAATATACAAACACCAACAAGGTATATGCATTTCAGGTATTTCAGTATACCTGTTTGGATCTCAATTTAGCCATCAATGCATACAAATATTCTTTTTATGCATTAAATTGTCACAAATTGCATGGGAGTTAGCCATTTAAAACTGCTGCATAGCTTTCTAACAGGTTCTGAATATGTAACTGGCTTGTGGAAAATAATGAGAAGGTGGTTGATGGTTTTTTCTTTCTCTTCAGAATCAAGCACCAAATTACTATGTGCATGTGGGGGTCTCATGGATATCAGCGCCACATGTGTTTGATGCCAGAATTTTTGCTCTTTAAGCTTTTATAATCAACTCTGAGATAGCTATAATGTGGAAATACTTTATAGACCTATAGACCTCTGTAGACTCTTTACCTTTTTGTCAAGACTATCTTCTTGTAAGTTTTGTACTTATTATGGAAGGAAAGGCTTGCAGATCTTAAACAAAATAAATATATAGTAAAATGCCCAGTTGTTGCCTGAACTGCTTTATTTGTAGAACAGAGAATATTTTATGAATACAGAAAAGGCACTGGGCCAAACCTGCCTGTTAATGGGTTGTTTACGTAAATTCCACCTTGTGCTTTTCTTCCTACCCCTTTATCCTCTCCTAATTTTTGTAATTGCTTTCATCAGGAATCATTTCAAGTTGACTTCTCCTTGCTTCCCTACTCTTCAGAGAAAAAACTTCTATCCTTCTTCTCTATTCACTTGTTTTCTGAGTAGTAGTATTTTTGTGTTTCTACTATCTGAATTCTAGAAGTAGGTGTTTTTAAACAATTTTATCAAATCTTTTCATACTTACAAAGGCATCTATTAAATAGAACAAATCAGAATTCTGTCTTAATGAAAGGTGGAGCTGGAGTGACTCATCTTTTGGTTTTGTGCCTGGGGTCAAATACAGTTTTACAGAAATACTTAGGCCTTGCATGTTACCTACATCTTTTCAGACTGTTGATGTATCATCTAAAAAATTTATCATGAGTTCTAAAATGACAAGCCACAGACATAGTTACAATGGTCAGCATTTGCAGGTGGACCCCAGTTGCTCTGTTTGTGCTATGGGTTGGTTGCCCTGGACTGAAGTAGATAGAAAATATGGTTGCATTACAAAGAACATCATGTTGTTCAAGCAGGATTTAGGAGGCTAATCTTGATTTTGTGTCATGCTTACATGGAATCTTCTGGCAGGCATGACGTCCCCAAACTCTGGACCATTTGAAGGCCAGTAATTGAGTCTGTTGTACCAGAAAATGCTTGGAAAATTGGTCGTAGTAGCAATTCACTCTTTTAGGATGGTTGCTGAAAGTAAGTAGTAGGATGCAGCTTGTCTCACTTTTTTTCTCTACGTCTTAAAAATGCATTTCTTCATGTTTAAAAGGAAAAGAAAAGAAAAGAGAACAAGTGGATGGGTTAAATGAGTTCTGTAAATTAGTTTCAGCTAGCAAAACTCTCCTCCTTTTATTCTGAGAGATGATGTGTCATGTTTAATCCAACCAGTCACTTAATTGGTTGTGGATTTAGTCTGATATAACTACACTTTTTTTGATGATGCTTAAGCCTGTTATTTCTAATCATTAATGATGGCATGTAAAATAGAAGTAAAATTTAAAAAAGCATCTGAAGAACTTTATACAGAAACAGCTATATTAAAATGGAATCGTATATTACACAGAAGAAAACCTTATAGGGCAGCTGATGAGCTATGAAACACATCGTAGCAGGCTAGAGGTATATCATTTTTAGATAAATATTAAAACTGAGAATTAAATGAACATCAAATACCTTTTGAAAATATATTTTAGTAGAGCCAAGATAAATTGATAGAGTAGTATATTTAAGCCAGCATGATAACTGGAAAATCCCAGCTGAGAAACAGAGGACCACCTATATTTTAGAAAAGCAAAAGTGACTTGTGAGCTCTCAGTTACAGGGAAGAATTGCAACATATTCCTGAACAGAAAGTGAGCTGGGAAGATGGAAGGCAGAATTGAGACTTTTTAATGAGAGAAAGAAAAGCATTACCAGGCACTACTAGTTTAAAGACTCCAAACTGCTTGAAGATACTCGCTTTTTGATCAAAGGCATTGCATGTATTTGGTAACAGTAATTATTAATTTAGGGATCAGAAAATAGCAAAAGTCTTCCTCAAAGAACACAAATTATTTAATGTGTAATGAGTGATGACTTTTTGTGGAAGAAGCAGAATTTTGTATGGAAAGTGTGTCTTAACTTCTCAGTGATGTGAGTTTTGAAGGGCTTCAATGTTCTAATAAGGTTATTTGAACTATGGTTATCCAGAATGAGGTGTGTGTCTAGACATTGTCTTCATTCTCTGTGGTAATCTTACTAGATTGTAAGAATGACCTATCTCCTTAAATTGATTTGGAAAAGAATCCAACACATGTATACTGTTATCCATTTACATTTGTATTTGTGTTTTAAATGTAATATTCTAATTAATTTCGGCTGAAAATAAAAGTTACTACTTGATAGCTGAAAAATTTGGAAATGGAAATTTCCTTCCAATTTTATTTTTTAAAGCAGAACAGAAAGCAAAATAAATATTGCAGTGAGAGACTGAAATAGCAATTTAGTCCTATATATGATACATCTATTTTAAATCAAATAATAACTGTTCTGAGAAGTGGCCCCCAGTTTAAGGGGTTTGTGTCAAATGTTCTTGGATCCTTTGCTATAAAAGATGAGATAAAAATCTATAATTCAGTGTTTGTGGAATGTTCTTCTGGCATACCTCTAGAGCCTGGCTATTCAGTTCACATCATCAAACTTAGACATCAATATTTGCGGAGGCTCTATGCTCAGTTTATTACTAGTCAAGCCAAGATAGAAACTGTCTGTACTATGTGTACTCCAAAATGGACTCCTGATGTCCAGGTAGATGTAGTGAGAGATGGCTAAGAATAAGAAGAGTAAATAAAATATCATTTCATAAATGATAACTTACAATCTTCTGTACAAGACACCAGGTACAGATACAGATAATGATTTATTTTAAAAATTGAAATGTAAATTGCAGTTTAGCAAGGGAATCACTAAATTTTAATGCTGTTTTTTATAACAAGCTATCCAAACAGGACATTTAATTTAAAAAAAAACCCAACCAAACAAACAAAAAAAAACCAAACCAGAAAGAAAAAGGGAGACTGCACAAATCACAAGCAAGAGTTCTTAAGTTTTCCATTAGCTACAGCAAGCATATAAACAGGCAGAATATGCAACAAAAAGAAAAATGAAATATATTACTTATGATATTTGCAGTAGATGTCCTCAGTCAGCTGAAACTCTTCTCAAATCAACATATCTGTCAAATAAAAAGGAAATTATAGCCCCGTGTCTCAGATCTAATAAAGATTTGGATCAGTATTAGAAACCTTGTTGGAACTCCCTTTTCTATCATTTTGGGAAGGAAAAAGTTGTTCTTGCTGACATAATTTAAAAAATAAAATATGCTTTTCATCTATGATTAGTATTGACTTGGAAAAAAAGAAGCAGAAACAGAGAAATCCTAAATAACAACTTCTGTCTTAAATCAAAAGTACTTTTTTTTTTTTTTTTTTTCTGGTCTATTTCTACTATTTCTAATACTCGATTTTTCTTCTGTGAAATGAACTCTGCAATTATAGTACTAATAGAAGGAATAGATTGATTTTAAATATTTGTATACATAAAAAAATTACTTCAATATCTTTTACAGGAAGAAAAACTTTAGTGAAATCCATGCATATTTAACTAGATTTTTCTTCACTCAGAATCTAACTAAATCATTGCACTAAATATATACTTCAGCACTGATATATGAAGTATATGTCTCAGCAGCTATTAAAAACAAATCTAGTTTTTATGATTATGGGTAAACAGTATGAAACTATTAACTGATGACAAATGAGACAGCACCCAACAAGGTCAGAGTAAATCAAGAAAAAAGCCACCCATCCTTGTCATCGGGTCAGGTACTTCATGGAGCTGCCACCTACTGAAGTGTAAAGCTTGGTAGCCCCAAACTACTCTCATCTAGCACGGCACTGTGTGCTCTCATATCAAAGACAGACTCTCTCTGGGGCTGTGTTAGAGGCTTTGTTAATTGTGTCTGGAATCTAACAAAATGTGGGTGCACCCACTAGGATCTGGGGTTTCGCCTTGGGTTTCCAAAGGTCTTTTCTCTTTATCTGCAAAGTTCTTCTCTCAGTTTCCAGTTGAGGGTGTAGTGTCAAGCCTATCACTGAAGGACACAAATTGTCCTTTAATGTCCATACAT
Source organism: Strix uralensis (assembly GCF_047716275.1). Classification (NCBI taxonomy): domain Eukaryota; kingdom Metazoa; phylum Chordata; class Aves; order Strigiformes; family Strigidae; genus Strix; species Strix uralensis. The sequence continues at coordinate 87,578,231 of NC_133974.1, read as the reverse complement.
AACTGCAAAATAAGCCTTTTTTTTGCAAACCACTTCTGTATAATACAGCAGACTGAGTGTATTTAGCACTTTGAGAAATGGAAAGGATGTAGTAACAAGTACAAGGAAAGAGTGATCAGTATTATATACATGCTATGTTTTTCTCATGACCTTTGTATCTGGCAGATACTTAGAGTAATATATGGTTATAGCAAAACAAAAAGAGAGAGAAAGCCTGAAATTAAGCTGTGTTAATCACTCGTGTTCGCTTTATATTCCCCCTCATCTGCTTCAGTAACACCATAAAAAGAAAAACCCAGCAAAACTGTGTAATGACAGTAACTTTTGCACAAAGTAGAATCAAATTTTTATGGATTAGTACAGTATTTGACATCAGCATATTTAAAAATGACTGTAGAAAATGAGGACTAGTGAGTACAAACCAAACAGTTCTATTTCATCAACACAGGCTCTGTTTTGAATCAAAATAAGTAAAATGGTTTCTACTCAAAATACTACCTTAAGAAAACAAACCCAGAAATGTACATTTTAAAAAAGAGCGATACAATTAAGCAGTAAGACACAAGAAAACGTGTTAGTGTGAGATAATATATAGCTCAAGGGCATTGTTACTTAGGAAGTGTGCTATCTTGCAATACCAAAACCTTTGGAGAGCCTTACTGGGTTTAATAAAATGGCAACCTGCATAGAGAAAATAATAAAGAATTAGCTACACGAGGCAGTTACAAACAGTCCTTAGCTGAAGCATTTAAGACAGCACCTATTAACAATAAAGTACTAAATTTATAAGAAGAAAACAAGTAATGGGAGAGCACAACTTTAAATGAATGCTATATAATATGAATATGTATTCATTTGCAACACGTTAGCTCTAGAAGGGTAGGTAAACAATATTTAACAAAAATGTCTTTTAAATTGCCCTATTAGATAATGGCAGTCAGCAAAAAGGGATATAATATATTTAGGCTGTAATGAGAAATATCATTGTTTCATGCTTTGCAGCGCGAATGGACAAATTTAATTGCAAATGCTTTCAAGCTCCTGTTTAAAAGGAAGACAGCCTAACAAATGTCTTAAAATCTCTTTCCTTTAAGGAAGACATAGGATTAAATGTTATGGATTAAAACCAAATAGAATGCTAAGATTAACGAAGCCTAAAAAACATTTATCTTATGCCCAACCACCAATGCAAACAATATGAAGAGTTTTCATATGAAATAAAATCAACAAGCCTGATATGCTTGGAAGCCCTGCCTGAATTCAGCATGTTAAACACTGACCTTTATCTACACGTTTCCTGTATCTTGCATGGCTTTTATAAATAAACAGAGTGAGGCTGATTCATTATAAAAGAACTACTTGTGATAGCTAATTCACACTCTAAAAATCAATGTTAAAACTAAACCTTGCCCATTTGAAGTGACATGAAAATTTGCCTATCAGTCTTTAATAACATTTGTTTAATATTTTGAATATAGTGCTCCTCTTGTAAATGCACCGAAATAAAAAAAAAAAAAAAAGATAAAAGAAAAGAAAAAAGAAAATCACCTTCAGTCTTTCTAGTGTTGTCTAAGGCATATTAGTGTAACCTAGGGCTCATAATTGCAGCTTGGAGTTAAGTCTCTTGGGTTTTCATCATTGACTTGGCCATTCCCTCTTTGTGGCAGCAAGCTATCCATTTGGCCCCTCTGGTCACCCCTCCCATATCTATAAAGTGAACCATGTCTTTATCAGGATAGTACTAGGGGAGTTAACATTGCTAAAGTTCTTTCACATATTGTTGTGCAAATTGTAAATCAAATAAATTATTCCCTGTAATTCTTTGCTGGACACTTCATAAGTTTTATGTCTTAGGAGATACACACTTTAAACGGTGCATCTTCTGGGACAAACTGAATATCGTTGCCTGTTTCCCTTGCCGAAAGGATTTTTTGATCAGTGCTAATTCTTCTGACAAATTACATCCCTTGGACCAAATATAGATAACTAGGTTTGGAGCAGGTGACTGCACCAGTCAAAACCAAGACAACAGTAAGTCCTTCAGTATCCTGTTGTCTTACTTGTTTTAAGTGTCCTACCCACTTTTCTTTCTTTTTGCTGTGTTTTCAGCACAGTCACCTAACTGGCATCTAAGACACTCCTTGCCCGATGCCCCAGCAACCTGTCTGTCCCCTCTCAGCTTCCCTGCATGCAGGGAGGAGGCAGCACAGCTGCTAGATAGTTCTTCTGGTTTTTACATACATGACTTCAGTTACAAGCATTGTCTAGGTTTCCTTGTGAAGGCAGCAATTGTACCTCAAAGAAAGGAGGTCTTTTTGATGAAGGGAAGGAATATCATCATGTTTCTAATGCCTCTGGTAAAGCAAATGTGTTTCATGTCAAAGTAGCCTGAATGCTGCTTCTTTATAAATAGTGAGAGTTGTGATGATGTCCATTTTAGAGCATGGCTGCTTCAGATTGCATAGCTCAGGAAGCTGCTTGGGAGATATTCAGGGCATCTTCCTGAACAATATGAAGAGCTGAAGCCTTGTTTTTGTGCATATATTTCACCTGTCAGGAGTAGCAAAGATGCAATCAAGGATAAAAATGTAGAGTACTGTATAGTGAAGCGTTTTCTATGTTTGAAGTAAAATACCTCTAGGTGTTTATGGTTTCAGTACAATTTTGCATGCATACTGATCTTAGAAAGAATAAAAAAATAGACTTTAATTTTCTTTAACAACTTTGAATCACAATTTGTTTGCTGTAAGTCTCAGCATGTGTCATAGTTGAGAAGAATTTGAGACACATTTCAGTATTTTGGTCAACCACTTCCTGAAACTGTTGATTAGAAATATTTGAAACGTTTTTAGTGACCATAGTGGAGTTACGTTGGATATTCCCATTGCAAATAGGATAGGGAATGGTTTTAAAATATTCCCTTTGATTTCGCAGTCAATAACTAGAAATTACTTTTAAGCATAGCACCAGAATGAAAAATATATCTGAAATTAAAGCTTAAAAGGACATGAGTCAAAACTGCCAAAATACTAAGTTCAAACTTACTTTTAGTTTCAATGAGAATATCTTTTAGAAACTAAATTCTAGAGTTCCCAAGTGTTTTCATCCTCACTGTATATAACTCAATGTCTGGAAACCGATATAGTAGATACAGGTGTTGTGATTTTTACAAATACATTTCCAAATGGTATTTGCTCTATAAAATTGCAAAAAGTGTTAGTTTTCCAAGGCTCATCAGTTTTCTTTACTACATGGTAGGAGGAGAGATGACTCATCATCAATAGAGAGGCATGATATGAGCTAAGCAGACCTAACACTGTTATAGTTGTAGTGTTTATATTGCATGATAAGAATATCTTTGAATTTAGTTTAGCTTAAAATGGAAGCAGCATGTTATTAAAGATATACAGTAGAATACAAATTTTGACTCATTCTGATAGAGTTAATTATTGACAAGGTAACACCTTAAGAGAAAAAGGCAGATGAGATTGCCCTTTCTTCTCTTTTTATTTTGTCTCTTATGTCTAAAATTGTCAATTGACTTTCCCTGAGTGCTCAGTGTAGCAGATCCTATGGCACTGTCCTCTGGTCTTGTCAAAGAGATGAGACTATCATAGCATAATGAAGCACATCCATCTTAGTTCTGTTGAAGCCTTCTACGTCTGCTTAATTTAGAAGAATTATCCATTAAGAGTCTTTCTGAGACTACGTGGCAAATCAGTTTTCTGCTGGGAAATGTTTTCACAGCCACACTGTTTCATGAGAGTTTTTTTGACGTTGTCGTTAACTGGAAGTACTGAAATACTGCATTTTGGTTTTATTGTTTTATTATTATACTTCTCTTAGAAGCTGTCTTATGAGTCAGAAAGATGAAGATGAGACATTATATTTGTTTTATACTAAAAAAAGGCCTTGCCCCTGTTGAATTAAACATTTTGATAGCATTAAAGGAAAATATTTTGGAATTTTTCAGTTTGTGCACAGGTTTGATGTTTGGTGTTGGGGCTCCACTTCACAACAAAATGAAGTTTGAGACCCTCGGAATTTGCTGCAAGGTAGAAACTCTGGTGTCTTGTGAGTTCTGTTGTGATTTGTGAAGCATCCTTTTGAGGATGCACTTTTGTCTGGGGAAGCTCAGAGCATACCAGAGAAGTCGGGGGCTGTATTGAGCAACCACAGAATATGATCAACACAAAGAATCTTCATTATCCATTTAAATTGTCACATCAGAAATGCTGATTGTAGGGCCTGTAGCAGAGGGACTCGCTGTTCCAATGTGTTTGAATAGCAATTAGTATAAGATGCTTCCATACTAAAATTACTGAATGATCTCTGCAACACCAAACTGCGGAGTAGCTTCTGCCTCTGCCAGATCTTCTGCTTTCCCCGATATGTTTGGCTTGGTGATCATCATCCTTACTAAGATTAGAGTACAGCAAATTTAGGCAGCACTAAAGGTTTACATGTATGTATTTGCTTTATATGTAGCAAGAGTTACTTGTGGGTGCTTCATCTTAAGAACCTGTGCTCAGAGCTGTAATTTTCCTCTATTTTCTCAGTGCACACGTGTTCTCCTTTGATAAAGAAGTTGTCTATCTTTGTTAGCTCACTTGCTAAAAAGAAGAAAACACTAACTAGCAAGTACATCTCTCATAAGGAAAGCTAAATGGTGATTTTAAACATGCAAGAAGGAAAAATTACTGAAATTTAAAGGTGTATTGACAATGATGGTATCTTGTTGCTTTCTTTCCTTGAGTGACAGTCATTTCTAGAAGTGTAACTTGGGAGGGAAGCCTTGTTACATAAGAAATATGGAAATCAAAGTTTTAAAGTTGAATCTATAGATCTTTTTAATATACTCACCTAAATTAATAAACAATCACTTTCTATTAAATAAATCAGAAACATATAAATACATTCTAACAGCAATTACTTAAACCCATGGAATGTCTGTGTTCCAGAAATAGCGATGGTCAAAGACATACTCTTTGCAAAATCGATAAAAGATGAGAGCTAGTGAATTTGAGATGAACAAAGTCTTCTGACTCTTCCTGTCTTGTTTGAATTGCTGCTGTGTTTGTGTGCTGCATGACAAATAGACTATCATCTCTCATTTGAGCAGCATGTTTTACTAGCTGTTAATGTAGCCAGCAAAAAAGATCCTGATCCCCTGAGATACTGCTTTCCTGTGAGTGTATGGAAGGAACGCTGGACCTTAAACTACCGTATTTTCCAGTGCCATACAGCAAGGGAAGCTACACCGTGCGAGCAGGGTCAGGCAGGCTAAGGATGGACCCACTGCTAGAGGCTGGCAAGCTCTCAGGAGGCACAAAGCAGACAAGTGGAAGCATTTTCTAGTCCAAAAACTTTACTGAAGAGGATTCATACCGTTGCAAATTGTTTCTGTGAATGCCATGCCATCCACAGCAGTGTGCTCCACTGAGCCTGTGGAACAGATCAACAGTGCCAGTTTGGCAGCAGCAGAGGCAGCGACATGGCAGGTATGAAGAAACAAAGGAGGTTATGCATAAGCGAGAGCCTGTATTCCCATCCGTTGGGCATTATTTGTTGAAAACAGTGCTATGGCATTTATTTGTCTATTGGTATTTGACAGGAGCTCATTTCTATGCAGGGTCAAATAGAACTAACATAACAGAAAGGAGGACTAAAACAGCCTAGGGTATACTTAGTTTCCAAGTATAGACCTGCCTCATGCAAAGTGAAGCAGAAATTGGAAGGGGATAATCTACTTAAATCTTCCCTCCTAGGTGGCCTATATCCATTCTCTTTTGCACCAAGAAGAACTCTTATCGGTCATATTACCATTACTCCCTTTCCCCTGTATTTTGAAGAGCAGAGTGGCTGTGTTCCCAGTCTATCAAGCTGTGGGAAGTGATCTGACTACTGCCATCATCAGGCTGTTTGCTAGTCCAAGCACAAGTACCCTTTGCTGCTCTGCATCAATTTCTTATCTGTCAAAAGGGTGCCAGGAGAATTGTATAATCGCTGTTGCCAGATTGAACAGCGTATAATTATTTAATGGAAAAATGCTTAAAATTTTTAAATTTGGGGGTTTTGATTCTTTTATTTCCTGCTGCAGTAGAGGGCTGCTAGCTTTAGTTTTTTAATCTATTGATCAGTTCATTTTAGCTCTTTTCAGGATATAAAAAGATTTAGCAAGAACAAGTTTTTCCCCCACTTCTGCTTGCCCCCTCCCTCCAAACCTTGGGTCCATATTGTATTTAGATGACACAGCTCCTTAGCTGACTGAGAAATCTTTATTCTCTCCAGGGCCTCAACACAGGAGTTGTGTCTGCTTTCACCTTCCAGTAGTAAACAGCAATCCTGGTACTGGATACCTATTTGCTTTATATTTCTTTACTGATTCTGCCTTTATTGTCCCAAAAGAGGGTATACCATCCATTCCTGAGTCTGCAATTGATGGTTAAGGAAGAAATGGTGATCATTAGCAGTTTTACGTAAAATACATACAGGCCTTGAAATATTACATGGAGAGGCCAAAATACAAACAAATTGCTGTGTACAGAGGCTGCGAAGAAGAGGGGCAGAGCTGGTTTGGTTAGGTACAGCAATGGTTGTGTATACATGTTACCTTAATGAGGGGTTTTTTACATCTTGCTACTATTTATTCTTACTCTGACAATGTAAACAGCAAAAACGCAACAGGTGCTAAAAGTAGTATTCACGTCACTGCATACTCCTAGGCAACAGTATGAACTTAATTTTTCTCTGTATCTTGTGAAAAAGGAAAAAAAAAAAGATCTACAGCCTCATTCTCACAAAGAGCTTCTGTACTCACAAGTCTAAGTTATAAAAGATACATCCTGTGTTCACAGTAAGATACCATCCATTCTCAGCTGTTTAATCCAAATGAAATAAAACATTGAAATGTACAGTAAAATAACATGAAGAATAAAATCCAGACTCCAGGACACATAGTATTATTTATTACACTAATACCTACAGGTTGATCTTTTCAAAACGCTTCTCTGTTCTCTAGCCCCCAAAATGCACAGCACAGTATGGGGAACTATTATGTTTACTATAGAGATAAATACAAGCCATGTGACCTACCAAAGGTTGCATCACAGGCTAGTGGTCCAACATTTTTCAGAATAATGTCTTTTTTGTTATTATTCTACCTGAGAATGGATGGCTGGAGATTACTGTCTCCTGCTTTCTCCCATAAACTTTCAAGTGCTTCCCATGAGCCAGTGAATTAGTGTATCAAACAGTAGCTCTGGACATAATGAATGTGAGGGTAGGGATGGGAGAAGACAGGAGGTTTTTGCAGAGGTCGCTACTTTGTCCAGGCTCCAAGAGACATCCTTGAAATGAAGACATTAGTGATGGCTCTATCGTCATTGCCAGAAGCTGATACTGATGGAAAGCAAAATACTTTGTTTCTAAGATGCATTTGACTAATATGGTACCAAGTTACTTGTAAAAGCAGAAAGGCTGCTTTTGAATTCCTATAAAAAGGTCATAGAGAAAAAGCCAACACTAGCTACAGGGCTGCAATTAGTATCTCACAAATGCTCATGTGAATGTCCCTGAGGAGACAGACCAGCAAAGGAATGAACTTGGTAAACTAAATTGTAGAGGGATTTATCTTTAAGTTTTACTTCTCGGTTTGCTAAGTTTACTGTGATTGGTAGAAGCGTAATTTATACGATGGCTGTCATATCCACTCACATATACGAGCATACACTGTACTTCAATTTTCAATTTTAGACAGAAATACAGTATTTATGGATGGTATGACTAATTTTATTTTAAACCCAAGAACTGTTGATTGCATATTAAAATGGTAGTTCATGTCTATTTAAATTTTTGATAAATCTCTATTGATGGATAAATCATGTTAGAGAATTTCAATTGTCAGCAGAACTCACATTTCAATGAATCTTTGGGAATTATCCTCAAGAGCTAATAGATTTTGCCTTTACGGTGACAAAGTGCTTGAGGTATATATGTAAAGAACTACCATGAGAAGAATCATGAGATTTTTATTTCTTTGAGAGCAGACCTAGTCATACCTGCTTCAGACAGTCATGCAGCACAATTACTGACATTTACAATGAATTAATTCATAATCTCTGAATAGCCATGAAAAACTGCAAATTGAAAATATGCTGAATTTGGTGGAAGTATTGAGTTGGAGCAAAGATCAGTTTTATTTCTAACACAGTTCATTCCATGCTGTATGATGAGGTTTTTATTATGCCAAGCAATTGAGTATAATAAAGTCTTGAAACAGTCCCATATTTTGGTAAAAGATGAATGGGATTAGATTTTCAGTCAGACTAATTCTCCAGAGTATAGGTACTTACAATTTGAATAACTTCATTTCTTTTCCTTTTTTGAAAATGTAGCCCTGCAGCAGATCTTTGAAGTGTAAACTCTGAGACATAGCAGTATTAAAATAATCATGGATCTGGAGGAAATAGCACAAAAACATCCAGCACAGCTTAATCAAAAATAGAAATTCATTTGAACTTTTTGTGGTCTATTGAATATTAAAACATTTCATATTTCAAATAGAAAAAAAGAAGCCTTGAGCGAAGTTCTGATCATAGTCAATGACATTTCTGGTGTAACACTTGAATATTAGGATTAAGGATTAAAGTTTTTATTCAGCTTCAGCAAACTTTCTTGTATCTTATATTTTGTATTTATTGCTATTAGCTGAAAAATGCTGGAGGCCGTGAAGCAGTGGGACCTATGTGTTAAAAAATAAAAGCACTAAAACCCCCAGATGATTAATTTGGCCAAGCAAAGTATTTTTATTCTGCAATTATTTGGCATTTTGTCATGAAATTCGTGTTTCGGGGCTTTCTGTTATAGCCTGTGCCCCCACGCTGGGTGGTATCTCTAAAGATAAGTATCTTGTGCAACTGCCGTGTTGTAGGATTTCTTTCATTGAGATGAGGTTTCCCATTGGAGATGTTTCTGGAGCTGTGAGAATGGCTGGCTAATGAGCAAATTCTTGGGCCACTTCTGAGTTCTTTATATCCAATCCCGCATCTTTTATTGGGAGTTTCTGCAGAGCATCATGTTATATTGTTGTACTTATCATCACTAAATCTTTCTGAAGCATGTGTTTTAGTCAAAATAACCAAATTAAATAGCTTGGGTTACTCAGGAAATCTATGATGATCAAAAGGGGTTTTTTGGACATCAGTTTTCAGAGTCTTAAGTATAAAGAACAGTAAGAGCATGAGTCACTGAAAGAGTGTTTTGAAATAGCAATGGTGGAAAAGCCCATTTTCAAACAAGCTGTATGAATTAACTATTACTGCGTAGGAATGCTTTGTGAGGAAGGAAGCATGTTGACATTGTTACTGGACACATGTCAAAACTAAGTCACTTTGTCTCCACTGACTTTCTTCCTAGAGTCAAATTCACAAATCAAATCATATATCATTTATATATTTACTCCTGTTACCCCTGAATTAGGACTTCAGGATTTTCCTCTGTGAAAATCCTCTGTGTATGTGAAGTGCCTAGCAAAAATTACATTGCTGCCTCACTTCTTTCCGTTGCCATCTGTGTGTGGGTGTCTTTGGGGGGCAGTATGGCAAGAATTAGAAGAACCATTTCAGAAGGAAAATATCTTATTTCTTAGAGATATTGAAGTGGAAATATGAAAAAAATACAGAATTGCTTGAAGCAATAGCACGGTGAAGACTTTCACAAAGCATTTTTGTTGAACTTGGAGGCTGTTTGTTTTTACACACAATTTTCAAACTGCTGATGTAAAAAAATAAGAAAGTAAAACTATTTATTGTGTCAGAGATAATCTCAGGCAGCTTCTACTGTGTTGCAAAAATTACCAAAGTGCAACTTGCAGACGCTTACTCATAAGTGTATGAGAGAAAGAACACATTTGACTAATAGTGATATGCAATTTTGTAAAAACTAAGAGGGCAGAAACTGCAGTATGTGATGACAATGCTATGGAAAGTTAATAAGGTTGCTTTGGATATTGCCACTGCTACTTTGATGAATATTTTTTTCTAGCTTGGCATTCTTTTCAAGACGTTGTAATTGTGAAATCAGCAGAAACACTGTAAGTAGTATCTCCAGCTAGATACAATGTGTATTTGTATGCGTTCTTAAAAAAAAAATCCAAATTTAAATAATCTGGTTTTATATTTTAAGCAGGTATAAAGTAAGGTAATTGAGATTTATGCAAATCATAAAATTAGATGACTTTACAATTTATGCATGGATACCCACTATAGTTAACAAGGGGTATAAAATTATTTACATTGATTGCTCCTATCTACAAACACTGCATGAAATAATGTTGTCTGTTCCCCTCTGGCTCCACTCCGACACCATTTCTGCTTGGCAGCCCTTTAGCTCTGGGGTCTCACCTGTCCATGTTCCCCTGAAATACTTAGCATATGGTCTCAGTATAGTCCTAGCACAAGCTTATTATTTTTATTCTCCAAGGGAGGAAAGCCATTCAAATGACCTAGGAAGCGACTTTGTTTAGAAATTTCAGCTGCTGCTGAATTACTTGACAAAAGCTCCATTTCAGTAATTGCATACAAATACATAGGATAAAGGAAAAAAACTTGTGCCTTGGTGATGCTTTCCACTGAGGAGCCCTCCATCATGAAACTAACAAATTATTCTTCTGTTAATCTGAAACTTGCTTGCTCATTAAGAAAGAAGACTTAGGAGGTGATCAGTGAAATTATGTGGTGTTTCCTCAGCAGTGAACTCCAAAAAATTGTGCTTATCAATCTACCTGTTTTCTATACCAAGTTGTCAGCAAGATACAGTGAAACATCTAGTGAACTTAAAAAGAAAGCCAGATGAACTGTTTATGGTAAGTAGCAAATTTGTCCCTCAAAAATGTGTTAGTTTTCCTGAAGTAATCTTGGATGAATTTTCAGAGTGAGAATTCAAGACAGTTAGGCAACAGTGATGTTATTGTTGCCCTTTTACATGTTATTTTAGGAACTGGAGGACAAACTTGGGACAGGAGTCACATATCCATTTCTTTCTCGGCCTCTCTCAAGGGAGGTTGCTGTCGTGTTCATACACTGCTGTGTGCTGCACCAGGATGCATTTGCCAGTGCTTTTCTACTTTCCATAAACCAGCCTTCACTGCAGTAGGGAAGGGACTCCAAGTGCTCAACTCTTCACACAGGTGTCCTACAGGGTAGCAAATAATTTATTTTCTCCCATTATCTCCAAAACTATTTAACACAAAAGCATTACAGCTCCAGCAAAAGGAATTAAAAGGAGCCCTGACCAGAATGCCTAAAGACTAAGGTGGAGACACTCAGGTTCAAATGCCTGAAACTGCTTGAGCAGAAATTTGGACGAAGTTGACTCATGCTTTAGAGAATATAATCAGCAGGCAGTAGAGACTGTTCTCTTCCACATAGAGTTTCTCATATTTTGTATAAAGAGTTATGTCATCACTTAAAGAGACAGAAGAAATTGTTCTTTAGGCTGGTGGCAAGGCACTCACCTACAAGGTGGAGCATCGATATTGCAGAACAGCTTAATTGCCTATTGATTTACGCACTAGTGTTGGGAATAGCATGGATACAGTTATGCTTGGTGTTTGGAGGGTTCCTGCTCTCCACTGGGAGGTGGATCCAAAACTATTTGGAGGATGGAATTTAGCTCAAGAGTTCCCAAAGGTAATGAGGGAAGGAGAACACAATGAGCTGCTGAATTCTTGGCTAATTCCCTCTAAATAGTACCCAAACGTGTTTGCATGTGTTTGAAGGGTGAATAGAGGAATTGATTGAAAGGAGAAGAAGGATGGATCGTAATGATGAGGAAAACTGAAAGTCACTTAACTTACTTAGCTTCTAATCTTCTTTTATCATTATTTAAGATTTCTGATGGACATGAAATCAAGTAGGTCTCACTGATAAGCCTTCTGGGCTCCTTGTTCATCTCAGACTTTAGAAGTTTTGCTTGGAGTATGCATACAGTATTTAAAAATGAAGTGTGGGGTTTTTTTCCGGAGATGAAGATTTCTCATAAATGAAATTTCTTCAAGGCAACCTTATGGTATTCAGAATTCTACTTATATTTCCTGGGGTTTTTTTTCTCCCCACAAATATTTTTACATAGAATTTGTAAGATTTTGTTAGGGGAATATACAAAATAGTATTTTCTTTATCGATGTCACTTGAACACTGATATTTTATTATAGTCAAACAAGATCACATGGCTTTACATCATCTTGAAGAAAAGCATAAAAATTCCTTTACGATAGAAAGGCTGTGCTGGGTTTTCATACCACTTAGTTTTTCTAAACAACATCACTCTTGTCTTGCAAATGTTTAGCATGAAGCAATGTTCTTCAGCAAGATGCTAAACTCTAGTGCTTATTATGACAGCCTTTGGATTACAGGGGTCCCATCTGTGGTTACTGGTATATTGCCAATTATACACAGCTAGTGTCATCTGTAAAACAGTCACTTGTGGTTGTTGAAGAGATCTAAGTAGAGGATGTCTTTTGAGAATCTTTAGAGATAAATGTTGCTGGAATGAAGTGGCAGTTCCTTTGGCTGTAGAAGACAGGCCTGTGTGGATTGGCACTTTTAGACTAAAGAATGGGCACAGACACACAGACATGATTAATTACTCTTTTTATGAACCAGATTTCGGTTCTGAAACTTGGTTATGAGACAGGCTGTGACTGCAGAATTTACATTACTTGAATATATTGGTCAGCACTGTTGAGTGATTTCTTGTAGGTATGGAAGTGGAAGAGACTTCTCACGTCCTGTATTAGCTCTTTCACAATATGAAAGTAGATGATTTTTCCTCTCCAAAGTAGAGATTCAGTAAATTAACAATATCAAGAAACACATTGTTCTTCACAGGGTTATGCTAGCCAGAAGTAAGGATCCTTTCTGCCCTTTTAGGCTTGAGTATTTTTGAGGATTGCTTACAGCACAGAATGAAAGGGTCCAACCCAAAAGCAGTAGGATGATTCATTTGAGAGTTTTATTGCTGCAAATTCTTGTGTCCATCTTCACTTGAAAAAAAACAATTATATTGCTGCTTATATTGTTTTAAAACTAGAAAACTGTAATTACTTTTCTGCTTGAGTAGTGTCATTAAAAAATGTCATATTCTCTGTACCGTTAGCATTATTCAGATGAGATTTTTAAATCTGCAACTAGGTACAAGCTTCCTTGAGGTCTGAGGGGACTCAAGCACATGTGTGGTCCACCTCCATTTATAATAAGTCAAAAGAGTAAATTTATGCATTTATTTTCGTCAATAATTTTAAAAAGCAAGTGGCAGAAATAAGTGTGTGAAAGTTGAGATGCAAGTTTCCTTAATCAAACTGCACTTTGATCAATGATGTCTTTCTTTTAAAAGTCAACCCATTTAAATAGTAGAGGTCAGTAGGTTAAATATGTAAATGCAATCAGCATTCAAATTATCACAGTTTCAGGTCTGTTTCCACTCATGATAAATGATACCGGATTAGGTCTATAAATTTGTTTTATATTAATCCAAAAGAATAAAGAAAAGAAAGAGAAAACTGTTAAATAAAAATATAAGGTGGAAAGCATTTAAATTAGTATGAAATAAAGCCAAATTTATTTATACAGCTTGTGTCATTTCCCTTATCTCCCCTTTTTATCATCTAAATATTTGTTACCAGCTCACTTCTGACACTAAGAAGTGAGCAATCAAAGCACAGAAAATACATTTTCTGTTAGACTGAAATCCAGTGCAGCTTAGTGCTGACTAGAGCCATAAATTATGGGGAAGTAACTCCTTGTTTCTTCCAGCACTACTGCAGTCCCAGCCTCAGAGGGGAGTCCCCACACCCTACTATCTTTCACTCTTCTGTGCACAGCACTATCAAGTGTTGCAAGCATTCTCTTTGCTCAGCTGTAGCAGACATAGGAGAAAAATAAACTGAGTAATCCAATATGGATTCAAATAAGTTTTTCCATAAGTATGCCAAAATGTAATATAGCCATTGCTTTTCTTCCATCTGCCCTTCTGCCCTGAAATACATGGTACTTGATTTCTTTCAGATGTATACATGCAGAATTCATACACAAACTGTGCTTGTCAGAGAAAGAAAAGAAATTGTAAAATATTTATGCTGGTATAACAGATATGACAACATATGCTGTAGTTTGTGACCATGAAAACTTCAGGGAGTATGTGGATCATCTTGTCCCATTCACCAGTGAAAGCCTTTTCTCACAGAGTCCGACTCTCTGTTAGAGAGCAATTTTTGTGAGAAAACAGTTAGTTCTGAGAACCTGATAGGCCACTGGCCTGTACAGTCTCCTTGCTCATCTGATCCAGTTTCTGTGTTTCCAATACCTGAATCAGTGGTGAGAAATGAAATTTGACATTACATTTTTTTCAGACACTAATGGCCAAGGATTTTGAAGCATGTATCAGTAACTAAACTTAATTTCCTGATGTATTACCATGAAGTAGTGTGACAAGCAATGGTGTGAAAGATGGAAGTCAAAACGGCACAATTCTCTCCTCTCCCAATGGAAAAAAAAAAAAAAAAAAGAAACAATGGAAATGCAGTGCTTTTTCCTTACTAATTTAGTAACAGTCTTCTTGTCTCAAATGTAGAAACTGGTACTGTCTAATGTTTATTAAGTTTTCCCTACTGTGTGTTGCCTTACATAAAATCCCCAAGTTCTCAAGACGTGGTGGTGGTGAATTGCTGAAGGTGGCCCAGCTGACCAAGGGGCTCGCTCAAGGGAGGTCCCAGATGATCTGCTGTTGCCTTCCAGCAAACAAGCACCTACCCAACAGGCCCATCTTTCTGGCTTTCACAGCACAGTACCAACATTGTTATGGTTAGGTTGCTCTTGAGAGTTCAGATGGCAAAAGTCTTGATGAAGATAGAGTAAGTGTTTGCTGGATGGTCAACAGCAAAACCCTCTCTCTTCGTATCAGTAATGCAGGGGAGCATCCTGTGTTCCTGTCTCTCTTCATCATCTGTAAATACTCTGAGGTCTACAAGTAAAAAAAAAAAAGAATACATTTTAGTTACGAAACCAATATATTAGCAGTAAAAGAGTGGTTTTTTGCAAGGTTGAACCTGTCTCCTTACGAAATAAGAAATCATTGAGTTAAGTTTCTCAGTGGTCTCATGATTTGTGATTCTGATTTATGAAATATACTTTCTTGCAACTTACATCTTCTTCAGCTAAATATGGTTTTGAATTCTTAAAAAGATAGAGCATTTTGAATTTTGATTTTCTTTGGCAGAACTACTATCATATCTTTTTGTTGTTATATCAAGGCTTACAGGGCTCATTGCAGTTATGCATAGCAAAAAATGGATCTATCATTCTCATTAAATTATCTGTAGGTCAGAGTCAATACCTTTTTGAAATGCACTCTGTAAAGACTTGTTTAAAATGAGGAGTTTGTTCTTGAAAGCTAACCTTAGCATTGCCCTAACCTTTAAGACTTTGACTTGGAAATTAGCATTGCAGGGTTCAGACTTTCCTCAAAAATATTTTCTTAAGGTGCTGTGACAGCTTCAACAACTGCTATTTCTGGACCATTTAATTTAAAATTAATCACTTGTGGAGTTTTCAGCAAGTACATTTTACAAAGAACATGCTTGAGTCTCTTTGTTTGTATATGAATGTAGAAATATTTTTGCCTCTTTCTTTAAAGAAGTTGAAAGTCTCTCATACTTTTGGACTTGAGTAAGATCTTGCGAATTTTATTGCAATTATCTGGATAGGTGCTGGCATTTAAGGAGTCTCACTGTTGACTCTCAGGCTCTAGGTCTAAAAGAAACCTTTTTTTGAATGTTTTCTGCTTGCGCTTGCCTTGTCCAGTTTTATTTGCTACTGAAATTGGCATGACAATTTAAGGTTCTTCTGAGATTTCAAAATTCAGTTGGTGATTTAACTTCAGTCTTCTGCACCTTACAGATCTAACAGCCAGCTTGCCTTTTAGCTGCCTTCTGGAAGTGAGGCAGGGAAACTTGGAGAACCTACTTTGAAAACCGTACTGGGCCTTTGTTATCACACATTATCAGTGACTGGCACATTAAACAGTATATAAAAACTGAGTATCTTTCTGATACAGCAGACATTTTCTATTTTGGATTGCTGAAGTTTTCCTTTTCAGGAGGGTCCAATACCAAGGTAGTGGCTTCCATAAAATTAGTATCATCTGACTAGTTTGTCTTTTTGATAGATTCCTGGTGATCAGATAGGTTCAGATTTGAAGGTTGAAGATGTTTTATCCTATAAGTATAGCTCTTGTTTACAAATAATGAAGTCTGTAATACTTTTCATCCTAATTATCGGATCATAATTCCTGTAGATGTGAAGTGTGGTGTATGAAAAATGACATGAATTTACTGGTCACCAGATTTTCAAAGTTAGGACTCAAAGGAAATACTGTTTTCCTGTAAAGAATTCATCTGGTTTGCTGCCTTGTTCTTTTCCTGAGATAAGAAATTATAGTAATGGTTTTGCTTTTAGAAACACATTTGCATAAGTAATGAACCTTAGAAAAGGGCACAGGAACGATTTAATGAAATAATTTTGTTGATTAGACATTAAAAGTAGCAGCTAAAGAAACACACAGCAAGCTATACCTTATTATTCTTTTTAGGTCTAGAGCTGGCCTCAAGATCTCCCAAAGGGGTATGAATTGATAAATTTCTCACTTGTGATATGACAAATTACTTGCAACTTTGTGTCGCCTGGATAGCCTTCACACTGGAAGGGGAGTGTTCATGTTAATATTTATTCATCTGGGCTTTTGTCATTGAAGTCATGCAGCTGAAATCATTGGAGTGTTCAAATGTGATAGCTGGCTTAAACTGCTCTTCAGGCTTTTGGGTACCAGGGGAATGGCTTCAATGTAAAGTGTGAATAGAACAGTAATGATCTTTCAGAATCAGATGATGCAATTGTCAAGAAATCCCATTTCCCACTATTATTTATAATAAGCCAGAAGACAGTGTAACATATGGAGGTGAAATTTCTGATGTGGGAACTACGTATGCAAATGTGATGACAGGAGCCGAGGCCCGAGGAATACTGTGTGTCACTGTAGGAAAGTTTTCAAAAGAGGTAAAGAGAAAAGAAGTATTTAAAGGTGAGATAAAAAGAATAGAAAATTTCTTCCCTTATGGTACCTGAGAGATTTGAAAGAAACCAAAGAATCAGTATTTTAAAATGTCATGTTGTTTTTATAATTACTTTTTATCTCTGACTTTTGAAGATTTATGGAAATATTTAGGGCTGACTAACTTCTCTAGTCATCTGACATAAAAATATAGCTAGTCTTGGACTGTGTCATTGAAGTCTATGAACTTTCATGTTATACTAAGCTAAAATTCTTCCTTCAGAGTCAGGCTTATTAAGTTCATATGTATAAATAAAGGACAGAGACTGTATTTATAAAAATGCATAAAAATAGAATATTTTGAGGTAGGAATATCTGACTGAAACATTTTGTAGTCATCCAACAACACACAAAGGTAAATTGCTTCATTTAAGGAATAATTTTATGTAAATGCTATGAGAAATGGTGCCACCTGAGTTTAATATCTATCAAAATTTAAACATGTAACATAGTAATGAAAATCAGTGCTTTGGACATGATTGTGATATTTCCACAGTTTTCATTGCTATGTAATGAATTTAATAATGCATGCACACATGAAAAGTTAGGATATAGTCAGCTAGGCTTTGTAAAATACATGATAAACCTATTCACTAAGTGTAATAAAATGAAAGTTACAAAATTATATTCTTGAAAATTAAGAAAGTAAGGAGAAATAAATCTTTGTTCTTCCCTGAAATGCTTCTTTAAAATATCATATTCGGTGCCTTAAGAAGATCAAGGGAAATTATGCATGTGGGAAGGAAGAAATCTGAATCTAGAGAGTGACAGGGGAAATATCCTCCAGATTCTAATGTTATATATTATTGTCCATTCATGAGATTTTATTATTTTGATTTCATTTATATCTGTGTAGATTGTGTTCATTTTCATTATCTTTTTAAAATTTAAGGTTTATAAAAGAAATATGTTATCATATCTGCTGAGAAATGGATGAGCAACAGAAATATTGGTTCTACATGTGACATCTCTCTATTATGCTGCTTGTCTGAACTGCAGGCATGATGCAACCATCATGAAACATGGAGAACACACATATAACTTCCCCTCAGTGTTTCAGTATATTTCCCCTTAAGCCAATTTGATTACTTAAAGTTCTTTAAATCATTAATGTTTTTGTCTTTTTGTCTGCAGAACTGCTTCTTAATTTATTTTATAATTCATGCTCACAATGGGTGAAATCCAACCGTAGCTTTCAGTCTGAAGACCAAGATTGACTTCAGCTTGTGACTTGGCACATAGAGGGTAAAGTGTGATAGGAAGTGCATGGCCAAGAGGAGCAGAGGGGTTAGGAGTTAGGAGGTGGGGTTGGAGGGATACTCAGTTCAAAAGACAGCAGGGAATCTGGTATTGGAAGCGATAAGAGGCAAGCAATAACATGGCACCTTAAAATAAGGACAGGAAATTAAATAGAAAGAAATGGATAGGCAATAAATGAAGGGATACAGAAGAAGAAAAGAGACCAAAGTGGTAAGGAAAGAGCTTTAGTACCAGGGGAAAAATTGATTCTGTCAAGAGCTTAGCCATGAGGCAGAGTCTGAAACACTGATAGTTCATGTTTAGGTAACTGAATATGCTTTTACTGGTAGCCAGTGGAATGGGTTGAAAGTCATTACAGCAGAAGTGATAGTTAAAGATAATAAAATCAGAAGACAAAGTTGAACACAAACTGCAGCTCCTAAATGGAGCTCAGAATGCTATGTATTAGTCCCAAGGAGGTTTTTAAGCCTCCAGCATGGCCTGCAGCATATACTCCCTATATTGCATAATCACAATGTGTGTTGCATTTACATTTTCTAGGCTTCATTTGTAAACTAATTTGGAAGGTGGGAAAACTTAATACTAACTTAATAAAGTGTTTACTTTTCTATGTAAATTTTGCAGTAATGTAATTTTTGAATTACAGGCTATTCTCATACCCTTAATGCACTTTTATTACATTTTATGAGTCTTGCCCTAAAGAAAGGAGTGGTATGGTTTTTTACTAAAATAAAATGAAAAAAAAAATAGAATGGTCTAATTATTTCTAGATAAACTGAGCAGAAATTGTAGATCTCTTTTACACACTAGAACAATATTAATTGGCCTAGGGAACTGAAGAATAGGAAAAGAAATTTTACTAATCTAAAAATGCCTGCTGTTTTGTTTCTAGGTTCAGACATTGTTCAATGGTTAACGAAGAACTTGTCTATAGAAGACCCAGGTAATTTCTCTTTTTTTCATGTCTGAAAATTCTGGTTTGTCTTTTTAAAAGAGTGGATCTGACTTTATCTTCTGTTGCAGTGGGTGTGGCCAGGCAGCATTTGACCAGTATAATTTCAATAGCAAAACATACAGCATCAAATATTAGAAAACTTTGCTAAGAATCTGAGGATTTTGGTTGATGATGGCCAAGGATGAAAATGATAGCTGCTTTAATTAGTAGAAAAATGAGTTTAAGTTCTACTCCATGAGGAATTTACTCAGTGTCGTGCTAAATAGTTTGTTAAACACATGCTGTTTTCTTAACAGAATTTTTCAATATATAAAAAATAAATGGAATTAATGGAATATGCTCTTGTACTGCTATCGACAGCTGCATTTCTATTCTTAAGTTTGGCCCCTTTTATAGCATCTTAAATGGAAAGTGAATTGTAAATAAAATCAGTGTGGTAAGAACAGTTCACTGCTCGATCAGCTGGGTTGGAACGTGGAAGTAAGCTTTGGTTCCAAGCTCTGCCACGGGTTTCTTGTGCGTCCAGCAGCAAATGCAGTTTGGTGTGTATCTGATATTTATTTTCATTATTTACAGGAATCTTGTTACATGATCTGAAATTTTCCAGAAAGGAATGATTTCTAGTAGAAAATGCCGAATGGCAGAAATAAAATATTCTGTGGAAGTTCCTATTATCTTTTTGTTAGGGGAAAGATAGTCTGCCTTCTTTAAAGCATGATCTTTCTTTCCTCTTCCCATTTCAGACTTTTGGGAACGGAATTTATGTTTTATTTGGTGCTGTTTTGTTTGGGTTTTTTAATTTAAAAATGTGGTTTTCTGTCGTATTAGAAATGAAAATATGATTGTTGTGGAATTCCAGCAAAAAGTAAAATCACTGTGTTTAAAATTGTGACTTGAATAGTGAAGAACTATTGCAAATACATAATTTGATATTTGGAAGTAGCCGGTTCAGAACTTATTGATAGGTTACATGAAAGAGATTGTTAATTGCTTCCAGTTTTATGTAACTTCACAGAGTGTCATATGTTTGCTTCCTGAAGATAGAGTGGAGCGTTGCAAGAGACCTATGTGTGATATTGTATTTCTCAGTTGTCAGCTACAAAACACTCACCTATCTATATTTATCAGAGTTTGAAGGATTGCCATTCTGTATTTATTTGATATGGAAGCTTAACCTTTATTTGTCAAATCAGAACCGCAATACTGGGATAGGCTGTCATTCAGATTATCTGGTTGTTATGAAATTTGGAATAGACTAAATGGAAAAGATGGTTCCCTATGTTGATATTCAATAAAACTGAACAAACACTCAAACTACTAATGTATGTAACCAGAACACCGCAGTAATTTAATTCAAGCTGGGTTTAAGCATGGGTGGAAAAAACTATCCACAATGACAAAAATGCCTTGTGCATGTCAGTCCTGGTCCAAAGTCAGCTATCTGGAGATGGCTGGATGCAAATCTTCAGAAAGCCAATCACCCTAAATGCTGCCTTTGGGTAGTACTCAGAACTGCCAGATAGTAGTGAACCTGACAGATGGTGAGCAAGAACTATTCATATGACAAAACTACTGAAAATATTCTGGTTTGTAAAATCTTCTAAGTGTGTGAATTTTTGTTCCAGTTCTAGACAAGACAATCTAGGATTTCCTGTGGAAAAGCCCTAAATTTCTGTGAACAGTTGTCACCATAATTTGCATTTCCAGTATCTTCTGTCCACTTTTCACCAGTGTGCCAAGGTTTTACTATGACTGTCTTTTAAAACTCCCCCGTAGGGTCCTGTTACAAAGCTCTTGTGAAGCTATGCAATTTTGTGATGCAGAAATAATAATGCCTGTGTTTGCACTGAAAGTTATCATCTCTCTCTAATTCTGATATCAGCAACATACCTGTAAGAGCAACATAAAACAGACCTTGTTTCACACATTTTAAGACTATTTGCGCACCTCATCTACCAGTGCTGTGAACTACTTGTGCAAGCAAGGAATGCAGATTGTGATTTTAGGGGTAAGTAGACAGTTAGATTCACAGAATCATAGAACAGCCCAGATTAGAAGGGACCTCAAAAGATCATCTACTCCAACCTTTCATGCTAAAGGAAGTCTAGATGAAATTATCTAGCACCCTGTCTAGTCGCATCTTGAAAACCTCCAGTGATGGGGACTCCACCATGTCCACGGGGAGATTGTTCCAGTGATTGTTCTCACTGTAAAAAATTTCTTTCTTATATCAAGATGAAACCTCTTCCTCTGCAACTTGTACCCATTGCCCCTTGTCCTTTCCATGTGACTCCTTGTAAAGAGAGCCTCTGTCCTCTTTGCTTTCGCCACCCTTTAAGTACTGGAAAACTGTGATGAGGTCCCCCTTGAGCCTTCTGTTGTTCAAGGTGAAAACACCTAACTCCATCGGTCAACTTGTTCTTTAGTAAAACAAAGAACTAATAAGAAGGAAATGGCACTACCCTACATTAAAAAAAAAAAAAAAATCACATTTTGTAGGGCAATTTTTTCCTTTGTTTTGCATAGGGAATACAACTCCAAAACCATTTAAATGGGAATGAGGAAGGCTACTTTATGGATAGTGGGAAAACAAAAGGCAGGAGAAGGTCTGGCAGCAACATTTGCTTTCACTATGTTAATAAGTATAAAGCTATTATCTGGAAAGAGCAATTTGAAGTAAAATATAGTTACAAATATAAATTGCCCGTCAAAAAAACCTGCACTTTTTTCATAAATGGAAAATAATTTTTTGTGGAAGATTTGAAAGATTTTGGCTCACTGCAGTAAATCTCTATCAAGAAAATAAACTGGAGATGGGTGGATTCTGCTAAATTATACCAGATTTGAAGTTATTTCAGTGAGCAGGGTAGAGCTTGTGCCCAGAATAGCTGTGCGCAACATACAGTTGCTGTTACATTGTTTGCTTTTCAATTTGTACTTAAAAAATGTTTGTGTTTCAGCCTACAACTCATCTGTAAAATTTTAAGGAACAGAAATTATCTAAGTTATTTTTAATGTGGAAGTTTAATTCAGTCATAAAAATAAGCCTGACCTCAACCCGAAAAGAAGCAATTAACTGAGTTTACAGAATTGTAAGGACTTGTGGTTTGGCACTTAGACGTGTTTGTTGAATTGACCATTACAGGGTAAGTGCTGACTCTTCACTGATGGTGCCAATTACGCTTAATGCGGAAAATCTACTCTGTTTTTCTACATTGTGTTTTTCTTTTTAAAAGTCATAATTAGTGCCATGAAATGTACCAGACTGACCACACTAGAGACTGAAGTCCTTTTAATCCTTAGGGGGAAAAAATAGAACAGAAAGGGTAGATGAGCTGATTTAAAGGTGTCAGCTGAAATTGCCTAGAGACTAATTCTGTACTTGGTTCTTGCACTGATTTCATTGACTGCCTTTGAGCAGGTCCCTGATTTCTCTATTCCTTAGCATTGCAACATGCTAATGGTCTCTTTAAGGAGAAAAACCAGTATCAGTTTTCAAGTATTTTCACAATGAAATGTGTGTTATTCTCAAATGCTCATTTAATTTGTAAGTCAGCCCATGAAGAATTTCTAACTAGGTGGCTCAGAAAGAGCCTTTAAGAGTTGATAGCATGTTTAGCCATCATGCCCTTGTTCCTTTACAATACTTTACTCCTGAGTGTTCCCTATTTAATTTACTCATATCTGCAAAGGCAATTGAATTTGGCTGAAGGCACTCCATTATTGGATGGCTACTCTAGGAGAGCCACAGCTGCAGCCAGTTCCAGAATGTGAAGCCTTTGCATTCAGATTGCCTTGGTCCAGCTCATTTTGGCAGTCTGTTGAAGGTGTTTGCTACTGCTCTTGGACATCAAGAATTATACGGAAGTCAAATATATATGACTAAATCAAAGTTTGTAAGTTATAAAACAAGACTGTAGCTTGAAAGAGACACCCTCCTGTGATTTTTTTAACTTTAGTTCTTGCCATTGTCTTTTCACTTATGTAGCTAATTTGTAACTAGATGCCCACTAGCACCCATGTACTGGTGGTCATTGTGGTCACTGATCCAGTGCAATAAAAAGGGAGGACTCAGTAGCACAACATATGTTTGTGTTTCTTCTACCTCTCCCTCCTTTGATTTGTAGTAAAATCTCTCTCCAGCAGTTGCTGTATTACTAATGACCTTGATAATACACGGTATTTGCTCTAGAGTTTGAGGAAGAATATTAGGGGTTTTATTTGAGTTTAGGAAAGAGTACTTGAAAAATTGGTTAGCTCTGTTATTTCTGCCCCTTTCGCATGCATATGCAGTAAGGTAGCAGCAAAGAGCAGGAGCAAGACGAGATGTTCTAAATGATTGCCATTTGGGATTCAGCGCCAGACAGCTGCAAGTGAAGGGGAGGCTCTTTCAGAGTTTGCTAATGGAGAAAACAGCCTCTTATGAAAAGGAAGAAAGAAGGGAATGGAAAGGTCATGCTTATATTGCAGTCTTTGTATTAATCAAAACTTGTGGAAATACAGCAAGAGTAGAATACATACCATTTATCAGCTTAACTGAAAAAAAAAAAGCTGATAAAAGTAATTTACACTGTCGGCACACATACTGTAACTCTCGTACTAGGAATGCCAAGACTCACCTTTTTCATATGTCTAACAAACTTGGGCACATTATGTTCGATGAGACAAACCTCATGACCCTTTGTCAAGTCTAGTGTAAATAACATTCTCTTTCTTCTACTGGGTGAATTTGATCTGAACTCGTCAGGTCCTGTAACATTTAAATGGAATAATGACTTTAATTTCAGATAAACAGAAAGAAAGGAAAACTCAGATCCTGCTTGGGAATAGAAAATGTCAAAATTTACAGACACTGCTTTAGAACAAATAACATTAATGTGATACTCAAGCGAAATAAAAATGTATGTGTCAGTTTTCCTTTAGCTACGTGTAGCATGGATAGTGCCTACCTGTGTGTGGCAATCGGTGGGCTTTTGGCCACTGCTGCAGTTTCATGACTGTGAAGGTAAATGTTTACATGCAGAGGTTATTTTATTTGCCCAAAGCTTTCAGATAGATTTTGGAAATGGTGAACAAAGGTGTATTGCCTGTAATTCAGTTGCATCAGGATAAATCAGATTTAATGTATTTAATGTTTTTCCACTGAAGCTTTTCCCAGTTTGGTATAATGTTACCCTGTGTAGACTGCATATGTTAAGAGCATCTCCCAAGAGCACAGAGAGCAGCAGGGCCAGCCTGGAGTGAGCTTTCACTCTACATATGTGCCAGTACTGTTTGAGCAGCCTCATTTCTGTGTAGTCACTCTTGAAGGTGATTAACATGTTCCTAGGTTGGCCAGTTTATTTTCTCACTTGCAGATAGGTGGTAGGCTACATCAGTGCTCATTTCCAATTTACTTTCACGGAGTAGTCATTTATTCTGATATGTTTAGTAGTGTGGCAGCTGGTTAAAAATGAACAGTTTTTCACACTTGCAGGGAAGAAATTGAGTTTGTGACTGGTAGAGCTGCAAAGAGTTCATGGTATCAGCGACAAATCACTTCCTTTACATAGGCAGACGGGTCAAACTATCACAACCTGTTTCATCATATTAAGCATGTCTAAATAAAATTCCTCCTCCCTGGTTGCCTTAAGGTGGCATTGTTTTACAAGATACTATATAAAATTGTTCTGTTTTTTCATTCTAGTAATTAATACACTGTGCTTGTGTAGATAGCAGGATTTATGTATAATACAGCATTGTGAACTCTGAAGATCCCTTTAGAAGCCACTTAGTAAACAATGAAAGATACTATCTTAAGATGTTTATCAATATAGTATTATATTAGCCAAGTACAAAATAGGTCTAGTCTAGATACCTAATCCTATTTATCATTAAAGACTTTTTTTATCATTAAACTTTTGAACTACCTATAAAATATTCATAAATTTTATCTGTTTAATTTATAAATGGATGTCCATATTGGAGTAATGGGTAAAGATCACAAGTATGGAATTTGCTGCCTTCTAGCATGATTTGCTGTATAATGGTAAGAATAAAATGATACTGCTGCTATTGGTTCAACAAAATATACATGTTCTGCAACACTGTTTCTGTGAGCAACCTGTTTGCAATTGTCAATAGCATACTAATTCAAAATAAATCTCTTTTGGTTCTAATTAGGCTTTAAGCAGCTTGATCTAGTGGAAGGTGTCCCTGCCCATGGCAGTGGGGTTGGAACTAGATGATCTTTAAGGTCCCTTCCAACTCCAACCATTCTATGATTCTGTGATTCAACTATAACTTGTGTGTCATACACATTTCCTATATAAAACAGACTTCTATTGATGTTTGCTTACTTTTGGTTAAAAACAAACATTCAACTGAGTTTTTAAATTTCATTTTTCTTAATACTAGTCTTGGTTCCATGGTGATGTCTTCAAAACTTTTGAATAAGAAATAATTCATGCCTTTAATATTAAAGTCTCCAAATTCTACTCAGAATTATTTTCAGTAGTAAGTGTAATACCTTCACATGACATCTTCTCCTTCCTCCTTTGTTTTAATCATTAAAAGTGAAATTCCAACCTTGCAGAAGGCTGGAGGTTTTCTCATTAACTCTAAAAGAAACAAGATTTAACTAGATGCCTTTTAAAATAGGATTAGGTGTAACATGGCCTTCAAGCTATATCTCAGGCTAAAATCCAAAAACTAGTTTATAAAAAGTGTCTGATACCAGTTAGATTTTAAAAATTGAAACAAATCAACAATCAGCGTTTTCTTTAGAATTCAGTAGGCAGTATGGGCTTTATTTCACTGAGGTCTTTGAGAGTCTTATTGAGTGAAGAGTAAGAAAGAAGTACTGAGTAGAATACAAAATACTGATTAGAAAAATAAATCTAAAGAAGCCTACTCAGATAAAAAGCACTAAAACTATTACCAGATCCAGATAATAGAAGCTGAAAAATCTGTAAGCATTAATTTCAAATAATTTGATTGGAATGAACTTCAGATGCTCTGTTGCACCAATTGAAGATATGTGTTTCATCCTTTTTGTCATAAAAAAATTAGCCTATAAGAAATATAAATTACACAATTGAAATCTTTACTCATGAAGTTCCCTCGAAGTACACAGCTTCATCATAAAGCTATGTATAAGGTGAGCTATTCAAAACTAATATTGACTTCTCCCCAGTGATTTATAAAGTCTGGAAAGCTTTGTAATGAGTTTTTAGAATCAAATCACAAATTGAGCAATTCTTGTTCCTCAGTATTCATTGAAAATTCTCCACATTATTCTTCTAAGGAACTGGTGTTCCTACACTGGGTATATTCTTCCAAGTGTTGTACCAATGTCTTTTCCTTCATGCCATCACTTTGAATATGGAACCAGTATCTCAGCGTAAGGCGAATGTTATGTGAAGCCAATGTTAACTTCCTACTGATGCATCAGATTTTCAGAATAACTAGCTTCGGATACTAAATCCTGATAATTCAGAAATATCCATTCCCCATCGTGTCTGCTAGTAGCTGCCACTTTTTGATTATTCAGCATGGTCAGAGACTATTATGTTACTGTCTTTGTTAATAACAATAAAACATATATTTATTGACTTAACATAGCTAAGGACAGAAGTACAACTGAAGAGTCATAGAAAAGATGTGCTCTTTTAGGTAGAACTCAGATAACTTTTAGAAATAAAGCTTATTAATTAATTGCATAAATTAAATTATAATGACCATCCTAATAAAATATTTGATCTCATTTTTACTAAAGTTACTAGGAATTTTTGTGCTTTTCTACTGTTTGACAGCCTCCTTCTGAACTTTTGGGATAGTACCAAGTTTTGGAGGTTTAAAAGGAAGAACATTCACTAATTCCCAATTCATACTGGCATAATTAATTAAAAGCAGCTAAATAATTGTCTAGAGGCTTCATTAGCTTTCTGCTTCCTTGTTTCCCAGAGAACTGTGTTATACAGTAATGGAAAGCGCAAGTAGGTGGAAGTGAGATTTTAAATCTGGACAATTTAATTGAATAAAAGAAATTGAAATCCTATTTCATCTTGCCAACAGCTGCTGCAGCTATTTATAGTCAACTAAACAAAAATGTTTTCATATTTATGTGTTGTATGTAGTATTTGATGACTGGAAGGTTAATGTAAGGCCTTCTCTTGATTTTGTTACTAATTGTCCTTAAGAGCGTTTTCAGTTTTCCCATAGCACATGTAGAGAAATGCTGCTGTCCACACAGGAGCATAGTGATGATTCAAGATAATTGAACAGCTGGGTGCTGTAGTTTACTGTGCAAAGGACATTGCTTGCCATTTCATCTTGGACAGATTAATATTTCCTAATTGCTCTCTCACTTCTCAATATTCCCTTCCTTCTTTTTCTTCCTTTTTTTTTTTTTTCTTTCCCCTCTTCTCTCTCCTCTCCTCTCTCCATGGTTCATTCCCCAGTTTCACTGCATAGAATACCCTCTGGTTCTCATTTGCTTACAGCTGCTGGTTGGATCTAATTCACAGGTTCTTCTCCATTCAGATGTTCTCCCTCTAATGGCTCTCCTTTCATCTAATTTCATCGGTTGCATTCAGTTACCTACTCAAATTTCACAAATTTTAGGATTTTCGCTGTTGTGTAGCAGAGTGGGTGCCAAGAGACATGTCTACTGTGGTTTTGTAGCTGCAAGATCTCATTTGGCTTAGGAACACTTGGATCCACAAAGTATAAAATATCTAGTGACAATAGAATCTAATTTTTATAGGTACTAAAAAATTACTGTTCTCACTGAAGTTCAAGCTCAAATTAGTTAAAAAAATCCAAACAATAAAAAGACTCTATTCACCTCAGTTAGGCATGCAGAAATTATAATAAGTAATTTACACTTGTTATTGAAAGTTTGCTGCTTAATTACTGCCTACTTTAAGGTAATGCCTTAGACAAACTGTAAAACTTAACCTTTTATTAGCTTTTAAGCTTATTAGAAAGGTTATGAAGAACAACATATTTGCAATATTTGCATCTTGAAATTGTGAAATTATTTACATCTTCAAATATAATCACTAGCATGAAATAAAGCAAAAACATAATAAACAACTACTATATCATAGTAACTGTGGAATAAATAAAGTTTAAATGTTTTGGTTAAGGTCTTTCAGAGAAATAATAAATGGTTGTTTTTTTTCTTTATAACATAAGTGAAATCAAGTGATTTCTTGAGGTAGCTTGATATATTTGTCACCGAACTTGAGGTAACTTCAGGTAGGCGGGTTTGAGGAAGTGAGGGATGGGGACTTACAGTTCCACAGCTAAACCTGACATGAATTTTAGTATCAGTGACCACCACTATAACTGCATAATAAAATTAAATGTACAGACAACTGTCTAGAGAGTTTCAGATGTTAATTCCCAGGAGTTGAAAGTTCATGTTAATGAGCTTCTGCAAATATATTCTCTGAACTGTCTGAAACAGATGAAAACAGGCCTACAAGAAATCGATCAGAAATAATTCAATTATCCACAATAACTTTTACCATGGTAATGATGTCTGACTGAGAATAAATTAGAAGTTAAAAGGTGTATTTACGTTTCTGCATGGTATATTTAGAAGGTATTCTGACATGCCAAAACTATGCCCAGGAAGAGCAATGAACCAATAAATGTACTGCAATTTCAAATTTAATATTAAAAGATACTCTTCACACTGAGGGCTTTTAAATATAATAGTGGTTGGTTGTTGGGTTATTTTTAATTAGCAAGCCAAAATTCTCTACAGAAGAAAAAACATAGGTAGCAATGCAAATTAGTTTATATCCAATGCATGCTCCAAAATGCTAGAAATTAAGTGCATTTTCTATGACAACGTCGGTAAGAACATAAGACAGAGCTGCAGTCAGACCATCTGGACTATGAGCTTTTCTCCGGGAGTGGTCAGTCACAAATGCTTAGGAAGAGACTTGCACTGTAGGAGAAAGGTGGTATAGAGGTTCCTTGCTTTGCCTGTCCATCTCCTGACAGTCTGAACCTTAGGAAATCCCCTGACCTACAGCTGTTTCCAGTTTCTTGTTTAATAGTTTTTGAATAACCTTTCTTCCATCACTTTTACAACACCCCATGACAATATGTAACACAAGTTGGTCATATATTATAGATGTACTTTTTTTTTGTTTTGAAGGGTTTCCTGATAATCACATTGATTGACTCCAAGTTCTTGGGTTCTGAAAAGGAGCAAATTCTATTTCCTATTCATTCACCTTCTCTTGGCTAGTCATGATTTTATAGACTGCTGTAATGGCTGTCCTCCATGGTCTGCTTTCTGATTTGTGATATCTCTTGATGTATGGAAGCCTTTATAGATCTCTCACAATCCTTGTCCTCATTTTTTCTGTTGTTTTTTTTTTTTTTTTTAAATATATATATATATATATGGTGTGAGTTTAAATGACCAGAACTCTGCTTAGAATTTATGATGTGAGTGTGCTATGCTGTATACTACCAATGTCTCCTAGTTTGTTTTCTATTTCCTAATAATTCATTATGTTCTGTTTGAAATTTTTGCAATAGTGTATAGTGTGTATAGTGACTCTAGTTTTTCTTGAGCAGCAGCAGCTAACTCACAACCACTTACTGGGCATGTGAACTTGGGGAGGGAGGGTTCATATTTGAAATGTTTGACATTTATCAAAATTCAATTCCATCTGCTGTTGTATTGCCTAGTGAATCAGTACCATGAAGTCCTACATTTTCCTCAAAGCTCACTTTTTACTTACTGCAGTAATGATATACTTTCAGCAAATTTTGTATATATCACCAGTCACACCCTTCTGTAGATAATTTAGGATGATATGGAACAGTCCAGGATTTACTAAACACAGCTACAGTGGTTACCTCCCTTCAGTGTGATAACTGATTTACTGTACCTGACCTTTATTCCCTTCTTTCTACCTATTGCTTTTTCCATGACTCTCTATCCCAGATCCACTTCATTCCTTTAGAAATCATTTGGGGGAATCATGCCAAGAGCACCCTAGAAATCCAAGATAATGTGTTAACCAGATTTTCATGACCTTATATGTTCACTAATTCTATGTAGGAACATTCATAGAATTATGAGACATTTTATCCACCAACAAAAGTATTGCTGAGTCTTCTTTTTTGTTGCATTTATCGTTATTTTCATTCATTCTACCCTTTATTATAGTTTCTATCATGTTGTCTGTATGGGCATTTGTTGTATTCATTTTTTTTCCCCCCAGATTTCCCCTAGATGTCTTTCTAAAACCTGAGGACACATTTTCCAGCTTCTTCCTTTAGTACTGAGGGTGATTTAAATTATAAATTGCACACTATGGCTAACAGTTCAGCAATTTAATGTTTGACTTGCCTTAAAACACAGACTGACCATTTTGTTGACCCAGCTAAATGCTTTTGTTCATTTTATCAATTTATTTTAAAGCCTTTGATAGTTCTTGCTGCTGCTGTTGTCATCAGTGCTATCTCTTCTTTCTACATCTAGATTCTGCCACTAGAGAAGAAATAGGTCATTCACTGAGACCTCTTCCCTTTTTGTGGAAAAAAAAAAGCCCTTATGAAAGGCTTTTCACTGAGCTATTTTTACTAGTTAGTATCTGTCAGTATTTATGTATTTTTAATAGCAGGGTTTATCTGGCTGAACTGACAGTTCTCTACAATTATCTGTGTAAATCCTGTGCAACGGGGAGAAGTGATCACTGGGAAGGGACAGGGGGTTGTTACGATGGGACGGGAGGTTTATTAGAATAGGAATATATGATGTCATAAAACAGAGTTTTGCAACATCTGGAAAGTTTACTCCCTCATCCTTCATTCTGATGTGGACAGTGAAATATATTTTACTTGCCAGTCAAAGAAATTAATTATAAATAATGGATGAAGATAACTCTCTAAAAGTGATCCTGTTTGTAATAATTGCCTTGCATTTTGTATATATGCATCCCAGATAACTGTATCTAATGACATGGGGAACCGCATTCCCGTGTTATTCTCTGGAAAGCTACCTCCACACTCTTTGTTGTTACCTTGCTGAGCTTTGATGTGTGTCTTAACGACACCAATTTACTTATAAAGCTTTTAACTCCTGCTGGACTTTAAAAGCACAGCATTCTTCCCATTGAAAGAAATAGATTATTTTCATCATTTTATGCTCTCAGTTTGCTGGAAGTAGGAAAATTGTTATAAAGAGGATTGTATTCTTTACTGCATTGAGTGCAGTGAAAGAGGCAGTTATTTTTCTAGCTGCTGCTGCGTGTTTTTTCTATTATCTGAACTGCCTGGTCATAAGTGGGTGTTCTGTGATTATGATAGCAATGCATCACAATGATATAAAATTAATGGTTGATGTAGTAGCAATTGATATCAAAACAGACTTAGAGACTAAAAAAGTGTCATGATTCATCTTAACCACCAGTAATCATAGCAAGAGTTTAGTGCTACCTATTGCTTACCTTCACAGCACTTCAGAAACTCCACATTAGCTGACATCCCTCTGATTCAACAATATTCTGTAGTTCCTTCAGGAACAAATATTTTGTGCACTTAAAAAGCCTGTGCCCACTCTTGCTGTTTGCTGGCCACAAATCCAAGTGGTGCATCAACCACACCAGTTATCCACATGCCCTGGATCTGCCAAGCCTTAATCAAGGTCTCCTCCTTTGAAACCCCACCCCAGACATAAACCTGGCTGTGGCAATGCTTATTGATCATATGCTTGGAGTCTGCTATTGATGTGCCTGTGATGTCCAAAGACAGCTCACTGAGAGGGCAGTTGGGAGGTGGCTAGCTGTGCCTTACCTTGAGTGGAACAAAAAAAGGGAGAAGCAGTGGCACTGTGCTGAGGCCAGGGAAGCATGCTGTCGTACAGGGCACCATGTCTGAGGGAGCTATGATGTAAAATACGGTTCCTGCCTGACACTCGCTTGCACAAATTCTTGGGTGTTGTGCTGTGGAGAGTGTATCACATAGTTCCCCACTGAATGTTTGCAGCCAAAGAATTTGATTACACATCTGCAGACCCAGCCACTGGAGGAGAAGAAAGTAGGAAGATCTGGTGTACTGCAGCAACTGACAAGCAGTATACAAGAAAATCTGAAACAAAAGCATAATAATTCTACTACCGAGAAGAAGTAGTCTATGTTCAATATTTTAGGTCTTTTATGGATGCTTGAAATTGTGGACAAAATTTCATCTGAGAGAATTTTTAAAAGTATAGTATTTGCAGTAATGGGGTTTTTTGTAAATATTTTTTTGTCTTTAACACTTTTGCTCTAAAGGGTGCATATATGACTTTGTATATTAGCACAGAGTTTCATACTGGAGGGTGGAATGAGTGAAGTGTTAGGAAATAGCTTATGAAGACAAGTTCAGACTGTCATTAGGGAAAACAAGACACACAGGTTTTGATTTTCTGTATTTTGCCCTGAAGAAGCATGGGAATCAAAGCTCAAACTAAAAAGTTGCAGTTTCAGAGGAAGTGCCAGTGGGAAAAACGGGAAACCCATACTTCAAAGGAGTCTGGATTTCATCCTTCTATCATTTCAATTTAAAGAGACAAGAGATATCAGTAATAAAATAGCAAAAAGCCTATGATTTCTGCAAAATTGAAACTAGAAAAATTCAAGAACAGTGATAGTGAAATTAGAAGAAGTGTTTTATAAATGCTGACTTGGGTTGGTGGGTACAGAGCTAAATTCCAACATTCGTAGGCCTGATTGCTGGTGTGATATTGGTAGGTACTTTAAAAAAAATCGAGGAGAGAGATGACAGGGAGGCTAAAGGCAATTTCAAACACATCCAGGCCACTTTTCATCATTGCATGCTGAATGAACTGGTTATCTAGTGACCAAATTGTGCCATGTTCTGTTTTCCATGGTAGTTGTCTACCTGATGCTATGCGGCTTGGATGGATTTCTTCCACCCTGTGTAGCTGCACGTTTCCAGTATGCTAAACAAGCACACCAACAAATACTTCAGAGGTGAAGGTATAGCACTGCTCAATGCCAGCACCTCACTCCCCATTTGTCTACCTCATGAGACCTCAAGTTGCCACAGTTTTGTTTTGGTTAGGTTTTTTGGTTTTGTTTTTTTTTTTTTTTTGTCAATATGAAAGCTATGGTGCTCACCTCAAGTCGTTACATTTTGAGGTCTCAGGCATCTGCCTTTCAAGGTACAACTTTATTAAGAGAATAAAAGCCAAGCTTTAGTAGAAGGTAGCAACAGTTAGTGTGTGAACCGGATGAAATCCAGTGGGAAATAATCACATAAAAAATTTAACAGACAATACTTAAAAAGGGATATGTGTATAAGTGACACACTATGTTATAGATCAGTTCAGACTGTGAGGGTGGACATTACAGTTCCTTGGGCAGATGAGGATTTATGGCACATTTCTGATAGGTTTTCCCCTTTCCTGCTGAGCGATATTCCTAACAATGCCTCTGGCCTGCTGATGGCATCAGCAGCCACTGTCTAGCACACAGCACAAGCAGAATCCTACCTATTTAGGTAATCTTCTGTGGTGACAGATAACTTGTTTTGTGATGGGTATCTTGGAATCAAGCATGAATCTCATTTAAACTGTGTTTATGTAAATAGTGCCTCTTCCTTCACTGACTCTTTTGCCCTTCCTGAAATGACTTTCACTGAGTGCTGCTCCCTTTGCAAATTTTATCCTTCAGATGGGACAAAAGAGAGAGGTTTATAGTGACGTGGGTGTTCAAGAACTTTTCTAGCTGTTTTATTTTCCCCTCTTTAAATGCCACAGTCAGGCCAAGAGAGCGAGTCTCTCCTACGCTCCGTGTGAGCGTGAGAAGCAGGTTGTATTTTATTACTTTAACTTAAAGTTAATCCTTTGCAGCTTGTGTTCATACTGGCAATGAAATGACAGCAGGAGTGAGGTGAGAGTAAGTGATAATGTCTTGGCATTCGACACTTAAAATGAATGTGTGCTTGTGAAGTTCTGACTCATTAATTCTTTTTCCAAGCAGCCGTGTGGCTTAGCAATGCACTTCAGTGCTGTGATGTATTTTAGACTAGACAAATAACCCAGAATAAAAAACACTTTATGGTTTGATGGAAAAGGAGGATTTCATTTGTTTGACATTTTTGTATCAAAAAGTATATGAAAAACTTGCAAGTTTGGGTATTTCACTGTCACATCATATAGCAATCTTAAGGACACAGAATGCCCCAAGCCACATTCCATGGCTCCAGGACTGAGCTGCACAAAAGAACATAAAACCCCATTTTAAAGTGGAGCAGAATTGGGAAACATCCTATTTCCCTTTCCTCAGTCCCTCAGAGATTATTGTAAGCCACTTCAGATGTTGCAACACTGTAATAGTATGATACTATAAATGGACTTCAGACTAAACATAAATATACAGACCACATTATCTGAAGCCCTGAGATGCATAAAGAAAAGTGGAATACACTGTAATCCCTGCAAACATATCCTTTAAGGGGTTTCAAAGCACAAAACCATGTTTATTCCAAAGAAAAACAAGGAGCATCCATCTTTTTTAATCCCCTCCTGTGTATGTTATCATAAGAAACATCTTGTACCACTGACATTAGGATACCCTGTTATCTAAAATGAACAAACTATCATCAATCCATACAATAGTTATTACAGTAAGGAGAAGACTGCACTACGTTTAAAAAAAGATAAAATGAAAACAACAAGCAGAGTATATTTTTCATTCTTTAGATTTCATCAGGTTTGCATTGTCCCAAAGCATTGAAAATGTCTGACTCTCTTGTATGACAAAGTATATTAAAAGTGACTAGCATTTAATCCATCAAGATCACTCTCCTTGTAATGGCACAGCAGATGGCTGGGCAATACTACTTCTCACAAAAATGATTGCTAATCAATCTATGTACATGTGTTGTTGACTTCACCCACTCAGCTAAAGTTCAACAGCAGAGTGAACCATCGAATTTTGAGCTTTTTCTGAGCTTTTAGCCCAGCAATAGACATTAAGAATCAAACACATTAAGAATCAAAACTACACCCAGAGCAACAGTTTTAATTTATATAAAATATTTCATATCCTGTTGAAATGCAACAGGCTCATAAAGACATATTTCTGTCTTTCACCTGAGGCATTTCTTTTCCATTAGCTGTTATAACTTGTAACACTGTCCTTTTTAGCTATGAAAAGTTAAAACAGTGGTTTGAGTAAATTTGTTTATTGAATATGCTGTTCCACTTTTCAGCATTATCACTGCTAGGAAGTATACCTGGAACCTCAGTTCAGATAATTGTCTCCAAAACAAGCAGTCGAGAACAGAGGAAGCTGAAGTCTACTCTGTTCTACCAGTTACACCTCCATGAGCTTTGTCTCCTTTCAATTTTTTGTGCAATGTCTCTGGCTGCAGTTTTTATTCATTGTATAGCAGTTGACGGTGATTTGAATTACACCTTCTCAGTGAGGCTATCTGGGCCTGAGAATGTAGCTTACATTGCACATTCTTACACACAGTGGCTGAAGACTGGGGAATAATAGTTGTGTAGATATCACATTTCTGTGTGCATCTGTGTATACTTGCCATCTGAAAAAACGTTATTTTCTTGCTTTTAGTCTATGTTCCTACAATTTTTTGAATTTGTATTCTGAATACATATAAACATTACTCTTTCTACCTGGGAACCTTTATATTTAAAAGTATTTTTTCAGGCTTCTTAACTAATGCACTTCATAGTTTCTGATGTTCTTAATCTCCATCTGCCATTCTGGATGAAACATGCTTCTTTAAGTGAAAATCCCTTAACTTCACATGCAAGAATAGCTGGGGGATGCAGAAGCTGTCTGAATTGAACTTCTAGGCATTTAGGCATGTAGGACTAATCTGCTGACAACTATGTTTTCCTTTTCAAGCTCGTGGCTTTGTTTTCTAAATCTCAGTGTTCTACTTCAGTGGCTTCTTATGGTATATATTTTTCAGTCTGATTTTAGTAAACTGAGATGTATATCAAAGTGTTGCTTTTGTTGTGTCTGTAATACACTGGACATCTTCTTGCTTGGAGATTAGAAACCTCCTGACAGCTGTTTTCTTTCTGTGCAGAAGTTCTACTGCTACTGTGCAGAGAGCAGCAGCTCCTACCAGTCTGGTGTGAGACAGGGTTACAATTTTGTGGACATTGTTTTGTTTGAGCTGTATTTGGTTTATAGGTTATTCAATCTCTGTGCAAAGATTATTGATAATGCTTTGGTTATTTCCCCAGTGCCAGATGATACCAATGGAGATTTTAGACTTTCAAATGATTGTCTTTATTCTTATACCATGCGTGAATATGTGATTTTTTTCCTCTTTTTTTTTTTTTTTTCTTTTAGTAAAGCAGATACTGCTCATGTTTCTAAGTGTGAGCTACAGTGGATCTTAGGCTGATATTAAAAAGATATATTTGCACATTTGTATTTATGCAATGCTGGAACAAGTTGCTGGATTGATAGCCATAAAAATGTCTATTAGCTGAAGGAAAAAAGAAGGGATGTAGCAAGTTTACATGTCCCTATTAACTCTTACTGGCTAAAGCGACAGAGATACCTTAACATTGAATTAGTGTAAACTCATCCTAGCTGAATGAGATTGCCTGAGGTGAGAGTAAGACCACCTTAGTCTCCATATATAACTGAAAAAGAGATATAGGCTCTTGTTGGGAATGATTCAGATCTTAAATAACCTTAACTAGCTTCTGGAGAAGGCCAGGTCACTCTTTCCATTTTTTGCATAGAGAACTAGTAGTGATTATATACTTGCTTATATGACTCAGTGGTCAGTGAGAGAAATATAAGCTCTTCCTCCTACTGTAACCAACCTTGCCAGGATTATAGGCTGTTCTGGCAGGAGGTTTCAAATAATTTCTTCTCCAATTGTCTTCATCCCTTTTTTCTACTCTTTGTTCCACTTCTCTTGACCCACCTAGAGTCACAAAGTTGTAATATAATTCAGGTTGAGAGGGACCTCAGGAGGACTCTAATCCAACGCCTTGCTCAAAGCAGGGTCAACTGTAAGGTGAAATATGTTTCCTGGGACTTTATCTGTTCAGGTCTTGAAACTCTCTAAGGATGCAGACTGCACAGCCTCTCTGTGCAGCCTCTTCTGCTGCTTCACTGAAGTCAGAACCATTCCTGGTTTAGTTTATTACTACTGTCTCTTTATTTATATTTTTTTTTTCTTTTAATGCCTTTCAACTCCATAAAGATCTTGGCTCCCTCATTTGGTAATGTTCTTTTCGGCATTGGAAGGGTACTGCCAGGCACCCCTAAAAACTTCTTTTTTCAAGCCCGAGCAAGCCCAGTTCCCCCAGCCTCTCCTTACAGGGTGAGTTCTCCAGCCCCAACCATCTTGGTGACCCTCCACTGGACTCACTTAAGTTTATTGATGTCTTTCTTGTATTGGGGTGGACATCTTATTCCCAGTTGGACATAGTAGTCCAGATGTTGTCTAAAGATTGCTGGGTAAAGGGGAATAATGTGAGCTCCTTGTGCTCCTGAAAAATATTACAATTCAGAATTCAGGAAGAACATGAAACAAATCTGGAGCCTATTTAGTTTCTGCTAAATCTGAAGAGAATGCTCTCTCATATCTGTCAGAGCTCCCTGGCAAGCCCTGTCACCCTTATCTAAGAAATCCTTTCTCTAAAAAATGTCAGCACATTTCTTCCTTTGTTTTTCTCTCATTCCATGAAGATACATAATACCTGCAAAAAGAAAGTTTTGGGAATTGGCAAAAAGTTGCAGTGTGGAGAACAAAGAAAAGCTTAATAAAATTAAAAGGTAAACGAAGTGAATGAAAATGAAAAGAACCTCAGCAACTGACTCAATACAGAAAGTGTTGACTCAAAATTTCTGATCCAAGGGATAATAGAATTTAGTGGCTTGACTAAATTAATAACAACAATATATGGACTTACATTAATTAGGATAAGGTTCAGATGGGGATTTGCAGACATCTCAAACACAAGGAGTGAAGCAACTATCTTCCTTTTGTTACAGAGATTTCTTGTAGGCTTGCAACTGGGAGAAGACTTGTTAACAGGATTGTGGCATTTTATAGCAGGCCAGAGAGCTCACTGCCAGAGACGGTGAGTTGGATTTTCTTAGATAATGGCTCTGCTGGAGCAGCAGGGACCAGTTTGCTAAACACAGAGATCACAAGGATTATTTGGTATCAAATAAATTCTGGTAGGATTATATGCTCTTAGTTCAGTACTCTCCAGATCCTCTTTCTTGCTCCTTTTCACATGCTTGCTGGCTTTGGGTTAGCTTAAAAATGTCTCACTCCACATCCTCTATCTCCTATACCTGTGAATGTCTCCAGGTAAGCAAAAGGGTAAGGGGGAATTTTCTGGGATGTTGATGAAGTACAAGTAAATAAATAAGCCTGTGTTTCCTTCTCATATCCAAAATAATAATGAGTGAAGCATAAGTGAATCCCCCTTTCTGTGTATGTTATCAAGAACACAGATATCAGGACTCACATTTCTTTCTACATGATGTTGCTGTGACTGCTGGTCAGATGCTGCAGTGATGTTTTAAAGAGGCAGGACAGGACAGATCCGTGCTGCAACATTTATGCTTGTCATTGCTGAAAGCCAAATTACAGGCAATAGGAACAAATGAGCCCTTTTTAGAGGATGGATATGAATCTGTGTATGTTGTGGTGCTGTAATGTGTTTTTCATAGTGCAAATGTTCATCCTTGCTGATCTTGCATACTTTCTGGATTCATGTTGACCTCATATTTTAGATCAAAGATCCCTCATTTTTTAGGCAGATCTTGCTGTTTCCGTCTTTCTTCTCTTTGTCTTTTTCTTCTTCCCCTTTCCCACCTTCCCATTACTACCTAGGTGTCCAACATGGCCTTCTCATCAATCTTTTTCCTTTTCTCATACCTGATGTTGTCCTGCAGCAGTGTTGCCCTTTCTAGAACCAGCTCCTCTAACTGGTGGCTTTGTCATATAGCTCAGAAATGCTTGTGTTCCTTTCTAGGGCTCATTTTTTAAAATTAGGATGCTTCAGTGGTTATGGACTGATATTAGCAGGTTATGCTAGGAAATTGTTAATGTTACAGCAGAAATTGCTGTGCAGCTATTTTAGGGATGGGTATTGGAGTTGCTACAAGGTTGGTAAAGAAATATGGTAAAGAGATAGTAGGACTTAAATACTGCAACAAGAGCATGACTCTAATGCTGTTCTCTCCCTACAACATTGTGTTCTTCTCAGCCAAATAATGACAATACTGAGTAAGAGACTCCAGGGACTGATACTGGACATTGATTCACTGAAAATACAAGTTCGCATACGAACCTGACTGTTACATATTATGGCTTTGTTCATTAAAGTGAATTGAATTTATGATGTGTGTGTCCAGTTCTGGACTCCTCGCTACAAGAGAGACATACACACACTGGAGAAAGTCCAACAGAAGGCCACAAAGATAATTATAGGCCTGGAGCATCTCTCCTATGAGAAAAGACGCTGTTTATTCTGGAGAAGAGAAGGCTCAGGTAGAAGCTCATCTATGTGTATAAATACCTGGTGGGAGGGTGTAAAGCAGGTGGAACCAGGCTCTTTTTAGTGGTGCCCAGTGACAGGACCACAGCCAATGGGCACAAACAGAAACACAGTACGTTCCCTCTGAACATTGGGAAACACTTTTTTACTGTGAGGGTGACCAAGTATTGGCACAGGTTGCCCAGAGAGTTGTACAGTCTCCCTCCTTGGAGATATTCAGAAGTCAGCTGGACAGGGTCCTGGGCAGCTGGCTGTAGGTGTTCCTGCTTGAGATGACTTCCAGAGGTCCCTTCCAACCTCAACCATCCTGTGATTCTGTAATCTTTTGTTATTTTCCCAGTAATGAGAAACTTTTAAGGAAATCTATCATTTACTGTAGTTCTGATAAAGCTAGTGAGGAAGATATCATGCAATTGGAATGAACTATTTTAAGATCACATAATCTGAAACTGTTCTGAAGAGGAAAAGTAGGCTGCACCATCAGGGTAAAAATGATAGCTGTTTTCAGCTTCAAAACAAGTGAACATTGCGGTAGCTACCTGCTAAGGCTGATGGTAAGTAGTGGAACTGCAGTTACAAATGGGACATCTAATCGCCGTTTGTTAAGGAGAGTAAAGGGATTTTTTTGGGTTGCATCATTATATTACACAGAAAAAGACAGAGCTTTCCTGATGGCAGGACCTTGACTGAGAGTCAAGTAGTTATCTGCAGGAGATAAGGTGATCTGAACAAGAAAACTAAACTGCTGAAAAGAAGTTATTTAATTTTTTTAAAATTTATCTTTCTTTTGTTCTTTAAACAGTGGAAGCTCTACATTTGGGAACACTGATGGCAGCACATGGTTATTTCTTTCCAATCTCAGACCATGTTCTAACACTAAAGGATGATGGCACCTTTTATCGATTCCAGGTAAGTGTTTTCAATATGTTCTTGACTTGTGCAAATGGAGGTTCATATTAAAGGCCTTACACAAAGGTTCACAGTAAATTTTAACCATACTTTGTCTCTTATGTAATCTAGTAAATGGTGGCAATTCCCCTTAAAGTAAAAGATGGTAGAAGGATTTTATTTAGAAATTAAGTCAGCAAGGTTTTAAGATGATAGTGACCATTATGATCCCTGGAAAAAGTGTGATAGTGCTGTGTGAAAGTATCTCTCATGAAATAAATTAATCTAGTATTTTGGAAATATAGTAAAGGAAATGAAATTATTTTACTGAATCTTATTCCTAACATAGTCTTAATTTGGAAAGGGGGAGGTATTTTATATCAGAAATCTGTATTATATCAGAAGTCTGATAAAAAATGGAGGGTAATATTTATATTCTTTGTTATGTGAGGATTTCCTTATTTGTAACAGATTAGTATTGAAGTAGTGTGTATTCTTCAAACAAGTGCAGACACATTTCTACATTGATCTGTCAGTCCCATTGCATACAACAAACATGCAGATGCCTCAGAACAATCTGGAAGTGTGTATATGTATGTATATTTATACCTATACCTACATGTATATTATTCAGATAGCTACATGATTGTATCCTATTATCCTAGACTTCAAACTAAGGGCTTGGGGAGCGGGAGTGTTGCTTTTCTAATAATGAATATCAGGCTAGACTTGAAACAAATATGTTTGCACGGTATCTGATTATGTATTCTAGAGAAGGAATTAACTTGGCTTGCCATGTGCCACCTTTGACAATGGTGGTTGTGTTCTGTATTGCTCTTCCTATTAGGTGGTCTTCCTGGTAGGTATCACCAACAGCTGCTCCAAGATCTTCTCTAGATATTTGTTGTTTTGAAATGATACAATGATTATCACTATGAAATTGATTATATAAATACCATAGTTCGGTAATCCTGCTCTCTTAGTTCAAACTGTGTTGAATACTTACAGAAAAACAGTATCTGGTAGAAAAAAATCTATTGTCTTCAAGATGTTTAAGTCTAAGCTTTGTCTTAAACATTGTTTAAATAAGAAGCCATCAAGAATAAAATAAAACTGAAATTATGGTCTTTAAAATGCAGAAGAAAACTGTGATGCATTGGAGACCAATCGTAGTCTCAAACACTGTATCAGATTAACTGCTGTACAACACTTTCATCGATGTTTTGGCTTGAGTTCTATAGACCCACATAAGGGAAAAGAAGGGTTCATAATATTTGGTCTAAAACAAATCTTAGAGTGAATATAATTAAATATGTACAGCACAGCCTGTCAAGAAAGAGAATGATTATTGCATACATGCATACAATATTATCATATTTTCATATGTAGATCCTGTGGGTCATACAGTGCAAAAAAACTGTCCTTTAGCAGGACAGTAAGTTACATGTGTATATGGGTGATACAAAGACCAATCACTCCAAGCCTCCTCCCCCAGATCCACAGTTACCTTTGATCCTGGAGAGAGGATTTGAAGGAAAAGGTTTCCTTCTCATGGTACTTCATCCTCCTCAGTGTTCAGTATAAAAAAGAGAGGGATGTCACATGGGTGAAGGGGCTTGCTGCTGAGGGCAAGTCGCTAATGTGGTTATGAGGTAAGTGAAAAGTGAAAAGAAATCCATGAAGTGGTTGAGGCTCTAGTCTCTACATAAGCAGCAGCCAGAAGGACAAAATATCCGAGTACTTCATTTTGCAGAGAATAGGACTTATTTATAGGAGTGCTGGTCATTGAATTCTGCACAGCTGCTGGCCTGCTTCTATCTCAAGTATGGGAAATGAGCATCTCTGCTAGCATGATAATTCAACTGAAGGAAAGTATAGATTACAATTAGCTGCACTGTGAACAACTGAGAGTACTGCAGCTACCCTGCCATGGGCTTTCCCCAGAGAGGTGTACAGGCTACATGTTTGGACATGTGCCAATCTAACCCTTTGGTGAGGGTTAGATTGTAAAATTATATCAGCTGATTTATGTAAGTTAAGGATTTGGTACCTATTTGACACATGTGTATGAAATAAGATAATTTCCTCAAGTGTTGCTCAGTATATATCTGCAGTACTTTGGTTGTTTGCTACTCTGTGGTACCTTTTGCATTGCTATTCCTATGCTAACAATATTAAAACAATGCAATTTTAGCTGTTAATGTATAGCATGAGAAAAAATTCATAGTGGTGTAATAGTGTTAACTGGAGTTGTAACAGCAAAAGTTATGTCATTACAATTCCTCACCAAAATAAGGCTAATATAAAATCTGTTACTGAAGCTGTTAAATTGGAAGGTGAAGACAACATACTCAATTGTGCAATTGTGTGAATTTTGTGCTAGAATAGTTGTTCAGGTGCTTTGGAAATAGGACCAAATAGGACCCCCTGAGTATTGGACAGGATTCACAAATTTCTAGATATTTTAATAGAAAGAGAAAACCATGCACCTGCCAGCACTGAAAAGTTCAGAAGCTATCCCTGCAGAGAAATCTCTGTCTGCAATACAAAGACCTAACCTACAAAAAACAGACTAGCTACAATAATGTTCTCCATACACTTCATTTTTTAGTCTCCAAAGGGTGATGCATTCCCTCCTGACAGTAAAATTACTTGCAGTTTGTTTTAGAAAACCTTCTGTTGTGTAGAAATAACTAAAAGCAATGGAGATTGTGCTTCATTTGTGCAAATGCCCTTTTACAGCCAAAATTATACTTTTTCAGGTATTACTCTTGCCATTAGGAGGGCTGTAAAATCGTAGTTGTATCTGCTTTTTTAAATAATGTGGCCTTAGAAATAAAAAAATAAAAAATCATTCAGGATCATTCTTTGACCTAGTCAGGTGTAATTAGATTAGTTTTTGTGATAACAATTTAATTCAAAGGGGATGGATCTAAATATTAATTGCCTTACTGGGAGAGGAAATTTCTTATTAGTCTCAACAAAGCAAATCAGAAAATTCAGGGATAGTAGTACTTTCTGACCCATCCAGAACAGCTGCATTGCCTTTTCCTGGTAATTTAAACCTGGGACCAAAGAAGGAGCTGAATACCTGCTAACCATCCCCCTCTACCTGAGAGCAAATAGGTATGAGGGGCCTAAATAAGAAAAGCAAGGTGCACCTTAGAAAGCATATCTTCCTGGGGCCAGGGATTACTCACTGAGACTTTTAATCTGTGTTCATATAAGTGATAATATGTCCGTCCTGGTGAGGAATGCCTGACTCGCCCTCTCAGCTGTTAAACTTCTAAAATAGTCTTTCAGCGAAAGATATGTTGATTTCTTCTACAAGTTGCACATGCATGCTAAGTGCTTAATGTTCATGGTGAATAAAGTTTCCTAATATCTTCTGTCTTTAAACAAACTCCTAGGATGCCGGAGGCTAGTGATAATCACACTCCCATTTTTTGATGAGATTAATTTGTGATTTAAAGTAAATTAATTTTCAGAGATGAAATTTAGGTTCTGCTGTTGTTTTGTAATTTTTAAGATGGAAGGCATAAATAGCTGAGAAAAAGTGTGAAAATGGGCACAGTTTCTTGTGAAAACATGAGTCTGGTGAAGATAGCAGCAAAACTCATGGATTTTGGCAAGATGAAGATTTCACCTGTGATGTCTTCTGTTCTATCACTGGGAACACTTTCTTGACAAACACATTTAACGTCTCTGGCCTTGTTTCCCCATGCCTAAATTGGGGATAAAATATATATAGCAATCATTGTAAGGATCTTGGAATATCTTTGCTGCAAAATAGTGTAGAGCATGAAGTTCTGTGGAACCTTGTGTCTCAGGTGGAATTGCATTGCTTCCCGCATCTCTTTGAGTCAGTCCTGCTTGACCAGCTAGCTCTTGGCTCAGTCCTGAGCCGGCCTCTGGCTATACTGATGCTGTGGCTGAACATCACAGCTTTCCAGCCACTCTCCATGCCTTGCTGGCTCATCTACCATGCCTTGAGGGAAGGATTTTATTGGAAGCCAGATTTTAGAAATAAAAAAGAAGCAGGTTATCTCATCCAGCATTTGGCAGATTTTCATTGGCTATTACAGGTTCAAGGACTAATTCATTGTCTCTTC
This sequence comes from Strix uralensis, assembly GCF_047716275.1. Taxonomy (NCBI): domain Eukaryota; kingdom Metazoa; phylum Chordata; class Aves; order Strigiformes; family Strigidae; genus Strix; species Strix uralensis. The sequence goes on along the minus strand of NC_133974.1, from coordinate 87,533,311 downwards.
AGCTCAGGCTCAGAATATACAGGTTCTGTTTAGCTTTCAAAGAGGGTAAAATAATTTCAAATCCATGTGTCTTTCTGACTGCCCTATCAGTGCCCTTTTTTCTTTTTTAACTCCCTATTCAGACACACTTTCCCTCCTACTGCTTTCTGTGCTCATTCCCTTTCCAGGTTAGAAAAGAGGAGTCACAAAGCCAAAATCTTTATTGTTTTCAACTTTCTCAACCTCTTTTTTGATAATTCTGAACTAACTGTGGAGCACTACTTGCTGGCATCCTTCATCTATGGGCTTGACAGTGCTAGACTAGCAATCTTACCCTTTTCCTTTACCACAAGATCATTTGATTCAACTGCAGTGAATGTAAAACTGAATATCCGTGAATTCTGCCATCCATCATGCAAAGCATTTCAGATTTTGTAGAACTATTTTTTAGCAAAGACTTGTTTTCTGCTGTTTATAAAGATTCCCTGGTGCCTGTGAGAAGAATAACAGTAATATGCGAAGGAAGGTTTATGCATGATTTGAATATTCCTCCCCCATCCCAGTAATTAGATTTTAAAAGATTTCATGCAGTGGAGCAGCTTCAGAAACAACAATTCTTTTCTTATTACTATCAACAAGGGGTAGCTGAAAGATGCTTAATGATTTCTGTCCTCAGTAATACATAGTTTAATGCATAGAAATTAATCATGGTTTATAAAAGCTGATGGGCAACACTGATTTTTACAAGTGGATGTTTCATTAGCTCAGATATTATTATTGATCAATTTTATGGTAGGGCCAAAGCAGATCTATTTTTTTATCACAGGATTGCTCATGATGCATAGCAGCCACTGCTGCCAATTTGTTTAGTGTGGAATATGTGCTATATTAGAGGATTTTGTTTCATGTGACTTTATTAACAGGAGGATTATGGATTTCTGTGGTTATGTTTACCTAATAATATTAGCCTATAATGCAAGAGAACCAGTATGCATTTGTGTGTGCGAAACCAGTTTTCCGTCAATGGTATAAAGATCCATGTTAACAGCCTGTTTTATTCTGAATGCTTAAATGACTCTACGATAACATGCACTAGGTCAACCTTATTTCTTTAGCTGCTGACTGCTTATTCAAATTACAGATACAATTAAACAAAGTGCCTTGAAAGTGTACTGATAAAAACTGGCAGCATTATTTCTGCCTGGGCTGATAAACATTACTTGACTTTCCCCAAACTGTTCTACCACCCACCTTCCTTCCGAGTATAAGTGGGATGTCATGGCAAAATGACAAATGTTCCCTGTTTAATACTTGTTCATGATGAACTGCTTCACATTTCCTTCTGAGGAAAAGTAAAATTCTTATATATAATTCCTTCAGGTTTTCTACATTTCACAAAAAAACCCTTGATATTTCATAATCTTCTCTTTGAAAATGGTGGTGTTGAGGTACAACATGGTATACCACAGCCATAACTCTCCTGGGGAAAATATTCACTTATGTAGGGTTTCTAGATCATGAAACAAGACACATTGATTATATAACTGTGCTATAGAAATGTGTGATATTGCAAGGGATGTTGTAATTCTTCTACAGTGTACTCAGGATATGTGAGTTGTAACAAATAGTTAAACCAAGCTTTCTTTGAATAGTCCAGGTACAGAGAAGGTCATTAATGTGGGCAGAGCCTCCTTGCATTGCTGTGGGAGATTTAGATCAGATGAGAGCAGGAAGCTTTCTCCTTTGCAGAGATGTCCTATTCTCATTCCTGACCTCATTCTGTGAGACCAGGATTGATCTTATCGGACTCTTCTTACTTCCTAATCTTTCCTTATTGAACAAGGCAAATCTTCTTCCATCAGTCTTCGTGGAAAACCTCTCTAGCAAATTCTTCTAAGGGATTATTAAATATCTGGACTGTGAAATTGCGTAGAGACTTTTGAAACAGAAGCGGAAAGATGTAAACTCAGCACATATGTTATAGTAACATGTTATGTCATTAAACTCTTTGAGGTCTGTAACATCTAAGGGACAAAGTAACCTTCAGACTCCATTTGTAGGTAAATCAGATTCTTGGAGTCAGAGGTTCCAGGGATTTCTGTCTGGGACCTTGTGCAAGCTCGATGTTAACTTGCCTGATTGCAGAGGTTGGGACAATAAATCTCTGCACAGGCAGGAGCCCATGAGGTGCTGGGGCTGAGAAGGACTGCAGCTGGCAGCAGTAGGGATGCACTCAGAGCATGTCCCTGAAGAACGGAGACAGGCAGGGGGCTGCCTGATGCCCTTGTGGGCCAACCTGAACAAGGGACCTTGATACACATTTCCCCAAAATCTTATTACATCATTCTACTAACTGAATTGTACTATTGTGGGAGCCTTGTGATAAGGTTTCTCCCTGGGTCTTTTCTCAGCCAGGAGTGAGGTTGCTTGAGATTTACTTTGTACCTGGTTTTAGGAGAATTTTCCTTGTCTCTGCACCCACTAATGCCATTTCCTTTTTTGAAAGTGAATAATAGTTATCTGCTCTTTAAATACAACTTTACCAGCAGTTATAACTGCTTTTGAGTACATATCTTATGGTGATACCATAATTCTTTACTTGATGGTAAGACAGTAATGTAGGACTTTGCCTTGGTCAAAATAAACACCATCTACTGTTTATTTCTCATCTACTAGGGGCTTTACACTGTCAGTGACCTAATATATTTCTGAAAAATCCAAACTTTAATAACCTTTAGCTGTTAAGGATCCAGAAATGGATAGTATATTACCATTGTTCGATCTAGATATTAGATCTAGAAAGATTAGAATACAGAAAATTTCATCTTTTCCCCTTTTCTGAAAAAGGTAGATCTTCCCCTTGCTGTAGTCTTCTGAGGCTCCTCTGCCTTATGTGACTTTTTTTTTTTTTTTAGATAACTGCCCATGTTTCAAAGGTTACTTGAATGAATATTTTTTCCATGTATAACTTGCCCATCAGGTAACTTGCACGCGCTTAAACATCATGCAGATAATCCAATCCTTTTGATAACCCTTGCCAGTTAGATACTAGGTACTATAGAGTTGGAGAGAGAGGAGGAAAAGAAGTACCAGAGCAAAAATTTCATCCTAATATTTAAATGTGCAAATAACTCACAGTGCTGAGGAAGCAGGAGTCGTTCCTTAGCTTGGTGAGGCTTTTTTGTTTTCTACAAATAAACAGTTTACCCAAATCAAAACACAATAATTCCTTAAGTGTTCTGTGCTGAATTTCATCAGGCCTTTAACCTGAACTCTCTGACTTCATATAAATATTTCTCTCCCTTTTTTTTTTTTTTTTTTTTCCCTGTAATTTGCCCTGTAGTCTTATCTTCATGTCAAAGTTAATTTTGGGCATGTTCGCAGAGCTGATTGCAGGCAGACGAACTTTGCTCCCAGTTGGAGCCAGCTGGCCAGAGGCCAGCTCCGACCACGTTGCAGTGCTGGAGCTGATGAGCTGTACTTCCGAGCAGGTCCTGTTCAATGCATCTGAGCACTACGCAGGCAGGGTCACAGCTTGAGTTCAGAGGCAGCTTGTGCCTGTCCAGTTCAGAGCATCAGCAAGGAGAGCTCACACCTGTGTGTCATTCCCTGAGCAGAAAGACCTTTATCTGAACACAGTCTTCCTCCTTCTGGAGACTCAAACTAGCAAGGCATTTAATAGTCTTCTGTACTTATCTGTACTAACTGTTATTTGAACCCCTTTCTCATATTGTAATGTTTGCCTTTTGGGTTTCTTTTGGGCTTACCTTATAACACATTATTGAAACCTTTTATTATGATGTATTGTGTGCTTTGCTAATTAAAACTCATGCTCTGTTTTAACTTTTCTTTTATCTCCAGAGGCATGATGGCGCAGGGAGGCTTAGACTCATCCTTAGTAACATATGCATTAATTTTTGCTTTTTCCATGATCTCTTTTTAATTTTTAGCTGACTGGAGATTGCCAGTGTGGTTACACTGGCCTGTCACTGCACTTTCTAAAGGTACTTGGATATTTAGTAAGGTCTCTTTCAGTAGCTGCCATCTCCCATCTCTTTGTCCCTCAGTTTACTTTCCTGAGAGACCTCCTGTGCCTGCTTTCTGAGCCTGCTGGCCCTCATGCTGCTGTGCTCATCTTTGCAGAATACCAGTCTCATCCTGCAGTTGTTTTCCTTCCAAGTACCAGACACCAGCAAAGTCTTGCTCAGGTATTCTCCAATGGAACAAAATCTATTTTATCTGTTCCCTTGAAAGTTTTGTTCAACTTTGGAAAGGAAAAAGTGTCCTCGGTGCATTTTCACACTTCTGGGCATTGGTCTGAACTGAGACCCTCTGTTAGAAGCAGGTCCTGCCATTGGGACACACCTTTTTGTCCTTCAGAAAAGCCTTGGCCACCTCTGCCTCCTAGTGAGCTAAAGTGACATTTCACAGCATTGAAGATCCTACCCCCTTTTCCATAGTCTGTTTAGTGCCCACTCTCCACCACTGCTGTGCAAGATCCAATAAAAGTTTAATGTGTTATTTTAACTAAATGCTGAGAACAGTAATATCAGATTTATCCTTCATTGATATAATTCTTCAAGAGCCTCTCAGAACTATTTCTTGCTCTGTTCTTGCTGGCTGAGGGTAGCTTTTCATTTATGTATGAAACAACAGGGTCCTTCTCTTACATCATAAACATATGGTCATGCATATATAGTATTTCCTCATAGCCTGATGTGAAAAGAATGCCAGAAGCAATTTTGAGATTTGCTCAAAATCAGAAGACAAAATTTCTTTTTTAATCTCAGCCAGGATGGGAGTATATGTAATTTGTCAAGAAAAAGCCTAAGTATGTATGAGGAGTTTTAATATGGAATTTGCAGCAAGTATACCCACAATTGGAAGAATCGCTCTCTCTACTTCTGAAAGGGGTCTTCCCCTGCACCATTCTCCAGCTATCGTCCCCCATAACTGCTACTCCTCCCTAAATAAAATCTGACCCCCAGCCAGTTTCGGCTCAGTGTCTGCTTGAGCATATATGGTTTCAAAAAGTAACCCTCACTGCATCTATTTTCCAGGAGCTCAGCTTGAACCTGTAAACAGAGGTTAAAATTACTGTTAGCAAGAAAATGGTAAAATGGTGTAGTTGTGCTTTTCTTCTTGGGCCTCTCCCAAGATACAGTCCATGCCTCTAAGGAGGGACTATTCTCCCTTCCCGAATTTGGAAACTGTATATTTAAATGGTGGTTATGCTTTATATGATTGACATTATTGAGTTACTTTTATAGCTTCTTGCTTCTCCAGGATTTGCTGAGTGCTGACATTCATTGTTTAGAGGTTCCTCTTCTTCTTTCCATTTGTCCTTATACTGGTCACTTTGATTTCAGTGGCACTGTGAAGGAATAGTTGAAAGGATAATGACTTACTGCAGCTCCATTACAGAGCACAGAACAGTCTCCAAGAAACACATCTCAGCCTTTGAAGTTAGCTTGTGATAGTTTCTTTTTATCCTTTAACTCATTGGTGTTGCTTGATAAATATCAAGTTCTAAATTGCTCCTATTAAAGCTGATTGGTCATTTTTACAACAGAGAGATTTGTCACAATATATATTTAACCTGACAATCGGTGTGAATGTGTCACCCTTCAACGCTGTTGGTTTCCAGATTAACATTAAAACAATTTTTGAGGGAAGTGGGCAGCAGGAGAGGTTTCCATTTTTTGCAGCTCGGAGATCTTTGAGAAAAACCAATAATAAACAGAGAGTAAAGCAGAAGTTTTTCCTAAGGAAGCACCTGTGTTTTGAAATACCACTCAGACCAGTCCACATATTTAATGAGATTAATTCAACTGCTCAAATAATATATAATTCTCTGTATGTGTGTATATATATATGAATGTGTTATGTACAAAATACTATAATCCTTTACATTTTAACAAAAAGTTACCATTTAAAAAATTAAGTTATTTGTATGAAAAATGCCTACATGGTCTTATATTCATTTGGTAGAAGTGAATTATTTTAACAATACGTTTAGCACAGTTTTAATAAGCATAGTATTGAACTAGTTATTGATACTTTTATTGGCTTTCCATTAAAAAAATCACATTTTAAATCACAATTGGTAAACACGTAGAAAAAAGATAGACTTCAAAAAATAAAAAGAACTTTGATAACTTTGTGAAAACAGGTTGTATTTAGTGGCATTTTTAAACAAATAACTCCTAGGAAAGAGTATTGAATATTAATATATACTAATGAAAACTTTCCAAAATCAAGAACTGAATGTACCCCAAAGTGTCTTCTGTCTTTTCACCTTCTAAAACTGATTCTTCAGGACATGTGAGAGGTATGTTGCTAGGGAAGATGAAAAAGACAACCTCACTACCTAACCTTGTGGGTTTTGTTCCCTTAACTTTAAGAATAAAAAGAACACTTTGTTCTTTTTCAATGCCATTCTGACACTAGTGCAATAAACAAGCATACAAATGTAATTTTCTGTTTTGATGCCTATTTCAAAATTGTCAAGTTAACAATATAATAGCTCTACCAAAAATGTAAATTGAGTCTGAAAAACAATATCAATTCAAGGGCTGTATAATGCTTGCGTTGTCTAACTTGAGTTCCCTGCTTTTTTTTTTTTTTTTTTTGTCTATAGACACCCTATTTTTGGCCATCAAATTGTTGGGAGCCGGAAAACACAGACTATGGTCAGTGTAGAAATCTTTCCTATTTCTTTCCGGAATTATGTATTGTATGATTGAACACATCGTTACAGTCTGTCTTGTTTAATCATCCCACTGTTAAAAACATAATTATATGTCATATAATTCCTGTGCAAGAATTGCTGATATTGAAATGAATGTGTTGTTACCTTTTTCAAAGTTTGATAAAAGTTTATTAAAGTCAGATTTGAAGTTGATCTGAGGAAGAAAAAAAATCCTCAAAATTCATCAAAACCTACCTTGCCATTTACATCTTCCGTTTTCTCCAAAAAGTGTAATTATTTACAGTGAACAAAGTCTCAGTGAAGCAGAGGACCCTTTATTGATGGTTGTGCAATAGATTCAGACCCAAAGATGTGCCTAGTTTAGATCTCTTATTTCTGATATACACCTTTGGAAAAGTATTTATTATGGAAACTAATATAGTTATAATATGAACTATATTGGAAAATACCTTGTTTATTTGCCTGTTTCTTGGGTTTTTATTAAAAATTACATATTGTAAGTACTGAGGTGTACTTAGGAAAATCTGAAGATAAGAAGTAGTAAAGTATTACAAAAACCTCATAAAATTTATAATCAAAATTAGGTGCCTCTGTATACTAAATAGTGTCCTAATTTTTAAAGAAAATGGATTATCTATGAGCAGTCTCCTGTTTATTCTCATCCAGACTGTAAGTACTCAGCACATCTGAAGACCATGTCACTTATTTAGGTAACTAAGCATGTACATGATAGCTTACCGTTTTAACAACTCAGACTTTGCAAGTCACTATTTACAGCTTTTCGGAAATTTAGATGTGTGTTCACTTGTAATATGGATTCAATCTCAGTTCTTGGGAGCTGAAGACCACAGGGATGGATGGTTCCAATAGACGCTTCCTTCCTTTGCAGCAGACACAGTTTAGTTTCAAATACATTGCTAAATAAAACAATTTCAAGCTGAGATGCTCAGCACACCTGAGTGCCTTCAAGGTAGACTTTGAAAATGGTAAAGGAGAAAAATGTCCATCTTTCTTTAAAATACTGAGATTTGAAAATGTTCAGCAAAAATTTATCAAAAGCTACAGAAGAGGAGTAATTCATACCACACCTGAGTGATTAGCCACTCCATATGAGGAAATTAGTTGCTGAAGGAGAAGTGCTTGATTTACCACTTACTACAATGTTTTTCCCTTTTCGTGAAAGTGTTATTTGCTTTTCTCAGAGGGGCGCTTCAGTATAGTCTCCTAATATGTTAAAGATCAGAAAGTAATTTACTATGGTTTTAAGCGACACTGAGTTGTTCAGCTGTAATGTGTATTACATTACCAGGGGGATTTTAATAAATAAATATATACTTAACAGGTCTGAACTTGAGATCAGGCTGAGAAAGTCTCCATTTACATCCTTTAATCTAAATTAGGAGACACTAACTTTCTAGTAGCAGCTGACCACTGGATTGGGCAATGAATTACATACCTTAGTCAGTAAATAGAAATCTTATATAATCTGTCCAGTTTTTGCATGCCAGAAATACAAAATTAAACTTGGGATCGCTTTCTTCATCAGGCAGGAAGGTGCCTTTATTTAACAGTAAATGTGCTTGTTTGAGAGCTTTTGAGATTATAAAACCTGTGAAATATGTTCCGGTTAGTGAATTTAAGCTCTTCTGTTGCACAGGGGTGAAGGAAGGGAAAGCCCCAACACTGCCATCTCATTGCTCCTTCCGAGTCATGAGCAGAAGGTGCAAGCCTCCAAGAAACCCATGGGCAGCTCCCCCATGCAACAGGGTCAGAGCATTGCACTAGATCTAGCTAAGGTGGCTGTGTGTTGCCAGAATTGACTAATGCTAGAGCATTCACAGGAAAATAAATTTTTAAGACAACTTTTCAATAGTGTTCTTACTAGGTTAGCATCTTCCCAGTCCCAGAAATTAGTATTTGCCTTGTGGCCTGAGGATTTTTTTCCGATACCTTTCCATGAATATAAAGAGAGGGCAGATAAGGGGAGAACTGAATACAGGTGCTTTCAGAAAGGATTACATAACTGTTGTAAACAATGGTCATCAGAGGAATATGGAAGAATCAAACAAATAATATTCAAGAATCCAAAATAAATCTAAAATAGGATTGAAACAATTTGAGGATATTAAAGGATAAATTCCACCTCAAATGCACTCCAAAGAGGTTCTGCAGATTTTCACAGCAATTCTCTTACTTCCTAGAAAATACAATAAATAGAATTTATGTTATTACAGATATGCGGATGCATTTCGTACTTGTCATGTATTATGGTGCTGTGCAGTGCTTCCCTCTTCATGAACTTGTCCTGAACAAGCTTGAAACTGGACCTCCTAAAAGTAATGACTGTGCCAGGCATTAGGAGTCTCTCAAGGCCAGCAAGAATCAGGCTTTCTCTGTAATCTTCCTTTATCAAAGTTATTAACAAAGCAAACCGCTTTCTTCATCATTGACCTAATTTTACAAGTCTTTGAAAACACACTAAAATTTTAATTTAAAAATTACTCCCAACCATTTACTATTCCTCACCCATAGCTGGGCTACTGTTCAGAATGTAGCATAGTGCCAGGAAAATAATTAATCTTAAACTAGGAATTAAATGAGATTGACATACTGCATGTGTTCATTTATTACCAGAGCTAGCTCAGGAACAAATAATCTTTACATCTTTTTATAATATGTGAATATCTTCTCTAAAATATAATTTCTTGTTCCATGTGAGCTTGTGATATCAAATATTTTCATTTAAAAAGATTTATCTGAAGAAAATGTGGAGAAAAGAGACATCAAAACAAAATCTTCCAAAATGTCAAGAAATTGCAGACCTATTGTCGTAATAAAGCTATAGTGCAGTGCTATGTCTTGGTGGCAAAAAGAGGGCTTGGATTAATTTATTGTATGTCAGAGTGGAATCATGTAGCCTTTGGATTTGATTGCAACTATCAAAATATTGACCATCTGATCATTCTGAGGTTACTAAGAAATTGTTAATTTTCACAAAGGGCTGAAAATCTCCCTCACTTTTTCTTGAAAATCATGCTATAAGGGATCTCAAGAGAGATGCCCCAAATTAAAAATAATTTCTAAAAAGGCAGTTTCTTAGGTTTCATCTCCACCCATGCAGAACATGTTGTTCTGTGTAGAATCCCATTGCTTTCAATGGGATTTTATTAATGAAAAGAAGTGTGCACATTAATACTACTACTACTACTAATAATAATAATTTTTAAGGCCAGTGCAGTTCAAATCTCGTTGCATTTCCTGTGAGTTAAGTCGTGTTCCTGAATTATGATTTAGTTTTCTGACAAATAGAATTGGATCTCAGTTCAGAAAACTGACTCCGGAAATGAATGCAGCTAATGGATGAGCATGCAACCTACCTGTAATCATCTTCTCTTTTCTTACAGATGTAACTGATAGAATTTTTTTCTGGCAGATTAAAAACAGTTCATGTCATTAAGAATTAATTAAATATGGAGACTTGTTAAGTCCATTGCATCTCAGAAAGAGCAAATATAATGGCACATATGAAATTGTTATTTCACATGCATTTGGCCTCAGTTCTCATGGAACTCGTCAGGTTGTCTTGGAAGTTTAATGACTCATAGCTGTTGCAAATTTGAAGAATTCAGTTCCTTACTGTTCTCTTTTTTGAGATAAGAAATACAAAAGGTTAGGGAAAAATTCCATTCACAACAAAATAGCAATTATTTTTGTGTTTGAAGAGCTCAAGACTAACCCTAAGCAAACAAATGAACATAGTCATGACAATATTTGCAGTTTGTAAGAATTTCAGATATATAAGATATGAAGAAAAATTAATAATTTTTAGTCATTTTCTGTAGTGCACTTTTGTTGATGGTTAGACTCAAAAGTGTCTGTGACACACAAACATTTTCTTACAGTTAAATGCATATTAAAAATGTTCAAAGGAGAGACAGAATAACATTTTGAAAGTGCCACAGTTACTTAAGGAGGTTTGGACTTATACTAGAAGACAATAGTTAACTGCATCTATATAGTTGCAAGAGGATGCTGTTTCAGCCTTGTAATTTTATGTGTGTGCATTTCTCCCAAATGAGTTAAAAATGAAGGAGGATTGCAGAATCTTGGTAGGTTATGGAGAACACAGTAAATAACTGATAATGCAACATGAGTGTAAGAGCACATGACTGTGTATGTCTGTAAATGATGCTAGATGAGATTATTTTTCTGTATACTTGAAGCAAATTCTTAAATTCTGCTGCTGTGAAAAAGGACAAGTTTTGAAAATGTACATATTTTCAGTAGCCTTCCAGGTAAAGTCATGTGCTGTAAATGCAATCTTCTAGGAAATCAGAGCAGTTACAGAAAAAATAAAATCCTTAATTAGTTGCTCCCTTTAAAAGTGTAAGCTCTCTGTCTGGATAAATGCTGCCTGTAAACTTCTGTGGCAGTTCTATAAATATTCATGATTCTGTTATCCAGTCTGAGTTACAGTGAAATAAGGAAATAATCTACTTTTCCTATGTGAAAGTTGTTGTCTCATAGCTGATGTTCTTGAGCATTTTTATGAAAATAAAAGTCTGTCCTTTTTCTTGATAATCAGCTAACAAGTCAGTTCATACAGAGTTTTCTTCCTAATGATACCTTCTTATCACTTAAGAGTAAAGTGATGGAGACCTCTCTCTGTTCGGCCTCTGCTGCTCCATTCTGAACATGAGCTATCATACCTGGCTCATCTGTCTTTCCTCTGCCAAACTTGCAGTCATGCTAGAGTACATAGTACACAAAAAGTAATTGCAATCCTGTATCATGTTTTTCCCATGTTGAACATTTTCATATAATTTTCTCTTTAGAGTTTGTTGCCTACTTATTTTATATGCTTAGCTTCAGATCCATCTATGAAAGTTTGAATAGTTAAGGAATTTTCTCTCATTCATCTTGCTGTACCCTTTTCCTTGGAGTAACTGGCTAGAAGGAGAACTGTACAGAAGGTGCATTATATACTTTCTTTGCCCAAATGCTCAGGCAGGATTCCCTTGGCAACAGCGTATTAGTAAGTGATTTGTGTATGAGAAATATTAAGCCCGTACCTGAACTCTGCTGGAAAACTGCATGTTCTCAGCATCTCTGGAAATCAATCCATAAATAAAAGTCAGTAGATTGGGGCAAAACTGGTAGCAGAGTAGCATTTTCTTTGAGATGAATTGTTAGATATGAATAAAAAATTAGTTGTTAAAATATGTGCCATGAGAATGAGGAGAAATTTACTAATATAGTGTAGTTCCTATATATCTCTGCAGTTCTAGAACCTTGAATCTTGATGCCCAGTTTCCATTTTTTCAACAGCTAGTGTTACAGCACATCAGCAATGACTCCTGCAAGCAATCCTCTTAGTCCTTAATAGAGATCCCTGCTTTAAGGACCTGTCTCAAAGTGTCTCAGAATTTGCTGGGTTTCTAGGTGTAGTAAGAAACAGGCACTTTCCACAAGACTCAAGTAATGTACTAAATTGTTACTAGGACTGTGTTGTGGTTCCTTAACTGAGTGACTTTGCTTTGACAAGCATATAATATATATAAAATATATTGACTAAGATCTTGGTGGCAGGACTAACTGAGGAGTACAGTCTATCAAGGAGAATAGTCCCTCAAGAAAATGTGGCTGGGGCCAGTTAATATGGGCAGAAACAAATTCCATGAGCTTTAGGAAAGAGACTTGCATTAGCAGAAAGATGGAAGGGGTGATCTACAAGATCTTTTTCCACTCTGAATTCACATCCCTATGTATTTCTCTGCAGAGCTACATAATTCACTCATTAGGAGCTATCTCTGTCATATAAATGATGAAAAGAAAGTCCCACTTCAACAAGCATGTCCTGAATTTTGTTCTGATCCATGCTAATTCTGCCATTGACAAACCACCACAGTGAGGGCTCTGTAAGCAGGAGACATTTCCTGAAAATGCTTTCCAGTCAGCTCACCACTTCAGAATTTTGTAGTTACCTGAATTACCCTTTCCATGAATGTGTAACTTATTTCCATAATATGTGAAATATGGAAAATGTGTTTGGCCAATGCATTTTTACGTACATGTATGAAAAGGTAACTGACCCAAGTACATGTTTTCTGCAGCATTATTTTAAAAGCATTACTTTAAAAACATTGTTAATCTGCATGTAGGTCCCCTAAAAATAGAGACAAAATTTCTTATCAGAATAAATTCTGAGATTTATAAACATAACTCATAATTTTCAGAATTGCTTTCAAATTACGGTGTTGAGTAAACTAAACACGTTTGTCTGTTTCATTATCAATGTGGAAATTATAGCTTTCAGGCCATGAAGGGAGCAGTGACAACAAATGCTTTTTTCTGTGGTCATGCACTGTCTTGCCACTGATAGCCCTTTTCCAGGTGGGTGCTGAGTAATTGCCTACTTTGTCAGGTAGCGGCCACCTTCTGATGCCATCCCTGTAGCTGATTTTTGCAGTTTAGAAGAAAATGCTCTCCATCTTCTGACATCCTCAGCCTTTTCTTGCACTGCACATGCCCTCGGTGCTTTCTATGTGAAATCAGTGTATTTGGATTTGTTGCACCTCCTCTTCTTAGAAGCTATTTAGCAAGTGCATTTGAGTCCTCCTTAAATCTGAGAGCCGTAAGAGGAGGTATAAAGCCTTTTTTTTTGGTGCCAAAGCAGAGTGTTAAGTTCTTGAATGCAAATTGAAAGCATTATGATAACATCAAGAAGTATGAAATAATTCAACAGATGAAATTTTAAATTAGATTTGACAACAAGATATTCTTTATCTCATCCTACAGTTTACATAGCTTGGGTGACCTCTCTTCCATACTTCTTTTTGTCATCCTGCAGGACTTTCCTAGGCCGACATCATCTGGGGACTTTTATGTGTTTAAGATGAATTTGCTTTTTTCTAATTCTTGAGCTCTCTAGTAGTTTGAAATTTGGTTTCTTTCTTGCCCTTGGTTTATGTAAGAAAGTCCTCTAGCCATCTATATCTATAATCAAATTGCATTCCTTAAATATTATAGAAATAGTGTGAACAAAGAGTAAAAAGTAAAGAAAGGGAGGAATGTTTCAGAAGTCATGTTTCTGACCATTTGGCAATTTAGTGCATGTAAGCTATCATGGTATTCATTCTAACTTAATGTTATTAGCATTTACTAAAGGGTTTAGTTCTTTTATAGATACATGAGGCTGATTGGTGACCCATTTGTCCACCTAAAAGTTATTTTTTTTTAAGACTAAGTGAAACTCAATAGCTGTTACAAAGAGCAAAAATTATTTTTTTTTTTTTTACTGAATAAAAGCAGAAGTGACCTAAAGATGGTATAAATAGCCCTAGAAATCCCCATGTTTAAATAAGATAGCTGATTTCATTTTCTCTGTCTTGAGTCACATTCTGTGCCAATTGTCCTGTAATTCTCCATCTGACTCAGGCACTTGCATATGGAGGGAAAACTTCTGTCTGCCCAGAGGGCACTTTGAAATCCTTAGACCTTGCAGTACCTTCTATTTTCTTTGCTCTTTAAATACTGACTAGGCATGTACATGCTGACTCTGAAACCAGAATTTTGACTCACACAGAGTATAAATTTAATCTGGCCTCAGTGGAGATAATGAGTGTTCACTGGAAGTTACGCCTACCATCTGGGGCTGAATCAAGCTCTAACACCACTAGCACTGGGACAATTATGTAAAGAGTTTACATTTGTGTACATGGTGGTGGATGTGTAGTTGGCATTATCTGTGGTCTTCAGAGATCCAGTTGTACGTCCACTGAATTTAGCTGAGGCTTTTTCTCTGCTGTGGTGAGATGGAAGATTTAGTCCTTGTTTAGCAACAAACTTAAATTCCCCATTTAACTTTTGGGTGAAAGCTCTATTCTTTTTCAGTAAGTATGTGTAATATAACATGTACTCAGTCCAGTTTCTTGATTCTAGAATGAAACCTGTCATTATCACAATGATCTTAAGAAAAAAAATCTATATAGGTTTCTTAGGAGCTTTCAAGTACAAGTGAACAGTCAAGAATAGGAAACAAAGTTAGCTAACCATGAAAATGGGTTATTTTGGGTGTAATAGTTTAAAAACTTGCAAGAGGGAAAACCCAGACACCCTCTTCATGCAACTCTCACTAGAACACTTTGCAATCTCACTTTAAGCTCTCACATTGCCCACGTTTTGTGAATGCCTGAACAGAATTTTCAAGAGTGAGTAGTCTGTATTTACTGCACAGCTATCAAAGTGTGTTTTAGTACTGGTTTGTGGTTCAAATGCCCATTTAGAAACATCACTGACCATCTTTCATTATGAAATGTTGTGCATTAATATTGCTTTTAAAATTATTGGCAAATTTGTTTTCTCATGATAATCAGTCACTTCTAAAGCACAAGCTACAATATCTAATATATAAATCACTTTAGTGGAGGCAATTATGTTGATTGCAAAATCCATCAGAATACACTGGCTCTAAAAATAAAAGTGTTTGTGACAGTCCATATTTAGCAAATTGAGGTTATTAATCAGACCCTGTTCCTTGCATATCGTTCATCCATATATTCAGCATTTTTCAGCATCCTTGTCAGGGAGCAGCAAGAGCAGGTAACTCTTCAGGGGAAGGTAAACGAGGGCTGAGGGTGGGAACAGTGCAGGTGGGAGCAATGTCCTCATTGACAAAGTCTTAAGTGACCAGGAAGGTCCAAGGTCAAGCCAGAAAGCCAGGGCAGAGCTGGTAATTTACAGGGCTGGTTAGAGGTGTATCAAGCTGGGGCCACGGGAAGTAGCTGGGCTTAAGCACACCTCCTGAGTGCAGGGGGCCTCAGTGGAGACTCTGGGTGGGCTGCTCAGGGCAATTACAGCTCCTTGGTGTACTGAGGGCCCTGACCGGGACCTTTATGGGGTAGATAAATAGAGAACTATATAGTGAAAAGGAAGAGCCTTTACTTAGAGACCCTTCCTGCAGATTGTACTTCTATATGAAGCTGTATAAACACTGACAGCTCATCATAGGATTAGAAAAGCAGACACTGTCATTCTCCGAAATGCTGAAGGCTCATGACTGCTTTGAGAGGCAAACTGACTGACATCCTTCCCAGAGGTCAGGCTACTGGACACATGCAATTACTTCACACACGTTTTGGTGCAGAAAAGGAGTGGTACCTGCAAAAGTTGGGAGTATCTGCACTTCAGATCTCATTACTCTAAAAGTCAGAAGAACAAAACCTCTTTTCTCTGTGTCTTCAAATGTTCTGGCTGAAAACGAAAGTGATTTTCACATTCTTTTTGCTTTCCAATGTGCTAGTGAATTTTGTTACAGGCAAGCCAAAGAATTTAATGAGAGTGTGAACTGGTGAACTCAAATTCCCGAGCTGCTGCCAGCTTCTTGTGTGACTACAGTTAGCTCTTAAATAGATCCTCAAACATGCACTTCTATTATAAAGATGCAATTGTTAGCACGTAGCAATGGCAGTAAATTGAGTCAAAGAGTAGGAATGTCCTTCAGGACTATTTTCTTCTACACTAGTGGATACGTGGTATTCCCCAAATAACTAAATCTTTCTTGGACATATTCTGCCTTATCCACACTGACACGTAGAAACATTTCTGACATAAAGAATCCAAGCCACGGGTATTACAACCTTTAGGCTCCTGAAGGGGAGGGGATCTAGATATTCCAGAGGAAAAAGTCTGACGGATAAACATGATTTTTTTGAGTCTTGGCTAAGCTATGCTCATAATGAAAAACAAACGTTTTTATATAAACTGTTAGCTATGGAGTTAGAGCAAAAGGGTCATTAAAAGAACCCTGCAGGGAGAATACTGCAGTACAGTCACACAGTGAAGACAAGAGTTTTCTTAGACACAATATTAGATTAATAGTGTGGCAAGCTAATTCCTCTCTCCTGCTCTCAGTGACCTGGTGGTTGTTTTGCCAGTGTTGAGAACTCTGTGATCTGAAGATACATTTCTGTTAAAACCTGTCCTGACAGAAGGATGGACAGTCAGCCACCTCTGCAGCAATGATTTTTGTCAGAGATAGGAGATGCTAATCCCCAAATATGCCCACAGTGGGACTCAAGGAAGTGCTAAGCTAACTAAAAGTGCCTATACAGGGACCATGAGAATGTAGTTTACAAGGGCTTAATTAAGTGCAGAAAACAGGGAGTTTGTTTTGTTTCTGTTCAGGTGGTATTAGACCGGTTGGACTAGATAAAATTTGGCCTCTGGAATTAACAAAACTGTCTACATATTCCTATTAAATATGTATTTTATTTCTAATATTTTCAGGGGTTTTAGGGATTATTTTTTTTTCTTGTTCAATGAAATAACTGATTTTGAAGGAAAAGAGAGGAAAATGCTGCATTGGAAAAGGAGCCAAATGACAAAGGCCATCTCTCTCCCCAGTATTCTCTGATCACTGTACTGATTTTGGATGCAACCTAAGTAAAAAGGGTCCAGAATTTATCCCCTCGTCTTTTTGTGGCATTTCAGCATGCATGCCAAATGCATGGAAACTGAGGCTATATAAACTATTTGTCTGCTATACTTGCTGTGTGATGTGGATTTGTGTCTGTATCTGTAGATTTTGTAGACACATAAATTGCTTTGGAACCAGAAGAGATGTGGGACTTCAGGGAATAGAACTCTTATGGGAGTGGAAAGTGAAAAAGTATGAAAGAAAATAGACCAGATAATGTGCACAAATTGGGGGGGGGGGGGGGGGAGAGACAAAAACTGCATTAAAGTACAACTTCATTTCACATCAAGTAACACCTGTAACTGCAGCTGTAATTATTAGAAGTGCTCATCATAATTTCCAGTGAAATAGCATCCACTGGAGTGGGTTTGAGTGCATTTGCAGGTGACTTGTCAGAAATAAATGTTTCCATGGAGTTGTAAAATATAATTGGATTGACTACCTTAAAAATCAAAGCTATATAAGATAAGCACTTCCTTCTTCCTAGTGACTGCAAGAGCTAGGTTCCTATGTGAAGTTATTTCTCTTTGCTCCTGTAGTGGAAAAGCTGGCAGTCAGGAAGCAGGAAGATTCCTAACCATAACCTGTAACTATGGGATCGTTTTGCTGATTGTAGAGACCATAGATAAAGGTTTTCTCACCTACACTGATCAAAAGATTCCTCAATCTCACACATGAGCAGGTGCTCTGAAGTTATGAAGTGGGTAAATACTGCACAATAAGGAATTGTGCTACACTCATTGTCTTTCTGGTGGGGGAAGCTGTACAATATTCAGAGTTGATGTGGAGTATTTGTTGCTAAATAAAGTCTATTGGAAATGTACTTCATTCAAGGGTAATGGAGTGCATAAAGAATTCAGGATCAAGCAGTGTGATGCAAACCACTGTGCTGTTTATGCAGTCTTAAGTCTCATTTTCATCCCTGCATCCTTTCAATATTTAGCTGTCAGTATTTCATTTTATTGTTAAGATTCTGCTCTGAATGACGTGGAGGCAGAACCGCTCTGCTGAAGGATTTTTGATCTATAAAAAAAATTAAATAATATTTTTCTCATTATGTCTAATACAAGATACATTTTTTTCATTTTTTGGTCTCACATTATTTTCTGTTTTAAATATTGGTTATAGGAGACTAATCTGTATGAGACTTGAATTTTATCTGGAAGTAATTTTTAGCTGAAATCTTCTTAGACTGAAATTTTGTGATTTCTAAATATAAAGTAAAATAACACTGGGTATACATGTTCTTAAAAACCTATTTGACTAATATAGCAGCAGCTCCTGATAAAACTCTTATACATTATGAGTTATATACACATAGTTTAAAAAATGTTTTTGCCATTTTTTTTTAATGTGCTAGTTCCCTGGCCATTAAACAACCTCACCCCAAGTATCTCATGCATTTTGTATATGATGTCTGTTGCATAAAGCAGATTTTATAATTATTTAATGAATCTCTGTATCTGACCCATCATTTTAATTACAATACTGGTAGCATTGATCCCATATTTAAAGCTTTTTGGATTAGAGGAAGAAATCAAAACAAAAAAAGCTAGCAGTAAAATAGAGATGAAGGGTCTAGATTTCTGCTCTGCTGTGTTTGTGAGATAGTAGCAAATTCTGTATTATTTTATTCTATTCTAGCTGTTTACCTCTGCAAGCGGACAATGCAAAACAAAGCAAGGCTAGAGCTAGCAGACTATGAAGCTGTAAGTACCTGGGGAAAAGTAAATTTCTCTGCTGGGCCTAATGAGCATGTGAAATAATGTTAAGCATGAGAACTATAGGCATTATGTGTGAAAATTTATTAGTAATCCACTTTTGCCAGCATGAGGGTCTGTCAGTGCTCAGCAGTCATAAATGCTGTTTGAGAGACTGTAGTGAAGGCTACCTGGGCAAAATTTGAGATTTTGGTCCATCTCTAATTTTACTCTGCTCAGATCACCATGCCAGGATGAGAAATAACTGTTCTAAATCCCAGATACACCACAAGTGTTTGAAAGTAATTGTACTCTACACTGTGTAAGGTTTGAATGAAGGATCTCTGGCAACATTTTCAAGAGCACTTGGTAGCTGTAGAAAAAAATCTCATTCTTTAAAGTGGTGCTGGTGCTTGAGCCCTTGTTCCATCGGTTAGATGAGAGGCAAAAGGATCAGACCAGAGGCACTTCCCACTCCCTGAAAGTTGTGCTGTGCCCCAGGCAAGGTAAAATAATTGGGGCCAGGAAGAGCCAGAGAACGAGGGAGTTTGATTAGCTGATGAGGATGGCACTCGCTAAGGAGAGAGATGTCTTGAATTCCATCTCTATCCCCCCAAAAAGTTCCTGAATTTTTCATGAAAATGTCAACATAAAATTCATGAACAGCCCTGGCTCTGTGCTGAAAGCTGTCCAGCTGTGCTACTGTGACATGATATCAGGATAGTCAGCCAGGATCTCAACATGCCAAATACACCAGCCGCAGCACCATGCTGACACACTTTATTGCTTCTTCTGGCACAAGCTTGCTTTTCAGTGTACTGCACTGTGGGGTATGCATAATTTTATACTTACATGGAGTAGAAAATTCACCCCCAGTATACAATCCACAAGAGCCTTTACTGGTATTGACAAGATCTCTAGAAAGTCTCCTCTTCACTCTGCAGTCTTTATTTTTAGTAAGTATGTTGTAGAGATACATTTGCAATGCACAGAAATACAGTTAAAGCAACACTTTTTGTTAGGAAGTTTAGAGACTATTTTTCATTTAGTCTCAGTAAAAGCAATGCACAAAGGTAACTGGGGTCTTTTGGGGGAAGAGAAGAACGTTGGCTTTCTTCATGTTAACAGACTGCATACTGCTGCCTTTTAAGCTGGGGGAGATTGGAAAAGCTCTGTTACAGACAGTGAAGCTGTTCCAGCATCACTGGAAGAAAGAATTTTGCTAAGATTTTACAAATCTTCTTCCTGTTATTATTAGTAGGCTGTAGGATATATACATTTCCTGTACAGTAGTGAAGAACTATAGTCTCTTATTTTTTTAAAATGGGGATAACTGTGGAGGTCTTGGAAGATTCCTATACTACTAAAATATTGATAGCTTCTTATTACTGTATTTTAAATAAATTGATAGGCAGTCAACATTTCTCAATGCAAACTGTTTGCAGAGATGACTGATGGGAATTGTCATGTGGATCATCCAGTTTGGAAAGTACTGCTCTTATCTTTCAGTGTTAGGTACTTTCAAAACAAGAATGTTTCTTTGTATTATTACAAAATTACTCAGACAGCATCCAGTATATAAAAAGGCTTCAGAAATTCCATGTTCTGCTGAAGATTGCATCCACGCTTGTCATCACAGTTTCAAAACAGAAATAGTCGGGGCATTCAAAAGTAGGTAAATCTAGTATTCCGTCCTGTTGGTGTCAAGCAAAGACTTTATATCAGATAAGTAAGGTACATTTACACTGGCACAGATATCGTGAATTGTATTACATCTGGGGGGGGAGGGACGACAACGAGGGAAGGGGGCAAAGATAAGCTAAAAGCTATTAAATAGTAAGTAACTTACAACCTAACCCACTAAACTTGTGATGTGTTTTCAGGAGAGTTTGGCCAGACTACAGAGAGCATTTGCTCGGAAATGGGAGTTTATTTTTATGCAAGCCGAAGCACAAGCAAAGTAAGTTCCTTTGAACACAAGGAGTTTTGGTTTTCCATGCTTTTTGAAGGGAGAAGGGGAGGAAAAAAGTGATTAGACACTTCTTATGTTTAAAATTACTGTCATTAACACTGTTTCTTTTAAATATCCTATAACATCAATAGAGTTGACAAGAAGAGAGACAAGATAGAGAGGAAGATTCTTGACAGCCAGGAGCGAGCATTCTGGGATGTGCACCGGCCGGTGGTGAGTGCCGGTGGGGCCGCTATGCCTGTGAGCGGGGCCACTGATAAATGTTAGCCTCTGTGGAGCACTGGGGTAGCCTGGGAGCAAGTAAAAGGGCTGTAGTGCATGCGGTTGGGGCCTGCCTTGCTTTTTTGCAGGATCTATAGTTTATATCATTCTGATATTGAAGACTGCTGATGTGTACACATTCAGTTTGGGGTTTTCAGTGAATAGATTTGTTGTGTCAGTTCTTGAATCAGAAGATACCTGTCTTTGACTATTACCAACTCAAAGGTTTCCCAAGTATGAGTCACACAGCCAAAATTATCCACATAGCTAAAAGTACTTTTAAATAAATCTGACTTTTTTTTTAATCTGCTTTTTTGCTTGCTGAGCCTTTCAACTTCACTCTGGTCACATTTCCAAACTATTTTTAATGTACATAAAGGTTAGATATCGTTGGCTTTGAGCTGTGGGATTGATACACTGTCTAAACAAGATTCATCTGAGTTCCTTGTCAAAGTCCTTCTAAAACAAAATTTAAAAAAAAAAAAAAAAAGAATGGTTCTTATATAATCTACCTTTGAGAGCTAAAACTTTGAGAAAGAAAGTTAAATGTCATAAGAGTTCCAATTAAACTGTTAGAACTCAATAATCACACTTTTTTGCTTTACTACAGAATTAGATCTGTTTCCCTTTTCTGCAGTTAAGCATTCATTTTCTGTGTAGAGTTTCATATCATTATCAATGAAACCAAATATGGACTATATCTTTCACTGTGACCCTGGGAAAAGATACTTAACTAAAACTAATTGTTCTGGGGAAGTAAAATTAGGTGATGATACCTGTAAAAGAGGTGAATACAGTGAGAAAGTTTCAAATGAAAAATAATGAACTTTGACATGGTCATCTTACATTTGTGACTGTGGAATTGATAGAGTGGTAGAAGAAATGGATTTTTAGGTAGGATTTAGAAAATCAGGTAGAGAAAATAATTTGAAGTGAAAGGTTCAAACCACAGCCATTAGATGCAAGAAGACTGGGACATTATTGTCCAGTCACTGGCGTAAAATAAGGAAGGAGGACAGAAAACAATCTACCATCTGATGTTGATGGCAGCCACATATAGAATAGACACAGAAAGTTTCTATGGACCTGAGATCTTTGAAGGTGCAGACAGCTTTTGTATTAGCTGCAGAAATGGATCTAAGGTTTGAATCTGGGAATGAGATGCTATTTCCAGGTTTGGAAGAGAAGATGAATTGTTGAAGTTTTCAGTTAAGATATGGGCAGACAATAAGGAGAGAATTAAAGGGACCGGGACAAGAGGAAATTGAATCTGATTAAGAGCTTTGGCTGAACTGTGGATAAATCTGCCTGGTCCAGCAGATGTTTTTAATCTGGCTTTAGACATACCCAGGAAATACCAGAGGCAAAGGACTGTCTTACAGTCAGCAGTGTAGACTCCTGACTTTAGGAGATATAAATAGAAGAATGGAGAGGTTCATACTGTGGTTAACCAGCTCCTCTCACTAGTTCATTAAATACTCATTTTGAAAACATAGTTATGAATTTAATGTCACAGTAAAAGCTGGAAGCTTATATTAAAAAGAAGAAAAAATAAAAGAGGAAAAGACTGAAAAGAGGAAGGTGATGCTAGAGTTAATTACAATTTCTACTGGCTTTTCAAGCCCCCCCAAAGCACAACAAAAACTCACAGAAATGTTGCTGCAAATCTGGAAAGGTAATTTTGGAAATTTAGGTAATGTTTGGATAAGAATCTGGAGTTAATGCTTATTTTTATTTTCAGTTTTTCATCTTTTAATAAAAATTCAGAGGCTAGTGGCAGTGACAATATTGTTCAATATCCACCCCACTTCTTTTTTTTTTTTTTTTTACTGAAAATGAGTTTTGAGAACCAAATATTTCATTATTTGCCTTTTTTGTTTAGGTGAGTAAATAAGTATTTTTCAGGGTTTTTTTGCAGGTGTCCTGGTCCCTAGTTGCTTTATTTTTTACCTATCTGGCTACAGAATCTTTGCATGTAGAATATAATGTATGAATGTTACCTCCGCATTTTATTTCAATAAAGAGATACTTTAAGGTGATGAAAGGGATAGAAGAGAGAAGCAAGCCATTAGTCCAAAAGGACAGTACCACAGTGCACTACAGGAATGGGAGACATGAAAAAAGAACAGCTATATGACAGTGAAGTCAGGAGAGTGTAGCTGCAGAAAGAGCATGATTTGGGTATCAGAAATGTCACTGTGATGGATAAGTTTAAACTAAAGGAAATGAACGAAGGTTTGATGTGTAAAGAGCATTTGCCTCAAAAAGCACCTTTATTTTATAGGTCCCAAGTCAAAGTCAATCCTGCAGGTGGTTACAGAGACCCTAAAAGATTGGTTTCAGATTGGAGACGGACAAATGCTTGAAGGTTATCGTGGCTACTACTTTTGATCATCTGCCTAGTGGGCTAGTGCCCACAACTTTTTCCTAGATTTTCAGACTGAGATGATGCTTGGAGATGAACCAGAGAAAGTGGATTTGGAGAGCAGTTTTTTCAATTTGTCACCTGTTCCTCAATTTTATTTTGAGAGTCAGTTTTGATACCTCATGATATCTGATATCATTGATATCTGATTGGTTTTGATTCCAATATTTATTTTTCACTATATATGTTTTGGGGGGTTTTTTGGTGTGTATTTTAGTGTAATGTGGAGTGTACTCTCCGTCATTTCTGTAAATTCCAGTTGCTGCTTTATGTAGAAAGATCTTAGCTTGCAGTTAGGAAGAGCATGAGAGCTTCAACTGTCAGTACTGCAGCCTGCAGAGATATTCCTGAACAATTTTTAATCTTACTAGTTCAGATACCAATCATAGTAAAACCATGGAAATGTGTGTCAGGGAGAGCTCTATAAACTCCCTTGAGACCCTGAGGAGCAGACCTAGGATAAAGTCCATGCTATTATTTCTAAGGTATAGCCAGTACCTAACATAGGTCTGAGATTAATATTATTCACATATAGGGACACATTTCTCTTTTTGATGGCAGAGTAAATGTATCTTTAAAGCCTTGCTTTTCTTTCCACTTGCCTAGAAAGTGTATAATTTTCATAATATTGAAACCACTATTGATAACAGACTATGGAATGGAGTGAAAATTGGTTAGGAAAATTAGGGCATTAGTCAAAAAGCAGTAACAAATCAAGCTAAAATGATGAAGTCAAAAGAAGGCAAAAGAAATTAAGAAGCTGCTCTTGTTTGAAAAGAAATGTCATGTTCCTGATTAAAGTTTTCATAAAAGAAGTCACAGCTTTCCTGAGTTATTATCTCTGTTTAAAACCCATAATCTTACAGTTGTTAAAAAGGGACAAGCAGGTACTAAAACAATAAATCCCCTGAAACATTCTCAAACCCACATCAAATACAGTAGGAGAGTAGCTGCAGCTACTGTAAAGTTCTTTGAGGTAGTGAGCAAGGACAGCTCATGTCTTGCTACAAACAATTCACTTGTCTTCCTGAGTTACACATAAATGTAATTTAAATGAAATTAATAATAAAGGCCTGTTGGGTACTCATTGAGATTCAGATTAATTCAGAAGATAATGGAGGAAGTATCCTTTTCTCCTGAAAGTCATCTATATACTTCTTAACTACACTAAGTTGAAAAAAACCTTTTAATTTCTCCAAAATCTCTGACCCGTGTCATCAGTCAGAATGTTGGTTGTATGGCAGTCATATTTAGCAGGTTGGTGTGCAGTTGTTTTTAAAAGGAAGCTGGGAAATCTGCAACAGGTTTCTAAAATGTGCTAGAGAACTACACTGTTATGTGTCCCTCTCCGAAGTTTAAACTCTGGCTATGGTTTAATTAAACTGTGACTTAATAAAGCATGAGCATGAGTCAAGGTGTGATCCAGTTCTTCCATTCTGCCATTCGTAGCTTGGTGAAACTTGATCCACAGGACTTCTATTCCCATTGCTACCACTGGTTTGCTGAATGATGGTGGTCATCTTGCTTCTCTGTGGAAAAACTGAATAGCAAATATTGATAAGGGTTAGACTTGAATATCTTAAAGGTCTTTTCCAACCTAAATGATTCTATGATTCTATGAAAAACAAAACCAATATTTGTGTGAATTAATACAGTAAGACAAAGTATCCAGGGTAGGTATATCTGGTAAGGACAGCAGCAACATTAAAGGCAAGCATGGGTTTAAGATAATTCACTGATGATGTAAAATTCAGAAATGTGCATGATTTCTGGATTTAGGGGTTTCATGCTATTGTTTCCTAGTAGTAAACAAGGAAAACAATAATCTTTTTATTTTTTAAACCTTGTCACACATCCCACACTGTTTGCTTCTCTCTATATTTAGTTTTTCTATGTGATTCTATCTCCATTAATCTCATTTATCTGTTTATATTTTAAAATTGCATTTTATGTGGTCTGAACATGACCCTCAGCATCTGAGACAGTAGGTAATATTACCGGGTGTCTAGGGTCATGCAGCAGATACTTGCAGTTATTTGTTCTGGGTTTCCTTTTCTTTTCTTTCATTGCTTTTGTTTTTAATGAGTTTTCCATCCTGTCCTTCAAAAACAGCCTCAAAGACTCAGCAAAAGTCTGAATTTAACTTGGCTAAGGTGGTGCAATCCTTCATTTCACACTTTGCATGTTACAAATCCTAGACTTTTCTGGGCCAGTCACTTGTTTAGCCAGAGAACAATTCTGTCTGCTTTATCATAATATTTTCAGAAAGTTTTTAAACATGTGAATGTGAATCATGCCATCCAACATCTCTAGTGATGTATCCACATACAATTTTCATGTTGTCTTTTGCACCTGTTTCACTGTATATCCTTACAAGGCAGTTACCTCTCTGGCAGACAGGGAATGCAGCCAAAGCAGCAATTGTCAGTCTCAGATAATTGCACTGCTGGTAATGAAACAAAGTCTTGTACAATTCTTTATTTTCAGAAAATGGTTATAATGTTTATGGTCCATACTCGCATCTCTTTGAGGCAGATATTTATAAACCTTATAGCTAGCCAGCTAACTAAGACATTTATGAAAGAATTGTACTCATTATTTAACATTGTTATTTAGTCTGATACTTAAATAAAGGTGGGACAGATGGGGAAAAAGAAGCCAGCTTTCTTGAACAGTACAACAAACTGAAAGTGCTCAAGTTAAAACTAAGGTTTATGAAAAGGTCAGAAATATGAAATAGCTAACTGATGAGATGTTGGAAGGACATGGAAAAATGAGATAACACTGTGGTTTTTAGTAAGACCCAGTTCTGGTGGCAACTAGAAAAATAAGCTGAAGTAGTAAGGATAAGGAATTTTTTTAATAAGTGGAATTTTTATACATTGATTTTTGTTTCTCTGTGAATTAAATAAATTTACTGCTTTAATCCAAAGCATTCTGTCAAGGATTTTCTTCTAAGTCAAAAGGCAGATAATCAGTTTCTAAATGTCACCTACATTTACCATCAACATTTTCAGAGACATGTGGTTGGACTTTCCTGTTGTCATTTCTTTTTAAGTGAATAACCTAAATTCTTCTCTATGGAATCTGTAAAACAGTAGTTTCCTGCCTTTTGGGGTGAAAAAAATTGAGAAAGCGATAGTGACTCTGAGTATTTAGCATAGGAGCAACAAACCAGGTAAATTTAACAGGTTTTCTTATGCAACAGTGTTGCAGATGCTGGAATCCTCCCATACACAAAAAAGCACATTAATACAGCTTTAATTAAAATTAATACTACCAAAGCACCACTTGAATAAATACAATGGCTCTAATTTTTGTACAATAATTTCTGAAATCCCATCACTACAAACCTACGAACCTAAAATAGTCCATTGTAAATTAAGAGTACTTAGAAATTAAATTAACTTTCAAAAATAATTAAGCATAACTTCCATGCAGTAGTATATTCTTTAGTACAGATTCTAGTTTAGTTTCATATGACTTGTCTCAAAAGTTAAATTTCAACTTCCTTTTCATATGCCTTTTGCTTATTATGTGTTTCTCTGACACACAGACCACTAAAAGAATTTTTTTTTAAAGCAATATGATAAAATCCTGTTATCCTAAGGTGAAAGCTCAGCTTTGCACTAGATCTGTCCTTAAACAAGGAAGTATGTGAGAATGTGAGCATCCCTGTCAAGATTCAAGATGCTCTATCTCCTATGGATTAATTTTATGGTTTAATTTATTAGTATTATATTTCTTGAAAATCTCTCTATATCTTTTTCTCCTGTTCCAAACAGGTCCTTGGTTTGCACAGCCACTGGAATTCCTTGTGTGTCTGATACTACTCAGGGAAAAGATCTGAACTCTAGTTTGAGAAGACAAATAGGTATAAACAGGAAACTGGTACAGCGTAGGTTCTTTTTTTTTGGAAAGATGCTGAAAATCTTTGAAATTTTAAGTGATCCTCAATTCTCTGCTCAGTGAGACTTCCCATCTCTTAGTTTGAAAACCATCTGAGTTTTACCATGCTGCAAACACAATTAAAGCTTCGTCAAACTAATTGATCAAATGTATCTCCTTTGTCTAATGGTCTTTGAACCTCATTTGTCTCATCCAAACAAGAGAAACAACACACAGTTAAACTTTTATGCATTAATTGCACTCCTTGCCATGTTTTGATTAAGTTTGCTACAGAACAATAGTGTAACTACTGCTATTTTGATACTCATCAGTGATCTTCAAATAAATCCTTGAATAAAGGATTGTTAAATATTGATTTCACTAATTCGTTCAAATGACAAGTTTTCTGTCCTTCACATGGGGCTGTCTATAGTGGGTTTAACTTACGCTTAAATGCTTATGCTTTTCTCTGTAGTTTATCAAGAATTCATCATTTCTACATCAATATATTTCTAGTGGATGACACGATCAGGTTTATTGCTCATTCATTTCAATTTAATAAATAAGTCTGGAACTTTATATTATTTACTGCTCTTCTTTAATGAGTCAAAAGGAAATTAGCTAACAAGGAAATTAGCTAATGTATTGAGCATTTAAATTCATTCTATGCTGCCTGCATAATTCTCTACTAAAATCTGCAACAGAAGAGAACACTTAATCCTGACAAAGCTTTTATTAATTCTTACAAATTAAGACAATCCCTTCCTTTGAAGGAAGCAATTCAATAAGATTTGACACTGAACATTCTGTGTCCTGAAATATCAGTTCAATGAATGAATAAGAAAAAATGAAAAGCTATATTTACTTAATTAAAAGCTAATAGGTTGTACATCATTATCAGCTGATATAGACAGGTTTTAGCAGTTAAGCTGTGTGCAACTAATTTGTTTCCATAATACTACTTGACTGTAGATCACTATATTCAGAGATATTTGCAGCATATTGTCAGATGTATCACATGTTTTAAAAATAGATTCATATTAAGGAATATAACCAAATTTGAGGCTATTTTATGTGAGACCAGTTCCAAGTTGTATTCGCTTATTTCAGTGTCACACTGAATCCATACATTGTAATTATTTACCCTATCTTGTGTTTCATAAAGATAGTATTTATTAGCATAACACATCTCTTTTCAGATACATAATGAAAAGGCTGTAGAAATTGGGGAAAATATCTAATGCTTTAGTAGAAGAAGCAGGTTTTAATAATTTTTCCCTGATTATATGCCAAATTTATAAGGCATCTGGGAATTAAATCTGAAACATGCTGCTACAGAATTTATACTTGAGAACAATCTTGGGATTTGCTTCCTAATCATTAAATATGATTTATAGTTGTTAATTGGAAGGTATAGCTATACTTCCCAGATGAGCTAATTTCTAACAGAAGAAAGAGTCCATGGGGAAAATGAGAAAAATTGTGAGCTAATTTTAGAGAAGTTTGGTCTGGAGTTCTAGGGAGGTGAAAACTTGATGGAAGCTGTATACAAAGTCATTATCAAGCTTATATATTTATTACAATCCATATATGAAATTACCATGGCCATAATGGACTGTAATCCAAATATTTGTCTTTCTGTGTTTGCTTCTGATATAACTGTAATGCAAGTGGGACCTCTGTAAAAGCACTGTAACTTAACAGCAGGTATCAAAAGTCCAGTCACAGTGCTTGTGTGTTGATCACATATCTGAATCAAAAAGTGTCATGGTTTAACCCCAGCCAGCAACTAAGCACCACACAGCTGCTCACTCGCTCCTCCCCCCTCCTGTGGGATGGGGAGGAGAATTGAAAAGAACCCCAAACTTGTGGGTTGAGATAAGAACAGTTTAATAATTGAAGTAAAGTAAAATATTATTATAATAATTGTAATGAAAATGAAGATAACAAAAAGAGAGAAAAATCCAAGAAAGACAAGTGATGCATAGTGCAGTTGCTCACCCTCATGGACTGATGCCCAGCCAGTTCCCCAGCAATGACTGGCCCCTCCTAGCTAACTCCCCCCAGTTTATATACTGAGCATGATGTCCTATGGTATGGAATATCCCTTTGGCTAGTTCGGGTCAGCTGTCCTGGCCATGCTCCCTCCCAGCTTCTTGTGCACCTCCTCACTGTTAGAGCATGGGAAACTGAAAAGTCCTTGATTTAGGATAAGCACTTCTTAGCAACAACTAAAACATCAGTGTGTTATCAACATTATTCTCATACTAAATCCAAAACACAGCACTGTACCAGCTACTAGGAAGAAAATTAACTCTATCCCAGTGAAACCATGACAAAAAGGCTTGTTTCCAAAGAGATAGTTGTGCTAAAAGTAATTCTGCAGAAGCTGGGAATATGATACTATATTTTAAAAAAACTGTGCATGACACACATACATACTCTTGGAAATCCAAGTAGAGAGAAGAAAAGTCAGTGCTACCCCCTTCTATTACATGACAGTGTCTCGATATTTTTGTAAAACTTATGGTGCCACTACATACACAGCAAGAAGAAAACTATCTGGTATTATCAATTTCGGTTGTGGAACAAAGACTGTATTCATTAAGTAGCTAGACCCTGCCATGGGGATAGCCGCCCAACTTAGTTTAGAGTTTGTAATTATTGGGTTAGATGGGACATAAGTTGCAAAATTAAAAAAAAAAAAAAAAAAGTTAATCACTTGTATCCTGATAATTAAACTCACCATAATATTCTTCCTCTTTCTTCAGACATCTGCTAATTTACTGGGGATCTCGTGACTAGAGATGTTGTCAAGAGAAGTCCCAATGCTTACACACTTGATTTCTCAGAGTTATTGTCAAAGAACTGCTGAACCAAATGGAAATTGTAATTAAGCCATAGACTTTTGGAGAGGCTAATAAAGTTCATAAGAGTGTTTCAGATTAGGTACACCTAGTTGATTGTAAATTAAACCCATGATTAAGTGCTTCAGTTGTAAGTAACAATATTTTTTTTTCGACCAAAAGAAAGTGGTTCCTATAGCCCAGTCCCTGTAATCATTGGTTTGGCTTTAATGCCTTGGGTGGTGTAACAGAGGCCAATGAGATCTCCCCTAGCAGCAGTATCAATACACATTGCTACATATTTGCAGGTTCTGGCAACTATGGCTACTGGATTTATTTTTTCACCACTTAATTGAGGTTGACTGAACTAATAGCTATAAAGTGAGCTACATTTTAAACAGCTTTCAGGTCCTACCAGACAACCACCAGGAAAAGAGTTTTCTGAAATTTGTAAAGGGTTGGAGATGTGCAGCCTTCCTTTGACTGGACCTTAAGATAACAGCTGTTTTTTCAAATCCTGTTAAAAGATCTGACCACTTGTACTTGGCACATTTGAAATGTTCCTCTGACTTTCTATTGCACCAGCAAAGTCATTAATAGTGCAGCTCTTCCACTGCAAAGCCTTTTTACTCATTGACCTGAAGTGTGTAAAATGAGGTAAACCCCAAAATATCCAAATAATCTATACCTAAACCTCAGCCTTTCCTTATAAGCCTTAGTGGGTTCTGCACATTACAGTAACTTCCATCTCTGGGAAATGAAAAATTGGTGCATTGCAGGAGAATATAGCCTTTTTTTTTTTTTTTTTCCCCCTTTGTGAGAGCCTCAATTTTAGCCATTACTGACAACTTACTCAACATAGGATTTTAATGTCTCCTTTGATGCTAGACTTTGTAAGAGAAAAAAATAAACTTTCCTACATAACCAGAGCCAAACTGGGTATTCCTCCAGCTAATAACTCCTTTGGTGTTTTTTCAGCTGAGTACTGCTGGAATTTTTTTCTTTGCCTTTTTTTCTTTTTTAGAATCTTTCATGCCCTTATTCTCCCCTTGATTTTTAACTACGCACAGTTCAGCTAACTACACAAGTAAACTGGAATATAAAAACTTCAAATAAAAAATGAACTCTGGTATTCTGCTTATCATTCACTGTCTAACTAGCTTCCTTTCCCTACTTTAGAAGTGTGTGATATCAATGGTAACTTGAGGGTTAGAAGACTCCTTTCCTAGAAAAATGACAGAAAAAGCAACAATGACAGAAATAGCAGAATAGGTTGTTGCAGAAGGCAACACTAACATTTGACACTCAGGAAATTTCAAATTTTAAGCTTAATATATTTGTGATTGTGTAGGAGTCTGGGCCGCGCTGGGAGAAAGTTAGTGCAGACAGAAGAATGCAAGGACGAAGACAAGGCCAGCAAAATAAGGCTGGCAAAAGCACACAAGACAGCAGATAAGTGAGAAACACCTGTGGTCAGCAAAAGCACACAAGTCTGAGCGAAACAGGGTATGAGATAAGGGAGTTTTGGCAAGTTTTGGGCTTTACGTGCTAATTGCAATTAACCAATGCAAATGCTTGTAGAGGCGCGTGAACAGCGCGTGTAGATGACCTGTAGCCTATTAGAAGATAGATGAGTGCGTGTACGGAACTTAGTAGAGTATAAATGTAACCAGAAAAGGAATAGAAAAAAACTAGAACAATAACTATAATAAAAAGATGGACAACCTGATCATCACATTGGTGTTGCGTCGTTTCTGTTCCCGCACGGAGAAATAAGGACCCCGGCTAATGGTGACTACGACAGTGATTGTTACAAATAATGTAAAAGACAGCTTTCAATCTCTGCCTTGTCTTTATGTTTGTGTGTCTGACTTTATCTTTTCCAAGTGGAAGTGAAGATCTGTCATGCTTGTATCCATGTCCGTGATTTAAATTTATAGTGTTTAAATTTTGAAAGCCTGGAGATCTTAAAATTTAGTATTTTGCAATTGAACTTAACAAGTTAGCCCATGCTTGTGAAACAAATAAAAAGATTTATTTCATAGTGTATTGACACTGAAATGCAATGAAACTGTGTAAAGGATGTGAATCAATCTGCCTAAATATTTACTGCTTTAATGCTCCCTGAATTTATGGGTGTGCATACTGAAATGAGGTAATTATTTTAAATAGCACCTATGTGTTTTTAGCTAAAGAGGCTGTGAAATTACATTTGCTTAAATTATCACTAGGCTTGTTTGTATGGGTTGAGTACACACCACAGGCTGCCAGAGGGCAGAGGCAGCAGTAAGGAAGCAAATATCAGTCTCGTCTTTCTGTTCTGCAGTTGTGGGGAGGGGAAGACAGGGTGATGAATTTCACACTGCCGTGAACACTTGATTGGAGTGTTCTGTAAGGTGGATTATTTGAATTTCAGTCGTTGCAGCTTGTGAAGATCATAGGCTGTACAACAAAAATGTAGGCTGAGAGGGACCTCTGGAGGTCCTCTAGTCCAACCTCCTGCTCAAAGCAGTGCTAACTTCTAAGTTGAATAAAATTGTCCAGGCCCTTGCTTAAAAAACTTTGAAAATCACTAAGTATGGAGATTCTACAGCATCTCTTAAGCAACCTCATCCTTTTATTATGAAGAATATTTCTTTATAGCTAACTGGAATTTCCTTTACTGCAATTTTTAGCTATTGCCTCCTGTCTTTTCATGGTGCACTTCTAGAACAGGTCTAGCTCTGCAAGCCCCCTTTAGGCAGCAGAAGACAACAGTTAGCTCTCCCCTTTTGCAAGGAGTAAAAAGTCTGTTCCTCCACTGGACTGTTCCATTTTGAATATAATTCTTGTATTGTTTGAGGGGCCCAAAACTAGACTTGGTATTCCAGATGTATCCTCATGATGCCGCGTAGAAAGAAATAACCACTTCCTTTGCCTCCTGGCTATGCTGTTGCTAATGCAGCTGGGTATGTGGTTTGTCTGCACTGATGCAAGGACATACTGCTGACTCACATTCAGCTTCTCCCTCAGATCATTTTCTACAGAGCAGCAATACAGACAGACAGTTCCCAGCCTATTGCAATGCATGAGCTTATTCCCTCCCACGTATATGGGTGTATTTGTCTGAGATACAAGAAAATTTCTGGTTCTTCTGGTTTAAGTAGATTCACAGTTAAATTGCCATATTCTTTAAGAAAGAAAAAAAAATCAAAACTTAAACTGATGTCATTATAAACATTAATTTACTTTCTGTTGAGGATTTCACACTTACTAGAATTACAAGTACATTATAGCAAAGAGATTTTACATAAAAAGGTGTTGATAGAAATTGATTTTGGCTATGTGGCCAGGCAATAAAAAGGGCCATTAGAGTGTTCAACTTTGTACAGCAGACAGACTATAAATATTAGGTATTCTGAACTATTTGGATGGAAATGTACCGTGGCTAAAGCATCCCATTTGATGTAAACAATTTATTCTTCCAAAGACTTGCTACAGGTGTCAAAAAAATAATTCACTGTTAGCAATATTGCAAGGGCTTAATTAATTAATTTGCTGTTGCCACAGTTATCAGGGGAAGATTATGAATATCAAGCGGATTTTTTTAACTAAACATACTCTCAGGTGGTTGTTGTTTACAAATGTTGGCTGTAGCCAGACCCAAGCATGTAAGTTCTTGGACCTGGAGTTGTTGGATGTCCTCTCCTTGCAGAGGAGGCTTCCTCATTCCACTCTTTATTGGCAGAATCCTATTATGCAGCCTCCTAGGCAGCATCAATAGAAAGTTGTGCTGCTTGGAATTCATACTAATGTGATTATCAAATAATTGAAGTAGGGATTAAAAAAATCTGGTTTTTTATATTACTTATCTGCATCCATTTATCTCAGCAGATTATTTATCATGACTGGACTGACATGTCCTTTGCTGTAAATTAATACAATGGCATCTGTACTTTGAGATAAGGACATGCTAACAGATCAATGAAAAGAAACTAAGTTTCGTTTGAATATATGACAGTTTTTCAGCCAGCTATTTAAAAATGGATGAGGGCCAAATTCTACCCTGGTTATGATCTTGCTGTATGATAATTTCAACAAGGTCACAAGACTTGCCTCTGTGTGTGTGGAGGGGGAACTGTTTTCATACAGATTAGTCCTGAAAGAAATAAACATTATATTTACACATATAGAAGAGGTTTCAAGTCTTCCAGGAAATCTGTTTGAAAACTATTTACAGTATTAGTATGCAAATTATATACTACAGACTAAATGGAATCTTGCAGCAGAGCACTCTGACAGGCATCTCACTAGTTGAACTATGGTAGTCCAGTTAAAAAAGCAACACAAAAACAAAACACAGCTGGATGTAATTGTATCCAAACACATACTTATTATGTTAATGGGGGCATACGAATAAAATGAAATGTTGTCCAGCAAAGGTTTTCCCACAAAGACTCCAAGTTATTTTAGCAAAATGTTCAAATAATGCAAGCCTTTGCGTTTGTTTTAATTGAAAAGATGTTTGACATTTATTCCTAAAAATTGACAGATGAAGTGTGGTAGCACCAGAAAAACAATAAATCCCATTTCATATCAAGTATCATTTTAATAAATATTCTTCAGTTCAGAAGAAAACATGAATTGTAGCCCTGATCACATTAGGTACTTCCAGGGATATAATTCGAATCAAATTATGAGAACAGTATTGTATAGTGGTAGTGGTATATGTCTTAAACTCCTATTGTTAGCCCAGGTTGTCAGAGTAGTCATACACCCTTTAGTTGCCTTCCCTTTTGCACTGAAGTGTCCTGATGCTTCCTTGCCTGTACCTTCCTGCTGCTACTCTCCTGTCGGCTTCCCTTCAGTCGCACAGTGGTCCAGTTTCTGCCCTCACAGACTCTCACAAATGCCCCTGCTGAAGTATGCTGTAGGAGTCTGGGCCGCGCTGGGAGAAAGTTAGTGCAGACAGAAGAATGCAAGGACGAAGACAAGGCCAGCAAAATAAGGCTGGCAAAAACACACAAGACAGCAGATAAGTGAGAAACACCTGTGGTCAGCAAAAGCACACAAGTCTGAGCAAAACAGGGTATGAGATAAGGGAGTTTTGGCAAGTTTTGGGCTTTACGTGCTAATTGCAATTAACCAATGCAAATGCTTGTAGAGGCGCGTGAACAGCGCGTGTAGATGACCTGTAGCCTATTAGAAGATAGATGAGTGCGTGTACGGAACTTAGTAGAGTATAAATGTAACCAGAAAAGGAATAGAAATAAACTAGAACAATAACTATAATAAAAGATGGACGACCTGATCATCACATTGGTGTTGCATCGTTTCTGTTCCCGCACGGGGAAATAAGGACCCCGGCTAATGGTGACTCCGACAGTATGCCACAGCAGCTTTACTTCAGCATGAGAGGCTTTAAACAGCCAGGTGTCAGTAAGAATCCACTAGATGCTGTCCTGGGTTGGGTCTCTTTCCAACCCACAAAAACATCGCCCTTGTTTCATTCCTAAAAACCTCCCAGAATTTCTTGTGTCTCTCGGATGAATCTGCACAGCTCTGGCATGTAAGTTACCTGGGCAAGGTGCTAGATCTGTTCATACCATTTACTGCTGGTGGACTTGACATCTTTGAAAATAAGAGGCTTCAGATGAGGTTTATGCCCTTTTTCTTTCCTTTTTTTTTTTTTCTTTTTTTTTTTTTTTTTTTTCCTCTCCATTTTTAGGACATGCTTTTAACAAACCATAACTGAAACCTAAACAAATAACAGTTTGTACCTTATGTAAGTGTGCCTGATATTCAAATGGTTGCATTCAAGGGCTGTAGATATCGTTAAAAACCCATGTCTTCTTCACTGCCAGCTGCTGCCATAATCCTAAAGCAGTTGCATTGTTTTCTTCTTAACTTTATATCTCAGTATACTGCCCTCTGAAATTGCTTTCTATCTTTAAATTGATCATCATGCAGAATTTTGTATTTTTCAACCTGTCATTGTCTTTGAGAGTTACAAGTCATTCCAAGTTAAAAAACTACCATTTTTGTTCACAAGCACAAAGTGTACCTTCCCAAATCTGGCTCAACAGGCATGTCAGATGCAGTCTTGAGAATATTATCTAAGTGCCTATTTTTATTTTTAGTGATTAGGAACTGTTTATACTGGAAATGTAATATGATCAAGCGCACATTAATGTATTACTTAAAAAAAAACCCTTATTAATTTTAAAATCATACTGGATATAAAAATCAGTCTGTTATTTAAAATATTTTCCAGAGGCAAAGTACTATTGGCCTGTTTAATGAAATGTATTTGTTTCTTGGCTCTGCCTATATAAGAAATCTTTAAAATTTTTGTCTGTAAAGATTTACAGCCACATTGAGCATTTTACATTATGATAGGAAGACAAAGCTTGTATCATTAGTGTGATAATAAGTCCAGCTTGGTTGTCTGGCAAATAAATTCTACATCTAGTTACTCCCATTAAAAATACCCAACCTCGTTTCACTAAAAATCTGCTCCCACTAGAGAGCAGATTTTGTACTTCCCACTCTCACTGGCAAATGTAATCCCTCTAAAATCAATAGGTAAGACTCACCTGAGAGCATAACACATTATTAGTTGTTTCCAGCAATGGCTAAAGAACAGATTTCTGCACATAGTTTCTGCTTAGAGGGAAGTGTCAAAGGAAGATGAATTAGGAGAAACTAGATGACTTGTGTCCTTTGGTATGCTACAGAGTTGTGACAATCTTTGAAGGCCAAATCAGATGTGTTGAGAGTCATTCTGTTTAGACTGCAAGTCTTCCAGTTAGGCTGCTGAAGCCTGGTGGGTTGTTTTTCTCTTTTCTTTTCTGAAGAAACAAATCCTATTTTGTCACATTTTTTCTTCTTTAAAAAAAAAAAAATCTTTAAAAGTGACCCAAACCCAGATGCTCCTGAAGGGAGCCTGGTGTTCACAGGTGAGGTAGGTATTGCACAGCTCTATTTATTTTGTCTCATTAGGTCAACCATGCTTCTTAGAGGAATAGCTAGAATGCACATTCTAGCAATGGCTTTCTTGGCGAAACTAAAGCAGAAACCTGTGATTTCTTTCTGTTATCTTGTCAATTTATTTTATTTCATATTCACTATACCATGAGCTCTAAGTATGTGGTCTTCAGTATCTCACTCCAAAATTCCCAAATGCTGCCAATAGCAATTTAATTTGAAATAGTACCTCTCTGTGCTGCAAGTGTGTCTTATAATATGCATTTGGATATTTTCTGCTCCTCTGTACATTGCTTTCAGTACTTTCAGCATAAAGATATACAGTATAACTAGTCCTAAAAACCATCATAGGGTCCAACAAACAAGGCTGAATAGCAAATGATTCTGTCTTACAATAAGTCAGACAGAATGGTACTTGAGGTGCTTCCTTAGACTATATGTTATTTAGGTTTTAGGGACTATTGCAGAAGGACATCAAGCTATTATAAGGTTCTGGTTATTTAGGCTTTCTGCCTTACAAACTGAAGAGTATCTCAATGAAAATAGTATGGAATTCCTTAGCAGATTTTATCCTTGTGCTTTTCTTTCTTTTTCTTTTAATAGCCTGGATGTGTAAACACTACTGAAGTGGATATTAAAAAATCTTCAAGAATGAGAAATCCACATAAAACAAGAAAGGTAAGTACTGATATTATAGCAAAATCCAGAGGTGGAGGTAATTTAGAGCACGAAGTTCCATAGTTTCTTAAAACAATTTTTTTCTTACAGCTGCAAAGAACAAATACATGAACATATGTTATTATTTCATAAGCTCTTAAATGAATTAGTGTTAACAAATTTGCTAATACTAAGTAAATGCTATACATAAGAAAGGCTTTAGAGAAATACCCAGAGAATATGAAAATAAAATTCATTTTTACATGCTTTATTCATGTTGTTTAGTAGATTGAATAAAGCATGTTAAAATGTTTCTGTCAGTAATTAAGAAAAAATAAATTAAAAATGCAGTGTAAACTATAACAGCAGTTCTTCTTGATCTGGTCTTAATGAAAAGGGTGTCTCTTGTTTACAATTATGCCCCAAATGGATGACCAGAAGTTGTGGAGGAAATTAGCTTAATCTAAATTAGGATCCAGACATGAACAGTGCAAATTCTCTAGGGATGTATAGATGGATTGAAACAACACTTTCTTTCAAATCCTTTTTATCATAATAATGTAGATTGACTCCAACTTTAAAATACTTCCTTTGAGGTATATTTTCATGTGAATGTATGGAAAAATACATTTTAAAAAGGAAAGTGGATTTAGAGAAAGTTTTAGCTTAGTTTATTTATGGTAGTAAAAGGTCCAGATTAGCATAATTTGCCAAGTAGTAATTGCAAATTTGGGAGTCATCCAGATAATCCATTGTGATAGTCTACCTTTTACGATACTGTTTCTTCTTTTCCTACTGGTCATCTCCACTTACTGTAATAGCTGACTTTCAGTGTCATATCCCTCATGTTTACATTGCTGTTAATATAGAGACATAGTAAAAGTAGATGCTGTGTTTTATGGCATTATGAAATTGTGGGGTTTTGAAAGTCTTTATTTTACACCATGGTATAGAAGCACAATTTTATCTGAGTGCATGGCTTATTTGCAGTTGCTTTAGGAAAAGGTGATCTTGACTAACTTCTTGAGCATACTGTACTAAAACATCACAGTTACTATGGGTACATGTAGAAAACATGGATTGAAAGCAACTATCATTGTTCCATATTTTTTGTGTAGTCTGTCTATGGCTTACAAAACGACATTCGAAGTCACAGCCCTACCCACACACCAGTACCAGAGACTAAACCACCTACAGAAGATGAACTACACCAAGAGGTTTGAAAAATAACTACAAAGATGTACTTTTAAATGAACTTTTTAGGAAAGTAGGTATTAAACCAAAAAATATCATAACTGAGAAGTTGTTCAGAACAGATCTAGCAAACGTTTAGTAAACCTTTTCCTTGTTTCAGGATATATGGATTTAGCTATGTAAATTCTATTAAAACTAATGAGGCAAAACCTGACATTTTTTGTATCTTGCGTTAAACAGTTAAAGGCAATTAGTAGCATGCCAGTTAGTGGGTTCTTTGCATAGTTAACCCCGTTAAGCCCTTTTAGCAGTTGACAGCTTGCTGTTCCTTTCAACACTGATTCAAGATTTGGGGGTATACTTACATCTCTGTGTATGCATGTATGGGTTCACACATTTATCTGCTGTTAATGCTTCATTATCTTTCCTGAGGTGTTACACTTGGGAGAAGGTAAATGTCTGAAGAACCAGTAGTTCTCTTCAAAAATCTAAAAAAAGACTAATTGGATTTCTGTTGATGAACTTTTAAGGAAAATGTTATATTGGGTCCTTTTTTTGTCTCTGATCTTTTCTCTTTGATGGAAAATTCCATTTATTTTAGAGCTACACTGGTGAAATGTTGCTTTAACTCAGATATATTTCTCTTCTGTGCCCTAGGATAAATTAAGGTTAAATTACGCCCTAATAAAAAAGTTATGGAAATAGAGTCAAGCAATGAATTACTCATAAAACTCTTTGCCTTCCTTTCTTGCAGATTAAGCACTGGCAAATGCAATTAGACAGACATAGATTAAAAATGTCAAAAGTTGCAGAGAGGTAAGTATATTGTCACATCTTCTGTTTTTTCAATTAGACTGATAACTACTGGAAAAATGTCTGTATAAAATGGCTTCAAAGAAAGAGAGACAAGGGAGCTCAGGTGTCATGGAAATAACTGATGGGAGTTTATTTTAAGTGGGAGGTATGAAGTTCTTTTATTGAAAAAAGATGGCCTAGATATTCCATGATACTTTTCTGATAAAACCATAAGTCACTGATAGAGCCTCTGACCAAATGGTCACAAGTTGCACCTTGCATTGGCAGGGAGGCTAAATGGAAATAGGTCTGGGGTTACTCTTTTGATATTTCAAAAGGGCAATCACTGATAAAGCAAGGGAACTGCTCAGCAGAGCTGGGTGAGGAGCTTAGTGCTTGAACAAAGTGAGTCTAAGCTTACTTTGGATCACAAGATGTAAGACAGTAGGAATTCTCCAAATAAGACCAAAATTTGTCAGGAAGAGCTAGAAAGCAAGTAAAACAAAAAGCCCTTTGGAAAGACTAACTACAGCTTAGGTAGAGAAGATGTAGAGAAAAGGAATGGTCTATTCTACACATCAAATACAGAGATGGTATTGCAGAAAATTGAGCTGCATAAGACTTAGTAAAGGAAATTAAGCCAAATGGTTCTTCATCTTCTCATGCATTTGTACATGTGTGTCTACTTATATATGTGTATGTATATATACAAATACAAACAAATATATAAAGACAACAGGTTAAGAATTTGTGTTTGGTAAACAGTAAAAATGGAATACAGACTAAATATAAATAAGAATGAAAAGAAAGAATATTTGTCCTCAATTGTCAATAATTTTTCAATAATTATGAGGCAAAAGGAAATGGAAAGCAGGAATAAGGGTGTGGGAGATGTAAATACCAGAATACAAGCAAAGTTTTTAGCGTGTTCAACTGAGTCAGACCAATTCATGAATACCAAAGAAATTGGAAAAAAATTGGGTTTTTTTGGAAAGCAATAAACTTGGGAGTAGTGCCATTTGATTAGGAAATAATAAAAATATTAACTGTATTTAAAAGAGGAAAAAAGGAGTCCTAGCAGCTGCAGGGCCAATAAATATGACCTGAATAGCATGCAGTGTTTTAGAACAGATTTTGAATGAACTGATAATTAAAACCGTAGGGGTATAAAGTATGCTTCTTTATGAAAGCGAATGTGCAAGGAAGAGGTTGCTTGACTTAATTTATTAGTGCCTAAAGGAGCCCTAAAAGGAGCTATCTGGAAGTATTAGGCAAGTTTGTAGTTTATTTTATGTCAGCTCTTGATAAGATCTGAGCCACCCCTCCTTCTTCAGGGATCCACTTTTAAAAGGCTTGAGCAAACCTATTTTAGCCTGAGCTTGTAGCTGACTTGTGTGTGCACACCTGGTTACCATGGTTTAGTGGATGCAAGGTAACTTATTAACTGGGGTAACCTGATCAGGTTTCCTCACCTGCTGACATGATAATGTTTGATACTTTTGTTTTCCTAGTCTATTAGCTTATACGGAGCAGTATTTGGAATATGATCCTTTTCTTGTGCCCCCTGATCCCTCAAACCCTTGGATATCAGATGACACCACTTTCTGGGAACTGGAGGCAAGGTATATAGTTTTATTTCTCCTTTTTGATTAGAGTGTGTAACAGGCTTTTCTTGAAATGTGAAGATTTCAGACAGGGGTACTGCAGGAAAATACTGAGGCAGAAGGTCAATGAAGTATCCTTTTGGTGTTTCCAGCTTTACAGTTTCATAAGATGAGAAGAGCTATGCATTAATAAATCAGTGTAAAAAGTTATAATAACCAGTTTCCAGGGTTCCAGTGTGGGGAAAAAAGACACTTTTTAAAATCTGATAACACTTCCTAATTGGAAGTCCTTATTCTTCTGTGTAAATGCATGCATATTACCTTCACCCTGTGTAAGTACTAACAGCCTGGTTGCTCATCTCTGAACATTGCACAGATATGAGCAATCTGGAAGGTGATAAATCTGTGGTTGAACTTTAGGACTTAGTCTAAATTATGAACACAGAGTATTAGAAT
The DNA here is from genome assembly GCF_047716275.1 of Strix uralensis. NCBI lineage: Eukaryota > Metazoa > Chordata > Aves > Strigiformes > Strigidae > Strix > Strix uralensis. The sequence goes on along the minus strand of NC_133974.1, from coordinate 87,491,379 downwards.
ACTGAAATATTACTGATCGTGGGTCCTGTTGTTTTTTCTTCTGTAGCAAAGAGCCAGGACAGCAGCGGGTGAAACGATGGGGGTTTGGCATGGATGAAGCTTTGAAAGACCCTGTGGGAAGAGAGCAGTTTCTCAAGTTCCTGGAGTCAGAATTCAGTTCCGAAAATTTAAGGTAAATGAGAGGGACTTTATTTTTTAATAGCTTATATGATACATTGTGGGGAAGGAGATTGTCCGATACCTTTCATTTTTTGGCCCCTTCAAAAATTTTCCTGTGTCTTATCTTTTAGAATCCATTCTTGCAGATTGCTGCCTGCTCCCATATTCAGGCTGAGGGAAAGATTAATACAGTTAGCAGAGACTCACATGAAGCATATTTTCCCATTCATGTCTGACTTTTGGTCAAACTACAAGAGCTTTTCTCTCAGCTCATTTTATTAAACAGGTTTAAAACATTGTCCAATTCAAAGCCTGTTTGGTATCTTTTCTTAAGTCAAATATTATGAGAACAGTAAAATGAAACAACAGAATTGGTTAAAAAATAAAGGATTTGGAAGTAAAATTCACAGACTTTCACTACTGGCCAGCTTTCTGGGGATCATTAGTCTTTTTAAAATCTTCACCAAGATTCTCGAACTCGTGGATCTGACACAACAGAAGTAGTGTGACAGCTAGCTCTCAAATTCCTCAATAATCGCAAAATGGAAAGGTGCTGCTAGTGTATGAAGCTCAAATAATTTTTAAAAATATATATATATATACACACAGAATTACTTTTAAGTGAGGGAGAACAATTATTTGAGTTTAAAAAATGATAGTCCATCCATTGTCTAATGGCATGTTTTGTTGTTGCCGTTCTAAGGAAGTCATATTTTGGTAAGAATTATTTCAGAGGGATTAATAACAGCCTTTCTATAGATGAGTCAAACTGTACATAGTACAAAATCATGTGCAACATAATTTTCTCTTTATTCCACCTTTTTGTCAGATGTCATGTGTATCACTTCCCGTTTACCAATAGTGTAAGGAGTATAAAATCCTATTTGCACACATTCTAGAACTTCGAAAAATCCTAAAGTACTTTTTTTTTTTTTTTTTTTTTCTATGCCAGTTCTCATTCTGTAGTGGTGCAGCATAGCCATTCATACTAGAGTTACATTTATGTAGTATCTTACAAGAGGCATGCAGCATTTTGTGGTGTTGATTCACAAATGCTGAGTAATTGCACAGACCTCCTTGTTGTTAATTTAAGTTTGTCAGCAGAATAATTGGAGATGGACTTCTCTAAGTTGCAGACCATGTTCATATTCAAACACTGAATTTTGCATCACAGATGTATATTAGATACTCTAGACCTTGTGATATTTTCCAACTGATTGACGTTATCTCCATGGAAATATGGCCTTGTATGTGTATGTGGATAACTCCATTAGTGAGAGATACAGATTTTTTTTAATTAAAAGATCCAAGTGGTAAAATGAAATTTTAAAAGTCAGAATAATGCCAAGAAAAGGAAAGGTAATATTTTTATTTAAAGAGCATCCTGGTAATTCCTTATGCAGAGCAGCTGTTCAAACGTGAACCTATGCAGCCCAGTATGTGCTGCAGTTTTTGTAGTTTTCTGTGATCAATTTGTCTCTCTGCCAACTAGACTGTTACCCACATAATCCCTCGCTCTTTCTTCTAATCCTATTTACAACACTAACCACAGGCAAACTGCAAGTGACTGATCCAGAAAAATTCCCTGGAGAAATTTGTTCAGAGCTGATTCCTTGATATGCCATCTACTCTTCTGTCTCTCTCTCTAGATTCTTATATTGGCATTAAAAAATACCTGAGCAATGGTGAATATTAGCTTAAAGGCTGTCCCTGTGAAGGATCAGGCAGGGAATCAAACTTGCACTGAGAAGGTGCTTCCTGTGATGATTAACTGAAGAAAAACTGTCTTACAAGCTCATAATTATGTTTATGAATTCTCAAACTGTAGGGAAATCAATCCACTGTTAGGCTCACACAGTAAAGTCAGGTTAGAAAGCATGAATTGTAAAGCTTGTTATGTATGGAAGTCAAAATGTAATAGATCTCAGTAAAAGGAATGAAAAGCTTGATGGTTTCAAGCATTACTGCTGAATAAACCTTAAATTTAAAAGACCACCAATTTCTTTGCTCACTTATTAACCCCATTGTGGCAATTTGGTTTTTTGGGAGTGTTTTTTGGGGATTTGACAGCCACCTTGAGAAAATATTTATTTCCATCCACATCTTCCCACTGCAACAAACTGAAATCAAGTCAGAACCTGGCTCTTGTCCTTTTACAAATCTAATCATGATAAAATTTACAATAAGCACCATCAAACATACAGTGGGACAGACAGCCAGGACCCTGGATTCAAGCTACCAAGCACAGTACACAAGATACAACAGGGGACTGCAAACACTACAGAGACTCAGTATTAGTTGATTAGAAGTCTTCTACCACTCTTTGGTGAAAGAAATACCAAAAATGCGAAATGATAAGTCTACCAAATACACCGTTTCTATTCAAGTGTGATTATGTTATGCAGCTAAAAGTCGCAGCGTTTCTGTTTCATTAACTTGGACTGAGAGTGTCTAAGCTGGCTGAGAATCTCATTTTTAGTGGATATAGATCCTGTTTTAAGAAACAGAACAGGGATGAAGAAACTTGAGCTGTGAGTTAAAACTAAGAGCTGTGCAATGATTAGGAATGCAATCAGGTTTCACCTTCTTAGTCTGTATCTTTGTGCTTTTTTTCTTTGCCTGTAAATTGGGATTAAAAGTATTTCACTCTCTAAAGGGCTGTTGTAAAGCATAGCAAAGGAATAAACCTGTCTAAGGAATAAAAGGAAGTTCTGTCAGTGCAGTAGCTTCATTACAGTGTGCCTGAAGTTTGCTAACACCCAGGCTGGATTCTGCATTCACCTAACACATGCCATGATTTGTAATCTCTTGTTACCATGCAGATTTTTTGGAGGGATTGCTTTGCATGCTGCTCACTACACAGAACAAATAGCTAAAGTAACATATGATTTGGATAATAGATTTATCAAATTCCCACTGCCTATTACAAAAATGGTGACCATTGTTTAAAATTCACAAGACTTAAGTTTGAGCACAACCCAGTACTACTGAGCTTGGTCACAAGGTTGTCCAGGCACTGAAAAAGGACTTTCCAAGGAGGGTGAGATAGCAATATGAATCTTACTGCAGTGTGGCACCTGGAGACCTAATTTCTTTCTCGGTAGAAAATCCCCATTCCTCTCTGTATACTTTCTTTGTCTGTAGTGCTGCAGAATTCTTTGGAATGTTAATATTCATATGCTGACTGTACATTTTCTCCCAAGTGGTTGTTTCGTAGGAATTACAGCCTGTAAAGATCTAAATGGTTTCAGGCCTGACAGTCTGAAAGCCTGTCCAAGTCATTATGCAGTATTGCAGTAGGTGTGATCTCCAAGGCAGTGCTAAGACTGCAAAAGCCTCCTAGGTTAGTGAAGGGAGAGTGGTGACAGGACATCTGTCATGATGCACAGAAGGAAAAGCTGCTGGACCCCTTTGCCCCTTCCTTTGATCCTCATTTATTAGCTTCCATAATGTGTGAGTAAATGGGGAAAAGGGGCTTTGAGTTCTGGTTGCCCAGAAAGAGAATAGAAGAGAATGTCTGAGGAGTTAGCTAGATTTAGATGTTTTCTCTCAATACATTTTCTCTGACCATCCCCCTGTAAGCTGAGATTTTGTGAGGTGTTTATTTTGGACTCACCCATTTAAGTTGTTGTAGAAATGTTCTGTAGTGGAGATAGAGGCTTCAATTATGTCCTGTAGAAAAAATAAAGGAAAACCCACATATACACTACTAAAAATTTGCAGTGTTGCCTACAAACTGTTTTGGTCATAGTGCTTAATTTTATCTTTAACTTCAGTGGTTCTGGTTATTCTTTTTAATAACACCATAACAGTGTTTTTACTAGAGAAGAGGGAGAATGGTGCAAGAGATTAAGTTTTCTTTTTAATCCAGCCTGTTTCACTTTCACTTCTTTGCTCTTTATTACTGATCGCCACTCCTGATGACTTTAAATGCAAGACATTTCAGTCTTCACTGATGGTGGAGGAGAGAGTTCTGCATGTTATAAAATATGAAGATTGATTAACTGTCCTTGTTGTCTGTCCTGCAAGTCTGAACTGGTAATGACACTTTACCACACACTATGGGCACTGGTAACATTTATCCTTCACACTGTTGATTATGAGGCCTGGTTCTGGGTGCTAATAACTTGACCAAAATTTAATCCTCAAGGCTGGAATTGCCTGTGCTTTATTTCTCATTCACACTCAAGCTGATTGAGTTTTGAATTGTCATTTCTGCAGAATAAACTAGTTGCAAGATTTAATGATTCTCAGTCATTTTCTTGAAGACCTTCAGCACTAATCTCTCTTGAAGCTTGAAGTTGTACATGGCAAGAAGGTGGACTCTAGGAATCAGACAGTAGTCTTTCCTGCTCCTAGCTGATTTTCTCCATGGAGTTTGTTAAGGTTTTTGTTTACTTTTGCTGAAAATGCTGAAAAGTCTGTCCTCCGACCTGTTGTGCCCCATCACTAGGTGCAAAGCCCACGTAATTCCCACTTCACCGTCTCCACACTCTGCCCAAACCTCACATATTTTGTGGAGAATCACCGCAGCCTTTCTCTCACTCTGTGTTCCTATGTGCTAAATTTAACTGATTAACTTGATCTGGGATCTGCTGATGGCTGTATCTGACATTTAGGTCAGTTAATGGGACGGAAGCTGAGTTTCAGCTGTGCTATTTATCTGGCAAGGCCATCCTCACTTTGAAAGTAATCCAGCTGGAGGACATAATCCCCAGATGTCTTGCCATGTTATGTGGCTGGATGTACGACTATCATAAGCTTATACACTCTCACTCAGCTATACGTCTGGTGTGTGACCCAGCTGTGAACAAAGACAGCAGCGAGGTTTACACCCAGCTACTCAGGTCTCTGTTCAGACAGTACTGAGCATCTTCTAGCAAGGGTCTCCATGGCAAAAGCAAACCTCCACCAACAGGAGATACAGAGTTTCATCCAAGGGCAAAGAGACTGAACTCTAGTTTCTTACATGAAGTAACTCTTAAGTCTGTGTATATCATTGCCCAGCAAATGATGTTGGGCTCCCCCTCTCCCCTCTCCTGCCCTTGCACACATTTACTGTTTCACACTGCATGCTGTTTGCTGCAGGAGTCTTCCCTTGCTCTGGTCACAGCTCATGAGTCAGAGAGCTGTAAAAGGGGACAGGGAGCTCTTTTGATTTGAGGCCCTGTACTGAGGTCTTGCAGACTCCATTTCAACTTCATCTGTGCTGTTGGTTGCCATGGGATATTCAGAAAAGTTATTTTTGAAAATGCAAGAGGTGGCAGCCTTATTTTTGGCATTTCCTAACTGCAGATTTGACTTTAAATCTCTGTGGGAGCAGGGCAGGCATTTTTTCTTGAAAGACCAGTAAGTAGATTAAAATGTTAAAATGTGTGTTGGCTGTAAAGTAAGCACACTAGACATAACATACTGCACAAATCAACATTTCCTTCCCACTTTTATGGAGGTTTCTATATTTAGTAAAATAAAATTAATCAAGGAGCTGGAGTTCAGCCTGTATGGATGTCTATACAACCTGCCTATTCTATGCTGGAAGCTGAATGTTTCCTCAAAAGAAGTTAAATTTATCTCCCATCTATTTCCCCATAATTGAGTATAACCTACTATATGGAAACAGTTTACTTGCAAAAGAAAACAGCATCCTAAGGCATGTTTGTGGTGACTTCCCGAAGTATTGGCAGTGATACAATGAAACAAACAAGAATGTGACAGCTTTGAGCGAGATCCTCAGGATGTCTGCAGGGTGATAGAAAATGTGTGTTTATAAAGAACATCCTTCCCTTTCATTTTTCTGTTTCTTACCTGACTTTGATACACATGAGTAATCAGTCAGTCCCAGAAGATGCATTTGAAGGGTTAGCACTGCAGGATATACACTTTTAAATGCAAATATCAAAAGCAGCTTAAGGAAACCAAAGTAGGTTGTCCAAATTTGGCAGAGTGAACTGAATTAGAGTTTGTGAGCTGTGTGGTTTTTAAACTTGAGTTATGAGGCCTCTATTCTTACTGCATTGCCAGCAGATTCTCAGAATACATCCTCAGGCTCTGTGCAGATCTATGTCCAATTCACATTGCATTTCATAGAGATAAGTGATGCTACCCAGAATTTTTGAAACTGAAGTTCTTCTGTCAGCACAGACTCCCTTTGTGACCTTGGAGAAACCACAGTAATTTATTACATTATTAATATATTTGCAAAACTGGGACAACGTTACTCTCTGTCTCTTGGAGAATCTTAAGAGATCAATAGACAGAAAGATTGTGCTTAGATACTATGGAAATTTAAGTGTGTAGAAATACCTAAAATAGTCATCTCAGTAGAGTGAAGCTGACTATAATGACTTGAGCGATGAGCATGGTCTCCTTCCCTCTGTGCCACAAAGGAGTTTCAAAACAGGACTGTGAAGGGCTAATTGCTTCCTGGAAGGTAAATCATCTCAAGTGAAGAATGTCTTATAGGAGAAATACTGTAAGGTTCTCTTTGCTGTGCTTCACTACCTTCTCTTAAGAGTTGTTGCAATAACTATATTAGAATTTGGATTGAGGATGGTGTCATTTTGCTTTCTTGGGGGGTCTGACCACAGTTCCACTGTTTCTCTCCCCTATCCGATCCCTGTTTAACTAAAGCTAAGAGAGCTCAATTTGATCTCACAGTGTAAGCAGACTGGAACCACATTTTAAAGGTGCACCCAAATTATTTGTCAGCCTTGTAAAATCCAATTTATTTCAGTTAACTCACTTCAAGATTCTACTTATCTGTTTCATAGGATCAGCTGTGCCAAAAAAATAATGAAAAGTTGCAATGGTATATAGTGCTTATTTAACAAAGTCAAGCTTTAGTTGAACTCTTGGGGGGGAAAACTTAAGTGGTCTGCACCATGTCTAAGCATGGGATACTAGTTGAATTTAGAATTATTTTGTGCAGTGAGAGAGTCTGAACACCCACAGAAGAAATAATAATAAAACAATCATAATAACAAATGAAAAGTGAGTATCAAAGCTTATAGCTAGCTAGCTGTGATCACAAAGTGCTCAAGACCTTTTTAGTGATCCTGCTCCAGACTGAGTGAAGATACAATGAATTGGCCTGCACTGTATGTGGCTGCCTGATACTGGTTTGCTCAGCAGCAGTGAAGAGAGAATGGGTATTTTCATTCAGCATTTTAGTAAAAATATGCATAGAAATGCAATTCTGAAGAAAGAAATTAAATTCTAGTGAGCAAAACAAATACTTTTCCAGTTTGTACATGATTTATGGAGTAATAGTACGAAAAATACAGTTACACAGTTTATCGTTTAGCAGGACTCAGAGAGATTCATGTAGATAGCAAGAACATATGTTCTTACTAGCTTTTGAAGGAATGTCAAAAAGCAATAGGTTTGTAAGTGATATAGGCCTTGTGGTTCAGGTGAAATGAATTCTCAGTTTAACTCCAGTTAAATGGAAACCTTCCCATAAACAAGTTACCCATACATAAGTAATGAAGGATTTCCCACTCGTCTCATGAAGAGACTTGTAAAAATTGCTTCTTAAGGTGGATTGATTACCTGAAACAGTATACCAGAATGCTGATCCCAACATAAAATCACAGGGGTTTCTTATTTTAGCATGTTTTAGATTAAGCCTTCAGTTACTTCATTTTTTTTACGAGCAAAGAGTGTGAGCACTTCATTAATGATTATACTGAATTGGAAGTCAAAATGCTATATTGTGCCATAGGTTCTGGTTAGCAGTAGAAGACCTGAAGAAGAGGCCTATCCGTGAAGTTCCTGCTCGCGTCCAAGAAATCTGGCAAGAATTTCTTGCTCCAGGTGCACCCAGCGCTATCAATCTAGATTCAAAAAGTTATGACAAAACCACACAGAATGTAAAGGACGCTGGAAGATATACATTTGAAGACGCTCAGGTCAGTTTTCAATCCTGTTTAGGGAATTTTGAAATAGAATATTGACTAGTGAAATCTATATACATAAAATAAGATATATTTGGGAATTAAATGGCAATGTTCTGTTTTCTAAAATGCTATTTTGGCAATGAAATGGGTAACATTCTTGCTTTCACGTGGTCTATGAATTATTAAAACTCTTCATGAAACTTGTGCCTGATATAGAGTCTTCAAGTGGGCTTCAAATAGAGCAAAGCATACAGCGCAGTGAAAATTACATTTTCATGTTCCTGTTTTCTTAATTTTCTTATTCAGTTACATTAAGATAAAAGCTTCCCACACACAGAGATTGATTTCTAGTTCTCAACATCTGTCTCTGAAAGACTTCTCTTGGTAGAGGCTCAATGTCTCTTCTCTCAATGCATGTCCAATAAAAGTTGTTATCATTTATAGGAGTCATAGGTTCCCATCATGAAAAGAATATGACCCATGTGAGAAATAACATTTTGTGACAGCTTGTGCAGAAGTATCATATTTCACAGGTGTTGTATACTCTATACCTTATTAAACTACTATCTACAGTACATTGGGCAAAGATCCTAAAGATCTTTGATAATCAGTATTACAGCAGTAAAGAACTGTCTGTAAATGTCTTATTTGGCTTTTGGGAGGTCTGATTTAGTCACAGTTTGAGTACCATCATCAAAAGATACTTTTGACCAGAGCTAGGTTTATGAAAATACTTACATTTTTGACATTGGAAGTTAAAAAAAAAAAAAAAAAAGTGGTACAATACAAATCTCGTTTTTTCTCAGAAGAAAAAACAAGTACTTCTGTATTAAATGTAACACTTCATGTGACTTATAACTTAATATTTCATCTTTGCAGAGTTCTGAGAAAAGCAATAGAAAATAATTGGATTCACAGTAAAAGTAGTAGAACCAGTACCATCCTCCCTTTTTCATCAGTGGCCCAGTGATGAAAATTTAATTATTAATGCAAAGTGAAATGGTGTCAAAAGGAGAGATTGCGATCATATCCCTTCAAAATTTCCTACAGCTTGATTATTAGGTCACCATCTTGGGAATCAGGAGATGCTGCTGCAAGTCCTGCAAAGGAGAGAAGGGAATTGAATCAGGGCTTTCTACTTTTTGGGAAAGTGCCTTTGCCCTAAATAGGAGGAGGAATAATTCTACCACCTTTTCATTTTGCCATCATGAGAATAGCAACCTATGATGCAACAGTAAAGTTTTCATTAGACACTATATCATACCCACTGTTTTGAAGTACTCTATGTTAAGCTAAACACACCGTTTTTGCTTGCATCTGCTGACCCCCTGGAGATTTAGGAATGCAGAGTATAGCAAAGACATAAGTTACAGAAATAAACAATCTAGCAAGATTAAAGGTTTAAAAAAAATATGTCTTTGCAGTTGAGTCAGGAAAGGACAATTAAATTCCTTGCCAGTATCCAATTTACTTTTTTTTTTTTTTAATAGGTATAAAATTTCAACACCATTTTATTTCCAGATCTCTTTTTTTGTTTTTCCTTTATTTATGAAAGATATGGAGTATTCAGTCTTTATGAGAGAAGGACTTTTCCTCCTGTCAGACCTCTGCTTATTTGATCCAGTTCAGCATACAGCTTGAACCTGGAAGGCTCCATTTCTCTGGGAAAAGGGGGAGACTCTACCTGCCGTGTTCTGACTTGAAGCTTTAGGACCTTTACAGAGTGCCCCACCTGAAGTGGCAGGGTTTTGTCAGGACTAGGGCTCTGCCTCTGCAACAGGCTCTTTACGGCCTGCCAGTTGGGAAAGAGACCACTTATAAGCCATTCTGGCAGCCAGCAGGTCATTTACTTGTGGTTAAAAATATTTTGAAAAGCATTGCTGGACTTGAAAGATGGCACCACGGAGCTCCATGTCAAATGAGAGTGATACATAAGTAAAAATAGACCAATTGTGCTAAATAACATCCAGCCTTGATTACTGACCAATGTGTATATTAACATTACTAATACAGCCTAATTTATTCTTTCTTTTACAGGGTTGGTTTTTGCACAGAAATAACATTTTAATGCCCATCACCACTGATAACGTACAACAGGAGCAGAGTCCTTTCTGCTCTCTGTTGGCTGCATTGGCTGCTTTCTTAGAAACTGAGTGCAATAAAAACTCCCCAAATGAACAAGACTAAGTTCTGAATATACATCAGAATTACTCTACTTAGTGCAAGAAATACATGAAAGGCACTTAGAATCATTTCTAGAGCTTCTAACACAACAAAAGTTAAAAATCAGCTTTAATTTTACCTTGCCATAATTTTCAAGCAAGGTCGTTTGTTGTGGTTTTTTATTCACTGATTTTATGCAATACCAAGCTGAGAAACAGTATTTAATTTACAGGGGGTTTTTTGCTGTTTTCTTATTGCTGTACTACAAGTTTCCTATAGTAAAATGTAGATTTTGAGTAAAAACTAAAACAAAAATAGCTAACACAATTCATTGGATTTTAAAAAAATATTTTGGAGAGTATTTCCTACTCCAATTGTTTTTTCTACAAATCTCTTTCCTAACATTATAGCTAGAACTAGAACTATAAAGTGTCCTACATCATAGATTTTTAGTTTTTCACATTTTACAGTAATGAGAATGCTGCAAAAAGAAAAGCTCTATAAATTGCCTGTGTCATTTGTTTTCTGCATAAGGGTTTCCAAATTTTCATAGGCCTCTGAAGAATAAATATCTTGGAAATTAGATTAGCCTGGAAATGTTTTTTAATTTGCATATGTATTTTCCTTTTATATGGTCAGCTGGACAGCAGACTAAACATCTGTCAAAGGATGTTTTCGAGAGTAGCCAAGGGATATCCTCCCTAACTTAAACACTTATTTGTGGTGCTGAATTAGAAACCTAGGACTTTTTCCCAGCCTATGAAGTAGGAAAGCATCTCCAGAAACTAATTCAGAAAATCTGATGAAGGATCCACAGGTCCTGCTTTAGTCACTTAGTTAAACTGACTAATGTAAGGGAGGTTTGAAGCTGGTCCTTAAGCTAGGACCCAGCTGCAAATTCTTAGAAAAATAATTCCATAGTGGAAATGGGGACTATAAATTAAAGAAAAGTGTGTCGTGTTCTTTATACATGAAAAATAAGTGGGATTTCTGCTTTAAAAGTAAAGAGCAATTAGCAATTCAGCCTTAGCTTCAGAACTGCAACCTGCTATCCCATAAGACTTCCTATTCAACATAGTGCTAGATGGTATACATTCCACAACTAAAACATATATGACTGCCTCCCATTTTACGTATGTCTTCTTCTACGGGAGTAAAAGCTCCTTCTTTCGCTTTCAGGAGCACATTTACAAACTGATGAAAAGTGATTCTTATCCTCGTTTTATACGATCCAGTGCCTACCAGGAGCTGCTACAGGCCAAGAAAAAGGTATTGGTCCATCTTGCCTTTGTCTTGCCACTGTGCAAAGCGGTGGTTATGTTTGCAACAATACTCAGTCTTCTCTCCCCTGTGCCAGTGCAACTGGATATCTGGTAGGTGACCAGCTTGGCGTGTTTGGAGGGTCACATACACACAGGAGTTCAATATACATATATGTGTATATATCCTGCATGCGGGCATGTTTCAATAAGTTAATCTAGCAAAACTTATTTTTATTTTTACATCCCATATTGTACTGTTTCTCTGTTATGAAGCACCTTAAATTGCAAAGTGCTTTACAAATACATTAAAAAATAAAATAAAATCCCAGAAGAATAGTCTTTCATGTTTGCAAGTTTGCTTATGTAATAATTGTTGTTCTCTTTATTCCACCTATAAAACTACAGAATGTGTTTAGAAACAATCTTATTCATATGAATAACTTCTAATTTCAACTATAAATATAGGGGCTTCCTAATTCTGTTTCTTTCCCCTTACATGAATAGTTTTGAGTAGGTTAGGCATCTGACTTGAAAGACTGATCATGTCACACTTCGGCAAACAGAGGCTCATATCTTGGTATGTAATATATGCTTAGAAAAGTCCAGATTACGAAATGAGTTCTGAAGAGACACAGCCCAGAGTATGTGGAGCAGCTGTGCAATGCAGATTTCTATAATGATAAGTAATTTTATTAGTGGGCTCTAAATAGTAATCTCCTAGAATCAGCTGAGAGCCCTGTGCCTTGCAAAATCAGGGTCCCGATCGTTATTGGAGCAAGGTAGTTATTAACACCGTAGCATTCTATTGTTTATAATGACAACCTAAAATTCTATGAAAGTACTGTGTGATTTTGTTTTTTGTTCAAACATTGATTTCTGAAGATCCAATATAGAGAGAGATGTTGAAAATACCAGAAAGCTACAACTGTCCGTGTGAAGTCCTTAAGTTTGTGAATGTCAGTTCATTAACACAAGATGTGCACTTCATTATTTCTTTTTATTTTCAGTTTTTCTTTTAAATTAAAACCAGTTTGATCCCTCTGAAAAATTATTTTTGTCAAATACTATACCTGCTTTGCCCATCCTCTGTTTTGCAGAGTCCCATTACAGCTTCATACCTGTGTTTGCTTCCTGATTTATACAAACTTTGTTTTGCAGTCCATTGTTTCATCGATCCTTCTTTTCTACTCCATTTTTTCTTGCTTTTCTTTTTCCCCTCCTTTTTCTTTTTGTTTCTGTTGGGTTTTTTTGTTTGTTTTTTTTTTTTTTTTTATTTTAAATTTAAGTTGGAACACACTCTGGATCGTCGAACATCTTTTGAGAAATTCACACGCAATGTGGTAAGTTTGTTGCCTCGGAAGACTAGTAAACCTGATGGGACATCCTTCTCCCCTCCCCCTCACTGATCCCTACTTTCCCTTTTCGCTTCTCTAACCTGACAGTTAAAAGTGTATTCATCACAGTTTATGAATTTTCCTAGGAATGACAGCTTTATAATGTACTTTCATTACAACCCCTCCTCCCCAGTCCCTTTCCCACTGACCTCAGTAGTCACACATGGAGGAATGGACCTTTGGGAGTCATGCTTTTTGCATTAGGAAGCATGAAATTTGTCACTTTTTTTTTTTTTTTTTTTAATTGTAGTAAAGAATCTGTGAAAACTTGCTTGATGTTGTTCCTTTTTCTGGTGCCTCCCAAAATACTAAGTCTAACACGGTTTGAATACATTGGAGTTCCAACCTGTCTCCTTTTTATTTTACTAAAAAAGAGTTTGTCCTATGTTTTTTTAATTGGGCACAGGGAAAAATAAACAGTAACAATTTCCCCATCTTCCTTAATGTCTAGCACAGCTTCTTCAGGACCAAAGAATTCATGCTGATGATGCGCAAGGGTTTGATTGGGATTTCATTTTGATAATGGACTACAAGAACTGATTTTTTTTTTTATATATAATTTTTGAAAGCTATTTCATGAAGGTAAAGAAATGAAGGCTGGTAAATTTGCTGTGGGCATTCTCTTGCCACCTGCCAAAAGATCCACTGATTTCCTTATATGTGGGATTCTTTCTACTTATCCAGTTTCTTTGGATTTTTTTTTAACATTGTGAAAGTTCAAACTAAAGCATTCAACGCATTTATTTTTGTAGGGCAGAAACATCCCTATTTTCCCATGCCATAAAAACTGTACACCAACACTGAGGGCGAGCACTAACCTGTTATGAAAAGAGGTAGAAAGATCTTGGATTATACTCAAGTTTGTCTGCATTGTCTGTTGAATTGTGCAGGTGACGCTGCTGTGTGTGTGTGTGCGTCCGTGGCTTTTTCTGTGACCTGGTTAGTGGAGCTGTGTGCGTTGAAATGAAAAATATGAGAGCTTTCAGCAAAGATCATGGTTTTTGTTTTTTAGTTTCTAGGGAAGGAGAAGCAGTTCTCAGAAACTGCCTCCTGTATAATGAGACTCATGAGTATTTCCTGAAGTATTTAAAAATATATATGTATATGTGTATACTTTCTAATCAAAAAAAGAAACAAATGCAGTGAAAGAACAAAGTTTTGTAAGGCTGTGGGAATATCTCACATGTTAAAACAAAACTGTAATTCTTTAACTACTTTCTTATAGGTAAAGGCTTCCTGTAATATGCTTTGAATCCACTGTAATCAGGAAGAAATTTGGATTCAATGGAACAAAGTCAGTAAAGGACACTAAAAAGTAAATAAACAGCCACAAAGGAAACTATCCCAATGTTTGAAACAAAAACCCCTATATTTTGCATGGTGGTGTTGCCATAGCATGTTGCAGTGTGATTTGTGTGTTGTCTAAGCAGGTTGATCTATAAAACAACATTGTACATGATAACATTAGACATGATAATTCCATAGGAAGTTCCATATTAATAAAAGAGACTATGTTAATAAAAGAGAGTGTAGAGAGTAGATAGTGCATCTGGGTCCTCTGAGAGCCAGGCTTTTTCCCAGTGACAGTGCCTGGCAAGCTGCAATAACTAGGTTTGTTCATGGGAGTTTAAACAGCCCACAGATCAGGAATTGGTAAAGAGTATGTACACAGGTGGTTATGAGGAGAGAAATAGCAAGCCGCAGACAGATGTGAGCAGAATACAGCACAAAAAGGGAAAAAGTGAAGACAGACTGGGAGGCACTAAAGCAAGTCTCTGATAATCCCTCTCAGAGCAGCGTTACCAATAAACCAGCAGTTCTGTGCACAAACACTGGAGCATTATGCCCTGCAGCCGTGCCCGATTTTCATTGTGCTAATCTCAGGGCAGAAGTACCAGAATAGCAGGATGCCAGAGATGCAAGACAGGCCCAATAAACCATCTGTGAGCTAGAAATGGGAACGAGGATTTCTGGATGTGAAGCATTAGTACTTCAGTAGAAGAGGGCAATTCTTTTTTCACAGAGCAAGCTATAAAATAAAAACTGTGGTTTTGCTTTTCCTCAAACTACTACCTGTGAATCCGGGTGGAGTCTGTCAAGTCGGGTCAGGTATAAAAGTAACACATGTCACTGCTAGATCTATATTCTCTATTAGATCGGCAGCTCTGAGGCTTGCAAATTAATCCAGAATGTCAGGGTGCTCAAGTGCAAACCTTTTCTCCAAGCTGACTGAATTCACATCACCCACTGCCCCAGGACCCCTTGCCACCAGGCATCCTTGTTCTTCCGTTCTTGTTCTCAGTTATGATGAGTTTCTAATATGTAATTATCTACCCTGGTTCCAACCAGCAGGGATGAGGGAAATGTTTCTCAGAGTATCCTACAGTGTACTGATTAACTTATTCAACTGTGAAGTGAGGGACTGTGGTATAGATTTGTTCTTCTGATTAATACAGAAAATAGGTGTGAAACAGGTCTTCTACAACCTGGATAAATGCTGTCATCTCTGAATGATTTAGTAAGATGAAAATTACAGTTTCTCTTCTCCTCTGATGATTTAGAAAATGTAGACTAATTTTCACTGTTTCTTTTCTCACTTGTGTCAAAGTGGGTTTGTATTGAACTAAATTGGACTTCAGGTTTTTTCCATTTGAAGTGTTTAAAAAAACCCCCAGTAACCTTGGTTCTGTCTAGGGACTGAACCTAAGAAGATCACCTTGTAATTCATAACCTGATTTGTTAAGATGGAGACTATAAGAGGCTCCTGATCAATAATAATTGAAAGTGGGTTATACTTGCTACAGAAAGCATTTGTTAAACTGTGCTGTTAATCGGTACTATTCCTTGAATTAAGTTGAAATAACCTAATATAATGAGTCATTATTCTAGTCTGATGGGGAAAAAATAGAAGTAGAGCTATATACACAAAAAAAAACCCCTAGGCTCAGCTCTGCTTTTCTTTGACATTGGAGAGTTTTCTTTCCAGAAAACTTCCAATAAATTGGTGCACTTTATGAAAGCCCTAAATGCTCAGCTTAAAAACATTAGCTATTTAGCTTGCTTAGATTTTATAGTGCAAAATTGCTAATGCCTTTGGCAGTCTGCAACAGACAACATGAATAGTGTAAGAAACAGGTCTGCATTCACGTACAATATAGATAAAGTAATAGCAAATTGTCATTTGCTATATGTAATATTTATTACCAAACACTTTATAGTGTATTTCTGAGTAGTAAGCACAGATATTCTTGGTTTGCCTCACTTATTCACACTCACGGGTATTGCATGAAAATACAGAGCACATACACTTCAGCACTACTGGAATGATGCCATTGGATAAGTCCATTGTCTTGGAGTAACACCACATTGTCTTGGAGGCAACCACAAGTGTCATGCCTCTGACTGAGAGGCATGGGGAGCAGTGACAGTGTGCTCTGTGCTCCCAACCGGCCAGCTCAGCCCCTCAGGTTTCTCTTTGGGAATAATTAAGTTCTAGTCACCTGCAGCTCCCCAAGGAAGCGAATAGGGAAGCTAAATGTGTAAGTCAGGGAGCAGGAGAATGTCATTGCTTGCTACAGTAGTAGAGAGAGGGAAATCAGCTATTTTTAAAAACTGAATTTAAAAACTGAAATTCTTTTGAGGAATTCACATGGGGAAAAAAATCCATATGAAAAAAAAAAATTAACAATCAGGAACTTCCTCTACCTCAAGTATAACATCTGCAGAGAAGAAAACAGCTGAATATTCACTGATAATGTTGATGAGAGCAAAAAGTTCCTTTCAGGAATTCAGGATTTGTTGCAGTGGCAGACTGGTAGTCTGAGCAGAACACCTTTGTGAGCACTATCCTGGTGCTTAGCTGTGATCACCAGTCTGGAAGCCTGAAACAAAGACATCTCAATGCAAGGGGGGCAAGCTAATTTCATTTCCACCCCATGCAAATTTTCTTGTCCCACCAGGAACCAAGTTCACAGGGCAAAAAGGTGCAGTCTCCCTCCTCAGAGCTGCCTGGGGTGACACACTTGATCATCACGTGGTGTGAAGGCTTGAGATGCCCCTGTCAGTGTTAGAGTTTTATCTATTGCTGCCCAGTTATAGGGAAGGCAAAAGATGTGGTTGTTGCAAGTTTGTGATGTTTTATGGAAATACAACCAGACCAAACTCGGTTCATATATTAAACTAGAGAGCCATCAGTTGATAATTATCTTCACTCATAACCTCATAAACAAGACCCCATTTAATAACTTTGAGTTTAAAACCATTATATCATACATTATCCATACTGTGTCCATCTGCCTTCTCCCACTTAGCTGAAAGAACTTGCTGACCAATGTCCTTTGATATTTTCCCCCTCCAAACCAGCAACATAAGACCATTTTGTGCATGAGATGTGAAATGTGAAGGTCATTGAACACAGCACATTTTCACAGACTCAGTCCAATGTCATGTAACATGACATAGCAAATATGTTAAGATCTGTCCCTTTATGGAGAAACAAGGCAGATATTATATTAATTTCATCTGTTAACCAATAAATTTTTCTATATGAACTGGTAAAACACAAGGCCCTACTGTGCCACATCAAAAGTCCATCTAGCCCTGAAATCCTGCCAAGGGATATATTTTTCTCGAGCATAGCATTGTGAATGAACTTCAATGCAGTATCAGCTGTGGAACGTCATGTTCAATGTACAGTCATGGAAGAAATCCTAATTGGACTTTTGAATTTACTTACAGGTTATTCCTAAAATTTAAACCAAAAAATAGCTAGTCAGAAGAAAAATCACAGAGCTTCTTATTTGACAAATACAAAACAATAACAAAAATAAGTATTTGTAGAAATGAAGGCTTTTTACCTTTCAGTAAAGAGATGGGTTATTGATATTTGACTTTAAAAAATTGATGAAATAATTGAGATTTTTATTTTGGACTAAAAATTTAGTCCAAAAATCTAGTCTTAGAATTTTTTTAGGAATGATGTCCAGGCTAATGAGGAAAATAAAAACCAGCATCCATAGGACACACCAGTGAAGACTGGCCTCCTTGTCCTGTTCTGCAGTGCCTGGAGCTAAGCTGCTGTGCTCTGTGCTGGAAGAGAAGAGCTGAGAAGTAGCACTTGCACAGCCAGGTTCGTCTAAGTGAGCAGCCAGCGCGTACCGTTCAGGTATTAGGCCAGTGTCTGCCATTTCCCAGTTGATAAACATCTACCTGAGCCTTAAGCTATTTTCAAGAATGAGAACTGCAGAGAGGTATAGAAATCTAAGAGGTCAGGTCTAGAACAAATGCACTAAAAATATTTGTCTAGTGCATTGGTGCCTTGGAAAATCTTGTGTGCTACCCCACACTTCAGATAGTTATTCAAGTTCATACTACCCCATCTGGCAAGAGTTTGTAGGTTAAACACAAATGAGAGCAGCTCATCAGTAAATGTAAAGATTGGTGTGAAAGGAGAAAGAAATTGAGAGTGTCACCCAGTTTGGAATGAGCCAAAATACGAACACAGTTGCTCAGCCACTGCCTCCTGTATATGGACTGCTCCAGGAAAATCTACGGTCCTAATAAGAAATGAACAGAGGACTGCAAATCCCTGTGATCGGCAGAAGGATTTTCCTGCACATGCAACCACTTAGTCCTGCAGCTGTGCTGACAACTTGTGCCCCAAATTCAGTAAATGCTAATGTCCTCCCCTTTCTCACATGTCTGAAACACCTGCATAGGTGGCTGAGAGCAGCATCCTGTGCAGCAGTGGAAATCAAAGCAGAATTCTGACCCCGTGAGTGGTGCTAAAGCAAGTCCCCCATGCTAGAGGAGTAAGGGCTGCCTAATCTTAGAAAGGGTCTTACTGTTTCTGCTCCTGTGCCTCTCCAGATATGTTTCTGTCAGGGGCTGTTTATACACCGACTCTGTGTGCGGTGCACTGTGATGTCACTTGGGAGCTTTCCCTGCCGGTGCTGGCCAAGCTGTTGGAGTGCTGCAGGTGTGTCTCACATGAGCAGATGGGGAACAGTGAGAGCAAGGAGGGTCAATTCTTCCTCTGCATCTCATTTTGCTCACAGCGGGGTTCACCCTGTTTCCCTGTTTCCCAATCAGATGCATGGAGTTCTCATTTCTAGTTCTACCAGTATCGGTCCTGGGGAGTAGCATCTGCACTGGCAATAAGGAAACATGAAAAAGGTGCCACTGAGGTTGCTTAGCAGAAATGAAGATAGTTAATCTTCTAAAAGGAAAAGACCTGATCTTCCTCTACCATACATTTCAGCTCCAGCCCCTATATACATTTCATATTGATTTCTTGTAAGCCACATACGTACTGAGGTGGTTGCTGACTTGTTTGCCGGATTATTTGAGGTGTTAGTGTCATGCTGCTTAAATAGGTCAGTCAACATGTTTGTATTTTTAGCAGCTCATACATCTGCCCATGATTTTGAAATTTTTCCCCTAAATTCTCTAAAAGTACAGTTGGAAGGACAACTCTATGTTAAACAGTTAATACACTAACGTAGGGACTGAACACTGAGGTCAATGGATTTCGTATTCTTAGATGTTCACTCCAACTGCTGTGCTGCTTCCTCATACTCTGACTCCCTTCTCAGGTTATGTAATGTGGGGTTTCATTTTGACTTGTGTATTATTAGTAAAATTGTTAAATAGTTTCAATTCATGTGTCCAAAGTGCACCAATACAGCCAAAAATCCTAATCCTGTTTAGAATTTGGCCATATGCTCCTAAATGTTGATGGCAAGAATATATTGAAAATATTAAGGATCATTCTTCAGACAACTATCAACTACTTCTTCCGACACTTTTTTCCAATTGTTCTTTAATCTTATTGGCAGAGGAAACATTTTCCTATGTGTGATGACTCATATGCTACACATCTCAAAACTGGCCCATTAATGTAGTTTCCCAAATCAAAATTTGGTTTATGGAAATGCTATTAGCATTGTATCTGAAAGAAATAGCTAGGCTCAGATCTTAAATTATGACCCACAAGGGATGATCCTTACATCAGTCTGTAAATTGAGTAAATCTGGAAATCTCCTAGAAGTGATAATTACAAAACCCTACTATACAGAGCTAAAGTAAAAGTATACTCTGGAACAGACATTGAAAGAAATATTCTGTAAACTGGAAAATAACAAATCCCTGCAGATCTGAATAAAAAGGTAGGATAATTCTGTATTTGGGGCTGCTATGCCTTCTGTGTATTATTTTCCCAATCAGAGAACTAAGTATGATTTAGAGTAAACATGGAAGAAGATCTCTTAAGGAGGGTGTATCTTCTAAGCTGTCACTTTTCCAACTATAAGATAAATTAGAACTACTAATACCTGGAAAAAGAGCATATGCTGTTGTTCAGATGGAGACTTCTTATCTATAAGAAGTGTAATATTCTCCGAGGCAGGGAGGGGAGGTGGAGGAGAGGACCATCCAGAGAAATCCTGATCACTGTATGGCCTAGGAGACAAAGTATCCAAAGACCAGCAATATCCAGGGAGCAAGTGATGGAGAATACAGAAAAAAGTTTTCATGACAGCTCACTGTGCCTATAGGGGAAAATTCAAATAATACGTAGAATAAGATTATACAAGTCAGATCAACTAACTAACAACTAGTTTTTAGGTCAAAACTTCCTAGTTTATGTGATATCACAATTCGTTCCTGAGATGCTAGAATTTGGTTATCATTCATCTAAAAATTCCAGGGAATTCACAACTCCTAAATAAGTAGTTGTTGCAGATAAGAATAAAAAAATATTTCACAGATTTTATCCCACAAGAGCCTTCACGGCTTTCCAATGTAGCAATAAGCAAATTGTTTTAATAACTAATAGAGAATTCCTGGTTTAATTGTTTAAATTAACTGGTTTATGTAGTTCAGTACTAAGGGGAACTCATACATATTTACAGAAAGTAGCCAGGCCTGTAGACCTGTAAAATTAAGCACAAATAACTTAATGAAAGGCAAAGATAAGCGTATGCTCAATATTTTCTGAGATTATGTCCAGGTCTGACAATCATGAATCATCTAACAAAACACTTAATTTTGGACATGCTGTTTTAAATTGTATTCCAGTGCCACACAGCTGTTGAGACTTTTTTGACTATTTAAAACGAAAAGATGTCTTACTGTAGCAGCTTGCCTGTTGCATTAGAGGAAAACATAATTTAAGGTTTAACAAGTGTCAAGAAGCTGTGAATTTAATGTAGGTAGAAAGTGACAGTTAAAGCTAGACACAGAGAAGAGCGCGTGCCAGGAAGGACATTTCCGTCTTTTGAAGAAGAGAGTATTAATACTGTCAGGTGATATGGTGAACCTGATGGATGAGCAGTCTAACCCAACACTGCAGATCATGAGTTCCTTTCAAAATTATATTGTAGGGAAAATACTCATCCTAATTTGTTCAACTTGTATTTCAGAGCACAAAGAATAAAATAATTATTCTTCCTTTTGTGAAGACCCACTCTGATATATTGCATTTGAGCAAATGCTCAAAAACAACTTGCAGATCCCTGTGAGCATAAATTTAATTGATAATGACAACAGATATTGAATTGTGTAATTCCACTGAGTTAAAATACAGCAGATGACTTAATAACTCATTGATATGGCAGAATAAGTTCATTTACTATTTACTGCAGAAAATGTAGCATCTCTCCACGGTTACAGTATTTCTTACCGTAGTCTCCTTGAAAGTTTGATTTTTCTGAGTTGTGCACTTAAAATGAACAATACAATAAATGTAAGTATTAAATATCTAACTGGAGAGTTAGAGCCACTTTCTATTTAATGTTTTATGATCTATTTATGTTACATTATCAGGGTATGCCTGTGGTATTTTGAGGAGTGATGTAAGCTTGCTGTGCCAGCACTGCCTCTTTTGGATCAGAGTCACAGTAGGATGGCCCTGGGAGAGCTAACTCCTTTTATGTAGCCTCAGGGGAGCTAATTCCTGTAATGTGGTTTCATGGCTTTTGTCTGGCTCAGATACAGCTCAAATCTGCCTGAAATATACCATAGCGACATGCCCTACACCATCCTCTTCACGCCGTAGACCTAACTCTTGTGGGACAGTCATTATATCTTATTAAAAGAACTTGCTAAAAAACTGAAACTGCATCCTTGCAACAGGAGGAACAATGAGGAAAGTAACAATGCGGAAATCCAAACACCTTCAAAGCAGTGTTAAGCAGTCACATGTAATACACCTGACCAATGTTCCTTATAAATAGTAAATACGGTCTCAGCAAACCAATAGCTGCATTCATGAAAAAGCTGCTTTCCTGCCTATAGCAATCTGCCTCTTACTTTCCACCTTAACTTTAAAGTGTCTTTTGTCTTCTGTGACAGAGCTACCGTAGTTTGCACATTCATCTTTGTAGCACAAGGCACTCTTGCTTGTAGTAGCCTTATTCAAGTTCTGGGTATGACTGACAGCAAAAACTTCAACATTAGTTTCTCATCAGCCAAAAGCAATCTCATTCAAAAATGGCCTTTAAATTTGCTGGCTTATTCTGTGAAACAATTTGGCTGGCTGGCAGTGCAGGTGTCTAAGCGTAAGGGCTTCCTGTGGTTTAAGATTTGACAGACTCCAGTTGGTGCCCCTAGTTATTTGACAGTGATGTGGCAACACTAAGTGGTTGCTGATGAACAGGTTTGCAGTGATCATGCCTCTGTTTTCTGTTTTTGTTTTTTGTTTTTATCTTTTCCTCAGGGGAAATCGCTCACATCAAAGAGGTTAACCAGTCTAGTGCAGTCCTACTAAAAGGATCACCTTGTAGCATGGAAGCAGACTCAAATCATTATACATACTTTGTAGCTCACTGATTGCCTGACTCAGAGGACAGTAGAACAAGATGTTGCATGAGCAAGGACCTGACTTGTTTTCTTTTGTGTATACTAAGGCATTACAGACTCCGAGGGACTCTCTAGCCTTTCGATGCCTCCATTTCGAAAACTGTCTGCTCACTTCCTCCTTCATATCAAGCTGGATCTGTGTCTTTTTATTTTCTGCAAGCTCAAGTACAGTGAAAAAAAAGCTTCTGCTAGGCACAGTTTATTAAAAAAATACGTCAATCAAAAACTGGAAGAAATGTAAAAAATGCATATATTAATAAATATACATATGGCATCACATTTATTGCACAATAAATTAGCACAGAAGGTTTCATTTCACTGATGTATTCACATTGAGAAAGAAAGCCTGTGTCTTTGTCTGTTGTCTGTATATTCTCTGTTAATGTTTCTTGCATTTATTTTTATACCATATTTAAAAAAGAACACCTTTTACTCCAGATGTATTAAAGTTGATCCTTTCTCTGTAAATTTGTGTATGTTTATATTGTTGTTTTATCTTTCATTAAAAGATGCAGAATCTCTTTCCTTTGGGAAGTTTGAGATTTTAATATTGAATCTGAAGATTAGCCAAGAGCAAAATCATCCCCAAAAGTTACACACCTTGTGCTTTCTAAAAAGTGACATGAAATGGCCTTTTCTTTCTCTCAGTGACACCTAATCAAACACACTTTCTTGATTATCATTTACTTTTTATTTTCTTTTTATCAAGCTAGCAGCAGAGGGACCTTTCCATCTTGCTCATCATCACATAAGCAAACCTTTCTTTAAGCTAGGCCCGTTCTGTAATAGGGCAGCCTGCACAGCCATTCAGTCGCTACTCAAGGCCGGATTGACTGAACTGCATTTCCTTAGGAATGGACATGGACAAAGCTGTCTGAGAACACAAGTGTACACTTGCTAAATAGGAAGGACAGGGTTTCTTTCTCCTTGTTGTCACTTGTGATACAATGCAACATTTTAAGCTGAAAAGGTAGTGGTTTGGGAGTGATAAGATACTGTCTGTAGAGCAAACCTTGGGTAGGAACGCAGGAGGCTCTCATTTTAATTCAAAGGCCCTATTCATGTGTGCTGTTGTATGTCTACTACTAAGGTTACTCACACAGAGACCTACTGACAGATTTATGAGAGCACATAGATGTTGCCCATGAGACAGCAGATATGGAGCTTCTGAAACTAAACTGAGCTGGAACCAGAAATCTCTGCTTGGCCTAAGAAATAGCGCTTTTAACTGATAGAGGTGATGTAAGGATAGTAAGCATAATCTCTGGATAGAAAAGTGATGATGGGAACTAAGTCAAACGACAAAATGCTGATACCTCCAGGGCATCGTAGGGTGCATAGGACAAACATGCCTTTTTAGCAATGCACAGGATAGACTCAGGACAGCCAACTCTAGTACCATCTGTCATACTGACTTTGGTTTGATATTGAGAAACAGGAATCTTGTTTCAAACGGACTACCAAACTTAAAAATGCACATCCTCATGCACACACACAAAGTGGGACAGTCATAGACACAATCAGAAAATAAATTTGCATACATTAATGCTAGAGTCATCTCATTTAATATCGGATACCTACCTGAGTTGTTGCTGCTCAGGACAGGGCTCCTGCACAGAGCAGTGTGGGCAGAAGGAAGCTGAGCTGCCTTCTGCAGGGAGCGCTCGCTTCTCCACTGGCTCTGTCAGTAGCCTGGTGCCACCGCAGCCCTGACTGCAGCATCTCTAAAGAGGGAGCCTGAATAAACCCCGGATAAAATGCATTATAAATCTCCCAGGTTTCACTCAATTGGGGTTTCCAGAGGTTTGGGATTTTTGTTTGTTCTTTGTTTTCACATGCCACTGTGTTTCTGGTTTCTAGCTAGGATGCTTTAAAGTGTCTTAGGTTTTGTTAGCACAGTTCTACTAAGCTTTTATCAGAAAACACTGGAAATGCCCCATGAGAGCTTGATTTTATCAAGAGCTCCATCTAGGTCAACTCAAAATATTCACAGTCTAGGGAGGCCAGATGAATTTTAATAAATAGCCACATTGAACCCCAGATCTTAAACTCTGAGATTTAATTTTCCTTTACCACAGAAATGTGAGCTCTGAAGCATGAACTTGGGGCCAGGAAATCCACAGAAATTTGAGCTCTGTATCACTTCTCAGTGCCAGATAGAGATATTTATTTCCAAACTCCTGCTGCCACCAATTGCATCAGCTGGTATACTGCCTGCTTCGCCTTAGGAGTTAACTAATTAGATACCAGTGTCTGCTTTGAAAAATCACTCCCTTCAAATAACTCATGTTTCAGATTCATGTATTAGGTATTTCATGCAACTTTGCCCTAGGAAATACTTTTTTTTTTCTTTTCCCAAATTACTTTGTACTTATTCTAGCTCTTTCCTTTCAATAAAGTCTCTATTGACTGGCTGTCTTTCCCTGTATTTACACAGGATTTAACACAATGTCTGTAAAGTAAAAATATGTATTACTAATAAGGATTTCAAAGTAGTCAGAGAGCTGTATTAAGGTTTCATTTGAGCTTAGTTTCAAGTGATGCAACTCCACTGTTACACAAGTGAATTTGGCCCAAACAAAATCTATCCTACAACCAGTTGGTTTTTAAAGGGTTTGTCTGCAGTCTTTTGATACTTCACCTGATCACTGTCATCTGCCAGTGATACAATATTGGAACTGGAAACTCCAAGTAGGCAGAAACTTACTTTTACTTCCCCACAGAGAAGAGCTAAATGTTTGTTTCCAAATTTATATAAAGATCCACTTCCAAGAATTGAGATTAACTCAGATTAAGGCATGTTTGTACAACCACCAAACAGCTGAAGTATGACTTTGGTTACACAATAAGATACGCATTAGGAATTTCAGTGAGGCCACAAGTCTGCTGAGGAAAAAAGGACCAAGAGAGAACCCTGGTCTGGGGACCACATTTCTTGTCTCCTGGGGAAGAGCCATCAAGCAGTGCCTTCTGACTCTTCCCAGGAAGCTAAAAACACCCTCCTTTGCGTGCTATTAATTGTCATATTCATTAAAATAACTACTTGGAGCTGGGAACTTCTGTCTGAGAGTTGGGGTTCATCAGTCTCTTTCCTCATGCATACTTATACATAAAACAGCTCTTAAACCTACAGGGGAAAGAAGTGTTTGCTGGTGTTTCTGCACCCTTGGGATGGTTTTGTGCTCCCAGACCAGCCTGGGAAGGAACATGACCAGGGGGAGAGATGGGAGCTTCCCTGACACCTACTTGACAAAAGCAAAATATTCACCCATTCTTCTATAAGGTGCAATTAAAAACTGTCCTTCAATCCTACAAAACCGAGGAGGGTGGAAAAAGGCCTTAAACAGTGATGAGAGAAATTGCAAAATGCTGAGCCGAAAGAACAGTGGAAACTGGCCAAAAATTAGTGAGCTGAAGGTGAATACAGGAATAAGAAATGGGAATTAATTGTGGTGACCAGAACAGAACTGACAAGGGAGGAGAACTGGGGAACTGGGTAATTAAGAGCAAGAGAGGCTGAATGCAGCTGGTGGATTGCCAGCCTGTTGGCCATGGCTGTGCAGAGTTGGAACCAAAACCCAAAAAATCAGACAAGGTCAATGGTGGCTGGCCCTTTAAAACCCAACAACAACATTTTTGCAGCTAGAAAGTGATTAATACCAAATATCTAGAATAGCTTTTTTCAAACTGCACCCAAAATTTGTTTGAAATCATGAGACATAAATGCCAAATAGTCCCCCAAGAAATAACAAATAGGAGGACAAAAACCAGTTCCAGAAAATGAGACCTATAGAAATGCATTTAGGGTGTTTATTTATTAAAAAAAAAAAAAAAAAAAAAGCCAAAGCAGACAACTAAGGTGAGAGAAGGTTGTTTTCTTTAAGTAACTGGAATGAGGAGTTGGGAATGACCAGTGATTCATTTGTGGCTTTTCCAATTATTTATCTTTATGCCAAGTGATTAACAGGTGTATGAATTTAGATTTTAAAATTATCATATTTTTTATGTCCCTTCTAGCTAGAGATGTGCATAGAACTAACACTGGATTTATTAACTTAGGTGCATAAAACACAGGAATTCTGCTAAAAGAAAGTTAATAGCTATAGGGACCTATATAAAATAAGGTTTTAATACCAAAATGTTTAAGGGAAATTAGCAACAATTTATTTGAACATATTCTGTGTCCGCAATTTGTTTAAGCAAGTTACTAAGTGGTTGTGAAGCATACCAATCTGCCTTTTGATCTGACTGTGCTGAACAGAGTCATGCTTTTGTCTCCTGTGAGTTGAAAACAGGCTGAAGTTCCAATATCAAAGAGGCGGAGGGGAAGAGAGGACGATCTCTCTGAGGCCAGGCTCCCCCTCCTCTTGCTGTTCTGCACTGTGGAGTCCTCAAGTGACATATGTACAAATAAATGGGTTTTATTTGTACAGACATTGGCTTGAGAGTCACTCCAGACAATCATTATCTCTGCCACTATGAAGTTTTTATCCTAATATCTAAACTAAATCTTCTTTGCTTCAATTTATCCCTTTATTTTTGACCAGGCTACTTCAATCACTATAATAAAATGTTTCCTACTCTTTGCTCAAACACGTAAATGACCACTGCAACATTATGGCCTCCTTTGGTTTTATTACTGGTGTTTTCTGAAGTGTTGAGTGACTTCATTGTTCTCCTCCAGGCTGGGGGGTGTTACAGCTTTCCTGGAGGACAGTGCCCAGAGCAGGCAGCAGGGCTTCTATCCAGGTTGTACAGGAGGAGGGCAGAGGATTACTGTTGTACTTCTGTCTGTACACACAGAGGCTTGCCATTTTTGCAATAGATGGCCACTACTGAATTGTGTCAACTTATGTGGCACAGTGATGTCCAGATCCTTTGCAGTAAAATGTAGATGGTTGTTCCACTTTGTGTGTAGCTGACTCTTCTTGGGTCCGTGAAGCATCTTCAGTTGTCCAGTGAGTAGCATCCTAGCATCCTCATTTTTCAGATCATCTTTCTCTTTTCCCAAGGTCACTTTTCTCTTTTGATTCTAACCTGTGAAATACTTGTAGTCCTTTTGCCTGTGGGTATCTTTATGTGTGGGTGAGACTGAGGAATCTGCTGGTCTGATTCTTTAACACAAATGCGTGAATGAGAGTGAGTACCATCATCACTATTTGTCATAAGGGATCTGTATGTGTAAATTTTGAAGAGAAATTGCGGTGACAATAAAGTCTGAGAACCTGCTCAAATGCTAGATGATAGTCCTTATTTATAAGTGTGGACATGGACAGTAAATATCAAACAATATTAAGACACAATTGTAAATGTTACCTTGTTAGTGGCATTTGCACAATTTTTATTGTACTTTTTCTTAGCTCCCAAAATATATTCTGCTGCATTCACCGTCATTGGCTCTTTTTCTGATTTGACTACATTTTGAAATCTCTCATTAGATTCATCACAGATGCCAGCTTTCAAAAGAGATACTATTTACCACCCTTCCTCTTAACCTTGTGGCTGCTTCTTCCACATGTGTATCACATAAATGAGGCATTTCATTATTCATATAACTTTTCTAACCATCTCTTTATTCCTTTCTCCCTTTCCTTGTTAAAAGATATGTGGCAATGGCATATTTAATGTAACTTACTTTTCTACCTTTTGCCAAGAGGAATGTATAACCTGAAATCTATGACCTTTTTTGAGTTCATCTCTTCTGATGCACTGTTCTTTATACGACTCGTCTTTTCTTTTAGACTCTCTTTCTTCTCTCCCCCTCCCCCTCAGTAACGTCTTTTTTAGGATTCTCCATCTTTTGTGGTTCTTTTCCTTTGTTCCTCTGATCCTCTCTCCACTGATCCCTCTCGCATGTTCCTACGGTGCCCACTAATGCTGCTTACACTTACCTCCTCTTTTATCTTTCTTGGAATTGAAAGAAATTACAAAGGAAAAAAGAGAGAGCATTAAAGGAAAGGCAGGCCAGTGCTAGGGCTGGGGCTGATGCAGATGCAGAATGTGCCTCTGACTGTGGCCTGATCTCAGGGGACCATCCTGCCCTCGGGTGCCTGGCTTTCCCCTTCCCCACCCTGCTCCCAGCAGCTCTCCACTCCTCCTGCAGCCACTGCTGCCCCAAACTCCCCTCTCTCTGAGATGTTGATAGGGGTTCAGACATAACCACACAAAGGCATTTTTAAACACCTAATGTACTACCCTAAGCTCCTCTGTGCATCAGCCCCTCTCTTCATAAAATTTTTACTTTGACTGGCAGCAGGGTTAAGGTACCCACTCAAAAGCTAGTCTGGCATGCCATGGTGTGGCAACAGGCACATCAGCTGTTCGTAATGTTACCACCTTTGTTTAAACTGTTTGCCAAGTCTCTCCATAAAGCCAGGCTCCTGCACCTCACCAGGACTCCCCTGATGTGTCTGGATGCGCAGGAGCATGAACCTGCCAAAACAGAAATGGAGACCTGGAGCATCTGGCATTTCCTTTCTTCGCTCCCAAATAAATGTAGCCCCAGTACCCAAG
Source organism: Strix uralensis (assembly GCF_047716275.1). Classification (NCBI taxonomy): domain Eukaryota; kingdom Metazoa; phylum Chordata; class Aves; order Strigiformes; family Strigidae; genus Strix; species Strix uralensis. Next base: position 87,462,132 of record NC_133974.1, on the reverse strand, counting down.
CTAATATTGGTAAACAGTATATAAATGCCATATGTGACCAGGGCAGGCTTACGGGGTCAGGCAGACCACTCTTGGGGATGGCAAGAGGCAGCTGAGGAGCCACTAGCAAAGCTTCAGGCTGAGGAAGGGGCCTGGGGCAATGTCCTGGGGAGCAGGGGACCTGTGCATGGGTCCTGTTACACAGCAGGGACATCCCTCCTCGCCTGGCAGGGAGGTGTCACTGGGGACCTCAGGAGGTAGGAGGGAGGTAAGCTATTCATTAGCTTAGGTGTATTGAACAGAGACGGGTAAAAGGAAGCCTGGGGGTGTGACTCCCCTGGTGCCCAGGGCTGGGGGAAGGAAGGGGATGGGTACTCATGTCATTCACTCCAGGCATTGCGATTCGAAATAAATTGAGAGCTTGCGTTTCTTTCATGGTAACAGCAAGGTGAGGGGGTCCACAAAGCGATGCAGAGTGTCTCCGTCTCTTATCAGAGAAAAGTGTCTGTGGGAGGCAGGAGGGGCGATTGAAGCCCAAGACTAGGAAATATTTCTAAGTCCTGGTCCATACTGGTCTGGGAGGTAGCTCCAGTGAAGTCAGTGAATGGGCCTATGAAAGTTCATGTTGTACCTAAATCACAGATAAAGTTTTTTTGGGGAGGGGGCATAAATGTAGAATTTCATCAATGGATAGACTTTATTTTAAATGTTCTGGTGTTTTAAAGGAGACACTAGCATCAAACTAAACTGCTGAAGATACAGTGCAGACAATTAGATAGACAATTCTCAATTAATGAGGGAATTGGTTTCCAGAAAGTTGATTTTAGGGAACAGTTAAGTTTGTCATTCCTAAGTCAGTTTGGGTTGCACCATTTTTCCTCCCTTCACCCCACCCGAACTACTTCAGCAACCTTCCTGTGTCCCTGACTAGCAGGGCCTTGCCTAATCTCTTTTCTCTTTCTTTCCTTCTCAATCATTTTCCTCATCCTTCTCTGTCACTGTAGGAAACCCCAGGCATGAGGGAGTAACTGCAGCTGCTCTCCCACCGGTGCATTTGTGTGCAGGAAGGGATTTTCACTTCTATCTTTATTTTCTTCCTGTAATGAGAACACTTGAAATGTCAGACTTTCATTTTGTTCCAGAGGGTTTCTTCCCAGCGCAATTCCTGTTACACAGACCCATATCATCTGCTTTTTCTGTATACTTGTGTATTATCGACATTCAGACATTTAAAAAAAAAATAACAAAACCAAAACCCAAGAAAACCCCATGGAACATCTGAACTTTAGGTATTTCTTCTGCTGTTGGTCAGAGCTGAGTGGAAGAACAGATGAACAAACTGACCTCTACTCTCTGCTCGAATGCCATTGCCGTGTTAAAATGGCACTTTGGGATTCCCATCTGCAAGGAGCACTGCGCATCCGCTGACCTTTCAGTGCCTCTGTTGGCATCTCCCACTGTTTTTTCCTGCTCCAAACTCCCAGTGTACTTCCACTGAAATGAGAGATGTGAAACTTGTAAGGCTGACTTTAAAGCGTAGTTACCCTTTGCTCAGCAGGTATGATTGTACTTGCTAGCTGGACGTCAGTTGTGGTACCTTTTTGGTGCAGTAGCGTGGGGTTGGGTTTTTTTTTTTTTGAAAGATGGTTGGGCTCCTGCCACTCCTCTGACCCCAGACCACACTGTGTGCTGGGAATGCACCTTTGCTTTTGAGGGCAACCTCTTTCCACCAACATCATGGATGAGGGAGAGTGGCTTTGATGACTTTGTGTCTTTTAATGAGAAAGAAAAAAACAAGGATTTGTAGGCCAGAAGACCTCGAGGAATAAGAAAGTGAGAGAGAGAGAGAGAGAGAGGAGGGAGTGATAAAAATTAAAAAAAGCATAAAAATAACAGCTGGGATAGTGACATCAAGGCCTACCACCCACCTCTCATTATGGCTATCACTTAGTTTCTGTATCCTGAGAGCACTCATGGGTGGCTGCCGACCTCCTACTCTGTGTGTCTAATGCTGTGACCAGCAAACCATCAGGAGTATGCAGAAGACGAGCGAGAGACCACAGGACACGTGTGTTTGGTGGCACTGCCTGACCTGGGGGTCAGCACTGGGAAATAAAAGGCTGAGCACTGGAAACACAGGAGGACTTTGATCTATGTACCCTTCAAACCACGCAGAGCCCGCTGCTTTTATTTTCTGTCTAAATAAAGATTTTGAATGTGCTGCCCCAATTGCATTGTGTAAAAAAAAGAAGATGAGAAAGAAGAAGCCTCTCCATGCCTAACGTGGTGAAGAAGTTGTGTGTGTGCGGCAGCAGCAGCAGCTGCCTGCTTCATGCTCTGCCAGAGAAAAGCCGTCTGCAGCAGTCAGCATCAGTCCTTCACGCAATGCAGAAATGGCTGCTTTTAACAGCTCTCTCTCCCGGATACTCTTACTTTCTGTTTTATTGGTGCTGAAATGGAAGCACCACCATGGCCGGTGTACCAGCGCTGATCTGTCACGATATTGCCAAAATTTTAATTCTGCTAAGAAGAAATGCATAATCTGAATGGTACTACCTACTTTGTCTTGTGTAATGCTGACTATGAAAAATATTAATTATAGAAATTTGCCGGATGGGACACTTTTGGTATTCATTACAGCCCATTTTTTGAGGAATCTAAACATAAAATCAGAAATGAAGGAAGTCAAACCAATTTTCTTTACCATAGTAAAGCAAACTAGTTTTGTGTTACCAAGTTTGCTTTTTTTCCCCCACTAGTTCTGAAGTGACCACACGCCTTTTCTTTCTGTTTGATTTTCTTTTTCCTGGCCTGGGCCTTGCTGATTTGTGCGCTGAGAACCGGTGTTCCCAGGAAGCAAACAAACCCAAGTTTGTTTTCCTCCTCCAAACCCTCGGCTACGCTGCGATAAGAGTCTCGGGGCAGCAACTGCAAGTTTTGCTTCCGACATCAGCGACCCAAAAACGCGCCCGACGGGTGTCGCACGGACGCCCCAAGCGGCGGGCAGCGGGGCGCGGCCGTGGCGGTGGCGGTGGCCGTGGCGGTGGCGGTGGCCGTGGCAGTGGCCGTGGCGGTCCCGCGGCGCGGGCGGCGTGGCAGGAGTGACACCTCGTGGGTGCGCGCGGGAACCGCGCCCGGCCGGGCGCCCGCGCTGCCCGCACGGCGCGAAGAGGTTGTGTCCGCCAGGGGGCGGGGGGGGGCAGCAGCCCACGGGCGGCGCGACGGGGCAGCGCCCGGGTGCGCGCCCCGCGGCGGGACGGGACGGCAGCGGGCGCCCGGGCTGGGGCCGCGGGGCTGAGGGGGCCGCGGGGCTGAGGGGACCGCCGGGGCCGCCTTGCGGAGCCGAAGGGGGGATCCCGCCCGTTCGCACAGGAGCGCTCCCGGCCCTTCCCCGCTCCCGGGGCAGCGCTTTTCCCTGGCGGAGGGGTGGGCCCCAAAGAGAAGACGCAGGGCGAGGGCGCGGGAGTTGGGAACGAAGCGCCTGTGGCGAGTAGGGGATGACCTGGGTGCTGAGGTTGACATCGAACCGCATTTTCTCATTAAAAGTTGATGAGACCCATGCATATTTTAACTGATGACGTGGTCAGCAGCTAAAACAGAGGCATGGCACAACTGACAGTTGTCATTATTAAAAAGAAAAGCCACCTTTCTTCATATCCCAGTAAGAAGAGCACAGAATATTTTCGTTAGGTTACACTGGAGGAGAACGCCTCTGTTAAGACATTTCCCGGGAAGCGGTGTTGCTGCACTACAGAGAATTCCGTCTGGGTCATTGGGCTGGTATCAAGATACATTTGGCTTGTCTCGAACTGACTTCAGCAGCTGCGGGCACTAATTTAAATAATGAAAAATCGGAGTGCTGTGCCACTGAATATAAAAGTAGCCCCAAACAAAGAAGAAACAACAGCAACCGCAGGGCTCAGCCAGTGCATCGAGGTCTGATTTGACTCCGGAGATGTGCAGAGGCTGAGGACCGCGTGAAGAAGCAGTTGCACAGGTCTGACTGCGAGTTTCCTGCGGAAGCCTGGACACGTCCCTGGGAGGAAACGCCTGCAGAGAGCCCCCTTCCAGCAGGCTGCCCACGGGGAAGGTGGGCTTTGGAGTCATGCATGGGAGCACTGCACCTGCCTGTTCCGTGATTGCATCCAGGGCAGTGGGATTTCGGTCCTATGATCTGTAAGCAAACAGGCTGGCCAGAAGGAAACCGGCACCCCTTCTAGTTCTGATTTTAGGGGGAACCTCTTGGCAAAGTCTGAAATATCACAGGTTAACCACTGCCAAACTACAATGATACAGTCTTCACGGCTCTCCACACTTCACTTGCTATCTGTATCTTGGTGAGAACAAGAAACCAACTCTAAAAACTGCTTGGATTTCATGGGCTTCCACCTGCATAGTTAAATTATGCTTTGTGGGTGTTGCAAATACATGGGTTTAATTTGCATTGGCTTTGGGCTGCCTTTCCCCTCTTCTCCAGAGCCTCTTGTCTGTGTGATGGAACTGCTGAGAAACTCTGATTTTGTATTTCAACCTTCTCCATCTCATTTTTTTTGCACTTCAGCTTTACCAAAGAACCTGAACTCTGTCTGTGAGGACATCAGGCAAACCAGGGCTATGCACCCTGATGACCTCAGATGCTGAACCATTTTGGGGAGGCTTTTCTATGGAGAAGCATGTACATGGGGAGCTACTCTTCAGCTCTGAAACTCAGAGGATGAAAGAAATGCTTTTTCTCAATTAGTAATAGACAGCCAACTTTCATAACATAATGTTTAATGAAAAATTTATTAGATATTTGTATGTAATATTTTTTTTATTTCTGGAAGGGATGTTACGGAGAGCAATTGTCCCAGCTTTAGGGGATGGAGAGAAAGTTTGTCTTTGCTTGGATATATAGCACTCCCCTTTGGGATAGTGTCATCTGATAATTCCTGCCACATGTTCTTATGAGTAGGATGTTTTTGTTTCCTTACTGTGTCTCCCCCCAAGTCAGGACTGGGTAATATTTCAGATGGTCATGGTCAAAAAAAGCATGTGACAACTTCCAGATGTTCAAATAATCAAAGTGATCTGCAGATCTAAGGAAGCACACCAACAAACAAATGAAGAATAACTTGAAGGGCTGCAGTCTAGGTGGGGGGTCACATTCAGAGGTGGTGTAGCAGGGTGAAGGATAGTCTTAATATCTGGAGAATTCATTTGCTAAAAATGAGACAGTCTGACAATGTGGCTGGGCAGGCAGTAGAAACCGAAAACATGGGGGTCTGGTTGTGGTTTTCCTGCAGCTTGGAACAGCGTTGGCTTTCCAGGGGAGCAAGTAGGGCTGTCACGTTGTGACGTACCTCTGAGCTGAGCTGGCTGCTGGGCTCCAGCTCGTGTGATGATGTGGCTGGGGCTAAGAAACGTGACCATGCTGTGGTGCTGTCCACACCACCACCACATCTGGGGCTGCGTCCTTGCTGAGCTGAGCATTCAGCTGAGAGGGGAGGACACCTCTCAGAGCAGGGAAACACACCTGTTTCTGGCTTGCTCCTAGCTGGCTTGTATAGGTACCTGTTTAGGCATTAGTAACAAGTTCAAAGCCGGGTTTTGGGAGCTCTTCATCAAAACCCTTCATCATCTCAGGTGATTTTTGTTGGTCCATCCTCCTTGCTTTATAGAAACAGCCAAGATAATTGAAAATGTACAGTGGGACACTGTATTCCTCTTTGGGAACGTAAAAAAAGTCATCATCAAGAAAAGAAAGAAAAAAGCTCATATTAATCACTGGCATCCTGGTAGGTGTAGAGGTGACTGAGCACGGTTGTGTGGTGCAGCGTGTATGGAGCGGCAAGCAGGAGCAGGAGGCTGGAGGCTGCATGTAATGCAGGCTGGGCGGTCCTGTCTCTGGTCACAGGAGGGACAACGTTCCCACCCCACAGGCTCCAACAGCGAGTCCGCTGGTGTCTTTCCCTACGCTGGCATTTCATGTGGCAGTGCCTCTGCTGCTGACGGCACGTCCTTTGAAGCAGATGTGCTCTGATCTGCCCACTGTGTGTGCCACTGGCACAGCTCTGCTGGAGAACTGTTTTACAAAGCCTTCTATGTGGAGCAGTGATGGGGAGGGGCAGGCATTATTACCATTATTATGATTATTAATATTATAATCATTATTATTATTATTATTTCTACTGCTATTACTACTACTAATTTGTGGGGAAACATTGCTGGCTCAAAACCTGGCTCAGCTGCTGATGGAGAAACTAAGATCTGATCACATCAAGGGAGCTGCTGGACTTTTGAACGTTACTGTCACTCCTACAGGCTGGCGCTTTGGAAGCATAACTATTTGGGAGATTGCTATCGACTACTTTTTCCCCTGGGTAGTAAGGCTTTATGTGACTTTTCATGCAATCTTCTATGGGTCTTTTACCATTTGGGAGGTAATGGTGTAGTGTGATAGCAAATTCAGTTCCACACTAGGAAAAGGAACAACTTTGTGCATTTTGTCCATCATCAAAGGCAGCTTTTGTCAGTCGGTCTCTCCGTATCGTATTCCCCAAGAATTTGGAGGACTTCAGGCAAGATTATTCCTCAGTTTTGCTCAAAAAACCCCTTTGTATGTACCTAGAGGGGGAAAAACCAATACACCGCTCACCTGAAAAACTGGACCATGGTGCCTGTGTGGGTGGAGGGGCCTGAGCCTGAGAAGGTCATTGGTAGCAGTGTGGGGGCCTTGGGGGAGGCGGCACACCATGACACGGGAAACCACCCAAAAGTGAGAAGGATGCTGTAGCTCACGAGGACACTGGTATCCGAATGTGCTGCAGGAAAGTGGTGGCCATGAAAAATTAGATCTGGGCCCTATAACAGATATTTATTGTGATGAGTCATCTCCATCCTGATTCATGTCTGTAACACCAGGATAACAAGGTCATCTTATGTTGTAAACCCTGAAAAGATTTGGAGGTCTGTGTTCTTCTACTAGCTGGAGCATCGACAGCGTGTGCTTCCATCATTTCTCATGTAGCTGTCAAGACTGCAAGCTCTTTGCCCACGTCCACAGGGAAAGTCATAATTACCTACGTATGGTAAATTAAAAATGGAAACCGTTCACTACACTGGAAGCTGACTCAAGGCGGATAGATCATCAGTGGGGAGATGTGATAAGGAAAGTAAAGCTACTGCTTCACCAACCAGAAAACTGTGGGAGAAAAAAAACAAGTGGTCTCTATCTACTATCTACTCATCTATTGGTCATCCATCCATCACTACTAGCTATGTATTTGGATGTTTTCATTTAAAAAAACAGGCAAGGGAGTGGCGCGGGGAGGTCTGGCTGGGGAAGAAAGAAAGTGGCTAATGGACCTTTTCCCTGGCTGGCAAATCCGTGCCTGGTCTCCCTTCAAGGCTTCATAGTTTAGAAAGAATTGCAGTTTGTTCTTCAAAAGATGTGTCAGTCTGTTATGGATTAAGAAGATAATATGTCTTCCATATTTACTCTCCCCGCAAAGACTGATTTTTGGAGGATTTGCTAGTCACTTCATTTCAGACACATTTCTTAACATGTTTGGATTTCTTTGTGGTTAAACTTAGACTCTGTCCTATAAGGCCTGCTGTGCAGTGTTTGTCCTTTCAGGGTCATTACTGATACATACCCACTGCACTCATTGTGCTCTACTAAAATCATTTTGTCAGAGTAAAAATTACAAATTAAAATATTCTCTCAGAGGGAGGACCCCATATATAATTGTGTAACAAAACTTCCCCAATCATTTCCAAACTGAACTTAATTCAAAATGAAAGATAAATCTTTCCCTTCACTACTACCCAGATGTGATCTTCCCAAAGTTTCAGGCATGAATAATCTGTCTGAATTTTCCAGATATGTCAATATCCCAGCCATACTGAATCCAGCCTGTGGCTCTAGCACCCATTCAGGAAAATCTTCAGACGAGGCCAATGCTTGACACCTCTATCCACTACAATCAATGGTCACACATCTTTTACTTTACTTTCTCAGTTTTCATTCCCTTCCATTTCTTGTTTGCAGCTGGACCTCCATTTTCCCCTTTTTAATGAGAACTTGGGAAGTTCCCACTACTTTCCCGTCTCTGCCTCTTCTTTCTTCAGAGTCTCTAGTCTCTTTATTTTAATAGCCATCATTCTCATCTGTTGACTACAGATCTTGGCCAAATCCTGATAAAGTCAACAGAAACGTTTTCCGTGGAATTTTAGACGCGTTTCTGTTGTGTTTTCTCTTTCCTCTCCTTATTCTTTTTGCTGCCTGGCTGGCTGATTTAAACAAATATTTTCAGAACAACTTGTCCTCAGTTGACTAAACTGGTAAATAGTGGATAAATATAGTTTTGATTGGGAACAGCTTTTTGGCAAAGGATGGAGTACAGCACTAAAGAAGAATTTTTCTCACCTTGAGTCATGGGATCTGGTTGGTTAAATTAAAACCATTTACTTAACCTGCCTGTGCAACACACAAACATCAGAGATGCCCTTTAGCTGTACTGATACTTTGTGCTGCCTACACTACACCAGCTACAACACCTGGGCAGTAATTCTATCTTGTGAAACAGAAATAGCCTGAGTTTGTTTCTTTCTTTCTTTCTTTCTTTCTTTCTTTCTTTCTTTCTTTCTTTCTTTCTTTCTTTCTTTCTTTCTTTCTTTCTTTCTTTCTTTCTTTCTTTCTTTCTTTCTTTCTTTCTTTCTTTCTTTCTTTCTTTCTTTCTTTCTTTCTTCTTCTTTCTTCCTTCCTTCCTTTCTTCCTTCCTTCCTTTCTTTCTTCCTTCTCCTTCCTTCCTTCTTTCTTTCTTTCTTTCTTTCTTTCTTTCTTTCTTTCTTTCTTTCTTTCTTTCTTTCTTTCTTTCTTTCTTTCTTTCTTTCTTTCTTTCTTTCTTTCTTTCTTTCTTTCTTTCTTTCTTTCTTTCTTTCTTTCTTTCTTTCTTTCTTTCTTTCTTTCTTTCTTTCTTTCTTTCTTTCTTTCTTTCTTTCTTTCTTTCTTTCTCTCTTTCATCAAAAGCAGCACAAATCTAGTTTATATATTTAAGCAAAGGCTCGGGCTTATTTTTCCCAATCATTCTTTTTTTTCACCACCTGGAAAGGAAATGTTGTTGTGTCATAAGCTTCAACACATAACAATTGTATTATAAAATCCTCAGTGTCCTAAGGCTGGTTACCTACCTCCGTAACTCAGTCCTGCTGTGACAGTACCGTCTTCTTGTCAGAATGTACTTCACTGAGCCTACAAAAGGGATGTTGCTATGTTTGTTAGGATGAAACTTTGCATATGCCTACGAAGCATACAGAGGACATTTATGAATACTTTTCTATGTGTTTATTCACATGGAGGGGCTAGAAATATTACTGTGCTCTTGATATACATAGTAAAATAAAACCCGATTCGTAACAGTAATATGAATATAAGTCATTGTATTTTGAATTTTTATTGTAATAAATTATAGCAATAGTTCACACAACCCAGCTATTATCTCAGATTGTCTCTCTGCAGAATCACAAAAACAATCTGACTCATCCCGACTTGATTCATGTTCAGTTCCTGTTTGGGAAGGCTTTCCTCGCCATCAGACCGCCTGGTAACATTTTTTTCTGTGAAAGCTCAGATTCTGTACAACAGTCCTGCAGTCTATGATGGGTTCTGCAGCATGAATCATGGAAAATAAGCATCCTTGCTTATTTGTAGCTGGTTATTTTTGCATAATTCCATGTGGAAGAAGAGCCATGAGATTTTTTCCACGTTATACATGTGTCTTTTTTGCACTCTGATGGAAATTGTTTAATAGAGACTTATCAAAAGATGCTCAGCATTTGAAAGTGGGAAAAGAGGTAGAGTTGACACATAGAGCTGGAACTGAGTATGAACCAGTTTCAGAAGAGTGTGAATTTGCCTTTATAAGTCAAGCCAGGCACCAGAGTGTCGTTTCTGTGTTTCTCCCAGGGTCCTCTTCATGGTCTGTCACTAAACTCTTGTGAAACTTTTATCTTTGTTGTGGCTTTCATTTCACCTACGTATAATATGTTATTTCAATTAGTACCTGAAGAATATATTATTTCAATTAGTTAATGGAGCTGATTAATTAATAAATAACTTTGGCACTCTCACCTGAAAAGCATGATAGAAACAGAGAAAATGACTTCTACTTGCCAACCTTCCTTACATCACTTGAGAGAAACCTCTCTGAGCTGAAAATGCAGCACAGTAACTCTACCTGATATCTTAGATGTGAAGTGAATAATAATGTGTGACTTCAGGGAAATGAAGTCACCCAGAATAACGACCATGCTAGTTAACATTTCTGCAATTGAACAGTTCAGCAGTGAGCAGCTTGCTTTCTGACAATGTCCTGCAAAAATACATTCCTAATTTTACTATTAGTAACAGAGATGGTATTAAGGGCTGCTAAGAGAATAAAATCATAATTTAAAATGTTGGCAGATGTTACAAAGATTAGGGTTATCATATATAATGATGATTAAAGGAGCGCTAGAAGTCTGAAGTGCTCGGTCATTTGATGGCAGATGACTGAGCAGTAGTCATTTATCTGGTGAGCAAAAGTGAAGTCAGACGCAGAGAAACAAGGCGCAGGGGCTGCGCATGCTGCCAGGAGCACCCTCCGCCAGGGAGCAGTAAGCTTAAACAGGACACGCCAGGTCGTGTCCGGGGCACCAGCTGGATGTGAATTCCAGGAGTAAAACTGGCCGAAAACTAATGTGACCGCTGGGAATATGCATTTTTGGCAGGGAGGCATTGTTTCCTCCATACATGTGTTGAGCTCTGAAGCATGGTGTTTGCTTCAGGTGTTCTTAAAGACCGCCTGAGAACCAGAGAGGGTGTGGTGCAGGCAACAACTCTGAGAGCAACCAGAAGACTGGAAAGCACCTTCTGGTAGAAGTGGTAGGTGCGCACTCTTCTAAGCATATCAAGAAAAGGTTAAAGGATTGCTGGTTACAGACGGTAAGTATTTACTTCTGGACTAACGCTCTTCCAATCTAGCAAATAAAGATATAAAAAGATCTGGTGGCTGGGGCTGGACAAACGCGCGGAAGGAAAAGACTACGCATTTCACCAGGGAAATACTTAGCTACTGGCGTGGATTGCAATAAGTTATTGTGGCTTTTCTACCATCAGTAATTTTTAAATCGAGAATAGATGTTGTTGGGTTTTTTTAATCTAATAGATGTACTCAAGTTTAAACTGGATCAAATTCAAGGATGTTCTGTGTCCTAAATTACGTGGTTAGGTGACCACATGACGACTCCTGGTTTTATAATCTGAAAATCCTTTTGCTCTGACAAATAGGGCTGGAGGAGCTTTTACTGTGATTGAGAATTTGGATTCATGGAGGCTCGTTGTGTTTACTGGGGTCAGCACTCACCTTTCTTCCTTCTCCGGAACCAGCTTAGCACTGACTGGTGCCAGCTGCAGAGCTGCACTAGGCAAACCTGTTCTGCCTAGCCCAAGGATGCTCCTTTTTCACTTATTTCTCTCCTCCCAGGCTGGAACCCCACATTCATTTTTCCGAGGAGCCAGGAGCCACCTTGAACCGGGGAACTTCTGTAGCGCTTTGAGAGTAACCATTCACAAAGACCTTACAGCTCTGAACTACAGCACGCACAAAGAACACTTTTTTTCTAGCAACTACAAAATGCTGCAATAAGCTTTGCTCAAATGAAGCCTCTATTAGCGGTAGCAGAGCTTTGTATGTTAGCTGCCAAGGATTTGACTACCAGATAATTGTTATTATACATCCTCTTCCGAACAACTTGCATTATTTAAGAAGAAAATCAAACTCCAATCAAGCTGTTCAGAGGTTTTGAAATATTCAGATGTAGAGCTCCCAGCTTCCCTGTTTTAGCCACTGGGGTACAGTGCAAAATGCTGCTAAGCAGGCAATAGTCTCAGGATTTATTGCAGTGACTGAACTTATAAATACAGAAAGTTCACAGAAAAGCCTGCTCTCGTGAACTTTCAACCAGCATTTGCAAACTAAAAAGCCATAGATTATTTATATAATAAATGGATGCGTATCTGTCCAAATGTTTAATAAAGATAATATGTGAGAAGCATGAAACAAGTCATTTTCCTCTGCAGTAAAAATATATTTCTTCTATTGGATTCAGAACAGTGGCAATAGCAGTTTAAAATCTTTTGTATCTTTTATGTTCAGAAAGTGATACTCTGACAAGAATTATACCAAAAATACAGGTCTTAGAATGGGAAGTTGGTCAGATGAGACCAAATTTTGGTAAAGTAATGACTGAATTCTTTTTAATTGAGATATATATATATATACACACACCCCATTTAAATAGGATCTTGATACCAAAAGTTAAACTGAACCGTGCAATATGTTCCAGCAAAATCTGTTTTTATAAATACTCTTTGTCCTCAGGAAGACATGGAGACAGTGATGCTATTGAATTTAAAAGGTCAGAAGACATGGGGACAGTGATGCTATTGAATTTAAAATGTCAGATCACCTGTTTCTGGTTGCTTTGGCTATTGGAATATGCCTCACCTGGAAAGGTGGATGCTTATTTGGCCTACAGTTGCCATATACCCTATAACCACCTGCTCCCTATGCGTGCCTGCTCTCTCCCCCACAAAATCCTGATCAAGGACACATGAATGTTACAAAGCAAATAACATGAATTACATCTACACCATCTCAACAATGATTTTTATTTCCTGGGTGGTCCCAAGAGACGTGAACACAACTTCCAGTCCCAGGCTGACATCTACCATTCTGTTGCCAGCACAGATGACTCTAGAACTGGGAATCTGGTAAGATGAGTTGAAAATATTATTTCTTCCTCATGCACTCATGTACCAGTTTCAACTCAAATATATTGAATAAGTTTTCTCTCTTTAAATATACTTCCACATATGTGCATTTCAGATTTATATTATCGCCAAATCACTTTACATTTTGCATCACACCAAGTGCCTACATTAGCTATTGGTACTCGACGAGAACAGTAGGGATGTGAGGAGAGGAGAGAGACTAAAATGAAGTGTGAGTGTATTAGTAGAATTTCTCAGCTTGGGTCTGGGTCTACTGAGTCTTTGGCAGCATATTTTCAGTCTCAGAACTGGAGTGGTTGTTATCCATCAACACTGGGCTGTTCCCAGGATGGGAGTTCATTCTGTCCCACGGGCACTAGCTAGCCACACCTGCAGCATGACATCTGCCACTCTGTAAGCATGGGTCTGCTCATTTAGCTTGTTTCAGTCTTTTCATTTAAGCACATGCACGCACACACAAAATTCTCTTCTGAGTCTAGCTCCTTCATCTGAAAGGATGCAACGATGCCTGTGCTTCTTGCTGCCAAACGACTCCTTTGGAAGAGGTAAGTGGTGGAGGAGATGGGCCTGCAAAGGTGAGAAGGAGCCTTTCTCAGATTTAGAAGTTACACGACAACTCTGGTTAAGATCCCAAGCTCCAGCTTTATTGATTACAGTAAAGAACCACTAGTGACACTAAATGCTGCTTTACTGCTGCTATTAGTATCAGGCAAGGAGATGCTACAAGTAGTTGCAAGCTGAAGATTTCACTCCATAGGACTTTATAGCAGAAGGTGAAGCCAGATGATGGAAAACACATTTGTCAAGAGTTTGGTGTGACAGACATCCATTCCTGAGCTGTCATGTGCTGTAGTATCTGCTTTAAATTCCTACACAGGGTTTTCAAACAGTGAGAGGAAGTGGTCAATCCTTTCAGATTTGATAGAGTGATGCTGGCATTGATTTCTGTGGCTGCAGTCATGTGTCAAGAGATTATTTGTGCTGGCACAGTGAGTTCAATACTTGTCTACATCCTTGATACTTGAATCTCAAACACTTCACTAAAAGAGATGCCAGTAAACTGTTATTTTCTCTAAGCACCAGTTCTCCGTAGATGTAATCATAGTAACAGCCATCACATTTCTGTTGACACTGGCCAACAGGGTCTGAAATCTCAGCCCTGTTGAAATCTTTGGTAGAGATTTGGCCGAGAAGTGCAAATAGGTTTTCACACAAAAATAAAAATACAGAGGGGGGAAAATAGATATTTGTGTAATAATGGTAAAATGTTTTTGTTTTTCAACGTCCTGGATGTCAATGCCCTTAGTTTATAAAAGTTCAAGTTTGTTTGTGCTAAAATGAAACCAAAAAAAAGTTCACTCTGCATTTCCATCTCTCCATCCAAAACAGAAAACCTGGCAGGACTATGTGCTAATGTAGACGCTGGCAGAGCCACAGCCCAGCTAGGTACCAGGCAGCATGATGGTGGGTGATGAGACAAGTCGTATGCCAGCTGGATTCCTCTGGTGAACGCAGGGATTTGGTTCACGCTCTTAAAAGCTGCTGACGCCCCAGTCTTCAGCCCCAGACAGTCTTTAGAGAGTGTCCAACCTTCAGACTGAAAGTTTTCTCTTTGCAGAGCCGATCTAGCAAATGCCCTGTGCTAATCAAAGCAAGTCTGTCCATTGGTTTTAACTGACTTTGGAAACCAGCTCTGTAAAACAAATACCTGTGGCACCAAATATCTAAACCATGAAAAACACTATGGAACATTAGATCCTTGACCTGTAAGCCATATGAGATTTCTGACTAAATGTTTCTAAAAACTGACTTGATGATAAGGAAAGAAAATTAACTGAACTCACAGACATGCCTCATCTTTTTGGTGACCATAGGAATTACTATTAGTTGTATAAAGATTCAGAAACGCTGCCAGAAATTATAGGGTAAGTGGTATTTTTTTGTTATAGGGTCTTTGCCTATTTCCCTTGATAATTAGTGTTTATTTATTCATCACGCTGATTTCTTTCTAGTTGCTCCTTGCTAATAAATTCAAAAAGGTGGGCAAGGTCAAAAGCAGGAGAGACAGCAGATGGCAGCACCAGGCTGCTTTATCTGGGCTGTTAGAGCAAACAGGAAAAATACGAACCTAGCTGAACAAAAGTTCTTAGAGTTTGATTTCAGATCTCCTTCATTTCTCCTTTCTTTTGGATTGTTTGTGGGGGTTTTTTTGTTGTTGTTGGGGGTTTTTTTGTTTTTTTTTTTCTTTCTGTGTTTTTCTACCCACTATTGGAAAGAAAGAACAGCAGAGGAGGAAAATTGCAATGTCAGGTCATCCTGTATTGATTTAGTAGAAAATAGTAAGACCTGATGTGACCTGCTGAAAAGATGACATGAGGTTATGGCCTAGCCTACCAGCGCTTCACGTCGTATTAAACACTCCACAGGGGCAACATCTGGAGGGTTAAACAACTGCTGGGTAATGCAATTTTAAATGCCACTTCATCAAAGTAATAGACTCCACAGGACCCTCTTGGGATCTGTAAACTGATGTGTTCCAGGCTTTGTGTGCTGCAGCCCTTTTGTGTAACACATTAAGGAGAGCCTGATAGCTCTGACTATTGCAGAGTGATAGAACTGAGGTTTGCAAACTCATCTACAGCCTAGCTGGGCCTGGGATCAAATGAATGGCCTTTGTGGTTTTTCTCTTCCTTTTTTTGCTCAAAGCTTGATAGTTTGTATATCCAAAGTTCCTGTGAACTGAGGAAAAGCTTTTAGAACAACAGATTTACTCTGGAGTCTATTTTAACAGCAGTGTATGAGCTTCAAAAGGAGATCGGATCCCATGCTTTCTGTTTTTCAGAGTAGCTACAGAGGAGGGAGCAAATTTTCTGTGCACTCTTCACAACCAGCCAAACTTTCAACCTAAGTAACAAGCGGATTTCTCAGGTCCTTGCCAGACCTGGCTCCTCTTCTGCATTCTTCAAGTATAACCCAACTGTAGCCCCAGCAATACAAATAATGAAGGAAATGTGGTCTCCAATTTGGTGGACAATGGAGGCTGGTGCCATCAGCTAGGAAATCAATGTACCTGATAGTAGAACAGTGTGCAATTTTCCAAAATAATGCCTTCCACTATTTCAGAGCTGCTAAACAGCAACTAAGAAAAGTCCCATTAAATAATTAATCATTTCAGTTCCACTGAATAATTAATCACTTTAAGAGGACAGCCCAAGAACTTTTTCTATTGCCTGCTAATGCAACATTTGCTTTCTGAATCCCAAATCCCAGAAAAACCCTTAGCCCACACAGATCCCTGCGCCTGGGTAGACAGAATTTGATAGCTGTCACCAACAGATCTTTGTCGCTACCAGGAGCATGTGAAAGCTCACTTGGTAACTCCTTTCCAGGGAGAAAATTTTAGGGTAAGGCTTGTAGCTGGTGTGAGCCAGCTGTGTTCAGCATTCAAAGCAAAGGCTTCAATTCTTTACAAGTGAGTAGCTGCCCTCGCTGCTGTCCTTGCTTGCAGATCCTTCTCTCTGCTTTACTGCAATCACTTCAGATCAAAGGGCAGTGGAAAATTCCTCAATTACTTGACACAATTTCAGTTCAGAAATGTCTCTGGGTAAGTTTTGGTGTGATGCCTTTCAAAAAGGGATGCTGATAGTAGTCATAGAGCAGGGGGAGGAGGTCTGAAGCTGACTATAAGCCACCATTGCAATTTTATTCTTGTTACTGGGTACTTGTAAACTCTGGGAGGTTATAGAGAGACCAGAGAAATGTATTGTTGTATCTCTGTCTCCACAGAGTCATATAAAATAGTCAGTCCTCAGCTACCTTAGTGTCAGCAGGAGCACAGACCTGAGTCATCCCTTGAAGTGGGTGCTGCAGCCTTGCTTGACATCCTCCATGCTATTCCTGCCCAAAATGTTTATATCAGGCAGTCCTATCCACAGTTAATCATACTAAGTAAAGTATTCTTTCAAATTATAATGTTTATGAATGCATATATATGAAAGATGCCCTCCCCCCACTAAACTAGTTTGTGGCCTATGCTTTAGGCCACATTAGAATTTATTAAGACTGCAGACACATGAGCTACTGTAATTTACTTACTGGAATTATTTTCCATCCCTTGTTACTGCTGAGGAGACCGCGGCTGCCCTCCATCTGTGAAGAGGTCTTCATAAGAAAATGGGGAGCAGTAGGGAAACAGCATGGATTCTCCAAAGAATGCATTAGTTTATTTATTTATTTCAAATGTCTTTCATGTCTTGGCTTTGTGCATCTTTTCCAAGAAGCAAATGCTTCACAGATGGAAAGAAGCAATTTTCAGTTGTAAAAATTCTAAACAGTTCAGGTGAAATGAAAAACAGAGCTTCCTGGAGACATGCCAGCTTTTTTTTTTTTCCCCAGCCTCACTTTGATTGTGAAAATATTCACTCACCTCCAGACTTTATAGCATGAGAAATGCCCTGCCTGGGGTCTAATTCGTGCCTGAGGTATCACTGCAGGGTCGATTAGAAAGGAAGGTTCCTATTTCCACACAGACACTACACATCTGCTCTGATTTTCTGCGGGGTAGATTCACAGTAACCCTACTGCAAAAATTGAGTCTTACATAAACCAAGCTTATACTGGCATAGCTCCTCTTCTGGAGGGAGCTCTGCTATATTGTTATCAGGAAAAGGTCTAATTTATCCACTTACTCTGTTTTCTATCAATTCATATGGCTAGGTACTGAAATTAGGGGAAAAAAAATCATATGTCATTTGTGAGAAAGAGTAATGAGCTTATTTATAGATACCTCCCACTGATAAAACCTTTTAGGATTTACGGCAGATCAAATTAGCAAGAGCTTTTGTAATTACCCTCAGAACCTTTGGATATTACACGCTGCCTACAAGGCATTAAATCTCCCACATGCTCCCCACGGGGAGCTTAACTCATCCTCCAGGATATCTGCCTCGTAGCCAGACACCTATAGCCAGACATCTATACATCTATGATCTGCTATGTGTAGACTGAAGTCCAGCAGAGGACAAAACAATATCTCCCCAACACTGCTGGTGTCTGTGGGTGTGGAGCCACAGTGATCCCCATGCGGGGCAGGTATCTGCCATGGAGGGAACGAGCACGGGGGACCGGAGCTGCCTCTGGGTGATGGGGGGTCCAGCTCCCTGGGCTCTAAATCATTCAGGACGCTTGGAATCAGAGACTGAAGGAAGTAAAGAACAAGGCCTGTAATTATTAGCTGCTGCCGTGTCTCTGGGATCACAGCTCCGGAACACACTAATGCATAATGCTCAGTCACTGGCTCACTTTGGATGTTGCAATGGATTTTGCAACGTGCATTTGACAAGCATATCGTGCGGGGCTCTATGGAAAGAGAGAGAAACACTCAGCAGTGGGTGCTGAATCAGGGTCTAAGCGTGTAATCCAAGGTTATTTGCTATGAAGTCTAGGACATTCCCTGAAAAATGTTGAGTTGTGCAGGAAATGTCTGGTTACTTGTGTAACTGTTTGCAAGATATACAAACTCATCAGGCTCTGACTCCTAAGTCTTATGACAATAATGCATTTTCTTCCAGACATGTTCAATTGCATATCTGATACACACACTGCTTGGCCAAAATGACTTGTTAGTGATTTATTTTGAATATCCAGCCTTTGCTATATGACATCACCTCCTTAACTTGATGAAAAAAAGGTTTAGACTGAATTCTTCCCATTAAAAATAATGGGGCAATGGTTTCTTGATGCCAATATTTACTGATATCAAAGCAAAATATTGTCTTGGTTATTTGTCTTAATTTAGCCCAAACAGTACACAAAGCACAGTGTACAAAAACAATATGTTCTTTCTTCTAAACCAGATCATCACTTACTAATTACTATATGATTTGAATGAAAACAGAGGCATGATTCAGTGATGCTTTATAGAATTCATCTCACTATATTTAGAGGTTTTTTCTTACCCTGATTGATAGAGGGGTCATATAAAATGATTTCCTATAATTGCGTTCATCCAAAATCTCAGAAGAGCTTCTTTTTAATTGTCCATTATACAAAATACAGCAGAATGAGACCCAGATCCTTTGCTAAGATCTCTAAGAAACAGCTACATTATGTATATGTATAGGGATAGTAGTATACATAGTGTGTATAGATGTGTGTGTCTGTGTGTGTACGTGTCTGTGTGTGTGCGTGCCTACACATATATAATCAATTTTTAAACTTTAATTAAAGCTTACAGATCCCCATGGTATTTCAACATTCCTAAAATTCAGGTGTTGCATTTCTGTTGGAATTGGATACATTTTGCACAGACCATTTAATGTATCTAAATCCAACACAAAATCCAACCCCGTATTAAAGACAGTTAGTGTGAGAACTGACATGACTAGAGAGGATCCTTTGCTTCTGAGCACAGATCTGGACACAGCCAGAGATGTGCCTTATCTTCCTGTGATTTCTGTCCCATTTGGAAACTCACATGGAAACTCAAGGGCTTCAAGCTCATGTAAAGTACCAAAGAAAAGTAATTTAAAGCAAGGACTGCTGCATGAATACCTAGAAGATTTTGTACAGAAGTAGTCTGCTTCCAGCACACCAGGAAAACAAGATTTGATGCAAGATTTTTGACAGAGGACTCTAGGACATATTTGACTATGAATGAATCTGTCTCTTCCCTGTTAGATTTCTATTGACTAGGAAATCTTTAGCAGAAGCAACGCCTTTCTCTCAAACCTTTCCAACATAACACCCCTTGTTTACACACATTCAGCAGACCTTTGCTTCCATCCACATGCGGCGCTTTCTCCTCCTGCTTTCTCTCTAACAGTCCCTGTACCAGGCTCCCATACCAAGGGTGGTGTGGTGTAATGGGAACCATGTTGTGTCAGTGGTGAACACATCAAAGCCCATTCATCAACTTCTTCTACGCTTCACTGACTACAAAGATGCCCAAACAACGTCAGGCTCATCCAACACGAACTTTTAGCCATAGCTCACACGTTGTTGCTTCTGCGTGGAAGGCGGGAGGAGAATTTCTGCCCGGTTGCCACTAGGTGGAGTAAAGCCAAAACTGTAGATTTAATTAGTCTTGCGATGGAAACACATCCATTTCCTGTATAGAATTCTTATTAAAAGAGTCTGTTAAGCTGAAAACCAAGCCCGTCTGGGTCTAGATGGAGTGAAAGAGCCCTGTTTATTTCACTATGCTGCACTGATTTGTAACTAGGGTTCGCTCAAAGGATTCATGACACGTGGACTTTCCAGTTTGTACACTGGAGAACTGAAGTCAAATTCTTAAAAGAGTGGTTACCCTCTTTGTCTTCCAGCACCCAATTCTGATGAGTAAATAAGGAGTCTAAACTATGGAGAGAGCCCCCGTGCTGTGACTGTGCAGGTACACAGGTTCTATCTTTAGATATCTAAGGTAGATCGTTAATATCTGATGGTGTCAGCATCCTTGAAAAAGTTTATCGATAGTCCATCTTCCCTCTTTCACTCTGCCAGCATGCCTTTCACACTTGTCCATGTGGGCATCTAAACTCCCATCCTCTGCTCAACTAATTACATACTAATAATACGTGGGAAAACCACAAAATATTTCCTCTTGGGGTGTGGCAAATTATCACTTACACTGTTTTCACAGCACAGGTGGTATTCTCAGATGTGGTCAGTGATGTTTTAGTTCTGCTTCCAACTAGGAGAGTTTTAGTGTTGCCTTAAATGGCAGCTGACAATAAAATAAGTTATGGCTTCTGAAAAATCTACTGCATACAGGTGTGTGTTTTGAAAAGTACAGTGCAGTTTGAGTGGTGAGCATACACATATAAAGTTCCTTACACTGTTGTTTTTGTAATTGTGACAATTGTGCATATACATGAAATTGTTGAACCCCCTGAAAATCCAAATGTGCTTTTTTGCTTAGTTCACTGAATAGAATAGAATAGAATAGAATAGAATAGAATAGAATAGAATAGAATAGAATAGTTCTGTTGGAAGGCACCTACAATGATCATCTAGTCCAACTGCCTGAGTAATTCAGGGCTGACCAAAAGTTAAAGCATGTTGTTAAGGGCATTGTCCAAATGCCTCTTAAACACTGACAGACTTGGGGCATGGCCCACCTCTCTGTGGTGGGCTGTGCCAGTGTTTTACCACCCTCTCAGTATCTATTCCAGTCCTGAGAACCCTTACCTCCTATCACATCCTACTTGGCAAGAAAGTAAGCAATTCATTCATACTCTTTCTTGAATCTGATTTATAAGCTATTTTTTCCCTCTGAAGCAGGAAACATTTCTACTTCACAAACTTTGAAGATCTGCTAATCAAGTGAAAGCCTTGCAGATCTCTGCCACCACTAATACTCTTCCAGATGAGGCTGCTTGAATGTTATTTCTTTTCCACCAAGTGAGGCTCCTTTTTACTGTACTCAGTGATGAAATGACTTAAGGCAATAGCTGGTCAGAAATCCAAATACATCTCATTAAGAGCTTTTTAAAAGAAAATGTTGTTGAGGAATGTTTCTGCTTGAAGAATAATCTTGTATTTTCTCCAGGAAGTTTTGAACAGATTTGGGAAAAAATAGAAACTTTGAAACAGAATGATGTATCTACTTAAAATGGTCTGTTATGGTATTGTTGCAATTTTTTTAGAAAGCAATGAAATTACCATTTATAATAAACAAAGAAATTATAAATGTATTTTATGTTAATTGATCTTTTGGCTCCAAACTCCATTTTGTTTGAGATTTTAAAACTGATTTGTGGAAATTACAGGTCATCTGGACAGCAAAAAAAGTTGCCATTTCAGCATAAATAAATTTGAAAGAAACCCAATGCTTTCACATGCAAGAATATTTCAACCTCTTCTACAGAGCTCCCAATGCCAAATTCTTACCTCTCCATGGTGTACCTGCACACTTCAAGACTGTTAGGATTTAATGACCAGACATGGCTTGTGAGGTCTCAGTTGTGCGAGCAAAGCTGAATTTTGCTACGCCAAGGCTAGTGGAGTGGGGTGAGAAACAGGCATCCTTGTCACAGACAGGAGAGGAAGAGTGGGCAGGAACATAAGAAGGATGAAGAAAGAGCCAAGGGAAAGCATTAGCAGTTCAGGCTTGCTGGGCCTTATGCTTCCAGGGGGACAGGGAAACTGAGCCCAGCTGGTTTGCTTCCAGACCAGGACCATGGCAACTTCCCACATCCCAGCTCTTTCTTCTGCAAAGCACTGGAAACACCCAGGTTAGACCTCTGGCATAGGCAGAGTCTGGTTTTATCCCCATCTCTCTTCCATGGTAGTATCCTGCCAAAGCAATTTGCCCAGGCCTACCATTAGCTCTGATTTTGACTAATCATTAATTTACTTTGCTCAGTTCGAGAGTATCATGCCAGAATTTACAGGGTATTTAGGTGAGATGAATGTTGTCTTCTACCAAAGGGCATGAACCCTTTAGCAACCAAATTATTTTTCTTACTGAAACTGTATGCCAGATGGAGCTGGCATATCATAACTTTACAAACAGGAGTTTGGCTAGGCTATCCTACGTGCCACAGGACTTTTTAACACAAAAAATGAAGAGTTCATTTACCCTTCTTCACTAAGAAATTTATGATTGTATTAACTCCCTCTTCCTTGACATCCCTGCTGGATAATTAGTTTAGTATCACATCTTATGAACATCATGTACATCAATAGTGCTTGCAATTAACAGAGATTTTCTTTCATGGCTCTCATACCTGTCTTCTAACGGTTCCTCATCCTATTTTCTTCACAAAACTGGGCACCACTCTATTAAAAATGTGCTATGAAGGAGTTGATGATTATTTGTTGCTTTGATTAAACACTTTGAGTGCAGTCATTAATATCCATATACATTTCTAATTTGCATGGGTGGGGGCATCCACCACAACTACCTAACTTCAGTTTCCTGAAAATTAGCAATCAAATAGAAAGGCCTTCTCTAGCCTTTTTGGTACTCAGTGGAGAGAAAGAAACACCTTCATGGGGCAAATAATTTCTTCTGAAGACTTGTGTAAGGTTATGGCATCAATAACTGTGTAGAGATATTCTTCTCTCTCTGCTGGTCATAAAAGGGGACATTAAAGTAGATAACTGATTTTTTAGAAACCAAAGTTAGGTTAGATGAATCCCAACAGCTATGTCTTAACTTTAGCATCTAGTGAAAAAATGTTTTTATGTCAATTAAAAAGCTCTCTATCAGGAATGTAGCTATGTATATGCTAAAGCATATGTATTTAAATATTAATGAGTCTATCTAAACCTCCATATAGGTACAACTACATTATACTAATTTGCACCAACTACATTTATTTCAAGATAGGGTTTCTTTGTGTCACTTTCCTTCCTGAACTACCTTTCTATCTCTTCATAGTCTGGAAGGCATCACTGCCTAAATACTTGGTATGTGGTCATAGTTTTTTTAACTTATTGAAGAAAAAACATTTGGAAACGTCTCACTCTCTTCATTGCATATTGCTTGGCAATATTCTATAGTGCAAAAGCAGTTTTAAAATTGGGTTGCTTCCTGTTGCTCAGCTTGTAAGCCTCAAGTCTTTATATAATTTTGCAGCTGTGAAATATCATTTCATTCTAAGGCTGTAAAGAAAATTGCTTCCTTCTCTGTTGTTCATGCAGGACCACCAAGCAAAGGGGAGAAAGGATCCTGCTCGGGGCTGTGCTGACTGTGCCTGAGGTCAGAGCAGGGGAAAGTGAGCGGCTGTGGTTCATGTACACACAGCATTTGTTCAGAACATGTTTGTGCCTGAGAACATGGGAGCCAACAGCGTGCGCCTGGGACAGACACAGCTCTGTCCGTGTGTCCTTGCCGTTCAAACCTTATATTCAGTCACTGCAGTGCTAGGCCTGTCCTTAGTTGGGAAAGAAAATCATGCCAATGAAAGTGATTCTTTTTTGATATGGTAAAACGTCAGAAGGGGCCAGGATAAGATTAGCAAAACAATTTCCATTGCTGACCAAACACAAATTTAAATCCAGGTCACCAAAGGTGAAATGTCACTACACCGAGTTATGTAGTTTTGACTTCCCAGTTAATCCTTATTTCAAGGTAATGAAACTCAACTGTCAGCTGGAATACCGTGTCCAGCCCCAGTATCCACACCTTCAAAAGGATTTTGAAAAATTGGAAAGCGTTCAGGAAACTGCTTCAGGAATGCTTTGAGAACTCTTTAATCCAGCAGACAAAGGCATAACAAGATCCAGTATCAGAAAGCTGTGTTCTGAAATATTCAGATTAGAAATAAGGGGTATGAGAATTGCATAGGCAGGGAGGAACTTATTAGATCTCCATCACTGCAAACTTTTGAATTTAGACTGATTTATCTTGCAAAAAAGATCATCCTCTGCTTAACTAGAACTACGGATTTGAGGTCAGAATTAGCAAGATTCATCAGATTCCCCTTGGGCCTTGGTAACCGATAAGTCAATGAAAAGTAAGGTACTTAATTTCAAGCCTTATGCCTCATGTCTTTTCTTTTTGAGCATGCACATAAAAGTTGGTACAGTAGTCTCATACCCAAAGGAAAACCCAATCCAAGCTTTAGATAACTTCTGATAATTGGTTATTTTAAACTGTGTTCTTAGATTCTTATAGATAAAAAAAAAATATATCGCATCCTTTTATTTATTTTTTTTTGTAGTAGAGATGTAAGTTATGATCCAAATGTACATATATCAAAGAGCTGGAGAAGAGGTTATGCTGCAGAAAACAACTATAGAAAACAATTTACTCTAGGACTCTTTCTTTCCATACTTATTCAATATCCACTGGCAAATCATAAGATCATCAGATTTGGTCAGTATTTAGAGCCATTCAGCTATATTTTCATTAAAGAATTTACTGTAAATATGCTTGAGACCATATGTATATTCTATATTTGATATTCTTATTGCAATGGTTAGCTGGTATTGTTTATGCTACCGGAGTAGATAAGTCATCTAACACATCAAATGCAAATACTTGCACATTCAAATTGAAGTGTGGCATCCACAGATGTTTGCTTGAATAAAACTTCACTACTTAACCAGAATATGAAAAATTGCATAAGCAAAACTGAAATTATTTAAAATCCTATTTATAGGGCTTTATATAAATATTCTCTGAGTATTTTGCACCAGTGCAATGTACATTCAGAGGAAAATGGCTTGACACATCAGAGACTTCGAATGTTCCCTTCTATTTTGCACATCATTTTTCTAGGTGCTATGCTGCCCCTTTTACCTATTTCTGCTTCATCTCTTCTTTCAGTGTAATTTTGTAATTGTCAAATCCTTATGTCACCACACTTTTCCTCATGCCTCCTCCCATCCTGACCGCTCCAGTTCCAGATTGTTCCACTCCACTCCAACAGACCCTAGATTTAGAAAAGCACATTACTTGTGAAAATGAGGAGACACCTTGCTGTAGCTGTACTGTGAAGTCCTGCTCATCTGCAGTGCATTTTTCCACATTCAGGGCACCTTATTAAAGTATATAAAATAGAAATATGAAGAAATATGTGTTGCCCACAGCACCTCAGAAGTCCTAACCTTTATCTCTGAACACTAAGCTCCAGAACCTTGTTTTTGAACTTCCGAATGGTTAGAGGGAATGGCACTAAGCCTGTCTTCTTATATAAGATTTAAGCAGACAATGATGGTATTGAAAGCAGACCTGAAGCTGTGCTTATATATTCAGAAGTTTGTCTGGTTTTTTTTAATTATGCAAGTTGGCTTAATAGGAGTCAATAATATGAACTGTACCTGTCTATCACACCCCTCTCCCCAACAAGAAGACTCATAAGGCTGAAAATACAGATCTAGGACTAGAAGAAAGATACTTATGGGTGGAGGGTCTTGCCTTCATGTTTCTAGTATGATTTTAGCAGTCTAATCTTGTTTCTTTAGCATGCAAATTTCTCCTTATTCCTACGCTGGCTTACTGCCATACATAGAAAAGCAGATTATTCAGATCCTATATAGCATGACATGAAAAGAGAGATAAGTATGCACAGCAGTACTGTCATTTTCAACTTGATGAAGATCCTCAAGTACTTTGGAACTGGAGGCTTTATAAATCCCTGGTTGTAATCAAATATGTCCCTTGGAGGAAGGATGATGCTTCTCCAAATGCAGTATCAAGCACTCATTACACCTGCAGATGCTATAAAATAATAAACATTCCTGCGCTGCCTTGACTGCTTTGTGTTCTGTATAGATGATTCCCTTCTTATCCCTGCATAATTTAATATGAATTAAAATATATAGCATATTTTATGTATTATTGATATCAAAATGGATTTACTGATCCACTTAGGCTTCTGCATTCACTATGCATTTATGTGAATAGTAAGACATCTCATTATCTATAATCTGAGTATTTACTAGTTGTGAGGTATAGCTACCTGAAGCACCCCACTCTTTGATGTTTAATACACTGGCAATAATCCCAGTCTATCACTGAGAAACTCCCTAAATAGTTTGCTTGAATATTCATAAAGGCTAGCTGCTTTCTCAGAAAGGACAGACATATGCATTAATTCGGGTTCCAGCTCAGCCTCCCAAGAGGCGGCAGGCCAGTTAGGTGAGCAGTGAGTGGTCCTCTTGGAAGTCGGGGCAGCAGAACCATGGCCACTGACCAGGCTCCACCAGGCCCCTGGCTTAGAGCGAGAAGACAGCACGCCTTGCTCCTAGCACTTGTGACAGAGCTGTTCAGATGCCAGATTTGCTCTTGAGATGTATCTTATTTAGCAGTTCTGCTCTCTTATCAGTTTGAACCTTATAGTTGTACCTCTGGGGAAAAGGACATAGCCAGCTCAAGTTCAAGAGATTCCTAGCCTTTCCAAGAAGAGGAAAAGACAAATCTTTTTTTTTCTTTATTTCTTAAATTTGCTCTGTGTAAATAATCTCAATATATATACATCATTTTCATTGCATAACACACAGTATTTGGGATCATTTTGTTATTTAGAAGACTCTTCATAGTGAATCCATCCATAGCTGACAAAGAAAGAAGGAACTGAAGGAAAGAAGAAACAAAATGCTATATTACTTAATACACAAATTTATCTCTAAGTTTAGCTGTTAGTCAGAACTGGGCAGGCAATATTGTGTGACTTTAGGAGCAGAGAGGAGTAAAAAAAAATCCCATCATTTACATGGAGTTGATGAATGATGTATTAACTGTGCGTAAATTGTATAAAGACCAGGCAGATTGACAAAATTTGGCAAAAAGAATTCAATCCACAGAGTCAAATTATGCAATAAAAACAAGCTGGTGCTATTCAAACTGGTACATTTCAGTTAAAAAAAGGCAGAAAGATTCTTAGATTCCCAACAAATCATAGATTCCACTTGTTTTGGCCAAATCTCCATCCCTTTATAGTTCATGCAATACATGTGGATGTTTTTGTAGTGATACAAATTTTGTTGTCGTTCAGTTTTCCTGGTCCCTGATCACATCTATTTATTTCCTAGCGTTATGAAAAAAGCGTCTTAAGAAAATAACATAAGGGGATGTAGACCGGACATTATGTTTATGAGGCTTCCTAAAGAACATGACTTGTAGGGACAGTAACATGTGGCAAATGTTATGTTATAGGATATTCTGTGCTCTGTCACCTCATTACCTCATTCAGTAGCAGCTTAATATTATTTCTCCATAACATTTAGCTGACATGTCCATAATATGTTTGAAATATTGAAAAAGGATACTATTATTTTGTTTAAAACCAATTATTACAGTGAAATACTTGTGTATTTCCCAAAACATCCACTGCTAGTCACTATCAGTGAGAAAAATTTAAGTTTAATTAAAACATCTAACTCAATTCCACCATATGATATTAATATACTTTTCCCTTGTGTGCTGTACATATTAAATTGTTATCATATGTATTCCATCCTCAATGTATCCCTGGCAGGATTCTTGTCACTTAAAATCTGCCCTGCTGTCAGAAGGAACCATTCATCATTTTATTAGTTTGCTTGGAGCACCCTATGCTTCTTGGGGTGGGGGTGGGCTCTGTTTGGTTTGGGCAACTCAGACATCTCCCACAGCCTGCTCACCTTGTTGTAGTGAGGCAGAAAATGCTTGTTAAGTTTGAAGGAGACATGGTCTCAGTCATGGACAGCGATGGGCTGCCTTAAGAGCAGTAACAGGGGAAAGCCTGATGTACACAGAGCGAAAGAGCTGGAGCTTTGCTAATGAGGTGTATCAGTGACTTAGCAGGCTGAGAATCATCTTTTCGTCTTCTTTGTAGCTGCTATGATGTGAGGTCCACAAACAAGGAGAGTTTTTGGGTGAGTTTTTTTCTCCTTTGGGACATGCTGCAACTAAGTAGTCTTCTTTCATCTTAGGGAAGTTTTGAATTATTTTTCCTCTGAAACATCAGAGATTTGAAACACCTCAAACTAAAGGAGAAGCTGGAGCATGTTATACAAGCATACAATATCTACGGCTGGGTTATAGACCAGGTTTTGAGAGGAAAACCTCCAGGAGATTAGGAACTAAGGAGTAGCAAGGAAATGTTAGCTGATGCAGCTGGAGAAAAAAAAAAAAAAACAACAAGATTTTAAAACTTTGTATTTTACTTTTTCTTCCTTTCCAATTGCATGAATTTGCGCTGTTTGGGAGTAGAGGAAGACGTCACACAAAGAGCCCCACTTGTAAGAATCTCACTCAACACATTTTCATGAAAGAAATTAGCCAGGGACCCAGTTAATTACTCACAGTTCTTGGAAGAAGCTATATTGGCTGCCTTCCTGGTTCCACACATATTGCCTTTATTAGTCGTTATACGGCAAGTGAATCATACATGACAGAGCTGGTCTGGCTCTAATATTTTGAGGTTATCTGGTCCTGTTTAGTGAAGTTCCCTAGAGATCCAGATGTCCCCACAGCCCCTCATAACAGTGAAGAAGGAAGAGAACTCATCCCAAACGGACTTTGGCTATCTGCTGCTCATCTCTCTTCTTCAGCTAGGTACTCTCTCATCCCACCAGAAAAAATAAAGATGGAGTGGAGGTTAACTGATCTCATTCATTCAATTCATCTTGGATTTAGGCAGGATCATCTGCTCTAAAACCATTAGTGTCATCAAAACAGGGTAAAAAAGGAGTGTCTAAGGTTAATTTAGAGAAGGGTAATGGCAGGCCTCAGATAGCTCAACATCAGTCTATTCTTTTAATTGCCATTGAAAGTTGTCCCAAGCAAAAAATCCAGATCTATGTCATAGAGTGTATGAAACAGAAAATATAGGCCTGGACATGTATAGTGCTTTGGCATATGAGATCACTGCTTTCACTCTAGATAAGCAATTTTTGAAGAGTTCTGAGTGGCTCGGGTTCCTCAAACTATTTTTGAGAATTCAAGGATTTTGTAAAGGGTTTATTACTTAATGTACCACAGCTTTAAAAATAGTGTTGAGTAGCACGCTTTGGGCTACCATGTTCTGAGAAAGGACCAGTGAATATCTACAGACCCATTCTGTTTTAAAAGGGAATGACAGCATTAACATTTCACACACTCCTTTCCTCTGCTTTTTCTGTTTTCTACTAGTTATCCCTTTTCTTACCACAATCTCCTCAAAACCAGTATGGCACCAGGTATCATTAAGCTTTCACCAGGCTAAGTAGGAATCATCCCCAGGCTGGAAAAAAATTCCAGTCAAGAAGTTTATTTCAGGCCCTGTAGATCATCTTTTTTAATGGGGTAAACTGAATTTGTGAGGCTTCTGAAAGTTCTCAAAATTAGATGTGTGAGGAGCAACCATTTCCTCCCAGAAAACACACAAAAGAGAGGCAACTTTCAAATACCTAAAGCCCAAATTCCTGGAGCATACAGATGGGCTCAGGGCATCTGAATAGAGCTTGGCTCCAATGAAATTTTACTGGGAATGAAGTGAAAGAAGATAAAGGTAGAGAAAGGTGCTAGTGCTTTCTTTTCCTTGTGAGAAGCCCACAGAGTAATTTATGTTAGAAGTCAGAATCAAGCAAGACAGAGAAAGTTTCATTCATGTCTGCTGTGAAATACAAAGATGGCATTTTTGACAGGAAGTTTTATCCATGTTAATGAAGTTCTTTATTGGGGGTTGGATGAAGTATTTACTCATGTCCCAGAATGGGATGTTGCCCTATCTCAGGTAGAGACATATTTCAGAGTTGTTTTTCATAGCAGAGATAAAGTACTGAAAAAACAGAATCCAAATTACCACTGCTTAGAGTGCTTTTCTGGCTTGAATCCACAATGTTAGAAAGAACTCCAAATTAAAAAACAGGTGCACTATGTCCAAAGGCATTTAGGTGCCTAATTGTCTATGAAAACAGTACGAACTGTTGAAGACCTTGACAAGTGTGATTAATCTTAAGGGGACGTGACATTCTCCTGCATTCTCACAGCTTCTCCTAAGCCACGACCCAATATTGCTGCTACGACCTATTCCACAGGCGGCTGAATTATCACGCAGATAAGCTGTGTGCCAAACGCTCTGCGTCAGCAGTGGGATATCACATTTTATAATTCCCATTCAGCATGGCTTCAAAGGGGAGTTACTAAGGAGCCACAAGTAGAATACTTACGTGAAGTGACTATAGCTGGGGTGGGTCCAGCCACTGAGACTGAGGAAACTCAAGACCAGGAGTCAGTCAGCAAGGACAGACCAGCCCAAGGCTCCAGATGGAAAGTATGCTCAGGAAAACAGAGAAATCAAGGCTACCCCAAGCTAAAGAGCAAATCAAGAGCAAGGTCAGGAAATCAAGAGCTTGTACTTAAAGTCTTAGATAAAGATGAGTTAGGACTAGAATGAGATAAGGCAGGTTAGTCAAGAGGCAGGAACTGTGCAGAACCAAAAAGGATGCAAGGAGAGTATTGAGCCCAGCTCCTGGCACAGTGCTCGGCTGCTTAGTCAGGGCCTGAGAGAGGAGGGTATGTGCCTAACCTGAAGCAAATGATCAGTTTGATCGTTCAGTGTAGATATTTCAATTTAAAAGCAGGGAAAATTTGTATAACAGAATCGCCAGATTTTTCAGGTTTCTTCTTTTCCATTCGATGAAACCCTGTGGATCATGTCTCGGGACAGGAATGCGATTGGAGTATGTGATGCACTGCACCATCTCTGAGGCCTCCTTTGGCTCTGGGGCTGCACTACAGTCCTTCGTGCTCTCCAGGCACTCCTGCCAGATGTGTTCACAGATCAAGACAAGCTCTGTGTTTAGGGCTGCGAAGCAGAACAGACTTTCTGTAATGGTAGTGACAAAGATATGGTCCTTGCTGTGAAGGAGATGGGCACCAGTTGTTTGCGTTTCGACTCAGTGTGAGACAAAAGACATGGATTACAGTAATTCCTGAAGTGTGGCCACATCAGAAGTAGAATGTAGTCATAAAATCTGTAGATTAAAAGTAGGTATATGCTTCAACTACTTGCTGAATTACAGTCTCTGTAATTGCCAGGGGACGTTAAAAGGTTAGGCTGTTAGTTTAAGTACAGCATGCAATAGAAGTCAGGCACACTGGAGGAAAGATGCAGTAATATCAATACGAATGTGCTTTATTCTGATATTACTAGGTAACTGCTATCTTCAGGATACAATTATTTTAGTTTTAAAAATCAAAACCAAACCCACACACCTAACTAAGGTATTTTTAATGGCATAAAATTCTGGTTGTAGACCAGAGCAGAGAATAAACATGCTATGTATTTTCTACGTCAGATCAACATCCTTTGCAGATCTCATTAACCAAATTGTAAAAAAAAAAAAAAAAAAAAAAAAGGTTGTTTTGAATCCAAAATGTCTCAGTTAGCCTTATAACTAGATATGTGGAAAGAATAGGTGCGAAAACCAAGCATCGCTCAAATAGAAAATGTAACATTCCTGTTTTAAAAATAAGGCATGTAATGAGAAAATTAAAATTATTTATGAAGCCAAACGACTTTTAAATCTTTAAATTCCCCACATACCTTCTAGGATTATAGTAACCTGTGGAAGGTCATTATAGTTATAAGGGAAAAGATTAAATAAGCACTTAAGCATACATAAATAAAACAGACAGGTTAAAAGCTATTAAATTGAACAAGACTAGAGGGAAACCTAATCAGTGCTGTAAAGGAATCCAAACTAACACAGAAGGAAACAGACACAGTGTTGAGAATGGCTAATGGGAAGTAGCAACTCTGGAAGTACAAAATCTTAAGAAGTCCCAAGTCATCTGTACTGTGGAAAGTTCTCAGGTTATAAGGAGGAGGCACGAAGAATTTATTACAGTAAAACTTCTGTAGAGAGTTCAGAGCTTTTCCCCAAAATAACACAAAGCAGGAGATGAATATTTCTGTAGAGATAATAAGATAATGCGGTTGAAAACTAGTAGCTAGAAGGAGGCCTAAGGGAACAGCCTGCCATGGTGTTTGCTGCAACAACAGCTCAGCTGGAGGGCCGTACCCTTTCCTCTGACCCAGCTGTCCGTCTGTCAAGGGGGAAAAAAGGGAGGCTGAAAAAGGGGCTTGAAAATGGAGTATGATTCAAGAGCAAGCTTTCTTCTTAGGAAAAAGTCAGGGTGAAGGAAGGCACCACCTTCTGACTTAGGAAATACTGAAAGACAAGCTGCCAGTCGGTTGGATTGGGAGCATGTGGGAAGAAATACGCTTGCTGTAGAGGTGTCGGGGGCGTGATGGAGGTGCAGGGGCTGCTGGGCCTGCTGGGCCATGGCTAGAAGTGTAGCTTGATCTCTATAAACTAGTAATTTCACTTTTTTCCCAGGGAAAAATAGGCAGTATGTGAAGGAAAAACACACAATGAAAGAGAAACAGGATTTTTTTAGTTACTCTTCTGTTCCAGAGGTGTAGCTCCACTGAATTCACTGAGGAATGTTTTTGTTAATAAAGCTTTTAAAATGAGGGATGGATTATACTCCCAAGTATGGATATTTCTAAACATGTCTGGTTTTATATATTTCTCAATATTTCTATTTTTATTTTTCTGACTTTTGCCTGAACAACAACAAAAAAAAAACCAACCCAGAAACATTTTTTAACTAGTTCTGTATGCCCCAAAGAGATAAAAGTATGCATGCTTTCTAGAGAATGAAAAACAGCGTACAATTTTGTAAAAAAATTATAAATTAAATACAGAATCAATTAAAAATGTTATGGAGGTTACCATTTAAAAATGTACATGCTGCTGTCATGAAAAGGTGTCTCTGCAACACCATTCTCTGTTTGAAATGCTACATGCCAAATTTGGGTGAGCGTTGCCTTTTAATGGCACCTGATGTACCAACAGGCATAGACGCCACTTAGTTCAACAGCATCAGTTAAATGCAGGTCACTGCATTAATTAAGAGTGCATCTCTTATAACTGATCGTTTTGTTCTCCCTAATTTTAATAAGCAATTTTGCCAACATGTTTACTGGAAATATTACAACATCTTCCTGTGCTGAGAAAACCCAAAGGGCCTATTTATCTGGTTCAGTTGTATTCTTGTTTAAACAGAGGGTCATACTGAAACCAAAGGATTGCTGTTTTGCCCAGAACACAGGTCTAAGATTTGACTTAATACTACAGCACGGCTGGAGGAGGGAGAATCCTTTTCCACGGGTCACTTAAGTCATCCTGAGCGGGAATACCAACATCCAAGATGCACCAAGGAATGACAGTCACAGCCACTGTGCTTGAATAACCCTAGTTTCAGGAAGAGGAGGCTTAGCCTCCTGATTTTATTTTCTGTGTATGCCATGATTTGACGTGTAGTTAACCAAGATGGTGCTCGGAACCCAAACAGGGTAAGAAAAGCAAACTAAACTCAGGCAAAGAATGTTTTGTCCTACCTCAGATTTAGCCCTCAGGTGATCAGGCGTTGCATGCTTTTAATTTTACCAGCGAGGGATATTTTTTAAAACGTTCAGAGAGCAAACATGTCTGAATATTGAGCGTGACACAAAGTGTCAGGAACACTTAAAGTTGCAGGTCCTCCAGCCGAAGGAGGAAGATGCGAAGGGAAGGAGTGTGTTTTGTCAGACCCGGGGCGAGAATGTCCCTGCATAAACAAAAGGCTCGGGATTGGACGTCGTGTTAGGGAAAAGGCGGGGGGGGCGGGAGGGGGGGGGCTGAGAAAAAGGAAGGGGGTTAGATCTGCCCACCAGGTTGCGAGGCCGGCGGCTGGCAGGGAGGAGCGGAGGGTCGCGGAGCGGCGCGTGGGGCAGCGGAGGGGAGGCGGGCGGGAGGCGGCGGCGGCCCGGCTGGCGTGAGCCGTGCGGCCACCGGAGCCAATCGAAAGCGGGGGCTTGAGCCTCTCCGCGGGCAGTGGCTGCGTGGAGCCAGTGCCGAGCTCCCCTCCGCCGCCGGGACTCGGCCCCGCCGCCTCGCTTGCTCTCCCCACGCACCGCTTCCCCCCCCCCCCCGCCCCGGAGCGCCTATGGGCATCTGCGCCCCGCGAGGGCTTCGCACCACCGCCACCACCGGCAGCCGCGGGAGCGGGCGGCGACCGCCACCCCGCTTCGTCGCCCCGTGGGATCTATAGCTGGCAGGACGGAGCGCGCTGCTGAGCCCTCCCCGCCTCCGTGCAGGTATGGGGCGGACGGGGGGCGCCCGGCGGCCCCCCCGGTCCGCCAACGCTTCTCTTGCGGCCGGCTTGCTCCCTCCCTCCTTCTCCTCCTCCCCTGCCCTCTTACGCTTGTCGCCCCTTCGCGGGGCACGCGCAGGGCCCGCGGGCGCGATGGCGGTGACAGCGCGGGGCCGCCCCGCAGCCCCGCCGGTAGCCCCGGCGGCCCCGCCGGTAGCCCTGCAGCAGCGTCGCCGGTAGCCCCGGCGGCAGCCCCGCCGCCGCACCACCCTGGGGGCCGCCCGCCCTGCGGAGAGGAGCGGAGCTGCGGGGCGGCAGCCTCGGGGCGTCTTGGCGGGGAGCAGCACGTCCCGCGGGACGTTTCCGCGCCCGTGGGGCGTTTCCAGGGTCACGGCGCGCCGGTGCGGGGAGCCGGCTGCCGGCGGCGCCAGGGGCCAGGCGCTCAGCGCCCTCGGAAGTTACCTGAACGGCCAAAGCCCCGCGGGTTTGAAGCGTCTTGCATCGCGTCTCCGCGCTCCCTCCCAAGTGAAAAAAGAAGCAAAAAAACCCCCCAACACCCCCAAAACCAAACAGCCAAAACAGGGTAAAAAAATACCCTTATGCTTGAAACCTGTGCCCCTTTGTACCTTTCTTTCTTTGCTTTGGGTTAATGATGGTTTGTGATTATGAAACCCCACGAGGGATCAGCTCCAAGAGCGAATAGCATTACTTTAAGTCATGAGTTGGAAATATACATATGTGTGTATACACACACTGTTGTTTTTTTTTTCCTCTTGCAAATGAGGATTATAATAATACAAACCCATGTCTGTCTCACAAGGAGCTCCTGCTTGACTTTCTGCTAAAGCTAAGGAAATATTTGCACTCTCACAGGTCTTGCAGAATTGGAGTCACAGGTCTTATAATTGCAGTGGCATTTGGCTGAACAACTCTTATTTCTAGCATGCTATTGTGAAAGTGGTTATATAACTTTTGGTGGATTTTTGAGGACAAAATTAACAGCTCGTAACAAGTTAAACCTCTTTTTTCTCTGAAGGAGGAGAAATAAACTGAATGAAAGCCTGATCAGTAGAGTCAGGTGAGCTTCAGCCTAACAAATGACTGTGACACAGATTCCCACAGGAAAAGCCCCAGGTGAATAATCCCACAGCCCTCCCCAGAATCACCCAGCAGCAGGTGCAAGACCAAGCAGTACCTGCGCAGAGCCCCAATTAACAAGCTGCTTATCGAGCCGCTTCAAGGCCATTACTTGTAAACCAGGGAGAAATCAGCATCATGTCAGTCTTGTCTTCCCACCGGTGCTAATACAACACAGATAGTGTGTTCCCCTAGGGGTTTAGTTTGTTGCTTGAACTTCAAGAAGTACACACCGCCTGAAATACTTGCTTAGAATGCCTGATGTATTTTAATGCAGATGCTTCACTTGCTAAGCTTGATGCTTAGTTCTGAGGCTGGACTTTCCTCATTTCTTTCCAACAGTTAAAAGGAGAATAATAACACCCTAAGATTTTAAAGAAACACCCCGAGAAAAATAATTGAAGTAAGGAACAGCAATCTGCTTATTACTGAGAACCAGGGCACGAGGGTTCTGTCTCAGTATTCAGGCTCTGAGCGAGGGACCTCTTTCGCTCATTGCATGGTCCTCATGAACTGCTGTCATCCAAGGTGTTCAGAGAAGTCCTAAATTCTAAACATTTGTGCGTGATTACTGTGCAGCTGAAGAGAGTGGACCGATTTACTAAATCTCTGTTGTAGGATGAGTGAAAAACCTGGCGGGTAGAATTTTGCCTTCTCGCCTCTCTTGCAGCCCGCTGTTCGTGCAGAGCTCTTGAGTGCAGGGAGGAGGTGCGTCTCGTAGCCGCGAGGTTTGCTCAGCCTTCCATGTCAGCATGCTAAGTAACTGAAAGATGTGTCGGTGAAAACCATCAGTAAGACCTCTAAAAGGGTGCTACAAAAATAAATGCCATTAACCCTAGATTTTGAGCTGACTAGTTTAGCTGACCTATTTGCTTTTTTATTTATCTTTCAAATAGACTGTGCTGTCATGAAACATGACTTTCAATGTGGAAAAGAACAAAGGTATGAGAAGGTGAAGAATAAAACTCAGGAGGTTTTTATTTCTTTCCATAGTATCAGATGACAGTAAAAGTTAATATCTGAATTAGCAACTGAACTATATCGATAAATCCTGTCCTTTGGAAAATGCTTGATTTCAGTGACCATTTGTCAATGCTTGTGAAAGTGTAAATCAAGTAGATCCAGATCATCCTTTTCTGTAATAAATAGTTTAGTCCTGATGTGATTTTGCTTGATAAATTTGGTAACTGGTAAATTCTGACTGTTTGCTTTTGTAGCTCTACACACGCTACTACTAAATTCACTTTGAAATAATTCTAACTCAAGCATCAGAAACGGGTAAATTCCAATTTAGCATTCCAAATTGGAATTTACCCGTTTCTGATGCTTGAGTTAGAATTATTTCAATGAGCAGTTGAAGTCACTCTAGATTCACTGACATCCGAAGAGTCTCTTCAAGAGCTGCACAGTAAGGTCTTTCCCTTCACTCTCACAGATGCTCGTGGGTGTGGTTGTGCATTTATATTAGTGTTGTGGTTCGTGTCAGGAGTATACTTTTGACGCCAGTCTCCCAGTTGTTCCCACTTACTGTCCATCTCCATATACCTCATAGTGGGCCAGCTGGATTCCTTTAAGATGAATCTAAATGAGAAGATGTGCTTGAGTCATTGCTGGAAATTCAGTCCGTGAGACCAGACTAGAGCTAGCCTGAAGTAAAACCCTATAATACGCATATAGTGTTGATAGAAGGTTTCCTGTGCTTAACTGTTTTACTCTATGTCTGTTGGGCTGTGCTAGCTGCTAGCACAGACCTGGTCCCTTTGCAGCAAACTAGTGCCAGTGCACTGTGCAGTCTGAAGCCAATACTAACCATCTTTCCCGGCGGTGTGAGCTAGTCCCTGCTTCTTGCACCGTTGCCTACATGCGTGTTACAGGGAAGCTCCTTCTGGCTCAGCAGGAGGGCACAACCCCGCAACAAACTGTGGCTGTCCTTCTTGTATATACACATACTGAGCTCGCTTCAATTCTAGAAGATGGATAACGTTTGGGTTTTTTCAATACTCTGGCATGTGATAGCAGGCTACTTTTTGAGTGGGAACTTTGGATAATTCAGCCTTGTGCTT
This sequence comes from Strix uralensis, assembly GCF_047716275.1. Lineage (NCBI taxonomy): Eukaryota > Metazoa > Chordata > Aves > Strigiformes > Strigidae > Strix > Strix uralensis. The sequence continues at coordinate 87,424,574 of NC_133974.1, read as the reverse complement.
GTCTGGTGAATGTGAACCCAGCAGTTGCATTTAGGAAAGAACAACTGGTGCTTCTTTATGGCTGTTTGCCTGTCACTGGCTGTAGCCCTCCTGCGTATAAAGATTCACAGGACTGTGTTTATGTTCCTCATTGCATTTGGGAGTGGTGAGAAATGTTGGCTTGAAACTTAAAAGCTGTCATTTAGAAATGCTGTGCTGTGTTTCGTGGGTGCAGCACCTCGGTTGACTACATTTCCCATAACGCACCAGAAGTGCTGCGTTGGAGAAAGAAGGTGCCGCCTGTGGTTCCTGGCACATGATGGGAAACGTCCTCTGCTTCTGGAGTCCCCTTGCCCCAAGCAGGTGGGAATGTGTGATGCCCAGGGAGATGTTGAGAAACATCCACTTAAAACTGAAAGCTTCTGTTTAAAAAATGCTGAAACTTTTTTTTCTACAGTTTCCACTGTGAAGCTGAAAACTTTTCAGTTCTGTGTTGTTTGGTGATTTGGCTTTTTGCACTTTCTTGTTTTTCTTTAGTTTGCTTCTTTTGTGAAAATTATCTTAAATAGAAGGGTGATTTAATTAATTATAAGCCATTATCTTTTGTATGAAACCATTTCTATCTAGGTAATACATTATCGGAGTAATTAGGGATCAAGTCCGTCCTACTCAGTAACAGAAGACAGTTGTCATTGCTGCAGAAATTGGTCTTCTTACCGACACTTCAGTTTTACGCACATTTTCACAGGGATCATGGTGGAAATCATAGGGTTGCATGTGTATAGCATGAATGATATGAAGCTCCTCCTTGTTCTGGATCACTGTGGCTGCTCCAAGACTGCTTTTAGATTGCAGAAAATATTGTGCTACTCGGAACAATGGGAATTGAAAAACAAGAGAGCTTTTCCTTCTCAAATGACTGTATTTCTGTTGCTAGAGGTTGTCTACTCCAAATCTTATTCCAGTGCATAGCTTTTCTGTGGGATGAAGTGTAGATTGTAGCATGAATTGTGTAGATTATAGGTATGTCACTTTCTTGTTCTCAGTGCATTAAGTGTTTTATTACCAGTTTTTGAAGAAGATTTTTGAAGCCTGTTACAGAAAGGGAAACAGACAATAAGAATCTGTCTTGCTCCAGGATGTTAAAACAGAGGGCAATCTATCTTTCAATATCCGGTGTGATACAATCATGGTAACTTCATTTGTAAGCAGTCTTTGTCAAAAAGTCATCTTAGAGCATCTGCTTTTCACATTGTTCTATTTCTTCTGGGCATAACCATGTTTATCTATGAGATTTTGTGTATTTTCTTCTGTGGTTGCTGTCTACATAGTATCTATAAGAGTTATAGCAGCATATTTTAAATTAGCCATAAAACTAAGGGGGATTTATTAAGGTCAGTTTTTTGTAGAGGGTACACTGCCATATAGAATTAGTTATACTGTAAAGGTATGTTGTATATAGAAATATGCATGCTACTGTCTTTACTACAGGCTTCTTTACAGAAAGAAAACGGTACATTTATCTCTCATTCCAGACAGTTTTAAAGTCATTATTGTTTAGGAAGTGAGTATTTTAAGAAACCATAAATTATAATGAAAGTAAGAGGAAATTAAAACTGTGATACATACAAATACAAAAAGTCTCATAAAAATTTCATTTCTGCCTATTTTGTGTTAAGGAAGTAAGAGAAGTAAGTACACTGGGGAAGGAAAATATATTATTTACCCTCCAAATTTTATTTTGGAACCAAATTTTATTGAGTGTGATGGGCAATGCACAAATGCAACATCAGACTGTGGATTTAACTGCAATAAATCCTAAAAATTTCCTGAATTTTTAACTTCTCTTAAAACTTGGAAACAGCATTTGTACAGCTCACGCAGAACACGTTGTTGACCTTGTCTTGTACAAACACTTGCTAGAGCTGGAAAACTGTATTGAGCTGGTGCTACATGTGAACTAGCTGCCCTTCTTCATTTGTGTGCAGTTTTGCTGTGTATTCCAGCCATGTCTAGTCTATCCTATTACTCTGCTTAACTACTATTATGATAATATTAAATAGTCTGATATTCTACAGTAGTGCTAACAAAAAAATAAACAGCATTGTAAAAATTCTGCATGACCATTTCTGGCATGAAACTGTAGGTTTTTTTCCTGGTGCAAATCTCAGACCTAATCTCATTTCCAGTGAGGCCAAAACACTATTTTGGCTTAGAGTTAAGCGGGATCCTGCCCATAAATCTGGCCAGTCTCCATACAGATAACATCTGGAAAGTTGTCATTTAAAAATATGTGGGAGAGCTTGGGATAGGGGTGTAAATAGTGGGTCAGAGCTTCTATCCAAAATGAAAACATCCCAGCTTTCAGATGTCAGACATCCTTGCTCTAGGCATGTTTTTTGTTATGATCCATCTATCGTTTGTCAGTTCCTGTTCCGTCAACATAATTTGGAGCTCAGTGTCCTCTGCAAAGAACAAGAGGAGGTTGACAGGCAAAGAAGATGGGGAATATGTGAACATGTTGCATGACTTAATGGATACATCCAGTAAAGTCGCCTAATAAAGAGAGATGGCTATCGCTCGTATTTCGATTTAATTTGTTCTCTGGCTGACACCTTTCAGATTACTACACGCAATGGCTTTATACTAAGTATGTTTGTTGACTTTGGTCTATATTCTTCATTAATGAAGCCCATGGAAACTTTGCCTGATCCTTCAGTGAGAACAGCTTTTGCTGAGATATTCTTGAGTGAGTACTTACAAACTGAAACAAATTATATGCACCTTGGATTCTCTGTAGGCAGGGAAAGATTGTTGATCCACCTCTTTAATATTTCCATTCCTTACTGAAGCTGAGCCTTAAGTAAAGTCATAGCCCAAAACTTGTGCCTTCTTAAGGGTATCTGAAGCAGAAGATTCAAATGTCACATAAACAGATTATTAGGAAAATTTGTCATTTTATTAAAAAATCACAGATATGTGAAAATAGCACCAGTGTAGTCTATTTTTGTTATACGTAATGACCTTTTTTCTGTGGGAACCCTGAAGCAAGCAAGACAAATGCACACAGTAGGAAATCAAGCTAGTTTCTGTTGTCTGAAACTGTCTTGCTTTCAGGTTCCCAAAGTCCCTTCAGTCACTTACATTAAGTTATTCAACAGCTCAATCTAGGTTATTATTTTTTTTTTAACTGTAAGACAAATCCCACCTTTGTCTACCATAAATTCCTCCCAAATGAAGAGAAGCTTTAAATACAAATTGTACCATAATAAATCCCATTTGGTTTTCTTTATCCGCTTTTTTTTTTTTTTTAAAGTCGTCTGCACTTTATGTTCTTTCTTCTTGAAGGAGCACAGAAAAAGCTCCTTCACAAGCTACAGTCCACTGTTTTCTGAACTCTTCATCCAGAATGCCAGTTGCTTTATCCTTCAACTCAGGTAGCCTGCTTCCAACTAGAAAAATATTTTTATGTTGGTGTTTCAATAACTGACTTTAGAAATATGATACATGTGAACACTATTTTGAGTACCTATCAGAAATTGCCAGTCTTCTCTTTATAAAAATTCTTGGGTTTTTCAGTATAAAATCCAATATTTTATAAAACTTGTTTCTTTGGAAACAAGTTTATTGTGTCATTCCAAGTTGAGCCTAGTTCTTTTCTGGACATCTCTAAGGTTTCTTTAAAAGAAGGATACGATATTACAGGAAGAATGTTACCCTTGTTTGCCAGAGAGCTGTACTATGTTTACTATAATAAGATTAAAGGAAATTTGAAAGTCAACGCTAGCTCAGTGGGAAACTGATAAACACACGTTGTACTTGCAGGAACACTCTGCCCAGTAGTATTAGGAAATTTATCACTATTTATTTAGCAGTTCAGACTTTATCCGACAAACAGATTTGTTGTCCATTTAAAACCGCCAGACGTTGAAAGACTTAACGATATGAATGTGTTTTGCGGAATCTAAACTATTATCCTGGCATAGCTGTCTCGTGGGGTTTAAGACTGGGACTCTCATACCATAGACTCTCAAAATAAGAAGTCTGTAGGTTATGGATCCTGTTGCTTTCCAAAGTCTGTGGTTTGATTCCTGGCACTTCTGATTAGGTCAACTATTATAGCCACAGTCATAAACAGTGATTTTCAGAATCTGAGCAAGCTAGACAAGGGTGTAGCTCCTTGGAAAAGTTATTCTGGAAGAGACAAAACCAGCAATGTCTCTGGATCCATATCTGGTATTGGCAGGCTCTACTGTTGAGAAGTAATGGCAGTCCAGTCTCGTATTTACTAGTGTTTGTTTATTTGTGCCTTGGCCAGTGTTTCAACTAGAGAGTGAGTTCTGGAGAAAGAAAAGGCCACAGGGATGACTTTCCATTCCTAAGTACATGTTAAGAGGTCATTTTTATATGGACAGAAATGCTGCTTACAAATCAGTAAAATAGAATGAAGCAATTTTGCTATGAAATACAGGATTTTTTAAAAAAATATCAAGAGTAGAGGGGAATGCATAATCACAATGCGATACATAAGCCACTATTATAAATGTTTTCATTGCCTCCAAAATGGCAGGTATCTTGCAAAAGTGGACAGCTACTCACTGTGTACTGAGCTCCAGAAAAGGCCAGTGGACTATTCCCACCACGTGTTGGTAATTAGTAGGAACTGCAGAGTGGAGTCACTATTGGTTATGGAAGCTACTGCTGTGAGCTGTTCATGCTGTGTATGGTAATACAATTATTTGATAAATAGGTGGTTAGGGAAATTAGTTAATTTCTAAGCTGCTCTCAGCTTTGTCATTTCTTAAGAGCCTAAAAAGCAAGGATCACTCTTTGTATGAATTTAAGGATTTGTATGCTATCCATGAAGTCACCCCAAAATACTAATTTATTTTCCTGTTCATATGTGAATGTGAGCTGCTAATCTGCTTCAAAATATTCAAGTCTGAAGAAATCTTTCTCATCCTGTTCAGCACACTTTGTGCTGAGGAGGAATAATCTCATTCCTCCTCCATTCCTCTCCCACCCAAAATGATCTTTAAAGGTCAGTGGAATCACTGGAAATGACCTTTCCCAGCCAGCTGAGTTGTTATTTCATTATGGTCCATGCCTCTGTATTGTAACCATGCCATAGTACAGTCCAGCATGTTGTGGAGTCTCTGAGACTGCCAGCAGCCATGGGAGTTTTTGCTTGGTTTTAGGTGATCTGTTCAGACAGTGGAACTGCAAATTCATGGGCGAGAAGTCCATACCAAGGGTTTCCTGTCTCAAGGGGGACTGTTGTGTATCTAACTCCACTGACAGTCCAAGCTTCAGGTCATGGGGGGCCGAGTTTTTCTGGAGATCTGTCCTGGGCAACTTCACCTGCTGATTGAAGAAATCTCTATCTTGCTTTATCATTAATTAAAACAGAATATTGCCTATTTGAACTCTCCTGCTTGGTTTCATCCACATAGATAGGCTATAATCAGAGTGCTTGCAGTTTGCTCCGTTATATACAAATTGTAATTCAAGGCTGCGGCAAGTTGCCAGTTCATCTCCCCAGTCGGACGCCAGCTTCATTTACTCATATAAATAACTGGATAGCAGTCAAACGTGATTGACTTAAGCTGTTACTTTTTCTGAGTGTTTAAAATATAGGGAGCTTGAGATGCTAGTGCCATGCTTGTTGGCTTTTTCCCCCCACATTGAAATTTCGGTGTATTTGTTGAGAATATTGAAATGTATTTGTCATTGTGTTTATCCTGGGTTTAGATTTATCTTTACTGTTTACAGGACAATGCAAAATTAGTTTTTTATTGTTATATTAGAATATGCATAGTTAGACTTATATTAATTAAAGGGAGTCTTAGTTTCTCAAAGTGAACTGTAATTTAAGATACTTTGGTTATGAAGTGCTCCAAATAAGATTTTTTTCCCCAAGATATTTATTTTTCCTTTAAAAACATTTGAAAACTGGCTTATTTTACCATGATTAAGGCTGATGCCTTAATTTGGGCATCAAATGCACTGTAACTTTTGAATTTCTAGATGTACGATGTGAACTACTAATGTAGCAGTTAGTCAGATAGCAGTGCTGGTGGAACTTTTTGGGTGAAAGTCATGCTTCAGTTTTGCTTTTAAATAAGTACGGTCTTCTGGCTAATTGTAGACCTTTCCTAAAGCTTCTGTGGTGGCCTTTTGCTTTCATCCATGACCAATTTCTTTGAGGTGGCAGAATCTAATAGTCTTAAAAGTGTTATTGGTCCAGTGAGTATTCCTGCTTTGTTATGCTGCCTATGGCTATACCTATGGTGTTACTTTAGCTAGGCATAGGTCTAAACTTGTGCTGAAAGGATCATCCTGCCCTTGGCTCTGCTCCTGGCCACTAGGTTGTGTCTTAATTCTGTTACAGACCTTTTTGTGCCATCTGGCATGTCTAAAATGGTAGACTCAACTTCTATGGGAGAATGTCTCAGAAATTGTGCTGTAAATGTTAAATGTTCAAAACACTGTATGTCCTCCAGCTGACAATGTTCACAGGGGGAGACTCCTTGCTTGGTGTCTTGAAAATGCCATTAGGACTGGGTGGCCTTAGTAGTCTAGGTAGACAGGCTCAGTGGCTAAGTGTGTATCTTTGAATAAGGTTGCTATTTAAGAGACAGCCTGAAGACCAGCATTCCCAAATTTTCTGAACAATGACACAGGCTAGTAAGGGTGGTGAGGCACTGGAACAAGTTGCCCATAGAAGCTGTGGCTGCCCCCTCCCTGGAAGTGTTCAAGGCCAGGTTGGATGGGACTTTGAGCAACCTGGTCTATTGAAAGATATCCCTGCCCATGACAGGGTGAGTTGGACTGGATGATCTTTAAGGTCCTTTCCAACCCAACCCATTCTGTGATTCTGTGATTGTATAAGGCTGTTACTGCTTGAACAGAACCTTATAGATTGCTTTACAGGCTGTAAAACCTGTTACTGTCATTGAACGCTTCTAAAAAAAATGCATTAAAGACTAAAATGCTTCTATTATAAACTGCTTATTACAGTGTGATATATGTGTATGTAAGCAAATACAAATAGTATGTAAAAGAGGTAGCCACCACCTTATGTGTAGATGAAAAAAATTTGATGTTTTGCTTTACTACAAAGCCTATAAGGATGTGAGTTCTAATGCAGATTTGCACACACTAGATTAAATTGTCCTGCACAGGGAAGTAGAACAGCGTATTACTTCAAGACAATGCAAAAAGACTTTTATACTTTAAAAAACTGGCACTGTTAACCGTGCCTTCTATATAGTGGGAATTTCTGCCCACTGTGTATTTCTCTATCTTCATTATTTAACATTTCTAACCTGGGACATCCAAAGTCTTTGTTTATGGTTTACCCAAGGTCATCCGTAGCTGTAGTAAAAGAAAGAGTCAACAGCTTGCACTTTTCTCTTTTGAAGCAGTGTATCTAAATCCAAGTACTGTAAAGTAGGGAAGAGAGGATTTGCTTCTGGTGAACTGAATTATTCCATACATGGATTGTTCTGGAACATTTCAGTTTTACTTTGTATGATTCTGGGGGTAGTTCTGAGTTAACATCATATTTAAATGGTAACTTTCAAAACATCTATGTAAATACTTATGTTTTATGATAAAACTCATACAGTTTAATTCTGGAATTGTTTCATCAGCTTTTCTGACTTGCATATATTACAAAGGTCAGAATTAATTTCAAATTTGAGTTAAACTAGCCTAGGTACTTTGAGATATGGAGTTACCCTATCAAAGATATGTCCACTAAAGAGTTGACATTAACACTTCTGAACTTCATTCTTTAAGAGTCACCTTATTTATAGCAAGATAAATGCACTTTCAGCTCTAATTGCACAGAGTGGCAAAAACATTCTTTGGATAGCCTAAGTAATCTAAAATATATCTTATCTGGGAAACCTCAGAGGATCTATTTATTCAAGAACCTAGGAAAATTTAAGGGATGTATACTTACAGCCTGGATTTCAGAATATACAACTGGTGCTTGCACATTTAGGAGGACTCTTAATTTCTTTTAATTAAATAGAGTGTTTTAAACATCATAAGCTGTTTTCAGAGAGTTTACAGGACAGATATGATGCCATGCTAGAAATATGTATAAGAACGTGAAAAGTATATTCAAGAAGAAAATTCAAACAGATGAATGCTTTTATGTAACTGAAAAAAAAAGAAAAAAGCAGATAATGACAGAAGTGGAAAGTGAGTTAAGCTTTTCAGTGGTCTGTCAGCTTCAACTACAAGTTAAATTCCAAACTGTTTATGGCTTCGGTGTTGTGTGGGGTGTTCAAGAACTGTTTTGGTTTTTTTAACCAAAGATTTTTTTACTCATTATAAACTATACCCCTCACTCATTTGCTGTTTTTTAAAAATATCTTTTTAGTGAAAATTTAACACATTTCTGAAGAAATACTTATAAAGTGCATCTTTACTGTAAGTTATCTGGCTGTAAGGTAACAATTTCTTAGGATATAATCCTTTTCTAGGAGTTTGTACATAGAACTTGCTGTTAAGGCTTTTCATCAAGAAGTCGAATTGGATCTATTCCTCTGTAGGCTTCCCTAGTTAGCCTGTGTGAGGGAACTTGTGTCTAACTGCTACTAGATTTTACGTTGTGTAACCTTTGCAAGTATTCATTGCATGTTAACTCTTGACAGATAAAATTACTTATTCACTATTGACTTATCTTTGAGGGATGATTTACATTGTCACTGTTTAGTCATCTTCATGCTATGTTGAGACAGTCTCTCCAAATCATCTTGCGGCATGCAACTATTTCCCTGATGCAAAATTGTAGTTAGGGGTTTGCAGAAGGAATGTGCAGGGGAAAAGGGAGAAAGACAAATGTTGGCATGTTTTTGAATCTGTGCTTAAGACAGCAATCATTGGTGTCTGCAAAGAGGAGGGTTGTACATTTGTAGTTTTGCTTGCTCCTGTTTATTGGGCTGCTCTCCAGGACATACTAGGGGTGTGGGGACAGAAAGGCTAAGTATTTAGCCATTTTTTTGTCTCACTGTTTTTGCTCATAGGATTGTGTTATTTTGCCCCACTAAAAAAATCATGAATCAAGCACCACTGTGACATTGCCACTCTGTCTGGGTCACCTTCTCATATCAGCTTACCCTTTACTTAAAATATGCCTGTTAGACCAACCTTGCACATATATATGACTTGTAATAAAACCTTGACACATGCATAAGTTAATGAAAGAAGCATTTTGCTTTTATTCTAGATATTTCAGCATGGTCTCTGAGTAACTTAAGAAGAATCTAAATGTATCTGGCCCCTCTGGCACTGCTTAGATATGTGGAGGGTAAAAGTAGCCTTTGCCTTCTTTCCTTCCACCTATTTTCACTATGCAGAAGACTGGCCTATTATGAAGGTCAAATGAATTCTATGAATAACAATGTCTAGAGTGCTAGTTTGGGAACATGGAACCACAAACGTTTTGTTTCATGTTGGTCAACTCACCTTAAATCTCTATCTTAGAGTGCTTAGACATTCCTCTGCCTAGCATTACAAAGACTAAGAATTTTCCAGGGTCCTTGCTCAGTGTGTAAAGCTGTGAGGACAGATTAAGCTGACAGAGTCTGGACTTGATAAGCCTTGCAGAGAAGCAGGAGAGTAATAGGTAAGGTAAACTGTTTTGTGGTAACTTGCCCAGGTGGCTTCCAAACAAGTTGAAGTGCTCTGTGAACTGAGATGCAAAGTATTATGGAAGTGCAAGTCCTGATTTTCCAAAGCAGCTGCTTTTGAATGTGGAACTGAGCAACCTAAATTCAGTAGAGTCATCACCAGAAGGACTATTAAAAGACCATAAAGATTAGATGACCAGCATCAGGAATTCCCATAGGTGAGGCAGACTCCTGCATTCTTTGTGTTGTCAATAGGGAGAGTTTGAGGATTAGGTTTATGGTATACATAAGTCAGTGTGCAGAGGTGGGGAATTATTAAACTTCAGATAATACTGAGGAAATGTGTGGTTCCAAAACCCTGACTCTCCCACAGAGGTGCTGGGGAAAAAAGGTGGAAGAAAGATTAAGAAATGCTGCAAAATGCTTTTTAATGCTCCCATCTTTGGATGTATCTGCTGAGATTTTCCATCTGTAAGGAAAAAGGTGCAACTGAAGGCTGGGGAGGATCATGAGGGTTGAATGCATAGGTTAAATTACACTCTGGAACTAAAGGTGATAAAATCCTTGGAGCTATAAGAAGGTGTAATTAGATCCAAAGTACAGCTAGACACATTTTACCCCCTCCCCTCTACTGTCAAACCCTTACGTAGGGAAGGCCCCTGGTGCCAGTAGCCAGAATGTCACAGTTCAGAGCTGGTGAGCCTTTCAGAGGCCCTTGGGATTTCCCAGAGGCTTTTGAGGATCACTGAACATAATTTTACTTCAAGATGAGAAAGTCCTGTGTAACAACCAATTTTACAAGTCCAAAGTTCAGTTAGGAGCTGTGCACACAAAGCAACACAGATACTGAATTCTTCATTGATACTGTATTAGCATTGCATGAGGAGAGATTAGGATCAGCCTTTCTTTGCTTAAATGATTTGCCTGGTACAGCCAACTGGCAGTAAGTAGGTCCTTCCAGCCAGGAGACTGTACCAAACAAGACAATTGTGTTATGAAGCCTACAATTAATGCACACATTGTGGGAAAATTACCATTAGCTCCAGAAAAACACTAATTTGTCACCATTGCTGAAACTGAACCTAATGACTTCAGATCATCTGGTATCTCTGAAGTAAACTTTAATCAGATCTTAATTTGGTTCAAACCAGGAGTGTAAATCAATGGGGTACAGGGTAGTTCCAATTATACTTCAGTATTTCTTGCTTTAGAATATATGGCAGTCATGCAATGAAAAAGTCCTTATTTCTTTAGATTTCCTGCCCACCCCAAATAGTATTACAGCGCTCTCTGCCTCTTTGCTTACCTCAATATTCTACCCATAATGGTCTTCCATTAAGTTCTTACTAGATCCCAGTACCTAAGGCTGTGAAAAAAAGAGAACATCAGGAGCTAATTAACTGTAGTGTGTTGATCACAAAAGCAAGAAAGCAGAAAAGTTGGGGTTACCATTGGCTTACAGAATTTTGCTGGCTGACATCTTTAAAAAGAGGGAAATTTTTCAGCCCTACAGATGCTTTTGGGGGATACCTTTTTAGTCATAGTTTATAGAAACTGTTCAGATACTGGTGCTCTTGTAAAGCCAAGGACTCCTGTAGCCTAGATTAGGACTAACTAGACTAGATTTATTTGGTGCGTTAAACCAGGCAGAAAGCAGACATTTGTGGAGTTTTCTCTTCCCTCATGCTTTTCTTCCCCTTTATAGCCAAATGAAGTTTAATTAATTAAAAGGTAAAATACCATTTAAAATATGCAAAATAACTAAAGAAGCAGCATGATACTAAGTAGAATTGAAAAATAATTTGTATTGTAATTACAAGATATTCCAAGAACATAAATGTTGTTAATCTGTTTTTTTTAAATTACTTCCTGGTAAACATATTTGGTGTGGTTGGTTTTTTTTCAGCTGTCACAATAATTTATCTGTAAGCGTTTGCTGATTACTTCAGACTGATCAAGTATTTTTAATGGCAGTACTTTTCTTGTCCACCTGAACTGTGTGAAATATCAGTGAGTCTACCTGAAGACAGATTCTTGCCTGATCTAAATGACTGCATATTTTAAACCTCAAGTATTCTGTATTGATATTCTCACAGAGTAAAATTATTGGCTTCATTGAATTAAAATATTATTTTTTTCCAGTTGACTTTAATGAAGTCAGTATTTGTCAGATAAATCCTCTGAAGTAATTTTTAAATAGATATTTGCAGAGAATCCTCCTCTCCATTTTTTTTTTTTTTTTTTTTCCCCTGAACTTACCGGACACAGTGAAAAGGTGTGGGGGGCTTCTTATTGGTAGAACACATTGCAGTATTGCTGAGCGCATGAAGCATTGCAGCTTCTTCTCATCCTCTGTACTAATCTGTTTCAGGATTATGTCTTGCACGAAACTTTCCTTTTGTTTCAATCCAATGGTAATTCCTTGGCAATGAGTGATGTACTTTTTATTAGATTCTGAGCATATCTATATCCACTTGATCACTGCTTTGCATTGAGTTACAAGAGAGTATAAATGTAGCATTGGTTTAAAAAAACGGAGAGCAACTGGCTTCTCTCAGGAGCAGCAGTACTAAAAGGAATTGTATAATAGTTACTAAATAACAGTAAATAAGTAATAATAAGAGTAAATAACAGTAAACAAATAACCAATATTGGTGTTGTAAGTTGCTCTTCGGTGAATGACTCTTTTCCTGGCTGTTAGGAAACCACACACATTGCAATATCACCCCACCTCTTTAACATAATCGGAAATATTAGGCTATATCTAGGTATGGGAGCAGTTCCTCACAGGGAAAATGTTGAGGAGATGCCTTTAGTCTGTAGGCTGATTTTAGAGAATTAGCAACTGTAAGTAAATCAAATTTCAACACTTACCTCAATTTTGGGAGGATAAAGAAGGCAGACGGGAAACTGGAATTTTATTTCAGTGTGTGTTCAGTTTCTGTTTGAGGGCAATTTCATTTATTTATTTGTTGTGCTTTGTGGGAAAGGGTGGGTTGGACAGTGAATAACATCTTCACAGGGTATTGCTGTGCTTGTAGGACAAATACCATAGCTTTACGATGACAGCTGTTGACAAACTATTCCACACCTGTTAATTACAGGCATTACGAATAGAGAGGAATTTGGGTGTTTGCTGTCATGAGGACAATACAGATGTTTTGGTCTGTGCAAACCTCTGCAGTTTTCCTCAGATCTTCGAGGACGTGGTTGTTGCTGGGCCTGTTCTGCCGTCCTGAGGTCTCTGGATGAGAAGCCACTCAGGTGCCCCATTTAGTTGCTGGTTGTGGACTTTGGTTGCTCCATCACCTGGTGCAGCAGCGCCATCGCCCACCTTCTAGTTCAATGCCTCTGTCACTCTGGCTCCGAAGGGACTAGGAGGAAAAAGCATGATATGGTACAATATTGGTATGATATCATCTATCCATGCTGACTAACTAAGCAGTTTTGACTTCTCTGCCTTGAAAGCAGTCCTCAAGAATGGTTTAAAACCATGCCTGAAGTAGCCATATGTCAGAAATGGGGGATGTGTGTTTCATGGGTATTTAAATACGCTTTAGGAACCTAATTTATTTTCAATTTTTTTGTAAATGTCGTTCAGCTTCTTCAACAAATAAACTAGCCAGTGCTCCCTCTAAATATTTTAAATTTTGGAAAACCCAAGACATTCTGCAGAATCTTGAGTCTTGCCCTCTGTTGGCAAAAGAGGAGCATTAAACAAATGTTATGTATTCTGCCTAAAGCAAAAGAAATCAAACTGAGTCTTTAATTCTGAAAGCATCTGATAGTATCTGCGATATAAACCTGCTAGGTTTACAATTAGCAGATTGATGTGTGTTCAGCATAAGGCTGGCTTTGAGTAGCAGTTTAGTGACCCCATAGCAAAGGTACCTTAAACTGTACTGCAAAAAGAATTATGATCTCTTTTGGTGATAGCTAGCCCAAGCCTAGGAAGATGAGAAGAGAGATGACAGAAAACTATTAAAAAGATGGTTCTTTGGAGGCCAATAATTGTTCTATATAACATATATATATATGTCTATTCACCTGAAAGGGAATTAAAGGGACTTTGAGAAGTCATCTGCTTCATCTCCTCCTTGTTAGGATCCATTTTATCTAATGTAATCCATTACAGATGTGATTTTTTGTTTTCCTTTTGCATCACTTTCTCCTTAATAATTCTGATGATGAGTCTACAAACTTAGTCAAATCAATTCCAGTGCCTCACTATCTGTATCATGGTGCTTGCTAATAGGTATATTGTCTGAAATCTTATTTCCTGACATTACTGCATTTGCATCCATGAAGAATAAAGAGACACTGCTTCACTCTTTGCAATAGCCTATTATGCATTTGAAAGCTATTAACATCACTCCTCTGCTCTTTGCCTCTTTGCATTAAAGATCCCTGATTTCTGCAATCTTGCCACATTGAGTTATAGTTTCTGTATATAAATGTCCTTGTTTTAATTCCTTGACTCCTTTCTAGAAATCTTCATGGCTTTCCTGAAGAATGGTACCCAGAACTGGCTCATAAACTACTACTTTCTATTCTGTATTCATGCAGCTGCGACTTCAAGTCTGAAAATAGAACCTTGATGTGTCCTCCATGTCCTCAGCGTACCATCAACAAAGTATGCTGGCCATAGGTCTGAATGGTGGGGTTTTTTGAGATTTGCAAGTAAGTTGGGTTAGCTTCTGCTTTTGGATTTTTTTGAATTTCCAGGTGCTGAGGAGTCTGTGGTCCTACTGTGGGACATGTTGGGACAGATGAGTTACTGTGGCGACCATTGTGAGAGACATCAATGCACATAGAAACAATATAAAGTTTGCAGGGTGTTTGGGGGTGTATGGAAGCTGACTTAACAAAAAGCTGTCAGTGAAGTACAGAATGTAAGGCTTCCTTTAAGAGAAATAAATATTACTTGAGGCAGTTGATTAAAAATAAGAGCTATACATTTGAGATGGCAGACAGCTTTCCCTGTTTAAATGCCATCTGATCTAAACTGCAAATTTATCCAACCTTGTTACAATTTCCATTTCTTAATTGTAATTACAAGTGGGTAGGGTGTGTTCCCTGATGCTTTTGACTTGCTGGTGTGTAGGGTACATTATCAGGCTTTTCTTCTAAAGTCTGGTAACTTAAACAGGCTTTTGGACCTGAATACAGGAAGACAATTAAGTGTTTGCTTAACTTCTACAGTGTTAGTTTAAAGCTGTCCTGTCTTAATCAGAGTCATAATTACTAAAATGGTGTGAGCTCATACCTGTATGAGAGCTTAGTCCTGTCTGTTGGCCGTATATTATATTTATGCACACATGCAGCTGTAGTTAACTGGAAAACGTTACCCCACGTGGTACTCAAAATCATCCAGGCTTTTGGAGAATGAAGATGCCTTCATTCACTAACAAGGGAGAAGCTTAATGCACAGGTTCTGTGCATAAACCTGTACCCTTTGGATGGCTGATCACTGTGGTGTTTGTAGCCTTTGACTGCGTGACAGAGATATGAGCTGCTGCTCTTTGGCATTGAAGGCTTCACCTTAGACCCTGACTGGTCAGATGCTGCTTCAGCCTTCTGCTAAATTAATGCTCCTGAAAACATGTCTCCTGTTTCTCTCGTTCATGTATTGGCATCATCACTCCATTTCTTACCATGTCATGTGCATGCACAACTTACGCTTTTGCCTAATGAGGTTAAAAATCCATGTCAATTCAATAGCCAGAACAAGTGACCAACTTTTGTTATAGTTCTGGTGCTTTGTTCTGAAAGGGAAGTTGAACAAATATTTGCATTCAAATTGTGTTATAACTTCTGATAGATTTTTTTTTTTCCAGGTTATTAACCAGTAGATCAGTTTTGTCTCATGAGCGTTTTTGACTCATCTGTTGCCTGGAAAGAGAACGAAAAACTACTTCCTCCAGCTTCTTTCAGCAAACCGCATTACTTGTTTGGTTTTTTGTCCTTAAATTCAGGTTTGCTTAATTTTGCAATGCACTAATTGCATGGGTACATAACATCTTCACACAAAGGAAGAGCCACCTTGCCACAGTCTTTAGTGCTAGATTCTGGATCAGGTGCAAGGGTAGGTGTTAGGGTGGGGAGTGTGAGGGGGGCATATGATTAATGGAGAAAGAGTGAAGCAGAAGGCATCAGTGCTTCATATATCATATAGATTGTTCCTGTGCAGTCTAATCAGTGGTTGTGTTTAATCACTTAAAACCCCAAAGCCTTGGTGGAAGAAACCTTTGCACTTACAAGGCAAGACACTCAAAAAGTCATACAGTAGGATGCAGCAGTTAGAGTACATTTTCATGCTGCTTTTTCCATGTTTAATATTTAGTTTTGCACTACAGTTACAGAGCACATTTTCAAGATAAGATAAGATCCTCTTTTTAAGTACCCCATATCTATTGAGGACTTGAGATAAATGGTGCATACCTCTTCTGGAAGTCTAGTCATAAGTAAGAACTGTAATGTTTAAGACACTTGGAAAACTTGAGTCTGTGTGTCTTTAGAGCAGAGTGAGGTTCTGGTGGAGAGTTGGTTGCCTCAGCAGATGTGCCTGGTGCCTGTTTGAATAACCCATGTCTCTCACCTGTCTTCCAGCGGCCACTGTGGAGGAGTATGCATCTCCCATAGTGTCTGTCTCTGTGCCAGCCTATACAAACATCTTGGATGCCCCTGGGCATCTGAAATGGTACTACTCATCACATTCTATTATTATTCTTTTATTTCCTCTCACTGCTGTGGTACAGACTGTAGTCCTAACACCAAGCCATTTAGATATAAGGACCCTGCATCTCACATAGGAAGCAAAAGCATTCAGTTCTGTCAGTCAACGCTGCCTTTATCAGCCACACCCTTCCAGTTACATTAGCCTCCTCCACCCTGAAACAGGTAAATTGGGTGACAGCGTTCCCAGGCCCCAGTTTGGAAGGAGTATCAGGGTGTGGCTTCACAGCTGGTGGAAGGCAGCCTGCATGTAGGCTGGTACTGTCAGGGCAGAGCAGCCCAGTGCTGGCACAGGGGTGCCAGCGGCACTACTGATCCTGCAGGCAGCTGGAAAGCCGGCCGGCAAAACAAAAAAAATACCTTTTCGGCTGGATCAGCAAACTGGTCTTGCTGACTGTGTGGCTGCATGTTGTTAGTACTGGCAGAGAGTGACTGAAGAGTGTGTGTGTTGGGGTGTGTGTGTGTCGGTGTGCGCATGCGTGCTTGTGTGCTGGGTGGGGGAAAGGTGGTGTCAGTGGGGGCCAGGAGCAGGGGGACTATGGCTCACAGTTTAAATGAATCAAACTGCACCCTGGACTTAGGCTTTTATCTCAGAGGGGCATGGATTACAATTAGAAAGATATCCAGCTGACATTAATTGCTGTTTGGTTATTTCTCAAGGCCGGACACAGGGTTTTCTCTGTGCCATTACTTTACCTGAAAGTGGAGTTGCACTATTCTACAGTGAGTATATATAAGTGGAATATATATTTGAACCCACATCCTGCAGTATTCTCATCGGAACGTAAAATTGAGAGAAAAGAGCATAGATTTTAATTCTTTTGGTCTGTGATTATTTTCATTTGGGTTCAAAAACCTAGAACAAATGACCTTCTTAATGTGTTGGGGAGGGTGATAAAATTCAGGGAACTTAAATTAGGACCTCACCCTTCACATCAGAAAGCCTAATCACAGAAAAATAGTGTTGGGTATGGTATCATAATTCACTTTGGATCCAGGAATTTTATGTTTATTCCCTACCTAATAACCCATCTTTACAGAAATTATGGGTAATGCCTCTGTGCTTTCTGCTTTCTCACTAGCCTGTTCTGCATGGTGTTGGTTGGTTGGTTGTTTTTTTTTTGGGGGGGGGGGGGGGCGGGGGGGGGGTTGCAGCATAGGGGCAATGTGAGTCGAATTATCTCCAGTTCATGTGGGTACTCGAACTGAGCTTATGTTCATAAATGGGGGAGGTCTTGTTGCAAAGCTGGTTACAAGAAAGATAAGTAGTCCAATGGCTAAATTTTTGGATGACTGATAGTAGTTGATGCTGCTGTTCTTCCACTCATTGGTGTTGGTTGGGTGTATGTGAAACATGTGACAAAGCAGGACAGTCAGGGAACTGCTGAGGGGCTCCCAAGCTTTGTCAGCCTTCTGTGTCAATGGCAGCAGGCAACAATACCACCTGCCCAGTTGTTCATCTGGGCACCCAGCAGAGGCACCGGTGAGTAGACACGTAAGCAATGTCACAGACCAAAATAAAACCGGAGGCTTTGTAGGTGTGGGAACAGGAGTTTTCTGGATTGCTCTCACTGATTCAAGTGACATGTATGTCCCTGTCACCTATTTCTAAAGTGTCTTTAAATCTCATCTCTGGTTTCTATCAGATGCTTTGCCATGGATTTGGCAAGCAGCTTTAAACAAATAACATTTTTTTGGAGGGGGGTGGAGAATAGTCATAGAGAGGACCTTGTTAAAACCATGGTATCTAGATGAGTTCTTTATGTCTGGTGTACAGTTATGCTGTAAATCCACTCAGTAGCTTGCCTTCTTCGGTCTGTTTCTATTAATTCAAATGCGCCTCTCTTGCTTCCTTTCCTGTTCAAGTCTGCAGTGCCATTCCATACTGCTTAAGTTTAATGATTTAATACTCACTCCTTTTTTTAAAATTTTTAGATAAGCTTAAGAGTTCTCCCCTTCAGCCTTATAACAAATATGTAGATATGAAATTGCGCCCTTGCTGTGATACAGCCTTTTATGTCATTCATATTGTAAAACAAGAGTTTGATTTTGGGGATGGGAAGGAAGAAAAAAACCCACAAATGTGCCCTGTGTTTTTAATGAGCAGAGTTTTGCCAAGTGGCAATTAGTATTCCTCACTCTTTGTGCTAATTAGGAGCTTCTTAGGGTCCTCTAAGAAAAATGTTTTTTGACAAGTTAGCAGATTTTCAGACAGGTGAGCTACTTCTAGATTTGTCTTTGCTAGGTGCATTTTTGGTAGTGTTTTTCCTAATTGCTATTCTGTTTCTCTTTGACGCTCTGACATTATCCATGTTCTTATGCTGCCCAAATCACTGGTCTGATCTCTGTAGAGCTTCTCTACAATTTTATGCTGGAGAAAAATTACGGAAGCTGAAATAATCACTCAAAGCAAAAGCTGTTGTTCTGAAACTAAGTAAGGGAAGAGAGGAAGCGTAGTCTTGTTTTGCTAAGCCAAATTCTTTACTGAGCCTCCTTTCAAAATACAAGCATAAAAAATCCCATGGGGCTGTGGTTATCCTTGACCCATTGAGGACCATTGTGCTACATGAATTGTGGTAGCTGACCCCAAGGGTTCAGAGTTGAAACTTTTTTAGTCTGTCCACAGAGTGGGAGTGAAAGTTTTGAGGAGAAGTGTTCATCAAAACTCTTTTTTCAAAGTTGGTTGTTTTTTTTTTTTTTTTCTCAGGAATAAATATCAGCGTCTTTAGACTGAAAATACCTGAAGGTCCTAGTCAGTTTATGTGTCTTTTTTAGGGCTTTCCCATTACTGAGACAAAAAGCTGTTTCATGTTAACGCTGTGAAATGGCTTCTTGGTTTTTTGAGGGTTTAATAATTTTACATTGAAGATATCTTAAAACCAATTTTTGCTTACTTCTCCTTCTTCAAAGGAAAATAAGGAAGAATTCAGAATCTACTCGTTCAGCTGATCTGAAGTGAAAATGTAGGTCAATGGTCAGGACTTAATTTTTTCTCCAGTTTGGAGGTGAGGTTTTCAATCTGTCTAGTTCTCACATTGTCAGAAAATATTTTCTATCTAGCCTTATTTGAGATTCCAGTCCTCTTAATCGCGTATTATACATAACTTCTTTAAAATGTCTACTGTTTAGCCCAGACATAGGAAAAAGTCTAGAAAGAGCCATGTTCATGAGTGCATAATGTTGTTTGTGGTCTAAATCATTCATAAATGAGTTGTGTGTATGATCACTCACTAGGAACCAGAGCAAACCTATGGATCAGAGCATTTTCGTTGGGGTGCTCTTATTTGGTCTAATCAGCTACAATGCGCGTTAGCAAGTGGTGCAGATGGCATTCAGTTGCTGAGTGGTGGTATATACAAGTTTAAACTATTTGCAGTGGTTCTCACAGCTGTGTTGGTGCTAGGAGAACCGTTACAAGTAGTTTGCCGAACCCTTCAGCTGATTGATCTCCCTTGCTGCTTCAGCAAGATATATATAAATGCCACTAGGTGGTCGGATTCGTAAAATGGTGTAACCTGTTATGTAAAACATGTTCTCTGACTACTTTGTAATATGAGGAAAAAAAACCCAACCCGAACCCTGAATGAGCAAGCTTTCTGATCACTCGTTCCTCCTCTTCACAGTCTTGCGTTTACTGGTCGCATATCATAGAATTATAGAACACCAGGTTGGAAGGGACCTCAAGGATCATCTGGTCCAACCTTTCTTGGCAGAAGCATGGTCTAGACAAGATGCCCCAGTACCCTGTCCAGCTGAACCTTAAGTGTCCAATGTTGGGGAATCCACCACTTCCCCATAGAGATTATTCCAATTGCTGATTGTTCTCATTGTAAAAAATTTTTCTGTTGTGTCCAGCTGGAATCTCCCCAGGAGTAACTTGTACCCATTACTCCTCATCTTTTCCATGTGACTCCTTGTAAAAAGGGAGTCTCCATCTTCCTTGTAGCCACCCTTTAAATACTGGCACATGGTCATAAGGTCTCCCCTAAGCCATCTTTTCTCATGGCTGAACACACCCAGTTATCTCAGCCTTTGCTCATATGAGAGGCTTCCCAGTCCTTTGATCATCTTTGTGCCCCTTCTCTGGGCCCTCTCTAGGCTGTCCATATCTTTTTTGCATAGCAGGGACCAAAACTGAGCACAGTATTCCAGGTGTGGCCTGACAGGTGCTGAATAGAGTGCATATGGAAATGCTAGCTAGTATTTAACATTATAGTCATGTCAAAAGGGAAGCTGTCTTGGCCACTGCACTTGGACAGTTTATTACTCTCAATCAAGTCAAGCACTGAAATGGAGTCTCAGTATCTTTGTCCTTCTGTGTAGTAACATGAGGTCATCAGAGATTACCAAAACTGTCATCTCTTTCCTGTAGATTCAAGGCAGTGCTGTCTAAGTTAGAGCTGGGGAAGAGGCCTTGAATAGACCTGGAAGAGAAATGGAGCTTGCCATCTCACACTGAAATTTATAGCTAGTGTTGGCTAACTCTTTCCGAGATACCTCCCTGACCTTTCTGAGAATAGCTTCTGAAAGAGCCAAAGAGAAGAATCTTTAGATTTGCTTTTACTTATTGTCTACTTCTACTGAGCTTGAAAGCGTGAGTAATGGAAAAATATCCAAACCTTAACTGTGGTGACACAGTATGAATGGCTTATGGCCAAACACTGTAAAAAACCAAGGTCACGTTAAGTTAATAAAGAGTCTCTAGATGCTGTTTATCTTCTGCTTGTGTTTATGTAAAGAGGGTCCCCAGTTACTATCAGCCAAAAAAAAATTCCTGAGCCAGTAAGTCCCAAAGTTGGAATCCTTCCCCTCTTTGATGCTGTAAAATGATAAATGCAATTGAGGTTACAAGGCTAGAAATGGTCCTGAAATTGCCTGCAGAAGGGGAGCTCTGACACTTACGAGCAGAAGGGGTTGGTGGTTGCCTCTGTAGGCTTCTTCCATTTTTCTTCGTCTTCTGTCACAGGGGAAGATCTTCCCTGCCATTATTAAGAAACGTGTGGACTCATTCCACTCCACAGTGCACCTGTATGATGTCTGATTCCGTGTCACTTTTCTTTCTGGGTATTAAAACTGGATCTGCCCACCTGACTTGAGAAGGCTGAACTTTCAAATCTGAGTCAGTTCATCTGTTTATCACTCATTACTCCATTTTCAAAGTCCTGTATTTGACTGACAGCTCAGCTCTGAGACTGTTCAGCTCCACAGTTTAAATCATTGTCAAAACTGCTGAATGAAAGTCTCACCTTCCAAATAGTGAGGAGTTACTTCTTTAACTCCCATACTAGCTTTGCCTCTGATTTACTAGCCCAGTGGCACACTACTGAATCTTCTTTCGTTCTGTGAAGGGAGTCTGAAGAAACCAGCTTGTGTGTGTTTTTAATTACACGTTTGTTCAGCCCTCTGAGGATGTCAGGAGCTGTGAACAGTAAATGCCAAGTGATTGCCAGGAAGAAAGCTGCTGACTGCAGTGCATCGTAGACAGAACCCTTCTGTGTAACTGCCACTGCCTTGCCATGCACATACCGATGATATCTGATTTTGATTATAGTCTCTCCTCTGATGATAGTGCTGTCTCAGGTTCTCCTGGAGACAAAGTCTTGGTGAAGTGAAAACATAAGCAATGGTGTAGTCAAGAACAAAGTCAGTCTCCCCCAGATTCCAGTCTATTGACTCTTCTTTCTTCCTCATTTGGAGTGAACTGAAAGGCTAACAATCCTTCTTTAAAAGAGCAGAACTTGCTGTATTATGTTAGTCTAGACAAAGGAAATCAAATTAATTAGCAGAAAGACTGAAAATGTTCTGTGTAGGAGGACCTGTCATTAGAGTACCTCATCCAGGCTCCTGCGGCTTGGTGTGTATTCAGAATGATAGCTCTGGTCTTCCTCTCAGCAGAAGAGAAATAAAATAATACTAGGCTTCAATTAAAGACAGAACTATAATTCAGTCATGGGCAAGGAGAGGGGGAGGTGAGTAGGAAGACGGCTGCTCTGCAAAGCCTAAGTCATAAAACATAAAATCCCAGTTTATGCATGGCAACAGATCCTTCTATGATTGAATTACAGCCTTCGTATTCAATAATGGGCCAAGCCTGTAAACCAGAATACAGACAGAACAAATATTTACATTCTTTGGGCAATGATGGAGGGAGAATCACTGAGCAGAGCATGAATCAAAGCCACAAGAACATAGATGTGGGACAGCCACGTGTTGCCATCAGTGTGAAGTGGGAGGGATGGAGTAAGTTTCCAGTATTTGGATGTGAAATTTCCTGTAGTACAGGTCATCCTGCAGCATTTCACTGAAAATTCATCTTTTAATTAAGTGACACACACTGCCAATAACAGTGAGTAAACTGTAGTTTGTCCATTCATTCTGTGTGCTCTACATTTTCCAGTATATCTAGAAAGTGACATTGAAATGTTTAGGTATTTAGCAATGTTTATGTTGATATTGCATATCTAATTACAATTTTATTTGTATTCCTGACTTTATAGCACCTCGTAAGTTCTGTACTTTTGACAGTTGTTGAGCATCAGCTGCTGTGATTTATTTTGGTCCAGCTGACAGCTATGACAGTCATAAACATTACTGTCAATTTAGAAATATCAATAGGCATGTAGTGAAATAAAGGAAATTTCCTTTTGTTGTCTTACAAACCAGCTTGAAAATAAGGGTCAGAATAGTTCCAAACTGAGGAACTTGCATCAAGACATCAACTGATGCATGTAATAGGGTAGCCAAGAAGCGGTATAACTCTGAAGGTTTTGAACTCCAAATGTCAGCTTTGTTTATAGGCTTGCAAAAGCACATATGCAAACAACTGTCAGAGCATGCGGTTGCTGTGCTTCTCAGCGCTGACAGGTTTGAATTGCATTTCAGTTGCATACCTGAATTTTCTCATATGAGACCTTGAGTGAACAGACTTCCTTTCAGAGCAAAGCCCACAGCCGAGTCAAACATTTGAAGCAAAAGTAATTAAATGGGGATTCTGATGGACCATTAGTTAATCCACAAAAAGTAACCGCAAAAGTAAGCCAGGCAGAAGCCTGGTGTTCTTAGGGAAAGAAGAAAACATCTTGTAATGCTCCACATAAGTTTGTGAACAAAAGGGGATACAAAATATTACAGGATCAACCCAAGGGTAATACCATGCATGGTGTGCAGTAGTGACTCGCTACTGCCTGGCTTCCATCTACACGTAGTGCAAGTAAGTTTTTTAACTGTTGGGCCAGCTTACATCATGAGCAAGAGAATGTATTACAAACTTTGAGGTGACCCTCTGTTGTTTCAAGGTGTCTTGTATTACACGTGAACATTAGAGCTCATGAACTCTGATTTTCTATGGATGTGTTCAGTGTGCCAGTCCACCAGAGTAACCCTAAACGTCCTCTTTACTACTCACGTCTCCTGTGGTACCAAACTCTGATATCCTTGACTTGACCCCCCCGCACTTCCCCTTCCCTGAAATAATTTTCATGCCTTCCTGTATACCCTAGGAGAAAACACACTTAGTGTAATGCAATAGGAGTTTCAAAACTGCCTTGCTGGCCAACTTGTTTGAAACTTGGTCAGTGGATTAAAAACATGTAATTTTGAGGAACTGTCAGATCTGTAGTTGCGTGTTGCTTATTAACCAGAAAAGGCAAAAAAGAGGATCCACTAGATTTAGCCTCACTGAGGAGAAAAATGCTTTTCTGTGAAACTAATCATTTTGGTAAGGCGCTTAGTTATATGTTTGCATGGCATAGACCTGGTCGTGGCTAACAGGCTGAATGGGATTAGTACTTGTTTTATCTGCTCATTAGCATAGGTTCTCTGCACTCTGTCCCAGAAGTGCTGTAAGTTTTAGTCAGGAGGACTCATGCTTTGTCAGGCAAATTTAAGCAGAGATAAATGTAAATGAAAAACTCTTGAAGCAATAAATCTGTGCATTTTTAGGACAACTTTATGAAAATACAGCTGCAACGGTTCTTGCAAGTGGCATATTGGAAAACAGTGGGATATACAGCTAAAATTTTGTGTGTATGGGAATTTGCATACTACCTAATAGAAAGACTAGCCTGTAGGATATTGAGATAAGAGCAATTCTTATTTGAGCCATCTGTGTTTCAGCTCTATAAATAGGATATTGGCTTACAAAAATTTGTAATATAAACACTAGATCATCAATAACATTTTTGATTTTTCAAACAGGAACATGACTACTTAGAGTTGTAGTAACTGAGGATAGCATCTTGAATAGAGAGCCTGAAAGAATACAAGTATCTGAATCTACCAGAAAATCTGGAAAATTTATGTTACTTCTCCGTTGATTTATCTAGTGTTTCTCATATACAAGATTACCTGCCACCTATTGATTTTTAGAAGTAATTGCATTTTTCTGACCATTAAGGGAAGCAAGTAGAAATTCTTTTGAGCACTTTTATGATGCTTTAATGTACAGGCCTCTTTTTTTTTTTTTTTTTTTTTTTCTAGAACAGATCTCATCCAAATGCCCTTTTCTGGGAATCATGCAAGTACAATAATGCATGTATATTGAAGACCAATGGTCTTCTCCCTTATGACGAGCTAGAAAATGAGCTGTGTGCTCTGGAAGTAGTGCATTGTTTGAAGCTACAAAGCAATACAGCTCCTAATTCCATCTCTGTTCTATCAAAACTCAACAAAACTATATTGAAAATTTTCATACAGAACCATTTTCATACACAAAAGTATAATGTTTTTAAAGAAAAGCTTGCCTAAGGGTAACAAATCTAGATTGATCAGCAAAAAGGAGAGCATTGGTGCCATAGGGTGCAATTGAAAAACACTGGAAATGGTCCGTTCTCAGTTAATTTCTGACCTCCAGTAACTCACTGCCCCTCTGTGCTCAGTTCTGGTCCCACCATATGTTGCTCACCAAATTAGTCTACAAGCATTTGAAGTTGTGCTCCTTAGTCAGGCACTGGTCTTGGATGAGATTTCTATGTTCTGTTGTAATGCAAACAACAAAAATATAATGGAGACTACTCATTGCAGAATAGTCTTTTGTAGTATTGATTCTCCAGTGAGGAAGCAATGAAATGAGCTATTGTATTTAAATGCTGAACTTTCCCCATTCTTGTGTTGACTCTCCTCCTTTCCAACAGGCTGAGGGATGGTCACAAATGAAGACATTTGCTCAAGCCACCGCTTCCCTTCTGATTTAGTTTTTAGTTTCCCAAGGGCAGAAGTCTGCTGTTTTCTCCTGAATGAAACGCTGCCAAATGGGAGTGTACCAGCTGCCTTCTGCACAGAAGAATAAAAGTAAATGTAGGCTATTATTGCTTGCTGGACAAAATGTTCATGTGCAAACAGAACTGTCTTGCCTCTTTGGGGCTCTTCATCTCATGCTGAAAAACTGAGGAACACTGGGAAGGAGAACAAGAAACTTTTCAACCTGGTTCGCTCTTGCAAAGGGACATTTTCTTAGATTTACAGGAGAACTAACTTTCAGTCCTTTCCAAAAAGCTATTCTCCTTGTATCCAAGGAGTTTTCTTTAATTTATTCCTCCCACCCCCTGACTGTATAGCATTCTCCAAAACCAGGTTGGGAGAAAGAAAATCAACCTCATGGACAGCAAGCAGAAATCTGGTTTTATTTTGTGGGTTTTTCCCTCCTCCCACTCCCCCTTTTTTTCCCCAGTGTTGCATGTGCTGCCAGTACTGATGACTACCCAGACACTTCTGAGTAGGACATCTCACTCTGCTTGGGACAATTCACATGTGCTCACCAGGCAGACATTTGTCTGTGGTTGGCTCTAAAACCACAAGTTCCTGAAGCTGAAATTGCAACAAAATTTAGGAGTTTTAATCACAACAATACTCCAAAAAGCCTTTGTCCAGTTACCTGTTAGTATTCAGTAGGAGTTTTGTGTATTCACATTCCCCTAAAAATGGCATTGCTGAATTACCAGAGCTACTGTAGGATGACTTAGCTTTTACATTTCTTGCAGCTTTTCTTCCACCTCTTTATTTTACTTCTCCTGTGTTAAAATGATAAATGCTGATACAGTTGTGGAATCAGATCTTTGCTACTGATAAATACAGGGCAGTATGAACTTGATAGTGTCTTACTTCACTGTATTATCTGGCTAACATTTAGCATTATAAAACCCAACTTGGAGCATGGTTTCCTTCACTATTTTCTTGTTGTTGGGTGACAGCCTTAGTAATTGCATTTATTATATGTGGTTTTTGGGAAACATTGTTATTTATCATGGATATAAGTGTTAGTGAATGTATCTCAGAGAAAAATACCAGGGCTGGCTTCACCAACACCTCCTCCCCTCTCTCCAGCCTTCTGGAATTCTAATTCATATCTCGGATATAATAGATAAAAACTGATATCTCAGTTAATGGAAACTTCAGTGACTCTCCCTCACAAACTCCTTGTCCTGGCTTTAAAAACCTAGAAACTTCTCTCAATTCCTTCAATACTAATATTACTTAAAAAAATAAAGCAAGGCACAGGTTTAGAAGCTATGTAAGATAGGAAGGGTCCAGCCTGTGGAGAACCTAATACCATAGATCAGTAAGACAATATTTAAATCGATGTACTTTCTGACAGGATGTCAGTGCAAAGAAGAGCATTGGAATAATGTGACCTCTTAACTCTAATAAAGTTAATAGCTGCATTCTGACCTGTTTCAAATGAGCTTGTCTCAAGTTCCTGAAAGAAGGCATGGTTCAATGCTTATAAACATGAATTTCTGGAGGCAGTAAAGGTAGATAAGAAAGAGGACAAAATATGAAGGAAAACCCCATAATTCGAGCTGGATGGGTTTAGTGCTAAGAGTGAGTTTACCCTCAAGTTTTCTTCATAATTGCTTCTGACCTAAAAAAATATATCTGACACATTGTACATTGCTGGATATGATGTGAGTAATTGGTTGAGTCCTTGATTCCTCTTATATTTTTGTGCATGGACCAGGAATTCTTCTAAACTCCCAACCTCTTCAGAAAAAAATCAAGATAAAGCTCTTGGTTGTAGAAAATTTATAGTGAGAGCTGAAATTAGTATGAAGCAAAATCCTCTGAGTTGTTTTCAACTAGCTTTATCTTGGCATAGACTGTCCCCACCAGTGTCTTTGTTCTATGTACTTTGGTTTTGTCTATGATGTACTCTGTTTTTCAATATTTTAAATTCAGTGTCTTCGGGAACTGTCTTGACAAGGAGAACTTCTAAGTTCTGGCATTTTGGAGGAAATGCTGTCCTCTCCTGAGGAACACAATTTGGCATTAGTGAAACCCAACACCACCTTCCCCTTTCCAAAACAGAACAAGAGCCCGGACAGGATAGTACGGTTCCTGAGGTGTCCAGCCTGCAGGCAGACCTTTCCTGTTTCCTTCACAGCTTCGTGGTGTTCCCCATGGGCATGCTTGGGCCTCTCTGGGGGAGAGGTGCTGGTGTGAAGGAGAGAGGAGGATGGAACTCCTTGGTGGACGGAAGACAGGAGGAGGGACAGGAGAATGGATCTTCATCCAAGCCAGCCAGTGAGGGTACAAGGAGTTTATTAAGTCTGAACAGAATGTTTTCTCCCTCTACCACCTACTGCTAGGGCTGTGATGCAACGAAATAGCTTTCTCTCAAATGACTATAGAAGGTTCTTAGAGGGCAAGAATGGAAAAATTTCTGCTTGTAATGGCATTAACTATTGTTTTTTAAACAATTATTCCCTTTGGTGTTGTGTGCAGTGGTTTTTAAAAGTGATGCTTAGTATTCCTAGTATATGGTAACTACTGCTAAAATGCAGTGATTTTGTATCTGAATATCTGAATTACACATTCTAGTTGCAGTACTGTTTTTTCTGAGGGTTTTTATAAGTCCGTGTCCCATCCCCCCCCCCCCCCGCTTCCTACATGTTTTGTTGTTGTGGCTGGCCTCAGTCTTGGCAATTCAATCATGAGAATCTATTAATGATGGAATGATTTACTAAGAGGCCCATGGCTCTGTGAAAAGATACAGTACAGTGTTCAGTTATTGCTGACGTTGTTGAGAAACAGGAGCAATAGTTTCCAAAGGATACTTAAAAGGGAGAAGTTAGCACCAAATGCCTCCCTTGCACAAAGATGCCTGATTTGTATAGTCTTTATTTGAACATTGTACCATTAGAATCATGCCTAACCATTAATAAATTAAATAAATAGCATATTTGGCTTCCTGGTAGAGAATCTGATATTTCCTGGCTTCTTGCATCTGTTGCTGAAGCCAAGTTTTAGTTCTTTGAAAAGTTATTGCCTGGCTTGTCTTCAAGGAACACTTCTTATGTCCCATCTTAAATGCTGAGAACTGACCATGTACACCGTGTTCTTACATTAATATACATTCGGCTGGTTTACACATATTCTTTTTTGACTAGGTCTAATATGAAAGCAAGTGGGGAGTAGAAAATTTTTGGTAGCAGGGGTTCCCACAGTTAGCTGAATAGCTGATCCCAGAGGAGAACTCTTGTGTCTCTGAAGTTTGCAGGATGGAAACGTAAGAGAGTGATGCAGCTGATCGAATGTGGCCATGTGTGTACCGTGCCATGGAACCATACCTGATTTAACCTAGCCTGTAATTCCTACCTTTTGTTGGTAGTTGACGAGAAACCTTTTTCCAAGGCAAACTCTTCAGCTGTTATTTAAATTCAAAATTTTCAAGAAGTAAACTATCTCTAAATTTGTTCATAATCTTCCCATTCATTGGCTCTTGCGGTGCTTTTGATGGGTGTAGGATAGGTTTATAATACTAAATCTTCCACATGTATTTACAGGCTGAATCCATCCTGTGACAAAGCTAAACGGGTAGGCTCTCAAGATCCATGGTAAAACAGGTTTTGCAGATTACTTTTTTTTTTTTTTAAACCATTGGCTCTGGCTTTTTTCCTGTACCCCTCCCAGGAAGGTGTGGTGAAGAGGAGATGATTGTGTGACATATCTGTATCAGAGTTAGATGCTTCCAGGAATGCTGGTAATGCCAAGTGCTTTGTAGGTGTTGCATGCTAAAACAAACAAATGGGTCTCACACCTGCTGATTTCCTGAGCAGCTAACATAAAACACCACAGTGACCTTCCAGTTAAATCTTCTTCTCCTTCTGTCCACCTGCAACCCTGAAATAGGCTAATCTACAAAACTGGAATTCCTAGTCAGAAACTGCATCTTGAGCTTAGAAACTGAAGTCACACCTTTGAAAACCAGAGGAAACGGTGGAGCAGTCACTTAGCACAGATGGGTGCTGCTGTTACCTTCTGCCCTGTCTTTCAGACCATAGCACCCACTTCTGCGTTGGGGCACTTCTCCAAAAATGATGCACTTGAATTCTGAGGTCAAATCCAATACTCCAATTCCAAGAGAAGTTCCCTAACCACAAAACTATAGGCTATTTTGGGGGTTACACTGCTGCGTGTCCTGCTCCGGAGCTGGATTGCTTTCAAGAATGCATGAGTTATAGGGCCAGAAGGTCGGTATGCAAGAGGGAGCCTGCCTTGGTAGATATTTTATGTTACACAGTAATTGGATACAAACAAGAAATAAAGCTAAGGACAGACACAGTGATCCTGGGTCTTTCCCTCTTAGCTGTGTGCCCTGACCTCTCTGGATTACAGAGCTGGATCTTGGTGTTCTTACCTCCTAGGCCAAGTATTTTTTACGCTTCTGGGTACCTGATAGCCCAGCTCCAGCACGACGGGTTTGATGAGTTTATGAACTCGTGCATGATCCTGATTTCCTTATCTCAAAGAGATAAAAACTTAGCAGGTGAAATGTTAACATACAGCTAGGCCTTGTTTGGTGTCTAGTCGAAGCTGAAGTTGTTTTCTGCATCAGCTCACATGCTGGGAAAAAAGGGTGGGGGGGAACTGGCAGCAACTGGTAGTGATGCTTGAAGAAGCTGAAAACTCTCACACAGGAGCTTCTACCAGCTCTGCCATGGGGAGTCCCCCAGTGCTGCGGAAATGGTGGGCCCAGGCTGGCATTTGTGCAAGTTTTAGAGGCGTTGGTCTCCTGAGGCAGTTCTCGCTTGCCTGGTCTCAGCCACATGCTGTTCAATTCTGTGACATCTAAGTAGGACAGAACTTCCCCGTTCTTGCCAGAAGCCAGATTCTCCTCTAGTACGTTTTGTGTTTCTTCTCATCCTGCTCTGTCTGCAGACAGGCAGTATTCACCATGTTGTTTGCATTCAGACTGAGTTTACCAGAATGTTCTGTTTCTCTGAGAATACTGAGGTTTCTCTTCTCTTTGCATGTGAGCACTGAAAATATATGTATTCCTTGGCATGTTGCTGGCACCAGGTGACCTTGTTTGCACCCTTACTTGCTTGAATAGGGGGTTTGTGTACCAGGGCTTAGAAAGGGGTGATTTGCAGGCTAGTAAGGGGCAACCCTGTGATTAGAAATTCCACGATCTGACAGGATGCACATTTGACCTGCAAGTGTAAAATAGATTATTATTCTATTATGTAGACATTTTAAGGTACAAGTTTGATAAAGATCAATGACAGAAATAGGTGGTGCGTTCCCACCTGTCTGTAGAAGTACTTGCTAACATGTACTGCAGTGTTTGGCTTATAACCTTACAATAGTGGCTTTGATTAATAATGCTTTATTAGTTACAAACATAGACTTACTGAATAAATCCTACTTACTCTGTTGAATGGCTCTCCATGCCTACATAAAACTATTTCAGTAATTAGAAAGCTACTATATTTCTCTATATTGTAGACTTTGAGTTGTTAGCTCTCTCTCAACTTTCCTTAATTCCTACATAGGATTTCTACTTGACCTCATCCTTGACATGAAAGGGAAGCAGTTTCAACTTGCATTTTGTGATAAGAAAAGGTGGGTGTGGCAAGACAGGGTTTCCCAGAGAAAAGAGAAAGGGTTGGGGGAAAGAGTCTGTCTCTCCTGATGTGCCTCTGGCTTGTACTGTCCTCCTTCCCTCCAGGACCAGAGAAATGAGACAGGAGAGGTGATATCCCTGATGAAAAGAACTGCCCCCCGCTCCCAAAGGACAGTAGAATTATCACAATTACTTTGTGGGCTTGCATTTCAAAAGAAGAGTAGAGGAGTACACCTGAGGAGTGTTGGCATACAGCATCTTGTGGAGAGCTCACCTCTGTCTTTTTCTAGAAGATGTAGGCTTGTAACTTCTGGGTTTTTTCCTCCCCTTTCTATGTAAAACACAAAACAGTGGGGATCAGTTGTTTTATCCACTACTGAAATGTAGCCATCAGTGCAGAATAACATGGGAATGGTTTGAAAGGAAGCATGGAACACTATATTCAACTGAAACTAATTACCTGATTAGGTTTTGGCCTGGCTGTGTGGGTTGACATCCAATGGTCTTGGCGACAATACCTGTGAGCAAAGCCAAGTCTAGTCTTGCTTCATTTAAAGACTCTGGACAAAACATCTGGACTTGTGTGCTGAATGCTAAGCAGTGTGAAAATAGGCCACTGATTTAAAGTACCCATGGCTACAATGGGTGTCAGTGGGCAGCTGGCATGGTTGCAGATGAATGAGCTTATTTGGGCTTTAGAAATACTGGTTTTTGTTTAAAGGTGGTTCTGTTTCAAGCACACAGTCTGGTGAAATTTAACTCTGCAGCAGAACATCCTCCATTTACAGCTATAGGATTAGCACTTCCCTTTCCTTCAGCACTTCAAACTTCTCCCCTTAGAAATTTGGTCAAATCCTGACACTGAGATCTCGTAAACTTAGAAAATCATGTAAAGGTATGTTATCTCACCTAGTCTGTCACAGTAGTTCCTTCTCTTTATCTCCATGGGGGTTAAATACATTAGGTCTGCTCTGTTAGGTGAGAAGTATTTGTCCTTGCTGTTGTTGTCTTCTCTTGCACCTTTGCTGCAAACATTTTTTTGATCTGTTGGTGTCTGTCTGGAAAATGGCATGTTTTCATGTTAGGATACCTATGCAACATCTCAAGTGTCTACGGTGTTCATCATACCTATTTTTACCTGTGTGATGGTATTTTTTTGTCTTGGCATCACTCTAAAGGGGAAAAAATCATTACTTGGAAGGATTTGAAGATTTTCTGGGAAGAGATGGATAGTCTTTCAGCTGTATGTTATTATAAAAATGCAGTCCATTAAGAACAAAGGTGAGCAGAGCACTTTTAGAAAGACTTGAAGTGTCCTTGCCTCTGAAGGGGAAGTTTCTGAGCTGCACTCACTTCTGGCAACCTAGAGACCCTCTCTTCTCCCTTCCCAGGGAGAATGATGTGAAATGAACTGTCAAATGAGTTGTGGCAGTTCACTGGTGAGCATTGACTTTATGAGGAAATTTAGTATGTCTATTCTGATATCCTGGAAGTGCATCGAGACACATTACTAAAATGAATTGGACAAGTGGTTGATTAAAATCCAAGAGCTGGTAAGAGATGCTCCACAGAACAAGAAATCCTAATAGACAACCATAGGAAAAAATATTTTTGCCAACTGGCTGACTATTTTAGCCTAGCAACTGGCTTATTCCTTAACTCCCCTATTCCTTAACATCTAAAATAAATACTGAATTCTCTCCTGTTTACAAACCTTCTTAAACCATTTGCCTAAGAGGCGCTGCAATAATGAAGTCCTCAAAGTTGTGTTTGAGCATTTCCTCTTACTGCAAGAATAAATCCATCAAGTTTTCGGCCTCCCACAAAGACAACAAATGCAAGTCTGTAAGTGCCATAAAAGCCTCAAGAAACTTCAGAAGCAATTTAAAACAATAAAAATATGCTTTTGGACACCTCTCACTACTTCTGTGTGGAATGAGGCTGGACAGGGACTCGGGGTCTGGAGAGGCAGGCGGGAGTTCACCTTGTGTAACCTGGTATTCCCTGCCCCTACCCCCACCATCCCCCAATCAGCTGTGACAGTATTGGCAGGAGTCTCCTGAGCCTTTGCTAGCCAGGAGCTTGCCCAGCTGTTTGGCCCAGGATTTCACAGAGAAGGAGGAAACCTTTCTGGCTGAAGCTTCGGTAAAATCACTGCTTCAGTGATCAAAGCAGCAGTGTCCCCATGGGGGAAAAAAAAGTAGTTGGAGAGCTTGGGAGGCCTTGGGGGGGGGGGGCGGGGGGGGGGGGGGAGCAGGCAGTGTGACTTTCCACAGGGCCTGGCCACTTCATGATAAATAATCACCCTAGAGTAGAGCTAATCTCCTAGGAAAAGTGGTGGGATTACAGAGGCGGTAAGATCTCCACTTCTAAAAGCATGCGTAAAGTTCAACTCCATTACAGTTCTGTGGTTTGAAAATGTATCTCTCCTAACAGCTACTTGTGTTGCCATTGCAGGATGATTTGGAAATTTGCCTTGTCCGTTTTTCTGATGGCAGCGCTGGTTCAAGTAACAGACACCAGGAAAAACCGTCCCGCAGGCGCCATTCCCTCCCCTTACAAAGACAGCAGCAGTAACCACTCAGAGCGGAGGCAGCAGCTGAATAAGGAGGTGCTGGCCTCCAGCCAGGAGGCCCTCGTGGTCACCGAAAGGAAGTACCTCAAGAGCGACTGGTGCAAGACACAGCCTCTGCGGCAGACTGTCAGTGAGGAGGGCTGCATAAGCCGCACCATCATCAACCGCTTTTGCTATGGGCAGTGCAACTCCTTCTACATCCCACGGCACGTGAAAAAGGAGGAGGAATCCTTCCAGTCCTGTGCTTTCTGCAAGCCACACAAGGTCACCTCTTCGACCGTGCAGCTGGAGTGCCCTGAGCTGGACCCACCTTTCCGACTCAAGAAAATTCAGAAGGTCAAGCAGTGCCGGTGCATGTCTGTGAATCTTAACAACTCAGGCAAACTGTGAGAGGAGGCGTGTAGCTACAGCTTGGTGTTGCCCCCATCAGATTTACTGCTGCCTCTCCTCTCCCACTGAGCAGACTGTCCATTTTTTTCGTTTGTTTCTTCTTTTCCTTTTTTTTTTTTATGTTTTGTTTTCTTTCAGGAGGCATCTCTCCAGCAAGGAAAGGCTCCTTGTCGCTTGCCTACTGGAATAACGCTTTTTAATGGGCTTTGTTAGGCACTTCACCATAAAGTTTCATTGTATTTCCATTATCATCTGGCAGTTAAATCTTCTGGAGTGGAGCAGGCTCCCAGAAGTTGGGATTGATCATCTAAGTGACCAGTTGGCTGAATCCAGCATTAAATGTTTCCACTGTGTGGAGTAAAGCCCTCTGCCCTACACTCCAGTCCCCTCCACAAGCCGAGAACGCCTTCCCCGTGCTTTGGTCTGGAGTGTGCTGCTCATACTTGGAAGTGCTGTGGTGCTGCCCAGGACTGGGAGGGATGCAGATGAGGGACAGTAACGAGGAGTAATGTGCGAAAAGCAAGTGAGACTCTCCGATGAGGCTCATCTCTTTAAGACAACTTTAATTGTGCAATGACAAACGGTTCAGGGCTTGTTGTCTGAACGGCAGATAAGAAGCGAGGGGAAGAGGGCGAGGCACTGGGTCAGCCGCTGTGACCACAGAGCAGACTGAGGGTGGGTTCTGATGCTGTTGTGGTTAGAGTATATTGAACACGTGGTCTCTGCAGCAGTGTTTATTTTGTAACCTAGCTATAGTAAACAGCTGTTTAAAGTATTATAGACCTAGCCATGTATATTTTTCTTGTGGCAGAATATGCCAGAGATTAAAATAATGTTGAGACTCAGTTGCTAGGTCAGCTGCCTGGCTTAAAATGGACATGGTTTAACTAGGCTTTTGGTAGGTTTTTGTGTGTTAGATATGTGTGTGTTTCTTACTCCAAAAAGGACAACATCATTTATGACCTTATATTTATGCCTGCTTAGACCGGGGAAGTTGGGAGTGTAGCAGGGGAGGAGCTGAGAATACTTAAGGGAACGATGTTTCCCTTAAAGCATAAAAGCACTGTCACTCAAAGGACAAAATTTGGTCATTGCTGGACTGAATACAAAAGCTACATCAGTGTCATCAGGTTTTGGGAGTGTTGTCTCTCCCATGATTGGAAACCATGTTAACATGTTAGTGTTAAAGGACAAACCCATCAGTCAGTACTGCTGGGATGGGTCACAGCTGTAGGAGCAGGGAGAGAGTAAGTTGTAATTGCTACAGTACTGGTGGTCCTCTCAGTTTTTGAGTCGTACATAATCAGTGTTGGTGAACACTTGCAGTTCATTTAAAATCATACTATGTTGTTATTCAGTTGATGGAGTTTAGCGTGTCCTGTATATCCCATTTGTTACAGTTCTGATCTGTATTATTCCCAGCTACGTCTCAAAACAAACCATCCCCTTCCCCCAAACCAAAGCCCATGCGTGCTCAATTGCCTGAAGCTTACAAATTAAAAATGACACGCCGACTCCCTGATGCATGTCTCACAGTTCAGCATCTGCATCTAGTGAAACCAGCTTTCTGCGGGAGCCCTTTCCCGCCAGCCTCTTCACATGCAGCCCCTTTGAGGGGTTAACGTGTTTTGCACTCTGGCCAGCCAGGGGTTCAGTGCCACAGGTCTCTATTATGTGAGACAGGCTGCTCTAAGAGGCTTTTGGGACTGAGCTCCGCGAGAGCTCACCAAGCGGTTTATGGGGATTGGCACGGGCGGGATGAGGTTGGTCGGTCTGTTACCCTATTACGTGAACAACCATGGCTTTTCTGCTGTGATCTTTCAGCGTGTCATAAGTGCACAGGGAGACTCCTCGTGCAGGGATTGCTGTGGAGGCTGTCGCCACTGCACCACCACAGCGTCATGCCAGCCACCAAATGGGCACCGTTCGATCTATGCTTGAGGGTGTTGGGGTGGCTGGGGTGGGGATGAAGGTGTCAAAAGCTATAGTCTACTAAGACTCCATGGATCGCAGTCTCCACTTGAAAGAAATGAACTGAAAATCAGGCGTTTTGGACTAGAGAGAGAAAAGCACCCTAGTAACTTCAGTTAAGAAAAATGTGCAAGATTCTTTATCTTTAAGCTATGCCCTGCCTGGGTTTTCACCAGTTTGCAATATGAATATGCTGCAGCTTAAAGCTCCTTCTAGGAGCTGTGTTTATGTAAAAACTGGGTTGAGCTTGTAATGGTTAAAACTGTATTTAATTTTTGTTTTATAAATGAAAACAAAAAATGAAGAAATGCTTTAAGTATAATGTAATTATTTTATAGGTCTACTATTAAATTATAGATTAAATAATAAAGTTACTCTAGGGTTATATGGCATCCAGGTGTACGGGCTTTGCTTCAACACCTTGTGTCCAACTACTCTCTACTCAGTATATTCTGTGTCTTCCTTTTCACCCTACCAGATACAGGTAAATGATGGCTCACCTTTTCAGCTTGGGAAAACCTAGCTACTTCTTCCTTTGTCATACACCCCGCCACCCCCCCCACCCCGCCACCCCAAAGTAACCTGCAAGGCAAGAGGGAAGAATAAATTGCACTAATCCTAGATTGTGGAGTTGATTCTGCATGCACGAATTCTGTTTTTTTTGGTTAACTGACAAGATGACAACCAAAGCTCAACCACTGGCTGAACTGCTGTCATCATTTGCGGTAAGGGAAGTAACTATTACCCTGACCTAAGTGGTTTAGCTTAAAATATAGCTAGAGACTTATGTAACAGGCCCCAAACTACTCCTAGGGAAGGAAAAAAAAAAAAGGTATCTTAAGATATAGAGGAGCTTTAATGGTTGCTATCAGCTCTTGAATCAGTACACTGTATGTTTCTTCAAAGGTAGGGTAGTGGTTTTTTTTCTTTTTTTTTCTTTCCAACCCAGAGGAAAGATCGTTGCAAAAGAATCTTGAAGGAAACCTTCAGTGAGGAAAGGGAGTGCTCACACTGAGTGTGTATGTGACCAGAAGAGATGCTTGTCATGGGTGTTGAAATAAGTGGGAGCACCTAGACCACAACTAGCAAGGGAGCTATAGCAAGCGATGGTCTTTATGGCACTATAACGGACACCTGCAGGAACTCTTTTCTCCCTTCCCTTCCTCATCTTTTGTCAAATCCTCTCACAGTTCAGCAATTTAATGGATTTGGGAACTTCTTTCTTTTTTTTTTTTAGTAGCTGCTGGTTTTGGGAATTACTTTGCTGTGCTTTAGCTACCTAAGCGTGGTCAGGACCCTCTCAGAACTTGCAAGTGCCTCTGTTGACAGGCTCAAAAGGAACTCAGGCAGCCATTTCCTCCAATGCCCCTCTCATTTCTACCTGTCTTTTAGCCACTCTCCTGCTTTGCAGGTAGCTTCATTGCCCAGCACCCACCTGAACCTCTGCTGTTTGTGGTACAGCCTAGGCTGCAGCTCCAGCTCTCCCAGCCTCTTGATGCCCAACTATTGAACCACCCTACGAGAGGTGTATGCTGTAATCCAAAAAATTTCTCCTTGTGGAAGCAATCCAAGAGCAAGGCAAGTCTCTTAGGGCAGATGAAAGAAGCTTTAGGTCAGATAGATCCAGTATTTCTTAGAGTGGTGGTGTGGGACAGGGGAAGGAGGGGGACAGTAAATGCTAATCTCTAACCCTGGAAGTGCCATGTTGGCAGGGCCCAGTTTGGACTTAGTGACAAATGAAGTTTCTAAGAGTTTAAATTTGAGCTGCAGCTGGGAATGAGAAAACAGTGCTGACTCAACACAGATCCTTTATCTTCAGATAGAGACCATCTTTTTGAGGCAATAGACTTGCCCTTGGATGCCTTTAGAAGTAGGTTGGATGAATGTCAGGTACAGCACAGGTACAGGTGGGTCTGTCATAAGAGAATGGCTTGGAAAACCAGTTCTGTAACATGAATCCCATTTGACTGATGGGTGGCAGACCTGAATGGTGTGGGGCATGGTTTTCTGTCTCCTCTCTTTGCTGGCCTGTTCACACTATCCTCAGAAAAGCTCAACTCCATCAGTTTTCACTCATTCTGTCCATAGCTGTTTAAATTTGATGTAACTTAAGTAACTGATACAATGGACTTGGCACAAACTCAGCTTTGCTTATTAACCTACAGAATGCAACAAAATAATTGCAATGCAAAGACTTGCTATATCTTCTCTCAGTGAAATTAGTAACTGCTTCCAACTTTTTAAGCACATCACTGAAAAACTGGGCAAGAAAAAAAGCTGGTCTATGGAAGATGACGTTAATTGTATTCCCACTGCCACTGTTGGTTAATACTTAACCAAGTTTTGGAAGTGCTTTGGGATGATGAAAGGTGCTACCAAAAAAGCTAACTACTACTGTGTCATGAAACGTGACTAAGTACCATGCTTCTGAAAGGCTTTAATTTGGAAGCAAGCTCCTCATAAAAAACCAGACTGTTAGTAAGTCACATCTGCTGCTCAGGTATGAAAGTCCTTATTTAGCTGCTGCACTTGTTTAAGTAACAGTGAGTGATATGTGGTGTTGGTGATCAACAAAGCCTCCAAATTTTGTCCACGAGAACTCTTGTAGGACTACAGCCAAGTCAAAGTGTAGTATGCTTGATGTTGCAGTAAATGGGTGGAGAGGGGACCAGTGGGATGTGTGACCTCTTTAAAACACACCTAAACAAAAAGAACATTAGTCCAAAACTCTGTAAAATGCTGAGTGCCACTGAAAAAAAAAAAAAAAAAGAGCAGCAGTGAAACTTATGCTGGGAATCCACTCTGGGAGTGCTGTGGGTGAACTTTGGTGCTGCACGTAGTGGGCTACTTCACTTTTTATGGAAGTTTGAAAACAGGCTGAAGAGAAGCTACATAAAAGAGAAAGACATGTTTAACCAAAGAGGTTGGGCCCAAGTAAAATGAAAGAGGAAAATCTATATAGCAGCTTGTATCTTAAGATCATAACATGGTACCACCAGCTGCAGTCAGCCTTTGACACTGCTCTTCAGAGAGAGAGGTTTGCAAAGAACTTTTAGCATCCATGTTGCAGATCCAGTGAAAAGGGTAGTATGTATGTATGCGACAGTCCTACCAGGTTGCTGGACACCACTTTAATGATATAAACCATATCTATATCTATAAAAAGACATTACAATATGCAGATAATACTTTTTAATGCATGTTTTTTCCCTAATAGCAATTTCTTGAGACTGTTACGTAGAAAGTATTAGTAGGAACGGATTACAAACCTGAACCAAATACACTACTGGAAGGCATGCACAGGCCAGAGAAGTGAGTGATACATCGAGTCTGATTGAGTAAAGGACTCTGAAGCTCCTCACTACCACCACCTGGGGAAAAGGTAATATATCCACATAACTGGGAATTACTGTCATGCTTCTGAAAGGCAAGGAAAGAGAAGCCCCACATCCACCGATCCCCTCACAAAGGTTTTTCCTTGATCACAGGAGCCTGAATGGGATGTGGTGCTTAGGGAGCAAACAGCTGCTAGCAAACTACAGCATAGCCTGACAGTGAAGAGAGAAGGCAGTTATTTCATTATTATTCCTTTTATTTTCATATAAATTAACATTCTAAAAAAATTGAAATAGAAACACTAAATACAGTATTGCACATAGTGATCTTTGTTAGATGATCTATTATTTCATTTAGTATAGTAATTACATACTGTAGGTACTGAAGGGAACAGGAAGGCTACAAATGAAAACATGCTATGTATCCTTGCACTTAGGAGCAAAGTTAAGAGGAAAAGACTATTGTTTACATAAATACAAACATGGATTTGAATCAGTGCCATTAAAATAGCTTTATTTTTTAAAGTTTTTTCCATAAGTTAGTTGTAACAGCAAATAATCTCTTCACTTCCCCAAATAGTAATGTTACTCCCATCAACACAAAATTTTAGAACTCCATTCTTGGTAATTTATATCCCTGACAGAAATTATTACAAGTACAGATTTTCACATAGGTTTGTCCGCAACAGGAGACTTGCTTTTCACATAGTGAAAAAAACATCTTTTCTAGTGCTTAGTATACGTGAAGAATAACAGATTCCTGAGGTCATATTTCGCACTTCCTTTTATGACACCCTGTAGGGTATATTAGCCTCTGGACAGCTAGGAATGTCTTTTGATGTGCTAGATTAGACAAGGAATAACCCAACCCAGCAGGTTAGAGCTCATTTGCCTTACCCCAGTGTCTTTCAGGCTCCAAGGTTGTGAGCATATGCATCCAATTCAGCTGCACACACAGTCTGCTTACAGGAAAAGTGCGCTTTGAAAGAAAAATGTTATCAAACAGGCTGATTGGTTTGGCGTTCTTAAATTAGGACTGGAGGAAGGGGTTGTTATTGGTTGAGCAGATCAAAACCGATATAGTAAATTCTGGTTTGCAAATAGAAATTAAGGATGTGGTCTAAAATGGAAGCCCTAAGTCACAGATTTCAATCACTAACCTCCTAGTCAGGGACACTGAAAGCCTGGAGGAAGAGTCTGCAATTCTGTTAAGTGTGAAATTGATGTCAATTAGTTGGTAGTCTATGTTCTGTCACTAGAATTGGCTACTGTTTTCCATAAATGTCAATCCCCATGTGCATCTTTTAATGGCTCTCTAAAGGAGTTTTAAATTAACTGTAAAGCTAATTCCAAAAGGGAAGTCATGTACATGTGGCCAAAAGCCTGTCTGACTTAAGTGATCAGCAGTTAAAACTATACTATACCTTCTAAAGTTCATGTAAAAGTATTAGCTGCTTTATATATTAACAAACTATAACAGCCAAATCTCTCTCATACTCTCTATCGTACTCTGTGCTTTTCTGTATTTTCCTGCTTTTCACTTTTTTTTTTCTTTCTTTTTTTTTTTTTTTTAATGCTGGATTTCTGACCCCCATACCACCTGGCATTCACTATCTGGCAAAAGATGAAGTAAAAGTATGCTGCCTTATCGATTTTAAAGATAGTTACAGTAAACATCTTGTTCCACAAATATTTAGTCATGGAGGGCAACCAAACAAGTTGGGAAAGCATTGATTATACTGTATAAACAGCACTTAACGATTCAAAATACAAACTACAAATGCCAACATGAAACGGATACAAACAATTCACTAGGAGTAACATTTCTTTCCCTAATCTAAGTGCAGTGCCATGAAGTATTTGTGTTAGACAGATGTTGCCAGTAGGAATGGAAATGTTTTACGTATCAAGTAGCATTCTTATGAAGTTCAATTTAATGCAATTTTCAGCATGTTCAGAACTGATGCAGATGCTGGTTTTGATGCATGCTGACTTGGCCTATTTGTAATATACCATACACTCTACAAAATGTAATTTTTGAGTGGCAAAGGAGATATAAAGTACAGGGAAGGTGTTCCAAGTCCATACCTAGTCTATTGCTGGGCACTCCATTAAAGTGATTACATTCATGAATTAATGTACAATAA
This sequence comes from Strix uralensis, assembly GCF_047716275.1. Taxonomy (NCBI): domain Eukaryota; kingdom Metazoa; phylum Chordata; class Aves; order Strigiformes; family Strigidae; genus Strix; species Strix uralensis. The sequence goes on along the minus strand of NC_133974.1, from coordinate 87,382,953 downwards.
CACATCAATTGGTAGAAAACTCTAGAGAACAAAAAGCAAATTCAAAAAGGTCAAGAAAACAAATGATCAGGATGATGTAGTTTCCTTCCCCCTCACTCCCCACCCACAGGCATGTTGAGTTTTGGTAACCAGGTAACAATGGCTTTTACTTTTCTTCTCTCAGATTTTCATACTTATCTTTGCTTTCTGAAAAATAAAATAAATTTTAAAAAGCAGAAAATTGAGTATACGTAAAACCACCTCACACAAATATGAACAGCACAGAAATACATAGGCTAATGTTTAATTATACTTACTGTAGAAATGACCACAAATAAATTTCCTTTGAAGCTAAAACTGAAGTAGACTGCAGCTACACACTGCTTGTGAAATATTTTTGTTTACTTTCCTTTTCACTCTATCAAATTTTCAGTAACACTGAAAGTCCCAGTTTCAGTGCAAATAATAATGATACAGAAATAATTAAGCCTCTAGTTATTTCTTTAAAAAAAAAAAATAATCTCTCAGTGTCTTTACATACGGCAAGATATAGGTGAGATGGAGAAATCCAAATCAGTGTTAGTTTTTGGGGGGACTTTTTTTGAAATAACATCTTGATCTGGTTGCATATAAAATTGATAAAATCTAGTTTATCATTCCTCACCAAGCTGTTACTCTATTTACATTTCTTGTGGCACTAACCACAGCTAACTCTCGCTAAATGTTCTGAATAAGAAACAATAAATGCAAAATGATTTCATCATGTGTCAGATTATGTTACTTAGAATATAGTAAATTACCACCTGCTTCATTTCAAGGATGTGTCACAGTAACATAGCCACAACTACAAAGCACAAAAGAATTAAATCATGCTGCGGGGGGAACAGACAGGGACACAGACACATGAAAAAATCTTCTGTTACAATATTTTACAAATATAATTGATGGGCAGTTGGTACAAATATAATTTTAATGTGAGGTGCCAGATTTCACTAGAGGAATATCTATTTTCTGTAAAATCAGTCATGATCCTAGCAATGCTTAGGCAATCATAGTGGAAAAGTTTCACTGAATGACTAGAATTACTCCTCCACTATCATTAAAGTTATTTATTTGTTTTCAGAAGAATTGTGAGAGCACAGTATTATCTTTTTCTAGTGTTTCTATTCCAACCAAATCCAGATCAGTGGAACAGAAGCCACTAGTATTTGATACAGGGATCCAACTTGAAAAATGTGTACCTATCACAATTCTTCCTTACATTTTGTAACTGTAGAAAGGAGAGTGAATACAGACTGAATAAGCTTGAGACTCAAACTGCCTTTCTGCCTTCTAGGTACATCCCACACCAAGACTGGGATGCAGACAGATTGGCAGGGTGGGGCAATAATACGCTGCTCTTGCTTGTGCTACATCTATTTTGTGGAATAATATTCATAGGCAGCGTTCAAGTTTGTTAATCTAACACATTCTATAAAAATGATAAACATTTAAAAAAAAACCCCAACAGAACAAGAAAGTACATCAAGAATAATATACCTATAAAATGCAAAGAGAAGAAGGTAGAACGAGTGAGGGGAACAGAAGTACTGCTACAATTTTTACTTACAATTCCAGAGTCATGTTTTGGTCTTATATTGTATAGCGACTTCCCCTTTTTCTGCCTGCAGACTTCCTCTGCTTCTTTAACTCTGAAGAGAGACAAAATTTATAAATAATCCTGTAGACCAAAACCATTTCAAAAGACAGTGCAGTATATAACTTACAAATTTAGGCCTCAGGACACAAGTGGATAACCTTATTCCCCATATTTTATTAGCACGCTCCACAAAACAGCACTTGCACTCTGTGGCTGTTGTAGCCATACAATCAGACTCTGAATAATCAACAGCATAATCAATTCTAGTTATAAAAGCAATCAGTACTTACTGTAGTTGAAGATTCAAATGTATCAGGATTTAAAATACACTGGATGATATGAAGTTTACCTTTCAGAGCATTCATACCAAACACTGCTAAGAAAGCTCCTTCTCTTTTTATGACTTCATCCATTCCCAACCTCAGTACCTCAACTACAATTTAAACAAAGTTTCTCCCAAAGCTATCTTCCCTTTCACCCAATTTTGTATTTAAAATGTCCAAATAGCCTAACCTCAATTTCCAGTCTTCACTCTCTAACTTAAAATAAAAAAGGAAAATTGCCATGAACACAGAACACGATGTTTACAACCAAGGTGGTGCACGTCACTGTGCACAACTCTTTCTTCCCAAAGCTAAGGGTGAGCAGGAAGGCTTACATGACCACTGGGGATGAATGCACTCAGGCTGCTTGGATGTAAAGAGAGGAGCAGGTTCCAGAAGTGAGGGTGTATTTCTTAGTGCTTCCTGACTTGGCAAACAGTACCAAATTAGGGCCTTGTGAAATGCCACTAAATGCCACATTTTTGAGGAGATATACATCCTTTTTGTCATGTAGATAGATATCAAACTATGAAAGGCTGAGGGCTATACTGGGAGGACTGGGAGCCTGCCAGAATCAATCTGGTGGGTTCAATGGCACACTGTAAAATGTTTCTTTATCATTTTTACTCATTTTGTAGATGAACCTTACAAACACACATGGTTATTGAAACACTGATAATACAGATTTAAGTTATGAATTCTCTGAGCTTCAAAGACTTACGTAAACACTTTCTATATGATGGTATTAAATGGTAAGAGATGTGTAATTTTTTTTTATGAGAGACGAGAATATTATTTATAAATATGAAAGTAGAAAATAAAAATGCAACTCCTATATTGGCTTGCTCTTGCCAACAATATAGAGTTTAGATGGCACTTACTCTGCCTTTTCATCATTATCCAACAGTGGAAAAAAAAGAAAACCAACAGTAAAATGATATTGAAGAAATGATATATCCTTGGCTGGTTCCTTGCGGTTCATCTCCAGACCACTTGCATGTCTGCTATTTCACTGAGGCTACACAGGGCAATGTGAGAATAGGACGTTGTGTTACTATTATTTTTAAATATTTTTTGTGTGTGTGGTAAGGGCCAGATTTTGAAAGACTCCAGCTGGGTCTGCTAAGCACATTAAAAAAACTGCCTTTGCATTCATCGCTCCTTTATCCAACTTCACCAGACACACCTCGTTCTTTTCATAAGTTTCAAATTTATACTTTCAAAAATTAATTTAAATGTCGGTTCTTTTCCAGCACTTCCAACAAGCTGCTCTCTTCATTTGATGGCCTTATATTTTATTAATGTAGGAAGACCTTTACGTGCACAGGTGGGGGGAAAAAAAGGCTTTGAAACCTATTATTTTCAAGCTGTAACGCTTTCTATCTGACTGCAAATCAGATAGATTGCTGCAGCATAATATAGAACAAAAATGTCAAACAGCCAAGTAATTCACCTTTAAAATGTATTTAAATAGATTCAGTAAAAGTGGCAGCCAAAATGTGGTGATAGCTTTAAATAGAACCTTATGGGAATGATATAGAATGAAGTAAAATTCAAACACATTTTCCTAAAATGCCACCTTTTCTTCTGCTTCATGTCTACATCCATCTGAAGGAGGAAAAGTATTTGTGACATTGATCTTCCCATGATCTTTTCCAAACAGACGGATTCCAACCCACCAAAAGCCACTCTTACAAAGTCAGATATAGAATAGCACAACTATCATATAATTTCCTTTTTTTTTTTCCTCCCACCCCCAAATACAGCTATAGCTGGCTCCTTTCACTGATAGATATAATTTAAATAAGAAAATGAAATGTTACTTGGGAGTAAATAAGTATCAAATCCTGGGGACTGTACAAGTAATATTGAGGTTATCAAAATGACTGGTTTATAGAAGCAATGTAATATATGCAGGTATTCAGACTACTACTCATGCAAATGACAGCATATGTAACATACAAAAATATTTACCAAGTCAGTTCACACAGATCCAGATGTTATTCTCAGGAAATGTCAGGGAATTTTTAGTTCCATTCTTAGTCCCATCTAAATATCCCCCTTCCAGGACAGATTACCCACTGCTTGCCTAACATACCAGGTCATAAGATAGGACAGCTCTCTCTGGGGCTCACGTTAATTCAAAACAAAAATCCTCATACAGAATGGAAGTGTTGATAATACAGTGATAGGGGTTATTTTCTTAAAAGCAGCCCCCATTAAGTGTCACTGTCAGGGTAACATCTCTAAATGTTCTGCTTCTATTAGAGAAATAGCTATTTAGAGAAAAGCTTGTCTCTGCTTGAAACAGTGAAATGCTAATAACACCACCACTCTGTGAGGAAGTCAGAACTTCTGTCCCCCTTAGATTGCGCTTGAAAAAATGATCCACAACCTCCAGACTGATAAATGATAACCTTAAGCTTGTGCTACCCATTTTTCTAGGATTATGTAAGAGGTTCTGGTCTCACTATTAAGGTTGCAGTCCTCCAAGTTTTTGGGAGCTTTCATGGAATTCCTTGGAGTTTAAACCCATTTATTCATACCGACGGGAATGCAGAAGATGAGAAGCATTACTCCCTAATGTACTTAAGACAAAGCTGAGAGCTAGCAGCCGCTCAGTTCCAGTTCCAACCATATCACTGAATCACTGTGTGGGTTTGGGACAGCTTGCTGTCTCTTGGCCCCCACCCTGCGCTCTAATGCAGGAAGATTCAAGTGGTTGAATAGAGCCTCACTGAAGCCAATACAATCTATACATATGATTCTTCAGTAAGAAATGTCCTTAGAAATGTAAAGATAGCACACCAAAGGCTCGTTGTTGGGAGGCTTAGTTTATGACCATGTTAAAAATGGAAGCACGGAGAACTGTATAAATCTACAGCTGTATCTATAAAAGAAAAGTCAGCAGACTGGTGAAATATAGAGACAAAGGCAATCATTAGACTTCTGCAGTGCTACATCAAAACCATTGGAACTGGTATCAATTTGTAGAGTGTGCAAGTGTATTTTCTGAAGACTGATCATTCAACTACATTAGGATTTTATTAAATGTAAAATTAAAATAACCTACTCCTTCTGGAAGAGCAAAAGGGTGTGTTTTGATATGAACATCAGTACCATTTAAACAAGATCTAGAAAAGCAGATAAAAGATTACCTGTGAAATAAGGGCAATAGTCTTAATTCAGTTGGAAAATAACTTTTAATTGCCACTGGCAATTTTTTCTCTACTTCTTAGGTTTTTTTCCACTGGCCCTAAATGATTCTCCATCTTCCCATCCATGAAACTAACAAGATACAGGCAAAAAACCTTGCTTCTGTCAACTCATGCCTGGTTCAAGTCATATCTATCACAGTGGCAAATTCCTGCGTACCTTCCTCTTGCTCAGGCTTTTCCTGCCCTACCTCCCACTGACTTCAGTGAGACCCCGATCAGTGTGGAGGTGCAAGATAATAACCTAAGACCAAAAGGGGCAAAAACTGTACGAACGCTAGTGGTTATATCAAGAAGGCTAGGTTAACTATTCAACTATGGTGAGTTGTTAGAGCTTCATGAAGAAATTAATGGATCTAATTCAATACTGGGAGGAGGGAAGAAGACATTTGGAGAAAGCAACACAAGAGCTATGAATCTGTGAGCCTCCCAACAGTCACAAAAGGGGAAGCAATTGCAGACAATGACACACTTCCAGGCTCCAGGCCAAAGTGACACTGTTGCTCTGTCAATACAGAGCACAAAGAACATGAAACAGTTAAAAAGACATTCCTAGGAAAGGGGTGGGGATTCAATTGTCAGCCCTTTGTGAAAATATAGGCTGCCACTGGGGGAGGCTGTGGAAAAAGTCTAAGGAAGGTGGGTGTTCCCCAGTTCCTGAGAATTATGACCCTTAGGCAAAGGCAGGCATGAGTATAGATTGATTTATTGTTCTGAAGATCTGTTTTTACTTAAACTACTTAGTTCTATGCTACTAATACTTTCTGTCATAGAGGCTGTTTGGTCCCTTTATAGAGCCATTGCTCTCAAGTGCAACCAAATACTCAGAAGCAGGACAGATACTCAAGGCATGATCTGAGAGTGTGTGAGTAAGATGGAGGTGACAAGGGACATGGTGCACTCTTGAAGAAGCCAGGTGGCATGGTTAACTTGGTAACATGTGATGGGAATAATTTGCAAGTTTACAGTGTGCTAATCTTCTTTGCTAGACTGCCACTCAAACTATCTCACTTCTTTCAGCAAACTGACTTCACTTTCTTTCAGTAAACTGACTTGGTTCATTTGCTATCAACCCCTGGCCCATCTCATGTCACTTCTGGCTTAAAAGTGAGCATATCATTTTGATAGGAAAGATAACATCAGCTGCATTACCTTTAGCAATTTTTGCCTGTTACTTCTTTTCCCAAATAATTTCTTGATTTTGTCTTAATGACAACATAATCTTACAAAAACTAGTCTTCTCAGCCTAGACAGAGAGTTGCTTAACTCCCGCTGTAGTAATCTGAAGAGCAGAGATATTAACAGCAGTGGATCCAACATCAGGCCGAGGGCAGATTGTATAAATACTTAATAAGAGTGTTCATAACTTGATTGGATAAATATATCTCCTTAAATATTAAATTTAGCTAAAGCATTGCTTGTATTCTTTCAGAAAGGATATACTTCCAAACAGACCCAACAATAAGAAAACATGTAGGGAACGTACAACAGTAGGCAATCCATGAATCAGTTAAAAAAATGAAGAATACAAGAGAATGAACAGCCAGTCACTTATAAAGCCCAAGAGTTAAGGTCTTGAAATCTGCTACTTAATAAGATTCAGAGTCTAATAATTGTCACCCATAACAAAGGAAGTAGTTTCTTATTTCCATCATAATAAAAACTTCTCCAGCACTTTCACCTCCTTCTACCTCATATTTATTGTGAGACAAACATATACAAACTATGATTAAGTTTAAAGACAGTCTGTAAGATGAATAAGCAAGTTACACTTTGGCACGCACACAGGAAAATGAAACCAGACATCCTTACAAACCCGAAAGACAGAGTATCGTTATCTACCTTCTAGACCAAAAGCCAGCTTGGCCACAACCTTATCAAGGCTTAGAGACTTTCTGTCATCATTCAATCCATTGAGGGGGGGAGCCACTTTCCTGCCACTAAACATTAATAATTTTGTCTGAAGTATCTGTGGCAGACAGATTCATTTCCTACTGGCTCCATCTAGGCTTGATATCCTTACACTTCACTAGCAAGCACTACGACATGACAAATGTAAGCACACTGAGAAGGCTGGAAGGTTATATGCCTTAAATAGTAGAGTTGCTCACAAAAACTTCCATGATAAACTCAGACATTACTTTTACAGTTTGACAGTATAGTTCATGAAACCCAAAAGACATTTTTCTGCAAATATTCTATATTTTTTAACATAAACCAAAGCTGAGGCCAATACTCTTTATACTACTAAGAGCTTATCAGATAAATAAAAGGGGTGTTGCCAAAATATTTTATGTAGGTTTGGGTTGGAGATAACTTGTTTATAATAATAATAGCAATTTTACACATAAAAATGAATTAAAAAATCCTCAGCAAAAACATCAAGTGCCAGAAGTCTTTAAAACTTCAAGAGCAGAAAACTTTAAAACCCTTTGTTTGAAAATTCTTCCAGAGCAATATGCCTGTATTTTATTCTTTAACTCAGTTACTAAAATATTGAAATTATTTTTTGCTAAGGAGTTTCTCTTTAGTGAAAAAACAGAAAGGAAGATTACAATTCCCAACATAAAAGTAGAGTAAAAATGTAGAGCTTTTACTTTCACGCCAATAGGGTTGAAGTGATGACACAGATATGATTCAGTAACTGACTGCAAAGACTTTATACAGATAAGAAGCACATTGTAATGTACCTGGTCCCATCAGACTGACTGATGAAAACTAACCTCTGCCTACCAACAAAGAGATTATGTATTAGACTACCTTGAAATCCCTGCCAGCTACTTGCATGGTTACTTCAAGGACCACAAGGCCAACAACGGCTGGCTGAAAGACGCAGTGATTAATCATACTTTGGCTCAGAGGACCAAGGACAAATAGATTAAAATGTTTTAATACGACCACTTAACACAGAGACTAACCTGTAGAGGGACCCTGTATAAGATCCCTCCTCTGTCAAGTGTAGAGTAGACTTTGGGGAATAGATTTCAGATTTTCTTTAGTGTGCATCATGTCAAATGGATCTTAAATAAGGCTTCTAGGCCAAATGAAATTGAGGCCAACAAATGAAAATGAGACCTTCCCATTTGCAGAGTCTTATTGTAATCCACAACACACTTCAAAATATTTTGAAAGAATTTCAATTCAGAAGTATTCAGTTTCACTCAGTTCTATACGGCAATCATATTCTTGGTGATCTAGGGATTCTGCTTTTATCTGTGCATATACATCTGTGTATACACAGATGTGCATAAATAGAAAAAAGGATACTGCATTGAAACACATTTTGAACATGGTAACTTTATCATTAAGGAATATTTCACCTTGAAAATGTAATGATGTAAAAAATTAAACTGTTAAGGATGGCTATGGTTTTAATAAAATGCAAATGTGCATACGCTCACTTAAATATGTTTCCTGACTTCTGCCATCAAATTCATATTTTTTTTCCTTGTCAAAGTGGCCAGTATTTCAGGCGATACCTGGCTACCTTCAGGCAAGATGGAAATCACTTTTCTACAGACTTTGCATATGAAAATTGAGGTTGCTCTAAGAAAAGATAGTCATCACCTTGCATTGTTTTTCTTGGAACTAAAGCCAGGTTGCTCTCAAAGAAGCTGGCTCCATTCTGGGCTATTTGGTTAGGAAATTCAACAGGAAATGATAAGGGAAAGGAACAAGACTGGAGGTGAGGTAAAACTTGTAACATAATCAGCAAGCAAAAGAAAGGAAACTCGTGAGTGAACGGAAATGTGAAACTGTGTGTTTGCTGTAAAACATTTTGCAGCAGCAGATGGTAAAAGAAGGAAAAAATGCAATGTGTAAAAAAGAATGAGAAAAGTCTCAGTGAATAGACCGCATGAAGAAGGAGACTATCTTAAAGAGAACATGGAGACATACCCTGGACAGATGAGCTGCTACATTAGGTATACTGGGGCTACCACACTGGATAATTGATAAGTGCAAGATTAGCAGTACAAGCAAAGATGAGAATTGAGTGAATAGGAGAGACCACTGGAAAGAAAAAAAAAAAAAAAGTAGAAATCAGCTGGAGAGCCACAGGATTAGAGACCTCCAGTACAAGAGATGGGAAAATAAGAGGCCTCCAACTTTGCTGCATCAGGTGAAAACAATCGTATCAAAAGGTTCCCATTCATAATTACATAATGACTCAAAATGACTGCAGACACAGCGAGGCTCTTCCCAAAAATGTAAAAAAACCCCACAAATCCCGATGTTAGATTATTCTCTGTACTCATACCATAAAACATGCACCCAGCCATGCACTTAAACTTAATGGATGTTGCCATTATTCTGCCAACTCCATGGACTGGTTTGACAAACTCTCAGTAACCAAGGAATCTAACATCTTCAGTAGTTCAAGATCAGTCTGGATTACAGTAGATTTTAAGTCTTTGTCAGCATCTCAAACTTTTGAGGACTAATATTTTAATGACAAATGCTGCTCATTTGTAAAACATTACAATATTTTATTGCACCTCAGATGCCAAAGTAATTACTTTGCCTGGGACTGAAAATATTTCACAAGTATAGTATGTGTAGAACCTCTTGTCAAAAATTCTGTTTATAGTTTTTAGTGGTGTCATTTTTTTCATCAGTATGCAAATATCTAGTGAGTGTGTCAGACTCATTTTTATCATCGACAAATGTCATTCTTCTTTCAAGAAGTGATAAACAGAAAAGGGTTAAAAAACCTGAAAAGATTACTATATGGTAGGAATCATGGTATCCCATCTCACTATACTCTGAATTGTCACACCCAGTCTGACATTACAGCCATGAAAACAGGTTGGAACCTTCATTATGAGATGATGATTGGTATCTATCTCCTATTATACACAATACACATACTAGGATGCAATGTAATGTGCCAGCATGATACGCCATCATCACCAGGTAGAGACTGCTGAAAAGCCCTTCTGTGGTTTATGTGGGGGCATTCTGGAATGCGGCCTCATGCAAGTCACAAGAATTAGGAAAGATCACAGATTTGGAACGAATTTTTTACTAGATCCTTCACTTTGTTCAAGTTTACTAATTGTATGCACCAGTTGGCTTACAGTTACAAATGAAAATATTTTTTCCTGCCTTACAAAACACAGTATTACTTAAAAATGTTAAACTAAGGTATTTAAAAGCAATTTCCAGCAAAGATCCAGATTGAGAAACTTATCTCCAAATGCTTTTATTTTTCAAACTTTTCCCTCAAAAGCAATGCTATAAATTAAAGTTACTGTTTTCTTCCCCTAACCAAAAAAGGATGCTGTTTTCATTGAAAAAAGGATTAACTGCCGAAAGTGCACAAGGAAGGAAAAAATAAAGTACTGAAATGCTAACCAACTTCTTTCAGCTTGACAGCAAATTGTCTCTTTGTGAGACACTGCCTCAAAGGACTGTTCCTAGTTTCTGAATCTTTGGTGTGTTTGGGATTATTTTAAGTAGGTTTTCTGATACCTGTAACAGTATTTTCTGTTCAGAAATCTATTTTATTTAAGTTTTTGAAATATTCTCAAAAACAGAAGATCCTTTTAACTATTCAATTCAAAGTTACATAAGCTGCCTTCTGTTTTGAAATGTCATTATAACTGAGTTGTAGAACCAAGCCTACCAGCATGCAACTCAATTGATTAGAGAGCAGTAAAGACAATGGCATTAAAGTTCCCAAGTCAGAAAATGTATCTACCTGTAACTGCTTACTAACATAATGCTTGGAGCTTTTAGTTGGCATTACAACAGCATGCCAAGCAAAATGTGACCCCACTAAACATACTCCACGGTTTCATTTCCCCCTCATGTTGCCACTCCATATACATTTTTCTTCTCTTTCCTTCCATCTCTACATTTCTTTGCAAGTCCATATTCCCATATCCCCTGATTTCTCACTCTCGAGTCTGACTCACTGGTTCCTATTATAAGCGTTAACAAAATATCCCCTAAATTACACTGAGAGGATGTTGCTCGTGCTATGGGATTTAATGCCCTCCTCTGCAAGCAGAAGTGGCAGCTTACCAATATGCTCCTCACTGTGCAATGTACAGATATCCAATGCCAGACTTTAAATTGCTCAACAGCAAGTTTTAAATCATCCTGCTGAGGAGTCTGTAGGGAGACATACCAGTCTTTCTGCAGAGGGAGATCAATGAGCTGTGGAGACATGCTGGCCAGGAATCTCCCTTTCATCTAGATATACACAGTGTGACACACCAGGTGCCAGCTTAACTGCTATTCTTACGGGAACGGGCAACTTCTACATTTGAGAGACGAGCGCATTTTTTTGAGTTTATAGATTATTTTTAATGTGTCAAAGATTTATCGTGGGAGTTAAAGGGTTGAATAAAGTCAGCCAAAAGAAATTCTCAAGCTTAGTGTGATGCAAGATATCAGGGACTTACAGAATTTTACCATCATGTTGATCCTGCTTATGAACTCTCCTCTGCTGGCATCCCTGACAGTCAGTCTCTGTTCAGTGACATGCCTCTTCATAAAGGCAAGGGCTGGACTGAACTTATGAGCAATATATACTTTACATACACACTTATAAGGGCACCTATAGCTGTCCCTTTCTCTCCCCACGCCCCCATCTAGAAATACAACTTTCTTACCCCTGTTTAGGTAAAATTTTGCAAGGTTGCATAGGCCATCTGGAAAAGAAAACTATCTGAAGAAATAGAAAAATGTCCAGAGTTGGAGTAGACAAATGAGCGTCAGTACCTCACTTCTACCCAGAGAAAGGGAAGGTGGAACTATGGCCCTGCAAACATTTTTTTGCCTTATCATTAACCTGTTTCTAGTAAGATCTGAACTGGCATCTAAGGCCTAATGGTATTGATACTAACCTTTGACAGCAATGGAACTTTTCTTTAAAACATAGAAGTTCTCAAAGGACTGACTGCTTTTTGTTATGTAATGAGCTGGGATGTATTTCATGGCCATAAAGAAAAGATGAAGTTGTAGTCCTGAAGATGGATCATTGCTGTCCACACCAATATCAGAGTTTTCTGATAAATAATTATATTTTTAGCTACCAAGGATTTGCAGATTCCATATTTGATTGCCATACTGAGCAGTTGCTTAACTTTTTTTTCTTCTCTTTTTTTTTTTAAACTAATCATAACTTTTCAAGATGCTCTCTGTAGGGTTCTATTAGGTGTTGCCTAGCGAGCTCCTTTATCTTTTCATTCCTAGGACAAGCTCTTTTCCTGGTTCCTAAGAAAGTGGTAGGGTCTGGGCAACAGTTCTGTAGGCCTTTGCTGATTGTCAAGAAAAATTAAAATACTTCTTGCTCTCACAGAAGTGCTAGACTGAAATAGTGCACTTAACATTGGATACCTCTACCTCAGAAATATAAAGAAACCAGGGTGGGGGTGAAATAAAGACAGAGATTAATGAGAAAAAAAATAATATATTCATAAATCACTTTGTACAAGATGCTTGCTCTCACTAGAGGAGAAAAAAAGGCATTTGAAGGTTGGTGGTGTAATCCACTAAGTTTTCCTAAGAAGGTGAGACTTTTGCATAGCTGTCACTGCAGCTGTGCATTATCTGACAATACATATTCAGAGAGCAACACACATCTCAGGGTATGCAGCAACTGCAATATGTATAGATAATGAGGATGCTGAACAGGAAGATTGCAAATCATATTCTTTTTTTCAAACAGCGTTGAAAAAGTTCTATGGAAAATTCATCAGCTCTTCTCAGCTTTCTTGCTGATCGCATGCAAAGTGTGAGCTATACTGACAGATACCTTTCAAGAATTTTCAATGTGCAAATGCAAAGCATAGACTACCAGTGACGCATTAAATTTATAATGAAAGAACAATGACAACAACATTTAAAAACTGAAAACATAGCCCATTAAGTTTGGTCATGTTTTTTCTTTTTTTTTTTTTTTAAGTTGCTTAATCAGAAAGAAGTTATATTGTTTTGAAAATTTTCTCTTAAAAGGATACATCTTTAGGATAGACATAGCATCAAAAGTTTCAACTTCCACAAAATAATTTTGAGAACGTTATAAATAACCCAGATAATAATTTTTATTGGAATGCTCCAGTTAGCCTTGACTGCAGTGTGACCACAAAAACATACTACTGTTCTGAAAACCTTTTGGCAGACCTATGCCTTCACTGTAATTTTCAGGTGCATTTTTCTTTTTATTGCTACTGTATTTAATAGTTTATCATGCATAATTTTCTCTACAGCTGGTATTTTCCACTCCTGCTTTATTTCAAGTGAGAGAACAGTGAAAGCAGTAGAAAACTTCACAAAAATTAATTTCTTTTTAACCTTGCACCATTTTTGTTTTTCATTCTCATCTTCTTGTAAGGAAATGCGAAGTCTGACACTTCAATGTTTATCTTTTGCATATAAATGCCTGGCAAACCAATATGAAATGCCAAATGAAAAGTGTTTAAAATAAGAACTGGCTGACTGCTTTCTTTAAAACATAATCTGTTGGTAACAAAAAGTAGTACCACCTTAGGAAATACCATCTATGAAAAGCCTTTGGGTAAATTATTGTAAAAGAGTGTGACTCATATTTGCAAAGACTAAATAAGGAACAGCCTCTATTAACAGTCCATATGGAAACTGCATGTAAAATATTCTAGAAACATTGCCCACAGCATAAAAGTTTATTAAACTAAACCCTAAGGTGGAGAAAGAAGAGGCAAAAAAAACCCCTAAAACCAATCAGGGGGTGAGAAAGAAAGATTATCAAACTAAAAAAGAAAAGCAAATAAAGTTATATATTTTATAAATAATTGTAATTAAAGTATGTTTCATGAGGCAGCAACCTAGTAAAAAATTGACCAAAGGTGGCATACTGCAATACTTTAAAAAGTCTCACCCTATCTGTTACTTGATTTTGCCACCAATGAAAAACTATGGAAAATGACTTTGACCATTAATGTTCTAGCCTGCTCTTCCTCTTTAGCAGCAGCAGACCTTTAAAGAGAACAACAACTAAAGAGGAAAATCTAGTTTCTTGAAATAATAATCTTCATTTCGGTGGCAATGGGCAGATTTCAGTTTTCTGTCACTTACGGATCTGTCCATCTAGTCTGAGATTTTGAAAACCATCAAGTTGTACATTCTTACACCTTTGGGCAATGCTTATTTTTCTGTAAGATTTTTCTCCTTTGACTTTTCAATATCAAGACACCTTCACATCACAACATCTTGTCTTTCACTAGGAAAAGTGGAAGTGTAAAAATCAAGAAAAAAAGCCTAAAGGAAAACTTCAGATATAAGGTTGAACTATGATTGGAGGCAAAATACTTTCTGTATAATGGCTTTGATAAGACAGTTGTTTTACTAAAGAAGATTCTTCATTTTCAATAAAATAGTTTGTCTTAACTTGGGAAATTGTTACTCTTACTGCCAATTTGGCCAAAATATTTTAATTCCTAAAAGACAATGAAGAGAGCTTGACTTTGCCAGACCTGAAACAGCACCGTGCCAAACTTTTCTGAGAGGTGAGCGCAAACCAAGACATCAAAGGCTTCCAAAGCCTAAACCCTGCCTCAGCTGAACAAACAAAATCTATCGAGAAGAAGATTTAAACTTGAGAGACAAGTAAAAGTTAAAATTCAAAACAAAAATTTACCTGTGATTTTCAGGATGGATCATTTTCAGTCTTAATCTCTGTGACTTCCTGGACTTCAGTTACACAGTCCTGTCTGTCCCCCTGGGAAAGTTCCCTCCACCCCATCAGCTCTGACTCTGGGTTTGGGTCTCTTTGCTGTTCTTCCTAGGGATCTCTCTTTCCTTTCCCACTGCAGGCCCTTTCTCACTGTCCTTTCCCTTTCCTGTCACATACTGCACCTAGAGCCATTTTGTAGGTTTTACATGTTCGGTTCCTTTCAGGCTAAAAACACCCTCGCCCTAGAAGGGACCAGCTGGCAGTTACTTTTTTTCTCTGCTGCTTCAACACATCCTCTTAGCATAAACATACATTGAGCTGGAAGAGAATTACATGATTGTATCGCAACCCCATTCTTCTCTTGAGCTTTAGATGTATAACAAAAATAGGAGGAAGAGGTTTTGTGCTCATTTAGTTAATGTCTTTTAAAGAAAGATATTTTGCAGCAAGAACCCCCTGGAGGATTTTTGTTTGTTTGTTTTTAGAAATATAGCCTAGTATTTTGGAAATGAAAGAACATTTTTCTTAAATCCTGTTCTATAAAAAATACAAGATAAAAGTAACCTGTACCAAGTTGACAGCTAAATCCCTGCATAGGAAACCAAAGATAGTATTTAACCGTCAACTCAATTCCAAAGAGATATACTTAATTACATAAAATTAAGTTAGACAGTCAGTAAAATGAAATAGATCCCTGGAGAGCTGCTGTACTGTGCTAACATTTGCACCACACTCTTGCAGGAGCAGAATCCAGTTTTCTTAACTGTGAGATTGCTCGTTCCAAAATGTATCTACTTAAAACTAAACGCGCATGGTATACATGATGCTGATCATGTAGATGCCTAAGGGAAGTTTTCAATAACTTCCTAAACCAGTAATCTGATGTCTGTGACAATTACATTGGGCAAGTACTCTTGAAAAAGAGGCCTGTTCTTGTCAATTTACCTAAAAATGGACTGATATCAATCATTTAATGAAAGCCTCAATCCCGTTAATATTAAGGCTCAGAAGTGGCTTCATTATCTGTATACTGAGGTCACTCAAGTTGCTAACAGATGCAGGATTATATAGCAGTATTTACAGTTTTCATGTTTGTATTTGTTTAATTTGTCCTTATATGGCATTTATTACTTTTTAAACAACTGATTAATTCTTGGCATAATTTTTATAAACAAAGGGTGACCACAATACAATATCTCCATACAGATGAAAGCAAACTTCATAGCTGTTCTAATACATGGATCAGACAGTATGGTTAATTTTTCAAAACTACTGTCTTATTTCTTTAGGCCATAGATACCACACGTCCTCATGTCCACGGGCTGTGATTTGCAATATGGTTCATTCTGAGTCTTTTCGTAATGCAGAGTCAACTGACTTTTTCCTTCTGTCTTCCTGCTTCTCTTTTTCCCAACTTCACTGGACAAATATTTACAATATGTCATGTCTTCATGCATTGACTTGTTTTCACTAAATGTGCTAATGGGATATCTTTAATCAGCTTTCAGACCTGAAACAAGTCTCCCATTCCTTAGATTCATAGTGACATAGTAGTTACATGCTCTGACAAAAATGTTGTTCAGGTAATGAACCTGAAAAACGTTAGCACAAATTGATATTAATGCCCCATTCAAAAATTATGATGATTAGGGAGAGAATAAGAAAACCTGTTAACAAAAAAAAAGACTGAGAGAACTCCAAAAGGTGTTTAATAGGTTGTGTGCTAATGAAGTGAGGCTGACTGGTTTCTGTGCAATTGCTCCCAATAAGCCTTTGAACAAACAAACAAATATACCTTTCTTGAAGAATAAGTTTGTTTTCCTTCTTCCAGAAGTCTTTGAAGTCAGAACTGAATTCATGCCAAATACTGAAGAAAGAATGTGGGGACACCTCTTTCTCTCCCATTTTTGGTTTCATACAGAAATAGACTGCAGTTTCCAAAAAGCTGTCAAAGAAAGCAAAAATGACAAACGTTTCAGTACCCACAGATGCAATTTTTTTTTTCTTACTTAGTGCTGACATAGTATTTAATTATTCTTGGTAGCAGATCTAAAATGAAAGAATATAAAAACATAACAGTTGAGCTCTTTGTATACAGATGGATACACAATATAAATAAGATGATTCTTCAGCAAAGCTGGGATCTGGTATTTATCATAGGTTCTGTTTTTGACCAAAGTATTTTCCATTTCAAAAGCTAAAATGAATGCACTGTCCACAGCCCTGCAAATCCAGACATCCACACCTGCCCATGTACTGCTTTTCTGTTGTGTTTAAAGCTGTTTTCAAAACACAGAGTCAAAGCCTACAAAGGACTGTAAACAAAGTTCTTCAAGTTCTGTTAGAATCTATACTATCGCACAATAGGGTAGATAGCTTAGATTGAAGCCTGCACAGAAATGTTAAAACTCAAACCTGCTGTGTATTAAACAAGAAATGACACAAGAGAAAACTGGGCCAGGAGCAACTGTGCTAGAAAACAGGTGCCCACCTGACTCTACCAGAACGATCCAACAACCCTTTCTGAGCACAACAAAAGTAAAGTAGTGTATTAAACATGAAAGCTACACCTCAAGTAAGAACTGCTGCTGAAACACAAAGGTCATATTTCCAACACTGAGTGAGGACTGTGACTGCAATTAAATTTAACAAATTTCTGAGTTTTGATTGATTCTATTTTATTTCAAATTTTAAAATATGTAGGAATGTACAGGAAACTACAGAAAAATTATTTCAAAAATTAATTGCTTGTTTAACTATTATTCTATTTTATTTCTTGACCTAATGTTTTGTAAATACTGGAGCTTTTAAGAACATTTTTCTCATCTGAGGCTCAACATGGAGGCACTGGAGAATGGGTTATTTTGTGGAAAATTCTATGGAAAGCTGTCTCTTGAAATGTAATTGTAGGTGCTTTGCTCACTGTTCTATTACTAGTTATTGAATCCTGTGATAATCTTCTATGAAACACACATCACAGTTTTAATCACTTTAATTATGGGAAAAAATGCAATTCCAGTTAAATGGGTGGAAATGTCATTTTATTCACAAAAGTTGTGACTACCTTCATGGACTACTGTAACTGGAGACAAAGCCCTTTGATAGGTGTTATAATTTAAAGTATTTAATGGTGACAATAATATATAAAGATTCAACCATTCAGAAGGGTCAATCTCACAAAGTCTCTATGAAACTGTTTGTCCTAGTTCTCAAAACTCAATACTCCAGTTGTTTTCCCTAACATGAAAAATAAATGTCTACATAATTTATCCTACTTTTGAATACAGTAAGCCTACGGCTTAAAAATTTAATATCAGGTTTACCAAATTCTACAGACTTTTTCTCTTAATTTGTAATTAATTTTTTCCATCTGCTAAAGCCAAATGAAACTGTTGAGCAACAAAGACGCAGCACAGAAAAATATAAAATACAAAAACATCCTCACTTTTTAACCCACTGCGTTGATACTCAAATGCCACCTTACCTGAGCGTACCGTTTCTTCAGATCTCTTAGCCTACCATGGCACTCTGTTCTGTAAGTCAGCAGTTGGTTAATAAATAGAATGTGTTTTTTTGTGGCTGGGTTTTGTTGGGGTTTTTTCAAATGACTTATAGATGAGCAATACTACCAATTAAACTATCCCATTTTACTTACCTATTTACATTTTCCCCACAGTTTTATACTGGGGGAAATATTTATCATCTCTCCTGTGGTCCCACAGAATCGCTCAAAAGGAATATCCTTGACATTAATCAATCCGCTGCACTATATTTTAAACTTTTTGCCTACTTTCACATATTTTCAACTTTTTTCAAGACTGCAAACATATCAGGGATATCATTTGTTTTTCCTCCCAGCCCCTTCCCCCAGACTTACAGCTCTAGAGCTGACTAGTGGGAAAGTCTTATAAAAGGCTCATTTGATTTTTCATAATGAACTGGCAACATTTTTGAAGGAACATGAGGAATACAGGACAAGAGAGAAATCTGGAGGCATCAGCTGAGTCAATAGCTTATTTTTAAGGAAGCTCTTTGAATGAAGGCCATTAATGATTTACAGAACACAGAAAGATCAGAAGTTCAAATAAGAAGTCTTGTTCTGAGAAACGAGTCTTCAAACCATTCTGCAAATGACAATAATGTGAAAAGAATTTGACAGTGAATGTCCATCCTAAGCAATGCTTTTAAATTTGAGTAAGAAGCTAGAATTCCTTCACAGGAAAACATCCCAAGAAACAGGAAGCCAAGACAAAATGAAATTCATACTGTACAGAAAAACGCTCAAAAAAAATTGATAAACAGCACGAACATTTATTGGGGATGCAAAGGCTTCCATTACTCTTCATTTACTCCAACTATCCTCTGGGAGCAGAAGGAGATAGCTAATATTTTTTTCTCTGGTGACTGAAAAATCTCCCTGAGGTCCACTTGTATAACCAGTACAACCTTACACATGCATACAGATGTGTCTAACAGCTATAACTTAATTTCGAGGTTTATAGAGAGAAGATAAATTCTCAACCAGGTTGCTTCCCTCCCTGGCAGTTACTTTGGGAGGTAAGGGAAATAAGCTGTTTGCAAAATTTGAAACAGCAGCAGTATAGCAGGTTGTCATTGTTAGTATGTCACACCTTTCTAATGCCCAATAACAATGCACAAGTCATCAGCTGCAACACAGTAAGACTTCAGGGCACAAATCTCCATGAATCAAATAATTTTTCTATATAGGTAGATCAAATAGCCAAGACAGTTACTGTATTTTTTTCCAACTAAAGAGGTCTACCCTTATTTAGCAGTGAAGTCAGAGTACATTTAGAAGACATGGAAACCTACTTGCTATACATTTGATGCTGTCATTTCTGTAGTACAAGACAAAGTGGCATAATTCACACATGAAAGACAAAGCAAATAACGTGAATCCAAATGCATCAAATAATAAAATATGCACAGCAATAAATCCTCTATATTACCACGCTCTTTAAATATCTGATTTGGAAATGTTTACGTATGTCAAACTAGACATATGTCAAAGCTGATTCCAGGAGGGGACACATATTTTAAATACAAAGAGAAATTTGGATGACATCACCATAACCCCAAGACTAGATATCATCCTTTCAGACTTCAGCCAGGCAGCAAATATCTTTTCTCTGGTGCTTTTCAGTGGGGCAGCCCATTCAAATTTTTTTGTTGATCCTTCAGCAGATTTTGAAACAAAACATCTGCAAATACCATTGATACTGTTCCTGACTATATGTGCAGGCACACAGACATTTTGAATCAAATAAAGGACTAGAGTTCAGAAGGCTTTTGTTCCTATACCCAAATTAATTTCTCCATCATAAAACCTCGGGAAACTCATCTGACCGCTCTGGATTTCATTTCACCTATCTGCAAAATGAAACATTTAATACCAAAGAGGTACTGCAAAGCTTGTTTAGTGTCCATTTCTCAAGTGAAAAGGTTCTTACTTTTCCATACTCTTAGCGAGGGTCTTAAAAGAAAAGAATGTGCATTAGAGAAGAGATAGCAGTCATGGAAGAGGGAAGGAAGGGCATGCGAGTTATTTTCAGGGATTAAAAGAAGTAAAGGAGGTCACTGGCTTTGCTTCATACAGTCTGACTTTTCAAACATGATTAAAAATAAGGCAGTGATGTTCACACCATTGTCTTACTCTGACATGGAAAAAGCCAGAATTCTTTAAACAGATTTCAGACTCAATTTCATATCCCTCATGCTAGCTCTGGAAGAGAATTAAATAACATTAACTCTCTCAAAACAGTGGAAGAGTTGCTCATCCCTGACAAGTAAGGAAGGAAATAAGTTCAAAAAAGATGGTTAGTTCCTTTTCTTGTCTTCTAATTTCCTTGGTTTAAGTGCTTAATTCAGAAAAATCACTGCATACTGAGATGACTGAACTCACTACTCACTCAAATGTGGAAATTTGATGAATGAATCACTGGACTTTTCTGTTTGCTCGGTTGTGTACAACTATGAGACTATGTAAATGATTTTTCTATTTGGAGGGAAGGAAGGAATGGATGCATTAAGAGCCAAACCAAATTTAATCATAGGAGAAAGAAAAGAAGCCATTCACATTGCAAATGGCTCATTGACAGCATTTCTAGCTAATAGATCTGATCCATCAGGATTATTCAGGTTTTTTCCATTCCATTTTGAAGCCAGTTAGCAAGCAGTTGCAGACAATTATTCAAAGTCTGCTGTGTGCAATGCATTAGCCAGTTTATAAATACGTACAACATATGCTTGTATACATGCATGTAGATATGTGAATGTATGCAGTAGGTCAAGCAAAAGGACAGGAGATAAAGCAGCTAGCAACTAGAAAAAATACCTCTTTTGCTAAAAAGAGAAGAACTGCAATAAGGAGACAAATCAACAATACTAAGCAGCAGTAGTTTCATCTCAGCATCATTTGATCAGGCTTCTGTGGCCAAACAAACAGCAAAGTAACCATAGGTACAGACATGCCCTGGCTGAGAAACGGTGAACACACGCACAAACACACACGCATCTGGTTTCCTCATACAGCAAACCTAATCACCTGCAAGAGTAAAGATTTGTTTCAATGTGGATTTAAAAGCAGAAAAAAAGTTTCTACAATTGTGCAAGAGAGATTCTGTAGTGTTTAACAGATTATGTATTTTGGTTGAAGTTCAAACCTGGATATTCTCAATTACTTGGGTTTGGCTTTATAAATTGTTAAGCATCATTTATGTACTTTGAAATTAAGAACAGGTTGTCTTAGTGTTGGTACTGTGTTAGTTTTCTGAAGCAGTTGTGTTTCAGAAGCAGTTCTGAGTCAGGCAGGAGCTGCTAAGGTACATTTTAGTCTGATTAAAGTCACTTTTTTTGAACTGAGCATAGTTTAACAAAAGAAGGTAAAAAAGGGAGAAAAGACTATATGTGCCTCTTACTACTTTAAATCTGACATGAGCTATATTTAAAGCCAAACTGAGTTGGCAGGTTTATAAGCCTGTTCAGAGTGTTGATGCTGAATTGATGACTCCATAGAGAAGATGAGTACAGTATATAGGTACCAGTACTTGCTTACTGGAAAAGCTAATCATATGAATTGTCATATTAATTCCTGTTTTGTTTTATAAAGATGAAAAGGCTTTGTGCGTATTTTCTTTATGCTTTCAACATCTGAAAGCATTAAAGAGAGTTAGTCTTAAGACAGAATACCAAAGTCATACAGAATTATATAAATTGAAATGGAACTAGCATCCTGGTTATTGAGATAGCATAAGGCTGTGAGCAAACTTAATATGCACAGTATCCCAAGAAGCGTCTCATTTTCTACAAACATATTTTGTTGAGGGTCCTCTCTGCACTATAACTTTACATGGATTTCTTCAGGTTTTTTTGTGTTTGGGTTTTTTTGTTTTTGTTTTTTTTTTTTTAAAGTATCATTGCATCTCAGTGATGTCCCTTGCCTACATAATTAGAAGTAAGAAAATATAAAAATAAACATAAACATTTCTTTCAAAATATCAATATGTAAATGTTGGTATGAAATTTCTTGGGGTTCTTTTCCTCCCCCTTTTGTTTTAAGGAAGAAAAGTGTCTTTCCTATATTAAAAAGAAAGTTGAGATAATATGCCAGTTAAAGTCAGCTGCCAGAATCATTAATCTTTTCTTTCATTTGCCAATTTATATTGTGTAACTATGGATTTTGTAATATTGTTCCTTAGAAAACAAAGGTCTCTAGAGATTTTTTCCTTTCCTCTAAAAAAAACCTGCCAAACATTTGCAATGTTTTGAATCCTAAGTCATCTCCCTCATCTCTAGTCCCTTGCCTCCTATAAATTCATATTAAACAGAAAAGTGTTCTATTGCTCCAGCTAGATGAAAATTAACAGCTTCAACAAGAACAAAAAAATCCCTCTACCTTTGAGGCACCATTTTTTCCCCACAGCAAAAGCCCAACAAAAATTATCCAATGTCAAGAACAGGAAATTATGTTTTGACAGGCCACTCTACCTCATTCATGAGAATTTTGACACCCTCCCTCAATATTAGGAATGCTTTTTACAGCTTTAATATTCATCAACAATGATCAATATTATCAATTGTACACATTGATTAGGAACACAAATGCACAATTTAGATATTTTATATTTTATGCCATACACTGAAGGCAGCAGACCCAGTAAATGAAGCAGAGCACACACTGTGACACAGATTGTTAAATTCAGTAGGCATTACAAACATAACTTTGCACTTAAAACAAATATTTTAGGAAAACTAAAATTTTTAGAGGACTGATGAACTCATGGAGTTAGCAATGACCAAAACCTTCACATATCAGGTTGCCATTTCAACCTCAGTTCACACTGTTATTGCAGGCCCTTATACTTACATGATTCAGTGGGTGGGTATTTCTTTAGTCCTGTCTTTCAGGAACAAAGTCCCTCTTAACAGGGGTGGCAAAGCAGCAAAATAATATGGCCATAACTAATTTAAATTGTAGTTTTGTTGGAAGGTGAATTTGAGCACTAAGATTTTCTCGATCTATTTTATAAATTAATTTTATCAGGTCCAGATTAAGGTATATTAATTGGGAACAATGAAGAAATTTTCCAAATCACTTCTTGTTGGTTATACCTTCTGGAAACATTAGGTAATCAGGGATCACAGTCAACACTACATCTTAAAAGTATTCCTAAAGATTTTCCTTCTCTGGTTTTAATATTTATTTGTCTTCCTATTTTTATTCTCCTCCTTCTCTAAAACACTAAAACTCTAAAACACTAAGTTACAGCCTGGTTTTGATTTGGGCTTTTTTTTTTTTTTTTTTTTTTTTGCATTGCTCTGATATATATGTAAATGCTCTACTGACATAACAATGCCATTTTATCTGAGGTGGCATAGGATTATGCCACAAGCAGGATGGAGATAGCTCCGTGCTTGGCAGACAGAACTTTTCTGATGATAAAAAAACATACAGTGTTTAAAAAGCCATTCTGCACAGACTGAGTCAGGCTCCAGCCATTTGAAAATCAAAGGTCAGGAAACGTAGGTTAGAGGTATTTTTGCTACCTTCACTGTATCATGTACAAAGTATTCATCAGCCACAGCTCACCCAGTAATCGGGGTTTACGTGAACCTAAATTCTGTTATGCATATTTAGAGGTTATGTCTCTGTTGAAGAATATTATTCCGATTAAAATATGAATTAATATATTTGAAACAGAGCTAACCTTGGGTTCTTTTTTGTCTCTGACAATTGTATTCTAACAGGCCACTCAGAGAAAAAACCAAACATATTTTAGCATGCCTTTTCTAATGCATTTTTAATTTGCATGTCATTTTAAAATGACAATTTTAAATAGGTTCAAACTTTCTCTCAAAAACTTGGCTTGAGGTATTTACAGTTCCCTAGATGCATTGGTGTTAGCTGCAATCCACCGTAATCTGCATGCTTTGCGTGAACGTGTAGGTTCTCTTTCTCAGAGTTTAATGCTTTTAATGTTAGTGTGGATATCATGCCCAAGCATGCCAGCTGAACTGTTATGTAGACACATAGACAGCTCTGTGTTAAACTGGGCATATAGAATATGACCATGCATAAAACAATGTCATGTAATTGTGTGCACTGGAAAGTCAGGCCCAGTAACATATCCAAAAGAAAAATATTTTTCTCTCTTAAAAAGCTTAACATATGAGCTTCAAACATATTAAATAATCCTTGGCCAGTTGAGCTTCAAGAAATAATAATGTGCCAGTAGACACAGAATACAGTGGTAGAATGAAATTCAACAGCAGTGACCTCACACACAAGCTGCTAGCCTCAGTGCTGTAAGAAACAGCTAAATGCCTCATACTAAAGCCCAACTTGTCTCCAGATGTTTCTATTAACACACCTCATCTTCACTGTCTAGTGCAATGGAGGCCTTCTGGGCAATCATTATTACTTAAAGAGGTTATAATTACATATGGAGGTAGTGTAACCATTGTGTCCTAAATAGTGCATTAAAATTTTTATTATGTTTTTTTCAATTTATTGATGTCAACCTCAGCCTTGTAATCTGTCTGCTCCCATGGTATGGCTCACTTTTATATTCATAATTCATGCAGGGTCAAAGTCAGAGTTATCTAACAAAATAAGAAATAATTTGTCTTAAACCCAGAGTGAATTATTTAGATATCTAAACAGAAACTACACAGATGCATTACTAGATTTCATGTACATATAATATTAACCCACACTCTAAGAATATAACGCATTATAGATCAAATGAAATACACGTGCATTTACAAAAACACGCTCTAAAAATAACAAGTGAAATTAATCTACAGGTCTGATTGGAAGTATTATCATGTGCTCTTTCTATTTTGGTGCTCAAGTCAAATTTAGGTTTCAGTTTCTATTATTTGAAAATTATGGAATAAAAATGCTCTGAAATACTTGTGTATTATAGAACCACCTAGCATTTTAAATGCTTTTTGATACAGTTTTATCTTAACCTCTGAAGAGCGTTCTTACTTCACTCAATGAATAAGAGCTCTCCCCTTAACATGCATGAACACAGGATTCCTTAACATCATCAAAAGCCAGTATAACTATGAATGGAAGAAATCCAGCCTTTGGAAAAGACAGAAATGTTCACAGGGGCTTTCATATTCTTAGAGTCAGTTACCAGAAAATCTCATGAAAATAAATTGAAAATTTGGGTTGAAGTGTCAGATTGAAAAGATCTTTACATGCATGTTTCAAACATTATGCATTTATGATTATATTCTCAACTTATCACAATACATTCCCTTCATAGTATTGACAGTATCTTTGTTTAGATGAGTAAAAATGGGTAGCATTGTTTATAAGAATCAAGTTTAAATGGTGGCAGCCTATGGAATTGATGGAAAGATTGTAATAAATAACCATATCAACTCTGGACACGCAAACCATCGATATTCACACATCCAAGCAAAGCTAAATAAACCATACTCATTTGGCCCAAGAACACACTCTCATGTCTGGAGGAGCTGTTCCCATCCCTTCTAAGGATTACACAAAGGCTTCATGGTGTTTCTGGTCTGGGCTGACCATTACCCTAGTTGATTCCTTTGGTGTGGAGAATGAACTTTTACCTCCTCAAAAGACTGATTAAGGTAGAACCATCTTTCAGGCAGCAACTGAGAAAAGAAGCAGGTGCAAGTTATCGCATGAGAAGTGTTCATTTAAGACAAAGTGCAGAATGGATCTGGCTCACTAAAGCTGTTTCTGAATCTAGCCTGATAAGGAAGACAAGAAACAAGGTAACAAGGCTGAGGAACAAACCAAAGAAGAGTAAAGAGGCAACACCTTTTTTCCTAGTCACTTAATCTCCATGTATAAGCACAGCGGGGCTTCAGCAGTAGGCTGAGGCGAGGCCTATACTGTGGAGGGGCTGATGGCAGTCTTCCATCAGCTGGAAATGATTATGGAAGGAATGACCTATACAGTACAAATTATTACTGGATAGTTCCCAGATGAGTTAATGCAATTGTGACCTAATTAAACCACATTCCTGACGTTCTGCTTTTCCATTTGCATATACATGACAACAGCAATATAATATAATAATCCTTAAAGTAAATCTTAAAATACAGCAAGGAAGAAAGCAACAACTGTAGTGGCAAATAAACATAAGAGAGTAAAAGCTGAAGTGTGATCCACATTAAAGTCACAGTCATGCCAAATGCAAACACTATAGGTCTTAGGAAACAATTTAACTAAACAGGTCAGGTAGACAATATGATGAAAGAAAAAAGACTACTGAACATAATCAGAAGCTGATGCACAATGGAAAGGCACTGGAGCTAATTACACATACACACACGCACACAAGCCTTTTACTTCAGCTGTAACAGCTCGAGAGAAATATCTTGAATTTTTGAGAACTACTCAGTGAAACCACCCCCTGGACATAAACTGGAGGTCAAAACAACATGCCACATTTAAAGATTTTAATTTCTGTATTTTTTCATTAATTTTATTAGCTACGTGATTCTTATCTTTTTTTTTAATCCTGAATTTAACGCTATAGCATTACTTTTGGGTATGATTGGATCCAGTTCTTTTAACTATATTGTTATCAGAGTGTTACTTAGCTGTATCGTTATCAATGCTGTTTTGTGTAACTGTATTTGCACCTTAAACTAATATCCTTTATCTTTTATTGTAAGATCTAAGAATAGGTCCTCTACCTAAACTGTAGAATAAGGTGCATAAGATGAGTTTACATTGCAGAATGTTAGACAGCTGAAGTTATGCAAAAAGTTATGCTACCAAGTCTGCTAAAAGTTATGTTACCATTTGTTCATACTAGCACTGAATGCCATTACATCCAAACTAATTTAAAACCAATGAAATAATTTTTTTTTTTAAGCAAGCAGCCCAACATCTTTAAAAGAAAAGGTAATGCTCTTGCATACAAAATCAATCGTGCAAATGGTTAAGGACTTGCAGTCATTTGGCAAATATTTTCAGAAAAGGAGAAAGACTTCATCTTTCAGGGAAAGATCAATTACCCATATTTCAGAAGAGACTTTCTGACATAACGAAACAGCCAGCTAAATTTCCATTACTGCATATTTACAGACCCTGGTATTTTGTCAGAGACAGGATACTAAACTAGAATGATCCAATCTGTTTAAGACTCTGTAAGCTTCTTCTATACACATTTCCTTTGCTCACCAAGTATTTACTTTTTGCTGATCCAGCTAATGTATACCTACAGTCTGAAATGTATTACCACGAGCAATTCAAGTCTGCATGCTGGGAGCCACACAGCGAGAAAAGAGACCTAACAGTAAAGGAACCAACAAAGGATGAATGACCAAAGAGTAGTGAAAGATGGAGTCCAACAGCATATTCTTGCCTTTCAGTTAAAAAGTGTTGTGCTGTTGTTTTCTGGTTTTTTCTTTTTTTTTTTTTTTAAACTACATACCTCTCTCCATTCTGAACTTTTCACCACTTTATTTCAATCATTAACTCAATTTTCACTTTAACTTTACAGTTCACTTTTGGAAAAAATCCAAACCATTGTGTGGAAGGTAGCAAGGTGGAGGAACATTTACTGTTTTAAAGGATTACCAGACTTAGGTGCTACATTTTTAGGTGTTGCTTTTCAGCAGTGCCATTGTACCATACTGTCTGCTATTTCTCTAAGTGTCATCAACTTGTCAGCTCATAAGCAGGTGTAAAGCTTTGTTCCTCCCCAAGTCTCATGTTCAGTGAAGCCAATGGAAGTCTGTGAAGAGTGTTGTGTCAGGAGTACCTTTTTTTTTGCAGGGAATTTAAAGGTAAACATTTCTCTTCAAAATTAATGTCTTTTGTTGCCACAGCAAAGCAAGCAACAACACATTGCTAAATGGATTATTAAAAGTCCTGAAAACAGAAGAGGTGCCTGGGAGGCTGCACTCAGGAAGCACTTAAAAGCCTAAAAATCATTGGAATGTGCAAGTAATGTGAGCAAATTATAAAATAAACCAAATAAAAATATCCTGACATGGGAAGATGAGTGTTCCATACCCAGCCACACACATCCTTAATTCCCCAGTTGATACAACAAATATATATTCTCATAATGCATTCAGATTTACTAAAGAACAGATTAAATTCTCAGTTTTTTTAAAATCAGTGATGTATACAATGCTATGATAGTGAGAGGCATTTCTGTCTATCTAGTCCTCACTAGGCATCACAGCAGGAAAAACAGGTGAACAGTTTCACCCCAAATCAAACCACCATTATATGGGACTGTTGTTTTAGTGACCTATGTTATCACTTCAAGCAAGATTATACTATCTGAAATCAGCTAAAGGATCTGTAGTGTTCTTAAGAGATTGTCAGCATACAATGCCTCCTTATGAGTGCAGTATGAGTAAACATAAACATAAACAACAATTTTCAGTGCTACGGCACTGAATTTAGAATCCGATGCTTCATTGTTTGACTGAGAGATAGCAGGAAGAATTGAAGATCATCTGACTGTATCTCAGGTCTAAAACAAACATCTCCAATTTGTGAATGATTCCCAAGGTGTTATTCCAAGAAGAGACAAATCATTGCAGGTAGAGGGGAAGAAAAAGAGAAAGATCATCTTAACTATTTCAGTGGAAGGGATCAGTGTTACAGTCTGGATTTATTTTCTTCTAAAAAAAGACCCTAATCTGGAAGCCTTCCAAGGAGATCAGAACTCAATACTGGGTAAGGTATTATAAGAAAGTAATAAAGCTACATGCTATTCCTTCATAGCTATTCAGCTGAATAGAGGTAGCAAGGCAGAGAATTAGGACCTTCAGGTTCACTGAATGCTGTTTCTGGTAATTCTAGTCAGGTTGTTTAGCTGTTGCTCCTTCAGGAATGAAGTGCAAGAAGTAACTAGCTCATTTCTGATTATAAGCCAGCAAGATTATATTGCTGCTGTTGCTATTGCCTTTTATCCTAGCACAGTAAACAAGACACCAGCTATCACATTGCTTTTGACAATAATTTTGATGCAATCTTGCTGTGGATACTGTGAACAAACTCTGTATCATTCTAAAATTGTATTAAGCATACCTGGAAACAACAGTGCTTCAATTTTTTTCTCCTGCTTAAAGGAACTCACATCTTGAAAGATTAGAGATAATTAAAGCCAAGTAAATGAAAATACAGAAAACAGAGAACATATTTGTTGCTTGGTAGAAAGCATGCTATACCTCCCAATTTTCAAAGATGATAAATTTTAATTATAAACCTGTTTAAATGTTATATACAGCTGTGTGAATTGAACATATAGCTATGCATCTTAGGACAGAGGACATAATCTAAAAGTTAAAAAAAAAAACCACCAAGTTGTGGACTCCTAAAATATAGAAGTATCTCTTTCCCTCCTCCTCTATATCTCCTGTTTTAATTCTTTTCCCTCCCCCCAAAACACTGATTTTTACTTTAACTTGTCAAGTATTTCAGAGTTTCTCAAATATTTAGCAATGATGATCTAATTGGAAAGTGCCAGGTTCTTTTTTATTACACTTTATCAATATTGTTAAGGGAATGATGTAATTGTTTGGGGTTTGGTGAAGACATTCCATGTCACTTCAGTGTTAATACCAGGCTGGAGCCTTCCTTGTCTGCCTGCGTAAGCTAGATAAACACAGACCTGTGTGCTTTCTTCTCATCTCAGGATACTTACTCAGAGAGATCTTGGAACATAAGTCTGTTGCGAGCTAAACATTTCAACTTCTCATTTTATCCATGTGCCAGAAAATCATTCCTTGGATAAACACTTTACATACTGACACTTTTAAAGTCACTAAACATGATAAATAAAGAGAGAATATATCATTTCAAAACCGATTAAACATTTTCTCACTTGTGACAAATGAACAGCTATACACTGTATGGAGTCCCTGGAGCAGACATTCCATTTTCTTTGTCTTTATTTTGTGTGGAAGATTAACTTTCCATTTCGGCTCATCTATTGCACAATTGAGCTTTTCTAAAATACACATTGCTGCATTCTCCTCAAATCATTATTCATTTTAGAAACATTTTTGTTGTTATTGCTGCAAGAGCTTTTCTTTTAGGCTTTCATATTTTTATGGAGATATCAGCTTTAACATTTTGTGCCCAAGCTAACAAGAAAAAAAAAAAAATTGTAGTTTTTACTGAAAGCTAAAGAAGTGCTATTGTGGGGTAGACCTGAACCTGTGGGGTAGACATGGGCTGAAGTT
The DNA here is from genome assembly GCF_047716275.1 of Strix uralensis. Lineage (NCBI taxonomy): Eukaryota > Metazoa > Chordata > Aves > Strigiformes > Strigidae > Strix > Strix uralensis. The sequence goes on along the minus strand of NC_133974.1, from coordinate 87,352,404 downwards.
ATCCACTTCAAAAAGAAAAATCCAAGCACATTAATCACATTAATTTTGCTCCATCTAATCCATCACTTTTCCTTGCACTATTTGCTTGTCTAGTCATCCTATGCACTGTTGTTCTACCTATGATAAGCCAAATGTAACTAATCTTTGAGTTTTTTAAGCTCTCATCTTCTTTTTCACCCACCCCCTGCCAAAAAGGATCCCAAACATTTTATTTTTAAGCCCAATTAAAGATCTTAGTGAAATAAATACATATAATATTAAAAATATACCATGAAGCTGTCTTCAATATTTTAACAAATACCACTAATCTGGTTGAGAATTTCAGTAGGAAGGTGAAGGAAGAAAGAGAAATGTAGAATATATAATAGTAAAAAATAACTTTGCCCTAATGTTGTTCTAGCATAATTCCTTGTGTGTTCCACAAAAGGTTTTGTATGGGATGTTATCCTTGCTAGATATTGACAGTAAAGAGGAACAATGAAGCTGAATATTCTTCTTTGACAGACTACCATGTAATAGGAGTTGATGCACTAAACCTAGGACGAAGAAAGAATTAGGACAAGTCAGAAGGAGCAGGCCGAGCTGAATAAGAATCCAGTGAGCAGTTTGCTTTCTTCCCCCATATTGTGGATGCTAGATATACAAATAGGAAGTTTTTGATATGATGGTTCCAGTGCAGTCAGGGAAAAAAGTAAGAATGGAGAGTGAATTAGACACCAGATGACATGAGAAGTCACAAGATTTCTGAACAGATTGCAGATTCCCCTTGTCCTTAGATATCTGTCAGCTTTGGATATGTAGTTTAATCCATTTGCCACAGGAGAAAAAGTTTCCTTAAAAGAGCAGTCAGAGATCACAAAAATCTCCTCTCCTAACAGCAGTTTCTTCTCTCAAAGTTTTATTGTGAAGGAGATTTTTAAGGATAAGAATTATGTAACTCAGCAGTTAAACAAACCTAAGAAATGTCAGGAATGTCTTTCATATATATATCCTTGAGCAAGAGGTATGATACTAAGCCAAAGCAGTACTCCCTTTGTTCCATTTTTTCCATCAGGATGCCACATCACTGATATACCACTCAAGGACCTACCATCTCCTTACAAGTAAGGAGGGAGCTTCTTGTGGCAGAGGAACATCCACTCTCCCCTTGGCTTCCTTTTCAGGTATTATCTTTAGTTCATAGCCCAAGGAAATAGGGAGAAGATGTAGTGCTGTACCAGAAAAGATGTCAACCACACTGTGGCCTTAGAGCAGGTAGCAAATTTGGGCATTGGTGCCACAGAATGGATAACAAACCATAGAAAAACTAGAACTTTTTATAGTGGTATATTTTACCAGAATCCTATTGAGAGACTTCATATATAATTAATATATTAATTAGCCTATATTCAGTGGCAGCTGTAGCTAGTACAAAAAGAAGATGCTATTTTTAGTGAAAAAAAAACCACAGGCTGTCAGTTTCACTAAATCTGGACTATAAATGGTGTATGTCATATTTGATCTTTTGCTGGGACAGATAAAAATCTGTCCCATTTAAACACTGCTTCTGGAGATCTTCTGGAGAACACTGCCAAAAAAATCAGAAGAAACCACAAGTTGTGCAATGCAGTGAAGTTCCCAATTTTGAAAACTCTCTCAACTGCACACATCTGTAATGAAATTTAATTAGGTATTTTGCTTTTTGCCACAAAAAATATGTGAAGATCTATTAGCAATTCTACAAAGGAAGTCACATTTAATTATACATACCATTAATATATTAAAAAACAGATTTCCATTCTTTATCTTAAAGCAGACATTTTATAAGCAACAGGAAGTGGTACCTAATGAATAGTAGTTCTCTGGGGAATGCTATGTGTCTGTCAAATCACCATGATTCTGGTGTAGTATGAAAAGTTTTCTCTCAGTCCAAATGGTATCTTGGGAATTTATTTTTATGTAAGGTACATGCATTTTCCAAAAGACAGAAGTCATGTGCATATTTCTCTAAAGGTAGCTTGCGTGTCTACATTCCTTCATTTTTTTTTTTTTCCTAATTGTCAAATTAAATATAATTTAGTTTTCTGAGTGCATTTCTTTCACTATTCAAAAATATGATAATGCTGGCTACCAACACAGCACCTTCTACCAAAACATATTTTTCAAAGAAGAGTTTTACGGCATTGTTCTTTCTCACCTTTTATGTGCTTCTGTCAGTGACTTCTCTTCATTTTCTTGGTCTATTTTAGCTGTAAAAATATAATCAAAGAATTAGCTACAAGGTGAAGGAGGAAGATGTTGTTTCAGGTTAATGTTAATTGTAAATATGTCATGTATAAAATGTATAGAAACTACCTAAGGATATACTCATGTACATTAATTCTGAAAGAAAAAAAACAAAAAAACCCAAAACCACACACAAACTACACGAATCCTGATATCCCTATTAAAAAACAAACAAAAACCACCACCACAAAAAAAAAAATCAAAGCAAGTTCTGAAAATTAAAAAAAAATGTTGCAGTAATATAAACAACAACCAAGTCATGAAAGTGACTTAAAAACAGATCTTAAAGAATGATTCTGAAAACTTGACAAATATGGGAACTGGTCTACCAAGAGGAGGAAAAGCTGAGTGAAGAGCAGGAAGGATTCAGTCTTACAGCTTTTCTAAAAATTGCTTGATAGTTACAAATAAAAGCTCTCTTTCCTCTCCCTGCACACACATCAGTTAGTGAAGTATTAGAGCCTTAGCAGGCCCATACTGAAAACATGACTTTTATTTATATGAAGGAAATTATCATTTGGTGATCATGTGAAGGAAATTAAAAATATGAGTCTGTCATTGACACACACGGGTGACAAATTATCTATTTTCCATGTGTTTTATCATATTTTATTTTGTATCCATTTCACTTAATTTAGATGGGTATTCTGATACACAAAATCCACAAGAACATGCATATTAACTTAGGCATCACCAATGTGCAAAGCAATAGTACAAACCACTCTATGCATGTGTGCTTAGGTGAGATTTATACCTATATAGTCATTCAGGTAGCACACCTTAAATCCCATTTAAGATCTGCTAGCTTTAGTCAAAAGCTTTTTAATTTGAAACTTGATCCCCTTTTTCAGTCTGCTGGACTACTGGCCTGCTAATTTGCAAGGAGAATTTTAGGATTCCAGAGTCAGTGGGTTTTGGGACATAAAGAGGCTCTGAACTGTCTCGGAAACATATGTCAATGGTACAGAATTCATACAGAAATCTAAAAAAGAAGAATAAACCTTTAAGCTATTTTTCATTCCCCCTTCCCTACACAGTTCTACAATAATAATTCATCAAAGTTACTTTTCTACATTGTAGACTCACTGCCTTTGAAAAAGGAAATCCTGATTGTAAATTTGGCAAAAATGAGAAAGGCAATGAAATTATTAGGGAACAATGATAAATCGCTCATTTTCTATTACAATGTTTTAATCAACAGCACTTTACAAACATATACTAATACTAAAATAGACATGTGAAATCCGTAGCAAAGATACACAAATGGAGTTTCCCTATTCTTTCCCCAGTCAGAACAAGGATCAGAGTTATGTTTGATGCTGCAAATGCTTTTTATTAGTAGTAATGTAGTCTGCTGAGTAGGGTGAGCAGTGCCTGGATATTTGCTGCAGCAAACATTGTATTTAGTAATCATTACTTGAAGACTCGGAGCTCCATCATTGTTTTGCTGAAAGTGAAAAAAATCTGAGCAAACCACAGAAAACTTGAGGGAGAGCTGGGTAAATGTTCTCAAGGAAATTCAAGAGCATGTGAAGCCTGCCTGATTACAGGTTTCAATACTGACTTGAAACTCAGCCCAGATTCTTCAAAAGGTTTGTGAGGGCCCACAACCCTTTTGAGTGAACTTGGGCCCAGTGCTGAGTGAATCTGGGCTGACTTAGAGTTTTTCTTGAAAGCCTTGACTTGCTTTGGATATTAAACCAGGTGAAATCTGGCAGCTTTGACAGAATTTCTTCTTTTTTTTTTTTTTTCTCTTCATACTTCAGTCCTGAAAGTCAAGGTATGACTTGTAAAACCATATGGTGCAAGAGAAGAAACTACACACAAATTCCCTGGATGGAGATCCAATATCTAATTCTGCATTAACACTTTCACTAAGTATCTGCAGATACAACTTTTAAAATAAATAATTCTGTTACTGAAAAATGTAATTTGGACTTCTCTCAGTTTGATAATGCTTGGAAATGGAGACTAGCATGTTCCAGCCTAGGGACAGTCTTTTATTACATACATCATATTCATAGGATATAATTCTTTTTATAATTTCCAGGACTGATGGGATATAACATCATCTGAGCTGTCTAGCTTTGGTTTTTTTCTTCCTTATTTCAACTGTTCTGCACATGCTTACAAACAATTATTTACCCACCACCAACGGAGCAAGTATTCCACAATTTACTTTTTGAAAGAGTGCAAGCACAACATATTATACTAGGCTTATCAAAGCATGTCAAAATGTCCCCATTCTGAAGTAAGTTTTGTTTAAATTAAAAAGAAAAGTTCCTGTGGTCCAGAGAGAAAGAAAGAAAAAATACTTCAGGTATCTGTACTTTTAATAATTTCATAGAGAACAGGTTTTACTCAATGAAAAGAATATTGAGAATCCCTGAATAATGCAGGTGCATGTAATAGCATTTTTAAAAAAAGTAGTAAGTACATATGCATAAGGCAGCAACAATAAACACAGAGAGAGATTTCATCCTGCATCAGATCACCTCTTGGCATTAAACAGTTTTGCAAGGAAAGAATTTCCTCTAAAAGAGAATTCCCTTGTAGTCTGTTCCAAATATGTGATGACACTTCTAAACCTTTTGCATATTATCAAAAGGATATTATTAAACTGTAAATCTGACTTGCAATCCATTTGCTTTCTCATTTTTGTAGACACAAAAAAGTTAAAGAACAGTATGAAAACAATTCTGCTTCCAAAAGACAACAGGTGGCACCACTGAAAGTGAAGAAAATTCGGTATGTACACTCAGGGATCTGTCCCTGTCCAAAGAAAATATTCAGATGACTGCTTTTGCACTAGTATACAGTAAACATCTGAAAGCTGTGGACAATGGCTAGTCAAAGACATGCACTGAGATTTAACCAGCAAGGGAAGAAAGCCTCCTGTTACCAAACTCACAACAGTCTTACATCACCAGGATACAACGGAATAACTATTAGATGTCGAAGCAGCTGGAGATTCCTACAACTTCTGGAACTGGCCACTAATATGATCACCTGATATTAGTGGTTATTGGTATTTTGCTTTATTGGTAAACTGCTTTCAGCTCACTTTTCCTGTTTGAGTAGGTGAGGAAAGAAATAATCAGAGTCATGACCAATTCAGCTGAAGTGTCCCAGAGTACATTAGACTGCCATTTCATTCAATATGCTTCTTTACTGACTTCTTCCTCCAAAGCAGTTCATCACAACTGTAAAGAGAGTGCCTGAAAGGCACCAGTTTGGCATTCTTACTTCTTGGCAGCCTATATCAATGAAGTGCTAAGTACCAGCTGCAAGGTGTCCACCTTGGGAGAACAGTCTTGGGAGAAAAGTGTATTTACTTTTACAAAAGAAAACTCCTCCAACAGGTGAAGTAAAAATGAGAAAATATGTACCTGGTCCACAGTGATCCTGCCATGACAATGGCTGATACAGGAAAATTGATCATTTCCAGGGATATCATGGCAGCTGAGCACAACTGAGCACTCTGTTCTGTCACTAAAATTTCTCTCTACCCTCAAGAAGCAAGATTACTTCAGAAAGTATCATTGATTTTCTTTGAAAAACATTTTTAAAAGTCTTGTAGTCATCCAGTAGCCATATCTGCTTTCATAGATATTTGGAATCTGTCCAGCTGACCATAGCAGCGACTGCTTGCAGACTTTTCTGACAGATGTAGGAGTTCCTGCTCTTGGGTCAGTTATCTTTCCCAAATGAAAATATTCCATAGTTTATTGACTCATCATCTTTTCACCAACCCCCTGCTAAGAGTAGTTTTCTTGATCCTTGACACTAATTTACTAAACCACTTCCAAATATATTGTTACAAATCTATTAAAGACTATATCATACCAGGAAATACTAGCCCCTATATTTCATGTAATGCATCAGTAAGCAGAGGTAAAACTTAAGTTTTATATCTCTGCCTGCATACACTCAATATACTGTAGGGCTTTATATGCAGCTCCCATAATCCTGAAGGCATATATATTCTGTAAAACCTACTTAAAAGGATATAGTTGAAAAATAACCTCAGGTCATATTGAAAAAACATCTCCATATGAAAAAAAGAACATTTTAGAGTGAAAGTGACCTTTCATGAAGCAAAGCTGCCTTATCTACTATTTACAATGTATACTGAATTCGTTATCTTTTCACTTTTTCTTTTGAAAGCATCTTTTTAATGTCTTCTTGTTGGATGATATTCAACTGTTTGCCTGCCTTTTCCATTAAGATACCTTCAGATTACTTAAAGATGGTCTCCCTTTAGAGCAAGGTCTATACTTCCTAAATACTTTATATATTTGCTCAAAATTCAAGTACATTCCTTCCTCCCTATGTCATTCCTTACCAAGCATGAGGACTGTACTATATCCAAGACTCTTCAATCAATTCTTTTAACTACATAGTATGTATTTCTTCAAATTTTACTCACATCAGATGTTCTATCTTATCATTTTTTGTATTTGCTTAAATTTACTGCTTGATGTTTTATAATTGGGGCATAAAACCTGATTTCATGCAATTCAAAATGAGCTTTCCAATAAGGTCTCACAAATGAAGTCTAATTAACTTAATTCACAAAAGTTCTGTCATTCTCAGCATATACCCACATTCCAGAATGATACATGCCATTGTTCTGCATGTTTGCTCTTGCGGTTGTTTTAGATTAGAGTCCTGCAAAGATTACATATAAACTTCTGTAAAGGCACATACACAAATAGCCATATTAAAGTGATCTATGCATTTATGAAAATCTGAAGCATCTCACAAAATTGAACGTGAGAAGTATACACAGGCATTGTAGAAAATAATGGTCTTCAGCAGAACAGTATAATTCACTTTTTGGCAAATATTCTTTTTTTTTTTTTTTTTTCCCCCTGTAAGAAACCTAGAAGATTAAATTAAATGAAGAGAAGTTCAAAGGTAAGGACATAAAAGCCATTTTTTGACCACAAATTGTCCCTCTGACCTCAGTGGCAAGTGACATTTTGGACCAATTATGCTAAAATTTCTGCAGGCATCAAGCCACTCTGTGAACTAAGAACATTGCCAAGTATCTTCTCATTTTCAGTCCAATATACTTTCTACATTAGTCTCCTGCAAATTTCACTATCATACCTTCTGCAATAAATCTGATTTTTAAAAAGTTATTTATGTGAATATACCTATTTTCTGTATGTACAGACTATTTTCTGTATGGACAGATACTGCATACAATGTCTGCTGTCTCTAATACCAGTTGTTGCAAGTTCTTGTTTGAAAGTGCAACATTTAACTGTACCATCTCTTCCAGAGGATTTAAAAATCTTAAGAAATATTTGACCTAAGACTAACTGGTAGGTCAAAGACTTACAACAACTGTTTTAAACTGGGACTATTCTGCCCCGTGCTATATACATATTATTGAAAAGCAGTGGAATTTTTAGAAATCCTTTTTCTGAAAAAAAGAAAACTATTTCTAACACTTTTACAAACCCTTGCTGCAGATTTACCAGGATCTTTAAAGAGGACAGTGGTGTTGAGTGAATAATAGCTGGGACTTTAAAAATATAGCAAATATCTCCTCTGTCAGAGCCACAAACTCCAAAAAAATCCCAACAAAACAAAACTGAAAACAAAATTGAGGGACAGAGTCTCTTAAAAAGTGTATGGAACATCAAGTGGTTCATCTGTCACTGCTGACCCAGCTCTACTAAGATCTGAGGACCTGAGGTACCTGAAAGAGGCCATGAGGATACCCTCTGTATCTCATGCGTGTGTCTAGGACAGAAAAAGTGAAGATAGAAAGGAAAAAAACTGGATGAACAACCACCACAAGCAAGGGCATGTATTAGGGTCTTTACAAGACCTCTGCCAGAGCTCCTAAGAGAATTCCTCCAGTCTCCTTGTTAGTGCATGTACTTTTAAATGCCCCTAGAAAACACCAAAATAATACTTAGAGCTATTTTATTTGGCAATCAGCATACTATTCAACTTTTTGTTTCTAAATACCTTGAAATGCCAAAGCAAAATAGCAAAGACACCAGGATCAGTAGAAAGCTCTTGAGAAAAACCTCTTTCTTTCCCCCTTTAGACTTCTGAATGTATTTTGCCTCAATTTTTTGATTATGTTGTTTTTTGTTCTCTTAGCATGTTTTGTTTATAAAGACTAACGTGGTTGGGGACATGAGTGGCACTGGGAAGAACTGAGTAGCCATTTTAAGATGGAAACTATCAAAAAGAAAGTGGGCTTTGGGGAAGACTGTAAAGAAAAGTTAGATGATCATTAATATTTAAATGATGACAGGGGCTCATACTTAGTGGCTTTGTAAAAAAGAAAAAAAAAAGGCATTAAAAGTTTAAGCTTAAAGTTGAATATGCAATAATACCAGGAACTGAATGAGAAAAATAAGCTCAAATTTAACAGTTAATAAGAATTATCAGTGTCCTTTATGTGCATATTTACTAGATAAACAAAGTCACAAAACAAGTTGACCCTTTGGTTCTGATTCAGAAATTATTCCAAGTAGACCCTGTAGGTCTACTCAGACAGCATTCAAATGCCCTCTCAGAGCTTTTGTTCCACCAGAACATTTTGTTGTTGGTTTGTGGTATGATCTTGACCCAGTGATTACTGTCTGTAGTCACTGTCTGGCCCCAAACCCTGTTGCAATTTAAGCTGTTTCTTCTGAACCAGTTTCAAAGGGCTATGAGTAAGAAGATGCACGAAATGGCCATCCCTTCTGATCTCCTGATCTCTCTTAAGGGAATATCACATCTTCTCAGGTAATTGAATACAGGAATGCATCTGAGTAATCTCAGATGGAAGGCAACAAGAATCCTTTCATCTGCTTGTCTAGATCCTAAATCTTTTTGCCTTTTTCCTCTCTTTTTATTTAAAGTGTTAACTAGTATTTGTTTATAACTTGCTATGAATGTGCTTTCCAGTAACTTTCAAGTGGAGCCAGTTTGTTGGGGTTTTTTTTGACAGATACAATGCCTTTTCAATGAGTCATTAGAGCTACATTGCTATAGTTTTGAGAATTTCTATTTACACTGAACAAAGATCCAAGTACGTTTGGATGGTTTATTATTAGGTACATTCATGCTAAGAAAGCTTTGCAAGAGAAGAAAGCAGAATTTCTCCTGGGAATCCTAGTAAGAGTCTTACCTCCTTCTGTATTTCCTATGACAAACTCATAGAAGGTGGCAAGCATGACGAATACCTACTCCCTCTCCCTTATTTTCTAAGGTTTTCATACATAGATGAAAAACAGTATTTAAATACTTCATTCGGACTCCAGTTTCTTGAAGATAACTGGGGATAGAGCATCTAATATGCTAGACATTTTCCTAATTATGTTCCAGTTTTTACAACACCTACGACAAGTTAAACACACATTTACATTGATTCCAACTCATTGCACTTCACAATGACTTTACACAATCACACAACAGGAACAACTCAAGTTATGTGCTAGCTCCATAGATTATGACCAAGATCTATGGAGCGCAGCTTAAACTCTCATTGAATACATAAGCACTGAAAGTTGATCTTCGTGAAAGTTAAAAAAATTTAAACTTAACAACAACAGACTCTATAAGACTGACTTTTCAAATTAGTAACTATATTAATAATAACAACAAAAAAAAATCTCAGGACAAGTCCCTCATACATGCTGTTTCAAGATGCGAACTCTCTCCACATTTTGCTGGTTTTGTCCTCTTTTAATCCATCTCAGGCAGCAGTCTGGTAAGAAGATAGGTTATTTGCCACCCTTTGAAAGATGACATCTGCTGTCAGCTGAATGGAGGGAGAAGTGGGACCCAGATCCAACATTAAAAAAAAATAATATCTACATTCAGCAACTACTCACTATGATGTTGTCATATGTCATGTTCACAGTAGCAAAATACATTGTATTTCGTGTGGAGCTTTGAGCTCCCCACAATATGTTCCTTGCTACCGATTCTAAAATCCTACACTGCTCAAAGGTCACAGTCAGGTCAGGACTAGGCACTGCACAGACATGCATTTAGCTAGCATACTTAGGATTAAATATATGTTACTAGGTACAGTAAAGATACTGCAAGAGATTTCAGGCCTGATTTAAACAGAAGGCTGTTCAGTTGTGAGCCTGGACTCTGCAGTGCTGAAGAACATCTCATGCCATAGTGATTAGGGCTAATGAAGGATCTAAGTACTTTTTGTAAAGCTTTAATGTCATCATCTTATTTTTCCTTCTCCATCCCAAGAATTATGTGTTAAAATCAATGTTATTTGAACACATTTTGGATTTTACTGGAGAAGAGATTTAAAATGTGAATTAATCCCCTCCCCCCCCTCCCCCCCCAATCCACATTATATTTGGTAATTTCAGTAATTTGCTGCATTCATTGAGAATATTTTGGGGTGGGTGACTTGTATCATGCTATTGTGACACTCATGCATCGATGTGTTCCCGAGTGATGCCAAAATAACTTTTTTGCTCTACCACACCTGTGCTGCCTGCAATCATTGTATTGATACCTACAAAAACAATTAAATGAGGTCCTGTGCCAAAGGCAAAAACAGCTGCCAGACCCAGTCTAAAGGTTTGGCCTTTGATGGACTTTGAGGCAAGGTGAGGCTAATTCAGTGAAGCCTGTTTAGTGCTGCAAATACAACACAATCTGAATTAGGATTATTATGTAATAATGCACACCAATTGAGGTGCTAACATCTGAGGTAGGGACAAGTTTATACAGTACTGACGTTAAACTATTTATTAGCATTAAGATGTCAGTGTGAGATTAAAAAAAATACTTTCAGCACTCAAACAACAAGTTTTAAAAGGTCTTAAAAGGTCTTTCAATAATCCAACAAAAAGAATACTAACATAAAAATGTAAACATTCATGGAATTAAGTTGTTTAAGTGTGAATTCCTGCGCCTTTTGTTCCAGTGACTTTATGTTTCTTGCTCTTAATATCCCTCCATCACTTTTGTCTAAAATGAAAAAAATTTGCTTTCTTTAATCTTGGTAATGAGTATATTTTGATAATAATAATATTTAAAGTGAATGTCTCCACATAAATCTACATATATCCAACCCCTTAATGTTCTGTGCATTTTTTTAAAAAGGAAAAACGAAAACATTTATTTGTATATGTTCCTAATAGTGTTTTAGTCATATTTTCTCAAATTATTTTTAGAAAAATTATGAAGTAGTGCTATGCTCTCCCTTATATTAATCAAATCATAAAAGAAACATTTAAAGAAAATGGAATCTGCAAAATCAATCATTCTGGGTTAGGAAGTGCCAGAATTAAGATTACCCGAGCAGCATTCCTTTCGCAATCATCTACAATACTTCTGGAGCCAGGAACTGAACCCAGCCATCCAAGATTCAGTCTTATGCTTTAGTCTCATTCACAATTCATCATTTGAAGATGCACAGCCTTTTGCTGCTTGACCTAAAAGAACAAGTCACCGCCAACTATTTGGTTGCAGCTACAGTGATAAATACAACGCACTTTGTGATTTATACATTCATTTACTAACAGCTTAAAAACTGGATTCCTGAATGCTCTTCCTGGCAAAAGAGGGAGATAGTTATAAACAGTTCACCCAAGAGGACAATTTTAGCATCTTTTTTCTGCAAGATCACAAGGATGTGGCTAGAATTTGGGTCTAGAGAAGAGTCTGTATTCTTGGGTCCAGTAGAATGAGACCTGGGGCTGGCATTTACTAACAAGAGCAGAACTACATAATTTTGCAAAATAAGACTAGAAGGAACCAAAGATTGAATGATTAGCTTGTACTCCCAAACTTACAATCATAATGGCACTATTTCCAATGTTTTCAGAAAACTAGCTAAACATCAGAAAATTATGTTTTTACTACTTCTACAAACAGTGCATTCTAGTGCAAAAATTTCCGACACCATAAGGCTTTTTCTGAAGTCTAAAACTGGCTTGGCTTCTGAACATGATATTGGATGACTTGCTCAGATTTGAAGTCCGTGACATTTGCACAATTTATAGAATCTCAGTGGAAAAGTTGTGATTCCAACATATTGCCTCTTCCCAGTTCCCAAACAAGACTTACTTTTCCAAGGGAGTCATGGTTGCTGCCTCCTATCATAATTTTCCTGCCTTATCAGGCTAACAAGAATGCACAGCCTAGCTGGAGTCCCAACAACAAAAACCCAAAGACTGCTTTTCACTGCAAAGTTAACCACAGTTAAAACCTGGGGACCAAGACTTGTTTGTGGATTATACACACATAATTCTTTCAACATGAGCTGGCTATCCTATCAAGTGGGGACAACATTAAAAGATTACTAACTGCTAATGAAATTTCTCTATAAATTTAATGATGCTTAGCACCCTCAGGATTTCGTGACCATCCCATGTATCAGACACATTTCTCCCAGGAAAAAAAAAATGATTTCTGAAGCTTTCTAAATGGCTAGATGTGATCTCTGATGTTTTTGTGTCCCTATCTATCCACAGCTACACACAGAACAAAGGAGACAAGGTTCCCCAAATAGTGTTTTTGTTTTCAATCTCTCTTATTCAAATTGTGATAACTTATGGGGAGTACCTCAAGGACAGAAAACTTCAGTGAATATATACCCTATACTGGGGAGATGCAAATAGTACTTTTAAAATTCCTACAGTTTGGCCTGAATAACTTAATTGCAAAAGGACCGCTGTTCTACTAAATTTCATGCTTATATTTTATATTACTCAAATATTGGAAAATCCTAAAGTAGAGGTACATAACAAAAAAAAATATTAAAAACTCTTGTATTCTCTGACAATTTTTCTTCAATCCCCTTTTTTGAAGTAGCTCTTCTACTTTTTTTTCTTGCTTTTCACTTTTTAAACCCTGTGGCTATGAAGAATTTCAGAAAAAAAAATAATTAACATTTATGAAAACAAAAGAACCACATTATATACTTTGTGATTGATGATTTGCAGCATGTGGACCTAAAAATAGGACAGAAAACATAGAAGAACAGAGGGGATTGCCTTGGAGGTTTTGAGGCACACAGACCCTAAGAAATCAAATGCACAGGATAAAGCATGCTTGCAAATATCCACTAAACCCGTGCAGAGAGGATAGGACAGGTAGTTTGATCTTCTGTTAAGTAGAATGATCATTTTATGAATGACCCTGAAGTCCATCAGAAAAAGAACTGGAATCCTTTCACTAATTTGCATATTTTAATGAATATACTGATTATTTAGCCTACTTACTAGGTTGGCAAGGGAAATGTTGAACAGCCTCAATCATATATACCACTAGCATTTTCGTCTGTTACGACTCTGAACGCATTCTTGCCTCTTCCCCATCTTTATCTTTCAAATGAAATAATCTTTGCAAGTAAGCTAGTAATATACAACATTTTTTTGCCTCTGATTAATCTAATAAAAGTGTTAACATTAAAAAAAGATTTATTAACACATCAGTAGACTAGTTACAATAACTTAATTCAAAGTTATATAACTTTGCTAGACAGTAACTATTCTTATAAAGCAGTGCCTTTCTAACCCCTTGCCAAGGATATTTAATTTGATGTCCAAGTTTTCCTGCCTATGGGAAAGCCATTTTCCATTTTAGCGGCTAGCAACAAGTATAAGTGAATATGCTGTAAATAACTAGCTACTTTGAACTTTTAGGTCCCATTATGCACACAAGTTATCTACTATGAAATGGCATCATATAAACATGCCAAATTATTCAACCCTATGAAAAATGCTTTTCATCTGAATTTTAAGTTAAAACTTTTTCTGACTTTAGAGAAACTGGGACTTGAAAAGATAAAAACTTAAAGCTTGATTTTTCTTTGCCCAGAGCATATGTTATATAAACACAAATCCCCAAAAGGTGCCAAGAATTGTCCCTCTGTTTTTCTAAATGATCATGTGTGCAGTCTAGCTGAAAAGACTCATCGATTATGTCTACATAAACAACAAAAGCCCTTAGAAAAAATATCTAGATCAAAAGCCTGTCAAACACTGAACAGGAAAGAGAAATCCTGCTTTAAACATGGCCTCTTTCAAGTCTGAATTCAATCCCATGAAGTAAAAACAAAGGATTTCATAATGAAAGGTATTTAAAATTGCTTTATTTTTGGAACTTAACCAGGGATTCTTTTTTTCTATATATTAACCTTTGTCTTTCTTACACTGGGACAGAATTCTGCAAAATGTAAGTAACAGTTTTAAATAAACGTAGAAATAGTTTAGTCAAAATCCACTGTGTTCACAATACACATTTCCAATTATTTTCATTAAAATAAAACAATGATATTTTTACTGGCATTATGGGTTTCTCCTTATGTCAACCACCCAAAAATACCCACTGTTAACATGGGAACACAGCAAAGTTCTTAATGGATGAGATGCATTTCTTTTTCTTTTCTTTTCTTTTTTCTTTTTCCTCACTTTCCTAAAATACAGATACACAATCAAGAAAGGAAATCACATATCCTTTCAAAAGCAGAATAGATTTCTATATAGCTTATGTATAATTATGCTCTAGAAGTCATAGTCAGAAATCATAAAGTAAGCTAAAGTATGGAGTCAGATACTTTTAAAAGTATGGTTTCTAAAAGAAGTGAAAGAAATTTAACAGATATACGTCTGATGAAATATAATCCTCATGTTTGATTTCCTACTCTGTTATTAAGGTTAATATGCAAACATATGGCATGATTTACAGTATACCATTAGTGATCTCTTTCAGACCAACTTGTGATTTGATTGTTCCCTATCTGTAAATAGTAATATACACCTACTGTAAAACACATGCTACATGTTTAATCATGACATTAATGTAACATTTATATGTCATGTACATAATTGGCATCCAGTTTTAAAGCAGTTCATACCTACTGTTGCTGGAGGTAACATCCTGTTTGCCAGGTTTGGCTAACAGACATTTGTCTTAGAAAATATCAGTTCATATTTGATTGCTCAAAATGGTAGTTTTGCTGAATTTATTTACTGTAATTGAGAGTCCTATAGCATTGGTCAGTATATACTAGAACACAGGTACTCCATTTCTTACAATGTTCAGATAGATGGTCATCTTGGATATTCTAACCAAGAGATAAATGCATATCTGACTGGCCTCTCAAACATAATGCACATTCAATTAATAATGATTTCTATATAGGATAGTTCATCAAGACAGTTAAAATTACATTGGTGTAAGCATCAGGACATTGTCACCATGATGCACTGAATTTTAACTTGTATGAAAAAGTGAATTTGTCAATACAGAGTATACTCTGGTTTCAGAGTAGTATTTCAGGAGATGCTCTGATATACTGCTAGTCAAAAATTAGTTATCCATACCTCCTACAGTCTTGCAAAAGAAGGGTCTAGGAAAGCATTGAAAGTGTAGTCTATTAATTTTTAAAGTGTTTCCCTCATAGAACTCAGGATGCCAGCTCATCACGGATATTTCTAACGTAAGTATTTCACATGAACTTGCCTTATATCTGAAAACCTTTAACTACTTTTGCTATGCTTACTGCATTTTTTTGGCACATACAAAAGAATAATCTCTTTGGAAATAAGTTAATGAAACAGATCCAGCTTCAAGAATTTTTCAAGGAACAAAGGTTGTAAAATTGTTTTCTATTGGAATGTTGAACTTATCAGAAGATCACGCACTCAAGCCAATAGCATTTGTCTTTGCTGTCACGCAAAAGAGAGTGAGTCACCTACAGTACAACAGAATCTTTTTGCAAATCTTTTAGAACTGTGTGGCATCTGATTAAACTAATCCACATCTTTCTATGATGCCAAAATAAACAGTCCCTTTCCCACAATGTATAAACATTGTTCCCATAACTTTCCTTTGAAATGTCATGAAAAGGTTAAGTGACGTTTCATTATTTACCTTGACTAATGAATTGCTCCATGCTGTCTTTGAAAGGCTGGAGGTGCTCTTCTAGTGATAGCTGATAAACTTTTGCTGCTTCTGTCTCACATGCTGCAATTGAAGTAACAGATTAGTTTAGGATGACACATCATAGTATGGATTTGCATACTGTAATGAAAGATACAAATCAATGCATAGCCAATGAAACTGCTGGGATACGTGCCTCAGACACACTGCTTCAAGTATGAACACTATCATAATATATTCAGGAACAGTTATGTTCCTGGTCAAATGTTTTTGACCAAAATATACAGATAACTTGTGGCCAGTGTTTTAGTTTAAATGAGTAGTAGCAAAAATTAAGCAAAATATTCAATTGTTTTGAAGAAAAAGGACAAATTTAAGGGGATGAAATGTATGGGAGCAAAATTTCAAACTCAGATCCCAGGCTGTGTTGATATGCCTGGCACCAGGTGACAGTGCCTGAATCAAAACAAAGTTCAGATGCAAAACCTGCACCAAATAGTCAGAAGGATCTTAATTTAGTGAGTAAAGCCAGATGAGGGCTTGATACCTGATAAAACCACAGATGTAGTGAAGTGCCTTGTATTGTTCAAAAGTAATAGTGCAAAATGATTGAAGTGAAAGATTATAGGAGTAGTTATCATGGCTTGAACTCTATGAGAGACCTTGGAGAAACACAGCTTGGTTCTTACTGCACTACAGACCAGGACAGACAAGCTGGAGCCTGAAGCAGCCCTGACACAGATTATTCATTGGTGAAGTGGTAACATGCTTCCACCAACTCTCCAAGCTAATTTAGTTTGGGGCAACAGTTGACTTCACACTACTAGTTCAGGAGAATGTTAAGCTCTGGTTTCTATTATAGGAGAAATCTCTTTAGGCCGTGATAATTTCCCATCATTCAACAGAAATGAATCCTGCTTGATTCTGCCTCAAAATTTCTAGCAAAAGTGCACACATTCAAAAAATGTATTTTTCTTGTTTACTCTGCAGGGTTTCTTTCAGTAAAACAGGATTATTACTATGTCTTTAAACACAGAAAACTGGTTATACATTTTAAAAAAATATTTTGAAGCAGCAGAATGTACTAACATAATTATCTCCCTTAAATATAAATGATGTCTAGAATTGCACCTATCCAAATATCTACAGATGAGAATTGTAGTCTGCTTTTGAAGACTGGATACAACAGGTAGTAGCCTTACGTGTATCACCATTATATGCTCTAAAAATGTGTTTCCATAATATTTGAAAGGGTCTCAGTGGTGGAGGGAAAAAAAAATAAAAATCAGTTGTCTTGTTCTTACTTCAGCAAGCATGAATTTATAATCTGGTAAATAACACCAGTCTGTAGTTTACAGCAAGAAACTAATGGCATATCTAAAAGAGCATGATAGAGCAATTAAACATAACATAATTAAAGACAAAGATCCAAAGGTTCATCAATTTTGGCAAATGTTGGTCAGCCAACCCACTACAGATCTGTACCTAGTCATTCAAGTTAGAGTGCCAGGAAGGTAAATATATATGATGGTGGTCATAGCAGTCTTGTATTGATAGCTGTATAAACTGATTCACATCATCTGGTCTGCTATATCTGGGGCAAATCTTTGGAGAATGCGGCTTTAGATCTCATAGACACTGTTTAATCATTTCTTCTCATAGTTGTGAATATACCAAAGACAATTAGATATACCAATTTTTAAAATACATATATACCGAAAAGCAGAATGACTCAATCAGTAACGCCAAACAAGTGGAGTAAAGCCAGGGTGACAATAACAATTTCAATTTTTTAAAATATTTTTTTTAAGCTTAGAGCAAAATAGAAATAAGTATCAGCAGACTTTTAGAGGAAAAACATTAACATGAATATATTTAATTAAACAGGTAACCCTGTTTATGAAGCAATATTTAAAAATACCAAAACCAAACCTAAAACCCCCCACAAATATAGTCGCATGGACAAGCCCTTAATCTTTAAACAAATGTTGGTCAACACATCTGAAATAGGGGAGGGAATCCAAATGACCATGAGTTTTTTTACAACGTACGTTAAGACAATAATATAGAGAAGCTATGTACTATTCTGCAAAGGAAGACATTCTGATGGTGACATATAGAATTTCTATTATTCTTTTCTCCTACTCAGAAATAAGTGGCAGAGTTGAAAGATGCTATAGAACCTACCATAACATTTAATATCATTGAAATCCCATACCTTTTTCCAGAATATGGACTAAATATTCTTCACAGAAGTACATTATAATCTCTTGAATTAGTGTCTGCAGCTCACAACGAACTCCTGATCTCTCAGCTGATTTGAGAGAAGTATAGATCTTACGAAGTATGTACCCACCAAAAATCTTAGCCTATACCCATGCCAATAGCCTGAAGCAATCCCTTTTCAAAGTCTATAACGAAATGCAGGGATATATTATCCTTTATGTTCAACTTGCTATGGAAAAGAAAAAACATGTAATATTGTCAGAATGAAATGTCTGTTCTTTAACCATTCAGATACTGGAAGTTCTTCCACGGTTGATTTGTTTGTGCATGTATGTGGGGTGGGGGAAAGAGAGTACAGTTCACGACAGCTTTGTTTCTCCAGTTTTTGGTGGAGTTCTTTTTTTTTGTTACCCCCCTCCTCCGGTTAAAAGACTAAAATCAGTGATGTTCAGTTCAGCACTGTTTCTGACCCTATTCCTGAATTGCAAACCATGTCCAAGTCATTTAAAATCTGAAAGAAAACACAGAAAAAAAATCCCTTTTTTTTTTTTTTTGCTTTATAGAAAGATACGATATTTAGCATCCAACTTTCAAAAATAGGACAAATTCTGTCATTATTACCATTCTAATATCAGTATTATGATGCATAAAACAAACTAGTTCATAAGACGTTTTCTTCATTAAAGAAAGAACAGGGTTTTAAGCTATTCCTAAGTTTTCCAGTTCTCCAGAGCACCAATACCAGATTCGTGGTCTTCCTGCACAATGTGTTGGATATAGCACTCATTTATCATGTTCTGTAATTTGTCATCAGAGTATAAAACCCACTATTTGGATGAGATAGTTAGCCTTCACTGTAACTGAAGAAAT
Source organism: Strix uralensis (assembly GCF_047716275.1). NCBI lineage: Eukaryota > Metazoa > Chordata > Aves > Strigiformes > Strigidae > Strix > Strix uralensis. The sequence continues at coordinate 87,333,156 of NC_133974.1, read as the reverse complement.
GAAAGTGCTGATCATATGAAAGGAGCCCAAAACACTAGACAGTTACCAGTATTTCTGCCCAAGTGAAGGAATAAGATACTGAATAAATGTGTCAGAAGAGTATTTAATAACTTCTGAGCAATGTGGAGGTGAAACATGAAAAAAAAAAAAAGTATGTGAGATTACCAATAGTCTTCTATGTTTTGATTTTTTTCTTCCCTCAGCTGCTGAACATCCCAGATATCGAACAAACAGGCTGGCAAAGGGGATCTGCTGTAATGGGTTTGTAAAAGTTTTGTTTGAAACAAAAGCTTGTCTCTTTCTTGATAACAGACTGAAAACGGGTTTTGTTATCATTCCTATTCTCACAGGTTCAGTTATTCTCTCATCTTGAGAGAAGTGTACACAGCTGAAAAACTTAGACAAAGCTAGCATATTCCTAAACTCAATTTACTTTAAGCAGATTTTAAATTTTCTTGTAATTAAAGAATTGAAAGGTATTCAAGGCACACAAAGAGAGTCATATAGGCAGTCACAAAAGCTACCTAGTGCTTGGCTTATCTTGCAACATGGAATTGCCCAAACAGGAATAAAGAAATATAAAAAAAACTTTTTTATATTGCTTTGCAGCAAGGTGAAGGTTTCAGTTCCCCGTACTCCCAAATACCCAGTCCTCATGCACTGACCTTATACCTTCCAAAGATCTCAAATCCTAGGCAGAGGTTGGCATGGGCAGACACACCTCCTCTCCAACCCTCTAAATAAATTTTAGCATATAAGCAATATCTCAGCAATGGAAAAGACCAATACTCCATCTAATTTCATCTCCTCTCTAACATCATGTGCTGCAGATTTTCCACAGAAGCAATACAAATGGATTCTTGTGGGAGGACCTTCTAAATTTTGGGCAATTTGAACTGGTAGCTTTTTTCCCATACATACACAGATCTCTCAAATGCTCCTGGATCTGGAAATTCATGTAAAAATCTATGTTTAAAACCAGTTTAGAGACTTTAAAAATTGCAGTTCCAGCTGTATCCAGTACCTCAAGAATCTCATCTCATTCTCTACTTCTCTCACAGAACATTCTGTGCATTGTACTAACACTTTCAGTAAGTGATCTAAAATGCACCCAGGCTCATTATCAAAAATAGTTACTTTATTTTTTTTAAAAAGGAGAAAAATAATGTTTTCAAGATTCAGAATATCTTTTTAATGCATGCTTTCCATCTCGTTCTATTGGATACTAAGTTTTAGCCCTTGGAAGCACAAATCTCTTCTAATCCTAAAATATGTCTTTTTGAACAAAATGTGTGAGCAGATGATCAGCTACTCAGGCTTACTGTATTGTCTTTTGGTCACGATAATAACAGGCAGCATGATTTTTCTTTCAAACACCCTCAAAACAAAAACAAAAAGCAAAGAGAACAACATCAAAACCACCACCACCACAACAACCCACCAAAAAACCTAGTAAGAAAGCAAGGGGAACTGTGAATTATCTCGCATGATAATTAACAGGTCCACTAGGATGTTTTGGTTAACCACTTCTGAAATCACATACTTGTCTATAGAAGTCCTATAGAATTTAGGTGGATTTTCAAGGCTGCTTAAGGTACTTGAGAGCACAAGTTGCACTGAGATTTGATAGACCATTTGTTTTTAAGTCTTTAAGGAAATTATGTCCTTAATTTTCAGAGGTTCTGAGTACTCAGATTCCCACAGGAGATGTGCCGGTGTCCTACTTGCCTGAAAAGTATATAACAGCATAACCATTGTTTTCACAACTTCTCAGTGCTTTCTGGATTTCTTACAACTGCAACCTGTGACTGTAAGAGAAAGCTTAGACTTTACCTAAAGGAAACAACACTGGCCTCATCAAAAGACAAACTGATGAACTCGACCACAAGTACAGAAAGAGCTCTTAATTTTCTTTTATTTATTTTTTTTGGAATTGTAAAGACTTATGCTAAGAACTGCTGAGTCTTCAAGGGCTTCCATAGACAGCTCCTTGTTTGGAGTTTTAAGGACAGTAAAATATGACTCACAGATTGACTGAAAGCCTGGCTTTAGTTTACATCTGGTTTAGGTTTAGGAGTCTGCATGCTGCATAGCTGTAACAATTAACCCTTTCAGTGATAGCTGAACAAACAGCTAGAATTTGTGGATGCACAGCTGTTAATGAGTAGGCAAAAGTAAAGATTTAATTCGCTTAAAATAATAGCTGTTTCTGTAAAGGTGAACTGTACAGATAATTTGGATTGACCAAAACTGCTAATGTTGCTACATTATTTTGTTAATAATTACCTTGAGAGATTTGGCATTTTATTATAAATGACTGAAGGCATCAACTCATCAGAATATGAATCTGTGGATTGTATAAGAAAAATAAAAGATCTATTTCTTAATTGTGAAAAATTTTCATTCCCATTTACATCAAAACTACTGACAGAGAATAACAGAAACACAGACACTACCTTAAAACAGAAAGTTTTTGATGAGGCAATGAATATTCTCTACAAGAATACAAATTTTTCTCCATTTCAGTTCTCTCTCCTCCAGCTCCCTGCCTTCTTCTCTTGAAACAACTTGGAATACCAGTGTAGAAGCACACATCTACGTTTTTGGGAAACCTCTCAGGATGGCCTTAATTTCATCAACTTTAGCTATTTAACAGATAAATCACCAGACTAGACTCAAGACCTTTCCTTAACACTCAAATTTAAGAGAGGCCAATCAATTTTAGGGGAGCAATCCCTTCCTTTTCTGTCATCTGTAATGGGACTCTAAATGGCTTAGACTGCTTAATTTTGTTAATTGAAGTTGAAATTAATACCACTCCTGTTCCTGATCAAGAAGTGGCACTGAAGTGTTGCCAAAGTCTTAGACCCATAATCAAAACTGTGATGGAAACAGAGCATCTTGTAAATATGAAAAGATATGAGGATATGTGTATGTGAGAGAGAGGGGATGACATGCAAATAGAATAGTGCATTTTTTTGTTTTAGCCTGCAAAAGTTAATATTACCTATGAAAGACTAACAGTAGATGCAATCCCATTTTGCAAAGTAATCCATGCACCCCAGACACAGAGTTGACCATGAAGAGGAAAATTCCATTTTAAACTGCAGCTCGACTGCACTCTTAGGGTTGGGGCCTCTTTCTAGGTGTTAGGGGTAACCGTTACTGAGGCAAGAGGAATGACTTGTCAAAAGCTAAGTAGTTATGGGATAACTATGTGAGAAAGAAATGGTAAGGGGTCAAACCATAGTATGCTTACTGCTACCCCATCTCTCTCAGTTCCACATTGACACTACCCCAAAATACAACTTTTAGAATCTTTCTATTGCACAATATGGTACTTCCAATGCTGTGATTTACACAGCAGGTATTAAACACAAGAGCACATACCAGCTCTACAACTAGCAGATCCAAGCTGAATAGATAATTTTAGGTGACTGCAAGCACATAAAAAATAGAGAACATGTATTTTTTCCAAGTTTGTGTGGGTCCTTTCTTGGAACATGCTTTTTAAAATGCTTAACACTTTATAAACGTTCTCAGTCACACTTATTCCAAATCAGAGAGATGTACCGGGCCACCACAGACTAACTACTTATCGATTAGGAATTTTTAATGAGTTGTAAACACTCACAGTAAGAAAAGAAAGCATCACTACAAAAATAGTATTTAATTATTATAATTATTATTTGTAATCAGTTTTCAAAGATGTTAAATATGACAACATTATGACATATAAACAAGTACTAACTTCAACTCAATTTTGTAGCAGTCTGTATTATACGGTATTACTCATCTCTTCAAAATTCTGCTAGTCAGATTTATTTTCTGCCTGACATTGTTTCTAATTCCCTTTTAGCTGAGCTTCAGTGAAAGTTTTGCAATAAGTGACAACTGATGAATTAGTTTTTGATTTGCAAGAATAAACTTACCATTGTAAAGCTAAAATGTTAATGTGAAGCCAAAGAACAGCTTCTAAACAGTTTTAACTTGCCATAAGTGCTTCATAAATACTGTAACTCTCACTGCCATTTTAGTGTCCTAATTCTTTCCTAAACTAAATACATGTCTTGAAGAATTTCATGGGCCACAAATCCAACATTTTCCTAAACCACTCCAGAGAGTGTCATAGCAGAGAGGATTAAAACATTAATTGATTCAATAAACATTTTCCACATCTTTCTGCCCCACCTCTAGCATTCTGAAGTGTCGAGAAAAATATACTGATAATAATAGATATACAACACAGGTCCTAATCAGCAAGAGTCATGCACTGCTCTTGTGACCCTGGATGCCCAATTTTCTTTACATGGTGAGTTGATTTAAGTCATGTGGCAAGTGCTAAAGTTTCTTCTGTGGAATGACATAGGAACAGAAGTCATTGCTTGGCATGACTGCATCAAGGAACGTTGCTGACAGCCAGGAGAGATCAAAAGCAGATCGAGTTGCTTAACAAACTATATGTCACTGAAGTCAAAAAGGCTAAAGTGAGAATCCTGGAGAGCTGTGAAATCTGGGAGCAACAGATGGAGCCAAACTCACTTGGTTTGTTAGTAAAAGGATCTACCTGTTCTTTGGTCTTCTATCTTAAAAAAAAAATCTAGTATATAAACTTAATCCCTGGGGTCTGTATTATTTTAAAAAACAAACTCAAAACTGAACAATTTGCAAGTTTGATATTATACAGTTAGTGTAGCTTCCACTATAATCTTAGCGGAGGATTTTTTTTTTTTCAATTTAAAAAATAAATTTAAATTTCTGTCTTATTAATCTTGGAACAGGCACACAACATGTTTTCTGAAAGTCTTTTGGACTTACACTTTTAGTCTGAAATCTTAGAAGAGAGTTTCTTTTTCTACATTTACCAACCACAAGGCATACAGTTCATAAAAACTTAAAAATGGACAAGAACCTCCATGGTCAAAAGGGAAGAAAACATACAAGTTTGAATATCATGAGTGTTTTTTCTTTTTAAGCAATCAGCATAACAACTCCTTTAATACAAACATAAATACAAGCTCAGAACTGTGAAAGAGCATAACAGCAAAATTATTTTACAGAACCATGAAGATTATTTATATCTGCACGTCTCTGTGTAGGCTACTGACATATTGAGATGGAAAAATACAGTATTACTAGAATGAACTGCTATTGTTGTGGTTACAAAACATTTATTTTTTTATAATAACCTTCCTCTACTTTGTGGGGTTTTTTGGTTGTTTTTTTAAGCAGCCCCATAATTTTATGAAAGGGCCTTTCTGGGATGAAGTTTACCTTTGGATAATGATCATGAAAAATTTTTTAAGACAAAAATAAAATATATTCAGCTTTTGTTTCTGGGCTCCAATACTCCTTTCCCCTATTTTACTAAGCATGATCTCACTGTGCATGGTTTGCAGAGTATTTGAAACTAACATGGACAGAAAACCCTTAAGCTGGTGATACTGCCTGCATCAATGTTACGTGCAATTTTCAGTTTTTCAGCAATAAAGAACAAAGCAAACACCCCCCCCCCCCCCCCCCAATAGTGAAATCCTCTCGTGAAATCTTCCGTGTAATTACTGATGAAAATAGGTCCAAGGTTACAGTCTGCATCTCAGTATAAAATGAACATGTTCATGGGCATCTATTGCTACGGCTTTAAAGTCAGTATTTCCCAGGAATACCCAATACTCATTTAGTCTCACTGACTTCAAAAGGAGAGGATCATATTTAGAATTTTGTCAGAATTTTCTCAGCATCTTACAGCCTTCTTCCTGCTCAGCCTTTTAACGAGGCACTTGCTAGCTCTAGTAACTCATAAGGTTCCAGACGCACATTAGAAAATCTGGTGGTGTACTTAAACTAAATGCAGAGAAAAATCATTCTGAAGTAATTTTATCCATTCAGCTAAAACTTGTACTCTATTAAAAAAAGTCTGTCATTAAACTTGGCTATTCTGTCTCATTGAAAGCATTACAACAATTAAACTATTAGAATACCCAGAATTTTTAGTGAATGCTCTTGCAGTCATAAAATTTTTTAACAAAATTATTTTTAATTTAGGGTGACACTTTTCTTTGGAAAAGAGAGCCAATACAAAGCATTTTGCATCATTCAGGGCTGATAAGAAGTCATGAATGAGATAGACTGATATTGAAATTTTTGGTTCATATCCAGGAGAGGATGCAGAAGGGGTCTGATGCTGTCCTCCAAAAAGTTTGTACCAAAGGGAATAGGGAAAGAGTGATGGTGTCTGCAGTTATTCTTCAGTTTCATTAACTACAGACCAGACTGACAACAGAGACTCCAGCCTAAGGGCTGGGTTGGAAGCACAGAAAGAATTCAACTGCAGTCTGATGGCAGAGCGAAGCGTGTAATTTCCATTTTTACAGAACCCCTGCTTTGATCACTGCACAGTGTGGATTTATTCCATAAGAGATTTATGCCTGTGTGCAAATGTCAAACTTGATCTAAAAATATTTAACCTTTCATCTATATAAAAACATTTTTTTTGAACTTGCAAGGAATAACAGAATAATGTCTGCCCCTATGGATGTTTGTAAACATGCGCCTGAATTCAAGTACCTCTTTTCAGTCAGACCTAAGCATCTTTCTTCTCTATGTGCAAGCTTGGAGATCAGCCCTCAGATTACCTGAAACGTGCAAGTATAGAAATAAATTTTCATGGCCGAACTGTGCGATCTTCACTCCCTAATTTGTTCAGGGCAGCAAATGCTGCAGTTTGCTCCTCAGTATCACACTAAGTGACCTTGACACAACCTTAAATATTACCTCTAAATGTTTAAAATAAATTTTAAAACATCGAAACAGAAAGCCTGATAGGGGCAAGAAGGTCAGATATCATTTGGTAACCATGTTATATTTTTGTTTTAATAGAAATCTTTCCATTCTAGGTTGGTTTACCAAACCATTCCTTGGTCTCTAGATGCATGGCATTCAAAATCAGCAAGGCAACAGAAATACAAAGATAATTTCACTCCTGGATTTTAATCCTTCTCTCCAAGATTTAGCATAATGGTACATAACTGGCCAGTCCAGCAGAGACTTTAGCAAAAATATTGAAGATTATGGATACTAGCCATCATTTGTGCAAACTACTCTTGCTTAACTTAAACTTAGCGCTTAGTTCCCAATTTTATTAAGAAATGTATTATACGTAATACATGTTCTTTATAAAAGTCTAGCAAATATATCTTATTTTAATCTTGTTGAGCTTATTTAAAGAAATCATTCCACAAGTAGGAGAAAAATTACTTCCTTTGCATATTATTTTTTAGTAAAGTCAGGTTATTTCAACTGTCTTTAACAACATACCATATATATTATCTGCTAGGTAGTATTTGGAACTGTTTATCAACCTTTTATTTTTTTTGTCATGGGCATGGTACAAACCTTTGCAATTCTTTTTATGCTGAAAGACTTGAAATCAGTTTGCAGAAAAAAGTTAAATTATTCTTTTGGTTTGGTTTTGAAACAAAAGATTTAACCTAACGTTTGATGTTGTTTATTTTAATAACCTCTTCCAAGTTATCAACAGAAAATTACGAATTATTGGTTAAATGGTCACGAAAAAGCAAATTAAGGAAACAAAATAGTAATTGAGGAGTCAAAAATACACAACTATTTTTATACTATCATCCAATTTCTCAAAATGATACAAGCAATAACAACAGGGATACATACAGTTAGCACTTAATCTAGGTTCAGTACCTCGCAAATCTTTCTTCATTTTGCGGAGATCTTTTTGAAAGTCTTCAAACTTCATTTGTGAAGCCTGGAAGAGATCTTGTGGGTCTGGAAGAGGAAAGATGCATTGTTCTTTTCCAGCATCCTGACAAAAATACAAACGAACAGTTACATAGTGCTCGTTACTTTTTTATATACAACTGAAAGCACAAAGAATATTTGTGCACATTTCCTCATCTTGGCCATCGGAAGAGCAAATTTAGTAAGCTGATTTTTTTAACTTGAATTTAAAAGAGCAAAATTAATTCTCACTCACCTCATCAAAATTACGTAAATAGTATGAGACAATGTAAGAGAGAAGACTTCTACTGTTGTCCTGTATAGAAGAGGAAAAAGTTTGCTGTGTTACGAAACTCACTGAAAAAACAAATTCAGAAATGATAATTGAAGTAAATGAAATATTTAGTGTCAAGTACAGAGAAATACTTTGCTGATTTGGTGCCTTCACTAAGAAAAAAAAAAAAAAAATCACCCTGCAACACCATTTAACCATTAAAGAAAATAATAGAAAGTTATGCTATAACACTCATGTAAGCCACTCCTGATTTTTTAAGTTTACCTGATTGTAAACTGAACCCTTACGTTTTGAAAGTTCCCAAGAAGGAAAAGAGCAATTGTTTCTGGGTTGATGTATGCAACTTGTTTCACAACATTCGGATCTTTTTATTAATCTATAACTATAATCAAAGCAAAGTTAAACAAAGAACGTTATTTTTCTAAATGAAATTTTGGCATTTTCGGGGGCCTTTGGGGAAATTGTCTCATTGTTTTCCATCTGTAATCTCTGTAATGAAGTTTCAGCAGAAAATCTTTGATTTGAAGAGGATTTTTGATAATTATGTTTTCAGATAGTTTCAGAAAACTATTTGGAAGAACTTTTCTGACTGATCAGTAGCAAATAAATTGCAAGGTTAATGGTCATATTTCCAGCAAATTATGTACTAAAGACCTGAGTCACCAAACCAAATTTAGTGTGCCTAAATGGTCTACTGAGCCAAGTTCTAAAACTGGTGATGTATCTAGAGTCAACCAGAAGGTTCAGCTAAACTAGGCTGCTCTAAACACATTGTACTAAGGCTTCAATTCACATTACTCCCTTAGCTTACCAAAGAAACTATCATGCCAGAATGCAGATCTTCCACCTTTAAAGGCAAATGGCTGACACATTCTCTCAACTCAAGGTAAACAACAGTCTGATCACATTACCTAACCCAGCAGCTAAAGCATGTATATTTAGTAAGTGAGAAAGCAGGGAAAAAAACTCATCTGTTTCTTCCACTTTCAGAACAGCAGATCTTGACAATGACTTACTAGATAAATGTAGGGGCCAATTTAAAGTCTCAAGAATTATTGCTGTAACCTTTCTCATACCACTGCCCACATTCAGATGAGTCTTTTCATCATAGCCATGGAGACTCAAAGAGTATTGTTTCCTTGTAAACAAAAGCAGTATTTGAATACAACTCCAATCAATATCAAAGCCAAAAAAGTGCTGGTAACACACAAGCCACAGTTTAGCACTGAGCAAGAAACAAGACTACTTATCATTCTCCTTACTCAGATGACTATACCAGACAAATCTTAAATCAACAAGTACTTGCTGTGATAACTCTTTACTCAGGTGGTTCCACGGTCCAAATGTGAAATGCACACTTTGTAATCATGATGTATATAAAGAATGAATTTTGGGTTATCCCACATCCTCAGGATGCCTATTCAATCATTTTCAGGAGTGACTTTCCCCCCCCCCAAATATTTTCAATGAGCATTGAATCACAGTTAACTTTTCTTTTATAACTGTTTCCATTTCTGTAATAAACCTTTTAAGTGTAAGGATCATAGTACTGTTTCTGAATACAGGAAAAGTTAGAACTATGCAGTGTACCAAAAGTCAAATATATATCAGGTTGGGAACTAAGATATAATTTAATGTATTTTTGTTTGTACATTAATGAAAGGAGATGGTTCATTTTCATATTTCTACAGAAATACATCTAACTGTAGAAGTGTGACCACCTAAGTATAACAACAAAAGAATCCTCTTTGACATGCTGTCATAAATTTCACACCATTTACTCGGGAATTTTCTGAGAATTTAATATTCTCAGGCCTACAGGAAGTCTAGAATCAGCTTACACTGCTCTTCACATCTTTCAGTTTTGGCAGGATATCTAGTCCAAACCCATCAGCCTGTCCTCGTGTCCTGTTTCCACCATTCATGTAATTGCCAAAGGCAAGAACCAAACCCAGGACCTGCATAACTCCGGACCCATTTTTCAATGTCTACAAAACAGAAAGAGAAACAATTCAGTGTTCAAACTCATAATAATATTTACCATTAACAGTATTACTGAGAAGCAGATTTGTTGATACTGTATTTAGAAATAATACTTATATAAAGGCTCAAATATAGGGAATTAACAACCTCTTACTGCAACATGTAGAAGTAGAATAATACCAATATGTAATTTGTTGCGAATGGAGAATGTTACCTCCAAAATTGATACTTAACAAAAAATAATAGAACATCTATACGTTACTATCAGAGATCACCTGTTTAGAAAACCAAAATAGTAATTCCTTAACTGATGCTGATATTGTGAATGGTATATTTAATTTAGGCGAGAATTCTGCATGAAGTTCATAAAAACCCAACATGGAGCAATGAAAATATTTAATCAATCAAATAAAGAAATCTATTAAATAGTAAAAGAATTACATAAAATGTTTCAAATTGTTTTCAGTTATGAAAACACTGATGAAACCTGCATTTTAAAGCCATATATTTGATTTGCATGGGACCACAAAACTCCCATAATCTCTTCTAGCTCTAACTGATTTTTGATACCAGAGACATTATTGAGTTGCACGTTTCCAAAATCCAAGCAAACACAAGGTAGGCTGAATAGGCATTCATTTGGAAAGGAGTGATATGGTCACTATGAGGAGGGAAGATTTTCCTTTAACAAGAGGATAAAGTACACTATTTTCCAGAGACTGATACACATTGATGGCAAAAACATGATACAGCTCAGTACCAAAAGCTAATCTTAAAATTTGCTTTGATGTTGAAGTACAATCATAAAATGTTCTATTCTGCTATCCTTCAGATTTAATGAGTACTTAAAGTAAATAAAGTGAAAACTTTTGAAATATGAGTACAACTTAAAAAGATTGAGTATCAGAAATTTAGCTCTACCTTTTCACAGAGCACAACCTACCTCACACAGTTTTTGTAACAATTCAAGTTTGCGACGGATTGAACAAATGCTTTCTGAAAATGTTGATTGGAACAGGATGCAAAAAACACGTTCTGAAAAGTTGGGAATTAGTGAGAGTTCATAGAGGAACCTGCAGGAGTGATTAAAGGAAACTATATAAGTCGTTGTCAGCAGGTACATTATTTTTTTTCTTTTATAACATCTCTAGATAGTTTATTATAGCAGCAAAAGTTTTCTGAAGCAAGCAAAACTGTATGTTCTTACTGTTCCGGCTTATCCAAAGACTTGGCATTTTCTTTTTCCTTAGATGCCTTGCTATGCTTTTCTATTTTTTCTAATTCATCTGATTGTGCTCTCTGGAATAAAGGAAACAAAGTAATTAAAAAGTGTTAATTAAAAACCTAGTCAAACAACACAGATAAAGATGCCCTTGTAACAAATCATGTTCATAGATATTTTTTTTTTTCCTTCTAGCATCTGCTTATGGCAAAACTACTTAGACCATGGGGTGATTTTAAGTATAAATACATCTGATGGAAAACAGAATATCTTCTAAAAAATAATATTGACTAGTAGTAATCCGCAAAAGATTTATTCATTCAACCATGCACCGAGACAACAGTCTTCATTCCCAATCCCTTTTCACTGGCTGTTTATAAAGTCTTTGGATCAAAGAACTCTCTTCTTGAGTTGTACTTCTCTTTCCAAATCTGTTGGGTTGCATTTGAACGTAATCCGATATTTAAATATATATTTAAATAATATCTTCTTTTAAACTAAATGAAAATCGGTTTGTATTGTTTACTGCAACTTAAATTTTATTTGGTATTTGGAAAACACTATGGAACAACAAAAAATAGTTGATTTACAATGGAACTATCATGCATACCATAATTCATGAGAACTACTGCATACTTCTTTGAAGTAAAATGATTTTCATTTTTATCTTAATAAACCAAAACTATTATATATAAACTTCCTAGCTTCTTGGAGAACCCTGTGGCATATTGTGCAGTCTTTTCTTCAATATTCCAATCAAAAGAAACAGAGTCTCGCTTCTTTCCGTGCTCCATGCTACAGTGAAATGATTTTTTCCAAGTGCAGCATTGGAAAATAGAATAGCATGGAAAGGAATAAAAGTGGAATGCAAATTTCTCCGTCTGACCCTTCTTTTGACATCCATGGTGGTTTTGAAAATAGATTCAAAACACGAATCTGTGCAAGAGTGAAAAAAAGAAGTAAATATAGCTACCTTTATTCCTTTAGGAAAACATTACACACATTTTTCAAACTTACTCCAACAGAACTTGAAGACCACAGTGGAAAATTATATTCTAACTACTTAAATAATGGCAAAGCAAAAGATAGGCTGCATCTGTATTCTCTCTTGCATGCTTTTGCATGATTAGCAGAAGAGGTATGGAACTATCTCAAATCATACTGCCACAGCTCCATCAGCAATCTGAAACCAAAAAGTCAGTTTCAGACAGTTCTTCTGAGGTTGCTGAACATCTTTCCATATGAAAATGGAGAAAATACCGACATGAAAAAGAAAGATTAAGAGATTGAAGAGTCACTCAGAGCAAAAGCGCTTCAGAGTTTCTCTGATTACTTCAAGAAGTCCGGAAATGACTGCAAGGCCATCTGTCTTGAATACTACACATCCTAATATTTAGCCAGCATTTCTGTGGATGTTCTTCAACGGTCATCTTCTCTAAAGTAGTCTGATCTTATCTATTAAATATTCCATCATATAGGAAACATTGCAAACCTTTTTTTTTTTCCTCCCCCAGCAATAAACTTTGTTCTTGACACTAAGAAATTATAATGGTGGTAGTACCTGTATCATAGATTAACAGAATAGTTAAGGTTTGAAGGGACCGCTGGAGATCATCTAGTTGAACCCTCTGGCACAAAGCAGAGGCAAATAGAGCACGTTGCTCAGTATCGTGTCCAGCCAGGTTTTGAACATCTCCAAGGATGGAGACCTCATGACCTTTCTAGGCAGCCTGTTCCAGTGTTTGGACACCCTTGCAATAAAAAAAAGGTGTTTTGATTTTTAAATGGAATTTCCAGTATGTCAATTTCAAGATGCCCACTACCTCGTCTTTATGCTGGGCATCACTGAGTCTAGCTCTGTGTTCTTTACTTCCACTCCACCATCAGGTATTTGTACATACTGATAAGATCCCCCCTGAGCTTTCTCCTCTCCAGGCTGAACAACCCCAGCTCTCTCAGCCTCTCCTTTTATCATCATCGTGGCTCTTCACTAAACTTGTTCCAATGCGTCCGTGTCTCTTGCACTGTCGAGGCGAGAACTGGACATAGCACCCTAGATGTGGTCTCACCAGTGCTGAGAAGAGAATAATCACTTCCCTTGATTTGCGTGATCCTTCCTTGATCTATTGGTGTATACTGTATCATGCCTTTCTCAGTTAACAAGAGCCAGGCTGAGACTAATTTACTGGTTTTTAATTTTAGTATACTGGCAGCGGCCTATCCATAACACCTAGTTTCCTGAATTCCCTACCCCAGTATCCCTTCAGAGTGTGAGAAAACAAACTTGGGGATTCATCCTCCAAAGGTACTTTTCTACATAACATTTTTGTCAAGACAGGCACAGAACATATAAATATAATTACAATAGTAAATTTTGCTAGTATAATTCTATCCTGAGGAGAAGGAAATTTTCAAGATACTAAGATCAGAAAATTGTACCAATTTTTCATCTTAGAAGACACAATCAGGACACGGGGTGAAGACTAGGAAAGATCCAACTAACTGCAGAAGTTTCCGCTTAAGTATTGTAGGTGCTGTTTAGCAAAAAGACTTGCTTTTGGTTTTGTGTTAGGGAGCAGGTGTAAATGGGACACTTCTTCAATTAATCTAGACATTCTTACACAACGAAGAGTTAAAAGAAAGCTTCCATTTCTTTTCAAATCAGTAAAAACTCTCTCTTGACAATGGATGAAATCTACAAATTTTAGAAGTTTGAAGGCTGCCAAGAGAGGTAGCACTGTTCCAGTGTTCATGTTGTCAGAGCCATGGAAGTCTAGGTATGCAAATGACATGAATTTGTAGGAAGATCTATTTTATTTATTCAAGTTACACTTCAAAAAATTAAAGTTATTCAATTTACACTTGTAAATTGGAATTGAGTTTTTGTAAAAGTAAATTTCTCATACTAACATTTTTTAAATTAAATTCTATTATTTCTGGCCAATCTGTAAATTATATTCTCTTCTGCTAAACTGAAAGGAAGGAGCATAAAGCTAAATCGTTATTTGCAAATTCTTCAGAATAACTAGCAAGAGTACTCTCTTTTCGGGCCTTCTACACATCATGAAGTATTAGAGTGCTTATCCCAGCAATCTATTATACACACGCATGTTCAAGCTGTTAATGTTTCTCCACCAAATCCCATGGGCAAAGGTTAGGCAGACTCACTATTCCTCATTTAAGCCATCATTCTGAGATTGTGCATGCAAAGAAACAACTGGCAAAGATACAAAGGCTAAGCATGATCCACTCATGGGTAGGCTTGCGCAAAACTCAAGAGATATGGTTTACACTCTTCACCAAAATCAGCCCAAGTATATGGTGCGAGTTCAGAATCAAACCTGAGTTTCAGGTCACTAATTTTGGCTCTAATATCCAGAATTCTGATTTATGTGTATTTTAAAATATGACAGAAAAGGAATAAGGCTGACATGTCTTCTGCACAGGAATTGAAGATTATTTCTTTTGAAGAACTTTTACCAGTTAGCTTTACAGTTAATATTTATCTATTCTCTGATTTGCAGATGGATAATAAAAAAAAGCTTCTCTATTACCCTCCAACATTTGTGTCAAGAGATAACACATTCAATAGATACTTCTCATAAAAGTCATAAATCTGATTGCATTACCACCTCTTTGAATGTCACTGCTATTTATTTCCTTGAATTTTAGCTAATATATAGCATCCTAAATGGAACAAAATAGTATAATATACCAGAACTTGATATTAACTATATCTAAAGTCAGAAAACATAAATCTGATAGAAATTACTGCAAAAAACACACTGCTTTAGTTTGACTCTTTTCCCACTTTTGCCAGAGTATAAACTTACCCTATATTTCATTTTACTACAGTTCATAAGTGCCATTTCTCCATTTCACAACATAAATGTTACATTTCCTGGTTCGGGTTTTTCCTTACAACACAACCTTAGCTCTGAGTTTAGATCAGTTTAAATGTATGTAGGTTTCTTAACTTTTCGGTGGAATTTTTTTGGTCAACTTGATTTTCAAAGTTAATGTTACATATTTCAAAAGCATCGAGTGACTTGTCTAAAGAATACTGTCAAAAGTAACTTAAACAAGGTTATACAGAGATACCCAGGTTAATAACAACTATCATATTCTTTTGATGCTGGGTCATGTATCAGAAGTCAAGTACAATCTATAGTCTTTGCAGAAAAATGTTAAGACATTGCATTGTAATTGCCAGGTTTTTCTTAAAAATCACAAGAAATAATTGAGGAGAAGGTTTGAATCATAGTGGCAGAGTGGAGGCATGCACTTCAGACTCCTGTGTGCCTTTCGCTCTTGCAAATGGCATTCTGAGGTTTTTGAAAGCATTGACCTAAGGCTTTTAAACATAGAGACAGGGTGGACAATTTACCAGGAGCCAAATTAAGAAAGTATACATGTTTCATTTCATGATGTAAAGAGATTTGAAAAAGACAAATCCATAGATCAAGGATAATCCTTTGACATAATTTTTAATCCATTTTTATACACTTATTTTCACAATATAGTGAAGACATAAGCAGGAGCAAGCTTATCTTGTTTCAAACAGTGATATTTTAGCTACAATCTCGGCTGATAAGAGGCTACCTGTTTTCAAAGCAAACATTCACTTATTTGCAAACAAGTACATTTCTCCTCACAACCACTATGGCCTAACCACATATGGTAAATTGACAACTCCACTGAATTTGATTAACCTTCTCCCTCTCTAATTATAGCTGCCACCTGAAAGGATTGCTATTAGGGAGTTTGTAAAAGCATATTAAAGTAACTGTTCCAGATGTAATTTTATCTATTAAGACTCTCCTGTAAAAATTGTCTAGATCTTAATACATAGCTGATTATCAACACATATTTATATTTAATCAACTTTCCATAAAGCAAACTACACATGTGTAAAAACTATGTGACTGTACCATACAGTCCTGCAGTAAAAAAGTTCTTCTCACTTGATGCAATATGACTTAATACTATTAAATAAATTGAGGGCTTGGGTCTTTGGTGGAGTGTGGGTTTCTTCATTTATAAAAAGTCACTAAGATGTATACAGTAATTTTGTGGTTTAACAGGACTTTAATTCCTCAGTAAACAGGAATTGAGCCCTCGGGACGGTGGCTTTTGAAATTAGGATGTGTTTAGGTTTGGAGACTGCCCAAATTTCATTCACATTTAAGGGAAAGCACCATGCCAGACATGCAATCAGAAAAAATGATTACATTCTGAGGGAAGACTGTAAAACAAATGCTCCCATATGTTCCACAGAAATCAAATAAAAAGGTTGAGAACTAGTAAAGTGGTATTTAAATATCCAGCAAAAAATCCCAATCCCGTAAATAAACCCTAAGAACTAAAAATTAAGTTAATGGCTACAAAGTAGACAAATGAGGCAGTTATCCCCACTTACAACACAGGATGAGGCTGAGAAATAAGGGAGGAATCAAACATGCCAGGCTCTCTGGTACCACCCATTGCTTACACTTTTTCATTGAACAGTATTGTTATAACTAGTGAAGCTACCTAGGGAAGCAAATGCAAGATCTGATGAGTTTTGACCAAAGACTGAAAGGAAAAACAGAAAATAAAATGCAATTAAAAAACCCCCGCTTCTTTCAAGATACAGCTTTATCAAATAGAGGATCCAGGACTAAAATTCAGGTCCCTTTATGAAGCTCTCTCCAAACAAACTTTTTTTTTGTTCTTTGTTTGGTTTTTGGTTGTTTGGTTTGGGCTTTTTTCTGTCTTGTACCAAGCAAATATAGTGATAAAGTTGTGCTGATCTATCTTCTATTCAAAGCAAAGAAATACATTATAGTCATTCCAACTTTGAGTCTTGCCTGAGATTAATTATAATATTTTCCTCAATCAGGACAGTATTTCCTAGACATTTTCTGTAATTAGTGAAGGTAATGACGAACACAATGGCATTTGGTTATTTCAATGAACTGCAAATTTGCAGGTAATCCATTATACTGGAACTCTGAAATATACTGGAGATAACATTAGGAAAGCATTTGAAAGTATCCTATTAGTACATTAGCCATATAGGAGGACTATTTTTTTAAAACCAAAATAAAAAAGTCTTATGCAATATAAAAGAGGGAAGTACGCAAAAACTGATCATGAGGGCAGCATCTATTCCATACTTCCCACAACACAATCTCCCACAATCACGCATATGTAATATATAAAACTACTTCAATTTTTTACATGCTAAAGAATGTATGGAATGGGATATAGCTGTGATGTGTAAGGGAGCAGATTAAAAATAATGTAAAACAATGTAAAACATAATGTAAAAATAATGTAAAACACAGGCCAAACCAGAAATGCTGTGGCATAAGGTTGAGAAGAGTTTAAAGATTTGGGGGTAATTAGAATAGGTTTCCCATTTGAGCATTATCTTCCTGAGCAGTGTTGAGTGAGTTAATTCTCCAGGGATGAAATAAGAGTAGAAGTGCTTCCTAATTTTTGCATTTTGTTTAGCTTTTTGTTTTTTCTATAAAGTGGACTAGAGCTTACTATCTCTCTCTTCAGGCCCCCAGGTGGATTCTTTAGTAGAAGTTCCATAAATCAACAAATAATTCCAAAGTAGGCCATAAAAAGCTAGAGTCTAAAAACCAAAAATCTGAAAGGTGTAAAAGTAATTAAGATATTATCAAAACCATAATGTGAGAGAAATAATAAATCCAATACAATAACATACTTTGGCCTTCAATGTCATTCTGTGGCTCACAGCTTTACGTTTCATATTTTCAGGTTCTTTGGAGGGTAAGTAGAAAAACTCTTTCTTTTCTCCAGAGATGTCTAGCCAGACCTCCATGTATTCAGGCAGCGTGCTCAGAGAAGGAAGCTAATGCTCAGTGGCCTCTGCTGAAGGCAGAAACGTGCTCCTGAGATCCACTTTTTAAAATTTTGCACATGACTGGCTTTGTGAAGTTTTAGAACATACCTGAGTATATTCTGAATCCCTGATTTTGCATACCTGGTGGTCAAACACACTCTGATGATTAGTCCCAGACATTTATGAAGCCCCTGGCGGTTTATACCACTTTTTATTACATTAACTTAGAGCAATACTTTTCCTTTCAAAGAGTTAAAATTATTTTTGAGGAATTCCTGAAATGATAATAATTAAAAGCTACAGTTCCACAAACAGAATGATTGCTGTATTAAAACAATTTTTTTTACTGAGCAGCATTGTTATATTAGCAAAGTTATGAAGTGAAGCCAAAGACCTGGAGCGCAAGGTCTGATAAGTATTGACCAAAGACTGCCCCACCCCAGAAAAAAAAAAAGGAGCAAAACCAATTCCTGTTTAGACATTTAGAAGTTGATTATCCTACTTATAAAAAAATTATGCACTATATAAAACACATAATTGCAATTAATACAATTTAAATGCTTATTATTTTCATTGCTTTGGGGAAAATAAAGTCACTTCAAAAGAGGACATGTTCTACAAGCTTTCTGAATATTAGTGATGCAAACCAAAAATATCTTCACATAGACCTACAGTATTGCTATGTTATATGGACCTCCTCTGATTACTCACATTCTCGTACAGGGCTTGAAGGGTCTCTAGGTCAACCACAGAGTTGTCCAAGTTCACAACAGCTATAAAAAAAAAAAGACCAAAAAAAAAGAAGAATTAGTTGTCAGGATGATAGCCCAGCTGTGAAAGAAAGACTGAGCACAATACCCAGCAATAGTTTTTATGACCTACTGGTCATACAGATTAAGGGTTTTAACTTTATTAGTGCCTTGAATAGTGTCATTCCTAAAACTATGGGCTAGAAACCTGGTAGAGCCAGGTGTCAAGTGTTAAAAGAATTCATCTCCCTGCCCCCAAACACACAAACACGATCCCATGAGTATGGCCATAGCCAGAGATCAGAGATAAGCTTTCCATCAGACTTTCATGGTCCGACTGAAAGCATTATAAAAATTTGTAAATCTGCACCATAGCCACACACACACACTCACACAACAAAGCTCATTCCTGTCACTGGTTGGCTTCAGTCTTAAACTGATTAATCCATAAGTCAGCCAGTTAACTTCAAAACACCTGACAAGGGTCAAATCTTCTATGCACTAAGCTGACACGTTCAGTACAGATAGAAAATACGCCTTTCCTGTTCCCAACCAATTCTGGCGCCACACACATACTGTACTTTTTCAGCATCAAAAAGCCAGTTCAACAGCACAGAGAGAGTGATTTCCATCTAGCTAACCTGGACAAAAAAGCAAAAGTCATTAAGAGGGACACACTTTTAGGAACACAACTCTGACTCCCCACCTGTATAAGGAACATTTCATGAAGCATAGGAAATGTTTGTGCAAACTCGTGAAGAATAATTCTCAGCTAATGCAAAGAATTACTTTTAAAATAGTAATTTTCAGTCTTCCTCTTACATATTTTTTGTGAGCACACTGAGCATTCGTTTAAAAGCCAGATAAATCCAACCTTCCTCATCCAGATTTTAAATCTTGAAAAATTTAAAAAGTTGCATTAGAACATATGTGATGGTAATGAATAATTTTTATCAAACTATACCAGTCCTTTTCCTATTTTGCACCTCATTAATTTATTCCCTTTTTTGTAATGGACTCTGAGTGTGTGTGTGCACTTGTACAATAACTAGAATAATCCCTTAGGCAAGATTAATCTAGAAATTGCAACACTGATCAGCAATAGAAACCCATCACTAGGTTACTTTATGTCCTATAAATCTATGTCCTTAACTGTCACAAGAGAAATTCTGTGTATACACCTAAAGACTACAGACAATATAATTCAAGCTCACGTGTTTCCTATTGCTCTGAAGCATTTAGAGATACCACTCTGAGTCTGGGACTCATCACGTTTCCCTTTTCCAGGCCTGAGACACAGTTTTAGTTACAGTATAAGAAAATTATAAACAAAGAAGTGTTGACTTTGATTAAACTAAGCAGGCTACACTGTGCCTCTAAGCTGGGCACAAAGCTAACTTTTAGGACTGAAACAAAAAATAATTCAGAAATTCTTTAATTTTCAGAAATAATATTTTTTTTAAAATTTTTTTTTCCCACTTTTCCCTTACCAGAAGGCAAGAGAATCTGAAAGATAATGGCAATGTAACAGTTAACAGTTCAGGAAGCAACATGTTTTTTGTTTTGTTTTGAGGGAGGGGGCACATGCAAAAATCTGCTACTAATTATTTGGGATATTTTAAAACCTCTTTTTATTTTTTCTTCCCCTGAGTGCAATAATTGTTGCAACAGAGACTTAAAGATTCCCTCTCAACAAGGTACTGTAGTATATTTTGTATTTAATCATCCCTGTTGCTGAATAGGACTATCTGCATGCTTAAAAACACGACAAATTTGCCTTGTAGAACTGGAGACTAAAATTAACATGCAAATAGGACTGGGTCTAGATTGCTTCGAGAGCTCTACTTTAAGAAAACACATATGTCAAAGCCTATATACAAACAGTTTTATTAAAACCAGGATATATTATGAAACTGGGTTTGTATTATCCCTACATTTCAGCATTCTTACGCTTACGCAATGTTTTCATATATGAACACGCTCACAACCCTTCAACTATTTATTTTGAGTTGTGGTTGTCTTCTCCCTGCTCCACCCCCCTCCCTTTCCTTCCAGAGACTGTCTACTCCTGCACTAAGAAATATGACATAAATTCCTGCTCTGACTTTTGCTCAATGTTAAGATCGCCCACGGATTACTCAGGGAGCAATAGAACACTTTTGTTTGAATGCTTGCAGGAGATAAGAGAACGCCTGGCAAACACAATGGTGCCAGGTCTGTGTACTTTCAACAAAACAGGTATGCAGAAGAGTGTACATACTTCAGGGAGCTGCTTAAAACAAATCAGTCTGAGACAAGGACCTGGAGAAACTGGATCCAACAACATATGTTTCAAATCCCTCCCTCCCAAGACAAATATATTTCTATATATTTCATCTAAAGATGTATATGTTCATAAGCAGGACTCTAGTATTCCACTAGGATTTTTCAATGTTCACCACAGGTTTGCTCCCCCCACTACAAGGAATCAGGAGATGAGCTTCTGTTCCTTGGTGGTACTGCAGCATTATCATGCAGAACATGATAGTTGACAAAATAAATCATGACTGTTGCATATTTAATTCCATTATCTAGACAATTTGAACTGATAAAAACAATTATGTTTCCTTATGCAGCCAAGCTTACTAACTAAACATGCCCCCTCCCTACAATCAGCATGACTACACAAATATCTAATCAAAGGATTCCATATGTGGTAGAAAAATAACAATGAAAAATATAGACAAACATTAACTTCCTCATATGAAAATATTCTGAGCTATGCTACAATTCCAGCATACTTTGATGCAAACATCTGGAGAAGCGTTTATAATAGTCTTGCAGGCGTTGGATATTTTCACCCATGTCACTATTTTAGAAAGTGATTTTTTTGTTCCAAACTTGAGATTGCCATTTCCTGGTCTTGACTACTATGAAACCATCTTTAATAGCCAGCACATTGTGCAGCCTGATACATTCATAAGACAGCAGTGAAGAACATCTATTGGCTTTTACTCTAATAGAAACATCTTTCTTTTAATCACATCAGACTCAGCCATTTAGTTCTTACCTTCAAGATTTCATAGTTCTGCTATTTTTTTGCATTCCTATTGCCACTGCTGCCAATAAAACCAGTAAGCAAGCAAGTTTTAAGCCCTAATACTGTAGAATTACTTGATGTACATAGATATAGTTGTGTATCACACATATATAGATAGGACCAAACCAAATTTGAACCAAGTATGTCCAGATACAGATACAAATATGCACAGATAAAAATAAAAGGAACTACAAACCAACGACTTTTTTTTTTTTTTTAAATAAGCAAGCACTGGTCAACAGATGATTACAGAAAATCCACCCAGTAAAAAGAGGGGTTGAAGAGCAATTGCTAAGGGTCGCTTGACACTTGACACAGAGAAGGAGAAAGAGATTTCAAAGGATTTGTAGCCAAAATTAAGGCTTCATGAACCTCTTGTCTGTCTTAAACTTTCCTGATATTCTCATTGGTTTTGTCACAATCTACACAGAAATTTAAACTGGTATCTTTGGGACAGATATTTTAGCTTTCTTATGCAACTGCAGAATGTAGAAGTTTTAGCAGAATGGAAGAGTTCCCACTCCATTCTGTATTTCTACAATATAAATTGAATCAAAAAATAAATTATGCAAACTTACGATAACATAGCCAACTTAGGTACTAGTTTCAAACTGGAAGGCCAATAAAATATATGCAGAGAGACAAAGACTTACTATTCTTAGTAATATAAATTAATTTGCAAGTCTGGCTAGGCACCTTAGAAGATACTTCACTTGACAGTAGGTTAATACTGCTGCTAAAAGTGAGATAAGTGTAAAGCACACAACTATATTCAGAGGTATACTTGAACTCTGAGAACAGATGGACCTTCTCCCATATACATAGAAGCCAATTTAGAACACAGGCACAATTAAAAAAAAAAAAAAAAAAAAACCCGACATAATGAAAAATCACGACCCACATGTCTTCAGGGGAACACAGTATGTAACCAAGCCACCAACAAGATCAAAGATTTTGTCAGCAGATATAATCCTGAAGAAGAAATGCATGAGAAAACACCAGCAGGAAATTGGAGAACACACAGTATATTCTCAGGAAGACCATAAAAGTAGCAGCTGTAATTTTTTTTACTGTAAGACATCATTACTGTTGATTATTTCTATATCTAGGAGGATGTGAACCACCAGCTACCACTAAAACAAAACTGATAGGCAATACAGACAGCAGACCTACACTTGCCTGAGGCTATCAATCTAAATCCACAAATAGTACCACTTACATAAAGTGTTAGAGAAAAGGCAGCTTCCTACAGCTACCCAGTGCTTGGAAACCCTGTTCTGTTTGCAAGTCCAAAACTCAGGAATTCAAAAATTCTAAACTTCCCACCGAGTAGAATTTCAGGAAGAAGAAAAAGAATTATCAACCCAATCCTTTGGATCCAACTTTTATGTCACAAAATTCTCATTAACACAATCTCACTTATGGATGACTTTCAGAAGACTGGTATTCAGTTCAAATCTTGGTTTTATGTCCTCCTTTTCCTCAGGGCAGGTATCAAACCACACTTAATTTCTCTGGACTTTCCAAGTACACTTCCTAAGCTTTTCTGTCTCTGGACTCCATCTAAAAGTGAGTGTCCTATTCCTGAGACCTAGAAGCACTGCTGTTTCCCCAAAAAACTGACTGAGCAATTTCCAAATCCTACTTGACTAATAACAGATTACAGTTTAACTCCTCAGAAAGAAGCAGTAACTGAAGTAAAACCACCTCAAATTTGCAAAAGGAATTCTGAACCAATCTTGCTATACTCAGATCCATGCTTCAGGGAGGGAGACAAGCAAACCACACACACAAGTTCTTCATGCTGATTTCCACCACAATTGACTTCTGCATGACTCCAAAATCAAGCAGTATCACTCTAAGAGGCTACTCCCTTTTTCCTCCTACACATCTTTGCCTCTTGCTTTCACAATTGCTCTCTTTCTCCAGAAGAGCGCCAAGAGTCTTTGCAAGACTTCACGTCCTCTGTCAAACAGCAGCAACAGACAGTCACTTCAGTAAATTCCAAAGGCAGATTGACTTGCTCACTGAATCAAGGACCTCCTACTTCTACAGCAGACAGTCACAGTACTCTTATTGTGTAGTTCTGTGTGGGACACAGATTTGGGGGTTTCACAGCCCTTCTGCCCATCATGTGACTCTAACATGCAAGATTACAGGATACTGAGAGGTTACAACTTCCATGGCACTTTTTTCTAACTTCCATGCCCACATACTTCTGCTCCATGTTAACAACTAAACCATCCATACTCCAGGAATATCGGTCCAAGCTGAAGAGTGAAAGAAACAGAAACGGCATCAACCAGTCTTACAACAAAAATGCACTTTGTTGTTATTAAGAACCTGTATCTATATTACACAGAAATTATAAGCAGGTTTGAGACATAGAGTCTCAAAATTATTACATAATTATTATATAATTTTGAGGCAGAACTTTGTCATTAAAAGCCATTCAACCTTCTAAAGTGTTTTCAAGTATTTGTACTTGAAAATTTGATGGGACTTACATTAATTTTCAAATATCAAAAAAGGATATTTGGAAGAAGAAAAAGGCAGATGAGTAGGTCAAATATGTCACATTGTATGATCTTCCTTGAATGATTATTTCTGAGTTAGTTAAAAAGAAAAATAGCTGCTCCAAGAATAACATATGGATAATAAACTTCAAATGGTCAAAACACAACATCATTAGAAATCTAACATACTGGCAAAACCTCAAGCAATGGAAAATTCTGATACAAGAAACACAATCAGACAGTATATAGCCTGATCAACTTATGAAATAGTTTTGACAACAAACTAGTGAAAAAGAACACATAAACTTATTTGTTCACGGAATACAAAATGGAAACCTTCACTGACAGATGTCTTTGGAAGAAAATACAAGAATACCACACATGCAAATACAAACAAACCAGAAAACATCTCAACGTAGACAATTTCATCAGGTTCCTTGAAATGACTGACAGCTGAACTGTTCAATTCAGAAGTAGAAGAAAAAACATGCGCCTCAACATTCTCATCAACAAGAGAGCCTTAGAAGAGCAAAGTGCAGTGTCTTCCTTTGCTGCTATAAAGATTATGGTATGATGCAGTATCGAGCTACTCACAAAGTAAACCCAGATTTAAATCCAACTTAACATTTATACTTAAACATAAACCAAAATGCGATATTTGCCGTTTTTTATTGGTTTCATAGTAAACTCATAACTTCAAAAATTGTTATCCTTTGGTTTTTTTGGGTTTCTTCCCCATGTGAGATTATTGGCATCATTCATCTAACACAGGCCTATTGCACATGGTCAGGTTTTTGTCTGTGATACTTTCAGCAACTTAACTACTGCTATTCTCTTGGGTCTCTTGTGCTTCTTCGGTACCTCAGATAACAGAAACGTGAATCTCCTAATGCAGAAAGTTAAATCCCAAGTGGGCCTCTCTGAAATACATGTTTTATTTACATAAATAGGGAAAATACAGTGGTAAAACCAAATGGCCCTGTGCTAATGGGAGCTGCAGCAAAACACACAAGGATCATGACTGTAATTTTTATAGATTCTCAGAAAATAAGTGAAATAAAAGAATTTTTAAACAGGAATATCTGGACTTGCACAACTAGCAGAAAAAAATCCTGTGGATAACGTGTTGGTAGGGGATTGCTGCACTGGGTACAGTTAGCATAAATGAAAACAATTTTGTATTATTACCTACCTGCTTGCCCTCAGTGCATTTGTGATTAGCAAATACTCAGTCCTTCTCAGGATGAGAATTTTAAGTGCACAAAGCGCAATGGAGATTGCATCTTCAACACAAGTACATACAGCACAGATCAGAGGTGAGAAACAGCACTTAGAACTGCTTGCACACAGTTTTACTGTGGCAGTAATTCACCTTGACCTAAAGCTTGTGTAAGAAACCAGAACAGTATACAAAATTTCCAAGCAGAAGCCATGGGTTAAACTTAGCTGTTGCTTCAGATTGTTTTTAAAGGACTTAAAATTTTTAAATACCTTCAAGAACATGCACTCATATTTCTGGGAAGCAATAAAATAAGAATCAATTAAGGAATAATATGTATTTTCAAAATTTGAAGTAACAGAAGTAGACTTCATCAAAAAGACTGAATCTTTAGTATCACTTTTTGTACTGATTCTTCTCTTCTAAACACAATTCAGTTTTTTAGACATTTGTCCTTATCATTCCTATTCCCTAATGTTGTATCCCTAATACACAGCAATAAAATTGTATTGATAGAGCTTTTTTACATACATATATATACACACATATAACAAAATATATAACTAGATTTATATATAAGCTATACATAGTTAATATAAACAGTTACATTACGTACATTTCAAACAATTGCCTACTATGTTAAGGACAGCAGTTACTGATTATGTGAAGTTTAACTTCATACACCTATACAGTTTGTTTATAAAAAGTGTGCAAGTTCAGTTCTTAGAGAACAAATATATTTTGTTTGACTCTGTATGTCGCCTTCTTGTCTAGGCAGGAAAAAAAATGGAGACCCATGCTGTAATCCTTTCAGAATAAAATGTTTAAATACAAACATGATTGCCATTGTAGACTGTTTAATTTAGAGATATTGTATTTCAGTTCTGGTTTTGAGAGGTTTGCTGATTTGACTATAGAGAGCACTTCAATGCTTATCTTAATTGTTTAGATAAGATTTGTTTGAATTTGGCAGGTGAAAAAAACATGGGTGTGGGATATAGGAAGGTTGAGAAAAGACTGGCATTTTACCAGATTATGCTTATTTTAAACTATAGTGCGTAGAGTGCAAGCAGTCTCAATGAACCTGTCAGGGGCTGGTCTTTGGGGAGTGAATTTGAAGCGCAAGACTGACCGGCAGGATTCAAGATTTTCAACAAACTGGAAAGGATTACCATGATAACTCCCAAAATACTACCTAAGGCTTAGCATAGTACACAAATGCAAATGATGTAAGGCATATTCAAATAAATTAAAAATAATACTAGTAACGTGATTCATGCTTATAGTAGGGTGTTTGTTGTTCTCTAGGCAAACTTGCTGTCCCTTGTGTATTTTAAAAAGTGTTTCAAGAACAAGATTTTGATATAAAATTAATCATTGCATATAGATATATTTTACATGTAAGAAATTCTGTTTTACAGAAAAGAAAATTACTGCTATAAAAAAACCCCCAATACTATTGGCTTTTATTTCAATATCAGCTTATATTAAGCTTTTTTACTTACTGGTTAAGGTAGTATAGCATGGCACAGGCATTTCATTTAAAGGTTCTCAAAAGCAAACTTGTCATACCTATCAACTATATCACTTTTGGTGGGGAGACTACTAGAACAGGATATCTGAGGAATATATTTTTGGGATGTTTACAGGACAGTATGTATTTATAGTGCACATTACAAAAACAAACTGCAAAAACACATCAGCTGCAAGGCACATACACAGTAGATCTGACATTGTTTATCAACCTGTCTGCAGACAGATATGATTTATAGCTTTGTATTCATGAGTCAAGTGAAAAAAATTTGGGTTTCCTGTGTGTTAGTGTTTGACTTTTCTTTTTGATCCACACAGGATCTAATGCTTTTCAATCTCTGTTTCAATGACATTACGTCCGGGAGTTCCACTGGCTACTTGTGGTACCAGTGATGGTGTAACCATGACAGTCAAAGGATGTATGCAAGTCCAACTCTGCAGAACAAAGTAGCATCTCTTACTGAGTGCAGCTGGAAGAAGTTAGCAAGACTTGTTTGGGATACAAACAAACCTTCCGGCTTCAAGCTAATTTTAATTATGTGCGGATTTTTTTAGAATTCAAATTTGCTGGCTTTTGGTTTAATTCCACCTTATCTATTTTCATTAGAGTAGCTCAAAGTAAACAAAGCCATGGCTAACTCTGGTAAGTTCATAAGCAAAGAGACAGCTTTTTCTTTCATACTTTAGGGACCTCATTCTAAATGATAAACAAAATGCAGGAGGAGGAGGAAGAGATTTATTTGGAATCATCTAGTAGTTCACTGCCAAAGATGAAGCCTAGCTTTAAAGTAGTGCAAAGTAAAGAATAAATTTAGGTTAAAATTATTCCAACTATTGGAAGAATCATTCATTGCTTATTCTAACATCACTCGAAAGACACTAACTTTTTGGATGGGATTTCTGAACTATTTGCCTTACTCTCTGACCCTGAGCAGCTCTGAACAGTCCCAAATCTTTCCATGTTCCTTATACACATTCCACTCTCTAATTATTCTTCTAATCCACTACTGAACCTCTTGATTTTTTTTTTTGCTATTGTATTTGGTTTGAAATGAAGTGACCACAGTTCATCCCTCATAATAATGGCAAGGATATACCGATTTTATACACTTATATAGCACTCTGCATATTTATTTGATAAAGTTAGCAGGGCAGATACCAAATGCACATTTTTTTCAAAAAATATATTCTCTACATTAATCAGCTAACTTAGAATCTTATCTTTTGTGCTCTCAATTTACCCGCAATTAGTATATAGTTAATGGAGCTCCAAGTGCATCCAGTTGGCAATTTAGAATACTCACATTAAATTACTTAAGTGTCAACACTAAAAGAGTTAACAACTGCCTAACTCACAGATCTGAAAATTTAATGGCTCATGAAACACTACCAGAAAGGAGAGTATCTTAGGCTTCCATTGGAATCTGATCTCAGCTTACTGCAACTAAATATATCTTTATGAACACCAAAAAGAAAGGTACTAAAAATAGTTATTAACCCTCAGTGAAGTCCATGTGGTAATGCTAATGGAAGAGCTGTTCTTTCCCGAGCAGCCTCAAACTCACCCAAAGAACTGTCCTGATTACACTCTTAGCAATCATGATCAATGACTAACGTAAGACTCCTTGTCTCTCAAGGAGTGATTAGAAGTCACAATAATTTTTGGACTTGAGCTATAGCTGGTAGAATACCAAAGAGAACAAAGGAAATAGCAGAATAACCTCAAGAACTTGTCCTTCTCTTGAATTGCTTGATCTATTTAGCTCATACAGAAGAAAGCTAAGAAGCAACCTGATTACAGCTCTTATGCACACCTGCTTGAGAACATATCTGAAAGTAGATGGCTCCATAATTTTGCAGACCAAAAGCAGGAAAGAATGAAGGATGTCTGTAAATTAATCTAACAAATTAAATATGGAAAGACTATTTTAAGTGCTAAAAGCGAGGGAAATTAACCTTTTGAACAATGTTTCATGGGATACATTGACTTCTCCATCACTTAAAGTATTTGTATGAAATCCTAGACTCACCAAAGTCAATAGCAAAACTATCAGTGACTTCAAAGAAAGCAAAAGGTTGAAGGGTCAGAATTTCAGCTGGAATTCAAGATCCTTTATACTGCTAAAATGTTTGTATTTACACAGACTAATATCTTGAGACAGAAATTAGCAGGCAATATTACATGACTTGCCTTATTTAGCAGCCAGACTAAATCCTTAGAATGCTCTAAAAATCCAGAGTTGAGTTGCATGTTTGCCCTTTGCTAGGCCCCTCTGAAGTTCTCTACCAGTCTTCGCTAACATCAAGCCTAAACCATTTTACATCGACTACACAGAATGTTGCTACCTTTTGATTATTTACAACAGAAAGTACTGCAAGTTTCTCCAGTCATGAACACGTGAACAATCATTCAGAAACAAGCTTTCCTTGCTTATGGTTC
Organism: Strix uralensis; assembly: GCF_047716275.1. NCBI lineage: Eukaryota > Metazoa > Chordata > Aves > Strigiformes > Strigidae > Strix > Strix uralensis. The sequence goes on along the minus strand of NC_133974.1, from coordinate 87,303,515 downwards.
AAGCTAGCCAGTTATGTACAATGATATCAGTACCTGTAGTAGTAGAGCTAGTTAGAAAACAATACATGGAAACTTCCTGGGATTCAGAAATCAGGTAAATCAAGTCCCCATAATTGCTGTACAGTCAACTGTTGCAGTCACAAGTCAAAACACAAATTGTCTTCCTCAAGAATTACAAATGCAAAACATTTTAGAGGTTTCCTTTCAAAAGCAAATTTCCCTCTCCGTCTATCAGATGGTAGTATCTCACTGAAATAGAATTGCATACTCCAATTTATTCTCCAAATCAAATTAAAATTTTGGTTTTGGCACAGCAGAGAGCAGTTTAGATGTAGCCTGGTATTCTACATGTCTGCCCAGTCTGATGCCTGGACAAACACCAGGGTTTTCATCATACTAACGCACGTTAAGCCTTTCACCAAATATTCTGAAGTTACAGTATTAAAGAGCTACAGATGCTAAGAAAATGATGTAATGATCTTGTGATATTTAGTCCATATTCTAAGTGTGATGGGATTATGAAAATAATGCAAAAAGATTTTTGGCTAGGTAGATGACAGATGACACAGCTTTGCTAATTTAAATCACAATACTGTGATAACTGAGGGCAGAAGGATGCATGTTTATGGTTTAAGTTTCATCTCTTTTCACGCTCCAAAGTGTTTCTCAAAAGCTGGTATTAATAACTCAAGGAAATAAGGGCTGGGATTGCAACAAAACCAAATGCCTGGATATGTGGAAAACCAAAATATAGACATTCTAAGAAAAAAAAAAAACCAACAACATTATTTGGAACCCCCATGTGTATTTATTTCAGTATCATGACTGCATTTGGCCTACTGAGGACTTCAAAATTACAAGAAGCACTCTGTATTGGTTCGGTTCAATGCCATTGAGCTGTATTTTGTGACCAGGTAGCTAAAGCAATCGCAGCATCACTAGAGACAGAAGACATATTACACTGAAATAGTATCTAACACATACCGCTTGGGGAGGTTTCCCGTGGAACAGCAATCTTTCATTGCCTAGGGATCATGACAAAACAAGAAAAAGAAGAGGAAAAAGTGGGAGAAACCCAGGTACCTCAGAGAACACCAACACAACAGCTCCAGCATGAGGAAGAGCTGGCTCTCTGACTAAATATTCCACAACATTTGCGGTAGACACCCGTTACCTTCCCCTGCACTGTTTCTTACCCTACCTACCACGGTGATGGATGGGTACAGCAAACAAATCTCTCCCCACCTCCGCACCACCCTTTCTTTCCCTTCCTTACACCCAGAACTACTTTTTAACAGCGGATCCCCGGGGTGAGAAGTCTGCCGAGAAGCTGCGCCTCGCCAAAGCCGGAAAGCGGGGCGAAGCCACAAGGGCGAGCCCCGCGCCCGGCTCAGCCCGGCCGGGGCAGGGTTGGTGCGGGCTCCGCTCCGCACCCAGCCGGGCCGGCGGCGCCCGGGAATGGGCCGCGGAGCTCCCGCCGCCGCCAGCAACGCGGGCCGCTGTTGCCACCTGCTGCTGGAAGCGGGGACCCGGGGCCGGCCGGGGCCAGGGCGGGGGCCGGGCCCGCCGCGGGGAGGCGGCCGCCGGCCGCATGGGGAGAGGCGCCCGGCGCCGGCGGCCGCAGCGGCGCGTCTGGCGGGTGAGGCGGGGGCTGGCGCGGCCCGCACCTGGCGGGAGGGAGGGAGGGAAGTAAGTCCGGGTATACACCGAGGGAGATGAGCGAGGAAAATGACCCCGAGAAGCAGAACTCAGCAGATGAAGTCCAGGCTGCCTAACTGATGCGTTTCCATAAAGTTTCCAGGCACCTAACATTTGCAACGGGCAAGTTTCTATTTACTGATGGATTTAATGGCTGTTGCAAACTAACAGAAGGAAGATAATCAGTGTGACACTCATAACAGAAGGCTCTATAAGGTGCTATTATTGGTTACTGCAGAAGAGTGGCAACGAATACTGAATTCGTTGCATGAATCAGTTAAGATAAAGCAATCGGTTGTAACAGATTCACCACATTCCCTAATCTGGGAGTTCATGCCTAAATAGAAAAAAAACAGTTAGTACCCTATTACAGATCACTCAACAAGCATGTTAATAATGATTTCTAAATGGTAAAAGCTGTAAGATAATATGCAACATAGAAACCGTAATAGCAAGAAGGTTTATTCTGTTAAGTATATTTTTGAGACATCGTGCAGAGTCTAAGGATATTGCAATTATTACTCAAAGCAAAGGCAGAAAGGAGAGAAACAGTATTTGATTTATTTCTGAATAGTGTACAAAACAGTTGGAGACACTGTAACAGTCTTAAATGAAATTTCTTATAGGACAGGGGAAAGAGATTTTTTTTTTAAAATAACACCATAAAATTAGACTTTACAAGGATGAATTACATTAAAATGAGAAACCAGTTTAAAGGGTAAAAAAGCTTGGAGATCAGAAGGAAGCTTACAGACACTACATTAGAGGTTCAGACAAAAAAATGAATCAACTGAAAAATTCAAAAGCACCCTTTCTTCCCCTAGTCTTTTCACATCCCCAGTATTCCTACTCCTCAAAACCATATACATGATTAAACATAAGAGCACGGGGGACAACCCATAAATAAAAGATACTCTTCAAAAAGTGAAAAACAGCCAAAGAAAACAGAAAAGCAAGAAATCTTGTAAGTTAAATGTAAATTGGACAAGAACAAAAAGGTCTAAATCCAACTTGCCAAATGCATAAAGCTAGTAATAAAACTGCTTTCTAACACATCAGATGTATGAAGCCTGACAGGGAACAGTTGGGCAAGCAGATAATCTGGCTGTAAAAAGAGCACAAAAGAATGAGAATCAGAAAAGGTTAAAAAGTATTTGTGTTAGGATTCACAACCACAGAAAAGGTCAAACAGGTTCTTGGACAAGTTCTGTACTTCTCAAGCAGCATGTTTGGGCACCGTCTCAAATTCAACCAGTTTCAGAACATACAAATACAAATTTTAAGAGGATTCCCAAGATGATGCTGGAAACTACAAACCAGTTGGTCTAACCTCTGTGCCTGGAAAATGTCTGTGTATTATAAGGAAGATCAACTTTTTAAAAGAACATACAGATAAACCAATGTAATGAGAGAGTGTCTACTACAAAATGACATGCTACCTCATGAGCAACAAATTAAATAGTACTGCTTTAATAGAGTCAAAGGCACAGGTAGGAGTGATCACACTGATACTGGGTTTGCAAAAAGCTCCTCACAGTCCTTGCCTAAGGCTTCAGAAAAAAAAAAAATGCTGTTGTGGGATAATAGGAAAGGTCTACTCTGGTTAAAAATAAGAACTGCTCAAAAAAATAGGAAATCAATTACAAAAATGAATGATCAATATGGAGTTGTAGCAGTGGAGCCTTACTAGGATCTTTGTAGGGTCCTGTGCTGTTTAATGTATGTGAGGTGGTAATGCTGGTAGATAATAAAAGCTGACCACAAACATGTGCAAAAGAATCTCTCAAATATTCAGTGTCCATACATACAAAGTAGATGGAAAAAAAAGAACCCAAACTGTAAAAACACTGTGATGGATACAAAATTAGCAACTACAGCCCCAGAAAAGATACTCAGATTTTTTGTCATTGTAGTTCTCTGAAAAACATAAGCTCATTATTTAGCAACAATTAAAGGGCAAACAGAATGTCAGTAACAATAGAGGAAAAAATGGAGCCTGAAATAGAAGATGTTGCGATAACATGGCATAGGCGTATGACACACAAATCTTGAAAATAGCACACAGAGTTAGTCACCTCGTTTGCAAAGAGAGCTGTGGATCATAGACTGGTGACAAGGAAAAGTCAAAATAGACAACGTGTATGAAATTCATTCCCAACAAACTTTTCAATTCGGAGAAAGACAACGACTGCAAAAAGATAACATAGAGATCTATAAAAATTACATAATGATCAGTCAGTGCCACTCATCTCCCCCCTGGTTATCCACACATATCAGTTACTAAACTAGATAGATCTCCATTTGATCAAATATAGCATATAGTTTTAATTGGTCCCTTAAAAGAGGAGTGATAAGAAAAACAGTAAAAATAGGTACACTGAATGTAAAAAAAAATTCACCTTACAAATTTTACTAAGTCTGCATTTTAACTACCTTGCATTTAAATTAGATTTTAACAGCTATTTATATGTAAGTGGTGTTATCTTTTTAATACTTTTTTTTGTGTGTAGAAGTGTATTCAAATCAAACACACACATGAACAAATTACAATTGAGTTTTCTCCTAAACCTTTTGACTTAATGAAAAAATGTGCAACTTATTGAAAGGTCTTAGTCAATTAATAAGCCTTTCCTTATTTTCATAATGCTAAAATCTCTCTGTAGTTCAGCAATGTATAAAAGTATGACCACTGGAAGATATTTCTGCTATGGAAAAAAGACCAGGTGCTCTTTTTCTCCCTCTCTTTCCCCAATTTTTGCATGGTACTAATTCTAATAGCATACATTTTGTTGCTTTTATGCTTAGAATTTTGTAATCAACCCTCTTATGAGTGACTACATGGTAAACAAATGAGAAATAATAGTACTGATTTTTTCTTTTGGGAGAACAGAACTTTCCTAAAACTTTTCTCTCAAAGTTTCAAAGTTAATCAGACTTCCAAGAAAAAAAATAAACTGTTTCAACTGAAACAACAGACAAACAATGCAGTTACAGTTTCTTACAAAACTTCTCTATTAAATTACATTCATATGTTCTTAACAACAACAAAAATCTTTAATTATCCAAACTATCCAATGTGGCAGTAATTAGTCTCTGCTGATTCAAATATTGTGGAAAAACTCAATATGATTTTCCTCATTTAAAAAAAACTAACTTCTTTAAAATGTATTTTGCATTATAGAAAACTGGTTTAATTCTATAAATTTATTTTTAATTGTAAATTCCAAAAGGAAGTATTGCATAAAACATTTGGTTCCCTTCTTGGCGGTATGAATATTTCTGTCTGAAACCAGGACAACGTGTTGCATACATACTTAAAGAAAATGATAACTGAGGTTGTATTTTTTCCTTAACAACTGCTGCTATTGCTTTATTGGCCTCTGGTCACTGTGAACTAAGCTTGAGAAAATCTCAAAGGATAGAAAGAGAACTTGAGGCATGCTTTCAATACTCAGGACTGGCTTTCAGGGCGTTCACCCACAGCTCAGGGGTTTATGCCACATCCATTAGAAACCCCACCTGTCTCCAAGGACCTTCGCTGTCCTTCCTCACTAGCTGCCTCTGGCAGGAATGGCCAGACAAGGGCTCCAGAATCACTTTCAGCTGCTCAGCACAGAACACTGTGGGCATACTAACAGCATCAAAGCAATAGAAACATTTGCAGCAATACATATGTGTGGCACTCTAATTTAACTCTAGTCTGTCTTTTATAAAAGTAATTTTGTGTATTCCATTGTTTTCCTTACCAATAATTTCACAATAGGAGCTTGTAAAGTAATTATAAGCAAATAAAATGTGTAAGCTTGCAATCTAGCAGCAGGCGTAGTGTAATGAGTATGGTAGCATAAGGCTAAGAAGAAACAGAGAAATAAGACAGGATTATGGTGTGAAGTTTCAAGGAAGTGTTAGTTTATAGGATAGAAAAACGCTGAACCAACCAATCTTTCCTTGGTGGTGTCTCAGAAGAATCTAAACATATGTTAAAAAAAGCTATCAGAGGGGAAGATTAAGCCATAATTTTTTAAGTGTTTAGGTGTCTGAATGCACAATATTTGATTAAGAAAATAATGTTTAAAGAATTTCAATTCTCAATTAATAAACCAGAACTAATAGGAAAAAATTCAGACTTTATGATTAACCTGCACTGACTATAATCACTTTATGGATCATGCCTTTATTAAAGAAATACACACTTGCCACCTGACAGATAAAGTGTTCTATATATCTTCTTATGTCCAGGATTTTTTCATAATTTCAGTGGTCAAAAGAACAATTTTGGGCAGCTGGTTTACCTTCCAGTATAACAATGTCCAAAGAACTTGATCCAATCATATATTATTTTGTCCTCATAACTTGTTTAAACAGTAAAATGTCTTTCAGGAAAATACCCATTCTTGACAAATATTTCAGTATTATGAGTTTCAAATTATTATGCTTATACACATACATTGTTATTAGGATAAATAATGCTCAGATCACTTCTAGACCTTCCATAACATAAACTAATTGTGTGTTATTTTCCAGATGTTGAGTCATTCTTTCGTGATTGCTTTCCATTTAGGACACCTCTTGGACCTATGACCTAGACTACATGATACTTCAATGTGTGAAGAACTGCTGCACAGAACATTTAAATACTGCAACATAAGAGACATTTCATCCTCCTCCTCCAGTGAAATAATTCAGTTAACCTTTGACAAAGTCTCTCCTAGCTCATAATTTCTAAGTGTCTGTGTGAGCAGTCAAGTAAGAAAACAAAACCATGATTTTCTCATGTTCCTTTGTCACTATTAGCCAAATACTAAAGAATAAACATTTATTTTGCCCACTAACATTTTAAGTGCATTCACTTCCTGCACATCGGTCTGGAATTCAGGGCAGAAGATACGTGTGTTGTTCAAAGTTGTAATTCTATTAGCAGAGCAATTTCTGCTGCAAATACAACTTTCAGTAAAATAATCTCAAATCCAGATTAAAAGGTTGGGTTTTACCAGCTGTTAGGTGAATCTGCCTGCCATTTCCATAACTATTTTTCTTATTACATTCTTCTATACAACCTCCTTTCCTAGTATCACTGACGAACAATGAGAAGGAGAGAGCCTTGGTCTTCCATATATTTGTGGGTTGTTTTTTTGTTGTTGGGTTTTTTTTGGTTTTTGTTTTGTTTTGTTTTTTTAAATTATCAGAGTGGGATAGGTAGCTCCATCAAGTTCTGTAGATTACCAGTATCTCAGAGGGGGGGAAAATGACTTATTAAATGAGGATATGAGAAAGGTGGTCCAAAATTCAGAGGCAGAAGTCTCCAAACTACTTCCAACAGAGCCAGGACAACCACAAGGTGCTATGCAAAACCTTACAGAAATATAGTTAGAGTATTGCAGCCATGCCAGAGGTAACACAGTGCCCGAAATCATAAACCCTGTTAAGACAAAGTTACTGAATTGGAAAAGATTACAGACAACTTCAAAAGACATAAAATTATATACGCTGTTTTTGCCAGACTTCTACTTTGAATATTTACAAGGCACGCTCAGACCAAGATGATTTTAGTGAACAAAACATTAATTTCCATTTTGGAAATAAATAGTAGATATAAATCTGACTGTGTAGTAAATATAATATTTATCTGCATGAAATATAAAATTTGCTTTTCTTCCAGCTGACATCTTCAGTTTAATTTTTTCCTTCTATGTTTTCCACACACACAGAGGAATTTTTTGCTTTTCTTACTGTACTTGTTAACAGGCATTAAAGTTTATACACTGAAGAGGGTACATTGTATCTTTATAAGCAAGGGGATTGGGGAAGGGCACTGACAACCCTATTCTCTGGAACATAGCTACAATTTCAAACAGTTGTTACATTTCATGTGATGACAGACAACTCTATTGAAATAAATAAGAGATATCTTATTTAAGAGATATGGTCCCTAAATGCGGACAAAGGCTTAACATGCAATTATATATTAATGTATAGGGTGTTCATCATAGATTATTATATGCAGTTAACTGGAGTCTTGTTGGATCTCTAATTTAAACACACATTACATCTCTGCAACGTTAAGAAAAAAACCCAAAATACTAATGTTAAAATCAAAGTCTTTTCTCTAGGAAGAAAAAAGCAAAAAAATGTAAGAAGTGCTTGTTTGGCATTTCTTAAGCTTTGGCTGTATCATGAAGCCAAATACAGCTATATTTCCAGTGGGAACATAATACTGGATAAAGGATATTTGCGGTGTAGCAAAAATAAAAAAGCAAGCAAAATGCCTGAATAAAGTGTTTTGCATAGTTGATAGATGATTGTAAAAAATAGGCGTCAGTAAAACCTTGTGTGAAACCAGAGAAACCATGAGAAGAGGACTCATTTTTATACTAATAACATAGAGAAATGGCACTGCGACTAAAGAGACCAACATTTCTTACAGTTCTAGCCTAGACTGTGTAAAATAACTGGGAGTTCTGTTAGCAATTATAATCTACTAAAAAACCCCCCATAATAACAACAAAAATCAACCTACCCTACTTTAAAGCACTACTAGAAAGACATACTAGAGTTCAGTACAAATGTGCTCTGATTATTACAACTACTCCTTCCACACTGTAAAAATATTTTAAAAGCAGCCAGGGTTTGCGAGTTTGTCTTACTAAACTTATTTCAAAGTCAGGAGCAGACAAATACAAGGATACTACAAGCAGACACTTAACAAGGATATCATCAAAGCTATTTAGCATATAATACAATATTCTGAGATCTTCCTTTAAATGCCATCTGATCACACACGCATGAAGAAGTAGCAAAGTGTTAAAGATTAGTTAACAAAATATCATAAATGATTTGAATTTTCAAGTTCCCAAAACAATCTTTCATCAGGGATTGTTTCTTGCAGATAATATTTCACCATTGGTTTATATCTTAAAAAGCAAGCAAAAACACACCAAAAAAACCCAACCAAACAAAAAGAATTTTACAAGACATTAAATACAACATTTGCCCAGGTTCAAGTTATTTTAAGCTCTTCAGTTAAACACAAGTTGAATTAAAACTTCAAATCCTAAATTTATTAGGTGAATTAATACCCAGCACAATTGTTTTCCCTTCTGTTCCTGTAATGCTTTGAAATTTGTCTAAACCATTAGAAAAATAAAACACAATAGCATGCAAACCAAGAAATGGACTGAATACCACATTGCATTGAAAGTTTCTCTCTCTTTCTGGGTGTTTTTCTATGGCCAATTAAAAAAAAAAAAGGAACTAAAAAAAATTACAATTCTTCTGCAATTTGCATAAACACTACATATAAAGCATATCTGTGGGATGTAATATAGGGTATATTTACAAGAAAAGTCTATAAAGAAAGTTGCCTACTACCACAAATTGGGGATGGGGGCGGGACAGGTGTGGAATTTCATTTGACTAGCTTACAAATTTATGAAAGCATATTGCTTGTGTTGTACTCAGTGAGATTTGGGTAAATGTACACATCACAGTACATTAAACATGGCAAAAACGCAAAACCACTCTTAAACCCTGAACCATGGGACAAAGACTACTGATCACATTTTTTGCCGTAGTTATTGTCTCACCTCTTAAATCTTAATGTATAAAGATGCAAATATATCAACTAGTCTAGTTTGCTAATGCATGCACTCATCAACATTATTTTAATTTTTGATAGTACGGTCTCATTAGCATATTCAAATTGCAGCAGATAAACCAGTAAGCCCTAAAACTCAAAAATATGTAAAACATTTACTTTTTAACAAGCAAGTAAAAATAGTGCATACATAAAGGTGAAGCTAAATACTTGGGCTTGTGATTTTATAATTTCTTCATGGGCTCTATGGTTAGATCACTCAGAGACTCACTCGGTGACTGATGCCAGAAATACTTCTTGGCAAGATCTCTATTTTCCTTGCCCCCACCATGCAAATTTCTTTCTTGCTCTTCACCACTTTTTCTCCACATCCATTTTATGTTCTTAACCCCCCCCCCCCCCCCCCCCCATTTTTAACACCAGGATCTTCCAACCATTTCCACAAATTCACCCATCAGACAAAAGTTCTCTCATGTTTGTTCAATCATGTCTGCACAGCAAGGGAATAAGAGCACTAAGTTCCCCTTTGCAAAGACTTCTGGTTTTAGAAAACAGTCACTGAAAGAGGAATATACAAAATCTGCACACAGCTCTTAGATGATCATGTGTGCTTAATATTGTAATAGGATAAAGGTTAAGCATAATATTGTTTGACCCCTTCAACTACTGACATTCATGCCATGTTATTGTTAGCGTTGCATGTTAAGCAAGCAAATTTTCAATGAACTTGTGTTGGCTTTACCACAGACACAGATGTTAGGCGGACTCCTTTGTTCATAAGGTTCTCATTATTAACTGAAACCAAGTTGAATATTTGACTGAAGGAAAGGACCATATCATTGTTTTCAGATTTTGCTCTATGACTTAACCGAACTACATCTGCCAGCTTTGGAAATACCAAGTACTTCTTGGCGCCAGTACTGGCGCCTTGCTCTATGACTACCATCTTAAGTGCTTCAGCTTGAGGAAGTCTAGTAACCATCAAAACAGTTTAATAGAAGCTTAAAACTGTGATTAAGAGTTACTCACTAGCTGACAGAATGCTCTGAAATTTGTTCTATTTATGAATAATTTCACAAAATAAGCAAACCATAGTAAACTGAATGCATGGCTGTAAATATGTAGCCTAGAAAGTTCACAAGATGTTTTTATGATTTGTGAAGTCTGTGTTATACTTGAAACCACATTAATTTAATAGATAGGCTGGCACTTCACAGGATAATTCAATCTGCTTCAAATCTATCCAAAGCCTTTGGGAAACATAAGGGATGCTCTGAATATAAATGCAGTTCCACTTTTCACCTTTGTGCACTACTGTCTCTTAGCATAAATGTGAAAACTATTACACTCCCCCAAAAGATCTCCCTTCATAAAAAATGCTGTTGAAGTTGAAAGAACTCCACAGTTTGTGCTAATCCAAATACAGGAACTATTTTATATAGCAAACCAATTAAATGCTATAATTCACTTTTCTGGATATGTCCTGAGGCTATCTGAATTAAAACAAACAACACATTACACTTTCTTCCTCAGAAACACCAAAATCAAAGTGCCTCTCTTTTATATCACTTAGATAACTGATGCCAAAAAATATAGATGGCAATTCTGCAAATAAACAGTTTTATTTTCTTTATGGGACAAGGGAATATGTTACTAGAAAGGGGAAAATAAATGTCAGAAATAACTACTTTCAGAAAAATAGTGTAAAAAAGCCTCTTATTATTTTACATATCAAAAGTAAATAATACAGAAATGCTAGTTGTTTTTAATGAAGTGATCTGAGCTAGAATCAACCATACTTTTTTCACTTACCATGCTGAATGTCCCTCATGTCTAAATGAAGGCTAGACATTAATATTCCGACAGCTTGAGATCTTTTGTTACTTAACAACTTGACAACCTGCCAAAAGAAACCCAACTATTAGTATTAATCTGCAGGAAAATGTACAAGATATTTCACATTACTAACAACAAATTCAAGAAATAGTACCTTGTAGTCTATATGCACATCTAAAAATGAGTAATTTGATTATTTTTTAAGTTTGTCTGCTGCATATCCATCACAAGTGTAAGTAACTGTGTCACCTAGTTGAATCTTAATCCTAAAAGTCACTATAAAAGTTCTCCTAGACCTCCTCCTTCATTAGGATGCACACTTACAACTTCACGCTGATGTTACTAAGTGTATGAAACAGGCTGTCATATAAAAAAAAAATTCCAACTGTGTATCTTGGAATTGCTTTGGTTTCCAAAACCACACAATGATTTCCATCTTTGATGTAAGTTAAAACTGTGAGAATTTGTATTTTATTTGAATGTTTGACGTAGTAGGCGCCAATATGAATTTTATTTAAAAAGCAAAATAACCATGTACATATTGGGATTTTCTTTGATCACGTTTAGGGAATATAAAAGGTCTCAAAGCTTTTTTGTTTTTTAAGTAAACAAAGAAAAAAAATCAAGCCATCAAAATGTCTTGCTTTAGGGGGTTAAAATTAGCCACTAAAATACACTTTCATACATATTTGCTTTGCAAACATAAAAGCAACAAGTAATTCACAGACTGTCTTCCACAGGGCTCTAAGCTGCTTGAATTCAGCTTACTGTAAATTTTACATCATTGGTATGAGAAGCAAGTAATGCCAGGAAAGGGCCCTTATCTGTAAAAACAACATGATTCTAGATGAAGTACTTTTCAAATGCAGGGTTACAACCTTTGCATACATGGAAGGGGTTGATATTTAATCTACTCATGTTGCTGAGTTTTACACTGTACTAAACACACTGAAGAAAACCTTTGTGAATCACTTGGAGGAAAGAAAAAAATCAAGATAATTAGAATGTAAGTTCAAGTTCTTTTTACATTGCAGTCAGGAAACATACACATATTTTTTCAAGTTACACTATTCCCATCTTAACACCGATATCAGTCCCACTGGCAAAATTATCTAGAAATTAATTAGTAGAGATGAGATTAGAAAAAGAATTAATTTAGCCAGAGTAAAGAATGTCATGATCCAATTCGCATCTTAAAAAGCCATAAAAGTACCCACAAGATGTTTGTCCTGTGGCTAGCTTTGATTCGTTTAAGTTTTCAGACACAGGTTTGTATGTTAATGTTTGAGCAGCAGTTGAAGAGAAGTAAAAGCCTGACCCAGAACTCTGCCACTGAGACTGCTTAGGAAAGGAAACTTGAGAAACTCATGGTGCTTGCAGTATAGCTTTTCTGAGGATGTGGTCAGCTGGCCAATCATTTTATTAACTTTTTTTTTCCCCTTAAACCTTCATAACCATTGAACATGAAGGTATTTCATCCTCGTTTCCTCTTAGATTCTTAACTAGTTACAGTGAAATGAAAATACAGCATTCTGCTCATGAACTGAAAATTTTACCTTTAGAAACCAAGTGTGTTGTAACTTGTTCACAAAGTTAAAGACTTAAATTCAAGGCATAGCTATTGATGTCATCTGTCAGAAATTAGCAAGAAATTCCTATGCAATTGTCTAATCCATGCAATATATTATTAGGAATTTAAAATTGAAGTAAAATGGACTGAAATAGGATATGATAGTCAGATTTTTTGAATTCAAAGGGAAAATTAACGTAATTAATAAAACTATAATTAGGATATCCCACACTATCCTTCTAATAGGCTATAATCGCTCTAAATATTTTTTAAATGGAACATAAATCTCATTTAAACCTGGAACTGAGATAAAGTTGTGACAAATAGCGTGAGAATTTCTTGTTGTAAAAAGAAGATATTATCTATTTACTTCTTTGCAGCCACAAAACAAAATAGATCTTGGGTAGCAAAGTACAGACCAAGTCTTTCTAACAATTACATTGCAATGTACATCTCTAATAACAACCAAACAAAAAAAAAGTGGATACAAAATTTCAAAAAGAACAGAAACTCTTTAACTGGTCTTGCTAGCAAACCGTATTTCCAGAAGAGACAGGACATCACAAAGAAACAATGTGGTATGTTACATAATAAAAGTTCAAAACCTTCTCCTTAAAGCTGTCCACTCAAACAACTGACAAGACTAAATGCAGTATGGAAGATGTTGGAGAAACTGTTGATTCCAGCCCCCACCATTATTACTTTTGCTCAACTCTGAAACATCTCACAATAATAGAACAACTTAAGCTTGCTGCTGTCATCAACATATAGAGGGAGTCCTTTGTTGATTTTGTTTTGAACAAGAAAACTATCCCAAAGTTGACAAAAAAAGTGAATTAAAAAGTGAATGCAAACCCACTCCAAAAGTCCTATAAGGAAATAACAATAGTCACATAAAGTGGCAACAGCTCATCTAGAATAAGTGTGTACATTTCTTGTCACTCATATTCTGCAAACATGAAGTATAAATGGAACTGATGCAAGCTACTATGTTGGCTAGGGAGTAGAACAAAACAAAAGAAGAAAACAGAGAGTAAAATACCCTTGTTAAGTGGTCTTCCCCAAAACAATGTTACAACTGCATTCAGGTGTGGCTGTAGCCAGGACCAAGGAAGGGTCCACAACTTGCCCTTTCCAAAGGAAGCAGAACTACGCTGTTCTCCCTTGGAGGCCCAAAGAGAAAAGATAATCTGGAGTCTGTTCTTGGGACTCTCCCTCTTCTAATGGTGTCAGCGCCCATATACTACTATATTTGCTTCAAACTGTGAAATTGCTGTTTCTACCACCCATCAGCAATCTAAAGCACAGAGAGCTACTGAGATCAGGTCTACAAATACAGCAAGGGGACCCACATTAGAAAAAAAAAGAACTAAATAAATTAACTATATTATTATGAAGAAGGCTAGAATGTGATTTCTTAGGGGGCATGTTTCTTGTCAATGCTACAGGACCAGATTTAGTGGCCTAATAAGTCCCTTCAAGTCCTGTGCTCTAAGAGGAATCTGGCCTAAAAGTTAGCAGGAAGAAGCAGCTGCTGCTTCTGAAAGTGAGCTGATGGGCAGAAGAATAATTATTTACTGAGTGCCACATTTTGCCGGCAACCAGGGGGGGGGGGGGGGGGGGGGGGGGCGGGATGGAACTCTCCCTGTGAAGAATAGGTTGTCTTTGCTGCCAAAAATCAAAAAAGTACCCAAGAGTATGACTGTCAGGTGAATGTGTGCAGAACAGCAACAGATCAAGTGTTTTTATGTAGCAGCTACCAGTTTTGTCTGGCTTTATTTAAAATGTAGGGTTTATGTCAACTTTTATACTAAACTCTATTATGCATTTCATTCCCATTTCAGTCACTTGCATGAATACTATAGTTTCCTCCAATAGAATGGCTGCAACAATACAACACTAATTCAGAAAATATGAATATTAGCATAAATGCCTAAGGCAATTCCCACATTTAAAAATAAAACAATAAAATAAATCAACTGCGTGGTCTGGGTCTACAGGCTACAGACGAGTGACGCCATTTAAAGGCAGAACAACAAAAGTTTGATAAATCCAATCTCTACAAGATCTAAAGCCTCAGAAACAATATGCAGCTCCTTTTTAGTTTGGATTCTGGAACTCTGCTTTAAACAAATATTAAAAAAAAATAAATAAAAAGGAAGCTAAAGATATTATCTGCAGCCTGAAGTCTAGGACAAACTTTCTAATTGTTGAGCGGTCCCCATTGTTAAGCAGTAAACAAACTACATGCCAAATTTGTTCCTGATTATTTAAACACAAGCAAAAGCAGTCAAAGAGATATTTAGTGAAAGGTAATGCAAGACACATGTTTGATGAGAACCCCGAAGCAAAAATACAATGATTCCCTTTCCCCAGAATAATATTTAGTTAATGCATGGAATTTTGCAATGATTCTTGCTCTCTGGTTCTGATTTTGACTGCCAGCATTAAGCAAAGTTATCCTGAGGCTCTCACTAGTTAAGAAAAAACTACTGTATGTTGCAAAAAGTCATATGCAGGAAACTCCACTGTACAAAGGCATATAGCTTGTAACTGTTGCAGAGAGGATGAAGAAACCTCACAGTTCCAAACAAGATGTTAAGAGACAGGATCAGGGCAGTAATGCAGTCACCTCCTCACTAGGCACTGTGACAACACATCTTTTCTGTGGATTCAATTGTATTCCAAATGTAAAACTGACAATGACAGAGCTGGACCCATCATATCTTTCCATTTATATATCCTTGTCTTCTTACAGATATAACAGAATAATATTGTGCTATTATGAGTGGGGGGTTTTGTGTAATGGCAAATGTGGGAGTGGAAACAGGAACTACTTCAAGTAGTGAGGTCATTTTGGTACAATAGGACATCAAACATTTCTACTTGATACTGACAAAAAGAAAACCAAACACCCAAAACCAACACCCAGTCCCTGGCTGGATAACAGAATATCCATGCTGATGGCACATAATGCTTTAACTGAACTCAACTTTTATCACAAACCACAGAACATCAATCATAAAGTGTAATTTTAAGCACCTCTCTGTCTCCTATCCTAATCAAACCTGGAATCCCCTCTGCAAACTAATTGGTTACTTTCCCCACTGAAGGTTCTCACAATCTATAAGAAGTTACCTAAGGTTTCAAAATTCTCTTTGTCATATACTTCTAGATGCAAGCTGCTACCATGCAATGCAAACTAGTGCAACCAAGAAGACATGTCTTCCAGTTTGTGGATACTGTAACTTTATGCTTGAGGGTAAAGATTAAACTTAATATTTACTTTTCATTCATTTTATCTATTACTGTACTGTGTTTTCGTAAAGCTTTTAACAAAGAGAAGCAGTTCATGGCCTTTTATGTGGTTTTATCACTAAAATAGTATTGTTTGAAATGAATATCATAAAACTATTACTGTAGAAGTAATCTTTTACTAAGAGATTGCTACCTCAGTCAATATTCCTCACTAATGACATTAGACAGAAAAATACTTAGATTGCTTAGATTCAGACATACAGTAGTAAGTTACATAAGCAGTGTGTTCCTCAACAGGAGGCTGAACAATTTTAAAGTGTTCCTTAATAAAAAATAACAACAATATTCTAACTTTATCTCCATTTCCTACTCCAGTCCTTAAATAGCAAAGTTTAAATCTTTAGTTTAAAAATAGGTCACAAGGATTTTTTTTTTTCCATACCTAAAACTCCTCTTTGACAGTTTAGCTCATTGTTATGTACCACAATTGTAGCTATTCCTTCTTTCATCTGCTAAAGGACCAGGGTACCTATAGTTTAGTTCCTATCTTTTTAGATCTTATGTTTGTAACTGTCAAAATGTCTCTGTGGGTTAGTAATGCAAATGTATGTTCAGATGCTACAATATAAACTCTTAAAAAAATAACTCCCCAAAAGCTAAAATTTCCTTAGAAACTCTGTATAAAAGCCAGAATTTGCAGGCATGGTCTGCAATGCACTCAGCAGGTGGTTTTTGCAGCTTAATTGCTGAACAATCTTGTCACTGTACTCAAATTAGGCATGCAATTACACACATTTTTTGCAAACTTGTGCAAAACATATTGCATGCCCAAATATGTTTTAAATTAACAGTCTTAGTTATTTTATAAAAAAATTAGCATATCAAATCAGGGAGACAGACATGGAAGAAGAGGGGGGACTGAGTAAAGGGTAAAGAATGCAAATAAAAAACCCAAACCCCAAGAAAGGTGAGAACCCATTATGACATCTAGTAGGAGATATCAGCAACAAACAAAAAAAGCCCAAACCCATGCTGTAAAAGATTTAGTGTTGCCACTTTTAAAGGGGGACATATGATCACAGTCAAAGGTATGACATTTTTCACTGTACCTACTCCAAATGAATAACAAATTTTTTGGTTTTGCTGTTTGTACTGAAGTCAGCACTAAGTAACCAAATATAGCCATAAGCAAAAAAATCTGCAAAATCAATACTTCTCTACAAATAAAAAAATTACTTAATCTTAAAACTTTGATTTTGATGCTGATGGTAAAAAACTTTAACTTGTAAGTCAGCTAGGAACTGATAGTAACACAGACAGGTACTTTCACACTTAAGTTACACAGTGATTTTTTTACTAAATCACGATGACCACTGTACTAAACTAATTTCTAGGTGAAACATTCAATCCATATGCATATCTAATTCTGAAGCAATTTGAGTTTTCTTGATCAGATTTAAAAACTACTGTAGTAAAAGTGTTGGTTCTTGCCTCCTTAACAAAATCAACGTCGACAGAGAGATGGGAGAAGAAATGCGTATTATTATCTCCATATTTTCTTCCTTTCTTCTTCCCTTGATGTCATCCAATGCTACAGCATCCGCTGCACTAAGCCCTTGCACTGAGAGAGTCAGAAACACGATGGAGAGATGGAAAAGAAAGTATTCAAAAGGTGTAGAACTACTGGCTATGGTAATGCAAGATTGCCAGCCTCCCTGGAAAGATTGCTGTAGCTAAGATACCTCTATTTGACAGCATCAGGTACAGCAAGAATTGTACACAGCCCATGCTGGCAGCTTTCTTTCTGCTGGTATTCACAATCTGGGATACGTGTTTTAGATATGCAGCTTTCAGTCTCACAGAACAGCTGCAGCTCACTCACTCCAACCCAAAGCCTATTTTTCTCTTTATTTGAACAAATTTTCAGTAAGACCTTCCCCTGCAGAGGTCTTCTAGAGCATAGAGAAACACAATGAGGCCATTGTCAGACACTCTACATGGCTCCTCTGGTTAAGAAATGAACATAACCTTTCTCGCCCATACGGAATCCGTAAGCAGCAGCAGCACCTAAACCAGGCCATTACATCAGCAGAAACTTTCAGTACTAGTAAGGATACATGAACAAAACAGAGAAACCCACAGAGCTCTTATGTCACAAGATGAGTTTGCCAGCTTTTTAGATGCCAGGCTCATTTGTTTGTTTCTAAACTTTCAAATACATGATCCAAAGAAAGCAGAAAGGAAACAAGAATGAGAAATACATGTGGTTAACAGAGGATGTCAACCTGGGAAGACTGTAGGTAGAGATATTTGATAAATAGATGCAGACAGGTAAAACTATGTTTACAACAAAGAGAACTTTGTAGGTACAGTTACAAAACAATTAATATAACAACAAAATATGCAATAAGCCATATAAAGAAGAGAATGAGAGTTAAAAACAGAGACCACGTTCATACAGCATCTCATAAAGGAAATTATTCTTACAAGCCAAATAAGTGAGATATTTAATTTTATAAGTAACTTCATGACATTGTTAATTATTTGCTTGTATAAATAAAAATGGTGCATCAGTCAAGTCCTCTAATATTCCTGTCTGTGGGGGCAGCAGAGCCCAAACTGTATCTCTGGAGAGTACATATGACCGCAGCAAATGGTTGTGCCATCGACACAGGTAATAGATCAAGAAGTGAGGATACAGGAAGCTCCTTAAGACAGTGCCTCCACTGTTTGCAGAGTGAATAAACCCTCCTTTTCAGAAAATTACTTTTCCCTTTATGTCATTTCTTGTTAATGAATAAAAGTTTATCTGTTAACTGAATATGACATTTACCTTATTTACCAATTTATATTTATGTGGCATTTTATTTCTAGGGATATTCTATTACCACAGCTTCTTTATGTTCAACTTAAAAATTCAAAAATACTGAAATCATTAACTAAACAGTTTTATTGATACATCTTGTTTGCATCTAAGGCTTTTGAAACAGAATGAAACTTTAGTAACCTATTATTTATTTGCTGGGGTGGAAGAGGGAGATTAAAATCACAGAGTCACAGAATCATCTAGGTTGGAAAAGACCTTGAAGATCAAATGTTAATGTCAATAGATTAATAGTGGACTTTCCATATGAGAATATCTTTAACATTTTTATTTTGTTTACATGATAAATTATAAACACATGGTCTGCTCTTGAAAAGTTCATTGCAGTTACATGTATGTTATTTTCCAAAAATACAGTTAGAGGATTATCAGTAAGGCTTCTAAGATGTCTATTCAAAAGTTAGGAAAGCAATGTATGCAAGTCAGCTCAACCCCTTCTGTATACTCATTATCCTGACAGTGATATCAAGATTTTCTGATTTTGTGCCACTTTTCCACTGAACCCATTTAGTGCACACTGGCCAATGTTTGCCATGTAAGTACATTTTTAATATTGCATTTAGTGTCATCCTTGAGTATGTAGCCTTAATTACGAGTCTATCTTTTTCTTCCTGTTTCACTAATTACATGCTTTTTAAGTGCTGCAACAACTGATAAAAACATTTTTTACTCAGGTAACAGCCTCATTTCCTAAGTAATCATTCTGAACTGTGCTCATTCCACACAGTCCATACTAGCTATTGAAAGGATCCTACGAAAAATCCTATCCAGTCATATAACCCAAATTAGTATTGTAACTACATGGCACAGCTGAACAAGACACTCCAAGAGCAAGTTTCCACCCTTTGCTTGGGTCAAACACCATATGTTTGATAAGATCCACTATTTACTGAAAGGAACTTCTAGGTCAAGAATACCCCAGGCTCCCAAGAAGTTTCTGAGAGAAATTACTTCAGTCAGAATAAGAGGTGACACAGAATCAGACCTATCATGCTCCATATTTCCACCTGTCAGATCTCCTCAGTTCTTCACTTCCTCTCCAGTTACTCATCTTAATCTTCCTTTGCCTCTCTCCTCTTGGCCCCTGTTTTTCAGACTGTCAGCACAAGGTTAGGAAAAAATCTTTGGAATTATACCTGAAGTCTCTCCTGAGCAACAGAAACTGAGATGTAGAGTGGCAAAATTTAAGAAACCCTTTACACAACTAATAAGACATGGATCTGATAAAATTTTTCCACATTTTGTCTATGAAACTATGTGGACGTGAGCAAAACCAGACTTTGTTTTCTTTCTTAACATTGGCAAAATGAAGGAGACACCCAATGTGGGGAAAAAAAATGTAACCCGACAAAACTTGCAGCCTAAAGAGCTAAATTTTGGCAAAGTTATAACAACAGGGACTTATAATGAAAGCCAGACCACTTTAATAGGTAGCAATGGCAGCCCCACCTATAATATAGCCCATAAAGGACTTTCTTTGAAGATTTAGTAGGCATTCTCATTGAGTGAGCCTGCACACATTTACAGCAGCTGAGAATTTGACATATATGTATTAACAGAGCAAAATAAATCACAGCTTTTACCATAGCACCAAATGAGAGACAGTAAGAATAAAATCAGCTGCATTCACAAATAAATATTAACACATCATTTTTTTCTCTTTAAAGTTCTGGAGTGGATTTTAATTTGACCTTCATTCAGTGCTAGATGTAATACTTTTTTTTTTTTAAGCGTTATTGATTTATATTGTATTACATTATTTGTAGACGGTCATGCCAAGGGAAAAACAATTAGAACCAATACTTGGGCAAGGTGAAATTAACTCAGTTGTTAACTCAAAAAACCCCAAAACAACCCACAACAACATAGATAGTTTTACCACTTAAAAAGGGGTCATCATTTAGAAATAATTATATCATGCATATCTATATATATATACACAAGCAAACATATGCATATATTCTATGGCATACAGCATAAATAGCTCTGTGTACAGAACAGCAGCATACTTCAAAAAAATTAATCTTTCACCCACTAAAACATCCCAAAACTATCAAATCTTTCTTCAGATTAGCTAGAATTCCCTCTCCCTGCCATGTGGCCTCCACTGTAAATACATTTTTATTTCAGCTTACAGTAAAAACATTGTTTTATTAAAATCAGATGTTTACATAGAGTACCAAATATTTTATGTATTAAAGTTATCTGGGCATTTTTTCCCGACTACTATTTCCAGTGTAGCTAGTATTTTACATCCAATCCATCTAAGCAATACATCCGCTCAGCACACCCGCACATCAGTGCAAGGAGGAAAACCAATTGCCAGATTAAAGCATTTCTGGAAAGTAGCAGAGTGAGCTTTGTACAGAACAGAACCACGACCCACAACGCTCCTCCGTAGCTCAACAGGTGACAGAACACATCTGCTTTGCATAACACGTCCCTGTAAAAATCACTACAGAAACACTATTTGTAAGATCTCTACAACACCCGTAACTATCATAGAAGCTATGTAAGTCAGTAACCACTTAAACAGCACTTGGTGCTTCCTATAAAAACATACTTATGGAATTACAGCCATGCATTCCCCAAATAACTGTTTCTTCTGCTAAACATGGATGGACTTCATTATCTAAGTGTCTACTGCAGCATAAATGAAGAAAATTTAAAAAATGAAGGCCTGCATTCCAAACTGCTGAGAGGGTGTATGTTGAATATATTTGTGAAGCTGTTCTGCTTCAGTTGTCTCATGTCAATACTATAAAAAACCCAAACTGAACTTGCACAAATGAACACTTAACTTGACATCTGCAATAAATGATAGCTCTAATTGTAGTTCTGATGAAAGCCTGTGATTATCTCTTCAGCTGATCTTTCCCCCCCAGATACTACAGTTTAACAAACCAGACTTCTCCATTAGGCAATTTCTTCCTCTTTTGGAGAGCAATATATTTGTTTGATCACCAGAGGAAGATAAACTAACAGGGGATTCTCTCCTGTCAATCTAGGTGGCCCACAGGAATGCTCATTCTAGATGATGGCACCTACTTAGATTGCCTAAAACTTCTGTGTGGAAATTTCTGTCATAGACAACTTGTTCTTTTCACAGAAATTAAGAACAGTCATTTTCACTTAGTTTTATCTACATTTTATTTATTTATTGACAACGTATCTAAATTTTTGGCGTAGCAAGAAAAATAAATACTCTTAGTTTTAAAATCCACATCCAATGTTTATTCATAATTGCTGTTTGTCTTCAACCACTGCTTATGTTACAGAACTAAACAGTCATAATTTCGTCTCTGTTTAGAGATTTGCATCACCAAACCTTGTGAAATCTGAGTGGACCAACAGTTCATAGACAATGCATCAGGTATACTTTTGCATCCTTTTTTTACTTAAAGAGCTATCACACTAATTTAGTTAAGAATAACCATTAAAAGGAGCTTTTTCTAGAGGAGGAAGGAAAAACAAAGATCTTACATTCTGGAGATTTCTTGCAGGACAGCAAGGTAACAGCAGCACCATCACCTTTCCTCCCATCCCAGTTAATACAGCCTAGTACAGCACACAGGTATATGACGAACAGCCACAAGAGTGTGGCTGCCCTACCCTTCCCATCCGTCCAGATAAAGGTTTTATCCAACACCTTGGAATAATCTTCCTAACTTCACTACCAGTTCTGTTGCCTGCAGCAAGTTGCCAGCACACTAAAGAGTACCTGCACATTTATATTGTGACCAAAATGTGTCTGTGCAGGAAAGATCTCCAGAACTACTCGGTGGGGAGATCGTATTCAAACCTAAATTCTACTGCATGGAGATTTTGGAGAGTCCCATTGTATATCCAGTGTGGAAAAAGATCTTGTACACCATTAACCTGTATGTTAAAAGATGAAAAGAACAGCCTACTCTTGGATTGAGTCCAGGAATGTGAAGACAAGATAAAACCGGAACTTTAACTGCTGTTTAGGATTCTACATAAGAAAATGCTCCTCTACAGCCTGAAACTTTAATTGAAAATTACTTATCATGCCACCACAATTCGATTTTCACACAGATACCAAGAAGATTACAGCACTTTAGTCATGTAAACATTCAGATTCAATTCTCTTATCCCAGGGTTTGCACTTCTACATTTAAAAGATGTTTTCTATTTTTATTTTATTGTACACCACTCCAAGAAACTAGTTTGATTAATCTTGAATTTTCCCAACTGTGCTTGTCATTTATTGTATGCATAAAAATCATATTCACTATATATATAAACACACCACAAGCTTAGAACTGTTATGATTAGTATAACATTAGGACTTAAAATTCTTAAACATAATGTTTCTCTGAAGCCATGGTAATTCATATGCAACTCATTTAATTTACAAAATTAATCAGAATAATTTATATATTGCACATATGCAGTCAGTTTCAAAGCATCCTATATGCACCTAATTATTTTAGGTTTGTTTTTGTTATTTTGAAGTGGATAAAGCAAAGATATATTTAAGAAAATACATACTTGAAAAGTAATTTATAAAAAAGAAATCTTCAGTCTTTAACACATATAGCTTTGAAACCCATCCTACATTCTCTCCTTTTCTTATATTTCTACATAGTGCGTATATATAGTAACAATTTCACACCAAGCAAAATTCGTCTCAGCTGCATGCAAGAATCTGTCTTTATGTAAAAACCAGCCTAGAAAAGGTCTGAAATTAAATAAATACTCACTTGTTTAGTCTTTGTTTTTGTAATGGTGTCCGAAATGGGTTTCTTCCTCTCTTTAACAGCTGTTTTAGAAAATAGTTCTTCAAACTCATGATAATCTATGGAAGGCTCTTCAATTTTTTCCCACACAAGTGAAGCACTAGAATCTCTAAAGTTAAGCAAAAGACCTATGTAGGGCAACGTCAAACTAAATAAGGTCATAAATGGAGGAATGAAGAAAATAAAATAGCAGCAATTTAAAAGTTGCCTAACTTCTACTAGCAGTATTTTGATAAGATATACTATTGATTCTCCCCCATAATTTGTTTGCTTTGTTCACACACGATAATGATCAGGCTCATTTGTATTCACCCACTCTACATACATAGGAATATATATAGGCTCTATATAGGCTGTAAAACATACAGACATGGACACAAAGAGAAGTAGAAATAGACAGTTGTCTGCAGACTACCTGTGTGACAGTGGCAAGAACTTGAAAAGAAAGAAGAAATTCATCATTAAATAACAGCAGAAGGGTTTTATAATCAGTACTCAGAGACATAAAGAAAAGATAAATGAGGAAACTTCTTTTCATGAACAGGAATGATATTTTACAAACAAACAAAATGCATCAACAACCAAAACCAAGTGTATCAAAGTCACATCAACATAAAGGCTACCAGAATAGCTTTCTGCTGTCATACAAATAAATTGCAGTTTGAATCTGCCTGCTGAGTGTACAAGGTTAAAAGGGGGGATTTCTAAGTCACTAGAAAAAGGAAAGAGGAGGATAAAATGTGTTCAGCATACATTCATCTAGAGGGAAGACACTACCAAAACTTGCAAGCTGCTCCAGTGAAACTGTTTTCTTGAAAGTTGAGGGGAAGCACAAATACAACATTTAAAAAACCATCTCACATAATGCTTAGTGGCACACAGTCACCCCCAGATCTCTGATCAACATGTGGTATGTAACCCCAAAGGACAAGAGTTTGTGCAGTTTAAAGAAAATGGGCACCTCATTTACATATCCAACTACAAATAAACTCCTATTTGCACTGAGGTTCTCACAAAGACCTGCCTAGCAGTAAATACAGACTTTTGCTCATAACATATGACACTATCTTGACAGCCATAAAGTGAAAATACCACTCTCCACAACTCTGCAACTTACCTTTTGCTGTGGAGCTGAATTCTTGTCCAGTAAAGAGGCTTCATTGGCCGAGAAGGCTCTATCACATGTTTCCTGCTCCCTTTTTCCTGATTCATCCCCATTGCAAATAAACCAGATGGTAATGGAGGAGGAAGAAACCCACAGCCCTGAGGGACTACTGGGTAGGTGCTGCTCTGGGTTGGTGCTGGAAGGGGTGGTGCTGCTCCAGGCAAAGGTGGTGGGGCTGGAGGTGGCATCCCCAACCCAGGCAAAGGAGGGGGTGGAGGGGGGACACCTGCACCAGGCAAAGGTGGTGGAGGAGGTGGAGGGGGGACACCTGCACCAGGCAAAGGTGGTGGAGGAGGTGGAGGGGGGACACCTGCACCAGGCAAAGGTGGTGGAGGAGGTGGAGGGGGGACACCTGCACCAGGCAAAGGTGGTGGAGGAGGTGGAGGGGGGACACCTGCACCAGGCAAAGGTGGTGGAGGAGGTGGTGGAGGTGGAGGGGGGACACCTGCACCAGGCAGAGGTGGTGGTGGAGGAGGAGGGGGCAGGATGCCTCCTCCAGGCAGAGGTGGGGGAGGCGGTGGCAGTCCTGCCCCAGGCAGAGGTGGTGTTAGGGGTGGGGGTGGCATTGCCAGGCCAGGCAGAGGAGGAGGTGGGGGAGGGACACCAGCCCCAGGTAAAGGTGGTGGTGGAGGGGGAGGTGGGATGCCCCAACCAGGCAGAGGGGATGGAACTCCTGCCCCAGGCAAAGGTGGTGGCAGAGGTGGTGGCGGGACTCCATCACATGGGACTGGAGGCAGCATCGGTATCTCCCCACTTGGCAAAGGTGGAGGAGGAGGTGGGAGTGGTGACATCATGACACCCAGCAAAGAGTGGTCCAGGTGTGGCACTGCTGAGCCAGCAGAAGGAGGGAGTCCTGAGCTGGGCAGGGGTGGTGGGGGTGGTACTCCTACCATGGGCATGGGAGTGGCAAGTGAAGGGTCATGTGCTCCAGACAGGTCAGCAGCCAGTTCAGTGGCTGGCAGTGATGGAGGAATGCTACATGTGGGCTCTGGGGGCAAAGACAAGGGATGTTCACTACAAGTCACATCTACAGTACTTAGAGGCTGATGGGAAGCTGGCATTTCAGTCTCTCCTTCAAATGCAAGGGACAAGTTAACTTTGGGTCCTGGAAGAGATGACTGTGGTGTACTCTGTATTGATTGGCTTGCATCCAGTGGCACTGAGATTAGCTTCGGTGACAGAATTAAGGAGATTTCAGAACAAAACGTGGGCTGTAGTTCTAGAGCTGGCAATTTCTGAGTTGGCCCTTCACTTTTGCCCCCTTCTAAGTGTGTGTGTGGGGGTGGCTGCGGCAGTGCATTAGCTGAAGGCATTGTGAGTGTTAAATAATCCTCCGTTGGTGATGTTTGTACAGATCTTGCTTGTGAGACAGTCCTAGGTACAGTCTCCTCTTCGTTCGTTTGAAGAGTCACACTGCTGAGTTCCCCACAGACTATGTGCATGTGCTCATTTTCCTGCTCCTTCCCAGCAGTCTGTACCTCTGCAGCAGGGAACTGTTTCTCTAGTTCTGCAATTTTGGTCCTCAGATCCTCAATAGTTTGCTCAAGTTGTTGAATGACACTGGCACGCTCCTCAGATTTCACCTCCAAATCATCCTTTGAAAGAAAATAAATAATAAGCACAAAACAGATAACATTCATCACTATATAAAAATAAAGTTTAGATTAAGAATATTGGTATTCCAGAGGTTCAGCAATAAGCAGTTATGACAAGCTTTTAAAAACGGAGGTTATCATTTTGGCTAGCTGCATCTTACAGTGGAAGAAGATAGCTTAGGAAAATGACTTGCTTCTGTATGAAACTACTGTCATCAGTATAAGCACGTTTTAGACTGTAATTATATTTGGCAAAACCAAAAATCAGCAGCAATCAGCAATCCCTCCCTCCCACCACATGCCCTGACCAAGAAAACAACCAACCACTGAGCACAAGTACTGCAAGCATTTGTGTACACATGGATATGCAGACATGGTGATGGGAAGGGCACTGCATTACTTTCATTCCGTTAACTGAAAATATGTTAAGTGTTTCTTTAAAGGGATGCACTGTGCATAACAGACTCAACATACTACTGACCACTGGGTTTCAATATACACCTTAATGATACAATACAGATTAGGAATGCAGAACATAACAAATGTTCACTTTTCAAAAACAGCTAATCTCAGAACAGAGTAATTATACTTTCCTCCAGCTAGCATGCTTGCGAAGGAAAAGAAGTAAGACAAAACTAAAGGATAACTTTCCTCCCACCCAATATTTGAAACTCCTCTGCCAAGTAAGAGACTGAGTGAGTGACATTAGAAAAGCTTCCTGTCTGCAATGGTTATTCTGTATTTGACGGTTTCCACATTTTTAAACATCTTTCTCTGAAGCATCTTATCCTGCCTGCTGTAGACGGAGCAGAGGAATCATTAACCTTAAATGGCACAGTAATTCCAATGTTTTTAAATAAATACCTGCAATAAACTGTACTAAATTTAATGGGTATGTGCTTTTATCAAACGATATCAAAAGAAGCAACCTAGTCTGAAAATAGTCATTTGTGCTTATTCAGGAAAGTTGAACAAGAGATAGAACGGACATGACTTTACAACACAAAATCTTTTAATAAAAACCTTATTATTTTCTAGCTGCATGCATTTACTTTTTTTTTTTCTTTAAATTTGGAATATTGGTCAGCACTTCAAGCATTTAGTTGAATTAAGTTTGTCATGCAACAGATTTCCCAAGTGGTTACAGCAAAACAGTTATTGAGTGCCTTTTTGTTCCCTTTTATAAAATCATAAGCTTCACGGATGAGACTGTAGGCTTACTTCATAGGAAATCTTTCAGTTATTCAGATTTTACAGGTCTTGTAAAGAAGCCTACAAATAAACATACAATACCTGATATACTATTTGCCTTGATTTGTTTCAGGAAGATGATGTTTTTCATCTCATCCTTTCACACATGAAACATTTAAAAGTCATTTTCCTTTCTGGAAAGTGAAGTTGTAACTTCCAGCTGGGGACTATTAATAAAATATATGTTCATTAATACTTAAAAAATTGTTTCTGCACAGAATTGGTTTTCAAACATAAAATTTCATTTTCGTGTTTATCTTAGAGTTTCCCAGCTGTCCTAAAGTAATCCCAGAAGTAAAATAGCAACTACTACATTTAAACCAAACACTGTTTGATTTTGAAGCACCTTTATCAAAATTTATAATCACCTAAATTATTTGAACTTTCTGGAATGTCAGTTTGAACCAAAAGTTATGGATTACAACTAGGTGTCCCTACCAAACTTCGAAGAGAAATGTAAAACAGACAAAGGAACGTCAAAATGTTTTTCAATGAAAAGTGAAAGAATGAAAACAGCAGACATTAACAAAAGTATTATAACAAGAAAAAAAGGCTGGAAAAGACATTTCCGTTACAGACTACTCATGGTGCTTCAATCCACTCAGTTTCCTTTAATAGCTCAATACTTTGTAACAACAACAGTTTTGTTGAAGAACTTAATTATAAAGGAGAAAGAGAATATTCTATTATCCCTTTGTTTCATCTGCTCTTATCCCCCTACCAGTCACCTGAAAATACAATAAGACCTACCAATTCTTCAGAAGGCAACATTATCAAAAGAAAATGTGTTCCAAGGATTAAGGCCACACACACCAGTTTTCAGTTATTTGAGAACAAATCCAGTTTCCCCAGACTGTAACTCTCCTAAGCTCCCATTTTACACTGTAAGAACACCCCACCAAGGATTTTATGACAGATACAGCTTCCCAATTCTATCTGAATTGGAAAATCCATTTCTTCCACAAATGAACTGAAACCAACAGGATTAGGCACAATATTAAACGGTTCTGAAGAGATTTGCCTTAATGATGGCTCATCTCAGAACAGTTCATCACTGTTTTAAAAACTCATTTACTCAGGAGATTGGATTCAACTTTTCACAAGAAAGAGGTAATCTTTGAATCCTGAAATTCTACCTGAACTATAGGAAAAACTTAGAACTCACTGTTTTACGAGAGAATTTACCCTGCAGATCATGAAATTTCTTTCAAGAAAGAAGTATTTTTTTCTGTTTTAAAAAAATGGGCAATTAAGTGAGATGATTAAGCAATTCAGACAAGAAAGAAAAATGCCCAAAGAAACAATGTCCTTGAGACGTGTCATTTCAAACAATCTGGTGATTTGCTATTGGCATTGTTACCTAACAATCACCGATACATCCAGGTTTTCAAAGAAACAGTGTATTACGAACAAGACTTTGCTGTGAATGCAGAGATATTCACCCAGAGGAAATTGCATACTTTATTTGGTTTAAGAAACAAACCAAACCAAAGCCCCAGTATTTACATGCTTTAGCAATTATTTTAGATAGAGATATTTTTTCATTTTGACTTTTAAGATGCCCTCAGACTAGGCTAATTAGATTTCTGCCTTTTCCGTAGCAAGAAGTTTAAAGTCTTCCTCTAGATCAGAAAGGGCTGTATGAAACAAACATAAGCCACAGCACGTTTCCACCATCCTCAACAAGGAAGGAAATCTAAAGTTATATAAGGCCAATCAGAAATAAAAATTAGACAGTTATCTTAGAAGAATAAGCAAGGAAAGACTTAATTTTTCATACATGTAAAAGGTGGTCAAAAGCTGTTGACAAGAACCAGAAGACCCAGATAAAAAAAACACACATAATGAAAAGAAGGTTCATTTTTAATCCAAAGGACAATTCCACAGCAGAAACCTACGGGGTTTAAAAGATATATGAGGGAACTCTGTCTTGCCTAGAGTTCTTACCCAGGACCCAGGTACTGTGGAACAGTCTTCTTTCTGTAAAGAAAGAAAGAAAGGTGGAAGCTTAAGCCTTGCTTTATCCAGGTGACTTGAGTGTGAAAGACGTGAGCAGGAAAAAAAGTTCCGGAGGTGTATGGCTATAGAATGATGCCAAGCATTTCTCAAACAGGTCGTACATGTTCCATGCGCAATGAGTTGGATGGTCAATCTGGGTCTGCTAGCCTGACTGTATGTGTGTTGCACTGATAGGCTGATGTGTGTACAGTATCCAACTGATCTGGGAACACTGGCTTTATTGGGTAAAGGGTGTACACTTGGATCTGCACATGAACCAAAAGCATGTACATTACATCCAACTCATTCCAATCTTGTCATGTTTTCCACATGTGCACATCAGATCTCCTGCATAAAGCTGATCTACATAGACAGAACATGCCCAGGATCTTCAAACATGTAAAAGCTCAGATTGCAGCTACCTCCTCTACTGAATCTGACATCCTATTTTCTCAGATGAGTCACTGAAACCTACAGACCCTTCTATAACTAAATTCCCAGACAGAAAAGCCCACAAACATCTGTGAAAGTTAGCCCTAGTCTACATTTACATATATATACATACAGGTGTGTGTCTATATTATATGTTTATCTATATCTATCTCAACTTGCATTCACTTATATACTTTATGAATAGCCATAATGTGTCTTTTTCTTCTTAAAATAAGCAGAATGGCAGTTCTTAATGGTAATTCTGGAATAGTTGAAAAATAAAGACATACTACAGTTTAGTTTTAGAAGCTAATGTCTTATACCATTACAAGCCAACAAGTTGCATCAGCAGTTTGATCATTTTCAGCAATTTGTTGCTTAGTGTCATGAAATTTCCTCTCTGGGTGGAATTCATATTTAGATGATTATATTTGTTGTTTATTTTCTAAAACCTTAACCTTTTATTTTCTCTACATCAGAATTCATGAATTGGATTCTATGTTGCTACCTGATTGCAACACGCACAGGGAATAGAAGCATACAGTTAAACAGGATTAAGATGGCAAAATAAGACCCCTCAGGTCTTCCAATAAGTCAACACCTGGTGGTATTAGCAGCATCCAGTTACTTGGAAGGCTGCTCTTTCCAACTGCTAATAAATGCCTCTTTTCTATGTGAAGTGAAAAATTTTTTGAACGTGCATGCTCACTGAATGGAACAAAGTAGTGCCACATCAAGAACTTAATTCAGTCAGAGGAATGGGATCTCTATTCAGGCTTCTCTCTCTAAAGTTGTCTCATTTTCAAATCTACTTTTTGCAACTGCAGATGAATCTTAAGAAAAGGAGAGACATTTTAACAGGCATTTTTAGTGCTACAGCTATTGTCAAATGAAGAGTACTGATGGACACTTGATTTGCATTCAAACAAAATGGCATCCATCTAATTAATTCTCACATTTCACTTAATCCTCAAAGCCCATTGCAGCATTTTAGTTCTACAGCAGTAGAAGTTGAGTCAAAAGCTGCCAAACTTGCCAATAGAATCAGGGAGAACTGCTGAAGGAGTAGAATTAGTACTGGGTACCAATTTCTTCCTGGGACTACAAGTTTTTTGAGAAGATTTTATTATACTTAAGGTGCATGTATGGAGACAAAGGATATATATTTTCACAATAGTTCATGTTTCTTCCTATAACCACAAGGAAACATGAGGCACAGCTCCCCAAGATAGCACTGAACAAGCAAACCCTGAAATAGAAACGGTGTAGTGCACTGCCTTGCCTGAAGTGATAAACTTTATTTGGTGCATGTGAGTTAATCTCCCACTCAGTGACGTACTGCAACAGATGGATTGCACCAGCCTGCACTATGCTGGCATTGTGACTATTTTGCTCTTCCTAAGCTAAAGAAATAGGACGTCTAATCAACCAAAAGGTTTTGTCATAACCTATCATGGGTGACAAAAAAAACCCACGTTGCATGCAGAAATCCTTAATTATTGCATGCAGAAATCCGTAATTATTGCAATTCAAGTACTTCAAATAAACAAAAAGAAGATCAGCAGGGAGCATGGAACTTTGAAGAAAGATACATGCATTATAAATGCCAACTTGTAAAACTAGAAGTCAGAAGAAAACAGTTTTGTTCAGATTCAGTTTCTTGAAGCTTCTATTCCCGAAGAGTTTGAATTCCTTAACCATGGGCTAAGTGCATTTCAGAGGTTAAGATCCCAGTTCTTTACAGTTCTCATTTTAGTAAATAATAAAAACCAAAAAAACCAAAAGTCAACTGAGATACATCAAAGATTGAAAGTTTTCTCTCTAAGCTGTAAGACTCTTAACTGAGCTGAAATATAACCTTAAGTTATCCCTAAGTTCTGCTACAATTGGAACCTCAAAAGAATTTTTGTAGACTACAGACAAGGCAAGATAAAATAAAATTTCACAGAACCACTGACCACCCCAGGAGCTACACAGCAGTCAAATAGAAATACTGTTGTCTTACATAACATTACTTTTAGCAATTTTACAAACAACATTTTTCAGCCTGATTGCCCAGAATGTTTTAGATCCGCTTTATTAAAAAACAACCAACAACCCAACAAAACCTCCCCTCAAGGCTTGACAGTTTTTCTCCTAGCATATATGAAATATCATTATTAAAGAAGCATACAGCAGTAAACAATAAAAGTTTCAAAAAAGCTTACCCCTCCACATAGCTTTTTTTAGCCCAGAAAATGGCTTAACTCTTCTGTCACTCACCCAGTGTAAAATACGTACATAAATGAGAATGGGCATAGAAAGAAACGGGGCGGGGGGGGCGAAAGGTTCACGCTCATTCATTTTAATATAACCTTATTTTGTTTATTTCTGCTATCTTGTTAGGCATTCTGCTGTTGATCGCAGAGACTGCTGGAGTAGAATTAGCTGTATTCAGGTCTTTCAGCAGATAAAGAGATAACTAAAACTTAGGCATCTATGCCAGAAATCCAATAGCCAAATGTACCTTAAGAGTCACAGATTTCCTTAAAAGCTGGGATAAAAACTGTTCTGGATTTATTTTCTGCTCAATGTTTAGTTTGTTTATTGGAATGACTATCATGTGATGAATCAGTTCATTTCTTCTATCGCCTGCGTTTGCCCTAAAGTATTTTAACTATGAGTCTAAAAGGTTTGGGTAGTTTTCCTGTGTATCCAGGCCAAGGCAGCCATCCATCTCATTCTGCTAAAATTCAAATTAAAATCTGGCATACCTTGAACATTACTACATTGGCATACTAGAGAAAGGAGTTGAACTTTTTCATACCAGCCCTCTTCTTGATTTTCAATTCAACTTGAGATTGACCAGCAGCCTGGAAAGTAGTCACCGTGTAAACTACCTCATTCTATTATTATTTCTTTATATACAGAAACTATATTAGTTTTTATGCTAGAAATAACAGTAAGGATTCTATTGCCCAAAATGTGAACATTTATAATCTCCAATACTGGAGATCAAAAAATCTAATGACTTTCCCAGGTGAACTTTGCCACACCCTGATAAGAAACTGTCCAGATTATGATACTTCTACACAGTACTTGGCCCTTTTATCCAAGAGTTCAGCCAGACCACAAAATGGGAGGTTCGCATGTTGCTTTTTCAGGCTTCCAGCAGGGAATAAGCAGCAAAAAATATCCACAGTAAGAATAAATCTTTGTAGAAAAGGATGAGTAGTTTCACTACCCTGAAATATGAGCCTACTACTCACGATAGAAAAAGTTTGGAGAAATGGAATCAGAGTCTTCACAAATATATCCACAAACATGCTGAAGGCAGTGTACTGGAGGTCAGTCAGCTTCTCTAACTCTTTGAAAGCATGAAGGCTATAGTAAAAGCAAAGCTATATAATTTTGGGTGAGAGAACATTAAATAAAATCAATCACAATCAAATCATCAGAGATGAGCTTTAAACACTGAGAGGCTACGTAAAAAGTTTTGGTATCATATACATTAGAAAAAAACCACTTGTCTCTTCAGGAGAAGTTGAATATTGGAAACAAAGAAAGCAACTAACATTCAGGAATATGCTAGTTAATTTTTATCAATATTTTTGGACTTAGTCTCTAAAGAACAAAGAAAACTGTGTGTTTAAAAATAAAGTGACCTTATTGGTTTTACTTGTACCAACCTAATGACAACTATCTTTTGATAAGAAAGTAACTAGAAGTTTAACTGGTTAGTCTGTTTTATATCCAAAGAATAGAAATTCTTCTCAGCTTTACTTTTAAGTTCTCATTCAGGTATGACAATATGCCATGGTTATAGTTGTTTTTTGGTTTTGTTTGTTTGTTTTTAAACAATTTTGGATATTTCTAGAGTTAAAGAAACATTAATTTTTGTTAAGAAAAACATTTCTTATTTCTCTTCTATACATAGTGTCCTGTGGAAATTCTCAGGATCTACACCACTGTAAAGTAGCACCTGATTCTGAGAGAAATAAAAGAAGAATTTAATCTTTAGAACATGTCTCACTGCTCACTGGATGAGGTTTCTCACATAGGTTAAGCCAACTTAACAAATGAGATCAGTCTGTTGTGCTAGGAATGTCACAAGAAGATATTGCTTGGAGATACGTTTTATGGAATGCGCATCTGTATGTGTATATACACATCTGCACACACGTGCACTCAAACTTATATACACACATTTTCGTGCTGCTCTCTTGTATGATTTCTTCATCTGTTCTCTTCAATTTCTGTGCAGTTCTTTTTAAAAAAGTTTGGGAGGTAGGTAAATAATATAGTACGTAAAATATTCTATGTAATCCAAATACAGTATGGTACCAAATCCTGTTTATTTTCACTTCTCTCCAAAAGGTGAGAGGAATTTCATATGTAAATAATCAAACCTCCAATTTAAACCATATTTTCTGAGAAGGGGAGTTTATAGATTTTCATCTGAAATAGGATGTCCATTTTAAAGAGAGAATTTAAGAAAATAAGTTGTATTTTAACAATTAATAAATATGGCTCTGTTATATATTTTTCTTTGAGCAGGAATGCATAGATGGAATGAATAATATCTCAATTTACCTATTTCCATGAGTAACAAGAGAGGAATCAGAGGAGAAATGAAAAAACAATTCAAAATTACATTTTCAGTAAGTGCATGCCTATCATGCATTTCTATTCACTGCTCCCTCAGTGAAGTGACAGTGCTCTACTAGTATTTTGCAAGAAGTTTGCTGTAAAGGCAAGAGAAGAAACATACTAGTACTCAGAATCACAGACACACAGACAGAAAAGGTAATTCTTCCTATCCAAGCCCTATCTCATACAATAATTCATCTCTTGAGAAAGAAGTAGGAATTACTCTCACATTATAGCCAAGGATTTTAAGTACCACCAAGTAATTCTGGTTAGAATAACTAAGTTTTTCAGTTTTGCTCTATTTCTCCTTGCTTTTCCATCAGTGACAGAAGAAAGGGAGGTCTGTAAATCCTAAGTTAACTTACATTGGATAGAATTTGCAAGTACACTGTTCAGACATTATTACTTGAACCTTAAGGTCAGTACTACTTTTCAAAGAAGTTGTACCTACAATGACAAAAAAGTCTGTCTGGCATTGTCTAAGTATAAAGCATAGTCCAAATGGAAAATGCATAATGCCCATTATGATTATGAGATGAAAAATTTATATTATGCTCTGACATATTCTTATAAACATCTGTGATGTAGAAGTCATGCAACTAAATGAATCACTTGAACTTGACCAGCAATTTCTTGAGAATTTTGATCAATGCCTGTAAGTACTCAGTATTTGAATTAGGAGTAACACACAGGAAATATATGTGCTTTTAGAGCACACATTTTAATCTCCTTAAGCTGTTACCAAAACAATGCATCAGAAACATAGCAAGACTTGCCATTTTACCACTGACTACGCAAAGCAGGAAGTACATATTAGCACTACCACATATGCATCCTCAGAGATGAGCAAAATCCTAAGAAAAACAACCAAACATCTGAACTAGCATTGCTTGGAGGGTGCTGGTGGGGAAGGGATTGGACAGCATGACCTCCTAATGTCTCTTCAGCCCTAAATTATGCTATGATTTTTATGTTATTTCAGAGCTATAATTGAGGTAGAATGCCATATATCAAAGTAGAAAAACAGAATAAAGAGCCTTTCAAATTGAAACGAGCCTATAAGTAAAACTTCATCTTGATATCAACATCAAGAACACAGATTAGAAAAAACGGATTTTTGTCTCACCATAGCCAGGAAGAAGAGTGCAAAAATGTGCTATTGTCATTCCACTGAAAATTATACCAATGTATTGTTCCTTTTAAAGAAGCAAACACTGCCTTCAAGCAAAACAATGGAAGTCAATCCAAGTAATTGTGAAGTCTGAATATAATACAAAATACTAACATTTGTTCTGAGAATTAACTGCTTTTATTTTCTACCACACAGGCTTGACATACTATACTCCTTTATTTTTATTTAAATACGGAGTCTATGATTCATATTTTATATATGTCAATTAATTGAAATTATGTTCAATGCACTTTTAGTTGTGGTGGCTTTTTTTAATCCCTCCCTCATCAGAACTTGAAAACATGAAAAGATTCATCAAAACATGAGAAAATTAATGATTATGGTTGAAGAAATGAATTTCATATCCTACCAAAAATTGACCTCTTTTTATCATTTAAATGATAGTAATTCAGCAGTAAAACTTTTAAATTATTACTATACAGTCACCCAGAAGTCTTGTAGACCAAATCAAATGTGTTCCCTTCACCAGTTTAAAAAAACCCAACAGCTTATCAGTGACAGAACAGAACTTTCTAAACATTTACTGTTTCAGGGGTTTGTTCCAATTACTGAACCTTGATCATAATAAACACAGTAAGCGTGTGTACCTTTTACAGGCTAACCCATTAACTACCAGAAAGCTACCACTTTCTATCTAATAAAAACCCCAAAATAAATTAATATTCTTACTGTAGGGTATCTGCAGGACCTTCCGGGAATGATTTACAAGTGCCTTGCACAGTCCATCCAAAAATACTTAACTGCCATCTAGTGGCTGAGTAGGCCGACTTCTTGATGATGTCTTTCAGACTCTAAACACTTCTTCCCTCACTTCTAATATTTCTACTTGAGTTCTCATCCTTCCTTCAGGGCCTAAGAAATCCCGACATTATCAAAAGACAGTGTTTTAACCACAAAGTTCAGCTACCAGTCATATAGAAGAACAGACTGGAACAGACAATCTCTGTTTAAATTATATTGAGGTCTCAACCCAAAGTGTGAAAAAAAACCCCACATGAATATTGCAGCACGTTTAAACTGAAAAGTAAGTTCTAATATTAAGAATCAAAGACAGATCTCCATCAATAAAATTGGAAACTTCTGTTAAAAACTATATTTCATTAACATGAACATAAAAGACAGAGTATAGCTGATTTGCACTTAACATGTCCTGGAGTGAAGTTCAACAAAGGTTAGACTCCCGTTTACTGCCTGAGCAAAATGCTCTGCACTTCAGTAGTTCCTATGACCCGAGTAGCATATTCTTCTGCCAGATTTCTATCATCTCTTGTTTCACACAAACTTCATTTCTTTTTTGAGCATTTTTGATAAAGCATGATTTATTCTCAAGGATAACAAGAAAACACTATCTGCCTACATATGCTTCCTGATATTCACCCGCTTTAAGCTATCCCAATTCTAACCATGGACCCATTGGACCTACAATTAGAACAAAAGTTCCTGCACACCACATATTGCAAGCCTGGCTTTACTTTTTGCAAGATAAGAATAAAACATATTTATACCTCTGAATTTTTTTAGCTTTTTGTCTTCTGAGATTTGGGTATGCTGGCATGATGTTTCAGGAAGTTTACATTGATACAGTTCTCCTTAAAACAATATATCCAATTCTATTTGTCAGGACAGAGATCATCAGATTGCTATAGTATTTACTTTGAAAAATGCAATAGGCACAGACTTCACTATCATTCAATTCATAGGGAAAACTTCCAAAAAAGTTTGCTTCTTTCATACTCCTTTCTTTCCTCAGTGAGAACCCAAACATGTACCTTTTTTCCCTCCGCTGAAATCTAAGACTTTAGCAATCACACTTTTGTGGGAAAATAATTGTTTTAGAAGAACTGTTTATTGCCTCCCCAAGCTTCTCCTCCCCCTTACAAAAAGGGACCTAGCAAGTAGTGAAGGGATGGAAGAGGAGTAACACATATTCCCAGGATCACTGTGTCCTTCTGAATGAATATCTCAAGAAAGAGCATGTAAAATGAAACAGTGTAAAAAGAGCCACAGCCACAGAATGGTTTGGGAGCTCATAAAGGAAGTGTTCCCAGTTTTCCTCCAATTTTTGTTGAACACAATTGTTAACCAGTCTCACCTACAGCTTGCCTCTACCCTGTTGAAAGCCACGTCATACCAAAATAAAACAGGTTTTTAAAATCTTCCTTTTTTATTTTATTCTTTTTGTATGTGTAGTAGAATAATTTCATGATTTCAGGAAAATCTTACATTTACCTTCCTTGTCTGACCTTCACTTGTAAAAAATCACCTTTCTGAAATTTCATTTAGGAGTGAGTTTTGAGCAGCGTGCACGTTTCCGAAACAAAGTCTAGCTGTGACATTTTCTAATAATGAAAAGTAAATCCCAATCCCAACAATGTTTCATATTTTCTAAATAGACTGATTATGTATTTATCTTAAAGGATTTCACAACCTTTTTTCTTGTATTACTAAGTGTCAAAATTGGAGCATTTCAAATGTCACTAAGTTATTACCCTAAGGAGTTATAATAATTTGTAGTTAATGACTAGAGTAAGAGAAAAGGTCCCCGCTGAAATGCTGAAAGAGGGGTTACCAGCAAAATGTGGTAATTGGGAATACTCTAAGGAGGCACTCCAAGAGATGGACTTACAATATTTTCAAAGCAAAAAGTATATTCAACATGGAAGAACATGTCCTGTAATTTAAGGTTTTTAAGGCTAACATTGTTTCCCTATGATATTGTTGGAAAGTACACCAGCAGATCACGCAGTAGAAATCTGTCTTCAGTACCCGAGAACTGCCAAAATTTTGTCTGGTTGTTACTACCAGTTAAAGTACATGGTGTTCCAAAAAGGCATATAATTTTGGTTGAGGGTTTATTTGTTGGTTTAAATGGGGTGAACCAAACCAAAGAGAACAACTGAGCTGGAAGCATTACAGGCACAAGAATTTTTTGGTGGCAAGCTTTTCGGCTGTAAATATTGTTTAAATACTCAGCATAAACCATCTCATAACCAAACTGCAAGAAATTGGAACAGTCTAGCAAAACTTCATCTTCCAAGCCAGGATTACAGAGCTCAGGCATTCTCAATAGCATGAAGAATTCATTACAGCTGGATGCTGACCTTTAAATAAACGTGATGAGTGCTTTCTTTTTAAATTTGTGTGATACTCAGGAGTAGACACTCATCACAAATGATCAAAAGAAGAAGAAATTTTAAAATATTTTGATAATAAGGCATATAAGAGAGTAAGGAATTTAGGTGACTTCCAAACAACTTTAGGTTTTTGGTTCTGTGATGTCCCACTACTAACCAAAGCTTAGTTTTCATGTACTCATTTTACAATTAGAAGATACTTGCCTTTTTTTTTTTTTTTTCCTTTGTGCTAAGACTGTTTTTATGTACCACGCAAACAAAATCAAGCAAATCTGAAAATTGAGTTAAAATATGGGGAAAATTACAGGGGTGCCACAAAAGGTAAGGGGGGGGGGGGGGCAAAAAAGAAAAGAAATTGGCTCCTGCAGAAAAGTACAGCTGTCAAACCTAAACATCAGGTTTGAAGCTGGTGTTTCTAAATTAGGACAGTAAATTTTTTGCTTCTTTCCTTACTAAAGGAGTTAGGCTTAACAAAGCTTTCTCGTGCATACTTGGAAGACGAAGCAGACATTGTTGCTCCTCTTTAGCATTTCAGAACCATGAGTTGAAATGGCTGCCAATTTTTCTTATTTTTCTTCTGCTTACCAAGTCCTGCACTAAAAGCAAGCACAGTGCCTGCCCCTCATTTGTTTACTTGTAATTTTAAAAGATTAGCTATTTTGGACTCAAAAGAGCAATCTTAAGAACTTTAGGAAATTATGCTGCAAAATATGAAGGTTATGTCTAACATTGTAAAGATAAGGAAATGGAGAGGGGAAAAAAAAAAAGCCCCTTCCAGTGGCAAGAAAGTGTAGAATCCAGGCTCTGTATGTGTGTTACTTGTGCTTTTAATTTAAAATTATTCTGAACCTTTTAGTTAACTGTTTACCTTAAGTGAGATAAATTACCAGCATCATGTTATATTTGTGTTTTTTTCTGTGTCAATATTGACCATCTCCAATTATTTTAATAGCATGTGGAAAATGTCTTTTCCCAGGGAAGGGAGAGGGAAGAAGCCCGTGAGTAGACTTACTTGATCAGTTTCAAATTTTACACTAGAGCTCTCTTCCTTTGTCATGTATCAAAAGAGAAAAATCACCTACTTGGCTAACTTCAGCCAATGCTTGCTTTCTTCAGAAGGAAAAACTATGGGCAAACTAGACAAAGAAGCAAAGAGTCTAGATCTCTAATAGAAACATTTCATAGTATTTCATCACTTTAAAAAAGTACAAACAACACCAAGAATGATCTGATTGCAGTAAAGGATTTATCTACAAACATGATGAAAAGAGTTACTGTAATTATTCTACCTGCTAAATTTTTCTATAGATTGATATAGATAGATATTGATAGATAGGTAGAATACACTCAACTTTTTGGGACTGTACAGAAATAATTTGAACACATGAAAATATTTTGTCCACATACAGTTCCTCAAATTAACTTCCACTCTGATTTTTGAAATAAACCTCAATGATGATGATAATACAGCAAAAACTTGAGATGATTTTCTGCAAGTGAGGTTATCATGCATTCAAAACAGTTATTTCTGCTCCTGTCAATGAATAATAGTACAGAATGAAGAAGTTCACATTACTGTCATAAGAGATCAACACTGAGCAAGAGGCGTAGGGATCTCTAACAACACTAGCAAATGCAATTCAGTAACTGGACAACATAATACGATAGTTTTAAAAATAACAAAAAACCCCCAGCCTGAAGTAAATTTTATTTGTTCAAGCAATCAAACAGTGCTCTAGTGCTGCTGGTTAAGCTTCATTCTCATAGCAAAATAATTTCATTTTTTTTAAGTGCCTAAGCATTCATGAACTTACTTCCATTAATTACATTTCCAATAAAAAAGGTCTTTCATATAAGTTGTTTCTCGTAATTAATTAAAATCCTAGTGACAGATTAAAGATGCTCCTTACATGCAGTACCTTTCTGAAAGTATAGGAAAAAGTTAATTTTCACAAGAAATACTAGAAAGCAGTGCTACTGAAATGTGGGTGACTGAAATATAATAGCATGGGACAAATATATTTTAGTTTAAACATAAAATATTTCAATGTAGACTACTTTTGTGATATTATTTTAATTAATGGGCTCTAGTTTTTAAATGTTCTTAGTTATGGAGGTAGAGGAATTTAGGTAACCGACTAGAACTCCTTTAATGTTGTTTGGCAAGACAAAAGCCATAAAGGTAATATACCTACTCTCCCTACCCATGCTCATAAAATACTTGATTGAACCTGGATTAAATTTGCAAGTCTAATGATCAGTAGCACTCATTTCACTGGGCATTCCTTACTTTCTTACTGAAAAGCAAAGTAAATCACTGATCAATTTCACAAATACTGCTTAAGGCAGTGATGCTTGAACCATCCAGTCATTAACAGAAAAAATAAAAACCCCCAAACCAAAAGACACAAAACTCAAATCCCACCAAAAAGGGGAAAAAGAAAGAGAAGAGGGGGTGGAGAAAGAGAAAAAAGAAGGGGGTGGAGAAAGAGAAAAAAGAAGGGGGTGGAGAAAGAGAAAAAAGAAGGGGGTGGAGAAAGAGAAAAAAGAAGGGGGTGGAGAAAGAGAAAAAAGAAGGGGGTGGAGAAAGAGAAAAAAGAAGGGGGGGAGAAAGAGAAAAAAGAAGGGGGGGAGAAAGAGAAAAAAGAAGGGGGGGAGAAAGAGAAAAAAGAAGGGGGGGAGAAAGAGAAAAAAGAAGGGGGGGGAAGAGAAAAAAGAAGGGGGGGGAAGAGAAAAAAGAAGGGGGGGGAAGAGAAAAAAGAAGGGGGGGAAGAGAAAAAAGAAGGGGGGAAGAGAAAAAAGAAGGGGGGAAGAGAAAAAAGAAGGGGGGAAGAGAAAAAAGAAGGGGGGGAAGAGAAAAAAGAAAGGGGGGGGGAAGAGAAAAAAGAAAGGGGGGGGGAAGAGAAAAAAGAAAGGGGGGGGGAAGAGAAAAAAGAAAGGGGGGGGGAAGAGAAAAAAGAAAGGGGGGGGAAGGGAAAAAAGAAAGGGGGGGGAAGGGAAAAAAGAAAGGGGGGGGAAGGGAAAAAAGAAAGGGGGGGGAAGAGAAAAAAGAAAGGGGGGGGAAGAGAAAAAAGAAAGGGGGGGGGAAGAGAAAAAAGAAAGGGGGGGGAAGAGAAAAGAAAGAGGGGAAAGAGATAGCAAGAGGTTTTGGCCGCTCCTTGTTCCAAACCAAGTTTTAGTGAAACCAGAACTTTGCCGCCTTCTTCATGACCTTCAGAAAAATTGAACAGTCTTATTCACTAGTAAGACAAATCTAGTACCTGTGATCAGAGAACTTTCACAGAATAAACTCGTCTTCTGAGGAAAATAAATTGAAGTGCCTCAACTCCATCAAACTGCACCACATATAATAAATAACATGAATGGTGACATGGTTTTTTTGGTTTGTTTTGGTTTGGTTTTTTAAAAAAAGACCGTGTTTAAGTTGAACAAGTCCAACCCAGAATAAGTCTTCACTGCCCCAGTGTTATTTTATCTCCTTTTGAAGTGCAGCATGGCACCCTATATCTGTTCACCTGCTACCACTGCTATAAGATTCAGTGGAGAAACAGAAAACATCTCTGCCACTATTATCCACATGAACTTTTGTAGACTAGCCAGTATAACCAGATCTTCTATTACTATTCCTTAGTAATGCCATCAGACCTCTAGAACCAAGTGTTAACTTACTTCTGCGTGAAATGAACAATAACAATTTACAATAGTCACCTTAGGCAGTCAGGAACCTTCAATCTCTGTACCTAGATACACTATGGATCATGTCAAAAAATATTTTGAAATCAAAATTTAGAATCAAAACCACACTTCTGAATGTTTGAATTCAGAACAGAAAACTATTGCAGAAGTGTCTGAAGTACCGCTTTTCTGACCTTTTTACAAAATTATAGATAAAGCACTTCTGTTAGAATCTTACCTGTACCCGCTGAACATCTTCTATGCATTGTTTCTCTGTTTCTGGGACAGTAGATTTCAACTCTGAATTTGAAAAGAAGATACAGATTTTAAAATTTCTATATAAAAAAAAATCATTGATCTTTTGAAATACACATTAAGAATTTCATTAAAAAAGGGTAAAGTTAAAAAGAAAACAATGTTAACTGTTCCACTTTCCAAATTATCCATCTAAAATTAACAGGTTATATGCATAAAGTCAGCCTGATCTCAATTTACAATGTATTATGACTCAACATCAAATGCTATTACCTTAAACTTGAAAGAAGTCCATTTTGATTGTCAAATTTCTAAGAAAAAGAGTTACTTATGGCTCTATTATATGCACTCCACACAAGGTCAAGGGAAGGTTCTCATGATGGTTCTTCCCATCCAACCTCATTAAGAACATATGTCTGTCCTTAAGGTCCACAGATTGTGTCTTTTCACAAAAGGCCAAAAGAACCAGTGAGCAGAATGACAACTGTTGACAGCTATGTTGTCTTTTTCATATCCTCCACTGGCCTTCCTCTGCTTTACCACCAAAATTTGAAATCTCCATGTTGAGATAGTGATACAGATCTAGGCTCACATTTCAAAAGCATGCTTGTATACAGTTGGCCTTACTATTGCAGAAATTGAGAAATCTCAATTTAATCCTAGGTTTATTATTCACTGTCTACCTCTCAGCCTTGCAAAGGAATGGTTTGGGAAGCAGATTTATTGTGCGTGTACAGTCAGAGCTTCCCAAAACTGCGGATATTCAAACTGAGGATACAAAACTAAATTTTTCACCTTTGTACTGAGTTCCACACCCTCTCTTTTGGGCAAAGAAGCAGCATTGATTTGACTTTTGGAATTTTGACCATGTTATTTACATTGACAAATTAAGCAGCAGTACTTAATTCTAATTGTATCTTCTTCAATTATTTTCTACTTTGGAATAACTAATGAGAATCCTAATGCATATCTAAGCATTTCTTCTCTTAATTACTGTCTTTAAATAGAGAAAAAAATTATTTGTC
The DNA here is from genome assembly GCF_047716275.1 of Strix uralensis. Taxonomy (NCBI): domain Eukaryota; kingdom Metazoa; phylum Chordata; class Aves; order Strigiformes; family Strigidae; genus Strix; species Strix uralensis. The sequence continues at coordinate 87,259,561 of NC_133974.1, read as the reverse complement.
CCAGAATGATGGTTTTAAATGAAACTACAGATCTCCAACTATCACTGTGACAATGAAATAGCAGTGGGACTACAAATATTTATCTTCATATTTTACCTGGAAAAATGGCATCAAAACATAAGACACCCCCCCAGCTAGATTCCTTTTCTTATTTTAAAACCTGGAAAACAATTATTCTATCTGCAAATGTTAGTCTTTGAGATCTCTGTTTTCATAAAAACATTTCAATTCAAGCCAAAAGAAATTATATGAAAAACTTGATTGTGTTAATATTTATTTCTGAGACACATGTACTGTACATTCCTGCATTGTTTCAGCAGTGCTGCATTTTGATTGGCTGCTGGATAAAAGAAATAACAGATTTTGTGCTGGAAATGACACAAGCATGTAACAACGCAATACAAATTCAGGACCCTCAAGTCTTACATTAAGCCATTGCAGACACTAACAAAGACTTCATTTTAATTTATTTATGGAAGAGAGAGGGTCTTGTAGTTAAAGCACAGGGCTTGAAATAAAAGCTCTGGTCTCCATTCTGAGCTTTCTACAGACGACTTCTCTGACCTTAAAGAACCCCTCTTTGCCTCAGTTTCCTTACCTGATAGGAGATATCTAGAAAAAAAAGAAGGAAAAAAAAAACCCTAACCCATCACCTAAACAGTGCAAAGATCTCTAATCAGCTTAGTAGCTGCTGCTGCTGATGCCTCTTTAACTGGTCATAGCCTAATTTTGTACACAGGACAAGAGTAGAAATATTTTTCTTATACCTGCCCAGAGAACATGTGCATCTCACATCCTTCTTATATCTTTTAAGGGTACCACTATACAGCAGGCAAATCTGTTGACCATTTGCAGGGAGAGCGATGTAGTTGTGGTCTAGAACCTCTGGATTCATAATTCCTAGATATTTGGCCTCCTCACAGCTTTCTGACAATCCCAGCTGTTGGGAGGCGAGACATACAAGAGGGAAATTTCATTGCCAGTGGCAGTTACACTGCAACGCTACTCCTTGAAAAGTAACAGTCCTCAACTTTTTTTACTTTTTTAATTGTTTACTAAAACAGCATTTCAAGTCTTATCTGATATAACTGTTCCCAGTCATAAAAAGCTGGATGAGGATAGGCTGTCATTAACAGAAAATAACTCATCATCTCTCACTTTGACAAACTTTTAGTATGGATAAATCATGCATTGTCGCTGACTTTCAGGCAAGTCCATTTACTGAAGAAAATTCAGGATGCTACCAATGAATTAGACACTCCTCATTGCAGCCAGAAGAACCCCACCAAAAATCAGTGAATGAATATTTTCTGGTAAAAGCTATTAATGTCTCTTTCAAAGGAAGGGAAGAGTATTAACATTTTTAAACTAAGCAATTGTGAGAGACTTGTTTTAGAAATTATCTGGAAGAAAACATTTTTGACTAACCCTACCTCAATTGATTTGCAAAACCAGGAAAACTTCACTAGTATTCAGGCATTAGTGATCTCCCTAGGGTCTGTATACATGATTTTAGATCTCTGCATGGTTGGAAAAAACTTTAAGATGAATTGATCCTTGCTCACACCAGGTTTTTTTCTTCGTTAATGTTCTAGTGCTAGACAAGACATGTACACAAACAACTTAGCAATTAATGTTTCCTATTATGTAAATTGGCACAAACAATTACTCAAAAGTTCTTAAAGAAAAAATAGGAATAGGCTGCTCCTACATATTTATCAATATTTAACAATTTGACAGAATTGTCTAGCTTATTTTTACATCATACAGGTTTTGTTCTAAAAAGGGTTCTAAGTACAAGAAGAGTTCAGGGTGATACAAGCTGTTAATTTTAAGGTTAGTTTGCCAAAATTCACCAAATACAATCTACTTGCAGCAGACTAACAGGGTTTTCCCTTTATTGAGCAAAACTGAAAAAATCAAAAACAAACCCCACCATCACAACAGAAAAAAAAAAAAAAAAGAGTTAAGAAAAAATTGTTATACTACAAATGAAACCTTCCCTTTAACACAAAACAAACTTTCGTTTTTTCCTCATTTTTCATAAAACAAAGCAAATAAATGTCTGGACAAGCCTAGTTTTGTTAGAGAGACTAACTTTGATTTCAGGGTGTAAACCCACACAGAGATTTAGTGTGTTGGGACTGTTTCATTTTTCAGAAGTTGTGTAATCTTTGAATCTCTGCCCAGGTGGTTAGGACAGTCACACGGGAGACAGGATGACTGGGATCTAGTACCTGAATACTTGCCTCTTCCTATATGTTAAGTGGAATAGTGTCATCAGTAAAGCATTAAAATAATTGAATTTCAAATCCTTGTTGTGTTTAGATTCAGGCAATGCGCTGGGCTGTGAGAATGATAGAGTGAAATACCGTAAGAAGTGACAGAAACAGATTTTGGGGATTCAGATGGAAAATTAGTGGCATATACAATGATCTTATTGGTGATATTGACTCATTTTGTCCAAAAAATTTTCTGAATCCAGAACTGAAAAATGTTTTTGACATAAGTATCTGCTGACTTGAACCTAAATTCATATTAGGTATTTCCAAACCTCAGCTTTTTACTAAATAACCAACCTAAAAAACCCAAAACCCCAAATCTCAAAACAAACTAAAAAAAACCCCCAACCAATCTGACCATAAAAAACAGAAAAAAACCTGACCACTAATAGCCCTTTCCTCACACCCAACAACGTTCCACATGACACGGAGCCCACAGCAAAACCATTTAATATATACTATATTAAACAGATGAGTAACTACTTTGTTAATTTAGGAACACATTACCTAAGACCTTGCAGAGTTTCCTCTTGCCTTACTTAAAAACTTAAAGGCCTAGTATTGACCTCATGCTAATGTGTGTAATTAAAATAAAGACTTTACATATAAAAATATCCTACTACATTCCTCTCTGGATGAATAATTTTGTCTAAAATGGATGATTTGCTTATAAATATTGTCTCTAATGTTAATATTCTGTTTAATCTATACAACAATTATTACATATAATGCAAAATACAGCTACTCTACACACAGTAATTTAAACCCTTTAAAAAATGCTTACCCCCTCCACCTTTCAAAAAGATGCATATACATAAAATAATTTAGTTACAAATCTCGGGAAGGGTGTTCATCCTTCAGGCTTCACATGAAACATCACTTACCTGCAGGTTCTTTCACATGGCAAGCATGCAAACAATCAAACAAAAAATTAAATTTTTTATCTACCTGAATTTTATTCAGAGCAATTATAATTATTCCCTTTCCCTCCATGCCCTTCACTGCAAATTCACACACACATAAAAAAAATCAAAATTTCAATAATATTTTTGTCAGCACCTCAAGTAAATTTTGAGACCTATTTATGTTCCATTTAGAAATAGTCATAATACACAATTTTCCATTTTACTTCTAATTGTATTTTCTTAATATTTTTGCAGTTTTTGAGAGGGCAGTGGCTGAGATAAGGAACAGACAAGTACTGTACACATTACATCCATGTAGTAGGTATAATATTAAATAGAACAACATAAGATGGAAACAAACAATATATACAAGGAATACATTTAAAAATTATTAGTATTATCCTCCTGGTAGAAATACTTTTCCAAATTAGTAAAAATAGTAAAAATCTTTACTTTTCAAAATATTTTATGTAATCAATGTTCTTGTAGATTTTAGAGCAACAAACCTTGTTAACTTACACCAGCCTCTGCCAGACTAAAACCTCAACATAAAACAAGCTGAGAAACACAGCCTGTCCTCTCAGAGTACATGGCAATGAATTCTACTACCACATATGACATCACTTTCATTGAATACAGCATAAAATAGTAGACCATTAATCAAAAACTGGACTTAGCCCAATAGTCCAGTACTGCAGCCTTCCACACTGTCAATTGCATCAGGGAGATGGATGTAGAAATGTTTCCCCGACATCTAATAGAGCTGCTTTGGTAAAAGCCACAGCATAAACAGAATAATATAGCTGTATTGCATTTTTGTTGGCATCACTTATTTTGCTTGTGAACACTGGAATAAGTGATACCAGTAAAAGTGAAGTGTTGCCATGATAAATGATGTCCATGCAAGGAATAATTTGCTCATGTTCCACAGGACGTCCCAAAGAGAAGCAAATCTGAAATTAACTCCACCCAAAGCCTACAAGCAATACAAAGAAATCTGTTGAAATAACGACTTAATCCTTCAAATCTGAGCTATGAAAAAAAGGAGTGGTAGGAAATGGAAAATTTGAGAATACCCAGTGGTTCTCCATGGAGGTCATGGGGATGAATGCAGCCTAAAAGTGTTGAGAGCCATTGAACACTAATTAATGCAAAGCTAAGCCTCCAAGAAACTGTGGTATTTGCCCATCAACACTACTAACAGAAAACAGGTTTGAAATTCTCATCTAAATTTCTTTGTCAGCTACAAGAGGGTTTGTTTTCTTTTGTTTTAATTCTCAGCTTAAACAAATCTTTTAATAAGTATGCAGAAGATTTCGGAAATTTAACTGGTAGAGTAACCTCACAAATTTTAAGATAAGCTGACTTTGTAAACAAGATCTCGATTTATTTTTGAGATACACTTTTCCTACCTCTCTGTCATCAGGGGACTGCTGAATCCACAAAGGAATACCTTACACCACTCTAAAAACTTTCAGTATACCATCACTGGACTTTTGAAGTTTTCCATATTTTTAAGAAGAGAAAAATACCCATATTTCATGGTTCTGAAGGTATGTAAACTGGAAAAAAACAAAGGTCATAACACCTGGTAAAATCCTTTAGTCAGAAGATGCCAGGTGCACATCTTGGTTGTTAACAAAAAGCATGCATTTTTGCTGAATATTTTTTATTAGATTCATACTAGCTAACATTATTTCTGATGCTAATCCAAGATCTTAAAAATCAGGTATTTGTTAGAAGGTAAGATATTAAGTTTATATCTTGGATTCTAAAAGACAGCAGCTCCCCCCATGACATACATATATCTTGTCTGTGTCCAAGAACTATACCTTTGTCGGTAATTTTGAGTCTTTGTTCTTCATCTGGAGGTTTGGGTGGGGGCCACACAGATGGAATTCTCCTTGGAAAGCTTCCTTCAATGTAATCTGATGAATGTGTGGGTTGGCTAACTGCAGCCCAAGTATAAAGCTGGTCTTGCTGTGGTTATAAAAAAAAAAAAAAAAGTTGAGAAGTTTGCATAGAAAGACAATCTCAAAACATCAAAGCTTTTGTTTCCAATATAAATAGCTCAATATCCATCCTACATCAAGGCAGACTTGTTTTTATGCTCTTCATCTCCTGACAAAGACTTAACATAAATCTATATTAAAAGAATTTAATGTTTTGGTTTGGGAATTATCTCTGTTAACAATAGAAAATCTAATCTTTTAGTTAACTACACCACAATGAGATGCTAGAATACAGTTCAGCACTTTTTCCAGCATGAGAAACTCTTTGCCAGTTCTCTCCTTAGAGAGATAACAGGTTCTGTCCACCATGACTACTTCTTCACATATGGCTAGTTTATAGGTAACAGAAAAGTGTTTCGGTCCACTCTCTATGTAATCTTTTTACATCAAATGCTCAAGCAAGGAAAAGAAGCAGGATTATTTCTGCATAAATTGAGATATTTATTCTTTGCAAACCTGTTTTTGTCATTTACATCTCCATATTCATAGAAAGGCAGCTAAAAAGGTACGTTTGCTTTTAGAATAAAGTTAAAAAAACCCAACCAGCAGCTAAAAGTATTCTCATTCCTCTAGGCTCAAATCAGGTTATATCCTTATTACTCAATAGCTTTGAGTTTGATTCACTTATTAAAACAGGAGACATTCACACTGTCTGATGATAACTAGGACAAACATATTCTTTAAACCAACAGAAAGATTTTAGATTATCACAATTCAAGTTATTCTTGTGACTCCCAGTATGCACCAACATGCACACATTGTGATTAAATCTTTATAATACTTTAAACTTTATAAAGATCAATCACAGCAACTGCATGAGTATCCTAGTAAGTGATCTGGAAATATAAAAACATTGTAGTGCAAAACTGGAAAAAAGTAGTCAAGAAAAAGCAAGAAAATACAGTCATATCACACAGTAATATCTTCTTACCAAGATCATGTTCATTACACATCATTCATGTTATTGCTCAAGTAAAACACCGGTAATATATATTTGTCCTACTGCATCTTTCATTTTTAGAGTAAACCTTTTTTTTCTTTTTAAATTTTACACAGATACTAAACATTGAAGAGACATGCATGGGGAGGAACAAAACACTTTTTTGGGGATAATCATTATTCCATGTGACTAAGCTTCTACTTGCCTAAAAATAAGTTGTGACAAGAGTGATAATATTTTATTGAGAGCAACTTAGAACAGACAAATGCTGGTTATAAAATAAAAAGTTTTGGTTTACACAGGGTGCCTCAGTCAGGGTCAAAGGAAGCTCATTAGACCTTTCCAGCATGAAAAACATGGCAAAAAATCCAGCCACATATGCAGACCTTAGATAAAGGTAATAATAAATGGATAAAAAGCTTAATACATAAATCACATCAGTTCTTTACATAGTCCTGAAATCTATGTTCCTTGAAAAGCCTGCAGTTTTCCCATTACTATGTTACTGCATTTGAAGATCCAAACAGGCTTGATTAATGCACTTCTTTCAGTAACTTAGTACTTTCCCTTTGTCTAATTCCAGCTTTTTAGAGGATATGCATTTTTGGGTTTCTGCCTAATTTCCAGTTCTGTGGGACTAAAAGGGAGAGGAACAGTCATACCTGTACATACTGTGTAAAGAAAAAGGTGCTGCATTTTGCTATTTGTCTTGCTTCTGCACCATCCAAATCTCAAAAACACAGGGAAAAATAGAATTCAAAAAAAGTCATCAATGAAAATGAGAACAAAATTTTTTTTCCCACTTTACTACCTTACACAGTCCAGGGAACACAAGGAAGAACAAGCTCTACAGAGGGTTAGCTGAATGACTTTCAACAGGATTACATGTAGGGTTACAGGGCAATAAAACAGAAGACAACAGACTGTAGATAATATTGACATAGCATGAATGAGGAAGACAGACAGTTAAACTGTTACTAGACATGATATTTCACCATGCCAGTTCCTGAAAGATATATTACAATCATTTAACAACAAATTTTTGGAGTGTGATAAGTCTACATGAATTTAGATGTATTAAAAAAATCATGGTATGTCTCAGAATTATTGTACAGATGGGATACATTATCAGGGTAATAAAATATGAAGTACCTATGTTCTTGCTGATAGAATTTACAGCATATAAACTATGGACAGTTAAAAATTAAAACATCACACAACTCCATACCTGACTTCTAACCCGGCATGGGAGATTTGTTTGTGAGTATAAATGACAGTATTTTTTGGTTTACGCTGGTTTTTGTTTTGGGATTTTTTTTCATTCACTATTCAACATAGAGCAGGATGATGGAATAGACTCATCATGTAATAGAAATTCACAGAGGTAAATGTAAACTACCTTGAAAGGACTTGCACTACAACTAAAATGTATCCAATCTTCAATATATAAACAAGGTATTTAACTACAGCTACATTCACATTACTTGCAAACTTATAAACATAATTGAAAGTCTGTACACTTAAAAGGGAAAAGATTAACCCTTAACCCCATCTCCACTTCTGTACCTTTCAAAAGAGATAATCATTTGAATGTTCTAATTCCTACTCACTGAAGATACTGTCCAAAAATCTAATCCTCTTTACCTTTTGTCTTTAGCTCCTTGTCAATTAATACACTAACCCATCATATTTCTCTTTTTCCAAATCCGATAATGCTATAAATCTGCATGATTATTAGAACATTCTGAAGAAAGATATATGCAGCCAATTCTATGATGTTGAAGTACTATTCAAGCAAGAGAAACAAAATAATCAAAATTTAAAAATCCAGATATGCTTTTATCATTGAAATTTGTAATACAAGCATCCACGAGCCTGAATTTCCACATCCAACTTTTTCTCCTTTAATCTTTTCATTTCAGAGGCAATTTTTACTAGATACTATTGTAAGTACAGCCAGTGAATACTCTTACCGTGATCAAGCTTTGAATACATCTGGAATTTCCACTTCATTTTTCTCAGATTCCACTATTTGGTGTTTAAAGCACTTCTTTTAGGGAAAAAAAAAAAAATAAAATCTATCCTTGTAATGAATGATCCCAGTCTTATTTATTTGGACTCCTTTCTAGTCAGACATTGACATTGAAAGCTTAAAGCTGTCTGATCCAGTGCACTAAACGCGACGTTAAGAAGAGTTCTCATTTCCACACATCCTTACACAGCACTTTCCACTGGTTCTTAAAACTGCAGAGCATTCGCACATGGGCGAGGCAAACTGCCTGCAGGATCTGATGGTACCTAATCAATAGACATTTTACCACTTATAGATGCTAGCATTTAGAATGGAGTCACAGAAAGTCAGGTCTGTAGTTTAACTCACTGTTCTCCCAGACAGCTCTCAGTAGGCACAAAGAATGACTTTTTGTAACAAATTTTCATTCTCAGGTACCACAGTGCTACATTCCAGGTACATAATATATTAAATTTTTATTATGTTCCTTCACTTTTTGAGCTAAAGATATGCTTTTCTGCTAATCTTTAAAGATAGAAGCCAGTGCTGTAAGCTACTCAAAGTAAGGGCCTCTAGCAAATGACACATAGAAAGAGGCTGGTGGATCCAGAACTAAGCCCATAAGCTAGACCTGCAGTAAACATCAGAACACATACTGATGAACCTTGATCTTTCAGAAAAGGGGTCACATGTTTCACACAGACACCAGGTTTGTTCCCCAGGCCACAGACTGAATTAGAGATCAGTATATTCTCCAACTATAGGAATATAATGTGCAACCTTGAATCTATGCTTTTGGCAGCTGTACTGCTCCTGAGGATATGCAGGTAATACAACCTTCTGTTCAATGCCGCTTTGGTTTTTAATTGACTGTTTATCTGCTTCCAGTTCAAAGGACAAAGCCATTGTGAGAAATGCTTAAAAGAGGCACAAGAGGTGGAGCTGAAATGACAATAAATATATACACATCTGTCCAAACTGGTTACAAAAGGATGAATTAGCAATGTGAGAATCAAGGGGAAAAAAATCTGACCAGAAGAGTTCAGCAGTTCACACTGCTATCAGGAGTAGCCTCTGCTCTTCAGCTCAGCACAGCAGTAGTTGGGGAAAGAGCATTAGTAGTACCTCTGAACTTCCTTACACTAGAGTGAATTGGTACTAACTTCACTGATGGCTCCAGTATTAAGCCATGATGGAATCAGGCCCTATCTTTCAGAGAATTTATTTTCAAATAGTAAACTTGAACAATTTTTCACTAGAACCCCAAACATTCAAAGTTATCTTGAAGAATGGTGTACAAAAGGGTTGCATGTCCACAGACAGGTATAAATGGGCCAGGAATAAACACAGAGTGGTAGTTACAAGAAGATTCCTACTCATCAGATCAGTCTGGATGTGGACAGCTTTCCAATGGCAACAGCTGGAAGAGTGGGGAGAGGAAAAATTATAAAGGCATTTAAGATAGAATTAGGTAAACTCATAGAGGAATTATATTTTGTGGTACTTGGGATAAGCAGGGGCCAGATGCCATAATTTAGAAGGTGTTTTCCAGGCTTGGAAAGCTCCAAAGAGCTTGTTCCACATTTGTATATAACTGTTTGTCATTTAGACTGTTTCAAGTGCATGGAAGGAATTTTCTTTTTCCATTCAGGGAGTTTAATCTTTCTAATATACTAAGTATAAAATCTCTAAAATGAATGAAAGCAAATTGCATGTTCCCACTGCATATAAACAGTTAATTGAACAAGCAAGGTTTTAGTTCAAGAAATTAGAGCCGAACTACCTCAAAATGCTCTTATCAGCAGGAGACTGCTTTATTTTAAGCAGCTTTTAAAAATGAATAAATCAATACTATCAAGAATGGGGAAAGTGGTTTACTTTTTGAGGAGAAGTTCAGTAACAAAACTGTCTGACCACTGACAGAACGAGAGCAGTGATTAAACATGGCTCTCAGCTTGTTTTGGCTGTACTAGTGAGCACAGATGCCTTCCAAGGTTGAAAACCAGCAAGTCAGTCATAATACTGTAATATATGGCTGAAGTAGCACTTTATCCTCATGAACTAAATTTGATGCATGAGATTTTACTTGAGTGATTTTTTTCTTTTCAGAAAACTGTTGTGCCTCAACAATTAATTTAAAAACACTACAAATGTCAAAAAAAAAAGAAACATTTCTTTCCCATGAAATGACTTCAACCTCCTCAACAAAAGAGAACAAACTTACTTGATCCCATCAAACTTTGCTCAGGATTTGACATCATATTCTGGGGATATGAGAGGCCAACAGAGCCAATAGCCCTGTGGTGAGGACCTCATGGGGAAAGGAAATCAGGAGACTAAATTTCAGATTTCCACATCTATTCTCATTCTGTTCCAGAGTTATTGTCTTGGTCTTCCTATTCCCCAATAACTTCTACATTTAATATAGCTGGCTGAACTAGTGAGCTTACAACAAACTTTCCTTGGAAGAGAGAACAGTGGCTAGCCTTCTATGAAACAGAAGGACCTCAAGATCTAGCCTCTTTACCCATCCAACCTGAACTCTCACTTGGAAGACCACATCCCAAGACCACCAGGTTATCAGCTGTTACTTAGACCACTGTCTTTCTCTGACTTGTCTCTCCAAGTCTGTCCTTTCTCATTCACTCTCTCCAGAAATTCTATGCTGAGGCAAGAAGCTTCTCCATGAAGAGCTGTTTTCACTTACACTGACATAGTTCTGCAGTAAGTTTGGATTCTGGCAAATCTGAATTTTCCAAATAAATCTGTTTCATTAGAAAATACGTTTCACCTCTACGCAGTTTGAAAAGGTGATTGTTACTACTGCAAAAAACTTCCTCTTCAAAACAAAGACATGCAATATACACAAATTCAACTTTCACTGTATTCTCAATTCCAAGCTAGAAAAAACACATTGTGTTATGAGTATCATTCTTAAGAAAGTGAACTAATGTACAGAAAGTCATAAAATATAAAGATCTTTTGAGGTGACACGGTGACCACCACCTTCACCCTGTGTACTATGATTTTGAAAATTTTAAACAGGTAGTGTAAACTTAACATCCAGTGTATGCCTCTTGAAGCAGTTCTTCAGAATAGCAAGCAGGTAAGCAATGTTCTCTGCAAAAAGCAGCACGAAAACTTACCAACATCCTTCATATAAAATACCCCATTTGAAAACATATACAGTAGCGTCACCACAAGTATGTGGGAAGGAGAAAGGAAAAAGAGAAGGCTAGAATACTACAGGGACAGATGTAACAACTATAAAATAAATACCCAATTAAAATTAAGAAAAGGAAGGAGGGAAATGGCATAACAGGAATACTTCAGCCCAGTGATCATCCAACTGTTTCTATTTTACTACTCTCAGGAATATTCAGAGTTGCTCACCACAAAAGACAAAGTGTCACAAAGAGTGATTGGGCAATGGAAAAGGAAGAGACATGGGGGATTTCATTTAGCCAAGCTCAACTACCATGGTAACCTACATGACAAACAAAGATTAAGACAGCAGATTAGCAATCTGTTTTCTCTGCTCTATTCCACAATTTTCACTTGTTAATATTTAAAGTCTTATTTGCTACTGACCCCTACAATACTGCTGTGACAAATTTCATGAGACTACATTCAGTCTTACACATTTTATTCCTGAGCATTGAAAATATGCTTGAAGAAATGCCGCACTGTTGCCAGCTTTGTGCTGCAGTTTGGAAGAGAAGTTCTCTTAGCTGAAGTGAATTCTTGGGAAAGTTGCTCTTTGGAAACTGATTGTTGGTATTTTGGCTCTCTGACTTCTGAAAGAGGAGTCTGTCTGCAATCTGTTTAACTGCTAATTTTCAGACTGACTTAAACAGCACAAATAAGTTAAAATTAAGTAAAGTCTTCATGTAACTAACTCCTCTTCCATCTGACCTGCAAAGTCCCACCATCTGCTACTACTCAGCAGAAAGAAAGCAGTGTCTTTATTTCCTTAAAAAGCATTTGCATCACTACAGGTGGCCAAGTGATAATAGGAAAACAGTCATTTTTATAGTGTTTCCCACTTAAGATGTCTCTCTGCTTCCTTGTGGAAGCATTATTTCAGAAACGGATGACAACCTAGTCAGGCATCATAACTATGAATCACACAATGGGCAGTCCCTATCCTAAACTGTCAAACATGCCTGTGTATAAAATTACATCATAACACAGTAAAGAAAGACATGCTGCAGAAGATGTCCATTTAGCTCTTTCATTATAGAATATGTTGACATAATTTATAAATCAAGAAGGCATTAACAGCGGTACTCAACACAGTAACAATATTCAGTAAAAGCACTGAAAAAGACTTAAAGAGAGCTAGCCCAATCCAAACAACACCAGAAGTGAAGAAAGATGAAAGCTTAGGGTGCATTTCAGAAGATACTACTGGTTAGGGCCACATGAAAAAAGAGGTTGTTGGACCATTCAGTGTGCAATAGAGATTAAGTTCCCCAAACAAGGAATATAGTATGGATACAAAGGTATACTCAGTTTTCTTCTCAAAAGCACTTACAAAATGATAATAGAAAGCCTCTATTACAAAATCATTCAAGTTTTCACTGAGAATTTAAGGGTTTTAAACGTAGTGTTCAGAAACAACACACAAAACTACTTGGAAAGCTTGTCAAAAAAAAAAAAAAAAAAGCAGAAATCTGCTATGAATGAAAAAGAATGCCCTTAGCTTAAGGCTGCACAATGTGAACTGAAAATCTGGAATGGGAAGTCATAATTAGGGACTAGGCATCCACAACATGCAGTAATTGCAACTACTGGATCAAATGCAAATAACAAGTACAGTCAATATTTCTTAATAGCACAGTGAAGCTACATAAAATTGCTTTGCATTGAAAGGAAAATGCCAGCTTCTTTTATTAGTGTATGAACAGTTTAAATTTTAATGGAAATGTGTATAATTTGTGTACATTACTGACGGCTCTCCAAAGATACCTGTCTTCTAGCTTCTGTGATATATCATTAACGGAGGACCTAAGCAGGAGTTTGAGATCTCTACTTGTTGAAAATTGTGATCCTCCAACAGGTGGCTGCAAAACTTGCCTGTGGTTACATTCTTGCCAAAGATGCACTGTTTAGCCAGCTCAGCCTTGTGTTTATGTTACTCTAATAGGATAATATAATGAGGGAACATGCTAAAAAACTTAAGACTATGCCTGCACTGCAGAAATACAATTATTTAATAACATGACACAGTCATTTGGGACTGACAGTTTTTCCCAAAGCATTAATTTCTTACATATCAGAGGATATTTTAATTTGAAACTTTAGAAGCCTTCTTGAACAAGTCACAACTGTTAAAAAAGAAAAATTTAAAAGACAAGCAGGCAACAGTCAGTCAAAAGGCAAGTGATTTTTTGGAGAACATTCTTTGATTAGGCTTTTGCTAATCTATCTTTCTGTAAATTGGGTATTTACTTGCTTGATTTTTTTTAAAGTTTATTTCTATAAACTTTTTTCTTTTATAAAATACTAACAGAAGAATTAAAGGCTCTAAAGATAGCCTGACAGTAAGAAGTCATGACATCCATAAGGCAATAATTAGCAGCTTCTCCAGGAGACAGGAAACTAGCAAAAAGGACATCATATTTCTAGACAGTGAATCTGCCATTGTACATTTACTTACCCTTTAAGATACTCTTTATAAGTAGAGTAGGTAGCAAAAGCTATAGCGAAATCTTCCACTGCTTCTCAATAGCAAACATCTTAAAATTCCCAACCCTGTCTACTTTTGTTGCTTTTAAAGCTTTGTTCAACTTTTATTTTTCAGATAATCTTTTATTCTGGGCATCTGCCACAATCTGTTTTGAAAGAAATAATTGAACAAATGGGCCAAGACAGAACATGAAAGTTTTCTCTAAGTTCTTAAAACAGTTTTAAAAGTTTCTATCTTTTGGACTATAACCTGAAATTTGTCAAAAGGGTCAGAGATACTTCAGGAACATGCCATTTCCAATCGCCATTAAGATCTATCCAAAATCTGATCAATTCATACGCCTCTGAAAACTATACACCATCCTCAGCATAAATGTGATGACAGCTGCTTCTCTAAAGATTTATGCTTTCATTGGGTATTTGTTGGTCCTTCACATTTGCCATATACTAAACAAAGGAGTAAGCATTATGTCCACAAAGCATAACCTACACCAGAAATATAAGTACTAAGAATTTAATTTAAACTGGCTTCCAGAAACCATTATTAGTAGAAACTAAGAACTGTGAAAGTTGTCTTTACTTTTAACGTATTGCCTATTGCAGTCAGACAGTGTGGAAGAGAAAGAAATAGGATCCAATGAGAAAATTAAAAGAGATTGTGTACAATTATTTAATGGGGTGAGGCAGAGGCCCACAGTGAAGTCTGAAATATCTCGGAAGAAAGAAGACAACAAATCTGTGTGTGTTACTGAGAAAACAGACACAAGATTTGGATACATAGTTGTAAGACAGGGAGAACTAGAGGTGACCACGGAGCATGAGTAACAAAGATGATGAGAATATAATCAGAGTGTGCAATTGCAAACATTTCAAGACAGCAGAGAGTTCAGCATTAGCTATGTTAAATTAAATTCACTGGAGGACATGATCAGAGTGAGGGAATAGGACTTTTAAATAATCTGTTTGTATTCATCTCAAGCCATGAGCAATAGATCATAGAGTGAACAGAACTTACTGAGTTATTTTCATAAACTGTAACCTAACATCTTCAGAAAACAAAGTCTGTGGGACCACACTTAAGCAAAAGAAGAATCATGGATTTTAGTCAACATTAAAAAAAAGTAAGTTAAAGCTCAGAAATACATGGGATTAATCACAAAAGGAGAAAAAGAGGATTCAAGGAAGGATTTCAGTGGAAAAAAGTTGGCAATTCTGTAAAAAAACATGCTGAAGGAGTGACCTAAGAGACTTTATAAGAACCAGACTAAGACAAAAATCAAAACAACCAAATGAGTAACATTAACAAACAAGCAAGCACCAGAGCTGGAAGTAGCAGGGAGGAAGGACAATGAGGTGGCAGACAATCCTGGCTGGGACCAGTACAGGGTTACAGGAGCTTTGTTGATGGCAGTTTCAGCTGAGTGAAAAGGACACCAGCCAAACTGGAGGCAACCCAAGATTGAACTGGAGGCACATCTGATGAACTCAGAGATGAAGGAGGAATATGGGACTGGCTGTGCTCCCAAATTTTGCAGTAAGGTCAAAGATGATGTATCTCCTAATTCTAGATGGGTGAAATTTAAGTATTATTTAGGGCTAGTCTAATTCCTCTGTCTTTGAAATCAATGGTTAGATCAACATTAAAATCCTGTTCTAATGAATTAAAAAAAAAAAAAGTCCACATCTAAATAAGAAAAAAAGCAAAGTACAAACACATGGAGACAGATGCTAGAGGGAACACGAGTCACAGATCTTACATGTCCTTTTTTAAGTAATATACAGAATCACCATAATTTTTTTCACACTAATTGTTAATTGTTTCATTTCCTTACATAGCTATTAACATTTATTTTCTGAAAGATATTTTATTTACTTAGCAGCAAAATCAGCTAGGATTTGAAGTTTTGAAGTTCTCAGCCACTAGAATTTATACTGCAAGTCCTAAACTTTTTCACCTTTGTAGAGCATGTAATGAATAAACAGGTAGGTGTTCCTGTACTGTGGTCACCAAGGCTGAAGCAGAAGCATATTCCCAAACTCAATAGCAGCAGCTCTCACCTTTGTGCCATGTGAAATTCGATTGTTGAGATCCTTAGTGTTCAAGACAAGTGTACGCTCCTTTAAAGTAGGATGCACTACTACTTACATGCACATACACAGGGCTTTACACTACTATTTTACAGAAGCATGATCTATTCAGGGGAGTGATACAAAAAAAAATAGTAACATAGCATTTGTGACTTTACTGATAGTCCAATTCAAAATAAAATCACTGCTAAGCCAGCAACATCTTAAATTGCTGCCTTTGATGCGGTGTTCACATGGCACTTAGCTAGGCTTTGTTTCTCTTCAGAAAGTCCATCCTGTTGGATACAGCCAATGAAAGAGAACTACAATAATTCTCTTACTTGAACAAAGCATGGTATACCCCTTAACAAAAGAGCCTCCTCTTCTTCTGTCTAAACTTTTAATTTGATAAAATCTTTTTACAAGTGAAAAGAAACTTTTTTTAAAAAAATATTGTATTCAATACTCTAAAGAAGAGATTAGCTTTAGTATATGGTAAAACTAGGAGAACTGAAAACAGTGCCAGACTGTTTCAAACAACCTGAAAAATAAGAAATATTATTTTTTCCAATAACTTTATTGAATATATTTAGCCATAAACACTTTCAGATGGTTGGTGATTTTAAGTTGCCTGAATAACCTCAGTTTTATAGTCACACTCTACTTTTCAATCAATTTCAAAGAACAGTTTGAAAATTAAAACATTAAAAAAAAAATTAATGTTGAATATTGTTAGAGGTACCATGGAATTATTTTCTAGATAAGCTATGTTATCTAGGAAAGCTTGCTTGTTTTAAGAATTCGTCAGACAAATTTATTCTACCCATTTTCCCTTCACCAGTTGTGTTAAACTATTCTTCAGGAAAGATGAGAAAAAGTTAAAGAATTAAAAAGACTCAAGTTCTCTCATATCTACGTCAGTCACTTTTTGAGTATTTCTAACCAAGCTTCAGCTTAATGTGTAGAATAAGGATAACCTTAATTATACCAGTAAGGTATTAAATGGATTAGTAAATATTTGTATATTATTTTGAAGTTAATTAGTGAAGAAAAAAACCTGATTATCTTCAGTCACATAAACCAGTACAAAGAAGTGTCAAAGATAGAGTGTAATGGCAAGGATCATAAAAATAAGTTCACTGTAAAACTACACCACCACAGTTTTGTAATGGTATGCACACACCAACAGTAAGAGCACTCTGACCAGACAGCCCAAAGGCACAGATATTACTGTAGTTGGAATGGCAGCAAATTTGCACTGATCCCTGCACTATTTTGTATCAAAAGTCTTGACGGGATGGAAGGTGGGGCAGCGGGGAATTATCTAGCATAGACATCCCGTCTGGGTTCTGTAAAGTTTTGTGACATGCTGTTTTCTGTTGTTTCTTTAGTTTACACTTTTGGTGAAGCATCTATTGAAATGTTTGTAGTCCTATAGAGTGCTTTGATTCAAAGAAAAAGACTTAATGAAAACAACAGATAAGGAACAGTATAGCAGACTAAGATATGAGTTAAAAAGAAAACAAGTTATGGGAAACCCTTTTAAAACTTATGCTTACCTGGATACAAAAGTGTACACACCTGAGCTCAGAAAAATGGCTGGTCACTCTCATAAGGGCAATTTTCATTAAGAGGACTAACAGAACTCTCTCAGGACTGAAGAGCCATTGATAAATCATGTCCCACTTGTCAAAACAGACAAAAGGTAGTTTTCTTCAGTACTTACATCAAACGTGGGTGTGCTTTGCTGGGCACTCTGATTACATGGCTCTCTGAAGCAGTCGGTGAATGGAAGCAAAAGACCCATTGCAATAATGCGAGAACATAGTTTTTCTGCTTCTTCTTGTGGTGCATTTTCCTGCTGGCTGAAGAGCTTTTCCAGCAGAGTTCGTCCTGCCAAGGTGATGACACAGATCAATAAGAATTTGTAGCTATCTACGGGACACAGAGATTAAGGCATTACAATGTGTATTGAAAATCTCAACTATTGGAAGTAAAAATAGGAAATAAAAAAAGAATTATTGAGAAAAGTATCTGATAAGTCTTTAATATGACATATTCTATAAATAATTTGAACTCATCTGTAGCCTGATTAATTAGGGTATTCAAGAAAATATATATTGTGTTGCCTGCACTGCAGAGTAGGACCAAAAACCATGAGATGCTATTGCAGCATCAATTTCCTATTTATTTATATTATACAATTGTCCTAATGGGAAAACCATTACCAAGAAATTAAGTAACTTTTTCCAAGAGTGTCACACAAAGTTATAATGGATTCAAGTCTCCCAACTCTTGGAATGAGTCTTTGTTCTTTGAATCATAAAATGATCATACTCTTTAAGGAATTGTGCTCTATTTCTTTGGAGAAACACTCAATAAAAGAATAACAACAAAAAACCCCTGATAACTATTCTGTTTAAAATTGTGTTTAATACAGCTCCAGAGCAACTGAGTGCTCCAAACTAAAAAGCACACAAATCCACAAGCACCAATTCAGAGAAATAAAACTTTTGAAGAGAGAGGAGAGACTTATTCCTATTATAGGGCCACATTTCATGATCAAAGTGTTTTCTGTTTTATCTCACCAGAGAACGAAAGGAGGGCATATGTTATAAAGTGTATTACAGAAGACAATGCTAGAGGTTTGAAAGACCATTATATGCTTTGTGCAGTTAGCCAGAAAGAGACTACAAGAATTAGTTATATACATAGGCTGCAGTAAAATCTACATTGTAAAAATATTAAATTGCTTGATTAAGGTCTAAAATGTCATTAGATGCCAAAGTTCAGATTTACAGGATATAAGTAAAGAGATGAAATAGATCTACTGGAAGAGAAAAGGCAGATGGAGTAATAAAGTTAATTTCACATTTTAGCATGAACTAACTGTGAATACAATTTGTGCATAAATCACTTTCTATAGTCTGTTTTTTCCACCCACTCACTGGAAGCCAAAGGTATTTTCCAGAAAAAAATATACTGCATTAAGAAAGCATTTTAATGTCATTTAAAGTAGTAATAACAATAATAATTATTATAATACTACTGTTTTTTAAATACAAATGCAAGATTTCTGTTTGAATGTTTATTTTATTAAAAATATAAAATTTCCCAGGCTTTCTGAACATACTAAAAAGATTCTCCTTTTAAACATCTGGATGCAATTTAAAAAAGGATATTGTAAGTGACGTTTAGCTCAAAGTTTCTGTATTATTTTAACTTCATGTGGCAATACAGCCTAAAAGAAACAATACATTAAAATGTTAGAAGTTATTTCTAAGATTTTCCTCTCCACATCTAAAGATCTGATAATTCTGAATTATTAGTCCAAGTTTTCTAGCCTTTTATTAGACACAATACAGTACATTCAAGGGGATAAACTTGTAAGATACACAGATTTTGTTACGTTTAATGATTAGTTTGCCTCTGTTCCTTGGTTTCACCACCTATAAAGTGATGTTAACATAATTGCTTATTCAACATATCCCTCTAAGATACAGTTCAGCTGTTAAATCAAAGTCATTAATTAATTGAAGACAGGCATTCTTACTGGTTGATATGCACTGTGATTTTTAACAACAATTTACCCACAGTTGCATCAATGTACAGCAATATCTTACATCAAGAAAGGCAGCAGTATGAAACCATGGAAGCAAAGTGCAAATACCGAGCTATCTGCTGACAGACGTTTTTGTGATTCGTTTTAGTAATTCTTTGGGGTTGTAGTTGCCAAAGCTTAGCGATGCTGTAAAAGACCACTAAAAAAAAGCCCCTGTTATTGCCCTTTTAGTGCAATAAATGGCTTTTCTTAGCAATAAATATTGAGGTTAAGCTATATAAGCAAGTTTTAGAAAAAAGTAAGAGTACAAGACTGGCATCACACTGGCACCAGAGCACCAATGTTTCTGGGGCAAAGGACACCATATTACTGTAGTATCACTTTGTGTCGCTAAGTTCAACAACATGGAAAGTTGGCCAGTTAAACAAGAGACTGCAACTGATGAGGATGAATGGGGAAGTCAATGCTTTACACTTATCTAAAATGCACAGAAGAGAAAATAATAATAAAAAAATACACCAGGGGAAGAGCACTCTGCACATACATGAAATAGGACTATGCAAGAAAACTAAACATTTCGTCATGTTATAATAACTATTCAAATCTTATCCATGACCTTTGAATGTCAGACTTGATATATTTTATTATTTTGTCTGGATGTTTCAACATTTAAATAATCTTGTCATGTTTAAAGAATGTTCTCCTGCATACACAGAAGCAAAAGAGCCCTTTCCCTCCCCCTCCCCCCCTTTTGCTTTAACCTAATTAACAGGAATAATATCTGTAAATGACAAAACGGAAATGAGGCCTTTTTTTTCCCCTAATCCACTCATTCATTTGCTAATTTTTGTAGCCCTTCTTAACAGTCTTGCTCAAGATCAAATACTTTGTTCAGAATCTTAGTTGCTATTCAGTTGCAGTTTAATTTGTATAGTGCTTATTAACTACTGTTGCTTAGTGATTATTAACTATTGTCTAAACATATTTTAGCATTCAGACAATATTGAATAAGTATATATGTAAAAAAAGTCAGTAATGAACTTAATTGCTCTTACTGTACTCTGCATTACTTTGGTCATTTTGTCCATCTCAACCTGAAGCGTTCTCTCCAGTGTATTAGTAGTCATGGAATTAATAATGTAGTAAAAATTATTTAAAGACATTAGCTAGTACTTTTTGACTTAAAAGAAACAATCATTTAACTCAGACTAACTTTAGTACTATCAAGATGTCCTTTGCATCAAATATACATTGAGTCAAAAAAAATAAAGGTTCTTAAGGCAAAGGTAATAATGTTCAGATAAAGTTATGCTCTAACACAGCTTGTGTGTTCCTTACAATTGCTATGGAGACCTAAGAACAGACACAGAAATACACCAGTTCAGTTAACACATTTTACCAAATGGAAGCCGAAAAAAGTTCAATTTTCAATGCATAGAGAAATAGCTTCACTGTGAACAGCTTTGAAAAAAATCTGTATCAACAATAAATGGGTTATATGTTTAAAGCACTTACTGGGCAATATATTTAGAGCAGACTGTTAAGTCATTGAAGTTTTGTACCTAACCAGCTAGGGCTTACAATCAAATTGAATGGTCATTACACATGTCAGAACCACCCATCCCCCATCAAACATAAAACCCAGCCAAAGTTAAAAAAAGGACAATATGTATTTTCCTTAAAGGGAAGCGATGAGGTAAGCCCTATCAAAAGAAAGTGTGTCAATACTTGAGAATGTCACTCATTTCCTTGAGATAACACCACACCATGCTGCACTGCCTGACGGATGGAGTCACTGTGGCACTGTAGTTCCAGACAGGGCTGAAGCTATTTTACATGGGAGAACAACATTTGAAAGCCACCGCTTACCAAGTAGTAGTCCCTCCCTTGTTAAGGGCATGTGATATTTCTCTTTCACCTACTTTCAGGTAAAAGCCAGTTGTCACTACAGTGGAAGCGTTCCAACTCCAAAGTGCTCTGTGGCCTGGGGAGGCCAGTGCTGAATCTGCCCCTGCCTTGCTGCCCTCTGATCCTACCTGCGCCTGCACTGATGTCAAAGCAAGAGACGTTTGTTGATTCAGGGCAAGATGAAGTTTATATTTTTGTTTAGATATAGCAAAATACCTCTTTAACACTGGACTCCACAAGATTTTAACTACTTTTCTTTGGAGCCAGAAATAGTTTGCCAACACCCTATCTGCACTACACATACAGGGAATTAATTCAAATTAAAATGACACTGTGCCTATATGTGTGAAATTGACTGTATAATGTTAATCTCTGAATCTATTTGTTAACAGCAAAACCAAAACCACAGCCATATTTAATGCACAGGCTAAATTCTAGTCAACTTCAACTGCAAGATTTTGAGCTACAATTTTTCATCTTTGGTTTATAAATAAAATGCAACAACAACAGCCTTCTTCCTCAGCCACCATTAATCACCTCATTTTCATAATTTACATAAAATAATAACTTCAATAGGTAAAGATGGTTGCAAATAATCTGAAATAATTAAATTATTAATGATTTCATAATTATTAAATAATCAGCTAGTTTCCATTACAGGGATTTAAATGCAATGGTAAAGCAATTTCTCTTGGTTGCCTTTATATGACATGAAAGTAGTAAAAAACAAAAATGTCTCATCTCTTTTTTTCCCTAAAAGGTTAAACTCCCATTTTTTATATTTTAAACAACTTTTCTTCCTAGAAATCCCAGGTCATGAAATTCCTGAAGCCTATTCTTACATTTCCTCTAAGTATTCGTTTAATGAAGGATGGGAGGCATACTAAGTTTTGAATTAGAGAAGAATTGAAGCTAAATTTCAACCTTAGATAAAATCAGCATTCTGAGGATCTTGCCAAAACCCTTTAGCAAATAAGATGACTATAAACTCATAAGTTATTTTTTAAGAGCTTAAAATGACTTATTAGATCCCAGTAAGGGATAAAAAGACTTTTTTCTTTTCTTACAAAGGATTACACAATTAACTAAAAGAATGGGAACGTGAAATTAAGTTTGGAAGTATCAGGAATGCTAGCCTTCTGTGGATATTTTGTAATACTTTTGTTGATATGGCTCAGACTGGGTCTTCTGGCTCAGCTTCCAAATTACATGTTCTCCACCTCCATGTCATTTGCTACCTCCTCCCATTCCCATGAAGATGAAACACTACCTTATCACCTCCTGTATGACATTACAGATCTTCATCCCATCCCTATGACCAAGACATGAGTAACACTGTTCATCATAACCACCTCTGTAGCACATGTAAGCTCTTGACTGCAGAATTAAAAGTCCCAGTATGGTTTCCATTCATACCGTCTCCTGGGTCATATTCAAGGATCACCTCCTCCAAGCTCAGGAGTGATGCATCCTGACAAAGAGAAAGTCAGGTAAGACCACCAGGAGGTCTTCATGGATGAACAAGGAGCTCCTGGACAAGCTGAAACATAAAAAGGAAGCCTACAGAGGGTGGGAGCAAGGACAGGTAACCTGGGAGGAATACAGAGAAACTGTCCAAGCAGCCAGGGATCAGGTTAGGAAGACCAAAGCCCTGATATAATTAAACCTGGCCAGGGACATGAAGGGCAACAAAAAAAGCTTTTACAGGTACGTTGGTGATAAAAGGAAGGATAGTGAAAATGTGGGTCCTCTCTGGAAGGAAAAGGGAGACTTGGTCACCTGGGATATGGAGAAGGCCAAGGTACTCAATGACTTTTCTGCCTCAGTCTTCACCAGCAAGGGCTCCAGCCACACAGCCCGAGATGCGGAAAGTGAAGGCAGGGACTGGGAGAAAGAACCACCACCCACTGTAGGAGAAGATCAGGTTCAAGACCATCTAAGGAACCTGAAGGTGCACATGTCCATGGGACCTGATGAGATGCATCCACGGGTCCTGGGGGAACTGGCAGATGAAGTGGCTAAGACACTGCCCTTCATATTTGAGAAGTTGTGGCATTCCAGTGAAGTTCCCCACTGACTAGAAAAAGGGTAACATAGCCCCATTTTTAAAAAGGGAAATAAAGAAGATCCAGGGAACTACAGGCCAGTAATTCTCGCCTCTGGTCCCAGCAAGATCATGGGGCAGATCCTCCTGGAAAACATGCTAGAGCAAATGGAAAATAAGGAGGTGATTGGTGACAGCAAACATGGCTTCACTAAGGGCAAATCATGCCTGACAAATTTGGTGGCCTTCTGTGACAGTGTTACAGTGCTGGTGAACAAGGGAAGAGCAACTGAAATCATCTATGTGGACTTGTGCAAAGCTTTTGACACTGTCCCACATGACATCCTTGTCTCTAAATTGGAGAGACATGGATTTGACAAATGGGCCACTCAGTGGATAAGGAACTGGCTGGGTGGTCACACTTAGAGAGTTGCCATCGACAGCTCCATGTCCAAGTGGAGAACAGTGATGAGTGGCATTCTTCAGGGGTCAGTATTGGGACTAGTGCTGTTTCACATCTTTGTTAGTGATATGGACAGTGGGATTGAGTGCACCCTCAGCAAGTTCACCGATGACACCAAGCTGTGTGGTGTGGCTGACACGCTGGAGGGAAGGGATGGCATCCAGAGGGACCGTGACAGGCTTCAGAGGTGGGACTGTGCGAACCTCATGAAGTTCAACAAGCCCAAGTGAAAGGTCCTGCAGATGAGTTGAGGCAATACCATGCATAAATATATTCTGGGTGATGAATGGATTGAGAGCAGCCCTGCAGAGAAGGACTTGGGAGTAGGAGTGGATGGAAAACTGACTATGACCCAGCAATGTGCGCTCACAGCCCAGAAAGCCAACTGTATCCTGGGCTGCATCAAGAGAAGTGTGACCAGCAGGTCGAGGGAAGGGATCCTCTCCCTCTACTTCGCTCTGGTGAGACCCCACCTGCAGTACTGTGTCCAGCTCTGGGGCCCCTAGCATAAGGACATGGACCTGTTGGAGCGAGTCCAGAGGAGGCCACAAAGATGATCAGGGGGTTGGAGCACCTCCCTTATGAGGGCAGGCTGAGAGAGTTGGGGTTGTTCAGCTTGGAGAAGGCTCCAAGGAGACCAAGGGGTCTTCCAGTATTTAACAACGGCTTACAGGAAAGATGGGAAGGGAATCTTTATCAGGGAGTGTAGTGATAGGATGAGGATTTAGACTGAAAGAGGGTAGATTTAGGTTAGATAGAAGGGAGAAATTCTTTACTGAGGGTGATGAGACACTAGAACAGGTTGCCTAGAGAAGTTGTGGCTGCCCCCTCCCTGAAAGTGTTCAAGGCCAGGTTGGACAGGGCTTTGAGCAACCTGGTCTAGTGGAAGGTGTCCCTGCCCATGGCAGGGGGGTTGCAAATAGATGATCTTTAAGGTCACTTCCAATCCAAACTATTCTATGATTTACTGCAACCGTATTTACTTAAATGCAAGGTAGAGGGAGAAAGGAAGCCTAGTCCGACCAAAAGTCATTCTACAACATTATTTTATATAATGAAACACTGTAAAATATTAAGTTTTATATATACTATATAATATTCATATAATACTTTCATATAATGACCCCACTCAGTACCGGCCTGACACAGCAACAGGTTCTCCCTTGGCCTGGAGAGGTGTCTGTGTGTATGTATTATGCCTCCTTCCATATGACAGCAACTGCTACAGGCCTTGGCCTTCAGTACTGATAATCTGGACTCTGTCTGTCATGACCTGGACTATGAATCCATTTTGATGGAAGAGGTGGCCTATTTTAAAAGAAAGCACATTTGGTCTTTCTATTACAGTTACCTTATATTTCACTGCAGCCTTTTTTCTCCTCAAGCGGAGACTAAAAATAAGGGTCTACACTCTTCTGAAACACAGGTTTGCCTCACACTTGATTGCCTATAGAATTATTGAATGTTGAAAGCACGTTTAGTACCATCCACAGACAAATACAGGCAAATTCAGAGTCAATGAATTCACATTATATCTCTTTTCCAATCCAGTCTGCTTAGAAGACCAACCTTTTAAAGAGGAGCAGAGCAAGTAATAAAATCCTTAAGAACTAGCAATACTATGAGCGTGTATTTGGTTTTGCTTAATTATTGAGGGGAGGGAGATGGACAAATGGAAGAGAGAACCAGGAGAAAACTATTGCAGTCACAGACATACTGAAAAAAAAACCTCACACATGCTGCACTGATGCATTGTGCTACAGCAGAGCTTGCAATGTTTCCCTGAGGATCATGCTATTATAACCTTACATTTATCTTTAAAGCTGCATCTTCTATCCTCCTTATGCTGCATTTGCAAGAGCCTGGGAGCACAGCTGTCAGTGAGCACAAGTTGAGAGTAATGTCCAAAATGAGTTATACTCCAAAAGCTCGCCCTCTTCTGCTAGTCTCCTGCAATACTCTCTTCTAACAACCAGAGCACTACACCACACTTTCACCATTAGCAGAGCAGTTGCATCAAGAAATCTTAACCTATACAGACGAGAAACAGACTTTCCTTTTTAATTTTTCCTAAAGCGGAGTGAACAGCTTCAGTTCTGAACACAGTATTGAGAGTCACATCAAGGGTTAACAGTGACTCATGCATGTACTGCTTATGTCTTCAAAAGCTCAAATCAGCTTGTCTTCTTTTCCCCAGTTTGCTCTTTTTTTTTTTTTTTTTTCTCTCCACTTTAGTGAAATCAGAAATGCTCACACAGCAAAGATATCTCATAAGCTTTGAAGCCAGAAGTACCACAGGCCTTGCTCTATTTTTGGAAGATAGTACAGGAAAAAAAGAAAAAGGAAGAAGAGATGGACAAAATGGTGAATTTCCATTTAGAATATGTTTTCTATTAGTCTTACAAAATATAAAAAAAACAATTGTAGTCTTCTTATGTTTTTTCATTTACAAAGGATTCCAATTACAAACATAGTTCTATGAATTAAATAAGAGAGAGAGAAACGAAAGTAGGGAAAAAGAAAAGCCGATTTCTACAGCACTGAAAAGTTAGGAAATACTGTAATTCAGATATCTGCTGCTCCATATATTTCTAAATCATTCCTTCCTTCCAATTTTTTTCCTGTCTCCTTTGCTATGTGTACTACCACCAAGGTCACAGCTAAGTCAGGCGTAAATCATCTGGCAAAGCAACTGAACTGTGCAGCACCAAACATTCCCCAGAACGTCAGAAGAGGACAAACATGTCTGAGACACAGAAATACTACAAAGTTTTTTATATTTGTAGATGAGCTAGTAATTGCAACTAGATGTAATTTTGTAAATACTTTACAGTGCAAGTTTTACTCATTCATCGTATTCCTCCAACCTACACAGCAAAAGCTTGCTGAACTATTTCCTAGGAGCAAATCAGTCACACTTCATTTTCACCTTTCTGCTGTTTAATGTACTTTCCTAGGTCTCAAATATACAAGGTACTAAGTGACTACTATTTCACATATAAAATTAATATTTCAAAGATCAAAAGTATTACCTACTTTAATATTTTCCTTTCATTTCATAATCTTTTTAAATTTCAAGATTGTTTTTCAGCTAACCTGTACCGGTCAGCCTAGATATAATGTACAACGTGACTGCTGAGAAAGAAGAGTTTTTCAAAGGTGCATGTGGAACCCAGGGAATGAAACAGAGCTGGAAATCGGTACTTTAACCAACTGTCCTTCTTTTCAAATAACAAGACCCAGTCCCGTATAAATGCATATTAAATATACATTTGCACTAAAAAAAATAACAAATTAGTCTCTTGCTTGCCTGAAGCCTGACCTGAGAGATTACACCAAATATTCCAGGATTAGAGACTTCATTTATTGTTCTTTTTCACTACAGAGTTTCTAATCCTCTGCTGATTTATATTGGGAAACTGTTCTGGATCTCTCATCCTGTGAGGTTGTTTTGACTGTTTCATTTTTGTTGTGGGTTGGTTTTTTTTTTAAAGGGATTGGATTTTCATTGACAGATACTTTCCTAAAACCATGTGACAGTTTTCTCACAGCCTGGTTATATAAAGCATGGAAAACCCAACAAATAACAGGCCTTCACACACATAACAAAAAGGAAAAAAAAAAAGATTGAATCCTTCCACTATGAATAAACACAAAGTATGTCATAAGACTAATTTCCAGGCAACATAAATGTTAAAAATGATAAAACTTGCAAAGGTCTAGGGTTATGGTACATATTTCTAGAATTCTGTCATAAAGATAAATCCATTAGTTTTAATCAGTGTAATAGCCAATATCTGCATTCACTACTTGTACACATACATATGTTTCTAAGGGAAAAGAATCCCAGAGGTTATACATAGATTTCTTTATATATCTCTATATTGTATATTATTATATTCTAAGTTATATTAATTTATTCTTTTATATATATTTATATCTTGTATTTTATTATTTAGAACACTATTAAAGTTAAGGATGTGTAGAAACGCCCAAGAGGATTGTCCTTTCTTCCCTGATGTTCTGTCTCCAGATTTCCTGGCTCTGTTCACATGGATGCCATGAACTGAACCCACATATCATCTTAAATTCAGAAGTCAAAAGCAGAAAGTCTATCTAAGCAAGAGAATTAGGAAAAGACATATATGAACACTATCTCCTGCTGTGACCCCAATTTTCTATGCCTGTCTACACACAGTTCAATGTAATTTCAAAGTCAGAAATATGTATTTACTAAATTCCACTGCAGAATGTATTGATTGATGATTACATTCATAAACTCTTCAAACCAGTAGAAAAAACCTACCAATTATTAATTTCGCATCTGTCAGTCTGTATCTGAATATCACACTAAACACCATGCTTTACTTTTGCCAAGCTCTCTGAATCTTTTGGCATCTCAGTGTCCCTCCCTTTGCATTGTCCTGTCTTTTAGTACCCTCTTGACTGTTAAAAATTTTCCATGAAAACCCTTGACTAGCTCTAAGTTAGAACCACAATGTATCAAAACCTGTCCAACTCAAGCAAGTAATTTTTTTCCCCTTCTTTTATCCCCACAATTATCACTAATCATTTAAACAGATTCCAGATTGTGCAAGGGAGCTTGAATGACCATATCATTGAGATTTCAGCTGACTCAGATAGAACAAGCAGCCCCATTACGCAGAAAGAGAATCACATAATGCTAACAGCTTCAACTGTTTGAGACATCCCCAAAAAAGCCAGGGAACACATGTGTGTGAGCTCCCTTTGGAAGCAAAGGCACAAGCTGTCACTGGGAAGAGAATCCTGCTGCTGCCCCTGGGGCCACCACAGCATACAGGGCAAAAATGACACCTCATACAAATGCCACTGAAATTCTCCCAGGAATGCCCTGACAAAAAAGCAGAGGTCTGGCAAAAATCTGAAAGTGGGATTCCCCAAAAATAAAGATGACAAGGAAAGACGCCAGATTTAATGAAGCAAAAAGCCAGTCCAGAAAGGACATTACAGAAAACCAGTTTTCAAAAAAACCCATCTCACTCTTTATCCATAGTGTCCCACGATTGAAACAAACAGCTGTATTTTAAAACAGCTTGCTTCACTTGTGCTGGCTAGAAGATATGGCAATAACAGCAATTTCAGCATAACCTCAATGGTCTGTTAAAAGATCACTTAACCATATGTCATACTTTCACAAATCATGCTGCAAAAACCTGAAGCAGTCAGGTCAAAAACTGATTAATTCAAAACTTTGCCCTGATGAATGAACTCATGATGTCAACCCAGTTCCTAATTTTGAAATTTGTATTATAACACAGAAAGACAACAATTTACTGAAAATTTCGCTTGGTTATGAAAAGGTCAAGTCCTGCAAACACAAATGTCAGGACAAAGGTCAAGACCAAGCTGTACTCTTGCATTAATTGTGCAATAAACTTCCACAGCCTGACCAAGCCTACCACAACACTAGGTGGAAGTAGATCAAAATGAAGCTGTTCCTCCTTGGTGGAAGTAACATGACAGTGTCCCTTATCAAAACCTTCAGTAATTTTCTTTTTCAGGTAAGTGATTTGCAGTGTTGTCATTTTGTACGGAAACCCAGATGAACTCCTTCCTATCATTCTTGCTTTGTCTAGAAAGCAGCTGTACATAAAAAGCTATCAATGCAGTCTTATTGATCTTTACTAAAACCATGCTGCATTTTGTTCCATTCTTCTTTACTCTTTTATCATATACCAAATAACTAATTACATCTTATAATTTTCTCCTTCAAGATTTGTTCCAAAACCTTGCTTGTTGCTGCAGTCAAAATAAGATGACTAAAATTGCCTGGATCATTTACGATAACAACAATATAACACTTCTTCTAAAAAGCAGATATTCTAACTTTGTTATCACCAGAGCTTCAAAATATATTAAAGTGTTTGTGATGTCCTGTGCCAGTGTTTTCAGAATTCTTGTAGATTAGCAAGTCTTTTAAGTATTCTGTCTTCCTAACTTGAGCATTAAGCTCCTTGACATTTTGCTTCTACAGTGACTAAGATTTTACACCTTTCCCCCACACTGAATTTTCTGATATATGACATACGTATAACAGAATAAGCTGAGACAAAGTATTAAACTATGCTTTTATCCCTACATTTCACTATATATATTTTATATATATAGTGAGAGGTAAGAATATATCTTATATGTCACTAAATATCTTTTAGAAGCTGAAGTTTTTTAATCCCCAACTATAATACAACAATTGTACACAGCACAAAATACCTTTCTAAAAATACAAACAAGATGCACCCTCCCACAACATTACATGGCATGTCTTCTTTCACTTTGATTTCTCTTCAGGTTATAATGCAATATTATTGAAGATTACAGAATTGTATTACTAAAGCTTTCCTAATTATAGCAGATTATCATAAAAGGGAATCTATATGTGTCTGTCTACCAAATCTTTTAGGCACCATATGCATCTTTGGCAACTTTCATATTGTGTTTTCCAGGTGCTTATGTTCCTCTCAGCAAGTATTTAATTCTGTCCATCTTTACCCTTTTAGTTTCTGTGGTGATTGGTAATGTGAAGGCAGTATTCCGTGCCAGGTTCTCACAGACAGCTTGAAAAGCCACAAAGCTTTCTGTCTAGCTCTTTAAAGAAAGAAGCTCCTCTGATGTCTTTTTGGGCAACTATTACTAACAGTGTCTTTTTGTCAGTCCAAACTGATACACACTGTTCTCTACAATGCAACTTTGTAAAACTTCTTTATCCCAATAGTTGTACATTTAATTTGACATTTAATGCAGTCTAGCCCATCTCTACCTTAGAAGTAAATCCAAGTATTTCCTCAAGCAGCCACAGCTCACAAAACACAACCAAACTGAATTAACAAGCTTCTGAAGTGGGACACAAATAAATTTCTTTCAACCTACTTATTAGAGTTCCAGCATGCCTTAGCTTTCTTCCCTCTCCAGGACCTGTGCACCCAAGGTCTGACAATCTCCTCCAACTTTAATAACTGGTGATTTTTAATATTTATCACAATGCAAAAAAGCTTTTCTTTGTATCCATAAACAAAAACTGGTGAGATGAAGAAAGAGGTAAAGCAGAAAATTAGAACTACATTCCACATAAAAGAAAAATATATACATGCATGCATAAATATTTATGCAGATATGTTCTTCTAGACTTCATCTGAATAAAACCTAAGCACGTCTCCCTTGCTGTAACTGGACCTTCATGTTCTTTTATTGATATAATCAAATATTTCCCTCAACTATTTCTCAGCATGCTGTATTGACCCTTTGCATGACAAAATAGTGTTTAGATAGACACCCTGTATTATGAAGGCAATGTTTTGGTTTTGGTTTCTGTTTTTCTTTTTTTACTGAAAACCACCTTTTCTTCCATGACTGTTAGTGGATGTTAATGTAGTTAATTATAGTGTTACTGCAGCATTGACTTCTTTTGTACAGTAATTTTTTCCTTATCAGTGCAAGGAAGAGGAAGGATACAAGTTATTTTTCCCCTGGTACTACCTATTATGCACCTTCAAGGGACATCCGAGCCAGATCTTGACATCAAATAAACTCTAGAATTAAAGCTGCCTCCTGTAATTAGCTCCACAGTAAAGTTATCTATGCTTCCTCCTGATTCAAATTCACACCACGTTTAGAGCTCTGGCACTCCTGATAAATTTCATACACATTCTGAGACCAAACAGTTCATACTTTTACTGGCAAGTAAGAATGCCTTAATGATAAGTGTCATTCATGACTAGGCTTACCTGATACTATTTAGCTGCATATGTCAAGACACTAAAAAGAATAAATTCCCAAGCATTTTTTTTTACTTTTTCTGTATTTATCTATTCCCACTTAATTTTATATATGTTAGGATTTACTTTTACAATCGTGATGTTGTTTACACACACATACACAATCTTATAACCACTTCTCATTGTTGCAAAACTGTTAACAGTGTGTAGTTCTATCACCTATGCATCTATAGATGAAAAAAGTCATGTTCTGCATTTATCTGAGAATAAAGTAGGGTTCTGCATCAGAAAACATAATCATGTGGAGGATTCCTATTCAATGTGAAGGAAACTTATTCTGGACAGCAGCAATACAGAAATAAAATGAGGAATAGTCGCTTTGTACTCAAGGTAACAGACCATCTCGCTGTCCCTAACCTCCTTTACAGGAACTTCAACATAAGAATGCAGGAAGTTGCTGCTTAAAGGAAATAATAGTGTAACACAGCTCCTGAACCCACTTTGATGCCTTTTCTAAAGCACTTAATGAAATGCTACTGACTTTCCATTATCATATGAAGAGGCAGGAATGAGGTGACACAATGTAAAGTCCTCACATCCTTCTGTTGCCTTCCTTTCACAGCTTCTCACTGCTTCTGTCCTGTCCCCCTTGTATCAACATAACCTCATCCCCCTCAAAGTTAAATTGTATGCATAAAAGTAAGTTTCAAGAAACTGATGTATTCCACCTAGCTGCTACAGAATGATGTTTTTAAATGTACCTAAAAATAATCAAAGCCACAGTCACATACACACCTACACACATACATTTCATCACCACTATTCCTTATGTAAGTTAAAATTTTGGCAGGAGAAGTTTATAAGAAATACACTAGGCCATATCCTGAGCTTGGTTAAAATACAGCACAAAATACCTTGGCTAATTAGTATTTTTGTATTTTCTATCATCATGATTCATATTAGAACTTGATCCCTCATATACAGGCAGCCTAAAATATTGCTAGAGATGCTTTTCAGTTCCAAGTTTATTTTTCTTTAGACATCACAGCATGGAGAAAAAGACGAGGAATAGAGCTTCAAGGAATAGAGCTTTTTCTGCAAAGAGGCCTATGCACAGTTTTTTAAAAAAAAAAAAAAGAAAGAAAAAAACCAGACAAACGACTCCCTCCATCTGCTAAATAATTTGTAAATATTTTTTTTTTAAATAATAAAGCACAATTAGATCCAATAAATATATTCAAACCTAAATTCCATATGACTATTCCACTGGAATAATCCACTGCTCTTTTCACAGAAATTAAATCACTGAAACACTCAATGTCCTTTAATGATCAGTTCTAGTCAGATCCCATGTGTGACGGATATTATACTGGTACTATGTATCAGACCCAAGCAGAGGTGCTGGACCTCCAGCTATAAACTGCCTCTTTTCCTTTTCCCCTTTGCACCCCAAAAGAGATCAGCAGGCAACAAAGACAACAGACTTCTACCCCAGACATGAGTCAGGCTGCCAGTCAGACCTCAGAATGGGGTTGCTGGTCAGAAGGAGGTTGTCCGAGAGATGCAGCCACTCAAACCCATGACCAAAACCTGCTACTCTCAGTGAAGTTCTGGATAAGGATCAAAGTATTAATCATGAGACCCCATCAAAACAATCCTGTGGCAGCACTGCATTCCACTGACATTACTCGTGTTCCTCTGATTCCCATATTTCAGTGCTGGCATGGTAACATTGAAGCAATTTATCAGTGCTCAGTAGTCTTTCAATAACATATTGCAGTCTATTTTCAAACACATTTTACTGTAGTTGGAGTTCAGTATTGTAGCCCTCCCCCCTCTAGGTTTGGGTTTACTAGGCAAAAAAAGAGGAGGATCTTTCCATTCAGATGCTTACTAGCAACACTCAGTGGACTTCGTGATCACATGAAGGGGTGCTGTTCAGGCAGCTCCCTTAGTTACAGGAGGCTGCACTGCCCCTCCATCTGATAAAAGTAACATTTGTATTACTGCTAACAAACATCATCAGTGAAACAGTAAACCATAAGTAGTCTTAAATAACAGTTGCAGAGTAAACGTTCTCATCAGGATGCCAGTAGATACAAATGCATATTGTGTGCATCATCACATGAATCAGAATGAACAAAAAAACAACCTTGAAAAAGTATCTGAAAAGATCTACTTTATGTCTCAGAAACAAACTTTCATCCTGTTTTTTCAAGTTTTCACATACTTATCTATAGTAAGACCTTTGTATATGTTTGCAGATGCTGCACTGGAACTGCAAGTGCAGTTGACCTTAGCACAGCGAGATGAAGTGGCCTTTGTGAGAAGCAGGCCGGCACTCCATGGAACTCAGAAAGCAGCCGTGAGCATACAAGCATGGGACTGACTCAGGTTTTGGTTTATGGTAATCAGGATTTTTTGTTTCTCTCCTCTTTATAGCTAGAGCATGACAAATATAAATCTCTGAAGAGAAATTTAAAGGTAAATGATCTGTTTGAAAGAGATTCATACAGCATGGGGGTTACAGCCAGCCAACAGAGACTAGAAAGGGCATGGTTTTGTCTGGGTCAAGTTTAATTACCATCTGGGGCAGCTGATGGGACTCTTACATTTAGTTTATGTAACAGACACCCTTGGTAGCTCCTCTGCAATCACTGCTCCTCAAATTAATGATAAAGATAAACTCCTTTTCATTAAATCAATCTATTAGCTTTTCTGTTTCAGTTATGTTAATGTCTGGAAACATCAATTTAATTTTCCCACCAAGATACTCTTAATGTTAGTGCAAATCACTCATTGCCACATACCGAAGTGAGAGTGCCAATGCTATTCATTCAGGTTCAGCTCTTGTCCTCCTGGGACCATCACATAAAAGCCATGGCTCCACTGTGCATCAGGTAATCTAGAACTTGTAATTACTGTCACTGCAATTTCAAATACAGCTGTCCTCATCATAAAAGAAATAGATCCAATGCCTGAATTACAAAATGCCCATAAATTTGTCCACACCACCTTCTTAGCCAATGTATCAGATTTGAAATACCATGCTTATTTCTTATATAAAGCAAAATTAAAATATGCAAATTCTCTACGATCCCAGTTGTTGGCTTCCATCTACATTTTACATTAAAACAGCCTTAGAAGCGTTCATATAGATCATTGTGAAAACCAAACGGCACACAGCCAAACCACAACATAGTGCAAGAAGTAGGCCAGTCATCTGCACAGAAACTGCTGTCATTAAAATATATGACTGAAGTGTTGTGGAATATTTTACTTGATTCTAGTTAGAAATGCAGAACAACACTGCAGTCACTGCACAGCAAGATGGGATTTAATGCTCTGGGCAAGAAGCTGGGTTTTTTTTAAAAGAGAAATGAGCCACTATAAAGAATGTTATTTCTAAAAGCCTGATGGTAATCCCCAAATCGATGCATCTCATGCATGCAATTAAACAACATTTTTCAAAAGCAGTATTCAAATTACAAGGAAAATATTTCTGTAACTGTTGCTGTGCAGATTGGTTTAAATAAAGAGAGTTTTCTGCTCTTACAGCAATGACAGCCAGTCTGTGGGAATACTAATGTTAAGTTTAATCTCCCTTTTTTATGTACACTAGTTGTTATTTTTATATTCTTGATAATTTTCATCTTGTAAATATATTTTTAAAAATAAGAACGTTCAAAAAGAGATGAAGTGTTATCATGTCATTTCTAGTTCCCTCATTTCAAGCTCTTCTGCATGAACTGAAAGGTATAATTGTCCTCTGCCTGTAAAGACAGCTGGTATGTACATGCAAATGAGGGTCACCATAATTTCCATAAGAGACAGAACTACTGTTGCATTGGACATCGGTCCCTTCACATAATAGTCTAAAGTGTTGATGGGAAAACACAATAAAAATTATTAATAAGTAAATCACAACCTTGCGAGGAAATGTGAAAAAGTGTTTCCTGGAAAACAGGTCTCTAAAAAGTAATTCCATGTTCTTGAAGTTTGCCACATAACATTTATTTCCATCATAGCGCCACCACAGAAGAAAGTCTAATTACTGATGATGCAATTTAAAGCTTTGCTGAGTTGTTTATAATCTGTCAAATGTCCATAGCAAAAAAAGAGTGTGCTTTTTATATGCTATAAACCTGAAAGTACTGATCACCTCAAATTTTAAAACTTCAGATAGGGATGTCTGAAATTAAATCTAAGAAAACACATGAAAAGATTCAGCTCACTTCATAGGGGGCTGCTTTCCTTCAGAGGAGGCTGGCTTTTTTTGTGTTAAAAATTTGAATTCTAATTTTCAAGACTGAAATTGGGGATTTCTGTTCGAGACTGCTGAAGAATCAAAGTATTCTTCTGATTTGAATCTGGAGAATAATGCTACTGCTTTACCTGATTATTTCAAACTCCTGGAGTTGGCTGCTGTGCAAAAAAGTCACTAATTTTAATTTCTGTTTCCAGACAGGTTTATTCACCAGTATTACTGTGATGTCAAGCAGAGTAGAATGTGCACAGTGATTACAGGTTATATAATTTTTAAAAATCTACAGTACAAAAGTCTTTTTATGTAAAACAGTTGTTGATGGTTTAACTGTCTTCTTATGTGTGATTTTTAAATCATGTCATTGTTCCTATCATAAACCATACTATTTTGTTTAGTTTTCATAAAACCACAAGTATCTCATGTACCTATGTGCTTACTGTGCTCATGCATCTAGAGCAGACTTCCATTCAAAACAAACCTGATTATAGATTCAACTGTTTCGATCTTGTAACAGATGCTCATAGAGCATGTTCTCTATTCTCTTAGTTCTACAGTTTTCTTAAGTGAAAAATAAATGGAATATGTTGCTGAGTTTCCTCTGCATACATACCTCCTATGTGGCAGAGGCCTCCTCTGTGAATACAGTAACTTTATATAGAAAATATAAGATGGGGGGGGGGGGGGGGGAAGAGAAAGGGGACTAAAACCTCTAAGTGCAGGAAAATATAACCATCTATTCACACTATTTCATTTGTAAACTCTATATTCCTATACATTTGTGAGAGGATGCAAGCTGCCTAACAGGCAAAGTAAATGAATGCTTTCCTGAATGAATTACCTTACACAGCCTGAGCAGCAGCCTGTCACAGCTATCCAATTGTATTACCCAGTTTCCCTTCTCTTCTCCATTTTATGCTGCCTTTTCAAGTCATTAACATTTTTTTCTTCTCCTCTTTCTCCCTTCTGAAGAGGAAATTGGTTCCTTTCTGTAGTGCTGTCCATCTGTGCTTGCATGGGTTTTTCCTTTTCGTACTAAGCAAATCCTCATCACTGCCTCAGTCTAACACCAGGTGCAGCTCTCAAATATTTACAGTACATCAGAACAGTGCCTAGCACAAGAAAACCCCAAACAGGATCACAGTTAGAGAAAGCTTCGCATCATAAAGATCTATTTATGCAGAGAGCTGGTCTGCCTACAACAGTGCAGCTCTTGGCATTTTTCAACAAGAATAATTTAAGGCATCCAGCCTTTTCCTACAGGATTTAGACAAAGGAGAAAAGCAGAAAGAAAATCTTCAAAGAGTTATGCACTTCCTTTACTGGCAGTACTGCCAGGCTGACACTGAATAGGAGAGGCTATGCTCGTTAATGAAATGTGACTGTGTTTGTAAGATCAGGCCTTCGATTTTGAAACTGTCAGCACAAGTAAAGACAATCGTACATGCAAAGGACTGAATTCAAGTATTTTAAATATAGTTTCAAAGACTCTCTGGGAAAAAAAACCTTAATACATGTCACTCACCTGAGAAGACATTGGGAAACGTCTCTGTAGAAGCCTGCACCCCTGAGGACTTTCTTGAATGAGTCAAAGGCACTCTTTCTGTTTGAAATTTCTCTCTAAACCCCTTGTGCTCCAAGTAGCCTGCAGAGCCCACCTTCTGTGTTATCTCGCATTTGTGATTAGACACCTCTTCTGTCCAGTCTGCAGAACGACTAAATAAACCTGCCAAACTAGCAGACCTCTGCTTCTTGATTGAGACTTTTTCTTTTTTGTGGAAGGACTCCTGCCTCCTTGTGAAAAGTGGGCTCTGGGATGGGGAGGGAGAAGGTGAATGGTTGGGAGAACTCAGTTGCCTAGTTGTGGTTTTGATGTAACAAGGATTAATTAGATAGGGCTTAAAGCATCGGGAACCAAGCATCGGACTACCTGTTGTGCCCTCGGAGGACAAAATGCCATTTTTCATTTCCACGGATAAACCATTATGCAGGTCCTCTTGACTGGCTGACAGAGAGTGTTTCCCTTCCTGAGTCTCAGCAGCATGATCACGGCCTGCTTCTGAAATACCGTCCTCTGTTACCGAGCCCTGCAAATCAACAGCCTGCACTTCAGCAATTTTAGTCTCAGCATCTGCTACCGAGGTTGGAAAAGGTTGTGTGGAGCTGTGTGTCTGAGACTCGTTTTCTACCGCAGTTCTATTTAAATCATCTTCTAGTTCACTAGCTACAGCATCCACTCCAGCAATGAGCTGTTCCTGTTCCTCAATCAATAGCTTACGTTCTTGTGTTTCAAATAAGCCGTTACCAGGAGAGCCTGTGCTGCTTACTGCTTCTTTCAGTTCACGTTCAGTTGCACAGGAGACGGGAATGTTTTCTGCAATTTCAGATATTGCTGGAAAAGCCCCCTCAGTGTCTGGGCTCCTCTCTTTGTCGGTGGTAGTTACTGAAAGAAACCGTTCAAAATCTAAGGACGTTGCTTGCGAATTAGCCATGTGTCGGCCCATTGTTTTGGTGACAAGGTCCTCAGTTCCAATGTTAATTGCCCCCTGCTGCTGCTGCTGCAGTCTAATAGCTTGCTGGATATCAGAAAGCAAATCCTCTTGTTCTGTGGCTGAATGGAAACTGTATATATCCGTATCAGAGCCAGAGCTGGTCCTTTGTCCATCCTGTGTCTCTGCAGCAGCTGGGACAGTTTCATTTCTGATTTCAAAATGTTCAACATCTGTGTCTGAGAGACCTCCTTCATCTGCAGAGATGCTTATATCTGGAGTTTTGGTAATAATTGAATGAGTACTGTCCAACTCTCCAGCCTGCAAGGCCTGGCTTTCTAAAACATCCTCCCGTGAACTACTATTCCCATCTTTAGCCTTGGACAGATTTTTTCTGATCCTCAGATTTGAAAACACTGAGGCCCTTGAGTCTGACTTACCCTTCTTCTTACTGGATTCACTTCCTTTTGCATGCTTTCCCAGTCCCCTTCTGCTTCCCGATACCTTCTTTGTGCCATCTGTATCCTTGGGCCCAGAGGCATCCTCTCCTCCTTCATGCACATCACCTGTATTTTTCTTTAGCTTCCCATCTTGATTCCCCATGTTTTTTTGCAGTGCAACACCTTCGGCAATCAAGCCATGCTCCCGAATTTCATTCCTCTGGCCTGTCGGCGAGATCCCCTCTAGCGATCCAGGTTTGTTTTCAAGCCGTGGTGATGCAAGTGAAGCAAATGCTTGCTGTGCCTCTCTCCCATCTGCTAGAGCTGCCTTTTTGCATAATGTGCTGCTTGCACTGGGCTCCGCTGGGACATGCTCAGTACAGCACTGAGAGCTGCAGACAGCTCCTTCCAATGGCTGCTGCTCACAGAGCCGCCTGCGCTCCGGGCTTTTGCTCCACTCTTGTTTCTTTAGGAAGGATTCTGTGAAAAGTATTTCCTTTATAAAAGTCACTTCTTTTTCCACGGTTTTTATTGCCTGCATTGCAAGCTCGGCTTGTCACCAAATCATTTATAATTTCAGGACTTCAATGTTCAAGTTCCTGAAGGGTAAAAGGGAAAGAAAAAAAAAAAAAAGTTAAAGCAAGGTACTTTAATTACTCTGCAGTTGTTTAAATGAATAAACTAATAACCTTGGAAAGAGAAATATTATGATTATTTAATAGTTTATAAGGTGCTTAAGCATATGCTACTTTGACACAAAGTACCTCTGGTGATTTACATGTTTACTTTTTAAGGGCCACCAAAACAGCTACATAATTTTAAAAGGAGAGTCACTCTGAAAGTAGATAGAGGAAAGATAATAAACAAAAAGTTCTTTCCACAGTTTTAAAGAGTTGCACTTAAAATTCAATGCATTATGGTAATCACACTATAAAAGACCTCCCACAATTTGTTTTCTGAGAAGGTGGATATACTATTATTCCCAGGAGAATCAACTCATCAATATTAAAATACACCACCATTGTTTTCCCTGATAAAAACATCTGGCATGAAACAAAATAAAACAAACAAGTAAAATAGCAGTATTCAAATGTTACTAAGGAAAAGGATACAGTAAAGCATTCCTCTATTTCACCCTATATATTTAATAATTGATTCAGACACTGTCACTTGCTAACTATTTTGTAAGCTTGTGCAACAGTTTCAATCAGTTGCTGCTTCTCCTTCATTTTTGGTTTAGATGGATAAACATCAATACTTCATAAATACATTTCCTGAACTTCCAGACAGGTACTCCTTTCCACTTTTAAAATTTAGATTTAAAATAACTGGAATAGAAACAAAAAGGCATAAGAATGCCAAATTGCCAAGTTGGATCAGTCCAGCAGTTCAATATCCTGGTTCAACACCAGCCAAGAAGTAATTAGATATATTTCTGCTTATGATTTATCATCTCTTAACTGCCTGGTCTATTACATTCAGTTTCTGTGAAAGACTTCATGTATTCATCACAACTCTGAGGTTCTTTATTAGCAATTTCCCTTTCATCAGAGATTGCATCATTCCAGGGAAATGCATTCTATTGGTTTACCTAACTCTTACTTTTGGTATCATTCTCTTCCTATCAGAGGTTTCACTTGCTTTCCTCTGCCTTAATACATATTAATGAAGATGACGAAGATGAAGAAGAGTATCATTCACACTTTAAAAACTATGCAGGCACACACTGGTTTTTTCAAGGGATGCTAAATATCTTTACAAATCTGGGCTGTGGTCATTGTTAAATAACTGCTGTTAATTCAGTTTGGAAAGAGTAGCACCGTCAAAAATACATACAAGTAAACTGTTTTGAACTATCATAATTTTTTCCTTGTGCTTCTTGGTCATTTACTGCTCTGATGTAAGTCCTGTCCTGAGGGGCCTGTGGCTCAGGCACCAGAAGCCTTCTGTCTACAAGAACTCAAGCGTTTTCAGTGGATCAGATGACTTTGTACACTGTTTTGTTTTGTTTTTTTTTTTCAAGTTTTCACCTAATGAAGTGATTCGTCTATTTTTTTTCTTTTCTTTTTTTCATTTTTAGCACTCAGCATTCATAAATATACTAGCAAGAACTAGTATAGCAAAACCTGCAAGAGCAGGTTTTTGACTCCACTCCTCTTTTTGCTTTCTGTTATCCTACTTAATTTTTAATTTGTTGCAGTATTTTACCTTTTACAGCATTATTATGTACTTACAAAAGCTTCTGAAAGCTCAGGCAATTTCAGTGCATCTGAAGATACACAGTAAGAAGTACTTTCAGGTACAGTGAGAGGGAACCATAGTAGTAGAATCTACTTTGATGGGTATTTTCACTGACTAGAACTGACAAGGATCTAACCCTTTGATTACAACTGGAGTACTTGAAGCTTCCAACTCCATTTAATATCTCCTCTCCCACTAAAATCTGCCAGAAATTAACAGAGTGCAGAAGTAATATAAAGATACTGTGGACTGAATGTGTAAGGGAAATGTAGAATTAGTGTGACATTCCAAAACATTCCCTTTCCTTCCTTCTCTGTAAACTTGCATTACAAACTCAAAACACTTCCATTACAACTAATGATAATTCATCAGCAGTAACTACACTGCAAATTATGCTGCAAAACCAAGCCATCAACAAAACTGGGGTTATAAGACAGTCAAGTTAAAGACTGATCTTCATTTTTTTGTTAGAAACTAGAAAATTATAATGGTTTAAATCATGTATCTTCACTATTTCCTATAAGTTTTCACACAGCACATCCTGATGATTAAGTTCTTCAAAAACACACATAAATGTATAGCCACAGATATCACCTGAGTTTAGATATATTACACTAAAAATATTAATTTTTTTTTTCAATCTGTAGCTGTAATTCTAAAAGCAAAAGAACTATAAGAAAAAAAGCCAAACTACTTTCTAGATAGTTCCTCTGAACGTGGTATCCTAACCATCATGGATTCTGACCAGGATTTCTGATGTATATGGGAAAAGACCATCACCAAAATGGGCATACTTATGTGAACAGAGGTATGCATGTGAACATCAAAGAATTTGCTCTGGTTATTTCACATAAGGCACAGAAAATACATTTGGTGAAAAAAAGAAAAAAAAAAAGGAAGAGGAGTGTAGGAGCAGAACACAAATTACACTGAAGTGGCAGTAGTAGATAAACTCTCAATCAGCATATGCAGTAAAGTACAAAAGGTTAACATTAGCCAAACATAAAACCAAGTGTTAATACTTTGGGGTTTGTTTATTTTCAGGAGTCTTCTAGCTTCTGAAGAAAAACATATTATTAAAAGTCAGCAAGAAACCAGAATACTTTGGCATCAGTACAAGCTACATTTTAAAAGCTAAGAATGTATTCAATATTCTACACCAAAAGAGAGACTTTCAACAGAAAGTAAATTGAGAAAAGAGTGGGTTTTAGGTGTTCAAGAAGGTTATTTCATTTTTAAGAGTAACCACAACTCATTCTTAGCTTGGTATAAATTGTCAACAAGTAAGGCTAGTCCGTGAGCCTGCCTACCTCACTTAATATTTCCCAGTGCTCAGTCAAAAATATCAAGGGCTGAGATCACAGGCATAGGCCTGAGATCCTCCTCACCTCTCATGCTCCTCCAAATCCCAGGAGACACGAATGGCAACACAAACAAGAGAGTCAAAACTTACACCTCAAGATGCATTGTCCTTGTGCTCCCAGAGACTTCCACATTAATACTTTCCTGTTAGAAAAACAAGCCCCTGTTACGAGATCGTGATTATTTTCAAGAAGACAGTTGCCATTTACTGCAGCCTCTCTTGAAAGCTGGCCAGATACCTCAGCACTGCCTGTCTGTCTGCCCACCTGCCCTGCTGGGAGGGGAAGGGCTCCCAGCAGCACCAATTGCCCACACCTGGGTGCAGGCTTCAGCCTCCTGGAGCACAGCCACGGCAGACTACTGCCCCCCAGGTGGGGCTGGGACCATGGTGGGAGCCTTCCCCCTCAAATCCCTCACAAAAAGGCAGGGTGGCCAGTTGACATCCTGGTATTTTGGGCCTGTCACCAACATGGGCTGCCTGAGGGGGAGAGAAATGCCTAGGGGAGCCCGCCCTGAGGAGACACAGCTTTCTTAGGGTGGATGAGTTTTCACCATGATTTATTTACTGTGATACGTCATTCTGCTATCAACAGTAGTTGTCAAGCAAGTCCCTACAGAGTGAAGATAGTAATGTCCCATTACTGCCGCTGATGGGCACAGCACTAAGGCAGGCCATGCCTGGCAGGTGACAAGCCTTTGGGGCAGGGTTAGGCTTCATCAGTATGATCCCAGGGAAGGGTTTAAACCACACGAGTGCTGGCAGCACACAAAGTGCCCAAAACAGCACTCTGGTAGTAACTCTGTGGCAGAGAAGCACCATCACCACTGTGAAGTAAAGATGGAGGGGCAAAGCAAATGCATCCCCAGAATGAGCCACGCCATGTGCCCTGCATGTATCCCCATACCACCCTGCACGGTGACTGAGGGGCAGGCACTCAGGGCCAGCTCTTCCAAGTGCCCGAAGTGGCTGACAGGGCTATGTACCTGTGTATCTATGGGCTATGTACTCCCCTTCCCTGCTGGGGAGACTCAGTAGCTGGGATGGGGGGAGACTGCTGTGGCCCAGGGAAGTTGCTTTCCCAGTGGTAAGCCACAACATGGCAGCCCCGGGTGGAGGCCTGCTGGAGGAGGCTGAACCTCATTCTCCAAGGCTGCAACCAAGGCCTGGTCTGTCACTGGCTGACCCTCTGCCTCACCTCCACACAGGACTGAGGGTGAGGTGGCAGCAGTGCAAGAGCCACAGCACCATACTACAGGGTCCAGGTGCCATAGCAGTGTGCTGGGAGCTGGGCTCTCCTCCCCCAGTACTGTGGCTCCTCCAGCCTCCCTTCAACCCACTCCCTGAAGGGACAGGGCTACTGCTTGGACAGGGAGAGCAGGGACAGACAAGAGAATCCTCACCTCAGCCGTATACACCCTGCAGAGATTTATTTCTTAATTAGTGGCTCAGTATGCACATCTTTGGTTTGGAGATAAAGGCACACAGATTAAAAAGACTATTTTGAAGTACTCCTGTGTCACATTACTGCTGAGATACGGGAATGCAGATGGTATGAAGAAAGGTTTGTTTAGGCAGACCAGGATATTCCCAGCCATCTATGTGAAACTAAAGCTTGAATTATCATAAGCAAGCAGAGGGCTTATTTTCGTTCAGTCCAGTGCTGGAGCCAGATCCCTGTTCCTGCTGTCCTGTGACAGTGGGAAGCCTCCCCCAGCTGCCACTCTAAGCATGCTGGAAAAGTTATCTCCCCAGAAGGCATCAACTACCATTAAATACTCCCCTATGCTGCCAAAGCCATGCTCTGAGCAGTTGAAAATCACCCCCACACCCCAAATCTCTTTTAGCTATAGGGATAATTGTCTTTTATGACTTGACAAGCTCTAGCAGACTCACTTCCCCTTTCTGACTAGCAAGGGCCAAATCAGGAGATCAGAAAATATAATGTGAATCAAAAGACCATAGTTACTAGGGATGATGTTGGTCCTGCCCTTGCCTCATGTAGTTTCTAGTGGATATGAGATTCTGCTTTTTCTTTCAATAGTTGTCTGAATAGTATGAAATTATGTCTCATGCATTGTATTTATATTAAGTTGAGGTAATCCAACTAATGAGAAACCTGTTTTGCCTATTGAAAGGTTTCTTTTATAAGGAGCTTGAACCTAGCAAACTATGATCCTAGGCAAGTGTTTGGCTTGCCTAGGAGCTTTTACTAGGCATACGAGAAAATAATGACTAAAATTTTCAAATGCTTGCTACATAGTGCTAAACTTTCTCCTGCATAATTTCTAGCTAGTGAACTAACATTTAAAATGAATGTATCTGAAGAAGCAGGGTCTCCAGCAATGCAATGTTTGCCAACTACTATGCTGCAGAACGTCCATGGGTTAAGAGTCAAAATCTTTGTGAAGGGTTTAACCTCATGGATTTGTCACCTAAATGCAG
Organism: Strix uralensis; assembly: GCF_047716275.1. Taxonomy (NCBI): domain Eukaryota; kingdom Metazoa; phylum Chordata; class Aves; order Strigiformes; family Strigidae; genus Strix; species Strix uralensis. The sequence goes on along the minus strand of NC_133974.1, from coordinate 87,214,683 downwards.
TAATACATTTATGCACTGTGAAACAGAGCTTTTTTGTTTAAACATAAGATCAGCTCGACATAGCAAAAACCTTAGACATTCCAACAAGCCATTTTATCATTTTCCCCTAACATTTCCATATTCTTACTGCTGCTTTATTGTAAAATAACCTCTCAGAATAAAAGTTATACAGAATCTTTCATAGTTACTTATATAGGAGGGGTTGGCTGAACAGCTGCACACAAAACCCTGCCAGCATTCCAGAGATGTACACATTGCAGGTCAGGGTCAGGTCACAGAAACAGTCTCTGAAAATCCAGGCCTCTGCAAATACTGCAGCCAGGGACTCCTATATTTGGAGCACAAGATGCTATGGTAGTATTGTAATCAAACCCAAGCAATAGGGAAGCATGAAGTTTTATTCCCTATTGCAGACTAAAAAGTGAGGTATCTTGTGGCACAGTTCCCACATTTCCTTGTTCAAAGTTCATTTCAGACAAATTTTATTTTGAATACAGATAGCCAGCAGTTGTTTGCTAACATATGCTAAACAAATTCAATGCAACACAGTGTAGGCTGCAACATGAAAAAAAAATTAGTAAAATATCTGCTGGACAGGCTATCAAAGAAACACAGTTCCTACCATTTAAACAACTGTAAATTACAGTGAAAAATCAGAGTAAGACTCTAAGTTATAAATTTTATTTTCTAAGAGAGTGAAATTTATGTAATAATGGTGTTTCATCAGACCTCATAATAGCTTTTGAACACAGTAGGAAATACCAACCAAGCTTTTAAGATGAAAAATATTAAACCCCTGCAAAATTCAGACACATACAGAATCAATATTTGGGTAGAGGGGGGGAAAGATAAGCAGAACTGTGTCAGTCGATCAAACAGGATTCGCATACACACTACCCACCACAAGCAAGCATTTCATAGGGAAAATTGATAGCAGATGAGATTTATTGTACTAGACGATAGAGAAGGGAACAAAGAACACAAATCTGTAGGAAACTGGGCCTCTTCATTTTCATTCCTTAGAGAAGAACATATTCTGTTAAATCAAGCAGAAAATTACATATTGTCTTTTTTGGTTTTCTTGGAAAACTCCCAGAGTACTTAATGACAGGCTTGAAAAATGTGGACTTTGATCGTATCAGTGGACCTTTCTGCCTGCAGAGAGCCCAAAATGCCATGAAACAATGGCAGATTTTTGAGCCTAGTCCTTTTCTGTAGGAGACAAGGGATTAACTTATGTACTTACTGCTCTAATTTTATCTTTTCTACTGCCACAAGTATCTACTAGTCTGAAGAAAAAGTTGGCAAAGATCAAGTTTTTCCTGAGATTCTTCTCTTAGTTTTTAAAGATCTCAACCAGTGACATGGATTGTTTTTAAAAATGTGTAGAGAAAAAAAAAATTAACATTTTTTACCCTCTTCTTTTAGGCATCAGATTCTGTTGCAGACATTCACACACACACACACACACGTGGATACGCAGAGTTCACGTAAAATAAAAAAAAAAGAAAGCTATTGATCTGCTTTCAGTTCTTTTTAAAACAACAAGCATCTTCCTATCAATTGCCATAAATATGTTCCCCCTAGAGAGAGCAACCATGGGGAAAGCTCACTTTGTAAACCACCTGGGAAAGTTTACAAAATGTGATGGTGTTGAAGATAAGGAAATAATTGTGTACAAATCTATTGCATTGCCTCAAATACATTTAATAATTAGAATGCAATTTTATAGTATTTCCATAATCAGATTTGGGATTAAATGAATCCAACCTGACAAGATAGGGCAGAATATCTCTCTCCTAGCCTTTGGTTTACTTCAGTATAGAACATTAGCAAGGTGACTACTTGTACTGATGAACATATGCAAATGCCCCTATCTGTTTAAGAGCTAATAGGATGAAGGCCTTTTCAACTAGAGTGAATAAAGTGTACTGAAACTAAAATTACAAATCAACATCCAATGCAGAGATAGATAAGCACCGAGAAGCCAGAAAGGAAAGGAGCTCTGACAAAACCAAAGAAAAGCTGAAGTAGTATGCATCACTTATGTATTAGTGTCTCATGGTTTTGCTTCCTCTTACTGTGACCTTTTGCTGTTGTCACATGATAACCAGCAAGAGTCGTCCACACAGGGGTTCATAACTGCTGTCTTCAGATTTCTGTCTTTATCTCCATAGTACAGCTCAAACTGAAATTGCTATAGCAATTATAACAATTCAAGTTCAAGCCTTAGGTAGAGATTGGAGGAAGCTACTGCCACAAATAATCTGGATAGATGCACTATAGATAGATACTGCTAAGAGCTGCTGATGCACAGGAAATAATATTCTCCACTTTAAGGAGTTGTTGGTTGAGTTGTGATCCCTCTTCAGTAAAATCTTTGCCTTTTCTATGCGTGTGTAGCCTTAGCTGGCCCAGTACTTTTGGTTTTGGGCTTTAAATATTTTCATAATAGGGGAAAGAGAGACCAGGAAAGTGAGAGGAATTTATGAAACCTGATTCAAGGCCTTGAGATCTATTCTTTTTGGGCTTCTTATGTAGAAGAAAGCTACCTGTAGAACTATTTAGCACACCTAAGTTTAATTTCCGGAACTGAATAATTTCTACAGAATGCTAGTTCCTTCCACTAAGTTCCCATGAGCAGAGCAGCTGTAATGAATACCCCTCAAAGTACCCCTGAACTAGGTGTTGTTACTGGTGCAATTAACTTGATCTGTATTCAAGTATTTTGTCATTTGCCTGGTCTGTTAACTCCACAGTGTAGTAAAGCAGCTGGCTTGGGGGACAGCAGTAATTAATCAGCCACAGCATCACAGGATGTTGACTGGGCTACAAATCCACCTGAATTCAGTACTTGCTAATGTCCAAGCAGTCCCGGCTGCCTGACTAGGCTGAACTAGCTCAGGTAGGACTTATCTATGCTAAGACAGGTGCGACTATGTAAAGTGGGCTCAATCCATAATTTATGTCCTTAGCTAGGCCTTAGTATGAGGGACCCAAAGCCTAATTAGCACAGGGAGTTCCTACTGGTTTTGTAGCTAAAATGGCTTTCCTTTTGTCAGCTGAATAGTTATCATAATAAGCTGAGTTGTGCTGATTGTCTTTATAAAGCAAATACATTGTGGATGAACATCTGGCAATCTGTTTGACTAGACTATGACAAAAGAATCATGGTGCAGCTGATTAATCCAGATGCCCAGATAAAGGTCAGGAAATTCAATTAGGATGATGATATTTTTGTATTGAAAGGGTTATGCCATGCATAGAGGCTACCACTGAACTACACCTTTTGTAGAGCTAAATACATAGAACAACTAGTGTGATCCAGATAGGGAATGAAAAGTCCTTCCTGTGAGCAATAGCAAGTTCAAATTTTACCAGACCCCTGTTTCTGCTCGCTATATCCATTCCCAGTCTTTCATATTCTTATGCCTTTCTTCCTCAACTTGAACATCATCATCTGACCAAGTATCTAATATCAACTGTCCTACTGAATTTCTTGTCCTGAGCAACTCTCCTTTGACTTAATCTCCACCACTGTTTCCAAGAACTTTTTGTGTGATGTCTCATCTTATTTCATGAGTTCTCAACGGTCATCCACAGACCAAGAATATTCCCAATATGGTGAGTAACCTACTTCTAGCTACAAAAGAGCATCCTTTCTTCTGTACTTGTTCATCTTCATTCATTTCTTTGTCTGAAATTGTTGATCACTTCAAAGACCTACATTAGTTTTCCAGTTTCTAATGCACCTTCCCTTGCAGTGCCATTTCTTCCCTCTGCTAGCCATCCTCATTCCCTCCCATATGTGTTAACTGTTCTGACCTTAAATGATGTATGATCACATCACTCTCTTCTTATCTTTTAATCCAAAATCTTCTTCACTGTACCTAGATTCACATCTGTGGCTACTATGGAAGGAGTTACTTCCATCTCTTGATAGATAGCCAGTAATCAGTGGAAGCATGTAGTACTAAATATCACTTTCTTTCACCCATTACTGTAGTTAAGGACTATAATGAAACTATCTCACAGGTTTACAGCTCAGATATTACCATTACTTTTAGTTTTCCCTCCCATATCCTGACTCTCAGTTAACACTATTAAATGTTAATGCCCATGTCTTTCAAATATTGTCAAGACATGGCTGACCATATAAAGGACATTCTGTATTCATCATCTGTTTTATCTGTAGTTCTTATACAATTTCTTGTAGCTTTATGCAGCAGACTGATTTCACCATTGTGGAAACCATGAGTTGGGTTCCAGTCATCTTCTGTGTCACAATTCAAACAGAGCTGGTCAGAAACAGAAAGAAAAGAATTGAATATTTTCCTCCCTGTCTTTTTATAGACAGTTTCCACTGAGAAAACATGTAGAAAAGAGATTAAGAACAGCTAGATTTAACTACTGCAAGCTTCAATTCTGAGAAAGAATGTCAAACAGTGTGGAGAGTTATAGTTCAGACAATGCTCGCATCATGTCTCAAGGTCTTAATTTCTCCTAAAACATTTTACTTTAAAATTTCACAGCTTAGAGCACTTTGGGAAATCAGTTATGGAACCTGAAGTAATATCAAACCATTGATTTATGCATCAGTTGGTGAGAAAACTTTCAAGGAAATGTTTTACTATGCTCTGTCCCTAACCTTGCCAATGTCATCATACTAAGGGCTTACATAAAATTATTTAGAAAATAGAGTCCTTTCTAACATCCAAGCTGGTCAGCCTCACTCATCAAATGACATGAGAGATATCGTTCCTGTTTCACTTTTGTTTAGGGAAGACATTAAACAAGATTGAAATGCTCAGCAGCAGGCCTAAATTTAGCTTAAAGAAGCTTTGTGTGAACTGTCAATATAGGAGCTCATCTTTTTGTATGTGTGTACCATAAGGATGAATTATGCCCTAAGAGGGGTTATCTTTCTATTTTTTAAGTAATGTACTCAGCACTGAGGAAAAAAACACCACCTGGGGGAAAAAGATTAAATCTTCAATTAAGAAAATTCTGATGGTCTTTTCCAAGCCATCTTAATCTTACCCGGAGCGTTATTACAGGAAGTGTTTGCTTTACTAAAGTAACATTAGGCTACCTTAGTGTAGTCTAAACAAAGAGGAAAAAAAGTCATGAGAAGACTCATGACTTTTAAATAGGGTATTCACATTGTCATCTGGCACTATATTTACTTGCCTCTGTGACAGAAATCTTCCCAATATCCACAGATACTGAAATATTTCAGGATATACAAAAAACTGTTTTAGACTGATGGTACATCTGCTTCAACATCCTGGCTCTAGCAGTGGTCAGTACAGACAATGCTGCAGGAAACACCTTAGAAGTGTTAGTCTATCATTCAGGTTAATATATGTCCTTAGACAAGTGAGTTTGTTTGTTTTGGTTAAGTCTTACAACTCCAAACAATCTTGTGTTGTAATTCAGGGTGTTCACACTATCATCTTAGCTGCATTTTGCATTCACAGACATGTCAGTCAAAGCTGGGACCAGTTGTACCAAACACTAAGCAAAATGCTAGAAGCATACTGTTCCTACCCCAGAAAGCTTACACTCTAAGTAGACTCACATGGATAACCTCATTAACTCAATTACATTTGTTCATTTCCCTGCCTTTCACTGCTTTTGTTTTTGCATCACAGTGCAGTGAAGAGGCATTTGACATATTTGACAAATATCAGTAGCCTTCCAGAAATTATGAACTTGAGAAAGATTCTTGATGTGGAAAGGATAGACATCCTGGCTTAGTAAAATTAAGTGGCCATTTCATGTGTACAGCACCACACAAATACATGTAAAAGTGGGAAAGCAAAGAGTACTAAATCTATTGCCCTTTGCTTTGAAAGTGTGGACAAGCTACAGAAAGGCTTAAGAGAGTGCAGAGCATATGTGTCACTGACATGGGATGAATACGACATGAAAAGCTCAATCACAAAGTAGTGTTATAAGGAAGTGAAGCAAGGTAAAGGAAGAATTTGAGAAGAAAAACTGAAGACAGATGGAAGATCAATCTTTTCTGCAATACATCATAAGGGAGCATTGCCTTGAAATCTCTGGTTCCTGGGTGGCTCAGCTGTGGGCCTAGACCTTAGCCTCATGTTTTCATTTCATCCAAATATGTGAATTCTCAAGCACTGAAAGAGCAAAGAGGACCTTTGCTGCCTCACAGGTACTAAAGTGCTGGACTTTTCCTGCCCTATTGCAGGAACACGTAATTACTCATACTGACGTGCTAAGCTTTATTTTCAACCCTTACTATTACCATTGCCGCTTTTATGGTAAGATACTCTAGCCAGATGCGAGTACTCAAAAGAAAAGGCAACTCTTGTCACAGGATCCATATTGACATTAAACCCTAATCTAGATCAAGGGCTCACTGGGCACTAAGCACTCTGTAAGCATAGCAGAAGACAAGGTTTGGGGTTTTGAGGGGTTTGGTTGGTGGGTTTGTTTTTGTTTGTTTTGTTGTTGTTTGATTTTTTGTTTGTTTGGGTTTTTTTGTTTTGTTTTTATCTGGGCTTAGAAAGATTACAGATGAATCAGTAATGTGATATATTAGAAAATATAGTTATTTCCATCTTGTCAGATAAGTATCTTACATCAAGGAAGAAAGAGTTTGACAGAATATATACGGATAGTTCATCCTGCTTTTTTTCTCTTCCACTCCAGTGAATTTACTGTTATTCATTCCCATTACGGACTATTCATGATGCTATTGGTTTTTTTTTGTAGCATGATGTCAATATATGATTAGACACAAATAAGCTTCTTCTGTCCCCTCTAACTCAATACTAATTTAAAATATCTCAAGTGCCATAACAGGGTTCTAAGCAGTCCAATGTTTCTGTGTGAAACTGTGTGTGACATTTTTCCCTCTGATGTGAAAGTCCAGCTGTGTCCCAGAGAGGAAGTCAGATAGCTTTGCACTAAACCACAGTTCTTAAGGTTGTCCATACAGGCAGGAATAAGTCAATTGGAAACAGCTGTGAATAAGCATCTGTTTAGAAGTATGCAGGATCTAAGATTTTTCTGAAAATAGAAGTCATCAATGAGTATATGTAAAGGCAGCTTTAGAGAACATAACTTTAAACTCTTCATTAAAAAGATGTATGTAAAACACATATATATAGTGTTTTTTTAAAGATATATTTCAAATTCAGCTCCTATAGTCCTCAGCACAGTTACAGTTCCTTAAACTGGCATCAGCCCAAATAATTTATTAATAAGGCTGCTTTTGTTGCCAAATAAAGCCCTAACTGTGTGGAAGATTTCAGAGACCTTCAGGCAAAACCCACACAAAAGTCTTCTTTATTTATAAGTGTACATGTACCTTGACACAACTGCCTTGTTCCCTCAATTAGGGTCTGCTCCAGCTGTGTCCTAGAACCCTTGATACTCCAGTTGGTGTAGCTTGAAATGAATAGATCCTGCCTGCTGATTTCTGAGGAAGGCATACAGAGAAAAGACAGAAATAACTTGTGCATGGCCTAGAAAACTATTCCATACGCAAATATTAACATGTAGCATAGCTTATATTTCAAAGAGATAAAATGTTGTTACTTAAAAATTCTTTTAATTATAGTGTCTACTGTGAACTATTCTTGTTATTTGTAGATTATGTTTCATTCCACATTCTCTTCTGGTTCCATTACGAAAATAAGTGCAGTGAGGAGAGCCTTGAAATATTTATAATGAGTATATGTAAAGGCAGCTTTAGAGAACATAACTTTAAACTCTCCATTAAAAAGGTGTATGTAAACTGCTGTGCTACAGGGTAGAACATTGAAGAAATAATCATAAAGTTCCAATGGAAAGATAGTAAAGGCCCAGGCTGTTGCATGAAGCAGAGAAACCCCCAGATCAGAATGTAATGATTAAAGTATTGGAGAGAAATTAATACAACAGAATGAAACTGAGTTTTCTTATGTTCAGGTGTGAAGACATCATCATAGGGAATTTAACATCCATAAGGATTACAATTTTGAATGTATAAACATTTGTTGACTTCAGCTGGAACAAAGAACCATCTTCTTATGCCGTAAAATGCAAAAAAAAGTTTGATCCAGGTTGGGGGGTATATACATGCAAACTGAAAAAATCATTGTATATGTTCAGTATGATGAACCTTGAAAACTGCTGGTTTTTGGGGTATTTTTGAGTTGTTGTCATCTGATGACTAAGACTGAGATACATTACAGACATTATGTAGACACCAAGAATTTCAATAACTGGAAGCAATTACAAGGCTATGTCAGAGCTATCTAAAATAATTTATTCACTACTTAAATGTCTTTTTTACCTAGCACATCTCGGTTTTTCTGTTATAGAACCATTTGTCTAACCACATGAAAGTACATTCAACGTCATTTTCTTCTGTTAAAACAATTTCTTAGTAAAACCTCAAATAAAAGATGCTTCTGAATTCTTCTACATTCTTAAGCACAACTGGTTTCTACAGACACACAAATGTAACTGAACTATGTGGTATTAATTATCTCAACAGTTTGTGGCTTTTGCATGTATTTCAGACTGTTTCTGTCAATAGAAGATATATTCACAGAAACTGGGTTTATAGTGTTACCTCATTTATCAACCCAATCCAGATAAAATGCGTCTGATGTACTAAGCCACCTACTTGGTTGATTATTTTTAAACACTAAGTGTATAGCTTCTTGTCTTTCATAACATTAACCCCCCCGCCTCGACATCTCTAGACAACTCATAACTTTGTATCAGTAAGAAATGATAAGGATGCAAGCTCAGGGAGGTCAGTTGCAGATCTTGGAAGACTGAACGTGAGCTGCTGTAACACCTCATTATCTGCTACTTATTTATTTAACGCACTTATGTTTTTCTTGGAGTGTTTGTGTTTAAATCAAAGTCTACATCCAACATAGACAGGGTGAGTACAAATTGTTTGATGCTACACCGAGGCTATTTTAGAAATATGATATAAGCCTCCTTTGCCAAATTAGTTGATCACCTTTTTTTTTTTTTTTTTAGTACACCCCTATCATGTCCCCCTCTTGAGGGCACACAGGAAAGAAAAGAACTCTTGTGATGAAAGAAAAGGAAAAAACTAATCCATCCATTCAAGTAGGTACCCTGGGTCCCACGAATATAAGTTAGTCAAGTGTTATGTGGGCAGACTGATGACCCTGCCCTGTAGTTACACAGAAACACACATGTTGTGCTGCCAAAGCAGCAAACCTCCTGCGACTATGATGGAGGTATGGCATAGCTACTTCTCTGTCCTGTTCCTCTCCCCCACATAAGCACATGCTGTAAGCAGGCTACGGAAGAAAGAGAAGGGAAACAACGTACAAAGGACTACAGCTGTCATATTCTGTAGCTACAGCTTGCTTTGAGAGATTTTCCCATAGCATTAGGACTCAAAGCCAACATGGAGGAGAGAGAGGGGGATATGCAGCCACAGATGTTTCTTCCACGTAGCTGGGATCATGCAAGCAGCATTGGGTAACAATAAGTGAAGGTAGCTGGAGGTTGGGGAGAAGGATCTAATTACTGTTCGCTGTTCTTTTCTTTCAATAAAGTAGTATCTTAACATTGCAATGCACCCTAATTACCTGCCATATGCAGTCCAGTGTTTGGTCTTAAAAAAAGACTTATTCCTAAATGACAGATGAAGTTTAGAGTTCTCATCTGAGCCCGTAAACATGATCAACTTTTTACAACAAAAAAGCTTTTCTCTTCTGGACTGGGAGCTCCATAGTCAGTTAGAGATTCAGTTACATATTTTCTGCTATGTTTTTAGACCTTCCAATTTCTCTGAAAGTATGTGCATATGTCAGTGTGCTATGTCTGAAATATATTTAGCTACGCTAACACCTTTGGAGATAAAATGCAAGTGTATGTCTGTAGCTGCTCCTAGTCCAGCCATCTCTGACTGGCACACTTTTCTGTCTTTGATGCCACCCATGCAACACTCCAAATCAGTCTCATTCACATGTGCACAGAGTTCAATTCATCTCTTCTGTTCTTCATTGCTATAAATGCCGTTTACCCTTATGCACAGCTAGTTGCTGCATGGCCTTCCTTCTGCTTAGAGGTTAGAAAACCTCTTAAGAAGTTAAGACCATTCAGAACTGCTCCCTGGGATGGCTATAAGCTAAAACCCCAAATACAACCTTCTTTCCTGCAAGATAATTCCAATATAATCCCAGGAGAGTTCCAGATACTGCCAGCAATCTGTGAGCCAGTTAGCCTTGCATCCAGCCGGAATCCTTATTTAGCAACTCATCCTGTTTTTCCTCAGTTCTAGACCATTTCTAAAACATACCTTTAATAAAAGTAATAATAATAAAATGGTCATAGTGCACCCTTACCTTATTTCCTGCCAAAACATATTCTGATGTGGATTCAGCAACTTCTGCTTGTGTTCTGTAGTAATATTTCCACACAGACTATACTTATACGAGAGTCAGAGTGTCTGGCTTTTTTGCTCTGGGCACCATTTCCAGTCACATGAACTGGGAACAGCCTGATTCAGATGTTAACAGCCACTGACGTTTGCAGGAATGTTGTTAAAAAAAAAAAAAAATCATAAATGCCTTGAGAAATCTCACTGCTTAAAAGACTTATCACAGAAATTATTGAAAATATGGTATGCGTGTTATTTGTGAGGAACAGTAGCATATATAAGTGTTCATGATAACATGACACATAGCTATATAGTATGTTAAGGAGTAAACCATATTGAATAAAGTTCTGTCCTGACATTCGTGGCTTTACAAGCTCACTGAAGTAGGACTTGTGTGCAAATTCGCGAAGAATCTGAGTTTTTGATTTTGAATGGATGTCAGCATTTGAGAAACTAAATGGGATGAATTCCACCTCTGGATGAGAAAAATGATGAATTAGAATAAACCTGTGATTGACACCTAAGCTTCCAGTAAACTCCCTTCCCTCTCTTCATTTATTTAAAAAAAACATTTTTCAATTTTGTAAAGGGATTTATTTTTATTACCTTAGATTTGATGGCGCTCTCCATCAGGTTTGCAACATTGGGAGGGGAAACAGATTTGTGGTTTACATTTCACAGGACTGCAGTAATGGAGACACCTGGAGTTTAGCTCTCATTTGTTCCAATTTATTTCAGTCTCCAAGGAAGTCTCATGTTCCGAAGGTGACCTCAAGGGGCATAGCTATGTCCCTGAATCATTGTATTACAGGATAAAAGGTAGCTGGGTTCAAGCATCTGACAGACTCTTATTTCTCTCTGTGTAAACAGAAATTACATAGATTAATTTAAGCTATCCTCCCACCTAAAATACTTCCTTTCTGCACTCTCTGGTCTTTTAAACAGTGAACCAAAAAAATTGAAGACCTCATGAAGACTACAAGGAGCATTCAGAAGTGTAAAAATCTTTTGCCCCTTGAGATTAGCATAGACAGATTAAAGTAATACATGCACATTTTCCCTTTATAAACTTTGTGTGGTTCTGGGAGCAGAATATTGGTATTTTTCTAAGGGGAAACAGAGAAAGAAGGAAGTCATATAGTTCTTTCCTCTTTCCCCGTTAGCCACATCTGTTGCACCTTCAGCTAAAGAGGTGACCAAACTCCTGTCAAACCAAGTTTCCGTGCTATGTACAGGAGGGAAAAGAAATTGATAGGTGTGCAGCAGTGCAGAGCAGTTGTTCCAATACAGCCAGTAAATACCTGTTGCCTAATGAATGCTTTGCAAGAAAAGCCTATGCACATTTTGGGTGGGTGTCAGACTTCCTAACTATGCACAGATCACCTGTATCATACTTGTACATTAAGTCCATCCAACATTTGTCAGAAAGGAGCTGATTTTTTATGTTTGGTATATTCAATCAAAGGAAAAGGCAAAGCCATTTACTAAGGGTTACTCTTAGCTGCATTTTTTTGTTCAGAAGCTAATGGCAATCTAATTTAGTTATCATGTCCCTCAAAGATGAATTAATGTCAGGAAACTCCCCCTTCCTATGCATTTCAGATACAATAAGCATGTTAGACTGAATGAGCATGAGCTACACAGCCAGTGCTTCTGTTCCGCAGAAATGGCTGGGGTATGCATTAAGTTGTGTTTCAGTAAGAGATACTATCCATGTGGTGTAGCATCCACACTGGCAGATCTGTCTGATGCTTGAAAATAATTGAGAATAGATGTAATCTTGTCATTTGTTTTGAAAATTCTCCTGAAAGATATGTAATTTTGGGAGAAACTAGATCCATTATAACCCTGTGTATACATCCCAAATGATAGGTATAATGAGGCAGTGAGTAGAACAGTTGTTTCACTTAGTTTGAAAGCATAAGAAGATGTTACTGTTTCTTTGTCATATTTTCCATCTAAATTACTGTTACAGAAAGAAGTGTTCCTCTAAAAGAAATACAATTTTATCTGAAAGGTGTGAAATTCCAGTACTGCAGAAGGAAGAATTCCAACAGCCTTCAAACACAGACATGGGAGCAACACAGTATTACTGCTTCATGAGACTTCTTCCCCAACCCAAGATTGAACAGAACAGACCTAAAGAAGATTAGGCAGCTCGCAATTTTCTCCTCCCCCCACATTGACTGCGTCATTATTAAAATACTGAATTAGACAGAACAAAGACATCAGAACCAGCTGAAAACTCCACAGTCCAAAAGAGGGTGATTTATCCTGCCTGAGTGGGTTAACAAGATTATAACGAAGACATCATTTGAGATTATTTCACGAAGTCAGATCATGAAGTAATAAATAATGTGAACATATTTGGAGGAAGGAAGATAGTGCAAGCAAGATAAGAAGCTACGTAAGGTCCAGAAAATATCTTTTGTTTAAAAAAAAAACCCACCAAAAACCAAAACCCAAACTGCAACACAAAAAACCCCCAGTAAGATTGCTTTAAAAATTGAATGGGAAAACCTCCTTTTTAATTTGTTTTGTCTGTAGAACAGTCACAGTAGTAACTTAAACAGAGACCAAATATGCTCCAGCTCACTAGCCTACAGAGCTCCCTCCACTTCAGTTATCAGACAGTGGGGGATCCCCTGAATTTATGATCCAGGTTTCAATACCCCAAGGAGGGCTATGCACTGATCATTTACTGAGTCACACATGTGGGTGGATTTTGTGTCTAAATGAGCTAATTTAACTGCAGGTGCAAGTCAGAGAAATTGCTCTGAACCTGTTTTCCTCCAATTATCAAATCATTCTATCCTAATGTTAAGACAAGGTCGATCACAATTGATGTCCTACAAGGGAACCTCCCATATGGAGTGTTTTGCTACAACATGTCTCTCAAGGTTCTAGTCAGTCAAGAAGGGAAAGTGGATTTTATTTTGTTGTTTCTACCTGTCAGGAAAAATATATAGTAAAGTTGCCATATTTAGTAGCAGTGTCTAGGAAACTGCAATGCTGGAAGAGCCTAAGGACATGAGTATTATTGGTTTTCCTGGTTGGGTGTGGAGGGGTTTTTTGGTGCAGGAGACAAATACAAACCTAGCTTGGTGAAATATAAGTAGAAGATAGTACGCATTAAAATTGTTGTCCTGCCAAAAGTCATGTCTAGGATAGAAATATAGGAATGTTTTTTCCACTGTCCAAAGCAGTATCTAGAATGAGATTAAATAAGGATAGTTGCCTTTTCCCCCCACAAGCTGTTGAAGGCAAGCTAGAAATGTTATTTTCTGGAAACTGAGTCACCCGGTACAAAAGCTTTTGTGAAGAAGAATCTTGCAGAGGTTCTTGAAATCAGAACTGCTTTCTTTCCATAACACAATCTCCTCAGAGAAGGTGATTGTTACAGCTAAGTGCCCTGTAATAGCCTTGTTATTGGCCCTCCATATGCTGGAAATGAAAAGTTACATTAGATTTTGAAGGAACCAGGTGCCCACCAAGTTCTGATCCTACTCCCATTACCAAACTGGGGCCTTAGGACTGAAAGCCACACAACTTGAAACTTAAGAACTGAAACTCAAAAGCACATCACTGTTTCAGAAGTGCAAAGCAACAAACAAAACAGTTTTAGTATAAAGGAATGTGTTCAATAAGTACACTTTCCTTTGCTTGAAAGTTCAGCACAGAGCAAGCTCTTTCACTGGTTTCAAATCCTGTGATATAATATTTGATCCAGTTTCTCAGTTCTGCTATATGTGTGATGTACCAGTACTTGTGATGATCCAGGTACTGAAATGCTTGCATACAGAAAAATTTAACGTTTTAAACTGAGTTGCAGATCAAGACAGAAGAGGAATCACACCTCAGCAGAGGCACTCAAAAGACACAGGGAAAAAGTCAAATTATGGAGCAACATGAAGCTCTGGGCTTCTGTTATTACTGCTCAGAAGTGTGTCTTACACATAGAGGGAGAGAAAAAGAAAATATCCTTTTTTTCTTTTGTGGGCCTTTTGTCAAGAGAATCATCTCTCTGGTACAGAAACCCATAGGAAATGAAGTGATAAATCTCTGTAAGTTTGTCTTTAGTTTTTAACCTTTATTTTACCTTCTGGTCATTATTTCAAACCCACTTAGAGAAATACTGCTGAACATACTGCTTCATCAGAGCTCCTGCAGAGTGCTGCGTAGAGTAAGTTAAGGTTATTTTGCATAAGCAGTTTTTTTTATGATATAAAGCATTCTCAGAATGCTGGATGAATATTATTAAATTTTATGGTATCCTGTACAGAGATAGCACTCATTTTATGGAGACAGAGAGAGTCATAAATCAATTAGAGGATCGTGTTGGCCTTTACATCATATTCTGCATTTCAAAGGCTGAGGCAGAATTCCCAGAAAAGTCCTACATTTTTGGGACAGACAGGACTACAGTTGAAAGAGTAGCTTATTATCTTAAAAAATAAAAAAAATCCCATCAGACAGCAGAAATGGCCAGAAAGAGTACAGAATATGTCTACAATAACTATACTACTGGGAAACATGCAGTTCTTACTCTCAGCCCAAAACAGCAACTTCATTGCTCCTGTAGATGCTGTCAGCTGCAGGAAAAAGCACCAGTCAGGATTTTCTGTGGATTTTTTGGTGGTTTGAGGAGAATCTTAATCCCATTATATGGGATATACTATATTACCTCAGAAATTGTCAGTGAATATACTCAGAGTTTTAACACCCTGCCTACTGGGTCTATCATTCAGTCTCTAAAAGAGAAGAACCTATGTGATGAGAGAAAGATAACAAGAAGATATGAAGAGAAAATAAAATCTAGACTGATCATTAAGAAAATGAAGTTGTTGACTTTGTTTATAGGAAAACATAGAGTTGTTTTCTAATGATTGCAAGGATTGGGAATGTGTTTCACAGTTCAAACTGAAAATTAATTCTAGCATCTGTCATAATTTTCTGAACAGATCCTGGGTAATTCACTCAGCTGAACTTGCAAGTAATGCTTTGCACGCTCAGCAAACACATGAATCAGGAGGGGGCCCAGAAACAGCAGCAGAAATCTCATGGATATCTTGGTATTGTTGTGTCCATTTTACAAACATGGAAGCATGGACAGATGATGTAGCTTGCCGATAGCTGTCCAGCAATTAGGCGACAGAACTGCCTCGAGCCCAAGGTCTGTGCCCAAGTCACTGAAGACTGTGATCCTTAAAAGAAGCCCATCACTTTAACTAAAGCTGTGACTTTGTTTTGGGATCCCCAGTGGGTCCTCAGACTCCGCTTCTCAGAAAGGTCTAAAGCTGTACCTGCTTGGTAGTGCAAATTGTGCTGAATAAGGCAGACACTCTGTTTAAGGACAGAGATGAAGATTTGGCTATAACTGCAACCATCTCCTTTTAACTGTTCCTCAGGTAAGAGATGGAAAGGAAACTTGGTGTGCAGGTGGCCCCATAGAGATACATTCTCTAAAGTTTCTTACAAGAAGTTATCCTGCCTAAAGCTGAAGCTACAAGTGCTGCAACAGATTTTCTCACATTACCGTTCAAACCAACCCACCAACATGAAGAGCTTGCTAGTGATAAAAGCATGTTGTTTTGATGTACAGTTTATATGCTTTATATGCCACTCTTTGCTTATTCAGTTCTTTTTCTTCATTCAGTGCTCAGTTTCTTATTAAAAAGACAAATTTTCATACAAACACTTTCCTCCCTCCATAGCAGCCCATGGATATTTTAAGATACATGCATGAAAGAAGTTTTTCCATAATATTCCCATTCTTGAACTCGGTAACTTTTCTGTGTTTTAGTTTGAAATAAAGCAAGTTACATTTTGTTTTCAGTTAAAAGGTTCCTACCCTTAAGATGTAAAGCATTAGCTGTATAAACAACATGGTTGAAAAAAAACACCAGAATTCTGTTTGCAGAAGGCTTCTTACAAGACATCTTTATGGTGTAAATATAACAGAGATAATACTGGCTAAAAATTACAAAAATAAAAACCCCCAAACATTTTAACAATTTCAATTCAAATGAATATGTAAAGATACATTTCTTAAGACAAATTCTTAAGACCCAATAGAAGTCTGAAGAATTCACTAAAACGACATAAAACTTACCTTCAGAAGAATGAGCATGGAGGCACTTGTCTCTTTTTTACCTCATACTTGATTAAATGCTTATAGCAAGACTTAATGCTGACTCCTTCCACCTCTGTAGTGGTCAAAAAAAAAATGATAGCCAAAATCTAAGCACTCCTATAGGTTTGGCTGAGTAGCAGTAACAGCTGGCTTTTTGCCTGAAATTAATTGGAGAAATGTATTACAGGCTGTGCTCTTATCATCAGCTGCCAAGAAGCATTTAGATAATGCTTCTTTACAAGAGGAAGAAGGAAGATTTTTCTTTTTCTTTCCAGAGAAATTCATGTACCAGACAACACTGTCAGGCAGATAACAATTAAGAACTGATTGGTGAATATCAGAGAAAAAAGTTATACCATTTACTTTTTCCTTTAAAAAATCCAATTCCCAACGTTGGAGGAGACAATTCGATTTTCCTATGAATTTCAGGGTGAAGAACTCAGTTGATAAACAAAGTTTCATCTCTAAAATGCTTTTACCTAGGTATCTTCTTTGAGCACTGAAAGTCAGACCTACCTTTTCCTCCTTTTATAGATCATCAATAGAAATTAACATTTCTGCAGGGCTGTGAAACTGTACCTATGCCTCTTTACCATCCCTCCTGGTTCAGCCACAGGTGTCAGCACTGTCTTAAGGCTGTCAGCAAAGGATTTACATGTATCCTTCTCCGTGGGATGTGTTAAGACTCTACAGGGAGGAACTGGAAAATGATAAAAGACTTAAAAACGTGGGAAAAGGGGTAAAGAAAAAGCTCCCTGAAGAGCATAAGCTGAAAGCCTCTGTTCTACTAATGGCTATTAGTATAACAATTTATATGCTGCACACATCAGGGTAATGCCTGTTTATACCCTTAAGCAAGCATACACACCTCTTACATTTGAATGGCGGCAGATGAACGTTGTGACAGAAGACAAAGGAGAAAACACCTAAAATAAAATAAGGTGGAAACAAAGAAAAGCAGGAAAGAGAGAAACTAGAATAAGAGACAAAAAGAGATTAGGTAGAAGGAGTATGGCACAAACTGGTTTTACTTCTTCTCTTCTTGCATCACATCCCATGGCAGAAAAGGCCTGGAGTGGCAACCATCAGCTTGGCTCCCTTGAGAGGAGGGTCCCAGCAGGCTGTTTTAGGCAATGGCAGCAGGGACTTCTCCCCAGCCCTGGACCAGCCACGTGTCCGCTGTGCTGGTGGGGGATCAGGGCTTAGCCTGGCCAGCGGGGCTGTGCAGCAGGAGAGATGTCTCCGCACACCGCTAAAACAAGGGGCTGCACAGAACAACCACACTCTTTCATGCAGGAGTGAGCTGTTGAATCCCTTCCCATAAGTTTGACAGTCCTACTGGCAGAGCAGAAGGGTTTTTTGCCTCCTGACTGGTAGCAGATCCTCTCTGCTCTGCCTACATCGTGACATACAAAACTGTGAGGGCTGGTGCTGAATTATTCTGGACCTATTTTAGGCAGAGCAGATGTAACACAGCTTCACAGTCCAGAGCCATAAACCGTAGGCTGGCAAGCCAGCTAGCATGGTAGATGTATGATCCCTGGTCTTTTGGCATTAATGTTGATAAGCAACACCAGTTTTCCCTGTGTATACAAAGTCTTTTAAATCATAACTGCAGAATTTACCTTGGGCTGCTCTGGCTCCAAAGGGCTGATAAAAGTTTGTCTTGTACACAATAACATTTGATGCATGTTCTGTAGCACTAGAGCTGTGCTCAGTAAGGTCCAGTAAACTTAAAGCTATGAACCAGAGAAGGTGCTGCCCGGATAGAAAGCTGGGTGCAGGCAAAGTAATGAAAACAGGAGACACCTGTGGCACAGCACAACAATTTGTGTAAATTGAGTGTAAACTGAGATTAATCCCCAGGAAAATCTTTTTATTTAGGCACTGACAAATACTTTGTTTCAATAAAAAGTGGTGCTACAGATTGTTCGATTATTCCCAAATTAATTTCTGTGAACATTTAGTATGAATCTATTAATTCCAGATTTTTTGTCCCAAAAGAGGACATAAATGAACACACACATTACAGGCTTTTCCACCTTCACAAAGTCCATTTTTGTATCAGTTAACCAAAATCATTACAAAGTATTTAACTCAGCCATGACATTAAGGGTGATGGCCTCAATATGAGAATATATATCAACTCCTAGACTTACTTTTTAATCAAATATGATTTATTTGTATAAAGGCAAGCATGTGGATGGTTGGTTGAACAGGAAAAAAAAAGCTGTAGGTTGAATACCACTGGTTATAACTCTATCAGCTACACTTTCATAAGGAAGCAGTTATAGTTAAGCTGTGAAAAACTTTGTGAAGGTTTGTGGAGTTTTGATCATAAAATGTATACCCGTTTTGTTTTGTTTTCACATGTATTTGTTAGGTTTTTCTGCATGGTTTGATTAACAACACAGCGTCTTGGGAAAATAAACAGTCCACCAGCATGGGTTTTCATTCACATTTATTGATAGAGAAAACTAATTAAGTGGAGCTAGATACCAAATTAAAAATCTAATGCTGAAACTGGGAACCAATCTCCCTGTTAGTATTGCCAGTGATCTCAGCAGGACATCATTATGAAAAGGTACATGGGCCTGCTTTACTGTTCAGTGTTATATTATTTTCTTCAACATCTAAATAAATAAGTATGGTTAAGACAGCAGTTTCTTTAGAATAAGTACTATTATTTAAATATGCCTTACAGGTTTGGAATCAAGTTTTTCTCCCCTAAACCACATAAATTTGAAATTTCATATAGCCATCCAGCTCTGGAAAGTGAAGCATTAAGGAAAGCACCACAGTGTAGCACCAAACACACAGAAGCTGTCGGTGCTGCTGCTTTTAAAAATCACTGTATTTCTCTTCCTGTTCCCAAGTTTTCCCTTCCTAGGCTCCATCTCTGATCCCTCTTTTTGTATACCTTGAGGCTACTCTCCTTTCCCAAGACCCAGTTATTTGTTCTTCTACCTTGGCTCTTGCTCTTACTTTAAAAGAGTGTTTTTTTCTGTTAAAATGCTATGAAGCAATTCATACCTGGAAATGAATGTGAAAACTCCCAGGGTATGGTGGTGGGACTGTTGAGATATTATAGTGTTTTCATCTGTCATTTGGGTTTAACAGGTGAAGATGACTGTGAAAAAATGATGAACCTTTGCTGCCAGGGCAGAAGGAAACAGATTAAACAAGTTAGAGGCTAATAGCTTTTGGATTAGTGGAACCAGAAGGACAGTAATGTATTAAGATAAATATTTTTGAAACTAAAGCATTTGTACTAGGGGAAAAAAAAAAAAACCTTTCTTGATGTCAGTGGCCCACATAAATGATGCAAAGTCTTAGAGACCCCAAGCCCAACAGTGTTTCAGGGAGCCCTGTTTAGTTACACACAGAGCCTATGGTGAGGTGAAGGCTCCTGCAAATGGTAACTCATTGTCCTTTAATGTTAAACAAAACCTGCCTACATTCAACAAGCAGAAAACCCAAAGCTTGAGATAATATCTCAACAGTTTCCAGTTTCTGAGATAGGTGTGTCCACGTTCTTGGGATTCCCAGTACCATGTTGTCTGCCTGGAAGGCAGCTTTCTAACCAAGGAGGGCACGCCCCTGTGTAAACACCAGAGTTAGCAGTGGTACAGTGTTTTTGCAGAGCAGAAATTGGTTAGAGATGTAGGAAACATGGTGAGGGTCTGACTCCCAGTCACTAATGCCAGAGAAACTCTCTGGCCCCCACCTAGTGAAGGGCGGGAGCCGGGGGAGGTGGGAGGCAGCCCCTGCCTGCTCGCTGAGACCAGAGCACAGCCAGTCAACGCTGCAAGGGGCCCGGGCTGGGCAGGAAAGTCAGCACCGGGTACCCCGACTCGCTCAGTGGCTTGGCTGCAAAGGTGGGCCTGGCCTTCCAGTCCATACTTCCACCAATGTGTATGCGCAAGGGGTTACATGGTCTGTGGAAAGGGAGACGGTCTGTGGAGCAGGTATTGGGGCAACACCCACCTCAGGTGCATGCCTGCTTGGGCGCTCTGAGAGGTGGCAATATGGAGTAGGAGGATGTAATAAGATGAATGTATTTGCTTAGAGTGAAAAATCCTGAGACAATACTGACCCCTCCTGATTAGCTCCTAGACGTTCTGCCTTTGAAGAAAATACCGGAGGAACAATGTTAAGTAGTTCTGTTACAAGTTTTCTTTTTCCTTGTGACATGTAATATTCAGTTGTTACACATCAAGAACCATGGTACAAGAACCATGATCAAGAACTGTTTTACCGAAGAGATACTTTCTTGGTTTTTGCTTGTCCAGAAAGTAGAATTTAGGAATAAATACTATTTAACATAATGTGCACTTTCATTTTATTTGGATGGTGTGCATGGTGTAGGTATATATAGATTTATAGATGCAGATACTCATATAGCTATAAATTTAATATAAAAGACCACAAGTAAATTTAACAGGAGAACATAATCTATTTTTAACAATCTATATTTACAAAAAAAAAAATAAAAAGAGATATCAGCTATCTTGATATATCTTCGTACTTTCTTATAACATTTTTTTTTTTTTGTATCTGGACTGTTTCTGCCATCAGCCCGAGGACTGGCCAGCACTTGTTCCTCAGGGAGTTGTGAGGATGTCCTAGGAGTGAGCACAGCTCTGGTTGTCACACTGCAGTCTCTCAAATGATCATACAGTGCCACCTACTTGTTGCTGCTGAAGTCTGCAGAAAAACAGCGACTACAATTGAAACCTCTAAGAGGTTATTAGTGAAGGGATTGTCTTGTCTTTTGGGAAGGAGGGGGATCGTGTTGTTCACCCACCCCCAACAATATGTTATTCCAACATCATATGTTTCTAGAATATTTCAGAATGTAATTGTTTTCTTTCAAATTTAGAAGGCTCACATTTATTACTGTGGCATACAAAACATGTTATCTGAACAACGTACAGTTACCAAACTTCTTACAGGCAATTAAGAAGTGGTGCTTAAGAAGAGCAGTTACTGCAAATGTAACTAACTAGAGAAAAATAATTTCCCTCTACACATGACAAGATCTTATGGAAATAAGAGCAAAAGGTAGCTTACATTGCAGCCCCAGGAAAATATAAGACTGTAAACATGCACATGAGAACCTGCGGCAGTAACACAGCGCTATTCATTGGGGCTGCTCCTGCAGTTAATAGAAGGACACCCTTCAGCTTGTAACTGGATTGCAGAACAGCCCTAGCAGTATGTTCAGCTTCAATGTAACTATGAAGGTATAACCATAAAAGTAGCTTTCATGGTTGCTTTTTGATTCTTAAAATTACAGTGTGGCCTCTCACAGTTGTATGAAAATTTTCTGTCTTTCTGTAGATCTGTATCTCAGGTATTTATGTGGTAATCTGTGCTTTCACGTAATCAAACCAAAGCCAAACCAAACAAAAATAAATACGATTCTAGAATTTACAGCTACAGTTCACAATTTGAAAACACAGACATTAATGGCTTAAAAAAACAAGTATTAATTAAATTCCTCCTACCTCCTGGCTTCCTTTAAAAATAAATAAATATGTAAATAAATAAACAGCCCTAACTCTGGGAGTACTAATGCATGACCTTTCCATTTGTAGTGTGGAAACTGATTTTATATCCTGGATGAAAACACTTTCCCTTCAGAGGATGTGCATCTGTGTGTACTTACAGCCTTTGGCAGAGGAATGATTTTGTATAGGTCTATATATGCCCTCTGGGTGCCCTTTATAGCATATAATACGTTGAAACAGTGGCGCATGGTATCAGCACAAATTCAGGTCCTTTGGTAAATGAATAAGGGTTAATATTTTATAAATAGGATCTTCAATTCCATCTGATCTTTAGATTTTTGTTTGACACTGGAATTTTTGGCAGGTGAGAATGAGAAGGTGTCTAACTAATACAGGTCAGCTTCCTGCAAAAGTGGAGAAGCCCTCTGCAGATGTGAGGATCAAATCCATTAAAAACCCCACCAGACTATAAAATAGATTTTTTTTCTATATTATTTATTGGTCTGTTCAAAAGGATTCTGTTCTCTTATGCAAGCAACATAAAGGTACCCTTAAAAATGCTTTCAGGATCACCTTGAAGAATAACTGTGAAAACATACAAAAATCAGTGGATGGCACTGTTGGCTTGCAGGTGGAGAATCATGTCCTAAATTATAAAATATACATGGATTTTAGGGTTAGCTGTATATTGATTTATGCTTGCCCGGCATTTGGCAGAATTTGCCGTATTTAAGCAAATCTACCTTTCTTACACAAAGTATATTTCCATGCTGAAATTATCAAAACTGATGGTTATTTAATTCGGATGTTGTGTAGCTCACTTGCAATAGAAAGTGTTTGGACACAAATATTAGACTGAAAAAAAATCATCCCTACAATCACAGCAAGGAACATACTAGGTCTTAAAACACTGACAAATGTCTGATTTTACCTCTTCAGTCCATAAACACATAGCATGAAGGCTTAGTTTACTGATTTCTTGTACAAATGACACATTTCTTCCATCCATAGGGTACTTCAGTGACTTTCTCATTCAGGCTGTGATGACTTTGTTTCAGCTGATCACAAGTTCCCTGAGAGCCCTTGAACACTCTGAGCATCTTTGAAACAAGATAAGATGGAGAAAACAACATTACTGGAAAAGCATAATGTGGTAAGGTACGCAGAGAGGTAATGCAAACCCAATGACAAGGCAGTTGTCTTCACTGGAGCACAGCACACCAAGCTAGTTTCATGCTCGGCAGCATTAATTCTGTGCTGCAGCTCAAGTGCTACATGCAGCAGGGAGTGGGGAATCCTACAGTCCTTTCTTCTGCAGATCATATGCTTGAGCAAAGGGGTAAGGAATTGCCAGGCTCATTTGCCGTAGGTATACAGGCTGAGGCTTGCATCCTTCACAGTGGGGTTAATTCTATTAAAAATAAGTACGCTTTAAGTTCATACCTATGTTTTAAACACAATCCAAACCTCAGTCTCAATGTCAAACTTAATTTGATCCTACACTGTGGATACAATCTTGTAGGCTCTGTTTGTAAGCTTGCTCAAAGGGGAAAGATGAGACTCTCATCTCTGTGTGATGGATGGACCAGGCACATGGTACACTGAGGTATGCTGTGCCTATGCGGTGGGCTTTACAGCATGATTTGCAGTCAAGTCAGCCAAGGGATCCTCTCCGGGGTGAGACCCCATGAAATGTGGCAATGGCATCGGGAGTTTGTAAGTAAACCAAAACTTACCTCATTGTTCTGACAGTGTGGCACTTACCTAAAGGCATCCCACCCCAATATACACGTGAGGCTATGTGGAGCTAAATCAGGAAGCCTGCTAAGGCTCCCAGGAGCCTGGAAAGACGTCAGTACACTGCCTACATTATGATTGTTGGTATAAGTGAAATACAACCTGAGGGCCTGAACCAGTGCATGCTGAATACAAGAGAGATTCCCACTGAATTTGACGGGGCACCTTTGCCCTTGGTCCTAAATTCCAACTGGGGTAGAAGGGGAGCCAAGTCCGTGAATATCTGGCTGGAGGCAGAGGGAACAGACCTTCCTTCCCTCCTTCAGTTCTTCACATTAAAATTTCTGCAAAAACATTCATGTTGTTACATTTTATTGAAACTGAAATTTTAAAAACATTTGCCATTTTAAGATAGAAGGAAAGGAAAGAAAAACACTTTTATTTTTTAAACTGAGTGCTGTAATTCTAATATATTAGTCAAGGTCCTAGAAAGTGGAATGTAGACAGGAATTGAGTAGTAGTAATTTTTTTGTTTGTTTTTGTTTTTTTTTGTTTGGTTTTTTTTTTTTCATTCACTTGCCTTGCTGAGAAGATCACCCTGCTCTCTTGGATTAAAAATGAGTTAAAATACCCTCTAAGGGACTTTGGTTTTGAGACTCAAAGGTCTTGAAGCAATCTTTTATCCTGACAGATAATGTATTTCTGGCATGTCTGTTTCATCTCCACACTTCTTTTCTAGGCACTCACTGTCGTCATGGCTACAGTATCCATACTCTGAAAAATAATAAATAAAATCCCCTCTTTCAGAGTAAAGAAAAATCATATTTTTTCTTGTGTATGTAAAAGGTAGTTTTCTGCACCAGACATATTTTAATATTACAAACAATTTTAAATTACCAGAATTGTGCTTAAAAGTCCAGTTTTATTCCCACAAATCTGAAGCTGGAATATACTGAGTCCATCTAGTCAGCAACAGAGCTCACAGCTGGACACTGCTGGTGTAATAAACAGCACTGAAACCTTGAAATGTATCATAAATCAGTGTCTCTCCTCACTACCATGTGAAGGGAAATCTCCCCCCGAAATTTGGTACTTTTTTATGCAGAAGGGGCTGAGAGTCTTTAATCCATGAAGATCAAATATTTCAAGATGCAGGTAGCACAAGATTTATTTAATGCAAGTAACACGGGCAGTGGGGACAGAGTCTATGGCACAACTCCATTATACGTTGAGAGATTCAGCTTCAGGAATACAACTAAAATGACATGTTTCTAAATGTAACCTTGGAATAATCGTGCTAACCAGTAAATGACTCTGCTTTGAGCCAACTCTTCTAGCCTCAGGGACTGAAAATAAATAGCACAGATTTTTAATTCTCTCACTACTGAGTTCTATAAAGCTATAGATTGACAAGAATATTATTTTTATTTAAGTTTACATAAGGCATCATGTCTTATCGCTTACTGCCCACAGTCTCGCTCATGGCTGTTAGGAAGCTTTTGTGAAACTCAGCACATTCTCCTTGTCACGCTGTCCTTTCTCTGTGGCTCCTTACAGAGTTTTCCACTCTATTCCCACAGCCAAATTCTCATCTCAGTTGCATTGTCAACAAACAAATACCTTCACTACAAGTAGGGCGCGCAAATTGCACAGCTTGTTTTCACTTACTACCATTCTTCCCCAAAAAGTTCAGAGGAAGCCTGCTTACATTACTGCCTGGCAGAGTGTTTTTATAAGGTCAAACCCTGGCTTCCATGGCACTTGCATAGATTTCTTCCTTTTGGAAATGCAATAGCTCCTCTGCCCAGTCACATATAAACACAGTTGCTCTGGATATTGTCATAGGTGTCTCACGCTGAAAGATTTCATTTCTTTTTGGCAATAGCAAACCTACTTGCTAATACAATTTAGTGGAGTTTTAATCAGTGCCACCAGGCTGCTCACAGAGCAGCTCCTGAACATCTGCCATACAATTCCCACATCTGACAGGACTTTTCCCAAGGCACATGCCATTTATCAAGGAGGGCATGCAATGTTGCCTGTTACCAAAACCTGTTCTCTTAATGCATGTGTAATGAGGTGGCTAATTCTTTGCAAGTAGGAGTGCCTAGCCTTAATAGGCACAGATACGCACTAAATGATGCCATAGGCTTTTAGGTCATCCTGCACAAAAAGTACATATGTATATTTGCATACAAAAAATAATTTTCCAAATATGATTAAAAAATGAATACAATATTTTTCTTTTCGTTTTTACTTTGAAGCTCCCTGTTAATCAGAGGAAGAACAAAACAGAAAAATGCACTGTCTGTCACTGTTGTGACAATATTAACACTCAGAAGTCCACAGTACCTTAAACCCAAAGAATGCATTAAAACTAAACATTATAAAGCTGAAAATAAGCATTTACAGAGAGGATAGAATTGTTAAAAGCAACGTATAAATTCAGGGGGAAGACTGGTCTGATGTGCCTGATAGACTTTCTGAGCTCAATACTGCAGACAGACAACTGATTTGTGATGTTTGTGTGTTCTGGGCAAACTACAAGTTCTTTCCTTCTGGTATAAGTAAGAGTTCAAGACCTAGAGCTTTTTTAAAGGCAGTCTTTCATCTTCCCTGTGATAATCAATATACATTTTCCCTTGCTATATTTTTCTTAGAAGGTCGAAGCACTTTCTAAGTTACTTCTAAAGTTCATCTTTGTTGTGCAGCATTTCTGCAGGCTGAAGCTGCTGTTGGGACCACACTGTCCTCCAAGTCCAGAAGCCCAGGATACTGAGCACTGCCTTCTTCAGTTGCACAGCTACCTAGGTTTGTATTTCTCCAGAACTCTGTCCTTTGATTTCCTATTTCTTTCTGGGGTTTTCCTATAGCTGTTCTTCACAGACTGCTTGGTACAGACAGCTTACACCCCTGCTCAGTTATTTTAATAGCAGGAACCCCAAGATAGTTTAGCTTAGTATGTTTCTTACTGTGAAAACCTCCTCAACCCTGCATATTTGTCACCAGCAAGGGCCAGGCTCTCTCATTTCTTCCTTCACAAAACACTGATGGTGCAACCCTCCAGGAGCCGCAGCATGTCCCTCATTGAGTTCCCCCTGACCTGGCGTGCAGGGCTACAGTCACCTCCTTGACTGAGGACTCTGGGCAAGCCACTTCACTTCTCTGAGATGTCATCTATTAAACTGGAAAGGTCTTTGAGGCTACATAGCCCTCTGCCACTCCCCACGTAAGAACTACCATGTCAGCAATTAACTGATCTGTATGTTTACAGGATTACAGGATCTGGTTTCTCTTACTAGGTCAGTTTACTCTGTTGTAATTAGCTTTATCCTCTTCTCACAATTAGTCTCACACCAAAGCCCCAGAGCTTAGTATGGCCCGAACTTTGGAAATGATCAGACTTTTATCCCGGTGATGTAATGGAAAACAGAGTTTGTAAATTTGTACAACTCTGTATGTTCTACTTACATGTATGCAAAACACTGAAAAATGCTAATTTAAGCTTGAATGTCAGAGTTTCTCCTAACAGAAGGATGCTGAATGTGTCAGGGGAGTTTCCAGAGAAATGTATGTGAAGCGTTACGGCAGGAAAGCAGACAGCCCTGTCCCAGCAAACCCAAGATGCACGTACATGTCAAATCTGCCAGTGAATGTTTGGCAAAGTAAGTGGAGCTATTTACAGGTATGCTAGAGAGGAAACACCCTTGCCATATAGTAATTTCTGGTACTACCATTTAACCCCATCAGTAAAATTATTGTTGAGAATATATTAGAAATGGTTAAAAATATCTTTACTTAAGAAATATGTTGACACTTTTGATGATTATTCCACCAGAAGTTGCTTAAAAGAAGGTCAAACTTAAATATTTTCATGAACCAATCCCTTCATTAAAATGTTAGAAGTCAAACAGACAATTACTTCTAATACTTTCAAGTTGAATAGTTCAAGCATTTATTTTTCCCCCCATGAAATCTCTATGTAGCTGTTGAATTTATAGATTATGACAGTCACTCCTAGTAGATAAATATATAAATTAAACTTAGATATTTAGTATATTTGTATTTTATGATATGTAGATAAATAAGCAAGTTTCATGTCATTTTACTTCAGGAGCAGCCATCTGAGTTTCAAGGCACTGTGTGAAAGAAAAGGGGTCTGGAATATATGTTAAATGAAACATAGCAATATATGAGATTAAACAACGGTATACCCTAGAGATTGAGAGGATCCTGTGAGAAAAAGGGTACTGATATGCTATGCTCTATCACCAGGTGCTGCATACAGATTCACTAGTCATGATGTTGTCTCTGCAAGTGTTGTTCCTTAGGACAGAATAGTAGCCTCTATGGTCTATACACATACGTAGAGATGAGGGCAATAGCATCTAATCGTCCTCTGATCTGATACACTTGTTGCTGATGATAACAAATTCCAACCTAACCCAGTCCCCTCCTCATGAGGGAAAGGGTGCAGCAGAAGAGCCAGGGTTTTTTGTGCTCTGTGTGCCCTCTGAGCTGGCAGGTGTCCTCATGTAGCAAAGCATCACACCTTTTGATTCTGGTGCTTTGATTTTACCTTGCCATTTGGAGACCCTGTTCTAGTTGGCAAGTAACTTCATATTCCATCGAGTCTCCCCAGGCATCTTCAGAAAGCAAGACAGAAGTCAAAACTTTTCAAGATTAATCCATTTCAGTGAAGTTTCATTCCCCCTCCCTCACTGTCTTTTGGCTGTCCTTCCTTTGGCTCAGTCAGCTCATAACGTCCCAGGTTTATAAAAGACTTTCGTCCTGTTTCTGTCACTTCACAAAAATAGTAGATGAACTGATAGCAAATTTAACTTGCCCATAATCTGTGTAATCCATTGGTTTATCCACTCTATGGCCAGTATTAGGCTGTTGTGTGATAGTTTTTTAAAAATTATTTTATTTTTTTATTATTTCATTAGTTTATTATTTCATTAATATGGTGAACAATTGCAATATGAAGGAATTATTGAAGAAAGAGGTCACATGCAGATTAGATGATCTGTCAGTCAGGTTAACTGTTGTTAGACCTAGTCACTGATCCTGGGTGGTTTTCTAGGGACTACTCAACAGCATCTGAGAACCTGGCCTACAAATGAAGACCTGTTCTCTGCAGGGCAGATGGCTTTTGAGGAGATTTCTTCTTTGGTCTACCCTGGAAAATGCATTCACTCAGGATGACTTTTGAGGAGATGGCTTTTGAGGAGATTTCTTCTTTGGTCTACCCTGGAAAATGCATTCACAACATGGTTAACAACAACATGGCTATCTGTATTGACAGAAAATTCAAACCACTCATATAAAAAATTATAAGAAAGTTCAGAAGACTGATGACAAGATGTTATTCTTTCTTGCTTTCTGTAACAGTGTTAGACCATTCTCTATGTATGCTTCATATATATTTGCAGCCATCTTTGCAGTTCATTTTTATTACAGTTTAATAGTTCTTACCATTGGAGACCTTCCATCTCACCAACCGTCTACAATCTAGT
Source organism: Strix uralensis (assembly GCF_047716275.1). NCBI lineage: Eukaryota > Metazoa > Chordata > Aves > Strigiformes > Strigidae > Strix > Strix uralensis. The sequence goes on along the minus strand of NC_133974.1, from coordinate 87,185,388 downwards.
CATTCTTCTTCTTTTCCTACAAACAACATATAGGGAAAGGGCTGGACATTCTACATGTCCTGTTACTGTTGCAAATCACTCAAGCAAAATATATCCCTATTCAGGAAAGGGAGAGATCAGTCTTTGGCTTGAGAATTAGGACAACTTAGTTTCATTACACATCAAGTCAAGGAACAGCTGCTGAATCTGATGCTAATTCTTAAAGTGAAATATGTGGAAATCCCAGATTATTTTCTTCCAAGCACAGTTCCTTCTTCTCTCCCTCCCCACCCCATTTCAACAAAATACTTATGTTTATTCTCAGGAGGGAAGACATTGGCAAAAAGTGCACAGATTCAAACACCAGGCACATTTATGTATTATATATCCACAATAATTATGAATATCCATAATAAAACCGTAATTATGCATAAACCCATAATTGCTCCACATCATCCTTTCCTGACTTCTCTGTTCTCAGTAGATCTCTCTTGTTAACAGTTATATCCACTTCTCATTTTGTCCCATCTTTCAACTGTTAAGTTTCTACAGGGAACACTGTTGTGGTCAGAGCAGTATACAGAGTTTTTTACCTGCATCAGTCCTTGTGTACGTCAAGAGGAAAAAGGTATGTGGCAAAAAATCTTCACAGACTAGCACATACAATAGAAAAAAAAAAATACTGTTTCCACAGTGTCTGTAGCCTTTTACTGTTACAGACAGGAGACACAAGAGGCAAATATTTCCTCATTTCTAAAATCTGTTGATAACATGATTAATAAATCCAAGGGACTCTTACAACTGTTCTCATACCATTAAAATAATCCAAAAGCAAGGAACATTCATTCTGTGCAAGATCTGTGCTGGTTTGCTTTGTGTGGAACTGCCAGCTTTAAGGTAATTATTATTCAGACTGGCTACAATGAGGATGATAAATCCTTAAAACTGCAAAAAGCACCTAAAGTAAAGTTGAGTTTTTTGATTGTGTCATATTAGTTGGAGACTTTGATGCTGCTCTTGCTCTGTATCCTTGATGGACATTTTGGAGAAAAAAAATCCCATCTTTTGTTTCTCTGAGATAAGCATGTTTTAATTTAAGCTGCATAAAAGTCTGTCAAATAGCCATACTTTATAGCTACAAAAAGATACTTATCCACCATATTTCAGAGCCACAAGTCTGTCTAGTTAAATGACTGCAAATCCTTGCTGAAATAATGGCAAGAAAGTGGGTGGAAGCTTTGAGAAACAGACTAAGTAATATACTCTCAGGTTTTATTTGAGCAACATTAGGAGCAGCATTACTTTTTCTTTGACCCCAACTGAATGAAAGAAACACAAAAATTTGTGGGAAACATTTTCAATAAGCCAACAATTTCCCATGCTTCCCCGCTGATTTACTACTTCACAGCAGAATAAATGACTTCAGAGGAGATGCAAAAACTCTCTGGAATCCATATCTAGTTGAATTAAGTAGCACACCCAAAAAGCTGTGAAGGGTTATATCAGCTGTCTTACAGAAACACTGGAAAACCCAGCATATGGATATTTGTACAATGAAGCAGAAGTAAATTTCCATTTTGAAAGCCTCATCAGAAAACAGCTTGCTGGCTGACAAAAAGGATTTGTTCTTTTACAATTTTCTTCTTGTATCAGGCAGATGTATTTAGCCGCCAAAGTGGCAGACATTACTCTGGTTAAAAGTCATGGGGATAACTTATTGTTTTAATAAAGCAGTCTGAATTTTATTTATAATGAGTGCAGCACAGAGCCCTTTGCATTAAGGAGAAGGCTAAGGGTGTTCAGAGAATTAGGAATGAATACTTTTTCAGAAGTGATATTAGTGCTTCTGAACTGGAGCCAGACTATATGGTTTCAAGGTGCTTGCATCAAGATCTTGCTTTAGTCCCAATCCAGAGTTACTTTAAAATTGCTTAAAAGCATCTTTAAAACCTTAATCTAGGGTTTTAATCTATAGCTATCACTACTTTAGCCTTACTTGAAGCAACTGATGTTTGAATGAAGCACCAATAATTTTCAAGACATAGGGCTTTTGCTGCTGATGTCCTAATAACCAGACCTTGACTAAAACTATGCTGCACATTTGGACCAGGAGGTTTGCTTGGGGAGGGAGTCCCAGACTCACCAGAAACAGCAAGCAGCCTCCATCTCTCAGCTGACACTTCTGTCACCTGTATCAGTCTCTTTTTTTTTTCCCCTTTTCTTTCTTACAGTGTAAATAGGTCAGTTTATATCAGTTGAGAAGGCATTCCTAATCTGGGTGGAGATTTACTGCTTTCAGGTGACCAGCAGTAATTGCTACTGTTTGTGTTGCCTCCCGTCTCCCTCCTAAGCTTGGCACAAGCAGCTCAGTGTAGATCAGCCAGCCGGGGTTGGAGGAGTGACACCCTTGCTGCATCCAGATGTGCTCCAGCTGCTTGAGTTATTCTGTGATCCACAGTTCACATTCATTCCTGAAAGGGTGACAATAAATCTATTCCATTCTGGAATGAAGGGAAGGAAGATGGTCAGGTGAAATTTGATAGTGATCAAAAAGAAAGGCTCATGACACAAGCAGATACCAAAGGACATCCAGCAAGAAAATAGTCCACCTCTGTAGTAACTATACAAAACAAACAAACCCACTTCACAACATGCATTTGTTTTCCTTTTATATTATGTATGGTCAATGTCCAGGGTCCTCTCTTTGTATTTTTTTTTTTTAGTATTTCATGTACTCTACTACTTTATTGCAGAGACCATCATATAAAGCAAAATTTATTGTTTCTAGTTCCCTTTACTATCAATGTTATCTTTACATTTATGTTCCTCAGATCAGCAAGGAGGAAAAGAAATGGAATCACTGTAGGAAAGTCCTCCACTTATGACCATTGCTCACATGCCTTCTGTTTTACAGTGGTTGCAGATATGACACTTGGACGTCTGTAGACGATTGCAGTTCATAGCAACAAGTGCAACCCCTCCACATGGCTGGGAATTTGCAGGTACGTCCCATGGTGCACAGGGCAGGGAAATTACTTCAGCCCCCCCCCCCCCCCCCCCAGTTTGTGCTTGTGGAGGAAGGTTTCAGGATGAAGGGAAACTGGAGAAGAGCTATTTTACTGAATCAAATCTCAACAGTGGGATTGATTTTCTAAGGTACTCTGTAACTTCTATTCACACTCATTTTCATAAGGGGTCTGAATGCCCCTCACTTTACAGAGCCTGAAAGGACTTGTGGTATGATGTGGAAACCTTTCAGTTAAAAAGTGAAACCAAAACTGGTAGGAAAAGAGGAGTTCTGACTTTTTGTTCTCATTCACTTTCTGACATCCTCTTGGGGTAATGCACTGAAGTGGTGATCTCTTCCTAGGCATTCTGCACAGTGTATCCCCAAGTTCTCCTAGCTGCACAGGGAAGAACAGCCCATGTATTGACTGAGCACTGGTTTTACTTTTTTATATTTTTAACATACAGTTTAAAACTCAGTATGCTATCTGTTTTAGTAAAGGACAGAATAAAAGGTATTTAAATAAAGTAAAAAAATATACTGGATATAAATAACAGCTATGACAGGAAAATGAGAACAACTTTCATGTTTTTATTGCTGCCTTAGAAGCAATTGATAAACAGTACACTTCATATATAAATGAGCATGTGTCAATATATGACAACAAAAATAAATTACAGTGACATAGTATTTAACTTTACAAGGTTGTACAAAATTTCCAAATATGAATAGATTTCAACTTAAAAATTTGAAATAAGTTAAAACTTCAACTATTCTGAAGACTTGAAAAATATACATACAATTTCACTCAATCACATAATTTACAGTATGATTTTTTTTAAGCTGTTTAGTCTTACACACCCATATATTTTTGACTGTATTAGTGGAATATATCCTGCTATATGCAGCTTCACTGCACTGGGATAGTGAAAGGGGTTCCCTGAGGGCACAGAACAGGCTTTGAGAGTTTATATTTTAAGTAATTTGATTACATTTATTAACTAGAAATAGAAAACCAAAGCATTATTTATCTGTCCTATAAAGAGAGACTGATTTATCTGCTCTTGCTAGAATTTCCATTGATACTAATGAGAATTGTGAAGAAGGCTTAACAGCAGGACTGAGCTAAACCAAGTCTGTTCAGCCAGGATGAATTAGGTCACATTATTTAATGAAATATTTGAAGAATATCTGTTTTGTATTAGATCTCATTATAGGCTACATAGCTAGTCATGGCTACGCACTGAGATATTTGCTTCCACAACTAATAGGAAAATGTACTTGATATGGTCCTTTAAAGTAATAGGATGGATTATGAATTGGTATTTTTAACACCTCAATTATATGCACTTGATTATTTTATTAAATTTTATGAAGATTAAAAGCACTGGTCAATCCCCCTTGTCTGTGAGTGTGTGATAATTAAGAATGCTGAGGGTCTAATTCAAGCTGTAAAATAAGGTAAGGTAGCAGAGATACTGCAGCTGGATTTCTTCCAATACCTTAGACCGTGTAGTTAATCTAAAGCTGGTGCAAACAGACCCTGTGCACTGTCAAAAGGGCAAAGGCTTGCTAATTCAGAAGCCGTTAGTGAGGAAACAGATAAAAGAAGAAATTTGAACAAACTGGCACATGTGAGAAAATTGCTCAATTGTCAAAAATACAGGAAGACACTTGTGCAGCCAGAGGAGAGTCTTAAACTGTCTGTGATGAATTTGGTAAGAAAGGAAAAAGAAATCAAAGATGTCTATCTGTGTGACTGAATCTTCTCTTCTCTGAATATGCTAAAATATGTATCAGAATGCTGCATCAGTAACTTGCAATCTTTCCTCCAAATACATGTTATATGTACATCATTTAAATGAGACAGAAAACAAAGAAGTAATAAAGGCGCCAGAGATGAGCAATTCCTCATTTCCATTTTTCTCTAATGCTATTGGGACTAAAGACTGCTGCACTTCACAATTAAACTGGAAATTATTTTAAAAGTGACAGGTTTTGTTATGTGAATATGCTGCCATTGGGCAGAAGGAAGGAGGAAGGGAAGTGGAAGGAGATATATGGTGGCTGGTGGCTCACGGTCCTTGCTCTGTGTTCTCCCAGATAATTTCTTTGCAGGTTCTGGCCTGGCGAGAGGAGGGTGTGGGGCACGCAGGCGGAGGTCTGGGCTGTGGAGGGGTGGCCACACAGCGCAGCCCCATGCTGTGGCGCCAGGGCCTGGCCGCCTCCGGCCTGGCGGGGGGAAAATGTGCATTTCAGAAGCACAGTGGGAATCTTTCCATCAGCAGGAGCTGGGCTTGGATCAGCCCCCAGAAAAGGCTGGCGTTTGCCACTGCTAAGAGAGCACAGAGTAATTTCACCGAGCAACCGACTGTGTCATTAAGTGAATTAACAGCAGCCAAAGAATATTGTAGCATATAAACGGAGTCAAAATTTCCTCCTACAAATCTGTTCTAAAGAGAGTCCTCCCAGACTGAGGGGGTTGACAGTTTCCCCAAAGGACAGGATCTACACGATGAAGACTTCCAAACACTTTGTCTAGATTGTTTACCCCTCCTGCAACTTCTAATCTCAAATTACTTTAATCAAAACAATTACATTTTTCTTAATTGCTTGTTCTGTGTTTTGCCCCTCTGTTGGATTCAGAGAGGAAAAAAGAACATCGAAATATATCTCAAAAGTTCAAGCAACATCTAGTGGTTATGTAAAGCTTACCTCACCAACTGCTTGGCACTCAGTGTATTATTGTACAATCAGATATGACTTTTATATCACATCATTTACTTTTTATCTTAACTAGCAAGCCACTCTATGAGCAGCAACTAAAGAAATGAGTTTATCAGCTTATATTAATGCAATTGTTATCAGGGGCATACAGGGTAAAAGTCATTTGTAGATTACAATAATATATTTGCAAGGAAAGTTCCACATGGGAAGGTGCCACCTGATTAGGTTTATGTGGAGGGTTATTAAAAAAAAAAAAAAAAAAAGATGTTAAAGCATCTTGGCAGGAGAAAAGCTCTTAAGAGCACAATGTTCCACTGTGACAGTTCAGTGGGAGCCAAGTTTTGACAGCACATTTTGGGCTGATGCCCATGCAGTGAAAGGAGAAATGTGAGAGCTTGTAGGACACCTGACCTGGGCCAACGTGTTCATTTTTCTACCAACACAGGGCCATCCACCTTCCGCCTGCAGGACTGCAGTGCTGGTGGTCATTCCAGAGGGGAGAATGCCTACAAAAGCATTGGAGTCTGTCTTCTCTTACTCTTATTTTTATTAGCTGAGAAAGGGAAGGTTCCTCTAAAACACTGCTACTGAGGAAAACAATTGCTCTCCATCATAATCCACCTCTACTCTTCCAATTAATGTGCTAGTGTTTTGCAAACCACCATCAGTAGGAGTAGGACCAATTATACTTTCTGGGAGTTTACCAACACTCAGAATTTAATTAGTCAGCAGAAGGATTGCTACACACTAAGGCAGCTGTTGTCAAAAAAAGAGCAACTGGGCCAATAATTTTAAAACTGCTAATATTTTGTATAGTATCTGAATGGATGGCTATGACTAACTCAATAAATACCAGACTTTGAATGCTCAAGCACCGTCTTTTGATGCAGCAGAAGGTGAGGGTCTCCTTTCTACTGTTTCCTAATTATTTAATCAGTTTACACAATGTTCAGCTCCGCTGGTTTTGGCTGAAGAAAATCAGTGTTTGATAAGGAGTAAAACTACAAATTCTTTTTTATGAAAGCAATTTCTGAACCACTTAATTACTGCATGTGATTTGCCCATATACTTCAAAATCAGAAAGAACCAGGTAAATGTCAATTTATTTAAAATATTCAAGCCTTAAAAATATATATTCAGATATTGCCTCTGGAACTTGTTTTGCTCCATAATCAGAAGAACGGCACAGAAATCTTTCAAGTAATAGGAACAGAAAAACATATCAGGAAACACATAAAATATGTTCATCATATTCTGTAATGTTATCTCTATTTCTATCACAAAAATACCCGCTATCTCCAAGTAGAAGCAGGAAGCTTATGACTCTTTCTTGTAACAACTTGTCTTGACTGGTGTGGTCCACACCCTTCCACCAGCGGCGTGGAAGGGGCAGGAGCTCACTTCCAGCTTCATGCCAGGCAGAAGTCCCACGACTGTCAGTCAGCGCTGAGGCAGGAAGACTTGGGGTAAGTCAACTGGGTGAGGGGGCACCTCTAGAAACCCAGGGATAATTCATGTCAGAACAATTATGTCTCCTTCACTGACATCTTCTAATGTCTACAGCTTACAACTGCAAAACTTCACATTATATTTAGCATTTTCTTAGTCCTTTCAGAAAGCAATGAATGGTAATTCATGCTTTTTTAAGCTTTAACACTTGAATAGGCACTTTTGTGTACTGCGTATATGAATTTTGATGATCCTTCCTTATGCAGTTTGCTTCTGAAAGTAGCTGTGAATCTCGAGTCTTACTTTATATTTCACCCCTAATGATGGATACTGTGTCAGTCAATATGCACTGTAGAGAGTACAAAACCAAAATGGCACATGTGCATATTTAAGTTTCTCTTGCATTCAGTGGTATGGTAGTTCATCATACTGATAATCCTATCTCAGAGCAGGGAGCAAAATGCAGCTTAAGTCTCCTCAGACAGTACAAATAACTGTGGGGAAATGTGCAGCTACTTAATGGAGCTACACTATTTTGAAAACAAGTCTGAAAGGACCTTCCATCATATTCAGTGAAGTGTATGGGCAGAGCAGGAGCAGGAAGTCTGTTCTGTCCTTATACAGAGAGGTTTTTGTTCAGATTAGCCTATGGTCAAGAAACCACACTCATTTTGAGTAAAGAAACCAAATATTTACTCAGAGATACTTCCACAGCCTGAACAGGGGAAAGGTTTTCTCCTGATATCAGTTGTAAAATAAACATTGTAAATGAAGATATGAGGCAAGCAAATGGAATGTATTTCTGAAGCAGAAAAATTCACACCACTGGAGGAAAAAAGCTGCTTAACTCCAGCTACATCTAATTTAATAAAATTTTGCAGGTGCTAAAAAATGGCATACTTCTATACTGATGGTAGAGGATATTGAATAAGTATATTCAATAGGCATATTCAATAGGAGGGGACTGAATCCATATGAAAAATAGAAGTAATGAATGGAGAGAAGTACTGAGCAACAGGAAATACTGCACAGGTCTATTTCTTGTGATGTACCCACACAACACAGAGTGCAGGGTTCAAAGTAAATTGGGTTATATCTTTTACCCTCATGGTGTAAATTGGTCTTGCCACAATGATAATAAATCTTAAAGTGGACTCATCAATCACAAATTAATGAAGGCCATATCCTCATCCTTTTGACATCTCTAGACTAGGTAGTATTTGAGGAGTGACTACAGTTGCTTTGGTACCCAAAGATTTCAATCCAGAAGAAAAATAGTCTCAAGAGGACTGGATATTTTGAAGCCACATAAGGAATCAGATTCTTGTCCAGAGACTTTATTTCCATGAGAGTAAAAGTAAAAGTAAAAGTTTAAGAGTAAAAGTTTTCAGATCTTTTGAGTATTTTAAGTAAATTAACCATACCTCTATGAATGATTTGAAAAACAAATTTAAGTTCTCTGTGTACAAACTCCTGTGCTTTTCTGATTATTAGCCCTGGTCGAGTAATGATTACCAGAGTATTTCAAGCGCTCTTTTATTCCAGGTATTGCATTAAATAACTTTTATCCTGGAGAGAGTAAGAATTTCCCATCAAATTGCTGAAAAATGCATATGCACCCCGACAAACAAATCCTGTTTTCATATTAACAGCTAGTTATTTAGTCCTAGATTGCTCTAATAAGGATCATAGAGGCCTGAGTGGGGTGTCAGGCTGCTATGCCAACAGTGTAGCTGATGGTGACGTTTGCTTTTGGCTTACAGAGTCATTCATACGCTGAACTTTTTTGGGCACTGTTTACATGTGTTTATTCACCCTTACGCAAGGAGGATGTTCACATCTATAAAAACTTCAAATGTCTTGGGGTTTTTGCACGCTTTCTGCCAAGTTAAATAAATTGTATAGCTTCACTAGCATGGAAAAGTTAGTTCTCCTCACCACAGTTGAGTTGAATGGTTTTATCACCATTTTTGGAAGACCTTCCCTGAGGCCAGCATCATACATCTCAGTTAAACTCAAGGTTTTATTGTTTACAAAAAGAGAAAAGGGTGAATGATCTAGACATACTGTGCATTTCTCAGTCCTACCAGGCAAACGAGGTTTTTAAAGCTTGCACAATTCCACCTGTGGGACTGGCAAATGAAAAGCATTATTCCATGCAACAGAAAGGGCAGAGAAATGGGATGGGGTGAGGGAGGGTGATAATTTTTTCCTCTCATTCCTAATGGGAGGAGTGCTGTTCTTGTAACCTTAAATAATTTGCAAGGGTGACTTGCTTTATTTTGCCTTGATATATTTGTGACATTTGCCTCAAACTGTTTTAATAGTGGCTGGATTCTGGTACCTATGGTGAGAAACTCACAGTGATACTCACATGAACGTAGGAGTTTTCTCTTATGTGAATTTAGAATCTACTGTTAGAAATAGAACCCTTTATTTTCCTATTGGGCAAAGACAGAGTGATTTTGGTTAAGCTAATGGAGTTAAACCTAGTGCAGTATTGATGCAACAGCTCAGTAAGTGAAATATGATCATGCATTTCTAAATTTTGGGTAATGTCTGAAAAGTCAGCACAATACACTGAAAACACCACATTCAGAAATAAAGACAATGCAATTGGAAAAATATGCACTAAGGAAAGAAGTGGAAACTTTTCTTGCAGCTAAGCAGAGTAGACTTAAACACAGTTCCACCGTCCAGTTACAACTGATGAGGCATCAAAGGCTGACAATTTCAGCATAAGTTTATATATACATCTGTATACAGTGCTCTAGATGTGCGTGCATCTCTCTATACGTACATGCACAGTACTATGTCATACATATGTTATCCTTCTGAGATATATGTAGTGCATAGAGATGTGTAAGTACAATATGCATACCACACGATACATGTTGGAATATGCCATGAAATAAGTAGCACTTATCTCAATGTTTTCCTATTACCTGTACTCCTTCCATTAAACAATCTCTGTCAGGGCTAACTGAAACTCCCCTGAGCCATTTTAATATTCAAAATTAAGCAGAAAACCCTCAAGCACATCTAGGAAGGTATCTGGAAATAACTACAACAATCTTTCTTGAGAAAAAAAATTATTATCTATATTATATTTTGAATGTACAATGTGGGTGGTGAAAAGTAGTCAAAGTCCTGAATGCCAGTATAGCACAGTTAATGAGTTTGCCAGTTGAGACTGTGGAGACCTGCCAGTGACATCAAATACTGTGATGGTCAATCTCAGCCAATTGTGGTGCCACAGTGTATGCAACAAAATAAACATAGTCTATAGTTCCAAACATCCCCATTCATACTCGTTTCCAACAAATAGCATGATTGGATTACCTAGCCCTGTCTGCTTACTTTAAAAGCTGAAGTACAAAAATGTCCAAGTATCAGACATTACAAATTAGTATTTTCCCCAATATCTGCCTGCAAGCTCCTAAAAGAAGTAGAAAAGCGCAGAACCTACAAATGATCTATGCCTGATACAAGGAAGAAAATCCTAATAAAAAAGGTTTTTTAATTCTATGAAAACCTGAATGTCATACATGCTTTAGCTAAGCTTCCAAATAGAAGTGCTTGGGTATCATGGGAGTTCAGTTCATGAGACATAAAAGGCAGCCATGATTATGAACACTTCAGCTCCACAAGATGTCTGTACATACCCTTTGGGTTATCAAGAAGTGATCTACAAATATATATCACTTTGACCTGCTCCCAGAAGCAAGTGCAGTGATATTTTCATGGGTAAATAAATAAAAGACAAAAGTAATATAATATAGAAAATCACAGAAGCTGGAAGTAAGTTGTGAAAAGGGACAGTAGATTTACAGGAGTCGAAGAATATTCAGTTACCAAAATGAATACGTATGTTTTTAGAAATTTTCAAATACATTAAAATACATGATTCATGAACTGGATGCAGTTCAAACAAGTGGGGGCTTGGCAGAACAGCCTTATGGGCAGGTCATTCCCAGATGCTCCAAAGAAGGTCAGGCTTGGTGAAGAGCCAACTTGTGGTACAGACCATTTCTGCCACCAAGAACCTGGAATATGTGGATCCTGCTCCAGTTCTTTTTGATAAGCCTTATACATCTTTAGAAAATAAGACCTCAACACTACGACTGCTGGAGCTAGTAATGTGTCTTCTGATAGTCTAAGAGCAGATTAACTTTGCATAGCAATATTTTGAAAGGAAAGAAAAAAGCCATAATACCAAGACAAGCTTGTAAAGCACATTTTATGAAAAGAATCTGGGAGCCATTGGGAGGAGAATAAGTGGGATCTCAAATATAAATTTGAATAGGGATGCATAAATAGTCAGATGGTCAAGAGGGCAAGTGAAATGCAGTTTATAAATAACTTAGCAAGATACTCTATGACTATCCCTACCATATATATGGTAGCATGATGATAACTGTGTATTCAAAATTACTGATGCTGCTGACCAGGAAAAAAAGATAAAAATTTCCTTTTGCTTTGATGTTTGCATTCTGTAGAGGCAAACCAAGTGTACTTTGGGACTTGTATTCACTTCTTATATATAGAAGGATGATAATGAGCGAAGACTTAGAATATTCTTGCTGAAGAAGTAAGATAATATAATAATCAAGACAGCAAAATAAGAAAGTGAAATTGTACATAATTGAGAAAGGTCACCAACTGCCTCAGACATCTGTGTGGGTATCCTCACAAAACTGCCAGATTCCTTTAGGTCATTTATTGTTCAGGATACATAGAACCACAGGTTTAGATCCTGGGAACTGCTTAGGCCTTTCCTATATTTGTTTAGCCTTAGAATAGTGCCACATTGATCCACACTTTTGTAGGAAATGTGTTATGCTGGCGCAGGATGAAGTGCTTCATGCACCATGACACCTGTCCCTGGATCTTTGCATCAGACATTTCTCACAGCCTATATTGGTACAGAAGCAATAAACTTCTATTACAATTTTACATTGAGAAAGCCAAGCATATTTGATAATGTATTCTGTTTTCTTAGAGATGTTCAGAGGCTGGCAGTGATTTGGGTCTATTCTACAAAGCTTTCTCCAGACAACCCAGTGGCTCCTGTCTGGCTACTGCTTCTGATATTTTGATCCTCTTCATATGGAGTCTAATCTTATATTATCACAATTAATGGGGATGATGCCTGGTCTCTGAAAAGCCAGCTTTCCATGTGAGGAGTGTTAATGGGACTGAGCTGTTTGTCTGCCCTCAGAATGATGCTTTCTATCATGTTTCTGTCTTGTTTTTCCTTAAAATAGATGAAATATTACATCATTTGTACTTCTTAAAAGTAGTGCTGTGTCAGATTGTACCTTTTGGTCTTGCATTGTTCTTCTGCAACCTATCATGTGCGCCTGTGTTCATATTTGCATATAGCTAAAATTTTTGTGTGTGCATGGGTTTAAAGCAAGCACACAGACATATAAAATACAAATTAATTTGATCCCCACTGCTTGTAACACAGCCAAATTCTTAATATTTTATGGTGCATATTCCATTAAATAAATAATAACTAAATTGATCTATGCTACAATATGTGTATACATACACATTTTATGATGCCTGTAAATAACATTTTAAAGCCTGTTCACACATCAAGAGACAGTTTGTTTATTTCTGTGTTAAAACAATCCAAGGGTTTAACTCCTCCTATTATGTAAACAGTGGTGACAGCTGCTTTCAAGGAAGTTTAACTTCATTAAAAATAATAGTTTCCCATTGTAAAATCAATACTAATATATCATAAATCCCCCTGATGACCTCTGGTTCCCTTACATGCTCTCACATTTTGTGTATTAGGGGCACAGCACTACTCTAGATATCAGAAGATAATAATATGGCAATATATAGAGATATAGATATATATTTAAATGTTAAAACATTAGTTAGGTCAACTTGAGTAATGAATATATTTCAAATATATGCTTGTTTCTATAAATAAAGGTCATTAATTTTCTTTGAAACATGGGTGACTTATAAGACTTAGGTTATACATGGCTACCAAACTGCTAAACCAATTCTGGGTATTTTTAGCTCAAAATGCATTTGTGACTTATAGATGAAGCTTTAACTTTTTCATGTTTTATACTAAACTTGTACTTGCAGTAGACTTGCAAAATCATTTACAAGATTACCTTTAGGTAGACATTTTAAACAACTCATACAAAAGAAAGATTTGTATGTCAGGAGTATTTGTTTTAGTGACAAGAAAGCTAGGTATACTCTATTCATTTCTCAAGCAGACCTTCATGAATCACTTTAAAAGGACACTACAGCTGAAGACTGAAGAGCAATATTTATCAACATTAAATAAAACATTTGGTGAAGTATGTATAAATATTTCTTCATATGAACATAACACAAAATTAAATAGTTCAGATACACAGACACCATTTAATATATTTCCACTGTTGTCAAAATCATCTGTAAACACCATCTCACACTGAATACAAAAGCAGCTTTAACATCAGTTCTGTGTTCACAACACTGATGCCCCTTTGTAAAAGAAGATATTTGTTTTCTTTTATTTTCAGCAAAATAAGAGTCTAAGCAATAAAAAATGTTTTGGTCAGTTCAAAGGAGAATACAAAATTATCTTTCAACATGTAACTAAATCAGGTTTAGAACAATAGTTTAAAGTACAATCCTTTCCCCAGGGGATCTCTGACTTTTATAAATCATGTTTGGTGCAGACCACATCACAAATACCAGGAAATACTGGTCATGTCTAAGCTATAAATATTAAAGCCCTTTTAAAATTTTCTTTATCAAAAATTGCCAGGTTACAAACTGGCAATATCACGTTTTTCGCAACACCGAATAACGTGGCATTAAACGGAGTTACGTGCACTTCTCCTGATGATTTTTAAAACAGGTTCTGGAAAAGAAACACTTTTTAGTGAGCATCCTTCATGTGCAAAAATAAAGCATTTCTTCTACACAAATCCTTTGTATCTGAAGATCACCTGGGTAGATAGTGCAAGCGGGCAGGCTCCACCAAGTATAGACAGAAAATTACAACTCAAACTTTCATTGGAAGCTGTACGGATGCTGTGCATCAGATCTGAGCTGGCTCTGAGAAGGGTGGTGCATCCACACGGTGCAACTCAGGACAAGGTCTCGCAGTGTCCATGCGTGCCCTGACAGCCGCGTAGCTGCCCGAGCATGAAACGGGGCTCCTGCTAATGGCTGCACCCGCCTGATTCCTGAGCACCTCCCTTTGAGCATCAGCACTGTGTGGCCCAGATGTGGGGTCCCGTCATCCTACACCCTACAAAGATAACTTCATACTCTGCCCTGAATGTAGCCTTCAATTCCTTTCACCTTTGTATCTTTTAAAGAGGAGTGATCACTTTGGGGAGAGATACTGTGCTCAAGATTAAGGTTTTACTGGGCATGTGTCCCATTATAAAACTCTGTAGACTGCTAGGCTACAGGCTATGCTTTGGTTCTCTCCATTTGAAATGTGGACACCATGTTTTGCTTTCAAAGATAAATTTGAATTTGAGGTGGTAAATAATGAGATATATATTTATAATACGATTTTCTGATTTTTTCTTTTTTTTCACTCACATGTAATTGTGATGGGGAGCCCTGAAAAACCTAGAGCAATAGATCACCTCTTTCCTGGTATGTGTGTATTTTAGAGGTGTGAATGTATGTTATGCATACATACACACTCACACACACATATATATAACATGAGCTGCACACATAGATACTTGGCAATCAGGAATTAGGGATACAATTAACAATACACCAGAAGAGAAGTAGACAGGAAGCTCCACCTGGACAACAAGAAGCAATTTTGCAACCTATACAGTGTCTCAAATAATTTCATAATCCTGTTTCGCTAGCTTGCTACATCTGTATGTGACTTCAATTGAAAGTTGTTGGATTCCTTGGAAACAGAAGAGTGGGCTAGCTAGATGTGCTTACCTGAGATCCCAGAGTTGATTATAATCAAAGAGCTGGGCAGATCAGTAATGGGTTTATAATTGCTATACAGCTTCTTGCAAATTTGTAGGAAAACTTTATTAAGTCTTTCATTCCTTAGTAAAAACATTGAAGTTTGTTAGTTTTTGCTGAATGCAGACTTGATTTTTATATTAAACTGGATTTATTAAAAGGATACATTAGCCTGGCAGCTGCTTTCACGTCTTGATGTTTAAATGTTTGAATCAGCACCCTGGAACCACCCTCCCACCCCAGCCCATCCCTTCCCATCCTGTCCCATCCCCTTCTATCCTTTCCCATCCTGTCCCATCCTGTCCCATCCTATGCCGTCCTGTCCTGTCCCATCCCGTCCCATCCCATCCCATCCCCGCTTTGTTATGTTTTTTAATTGTTTAAAAAATACTATTCTATGAAGCCTCCCTAGGGATCCGCTTATGAAAAATGACGGACTGCCTTTGCTGATACTGCTGTTTGCGTCGTTTTCGTTTGTCACACTGGCACAGCAGTAGCATCTTGAAAGTGTTTCTGAATGTTTTGTTACACAGTGCATAGCACATGGGGTTCACTGTGCTATTGATGTAGCAAAGCCAGTACCCCAGGTTCCAGAAAGTTTTGGGGATACAGCTGCAAAAGGTGTTCACCAGAACCATGATGTTATATGGGGTCCAGGTAATGATGAAGGCAAACAAAATGGCACTGAGTGTCTGTGCCGCTTTCTTTTCTTTGATGAGTGACATTCGTTTTCGCTTTGTGATCTGACTTCTGGTCTTCAAGGCAAACTTTTTTGCTAGGGTAGCTTCCTTGAAGGACAAGGGCAGGGCTGCAGGTGTCTTGGTCACTGATGAGATGCCATCAGAAGCTGTGGTTGTCTCTGCTGACCCTGGCTGAATTGGAAGCTTAGAAAAGCTCTTTTGGAAATTTCCACCATCCTGAACGCTTTTGGGAGGGTGCAATTTTTTAGGTTTCTTTTCCTTTGATTCTGTGTCAGATTTCTGCAGTTCATCCCCTGACTCATGCAAGTCTTCTGAGGAGGGTAGTTTTGTGGAATTGAGGATGGCACTGTGACCAGGAAGCTTCAGCACAATTGAATAGATGGCTCTTGTCTCTGCAGCAATGTCTTCTTCGTCAGAGGAGGCTGAATTTTCAAGGGAGGCAGCAGCGTCATTGTTGTTCCAGCTGTCACTGCTGCTGTGCTCTTGGTCCCCCTGGTCTGTGTTGGGTTCCCAGCTCTTCATTGTGAGCCAGAAGTGGCAGCGTCTGTATTTCCTTCGGGTGGAGCGTTTCATGCTCTGCCGTTGCAGCTCGTAGCTGCTGCAGCTCCGAGAACTGCCTGTCTGGTGTACGAAGCGTGCTGCCTCTGCTTCACTGCCCGAAGCCTGTAGCCCTGCTAACTCTTTGGTGCGTTTCTCAGTCTCCTTGTAGATCCTCCAATACAAAATACTCATAATGGTGACTGGCAAGTAAAAGGCAGCTATGGCAGTGCCAAAAGTGATGATAGGTTCACTTAGAAACTGGATGAAACATTCATCAGGTGGCACAGTCCTCTCCCCAACAAAATACTGCCAGAACAAGATGGCAGGGGCCCACAGAACAAAAGAGATGATCCATGCTAAACCAATCATCACCCCAGCCCTTTTGGTTGTTCGTTTGGCTCTGTACGTAAGTGGCCTAGTGATGGAAAAATACCTGTCAAAACTTATGACAAGGAGATTCATGACAGAGGCATTACTGGCGACATAGTCAATGGAGAGCCAAAGATCACAGGCCAAGTTTCCCAAAGCCCAGTGGTCCATAATGATGTATGTGGTGTAAAGATTCATGGAAATAACACCGATGATCAAATCTGCACAGGCAAGACTCAACAAAAAGTAGTTGTTGACCGTTTTCAGTTGTTTGTTAACCTTAAATGCAACAATCACTAGGATATTTCCTATGATGGTCACCAGTGCAAGGATCCCAGTGAGGAAAGCAATCAAAACTACTTGCCAGACAGTGTGTCCACCCAGAGGGTCTTTGCTTGTGGCATTTAGGGACATGTTTGTTGATTCCACAGTGGAGAAGGGAAAACTCTCTGTGGTCTGAGGGAAATCATAGCTGCCAATGAGTGACGCTGCTTCATCAAGGAGTCCCGGTCCATGTGAATCTCTCTTCCAGAAGGAGCTCACATTTGAAAACAAGGGCGAGGCTGAACTGTTATTTTGCATGATCATTGTGGCTCTCTGACATAGTCTGCAGCAGGGGAAAAAACAAACAAAAATCAGGTGAACAGGTGAACATGGTAAATAGATAATCATCCTCATAAATAGCACTGTGAAAGAAGTCTTTAAAAGCCAAGCTGCCTGTGACACATTCCAAGTCAAATGCATACTTGGTAGTACTCAGCTTACAGCTGTGATTAATCTGAGGTCTTTGTAGTAATTGCATACTCTTTCCTTTAAAACATTCAGTCACAGAAGAACCAAGGTCCCAGGAGAATTTGAACCCGCAATAGTATTAAAATGCCCCCTAACTCTAACTCTAACTCTTAATTAAAACTCTCCCTGATGGATCTGCCCTGAACTCTACATCTCAACAGCTCCTATTCTGGAGCCTTCAAAAACTAAATGCCAGACACATACAGTCACAAGTCCTCCATGTTTGAATAAATGCTGGTCCCCAGTGCTATCCTGGCACTAGCAAAACACAGCCCGCTGCTTCCAGCTACAGATAATGAGAAACAAAAATATTGTTCTGTCTTCCTTTAAACTATAGACATGCCAGCCAGCATTGCTGCACTGTGTTAAGCTACTCTAACCTGTGAGGCTGCAAAGATCTTTTTATTTTCATCTACACTTCAGCAACATGATAAGGTACTAAAATTTCTCATTAGCACTTTTTTGCACATGCCACTATTAATTTTTCATGCACATTTTTATACTTGGACTAAGGATTTTGTACATCTAATGACTTCAAAATGTCTTTGGGGCAACACATGTTAAAATTTCCTTTGAAAATAATGCTCTACAGAGTCAGGAAAAAGTGTTTGGCAGATGTATGTCAAAGCAATCACTAAACAGTTTAGGAAAAGAGGAAAAAAGCATGAAAGGGATTCATAATTAATCCTTTTCTCCAAGTACTTATGTAAAATGAGGACATGCTCAGAATAGAGATTTGCATTTCCTTTACTTCGTTAACTTTTGTGGTCAACTGACTAGATTCATTGTAATAAATCAATTATATCATCAAGAAGCAAGAATTCTGATGAAAAAGTCCATCACCGACTTTAAATGTTGAACAAAATATGCTGTCAAGGAGAAATGTTTGTTTGTTTTCTAACTGAGAATCCTTCCAGAGTCAATATGTTATGGCATGAGATAATAATTAGTAGCACAATGCACTGGTGTTACAGAAAATATTTACCCAAAGAGGTTTTGGTTTTGGTTCTTTAATTAATTTCTAAATTCTGTTCTCCCTTGAACTGTGCTTGGTTTTGCTAGCAAGCCTTAAGACACTGTGATTTTAAACGGTGGAGTTTCTTTGACATGTGCAGTAAACAGACCAACAATTTCTTCTCTTAGCTCATGCACAATAAGTAACACAACCCCCCCATATTTTGATATGTAGTGTAAATGAGATATTAATTTTTCTCTTTATTAATAGGAAGACAAGGATACAATGATGCTGCCTTATTCTAATCTAATTCAATCTACTTTTAAAGCATTCATCATTGTATCACACAGGATGTGAACATAATAATAACAGTAAATATTGTTCTGGGAAATCACACAGTTAAATTTAACTCTTTTCCTGATAGAAAGACTGAAAATTTGGAGCAACTCAATTTATAAAAAGAAAAATGGTAAGATTTTTATAAACCGTAAACCATCATTGATAACTGATTTTCTTAAAATCAAAGTAGGTTGAAACTAAAATTATCTTTTATCAAAAAACTTTGACATTTCAAGTTTTCTTTGCCAAGTTCATATGAAAGAAACGTGCAGTTTTGCACGAAATTTCAGGCAGAAATACATTCTGAAAATTTGTCAAGCTGCTGTTCTAAAATGATCAATATTTGTTACCATTTTAATTGTTCCTTTCTAAAGAAAATCTAAATGAACCTTTCTAGCACAATCTCACCATGTCTTTGCCATCTATTAGAGAAGCGGTGGGACACAACATATTTCTTGTTGTTTCTTCCTTAAGACATACTACTTCTGATTATGTAGCTGGTGTAGCTCGGGCCACCAAGCATACAGCAACATGTCCTCATTGATCCTTATCATACTGTTTCAAAGCTGAAGAAGACAAACCTGCACTGCATGAGAGAAGGAGACTCATCCCACCTACAGTAATGAATGAACGTCTGCAGAAAGTCATTTGCAAAAAGGCAATCAGAGGTCTGGATGAGAAGCATGCTCTCTTGTTTTTCATTCATACCCCCTCAGGCATACTCATACCAACTCACTTCCTTGCCTTGACAAAAGATGACATTCATTTACATGTCTATAAAAATGGAGATCCTGGAGATCATACTCAAAAATTACAAATGAAGGCTCATGGAAACCCAATGTACAACAATGTTCTCCTTTGATGAAGATAGTGAAGTGGTATTCAAGTTTGGCTTGTCCCTTCCAATGGTGGGTGAAACAAACACACAGTTCACTTGTGAGCAACCACTTAAGTAAGTGTTGACAAATTCCTTGCCAGTTGTTTATGGGCCAGGGTGGTTACTCACAGTGGGGAAAAAATCTTTGACTCAAACAGGATTGCTGGAAACCATCCTCCTTGCAATATTTTACTTAGGAAGCGGGCATCTTTTCCAGAGCTGTCAGATAGGATGAGGTCAAAACCAGAATAGTATGAGAGAGATCTGAAATAATGATATTTGCTAAATATATGCCAGAAATTATTAAAGTTATAGGGTGCAGACCTTCCTTCACTGACATTAGGGACAGAGAGCAGAGGATGAATGCCAGAAAGCATCCCCTCCAAAGACATACACTTGTAAAACCTCTACAGGGTAACAGCCATCACAGTCAAGTATTGATTGAGAAGTCTGACAGGTAAGTTGGTATGCTGTGTTTTCATAAAAAAAGTCAAGCTGGTATCTTCTAGAAAGGACCAGGCAGAAGATACTGATAAAGGAAATGAAACTTCCACTAGGACATAGAACAAAAACCAGCATCACTTAGAAGTAATGGTAGAAATAGCGGTATTACTAAGAAATAAAAGTAGTTGACAGTTTGGTACCATTTCCCATTTTCATTGTGTAACACAACCATAAACTAACCTAAGTGTTAGCCTTGGAAGTCCAAAACAATTACCAGATAAAAGATACAAATGATCTTGCAAAATTAATGTGTAAATGCTGCACTATCTATCACTAAGTCCATAAAACAATTGTGAATTCTGTTTAATTGTAGACTTTGAAATGGAGTTTCAATGTAAATTAACCAATATATCCTTTTAGAAATGCTGCGGTTCAAAAGACTCATCATGAAGAAGCCTGAGAAAACTGTACTTCAGCTGCAGTCTTTCAGACACCAAGTGCTGGAATCAAACCTTTATTTTTCAGGTCAGTCCTCCCATCCCTGGACTTCCAAGTAACTTCTCTAAGCCCTGTTTCAATGAAAACCTGAACAGTCCTTAGCAGTTCAGTAACTGAGGAAGAGGAGAGACTGAGACCAACCCACTGACAGTTCCCTTCTGTCCAGAGCAATCTGCAAGCTGGAGCTCAGCTTTTTAAACTCATCAGGCATTAAGGGGACCCCTAAACTCACATTGACTGGACTATTTGATAAAATGGAAATGCTAGCAGTATGATGAGTGCAGTCTTTTGTTATTCTGGCTCTTCTACAATCTCCTGTAATTGAACCGTTTAATTAAATAAAAAATGTATGACCCATATGTTCATCTGCACAGAAAAAAACTATCACTACCACCACAACCATAACATACCAGATCAGTGCAACTGGATTTTCTTCCTCTTAGGAAGACAAAGCAAGCTAAGTTATCCATCATTTTCCAAAACTGCCATGCATTTTCTGCTTTCTCTATAAGAAGTGCTACAGGGAAAAAGAAAGTGTCCTGGGTTCAACAAGATGACAGCGTGATCTGCAGTGCAGCTTGCCAGCACCTGCCCAGCAAGCCAGGATCAAAGACAGAATGATGTGTGACCAAGTGGGAAAGCAGCCACACATAGTTTGGTAAAACAAACAGCGCAGCACAGCCTGAGTGAGGCAAACCAACCAAACTGTGAAATGATTATAGGTTTATATACTAGGATAAGAGTTTACAAATCATTGGTACATGCACTACAATACAATTTCAAGCCAAGCAGTAAGAGAAGAAACTTTTTTTAGCCTAACAAAATATAATTACTTACCTGAGATTACTGCTACGCTATTCACCATGGTTTGGGATTTTTTGTTCTTGTTTCTGCTTTTTAATTAGAGCTTACGAAAGGTACAGGCCACAGAGCACCAAAGGCAACGTACACTTCCCAGCATTATTCAGGAAAGTGGAGGGCCAATACAGGCAATGGCTATACAGACATACATCCTTCCCAATGTACCTCTGCTCCCTGCACCGTTGGAGCAACTGAGGTATTAGATATCCCACCAAGACCCATTGGAATGGAAGGAGAAAGCAGCTGCAGAAATGGTCACTAATTTCAATAAATGGGTATAACACTGGTTTAAAAGACTGAATTTTTTGAATAGTCTAATTCATTGCACATTTCTGTAAATAGAAAGTAAAATAAATAGACAGAACAGTTCTGACACATTTTCACTGCATTTCATTTCTCTCTGCTTATTTCTATTTCAGAGGTTTTGTGAATACTACACATTTCAGTTTAGCAAATTTTTTCCTTTCCTTAAACCTTCCTATTCACAAACACACATCCGCCATTTTTGCAGAGGAGTCCATTTGCTTGTTGTCTTTAAAGGGCTCTAAGATGAATTTTCCAGGAAGTCAGACGTCACTCTATGGGCTTGCCTATATGTGAGCTCAAAACCAGCAAGCCTTTATGATTGAAAAATTTCACATCTCATCTGTTTTCACAAACAAGAAAATTGCTTACCTTATTTTTCCACTTTCCTCTACATTGCTATTGTATATACATTAGCCTAAACAGCAGAGAACCCCATGCAGTGAATTATAAAACTGTTTTCTAACATAAAGAAACCGAGCCTTTGGAATGCTTAATGCAGTTACCCAAACTTGCACATAAGCTTTGCTCCAAAACTAATATTTAGTAAAATAAAAATATATATGAATTTTAAAGTCTTTCTGAAATTATTCCTAAGATTACATATACTATTTTTCAAATCACACAGAGCATTTTAAAAACTTGAAATGAAAAGAGGAAGATACAAGTATTCATACTAGCATTCACAGTTTTACATTTACTATATAGCAGCTCACATCACTTGCAGCTAGTGTAGCACAGTGTAATTATCAGTGAACAGGACCTAAGATTTACCATGACTTACTTATACTGATGATTAAACATATCACCCTCAATATAATTTCGCATCTTTACAGAATGAGAATACAGAGCTATAGAAATTGATCCCATTATGAAATATCCTGACTACTGTGTTTCACATTCACAGTAGATACAAATAACTGATATACTCTTATACTTTTATATATACATACTTATACAGATTAAGACTATATACATACAAATATGTCACATAATGTGACAAAAGTATGTGTATATATAGTGGCAGATGAAAGTATATGTATATATCTGCCGCTATATATACACGTGTGTGTGTGTGTGTGTGTGTATACGCATATGTGTATATATATACACACACATATATCTGTGGATATATATACACATACTTTCGTCACATTATCCCAAATATTGTTATAAGGAAAGACTGTATCATTCACTAATTAGCTATCAACTTGATATAGATAAAGCTCAGTCAAGCATATCCCACTCAGACTTCAGCTCAATCTCTTCCATTTTCCATCCATAAAGATGTTTTGCTTATGCTTACTGAAATTACCTAGATTTAATGTCAGTGCTTTAAAATTGCTTTTGTGATTAATGAATTAGATTTGCTTATTATTTGCTTACTGTGTTGCCACTGTTAGTATGTGAGGTCTAGCATGAGCAAACTAGGAACTGAATTCTTTAATCATATGTGTAGTTTTCATTACTTTGGAGAGCATTTAGAAAACCTAATGCACAGCACCAAGCTACCTGATCCATCTCCCGTGCTGCCTGCAGTCAGCAGAAGGGATCATCCCTCCTGGGGAGGAAAGGCAGGCGGATGCTACCTCAAGTGTTCCTGCTAGGACGTGTAAGGATGCCATGCTGGGAGCACCCGAGATTGCCCACCTAACACAGCCAGGAAATTTGGTACCTAAAGCTGGGCCATGGGAAGAGCCTCTTTTATGCCTTAATTTGCCAATTAGATTTTGCCAGACATCCACCACCTCCTTCACTTGGACTGATATGCTTACATTCACACCACTCAGCTGTACCTGCATCATCTACTGCAGGCCTTGCTTGCTTCTACTGTGCTTGCTTTTACAGTATTTGCTCTTCCAAACACCTTACTTCATGTAGCATGAACCCTTCACCAAAGGTTTTTATATTATGATAGAAATGTAACTTTGAATACTATTGTATTTTAATGGCCAGTGATTTCAGTGGAGACAACTGCTTATTTACACAGCTACAAAAGTAACAATAAATGCTGTGTTACCACTAGGACCAGAAAAGAAAAAAAATCTCAGATATATTGCATCTGTTGCCATTTCAAAAATCCAGATGTGTATTTCTGATCCCTTGCACTTAAGGCTTCCATTTAAGATTGAAATTGGTACATGAAACATATCATTCTCTTGGATAATTTTTCCAAATATGCCATATATAACAAACATACATCCTAGTCTGCATAGTTAAAAGGACAGTGATTTTAACAGATACCCACATTTACTGAATAAGTGTTCCTGTGCTATTTATTATTTATTTATTCTTTAGCTTCAGTGATCCAATACTCATTCACTCCGTGACTTTTAGTTTGAAAATAATCCTATCTTGAAATCCTCTAAAATTATTTCAGGGAGAAGTTTCAGAAATGAGCTACTAATCTCAGTTGTGGTATGGCCTAAGGGCAGTGAAGGTTTTGCAGGTGTTGCAGCAGCAGACTTGCTGAAGGAACGGTATTTTTCTTTCTCGGGCACATGCACTTAGTCGTTATTGTCTGAACAACTCATACAGAACAAAGTGAAACCTTCAAAAGCCTGAGCTTGTATGTGTCTAAAATTTTCAAATGCTTGAAAACCAGAGCAAATCAGGTCTTGCTTAGTTAAGATTACAGTAAATATTGACTATCAGCTCAAACAGTTAAATCTACAAGGTATGTTCTTAGGAAGAGAGGAAATTATTTAAATTCCAGGCAGTTTCTCTTTCAGAGAGCTTTATTAGCATTACATCCCATCTCTCTAATTAATATTGGAGGTCCATATTAATATGCGGTCCAAAACATAGTTAGAATTACAAACAAATGCTGAGAGTTTTTACTCACTTTGAGCAACCCACTGACTTCACAGGTATCTGGGGACAGGAAGGTTTGGCTGAAGGGTTGGCTACTACTTTGAATTTAAATATTATATTAGACTGAGATGAAAGAAGAATACCAGCCATTTAATTATCTAATTTATGCATGAGGGGTGCATATTTTTTCCTTTGATTAAAAAAACTGTCCATTTTAGAGACTTCATTTCAATATTTTATTATATACACTTTTTTACATAGTATTGCTTAATATTTTGCTATTTATTATAATGTTGAATTGAAGTCATGATCGAAAATTGCACTGTCTACCCAGCTACCTCTTTATGAAATACTGTCCATTGACTCCAGAGATAATCCTTCCAATGAGGTATTTAAAGATCACATTAAAATGTTGATCATGTGAAATAAAGTAATGGGAATTCTTACAGTTAACTATATTGTCCCCCTAGATGCTGTTAAATGCTAGAATACCTTGAATAGACATGGAAAAATATATGCCTAGATAGAGAGAAAAAAATTTTCATGCCTTCTAAGTGAATTTCTCCTCTTTTACTAAAATGGCATCCTTCTCTAAAAAAAAAAAAAATAAATATTTGAGCAAATTAATATCAAGAAGAGCTCGTTACCGGTGTTAGATAAAACAAGTAAATTTTACTGTATTTGTAATCCAGTCCTACTTTTAGCAACCCTTGCATGCATTTAGAATCTCTATTTAATGTGACTATTAGCCTTTAAGAACCTTTACAGGGAACAACAGACCTCATTAGCAGACGTCTTTACCAGCTTTAATGAAATGGCTTTAAAGCAAAGTAATCAGTTGATTATGATATAAAAATAAATATGTTTTTGCTTCTACCATTTGCTCACTGAAGCAATATATGACCAGGGAAAACTGGAAAACAGTACAAACATTTTTCAAGTATCAGAGAACACAGAGAGCCTGGGCGCTGAGTTTTGAAGAAGCTCACCTGACACCTGACGCACTTTTCTCAATTTCATTTGTCTGCAACAATAAAATGGAATGACAAAATGCTGTCAAGCCTTGAAACCAGAAAACTGAAAATACTTTTTTTCTGGAAATCCCTTCCATGGAGGGAAAATAAATGGCCCAAACTAAAAATCATAAAAACCTCAAACTACAGTTTTGATTTTCTGCCTTTTCAAATACTATGTTTTTTTGTCTTTGGAAAGTAATTTCATTTTCTGTCAACTTCAAGCTGAATCTCAGATATTTTTTTACAAATGCTGCTGAAAGCAGATCAGCTCTGCTTTATTATTTATTTAGGGAAAATAATAAAAAATGTTTGTGTTTACATCAAGGTCTGTCAAACAGCTATCAGAGCCTCTGGTCCAGATGTCATGTTTACCTGGTGTCAGGTCCTGTTATATTGAAGATCTCTAACATACATCATTTAAATGTATTAAATAACATAAGTTTAAAGTTCTCTTGAGTCTGAGAGAATCCTGAAAGGTTCTAAATTGTACTATTGCTGACCACTACATTTTCTACTGTAACTATGGCATTGCATGGATGTGCTAAAAATGCAGACCACCTACTACAGCTTTTGTTGATGATGGACAGTTTGGCAATTTTATGTAAGATGCAATAAAGTAACTTGAACAATGTTAGGAAACACTCTATTAAGGGAAATTTATTGTTATTGGCTTTGGTGATTGAAATATTATTGCTATCTACTGCAGCAAAACCAACACTCCCACACTGTACAGATGGTTTACTTAAAAATCTGAAAGAAAAAAAACAACTGTTGAGAGGTTTCAGCTAGAGGATAAAAATTGCTAAGAAATCGCTATTAGCTAATGAAATCTATATAGATATTTGGACACTGGAATTATTTATATGAAAAAAGAAATTTTATGAGAGAAACTTTGTGTTAGAATGTTATGGGTTTAATCACACTGTTTATTTTTTCTAAATAATACTAAAATCATGCAATCATAACAATGTTTTAAAGCATTTTAGTTTGGTTCCAAGTGGAAATTGGCATCGTTGGTCAGAAAATAACATTATCAGTGTATTTATGTAATTGTATTACAGAATGGAAATTCCTAACATCTGAGATTTGGGGATATCCTTTCATACTGATAATTTGATCAAAGCATAAAAGCATATGAAATGTGCTAGTAAGTTATTACGGAATGGATCTATTGTCAGGGAAGTGAAGAGCTCTGTGTGTGCCCTTTTTTATAAATTATATTTCTGTAATGGAATTGTAATCAAAATGCTATGATATAGTTGAAACGGGATATTTTTTACCTTGGTAAATAATCAGACAAAAAGGGAAAATGCTTTGTTTCATCATGTCTCTGGAAATATTTGTATAAATACTATGTTTCGTTATTCACCGGTATATTTTAAGTCAATCTTTCCATCTGGTTCAAACTGTAGTTTAATACCCACTAGGTGGCGCAATAGTTATTCAGAAGCAAAAGTCTGGACTTTACAACAAAATCTTAACTTGGCTCTCATGAAGCCCATGTCTTATACATGGAAATTATAACCAACCAAATTATATCTATTCCTTGATAGGGACAGCAGCTAAAAGAAATTTATGTCATCCAAATATTGGTCTGAATCAAACTAACAGCCAAATTACTGAAAACTGTTTTGTGCTGTAGCCTAACTTAACTTTATTTTTTTCCTGGAATAGAGACATCTGAAAGTCCTGATGGAATTCTGTAACTTAATCAAAATGGCCCATTCCAAACTCTGACCCCCTGTACACATGCTGTCAGGAATTTGTAAAGTCTCTGGGAAATCAATGCTAGCCGGCACTGAGGATTTTAATGCATGCAGGCAATTGTTCTTTACTTGGATACAGACAAGTAATTAAATAATGCTCCAATGCTATAATCTTTATTAGCGTTTTTTTACAGGGTTGGTTTTTTTTTTTTTGGTTGTTTGCTTTTTGGAGTTACACAGCAAGATAAATGGAGACATTCCCAATGAAAATAGTCCTGACAGAGAGGGAGGAGGTGCTAAGGAAAAATTTGTTTTGAATTATTCTACATAAATGCCTGCTGGTAACCCTTGTGACAGGGTCCTCTTCCTTCTAGCATTTCACTGGGTTGATATATATTCGTTTGCTTGAATATCTGCCTTTTCTACCTACCTGAAATGTATCCGGAGAATTTGTAGCTTTTGAACTACAGTGTTAAAAAAATCCATTCTAGTATACTATATAATACACGTTCACAAAGCAGTGTTCTTATTCAGTGTGCAGACTGGACCTGTCCCAGCAATCAATCACAGTTGCAGAGCACAGGTTTCTTTAAGGCCCTCTTGCCTTATGGTTGTAGGAGGTATGTACTAAAGAAGGCACAAGGCTGAGGAGGAAAAAGGAAGGACTCAGAATTAAGTAAATTAAATGTGAAACTCAAGTGTATTTCTAATTCTGTCACAGGGGTTTCCACACACTACAGGAAGAGCGACTTATGCAGATCTTAAAAATAACATCACCTTGCCTTCAAAGGATATGACGAAGCTAAATTTAGCAACTCACAGATATTCCTCAAATTTTGTATATGCAGTTTTGTAAAAAGAATGATCTTGAACTATATCTTTGCAGGTTTTTGTCTGCATGTGCTTCTAAAATGTTAAAATCATTCAATCAACAAAAAAGACCATTTTTAAATTCAGCAACTATATATTCATCTACTACACTACAAGTTTTCTACTCACTATCTAGCTAATACACTCATGGTACTCTGCTCTCCCTCCTTCTTGCTGTTTCTGAGTATTCATGTATTCTGACATGGCAAATAGAAAGACATGACGATATAATTACATTAGCTGTAAAGGTTGCTATTAAAGTAACAGGGTTTTGCTTCTAAAATAAGGTAAAGTGGACTCATGATTGTTTGCATTTGTTCTTTCAAGCCTATAAAACCTGCATTTTGCAAACCCACTATGGTCTAGGATAATCAACAAAAGTCTTAAAATCAGGAGTCCTGGCTTTGATGGGGTTCCTCAAATGACAAGTAGAATATGTTACTCCCAGGAAGGAAGTGGAAAGCTAGAAAAAATATCTCCTGCCTTGAAAGGTCAGAGGAATTTTAATGCTTGAATTAAGGACAGAGATGCACAGTGCATGTGGTTTCACCAAGTCCCATTGCCCAAAAAAAGAAGCATTAATGCTTCATTAAGTATTAAGTATTTCCTTCCATTCATCTGCCTTTATCTTCCAGCTGCCCCACTTTTATGCCTTGGTTTGCCAGTGAGCTGTACTTCCAGGTCACTGTGGATCTATCTGACCAATTAGTTTTTAGGATCAGAAAAGAATTCCCTATTGGGTTGCCATTCAGGAGGGTATTTTGTTTGTTGCTTTTTTTTAACCTTTCTTGGCAGTCCTATAGTGACACATGTGGGTAAAAGCTCCTAGGACTGAGAAGTCTTAATTAGGTAAGTATCTGCAGCAATCCATGAACAGACTCCAGATGAGGTAAATGGATTTTGGATTTCTGCTGGTGGACAGCAGAGCAAAGGACAAATGAAAACCTCAGTTTCTGGTCTTGGTACCCTACCCTCGCATTTCTCGCAGGATGAAAGGTTTCCTGTAGAATGGACAGTGTAGGCTCTGCCTCTTGTTTGCCTGCATGACCTGACAACAGGTCCCAGAGAAATTTTAAATTCAGTAGTCCCAGTTTGCAAGACTTGTGAGGTGGTTCTCTGTGTTCAGAGAGAAGCCTGTACTGTAGTGTCACTGTGTTCTCCTAAAAAACCTGTCCTGTGGGCCAGGGGATGTCCTTTGGAGAGGAAGAGGTGCAGCTAGGGTTTGAACCCAGGGCTGGGGTACTAGGGGAAAAGTAAATGATTGGCATAAACTGCATGTGCTTGTGAATGCTTGTGTGTTAAAAGCTCCTGGAGCCCTGCATGAAATTTCACCATACAAACAACAACAATCTGGATGAAGATAAAAGGAACACATACTATAAAATATACTGGAGGGAATGACAGAAGGTAAAAAACTGAATAGGTAGAATGTGGTAAAAAGGTTATTGAGATGCAGTCTGATAACTCCATATGGGAACCTGAAGTCAGCATGGAAAACAGGGAAGGCATGTAGGCAATAATTCGTTTTGGGAAAAGGATTCTTGTATCTCAAAGTAGCAACAAAATCACTTGAAATAAAAAGACATTTCCATTAGTTGGACCAGCAATTCTCTGTCATCAGTCCTCCCTCTTCCTATGCTAGCCCTCATGGCTTCCTCTGTAAGAAAGTGAGGCTATTACAACCACAGCTATAGTTAGGAGAGGAGTCCAGGTATAATAGAGTGAAGATGTCAAGAGCAGCTGTGGCTCGTAACCCCCTTCTACAGAAATAAGCGTGTTCAGTGGTGAATTGTTCAGAATTACGCAAGAAAAATAATTGCTTGAGAGCTGCTGGAAAAAATGCAACTATGCTAAACAACCTAAATTTTTGTTTGTCACAGTAGAAATACAAAGTAAAAGAGTAGGAAGGGAAGAACAAGGGTTCTGATAATAATATCAGAATTTTACAGAGCAAGAAAAATGCACAGAATTGTTTTGGCATATATTATAAACAAATCAATGTCTTATTTCTCATATATGTGACAGCAAAAGTGCCAACGATGACCTTTGTGAAGAGAAGGAAGAAGGCACACTGCCTCCTTGACTTTCAGGAAACCCACACCTTGTGTTAAATAAATAAATAAAATAATAAATAAATCCCTCACCCAGTTACTTCAGTTTTACACCATTTTAGCTGAGACTGAGATCTGATCGCAGATGCTTGGTACAGTAGCATGAAGAACAGAGCTAAAAAGAGAATCAGGTTTCCAAAGAGACCAGGCGTTTCGAAGGAGCCAGTGCCTAGGTGCAGCGAGCTGAGGCCAGGTGATGGCAGATAAACATGTGACCCTCGGAGACAAGTCCTTCTTCCTGCCACTCCAGCTGCTGCAGAGCAAGTGTCTGAGCAAATCCACCGTGCTTGCTCCTGAAATAGTCATTGCATGGGACCTCTCCAATTCAGTATTGGCTTATGAGAGAAGGGAGGAAGGGAAAACATAATCTCAGTAAAGCAAGAAGATATTAAAAATGACAGACGAGAAAAAGAAAAGCAAGTTGTTCCCAGGCCTATCCTCACATCAGTGAACTGTTGTAGCAGAAGAAAGGCACAGATAAGCAGTGGTCCATCTGATACACCGATCCCCCCAGTGATACCAGCAGGCAGCTAACAGACCCAGTCTGGTGCTGGCTGTGCTGGGAGCCCCAGCAGCTCCCTGCTACTTGGGAGGCAGTGGCTGTTGAAAGGGAGTGAGTGTACAGTATCTTAATAAACCCATTGGCACAAGGAAAATGCATTGTCTGGATTTATCTGTATGCACGTGAAATACAGGGGGAAGGGGCAGGTGGAAGGAAACTGGAGCTGGCTCCTCAAGTGGGTCTGTGCTGAAATATGATAAGAGAGTGGAGTCCACATCCTGAATGGCTTCTTTATCTTTTCTCTTTAAGTGACATTCATATTTTAGCGATAACTAATAATTTTCATGGGTCAGTCCAAAAGTGATGTGCAAGGCATATAACTATGTTATTATGAAAGTGAACATGTGAATATTGTGTTAACATTTGAAAAACCTTGGTTTTCAGGAGGTCAAACACTGTTGCTTTGTATGATTATTGCCAGCAACAGCCAGGCAAGGCTGAACAGTGTAGAAATCTGCCTGAGCTGCTATATTTATGCATGGCACTTCTAGCAAAGAGGGATTTTTTTGTAATCCTTGTAGCTACAAGGATCCTGCATCCTGATTTCTTCTGTGTACTTCAATTGTTCTCAGACATACAAACAAAACAAAACCACTGTTCCCTGCTTTCCTTCCCTTGGTAGTGCAGCAGAGCTCAAAGTTGTTTATACACAAAAACTTCTATGTCATAAGGCCGCACCTCAATTCCTGGGTTCAGTTTTGGGCCCCTCACTACAAAAAGGACATTGAATTACTCGAGCGTGTCCAGAGAAGGGCAACGAAGCTGGTGAAGGGTCTGGAGCACAGGTCGTACGAGGAGCGGCTGAGGGAACTGGGGTTGTTTGTCTGGAGAAGAGGAGGCTGAGGGGAGACCTCATTGCCCTCTACAACTACCTGAAAGGAGGTTGCAGAGAGATGGGGATGAGTCTCTTTAACCAAGTAATAAGCGATAGGACAAGAGGTAATGACCTCAAGTTGTGCCAGGGATGGTTTAGACTGGATATTAGGAAGCATTTCTTTACAGAACGGGTTGTTAGGTGTTGGAATGGGCTGCCCAGGGAGGTGGTGGAGTCCCCATCCCTGGAGGTGTTTAAGAGTTGGGTTGACATAGCGCTTAGTGATATGGTATAGTTGAGAACTGTCAGTGTTAGGTTAACGGTTGGACTAGATGATCTTCAAGGTCTTTTCCAA
This sequence comes from Strix uralensis, assembly GCF_047716275.1. Classification (NCBI taxonomy): domain Eukaryota; kingdom Metazoa; phylum Chordata; class Aves; order Strigiformes; family Strigidae; genus Strix; species Strix uralensis. The sequence goes on along the minus strand of NC_133974.1, from coordinate 87,153,322 downwards.
CCTAGATGATTCTGTGATTCTGTGATAAATCCCTCTTAACTCTACAGATTATGAGAAATATCACATCAGTGGTCAGGTAAACAACATGTATCCCTAGTCTCCCAGGAAGGAAGCAGTTTTTAGCAATTTACGTTTTGGTCTAAGAGAGCTTTTGATATTTCTTTTAAAAAATATTAAAGAGAAGGTTGTGGGCATAAAATATAACAAGATGCTCAAGCTCCACCAAATAAAACCCAACAGTCTTAACTGTGTGTCAACCCTGTCTCTGCACTAAAGGCTTTTCTCCTGTGTACTGGTTATATTGCCAGTTTAACTCTGTCCAAATTATTTCAATAGTATGATCTTTCAAAGAAGACATATTAGGACAAAGTTACTCACATCAGAAGAACGTATTGTTTTCCCTTGTAGCACAAGAAGATTAATTTGAATTTGTAACAGTAAATTGAACTATAGCTGTGAATAGAAATGCAGGACCTATGTCACTGTAATACAGTTCAACCAGAGGGGTCAAACAGTGACATAGTGGTGTGGTGGTATAACAGCTGGAAGCAAGTTTTAAAGTGTTTTTGAAGATGAGGCAGCTCAGCGTCCCTGTCCTGCTCTTAGGTGGATCCATAATCACTGGCTGCTGGCTCCTTTCAGAGACCAAATACTTATGCCAGAGGGATCTCTGCACAGCCAAAATAATATTTCAGGGAGACATAAAACTGGAATTTTTTTATCAAACCAATGTTAGCAATTCTGAGCAGAGAGATAAGAAACAACTGCTCTGGTCCCTGAATACAGTTGTTTTAAAGCAATAATGTACATTACTTAACATCATGAAAACACACATTAGTCATTTATTTATGTTTTCAAGGTGCATGTGGTCTACATTAAGTCAGAACCAGTTATCATGTGTATGGGTACTTCCAGTAGTGACAAACTCCATCATATAAGGTTTGAAACACTATCAGGGGGGAAAAACTAAGGTGTATCAGCCCAGGTATAATGGCATCTGAGGGTGCCTTTATTATCTACTTCGTGTCTACACCACTGAGTATGAAGGATTTAACTGAACTGCTCTATCATCAATAGAGTACGCAGCAGGATTTTCTAGATTTGTTTCTGTACTGTGAATTTACCATTAAAATGGTGCTGGATTTCCCTGCCATTCTCAATAGTGTGTGCCAAAAATACATTTTATAACTGAATGTTTAATGAAAATTAAAGCATTGGGGGTACTTATCCATCACTGAAAAGTACCTATTGACTTTGAATAGGCATTTAGTATCCAGTGTCTCTAACTTTTTCAGAAATCCTACCCTTAATCAGCAAATGTGGCCCAGTTTCAGGGATTCAGATTACCTGCATTTCTACTGAAGTTAGTGATAAATTATGAATTCATACAGGAATTCTAAGATCTTGAAGGAAGTAATACTAACTAAATTATTGACAATAATATTAATTGTTACCAGAGAACTGGCAAGACTTTCAAAAGGCAAAATGTATCCACAAGGGACAGTTCTGAATCACAGTCACTCTCCTATGTATTAATATTTACCTTAGCTTTTGAAATGGAGAATAGCACTTAATTCTCACTATAGACTGTTTTGATCTGAACTTGCTTTTCCAAATGTCTCTGTTTCCCCATTAATCCCTTCTGCTAATCTTTATTTCTGTTTCATGATGTTTTCATCTGAAAATGTATCCATATAGTCAGAATCCTCCAAGCTCCAGTTTATTAGTGAATACAAATAAACTGCAACTCTTTAGGATTCACGTAAAACTATCAATATTTCCATGCTGGCTCTGCTTTCAACTGCAAAAGAAATGTTCCACGTCTGCAGCTGCAGCATATTAAAATTCAAAAATGAGGGTTTTGATGGCACTTGTACATTTCTGCCCTTTCATCTGTCCTTTATCACTCATTTACTCACAGGAGGAAGTGACTTTTCCTACCAAGGTAGAGGTAAATTCTGTCAGACAAGGGCAAAACCAAAAAAAGATTCATTAGTGAACCAGAGGAAACAATTTCTGAGATGCAAAGTGTCAGCAGAAATGAGTTTCTACTGTTTCACTCCCATGACCTTATTCAAAAAGGCGCAATGAACCACATAGCTTTTTGCTATTAGAAATAATTTTCAAATTATAGGCCCTAGATGAATCAATTTTTCACTAGAGCCTCTCTACTCATCAGTACTTGTTTTTCCTTTCATTAAAAAAAAGCTTTTCTGAGAAGCAGAAATAAAAATGTGTGTTCTACTTGTAAAAATGTGAGTTGGGAAATAATAAATGATGATGTAACTGGAAATATTGTCCTTAATTCCAATGCTGCAATATTTCACACTGAGTTTATTTCAACACATTTTGTTTGTAATTTCAACTTCTTTTTTCCATTTGAGTAATTTAGCATGTTTGCAAAGCTTCTCACCCATCTTATTTTGTAATATGAAAAAAAAAAGAAGATTAAAACAAGCCTTAATATTACTTAGTGTGACAGGTACATCCGCCCAATGAAAGCAGAGCTTCTTAGCTGCTGAAGTGTAGCAGCTCCTGACTGCCTTTGTTCTCAGGGCTCTGTGGTAATTGGGGCCTTTGGCCAATGGCAGCCGCTATTGACCACAGGTCAGATTTGGCCTGGGTATAAATGGAGTCCCCTGCGGGAGCCATTTGGAGCTTGTCCTCTGGAGTAGTACCCTGTGGTTGAGGACTCTCCCCTTGGGTCAGGATGTTGCCCAAGGAAACTCCTTGAGGTGCCTTGGGTCAGGATGCTGCCCTGAGCAGGTCCTTGAGGTTGAGAGCCCTCACTTGTCAGGTGAGTGATAAAGTATTTTGGGTTGCCATTATACCCTAGTGAGAGTTCTTTGTTATGTGTTTTGGGTTGCTGTTAAACCCTAAAAAGTTGTTTTGTTCTCCTCTCACAGTCATTTGAACCTGTAATTTATGGAGAGCTACTTAACTGTGTTAATTTTTTTTTTTAATTTTTGGTGGTTGTTTATTTGAGAGCCTCTGTAACACTTAAATTGCAAAATTTGGCCATTGGAGGAAGATAAACTGAAGACATGTGAATATACATGCAGGGTTGCTGACATGGGCAAAGAGAAGGTCAGCTGGAACTGGGGGGCACATGTAACCCCTAATGTAGGAAGGAAGAAAGAGAGATACTGGGGTCAAAGGAGGGAAATGGAATTTAAATTTAAAGCTCCAGCCATAATACAGTCCCTAGTACAGAAGAGTTTCAGGGAATAATGGGGTTGTGCCTTATAGGGAGCTCACAGTCAGAGATTCAGGGATTTTGTGCCTTGTACAGTGCACAAAATCTCTACAGCTAATAAAATGCTTTTGTGAGCCCTTGTTACCCCAAGGAGATGAAAGACTGGGATTTTACTCTCTGCGTGTGCCAAAAAACCCCAGGTATGAGCAGCCAGTGCAGCAGGGTCTCAGGTGTGCAATCTGAACTCCAAGTTTCCAAGCACTAACTTCACTGTGCTTTCAGTTGGCTGCAACTTATCCAGGTGCACTGCTGGGTTGGGATGCTTTGCAGTAAATATCACAAAGTAACTTCCCAGTAACAGCCCTCACAATACAGCAGGTCAGAGTTCACTTGAGACTGTCAGTGATATTTGCAAGGTTTTTTTCATTTATTCATTGAAACCTCTGGGCAGAAATCAAGCCAACCAGAAGAACAAGAGATCAAACCTGGAAGCCATGAATCTGAGTAATCAAATCTCAGCTGACTGCACTTAACAGTACCTGCCTCAGAGGCAGGGAGCACCAGCCATAACCTAAAGACATAGGTGGAGAGAAAATCAGCACTGCTAACAAAACATGGGGATAACTGATATGCTCACACACAAAGCAGGATTCTGGGATACCTCATTTTAGCAGTAATTGGAGAATGAATCCCTGTGGCTTTCCCTTTACTACCCCTTTCCCTTTATTATATAACATTCATTTTCCTGCCTGTACCAAGTACTTGGCCATCTCTCAGTCTGATTCATATCCATATGATAATCTTCACTCATAACTGTTTTTCAAAAAAATCTAAATTGATATTAAATAGGGATGTCTTATTGCAAACCTAGGGAATCTACAAAAATAATTTCTCCATTAGAAGGGTTCTTCAAAGCAGATTTTTCCATTAAGTAATTTTCACTGTAATGCCCACTTAACTTTAATTGACAGAAGTGAAATGCAAGCGAATTCAGATCAATTAATTGTCTAGTAGGTGCATATTAGAAGTGGATGGCAATCAGGTTCTTCTTTCTTTAGGGATTAGGAAGTTACTTTTTTCTTCTAACATATAAAGAAACTTCCAAATCAGTCAACCAACCATTTTGGTTCCCTTGAACTTTTAAAAACCAGTTCATAGGTCAACACTTCCCAATGAAAAGACCCATTCAAACATCTTCCCCTGTATATACATAAGCACAGAGTCCCTTGTGTGTGCATGTACACACACAGATGCAGTCCTGCATGGTTAGAGAAATCAATAGGCTACACTAGGCTCTGTTCCTAATGGGAGTCACTGGTGTGTCATTCTGCAAGACACTTTAATCCCTCATTTTTATAAATGGGTACAAAATCCATTTACCTACTTGTGATGTCCAAGTCCCAGTTGAATTATTCCGTAAGACATATTCATGCCTTTGGAAGAGAACTCCTTATAGCTAATAGGAAGTAGCTAATAGCTATTTAATTTGACCTTTTCCTTAAAGCCAGGTAAATATCAAACCTTAGTTTGCATGTCTAGATGAAATTTGATTTGAGAAATCCAAGTGGAATAGTGATACTTTCACAGCTCTTGAGTGATGCTATCACACCTGATCAGAACAGCCACTCAACAGGGCCCCAATTCTGCTCCCTTTGCTCATGTTCAGTAGCAAGGACATGGGTGGTGCAAGCAAACTCAGTGGGGAAATTCAGCTCATTTAGCAATGTGAAAAGTTGCCATCAACTGGATTAATAAATTCGTACTTATCAAGACAGTTTGATGGGACTTTGCAAGATCTCTCTCTATGTGCCTGCTGTTAATCAGCAAAGCCTGAAAACTAATCTGCAAGGGGTGTTGCATAGGAGACTCCCACTGGCCCTGAGTGAAGCCAGTCCTGGGTGCTCAGAGGCTCCCTGGACTGACTCTTCTGTCCCCATCAGGCTTCTGTTAAACAACTTGAGTTCTTCACTTCCAGGCTGCTATGCACTATCATGCTCTTAACATATTTGGATTCAGCCTTTTAAATAACAAACTTTCTAAAAAATTTCTTCTTCTGTTTGCCATAAGATCTTCACCCTAATCTCTTCTAAATATACACACACTTGGGAGATCCATTATATCTGTGTTATTACCATTTTCTGCAAATTTGTATTGACCTCTCATTTTTGTTTCAGCTCATTTCCATCCATGCAAAACAGGAATTAAAACCTACTGTTCTTATTTGTGATTTATTCTAATAACTCACAGATGCTAATAAGTTCATGAAGTGTACAGTAGCAAAGAAGGATTATTTTTCAATTGTTTCTTTTCTGCAAAAATGATATTAAGTCTGGCTCATAGTAAATGAAGGACAGCATTTATGTCTTCATTCACAATGCACTGAAGTGCTAAGGCTTGGACAATAGGCCCAAGCCAGAGTTCACCTATAGATGAATCCTGTACATTTTATAACTGATAACCATTGTGCTAATAGGTATTATACTAAGTTATAGCAAACCAACTATTCTGATGTAAAAGGTGGAAATACTGAAGCTTGAGCAACAGGCCCTGAACTGAAACTGCTAACTCTGTGTGTAGTCATTAGTGAAATATGCATAGAAGGTGTAGTTTAAACATCATAAAACATGTCTGTTGAATGTATCCTTATATTTCTTTATGTGTGAGCAAGATAACAAGGCCACAGAAACAGTTGTCTGGCCTTGTGACCTTGCTCATAAATTACCTAGACCAGCAGGGAAACTCCCTTAGCTTCTCCCTTAAGCCCTGGCCAGGCTCTGGGGGGAACCTAAAGTGAGATGAAAACCAGATATTTCCACTTAAAACAAAGGTGCCAGCTATTCTGTCTTACTGATTTTTAGGTATATAAGGCTGGACCCGCTCACAGCGACTTTGGAAGCCTCACCTACGGGTGGACGCACCGCGTAGGATTTCCCACTTGCAGGGAAAGGCTCTCCAAATCCTCGCTGTAACCGGGGCTCCCCAGCACCTGCGGATCTGGATGATGGTAACATATGCAAGTGGTGATGTATCTTTCTTAATCACTATTCTCTCTCTCAGGCAGTAATGATCTGATGCATTACCCTGTATTTTCCTATTTGTTTAAGCGCGCTACTTTGTCTTTTCTTATTGTATGTTTTCTATATTATTCTGTTATATTATTTAGTTATTTCTAGTAAATACACCTGCTCTTTTCACTCTGGTGTCTGAGTGTAATTGGTATCCCTAATCAGCAAAACATGCACTCAACAGGAAACAATCATTTCCAAATATTCTTGCCCATATAGAAGTGTTTGCTTCCCTACAAGTTTAGAATTGTAGCTTACAGAATGGATTCTGAAAAATTCATTAATAAACTGCATGAAAGATATAATGCACCAAAAGTTTTTGCTATATTTTCCACATTTTAACTACCCAGCAGGAAAATAATGATCTGCAAGCTTGTTATCTTCTATATGCTTGGGTGATACTTGACCTTCTGTGCAAGCCAAGATCTGAGTGTGTGGGATATACATAATAAACAACTTTTTTTCTTTTTCCTTAAAAGAACAGGTAGCATATATCTACTAGCTTTTTTTGCAGGGAATGATGAGGACAACTAATCATGTAGCAATTCACCATTGGACAAATAGAGATGGTTTAATCCTGAACTATGTGTATCAGGCAGGGATTAGATGGATGACAGTCTGAGTGCAGGAAACCAGCTGGATCACTGGCAAACATTTTGCTCTTCAGAGCTCTGCGCTCAACCCTACAAATGCCCTCTGTGTTGGCCTGTGGGCTGAGGTAGTTGCACCCTCACCACCGTTCATATATCCTCTGTGGGTCGGCAGGATCTTACTCAGTCTGTCAAATTTATAATTTCATTATTTTTTACAGAATGTATAAATCATTTGTAAGCAGAAGTTTGCATGGAGGTCTGTTACACAGCTATATAATATATAAAGAAAAGAACAGACCAAAACCCAAACCAGAGGTTGACTTTGGTTTCTTGCCCAGACCTGCCACTCTAAAGATATTTCAAGTATTGTTAAAAAAAAATGCCGGTGTATTGCTCAACAATTGTTTCCTGCATGTTTTTGACTATGTGCAGGATTCCCACATATTTTTATATCTGTAGTTATGTTTGATAGTCCCATTCTAAGATTTTGATACATCTTCCTTCAGCAACAGTTTTAGAAAATTATGATTGCCAACTGATCTGCTGAATTGATATTCAAATTTTCATACAATGTTATATATAGCTGTAGCTTGGCCAATAATAAGGTTTCACTGGAGATCAAACCAAACCACATCAAAGCAAACCAAATCACTGTCCAAATCAGAGCTGTGGTGACAAAACCATAAAACCTTTGAAACTTTGAGGAGCACAATACATTTCTGAAGAGAATTCTCTGATGGAAACAGGAGTGTGGATTAGATAATCCATGATATGACCCTCAGTCCTGTGATCCTAATTAAAATATGGTCTTCATTAAGAAAAGCATTTAAATAAATTCTTCATGCATGCCACGTGCTTAAATTCATTTAAATCTGCTATAGATTTAATGTGCCTAAATCTACTATCTTTGTAGAGAGTATGTTTCCTGCAGAGACTACACACAGTCATGACTGATAAGCCTGAAAAATAAAGCAACCTGAATGTAATGTTATGCAATTTTAAAACTAAACAAAACGTAATTTGGTTGACATGTTGTTTTTACACAGGTGCTTTTAAGATTTCAAGGAAATTAATCCTGCTGATTTTACTGTTGATCACTTTGCCCTTTCAACACCGGCCTCTGTGAATGCCCAATCAACATGTACATGTTAAGGAGATGTCCCTCTGTGCCACATCTTCTCCTGACTATTTGACAGCACTTTGCTCAAAACAGCAAATGGAAGGAGATCTTCTGAACCAAATACAGACACTTACACAACCACTGCATGAATCCTGGTGGAGGTCCTTTAATCTCCTTAGCCATTGCATGGTTGCAGGATGACAAGATACACTGAACAGAGAATTCAACGAATCATAGTGAGTCAACAATTGCTTTCTTGAATACCACAAAAAACCTCTCTCTCATAATTTCAGTAGCTTATCTGAAAGGTATGGGTCCCACATCTCCAATGTAATTGATATCTCTGATGAAATAAATACCTTGAACTTAAAGGAAGTCTGGCTGCTTCCAGACCTCAGCATGGAAAATGCTTCCTTTCTGGCTTTCAGTTTTACCTGTTTCTACTGAAGCTTTTCAGAATCTACAATCTACCGTACATATAATTTTGTGATTGATGGCTTCAAAATGGTGCTCTATGAACTACAGAAAAAATACTGGCTACATCTAAAGATGGTTGTCACTTTCTTAGCTCAGTGAAAGTAGATTTGGTTTCCAGGCATCCCTGAGGCCATAATTAATTAATGTCTTCAGGCAAAGGGAGGGTAAAATGCACCTGGACTTCTAAAACTGTAGTTTGACAAACAACTTTCCAGTTGCAGAGTTTTTCCTAGTATTCTTCATGACACTGTAAAAAAAGTATATGGGCTTATCAGTGTAAAAATGGTATAAAAAATGACTTTCAGCAGAGTAAGCTTTGAAGATTCATTTAGTACAATGGTTGAAGCAGCTCAGGACAGACCATGGGTAAAACTTGGCATGTGAAACACCCTATTTTTTTCAGAGGAACTGTTCCTTTTTTTGGTTGGAATGAAAAGCCAATAGTTCAAATTCAGAAGGTGTTTTTTTTTTATTTAGAATCCAAGCAGATTTTCATTTTGATAATGTAGAAAAGTTATTTCAGTGTCAAAATATTTTACTTTGATAATGTCATAAAATGTTTTAAATATTTTAATTTAAAAAATATCAGTAGTTAATTAATTAGTAGTCTACATAATGCATTTAGATCCTTTCAACATCTAAAATTTTGGTAGAATTGCTATATTCCAGAGGAAGTCTTCCATTTTCTGAAAAATGTATTTAGCAGTGGAAATTGCTGTATCTGAAGCTTTCTGGCCAGCTCTATCTGTAAGGCTTATAGATGTGAAGATATCTGTTATTCCACTGAGGTGCAGACACAATCTCATTAGAAATGTTCAAAGTAAAGTTTTTCAGTCTCTTTTTTTAAAAGGCTTTGTATCAAGCATCAGACATTTTTTCCATCAAGCACTATTGCAGTACTGACCTAAAAGGCTTTGCAGGAGGCTCAGGAGAACAAGCTGAATTACATGATGACAGTGGGTCTCCCTTGGTCCTCTAAATGGTATACATGCCCAAACTGAAGGATTGATCCAATAGCACTCATTTTTGATCCATCTGAAGAATTAGAAGAACCATCACCAAAGGTATTAAAGCATCAACACTTCAAAGATGTGAAAGAAATCTCTAATATGATATATATGAGTAAACCACTAGAGACAATATTGGAATACTATCCAGTGCCAGAATCAGATATAATGTTATGCTAATTATACACATATGTTTTTAGAAACCATTAACATGTGGTATATGGCATTTAAGTACTGTCCTACAACTACAACTCATACTCACATCATTCTTATTTGGATTATAACTAAAACCAAAACTTTCAAACCTCAGATAACTAGTAGGAGCTGAAGTTTTTCCAAAGTACCAGGTTTTTTTGGGATGAATTAATCAGCTTTTAAGGAGAAAGAAGTTAAAGTGATAATTTTAGGGCTAAAATTCCAATATTTCCAAAGAGGTGATTCTGCCACATGGCCTTTTGAGAAAGGAAGGAGTGGTCCTATCTGACATCCCTAGCACTGCTGAGGGTCAGGTCAACCATTTAGTCTAGTAGTCAACTTTTTTTTTTTTTTCCTAGTTCTGACAGTGATGATATGACTTTGAAACTAAGTTCTTCATTTTCAAAGGTCCTAAGGCTGGATTTCACCCTGAGCTATTGACTATTGTCTATGAAAAGTTCTTGCAAGTCCAGAACATCAAGACCAAAGATGGCTCAAGGTGAACATCAAACTACAGACTCACATAAACATTGTTTTAAGATCTTGGCTTTTAACTGTTTTGTGCCTCAGTTGACTTATCTGAATAGAAAACAAAGCACGTTTATTTAATTGGCAAGGTTATTCTGAACTATAATTATTTACAAGTGCACTGTGTCTATGTAATTAATTTTTCATTTCCTAAACTCTCAAAAAATTGTTAATTTTTCTTTCATTTTTTGTCTTTTATTTTTTAGGATCTCTAAATACTGCAAATTATTCTTTCTAAGGAAACATAAAAAATAGTTTTATATGGATTGAAAACCTTATTAGAAAATACAGCAGAATTATAACAAGCACCATCACAGAAGTCATGGATCACCTTCTGCAATGAAGCAAGTTGTTACATTGCTAACCTTTTAAAGGTAATGCTGCAAATATTGTGCCAGGTTTTTTTTGACAGAACACATTTCCTACCAAGGCCAACCGTCCAGGTCCTTGAATTCCCTGCTTACCCATATTTGGCAACTTTTCCAACTTGACAGCTCATGGTTTTGGAGCTCTGTTTTATATCCAGGAGGAAACCTTTTCCTCAGACTGCCACCATTCTGTTACCCCACTGCTGCAAGGCAACCCTGAACTGGTGTCTGGTCACCTCTGTTGGTGGCAGGCAGACAGTGCAAAGCTGTTCCCTTGTGGCTGCTGAGTTGCAGAAATAGGGACTTGAGGTGAAACAGGCACATCTTTACCCAAAGAATGAAGGTGTAACTCCAGTATGTTCTGGAACATTATCATGGACCTCTAAGCACAGCTCTGCAGATGCCAGTGCCGAAGTGACATGAGTATTTTCACAGGCAGGAAGGGGTGTAAGGGGGACAACCACAGCCACACTCATGCCAGCAGCACCCAGCCCCGCTTACATCACCCAGAAAAATTTGATGGGAAAGCATCAGATTTGGGTAGTTGTATACTCAGGTAGGATTTGGGTCCAGTTCAAATGGCAATGGAAGTTTGTCAGAGCAGAGAGTCAGTTACAACTGACTGTGGTTGGTTATTACCTGTATACTGTTGTGGGATTTTTTTCATTAATTCTTTGGTTTTAGGTTTAGTTTCTAAGTTTACATTAATGGGAATAAATGTACTTAGCATGTTTGAAAAGTTGAACAAGTATTACTCACCTAGCAGTTTATTTTGAAGCCTGATCTGACACATTAAAGTTTTTAAAAGTTTGACCATCTCCAGAAACTGCAGATTTAGTATTAAAGCCCCTCATTGCACCCACTGCCTTAGTTCATAGACTCTGTGAAACAAACTTTGTTACATTATCAGTCCATAATTTTTTTAAAAAGTTGGTTAAGTCTAAAGCTAAGCAATGAATGAAGACGTAATTCTTCAGTAAAACCTATTCGTCTGCCAGAGTTTCTTTAGTTTTCCAATGTGGCAGTAGATATATATAATAAACCAGATCACCAGTTTGACCCTTGCAGGGATAAATATATCATGCATCTATGCATTTATACAAACATATACACACACTCCAGCTTACTTAGACAAATAGTTTTGGGAAAGTTAAAGGTACATCGTAACAGGAGCAAAGAGAGGACAGTTTAATATATTGATTATGGAAGTTATTACTACTGGTGCTGTTATAATGTATACGTGCATTTAGAGAGACTGCTGGCAAGATTGCCTCTTTTCCCTCACACTATATCTTTAACTCCTGTTAACGGCCATTTATTATCAGGGATAGGTTAATCAAGGCTGGGCATATCAGTTAGGAGTGAAGACATGGATGTGACAGTATGTGTATTCATATGCACACATACATATACAGCTCTTCTAGGATGTCTTCTTAGTGATTATGGAATATTCATGAAACTAGAACAGAATGGTTATTTTTTTTTTTTTTTTAATTGCTGGCATAATATTCTTGTACTATTTATACACACCAGATTTTGGTTTTTTCACAGCCATTTTTTATAAGACATAAGTGAAATGGGAAATAATATAGGAAGATAAATCAAGAACTCCAAAGATCTACTACATGTAGTCATCCAACTGCAACTATTCTGGGAGCAACACAATATTTATATCAGTGAGTTTCTACTACAGAATTTATTAGTCTTCTGTGTCTTTAAATAAGAGGAATAAATTCTTTGCAATTTAAGTGCTTTCCTGTAGCACACAGTTAGCTGTCTCCCATCCTGAGGAGGCAGGCTACACAGAGACTCCTTACTTGCTCCCTGAAGAATTATTCCAGAGTATACTCCACCCAGGCACAAGAGGTGCATTGGCTGTTGAGAAATAACTGGCTTTGCTCAGCTTGTTACTTTTCAAGTGATTGGTACCTCTCTCAGCACTCGTATTGCACCTACCCGGGTCAGGGAGAGCAGCAGCTGGAACTGCATCTCTGCACAAATAGGGAGGCAGCAGCTTTTTGCAGTTTCTGTCCTTTCTGCCTTGAGCACCCGTGCAAGATTAGTAATAATCTAACCTTGAATATGACTTCAGCAAATCTGAGGAAGAAGCAAACTGCATCCCCAAATTCCTCCTTCGCACTTGCAGTTGCCCAAGTTGCCTAATTTTGTTGCACCTGCTGTACTACACTAAGCAGAATGTGCAATTCCCAAATTCCTACTATTTTGAATAAATTTAGGAGTTAGACTGGGGTAATTTCCCACTGTCTTCCTTCATGGCTACTAATTTAGCTGATGAGGATTTTCTAGGTGATAGTAGAGATCCTACATACAAAGGCTAGAAGCTTCCCGTTCCTTTTAAAGAGTGCCAAATACTAAAGATATTTGCTGGAAACAAACAAACCAAGCAACAACAGAAGTTGTGAAGGTGGCCTGCCCCCTTCACTTGAACACTTCTCTTGGTTTGCTGCCAGTTTGTCGTCTACTTTTTCTTCTGCCTCTGTATCTCCATCTGAGATCCCCAAGGGCTCTTCAGCAGAATCCCTGAGGCTTCTCAGATCTCTTCCAACCATGCAGGTTTGCACACAGGATTCCCTGGCACAACAAAAAGGAATCAGCCATATGTAGCAAGTTTGGCTGGATTTCTCCTGCTAATAGTTTCCCTGCATAGACATAATTCTCAGGCGACAACATACAGGTAAGTGCAATGGTTGCTTGGGAGTAAAAATGTTTACTCGTATTCTACGAAATTCTAAGAAAAAGTTTGATCAGCGTATACTTTATATTTCTATCACAGTAGCCTATATGACTCAACTCTGCTTGTAAATGCTACTTGTAACAAATGATGCCAATTAAGCAACAGAAACCAGAGGCAAGTGAAATGTGAACTCTCCCTTCCTGCAGGAAATTCTGACATTCTAATACTTTGTTTTGGCCCACCTTTAAAATTGGATTGCAATGATTTACAGCACTATGCATCTATATAAGAGAGTATTAAGCCATGCCCTATCTCTGCAAGTTCCATTTTTAATTTTAGGCTACAGCTGTCTCAATATTCAGAGGCAAGAAATTTCTAGGACATACTGAGTCCAGGTAAAAATAAAATTAACTCACTGCTTACTGAGTAAAATCAACCTGAAAAAATCATATTGATTTTTGCCAAAAGAATACTCTACAGAATATTTTCATGCAAATATTTCTACTTCTTGGAAAGTATATATTTTCAGAAAAAAAAATTATCTGCACCTAAATTCCCAACCAGCGAGAATAAAAGAATAAAATATTAAGTCTTTGAATTTGAAAACTCTTAAACCCAAAGAGGTAATTTTGCATATTTTAGATATAAACCATACACACTTATAATACATGTATCAAATCTGGTTTTGACAGATACTTGGAACTCAATTTCATAACAAAACATGGTTCACTAGAAATATTATGGTACTTTTGTCCCATTTGTTAGTGAATCAGAATCCTCAAGGCCAGACAGCAAGTGAATTGTGGGCAAAAGCTAAAATAATGGCGAGAAAATGGATACTAAATCATTGCAATGGACACTGCATTAGCTGACCTCCTTTACTATATTTGTGCAGGACCCAATGGATAGTCCCTCCACACTACCAAACTGCTTCCTAGCAGCATCTTTTGGAAAACCCACTGGTGCTGATCAGAAAAATTTACTATGCAAGTACCTGTGCAATTGCCTATGTGAAAAAATCGTCTGTGCAATTGATTTTGACTTCACTGATAGAATATCAGTTGCAAATCTGAGACTAACAGTACAGAATCAGAGTATATATGAAAAGAAAATTAGTGGAATAAAGTAGGAAATAATTATAAACATTGTCCTTCTAAGAAAGTTATTTTTACAATATTGCTATATTTCATGGTTATATTAATTTGAAATATTAACTATCCAGAGTAACTTGGTAGTTCACAATATTAACTCGGATTTTTGGAGAAGTTACAAAAAAAAATTGCTTTGGAGAGACATCTTCATCTTTTTATGTCTTTCCTTTAATTCTGAATTTATCTTATTTTAGTAGTTGTTTAACAGGTGAACTGAAAATTTCACAAGCAGGAATAGATTTCAAGCTTAAGGTTTCATAATTGATTCTACAGCAGTTGACATCCTTAACATTGCAAGCCTACTTGGCAGCTATATGCCTCATACTACTTCAGCAGTAGTAATATTATATGCTGCAGCAAAGGGAGAAAGCTCTTTCAAGGTTCTGAACTGAAGTTTTGCCATCTGAACAAAAGAAAAAACATTACATGATTTAAGGATTTTTCTTCATACAAGTATGTTTTTATCCTTTAATTATAAATGAATTTCAGTTTACCTTAGACATCTTCCTGACCCACAGACTTATCTGCATTTCTGTGATACTTCATATTGAGAAGACTGAAGGCTGAAAGTTACATTGTCAGCCGTACCACAGTGTAATAGAGAGTTTTGTTACAGGCAACTTGATCTGTACAAGATACTAACACAAACTAACTAAAGATCAAAGAAATAAAGTAGAAAAGTTTGAGGAACAGGAGTCCTTGAATTATGGGAAGAGAGTGAGGAAACATATTGTTTAAGGAAAATGACAAGTACAGGGGAAACACTTAAAGTGTTGAAGAGCACCAAGTAATTTTGGAAATTGTATCAAAATCAGTGAGACATTATTATTCTCACAGGTTGTGTCTATATCTTCATTGAAATTACTCCCAGCAATGAACTACAAGTGGCTAAGGAGTAATGCACAGGCTGATAGCAGGGGCAAAAATAATCACGGTGTAGCTCCAAGAAAGGGAGGATTATACACAGTATTATAAAAAGGGTACACAGTTTTATATGAGCAGGAGGGAAGATTTACTAGCACCATGAACTATCAGCCTTTAGGATATGTCTGAACCTCTGAAGGAAGTTCTTAAAATGCTAAGCTGCCAAAAAAACTAAACAGACTAAACTGGCAAGGTGAGAAGAAAAGTACTGTAAGGAGGAAACTCATATTATCAAGGAGATGGGCTAGAGGGTCCAATGAGTCTTACCTGTCTGTTTTTACATTTTATTAAAATGCCTAGTTTTTTAATTTATTCTGAGAGAAGAGTTTATTTGGCATCTAAATGTTTTGTGATGGAAGAATACAGTACTAGAGAAATGAAAGACTTTTGTTCTCTGCTATTACAGACTCTGAGAACATATTTACCTTTCCAGATCAAATGTTATGTGCATCAGGAACGCTGTAATGGAAAAAGCTCACTTCACAACATACACACCTGAAATTCAATAAAAATGTGATAACAGGTTTTAAAGTGTTCATCTTCTGAAGGTCTCTTATCTACAATAAAAAAGGTTTACCACATCTTTTGATGCATGAATCACTTTTTTTTTTTTTTTTGTGCCCTTTTGTGCTTGTAGGATCTTGTCAGTTTCCAGTTTCAGCAAAAAATACTTTACTTCCTTTATTTTTTTGAAGTCAATTATGGTTTGCTTGCATTCATGCAAAAAGTACTAATAACAGTAATTTGAGTAATTGTTCCCACCAATGATGACTTACTGCTCATGGACTCCATCCAGTATCAAAATTCCTGTTGCTTAGAAAGCTACAGATGCAGCCTGTGCCATGGGATGACCAGGCAGGAACATGCAGCTTTGCTGAAATAAGAGCTCAACAATTATGATAATGAGAGCTAAAGCACTTCTGTACCAGGAGTAAGGACATTTTTATTTTAGATTATGTCTACCAATGAAGATCTGTTTTTAATGATCTCTTAATCCCACGCCCCCTCAGACTTTTTATTCTGAGTCTGTCCTTTACTCTCAACTGGGGCTGAACAACTAAATTGCTGTGCAAACTTCAGGAAGGTAATCAGAGAATATGTATAGCATTATTTGACTGATGGAAGTGGGAAGTTGTTGGAAACCTGTCTCTGCCACAGCTTCATAAGCAGGAGAGAGTAACAGGTGAAGATGTTAGTTCAGTAAGAAAGAGCTACTGTTCACCTTACTCAGGTGAAGTGAAAGAGTGTGAACAGAACAGTCACACCACTGCAGGTGGTGGCTCATTGTGCTCCTGCTATTACAGCCACACAGTGTCTGGCTGATTGGCGGGAGGCTATGAAAGGGTGAAAGCTCTGCTTTTGCATCAAGCTCAGCCCAGTAACAGCCCTTGTGCCACAGTGGAACACACACATGAAAGCAGAAATCCTGGGCAATGCAGCTCACTTGCAATGTCTCCTGTGAATGTGGGAAATCCAGATTACAGAGATAAAACCCTCATCAGAGATGTGATTCCATGTCTGGAAATGAACTGGTGGAACAATCCAATAAGACCAAGTGTTCTTACCCTGAGTTATAATTCAGTTAGTCCGTCAAGACAAAGATTTAGACAACAGACTGATTTTAATTACTAGTTCTTGGGTTTGCTTTTGGACAACAGTTATTTAAATGACCTTTGCAAATTCAATGAAGAAATGCTCCTGTCAAGTAAAGAATAATCAATAAAAGTAACTAAAAGGAAATACTGAAACTCCAGGTGTATCAGTCCTGTTTCATACAGTTTATCTATAAAACTAAAGCAAATCAATACTGAAGACAAAAAAGCACTTGCATTACTAAAACTACTGCTTTAGTGAGAACTTTATGAACTATGGTCTTCTGTTGTAAATGACATTTTAATACAACTATTACTAACTGCAGCAAGTCAATAAAAAGTTTTTCTGAGTTCATACTGATTGCAATAAAGGAAACAGTCTACTTACAGGGATTACTTCTAATTTCTCATAGTACACTTGCTTCTAGACACTACAGAGCTAAATTTGGAAACTAAGAAGGAAACATTTCAGGTGTCAAGGTAAAGTCTCTATTGTGTTTTCTATGTGAAAAATATACATGCTAGGAATAGATAACTGCAGTAATGACTCATTTTAAACAAAATATTTTTATCCTTAAAAATCGGCTATGAATAAGAGATTTCCTGTATTAGCGTACCAACAGACAAAATTCTTAGAGTCTGGTAACTTTTGTTACCCCTTCACTCCTACCTGCCTTTCCCCCCAGTATTGGAAGTGTGACATTACAGTGTATAATTGTATGTTTAATTGTGGTTCTTCAGAGTAAAATAATAGATATCATTTATTCCTAGTTTTCACACTGCATTTCTTCTCAGTATATACAAATCAATAATCACAAACATATCCGAAAATCCATTTTTTTACTTTGGAGGCTGCGTACTGAAGGCTTTACATTTGTGACCAAATCGTTACAAAGATTTTCTTCTCTGCAGAAAAACATTTTTTCATTTGTGACAATCTTTGCTGTCAGTTTGGTTAAAAACTTTGATCTTAGACATCCTTAACACATTTTCTTCACAAAGTAAAATGGATTTATTCTACTGAAAATGAAATGCTTCCTTTATGCTAGCATATAAACAAACTGCCAGCCTAATTGGAAATACCCTTTAAAAAGAAAGTTTGAGATACAAAATCCCTGCAGGAATCAATTACAAGAGCAAGCTATTCACAAACAGAATAAAAAGAAAAACTGAAATACACTGCTGCAAATAGTGATGGCTGTAGAACAGTAGAATTTGCTTGTGGATAATAGTTACAAAGAAATGTTCAATGCTGTTACATTTCTAATCCTCTCTGTTAAAGCAGGCTATTTAAAAATATTTTCTATTTAATTTAAAGTTTATTGGTGAAACAAAGAAAGAGGAATGCATTTTGTTCACTACCAACGGTGTAGGGTGTTAATCTATATGGTTATGTCCATTTTTTTCAAAGACAGCAAGAGTGAAAAAAATTTGTAGTGAATTACTTTTAAAACATTAACTGGCATTGTCACATGGTAGCCTAACCTGTAATGGAAAAAAAAATCATGATGAGTAGACTGACTAGGTGACATTTATTTCCAAAGAGTTACCAGGAGATGAAATGTGATGTGAACTTGATGTGAACATTGGCCTGTATCAAAGGGCAGCTGCTGATTACTTGTGAGTTCAAATGCAATACGTGTGATTGGATCCACAATATTTCCCAAAGTGTGGTCAACCACTTCACTAGATTTTCAGAAAGAAAAGCTGGAAACCATTGATGCCTCACATCAGGAGTGACTCTCTTCCCCTTGACTCTTCTGCAAATTACAACCAGTTTCATTGACAATAGAGGGTAAAATACATACTCTAAAATGCTACTTATTGCTGAAACAGATATTAGAAGATTTTAAGTGGGTGACTCAGCAAGGTATTAGAAAAGCAAGAAGAGGCCTTCAGGGTATGAAATGCATTAGGAAAAAGCTCACAACTTAAGCTGGAGGGTCTCCTTCACAACATCTTACCATCTCATGTGAACATACTGCATGATTTTTATAGCTTTGAGCATTCACGAACAAGTGTTTTCCATGCTTTGTCCTGCAGTCCTCTCCACACAACAAACCATGTATTGTGTGGGAAAGCTAGGCCTGAACATCAGCTAAAAGCATCTGAAGAAAGCTGTCTGCTTTTTCCTCAGGACTAATTGCCCTCCCTAAGCATAGTCTCTTCTTGTGAGCCAAGGCTGGATATTATGTTTTAAAAGTCCACAACGCCTCAGAACAATACAAATCCATGTATCCAACACTCACTCAATTGCCTTTCAAGGTGATGTGGCATCTGCACAGATGTCACCACACTGCACAGAGCAAGTGGTAATTTTCCATCTGTGGATGGTGTTGATACAGCAGCAATCAGCCTTGCATCCAGGCCCTACATTGTGCCTGCCCAAAAAGCAATGAAAATTAAAGAAGAGAGATACTGCTTTAACCGACAGTGCTTCAGAACTTCTGGCCATTCTCAGAGTTTCCAGCCAGTCTCAGACGTGCATGTTCTGCACTGGTTCATATTGGCTCAGGACATACATATATAATATATATACACATCTCCAATGCCAGAACACAGACAGCACAACAGAGGTGTCACTTTTGGGTGCCACTGGCATCTTATCTGCCAAAGTTGGTAAATGCATAAGAGAGGAATTATGGGATTTCATGCATGACAGAATTAAATGAAAAATCTAAAATATCAATATGTCATATGAGGAGCGGCTGAGGGAACTGGGATTGTTTAGTCTGAAGAAGAGGAGGCTGAGGGGAGACCTCATCGCCCTCTACAACTACCTGAAAGGAGGTTGCAGAGAACTGGGGATGAGTCTCTTTAACGAAGTAACAAGCAATAGGACAAGAGGTAATGACCTCAAGTTGTGCCAGGGATGGTTTAGACTAGATATTAGGAAGCATTTCTTTACAGAACGGGTTGTTAGACAGTGGAATGGGCTGCCCAGGGAGGTGGTGGAGTCCCCATCCCTGGAGGTGTTTAAGAGTCGGGATGACATAGCGCTGAGGGATATGGTGCAGTTGGGAACTGTTAATGTTGGGTTGATGGTTGGACTGGATGATCTTCAAGGTCTTTTCCAACCTAGACAATTCTGTGATTCTGTGCCAGCCTTTTCAGGAAGAGAAGAAATATGACAAACTTAAAGAGAGAGGTTTGTGGGTGAAAGCAAACCAAATGAAAAGTTTCTTCATCCTAATGAAATAGGATTTATGTGGCTACTAAATATATTCAGGAAACACCCATCATGGACACAATCTTCAGTCTTACTATCGAATTTGTATAGGGCCACTGTATGTGGCACCATAAACCCTATTCTTTATAATAGATAAAACTAGCTATTATTCATTTGTGAGATCCAGCTGTATTTGGCTTGGTATGAAGTTCCTTTGTGTATGTTTTCCTGAAAAGGACTTGAATTCAAACATAAAATCTGTTTTCTGGCTATTTTAGACTATAACTGATGGTAGCACATATTATTTATTATGGCTTGGTAGATTTTCAGGTTGAGGGCTGTACTCAGAATGGGGCTAAAGGCTTTTCATTAGTGTAAGCAAAATGAAGTTATGAGAAAAAAGTTTCTGAGGATGAGGACCAGAAACAGTTAAATTTTAATACATTGTGCAAGTTTTCATGGCAAAGTTCTCTACTTTTCTCCCAGCGAATTTGATCTCAGTGGGCACCCAGGGATTTTTCCTATAGACTTTAGCCTATAGTGATGGCACAATGTGGCTGAGACTCGACCACAATATATGGACTGGCTTAAATTTTCCCCTACTTTGCAAATAGGTGACATAAATTCCAAGCACCATACTGGGGATTTACCAGGGACTGCTCCCACAGGCAGCGTGGAGGTGGACAATCCCACCTGAGCAGAAGGTGTATTCTGAAATGGAGGTTGTTTGAGAAGATAAGGAGGGAAGAGGCTTCTCCATCCATCCACCTTTAAATCTAGATCTATATATTGAAGAGAAGTCAGGGAGCAAAGCACAGCCAAGATGACTTGTAGATACATCTAAATTACCCCAGTCAGCAAGTGAGAGATTAATTTATGACCTGTGGAGAGCAGAGTTGGGTAAGTGAGTGTCTCAGCTTAGAGAAGCCCAATGCCTGTGGTGGTCTTTCAGCACAGTGCTTCTTACCACAGGCTTTAAGAGGCTGTAGAGCCTAAAGTGATAAGGGGCATCAGAGCTCCAGCAGACCTGGAACATCTTTTTTGGGAAAAGTGGAAACTGATAGTAGGAAAATTCTATTCCTTAAGTCTTAATGCAGGTCCTAACATAGTAAAGCTAACTGCAAAACAATAACTGTATAGGGGTACTTTAGCAACAACTGGGGTCTTAAAAATGTTGTACTTGATACACCTAAGATTGTCCTTAGAAAAAAATGCATTGGAGAAGCCTTTTATAAACAGTGATTTTCCACTTCAGGGACTTCTTCACTTCTTGAATTTAAATCACAAAAGAGAAACAGAAGTTGATACATACAATTTCAATTTTAAATTCTCTTCAATTTCAAAACTTAAGCTCTTTATGATACGTTTTTAAATTGGAAAACATGCCTATGCAGAGAGGAAGCACAAAGTTTATGCAGCAGTTAGGTCCCAGTAAGGTCATCAAACTTTTACTTAAATGTCTTCCTAAAGCTGTATTATCTTTTCAACAGAACCTTATTTCATCCTAAATGAACACTTTTGTTAAATCATTACCCAAATACATGTTAATGAAAATGCAGTTAATCTAAGAGTACCGAAATAGTATCAGTTCTTACAGTAATAGATTTTACTTTGATAAAGTGACTTCATCTTAGACACTATTTAAGCAGCTTATGTATGTCTTCAAAGCATATTGAGTTTCTAAGATAAAAATGTCCAGATAAGAGCAGAATATCTGTATTAGGGCTGTTACATACATGAGATGATACAATACAATTGCAGTTTCTTATTTACTATATTTTCCAAATATATTCAAACTATGTATAATTATTATATTGTAAAAGATGAAATAAAAGCAAACAAACAAAAAAACCACCAAACCCTGCTCAGCTTTCAAATACTTTATCTTACAGTAATGAAGAATGACTGGAAATTTGAAAAAAAGAAAAAAAGAAAAAACAGAACTGTGATCATTAAAAATCAGAGTAATCTTTCAGTTTTGTTAGGAGCATAAATTTCTTAGAAACTTTAATCAATTATAAGTCTTAATTCTTTTAAATTACTACAGAACTGTGTCCACAAGTTCTGAAATTTGCTTCATGAAAATGTCGTTATGGTTTTCTCTTAACCAGGAAAACTGGTTTGTTTCATATCCAGACAGGCTAGCTTGGAAAGTCACAGATTCATTGCATTTGACTGGTCTGAGTTTTTCTGTAGGATTTTCTTTATTTACATAAAACTTAGGCAAAATGAAGATCTTAAAAACACTGGATCACACAGCTAAATTGCTGTATACTAAATAAAAAAAAAAAGAAGGAACAGTTGTGATTCATAGTGCTGTTATATTAGACATTCTGACTGTAAACTGGTTGTAGTGAGAGACCACCCGTTCCTTCCATGTTTCTATGGTAGCTCCCTGGATTGATGGGTCACCCTATGACTGGTGTCTGCAATAACTCCAGGCACAGTTGTGCCTTCAACGTATAACCGACCTAACATTTCTAGCCAAAGAAAAAAAGCTTCTTGAATCCTCCTTGTGCTTCTCCAAGATGGAAGGTAGTCAAACCTGTCATCTCTGCTTTTGTTTGAAATGCAGAGAAGGCATAGTTACACATTTCTGAGTTCAGGTTTCAGATGTGGAAAGACAAGTCTCCTGAGCTGTGATTAAAACCAATTAATCAGTTTAACCTCCTGAGAACCACATATTGCTGCCCACATCCTTCCTCCCTCTTTTCCCTAGAAGATTCCTGTGCTTCTACAGAAGCAACAGAACATTAAGAAAAAGCAATCAGTTTTCTAACAAACTTTTTAAATGTTTATATGCTGGCTTCATTTCCCATTGATTATAATTATTAACTGCCACTACATTTAGGTCATGTTCCAAATCATAAGTAGGGAAACCCAAACTTTACTGTAAGAGCTGTTCTTCCATTACTCTTCATCTGGTTATTAGCAGGAAGTGCTAAATAATCCATAAGTTCCTTTATATCATTAAATGTCAAGTCTTACTTTGCAAACACAAACAGATCCTATAATACATCAGATCCTCTAATATACCACCTAAATTTAACTGCCATTATCAAAATAACCAGCTCTCTCTTAGACATGACACAAAGACGTTTTTCATTAAAAGAAAGCAGCAAGTTGGTTTTATATGAAAAAATGATGTCTTCTATATACCTCCAAGAAGTACACAATGAACACAGTGGTTCCAGTGTAAATGGCAGGTATCAATCAGCAGTACACTCATACTTCTGCTTGATGGTCAAAACCCACCAAAATGTTTAAAATATTTCATGTTCTCTTTACTACTATCAGTTGAACTGACTGCATGTTTTCAGAGAAATTTAGCAATCGGATTTACAGAACCTCTGGTTAGTTTGCTGCAAAGTGGTCACTGCAGTCTGACAGACAGTATTTCTTAGTACCCGATCACTGAAATTGAAATAACATGGGCTGAAATTGTGATACCAAAAACAAAGTAGCAATGCAAAACTAAATAAAAAATAATTCTTTTTAAACTGAGATTAAATCACCTTCAAGGAAAGCCTAGAAGCAGCTAGTGTAACATTCATATTAATTCCTTTGAATTGGATTTTAAGTTTCAGGGTAGTGTCGAGAAAAGCTTTGGAATATTAAAATAATCTTTAGGAACTGCAAATCTTGTGGATCAATTTATTTTCTCATTTATATCACTGTAAACTTACAGCAACCTCACTAGAAAGTCGGAAGTCACTCCAAGTTTATGCTGATGTGAACTAAGGTAAAATATAGTCCCCTTAACCTTTCCTTTCCTTGATTTGACCCTAAAGAGAAGCAAAGACTAGAGGAAATTAAAGAAATTATGCAGTGGACTCTGAAAATATGTCATTTTCAAAAGAAAAGGAAATACCATTAATTTTCTGCTCTGCCTAGAGACCATTTAGAAGATAAGCACTAGGAACTGAAGAATAATCATTCTTCTCAGATAATCAAGACAAGCATGAATAATCACCACTAAGGACATATGAGTATACATATTGCTGTGGATATATCCACATATATGCGACTTCTGAAGGTGGAGCTAAAACACTGTTATCCTGCTTAGCATGGCCTGGCTTGATGTTCATGATGGGTGATAAAATGCCTGTTTGTATCTCCCTTACTAATAGTGCAACTTGCACCAGCTCTGATTTATTCTGAATAGTTCAAAACATTGCTCCCTCCAGTCTAAATTAATTTTCATCAATGTCAAGCCTTGTCTGCATCATCAAGTAAAAAATACATTTTACAGTGGCCGTGACAAACAATAATTAGTTTTCTTTCATTATCAGAATTATTCATCAGTAATTCATTAAGGTACAACTGCTGCCCACAGCTCCTCCCCTCTAACCACATCCTAAACAGTCTCCTAAAGTTTGCTTTCCAGACTCTGAGTCATACCCCTAACTCCTGGGTACTTGATTTTGAGTTTTCATTTAGCTGATTTGCAAGGGAGGACACCCATACAAAACCTACCGCCTTCTGCAAACACTCTTTTCTTCCTTTCTCCTCTCACACACAGCTAGATCAAATGTCCTGGGAAGAAAAAATTTTAAAGCTACTATATGGAAGTGAATATTTTTTATCATATACTTATGTAAACACTTTCTGATACATATAGTTTGAAATAATACAGAATTTCTTTTCCAATTTTAATGGGTCTTCCAATCACCACTGAGCAATACAAGACAGGTACCTGAATGCTTTTAACTACTCTTCTGACTATAGATAACAACCAGGAATATGGACCTTGGATTGTTAAACTTCCTTTCATTTCTAAAACTATCCACTCCCAGCTCTGGTGATAAAGAAGGACTGATTGGTATTAACATTTTCCTTTTCTTTTCTGTCTGTAAAAAGAACTAGACAGCATATGCTGGACATTTTTATGCATACACAGACCTTCTATCATAGTGTAGCATTCATAAAGTGTGACAGCTATTTCTACAGGTTGGCAAAGCAAACAAAATAGAATATAGCAACTGTAATTGAGGTTTGTAAAGAAACTTGGTGAAGTGTTGTTCAAATAAAGAAAGGTCCTGTGGTTATTTGCACTGGCTTATTCCAAGAAGAATTATTTTTTCACTTTTAGTTAAGAATTCTCCTTGGGAACACAACTGAAAATTTGGTATATTTTTCCTTATTTCCATAAGGGTCATGTACAAAATTGAGAATGACAGCCCAGGCTTTTATGTAATTGCCTTTTATTAAATGCAAAAGCTACACACAAAGAGTCCGCTACACAGAGAATACTAATCTCATTATTCATATCCCTAGGCAATAGTGCTTCTGGTCACAAAAAGAGACATTACAACATATTTAAAAGTTATACTGATATATCTTAATGGCTGTTAAATTAACAAAAAAAGTTTCCTGGCATGACACATGCAACTCTTGTCTCTTCCGGCAATGGTACTGAAGTGTTCAGTACAAATACTGCTTCTGGAAACAGAGACTTTCACTCTCTAGTGCAAATATGGGTTTTGAGCTTCAAGAAAAGACATTCAAAATGACCCTGTGGATGACTTTGAAATATTTAACTGTGCTGCAGAGATTCCTGCCTCCTTACTTTTATTTATGAGATTCCCACACAATGTCTAAGAATTCACACTTGTAGGTTAGGTTGTCACCAACAGACATGTAAATATTTTCTTTGAAATGCACCAGGAGGAGATCAGCCAGAGGGTCTGCAGGCACTGCTCCTCCCCAGCTGCTGCTTCACTTCTTTCTTGCCCTCTTCTTTCCCAGAGCCTCATGATGAAGGTGTTGGGAAGTTTATGAGCACCCTGGCACCACTGCACTTCCAAATGTGCATGGTAGCAGATGAAACCCAAACCTGTGATATTGTAGGACCTGTCTGGTGCCTCTATAACCGAATTATTATCTGCTATCTCAGATGAACTGATCTCAGTTTTTAGTATGTTGCCAGGTTTTCATGGTCGCCACACTCAGAATAAATAATAAGTTTGGAAAGTGTTCAGATGATTTTGAAATACGTAAATAGGAGCCAGATTTTGTTTTTTAAAAAAATTAAATCCACACAGTGCCAGTGCTGCTCCAATGCTTAGATGGTGTGGTGGTTCACACGCAACTGTTGCAAACCTCCTGTAAAAAATAATGCTTCTAAACAGGACAAAGGAGGAAGAAAATATGAAAGAAGAGAGAGTTTTGCTCTCTGCTTAGCTGGAGCTCTACATAGGAAAATGAAACGATCCTGAAGTTTGGAGGTGAGTGTGTTAAAGCGTGACCCTGGCAGACTGCACCGCAGGTTGCAGGTGCACCACCAGTATAAGATGACTGCTCCTCTTCTCCAACACTACCCTGACAGGAAATTTTTATTTTCTTTCAAAACAAATTGAAAAATTAAAGCAGAACAAGAAGCAATGTGGAAAGGGCACTCTCGATGACAGGGCTAGGGAAGAAAAAAGGGAATGACAGCAGAATAGGTGAGAAAGACTTTAACGTTTCAAAAGGAATATTCTTGTCACCCTTCCTTGAGCTGCTCTTTGCAGTGAGGTTGTCAAAGATCAAGGCTATATATCAACATGTGCAAGTCACCTCAATTTTGTCATTTCTTATTTTTACAGAGCTTTTGATATTGGAACACTAATAATGGACCTTTTAACATGGAGTTCAGCATGTAATTCTGATTTCTAGCTCCTCAAAGATCTAAAGTCTGAGTTGTTTTGAGGAATCTTTTCATTAAGGGTTCTTTCCTGATTTGTCCATACAAAAATGTATTTGCATTTATATGCTGTATTTTCTACATGTTGCTACTCTGAGTATATTGACCTATTTTCCATTTTTGCTAGACACAAGATAGTCATACATTGTGATTTTAATTTATTGTAAACATAGTAACAAACTTAACTGACAACAAATAAATAAATAAATAAATAA
This sequence comes from Strix uralensis, assembly GCF_047716275.1. Classification (NCBI taxonomy): domain Eukaryota; kingdom Metazoa; phylum Chordata; class Aves; order Strigiformes; family Strigidae; genus Strix; species Strix uralensis. Next base: position 87,126,342 of record NC_133974.1, on the reverse strand, counting down.
ATAGTGGGAGTCAAGGACTTCAGGGATCAAAAAGCCTGTGACAAATCATTGCTCAGAATATTGATTTCTTATAAACAGTAATAGCATTAAAATATCTCTCAGACTGACATTTGGCTGAAAGTTGTATATTGATTGTACTGAAGTGATTCCACAAAACTTTGCTGAGACAGGCAGTGCTAATCAAAAAGAGAATGAAAATCTTCAACAGGAATTTAATCTTTTCAGAAAATGAACAGTAGGTTGATTGTTTCTTGTAGAAGCTTTTAATTATTTCTAAATTATCAGCAGTCTTTTGACAATGAAGGAGGTGGATTATAACAGTTACTCTAAATGCAAAGGAAAACATCTTTGCCAAATGAAGGAAATGTGCATTATTGCAAGCCTGTATTGACCATGTAAGATGAAGAACATGTCGTTAAAAATGACAGAGTAAATTAACCAGTTTGATAAAACATGTGACAGCTCCCTGGATTTGCTGACTACTTTACATAATTACAATAGCTCTTCAACAATGTCACTCTCCATAGATCATTTTAGTCGCTTTCCTAAGGCACATTAATTCTTGCTGCTTTTCCAATTTAACTCATTTACCTCATTCTTATTTACTCAAGTTTACTCTTTTTTTGCTTACCCTGGATCATTACCTAGTGTTTAATGTAAGCCAGTCATACAAATTCATGGCAGTCATTTCAGTAAAACAGAAATGTGAACCTCCACTTATGTAAATATCATACGCAAATCAGCAGACCTGCTGCTGTGCTCCTGTTTGCTGAAGAAGTAAAGCCCTGTGCCAACATTTCCAAAATTGGATACCTAAACTTATGGACCTAAATGTATGAACATAAATCCAAGCTGCTGATTCAGAAACTCTGAGTCACTCTGTAACTGCTGGACCTCCCAGGGCACACAGAAAGCACATGGACCTGAATTCTTCATCCAGCCCAACCAAGAGACACTGCTGCCCCCTCTGCCAGCTCTGCGTGCCTCGGCGACTCTAAATTTATCTTCTGCCTGCAGTGAAACAGAGGGCTGATGGTGCTGGTATTTCATGCAGCAGCAGAATACATCACGATGTGAATGTACCTCCCCATGAATTCCCATGAAACCTCATGGGAACACCGAGGGCTCCTTTTGCAGTATTTCTGCCACACAGCCCCAGTACACCTGCTTCCAGACTTGCGATAGTCATTTAACACCCTAGGATCCCAATCCAGCATGATTTCCTTTCACGTTATAATTACCTTGCAGCTGGCATTGTTTCTATCTACCTCAAACAAAAGGCAACTTTTAAAAAAGGAGTCATTATCCACAGCAATACTGTGTGCTGAAAAACTTCTGTCCTCCTTCTGCTTGCCTGGCACTGTGTGCAAAACAAAAAGAGAAGCTGTGGCAGAATTCCACAGCCTGGAAGATGTCAAATACTTGGTACAAGCAAATACTGACTTTTGTTAAACTCAAACATAGTATTACCTCAAAAAATAATCTTCATACCAATTGCCTAGGTTTACCACAAATTCCCTTTTCATTTGAATGCCGCCTTTTTCAAAAACACAAACTATTGGCTAAACTTTCTTTCCTAGTTTGTAGTTACCCATAGGCTGGGAACTTCATAAAGCAAAATAATTAAATGGTCTAGTTTGGAACAGACAAGTTAGCCCCATCGTTCCACACATTAAATGACAGAAAGCCTGACAGCAGAGAAAGACAAAGGGAAGAGTAAACAGAAGCAGATTTCCAAGAACTCTCTCAGTGTTCTTCTTATATGTTATCTTGGAGACAATCTGGATTGTTTGGCACCATATGTGATGTCGCTGGCTTTCCTGCCAGAAACCCCAGGGCTCAAGGACCCTGCCAGTTAAGAACATGTTATATGAATTGCTCCTTGAAAATTATCTTTATTAATGGAAGAATAATGGTATAGCAAGCTAAGAAACTGCATTAAGAGCATTGTAATGCTGAAGACACTCGTAGTTCTTGTCATTGCACCCACAAGGATTCAGAAATTATAACCAATGTGTGCTGCATTATACAGTGGTCTCCTGCTATGGCTGTTTGTAATACCTCAGTAAACATGTGGGCAGGGCACATCATAGCAGAAGTTGTACCAAGTGCTATATTTTTATCACTGAAACTACCACACAGGTAACGATATAAGGGTTTATAATTTAGAACATCATACAACAACCTGAAAATGTTAAGAAAGTTCTAAAATATTTCCCAAATAGACTGAAAGAGTTCAGCCCCTACCTTAAAAAGCTATGCAAAAATTGTGCATAAATTCCTTTCGTGAGACTGCTAGGCTTATAAGCTGCCCATAACAGCCAATTTTGATAATTAATTTGCTTATTAGAATCTGTTTTGCTTATTTGGCTGTGAAATTGTGATTTTTTCCTTAAACTACAAATCATTCTGCCATCACTTCTTTCTGTCATTTTCTTCTATTACTAACTTAAATAAATGATAAATACAAACAAATTTTGTATTTATGAATTTTGGCTGAACATTTCAACAAAGTTTCCACAGAATCATTCACTTCCTGGCAGTATTTCTTTCTGGCTCAGGGAACTATTCTGATTCACTAACTCTCCTATCTTCAGACTAGTAAGACCTTACTCACCTGTTTTCCAGCAACAGTCAAAAGAATAATGTTGGCTTGCTCAACAAGCACAACATCAACACCTGGTTAAATTCTGCCATTATCCATGAAAACCTCTGAGGAGCCTCTGACTTTTTATTGAAAAGGCACACACCTGTGCTCATCTAAAGTACTTCATACCTCAAACCAATAAACAGATCCATTCAAAATAAAAGCTTTACATGTTAACATAACATGAAGGTAACATATTGCACTATCCATGTTATCATCATTGTCTTCTCAGAAAGTAATTTAGTGATGTTTGGTTTTTAATAGCAAACAGAGGGTTGCACTGAAAAATAAAGGCTTTATTCTTACAGGTATCCCAGTAAATGGGCTTTGAAATGGGTTTTCATAATGTCTTAATGATTTGTTAAGGGGATCTACTGTCACTGCATTTTGGCTTTCAGCTATTCTCACTATGTTGTTTAAGTATTACAATCAGTTCTCATAGCACAAACTGTAAACTTCAGATTCACAAGGAAATGAAATGTGGGAAAATAAACAGGAAATGGTAAAGTGAACACATCTATCTGCAGAAGGAAACTGCCTCTCAGAACATATTTGTTTAGAAATAACTAAATGGATATCACAGAACATGATAATGCAATTTGTATTGCAAGCTAGTTAAGAAGAGAGACAAAAACTAGGTGAATTGCTTTATAGTTAAACCTTTCCTTTGAGTCTTCACTGATTCTATGAACAAAAGTTAATCTGATTTTACTCAGACATCATCCATTCTGCCTTTAGTAAGAGCTTTGTATCAGTTAAGTCTCCACAGGTGGCCACCCACTAACAAATAAAGATACAGCTGTTGCTCAGAAGGGTGGACAGTCATGATTTAGTGTGACATTAGAAGCAAACTGAAATAGTGGGAAGGGGATTGAGCAAACAGAAAAGAAGGACAAGTGTCAGTACAATAAAATGACAGTAAGTTATCTGGAAGGATATATCCTAGTTGGCCTAGAGAAAATGTAAATTGAAAGGCTGGAGGCAGGAAAAGGGTCCAGAATGACGTGCATTTGAAAGCTGTTTATATAGAAAGAATAGGGTCATTCAATGAAAAGAGAAGACAATCAAACTGATATACTTTAGTTTTGGACATTCCTGTATATTCCTTTATCATTTCTTGATTTCGCAGTGAGATTTGCCTTATATCTGCTTACTTTACAGCACATTCAACTCCTTTTGACATCAAACTTGAGACAACATTTCATGACATATTTATTCTCACAGAGTAGCTGTGCACCTCAACAACACTTGCTCCTGGGACAATCTCTTTCAGTCTCTGCCTGCATGAATAAACTAGTCTTGGGACTGTCCAGTGGCTCCAGAGTGGTGACCTGGGAGATTTACTCTCTGAATCCCACAACACACTGAAGGAAAAAGGAGGCTCTGGATAACACACTCATCTTTAGTCCATTGATCTCCCTCATATACTCACCCTAAAATATAAACCTGGATGACTACTATTCAGCAGGCCTCAGTGCAGTCTCTGTTGTGCATGTTTTGTCATTTTGTATTCATATGTACTGAAACTGTATAAAAAAGCTAATTCAAAAATTAAAAACAGTTTTGCCAAATGTTACCCAGAAAGTATTGCTGGCCTTATTCTCTTTCATTTTACTATGTAGTGTCTTTATTGAGGTAGACAGTACTTCTTTGTTTTCAATCCTGCATGCATTACAAACATCAAAATAAAAAATAAAAAGTAACTTTAAAAACATCAAATATAAACTTTGCCTGAGATCATGCTAAAGTATATTATTAATGATTAAACTATTGCAGTATTTATAAACTCAGTAAATTGCTTGTTAAAGTACATTACCATTTTCCTTTTTATTTCTTCTGGCACTTTGTCATTTATTAGCATAGTGAAAGTTCCTGGAAGATCTAACTGCTGTTACCTACATCTTAACATGTCTGGCTTTTTTTACATTTACCCTGGGCTTGGAATGTTTGTTTTTTACTCACTATCCTGGGTTTTAAGTTCATGATAACATTGTTGTTTTACACTCTCAGTTGCAACATCACCTCAATTTTGTGTGTGAGTGTGTGCCTGGAAAGTTAGTGCTTTCAAGCTTCAATGGCACACTCTAAACTTAATAACATCTCTCTTGAATTAGAACACTGCAATCTGCATGAACGAGTCAAACTTCAACCCACCAAGGCAAGAATTATGGTCTCGTTCATAAGCAATGCCCCATTGTGGCAGCCTTCAGAGATGGCTGCATAGTGCTAATTTTCTGAAACCTGAAGAGGGAATGTGGGACATGAGGTACTTGAAAGAACAAGCCTTCACAGTCAGAGCTAAAACAAATCCATAGCAGAGTGGCATAGAAGTGGTTCTGAAATCCTGTCAAATGCTGACTGACATCCTGTGGTGCTTAAAAAAAATTTGGTTATGTCTCACTGCAACTCCCAGAGGTGGTAGAGAAGCAAATTCTTTTTTTCTTCATCTTGATCTATCGGATTTATAGAAAAACATGGGGATTGGTTTGGTTTTTTTTTTTTTTTTTTTTTTTTTTATTTTTCCCCCTCTTCCAGAATTACTCTCTGGGTGGCATTTGACAAACTCATCCATTTGTCTTAGCCAGTAACTAGTTCCAACTGTACTGGGTTAAGCTGGTCTGGAAAACCAAGCTATACTGCTGTTTGTGGTGGGTATACACCATATAACAGGGGCCTGGCATGTGACTCTGGAGAACAGGCTATATGCTGAGGCTCCAGGAACTTGACCTTGTATGAAGACATGTCCTACAGAGGTGAGAAAGCTGGCCGTCAGACAGCTGTTCGCAGACAGCCAGACCCCAGTTGTGCAGTTCCAGAACAAGCTCTTCCACCTGCTCGTCTGTGCATCTCGCTCAGTCTGTGGATAAGACATCTTGGTTGCTGAAGTCAGTCTAAGCACTAGCTGCTGACAACTTTCCTCTTCACTCCCAGCTATGCCTTCCAGCCTCTGCCTTGTGTCGGCATTAGGATTTGAGCTATTGTAGATAGACTCTATGTATCTATCTGTGAGGTGAACTTGTGCTTGAATTGGGTCACTGAGCCATTGGTATTTGGCCACAGGAGGGAGAGGAAGGGACAGCCAGGACTAGCAAGGCAGTATTGCCTGTTGCAGCTCCACTTGACTCTTCGAGCATTGATGCTCAAAGAGTGGAGACCTGCAGGCTGCTCAGTGCTGCTGTACAGGCTTCTCTGTCCCTGGGATCGTTGCAGCAAACAGCATCATGGCGTGGGTAGGAGTGCTACCCACTATCAGGGACTAGTAACAGTGCAGGCCAGCGCTTGACAGAAAACTGTAGAACATCACAGGGAATACTGCATCTGAACAGTGACAGCTCAAGGCTTTCAATGGATCAATCATTAATGTGATCTACCCAAGCCTTACATGGATGGCATTTGCTTTAAAATAAACTGCCCTCAAGAAACATCCAGATCAGAGACTTGGTAAGGAACCTGAAATCATCTATTGTGTTTCAAGCTGAATAATAAAACTAAACACACTCTCTAAAACAAGAGTAATGAATATTTCTGTCCAAAGATTAGAGATGTTAGATATGCTACAGCAGCTCTTCAGAATTCAGCTGCATTAGCAGACTCCCAGCCTCCTACTGGATGAAAACCAGTAATATGACAATTATGTGTGTAAATGAGACAGCACCTGAAATTCCAATAACAAACTGCTAAACCAGGTGCATGCTACTGTAACACTCACTCTGTGGCAGTCCTTCTGGACTTCATAGCCAGAGAATTTTAAAGGCCCTTCAGCCCCCAGCCTAAAAACAAATGATTACAAGTTTACAGTGTCAGCTAAGACAGTAACACAATTCTAAAGTACTGCAGGAGAAAAACAGCACACTTGAAGCTATATCATCAAGCAGTGAAGTTAGGAATTACATTAACCTTGGCTTCTTCCATATATTTATCTTGAAACAGATAAGTAAGGGCTTCATGCAGTCACAAAGGTGATAGGGATGGTGATAGCCTCTCCCCTGGGGTGTGACTGCTCCCTACCCCATTAGCCTGAATACAACCACAGTGGGATTCCAGCAAGGAATGTCCAGTGTGAGGGTCAGAAGACCCTTCTGAAGCAAAGTCATATCAACAGCAATGACAACAGCAAGACAAAAAAATCTACTGTAAGATAAGGTTATATAGAAACACAGTGGTACAGCACTTAGTAACAGCACTGACAAGACAATGACTGTTCCCTGAAAAACTCTCAGTTCTTTGTATTTGCTTTCTTCCTACATTAATGCAAACACAAAAGCTTTCCAACTCTTTTTGTAGGAAGACTTGAAGTGTGAGAAACTATACTGTGCATGACTGCAGGCCACTACAGGACGATGGAAACTGGAAACTTACCTCCTTTGTCCACCTGGTTTGCAAGTTTGGGGCATGCCCTGTCTCCCCTTAAGCAGACTTTCCATGCTGCACAAAATTAATGACCGTATTTTTGATCTGCTTTGTTCCTTCAGTCCTGCAGATACAGCAAAGAACTTTAGGTATGGAAAGAGAAACCTAAAACTTTCTGAGTTTGTGTTTTTTTCCCCATCTAGTTCTCCTTGTCAGTTGCTTTAAGAGCTTTATCCAGCTCTTTGGAGTGCTTCTACTTCCTTACTCTTATTGGATTCACTCCATGTTTTTCTATGGGCATTTCCATCTAAATATGCCACTGCTTTATTTCTTCCTTACATCAATAACATTGAGTGAATGGTTCACTCCAAGTAATCATCAACCCTTAAAAAGTACTTGAATGTCAGAATAAACCCTTAGCTGACCTCATCCTCAGTTAGTCCACCCCACAGCAGGCAGAAGCAGGGCCTGCTGGAAAAGCATGTGCAGCCCTTGGGCACCAGAGGCTGCGGGATTTCTGGATCAGAAGGGTGCTGTGATATCTTTCCCCTCATAACTTGCTCCTTCATTTTAATCATACAGCCCCTGAAACACAATTTATTTGCTTGGATTTTTTTGGTTGGTTGGTTGGTTTTGTTTTTAAACAATTCTCAGGCTATAATCTGAAAATACAGTATAATCTATAGAAGCGTTTCTCTAACTTTTTGAAAACCTGACTCGTCTTTTTTTGCCTGTCTGTATTGCTCCCATAGACAGACTGAGCTGTCTTAGAGGAAAGTATTTCTTAAGCTTTTCCTAAAGCTTTTCAGTCAATCTCAAAGTCTTTATGATCCTCAGGAGGGGTTACAGCTCACTGCTTGAAAAACACCATTCTGCAACCAAATATATTCCCAAGTCTTCCTTATTAAGGAACTGAATTTAAAATCTGATAATACAAGAAGAATGTGCCAAATTAACTACAGGACAAGTTAAGGAAATCCTCCAAGAAACCACTTTGATTGGTACTCAGGTTACTCAGGGCTTTATTAATTGTCTATTCACCCACCTAATTAAAACACTTTCCTGAAATAGTGATAAGCATGCATTACAGAAAATTTTATTTTAGTCTCACATTTCCCTTTCAAAAATGGTCAGCCTTTCATCTGATGAAAATTAAATAGGATAGATTCATAAAGAGAGTAATATAGAAAACTCAGCTGAGACAATTTGATTTTTAACAGCTTGTTCCCTTGTATCCAAGAGCTTAAATAGTCCTCTATTTCAGCTTTTTGATTTCTTTGATATGTGCTGCTCTATCCTCTTGGAACCATCTTCTAGGAGGCTTATTGATTTTGTGAGAAATCCATTTTCTGGTTTTCCAACAGGCTATAAAACTGTCACTGTCCATATGATGAAATTCTTAATGGCGCTTTATATATCGGTCTTGTTTCTCCTTCCTCGTTCCCCTTTACATGCCCTGAGAAATTTCCCCAAAGGCACATAGATTATTTTACCTCTATATAGCCCCTAAAGCTGCTTCTGCACCAGCTCTCAGAACTGCTGGGATGTGACCCTATGGCAGGCATGAATGTGAGCAAGTGTTTTTTATCGCGTACAGTTTAACTTACATGGGAACCCTCTTGTCGCTAAGAAGGTCAGCTAAAGGAAACTGTGCTATTGGGACTGCAGAGAAAGGAACAACATTTCTTTGATTTAAAATCAAGCCAAAGACTAGGAACTGTTTTATTAAAACTCCTAATAAAAGCGTGACAATCCAGATACCAAAATGTGCCTGACTGACTCACACAGTGAGAAGTAGTCCTGTTTTCTCAGCATTTTGTATGGCAGCCCCAACGCCAGCACAGGCAGCCTGCAGCAGCTCCAGCTGTGGGAGAGGGACCTGAGTGGTTTCCAGCTGTTCCCGTCAGCTTAGTTCACCACTGGTTATTGCTGAAGGTGCACTTTACCTAGGAAGATTTATATTAATAAATAAAGTGTTATGACCTGTAAGAAGAGGACTGTACAAAGTTCATGGATTTTTTTTTTTGGATGTCACCTGACAACACTCACAGTAGGCACTTCCTCTACAGTGCGTATCGACATCTCTCTTGGGTATCTCCAGTACAAGATCATGCCTAGCATTAAAGCAGAGGAATAGTATTTAGCCAAAAAGGGGACAATAACATTCTGAGTCTGCTGAAATATTCATAGATTCATGTTGAAGCTTCCACAATTTTCAGTTAAAAGAAAAGCTAGGGAAAAAATATGAAAGACTCAAAAATACGTGGGAAAATATGTCCTGTCCCAGGAAATCTGGGCACCCTAGTTCCAGCTAATTTGGAGAAAATCCACAGGTTGCCATCTGTGCTCCCTGCCTAGTGAGGATAGGGACCTGGCCAGGTGGAGTTGGCTGAGAGTGGAACAGATGGGAAGAAAGGATCATCTTTCCAAAGGACAGTACAGCTGCCTCTCTTGTGCACACTCACTCTAGACCCTTGAAGGGAATTCAGCCAGAAATTCTGCCATGGACTTCACTGCAGTAATTGCAACCCCTCAGATAAAGACCATTGGATTAAGCAATTATCTAACCCTAATTGCAGTTTGGACAAATGTCTAAAGGAAATTGTTTACAACTCTAGAAACAGAATAGTTTAAAAGAAACTGTGTGGGAATTTGAGTCCACAGAAGTCAGAATTTTCTTAAAAGTTGAACTTAACAGATTCTTCTTGCTATGATTCTAGTTCAGGTTTTTTGTATGAATAAAATAATTTTTGCAATTCTTGTTCTTGTTAAACTGTGTTTCTATCTGGCAAAAGTTGGAAGGCATTCAGAAACTAGATTTCCCACAGTTTCTGACAGCTATCCAGCCTCTGCTAGTTAAAAAAGCAGTTAGTGCTGAAAGTACTGTTTTAAGAACTAGGGTAAAAAAAATAGTGCCAGACAAACAACATTTAAGAAGGATTGTTCTAAATTGTTCTAAACATTTGGAAAACCTTGATGAAGTGTGAAAAATTATTAATTTAAAAATTAAAATTTCCCTATTTTTATTTTACATTGGAAAAGTTAATAGAGGAGATGGAAATTCCCTATGAAAAATTTAGTTTAGCGTAAAACTTCATTTTTAGAGGAAGCTCCTCAGCTGCCTCTAGCCATGAGCAGTGGGCTGGCTGCATTCTATACCTGTTCAAGCAGCAACCTGCACTGAAAAATTCCTCTTCTGTTTTTGGTAGATGTCATAAATAGACTCTATATGGCTGACAATACTATCACTTTTTCTTAAAACATGCAAACAGGAAGTCTCAGTGATCTTTTTAAAAGTAAATTTTCAACTCAGATTTGATAAATATGATGTTTTTTTATGTTCTTATCATATTAGTACAGTATTTGTAGAAAGCAGGATATACCTTCTGCCTGGAACTATATAAATCTGATTCACACAAGTCTGATAGCTCCATGCTCCATTTGAAAGAAACAGAAGTTTGAACGATTTTTCCCTTAAGCCTTATTTCTAAGCACTCTAGGGGCATTCAACAGATGCTGTGAGGCTGTATGTGTTGACATTAACACTAAATAAAGGTGCTGTTATATGCACACTTGCAACATGAAGTGTCAGAACCACTCATGTACAGAGAAAACAAATGTGAATTTCTTTGAGCTACACTGATCCTAGTAATAGAAACAAGAAATACAGACTTTGAAACAAAGCCCTGTATGTGTGTTTATGACTGCTTGTTTCTTTTTTATGTTCTTATTTATTAACCAATTATATAAGCTGGGGTTGAATCAGCTTTGTTTTTAACCTCTTGCAAGGCCCAGGACAAAGAGGAGCTGCCCCATGAATGGACTGAGAAACATCACATAGTTACAGTATCTTCCTTGGTCTCCCTGGGGCAGGGACAAGAGTCAATACAGGGCAGCAAATATCTAGCACAAACTATTTCCTCCACAGTGGAAGCAGATCAAAGGCCTCAGGCAGCCCTGGAAGAGATCTCTGTTCATTCCTTTTTTTGACTAGGGAGGCTGGTCTTCTTGTCCTGTGATATGCAATTCAGACAATAAATGTAAATTATGTACCCTTATTCCTCTGCAGTGATGTACTTGCTGACTCATAGGCCAGTTTCCTGATAAAAAGAATCACATTTGTTTTATTTAGCTTTAATAGCTAACTAAAAAATAATAGCTCAGCTGGACAAAATTGAGCAACAATATATATCGGTCACCTAAACATATGATCTATTTTAAAAACACAGCTGACTTCCCCAGGAGCTATAGACTTCTGATAACACGTTCCCTCACCCCATGTAGATGACCAGTTGAACTAGACAATCACAATTTTAGAATTTAAGCCAATTAGGAACTAAATTAGAAAACATGAGACGGATCTACCTGACTAATCTGTAACCATCATAATAATTCCCAAACAGTGAGAGTAAATCTTCTTATATAGAGAACCTTTCATCATTTTAAAAGAATGTGATGCTAGATCTCCAAGGCACTATACTGCCATGCAGATGACTTCACAGAAATCCCTTTCTAAAGGAATTTAATATTTAAATATTAGAATTAGGAAGTCTGGTAAATTTATGTACCTTTATTTCGCCCTTCAGGGCACAGGATCAACATATTTCTCCAGCATTTTGATTAAAAATATTTTCAGATAGTGATCTCTCTTTATTATGTGTTTATATGGAGACTATGACCATAGCTTCTGAACCTGTTCTAGACACAGTGTCTTGTGAGATGGAGAAATGCTAATGCTCCCAGTTAGCAAAGGGGGGTGGATTAAACTTTGCTGATGGTTATACAGCCACATTTACAACAGAATGGGGAGTTACATGTTTAGGGCCTCCTATGGCAGTGCACCGACCACGACACGGATCTACCCCTCTGACTACAGCACAGATTTATCCCTGGGGTTTGGCTATCAGTGTTTATTTTAGTCACGTCCTGGAAGAAACTTGGGCCTAACTGGAAAAACTTTGCTGTGAACTTGGGAGCCTAACAGTTCTTGTAATTGGTTTTGTACAGCTTCTTTATAAATGTATGATAGAGTTTAAGTTGTAACATTATGAATTTTTCTATCCATACATACTATTTTCTCTTCAACAGACCCAAATGATGTGGCTAGCAGCCTCTTTCATAAATAATATTAAACAAAGTTGAGTTGAAGCCAGACCAGTACAGAGCAGAGACATGCTTGCTTAATCCAGATGGGAAAAAAAATCCTTCTTATCCAACATTGTCCAACTACAAAAAGAATACACCATAATATGCCTTATTTTTTGAAGGAGAAAACCAATATAAATCAAAAACCCCTTCATGGTGTAACTGGAGACTCATATCATTAAAGCAATACCACCACAAAGAAAAAGAAAAAAAAAAAAGGTAAGGAAATGAGAGATGTCTGGAGAATCCCTAACTTTTGTAGGTAATATCTTATGTTGTAAGATGGACAAAACAATACTGCTTATTTGTGTGACAATTAGAAAACTTTGGGGTGTGACACTGAGCAGAGGCATAAATAGTAAACATTTTGGTTGTTGTAAACCAACAAATTATTCCCCTACTAAATGGGATGAGGGAACACAGTTGTAACTGTTGAAAAAGGGTATTGTCAGAATCGTTCATCACTCAGAAATTTTGCTGTGGGAAGAGAGCGCAAGAAGGTGCAGCAGACTTAAGCAGAATATAGCATGTCCTTTCCTTCCCAAAACTCCTACCTGCACATTCCTATTTTACAGAGAGTTTGGCTGTCCTTTCCGTACAGATGGAAAACGGGACTAGATTTAATATATTGCTACCCCTTTTTGCACAGTACATTTCACTTGAGTCTCAGTATGCATTGCACTAGATTTATATCAAGAATCACAGAATCGTCTAGGTTGGAAAAGACCTTGAAGATCATCTAGTCCAACCATTAACCTAACATTGACAGTTCCCAACTACACCATATCCCTAAGTGCTATGTCAACCCGGCTCTTAAACACCTCCAGGGATGGGGACTCCACCACCTCCCTGGGCAGCCCATTCCAATGCCTAAAGACCTGTTCTGTAAAAAAATGCTTCCTAATATCTAGTATAAACCTTCCCTGGCGCAACTTGAGGCCATTACCTCTTGTCGTGTTGCTTGTTACTTCGTTAAAGAGACTCATCCCCATCTCTCTGCAACCTCCTTTCAGGCAGTTGTAGAGGCCGATGAGGTCTCCCTTCAGCCTCCTCTCGTCCAGACTAAACAACCCCAGTTCCCTCAGCCGCTCCTCGTACGACATGTGCTCCAGACCCTTCACCAGCTTCGTTGCCCTTCTCTGGACACACTCAAGTAATTCAATGTCCTTTTTGTAGTGAGGGGCCCAAAACTGAACACAGTAATCAAGGTGCAGCCTCATCAGTGCCAAGTACAGGGGTAAGATCACCTCCCTGTCCCTGCTGGCCACGCTATTTCTGATGCAAGCCAGGATGCCATTGGCCTTCTTGGCCACCTGGGCACACTGCTGGCTCATGTTCAGCCGGCTGTCAATCAACACCCCCAGGTCCCTCTCTGACTGGCAGCTCTCCAGCCACTCCTCCCCAAGCCTGTAGTGCTGCTGGGGGTTGTTGTGGCCCAAGTGCAGCACCTGGCTTTGGCCTTATTGAAACTCCTACAGTTGGCCTTAGCCCATCGCTCCAGCCTGTCCAGATCTCTCTGCAGAGCCTCCCTACCCTCGAGCAGATCAACACTCACACCCAATTTGGTGTCATCTGCAAACTTACTGAGGGTGCACTCGATCCCCTCGTCTAGATCATCAATAAAGATGTTAAACAGGAGTGGCCCCAAAACTGAGCCCTGGGGGACACCACTCGTGACCGGCCGCCAACTGGACTTAACTCCATTCACCACAACTCTTTGGGCCCGTCCATCCAGCCAGTTTTATTCTTAGTTAAAGGGTCGTAACTTCTTCAGAGTGAGGAAGCATCAACTGCCTACCATGAATCTGTGCAATGATGTGCGCTTTTAACATTAAACAATGGATTAAATGTGCTGGAGTTGAAAGCAAAAAATGAACTAGGCCATCCATTAAAAATACTGTTCTATTTACAAATAATATAGCAATGTAGGAGAATATAATTAGGATTTTATTTCTCAGAAAGTCCTGTAATTACAATGGGAAAAACAGTTGACATACAGTCAAATTTTTTTCTCACGATGCTTGTACATGTAGTCATATCCAGAGTGTGTGAGCATATGGGTGAACATTCTTCACATACAGCGCAGATGCCAGTGCTGTCATGTGCTCTTGCCCTGACATGGTCTCTGTTATCTTGATGAATTTTCATTCCACCAAATGAAGTGTGTTTCTGGGCTGGAACATGGCAACTGATTAATGGCACACAACGGTGCTCTGCAACAGCATAGGATAAAGTGCAAAGGAATATGATACTGTATTTAACATTTCCTAATGAGGGTTTCCCTGTAGCTGTCTCTCTTGTTGAGTATGAGAAGGACAGTAAACTGCACCTTTCATCCTATTTTGCCCGTACAATACTGCAGCTTGTAAAACAAAACATGGTTAAATGTGTATCGATACATATGGAAACATATAGGGGGAGGACAGAAGCACAAAGATATCTGGATATTTCTTCTACTTATGTCTTGACTAGCTGACTATTTTCCCTGGGTGACAAGCAATTAAATAACTGTTGAAAATTATGTTCTGAACCTTTCCTTTCTCAGACCCTTTTTCTTCATCTCCAGAATTTCAGCCATATAAAAGGGCTACCAAACTGCAGAATTAAAATAAATCAGCTAGGATTTTATCCTCTGCTAGTAAACCAAGATGAATCTGACAATTTGTAAAATGTGACCATCTAGGGAAATGAGAAAGGTCTTATGATGTTTGAAGTCTTATCATCTCACACTTTAAAAATGTCTTGAAACATCAGTAGCTTGGAACTGAGTTAATTCACAGCCACAAGGAAAGAGGTTACAGTTCATTTAGACCTGTAAATCCTTCTAATGGTCTTTAACCATTTGAGATATTGGATAATTTCCACTCAGGGCTGACATCCACAGTAAACAAAAAACAAAACTAAAATGGCAGAAACACCAAAAGGATTAAAGATGCCTTTGGCTGTGCTCTGGAGGTATGAGCTCTATCATCCCATCTCAATGCAGCATTGAGCACACAATGTTAGGGCAGGACACTGGTCACACAGGAATTTTGTAGGTGTGTGCGTATAAAAGAATTCATAGAAAAAGGGGGGAAATGCAGCAATGGACTGGGATGGTTTTCACGATCTTTTGATGACAGTGTCCACAGAAATGCAAAAAATGTTGCAAATACTGACACGAAATTATAATATAGTGAAGAGAACCAGTTGAGAAAAAACAATCTCTTATTTTAGGTGAACAATTAGTAGCCCCTGGGACTGCCTTTTTATAAATGCTATGGCTTCTTTTAAAGAGTGTCTCTTTCTGAACGTTAGAGCTGCAAATTGTTTTCCCACTGTGGTGGGTTGGTATCAAAACTAGAAATGGAGAAAAGAAGCCCTGACTCTTCTTTTTACCCAGAATTACTCAGATGGAGGACTCTGACTGGGATCTAGAAGACAAGTAAACTTTGTTTGATCTGGCCAAGGCCATGTGTATGTGATGCCTCCTGTGTTTGTGTGGGAGATGCTACCATTTTCCCAGTCTGTCTGAGAGCAGCTACGACCTGCCATCACACTTGCCAACTATGAAAGTGGTTTGCTGTGCCTGGTTTGCTCCATAGAGCTGGGGCCAGTACTCGGCTTCATGCAGAATGGCTCTCGGCTAAAATGCCCACTAGACTTTGCTAGAAATTGGCAAGGGAAATAGCTAAAAATCTGTTGGGTAAACCTACCTTTCCCTCTTCCCCTGCTAATTCAACACATCAACTAATATCTATTTAAAATACAGCTAATAAAAAATATTAAAAATCCAGCCAATACAGACTCTCAGCTTGCATACAAAATCACATGCATGACTCTGAAAAATTAATATTCAAAGTTGAAATTTTATCACAGACATGTCCCCTCCTTCATTCAACTGTCATCACAACAAAAAGCCCCAAATGAGAAATATGGTTGGTGGCCTGAAGCTTGGGGTTGGTGAACAAGAGAAAAATGGCCACTCTTTTTCAGAGACCTTTCTACCACCAGGGTTTTTTGTATTAGCTAAAGAGCTCCTGCCTTGTCATTTTTTTGCAGGTACAATTACTACAAGGCATCACAGTGGCAGAAGCAAACATTACAGTATCCAGATCACAGTGGAGGCATCACACATTAATTGAAGTTATCTCTCAGTATTGTATCTCCTGGAAATCAGTATGAATTATGTGAAACAAATGTCATGTTCTCCCTACAAGAAACAGTGTTTAATAGCCAGAGCTGGTTAGAGAAAAAATAATTGATGGAAGACTTTTTCATTAAAAAATGTTATGTCAGACTTGAAATGTCTTGCTGGAACATAACTCTTTGATTACATCATTGGAAGCATTTCTAAACAATTCGGTTCCAACATACAGTATTTCATTTTGGTCAAACTTGTATTTAGCTGAAGTAATATATGTGATAAGGTATATATGATATGTTACACCTATATTTTATATCTATACATTGTATATATTTTATTAGTTATTAAAATTCTATGTTACAGTAAGGCCACATTAATTCCAAGCAACAAAATAATTAAATGCAACTTTTGATTTTTATGTATTGAAGCCAAATATCAAAATATCAGAGTTTCTCAGAGATAACATTTGTCCACCAGTTCCTCTGAGAATACATGACAGGACAGGTAGGACCTTTGATCTCCCCCTGCCTGAGAACTTGAGTTTCCAAAGGGGAGAAGGGGAAAGAAAGAGGAGGTGGGCATGACACATTGCTAGTTTGAGACTGAAGTCTGTGAGGCTTTATAGCTGAACCTCATGCCCTACCAACCCGCAGTAGCTCTGGGCCAGTGTGCATCCTGCACATCTGCACTGTAAGAAACTGGAGCCACATGAGAAGTGGGGCACGAGTCAGGCAGAGTTTCTAAGGTGGGACTTGATGATCCCTGTTCTCAAACTCAGGTAAGTTAATTCAAAATAAACTTTTCCAGGTGAATTCTCTCCGGGAAGAAGCCAGATGTTCCACGCTACTGCTGTCTGTGTCTCTGAGGGATATAAGATGGTACATTAAGCTAACACAGGACTTCTCAGTGACTGTCTGGAACAGCGTGCTTTTTGCCTTCATGTTGGTAGATGCCAGCATCCCTTCTACATATGGCTGCTGAGTCTTTCATGTGAAGCATTAGGCTGTCTTTCAAATACTGAAATTCAGTTTTCATTTTTGCTTTGGTTTCATCAGAACACACACACCTCAAAACCTGAAATTATTAATTATACAAGCTCAAAATTATTGTCTTAATTATACAAGCTCGGAGGAAGCAAGTCCACAAAAGAAGAACAACATTTTGATTAAGATTGAGATGCAAATTTGCCTGCTTCCTAAGCCTACTTTTGTGTCTTAGGAGTGACTGGAGAAAGACAGTGGAAGATTTGACTTTAAAGAATACGTCACTACCAGCACTGTGGCAGAGATGTGTGCACAGCAGGCCTATGAGGAACATGGGTGACAATAGGGGCTAGTAGATACAGTGGAGCTGAACTAATAACAGAGATACAGTGGACATAAGGACCCTTGCATTTGAAGGTAAGGAAGCTGGCTTATTGCACCACCTCTGCATTGCAGCTATACCACACTGAGTGACGATGGAGGCCTGAGACCACAGCCTGAGTGACACAATGCTTTAATTGATTAGACAAATAGAAGCATCACATCATTTCCATAATTATTCTAATTTCTGGACTTTGCACTTCATAGGCACAACCAATGGGTTTGGATCGAAAATAATTTTATAAAAATCAGGCTCCCTGGACTTGTTTTCTAGTTATGTCTGGGCTGAATGTTATAATAATGCAACTCTGCGGTGATGGCACAATAATGCCTGCATCATTTAGATATTTTCTCTAGTTTCTTAAGGTACTTACTCTAGCCTCAGTAATGAACAGATATGACAATCATTTGTAGTTAAGTATTCTGTTTGTTTTTCTTATGTCTCTTCAATGCTTTTCTCTAGCACATAGGAAAAATAAATATGTTAAGGATGGAAATAGATTTGCAAGGACCAAAGGCACTTAAGAACTCTGGAGGTTTTTTAGTGTACTTTCTATCCTTGATACAGTCATGGCTTAAGTGTCAAACTGTATCTATGTATATGTATATGCACTTTTTGTGTCCTACACTTACAAGACTTTGATTCTGTCAATTTAATTCACATTTGTTATGGAAGAAAAGACCTCAGAAGTATGAAATGCCAACAAGTCTCATGAAAATTAGTGTCTAGATAAAAGATCTACATCTACAAAAGACCCTATCTACATGGTATTCTGGGGAAATATGACCCTAAACTCTGATAGCAAAGAGGTGTTAAAAATGTCTCAACTACAGGAAAAGCATCAGAATCTTATGAAAAGCCAGAGAATCTCATCCAAACACATAGATCAATTGGGTAAAAGTTTCATTCATTTCACTTCTCATATACTTTTTTCTTTTTTCCTGCTAATACTATACTACTACTCTCTTTGTTCACGTGGGTAGCATATAACTACAAATAAAGCATGTATTTACCATGTAGGATCAGTTCTTAATTCCCCTGAAATTTAAAATCAGACCCATATATGATAGCAGGGCTCATTTTAATTTGGTATTATTTGGTACTATGCTGAGGTACAGATATAACTTCAAGGAAGAAGAGAGTCAAGTATAAAATTTTGCTTTGTATTTTAATATTCCGTTGTACAGAGATATTGTGAAAAGCGATCAAAAAGCATTAATAAACCTGAAGTCTTGAAGAATCAAAAGCTTTCACTTTAAAATCAGGGGGAGGAAATGCAAAAAAACTGCTTAGCAACTTGAGAACAGTTAGCAAATGTGATGGACCAAACACAGAACTGTCAGAATAAATTTTCATACAAAGATCTGAAAAACCTCAAAAATCTGCTACAGCGGAAAAGCTGTCTCACTAACTTAATACGGTGTAGGAAGGCATGCTTTGGCATTAACAACAAGCACTGAGAGTCAATACAAGAGTATTTCCTCAGGTGCAATATTAAATATACTAGCACTAAGTGCTACTTCTAAGGAACAATGTCATCTGTAATTATTATTTTCCTTTTTTTCCCAGAAAAAGGAAATTGTCTGACTCTGCATTAGCTTGTATCAGAATAAGTGAGGATGGAATATAACAATCGCAAGAAAATGAAAATGCTGTAAGTCTAGATAATGAACAAAAGGTTATTAGCCAGTGGGTCAGCTTTCTTAACCTCGATTTTTGTTCAATCTTGAAAGTACCTACTAGCCCTCTCTGAGCTGAGAGTTGTCCTGGATTTTAATTTCGACAGATATGTTGACCCAGCAATAAATTTATATTGATAAATGAGTGCCTGTATCTCTCCTAACACAACATGGAGACCCAGGCTTTATCAGGTGAACCAAGGTAACAGTTGTGCAGATTGGTTTTACACAGTGTCCTGGTGCTGATTCAAGGACAGGAGAACTGGGCTCTGGATCTTTCTCATGCCTACTTGATTTGGACCTAAAACTTTCTTCTGACCCCTCAGAATTCACAGTGCTGTTCTAGCATCTCCAGACACAGGTCATGAGCTCTCATAAGGACAATTATATTCTGATTACTCAGGAGTTAATTAATAAGGGGTGTAATATTATCACAAAATCATCTCATTTCTCCTTGGCTTATATAAAATTAATCTAACATATTTTTTATGATATGATAAAGCTCCTATTATTTGTATAAGTGGACTGTTAAACAGCTTAAAGATCTCATATCTAACAAACTTCCTTTCCCTGTCAAATTCAAATCCTTTTCAACTATCCCATCATATCTAGCCCCATCCATTTGGAGTATTCTATTCAGTTCTTTTTGTGCTTACATTCCTCAAATGCTTGCAGATCTTATCTTCCTCTTAGAAAGTAGATTTGTGATTTTAATCTTTTAAACCAGTTCTTTTTCATATTGATTCTTTTGTTACCCTTTCTGAACACCTTACTTGGATGCTGCAAGTGTTATCAGCACTTGGAACATCCAACCATCCAGATTCAAGTTTTAGGTGCAGATTCACCAGTATTCCTGCTACGTTAAAAGTTTGCACACAGCAAGTCATGTCACTTCTTTGCAAACTCACATCACTGTTGCTTTTTATATTAATTTATTTCAGTGTTAATTCCCAAACTTGGTAAAGGCCCATTCTTTTGTTCTGTATTTTGTAAATCAGCTGGAACAAATTTGTCCAGGTGCATAAGTGTCAACAGCTCCTAAATGATACAGAAATAGAAAAAAACAGTTTGTGTTCAAGATCATTTTCATTCAGTTGTTCTTGCCTCCAATAGACAACAGCAAAATGTTGTCTATTTTTCCCCAATAAAATAAATTTTCAATACATAAATCCATCTTTTTGTTTGAAGCCCTTAAATTAGCATTAAGTGTAGCTTTTTTGTATACTTTTTGGGTGTTGCAAGGCATAGGTAACTAACATCATCAGAAACTGTGTTTTGAAGGAGCAGGTGATGTGAAGAGTATTACTGTTGCCACAGAAGCATAATATATTAACTTTCCTGATCTTAAATATATGTGCCGTGCCTGTGAGTTAAAATGAGAAGTAGATTTCATATCTTCAATTTTAGAAAAGATTACATATGAAAGGAAAGATCTTCCCTAATTGGGAGGACACCAAGGTGTCAATGAAAAAAAAAAGAAGAAAAAGAGAGATGGAAAATTAACGTTAATACAAGGAGTGGTGGAACTGGTATTCCGAAACATGCTGATAAAAGTTAGAAAGTGCTTAGTCAATGATGATTAGTACTCTCCACCTGCTGTTTATGCCTGATGGACATTATTAGAAAATGGGAACCTATCAGCGGTGTCTGGCTCTATGTCAGAAAGTATTTCCATGATTCTACTGAAATAAATATTAAAATTGGAGCTAAATACCGCAGGGTTGGTAATCCCCCTGAATTATCGTGATTTTGATTACTAAATTCCTCTAGAAGTTTGCAAAGATCCAATCTGGATGGTGGTAAAATAAGATTTAACACAGCAGAAAAGCTCTACTCTATTACAATATTTTTATTAGACTTTTATATCTTCTCAGTGTTATGGAAATTTCAATTTTAACAAGAATTTTACTTTTTGAAAAACATATTTCTCCTAAATAGAGTCAGCAGACACAGACTTCCAGAAGACTACTCATTTAATGTCTGTGCGTTGCTTTACTGTGTGACATGAGTTCAACTAACATGATGCTTGAGATATTTTTAAAATTCACAAATAAGAAAATAAGCTGTAAAAGTATGCTTGAGTTTAATTTTTTATTCATGCACTGCAGCATGTATCAGTTTACATGTGTAGTACTCAGAGTTGCTATTGTTATCCTCTGAACTGAATTTAAGTTCAGAGATCAGCCTTTTAAACTGGCCTGCTGGGTGGAAAGACACTGTATCTCGGTGAAATGGTTTTATCTAGAAAAAAACAGAACACTGAAGCTAGGGAAAAGACACACAGCCCCCCCTCTACTCTTTGAGCCAAAGTACAGCCAAGAATAATGTGTGATATTATCAGCAAGTGTTACTGTGGTTCTCTGTAGGTGGCAAACATAATACAAGCATTGGCAACTCAGCAAATAAACTAATGACAATTTTCAAATGCTGTAATGGAAATGCCAAGGCAATTAAAGAAAGGTCAGTAAAACATACACACACTGGCAAGGATCCTAACACTTAGAAAGTAACTTGAGAAAGAAATTAAAGGGGTTCTATTCATTCTCTGAATATGCTATTGCTGAAGGACAACCATAAAATGATAAAAAAATTATGAACACACATATGTATTCATGTATGCATATGCTTAGTTATATGTCAAAGGAATGTTTCAAGGATCTGATTATTGGTTGCATTTTCAAAAATAAAGGCTTTTGACATGAAACCATTTGTGACCTATTTTTAATTTTAAGGCCTTATATGGTTCTGGCTGGTGTGCCTGCAATCTGCCAAAGAGAAAGCTGGACAAAGCTAAAGTTAATAGACTCTCAGTTCACCTTTAACTGTGGATCTAAGGATGATATTACAAGATTTTATACTGAATAAAGTACACTTTGCTGTAGCTGGTTTTGAATCAAATCCATCCTCTCCGGCTCCTTACACACAGCTCATGATACATTTTTCTCTCAGGGACTGACACATTGCCTCTTTTGCTGCATTCCCCACGGGTGTGAAGCAAAAAGGGCACATGAGAAACATCTGACTTCCCTTTGAGTTTGCAGGCTTTGGGAAGAGTCTAGAAGCATTTTCCTCTGATCCTTTTGTTCCTGGCTGTGGTGCCACTGCAGCCAACCCCAGAGATGCTCCTGCATCCCACCCTCTATGTTGGGAACCCTCCTCCCTTCCTCACTTGATGAATAAAACATCTCCCTCATCACCGCATGTGTGCAAACACACCTCGTAGCTTGGCTTCTCTCCTTACTGTGGAATTCTCCAGCAGGCAGCAACACTCAAACACCGTTTTTAATAAACAGTAACACCTTTCACTCTTAAAGTATAAAGCAGATATTGTCACAGGAAAACCCCAAAATTCAAATGTCCCTGTTCCAGTCATTCAATTCAGTGAGTACTTTGGAGTATAGGTCTTGTGAAAGACACCATAGTAAAATAAACATATGAATTCACATTTTACAAAACTAAAAATGCTCCCCAGTAAGAACATCACTGTGAGAAAATGAAACCATTTTCTTCCTTATTGTTCCTCCTGAAGTTTCAGATTTTCTGTAATATAGCTGTGTATAGTTGAGGTACTCCACACACTTGTGTGAAGGGAAACCTCACTAATTTTACACATCTGAGAGATGTGAACTGAAATATAGTTATGCAGAGTAAGAAAATTAAAGATCCTGGATGTAAATTGAGTAATACCTAAGACACATTTTGTAGACAGTAAATAGGATCATGTGACAATGTAAATGAAGACATGAGGGGTCCCAAAGTTTCAAGAAAGAACAGTTAGAAATGCTAAAGAAACCATTTTCATCAACTGAAAAATTCTATCAAATTTTATTTAATACAAATCTATCAAATCTGCTAAATGAACTGTCAAAAAATTTTCTGAATCCATTCCAATGTTACCAACATTTTGAATAATATTAAAAAAAAGATGTATTGAAAGTATTGAAATATTCAGTTATAACATATCCTGAATAAAATGTAGTGATCCTCAATTTGGCATTAAATCTGGCTTTGATGTTTTCGTTACATGCTAAATTGTAAGCATCAGAGAGTCCATCAGAAATTCAGATGATTTTGCAGAATCATTTCAGAGCAGATTTTACTTTTACTGGGTTGTATGAAGAATTTAGATGTTCAGTTCAGATAGAAAATGAAACTACATTTCAAAGCACTCAGCATGTTTTTCTGCCTTTCGTATAGCAGTATTTAAACTTTGCAGTTGCCTTTGGACTGGTGTCAATCACAGCAAAACTTTTAGTATTCTAGTATATTTGAACATCAAGTTCAAATATACCAGACAAACAGTTTCCAAATGACTATTGAAAAGAAAAACAATGAAACAGAAAAGGAAAGGAAATGGAGAATGATATGAGGTATGAGGGAAGAACATCAGTGGGAACAAATGAAGGACAAAGTAGAAGATATCAAAACAAAAAGGGAATTTAAGTGGGATTTTCCAAATTGTTCATTGTTAAAAATATGAGTCCGTCATAAAAGAATTCAATATCTAAGCTAATTTTGTAACTAACAAGAGCAATTACAATGACCATTTTTAATTTTTCATTAATTGAATATATTTTCTAGGCATTGTGATAGACTTAATTTAATTTACTCTTGCATAGTCTTTAAGGAAAGAGGATTGACCACTGAGGGTAATGCACTTGAAAATCACATTCAGTTTCTACATATCTGCATACGAGATAATCTGTCAGAGAGGGACAGCTGCAGCTTGAGGGGGGAAAGGGGAAACAGCCTTCATGTGGCAGCCACACAGCCAGGAGCCCCAGCTGCTCCCCTTCTTACCACCTGGACAGCGCTGCAGGCTGCCCAGCTATCACCTAACCTTTGCCTTCTACCCAGTAAACTCATCCCCGCTGTACTTGCTGTGTTTCTATTTCTAATAGAAAAAAAGAGCCAAATAAATCATAGAGCAGACACACAATAATGTATCAATAACAGAATTGGATTAGTGACTGCTGATAGGAAAAGTAATTAATTTCATATTACTAACCTTACGCTAAGAATTGAATCAATACAATATGAAGTAAACTGCACTAGATGTACCCATTACTAAGTTAAATGTTCACGATATGGGATCACAGCTCCAATCTACTGTGAATTTATTTGTGATGAGAAATATGAGTAAGGGTTATGAGTAAGTACAACATATTTTGAAACAAAGAGATTGCAAGAGATGTTTAATAAATCTGCATACCTTTTTAAATGCATATCAATAATGGATAAGGTAAGCACAACAGATTTTGTATTTGTGAATCTTAAGCCACCTGCAAAATTGTGCTTTGGGGCTGGAGCTAAAATATAATACCAATGTTTCAAATTAGATTTAAATTGAATATTCCTTGTATTCAAGAAAATTTGAAATTGTAAAATATCCAGCTTTTTATTCAAGAGATTTTTTTTTTGCTATTCAAAGTCCTATTTAAAAGTTTTAATTCTGTTCTTTAAAATAGCTTCTCTTCAGCTGTCATTGTATAAGGATAGAAGGCAAAGAGCCTGAAGGCATAGGTAATCTACTAATCTTCTAACCTTCTGTTAAACAAGTTGTGATAATTAGGAAAAGAGGACAACTTTTAGATTCAGGGTCAGATGATACATTTTCTTTGTCAAGGAAGCCAGCATGAAATATATCCTATTCCTACATTGCAGTTCCTCACTGCTGTCAATGCAAAAGGTAGTGAGCCACATGATGAATTTTA
Source organism: Strix uralensis (assembly GCF_047716275.1). NCBI lineage: Eukaryota > Metazoa > Chordata > Aves > Strigiformes > Strigidae > Strix > Strix uralensis. The sequence goes on along the minus strand of NC_133974.1, from coordinate 87,101,316 downwards.
CCATTGGTGTAATCCAGGTAAAAATAATCTATTTTTAGGTTTGGGGTTTTTTGGTTTTTTGTTTGTTTGTTTGGTTGGTTTTTTTGTTTGTTTGTTTGTTTGTTTGGTTTTTTATTTATTTATTTTATTTTTTATTTTGTAATGAATTCACTGATACAGTTAAGGGATTGTAAGAAGCTCTATCAGAAAAGCTGAGGGGATGGCAGAATATGGTGCTGGGCAGGAACGAGTGAGTAGGAACTACCACCTTTGGCACTGAGGCTGTTCCCTTGTGAACTTCACTGACTATTGGCAAGATCACCATTTGCCATAGTAGAAGACTATCTGCTTCATTCATATGAAGACATCCACCCACAGGCACCTAAATGTAGGCGCTTTAATCTCAAACTGAATCTTACAGAAATCATGCATTACCTGCACATTAAATATGCTTTTTCTTATCATTATAAGCATTGCAGTCTTAAAGCATGAATGGACATGCCTCTTGGAGAAAGACCACATAACTGGAGCCCACAGGATCTGACACTGAACATCTGAGGCACTCTCAGAGCACTGTGTAGTGGTGGGAAGACCTCAGGCTACCTGATTCAGCTCTGCACATGCTCCCAGGGAGGCACCCAGCAGGATAAAAACCCTTGAGGATCGGTGGGAAAGACTTTGCTCATTCTTATGGCTGTCAAATTGACAGGATGTGCAGCTGTAAGCTGGCAAACAGAACAACCCGCTGTGCCATTCTGGGAAGGACTAGCAACCAACAAAAATATGTATGAGCTTTAAAACTTCATTTTTTAATCTCAGACTTGTTTTGCAGAGGAAGACTTTACAGGAGGAAGTTTATCTTTTCCTGATAGACTAGCTACTTTTGTTCTGAAATCACTAAGAGATAATGGAAGCTCATTATGCAATTTTTGAGTCACTTTCAGTACAAAAACTCATTGTAATTGGAATTGTGCCTTTAATTAGCTTCTTGATTTGATGTTTGGGATTTCTGCAAATTAGAAGAGAGATTAAGAATTGCTAATGCTTTTGCATGTAACCTTCACTCTCAAATTTCAGTTGCCTCTCTAAAGGACAGAACAAGGAAACTGAGGCGGGTTATAAAAGTATTTGTGGAGATTCTTTTTGGTCTTTTAAAGTATGCTTACTCTTCCTACTTAAAGTATTTATTTGATAGGGTTTCCCCATTACAGTTGTTCTCATTTCTAGATATAATGCAACTTTATGTTAGGAACACTGAGCTAGAATGCATCTTCTGGATCATGAAGGCAATGCTAAGAAATCAAATCATGTAATTCATAAACATATCAAGCTCCAACATGGAGGAACCACAGAAACGAATTTGTTGCATTTTTAATCTATAATTAATTAAAAAATGAAAATGACTGCCACTGCTACAAGAGGGAGGCTCTGCTTCTCGTTCCATTCCCAAGGTGCAGTGGGCAGCAAAAACCGTTTAATATAGCTCAAGCAAGATGAAAGTGAAACTAATGTACCACGGACAGCAGTGTGCTGCAGGCAGGAAATGAGTTTCTCTGTAAATACGTTATAAAAATAATACAAGGTTCAATTTTACTAATCTTAAGGTCAAGCAAACTCCTTTTGAACTTAATAGGAGCAGTTCCCCTTTGAAATTACTGCTGATTACTCAGTTGTCACATTTAGAATTCCTTCTGGGCAATACGAAAAGCTCTATGTCCTCACAGTTTCCTCCACGAAGTCAAACTGAGCATTTCACTGAAAGGATAATTCTTCTTTTCTTAAAAGGAAGTTGTTTTTGTTGGATTGTGCACCTATGTTCTAGATATCTTGACATGTACACTTTTAACTTTTTTTTTTTTTTTTTTCCACAGAACAATAAACAGAGGCTTTACTAAAGTCAAGCACACTAAAAGCTTAGTACTGGTAAGAGATGAAAACAAATCATTAAGTAATTCCATAAAGTGCTGCATTTCAAAGCTGTTGAAATAATATGGAATAAAACATTGTTTACAGCAGACATTTTCTGGGGCAATGAACCACTTCCATTATTCTCTATGTGATTAATTTTTTTCCTCTTGTAAATTAATATACTGCTAAAAAATCTGAAGTGAGCAAAACTGGCCAGGTAGCTAATTAGAAAACTGTACTGTACAACTTGTGCCTTCTCTGCAGAATATGCAAGCAAGATGCAAATGTTTAAAAATAAATTAGGGGAATGCAGGGACTTCACAAGCATACTTTTAATGAAATTTAAAAATCTATCTATAAAAAGAGAATATTCTTTAAAGTTATGGGTAAGGCTTTCACTTTCTGATCAGTCAAATGTCCATGGCTTTCTGATTAAATGAGATGATCCCATTTCCTCTTCTCCCTAAGGAGATATTAATAAACTTTTTTACTGTGAAGTATCAAAAGCACTCTAAAAATTAAATTATTGGATCACTATTGTTTTTAATTTCTTTAAAGACATAGTATGTTTGATGTATTTTTCTTGTAATGAAAGAGATCTGTTATTTCATTAGACTTCACCTAAGATACATAATAGTTAATGTAATATTACATGTTTGTTTTTCTACTCCTGAACATTCACAATTTCCAGGGAACAACCTATTTCCTGTGAATTTCACTGTTTACTGAAATATGACTGTCATTCCACTATTACTACGGTTACCAACTAAACTTTGTATCGAATTAAATAGTTACAAAATTAACACATGTTTATTCACCCCAAGTAAAAATGAGCATGTCCTTCATCACAGAGTACTTCAAAATTGCAAAAGGGCACAATACGTCTGTATTCCCTGTCTGCTGCAAGGTGAAGTTTTGCAGTATCCTATTCTCAGGCAAGGCTCTGAACCACAATACTGATGCATCAGTTGTTTTTCATTCGATCAGAACTAGTCAAAACACATGAGGATCTTCACTTCCAGAGTCAGATGTGAACAGTATATACAGTACAAAGACATATTTACGTAGAGGCAACTTCCCCAGTCACATTTAGCAGAAGATTAACCAGTCCTTTGACTGGGGGAACTTTCCTTTAAATATCCCTTGGTTCCTTAAACTTGTGCTTTCCTGAATCTTTTCCTCTTCTTTCCTAGAATACTATCAGATCTCCAGGGTTCTCTCAGAAACAGCTTTGCTTTGAGCCTACTTGTTTTACCTCAGTACACACTAAGGCAACATATTCATGGGATGAATACAAATTAAACTCAGACTGAGTTCAAAGGAAAGAAACTAATTTTTGACACTGAATCACCAACATAAATAAAATTGTATATAAATGTTAAATTTTAACAAATATTTTGAAAGTAGAGCATGGAAGTACTATATGGAAAAACAAAACAATACAATTAAGAACCTAATCCAGACAAACATTAGTCAGTGATATGTTCAGAACACTACTGAGGCCACTGAAGTGAAAAGTTTCCTTCAAATTATTGCCTGAATCCTTGGATTTCTCATTTTTGTCATCTTAACCCAATCAATGAACACATACTGGAACATTTTAAGTATCCTGAGTGATTCTTAGTGTATCCTCTGGGAATGCGTAGGTATGAACCAAAACTTTAAAATATGTCATTATTTGCTGAATCAAGGTTCAGTAAGTTTTCTTTTCTATTGTCCATACTAACTTTTTCCCACCAGCAAAAATACTTGGCAGATTTCTGGCATATTATATTTCACAAGTCTACCACAATGCACAATATTGTTCCTGCTATTACGTACTTTCAGTTAATACTCTTTAGGCTGAGAAACATTCATGATGAGGATGTGTCTATACTTAGTATGCATTTATTTCACAGTGCTAACGTTTTACAGTGGTTCATGCACAGATTCAGTTCGCCAAACATCCTACTGAGCTACCCAAGTCTTCCTTCAGAAAGGCCTTACCAACAAGGAGCTCTGACAGGGGAAAGTGAGGTGCAGTTTAGCCTCTCTGGTTTTTGCCTCTGATATGTGAGACAGGCAGGACAAAAGTAAACTTACTTTGGCTTAGGAAAATAATTCCTCTTCTGATTGAACATACAGGCTCACACAGGCACGATCTCTGGCTGCTCACAGGGAGCAAAACACTTGTCCTTCCTTGTGATTTATTCAAAACCACGATCAACCTTTTAGTACATGATCTTTTCTCAGTATACTTTTACATGGCCAAATCCCATGCAAATTATGGTCCCCTTACCTGGTCCCCAGAAGCAGTGCCATCCCCACCTTGGCCTGAGTTCCTTTGTTTGAGAAGTCCATGTAATGGCCAACTTGCCAGAGCGCATAGACCTATCTTCACATGAACACAATAGCTACAACTGACACTGTTATCAGTTCTCACTTGACTATTTCTAATGATTTTTCTGCCTTTAATGAGCCAGATTCCAACCTTGGTTGTAAAAGGCACACAGTGATGGATACATTCCACTGCTATGTCAGGGCAGAGCCATCCAGACACAGGCTGCACTGTCCAGTCTAAACATAATGAGCCAAGATTTTGGCCCTTTCAACACAGAAAAATGGATGCAACATACACCCATTAGGAAATATAGGAAATAGTCACTTGCAAAATTCATGTTTCAGAAATATCTTAATATAGTGTTTCTATAAAACAATAGCTACCCTAACATAAGTATTTTCAACTTAGAAGAAGCATTTCTAATTTTTTTGTATGCTAGTAGACATGCTTCTAACCAGACAAATGCATTAAACTGGTTAAAAAAAAAAATTCATTTGTGAAGTAATTCAAGAAAGTTCCTCAAGTATCTGGGGCAGGAAGTGATTGCTTTACTGAACAGACAATGCAAAGGAGGAAGGAACTTTCTTTATGGAAACACTGATGTGTAAACCAACTAATAAGACTCGCCACCCCTTTTGTAAGTGATAAGCTTAAAGTAGCCAAAAAAAGACTCCTGACCAGAATGTTTTCATCCTAACTGTACAGTGTAATACATGGACTGTCCCAGTCCTCATCCAGTCACAGTTTCAGTCCAATATCCTTTGAAATAAAAGCTGTGTATGGAGTGTAGAGGACTCAGATCAGAGTCTCTACCAACAACACAGTGAGCAGAGATCCCGGGGGTGATTTTTTTTAAACAAGATTATCTTTCTTCATTCACACATAATTGTAATTCAATACATAACTGTGGTCTTAACAACCGCATTTTTTTCAAGCACAATACCTTTATGAAGTTATACACTGATTTTGATCCTCTAGGGCAGATTTTTGGTCATATTTACTGAATAGAGAGTTAAGTTTTCAGGAGAATTAAACTAAGACTTCACTGACAATCCCTACGTGTTGTTGGAGTCTTAATGTAAGGTTCACACCCTTTAGATGTAGATCAGTGTAATTAATTTTCACCTGAATTTCACTATGGTTCCAAAAGAGAGATTTTTAAAAATCAAGTTAACTTTTCTCTTGGGAAAGCATCCTACAGGGAGATAAGGAGAAAAAAAAAATGCTAATTGCTAATGCACAAAATATTAGGACAAAATACAAGCCTCACATAAGAGACGGAGGAAATGTTAAAACTATGGCACCGACAGGGAAGTGATCTTGCCCCTGTACTCGGCACTGGTGAGGCCGCACCTCGATTACTGTGTTCAGTTTTGGGCCCCTCACTACAAAAAGGACATTGAATTACTCGAGCGTGTCCAAAGAAGGGCAATGAAGCTGGTGAAGGGTCTGGAGCACATGTCGTACGAGGAGCGGCTGAGGGAACTGGGGTTGTTTAGTCTGGAGAAGAGGAGGCTGAGGGGAGACCTCATCGCCCTCTACAACTACCTGAAAGGAGGTTGCAGAGGCTGGGGATGAGTCTCTTTAACCAAGTAACAAGAGATAGGACAAGAGGTAATGGCCTCAAGTTGTGCCAGGGAAGGTTTAGACTAGGTATTAGGAAGCATTTCTTTACAGAACGGGTTGTTAGGCATTGGAATGGGCTGCCCAGGGAGGTGGTGGAGTCCCCATCCCTGGAGGTGTTTAAAAGTTGGGTTGACATAGCACTTAGGGATATGGTGTAGTTGGGAACTGTCAGTGTTAGGTTAACAGTTGGACTAGATGATCTTCAAGGTCTTTTCCAACCTAGACAATTCCATGATTCTGTAATTGTGATGCTTAGGCTGCATTTTCCCCAAACTGCTGCTCTACCTGCACTGGGCAAATGAGTGGGAGGAGGAGAAGGGCTGTGGGGTCATGCCAACTACTCTGGCAGAACCCCTCTAGTGAGCTGTGACAAACATCAGCAGTGCTGCTTCCCCCATCTAGCCCCCATTGTTTTCAGCCTCTGACTGCTCTAGTTTACTGGGAGAAGACTATGATTTATTCGATATTGCTTTTAAATCACTGAAAGCAAAATGCTGGATAAATATGTACACAGATGAGCACACCCTCATGGATTTACTCTCCTCAGCATCACTTGTGTGCTGCTTGCCCTTCAGCATAGGATCCTATACAGAAGTGAACTGTAAAACTGCTTTGAGTTTTGAGCTCTGTTACTGTGCTGGTTACCAAAACAGGCACTCACAGAGACAACACTACTACCACATCACAGAAGTGGAAAAGGAACCATTATAAAAGGTTTGACTTTAATGGCTCTTTGCAGAGTTGCAGTACAATCATAAATCCGATCTCGAGCACATTCTTTCCATGTCTGTAAATGAGGCAGTGTGTCCTGATTCATGCAAATGAGGGGTATAAAACATCCAGAGTATTCTAAGTCATTGCAATAAAGCAAGACAACCTGCAGCAACCATAATGTGGAACAGTAAGGCATTGTTTTCTTGATGTTATTGTTGTTGCCAAGACTGCTTAGAACTCTTCACTAGTCAATAGCCCTCAACTCCATTTAAGTACAGAAGAAAGAAGTGGCATTTTATTAGATATTCCACTACCTGCAGCCTTAACCCTCTCTACAGGGTGAGGCAAGACAAGTGAGGCAGAAGACCATCTTATTGGCAGGACAAGGACTACCACTTCTGCCCCTGCACCACAGTCTGCTGTGGTGCAAATGGATATGCCCCCCAAATGGATAAAGCTTTCACTAAAGTAACCACTGTGATGGCAGTTCTTGTGCACTGGCTCCAGCCCAGCTGTCCACAGGCTGGGCAGCAGTAAATCTGACACATCTGGCCGCGAAAGAACAGCATGCTGGATTTGGGTGCTCTTTCAAGCTGTTGGGTTCATAGGCCTGCACACACCTGGGCAGAGCTGTGTCTTAGGATGTCACTTTTCCACCATGCCCAGATATAAGCAGGAAAATCACTAGATGTGAGTCTGAATGTGTGCGGATGTTTCCATGTTGTTCTAAATTGATTTAGGGAAAAAACAGTAATTCCTCTGTTGCTTAAAAGGAGGAATAGATGATTGTATAACTGCAATGGTTATCCCTTGCAGTCCCTCTGGGTGTTGTTTTCATTGCATCTTTACCCAATCTCATTAGAGCTCTCAGAAGAGTTCAGTTCCTATCGACTAAGGAAACATTATAAAGACAATTGATTAGGAAAACCTATTCAAGCACATCTCTGACAGGAGTAGAGTTATTTCCACTGTGTACTTCTAAATCCCTTTTTCAGCACCAGTAGCACTTCGATAGCAATGGCCAGGTGGCTGAGATGATGGGACAAGAAGTGGATATAGGTGGGATACACAGACTCCAAAAATTATTTGTGGGCTGGATTACAGAAATTATGCACTTTTCCACCACTTCTTTAGTGAATAACTGTCCACAGTAACTTTAAGACTCAGATTTTCCAGGACGGTATGGAGAGTTCAGGTCACTGTTTTTTCTTCCTTAAAGGCTCAGCAACATTCTTTCAGCCAGAAAGTTTCCTTCCTTGATGTCTTATTATATAAATAATATTATTTATAACATTTATATAATAAATGTTTTATTGTGTTCACTTTCATTACAAGCAGCAAGTTAGAATAGGCTGTACTAGAAAACAAACAAAAATTCTCAGTCTGAAATGCAATATAATGCAGGCTTAACATTAATGAGCATAAATGCTGCCCTACTTCAAAGTTCCCAAGTTTCTCTCCTCAGATCTCCAGGAATTCACTTGGGTTAGCTCAGTGTCCATGTTCTAGTCAGTGCTGCTCCATGGGTATTTTCCCAGTGTTGAACCACAGTGAGAGAAATCAGGTAGAGAAAAAAACTCACACAGCTTTTTCATCATAACTTTTAATATATGGACCACTAACTTTATTGCAACCAATAGTGTGAATCATGTTTTTTTAAAGGTCATCAGTTCTATCTACTACTACAAAGTTCTCCAAATTACACATTCAGATTTGGTGTCTCTCCTGATGGAATAGGGCATAGTAAAGACACCAAATTTAGCTGTCATTCTAGCCAGTATTTTCAGATAAATCACCCAGCAAATGCTGCTTTTCTTGAAGGCTGGCATATATTAAAACCTCCTTTCATGCACACCTGGAAATAACATCTGATTCCTGTCATGGCTTGAATGTTCTCAATAACTGGAAACTCACCCAGTTTTTGCAAAGCATCCTCCTGACACTTTGTGTAAAATTGACCAGCATATTCAGGAAATAGAAAAGTGCTAAATAAGTCTCAGCAGATCACCTCAAAATTACCTGAATTGAGAGCATATATCAGAGGGAGTGACTTCTTAAAAATGACTCTGAACACCTGGATGTGAGAGACCAAGAGGCTTAACGTTATCTACCTGTCAGTGTATGTCAGGTACTGTAACCCAAGAAAGATGTGTCAGAGGTGCCTGTGATAAAAACAGGTATAAATCAGGAAACAATAGGCAACAGAGAGCAACTTTGTTCATGCTAACGAAGTTAAATTATGAGATTTGTGGTGGGCAGCCTTGAATCCTGAAGGAGATAGTAAAATAAGAGGAAAGAGAAGTATTCATATATTGTCTCTTCACTCAGATGTTAAAAGTTCCTCTGCTACTGCTTAATGGATAGTCAGCAATGTAGAACACAGATTTCATCTGTGATTTCTCTCTGGCTGTGTTTGTAACAATCCACTTAAAATATTCTAATGATGGGAAACTTTCATTCCATTACCACTGACTGTCTGGGAGCTGAGAAGCAAGTTTACTAGTTACAGAGCGTATCATACACTCAACTGTTACTGCCTCAAATGCAAATCAGCAGGACAACTGCAGTTACCTAAATGCTCACTAATTCTTACAAGCAGTATCTTTATTTAAGATATGTAAGAAAAAAATGTTGACATAGCATGTTATTCATCTCAGATGAATGCTGCCTGACCTCTTAGCACTCACAATTTAGTAAACCATGTCAATCCAGCTTTCCCTTCTAAATGGGCATCAGCTAGACTGATGCAGACAGATTATCTGTGAGCACCACGTGAGCTATAGAGTACGGTTGTAATGAACAGTGCACAGGCAAGGCTGAGCTGCTGAGCAGGCTGTGCTGGTGATTAGAGGGAGATATAACATTTTGTGGGAGGATGTATATGAGTGAGGCTTGGGAATGACCTCAGTGTAGTGAAACAAAAGATTTATGGTGCTGAATGTCTCTTTTCAGTACTGTGTTATGCAGACAGTAAGGGAAAGATGCTCCAGCAGGATATTTCTTAGCAGACATATACGAGATGTATTTAGTCTTTTGGATAAGTATAGTGTTAAGTGGAGTTATGTGCCTCAGAGGCATGGATGAGGAGGTTTAGAGGCTACAAAATTTAGCAGACATTATAGTGATTTTTTAATGGAATAAACTGCTTCCAGGGAAGGAGCTCCTCAGTGCAGTTCCAAGGAAGGGTGAGAGTGTATTTGTTGTGTTTGTAATAGAATACAGAGGAGAGGGCAGAGGCAGGGTGTAAAGGGGTGCACCCAAGGCTTGACAAATAATGGACTGGATATTCTAGTAGGTCTCCCCAGATTTTGTGCTAATTTATTCTTTTTTTTTTTTTTTTTTTCCTCTCACTGAGTGCTTTAGTCAATTACCCTAAAAAGTGGCAAATGTAAGAAACATGTAAGAAATATAGTTCTGTGTGGCACTGAATGCTATGGAAATACCATAGCATTAAATATTTGGACATCAGAGCAAAAAATGGCATTCAGATATTATTTAATTTTCTACATAAGAAAGCACTGCTTCACAGATTCCATTTTTACTCTAATGTAAATCAAAGATGGCTTATGTTAAGATAATTGTGTCACAGTAATGAAAAATGACCTAAGAGAGGACCCTGGCACTTAGTCTTCTAAGTTTAGTCTTTATAAAACCAATGAGCTCCTTCTCACTTCCACTCTAAGACTCTTGAGCATTCAGAAAATGTTAGAAAAAGAATTCTGTGCTAACAGAGATCACTTGTATGAGCCATATCTTTTAGTGACTGCACCTGTTTGCCACTGTCTCCTGTAGGACACTGGTAAGGAGAACATTAGGCCAGAATCATGCAATAAACTGATTGCTTAGGTGTAAATTTCCATTCTTTTTTGCTAAAGAGATGGCTATATGAAATGCAGTTCATATTTCTTAATTAGAGCTACTCAACTGAGGGCAATTTGAGTTATTTCTTGAAGAAAAAAAATGAAACAATTTTGAAAAAAACGGACTGAAGGATTGGCACTCTTAGGTTAGCCTGGCAGATGGAAGTTGTGAATGTAAACTCTTAAGACATCAGAAGCTGCATAAAATTCAGAGTTTAGCATAAAATCTCATTGAATTAAAAAACAGAAACAGGTTGCAGAAACTTCATTTCTAAAGTCACATATACATGAATATTGACTGTACATGATAACAACAGGAGATGGGCTAGAAAGCCTAGTGAAATAAATAGTTTACAGGGGCAGAGCAGAGAGAGAAAGATAACTAGGATGAGGGCACATTGTGAGCTTAAGCTGTAACTCAGATCAAAGTATCACAAGACTTCCTGGTAAACCCCAGGTGAATTCAAGGCAAGATTTGTTTTCTCTCTTAGAATATATTCCTAGTTCTGTAAAATATATCCCAGTTCCAACATCCCATAAATGTTGTGGCAAATAGGTATTAGTGGAATAGAATAAGCTCTGGCTATGCATCCACTGCTGTTATCTGCTCATGAATATTTAAATTGATAAATAGCCTAGAGATCCTGTATCCATATTGTTTTGGTTTTGAACTGCTACAAAGTGGAACAGCTTGCAAAACAATATCCTGTTGCCTTTGTTCCCTAAATTGCACAACACAGGCTCAGGGACAGATTTGTCCTCCCTGTGCATGTTCTTGCACTCTACTTAACCTTTCAATCTTAGGTCATAATGCTAATGTCACTGAGGATGATTGATGTGGAAGATTTATACATGCCTTAATTTCAAAGCAACTGATTGAAGCAATAAACTAAAAATACAAGGGATTAGAAACAATTCCTATTACTTCAAAGCACACATTCCAAGTTTGTTAGCAAAATAAAAAGCCATCTATAGCAAAGACAGCAGTTGCTAAACACAGACATGAATTTCAGCTGTGGTCAGGAAAACATAATCAGTTGAATATAACAGAAACCAGTGTCTCTTGAGGAGATGAGATTGCAGGAACATATGAACTTTATAAAAGGAGGTGAACTGTTAGACTTGGTCCTCTGAAGATAATGAGAATCAGAATCTCATCAAAAGTGTTATGATGGAATGGGAGAAAAATTCAACCTGATGTGGACTGCAGAGAGAAGAGATGATTTGAGCTCAGAAACAAAGAAAAGTCTGCACAGCAGCTAGATGCTTTAAAGAAGGGTAAATTGAATTTAGCAGTGGCATGGAGATAATCATATAAAAGATTATTTTTATGATATACACCGAGATGTTTTCCATGTGGGAAATCAGAATGTCAGAGGGAAAACACAGCTAAATGATTTCAGTTTACTTTTCTCTTATTTTTCTCTTATGTTCACTTTGAATGCATTTCTTTTGTACCCCACACAGAAAAAAAAAAAAAAAAAAAAGGGTATATTTCTGTCTCTAGGCATGCTGCATACTATGCACCTGTTGCAGTGAGGCTGAGGAAGAACACAGGTGTCAGTTAATATAGAGGAAAAAAGAAATTTCAACAAGATATTTGCAAGAAAATCCACAATTAAGAGAAAGGTATAAACTGGGTAATGTGCGTTTACTAGTGTAATCACTTAGTTCAGTATTCTGATCTTGCTCTGTTTTTCTGGCAGAAACCTTTTGCATTAGTCTTCGGGGCTCCCTTCTGTGAATAGGTACCTTAGTCACTTCCTGTCCACAGAGTCCACAGGTTACATAAAATCCCATTCCACTGTCTTTCAGGGATTTGCCTTTATTAACAAAGAAAGTAAGATAAACTTCAACTCAAAACTTCTGTTGATGCTGTTTCATTTTATTGAGCCTGTGGCTAAGATGACTGCTTTGGGACTTCTGAGCCTACACCCTAGATTGTATCTTTTAAGGCAGCTACTTCCCCCTCTTATATCCAGAAGTTATGAGTCATCTGCCTTACTGAGCCAACAAATGCCTCTTAACCTTTTCCAGGCCTTAGAGAATAACAGCAGAAGGAGGTGTTCGGGAGAATTCTAATGACCTTTTATCAGAAAGACTCTGTGGGACAGAATTTGGTCTTAAAGGTCTATCAGAAAACACACATTAGAAAGTAAATGCTAATTGAGCTGTCATTTCAGCTAGTATGGCATACTGAAACACAGTCTAATATCTACCAAAGAGAAGGGTTTCTAGGTCTAAAGCAAGCTAAACAGAGCAAGGGTTCTTAAGCATTGGTGGCAGTGATTTATTCTAGCATGCCAATATTTCATTATAAATTTGCAGTCAGAGTGTGATCTTGCATTCTCTTCCATAGATAAAGGCAAATGACTCACTCTTCAGAAGGTGTGAAGCCAAGTTAAGGCTTTGAACAGAATATGTATTTTCATTTTGCTGAAATGCCTCTATTCTAACACTTGCAGAAGTTCAGAACATTTCTTGTAACCATGATACTGCTGCTGCAAGAAGCAAGAGACCCCGTAAGCTGTTCTGTGTACAGCCAGTTGGAGAGAGGGGGGAGTGTTCTCAAAAAGCACCACCGGCAGATCCTTTTTCAGAAGCCCTGACTATCAGTATATCTGGACAGATGGAAGTTATCAATATGCTAGAGACATATTTTCAGGCTGCACTGGAAAGAGCTATTTCTCATCAGATAGAAGGCAGGGAAATTTCTATTACCCCATAGTATGATACACAACTATGAGGGTAAGAGAATGTTGTCTTCCCACAAAGTATAAAACAGAGCTTCAGCAAGAAAAGGATATCAACTAATGGATCCATTGTCTAATCAGCAAGACAGCTATGACACATTCATTAAAGGAAGTATATTTAGTTCAAAACTGACCAACCAATAGGACCATCTGGCAGAAAGGTACTTCTGTTCTTTTGAGAAAACGTACAAAATGTAATATCAAGCATGGCAGCTTGAAAAGAATATGATTATTCATTATAAAAGCTTAGTTGCTAAAGTGCTTTCTTACATAAGAAGGATGTCTATCCTGATCACTCCAGTTTTCTTAGATAATTGTAAAATGCCTGTGAACTATTTCATGTTCATTTTATCTTCTTCTTAACACTGAATGTCACCCCAAAACTGAATAACCAGAGATCTCTTTTACCAGTAATTAGTATGTTTCAGTGATGCCTATAAAATTTTAATCCATCAAATGCTACAAAAACCAATGCTTTTGTCATGGGTGGGACCAATTAAGCTACCTGAACACTGCAGCTGTGTCTGTGACTCTCCATAATCTTGTTCTGTTACAGCCATCATTTAGTGTGATTGATGACTTGTTTGCGAGTCTGATAGACTCACGGAGTTTAATGATATCCAAAGGCAGGAATGAGAGAACGTGGGCTTCTCACATTTCATCTCACAGCATTTTTTATTTCAGAACATTTTGATAAGATAAGATATCAAACAATTTATTTTTTCCTGCAATATTATAATGGAAAATAACTGTGAAGTTTTTTTCCATCTTGGTCTCACCACAGTTCTGAGAGCAAAATGCTGGCCACCTTGTTTAGAAGATGCAACGAAGCTGTCTCCTTCTCTTGTCTTTCCCCCCACATTCTTTATCTTCTACCTGTTAGGGGATTTATTCTCAGGACAATATGGACATTATTCCCTGCTGTCAAAGAAATCTGAAGTAGAAGTTTTGTATCTTTTCAAGGTGTTTCACACTGTTTGTATTTTAAAGGTTAGAATACAATTTAATCTTTTTCTTTATGTGTCCTGGCAATTAATTATGGTAATCAGCATCGTTAAAAACAGTAAAAAGTTTTACCTGAATTATCTACAACGTTTAAATACAACTACATACAATAACAAGTTGTAAGCCTGTAAACGCCTCTAAATTTAATTAACTTTAAATTGGTGTGATTACTTGTAAGTGTCAAAGTTAAGCACAGGAAGTATTTACAAACTTACAGGAAGAGGGGTTTAGACTATTGAACATCATAAAGTATATGTTTTCCGTAATGATTACAGCACTAGACCAAGACTGAAGATACACAGGTTGCTTTTCATAAGCCAGTAACGTGCATTACTTGGGGAAAATCTTTACATCTACACTTTAGGTGCATTATTGCTGAAATTAGAGTCAGTGACTTTCTTGCAAACTGGTATAAAACAGCTAAAAACATAGCAGTTCATAAATAATGTTGTGGTAATTTAATTGTACAAGACAATACAAGCACAGTAGCTTCAGAGTGGAAAGATAATTTTTCCTAACTGAAATTATGAAGAAAATGTATTTAAGCAAGTACAATTAGACTAGGATACTGGAACATATATAAATATTCATTAATAGGAATCCAGTGAGACTACTAATGTTTTACCTTCAGCCTCAGAAGGAAATGGCTCACAGACAAAACCTTCCTCTGGAGAGTTATTCACCTCACATGCCTTCATTACCACCAATTGCTGGGACAAACCACCTGTTCCTTAAGTACCTCTCTAGGATGTCCACTAGCTGAGACAAGATGCCTCACTTTTACACAGGAAAACACTGGGGACTAGATGTGTGTCAGAACAATCATGATGCAAATATCTTGGGTATACCTACTATTTATCAGGCCACCTACATTTATCTTCTCAAGTGTATTAGCCATAGAAGACAACTGAACTCCCTAAGTGAGTTTTAAGGGAGTTCTAGATGACATTTTATGAATAACACTGATCCCACATACCTTGGATCAAGATTTTAATTTGTCTCCCTATTATTAAAAAAAAAAAAAAGAAGAAGAATACCAGAATCATCAAGAAGTTATAATATTAACTAAACAGTTTTAAAGGGTTTGTTCATTTCAATTATAAAAACCCTATTAAAAAATAACAAAGTTTAAATATTTGGGAAGGAAAAGTATTTGGAAGGGGAAAAGAGCTTGCAACACATTTCCAGAAGTATGAGAACTCATATCTTTGGGCTCACTTCTTTGCTTGTTAATTCATTTTAGGTGGAAATGGTTTCCATTCAATATTACCTGCATTTCAGCTACTATGTGCCAGGTGTTCTTCAATTGTCTGTAATTACCTGCATATACTGTACTATATGTTGTCAGTCTAAAAATCACTGTGTCATCTTATTTTTATCATTTATGGAATAACTTCAAAAGTCTAGATTTTGAATTCAGTTTGGAAATGCAAATCAGTGTGAGTTCAGTTTCAGAAGTGGGTGGTATATCTATCAGTAAGGGCTTTGCAACCAGTCTGCCTGGTCAGCTGATAATCAATGGGAAAACCTAATTTTACTGCACAAATTCTCAAGCATCTGTAGAAATTACAGTGGTGCTGTAGGTCACAGAAATTTCCTTTTAGATCAGAATCAGTTTCTGTCTTGGTGAAGTCCTGATTTCAACTGGACCTAAACAACACCATAAGCAATCCTTTGTACTAGTATTCTGAATAGACTTGTATATGTAATGCATACAACATATACAGCTTTATATTCAGGGGAGAATTTTGTTTTCAAGCTTTCATGGTTTTTAATACTAGAAAACACTTGTGAGGTATGGTGCATCATTTCTTTTGTTAGCTTAGACAGTTGTATAAATATGGGATTTTTGGTAAATATTAATTTCAGTATTTTCATTATAACAACATGGCAGCATAATTCAGCTTAAAGGAAATGAATATTTTCCCTAGTCTTCTCGAAAAAGCAGAGTAATATAAGAAATGAGTCCTCTAACAGCCTCCTATAGAAAACCAAACCCATGTTATTTTAACAACAAAAGACCAAAACCACAATGAATCAATGTGTGAGACTACCTTGATGTGAGAGGAGTATTCTTGTGGGGAACAGACATTACTAGGAGTGCTAATAGAGCATATAAAAGATAGGTTACCAAGACCCATTACATTCTGTAGCATTCACAGAGGTACACAGGTGTGGGTAATATGCATACGAAGCTAATCATGATATTGGTGCATAGATTCTCCTTATTTGTTCTCAATAAGGGGTAAATGTAGCTGCTGAGGTATCTTCAAAGGGAGCTACAGTAGCTCCCTTAGCTTTGTGTTGGGTTTATGCCAGACTCAATTTCACCATAATTTAGAGCACAAAGAAGTGCTATATCACACTGGGTCTGTGAGAGCCCACAGCTCTTCAATGTTTTGGAAGGGAACAGGAAACATTTTTTTTCTAGCTAACGTTAGAATTTTTTAAGGTTTCTGAAGCCAGGCTAGTACTCTGATAGATGAAGTCCTCAAATACTTGGGGCAGCATAAAAGAAATCATAAAACCATTCCCTGCTTAAGCGGCTCAAAATGTCTCCCTAAAGTTTTTCTCCACCATGATGACTTCTGAAAAATCCAGATAATGTATATAGATTGTGCATCTGGTGTAAGCAGAGTGAGTAGTTTTTCATTGTTTCCCTGTATTCAATTGCAAACCAGTGGGACAGTTTATCTTCTTTTCTTTTTCTTTTTGGTATTTTTATTGCACTTTGTGCAAGAAGGGTCCTGGGTACTGTAGTAATACTAACAATTAAGTAACATTATTATGATCAGACAAGCTATTCTATCTGACTCAAGGGCAACCTGATGAACTTCAGTAAGGTCAAACTAGCTGGACTCACTTGGCTTAAAAAACCTAAGTAGTAGATCAGTGTTACAACTTCAGCCCAGAAAAATTCAGGATATTAAACTATTTTATAGAGGGAGACATATATATACAGTTACAGTAGACAAAATACAAAGTGCAATCAGTAGCTGGGTGAGGAAGTAATTTTCCTTTATGGTACAGTTATAAACCAAGTACATTAGGTGCTAGTAGTATTAATCATGTTTGTTGCAGTAGTGCCTAAAACCATGCAAAAGATGAGCCTCATGGGATTTTGCAGTATACGGAGATACACAGCAAAAGACCATAGCTATCCTGAAGAGTTTATAGACAAGATTAAACAATATAGGTACCGGAGGGGAAAGTGGTACAAAAAACAGTGGTGTGAGCAATGCAGTCATGGCAAATGTTAGTTTTGCAATGGGAAAGAGAGAACAAGAGGCTAAAATGGGACAAGGGGGTGAAGGGGGCACTAAGAAAGGGGCAGCTCAAGCAGAAAAGAAAAGACAAAGAAATGCAGGTGAGCATGACCAGGATAGAAGCACTTGGGACAGATGTGAAGTAAAACTGAGGTGAAGGGTGGTGGCGGAGATTTAGAGCAGACATCCACTAAGTAGAGGGGCAGAGACAAGCCTGCCAAAAGTGCAGAGATAGCTGAAGACCACAGGTAGCCTGCTATAACAGCTGTCTGGATGCTCTGGGCCCTCTATGGGCCCATAGGGTTGCCCTGGAGCTGGTGGGAGCTGCCTTGGCAGGTCAAGAGGCATTTGGGAACAGGTATCTGAGACTGACAGCCCACTGATTTGTTCTTGTATTTGTGCTCTTACATCATTACATTTAGAGATGACCATGCCACAGAAAATCAGATATTTGCAATTTTGGACCACATAACTGAAAATAAAGCACATATGACACCTGCCTTAAAAATTATACCAGCCATCACTCTTTGATTGAACAAATCAGCTCTGCAATCAAAACAAAGTGAAATTAGGCACTTCATTCTTAAACAGACATTACTTTAGTGATACCAGCATATCTCAAAGTATTAGGATAACTGTCAGTCATAATGCAGCTTTGCTGTTCAATATTTACTGACATATTTTCTCTGCCCTAAGCACAGAGTGAAGAGGCAGTGAAAATCAGGCTGCACATAAAATTGTTTTAACAAACAGCAATGACAACTGACAATGCAAAGCTAACAAAAACATTGGTGATTGTGTGTTTTTTCTTTTTCTTTTGGTGTCACCAGATTACTTTCACAGCAGAGAAGCAAAAGGGGCATATTATACATAAGACTGTATGAAAATTAATGGTAAAGGACATGTAGATACAATTTCATAGGGCAAGGTCTGTTCCTGTAAACAGCTGCATGAAGGGAAATCTCTGACCCTACAGAAAATCCCACAGAAGTCCGTGGAACTCCTCTGGGGGAGCGTTTCGTCTGGAAGGCTCTGGTTTCATGATCTGCACCACAAATTATTTTAAACGTGGTCTTTATTTACTGGGCAGGTACCCAACCTAGAAAACAGTGAATATGAAGAAGACCTATTGGTTTCAAGCAGATAAAGAGGTGCTCCTAGCACAATGCCTTCATAAAGGGTTAGAAGACCAAAAAGCCGTATGAACAAGGGATGTGTATAGACACATGTATAGGGAGGAGGTAATTTTATCTCTGCAGATAAAACTGGGAGAACTTACAATAAACAAATACATGCAATTCTGGTGAAAATATTGTAAAAGAAAGAGAAAATTAAGAGTAGCTGCAGAATAGAAAGCTATTTTTTTTCCAAACTGTATTTTCTCTACCTTACTCAAAAGAAAATTGACCCATAATCTATTTAGTGTATATGTGCTACTAAAAAACAAACATACTAAAAGGATCTTCAATCTGTTAAAGAAGAGCACTGGAGTTAGTGGCCTGAAGCTGAAATAAATGTCTGGAAACAAGGAAAATGCACACACTGTCATGGAGTATAGTCATCCACTACAAAAACCATTGAAAAAAAGCAACAGATCCTCAATTACTTGATGTCTTATACATCATTCAGAAAGTCACTTACTCTTTAATTTAAAGCATTTTAGATCAACACAAGAATAACTTGGTGAACTTTAATGATTTCTGAATGTTAAATGAGGACATATCTATACTAGGTTCAAAAACAAACGAAAAAGACACAGATGTACATGACTAACTTCTCTCACAGCTGAGGAAGGTTTGGATTTCTGAGAGTGACAAAGAGAACCCCAGCTCCTTGCAGCAGTCTCCCTGAGACTTCCAAGCTTCTCAGCTTTTCACTGACCTTCCCTTTCAGTTCATCCGCCACATTTTTTTTCTTTTAGCGTTTTTAAAGGACATTCTTCTAATATGACTGGCATCCAGCTATTTAACAATCTCAGTAAACCATAGCCAGAGCTGAGGAGTCTTTTCTCATTGCCATTCACCTGACTGTTTTGGTAGAAGACATTCCTCCTATCTAGACAGAAGGAGCATTTCTTTCTTTCCTTCTCTCTTTCTTTATTCTTTGTTAACAATACCTTTATGCCATCTTCAAATTTACCTTTTTCTATTGAGGCAGAGTGCAATGCCAAGCTGAACAAGGAAACACTGCATAGTTATGAAAATACACTGCATATTATCTGAATTCAGTGCCAACCTCTGTGTGTTTGCAATCAAAGCAAATTGCTATGGAATTAAATGTTACAGGTTTCAGAAAGAGAAAGAAAAACAATGAAACTACCCAAGCAAATAATAAATGCCAATCCAACAGCCACACAGGAACAGCTCCTTGGCCCTGTCCAGCCCATGACATAACTGCCAAAGCAGAGGACAGAGGCATGAGGGAATATTAAATCTTTGGGGCTTTGGGAAACTGGTTGAGCCAGCAGCATAATGAACAGTTCAAGGCTTCCAGGGAAATGATAGCAAAAGCTGTCAGCTTGACCACAGATAATACAGGGAGCCTGAAAACAGGAAAGGTCTCTCCTTGTCAGATATGAAGCTAACAAACTTGGGCGGAACTTGTATTCTTATTTTTTCTTACAAGCTTTTGTAAATAAGTCACATGCAGAAAGTACTACTGTTGTGTGACCTTCTGCTTGCTTGTGAAGGTTAAGTAATAAGTAATGAAATATGAATAATTCATTATTAATGAATAAGTAACGATCCTTTTCAGAGTGACTGGGATTGACTTGCTGATCACAGTATTTCAGAAAGAAAAAGCTTGTCATGAAAACAGGATCATTCTGTTCAAAGAACATGAAGAGAAAACACATGGATAAAGGCTCTATCACAAAACTCTTCAGAGAGAGGTGGAGGAAGCCAGGTTTATTTCTAAGGAGCATCCTAGAAGCATCTGTATGGGAATGGGGTATTAGGTACAATTTCAACCTCCAAACTAAAAAGTAAGTTCCTAAGCATGAAGAGAGAGAAACACTGTTCCTGTTTTCTTAGAAACCCTCAAAAAAGGGAGTTTGCAGAGAACATATGCAGGGACTCCTGAACAGATGCAGATCTCAGTGTGCTTGCAGTGCATAAGACTGTGTAGGCTTAGCAATGTCTCAGGCTGGCTACACAAGTGGTACTCAACGTCACTGCTTACAGGTTTTATATTCCTGTAATGTTTACCTTCAAATTCAATACTTTAGAGACACTTGGCTGCATTATATCAATAGTGTGGGAGTAGAGGAACTGACACTAAACAAAAATCCTCTTCAGGATTGAGGACCTAGGACAAGTATTCCTAGGTCAGGTAATAAAGAGAGGCATTATCAACATAAAATTATATTTCTTTTCCCTACCCCCTTCTCTTCCCACTGATTCCTCTTACCATAATAGTTCTCCTGTGCCCATATCTCCTACCTTCTGCTGCATAGTACAGCTCTGCAAAGGCCCACTACCCTTCCTCCTGCCATAATCACCTGAATTTTTCATTTGGTCAAAAAGACAAGCTGTTTGCCCCTTCAACGAACTGAGAGGAGTTGCTTATCTCACAGACAAGCACCATGCATTTATCTTCTAGCTAGAAGATACTTCCAGCTATTGGAAGGAGTGCTTCTCTGGCTGGGTGGGCTTCTGTGGGAACTCAGCGCACGCCCTGTGACTACTTCACTGATGAGGTTTGCATCACTTCAGTGGGCCAAGCAGCACTCTGCTCTCCACTGCAAGTGGGCAAAACTGGGTCACAGGAATGGGCTTCATCTAGAGAAAAAATATTAACAGTCTGCATCTTCAGGAAAGTTAATAAGGGTCCTAAACTGTTGTAAACTCATGTAACTGTATGCTTATTTACTTATCTTTCACTAACAGTTTTGACCAGTATCAGGAAAACATGTAGTTATGAAAGTTTGCTCAAACAGCTCCTCACTGAAACTGGAGAGATTTTACTGTCCCTGCAATTCCTGTGCTGCTGACTTCACTTTCTCTCATTTTCCCATGTGCTGAACATCACCAGGGTGTCCACTGAATAGCTTGACAAGCAAGCGCTCTGCACCGGACTCTAGAAAAGCTACGAAAAATCCATAATCTCACATTTGATTTTATAGAGCTAAACCACATGAACTCATGACATATGAAAAATGACAAATAGGTCATGTATTTAGCTGTGAAACAAGCTCCACAGGGAATAGTTTCAACATAACATCTGTTATGTATAAAAAAGGTTATGTGCTGAGTTTATTCATACCCTTTTTAGAGAAAAGCAACTGATAAATTGTCCAAATTTATTTTACACATGTGGTTTTAATTTTGGATTTACAGATTGCATCAATCTCATTTTCTTCACATCAAATGAGGGAAATTAAATATGTATTATGTTAGCATGAAACATGTTTTCCTTAAAGAACAGAACTTTTTTCTGTTCACAGTGATTAGAGTGGCAGCACCATTATTGTTTGTTATTCCCACAGTTTCTATTTTTCTACTGAAATCCAAATATGTTTTTGTTGTTAACTCAGTATAAATAAGTTTATTTGGAAGTTATTTCCAAGAAATGTTCTTAAAACCAGAGCCAGATTCATTTGCATTGCCCTGAAGGAGCTAATTCAAGGCATTTTTAAGTAGATTGTAATGTGGAGACATTTTCCCAATTTGTTTGTCAGTGAATTTATTGTACCTTAATAGTTTCAGCAGAATGAAATATCACTACCTGTACTCTAGTGAAACAAAAGAAAAAGTGAATTTTACTATAATCATAAATTCTGGATGCAAAGCTTTAATAGAAACGGCAGTTTATCTTAGCAAAATACTAGAAGTGCACACATATGTATACATAGTTATATATGTATGTATATATTTACTATACAGAAATTGACTAGTAAGTCTGTTTATACTTAAGTGCTGCCCAGAGATCTACCAGTAGCACAACCTGTGCTACCTGTGTCCTAAACTGTACAGGCTTAGAAGGAAAAAGCAGGAACTGAAGCAGGAATAAAGGGTAAGAGAAGAGGCTCTCTTGTGATCATTTGACGTTAACAATTCTAACTTTTTATGATAACTATAACTACAGAGGTATGAAATATTATCCCTTTATTGCACATAAAACTAATGCATTATCCTTTTGGAAAAAAATATGAAGCTACATCATTAAACGTGTTCATCTCAAATCACTGATTCAGAATACAACAGTATCAATAGATTCATTATTTCATTAACTAACAACGAAAAACAAATGCATAAAAGGTTCACTACATGAACCTTTGTGAAGTTGTGTATCCACTGTATGATAAAAATCTAGGTTTTATTTTTTTATAAATTCTTATGTATAGGATTTATCCTTTTTGTCTCCTAGTCCATATATTTTGGCAGTGTATCTTCACATAATACAGGTTAACACAAGGTTAACACTCAGAGGTAACCTTTTTATTTTTCTATACACACAGAAGAAACAGTTTTCACACTAATTGCCTTTATTAGAGACTATGAGCACAAAATAACCTCCTCTCTCCACCAAGATTACCACATGCACGTCTGGCATACGAGTCTATGCTGAGAGGAAGGCAGCAATGCTTTCCTCATATCAACAGCCCAGACTCCTGGGAGGGCTAGTGGTGCCACACATCTATCACAGACATGGCATTGCACAGTTAGATATGATGGTCATTACCTCTCAGGGGCTGCCATAAAGCTTCGCATATGATTACTGATTTCTTTTGCCACCATGTGCACGTTAAGTGCTAAAATGCCATCACTGCAGGCTATGGTGCTCTGGCATTTTCTGTCCATGTCTCAGCTGTAACTGCCAGCCTTGTGAGCGGCTTCTGGCTTTGTGTGGAAGTGCTGAGGATGTGTCTTCTCCTCTTGTCTGACTGAGCCCACAGACATAAATCCTACTTTCAGAGACACATCAATAATTCTTACATAATAAACCTGTATTTGTCTCACAACCTGTTTCAGAAAGTGGTGTCAAGATCACAGCTTGGGGTACAAGGGAAAGCAGCAGTTCATTTTACCAAGTAGATGTCATCTGAAACACATGACTACAACCCAAGAAATGCACAATGAAGGGGTTTGAAATTGATCTCGTCATTTTCATGTTTTATTACTGCTTCAATGCAATTCAGTAAGTAACAATCCATCATAAAAACACAGTGAATATGGCTAATTGACATCTATTTCACTCTCGTAATGTAGCAGGCTTCTGTATCTTAAGGAAGCTCCTAGATGATTAATGATTTTTTTTTTTTTTTTCCCCTCTCTTAAGCTAAAGGATCTAGGGCATTTTACTTTCTGGAGCTCTAAATGATATTGCATGGTCTACCATAACTGATATTATCTGTAACACTCGACCTGAAGACACAGAAGATACATTGTTTTCTCAAAATGTCATATAAATTTTGGAGGATGTTTTAAAATTACTTCAGTGTAGGAATTATACTGCAGATCTTGTCCTAAGTGTTTTTATTACTCTAAAGAAGGACTAAACTGTCATTTAAGCATTGCTTTTAATAATTTAGCTGATATCTTGGGAGGGTGTTTGTACTGCTTCACCTGCAATTACCTCATCAGTTTTTTGCCGGGTATTTTATAAAACAAGAGATAAAGTCACACATCAGTAGACAAACAATTCACTTAAGGCACTAAATTCACTTCAGGCACTAACAGTGAACTTCAGGCAGTAAGAGTTGAAGAGGAGGAGATAACCCACACAAAACACCCCCACACTAAACACAAAGTATACTGTGATTATAAAACAAGGAAAATTTTACTTACTGGCTATGTGTATTAGAGAGGAGTCTTGTACAAATTCCACCCTGTACTCTTCTGAATATCTAGTGATCCTCACATTTTAATAGATAATGGTTTCAGGACTGGAAGCTCCTGAATTAATCTATGTGTCATTAATTAAAAACACATCTATCTTAGCAAATGTATAGAAGAAATATTGATTGCATCAATCTAACAATTATGAAGAGATTAAAAAAGAAGATGGAAAGAAATGAAGAACCCAAATTTCAAAAGCTTCTACTTCCTTGGAGAGAGGAGTTCAAGCACTGGATTTGGGGTCACCCCAAGAGGGTTGTGAGAGCTGTATGGGGATTTTCTTCTTCCCCATCTCTTTCTCATGGTAGAAGGTCAGAATATCCCTAATAAGAGTGACATAACTAGCAATCAGTGCTGTTTAGTCATTCTTCCTCTGAACTGGTGATTGTCACACAGCTTACATTAAAAAAAAAACAGTAAAAAAAAGTGTATTTTTCACCTGTATTTCAAGCTCCATTAGACTTCTATGTTGTTCTGCTTACTGTGGATATTATGTGTAAATTTTTTTTCTTCTCAACACTACCTAGTGTTTCCATTTGAAGCTTTACAAATAATTGTTCAAAGTCCAGCTAAACCTACTAAAATGTAAGATACATCCAATCATATTTAATTGAAGAAAACAAAGAGGCAATTGCCAAAAAACTGACGGCCCTTTTCAAAACTCCTTTGGTTTTTTGAATTTATTTTTGAATAATTTACTGAAAGCCCCTAAAATTTCTGCTGTTCTAATTTTGATGTTATTGAACTCTCTATTGAAGGCAATGGATAATTGAACTAATTTTACTCTTACTTCAATAGTATCCAAAATGGGCTATTTGAAAAGAAGGAAGAATCCAGAACTTAATAAATAAAAGAAAAAGTTGTATGACTTTTTGTTGTATCAGTATCTGCATACTTATAAGACCATTCAAATATCTTTATTATTAGCAATTTTACATCAAAAAAACATTGAAAAATAACTTCCTTTTCATTTCAGAATATCACAAGTACAAGAAGAAAATTAATAATTAGTAAGTTAATAAATTAATTTTGTTTTATCTTTGTATTTTTCTGCTAAAAGCTAAAAAGCATTTTGCAAATCTTAAGTATCCCTCTAAGTTGACTGTTTCTACTATTGACATATTTAGAAGATTTGAAGCAAGAAAAGTAGCAATGACTGCTGAAAGTCAAACAGAAAGTCAATGGCAAAAAAGAGTATTTCAAATTCAACAGTCCTGATTACCCACCCACAGTCTTCATCATACAACGACACTCCTCTTTCTCTGTGAAGACAAGATGATTTACCACTGCCTTCTCCATAATTGGAATATTCATAAGCAATTATAGCTGCATTCAAAGAATGTTCTTGGACTCAAGCTCCTGAATAAAACTATTATCAAGGATTAAAAAAACAGAAGGCACATTTTCACAGAAAAGAGCACATACTCATTTTATCAGGTTGTTTTAATTCTATTTATGAAGTCCATGGAGTTGTACAGCAAATTTACTACTGCTTCTGTACTTTTAGAGACCTTAAGTCTGGTAACACCTGTGACAACTTTTACTCCAAATAAGAAATAAAGTCATTATGATCCTGTTAATGCAGAGCCACAAACTGAATTAGCTACCAAAGTATCTTTACAGTTTACAGTATAAGTCCTGCAATAAACATCAAGGGAAAAAGAACAAAATCTCTTCGGATTTACCTGAGGAAATGTAAACAATTCACAATACCAGAGCAAGTTGAAAGGGTCATACATGAGAAAGCAGGCAACTTTTCAACTTCAAAAGTTATCCTTTTAAAAGGTGTATTTTGGCACCCACTCCTCTGAAACTGAAAAGCAAGATATTGCTGATTTCACTTCAGCCTAAACCCATGGAGCCTCCAAGGGGCTTCATCAGGTTTCACCAGTCCCCTGGAGAGCTAGAATTGAAAATGAAAATAAAAATAAATGTAATAAAAAGCTGTCACTGACCTAATATCTCTGCTCAGTGCAAACCAGGCTGCTCTGTATTGGCTTAGCAGATCAGGACACTTTCCTGCACTAGTAAGGAGCTTGGATTTCACTTTGCAGCACTGGGTGCTTTACCTCATGCAGAGAAGGAAATACCAGGGCAGCTTTATGCCAGTTCTACACATGTCCTGGAGCTGTTAAGTGAACACCCAATTTCAAAGTGTCTGGACAGCCTGGGTGAAAGCACCAGTGCAGGCTGGTGCCTCTGCAGCCACCTGCCAGCATGGCTCTTCCAAGTAGGCCAGCCACTTTGTAGTGAAGGAAAGCAGGGGCTGTCAATGAACAGGTGCTTTCTGTACCCAGAGACTTCAGCCTTATCGAATAAACATGCCTAAAAATTCCAACCCACACACTCAAACCTGACTCTAAAGCAAACCTGGAAGGCTTTGTGTCAGTGATCCTCAGACTGAAAGGATCTTGTTTAAAACCCCGTTGCACACACTCAGCCTTGCAGTCACACGACACTCTCCTTCCCAGCCAGAGAGCCCAGCAGTGCTGGAGGCTTGTTGACAGCCGTGCAAACCCCTCGCCTTCACAGCGTCCCCCAGACCATGCCAGTGAGACCCAGTGAAAGGCAGGTGCTGAGGCCTCCCGGGAACAGAGCTGGGAGGGCTGTGGGCAGCACAGCTGCAGGTGAGCCTGTGAGCAGCCACTCCTGGGGATGCACAGTGCAGAAAAGGATGATGCCAAGAACCCAGAGGCAGGGCAAGTTCACTGAGGGGGGAACTGAAAAACATAACAAAAGGTGATGTTCCAGCTTCAAGGAAATAAGTGGCAAAACCCAACCCCGATATCTCTACAGCCTTCTTAGTATTCTTTAAGCAAACAAGAAACATGTTGCTTATGAGCAAACTAATCTGAGCCAAACTTTTGTACTACAATAAAGTAAACTTTTTGTGTCCACGGGTACATACTGATAAACTTTACTACACAATGATTACCACTAACTTTGCAGAAGATGACATAAAACTGCAAGGCAGCTATACAAACACAGAAATTCTAAAATTTGCATGGATTCTTCTAAAGTCATTGAGGGTGCCTTTTCTCTAATGACTCAAAAGGATGCGTTTTTGAAACTAACTTTAATGACATTCTAAGTAGTAGAACCCAATAAAAAAGGAGTGGTAGTAGGATGTCTCTCCAGGTATGTTTATTCACTGGCAGTTTTAAGAAAAATCAGATTTGCTGGATGGTTTTATTTCAGATGTTTGCAATAATATGACTCAGGAAAAGTATTTCAGATGGGAAATAGAACTTATTGGTACATGCTAAAAGGAGCAACAGAATTATTGTTTTCAGGGTCAGAATGCAATAATGGGCTATTTCCCATTAGAATTTGCTCTTAATGACTAAATGAATAACCAAAAGACACTAAAAGCCATGAAATCCCAATTTCAACTTGTTCAATATATTTTCAGTATGAATATGCTGTATTTCACTTAAAATCACATTTTAAAAAGCCACAGGTAAATAAACAGTGTACAACTTTCTTTAGCTGTTTTGAAAAAGATCAGTGTGATTTGATTTCTGGCAGAGAATATATGGTTTGGTTTTGATCTATGTGACTTCTAATCTGTTCCCCCTGTAAACACTGCATATTCATCATTCTATGCATTCTGGAGCACGATGCATTGGAGTAAAGCATCTGCCATACAAGGGCTCCTGAGCTGGCAGCTCTGTTCTGCAGACAGACCTTGAAACATAGATATATGTTGAGCTCACTTTGTTGGATGGGAGAATGGTTCATAACACTGCAGGATAATCTCTGTGGACCCTTCTTTTGCAATGAAGGGACACTGGCTCTGGCTGTAAATTGTAAGAGAAATGACAAATATAGACCCTTCCTTGAATTTCATCAGGATGGTGAAGCCACCTATAGGGGAAAAATACTTGAAGTATTACGAGAAATTATATTTTACTAAATCTCATTGCATTTCAGTTTTAGGTGTTTATGATCCTAAGTTTTTCCTTTAGAGCTGGTTCAAAATGAATAAACGTAATCACCATAAATTGGCAGGGGTAGAGACAAAGTCTTTTCATTTGAACACAAACATGTGAAGCCCAACTTTCAACTTTTGGCTTGTAAAGCTACTGCCTTAGAAAACTGCTAACCAAATGCAATCAAGAAGAGAGATGGTCTAGATTTAGGTGTCGCTTGTTGCTGTATGGAGTAGTGGAGCAATCACTGTAATACAAAGGGAAATGCCAAACTCTTCAGCCCAAGAGAAGATCTACACTGAACCAAAACTTTCTAAGGAGCTACTAAAGAAGCCAGCTGATAATTTTTACCACACTTTAGGATTTCATTTCCACAGTTTAAATTGCTAAAAAGTCACCTTTGACCTCAATGGAAATAGTCTAATGTCTTTGGCAGGACTCACAACATGTACAGTTAACCTCAAATTTCTCCATTGTTGGCAGAGTCTATTTGCTGAAGAACTGGTCCAATAGGTAGTTAAGTTACACTCAAGTACAATGTATGCACAGAAAAGTATGTAAGAGGATATCTTGAGGTAAAGCAGAGATACTAAAGAAGACAACATGCAATAGTTATAACCACACATGGTGATGACTTGACTTTTACTGCATTGTTCTTCCTTTCTATTTGTTCAATGCATTTGTTCGTTATTGCCTCATATTTAAGGAATATATAAAGTGACTCTTAGCCCTAGGGAGTTCAGCTCTGGGGCAATAACAGACACACACAACCCTGAGAAAAGATAATGAGGAATGAATCTCAAGAGATTCGATATTGAAATGCGATTTAATTGAAAAAGTTGAAGAAGATCAGAGGAAAACATCTTTTTTCTCAAATTATTTCAGCTTCTGCTACAAAAAAAGATGAATGTTTCTCGAGTTTTAGCTATTAATAATGTTGCTGTAAAACTCAAGTATGCAAAACAAAATTAAATAAACAGGACTGTTTCATCATTACATTCCAGTTGCTTTGTACTGCTCTGGTGAAGCATTAAATCCAGAAAAACCATGTTGTTAAACCAGCTTTATGGCTGTTCTGCATCACCAAAGTGGCACAGAGCAACTCATCACAGACATATAGCACAAACCGATTTGAAAAATCTCTTCCTATTCTTCACATCTCTGTCCTCTCTACTCTTTGAGCCATTGTTTAGGTATGTTTTGTGAAAATTAGCTTGCAGTGGGCATCTGAACAGACCTGCTGGAGGAGCAGCTCAGGCACTTTACAATGGATTAGCTGCAGACAGGGACGAAGCCTCCCCTGACAGTTTCACAGGATTAAACTCACTAGTTGCCCTCCTGCTGCTTTGACCCATCCTGTACTTAAAGCTTATATACCATTACTTTCACGTTGTTTCTCACCCCTGAAGCAGCTCCACAACATAAAGCTGGTGAGTGCTGAAGATGATCACTAGCCCTGACTTCTGTCCTACAACAGCACCTGGCTGCAGTCCAGCACAGAGCCAGGGGAGGACTGGGATCAGCGAATGTAAACTGTAAAAGCAGATGAACAAATCTAATGATGTGTTACTAAGAGTTATAACAAAAGGGGGAAGATTAAAGAAAAACAAAATTAAAAACCTCTGGAAAACAAATAAGCCTATGATGTGTACCTGCAATTTGTAAAATACTGCTCAGCAAAGCACTTACACTGCCATCGCTGAAGTTGAGCTCTCTGAAACACTTTAGCACACTTCAGTTTCAAATGAAACACCTCTTAAAAACACTTCATGACAGTTCCTGGGTGGTGAGCAAGGGGCACCCACTTCAGCACTATGCACCCAGGAGTGAGAAAAGCAGGACATGTAGCAAAGGTGGCGAGAGCATAGGCAAAGGTGCTAAATGCACTTCAGGCCCCCTTCATGTGTGAGAAACTAATCCACATTTGCTCAGTTGCCTGCAAGCAGTTTCCCATGCTATACCTTTGGCTGTCTGGCTGCCAGCCCATTTCAGAGGTGGGAAGTGAAAGTGAACCTCCTTACCCATTTATTTCCTTCAGAACAGGGAACTAAGTTACGACCTGTTATCCAGGTCAGGAGACAACAAGGTGGCTTCCCCAGCTGCAGCTCTGCACTTCCACCAGCTTACACCCCTTTCACACTCGCAGTCTCACTGCAGCTCTCCACTTTGGCACTGCTGTTCATGGCCATGTCCACAGTGGAGCTGCAAAACCCACACTTTCTTATGCTAGGATGAATTTTTTCCAATTCCAAACCAGTTTAATCCCTGTTATCAACTGAATTCAAAATAATCTTTTCCTGATATGCAGGGAAAAGAAGTAAATGCTTTGCATATGCTTAATCCCTTTTACAGCAGGAGAGTTTGATTCTTAGGAAAGTCCGGGGAAGACTAAAAAGCATAGAAAAAGACATTGTTAATCAAAGTTCAGCTACAATTGCATGAGGAATAATGAGTAATACACAGCAAGACTTAGATCAAATATCTATGAACCCCACATAAGGAAAATTCAAATTTACTGGCATAAGGACAAGGAAGACATCCCCTTAGGTTATATTCACTGCTCTCAGTGGATAACTTGCAAAAACCACCTTTGATATATTTACCAACTAACACTTAACTCAGGAGAGGACATTTGCAGACACTTACAGACTAACCTTAGACTAAAACTCTCCAGTGTTTCACACCTGCAGGATAAACTGTAGGTGGGAGAATGAAGAATAAATACAGGTACACAAATGTAAGTACGGAGGCTGATGCTGACAAATTTTGAACAGCCCAGCTTGCCCTTCTGTCACCACAGGTTGCATTACATGTGCTTGATATTCCTGGAGATTTGTCTGAGGATTCCGAGTTCTTAGCTTTTAGCCATTCAGGTAGGATTTTCATTGGATTAAATAATCAATTCTCTGTTCAGTTACTGGCAGGATTTTCAGCTCAACTGGTAGATGAATCTACAGCATTTAAAAATTCTGAAAAGCATTTACATGGTTTTCAGGAAATTTATGCACACACATTGAATCATTCCCTCCTGCCCTCTTTTCATTGGCTGTGATCACACTCCTTTGAAATGAGATAAAATTACAAATTTGCATTCATGATTAACTTTAATTAGCAAACACCTACAAATCAATTATTAAATCATCACCTCATTAGCAGGAATAGTAAGCTGTGAGCAGTAATCAGTGAGAGACAGTTCAGAGAGGGATGAGAAAACAAACAGTGCTGAGTAATGAGTAAGCATACCCTGAGGGCCAAGTTCAGTACTACTGAAGAGGAATTGAAAGAGGGTCTAGAAAGCTCTGACCTATCTTCCAGTACAAGTCATGAGGATATTCAATAATTTCTGTAAAACTGCAGGTCCCTAGGCTTCACTGTGAGTACAAGAACAAACAAATGGAGCTGTGGTACCTAGATGTTGTGCTACTGCACTGTGCTCTCCACAGCACGTGAACTCGGGAATTTAGGTAACTTCATTTTCTATGTATTTTAATAACATTATATCATCTGGAAGACTCTTTTAGCCATATTCTAACAGGCTACAGAGATAGGAACATGTTTTGCCATCCTGGCCTCTTTGTTCTTTCCTTGTTTCATCTCCCCTCCAAATCTTGGCTCAGATATAGAAATATTGAGTGGATTCCACAGGCAGGGCAGCCAGGCTATTGACACAACTACAGTTTGTTTTGTTGAAATGGATGGGATCCTTGCAAGAATTCCTAGGGCCATAGTTTTGGCTGGTAATATAATAATTTATAGGCAGTATGATAAAGAGGCTCTGAGCTATGCTTCACTGTGACCATACTTTTTTAAAATCAGAGAATGTACATCATAAATCATCCCAGTGAGGGAGGAAGAAATTTCATCAGAATTTGCATTTCCTGACCAGCTTATTGCATGAGCATATGCATTATATGCTACCCAGGGAGGCGGGTAGGTGCTGGTTTTGGAACAGAGTAGTTGGACTCAAGTATTCAGGTGATTTGGTTCTGACAGAGGGTATCTTGCTCAATTTCTGGAGGAAAAAAAACAGAAGATCAATCCCTTGGTGGATAGGACAGTAAAGGAATTGCACTTATGTTTTGTTTTTAAAATAGTCTACTCCAGTAATGCAATTTAATCTGCAAACATCTAACAAGGAGAAAAAAAAACCCAACAAACCACCAAACAGTTTCCTTTCTTTTTGCTTTCCTCAAATGAAATACCTTGCAGAAGGACCTTTATTCATCTTCTCTCCAATACCACTATTTAAAACATTAAGTCTTTCTTACAACAAATGGAGAAGCACTACTCAGGTAAGTGGGAGTTCTAAAAATTACAATGTGCAGTGCTCTTTATATGAAAAATCATTTATTCTTTTAATATGCAGTGCACAGAACAATTCCCTTAAGTATTAGTGTTTCTGACTTGATACAAATTTGGCTTTCTCTCTCCTCAGTTTTACTCGTCTAACAAAATCATATCAGCACAAATGGCATTATGCAATGTACTTATAAAGCTCCTAATGTAAAAGCCTGTCTTAGTCTGCTTTCACCAGAGATTTCTGCCTATGCTTTAATAAAGGCAAATGAAAGGAAAATTTGGAGTCTTTGAAAACCTTTATAAAAGAGCTTAATATGGCATATCTTTATAACAGGGAAAAGTGAAAATATGTTTTAAAAAAGCGAGTACCTAAGAATGCTTGGCCTAAAATACGAGTTTTAGAATGGACCCAAAGCCTGCCAGCTGTTGTTATCAAGACCATCAGGCACTGAAGACGGTTGGGGTAGTGAGCTGGCAATTTCAGTACCAGTTACAATTTCTCCATGCTGAACTGTGCAGCAAACTTGGCTTTCAGGTAGCAGAAAACATTTTATTCTCCATCTTGTTCTTTCAGCAGGCTACTCAGAAAAGACCAAGAGCTAAAGGCTCTAATGATCTCAGAATGAGATACGAGGATTACTGTGAATACTCCAAAGTATTCACAATATGCTCTGCATTTCCTGGGCTACAGAGATGACAAAAACTAGAATCTGTAAAATGAAATGTTCTCAGTTTTGTTCTAGAAACAAGTGCCTTTTTTCCTGAGAGAAGAACATCACAAGAACAGCAATCATTTACGCAAACTGTATGCTATGTTTTGAAACCTATTCTTAAATCTTTGCAAGGCATATGATAAGGAGATCTCTAATGCAAAAGCCAGTTGATTACCTTAGTCTCTAATCGGAAAGGATTGCCGTTGTGAGTTTCATGGATGATGCAATGCCTATTTAAGAGCATATGTTTGTGCTAGAGCAGTTTTCTACAATCTGGTTTTGCTTATGAAATGATGCTTCCTACAGAGGACATTACTTTTTACAGGATGAGAATGATTCATAATCACATTGTTGCCTTGATCAGAATTTATTATTTTTCTTGCTGTATCTTACACCAAACCGACAGGTCAGCCAGAATGTCTGTCTTGCTAGACAAAAAATACCCTCCTGTTGTACTGATAATACAATTTTTTTATTAAAAAAACCCACCACCACAAAGAAAGAAAACAGGTGGTGAGAAGATTTTTTTGTTAAAAACAAGCAGCTGAAATCCTTTTCAGGCTTATCTGCTTGAATTGAGGATTATCTACTCCTCATGCAACACTAAATATGATAAAGAAAAACATACTGCCTTGTTTCAGCACTCACACTAAGAGAAAATGCTGGTCTTTGGGCTGATATAAAAGCACCAAGAACATACCTAGCACTGCTGCTGCTAAGTATTTTGTACAGGCAAAACCCCTTAATCAAGGGAATTCATAGTTTTGCCCCACTGAAATATTACATTCACAGCAGTGTAACAGACTTCAGGAAGAACCTGCCACAAATTTCCTTCTGGATCGAAGAACAGTGTAACGACAATAGCATGTTTTCTACCCGAAAGCAATGTGATGCCACAACAGGCCCACACGGCTGCTTCCTTCAAAGCCTTGACAAACCCAGAATGAAAACAGAGCTCACCCCCTAATTCCACATAACAGTTATTACATTTTTAATACACAGAAAGCAAGTGTTTCCCTCTCTTACCTTTAAGAGGCATGTGCTGAAAGGATGCTCTAAGACATTTTTCAGTACGCTGGTGATAGAGGGATCCCTGACTTACATAGGTCAGCTGCCATGGCACAGTACTAAAATTGTCAGACGAAGTGGTCAGAATTACCCAGTGGCTTGATAAAAATCAGCTTACTTCAGATCTAATCTAGAGACTGCATACAGATAGCTATGTGTTAGAGAAATGGCAAATATTACAGGAATAAAAGAATAACTAACGAACAAGCCACGAACTTAGAGTGCTATACCTATTATCTTTACTAGTATAGGAAATGTAATCTTATTGTTTCTGAGCCATATAAATGAGTACTATGAAATTTAAAATATCCAGAGTTCTCCTTTGAACAATTCTGTAAAAGTATAGTGTTTATGCAAATGTAATTCAAATTATTATGAAAGGACTGGCATAACTTCCTAAACTTTCTCTCATGAGAGAAATCTCCCAAATGGACTTCAAGTTCTCAATATGAAAATAAAATCTATTTACTCTGTTTGCCATTTTCCTGCCTCTTAAATTTACTAAAATAATGAAAACACCATCCATGAAAATAGGACCCTAAGAAACACTTCCATCAATTTAGCCTATGGATCAGCGAAAAACATGGCAATCTCTAATGAATAAACATTGAGATTTCTCAGAAGACTGAAATAATGACATCCCACAGGAAATTCCATCCATGCCCACTTGTGTCTCCTGGAGAGTCAGCAAAATCTCTGGATCAAGGGCAGATGGATCCAGCAAAACCTCAGGGTTTATTTTGCCAGAAGTACGTATATTATCAACCAAAGCAGCCACTCCTGTCTTCTGCACCTTCCTGCAAAGCCATGAGGCTTCTGGTTCTGTCTGTAGTCATGCCTGCTTTGACCTTTTGGACAGTTTCCCTTTTTGAGCTGCAGCATTTTTCATCAGCTATTTCATCTGGAAAATGGTTTGCATTTTAGGATCCATTAACACTGCGCTAGAAAAAGACAGCTAATATTACTTTCATATCTTATTGCAGCAATCAGCAACAGTGAAACAATGGTTATTTTTCAGATTATATTAACTGCATTACCTTTAAATCAGGAAAAAGTAGCTACAAAAAAAGTTTTAAAAAAAGTAGTTATGATGACCAGTATTTCACAAAATTAAAATAAAGCTTTTGGATATACAACCATAGGATTTGAGTGCCAACACTTATGGAAATATCACATGAACAAAAATAAACATTTTGCCATTATCTCATGAGAAATAAAGTTTAGCAGACAAACATACACTGTGATACAGCTAAATCATCTGCCATGTTTGCATAAGTTGAGAGGAATTGAATCCTTGTGGTAAGTGCTAAGGTATAGCAGTAAAATAAAGATTATCCTGGCATTGATATAGAGGCAAAAGTGATTCTATGGTTGCTCTTTATTACCACTTGTAGCACTGCTAAGATAAGTGGTTAGGGATAAGTAGATACATTTACCTTTATTTAAGAAGTAATCTCTCTGCTAAGTATAAGGAATAAATTCAGAACACAGCAAATACCATGGTATAGTGTTTCCTTAAGTAGGCTCTTTCTGGAACAGCTGGGAGGTCGTGAAAGATTAAACTTCTTTCTGTCAACCTGAATACAACTACAAATCCAACCAGCATAAGCAACTATCTCAATTGTCAGACGCATGCATCCAATGTGGGTACTATTGCTTTTACTATGCATTGAAGACTAAACTGATGTCCATCTCTGGAAACTTTGTTAGCCAATGACACAAACCAGTAGTGCTGGTACTAATGAATCATACTTACCTATATACAAATGCATGCACACTTCTTGTGACAACAAAGCAACAGCACACAACAGCGAGTTCTCTGTGGTAAAAAGATGATCTGTAGCACTTCCTTGGCAAAGAGACAAAATGAAGAAGGAATATCCTCCCATGGTCTCTGCTGAGAAATCTGGTCAACATTCAGTCTCTGCTGTGGAATCTTTACTATTTTGTATTAGTAATCTTATAACACGCAGTGGTTCTGCAGATACTTATCAACCAATACAAAAATGGTGATGAAATTCTGTTTTGGCACTAAGTCTCCTTTTAAATAGAAAATGAAGACAATTTAAATTTTCCCACAGATTTTGTATATACAAGTCAGGCTGCAAATCAAACCCAAGAGACTGAACAATTACACACATTCCCAGGAACATATGAATACTTTGAATCGAGTTACACAGTCACATGTAATGTAGGTACCATCACTTTTACTCTATATTCATCTGTAAACCGATGTTTGCCTCTGGAACCTGTGCAACAATAATACTAATGGTCCTCAGTGAAAGCCCAAATCTGTGCTCAGCCCAGAGCTTCATTCATTCAACCCCAGCACTCAGGATTTATCAGGAATAAAGGGTGCTTCATTCTTTCTGGAGCATAAAAAAGACATGGTGACACAGCAGTTTATTGCTGTGCTCTGTAATATGCCCTGTGCAAGGGAAATATACCTCTAGCTTTAGAAATAAGATGGGACAAATTATGTTACATTGCTGGAAATAGGAAAGCAGAAATGGGACTTGTCTTTGGTAGCAGATAGCTTGGTCTGTCAGCTTTCTGTAACTTCAGAACATAAATTTCTAGTGTGCTTACACAGCAGCTACAATTCATTTAAATCAAGGCAACCACAGGCTTGCTTTTTCTCAAGCCACTAGCCACATCCTCTAGCTGTCACTGTACCAGCACTGACACCTGTGAGCCAGAGGAGTGAGCTGGAAACTAACCACTTTTTGTAGGACAGCATTATCTTTCTTTGAATGTAAAATGATTCCCAGCTTACTTTTGGAGGTTGGCATTAAACATAGTTTAAGCCTTAAAGATTCATTATTCAGTTGTAACTCAGGGAAAAAAGGGCCACAGGCTCACATAGAAGAGTTGAATGCACAGGGACTGTAAAAGCAGTGCCCTCCTTAAAGCTGAAATGGGGTCTCTGACCACGTAATATTGTATGTCCCTAAAGTTGAAAGAGTAGAACAAAGCTAGCATGGGAAAAGCACCACAAGATCCCAACTTGACACCTGAAACAATATGTCATGGATGGTTTTAGGGCAGCTTAAGAAGTAGTCCTTCCACATTATGCACATTTTATGGCCTGTGATTCATAAAATACTCTGTCAGTCATGAAAACACTATGAGCAACCAGAAGTCACTTAAATTAAAAAACGTTATTTTAGAATAGAGTAAAAAAGGAAATTTAGAGACAATCTCCAGGAAAAGGGAAGCTCTTGATTTTATAACCCAGTTTAGGGAGCACAAGACGGTGGAAGAATAAATACCACAGGCACAGCTGTATTCAAATTTACTCCTTGGGCATGAAAGGAGCAATTCAAAAACCACAAGTATAACAGAGGAGAGGGACTGCACTTTCAAGGAGGGGATGGAGTAGATGTAGCCCAAATTATGGAGCAGCTTAATTGGAGTACAGGTTGCTGCAGTCCCCCACGCCTCAGGCCTGGAGCGATTACTGTTCAGCCTGGTCAGCCCCTTGCAGTCTCCTGCAGTCCCACAAATGGTAGGGCCAATGCGAGAGCAGGGACCACAGCACAGGGACCATGGCCCAGGGGCAGGGACAAAGGTCCTGCCTCTGCTCCCCTGATGAGACTGCTCTGTCGAGGTGAGCTGCTGGACAGAGCAGCTCTGGGGTGGGGACGCCCTCACCACATTTACAAGCTACCTATGTCAATTAAGAAGGAGCCTTTCATTTTCTACAGACAATACAACTTCTGGTGAAAGTATAGAAAGTGGTCTCAAGTTAACATGAGAGGTGGGAGGCACATTATTTTTCAAGAAGAAAGTAACACCAATAAATAGTGTGCGGACAAAATCCTTGCAACTGGGATCAAACCTAGGCTGCTCAGAAAAAAAGATACATTTCTGACCGAGCCGTGAGTGTTGACGACTGATAACGTCAAGAGGCAGGATGCAAAGAAATCTCCCTCAGGCATGAGGTAAAGCCCTTCTGCCACAGGCGGGTGGCAGGGAGACAGCATTCACTTCTGCAGTGCTCCCTGGGGATTCAACACGCAAAGGTATCATCAACCTTAAAACCCTACAGAAACAGGAGACTTTTTGGGGGGAAGTCAAATAAGTGAAATATTGACCATTCCCTAAACAAAACTTCCATCCCATTTACTGAGGTTTCAAGTTAGGTATAGACATACTTATTGAAAAAATTAAACTTCAATTATCATGGAGTCTTAATTGTAAGGATTTTAGTCTACAACTTTCAGCCCTGTCTCTCTCTTCTCTCAGTTGTTATGCTGCTGTCATTCCCACTCCTCTTCCTTCCCTGTATGAACAATGTTATATAGGGATAATCAGATCATTTGAAACCCTCATTTTTACTGAGAGCTGACAAAGCATAAAAACCCTTCAAATGTATCGACAATAGCAAATACACTGATATTTGAAAATGAAAAGGTTTTTTTAAAAAAATAAACCCAAGGAAAAATAAAATTTTAAATTATTCTCCTGAAGACCTGAGAGGATGAAATCCTTTAAACCTATTAATATTTTGGCATCAGTTTGCAGTTATTAAAACCATGCATGACTGAAGGTTTTCTTCATTACACTGAGTTATAGAGACACTACACAGAATTCAGTAACTGTGTTTATGTGCTACTTAGTTCAAAATAATGCCCTAAAGGGGAATAAAAACCCAAAACCAAACAAACCCCCTCAAAACCCACATAAAACCACCACCTTCCAAAAAAAAAAAACCCCAACCCCCCAAAACATCTAAAGAGAGAGAGTAACACACAACCCTTTGTATGACTTTCTCTGACACCTTGCTCTGGGGTCAGGATTTCAGAGGAGTCAGCAAACTGGCCTCAGAATTAACCAGAGATGATATAAACTGCAAATCTTTGCATTTACATGAAAATATTCAAGTTACTCAGAGGGGAGGGAGGTCCCATGCTCTTTGAAGGCCAGATGCTCTAGTTCTACAGGCACCACTGGGCTTTAGGCAAAAGGATTCTGTTGGCAGCACTGCTGGGAGAGCCCCAGCGGCAGCGCTTCACCCGCCTTGTTGTGACACTCTCTGGGAGCATGAAGCATGGGTTCCCTTCAAGCAAACGACTTTCCTCAAACTGAACGCTTTAACCAATACGCAAAAGTTAGTTTTTTTCATCCAACTACAGTGTGTGCCAAAGGCTGCTGATCGCAGCAGAAAATTCACAAGTGCAAGATGATGCTTCACTTTACTCTGCATGAAAAGTGTGCCACAGACCCCATCTCCCTCCTCAGCATTTCCTGGTGGCTTTTTTAAGCAGTGTGATGGCTTTTAAGGTGGCATTTCCTATATACTGTAGAAGGTGCTAGGTTCACAGTTTAAGCTATTGTAAGAAAGTATAACAGCCAAAAATGCAGTTTTGCAGAAGTCAGTGTTCTGCAGTGATGAGCTGGTTAAGTCTTGATCTGTTTAGGGCTCATGCCCTTGCCAAAAGATTATGAATAGAGACTGAATTAGAAGTCAAAAGTAACTATTTCATATAATTTTAATCACTTTGAGGCAGGAAATATTTTATATACATATATTGGATATATTGTATTTGGTGCAATAGTAAAAAAATGCAATATTACTTGTATCTTGTGGCCTTTAAAACCATTCAGTGATTATAAAATAGTTGGTCTGATGATAATTTGGTGCTGATAATTACATATTTTTCACCACAGTCATTGAAGAAAAGATAGAATTAACTATGAATAATCTGTAAATAAGTTATCTTCAAAGACATTTAACTGAAAATATATACATGGACCCAAAGCAGTTCAGCTTGTAACTGAAGGGACACCAATAGTTGGATTTGGAGAAGATATAAGTCTTCCATATGTTTTTTGGAAGATTAGTTGTATCATCTGAAGTATGTTAAAAATAATTTGATAAATCCTGAGATTAGGGAATTCTAAACATTTCTTATTATAGACAACATATAATTTCATGAGTTAAGTTTGGGCTTTCTCTTTGTCCATATAAAGCAATACCTGTTCAGTTTCAGTGAAATAAACTTTCATTATAACTGCAAGTATTACTTCAGAAATCTACCACAGATTAGTATTTTTATTGCATATACTCACTTTAATCATGTCCTGAATTTTCTAGGCAGAAGAAGAAATGAATTTGCTATACTAGGTAAAATGAATGAATATAAAAAGTAGGAAACTTGTGATTGTTAATTATAATGTTATTTTCTTGCCCTCTGTGGTTTTTTTATGCCAAAAAAATAAGATAGGTGATAATAAATACAAAATTAATGACCGTAAACAAAAGCAAGGGTGGTAGAGGTCGTGCCAATTCTAAGCCCTGCACTGATTTAGAAAAAAGTGGTTATTATTAGCACCAAGGAAGACCTACTGTAAATGGCTCACAGAACACCCTCTAAAGTAGTTTCAACATGTTGTGTGTAACATGCAAACAGTAAAATAACTTTACTTTGTATCTTGAAACACTTTCTGATGGTGAGTTCTGCAGGCACATCACATAGTTTTGTAAAGTCTACTTTCCTTTTTATATTTCTATGGTTTTAATCCAGAGCAGGTTATTCTGAATGGTATCTCAGGGACTGAAACATGCCAGATTCTTGCAAAAATGTGGATATAGCAACATCATGATGTACCAGCTCCATCCCACTGATGCCCAGTGCCCTGCTGACACCCGCTACTGACAACTGAGAGCTTTTGGTAGCGTTTCTCATCCCAGAGGCTTTTTCTGTCTCCTGATTCCTGCTGCTCTCCAGTTACAAATAAAATAATCCAATAACTTAGATGTGTTTATATAATATCAGGACATAATAAGTCCTAACAAACAAAAGCAGACAACCAACCAAAAAAAAACTTGCCCCAAAGGCAATGTTTAGGCCAAGTTTATCCTTCATCAAAGTCCAGCAAAACAGTGGTTTAGTTTTTGTTTTCTTAAGTTTAGAAATGTTGTAATGTTATATAAATACATCTGGGTTATTGAATTTTTAATTTGCAATTTGAGATGGGAAAGCAGGAAAAAATCAGTAGAGATAAGATTGTTTTACGTATCAATTTTGTTTTAAGAACACAGTATTCCCTTATTTGCACCCAGGGAGAAATATACAAGTGTTTTATTCCCATTTAATGAGAGTGAAAGGGGTAAATATGTTCCTCAGAAATTGAATTTGCAAAGTGAGAGGTTATTTGGTATCAACAGCTATTCTATCAAAAGATGCAGAAGATAAATAGGCTGTCTTGATGACACATATGAAAACGTGAATCTAGAAGACTTAAGTGTCTTTGAGAATGCTTAAAAAATACCCCAAAACCTCAAAAAATAAATACAAAAGGCCAAATAAATCAAACATAGATGCTCTCCTAAGTTGAAAAGGGCCATTGCAGGAATTCCCCCTTATGCTGAGCACATATCTTATTATTAAATTCTGCTTAACCATATCATGGCATAGAATTATGAGGGGAACTCACAGAGAATTTATTCCCCCATGTGACTGTATGTAAAGCACTGCATATATCACAAAGGGACAACTTCTTCCAAACGGGACTAAGCACAAGTAGTGAAGATGCAAGGCTGCAATTTGTGCACACCAACCATGTACCAATCTGCAGTCCTTATCAGACAGATAGAAAAGCAGCCAGCATGTGCATACAGACCAAAAAGTGGGAAAATAAATGTCACTGGAAGTGCATAAGATCACAGAGCAACTTCCTGCTGCAGTAAAACTCTGAATTGTGTTAGCAGGCACAGTGTTTCCGTCGTTGCTGCTTAGTTGACTAGCTGGCAAAATCAAGCCTCTGAAGCTTGAAAACTCCAGAAGAGCCACCTACTCAGCCTGGGCTTCCTGCTGGAACAACTCAGACATGCTCTCTGAACAGAGATGACAACGTGGTTCACCTTTTGTAGTTTGAGGCTGCAGACCCTAATTAAAAATGTATTCTGGCTGTGCTCAGAATGGCTTTGACATTTTAGATGAAAGATAAACATCAGGCCTTGCTATATATTCCCTGGACTTGGCTTTTCAGAGCCAAAGAAAGTCAAAGAAAAGCCTGCAAATACTTCCATGGATTGAGGCAATGCACAGTAATCAGCAAAATTTAAAATTAAATATGGCCAACGTCAGTATGGTTTGCAGAACACGCTGCTTTAAATTAAAAGGAATCCAGCATAGTACCAACTAAAGACTCTTAGGGGATGTTTATTCATCTTGCATCTACCTTTAAGCATAGCTATAAAGTTTGAGATTAACCAAGATATGCAAAAGTATTTCATTATAATTTTCAGTTCAAATGTCTAAGCTGAATAATAGCTGTCTGATTTCATTTGGCCAAAAATCCATTGGTGAAATGGTGATTGCATGTGCCCCATAAAATCAATGCAAAGACCGATGCTGACAGTCCATTTTGCACTCCCTGTTCAGATAAAACTCTAGAAGCTTTCCTAGTTACATGGGCAAAGAGACTTTAGTTTGATGATATTGAAGGTTAATGATGGCTGTGCCAACACGAAGCCCAAGGTCAGTTAACACACTGACTGCAGAGCCTGTCTGAGAAGTTGGGTAGATATGTAGGCTGCCAACTCGAACTGAACTCTCTAATTATCCCAGATCCAGCAAGTCTAAGCCAGCTGCGAGATGTTTATATGAGGCACATTATTTCGAGTGAATTCACCGTAGATATAGCCATCAATTTATCATAGTCTGGTAGATAAAAACTCCATGGCCTATTTTGAAAACAGACCAATATACATTTTACAGGACTTTTCATGATGCTACCATGTTCTTTTCACCTTGCTAAGAAGGAAAAACTAGTAATTCAAAAATTTTAAATCAAT
Source organism: Strix uralensis (assembly GCF_047716275.1). Taxonomy (NCBI): domain Eukaryota; kingdom Metazoa; phylum Chordata; class Aves; order Strigiformes; family Strigidae; genus Strix; species Strix uralensis. The sequence continues at coordinate 87,058,228 of NC_133974.1, read as the reverse complement.
CTTTGAAACAAACTATACATATAATTTTTTATCAATGCTCTAGTTCTCCTTACCTTAAATATCAATGGTATCACCTAAGAAGCTTGGCAAAATGGAACCAATTCATCTCTAAACAAAGAGATGAACATCTAAGGATGTTCTCACCTATGCAGAAACAATGCTGACTGTAATTATCAAAAATAATAGTTACTATTTACTGAGGGGACAGCACCTCAGGGGAGGCAACAGTTGTTCTCAGTGCTGCCACTGAGGATCTCATGATTGCTGTCCTGGGTATCTTTTATTGCTCCAAGGAGCTTCACACAAAGAGCATCATCAAGAATTAATGAGCTCTACTAGGAAACAAGGCTAAAACCAAGACTAAGTACCAGAGGTCCCAATAACCCCTTGCAAATGCAAGCTGGCTTTAGGCATTTTGTAGTTCTGCAGTCATCTGTAGTACCAGCAGATGCTGTCCCTTACTGTCCTACTTCTAGACGTTACAATGTGGAGTTTATGTCTCTTCTAAGATGTGCTTGCAGATGGCAGAGTGGTAGAATTATTCTCTTTCCCTTGAACCCATGAAAGATATGTCAAAAAATTACTCAGAGACACAACTGCAGTAAAATGACAACAGCAGCCTTTCAGAGTTTTGCCTATTTCATTACAGATAGAAATTCATAGTTTACATTTTTGAAATTTTATAGATTATTTGAATTTTTGCTTAGTTTATTGTGGATTTTAAGAAAAAAAAAAAAACCAACACAAAATTTATAACCATTTTTTACCTAAATAATTAATAATAACTCAACAGCAATTCAACTCTACTACAGGAAACTGAAGAGCCACCTGCATGACAGAACTATTCGGCAGGAACACAAAATATGCTGTTCTGTATTAGACTACTAGGCATCAAGTTGGATTTTTTTTTACTTTGACGAAAAACACTACATATGTGTAAACTATAGCTATTTCAGTTTGCAGCAAGGTATCATTTAGTTTCCTCTGTGATTTTGTAGATCTTAACTCATCTTTTGAGTTTCACACGTAAAATGTAATTATCCAAAAAATCTCCTCCAAATTATCCTCCAAAATCTCACAATGGACATAACCAAAGCAATTATGCTTTGATCTGAAATCCAACCCAGAAGCCTTGGAAACTCTGTCTTGGAATTTGGCATATATAATAAATCTACTTCTGCTACCTACAGATGACTATGCGGCTTCATATTAAGTTATTACTTTCCATTCTTTCCCATTAATGGTTATTACTGCAAAGTTGTAAATGCTATTCATTAGTAAGTTATAACAAAAGCAGTAGAATACAGGCATCAGGACAAGAAACATTAAACAGTGACTAGCAGCAAAACAAAGAGTTAATCTAAGAAATCAAAAGTATATGAAAGAGAAGTGGATCTCCTGGTGATAAGGTAGATCACTGCTATTTTAAATCACAGACTTATTTAGACAGCTTATCTTAACTGTCCCAGTTGCCCCACCACATGGAGACCCGGTTCCCACTATAGTTTTCCTCACTTCACGTATTTCAGCACAGACCCTCAAAGATATTAAAGCATCTATTTCCTGAAGAGGACAGTGACAGCAAGGAGAACCCAAGCCAATCATGTTCATGTGGGCGAAGAATAAATGGAAATGTGCATTGCTTAGAGGAGACAAAAATGGATGTGCAGATATAACAGGAACCAGGTATGAGGGGGAATCCAACTCTCTCTGGGCCTTCTGGCTTGGTCTGGAGTAAAATCTGTATCAAACTGAGAATTTATGACTGAGTTTTCTTAATTTCTGCAAAATCTGGAAGAGGTTATGCTGCCCAGAGTATCAGAACTTCAACACTTTTAGCACCTGTTTATGCTAAGCAGGGGGAAAATCAAGACAGTTCCCCACTTCCTTTGTTACTCCTCCAAAGTCAGTCTGTCATCAGATCAGTCCTTGGGTCAGCTACTTTGATTAGGTGCTGGCATAATGTATTATTTAGGAAAAAATTTCATAGCCATGGATCAGAAAGTCTGCAAACATTATTTAACTGTTATCTAAACCAGATGAAAATCATGCAAGAAATGAATCTGAAAAGAAGAGTATGTGTGATAGGCTAATCTAATCACTGGTGTAACTAGCCTTAACTCTGGTTAAATACAGATACGCTCTTTTGGGAACTGTCATCTTGTTCCTGGAATATCTCTGCAAGCATAGAAAGATAGAATCTGACAACACCTTTCAAATAGCTGTTTATATCAAAAAAGAGTCTTAAAGAGTCAGACTTCTTCAGCAAACTTCTTCACATTCCCAGGGATTAGGACATTAAGAAAAAACTTTAAAGATTACAGCTATCTCTACCAAAGGAAAAAAATTAAAGCAAAATTTCCTCTTGTTCATATTATTTTTTTTTAAAACCCACCTGCTATTTTTACTTTTTTTTTTTTTTTTCCCTGTCTCACACTGAGTATTCAAATTAGCATAGGTTACTTTATATAAGATTAAAAAAAACCAAAGCAGGGTAGTATCTTGGGAATAAGATAGCAATGATTGTGTTAACTATATTTCCCAGTCATCTCTGTGGCTGACAGAACTGAAAAGATGAAAAACAAGGCTGAAAATATGAGCCACAGCAGGATATCAAGATTCCTCACAGAAGTCCACAGATACGGGATCCCCTTTGTTAAGGTTTTGGTTTGTAGTGAGCACATGTTAATCCATTTAGCATATCTACATTAAAATGATGAAAGAGAAAAGTAGGAAAAGAAATAGAAAAGCTAAGAAATGCTAACATATGTTTTCAACTTTGAAATGCAGCCAATGTTTTTCCCTAGTGTAACAGGAGGAGCTGTGCTTTAAATGGGCATAACAATACAGACTTAGAACTTTATCTCAAGCCCATCTCTGAAAATTTCTGGAGAAACTGAAGGGCTTGGTCTTAAAACCTTGGCAGATTAGGAGGGTTTGCTGTATTATGTAAGTGTAGCATCCTTGGTCTGTGAGGGAAGTCTGAAAATGGCTCACACAGAAACAGAGCAACTGGGGGACACAGTTTCATATTAAGCTCTCACAAACAGTCTGTAAAGCAGACTGGTGATTATAGTGATTCTCTCAAAATATAAAACAGAATGCAACATTTCTTAACCAGAATTAGGGTAATATAAGAAAATGTAGTAGTATATGACTCAACATTCTCTGGAGTTCTCTGAGGGTTCATAAAAGGATATTATTGTGTCCACTCTTTAAATCAGAAAATGGAGAAAAGAAAGTGAAATGTTCTTTCCTGTGCTGAGACCACCTTTGAAAACAAAAAATGCATACCCCAGTAGATCTTATTGGAAAACATCCTCACACACCCAAAAAGATTTGAGAGATCATGGTTTCATTTTTCTGTTCTTCATTAGGAGAGAAGTGGAATTTAATTTTTCAAAAGTATAATTTTTTTTTTTTTTTTAAAGTATAAATAGGATACACAAACTTTACCAGAATATATACTAACACAAGGTCTGGAGCTTTTACATGAGGATACGGAGATATCAATTCAGACCCTCCACTTGACTGATTTAAAGCAAAGACTGTCTCCTACATAGAATCACAGAATGTTTTGGGTTGGAAGGGACCTTTAAAGGTCATCTAGTTCAACCCCCCTGCCATGGGCAGGGACATCTTCCATTAGACCAGGTTGCTCAATGCCCTGTCCAATCTGACCTTGGACATTTCGAAGGATGGGGCATCCACAATTTCTCTGGGTATGCTGTTCCAGTGTCTCACCATCCCTTATAGTAAAGAATTTCTTCCTTATATCTAACCTAAATCAACCTTTTAATTTAAAACTGTAACCTCTTGTCCTATCACTACAGGCCCGGGTAAAAAGGCTTCCTCTATCTTTCCTATAAAATCCCTTTAATTATTGAAACATCACAATAAGGTCTCCCTGAAGCCTTCTTTTCTCCAGACTAAACCACCCCAGTGTGAGTGCCATAAGCAATTGCTTTTTTGTGAGGTAGACCAACTTTTTCTTACTCCTGTTGGTGCTTTCTGAATCTGTGCTCTCCCTGCCTCCCCTTGCTTCCCCCAAGAAAATTTCATTGAAATCAGGTTGTTCCTATTTTTTTTACAGACAACACTGCCATCTACTCACTACCTCTATTCTTTGCTATACTGCCTACATAGAATTAAAATCGTTCAAGATTTATTTCCTTCTTTACTTAAAATAAACATACCTTTATACATGTTTAGGCTGAATAAGGTTCTGAACTTTCATAAAAGGTTCCTAGCATTTGAAGGTATGTAGCCTCAACTAAGTCTGAAACACACTGTATTAGGATTTCTTTGGTAGCACCTGTGAAAAGCATAGGTATAACTGAAGACCTCATAAGCAGGCAATGAATAATAATGGATTGACAGTAAGTTCAAAGAGCCTCAACTACAGGTGATAAAGCACAGAAGATAAAAGCATGGAATATGGAAGGAGCTTATTTTGACTACCGGAATCCTCAAAGTTAGTGAACTAACAGATAGCAATAGTCTTTTGGCCTGCAGACTGAATAACTATGTTGTGCAGATTCACAAGATACAACAACTGTGATATCATGTTGATGATACTTTTATGAAGGTACTTTTTAGACACTGTTTCATTTTCAAGGGATGGGAAGCCAGAGTTAGTATTATGCTTATTTAAAAGGTGACCTTGCTCCAACAGAAACAGCAAGAAATAGAACTGATACAAATATAAAATATTCCTTGGTTAATTTGTTGTTTATACAAATAATTTATTTCTTCTCCATCTCATCAAAGGTTAAAATCTAGTGGAAGAAGGTTTCCTAATGGCTGTGTGAGTGACACCAGCATTTGCAGTATATTAGAGATTTTTCCTAGATGTATAAGAAATCTTGAGTAGGGTGGAGGTTTCTGATGCCTCTCAATGTGTGAAAACTAAGCAATTTTCTCTTTCATTCAAAGTATCTCTCTCCTGCATGGTCATGAGCAGGAACTGAGCTCAGTGAGAGTTAATCTATTTGCTCACCAGTTTCCCGAAGCTCCTTCAGTGCTTCCACTGTGACAAATTCCCTTAACTTGTCCCTGTTTGGACTGACTTGGAAGGGACAGACAGAATGGCAGAAGCTTTGTTTTTGAAGAAAAGCAATTTACAGAGGAAATTTCATGCAGAACAAGACAGGACTTCAGTGTAACACGGTATGCAATAGTGAATAGAAAAGAATACTGCACAATATTTTCAGCTGCACAACAAAAATTTCATAAACACTAATGGCAGTATCACTTAATGGGCAGGTCCCTAAACATGATTACATTTTGACAATGCATTGTTCAGGCTGATCCATCTGGGAGTAATATTTCAAGTTGTCCTCTAGGGACTTGGTCTTTTTAAAACATATGACTTTACTTCTTTGGCATAATAGAAATTTCTGCAGGGATACTGATTACATGGGAAGTAGAGAAAGTTTTCCTAGAAATTAGCCAGAACACAAGGAATGAATTCCCACAGAAACAAAGAACAAGCACAACCTTGCCTCAAAACTTTTTATCCTTCCTTAGAAGTGTGAATGCCTCAGGAAACCTGTTCCACAACAGAACACAATACTGGACATGTTTCTCTGCATATGTGATAAGTGATCAATTCATATCCAAAAGATATTACAATATTGCTTTGTGAAGGACAGCATTAAAAGTGACGGAGAACAACATCTAGCAAGCAATCAACATGTCCACTATAAAACAATTAGTGTTTTGTGTTTGCAAACCCTATTGCTTACTAGATAAGAGTGTGTACTATGATCCAAATTTAGAAAAGTCTCTAAACACCCCCTGATTAAGAATTTCAATGTACGTTCTACTGTTTTCCTGTTTCAACCTTTGTAACAGGAAACAGCTTATTAAAAAAAAAATTAAAATCATGCATTAGAATGACCGATCCTGACTGTAGAGATCAGGAAGGACTCTGAGCATAGTATTGTTACTAAAGATTTTTTTTCTAGTGGCTTTTGAAGAACATTACACCAGAACTTACTTTTCAACTATTAAAATGGAATACAATGAATTCATATTGGCATTAGGCAGCTGCACTTTGATGTCATGAAATTTTTGTGCTACAGCAATTATGTCTTGTATTACCTGTCAGCTTGCTCTAACACAGTCTGCTCTAAGAAGTCATGCTTTGAACAGATCACATGTACGTCATGTTGATTTTGTAGAATTCCTTCCTTGCAATACTGATCTATGAAAATTAGCTAAACTCCTTTAAAATTGTATTGAAGCTTAGACCATATCCACTGCTGCCCGCTTGTCATACTTCTCTGTGGAGGGCTAAGCATAGCAACAGATACCTTGATACAGGCATCTACACCTGTGGATAAGAGTGAGCTGTGCTTGCCTTCAGACCGCTGTGCTCTCAAGTCCTTGCCTACTGAGATCCGATCTCAGCTGGCAGTCTCCCACAGTTTATCCATGCTTCCTATCCAGTCATTATTAGAAGTGGCAGATAAAAGTCACCTATACTATTCTGAGATTAACAGTATCATATAAATGTTCTGCTTCCTTGGTCTATTACATTTGTGAAACACACATATAAACCCATTCAGTCACTGTCGGCCAGATGCCCATGTTTTTCTAAGAGATGTGTTTGCACACATAAAAGGACTGATTGTGCTTGGTTTTGTCTGATGAAAAATAGATAAGGTGGACTATCCGGACCACACTGCTTTTCATACATCTGCACAGAAGTGAGAAATGAAGGAATGCACAGCTTTTCCCAATGCAATACTGTTGCTGCTGCTATTCAGCTCCCTGTAAATGGGGCAGAAAAATCCTGGGTTCATGTCCCTCCGTCTGGCACAAAGCTCAGAAATCATGTGCTTCTCCTCTCTGACCCAATCCTCACTTACAACTGAGTTTACAGCCATTACCAACATCTAGTAAGTTTTGTATTCTGGGTCAGAAAACTCTCAGAAATAGGTTATGTTATTCTAAAAAAAAAAAAAAAAAATATCTTTCTTTAGACACTTCCAGAAACCCACAACCTAATTACGCCTTCACACAATTTTCATGAAGATGGTGGTATTACATCTGTCTTATAAAAACAAGACATTAATCAGTTTGTGCTCTGCTTTATTTTATTACATACAACTTTATACTTAATTACTGAAAAGTAAAGATCTGGCTATCATTTGGCATGTGTCTTTCATCCATGACAGCAATCACATAAAGGTTGAAAACATAAAAATCTACATGTATAGTTCCCTAATAGCCAGACCACTGAAAAGAGCTGGAAAGGAAGCAGTACTGAAATTAAAACATTTAAGTCTCATTTACTCTATCTGCTTTTATGTGGTGAAATCTTTGATATTCTTCTGAAGACCAATGTAAATAGATAGCTCACAGAAACAATTCATTCCTAGATACAACAAGATGCTATTTAGGTTATTTATATCAGACTATATGAAAAATTCAGTCATTCAAAAAAATAAGCATATTTTTAAAATAAAAAAAATTGATGCAAAAACATTTGATGTATTTGTGATGATAATGTATAGACTATCACTAAAATGAAAATATGTGCTATTACATTTAATAATAAATTTCAAGAGACAAGATTTTTTCATTCATATTAATTGTATACAATACTATTATATTTTTTAAAAAATACTGCTTTTATATATAAAACTTGCAATACAAAGTCCAGCCTTTTTTAACTATTAAGTTAATAGGAGACCAAGAGCAGTCCCATGTTCTTCTGTATTGCCATTAACATATGCTTATTAAAGCTTCACAAAAGTGGAACAACAGAATACCACTGGTTTGAAACTTATAGTCATAAGAGTAAATGTAACAACAAATTAAACAAACAAATGGATGCATACATAAATACATAGATAAGAAAAGGAATGCCTTTGGCTTAATCTGGAGGGAACTTTCTAAATCTGATAGATAAGAAATATATATCCCTACATTTTGGGATCTTTACACCAGAAACTGAAGTGGAAAATCCAAGCTGTGTTATTTATTTGTGCGGCAAGTTTCCTAAATGAAAAAGGACTGAGCAAGAAGAAACCAACCAAGAATAGCTTGTGCTTTTCTCAAATACCTGACTCACAATCCTCTTGGTCCCTGCACTGAAATAATGGAGGCTACTCACTACCTCATGGAGATACAGTCAGTTTGTATACAATTTCTTAAAGCAATGATTTAGAGGGATTTATGGCCAGAGAAAGTAGCTTTGAGATCTAATCACTAAGGTAGAAAAACCTAGACTCCCTGGAAGCAGAGGCTTAAATTCTGGCAGGCTCACCTCATCCTTTCATCTTTCAGAGGTAGATTAAATTCTGTGTAGCTTAGCATATAGGGGTCCTCCACAGGACTTTTAAAAGATGAAGCCCTATCTCCTCTAAGTGTTGTTAAATACAACATCTTTTCTCTCTCTTCCCCCCCCCCCCCCCCCCCCCCCACCTTAGAAATAAGTCCTAGCAACCTGAAATCATTTTTCTAAGGATATTTCTCTTCTCCAGGCACCTCCCTATCTTCTTGTCTTGAAGGTTTTGAAGTTTTATTTCCTTGATTCTCTATTTTAGTATAAGTGATAGACACTCTTTTGTAGAATTGTTCCACTCCACAAGGCAGCAATAGCAGAAATCAGGGCCCAGAAGAATACAGACATTTCTTCCCAGTTCAGGATTTGCTCTTTAAATTTCTTTAAATTGCCAAAGACTAATCAGACTCACTGAAACAACTGAAATAAACTTTAAAACTATCTTTAAAAAGAGGAATAAACCTCAGCAAATATCCCACTAGTTATTGACTGTCTCCAATAAATCCCTATGTGTCCTGAGAAATGGCCCAAGCAAATTAATGACAGCAGCTACTACAGAGTTTGAGCTTAAATTTTTAGAGCTAAAACTGTTGATATGTATTACAAGTAGTAACGATTGTACATGTGTGCACTAGGGATCTAATTTATGCATTTAATGACATCTAATGGATTATACAACCCTATATATTTTTGGTAGTTACTTGGTTCAATTTGTCCCAAAGTCCTCTTCAGCAATTACAGATAGCCAAAAAATTGCTAATAGAACCCCTGTTAATGCAAAACATGTTGGGTAGAGAGAAAAAAAGAATGTATGGTCCGGTAGTCCTCAGGTTTCTGAGTTTTCCACAGTTAAAAAGAAGAGCAATAAGAAAATTGATTTGTCAGTACTTTAAATCTTTCTTAACCATGACTGGATTTTAGGTATATAATCCAAACAGTCCCAAAAAGACAGATGCATAAAGATAATGGATAATAATAATTAGTCAACCTTGGCTGCCATTTAGAGGAAAAGGAATCACTAGGAATGGATGCAGTGTGAAGAAAGCAGAAATGCAGCTCATCAAAGATGCACTGGTTTGGGCAAACAAAAGACCAGAAACTAAGAGCCCACATCCTCTCAACATACACCAGGCAATACTTGGTATACAAGGCAACTTATTTTCCGTGGAGAGAAAATAAAACAATACAGTATATCACAGCCAATCTTCAACCTGATGTTCCCCATATGAAAAAAAGAAGACTGACACGAAACACCTGCTGTTTCTTTCCTCAGAGACCTTTAAGTACACCTAGTTCTTATTAACCACGCAATGTCCACTAATGTTTCAGAAGGGAAGATATACCTTTAAAAATTATTCAGAGTAACACAGCCTGAAGATCTGGCTCAGTACTTTTGAAGACAGATATTATATCCATTTAATACAAATGTCACTGACAAATTGTATGTCAAAATGTTGCTTCTCAAGTTTTCTTTTACAAGTCAGTCAAACTGGTAAATGCCAGCTGATGAGCAGCCCGGTACATGTTTTTTAGGCCACTTGAGCCTCCAGCTGTTCAAAACACTTTGCATAGTTACACCAGGGCTGCAGCAACCTTAGATGAAATGGTATAGGAGTGGTGCCTAGAGATCACCTGAAAATCAGAAATCAGACTGAAAAGTCTTCTCTTGCAAGCTGTGTTGCCTGCAGCTCTGTCACCTAGCGATTATGTAGGAAATGGGAAATGATCACACACAAGAGTTTGAGACCCTCGTCATCAGACTCCATAGATGTCACAGAGCAGTGGAAAAATCTGTGACGCAAATGCTAAAAAGCGAGCACAAAGACAAACAGAAACAAAGCTTGAAAACGCTTGGGCAGACTGCAGAGGACATTTGGGTTACTGACTCCGAGTCCTTGTCACCATACCACAGAAAGCTCTGCTCTCAGTTCTACAGCTTCTCTATCAATCTTTCCCCAGCACCACAATACCTTGCTGTGGGCATCCCTTGGGCCACTGTGTGACACTGCAAATTTATTGTGCTGTTGTTGAAAATACTTTTCACTTCACTTTAAGGTAAGAATCAAAGCAAAAACAACAATTATTTTAATTAACTAAATGACTCCTTTAATTAATTAACTTTGAGAAAAGTTTGAAATTGAAGAATCATAGTGAATCATTCATTCTACATTTAGGACACAACCATTCATAAGCTCCATTCCTTAGTGTCAGTCTGCCAGCATAGTCAACCTGTTAATATAAACTAACATAAGGGATGGAATATCTTCCACAAAAAATAGAGGCACACTATTAATTTCTTCTTTTCTATTAATCACTCTAAGTGATAAGTTTTATGAACTTGCCAACAAAGTAACTACAAGTTGCAGTGAATGTGATTCTAACTCTTTTCTCATGCACACTGTATCAGTGCATGCTTCAAGACCAAGTTAGGGCAATCTTTCATTTTCACTTGCTCAACACAGTTCTCATCTCACAAATGTGAGATGAGATTGTTGTTCAGAGCAATGTAACTAGAACAACAGACCAGGAAAGGTGTTATCATATGTACAGAAGGTTGAAAATATTTTTAATGAAACTTTTGGACATTTTGGAATGAAAAGATTTTCCTTTACACATTAACTGTCCATTTGAAAGCTGATTTTACTTATAAATTACATTGAAACAACAGTTTTGGTGGACTTGCAACTTTGTTCTCTGATTCCTCTTCTGAATAAAACACATGAATCTAGTGCCTTGCTGTCATTCAGAGCATGCCTGGGTGGCAGCTGTGTGTGTATGAAGACAGAGCGCATGATAAAGTGCACAACTAGTCAAATGGACAAATTTGCAAATTCAGAACAAAGACTCATTTTAAAGTCTTTCAGTTCATTAAAGAAAACTCCAGGTACCTCACAGATTTAGCTATGCACCTCTACATATAGACCTCTACAACTACATATAGACATTTCAGCAAAATCCTAAGATTATATCACTAGGATAATGAGTAAAGGTTCCTCCTTAAAGTCCTTGCACATGAGGCGTTATAGGGAGAATGTGACCATCACCTCGTGTACTGTGGGTCTGGAGAGGAGCAGGCAACACGAGAGACTCAGATGCAGTGAGAGCTGGGGAAGGGGACAGAGGGACTACTGCCTTCCCAACCCATCTCTCCAGTGTTTGGTACCAATCTGAATTTCTCCAAGGGCTTTTGTTTCTTTGTTATGATCAAGCAGTCAGCCCTGAGAGTAGGACCTGAACTATCTTAGCACGCTGAGTTTTAGTTGGTGATACAAGCATACATTTACCTACAGAAAGATGGACTTGCACAACAAAGTTGCACAACACTTTCAGATTCTTAATGAGGAACTAGCTTTTTATTCAGCCTACAACAAACCATCCCATCCAGAGAGCAAAGCAAACTATGTGGTGATATATGCCTATACATTTATTAAAATAATAAAATTATTCTCTATTAACTATAAAGTTGGTAGAAAGAGATAAGAGAGAAGAAAGAAAAAAATAATTAATCATGGTGTAAATTAATTGCATAATGAAAACTATTTTTGAATGAATTTCATAAAATCATAGAATAGTTTGGGTTGGAAGGGACCTTTACAGGTCATCTAGTCCAACCCCTCTGTAATGAGCAGGGACATCTTCAACTAGATCAGGTTGCTCAAAGCCCCGTCCAACCTGACCCTGAACACTTCCAGGGATAGAGCATCTACCACATCTCCGGGCAACCTGTTCTAGTGTTTCACCACCCTCACGTTAAAAATTCTCTTCCTTGTATCTAGTTTGCATGTACCCTCTTTTAGTTTAAAACCATTACCCCTTGTTGTATTGCTACAGGCCCTACTAAAAAGTGTGTCCCCATCTTTCTTATAATCCCCCTTTAAGTACTGGAAGGCTGCTATAAGATCCTCCTGGAGCCTTCTCTTCTCCAGGCTGAACAACCCCAACTCTCTCAGCCTGTCCTCATAAGGGAGGTGCTTCAGCCCCCTCATCATCTTTGTGGCCTCCTCTGGACACGCTCAAGCAGGTCCATGTCCTTCTTATGTTGAGGGTCCCAGAGTTGGATGCAGTACTTCAGGTGGGGTCACACCAGAGTGGAGTAGAGGGGGAGAATCCCTCAATCTGCTGGCCACACTTCTCTTGATGCAGCCCAGGATACGGTTGGCTTTCTGGGCTGCAATTGCACATTCCTGGCTCATAGCCAGTTTTCCATCCAATTTGGAGAAAGTTAAAAACAATACAGAAAAACTCAGATCAATTCCTACTTGCCACAGTATAGTAAATTTGGTATTTCATTACAGAGTTCATTACCTCTATTATTTAATCACATGGTGATTGTTTATAGTAGGAACAAAAGCCAGTTTTAAAATGCAGACAAATAATACTGGGAAAAAAAAAAAAAAAAGAATCTTATAAAGCAGAAAGGAAAACGAAATGTTTCCTAAGGATATACAGTGAACCTGTAAACTTATTTAAGACTTAATGAAAATCTTAGAAAATATACTGAAGAAGTAATTTCTTTAGATTTTTGTGACTAAGTCTTCTTGCTTTTTACATAAAACTTTCAGGTTCTAAGTCAACAGAAAACATGTCTAAGCTTTGATATTTTGTACTACCTTTTTCCCCCCTCAAGGTTTACTCAGTCTAACATAAAACTCTCAGGTCAACAAAGTTTTTATTCAATACAGCATTAGTTTTAATTACTATTGCCTTTTGAAAAAAAAGCAACCATTTTATAAATTAGGGGATCATTTGTGCATGGCTTCTTTCTTTTTTATATTTCAATATTGTTAATATTTAGCTATAAAGAAATTAATTGATATGTTTCATATCAAAGCTTGTTTTAGGCTTTAAATGGGGATTAATTTGAAGTTAGTGGCTGGTTTAAAGCTGACTCTAAAGTGAGAATAAGTATTGCATATGGGATAGGCCTGTTTCTATTATACAACCTGTTAAAACAGGCTTATAAGTGACTAGACTATTTCTACAGACTATATCCGTAAGCTTATATGTGCTTAGACTATTTCTACAGAAACCCATATTGCAAAGCTGTCAATATTAGAGGAGCTCAGCACTACAGATTTACTGCCTTCCATGCTGTTAAGAACGATAACTTGATTTAGCTCAGTCTGTACGGTCTCTTGTCACGGGGTGAATAAGGAAGGCGGAATAAATCATTCTTACAATTAAATAGTTCACTGAGGTTTTCCAATATTTTCCTAGTCACCCTCTCCTGGAAGTCATATTATCTCCATATGACTTAAAGTGGAATATCCTATCAGGTTCCCATATGAAACTGAATAGGCATAAATTTATAGCAAGAAAAGAAAGGAAACCATATGTATACCAGCAAATCACACATACACACATGCCTAAACACGTATGACCTTAAATCTGTAGATACACAAAATATATACACACACATGTATGCATATATGTATGTACGTACAGCATCTCCTCTCTGCTTCCAAGCTACATATATAAAGTAGGGAGACTAATGGATTCTCTTGCTTGTGTTGAAGCCCCTGCTCAAGAGTTACCCTGCAAGCACCCTGGAAGAAGTAAGCTGCATGGTTTGAACAAGCAGACTCTAAAATATTCCAACAGAAGAAAGCCTCACACTCCATGGTTTCGATATAAAAATTCAGTCTGGTTGAGAGTCTCAGTTCCAGTATGAGTTTAGTTAAACTGAACATGCATGAGACAGAGGTGGTAATCTGTTGTACACTGACTCTCAGAGGGTTAGTCACCAGGAATAAAGCAGTGAGAAATGAAGGAGGGTAGGCAAATAAAACTACAGTGATGTACTGAACAGAAGGGCTTGGAACACAAAATGGGAAGGAATTACTTCTGTTATAATTACAATACTTTTAATTATATATATTCAATGAAAAATAAACTATTAGAGAGAGAGTAAAATACTTCCAATTAATGGAAGTAATGTAATGTTCAAACTTAAATGAAGTATTTTTCCCTTGAGGATTTTACTGTACTATTTTATTTAGTTTAATGTAATTTAAATTATAAACAGAATGGTTTTGTAAGCCCCCAGAGAAATGTATTTTATTTATAATGTATTTCCTTTGAAGTGGTTATGGAAATCATGCTCTTCCTGAAGTCTGTATCTTGCATACCACCTACTGCTGCAAACTAGTCAGTCCTCACAAGTCAAACATGATCAACCTGGTGAAGTATGTGACAAGAAAACCCAATATTTTTTTTAAAATGCCAGAGGAAATAGAAATTTGTAATTATGAAAACAGTCTTCCTTCCAAAAAGAGGTATTGAAAGATCTTTGTTGATAAAAGTTATGTTTTTTCAGAAGGAATGGAACTCAGCCATAATCACTCCACTTGAGTTTTTAATTCATGTAATGAAAGAAGAATTTATACTATACCCTAGAGGGAGTTTCATTTGAGAGTAATTAAATTTTGTATCCTTAAATTTAAATACATAAATATTTCTGTTCTTCATTTAAATACAAATCCTTAAAAAAAATAATTCTAGTACAGAAAGTACACTTTCTTGCGGGATGCAAATTACAAATGACCAGTTTATGACACCTTTTTCCTCCATGTAATTAAAATAATCTATTTATGAATAAATAAGCAACTATGAATAAATAAACTGAACCCAGTCTATGTACTCACCTCACCATCAAGAGCTACTGCATAGACTCAGTTAAATAACTAGAGACAAAGGGGAAGTTGTCTCTAGAAAATGACTTTTGGCCATTAATCATCTTTTTAAAGCATAATAGTACTCTATCCTCATGGATAAACCATTAGCTCAACATGCCAGCCGTAGATATACAATGGTCTAAGCTGTGATGCTTCTGAAGTAATGTCAAGCCAAGCCACTTCAAAGGGAGTAGGCAAGTAAGCACTGTAAAATTTGGCTGATTGTGTAACTGCTTACAGCATGAACTCATGACAGCCATAGTCACAAATTACATATGCTTTGAATTGGTTATTCTTTCTGTCAAAGCTACTCTTCTGCTCTAACCTACTACCAAATCTATGAATAAATAAATAAAAATTTAAAAAATAGATAAATAAATAAAAACACACATTCTCATTAGCTTTGGATTAAGATCTTGATTAATTTTTTAAGGGATAATGTATAGGAGCAAGTATTTCTGTCACTACTCTATAAAACAAACATTAATGCTCTGGAGTTAAACTTCTGATTGAGTTAGTAGACTTTATCAATACCACAAAGTTTCAGGTAGATATTTAAATGCAGAAAAAATATTTTAAGCACATTTATGACTATACAAAACAAATATGAATGAATTTTAACACTTTTTTTTTTATATATACTGCTGTACAAACCTTCTAAGAAAGGACATTTCCTCTGTCTCTTCTTAGATCAGACATTATCTAGTTCACACTTGAAAGTTACACCAATTGTGTTAGAATTTACACTTTGTATTAGAAAGCTGACCTGCACCAGAACCTTCACAGACATCTATACTTTGCTAAAAGCTATTAAAGCACAAGTGTTTCTTGTGTTAAATGACAAACGTAGGTCATAGTGACCATTACCCTTGCATCTGAGGAAAGATTTTAAGATTCTGACAGCCCAAACAGGCCTAGCTAATGTACTTTTGCTAAGCAAAATGATGCTGCTCCTTTTGGCTCATATAATGTGTTCAGATGAACTGACAAGTTCTGTTCAATGTGCTGCACATTTGTGTGTATTAAAGCACATTATTTTATTATTTCTTTATATATACAATGCCTTAAGAGGCAGCATGACAGTGTAGTGTAAATCTAAAGCAATCCATTAGATTTATTTGCATGAATGGCTTTGTTGTTGTTAATGTAGTATCAGAAAAAAAAATAAAATTCTGTCTTTCTGAAAACTTTTTTATTATATCTCTTGTAGACAGATTACATGGTTTGGTGCTTTAACCATTTATTTTTTGCTCATTCTTTCCTCACTGTCACATCAGACTCTAG
Organism: Strix uralensis; assembly: GCF_047716275.1. Taxonomy (NCBI): domain Eukaryota; kingdom Metazoa; phylum Chordata; class Aves; order Strigiformes; family Strigidae; genus Strix; species Strix uralensis. The sequence goes on along the minus strand of NC_133974.1, from coordinate 87,041,974 downwards.
GTGGCAAATAATACATATTTGTACAAGGAGATATGGACTGTAACGAAATTTTCAGAAGTTAATTATTTAAATTCAGATATTTTCTTTGTTACTTTCCTTTTAGGCTAAAACTGAATACAATTCATTTCCAGTTCCTTTGGGGTACGATGAATTTTGGCACCAATTAAAAAATTTCCTGCCAAGGAACAGTTGTGCCACTGATACCTACAGAAAAGACAGTAGTCTCCTCAGACTCGATATTGTCTCCAGCATAATAAATGTCTTTTGGGATTGCTTTCCTGCTCATCAATTACAACTAGGGCAGGTTTTGGATACTTACAACAGGGAACATGAATCTCTTCTTCAATCTAGAGCTAGCAACCCACTTATGAATTGTGACAATTTAAATTTGACTACTAAACCAGAAAATGTATGTGTTTTCAGTACTTTATTCATAGAAAATCTGTCATCTGAAAAACAAACAAACAAAAAAAAAAAAAACCAAACCAAACCCTCAACCTTTCACCTTACACAAAATACCTGAAAAAACATCTAAGTAAAGCTGGAATATAGTCAACACAACATGAAAGGCAAAACCAACTGTAACTGAATATGGCCAGCTGTGTAACAGTGTGCAAGATACCACTGTCCTAATTGCAGGATATGAAAGCAGGGGTAAACATTGTGTTGGGATTCATCTGAGATAACTGTTTTTAGCATTGAAGCCATAAAGATTCAGCCAGTGTGCTACAAAAGTGCTTTCCTGAGATGACTTGGTTAGAAGCTTTCTCCAGACAGAACTGAGTGACTGAAATCTCAAGACACTCCAGAAGCAACCACAATAAACTGTCAGTACCACAGTCCCTAAAGCAAGTATGTGAGTGAGGAGAGCTTTTTTTCTGTGTAAGGAGAATGTGCCAGCATGTGTGATTACAGGCCATCTAAACCACAGCTACGTATCCATGTTTACGGTTCATTTCCACAAAATTACAAATGCAAACCAAGGTGGAAGTTTTACAGAAATGTGTAAGGAATGTAAGAGAAACACCAGCTATAAGACAGACATAAACACTGCAGCCTACCGATTCATGTGAATTATTTTAAATGCCACCACAACTGAGACATAAAACAGCATAACATACAAGGGAGAAAGCATTCAAGTGATAATGAATGCTGGCAGTTTAGTCAGAACAATTTACTTCTTTGTCTAGGTTCACTCTCACAGAGGGAAATGACTTGTTGAAACTAAACCCAGCTAGCCTATCAAAACCAGAAGGGAAAACACACTTTTGAAGAAATTGAATTTAACTTGTTAGATTCTCACCTCTACTATAGCAAGACTGAATTATTCTGCAGGGAAATCCTGGAGGTGAAATATCAGCTACATTTTTTTTTGTTTCTGAAACTTATAGAAAACTTGAAGGTTTGTGCAGAAGCTCAAGATGATCAACAGGAATAACCTGAAGGCATCTTTCTTCTGATTACCAGTATCATCACACTGCTCTACTCTTCTTAAGACAAGCACAGAGGTTCATTCATGTAAACCTGTTCAGCCTAGCTCTTACCCTGACTAATTCTTATTCTGCTAGCTGTGCAGTTGTAATAACAGGAAGTTCCAGGTCTGCCAACTGCTTGAGAATTTAATCAATTTCTCTGCCAGGTTTGGTGCCTAAACTGAAATTTGCACCACTGCAGCTGCTATTAAAGTTAGTTCAGGTACACCTATGGGAATGACAGGTATCACAGTGTTCCCATCACTCACAGAACTTAAAACAGATGTGTCAAGGAGACCAAACGCATATGATGGTCTACAGTTGTGTGTCGATGATAAAACACATCGCAAAGTTGGAGGGCCTTAATAAATGATTTTGTAGTCCATAAATTCCAAAAGATCCTGACTCCGCAAAGTGAGCACTGTTGCCAAAAATCAGCTGTTTCCCGATATGTTGAATACTTGGAAAGATATAATGTGAATATCTATGTTTCTTTGAATTTTACCTACATGGTCCAGTGAGGAACATCAAAGCAGCTGGTTGGATCAGGCACTGTGTAGTTCTGCAAACTCCTCTTTTGGAAACAAAACTGGTAGTGTGTCAGCATGTAGGCTGTGAACAAAACAGGAGATGGAAGAAAAATTATTAAAATAGATTATAGACACATGGGGCAGGACAGACATAAAAGCCAAAAGGCCTCCTTTGGACCAAGAGAAGACAAAAGCTATTAACACTTCTATCTTCTTTTTTTTTCTTTTTCTTTTTTAAATCTTAGAGACCTAGCTGAAAATAGAACAACTCAAGCGTGCACGTATCACAGATCTGGAGCAGTGGCAATAAGATAGTACTGACAAGCCTTTGGGCTGCTCACATCTAACCCCAAAGGGCTGTGTATGATCACAGTATTTTCAGATGATTTTTCAAACCCAGTGACTAAATTGGAGTGAAGATAACAATTTCTTCAAGACAGCACAAATAAGTCTGCAGCTGAATCAGCAAGGGAGCCTGGCTGGCTTGTGCCTGGAAATTGGCACCTCCAGGCACAGAGATGGGATGCTGAGCCTGCCCAGACCACAGAAGCAACTCTACACAGGGGCAGAACTAAAAACTGGGCTCTCCTTTTCTTCCCCAAATTATGCAGTCTCTCAAGCTAACCAATTTAGAAAGCTGGTTTGGAATATTGATTTTCATGTAAAAAATGTAATACTAGAAAAATAAAACCCCTAATGTATTCCATACCTTATATTTTCAGCTGCATTTAATATATTGTTGCTTTTAAAAGTTCACACAACTACAGAGGAAGCAAAAATATCAATAATTAAAACCTAAACAACATACTTTCCTCTGCAAAAGTTGTAAATTCCTGAAGTCAGAAGCATAGGAGGAGGATTAGCCACTGACTACGATGTTCCATTTCATTAAATGTAATTAGTGTCGAGTGAACCCTGTGCCATTATTATCTCACTTATTGCAGGCCACTGCAGCGTAATGCTTCAAGACCCCTTTGAATAACTTAAACACAGAAGAGTGATTCTGAATCAACAGATGCTCCATGTGTTTACCCAGTGTCTCAGCCTTTACCAGCATGCCAAGGGATTTCACTCCCAGGTGTTATAAAAAGGAGGCAGCAGACCAGAAAGAACAGACTGGCTATGCTGGATGCTCAGTTTCTCAGGAGAAAAACCACAAACCAAAACAAGAACAACAAGGCTGATAATATTAACAAACAAAACTGAGACTATATTCCAGTTCATTTTCAGAATGGAAGAAAATACACGTTTACTACCCATGTACATTGCTGCACGTCAACACAGCACTTCTAACACAGCTCTGATATACCATTAATCATGAAGGTCTCTCCCTCCTCTGGCAAAACACTGTCCTGGAAGACAGCCATTCCTTTCACTAATGCTGCACAGCCAAGAAGCACAATGCGTTAGAGTGGAAATGAATCTGAACACACGCTCACACCAAATGAAGACAAGAGAGGCTGTATTTGCGAGAATGAGTGGAAAGGAAGCAGATCAGATGAAGTACGGCCAGAAAAGAAGGAATACGCGTTATTTGTCTTACAAACAGTGCCATGCAGTTCTTAACTGGAAGGAGCCTGGGCACATCAGTGTGGCAAACCCTTTCATAAGAGCAAGCTTTGATACCCTCTCAGCCCAGATCAACATTTAGATGAGAGACAATCACTCCAAACCCACTTCCTGAAGCATTTCTTTTCCTAGGCATTTCTTTGCCGAGCCATTACACCGCTACTCAGATGCTCTGTTTCTGCCACTGCTCCCAGACAGACAACGCACAGGAAGTGCAGCACAAGGAAATGCGTCTGCACTGAAGGTCACCAAAGCAAAGGAAGCAAAATTGCCTCAGAAAGAGGCAAGGAGCAGTCAGGCAGCTCACGTGCATCATTTAACTGCCTCCCACCTGGAAAGGGCTTCCACTCTGTAAAGTGACACAGAAGCTCCGTAAGGACACTATGGAGTCTTTGGTGGGAGAACTCCACCTTTTAGCTCAGAAAGGATGGTTCCAGACTTTTCAAAACAGCAGCTCTGGTTTCAGTACTTCACTCCAGTGATGCATCAGTGAATCCACACCTTACTAATTCACTCATCTATTAAAACTACAATTTGCACAGCATGTACCAATTATTGTTTAAAAGAGGTCCTTAAAGGTCCTTGGTGAAACTGACATACTGTCACCCATGAAACAACAGTGAGAATTACACTTAAAAACACTTAAAACACTTCAAAAGTTAATTGTTCAGTTATTTTTATACTGAAAGTATAAAGGATGAAAAGCATGTCTCATTCACACTATCAATGTGGAAAAATAATTTTTAAAAATCTGCTTCATGACCAAAGCCAGTTTTAAGTCACTGCAGTTTTAAGACTGCAAAACAATTGAAAAGGGAAGCGTCTTTTTAGTTAGTTGAGCCTCCTTTTAGCTGAGGAATTAGTTTCTGGCAATTAAAATTGGAATTTTAATAATGGTTAATAATTTCCCTCTTATCAAGTTATTATGTTTTTAGCTAGCAATAAACTAATTCATTATTAAGCTATTTTCAATAAAGAAATTTCTTCCCAGTAATTTTCTACTATACTTTAATTTCATGCCATTGCTATCAAGAATCCAGTTTTACTCCCCTAATAACACAGGTTGTGACTCAGAGTTTTGGAATTCATTGCCCTAATTTACAGTAAACTAAGACTCCTCAGATAAGCTTGTGCTGTTTGTATATTCAGCTACAAAGCTAATAAACTCTACTCTTTATGAAAAGCAATCAAAACCAGTTGACAATTCAGCTTGTGCAGAACATCAAGGTCCATTTGAAGTAATGACGTCAAAGTTTTATCCCCACACATCTTTCCACCTTGGTTCAATTTGATTCTATTAGAAAAGGAACAAGGCTGTTATTTGACAAAAAGCATCTGGAGGTAGATGCTTATAGTTAATGTGAGGGTGGTCCTGTAATAGACATCACAAACCACAGTTGCTAACCCCTTAAATACCTGGGATAAAATCAGGGAAGATGGAAACCTGGTTGATTTGTATTTTATACCTGGGAAACAATGGTTTGAACCATTCTTCTCTGCTGATACAGTCATTAGTCCTTTATTCTTTCTGGGACACTTGTCCAAAAGCAAGACCTTCCAAAAACCCCACCCCAGTTACCAGCATGAGTCCTGGTCTTATTTAAGCCAACATCAGCCACCTCCAACCCCAACTGCTAGAAAATTTCATTTGTGGGGTGCTTCTAGGCATGGGCACTTGATCTGTGCTATTAAACTGTGAGATCAGTCATTGCAGGATTTCAGATTAGACATGGTTTGCGAGGCAGCACAACTAAGGAACTTGTGTTAGGCTCTGCACACACGGGCATGCTACAGAGAGGAGAGGAGTGAGATTTGTGGGATTACAAATACATCTGAGATTATGATACCTTAAAAGATGCTGCTGCCTGGACAGCTGGGTGCTCTGTGTTCCAGGTACATAACTGAAGATCACATTTTATGACTTGTATGATTCCTTTCCTATATACGTAATAATCCCTATTTAAAGCAAGAAGTGCACCTCAGTGCCGCCTTTAGCTTTTTATTTATTTTTGATAAAAACTCACTTGAGACTGGAGTGTCAGAAAGGACTTTAAATAAGAGAACTACTTCTGTGGAAAGCAACTCTGGATACAGTAATTTCTGCTTTGTTTACTTGATAAGATGATTCTTCACACATTGACTCTGCACTGAGAAATTGAATTCCTGTGTTTATATAGAGGTGTATCACGACGTAGGTTTCTCACTATCAGAAATAAATTTCACAGACTGGTAAAACTTCATACATAATAAAGTGGGTATTTCACCTGAGTGCTTATCAACAGATAAAGGTGATCTCATGGTTTGTTTTTGGTTTTGTTTCTTTTTTTTTAATGAACTTTGAGCAATTTTTGTCTTTCTGTGAGGAAAAAAAGTCTCAAAAATTGCAGAGACTTATTTACATATTTGTATTTTCTTGGCTAAATAATCTACTAAAAAAATAAATCAGCACTATTACACATCATGTTTATCATCCTCAAAAATGCCTACAGGTGTACCTACACAGATAAAAGGCACTTTAATAGTTTTATGGATATAATCCTGATGACTTTACAAAATCAGAAAAAAGGCATATTACAGTATCAGCCCTGCAGCTTCTATTTCCAGTGGACTTTAAAGGGCAGCAAATCTTTTGATTCTTGAGCTTCAGGTATAAAAAACTCTGCAAGCTGAAAGAGGAAACTCTGCCTTGCACTTCTTTCACTGGATCTCATTAGAAAGAGGTTAGAATCATTCTAGACCAAGACAAGATCAAAGCTGGATGGTAAGAGATTGCAACCGCAATGTTTATACACTTAAAAAGCACCTCTGCACTGATATGAGAGGAAAACACGATACACCTAGTTCAAGACAGATTTTCTTGCTGGGAACAGGTTTGTTGTTGTCTATTTATTTTCCCATTCTTAGAGTTTGTTTTTTACCTTAAGGAAAGAGTCAATTTATAAAAAGAGACTTCTCTTGTACTGTTGACAAAAGAAAACAAGCCAGTTTCCAAGCACAAGCTGCTGACTCAACTCCCAGCCAGTACAGATGAGAAGTAGGTAAGAATTTTGAAAAGCTGAGGTACTACAGAAATGTACAGCTTTCTAATTAGATATCTCAAAAATTAGCACTATCAATAAATAAACATGGGTCATGAATTCAGAGGAATATATGGGAGAGAGTCAAAAAACTGGATTAAAAAAATAAAACAAATTTTTTTTAGAGATAAAAGTGAAACAAAACTGTTTACAATTTTCTGGCAACACACTAGAGAGATATTTTCAGAATTTTTCATTATTTATTCAAAAATTTGTATTGCCAATGTCTTTGGCCTGAACTCACTTCTTGAAATGTGGAGACTAAACCTGTCAAATGGACTTAAAAGAAGCACAGCATTAATTTTAGCTCCATGTTTGTTATGGAATTAGTCTGTAAAATGATGAATCGCTTGATGTGCTTGGAGATCTCACTGCAGTCACTGGCTACCAGTGGTCCCCTCATGTGAAATCCAAAACCAGAGGATCATCTTCTCTCTAACCCTAGCCCAATATACATAATCTATTTCACGTTGAACTGTTTCAAAAGGCTACGTTCAGGAAGACTAGTTCTAGAATATCCTATAAATTAGATGGAAGAAGGAGGCACAGGGTCATTCTACCAACTTTGACTTGAAAGATAAATTGATGTCCTGTGTCCGTTCTAAACACTAGTTATAAAGATAAATTCTTCCTATATTGTGCAAATGTCAACTAAGCCCCCACTGAACTAAATCATCTTCTGCATTTCTGAGGTTGTAGCACAAACTCCATATGGCCAAAATTAAAGGACAAATCTAATGTCACACAACAATTCGTTCAACTTGCTCAACTTTTATCTTTGGAGGATGACTGAAAACAATAATTTTATGTCTCTTTCATCCAGTTTAGCTGAGATTAAAATTAATGATTAGCATCCAGAATTTAGACAATGTTCTCAATAAAGACATGTCAATTCATAGTACTGACTCAGCCAAATCTGTTTCAGCTGCTGAATAACTATGTCAGAAGGCTTCATTTTGTTTTGAAGTTCTGAGGAGTATGGTAAAACAAAATCTTGACATTTCAGGTATGATTTTAATTTGGTAGTCTCATAGCTCAAAAATTGCTCAGTCTAGACATATCACATTTGTTTCACTCTAGAATAGTGACTTCAGCATTTTATTGGCAAGGTTGAGTGGCTATTTTGGAAATACTCAGATCTGCTCAGCATAAAAGTGTTCAGCTCAGTTCAGTTCACATACAAAGCATCTCATAAGTGCACTACAGTGTCTGAATATAATCAGTAGCACAAGCAGTTAGGAAAAGGAAAACATCAGGAAAAAACAACTACTAGGAGAGTACTTCAGTTTAACTGCTCTTTATTACTTAGATTTTCTGTATATCTGATATATAATCACAAAAGCTTTTTAAAATTTGAGAAGTGATTAGAATCTCTCTTATATTTTGATTCCTTTGGGTGCTTACTGATGCTGACTTCCAGCACCTCTGTTTTTAAGAAAACAAAGATTATTTTTGTTAAACCAAAGTTTGTTAAATGTCATGTAAAATTATACATGACACTACAAGATATTCATGGCTAAAAAAGACCAGAACGGAAGCTCACTATTTGGTATACCATTATCAGCATTAATAATTTAGCATTAATAATTTATCTACACTTAACTGTAGATATCTTTACAGTTGTAGGTATCTACCCCTGAGCTGTACAGACTCTGTGCAATCAACACAGGAAAAGCTGCCACATCAAAGAACTATTCACAACAGAGATGATGTATTTTAGTTGTTGGCCCTAGGATGAGATGAAGTAAGCCTTAGGAGTACATCATGTCCTCCATCCATTACACAGCACATCTAAATCTGGTTTGATGAATCCCATCCTGAGAGTTCACTTCTCATGATCATGAATCAGTATCTGTAATAACTGTTTTCACAAATCCCTTTCATCCACTGTTTAGTCTATAAATGTTCTGATCCATCCAGCCATTTAGGCTCCACTACATATATCTATGCATGGAAAAAAACACATACCCCTTCTCATGGAAGACAACCTTATCTGAAAAAGATGTCCTAAGTAAACATACTGCTCCATTTCTTCCATACAGAGTTTCACTATTAACAGTTACTCAAAAGTTTTAAGAGATTCATGACCCCCTCACTGGCAGCCTTTTCTCCACCCATCACTGCAATTGAGAAAGATGTTTCACCCTCTTGTGGTTTTCAGTGTCACTGATCAAACAGGAAAACAAATATTAAAAAAATCTCACAAAACATTAAAAATTTCAATATTTCAGGAAATATTTGGGTGTGACTTATGTACACAAGACACATGTCTGGTGTGTTAAATCTGAGAGAGTGGGAAAGCATAAGTAAAGTTTTGAATTACCCTATGAGGCAGTTAGATGCGCTGTGAGTAATATGCTGCTTTATCAGTTGGAAGCAGATGGACTTTCCTGAAAAGAGATGGTAAGTCTGTTAATGGAAATGTGCTACCCGTTCACTGGGGTACCGAGCTAGGAAATGTCCCATAATTTGGTTTTTCCTAACTATGCCTGCTAGGCAATAGAGGAAAATCTCAGCACTTGTCAATTTCTTTCTAAACTCCATTTTGTATTAAGTATACCCAAAATTACCCAACAATTGTCTTAATGAAACTTCTGATAAGAAATGGGGTTAATGAAGATGTTTATGAGTACAGAGAAGAGAGAAACTGTTGGCAAGAGGTGCAATAATCTCCCACACTCACCTACCAAAATCCACTCTTCTAACCAAAAGAAAGTTAACAGTATGTATATGCAAACATTAACTATGTAAATGAATCCAGACAGTGACTGCAATGCAGCTTTTATATTCAAACATATAAATCTATGTCTTTGGGCAAAGAAAAAAGGTGGTGAAATATTAAATGTTCAACTTCTTCCACACCCAAGAATTACAGACACAACAGCTATAATTGCATCTACTGGAATTAAACCTCTTTATCCAAGAAGTTTCACTATCTATAACTTTTTTCATTTCTTCTTTTAAAGAGTCATTTTAAATCCTTACAGCTCGGAAAGGAACTGATCCTTTTAAAACCGCCAAGGGGCGAAGGCATGACCTGAGGCCAGAGCCACCCCACCCATAAACCCACCAGCACTAAACCTGCCAGCCCTGCCAGTGGCCCAGCCTGGCCCGTGGGCACCAGCCCAGGTTCAGGCTGAATTTCATCTCCTTGTGGAGCAGGTGGCTCCCTGGGCCCGGGGGCAGGACCCTGGGACACTGCAATGGAGGCGTCAGCACCAGGTCCTGCAGCTGGGGCTATTCCCAGGCACCGGAGGGAGCAGTGTAAATGTCGTCCCTCTCTGGGAAGGGGAGGGAGACACTCCTGCTCTCCCTGGGGACACCAGGAAACATGGCAGCATTGATGCAATCTCCAGTGCAAACGTCACTTTAAACGATGAAATAAATCAGCTAACAGGCCTTGGATTTACCTCTGTTTTAGGTGTCTGTGCCCAGGGGCCAGTGACGGGGGCTGTGGGGCAGGCTCTGTGAGGAGAGGCCAGGGCTGCCTGTGCTGGGCATAGCCAGTTCCAGCAGCCCCACTGCAGGGCACAGTGGAGCCCCACAGCCATGGGTGAGCGCTTCAGGGAAAGGGTGTTTAGAAAAGAACAAAGCGCTTCCAGGCAGCCCAAGCATGAGCAGGTGGACATGTCCTGAGGGACCTGTGGCCCACAGAGAGCCCAGGCTGGAGCAAGCTCATCCTGAAGGACGGCAGCCCCTGAAGGCCCCATGCTGGAGCAGGAAGCAACATGAGGAGGACGGAGCGGCAGAGAGGAGCTGCCATGGACTGACCACAGTCCCTGTCCCCATCCCCCTGTGCCACCATGGAAGACTCATCAGCAGGTCAGATGCTCTGGTCCATGAAGCGGTGCCCTGAAGGGTTGCTCTTCGAGTGGACTAGGCTCAAAACTAACTCCCACAGGCTACAGTTCCATACAATATGACATATCCAATGAATTGGTGACGGTCACAACCCCAGACTTTATCAGGATGCTTCTGCTACCCAGCAAAGGCAGTTTTGCATGGTCTGGCAGCTGCTGCTCTCTTTGATGCCAGCACTCAAAAAACAGGTTGCCCATTTTGGGTCTTGGTGCATAACAGGGAGATCTGCACTTCTTTATGTGAAAGCCTAAATGTACTTAAGCCCCAGGACTGAATACATACAGTTATGCACCATTTACAGACTACAGCAACATCTAACATAACACAAAGCAGTGTAGGAAAAGCTGCTGATTTTGACTGTTAACTAAAATTTCTCATTGCTAAAAATGCAACTTACTGCTTGCTGCTTTTCTGTGTTATTGTGAACAGCCACAAAGGCATCAGGGCTGAGGAGCAAAAACTGAGAGAAGCGCGCACTGCAGGGACATCCTCCTGACCCCCTATGGAGGAACATTATAAGTAAGCTTTGGGACTGTAACACACGTTCCCTCATCTCTGAAAATCTGTTAACCTTTGTAGATCACTTGCAGTGTGGCTTTCTGTATAGCTGAATTTAAAGATCTGTTATTAATTTTGTATTCAATCAGTATACAGAACTTCAGTATTGGAAAAAGTAGCTCAGCCATTTCCTTCCCTATCAATATCTTGAATTTTGTTTGAATGTTTACAAACTAAAAAGCTAAACAGCTTTTGGTTGCTGGGAAGAAGGAACGCAGAAGAAAAAAAGGAAAGGAATGATATGTGGGAAGATAACAACCCTGACATGAAACCCTTGTGTCATGCCACATTCTGTCACTAAATTCACAATTTAATCAACAAATCAGATTCCCAAAATTACAAAGTATACTATGTCATCCCAATGTCAATACTTTACGGACAGCCCAGGAGAAATAAACCAATGGCTTTTCTCTCACCATTTAACTCTTTTGCCCAGATAAAACAGGTTTGGCTTTGCACAGGATTTATTTAATGCTGAGTACTGGAAAAAGCTTGCAACTGATTACTACTGAGGGCAGTAGTAATCAACATTTGTTGTTGTTATGCGTTTACTCAGATAAGTTAATATGAGAAAAATACTGTAAATAACTCTGGAAGTATATAAACTCAGTTGGGGATATATGAGATTAAGCTCTAATGAGATGCACCTATGAAAGGAACAGAATTACCTATATCCTACCAGGACAGAGAACTGGTGCGGACCAGAAGCTCTGTGCACTGTATTTAGGCTCTGACTTCCACATGCAATATCATAAGAACAGGTACTTCTGGCTGATTCACTGTAATCACTCCTGCGTTGCAGTGCTGCTTTGCTATTCTGTGATTTTACAGGTCATTATAGTAATGGAAGTGCTGTCATCTAGACAAAATGTAAAAGTACACATTTCCCTTGAGAACTGATAGCAACCCTAGTTGCATTTTCTAGCTGGGATAACCATGTTTTTTGCCTATACACATTTCTTTCCCTATTTCAATTTAACTCAAGCAGCAGTAGTACTGTTTCTATACATTCACAGTAGAAGTGATGTGCCCTAAAGCATAATGATTTTTTCCTGTATATATGGTTTTCATAGTGATGCTTTGGGAAGCAAAGAAAACGATGGTGTTTTCTGATAGATGGCATGAGAAGAGGTGACTTCGATTTTTAAATATTTAAGAAAAATAAGATGCCTCAGAAAAGGGGGAGAGAACTCATATCTGTTTTGTTTTTGTTTACAGGCAGAGATGAAAGCATACTGAAAGCCCATCTTCCTCTTCAAGGAAAGATTAACCAGACCAGACCAATCTCAAAGTGATGTGAACCAATGCTGCAAGTAATACCAAAATTTTCAGGTACCTAGCTAGGTTCTGTTAAAAAAAAAAAAAAAAAAAAAAAAATCTTTAAGTCAATAACCAAATCTGAAGATAAGAAGAAAAGTCCCCAGGTTAAAGTGGCAGGGACTATTGGTTTTCATTTTTTTAATTATTGCCTTTCCCTGGAATATGGGGTACAGTGTATTCCCTACAAATATGTTTTATTTACCTAGTTTCTGCTTACAGGCGCTTAAGCTACTAGCAATGGACTTTATTTCTTATATTCTCTTTCTGAGACATCCTGTAATTGTGGCTTTTGACCTTTTATTGTAAGTCGTAAATTACATGTAAGGTCTTCACTGGGCCCCAGGAGCATATGAACAAAATGTTTGGTGAACTTTCTGAACTAGACATTTTACTGAATAATTGCAATGTTGGGGGATAATGCTTAAAACACAGGTGCTTCCATTCCTATGGAACACAATCACATTAGCTTTATGTTTCTGCTGAAGTAATGCAATTCAAGATTTAATAACAGTATTAAATTGCATAATTAATTTAGAGGCATTAAAGCACACCAAGATGTATTGAGACAATTAAGATCTTTAGCAACATTGCCTTATGACATTTGCTGCTTCTGGAAGGCAACACAACATTAGCATACAATCAGCCCAACCAAGGGCTCTCACTGGGATAAGATTTTAAATTACTTAATAAAGACTTTGCAGACAAAAAATCTGTGATCATCTTCATGGAGTTCATGAGTCAAGTAAGGTCCTGATTTATTACAAGATAACAATGAAATTACAGAAATTTTGTATCTTGCTGACATTACAGAAAATGAGACAGAAAGCTCAGCTATTTTTCTAAATGCAGTAAGAGGAATAATGTCAAAGCTGGAGTTAAAACCCCCAAGGCCGAGCTCATACATCAGTCTTGCAGTGCCAATGCAGAATACCCAACAGAACTTATTGTGTATTTTTTTTTCTTGCAGAAAATGGGCCAATATGGGTAACTTCTGAATTAACTGACTTCAGGAGGAATAATACCACTCCACTGTTATAAAAATAACAACTAAATCAATTCTAAAAACAACTGCATCTGTTTCTTCAGCAATATCCCTATGGCTCAGTTTCCCAGAGATGTAGGAAATGCCCTGAAGAGGGCTGTTGATACCATGTAACTTAACTACTTATTCTAGTCTGTGAATCATTCCTTGCAACAGCCTCTCTCTGTGATCATAGGAAAAAGCCCAAAGGCTAATTTAGATTAAGCATCCAACATACAGACAGAAAACTTTTGGCAAGTTGGACTCCACCCAAACCTATGTCAAGAGTCTGAATAAGAATCTGACCTTTTCCTTCTTATAAAGAAGTGATACAGTCAAGATCTGAAGATCTTCCAAGACACCAAATATCACCTTCACAGCCATCTGAAAATGGTCTGAAATCCGTTGATTGCTAAACTAAACTTCTAAAGCTTATATCAAGTCTGCCAAAACAACACAGCTTACTCAGTAATTCCTATATTTCTACCTGACTTCTTTGGCTATTGTTTATTTAGCAACATTTCTGAACACAAATCTAAGCATTAAGAACATATAATGAGAAAACACGTTTGACATCATATACAAGAATAGTTAACATTTTATGGTTTTCTATCATAACAGCCTCAGCCTTTGTAAATGTAGGTCAATAGAGAAATCAATTGGTTTCATGATTCATAACTAAACTCTGGCTTTGCCATGAACTCTACCAAGGACAGCATGTTGTTGAACTGAGCCCTGAAGCAGAGTGGAGAGCAAGGTGTTACTCTGCACATCTGCTCCAAATTCCCTCTTGTTCCAAAGACAATGCATCCCTTAATCATCCTTATCCATAGCAAAGAGACTGTCCTTGCACTGACCGGATTATTCCAAGAGCACAAAGCTACAATACCACCCATTCAGTACCACTCGTGCCACCTTTCTTTCAGTGTAGGGGTCTCAGTAGTCCTGCAGACATCTTCCCCTCCTCTGTACACCTTTGTACAGCATAGCTCAGCTCCAACAGGCATTAAGATGGAACTTCATGCCCTCCTATTTTTTTAAACAGTGCTGCCAACCAAGTAAATATATTGCTTACAGACAGGAACACTAGCTGCTTCAACTCTGAATGTTATCATATTCCTATAGTTATTAATCTCTTTAAAAAATAAATTGTCTCTATGTGGTTTTTTTTCCAGTTTAAGAATCGGGTCATAATCTCATTCTACATCAAGTCAAGGAGAGAAAACCAGCGTCGACACCCAAGAAGCAAAACCAATGTAAAAACAGAAGCAAGCATTCCTAATTGCTCAATATTGGTTCTATTCTGGAAAAAAGCTTGGCAAAGCACTGATGAAACTGCTTCTGATGTCATCTATTCCTTTGAGAAGTATAGTTATGGGGAGCTAACCTAATGGGAATATTCCCAGTTCAAAAAACAGGGTGGTTATACTTTAATAGCTAGTCATTTTCAAGGACAGCCTTTCTACCTTGAAGCAGATAAATAAATTCCATCTACAAAAACTTTTCCCCTACCAGGTAACTTCAAACAAGTGAACTTTTCAAGGCCCTGCTGTTTGTATGGTTACACAGTATAAGAACAGCTCTTTCTCAGCCCAGTGAACAAAAGGAATAACTGGGAACATTTTAATAAGCCTGTAAATTCAAAAGGAAGTGTGAAATTATGAAAAGTGTGTTGATGCCTCAAACACTGTTATATATGCATTAGATGTAAAAATGTCACCTATTTAAAAGCATACGATTCTGTGCTCAGAAAGAGAAGAAAGCAGAGTAAGGAAACACAGGATGGGTAAGAGTAAGGGTCCAGCAATGCAAGCTCCCGAGTGGGGAAAGTCTTCAACCAGGTGGAATCATCTTCATTACTTTAGGCAGAGAGAGTGGCTGTTGGTTGTTTACTTGCAAATTTAAATGAGATGCATTTTAAAGGAATGTTAGTTGAGACAGAGATTTGCTCCGATGCAGAGAAGAGAATTTTATAATGGACATGACTTTGACAATTGTTTTTACTTAAAAGATGCCTATCTTTTCACAGCTGACTAGCATTCAAATGAGTTGGCAAAACTCATGATACTCTCTCCAGTAAATCAATGTGCAACCACTCTGTGGCTGTTTACTTTAGACATGACTTTTTCTTTAAGATTTTATATTTTAATAAAGAAGCATGTACCTTGTCTGGGGGGAGGGGGAAAACTCCACTCTGAACAAGTATCTTTCATAGTTTGTTTCTGTTCCTTCTAACGATGCAACAGTACTTACTTACTAAATGACAGGGTAGATTTGCTGGGCTTTACCCTAGTTTCTTCTCACAAGTCTGAGATTATTAAAAACCCCTTAAATTCACATGACATTACTAGAAAAATAGCTCACCATCAACATACTCTGTTGCTCTGGAGTGATAGGTTATTGCCTGTGTCTTTGCCTGCCAGTAATCTCAATTAAAGCTGCTCCAACCCACCTACTCTACTCAACCCAAAGCTCAACTCAGAAGCAAGAGGTACAAGGAAGTCACTCTTCACTTTTGAATGCACCTTGCTCAGGATGAAGTCAAGATCACTGTTTCTTAAAAGATGATGTTGATACAATTTTGCAATAAATCTATGCATAGCATTTATATTTATTCACTCTAAGATGCTAAAGCTTTTAGATGAAGAAAAAAAAACCAAAACCAACTCAACTGAAAACCAACTAAATATTGTCAGGAGCAGAGAGTTTAGGGCAGTGCTGTATTTGCATTGTACTATTGGAAGAAATTTTTACGCCTTGCTGAAAATAATGCTGCTGCACTAAGCAGCCTGCAAGCCTCAGTGTCAACCAGTTTGTACAGCACAGCAGCTGCCCTGGGGCCCTCACACAGACCCAGCGAGTCTCATGCCAGGTTTAGTTCCAGAGTGACAAAGGAATCACACAGGTTCTCCAAAACAAAGGCTCACAGAGAAATTCCCAGCTTCCCTGCCCTGCCCTGCCCTTCCCTTAGGAACTTTTTTCCCCTAACTTAGAGTGCAAGATCTATGCATTCTCCAACCTACCTCTACCTCTTGGTTTAAGAAACTAGTTTGCTGAATTCCTCCTACAAGATTTGGTAAAATGGCAAGATTGCTACATGCTCTGCGGTGGCACATTCCAGAACATTGCACTGCAAGTCATATCAGAAAAACACGTTGAGTTGTAGCTCATTCACTAAAAGGAAATTAAATTTTTCTTCTACCAGGGAACCACTAAAGTTTCTTATGTCCAGATTAATTGTATCTACTAATTTTAATTTTTCAGCCACAAGATCAGATCATCAGCTACTTGGGAATTCTATATCTGTAAGAAATTAAGTCAAAAGATAAAAAGGTCTAAAAAACCTTTAGCAAATATACAACATTGAGTAAAATGCAGCTACAGATCAAGTAATAAAGAAGGAAAAAAAAAAGATATTTAAACTCTGCATTGTTATACTACCTCAACTGATGCTCAGGAGTGTTTTTTCCACCTGATCAGACAAAAGTCTAACTGAAATCTTGTAAGAATTTAATCATGAAAACCCTTGTTTGCTATTACATAGAAGTCCTTTTACTTGTTCAGAAATGAGAAAAATGGCAAATTTCTACCTGAGGTTGACATGTCTTTAAATACTAACATTATAGCAAGGAAAGGAAAAAGGACAATTAGAAAATGGTCTAATTCCTCCTAATGCATTACCTGGATCTTCTCAGATGTCATCTTTTTCACTTGTATCAATAAAAACCAAGTTCCTCTTTACAAGATGCTATTCTTACATCAATATACTGTTAGTGTTGACATTTAAATATTACTTAAATTTCTTTTTATTGCCAAAGGAATTCAAAGAATCCAGCCAGATGCAGTCTCTTCAATACAGGTTATTCCTTCAAATAGAGTCCAAGCAGAAATTAAAAGTATTTCAGTTTTATATGTTTATTCAAATTGAAATGATTTTTTGAGCTTTCAGATTTTTAGCTATAATCAGGTATCAATTTATGCAGAAAACTGTTGCATTTTGAAAAATATCAAAACCATTTTGGAAAATAGATGTTTAAGTGAGATGTAGTTTTGGTTCACACATAGTATCATTTTTTCAACATTAACTCTGATATCTAAAACTTCCTCAAATTTTATCTTTTCTTTTTATTTTTTTTTTCTTTCAAGTAGTTATCAAGACAACAATCTTGATTATCTAAGACAATAATCAATGACAAAAAACAGAAACCAAGCATTTTACAAATAACTGTCAAGTCCACTTCTGTGGTTAGATAACAACAATTTAATTGACAAAAAGATATGTTCTCTATTTTTAGGTTTCCTGTTACCACTGTTAACATACTAGGCTGGTACACATTTTGCAGTCTTGAATATCAAGCATCACATTTAGTTGAAGTTGAAACTCCATACTGTAAAAAAAAAAAAAAAAAAAAAAAAGGAGTTGGGTTGTGCTTATATTCTCCTTTGGGGTGCCTGAAAGCCCACTAGGCTATAAAGATCTCCCGGTTACCTATCTGTAATACAGAACTACAGCCTGAGGATACCTACCAAAAAGAGAAAAATTAGCATACAGGCAAAAGTCACACAAAGCAAATTTTCATTTCCAATTTAAAATCAAAATATCTAAACTTTCTCTCTCTTTGCCTCTACTTTGAGCCTTATTACTCCAAAAACTTACAAAATTATTTGCTACAACTCAAGTGTTATGGCTTTTCACATGCTGGTGTGAAACACTGCAGCCATCACAACAGACTACCCAACTGTTCACATGCCTTATGGTTGTGCAGCACATTCGATTTACACCATACATTTGAAGTTTCCAGGTGTATAATTTGCATCTTTGTACTCTGTAGCAAGACATAACATGCAGATCATTTCACATCCAAAGGGCACTTAGAGAGAACATTGCATTTAAGAGGCCAGGAAGCCACTTCATTATGAGACTTGCTCAGAAGTTCTTCCAGCATATCTAGCCCAGCTGCCTGAGGAGCCCATCCAGAACCCAATGTTAGAAAATATCTTGCAAGAACTTGCCATTTGCATCCTGTGATTGCTATCCAAGAAGGAAAAAAGGTGGAGGAACCATCTGATGTGACAGAACAGCTGGAAATCCCTGCAGAGTTGTATCCTGATCAAATGATGTTTGAAGTAAGAGATGAATATTAATGGATAACTAATGATGGACAGTATGTTTACTAACAAAATCTAAACATACTTTAGCAAGGAAAAAAGAAATTTATTTATTTATTTTAATATTGTAAATTAGTTACATATTTTTACAGTAACATAAACGTAACTTACTTGTTACCACAACAAGATACGTGCAGCTAAATTCTGGGATGTTATGAATAGCTAGGATGGTAAATGTGATGGAAGTAGTTTATTTTTCCTTGCATTAGTCTTGTGTTTTATTTTAGAAAATAAACAGGTTTTTTTTTTCTTTCACTTGTGTCTGGGGAGACATATCTGTACTGTTCACAAGATCCCTTATCTGGTTTACAAGCAGGTAATAAATGAATAGTGAAGTGGACAGATTAACAAGATATTTTAAAAATTCAAGACAAGTTTTTGTTCAGCTATCAGAAATAATATCTATAAATGTGTAGATATATTCAAAAAGACACTTTTAAAACTATACTCTCTTCAGCTTTTTTTTGCATACTTTAAAAGATTTGTTGAAATCTAATAAAATGTGTATTTCTAGGGAACAGCTTCCAAATTCTACAGTTCATAAATCAAAAATAAGCAGTTTACGTAAAATTACTTTAGATTCATTAACTGTATAAGAACCTCATTCATTCATGTTCCTGACAGGAACATCTACTACAGAAAGCAAAGGTTACAGTAAGCAAATATCCCAGAGAGTAATGAGCAAATTATTGTCTACCCTGTGTGGAAATTGGTACATTTTCTATTTCTTTGCCAAGTGAGTTTCAAACCTGAACAAATTAAACCAAACTAATGTCTATAGGAGCCTGTTCTGTAGTCTCATTTGTGGAAAACTGGATCTTAACACTATTCTAGCTGTAATCTCTGTTCTGCTTCTCTTGTCTCTGTAACTGCCCTGAACATCGTCAAGTAAGAGAGAGTAATCACAGAGAAGCTAAGCACAGTGCATTATCTATCCTGGGAGCATCACTACAGCAGAAGCATCCTCTGTTAGCTACTCTTACACAGTATCTGCTGCGTACTAGCTCTAGCAGATCCAGAGCAAAGGAAGGTCATTGCCTCAATAGCTAGTAGAGATGAATGGAGACAGTCAGTTTAAAAAAAAAAAAAAAAAGAAAAAAGAGCAGCCTGAGCACACTTTGCCTTGGGTAATTTGTCTTGTTACAAGTTCCCAGAGATATACACAGAGCTCAAAGAAAGAGACGGTCCATAACCCATGCACTCTCCTTGAACCAGCATTCCCATCAATATTTCATTCCTCATCTCTAAAACAATCAGATAACTTTCCTTTTGAATTGTGACTTTAAAGCAATCAGAGTTCTGGATCTTAAAAAGTTTTCTGATTATATACTTAATCTAATAAAAAGTAGCATACAGGATGATTTACAAAGTATTTTCCTATAAAGGATGACAATTTCTTTGGAATCTTTTCTGTTCCAAGCATCCCTGGGATGATCATTAAACCCTGGCAGCTTAAAGACTAGCTCTATGTATTTATCAAATGTTACTCCAGCTCTTACAAGATAAGATGAAAGGATATTGTTACTAGCCAGGCTCAAGAGTTATGGCTGTCTGAAATGCACAGCACTTTACTCGATAACAGATTTTTTTAAAAATAGAATTTTGAGTGTTTTTTTGTTGTTGCTGTGGGTTTGAAAGGAAAAAGCTAGCAGTGGTCTGAACCCCACTATATCAAATTTCATGCTACATTTGAAAAAAAAGAAACTAGCTTATAGTAATACAAATGCAGTAATGAAGTCTGTGTTTTCTTTCATCCTTCTTTCCCTTTTGGCCTTACTTTCCCTTCCAATCTTGTAAAAACAATTTCAATTTTAACTTACCTTTTCTTGAGCTGTAGCATTTTTTTTTTCTTTGTGGGTGCCTCTAGTATTCTTCAGCCTCTAAAATCTCCTTTGTATTTTCATAGCCTTCCCTTCTGTCTCTCCCTGTTACTGAGATGTTCCCTGTTCCTTTTCCTTCTTCCCACTATATCTCATTTCTTTGAGCCATTTCTCTCTTTTAGCAATTTCTTGATACCTCTCTTGATCTTCTTTCAGCAACAAGTAGTATCTGAACTGTTGTATCAGTGCCACAGTAGTTTGGAAGTTTAAGATGTTTAAATGGTGTGTTTTGAATTCTTTTGTCATAGTCTATTTTGTTGATTTATACTTTAAACTTTTGTATTCTGAATGGGACTTTTCATGGGGATTTTGAAGGACTGCGAATGTGGAAGCAGAAGTAACACCATAAAAGAGCTGGAGGCAGTTTGTAAACTGCAATCTCAAAACAAGAGAAAACAAAGATATTGCTTTCATCCTCAGATAGCTCCCACTGTCAGGTGCCCTCAGAAGGGCAAGAGGTGGCCTCTAACTCAGTCAGGACATGGAGACCCACCACCATCGCGTCCAAAGGAGCAAAGGCGGAGCAGAGCCTTCCTTTGCCTTCAAGTAGGGAGTAACAAGGACATTTAGAATTTGGACCTATTTCAAAAAGATGCCCTAACAGTGCCATGGAGAAAGATAAGGAAATGCATTACCCCTGCTCTAATTTACTTTTCCAGTGTATAGGTTGGAGTTATTTATCTCTGCATATGTCCCTTATAAAGTATGATAAAGTGGGCATGAACCTGGTGGTGAGGCACACTACACTGTAAGTTGTGAACTAAACTATGAAAGCCTGTAAAGAAAAACCCTGGGAATCAGTGTTGATATAAGGCATAGGAAAGAGAAAAGCAAGTCCAAGAATTGTGACATTTATTCATGGATATTTACAGATTGCTAATATTTTATCATATAAGACTTGAATAGAAAACTAGATATGCTATTTGCTTTCACAACTGTTGAAAAAACAATGAAGAAAGAAAAAACAACCCAAAGTTTCAGTTCCTTGGATTCTTTCTTTTCAGTCTTGCTTGGAAATCAATAATGAAGACAAGTGGATATAATCCGAGTTACAGGGACTCTATCTGCTTCCTCGGATGATAACATGATAAATCTTGACAAGATATTTAATTTTCAAGAATTCTCACATATTGACAGAAAAATGGAAATTTAGGAATTAGTATATCTTGGCAAGGAAAGGCAAGACAAAAACATCCAAGTGGATCAGAAAGAACTACCAGGTGTCATTAAAATGCTTGAGAATATTTCTTTCAAATGGAAGTTATAAAAATCAGATGAGTTGGTCTGAAAAAAACTTGCTGAAGAATCAGAAAACATTAGAAAACTCTGAACCAGCCAACCATCTAGCTGACAAATTTTGTAAGAGTCTTCTAACATTTCTTTTCTTGGGTTAGGCCACAGATTTCTACAGTTATGCCCTTGGGTAAGTATTTCCATTTTTATTCACAAACATGAAAACAAAGTAAGTCTAAGCCTCTAAGCCTCATAGCTGTAAGACAAACACCAATCCAACACATAAAAAGATAACGTCACATCCTATTTTCTATTTTCTCACTTTCAAAGCCAGCTCCATGATTTTGGGGGGCCTGCTTCATTATTCTGATTAGAGTTGGGCAGTTCTGGGAAATTTAAGCTAACACACTTCAAGGAGTTCACAGAAAGCAAACCATCAGTGAGAGGAAAACTGAAGCCTGACTTGGCTAAAGAGGTGGAAGAATCTGCTTCTAAATAGAGGATAAACATAGAGAAGAGTATCTTACATCCCATCTTGAAGAGCATGTCTGCTGATAGGAACAGTGCTTACATGGAAAGCACGGTAACTTCTTTAGTAACTGATAACAACCTGGGGAAGTTAAGGAACTAGACCATACACCAAAACAGAAAAGTATGTAAACTGACTCAGTTCTTTCTAGCTATTGCCAGCCTTTGGATGGCAGCACTGTTCGCAATCAAAAATACAAGAAAATATTTTTTTCTGTAAACAGATTAAAACATATCATTGTTTGTGCAACTTTAGCATTACTTCCACAGAGGCATGCAAATTAGAGCTAGAAGCATCACACTATTAGAAAGATGACTAGGTTTTGGTTACTAAAGAAGAAACAACTACCTACATCTATTTTTTTTTTTTTTTTTCATATTTTACTTAAGATTTAGGTGCTCTGTTGTGCTTTAAGTGGTCTGGTTCAGTGATGAATACTTCAGGTAGTTTAAATGCAGTACCCCATGTTTTAATGGCTGCAAAATAAAACTCAACAGAGTTAGGCCAGAATAAACTTTCTGACAATGTCCCTCCCAAAGATCTTTTAGCATCTGAACTAGATTATGTCAGTACTCTCATCATTACTCTTGTGCATTTTTTTCTGTTACATGCAATTAAATCTCTTGTAAAAAGCCAAAACAAAAAACTCGTCCCAACCATATCTAATGTAAGCAGCAAGACAATTCCTGTGCAAAAATGCCTGTCATTCACGTTTATCTCCAATGCTAGTTCCAGAAGAAAAACAACATTCAAACTCTGAAATTTCAAAGTAAATGTAAATTCAGTTAAGAGACTTCAAGCATACAAGAAGTGTATGTCAGAAGTTTTGTTTTGATACAAGCAAGTCCACTTCTGATATCAGTGGACTGAATTTTTTGTATTTAAAGCAGATTAAAGCACTTCATCAGAAGATACCAGTGATATGACAGATTTCTATTGAAAATTGATATGATGTTACTGATCACTTGATAGTATCAGTTGATACTATTGCTATGATTGTTTTTGTTGAAAATTATTGATTTTTAATTCTTAGCATCAGCTTTTCAATTGCTTGCAAATATTATAGAAAAAATATTTATTCATCCTCTGCCCCACTAGCTCATATTAAGTCTCTTTATGTTCCACAGCACTGTGCATGTCAAGGAGCATGTTAGGAAAATACCATCTCCTCTTTTTACAGATTTTATAAAGGTGAAATGCCTGTTTCATTACAGATTCTGACAGAGCGCACCATTTGGTCTCTTATTCCAGTTCTCCAGAATGAAGAACATGACTACAAGTAGCAGCTTCTCCATTTTTCACAGAATAACAGTATCAATTGAATGTTGCAGGAAAAAGGTATGATCGTAACTTGCTTTTTAAAGTGGGATCAACAGGCAAATGCCAGCTATAACAGATCACGGCTAAGTATTGAAATTAATCAGAGAAATACTGGCACTGACACAGCTTGCTTTAGCACCCAGCCTTTACTCCACTGCAACAATCATTAACTATTTTTCTCTTTTACATTTCATGCAGCACTCTTACTCGTCTCTCACAGAACTATGTGTTTGATGTTGACTTTTGCTAAGCAACCAGCTTGACAAATTGTGAGATGCTCATTTCTGGACTAGAACTGTCTTAAGCAAATATGTTTAACTTTCTGCTTTCAGTTCTGTGTGTTTCTCTTTGCTCCTGCATGCCGGTCATACTGTTCTGATGTACTGTGATGTATTGAAGGATAAAGGTGGTAGAAACTCCCTATCACACAGGTTGATAAGTTTGAACAGAACAAACAAAGACCTTTGCCTCTTCTTGGTGTAGATTATACCTGTATTTCTGGGTGATCCTGCAGGGCACAGATTGATTATAAATGAGTACGAAAGTACAGCCTAAGATGCTGAAGTTATAAACACTTCTATTTAATAATACAATTATTTTTTTTTCTCTTTATAAAAGAAAGTGTTAATTGCTGGTACCATTTTTATCAGCACTACTAAGCTTTGAAGGGTATCAATCACTTCCACTTTTGCTGGTACTGTTCCACGTTTGAAGCCAGTGTTCTGTCGGTTTGGGTTAACAGCAGCTTACAATTAAACGGCAGCAGCAAAGTTATTCACAGTTTGACAGTTACATCTTTCTATCAGAAGAAACGTACTCACAATATTTAACCCGTTTTTAACTTCACACACTCTATTCTAGAGACAGCTGCAAAATGCTTCTGAATGATGCTTTAAATCTTGTAACTTATTTTGCTTTTGTCAAATGGAGGTTATAATCAGTAAGCAATTTCTCTGGATGTGTACAGAAAGATTTAAACTACGATCTCTTGGCAATCTTCTTTCTTCCTTTTTCTACCACTCTCAAGAAAAAAAGATGAATCACTTTTCCAATTTGTTTCACCACATAGCTGCACAAAAAATTTTGTGGTAACACAGGAACGTGTGACAGGCAGGAGATACCAAACATAGCTGGATATCTGTATTGTGAAACCCAAGATTAATACTGTTTTGAAGTTGTCAGTGCTGCTGAGACCACAGAGTATCCTTACCTTCACGTGACGTTACCGGAGACAAATGAATTATTCAAGTTCTTAAAGTTCACCATCTACCTCTGCAGAAATGGAGACCGCACAATTAAGAAACAATGCAGAAGCTGCTCGTTCAGAAGATCTATCCCTTGTTTACTGTAGAAGCAACATTAGTATTGGCACAGTTGTTAACTATTGTTAATAACTCATAATGTCACTGTAGAACCATCATACCCACAGAAGATGGAAATGGATAGGAAATAGTTAGCAATTGCCTCATTATCGTTCATGATTAAATATAGAATAGAATCCAATTAAAACTCTTAAATCCCAGGTTGAGTTAGAAGTAATATCAGTTGGAAGAGATCTCTATCTTAATAAACTATAGATATATTTCACTGGGATTATTAAACATCTGACCTTATGTGGACTTCACCAGGAGAATTTCCATGAGAAGCATGATGGACAAGTTTTATAACTGGAAAAATAATTTGTGTATAATGATTTCTGGAGTAATCTAATGTAAACCAACTTTTTCTTTCAAACCAGAAGGAAGAAGACAATTCCCTTTTTTAATCAACAAACAATGCCAACTTTATGCCTTTTCCACAAGGCAAGATTTTTTATCCTAAATTGTGAAGCACTGCATTTGATAGACTGCCAGTTGGAAATTTAGAAAGACAGTATCTGAAGACCATATGAACATTAATTCTGAAAATTTACCTGGGATATTTCTCAAATGACTAGTGAATCTGTTTTCTCTTGTCTTGGGTTGAACACTTGAACAACCTTTAGCAGACACTATATGCCAGTCTTGGCCATGCTGACTTGTAACAGCTGATTCAAACGTTGAATGCCATATACATGCACGAAGTAAAGAAAGAACCATTTTGAGAAGAGTTTTAAAAGCTTTTCTCTGAGTTTCATTCACATAGATAATGACAAGTAAGCTCCACAGCCAAGAGGAGTCAAAAAACCATCTACTCTGTTTAAAACTAATCTAACAGAATTGTCCTACAGATATTATGCACTCCAAGACTTATGATAGATTGTTGTGTTAAAAGCTTTTATTGACAGATTAGACTGCATGCATTACTTGCAAGTGGAAAAATATTGCAGGAATGATGAGAATCACATCAAAAAGTACATTAAAATCTTTACAATCACCTTAAATTCTATGGCCATTTTCTTTGCCTCTGCTTCAGCATTTTAAAAAGAATGAAAGGTAACAACGTTACTGTGCCAGTAATACTGTGTAACATACTCCCCCCCCCCCCCCCCCCCCCAAAGAAACCCAAAAAACCACAAAACAGAAATCTCCTAAGACATGCCTTAACAGCTAGTTGGGAAATTTCTAGTTCATATTTTACTCTTTGGACTTGAAACTAGTGTAACTGTTACATCACCCAGAATAATTCAGAGCAAGTCAGAGGCTTGGTCTAAGAGCTGAATTGGTTTTTGGCTGCTTCTGAGCATAACTATGGATGGAAAGTACTTATGTACTACTTATGTACATCCCCTCAGTGTTCCAACAAATCTCACATATGCCTCTGAATTAAGCTTTTAAAAACAGCAACTACATGGCTTGTGTAATATTTTCACAAGCAGCACAGTTGCTAAAGTAATTTGAATATATCAGATTGTACTAGATGCAAGTATTTAATAATGCCGTATTACCTTCAGAACAGCATATTTAATAGCATACATCACCTAAGAAATATAATGCATGCTAAATACATCTTTTTAATAACTTTTAACAGTTATGAAAAAATTGCAGTTCAGTAAGTTCCTCTTGTTCTACTGAAGTTTATTTTATAAAAAAACCTAATTAATATTCAATGCTTCACTGATTATTGTTGCATTCAATTATTATCTTAACCCCTTTTTTTTGCTAAATATAATATATATTATGGACATAACTCACACATAATCATATACTTTATAACGATGTGTTGGTAAGAAGGATGTCAGATCATAGCAATTTTTTGTAATTAGAAAACTATTCATTCTCATTTCCAGTTCAATTAAAAAGAAAAAGGCATACATGAAAATCTAACAAGGTTCCAATTAACTTTACTGTCTTCTTTTGAGTTTTGCAAAATGAAACATATTAAGTTGCAAACTCAGTAAATTAGCACAGATCATTAAAACCAATCTGCTAAATTCCTCAAATCCAAAAGCCATTATTAACAGCTATTTTGTACTTCAACTAAACTGAAATCTGGACATTCTGAGTTGGTGGCAACTTCTGCCTTGGCGAGACTACACAACCTAAATGTAGATTCAAAACAAGAAAAAATAAGGCACCAAGAACTGCTCAGGTATTAAATAGAGAATAACATTTAGTCACACGACTACATCCTGGCAAAATCACGAGGCTTTTGTTGGAACAATACATGCATTTCTGATGAAAAAAATAAAATCTAGTCCATTAAACATTTGTGTGTCAGCCATGCTTAGCAAAAAATCTTTGTAGCTATGTTACTGAAATTTAAGTTGTGCCATGTATCATTTCAATTAGATAAAGATTTGGTGTGTAGCTAACCCTTTTTTGGGGGTTGGTGGTTTTTTTCTCCCCCCTTTTCAATCTTAACTGATTATATGCTGGCTATGCCAACAGACAATGGGAGAGAAATTCTCTGTAAGAAAAAAAAAAACCAAAACCATACTGAATAGTTTCCAGTTTCTGTTTGCTGGCAGAACGATGTGGGGACAGAATGCCTTAACCAAGAGGTGACAGACAATAACTCCTTAAAACCAGACAGGCACTGGAATTCTCATATCTAATAGAAATCGAAGGCTTAGTTTGAAAACACCTCATTATTTAGTCATTTCTGTATGGGTAAAGAATTTACTAACTCTGTTCTTCACACTTATCTCTGACTTTCCATGTAATGGTGGTTATATTTCAAGCCCTTAATGCTGCTCTAATATTTCTTCATGTTTAAATGTACTGCAAGGTTACATATCTCTGACAACATGGAAATTCCTATTTATGATGAGAACAGTCCAAGATGTGAAGAATTCCCCAATGGTAATCTCAGCAGGAGAAAACTCAGCAAAAGAGAATTGTCCAAAAGTCATTGCCATCCAAAATGCTCCTTAGAACCAATTTTCCATTTTGTTAGAGTTGGGAAAAACCTGAAGCTGTAAGAGCAAACAATACTCATGAGCATCATTGCCCACCTTGACATCATTTTGCTGTTGACATCCTTCCCCAAACTCCTAAAGGAGGCACCTGACCAATTACCCCATAGCTGTCCCTAGTCCCTGCTATGTCCCCCCAGTGCTCTGGTTTGGTTGTGCAAGAGGAAAAACAGGCAAGATAGGAAGATCTTTGGAAGCGAGTTTTGGGAACAGCTGCAAAAGTCAATTATATATTTGAAAACACTCGAGAAACACACAGAATAGTATATGGGATTACTCCTTTGATAGCACATACTCTCAGCGCACCTCTGGACTGAAGAAGTATTTCTTTGAAATGACAGCTCGCTCTTTCTTCCTGAACATTAGATTAACTGAACCAGAGAATTCATATATTTTATATCTCTTTTTATATATACACATAGGATGTAAAGACACCATAAAAGTTACGGTATAAATCAGATGTCACCACCTGTCATCTTTAATATCAGCATTACTTTTCCAAAAGAGAGTAATCTGCTTGAGAATGACAGGTGATCTTCCCTTATGGCATGACTTACACGTACTTTACCCCTTCCCCTTTTCTTCCATTTTCACTCCCTACTTTGATTACAATTGGCCAGAAAGTGCACTCTAATAAAATTTAGCTAACCTGCATTTCACATTCAGCCCAACTTTTAGCAAAGCCAGAAAGCACTCCTGCAGTGAGCTGGTGGGGTAAGGAAGGGGCTGGGGAAGAACCAGAACGTGAGGAGCCCTGAGATGCCAGAGCAGCCCCCACTTCTGCTGCTGCCACACCAGAGCAAATTAATCATGCGATGAGTCGGTACAGTTGACTTTTTAATCTCTTCATATTAGTAACACCTCACTGTCACACCCACTGCTGATTACAATGAATTAACATGAAAGGCTCTGCAGTATATATTGTATACTTACACCTAACAGCTAGATATGACATGTTAATACTCTTACATATAAAAAAAAAATCTTCCCTCAGAAGGCAAAAAGACAGAATATAAATTCATGTCAACTTCAGGGAAGTCAGTGAGTTTACACCATCTCAAGAGTTCAAAAGGAAGAGTTTGGAGTCCTGCCTGGGATCTTCTCGAGACTGAAATTCACTCTGGCTGTCAGACCAGTGCAAATTTTGAGGAAGCTCACTGAATAAATACATACATCAACATAACACAGATTGAAGCCTTTTTCAGGATCTTCTCCGACTGCCTATAGAGACACAAATGAAAATACTAAGAGGTTTTCAACTTAAATTAAGGATTTTTTGGTAACATCATCATTTAGCATGTCATATCCAAATGTCACCTTTAGTTCACATAAGTGTCACCTAATTAGTTCATATAAATACTTTTTGTGAAATTTCAGCAGCCTTAAGATTTTAGAAAGGTCAGAACTGATAAGCAGAAGCACATATATTCTGTCTGTCCCTGTTTACAGTTACTCTGCAAAAATACCAGATGGAGAATGCTGTTTCTGGTCTGTAACATAAATAAGATGCCCCTGAGACAATGTTTTACACAGACACATGTTCCAGTCAGTCTTCAGTGGTGAGATACACATTATTCAAACAAAAACTTAGAAAAGTAAAAAGTACCAAGTGATTTCATACTCCTTATTCACTATACTACTTACTCAGTATCCTTATTAGAAATGAGAAAAAATTAAAATGTCACCATAGCTTCTACATAGATACTTCAAGTATTTTGACTTCTTTCTTTTCCAAATACATAGCATTTTTTCCAAATAAAGCAAAATTTAGATCACAGAAGTGATTTGCTGAATTTCATCTGCCTTGTCAAGCCCTCTTATTTACATTTAATTGCAGGATTTACACTTTTGCATTTTAAATCTGTAGCCTGAAAATAAGCCCAGAGTGTGGAGTTGTATCCCAACAATGAATCCTTAGCAAATGCTGATAAAATAGTCCACAAAGCATGGCAACAAATATTTCTAATCTTACATATATTATATCAAAACTCCGATAAGAGGCTTTATAGTCTTTAATCCTGCATATATCAAAACTTAGAAAAGAGGTTTTGTGGTCTCCAACTAGATATACATGCTTCAAGACTGATTACAATTTTTATTTCTCTTACTAGAAGGCTTGAAACAATTGCTCCCATAATTGGTTTTCAGATGTAATAAATATAAAATTTCAAACCAAAGACAATGGATAAAGGGAATAAAAGACTGAAAATCATACAGATTTTTAAAATTACCTTTGGAATATTTCTAAAATGAAAGGCTTCATAAGGGGACATTCTTAATATTAATGTGAAATGAGTCCATCAATCAAAAAAAAGTAAATAAGAGCCCTTTTGTTTTCTGTATCAAAATTAATGCTGAAGGTCATTCAACAAAGAGTAAAAGAGTTGGAGTCACAGAAAAGCTAATTCTGCTTTCTGTTACCTGAGCATAAAACAAAATATTGCAGAGCATTATTTACAAGAAAAAAAAAAAAGGTAAATAAGCCTAGATGAATACTAATGTTTGTTTTAGTGGGTTTTTTGCTTGTTTGTTTATTTGTTTTTTTAATCTCTGTATTTCACATGTTGATCACCACCTAGAAATACTGGAAACATGTTGCATTTGACTTTGGACTAACTTCAGGCTGAAATCAATGATTGCAGGCCCATATCAAGTGTCTTCTGCTTCATTGCTCAGTGGAGAGATTCAAAGTCACAATTGAAGCATTTCAGGAAAGAGGTTACAGTGAATTAAAGCACATGAAACATACAGAATCTCCTAAGTCCTTTACTTAAAATTTTGGCTTCTAAACTGCATTTTCCTTCCAGTTTAGTTTCACCACAAGAATCTACTTTGCATGTGCCAAGGTGGCTTTGCAACATGAACAAAACTGCAGATCAAAGATTTGTTCCAAAGGGGCACTCTTGAACTAAACTAAAACTCTCAGTAGGCCGGCAGTCACCGAACAGAGTTTATTTCTATCAACCACCTTCCTCCTACAATTATTCCCGGATTACGGAAAATGTAAGCAAGGTATCTGTATATATAGTCACATTAGACAGTTACTATAATAGAGTGTGTGACATTTAATATTTGCTTTTGCAAATCCTTGCTCTTATGTGACTATAAGAATATAATTTATATTTGTATAAACTTGCCCACCGAAAGCTACTTGAGGAACAATGAGAAAAGACCGATATTCACTTCAACTGAAGACTGTTGAACCGAAACAGGGTTTCCTTTTTGGCTAGGCAGCACATTTATGTTCTAAGTCTTCCTTATTTCTCTCTAAAAATTGGAAGAAAAAAATGAACAAAATAGTCTAAGCTAAAAAGACAGAATCTGTGTGTCTTTGCTTTAGTGGTGTGCATTCTTTGACCAAAAAATGGTCATGCACCTCCATAGGTGCATGAGAAAATGCGACATATATCTTGTCAATGCTTTGTTAAAACCCCTATTCAAGACAGATTTTTAAGAATTAGGCAGATTTTTAGTCTTTGTTCACTTTATGACTTTCGGACCCTCATGGTGACACTGGCTCATATAGACTGAAGTTACAAGCTAGGATATTGATGGCCTAAATCATTGAAGCAGGAAACAAAACAAAAAAGACAGACTTAACGTTTCATTACTACAAATTAATTTTGATTCTTCAACTGGATAGGACAGTGATTCATTTTTCTCTCAAAGAAGGAGGCATCAAACCAGCAGCTCTACAATTTTGGAATAGTCAATATCCCCTGAATCCACAACAGCAAACACTTTGTCTCTGGAGTCCAAAAGAAGACAACTATAAAAACAGCCTGGTACCATGTCAAGATGCCAATGCTAAACATATGGGTAAATAGGCTGAATATGTTAAACATAGGTTTAAGGTTCTTAAATCTCCATTCTTGTTTTTGTTCATGCAGCACTCGATCCTCATTCCTGTATTTTCCTCTCTCCTGTCCTTGTCTTCTGCTTAAATCAAGCAGACAATCTTGACAAGCTTAGCTGAACTCTGAAGTGATATAATTGCTGTGATAGGCTAAAATGCAGTCAGCGGCCTTGCTTCAGGCCAGGAAGTCTAGGGATAAGTGACCAAGCTATATTAAAGTCAGCTCAGGCGCAGGAGGGGTTCAGGAGCACAAAAGCTAAAGCACACTCTCTTGTAACTGATAGCCTGTTCACTATATTTCACTCCTTGGTATAAGAAGCAAACTTTGGAGACAGACTTCTCCTTTCCATCCTCTCTCCCTTTCACACATTTTTCCATATGGTTAGGCCATTTGGGAGAATAATTTTGAACCGCCATTTGAAAGACTAAAATCTATAAGGAAAATCTATAAGGAAAAAATGCTGATACCAACATTGGCATTTCTTGTCTTCAGGAGATAATACTTTCAATAAAATTATGCAGATAAAGAAGGTAAGGAAAATTTTAACTTTCAAATGTCAATAATATATTTTTTTGTTGTTTTCCTTTTCTATTTTCATATGCCATTAACGTAAATGAGGGATATCTACATATAAGGATGACCAATTCCTATATGCAACCAAACCAGCTTCATGATAAACAGTGATGCAATTTCTCATATACTACAGATTATAATACTGAACTTTCTAGTGCCATACAATTTTCTCATATGGGGCATGAGAGGAGCTGAATGTGACTGATTGGCAAATGAGATAGGTCAAAAAGCCTAGCCTATTCTTTAAGATGAGAAAAGGAAGAGACACAGGAGTCCTTACATTTTTTTGGAGGTACCTGAGAAGGAATACAACTGGCTTGTTTCAGACTAACAGGACACATACTTTTAATTCTTCTTTCTCTCTCTTTGTAATAATATCCTAATAGAAAGACACTTCCTAATCTAAAAACACATTATATCCTTATAATATAAAGATTATAAATTATATACATATTACTATGTAAATTATATATATGATATATAAACTTTATACAGCTATTATATGTTATAAAATATAATAAATATTTTAAAGATAAAAACTATATATATTATATATATAATGGAAAACTAATATCTATAGAAATGGAGTAGAAATTAAAAGCATATTGGAGGAAGTTAATAGCAAGATGCACATATTTATGGCAGATTCTTGCAGTTTCCACTGTTTGCTAAAAATTTTCAAATGAAGGTATGGGGAGGGAGTTTTTTGTTTTGTTTTAATATTTACATGGATACAATTAACGGCTTACTACCACTGGTTAATTAATATAATGCCATAAAAAATGGTGAGGGTAAATATTGCATGCAACTGTTTCTAGTTGTTTACTACATACGTAAATATATTTTCTATAGTATATGTAAATATATAGATATATCTAAATATAAGTTTTTATATAGGTTTATGATTTCTTTAAGTACAAGCTCTATATGAATTCAGTGTGATGACAGAAAAAAAATTACCTAAATTTTTTTCTGTAAAAAGGATATGGAAATGTATGTGATAAAAGCAAGAATTCATAGCAGCATCAAATGTAAGGAAAACGTAGGTAACCCCTCTGCAGTGCAGAATAATGTTTCTCCAAACGAGAAAATGTTGTAGTACAGCAGGTCACACGGACTGCTGAAAGTCAAACGCTCAGTGACAACAGACACTATAAGGACCAGATGCAACATCAAAAGCACTGTAAAAAGTCTAGATATGAGCAGTTGTTCTGGAAAGCAATCCTCTCCATCTCTTTTGCCCTCGCATAAATAACAGTGCAATCTAACAGTACAATCTGCTCTCTCCTCTGCCCTTACCATTTGTCCTGCTCTTGCACAACCATGATCAGCACCTCAGCTCTAATGAGTGAAGTAGGGGAATTTTATCAGACAGAGGTGGAGAACAACATGAAGAGCAAAATAGATTTTAAAAAGGAATCTAATGAAAGGTCGGAGGAAAAAAAACTTGAAGGGTTTGGTTTTTTTTTAAAGACACAAACAAAACCAAAACCACCAAGACAACACACATGAATTATGTCATGTTGTGATAAAAGTGAATATCCTGAAATAATTAATCTCAAGAATTCTCCAGGGCAAAAGAGATTTGAAATACTTTGCTTTATGATAACTCATCATTC
The DNA here is from genome assembly GCF_047716275.1 of Strix uralensis. Classification (NCBI taxonomy): domain Eukaryota; kingdom Metazoa; phylum Chordata; class Aves; order Strigiformes; family Strigidae; genus Strix; species Strix uralensis. The sequence goes on along the minus strand of NC_133974.1, from coordinate 87,008,050 downwards.
TCTTTACCTACTTTCACACAGGTTTCTGTTATCTCAGAATCACTTCATTGCATTTTTCTTTCTTTGCTTCTTTTCCTACTGCATTTATGCTGATTGTACTGACTTCTCTTGGGTTTGCTTACTTGAGTTATAAGTTAAATAATCTTCCTAAAAAGCTGAGACTGTGAAGTTTGTTTCTGGCAACATAAAGCTCTCCAAACATCTTACCTGTATAAAAAAAATGATGACTTTCTTTTCCCATTTAAGAAACAAAGAAGTTTAAAGTGAAACGCTTCTCTGTGAACCAATATTTCTTGTTAAACATGGTGAGGATCTCTAAAGATACCAGATATTCAAAATATCCCACATAACGATATCTTTTCAGGTAAGTTTGACAGCAGTTTGCAGAAGACACATAACTTTTCTGAAAGTTGCAGTCTCACTCTCAATTCCTCTCTATATCACTCTCTCACAGGAAGTTAATGGGGTATAAGGCTGTAAAGTGCAAAAATATTAGAAGTGGGAAGGAGCCTCAGCACTGTAACATTAATCAGTAGTGGCATGTCTTATACATAGAACCTTACCATTAAAACATTATTGCTGTATTTTTGAGATGGTTCTCTTTCTAGATTTGGAATTTAGTCAACTTATCCTTTCAAACCAACTGCTAAAGTAGCCATGAGATCATATGGTATTTCTATGAGTAACTTGTTATGCAATTACTATAATTGCAGTTAACCGGTTTTTTTAACCTCAACTTGAGATGAACTTCTTATGGAAACCAGTTACCTTACACCTCCGTCTATCAATACAAACCATAAAAGCAACCCCTGGTATGTAATTCAACACATTAGGCTTACATGATTTATTCCATTAAGGACATTTTTTTGAACCTAAATAATAGCCAATAGTTTATATATGCTTTTAAAAATACAGTTCTAGGCTCAGATTAAATTATTATCATCCACAGTTAAAAAATCCATTATTGAAAACAATCCCAAAATAATTTTAATATTTATGTTGACAGAATGAAAGGTTTTTTCCTAATCCATTCTATCCTTATATTTAATAGAAATCACTGTTATTTTAGTAATCAGACATTAATTTTGTTAGATAAACCCAACCAAAATAGTGTATTTTTAATAAAAATATAAGGTGACTAGTACAAAACAAACTTTCTTTCCAGGGACAAATCTCCATACAATTTTAGTCACTACACTGAAAAGCAAAGCTTTTCAAAATACCTCAATACAGTAAATTGCAGATACTAAAATTATAAGGCAACTTACTACAGCTTAATAATAAAACTAACCGAAAAATACTCAAGAAGTATATATTCATATCTGATGATGTTTTAGCAAAGTGAATAAGTTCTCAGTAGTGATTTTTTTGGTTTGTATTTTTAACACAATGTGCTAAATTACTAGTAGTGATCCCACTGTACAGTACAATACAAATACACATACTATAAGAAAGCGGTAGCACTTTCCTTAACAGATTAAATTAAGTTTAAGCATCAAGCCTCTTTCCAACCTATCAACTTCAAATTTTTAGTCAAAACACTGGGTAAACTGCAAGGGAAGTGGCCACATTGTTACTTAGAGCTGACAAGTGCAGGAAAATTTCATATCAGTTGGAGACAAATATAAACTCCCCCACAATTCCTTAAATACCAAATATAGTATTTTTTTTCCCCTCTACCAACTACCACTGTAGATATCTCTTTCTTCTATATTAATTCAAAGTGCACTGGAAGTACTTACAGCATCTTTCCCAGATGAGAACACGGTCAAAGACCTAGCCAAAGAGAAGAGCAATGGGTAGGTTCTTCTAAGACTTTAGAGAACTTTGTTAATAATACTTCTGTTGGCATGCACAAATGCTACTTCCAGTTGATCCTCCTCTGTGCTACATTGCACCACTACCGCTGCTATGTTCCTTTATCTCCTGGACACTTTCACCTCCTGCTTCTTCTCCTGTGTGCTGTCCTCTTCTCCTTTCGCTCTGCCTTCTGGGCATCTTTTTTATTCTCCTATTACCCTCCCCCAAGCTCATTAAAGTCTAGAGATGAAACGAACAGCTACTTCGGTGGACACACAAAAACCAGAAAATAATCTTTCTTCTACAACTTCAGTTGACACCAGGTTTACAGGACCATACAGGCCGTCAAAACCCCTGAGACAAGTCACTCACAGGACAGCAAAAAAAAAGCCAACCAATGGCCATAAGTGGTATGCACCTGCATATGTGACTACCACACAGATAAGGGATGGACTCACAGTTACTAAAGTAATTTGCCTCTCAACGTTGAGGTTAGGGTCACAAAAGGCACTACGTCATCCACAGTGTAGCAACTGCTTGAAAATCAGTTCTGCCTCTACAGGTTTTGCCATGATTTTCTCATCTCTTGGTGTGTACGAATTACTACTAAGAAGCATCTTCTGGGTCATGAAGGACCAAAATTCTTGAAGCTCACAGCAAACCCACAGTATTGTACTTGTCTTCTCTATAACTACAAATACAGAAATGCTGACAATTATCCATCTATTTTTTTTTCCTGTATTTCCCTCTGGCCATTTGTTAAGTGGACAGATGGATGCTGTTCAATAGCTCACTTACCCTCTGTCATTACACCCATAGAACAGATTATGGGTACACAGTACTAATGAGACCCTCAGAACAAAATATTAAATGTCAGTCACCCTTGGAAACACATAGCAAATTAAAACTAATTTCATGCATACACCACAGAATTACAAATTGATTTTGACACAACCAGAGTAAGATAAAAAGCCTGTAACAGAAAGCAGGAGGATCTGGACTTTATAATCAAATAAAACACAGAAGCACATTAGAAAAAATAACCCAGCTTAGTGACTCAGCTACATCTCATGGGTACTATTATGATGAATGAAGATGGCTGCTGGATCAGTACAGAGTTCTTACTCAGACACTCTCCCAAATCAAATTACAAATCAAAACAATAAGGACACACCTCAGAATAGCCTGTAGCCTGATGACCACGACTAACAGGGATACTACAGTGAGGTGTTTTAATTTTACTACATCCTTTTACATTTACCTTCTTCTTTTCTGCCCCACTCTAGCAGGGAGGGGGTCCTTTCACCTCTTGCTGTCATAAGAGCCTTTTGGACCAGACATTACTGGAAGTGTTCAAGGTCAGGTTGGATGGAGCTTTGAGCATCCTGATCTAGTGAAAGAAGTCCCTGCCCAAGGCAGGGGTTTGGACTAGATGACCTTTAAAAGGTCACTTCCAACCTGATGCCACAGAATGTGGGAAATGCTGGGGCAGGCTGCAAGGAAATACTATGTACACTGATACGTTGCCTGCACTTAAAAAGATTTGGCCTTTCATATGACAAATACAAATTCAGTGTGCTAGACAAAGCCCCCAAAGGGAGCCAATAAACTCTCCGATTAGCATCATCACCAAGTAGATGTTACAGTACACTTTTCTTGTAACAAAACAGAAGGCAGAGAACTGCTTGTATGCTCAGAACAACCAAATGTGCTTGGGGACAGATTCTTCACTTCACTACCCCAGAATTACACTGGTATGACTTCACTGAAATCACTGTTAAACGGAGTATAGACAGGGATAGTTATAGAATCATAGAGAGGTTTGGGTTGGAAGGGACTGACCTCCTCTTTGTCAGGATGCATTGCTCCTAAACTTGGAGGGAGTGATCCTTGAATATTGACCAGCTTTCCTGGGCCCTCTTCCCTCCAGGGCTTTATCCCATGTTACTCATGAGATATTTTAACACTCAGCTAGCCTCGTCACCCTGTATTTCTTTTATGGATCCATTGGTGGGTGATCTAACATAAAAATTCCTTTTTTCCCATCAAGGCAGCACAAACACTACCAGAGTTCTAGTAAGACTCATTTTGATAGTTCAATGGGACTTCCGTGGCTTGCATATCTTATGCTATCAATGTTCAAAGGAGCATTTCACTGGGAATGCATATACATCTGCACTGCCAGACTGAGAGGTCTGGAAAATCTGCTGGTTCTTCTAAAATATTTTAAGCTAGTTCCTCACCCTTTTTAAAGAGGAGGAAAACTTTCAGCACATCACTTTTCCTGAAGTGAAAAAGTATTAATGGTCATAATATGTACAAAATGAGGGCTTCTTAAAGAAAAGAGAAGAATAAAATATCAATTACTTCAAAGATCATATAGTGCTTTAATTAGAGTTCTTCTTCTGATCAGCTAAAGTGATAGAATTAAGCTACGACACCATTACAGAAATGGATAATTTGAAAACTGCTAAAGTTTTGGTATCAAAGCAGGAACCATAGGATTCCTTCCCTTTTCCAGCAACACAGCTTGAAACAGGCGAACCTGAGATGAAATCATTGCCTGTGTTCAACTCAGGCTATCCAAAATTACCCACTTTGAAATTATCTACTAAAATTTTTTCTAAGGATTACCACATGTGATGAAGTGCACACAAGGTTTGAAATGCTATCTATCAGTCACTAAATTTTCAGCATTCAAACACCAGCTGTAAAGAGAAGGGAAGATGGAGATGGACCATAACAGTAAACATCTCACCTTCTTTAGGAATCACTGCAAAAACTTAGTTTTCAAATATTTCCAACTACTGTTAATCTGTTCAGCATGTCTCTAATTAAAACCTAACCAGCAACTCAAAGCCCATGTGTGCTTGAGTGAATTAGCACAAAAGATAAAATGATATACAGATCAAAACATCAAACCACAGAATTACCTGATCTTCAGCTCCTTAGGACTCATAATCTCTCTCCTGAGGCATGAACATGTCTCTTTCTTAAATCTTAGAGTGTCGAGGTTTTCCTTGCACAGCTCATGATTTCAGAACAAAGTAGCACATTACCGGCCTTCTATTCCTTTCCTGCAACACTCTCCTTAAATATTTGGAGCCCAGGACATCAAAGGGAGCTGTCACTCCCTCAAACTAACCCTGACGACAGAACACATTATGAAAGCTCTCATCTCTTCAAAAGCTTGTCCCGTATGATGTGTTTGGGTTTCCATCCAGCAGCATTTTATTGAAAGTGTTTCATACTCACTTTTCAGCTTCCAGGGAAAAAAAGAAAAAAGGGAAAGGAAAAAAAAAAAAAAAAAGAGGGGAAAAAAAAATCCCTTAGAAATGTTCTTTGTCTCCTGGGGTTTGAAGGCATCTGTCTCCAGAGAGCAATCAGAGGCTACGCCGACATCAGTAAGTGGTGTGGCACACAACAGCTGGCGCAATGCAGCAGAGCAGCTGGTGCTGTGAGCAGGGCACATGCAGGCACCACCAGGCTTCTGCCTCACAGCAGTCCCCCATCCACTGATCAAACCTCCCTGCTCAATGTGTGGCTTGCAGAAGCCCAGAGAGTAGCCACCCCAGAAGTCTCTACTCTCATTCAGGAAAGCACATGCTGCCGGCTCTACCCACAAACGTAAAGCAACAGTCTCTGAAATATATCCTAAGAGGGAGCAGTTCTTTGAAAACATCACTTGCTTTAAGGGCTAAGAGAGCCCTGTTTTCACAGCTGTGAATGAGAATGAACCCCATCCATGTAAACAAAAAACCTCCGCCATGAGCACTGATAGTAAGGAGATGTCCATTTGAGAGAGAAGTTTGGGGTTAGGGAATTTTAAAAGGAAAGGAGACTCTTCCCTACCCCAGCACACATGCTCCCTCCCACCATGCTGATGGGCTAAGAGGAGGCCATGCAGCCTAAATAAGGGGCAAGTCAGCATTTATGTCCCTGAGCACAGAGACTACAATGCTTCAAATCAACTGCTTTGATTCTCGTTCTTCAAAGCGAATGCTTTATTATGTGTCTAAGGGAACACCCTCTACAGTGGATAATTCAATTATTTCTTATAAAATACATGTAAATAGCTCAGTATAGGTATATTATATGAAACAGGAGGGATTTCACACACACACATTTCCATGGTTCCATCAGAGCTGCTCTTTATACTGGTAAACAATTTTTAAAATCACATTTTAAATGTCTATAGTGTTTCAAAAGTATGTTTATCTGCATTAAATAATCTCTGCATTGGATGAAGCTTTTCTCTTTTAAGCCAAAAATTAAAACAAAAGTTGGAGGCAATAACCCTAATTCCCTAATCTCTTCAGGGAGATACAATAAACCCTCTTCTCCAAAAAACAAATAAACAAAGAAAAACCACTCAGATGAGAATGGTTTAAATTACATATTAAAAGGCTGGTGACGGCATGCAATGGAAGTAAGAGAAAGCTTTGTCTTGTACTACTTTGCATATTTAACAATACTCTATAAGCATTAATTCTCAAAAGAAAAGTCCAAGGAACCTAATAAAGAATTTCTACTATGGTGTAAGGAAAACTACAAGGGAGATACAAAATCACTGTCCCAGGACAGAGAAGAAATCTGGATACAAACCCTGGCTTAAAACTGATCCTTTACCCCTGAGACGCATGGGACCAGCCACGATTTATAGCCCTGCAATGAGCACTTCACCTCCTAAGGCTCTGTAGCCACACATTGCCTCTCTCCCCCAAAGCCCCTGGGGATGCCTTCCCTCAAGAGCAGCCCAGCACAGCTGCTTGCTGTGATGCGCTGAAGGTGTGCAGGAGAGGGTAAGGGAGCCTAAAGAAAAGGAAGGGGTGTACATGTGCAGGGGGACAGCCGAAGGTAATCATGCATCCTTGCTCTCTTCTGCCTGCAGAATGGAGAGTTGCCCCAGCAATTCCTTACCAGGTCTCTGGTGAGATCTTGTAAGAAAAATGTGCTTAAAGAGCCTGTTGTGTTTCCTGTTGTTACAAGTTCAGTTCCATGCCACAAAAACATAACTTTGGTCTCAGGGCTTCAGCAAGGCTTGAAGAAATGAGAGCACATTGCTTCCAGCAACTGGTTTTAAAACATGACATAGAGCACTGGGAAACATGAGCTATAAAGAAAATGAAAAATGAGTGGTATTAACCCACCCGCTTTTTTTGGCCTGAAATGAGAGCAGATTCAATGAGTGTGACTTACCACATAAGCTTAATTTTTGTACTGTGGGTAATTTCTCTAGAGAAATTTTTCTCTACTGTATAGGCAATCAAAAGAGAACAAGCACCTAAAATTACTTAGTTAACTAGACCATCCTCACCCACCTCAGTCAGCCCAACCTTTTAAGTTCAATAAAAAAGAAGATTAAAGGGCAAAGTGATTGGTCTGTAAGGTTTCTTCTTACAAAAAATATTCAGTCTTGCTGTCTCAGTGACAGCATTAAGTATAGACATGATATGCAAAGTGGTTTGTCTTCAAACAAGTTGGACAATAAGGTATTTCATAAAAATTCATACAGATTCAACACCACTAAGTTTAAAAATCAAAACTGCCTAAGATGGGGAGAGCGTCTAAAATGTTTTCCAGTGTGTGGGGGGAAAGCACCTCTGGTTCAGCTGAAATCAACTAAGGATATTGCTACAGCCTGAGAATTTGTATGATTTCAATGCTCTCTCCTGGCTTCAATCTATGAATGATTCTCATGTTCACTTAGAATGCAAATAAGGATATTTTATACGTACAGTGGGACTTTTTATTGATTAATGCATTATATTTCAGTCTGCAGGAAGATGCCACAATGAAACCTCGATCTATGGAAGCTAACCGAAAGTCTGTCCCATCTTTCTAGAAGTGAGGATCTTGTTCTATGATTGTTATTCTGATACTCCAGAAGTCATTTTCGGGCATGAGAAATGTACTGGTGAAAAAGTATGCAAGATATTGACAAGGCTGATTGTTAACATTAGATGACTTGAACAATTTCTTTTTTAATTATAACTTTACTGTTCAGCTCAACTAAAAGTTTTGAAGCTGCACTATTTTTCCCTGATGTTCAGACCTTTAATAAGTAACTAGTCTCTCAGTATTTTATGGGCTATGTTAATAGCTCTCCAAGGTGTTCTGCGTAGTTGCAGACCAATGTTTCTTAAGCAGCATTAAGAACCTCCATCAGGCATACAATACATCTCTCAATGTTCAGAAATGATGCAAGTAGACAATGGCCTTCTCTGTCCCTTTTATTTCCTGTATAATTATCCCTATAATAAATTATTAATATGATCCAGCATTTTATTGACTCATCTGTGCACTCATTTCAAGATTTGTGATGTAATACTTCGAACAGTCCAATACTGTAATTCATTGCCATGGCCTAAAGACAAAATTTTGGTGAATTATTTCTCATGACAGTCACACCTAGGAGGATGGGGAAGCTATCTCAAAGAGAAAAGATGAGTATGCCTAGGTACTTCTGAGATTAGTTTTGCCACACGACAAGTCAACATACTTTGCTTTCCCTACAAAGAAACTTGGTGCATATTATCAGTGCAACGCAGAACATATTATTGAGTTTCAGTCATTAAATTTGTAGGATGAGAATGTACCTCCTGAGCTGCTGACTGGGGTTCCCTGTTACTACATACACTCTATTACACAACATTTATTTACATGGTCAAGATGAGTAATTGTAAGGACAAATCTCATAATTATCTCTTGAATAGTAGTTTCAAAGCTTGTTACACTAGCAAATCAAACTTCATATGTAATTTGTAAGAACCAAATAAAACCCAGTAAAATACTGATATGATAGAAGAAAAAGCCAACTCAAAGTCTAGTGTTTAACTTCCTTGAAAGTAATTTAAAAAAAAAAAAAAATCTACATTAATACAATAGGCAATGCTTTAAACAGAAAACTATTTTAAGAACTAACTCAAAAAAATTATAACAAGAAAGATCCAGGACCAGTGTGTCTGGATGTCTGAATATATGGGCACAAAGATTGTTCCAGATCTATCCTTACATGATACTCCTTTCTATACTTACATTACAATAAAAATATCTGTGCTGTCTGGCACAGCTTTGCAAGTATCCAGAGAGGAAAATGAAAGTCAGGGATGGCATCCAGCTGAAAGTCAGCTTGGATGTCACAGCCTGTAGAGAAGTGCCTGGGCACCACTGCAACACTGACAAGGTGCCTGGATTAATAGAATAGACACCAGATATCAATTAATGTCCTCAGTGACAGAAAAGGCAAAGGTCTCAAGGAGGAAGGGATGTTAGAGTTAATGCATGGACTACAGGAGAAAAGCCACTGCACCTTTTCAAAGGAAGTTGTTTCTGAAAGAGAGAGATGGTGCTTGGCTGCCTGGCATACATACCCTTTTCATCTCTGGGATTCCAGAGAAAGCCTGCTGAAGATCAGAGCTAGGCTTAGAAAAAAGAAAACAGAGACATGAAAAGGAAAGGAAAAACCAGCATGGAAGATACTATTTGCTTTCTAATATCATGTAAAAACACCGGAGCAGGGAGACTAGACAGGAGTTAAAAGACAAATTTTGCTTTTGATTTTTAAGTGCATGGTTGCAAGCTTACCTCTGACTGATGAAGAGGACTACAGCAGAGGTGAGAGATGAGGAAAGGATGGGAGACCATTGTTTGTACCTACCAGCCCAACCCTTAGGAGGTAGGAGGGCCAAGGAGCTACTGTTTTCTGCTATGAGAATGTGAAGAGGAGGCTCCAGGATTCCCTCTGAGCCTGCCTTTATTAGTTGTAGCTCCCTTGCTCTCTCCTGGTTACCTTCAGCACATCACACCTAGCAGCTGCATTGGGTTACTCCTGAGCAAAGGCATCCAGGGTCTCTGGAGGAGAGAGCCAGTGGGAGCACGTGGCTGCCCAAGGCAGGCAGCTGCAGAGCCTCAGGAGGTGAAGTGCTCATGGCTGGACTGCAAACTGCGGCTGGCCCCATGCATCTCGGGGGAAGATGAATTTTAAGCCAGGGTTTGTATCCAAACTTCCTTTCCATCCTGGGACAACGCTTTTGCATCTCCTTCAGTTTCCCTTACTCTATAGTAGAAATGGTCTATTAAGTTTCTCCAACTTTTCTTTTGAGAATTATTCTTATGGAGTGTTGTTATATATCCAAATCGGTATGTAAGGATATGGACTTTTCATCTGTAGGAGCTTAACTGAGCTGAATATTTCTTCCTCCTCACTCCTTTTCACTTGTACCTAAGCATATGGGCACTTCTCCTCCTCCACTTTTTCCAGAACAGACTGAAGAACTGTTTCTGTAATTAGTTCCCAGGTCTCAAGCGTTTCCTATACAGCCTCTCTGCTGTAATGCTTCAACTTGTAAGAGACCTAAGCCTTTCTCTACATTGCTCAACATGAATGGAAAGTTCAGGCGGGAAGCTGGAGTCCTGCCATGCCTCCTCCCAGATGATGGCTGTGTCAACTCTCCATTTCTGAGATATCCTTCACCAAGGAATTAGGACATTTTTGTGCTGGATGCCCAAGTTTCTGCTCAGTACTTCATTTAAGTGTGATGTATGAACTCAGCTCTATGAAATGTGAATGTGTACATATGTCTATTATCAACTAAGGTAACAATCACACACAAAGTTAAAAGCTTTGAATTCTTTGATCTTACGCAAGTCTGAAAGTTTCCGTAATGCTTAGTCACAGGCAATATATTATCCTGATCCCAGCTGCAGACTGCAAGATTCTCATTAAAGATAGCATGCCATGAAAAGGCTTTATAACCATTCACCATTTCATCGATACTTACTGTTTAGCAGCAGAAAATGACAAACTAGGATACATCACTTTGTGAACAACTACAGGTAACTTAAAGGACGAAATAGATTAATTCTAGATGTTGTTAGACTTTACTGGTATTAGAGATATCTCTCTGTATTAGAGATTTTGCCTCTCTTAGAAGTTATTTATTATGAGAAATATTACATAGATTATTAAAATTACTTCTTCCCCCCCCCCCCCCCCCCCCAACACCTGGTAGAGGACACATCCTTAGCATACAGCAATCAGAACAAGCTGCTGATTCCTTGTTAGGAAACTTTTATGCCTGATACTCTTATAGAGATAGAAAACATGAAAGATACAAAAACACAGAAGCCTGCAGAAAACAAAGGAAACGCTGAACGACACTACTTAATGTTATGTCTCTTTTGTGCTGCCTGGAACAATAATGTAAAGGATAGATCTTTTTTTTTTTTTTTTTAGTTGGGTTTACTTTTGGTTTAGATTTTAGTGCTATTTTATTGAAGAAGAGGAAAAATTTAGAGCTCTGTAAAATAACCGCAGCACATGGACTTGACCAAATGCAGAGTCACTTCATCAAAGGTTTGCATTTAGTCAGACTCTCAAACTTCATTGAGGTATCTCCTCACAATCACATCTCCAGTATCACTCCAAATCTTAAACAAGATTTCTCTCTTCTGTCACATACCCATACTTCTTCCCCCTCTGGAGGTGAGCAGATCACTCAGAATCACCATAAGGAAAAAACAGCAGATTTATAGGCATTGCTGGACATACAAGGACTGTAACCTGCTTAAGTGCTCTAATGCAGATCAACAATGCTGAGCCCCCTTACAAATTTCTGTAACTTTTATTACAAAGTCAGGCTATTACAACTGCTTTCTGCTAACGCTCCTGGATGGGTGGCTATCAAAAGAACACTTGCTCATACCATTTCAGTACAGGCACCTGTCCTGGTTTCAGCTGGGACACAGTTAATTTTCTTCCTAGTACCCAGTACAGTGCTGTGTTTTGGTTTTAGTGTGAGAATAATGTTGATAACACACTGATGTTTTAGTTGTTGCTAAGTAGCACTTATCCTAAGTTACAGATTTTTCAGTTTCCCATGCTCTGCCAGAGAGGAGGTACACAAGCAGCTGGGAGAGAGCATGGCCAGGACAGCTGACCTGAACTAGCCAAAGGGATATTCCATACCATAGGACATCATGCTCAGTATAGACTGGGGGAGTTGGCTGAGGGGCAGATCACTGCTCTGGCATTGGTCAGCGGGTGATGAGAAATTGCTTTGTGCATCACCTGTCTTTTCTGGGGTTTTATTTCTCCCTGTTATATTCCTTTTCATGACAATTATTATTATATTTTATTATTATTATATTTTATTTTAGTTATTAAACTGTTCTTCTCTCAACCCACAAGTTTTACTTTTTGTTTTTTCAGTTCTTCTCCCCATCCCACTGGGAGGGGGAGAGCAGTGAGCAAGTGGCTGCATGGTGCTTAGTTGCTGGCTGGGGTTAAACCATGATAGCACCTAAATCGTTCTAAGTGCAGGAGATAGTTCATGATGTGATTTGTTGGGAAGAGAAAACAAGTATCTTTCCCAAAGTACCCAGAGTCATGAGTAGCCTCTGAGATATCTTTCCAGGACAGGCAAAAGGGGACCCTGCTATGACCATGCATTTAGGTGACCACACAGTGTAACAATCTGCTCCTACATGAATAAAAGCTTGGCCTGGTGGCCACCAAGAAGGAATGTCCCCTGGGGGCGGCCCTCCTTCTGAGGAATGGGCCTTTCCCTGACATGAGCTCTGTCCTCCCCAGGCTCAGCATGCTGCCATCCTATATCCAGAGAAACCCCAGAGATGCTCCAGAAAATTCAGCAAGATGCTTTCATAAGCATTATCCCTCATGATCTGACAGAACGGGTTGAGGCATGTACAGAGCAATGGAAGGATTTAGCAGGATTTTAAAGTAAATTCAGAAAAGAGACAAAAGTGACACGAGCTAATTGAGTGGAAACACAAACAGCTTTCTGACCATTATTCTGTGGTTGTTGAGCTCCTTCAGAGGGAGCTCAGTGGAAAACACATCTAAAGCCTGTCATTATGCTCCATAAAAAGAAGGTAATTGGCAATCCTACTAATCAGTCTTTTGTAGGATTACTTATATCCACAAACATCAGCTTACTCTTTCTCAACAACATATTCTTTAATGGTAATAAATATTGACTTTTCAAATCATAAACATGAATACCACATGCAAAAGCTTATTATTTTCTTATATTATGTAAAACCACTACTGCAGTACCATGCATCCTGAAATATCTTGTATGGTGTTTGAGGGTAGTTCAGTAAGAAATAAATATATTTTAGTACCATGGTACTACAGTGATTTACAATGGCTTGTGACACAGAGCAATTTTTTACTATTGGCAGTGATAACCAGCTTAGCAAAGATATACTACTAGTGAAGATCTACATAATCATACTTTATTGCAATCTTGAAAGACATCACTTAGCACAATTTATGGTATTCTGCAAAGATTTTTCTGTTTAGAAAGCTCTTAATCTTCATCATAATTAAAGAAGATTAAACTTTTTTTTCCCTTTGAAAAACACGAGCATTGCTTTCTAGCAAGGTAGCAGTGTACTCCTTCCAGATTTTAATCAAAGCAATGGCACTTGCTATAGGAAGAAACCTGCTTATTTCATCTACTATTTTGCTTTTCAAATCTTAAAGGAGCACTTCTGTTCTTTCATCTCTGAGGTCTTTGTATTTCTGCTAAAAAGCTCTGTATTCTTCATCTCACAGGTTTCACCTGGTCCTCCACAGGCAGAAGGTGACTCCTTTGCCTGCCTCCTGGAGGTGCTGGTAGCCAGAGGAACCCAGCAACACCACGCTGGGACCAAGAGGCTGAGCACAGGCAATGCCAGAAGGCAGGGAGAGTGGGAGGCCCCACCCTTGGACATTTTCAAAGCCTGAGTGACCAAGGCTCGAGGCACAGCCCAGTCAAACTATGAAGTTAGCCCTGTTTCGAGCAGTGGACCGAAGAAGCTACCTCCAGAGGTCCTTTCCACCATAAAGTAGCCTTTGCTTCTTTTTTTTTTTTTTTTTTTCCCCTGAAAAGTGCAAAGGTCTGAGCAAAAAATATTAGCTCTTTTTGTTCTCTGCATACTTCTATGCCAACTTCTCTTCATGCTGAGTATAATATAAGGACTATTCAAATGTTTTCCGAATAGCATACAGGAAGATCTCACTAGACACATGAATGTTTCTCCGTTACATCTTAACCTGTAGATTTTGGCAAGCACGGAAGTCACATATATCCATCAAACAACATAATGTCCAATAAATACCTTTTTGGACCTTTTACCTATTTTAGATCTTGGATCATTTTTCTTCATCCTCTATTTTTATTAGCACTCTACAATAAAAGTTTTCTCATGACATCACTGGAGTTCATGCATGTGACTTTTTTTTCCATGAATTCAGTGAAAATTAAAAAAAAATGTAGAGAGAAGGGATTTGATCTCTGCTGAAAAAAGGAACAGAGGGAGAAAAAGGCAAGTAATGGTTTTCAGAATGACTGTGGAGAAACAGGTATGATTGACAAGTACAAAATGTTGCAGAGGATACCAAAAAGCACAAAACCTGGCTTAACAGTTGTTACTTCACTACCTACAATGTCTGAAGAAAAGAGGCAAACTGCATGCTCTGTTTATTTTCATTCACTGTAAAGCACTTTGCACTTAGCAGATGCCAGCATATGTTTTGACTAGAAACACACAATTAAACTTGCCTGGAAATAACCAACTACAACAGGTAGGGGAATAAATAGCGTTGAGCCACTTCACACTAGCTCACAGGCAGCAGTACCACCCAGCAGGACAATCTATCAGCTACAGTAGCCAAGGCAAGTTTAGGAAACCAAAATGTTGACTGTATAGAAGTTCATTTGAGTACTGAACTGTAATTGTAGAAGGGGTGAAAAGAGCCCACTATACAGAACAAAAGCCACCAGTGTTTCTTATACAGAGAACCCATTGCAACCACTCTGAATTGCTACTGTATTTTCAGTATTATTTATACCTCTCCATCACCACAGTTGAGACTACAGGACTTTTTGTTTGTTTGTTTTTTTGGTTGAGTTTTTTTGAGAAAATCCCCAAAGCTCTAGACATTCAGCTGTGGCCCTCTACCATGTTGCATTCTGCAACTCCCAGCCCGAGCCTGCCCCACTTCCAACCCTTTGTTTATACATTTCAGTTTTCATATTTTGACTAGCTTTGCTAGCTCCATACACTCCATTTTATTTTTGTCCTACACCCATCATTTCATCTTCTTTCACCAAGCCAAGAGATTCCCCTCAGGAGACTGGAAAGGCACTTGCCCCTCTTCCATGCTTTACTGACTCAGTAAACATAATTCCTGAATTTTGCCTGGGTAGCACTGTAAATGTTCCCCCTGAGATTCCTGAGCACTGGAGCTAACTTGTTCAGCCCAGTCACATTTGAAACAGGCCAGCATTGGCAAGCATAAGGGAAGAAATATCCTCTGGAAACCAACAGTTCAAAAAGCCTCTTCAGTATGCTGTGTAACAATTTATGTAAAACTGTCTCACTGAAAAAAAAAAAAAAAAAGAAGAAAAATAAAAGCAGAACAAGAGTAGACTAGACAACTAAGCAACAGAACCAGCCACCCAGAGTTCACAGATCAATAAACAAAATTTAACCACATACTACTTAACATCGCCTTTCACCTTTCTTATCTTCTGTCTCTAGATATCTTATCCAAAGCAAAATAACCCAGATTTTTATTCAAATGAAAGTCATTAATAAATAAATAAAAAGGATGTCTTTCAATTATCCCCTAAACAGAAAAAGTTCCTTCACAGACATTGATAGAAAAATAGAATATGCATAAAACTACATGTTGAAGATACTACTTGCCAAAATGCATGTCTGAACTATATCACACTTTATGTCACTACTACCATGGAAAAAACCACACAAATTGCTTTGCTGATAAGGACCCTGGAATGCCTCTGTGGTCTAACAGGAATAAAAGACAGAAAATGGAGATCTCTACCTGCCTCCCTCTGCTTTCTCAGTAGCAATAATGTACTCTTTGTGCAGATTAAACGACAAATTCCATTTATGTGATAATAGCATGAAGGCGTTTAAAGCCCTTGTCACGGGAAAGAAGGTTAAGTTCATGCTTCAACAGCAGGAACAAGTTCAAACATGCTGATGAGAAAATTAACTGACCAATTCATTAGCCACAAAAAGCACCTCATTTGACAACAACTTAAAAAAGCATTACGCCACAGGCATTGCTTCTTTTTCATTTGTATTTTCTGAGGTATTTTCTGAATTCTCACAGTACTGTGACACTTCCTTTAGAGTTAATCCTGATTTATCCTGGGCTAGAGAAGACTATACATTAAAGAAGCACACACTTAGAGCTCAGCCCTGCAACGTGTGGAGTGCTCTGGCTGCTGGCCACCGGTGCACTTAGGCACATGTTTTATTTTAAACACACAAGCAGTTCCACTGAAATTCAGAGACAAAGTCACAGTATGGATAGAGCCAGATCATGTCCCCAAAATGTGAAGCTATATTAAAAAAAAAGAACAAAGCACAACTTAAAACTAACACGATTATTTCACTGGGTCAGGTAAATCTGTCCTAGTAGACAAGTTGTTCTACAGCACACTAATAGGGTCAGAGAGGTGTCTCAGCCTGCTCATGGCTCGCGTATGCTCCTAAATGGGCCACGCATGACAAAATGATTTTGCAGAAAGCACTGTAAGCATTCAAAGGAAAGTTCATCAATATCACCCATAGCTGCCAAAAACAAAGAGAAAGGCAGAAACTGAAACCTGAAGGATATCCTTAATTCTCATCCGGTGGGCAGGGTTCTGCATCATGAAGGACGTGTGCACCTTTCACAAAGTTGTTCAAGCCTACACTGCTTTTTAACAACTACCCAGGTCTGGCAAATTTCTTTCCTTCTTGACACTTGACATAAGCAATAGAACTGTATGAATTATTCCCCTGAAAATGCTATTAACATTTCAGTGTTAAAATTACACTGTGTCAAGCAGCAGACAAAAAAAAAGTTGTATTTCAGAGTACAGAAAATTTCTGTAGACTCAGTGCTTCTAGGATAGGATTAAAAAAAAAGAGATCAAGACCACTTTTACTTGTGTGCCTAAATATTAATTTACCTTTCAGATGACAAAAATGAAACTATTATTGTATCCTATTATTATGATCAGACATTCTGAAATGTGAATCTTCCATAATGCACCAATTTTATTTGAAAACAAATCTGGTTTTAATTTCAAGATCACAAATTAATGTTAGCATATTTTATATCTCTTGCTCAAATACATCTACAATTTAAATAAATTTTGTTATATACTGCAATCTGCATCTTGAGTGACAACCTCTGCACTGGTTATCAGCCTAGAGGGATGAGATAATAAATAACCCCCTTGCTTCAAGAAGTATTTTATAATGCAAAATGTCACAGCTCTGTAAAGCAGTGTTAGCATATCTGAGCAAATTGTTGTATCAATGACATTTTAAAACTTTAGAGAATAGGAACTTTAAAGTAACAGATCAAGAGCATACTGTTCTTGATTTTGCAGCACATGAAAATGTAATGCTTCCAGCACTGCAGCTGAGTGCTCCTCAGCTTCTTCAACACCATTGTATTAAAAAATAAAAATAAATTTTTAAAAAGAAGAAAAAATCTAATTAGAAAAGCTTTCACTGGTTTCAGTAACTGCTAGCATACACAATATTCCCACCTTTTTACCAACCAAAATCCTCACTTGTTTTACCAGGTTTGGTGGCAAACAGTAATGAGAAACTTGGTTCGAGGCATTGGGCTCCCTGATGAAAGGATCAAACAACACACATCTCAGTCACAGGTTGCACAAACCTCTTGGATCTGCACAGCAGGGCCCAAAGTCTTGCAGCTTAGAGGAAAGGTTGGGACAGGATCCTGAGAAGCAGGCTCCAGGTGCCAGTTCGTGCCAGTCTTTGGGACACAGCATTTCTCCCACCTACCTGGGCCAGAGGGACACAGACCCACCATCCTGGGATCCGGCAGAGGATCAGTCACAGAATCATTGAATCATAGAATCATTTAGATTGGAAAAGACCTTTAAGATCATTGAGTCCAACCGTTAACCTAACACTGTCAAGTCCACTACTAAACCACCTCCCTAAGCACTATGTTTACACATCTTTTAAATACCTCCAGGGATGGTGACTCAACCACTTCCCTGGGAAGCCTGTTCCAATGCTTGATAACGCTTCTGTTGAAGAATTCTTTTCCTAACATCCAATCTAAACCTTCCCTGGAACAACTTGAGGCCATTTCCTCTTGTCCTATCGCTTGTTACCTGGGAGAAGAAATCAACACCCACCTCGCTACAGCCTCCTTTCAGGTAGTTGTAGAGGGCGATGAGGTCTCCCCTCAGTCTCCTTTTCTCCAGGCTAAACAACCCCCAGTTCCCTCAGCCGCTCCTCACATGACTTGTTCTCCAGAGCCTTCATCAGCTCTGTTGCCCTTCTTTGGACATGCTCCACCCCCAACAAGGGCCCCCTTTCTTGTAGTGAGGGGCCCAAAACTGAACACAGTACTAGAGGTGCGGCCTCACCAGTGCCAAGTACAGGGGACGATCAGTACCCTAGTCCTGCTGGCCACACTATTTCTGATAGAAATAGGATGCTATTGGCTGCCTTGGCCACCTGGGCACACTGCTGGCTCATGTTCAGTCGACTGTCAGCCAACACGCTCAGGTCCTTTTCCACCAGGATGCCTTCCATCCACTCTTCCCCAAGACTGTAGAATTGCATGGGGTTCTTGTGACCCAAGTGCAGGACCCAGCATTTGACCTTGTTGAACCTTATACAACTGGCCTCAGCCCATCGATCTGGTCTGTCCAGATCCCTCTGTAGAGCCTCTGTACCCTTGAGTAGATCAACACTCTCACTCAACTTGGTGTCATCTGCAAACTTACTGAGGGTAAACTCTGCAGTGCCTGACCTGCTGGGAAAGAAAAAGCTGACATAAAGTAACATCAAGGCATACAAGTACAGCCTCCAGATGTGATAAAGAACATAGCAAAAGCACGGGGTATAATTTGTTTGTGCCCCATCAAGATAAAAGTGAAGTTAATGAGTAAATTACTGATTTGCCTCTATGGATTGCATTCAACTGGCAGTCCCATGCTACAGAGGAATTATCTTTTGTCATGGCTGTAGGAGTGGATAGAGTTCAGAAAGGTGACAAATTTTCCAGTGGGAGAACAGAGACTTCAGGTTAAAAATGAGTCTTAAATGTTCCAGAGTCTGAGAAAATAAAGGGGGGGGGGGGGGGGGGGCTGGGGGGGGAGGACTTAAACACAGGGCACAGCCAAAGAGAAAGAGAACAATTTCATCAGTGCATTTGTCTTCATAATTACGTGCAGTATTAGCTGAGAAGAGGAACTGTCTGCACAAGAAAAGGCAGGCACAAGAAGGAGGGGGATACTTGTCAATCCTATGAAGGTTTTTGTCAGATGCAAAAGTGCTTCAAAGCTGTAAGAAAAGGCATTTTTAATATTTTTTAACATCTTCCTTTTTAACATCCAGATCTGTGCATTTTTTTGTGCTCAGACTCTTGTGTATATTGTAACATACCTTTCAGGTGCTGAAATATTCCCAGCCATTTCCGTCACTCCGGCAGTTCTGATGTACACCGTCCAGAAGGATGGGTTCAATATACTTCCTCAGTGCTGTGAGACCTCTGTTTATAACTTCTTTTTTGGTCCTGCCCTGTAGTGCTTAACTCTATCAGTTATCATCAACACAACAGATTAGATTAGTGAGCTGGGACAGCCTGTAGAAAAAGACTCAGTCCAAGGTACTACACTATCTGCTCTGCTTTTCCTGATGCCAGTAGCTTCGCTGTAAGAGTTGCAGCTAGGAAGTTCTGTATTTTTTTGTTTTAAGGGGGATCCCATATGGATAAACAATGCCATTCTTCAGACCTCATTAGATTAGTTGACAAGGAATCAGTCCTATTACGTTGTTACGCCCCCATGTCTTACTGTTCTCCGATAAATTAGTGAAGCAGTCATGCTTCTAAAAGCCGCCCCGTTTCCGTGAACGGATTGTTTATGTATGGCTCTAGCAAGGTCAGCTTCAGATACTGAGGTGCTCAATAGCAAAGGGTCATATGATCCATTTAATGCATTTCTCAAATTCATTATTTGTTTTTCTGAGCTGCTGCATAGTCCGACTGCCCTAATGATTAAGAGCTTCCCTTCTAATTCCTAAACTACATTTATACATAGTTCATACCGTTTGGTCTTGTGTAAAAATTACTCTTCCGTTTAATGAGGGTTGGTCTTCATTATTTTCTTTCAAGGATAATGACAGTGAAAGAAAAACAAAAGAAAAAGAAAACCTACCCCAAAACAGCACCAGCACCTCAATAAAAGTCATACAGTTTGAAAACCAACTGGTGTCAGCAAACAAAGCAACAATCAGTTTTGAATCCATAAATATATTCAGCAGTAAATAGGGGGAAAAACACATCCTGAAATCTCTTTCACAAGAAAGAAGAAACAGTGTGGTAGTGACCAAAAAAGCCTGTATAAAAGCAGAGACACAAATGAAGCATAGACTTAGCAAAGTCATCAGAGCTTATTCAGGCCCTCCCACAGAGGCAAGTAAATATTAAAGAGGTCCATTTAAGAAAAAAGAAGGGTAAATTTCTATTCGTATTGAAGCCCACTATAAACCTCATTTGGATGGCAATTTAACCATTATTTCACCAAATTGCTAAATAAAAATAGGAAACAAAACCAAGCCCAATCAGAACTTACAAAGAGTATTGAAGTAACTACTCCACTGTTACCACTGAAAATTTTGCCCCTTTCTCACCGACAAACAAGGGCTCTGAATGAACTGAGAAGCAAGGGACACAAACAATCAGACATTGTTGGCAAACAGGGGGATGGGAGCTGCATTGCAAAGCAGTGCTAAGTCTGGACAATGTCCTCTCTGCACTACCCAGACATAGCCCAGGCACCCCATGCAGAAAGCCAGGTTACAAATCATGGCTTCAAGTCAACGTTTAACCTCTTGTTGGAGTGCTGCATTAAGCTACACTGGCATTGCACATCTCAGGACTGCCTCTCTATCCTGATACCCCTGTCTGGTGACACAGTTGTAGCTGTCACTGCAGCTTGGGATCAGATTCTGGGCAGGCACACTAGCAGACAGCTGATGCCAACCTCTGAAGAAAAGCAAGGAGATGGTGGGCTGAGGAAAGTTAACCAACCACGTCAGCATCATAGCTGATGCATGGTGAAAGCAACAGCTTTCATTTTGCTAATGCTTGGACAGGCAGAGATTTCAGCACATACAGATGGAAGCAAATACTAGATGTTGTATCATACCTTCCACTATGCGTTGCTGTAATTCTTTCTGCAACCAATATGAGAAGAGTTCCTTTCCAGAAATAAAGGTTACATCCAAACTGATTTTCAACTGACCAAGACAGCCCAAAACATTTTACTAAGGTTAATAACTGCTCTCCTGACCCTACCAAAAAGATCATTATCCTAGATCAGACTAGACATGGTTAGAAAAACAAATTACAAGGAACAACATATTTACAGACTTTTACTAAAGAAAAAGCTGAATAGCCGCATAATTCAAAAATATCTCCACATTCCACTTGATCTAAATTCGATGAATTTACAGATTGTAAATTTGATACACTGCCAACTTCTCTGTTTAAAGTCCTGAAAAACAGTCCTGTACTAGTCAATATTAGTCCAGATACTTTTTATTTTTCAAATTAAATTGATTGATAAAATCTCCATGTTGAAACACAAAAAAGTTCACACAAACACCACCACTCTGGGACAGATTAACCAAGCAGAGTTAATTAAAGCACATTTGAACAAGTAGATTTAAAAAAAAGATAAGTAAATATATATGCAGTAGAGTCAACTGCTTTGATAATATTTTGTGTGACCAACAAGATGTGTCTAGAAAAGACTCACAGCAGGAAAAACAATAAACAGAGAGCTCAGACAGCTAATTAATACTGCTAATTTACCTTGTACCCTAACAGGCCACTTACTGTCATCTGCACTCTGTCAAAGAGTAGATGGTGACAGTTCTCAAGGATTGCTAGTAAATTATTTTCATTTTGCCCTTTGCCTCATAAACAAAACACCACGGTGACAGAAGCTGCTTGACCTACTTTCTAAGGAAGAGATTTCCAAAGAAACACTCCCACTCTAAGAGGCAAGAAGCAGAAAGCCTTGAACAGCAGAAACTTTCCAACTTCCAAACAAAAGATATTTTATTTAAACTACATATGCAGTTTTTCTTTCTCTTTGCAATGCCCCTCCACCTCCCCCCATCTCCACCGCCCTATTATTCCTGATTTCTGCTCTACTTTCTTTATACCTCCATTATGTGTAAGAGCACACAAACTAGCTACTAAACTGACCCACTGGTCTTTTCCCATCATGTCACAGATGTCTTAAATTTTAACTTCACCTATTCTTTTCCTGGATTATGAATTTTAATTTATCCATACACTCCATATGTGGAAGACAAGCCCCACAACTGCAGTGAAAGCATAGACATAATGCTAGTTCATCACTCATCACAGTAGGCCACAACACATGTGTTTTCTCCAGATCTCAGGGACCTGCAGAAGTTTAAGAGACTGCAAAAGAGCTCTAACAAACTTGCTGTGTTACTTCACGGGAGTGAAGTAACCTCCTGGAAAAGTCTGCTTCTCTTAACTTGTAAATAATTTTCTTAACTGCACTATTTCATGTCTGAACAGCAGCAAGTCCTAAAGTCATAAAATGACATTCTGCCATGGGCCTTCCCTTTGAAACCTCAGTGTTAGCTACTGCTGTGCAACTACAGTTTCAAGATGGCCAGCCTTGTTTTATCCTTGCTTTTTGTATCCCCGTTGTTGTATCCCCGAATGCCCGTTCCTTCCATTTTCCTCCACCTCAAGACCCTCTAAAGCAATGACAGGCTTCTCCTAATGAGCTTGTGCTGGGGCACAGCAACCACTGCCCTCTCAGTTGAGTCAGGGGAGTATGATCTCTGCAGAAATGAAGTGGGTTACAGCCAACAGTTGCTCATACATTTGAGAGTAAATTCTTTGAAAGAAGCTCCTACTTCTTATGATTAATGCAATTCCTCACATAACTGGGTGGCACATGAAGACCCACACTGTAACAGCTAGTCATGGATAATGGGTTAGTTACACTACCCATATTAAATAAGGGGGAAAGGTGATGGTTTATTGTTTTTAATTGGCATAACACAAAAGTTCCCTTTGGAAAAAAACATAGTTTTTAAATTAATTTATTGGAAAAGCAGCATAGATTTATTTAGTAAGAGAAAAAAGGTATTCACAGAATTTAACCCTATTTTGGGATGCTGGAAAATGTTGATATGAGTCGGGAAACTTACAAAAACCTCAGTTTTCAAAAACTTCCTGGAATCTCCCAGTTCCTAAGGACTGGTGCAGACAAGCAAAATATTGCTGGAAGTTAGTGACAACTATGCTGCCTGGGGATCAGACACAGGGGAGGAGGGAAAGGGGTAGCACATTCAGCTTCAGTGCAGAATGAGTCCTTCTCAAGTCTGGTGGCTCAGCGCTGCTCCCGGCTGGGATGGCCAATCGTGCCATCACGAAAGCATTTCTTCACTTAGTTGATTTTTCACCTATCACATCAGGGAACTGAAACCTTAAGGATTAATGAAAGTATTTGAGAAAATAATATAGTTATATAGTCCATCAAGTTTGAGAAGTGTCCAATTATTCTAATAACTTAGTTGAGACTGAGCACAGGCAGCTTTTTAATTGCACTGTATCACATACCTTCAACGAGTTAAAGCATTCTTAAAAACAGCATAACCAGATTGTTACAAATTTATTTGTACATGAATATCGTTGTCTTGCTTTGCCTTTCTTCTCTTACATGACTAAGGGAGAGGAGAGACAGAGCAAAAGAGCTTTATTTCATTCCTTCAAATATTTAGGAGCTTATCAGTAATCAGACATCTTATAATCATTAATTCAATCCAAAATTCCTAGAACACTGGGAGCAAAAATAAAAGTCAAACATAATCAAAAGCTCTGTCAACAGTGTTACAGTTCACAGAAATGTATAAAAACAGCTGCGCAAAACACAGTTTACAGACAAGGTTTATAGCTTTCTTTAATGAAATAGAGGGGAAGTCAATGTTAACAGTCTCATACTCAGTGAAGTGATGATAATAAGACAACATTATTTATCCTCTGAAATAACAATGACTCTTCAGGAACAGCTGAATTATCCCTTCTGTTATAAATGGCTCAGGATTATAGACATACATAATGGCAGACGATGCATGCAGTCCTCTCATGGATAGCATGAGTTACAAGCTGCTTCTTTCTCTCGTCTGTGTCACCCACAAAAGGCTGAAAGCTCTGGACACTGTCACCCCACGTGGAGTCACCATGTCCATTCTAAACACAGAAATTATGTCACCCCTTTCCAAAGCCACATCCTTTTAAAATGGCCAGAGGTTCTCTCTCTTGTCCAACTAGATTACACCCAAACACAATGGACAAGAAGTTCCTACATCTTGCAAGAACAGGAGTTTTTTTCTTGGTTTTTTTTTTCACCCCCTGAATAACCCTTCATGCTTATTCACAATGTTAATATACTTTAAAAGGATTTAAACAGTGACCTCTACATGCACTCCAAGGTGTCTATTTATGGATTTATTTGTGCAAAGGACAGAGAATGGGCAAACCTCTCATTAAAAAAAAAAATATATATATTTTGAATCAATTCTCACCAGTTAGGCTCTAGTTCTGGTTTTAAAAATTTGTATTAGATCTTTAACAAATATGGTGAGCTTGTGTTTGATCAACTCAACTATGTAAATTTTCCAAACAAAAGAAATCTAAGAGTGTTCCTGCTCCATAGCTGACTCACATTCAGAACTAAATCATATGCATGACTATTTTATGACCTTGCTTGGAGTCAACACAAAGTTGAGTTGCACTGCAATTTAAATTACTTCTAAACGTCTTTTGGCAATAACAATCCCTTGATAGTAACTAGCACTATTCTTTAGAGACCTGATTTTCTAACACCAACACCTGCATTCATTTAATCTGAGCTTTTCAGACTCATTGGCATCACCTGCTGTAGATGTTAATATGTTGCTTCAGGCTCTTGTTGGAAAGGTTGTTTGATGCCTCAATTCTCATAGGATTCACCAGTTTGAGGCAGATCCTTCACTTCCTTCACTATCCCTGAGTATGATCACACCCACAAACCCTCACTCAAAAGCCTTCAGCAGCTCTTTGACAGCTACATAGCTGGGCAGCCTATTAAGCAATTAAATGATTTTTCTAATATGAAAAATGCTCTCTCCTTCTAATGTAGAGAAGCCAAAACATGAACAATCTTTCAGGCAGGAAAAAGTAGACCATGAGATATTTTAAATACCTCTTATATGTTACTGTGGTGTTACCTATTTCTAGGTGGAATCGTTTTTTTCCCAGGCATTTGAAGCAAAGCCACCTGGAGGAGGGAACACAGCAGCTGCTCAACTGTGCCAAGCAACAAAACAGCTCAGAGGAAGAATTAAAGAACAGCAGACTATATAACTGAAACGTAGTAAGAAGGTTATTACAAAAGATGTAATACAAGCTGAAATCTGATCAGAATAACCCAAATGGCACATTTTCTTTTATTAGTACAAATGGTTGAAACCTTGCTGTTATTTCTTATCCAAAACATTTCAGCTTTAATGCATGGCATTGATGAATTAGCACTATATAAGAAGGTCTTGTATAGTGGCAGAGTCAAGTCATTCACTTCAACCTGGCTGAAGATGAAACTCAGAATGTAAGTATTAAGTCCTGAATAAAGCTATATATTCTCCAATGGGATACAACTTCCACACCACTAAAATGCCCACATTGCTGTGGTGAAACGCTATTTAACATAGCACCACAATACTCTTTCAATTAGCAGAGGAAATGAAGACTAACCCATTGAAAACTAAAGATGTGTAAACACGTTAAACCAGTAAAGAAGAGAGGACATGGCAAAGACACCAGAATTAAAAAGTATTTGGATAAAAGCTACTATAGTGAGTAAACATAGGCAAGACTCTAGTTTGACACTACGCTGAAGCATCGCTGTACTTTTATAGTTGATGCTGTGTAAGGCAAAAGAGTCTGGGGCAAAGATTTTTATTAGCTCAGTTAGTATAGGCAACATGAAAGACAACAAGCAGCACGAGCTTGACCAAAATAGAAAAAATAGTAAAAAACCAATAAAATAATAAGATGGACTAAGATTTTCTAGAAAAGAGGTGATACAGGATTCAATATAAGATAAATTATATTGCACAAACTAGTTAAATGAGTATTACTGATACACATTACTCTTTTACAGTAACAAACAGAAAAAGTAGAAAATGGTTCAAAAAGTCTTGCTTCTCCCGATCTCATTTTTATTGCAAACAAACTTCTAGTTTTAATAAACATTCTGCTTATATATAAAAAGGCAGCAGGTAGAATACAACATGGCAAGTGTGTTGTTTCTGTGAATGTTGAACAATCAAGCAAACAAAAGATATGAAGAACACTACTGTTTTGCATTAAATACTATTATAAACGAAGACTTTTTTTTTTTTTTTTTTAACTGTGGTACATAATAATAGTGGTAAAGTATTATATCTTTTAGCCTGAAAGTTTCTACCATTTCAAGAGAACCTTTGTGTACTTAAAATGTAGAATCCACTTGAACAAGTGCAGTCGCTCCAGGGATGCAATTGCTATAGCTCAACAAAATAAAAAGAACTATATCAAGCATTGAGTTCTTCATGCTTATCTTGGCCTGTTTTTAAAATAGGAAATAACAATATTGCATGCATAGCCAACTCCAGAGGGTAATATATCACCTTCTAAGATAAGTATCTAGCATAGATATAAGAGAGGAATTGCCTTCTGGAGCTGCATGACTCTCCCCATTGACAACAGAGAAACACCAGATGAATCCAACCTTTATTATAAAGGTCTGTGTAATAAGAGATGCACAGTAATGGATTCAGAACAAAGATAAAATATGCAATTTAAAAAAAAAAAAAAAAGTAGAAGTTTTATTTCAAAGGAAAGAAATTACTTTCCAAGTTTGCTCATCTCTCATAAGAGGATGATCCTCTTTCTTTTCCCCCAACTTCTTTTTTGAAGTGTGTCTATATAATTTAAACTATTCCTTCATCTTTTTATATATGTGCACACATGTCTATGTATATATACACTATGCAAAAAAAGACATCATTTAATGACACACAACAAATTAATGTTGAGATATAACAGTATATATTAATTCTTAGAATAATTAATATTATGTCTCACTAAGCCAGTGGTACCAATTATTCAAAAATCAGTATTCTGATGTATCTAAATTATTGTTTCCTTAATATTAGTATGGCAAAGAACTACTTTTGATACCAAATCTATTCATTGCAGCATCTAAGCAAATAATTTAGCAGAAAAAATAAATTTTGCCAAGAAAAATGCTTACCCACAGAAATTTATAGCCCAAATTAGTTGTTACAAACCACTGTAGAACGAAATCAATTCACACAAAATGCAGTCAGAAGACATGTTTATGTAAAGCTGTAGAAAACAGTATAATACAAAGGGAAATAAAATGAGAGGAAAACTGATAAGGGGAAGTGTTACATGGTATTACAAAAAGCAGACGTTAAACTTAACATAGAAGGATATTAAAGATTACGCTGCTTTTGTCAAAAGCCACTCCACAAAAGACGTTCCTTAAAGTATTGAGGATTTTATGATGGTTTACTCCAATTTTGTTAAGGGTATCCAATAGCATTTCAGTGTAACCAGAGTCTGAAAAGGTAAACATTATCCACAAACAGTAGTTATTCTACCAGAAAGTATGACCAATCTACTTGTAAAAATCTGCACTGATCTAGTTTTCTAGCAACAGTTCTGATGTCAATGAGATAGTTCTATCTAAGCTAACAAATTGCCGATATCTAGATGCTTTTACTGACAACAGTAAAAGGGAAAAAATATAGTCTAAATTTCTGAATAAATTTACTCAGATTTAATATAGAGCTCATCTAAAAGCAATGAAAGCAGAATTGAACTGTGGATGCCTGCTGTAACAGCATGAATTAAACTTATGAATCACATTCCTCCCCTTCTCAAGCACTTCATTAGTCCTTTCAAAAGCCTAGCTTTTGTTTCACTGAGCTGAGAAATGTAAACTGCTTTTCAGAAGCTGTGTCTTTTCTACCAGTATCCTTTCCCCCATTTCTCCTATTGCTGATGCTGGCTGTGAGAATAATCAAAGTTAGAGGACATATAGGTATTGTATGCATTTAATCAGCTGGAAGTCACAGAACTGCAGTGATTCTTACCTGTTTTCTATATTGTGCTTTGCAAAGCTACTTTTCGAATGAGTCTTAAAATGATTATGCTTAATTTGGGCACATGTCCTTATAACAATTTTCTGCTATCAGATAAATTATATGATAACATTGGTATGTTGAAAATAATTAAAACTACCTCATTGCAAAAGTAAATTTCAGTGGCCTATATTGTTCAATAGCTTCATCAGTGACCTGCTGGTTGCCAAAGCGGTCCCATTGGCAAATACACAACTGACAGTAAATTAGAAGGAGTGATGACATGGCTGATGGTAGAGCATCTAGCTGGAAAGACCTTTAATACTCTTGAGGTTTGGGCCAACACAAACCTCATGACATTCCCCATGTGCCCAGGTGGGTTCATGGCACAGAATAACCCCTGGTCTGAGTAGGGACCAGGAGCAAAGGGGATGGGCAGCCATGGCTCTGCCCATGCCGGGGCTGGCTGCCCTCATCCAGGTGGGTGATGATCCTGTCTGAAGTGGGAGGAGCCCTCCCGAGAGCCTTACAGCCAACACATCCCTGGGTTTTATAAATACTCAGAAGTATTCTAATTATTTAGATGATTAGTGAAAAAAAAATAGTAATTCAGTCTTTTTAAAACTGCTTTTTTAAAAAAAATATTATTTGCTCTGATTATCAAAGGCCTGCTTTCCTCTCCCACAATTGGGGCCACATAGCTTTTAAATATCTCAATATTTTTTTGTTTATTTCAGAATTATGCTCATATAAAAATCTAGTTCCAAAACATATATTTATGTAACATAAAACTCCAAAAGCTCCAAAATAATAATCATTCAGAAAGGAACTTTTCCTGTTAACTGTGAAAGAACAAAGAAAAAATTGCTGATTGTTCTAAGCAGCATATTACTTACACTATTTTTTTTTTTCAGAAATCCCTGTTGAATCCTTTGTGTGAGAAACTCCAGGAGTTATCAAACTCAGGCTTCTCAAGCATACAGGAAGCACGACCTGACTCCAGCAGTCAATGTCAACCAACCAGGAGACTGATATATTCAGTTTTTCTTAAAAAGAAACAAATTTCCATTTTCTAGGCACATTTTTGGGTAATTAATCCTAGGTAACTTTAACGTCCTCAATTTTTATAGTAAGCATTTAGCATATTTTTTTCAAGCTAGGTATCCAGAATTAAAACTGTCTAATCAATTACACTGTAGACCAGGCTGCTGTGCAGGTCAGAAGTGTAAGCAGGCAAGAGAGGCGACACCACATGCAGTGATGCCACATGCTGCCTCCTGCCAGCCCCACCACCGTGAGGAATATGAAAGGAGAACACACCTGGCAGCAGATTTGCCTAACACTTACAGAGGCTAAAGTAAAAATTCTGAGGTGAACAATCAAAAAATAGCAATCATATAAATCATATATCATATAAAAGAGCTTCCCAAACCTCATCTGTCCCTACCAACCAAGAGGAACCCAAGAGAAGTGGTGAAGATGCAACTGCTGGCAGCACCTGGCCTCCAGACCTGCACACAAGCGATGCTGGCCAGATCACCTGGACATGTATTCCAGTGCTGTGAGCATGCCAGTGTGAGAACACAAATGGGCAAAAACAACTCAATCGCAGATTATCCAAAATAAAGCCATCTCTCCCTTCAAAAAGATCTCTCACTGATTAAGTTGCACTAATTTCCTGCAGCTCAACTTTGAGCGGAGGAGCTGGTGCTGCTAGGGCATCAAAGACAGTTGATCACTGATATGGCTCTCCTAGATCACATGCCATTTAAACCCTTCTAGTTTTCCAGGATCCTCCCCTATCAAACTGGTAATGGGTTGGATAGTTCTCTGTATTGCATCTTGGTTTTCCATTATCAGTGTTACCGTCATAGCAGGAGAATAAGAAAACCGAACAGATCTAAAGCGCTTGCAGTATATTCTTATTTCACTAGCTGTTAATGAGAAAAAACACTAGATCAACATTCTAAGGAAAAAAAAACAAATAATCAGTTTACTAGTATTTGCATGTGGCTTTTTTTTTACCCTAATAAAACTGGCAAGCCCTCAGTCTTTTGTAGAAAATGGCTGCCATTTCTTTTATGGTAGCAGAGTAGAAAGGCTAAAAATTAAATATTAATTCATTGCATATATTTTCAAGCAAGTTTGTTGAAGATTTAAACCCAGCACTTTTGTTAAGAGCCTGGTGCAGTTAAAGAGTATAGAATTTAAACACAACAGTAATGTTACCACAGAGCCTCTTCTCATTCCAAGCATCTTTATTCATTTACTATTTTTTTAAATGCAAAAAGCCCACAGAGGTAATTACTTGGCTTTAAATAATTTATGAATTCAGAAGAAAACTATGCACAAATTCAAACCTATAGAAATTCAAACCTACAGGAAGTGAAAATATTTTCCTGTCTGCATACAGATAAAGAAATTGCTTGCAGCAGTTCATCTAAAGTCAAATTCTATCACACATTAGAAGGATGTTCTTTAAAAGGAAATAAAATTACTCACTGATCCATTGACTAACACATCAGTCAGGACAGGCTGATAGAGAATCATTAGTTAAGATTCCCTACTAACAGAAAAACATTAGTAGACAGCACATCAGCAGCAATGCCTCCTAAGTTACTGAGCCTTCTTTTAACCAGTACCTAACCTTATGGCTAGTTTCTCTGTAGATTTTGAAGCTTCTGTGGCATAATTTATTCAAGACTCTTGACATGGTGCAGTCCTGGATCACAATATTAGCTTGAAAATGAAGTTCACAGAATTGTGTGGAAATGAAAGTAAAAGTGCAAAGGGGAGTTCTTACTTTATTTGAATGCACCAAGGCAGCATTAAAAATCTAGTTTAAATTCACTGAAACCAGAAATTTTCAAGACAAACACTAACAGTTATTCCTTTGTTTCTGTTTATTAGCTGCAGGCATCTCAGTTCAAGATATATCTCAGTAGGATTGTAATCACTTCCATAAATAATGCATGGTTCATTTTGATTCTCTCAGTATAGCTGCTATGCCATTTATTCTGGCATCCAAAGCAAGCCTGTGATGTGTTCGGACAGCCCGGCTAGCAGGTGGCATGGAAGGACAGACCCAGATTCACTGAATGCATCTGTGTGAACTCTGACAGAGCAATGCTCTAAGCAAGATCAGTGGCAGTCTAGAGAACCCTGAATTTCCACAATAAGGAGAAGGCAATGGAAATAACAAAAATTGATTGGTTTTAATACTTATTAATGATGATTTACAATTAAAATGTAGGACTTCAGTTATAACACTATCCGTTATCTGCAATGAGCCATTAACACAGAGAGGCTGAAACAAGAGTTCAGAAGCAGAAACATCCAAAATACAAGCTTTCCATTACTTAGTACTGGTATAGGAGGTTTCAGTACATGGTTTTTGACAGTTTGTTTTGAGTTGAGAAATTGAGATCCAGGGCTAGACTTTCTCCATGTTTTCTTCTTGTTGCCTTTTTCTAAGTCAGGTAATAGAACTGTAATACTACCTAGCAGTTGCTGATGTTGTTCCTTTAAGTTGTTGTCTATATTAGGTAACACTCAGACAACATTAAGTATTAGGACTTTGGGATACCTACTACAGTTTTTATTGAGCTTCCCAGACTTATTTTCAGTGTGCCTTCCAAGTAAGTTGATGTGATTATGTACTAAAAATTCATTCTTTATTCCTATAACTTAACATATGGTCTGAACCACTTATCTTGTTTGTAGATGTCCTGACCTTTAATGTTTTATATATTCTCTTTTTAATTATCATAAATGTCTCCTAAACAGCATCTGGATTCTGCTCTTTATTGCTTGTCATCCTGTGCTGACTTTACATATTCAATATCTTTAAAAAAATCCTTTCAATATTAAAATACTATATGAATTTTCTCAATATATGGGAGACAATTAAGATTTTCCACTTTTTATTGTTGTTGTTTGGTTTGTTTCTTTGTTCATCTCAGTGGATTTGACTGTTTTCCAGCCATAAAAAACTGTCAAAGTTGTTATTAGCTGATCCAATGCAGAAAGAAGATACAGAAGACACTCAATAACTACAGGCTGATGTACAATACTGCATTTCCAGTACTTCCTTGTAAGAGATTCCATTTCCCTTTCACGTAAGTTCTTTTCATATCCTACCATCTCCTCTAAAAGCCTGAATTCATCATCTTAACGTATCTTTCTGTAGTAAGTTTCCCTGGTCTAGCTCACAGAGTATAGGATTTGGGAACAAACTAGAACTATTATTATCATCAGTATTATTTTACAGATTCTAAATATATATTACAGTTTTGAATATCATTTCTTCTTTTGTAGGGCTTGAATTTGACACGTAAGGCTTATTTAGCCTCCCGATATCATTCCACAAGCTACTGTAGTAAGGGTAGAAAATCTCTAGGTTTCGTATCATGTGTGGTGACATTCAGTTTATTTCTTGATGTCCACCTTAGCTTTAATCTGGTTAGAAAGAAGCAGTGGGCTTTTGAGAGCCTATGTGAATCTCGAGTGGATACAACAGTGAGGGGTGGTGGGGGAATGAAGATGCCCTTTTACACACACATCCTCTGTGATTAAAGAGTTTGACTGCAAAGAGGAAAAATTCTGACAAATAAGACTGCCAAAGCAAGCAATGTTTTTTTGTCAGGGCAACACAAACCAGCATTTCTTAAATAATTTAAGACGTGATCACACTTTCTTTTTTTTTAGTTTGCCCACAAAGGAAACATTGTGGACTGGATTCTGTTCTTATGCTGGTGGACACAGGGAATAATTGCAGTAAAACATGGTGTAGCAGACCTGTGGAAAAGGAGACAAAATCCTGCAGTGTTTACACATATGAAATAGACATCCTTTTCTCTGTTTAAAGAAGTTAGTTCTTCCACCAGACCTGTCACAAAGCCCTTATTTCATCATGAATCAGTGCACATTCAGGATGCAAAAATAGGCTTAGAAATGTATGGCACATTGCTGATAAGGAAGAGGAGAAAAGAAAAGGTCAAGTCTTTGAAGCAAATTGGCTAATTCGGCAAATAAAAAGCCTGGTTAGGGAACAATGCAGAACTCAATGAATACCCGGGGAACTGCCTCGCAGAATCAACAGGTGCTAGATAAACCATCAAACAATATCTTTCTTTCTTCCTCAATACTTTGCCAGCGGAAACAAGTGAGGTGATGTTTTCTTTGCTATTTATCTGGCTCCCTGGTTTCAGAGTTGTATGGTTAGTACCTGGGAGACATATCATTTGAAATGCAAAGCCAGCTGAAGTTGGTAACAGTGAGGCAGGCATAAGATGCCCTCCAAAGGCTGAAAAAGATGTGCCGTATGTCTGTCTGTTTCACTGTGTAAATACCTACCTCCACCAAAAATAATAGTAACCATTTTTTCTGTTAATATCTCTATCCATTTATATAGGATATTTAAACACATCTTTCCATTATCAAGCACAAACACACACGTCTGGAAACTGCATTGCCTCTGTCTTAGTTCATTACAGTATTTAAGCATATCATAAGAATGGCTTTGACTAATATCATTAATTTGCCCCTTCTATTCTCAATGTTTGCATCTCTCTGATTCTCTCACTACTTCTGCATACCTCTAAGAACTTTGAAATCTGGAACAGGAATAGAAAAGGAAAGATATGTTTCATGCTGGCACATCATATCTTTTTAAACTTGAACCCTAGACACAGACTTAAGGTAAAAAACATTTACAGACAGATTTTAACAATGGCTAAGAAACTATTCCAGAAAATTCAGTACCATTCACAAACAAGCTTTGGCATAAGAGCCATGTCAACACTCTTAAAAAGGAGAAGAGGAAGACAGTGGAGATTTTAACCTCAAATGCTTCATCTGATATTTAGACAGGAGACTGGGCTGCTATTTCTGGTGTGTTAAAGAGTTGTCAGTGGAACGTTTTGATATCCAAATTTGGTTTGTCAATGCATTTAAGCCAAATGAACAACTAGTGCTTTGGAACTCATTATTGCATGTCTGGACACTGTAAATCAGAAGTGATAGTTCAGTTATACTACAAGGAGCCTTGCTTTTAATATTATTGTTTATACAATACTTAACATTCCTCAAGAATACTATAATCAGATTAATTGTAAGCACAAAACATAGAACCAGTGCAAAAATAAAACTGAAAACTTATTTCTAAATATTTTCTCCAATTTATTTTTTCCCTATGTTTTGAATTATATTTGTAACATAGTTACAGTTATTTTGTTCTTCAATGCGTCGAGGTACGTGTCATACCAAAAAGAACATTTGGCTGGAATGTAATTTGAACTAAGACACTCCACATGGAGGTGAAGATGCTTTCAAGCTGAAGGGAAAGACAGCATATCAAGCTGTGCATAGCTCTAAAATCATCCAAAAAAAGAAAAAATTTGTATGGGTATTTTTTTAACTTAAGTTTTTTAAACATCCTCAAACAGCTTAAGAAAAAGAACTGGCTTTTATATATTCAGTAAATTAACAACTCTAGGCTAGTCCATATGACAACAATGGGAATAACATCCAATGCAGGTCACTGCAAACTTTTAGTTCCTCCTCTGAAGTCAAGCATTTAATAGGTATGTACAGGAACCAAACTTACCATGGACAAGGAAGAGAAGTATATATCATGTTTCAGATGACTGTAAATCATCCAACCGGTAGCCCATTATACCATACGCCGATGAAAGATTTTGCCATAACCATCAAGATCTTAAAAAAAACCCAACAAAAAACAAAACACATAAAAGTTAATCAGACATTGAAATAGGGAAAACTGAGTGTTCCTTATTTAAAATACAATTTCACTGTTCTTTAAAGCATACTGTCAAAAAGACAGTTAGAAAAGAGCCTGTTGCACACCATCACCATCCAGCAAGTTTCTTTTACAACCACTGCAATCAAATACATCACTTGCAGTTCTTTTATAGTTTTTTTGGCTTTCAGCTGACTTTTCAGGATTCAGATCTTTTATTCATTGTTGTTTAATGACAATAGTTTTATGCATCAGCATTTTATTCAAAACAACATTTTCAAGCTCTATTTTATTTTCCTTTTTGTTTCTTTTATGCAGGACTTCACAGTGCACCTTCTACCAAAGCATAAAATCCACATGCCAAAACTAAGTGCAAAGGTGCATGACAGGGAAGAGTGCTGCATGTGAGTGGGCAGCCTGGCTGGACCCATGGCCTGGCACATGTATCGGCAGGCAGCCAACAACGTCAACAGCTCTAACACAAGGTACGCTGCTTAACTTGGGTTAGGAGCACATGCAGAACAAGGAACATCCATCATCCCATCAACAGCAACATATGCCTATTAATTTCTTGGTTTTATTTCACTACACATTAAGGCCAGAGCAATACAGAACCATTCTTTCATAAATCCTGCAAATTCCCAAAAGTGCAGGCACTTAAACTGAAACGCTGGCTCAAACTGAAAATTTGACAAATCCAGGTTTGTTTGGACTTTTGGTTGTTTCTTTGTTTTTTTTCTCCAAGCAAAAAGGAATGGGAGAGTTCTACCCCTCTTGAAGCATCCCATTTCAATAGTTTCAGATTTAAATATTTCTTCTCAAACCAGGCTTTTTATTTCAGTTATAGTTAATGTCAAATCTTAGGTTAAAAGAAAGTCAAGACTGAAGTTAAAGTGTGATCCCAGCACAGTGGTTCCTCTTTCATGGAACTTTTTGAAAGTGGTGGGTTCCAAAATACTCTTTTTTTCAGGTACAGAATGAGATTTCAAAGCTCTCTCCGAAGTGGGGTTTTACATTTTCCATAGAACTGAACAGATCTTAAAATCTAGGGATTTGATTTTCTTTTGCCTTTAATAAGAAAAGCTTAGTAGGTACAATGAATATGATTTTCTGACCATTTTCCACAGATATTTGTCTGCATGAATCACACTTTTCTTTTGCCCCCTTCTGCTGAAATTCTACTTCTAAATTCTGTTAATAGCTTAAGGGCATCTATAGGAACCCTCTAAACATTTAACCTTTCTGGTCTGCCTTTGTTCTCTAAAAACCCAATAGAAATGCTGAATTACAGACTCAGCCAAGTGATACATAAATGTATGAAAATTGGATGGGTAGAAAATGTCAGCACACAAATTTACTATAACCGACTCTTATCCAGATTTATTTTACAAGGGAAATAAATTCTTAATTGGCTTAAACATGAGAATATTTTATCATAGTGGAGACCCTGCATGAAAGTCAAAACAAACACGCTTAGGAAAAGGCATTCTACTCACATACAATAGTTTCTGATATGTGTGTTCTTCTAAATACTTTTCTGTACTCATTTTCTAACACTCTTTCAAAGGACAAAATTACCTATTTTCAAGTACAGTCAGTCTTTTTTCAGACAATCAGGTAACTTTAAGCAGATCCTACACCAGGCTACTTATTGCTGCTACTTCTCCAGTCCCCGCTGTCTTTTCAGCACAAGGGAACAGAAGTCGGGAATTGGTCCAACTCAAAAATAACTTGCCAAAAACTTTTTTTTTTTAAAGGCAGGTCCAGTTTCCCCCCTCGATGAACTACTTGGCCACAAAACCCACAACGCTGGCATAATGGATAACGTAGCACAGGGGTAGGCACAGAGAAGAGAAGATAAACTGCTCAACCTGACACTGCTACTACTAAAACGCATGTCAAACTGCACCCTTGTTTTGAGAAATATTTTATCAGTGAAGACAGTATTTATATGAATGTTAGTATTTTAACCCAGTATGGCAAGTTCACAGCTTTGCTATGTCAATGTGTTATGCAGTACAAACTTCTAAAATTTAAGGCTTTCTAAAGACAAAATTAAATTCAAATAAAATGTGAAAAATGTGGAACAGAATGGATATGGTTATTTGGGGTCTTTAACAGGCTATTCTCTTTTTTTTCTCTCAAAGTCTGCAAGAACCAATATTTTTATGATAAGCTCTTCCCATAACTTAAAGTGATCTATCTGTTATTTTATTTAAATTACTTTCTTTTCATCATTTCCAGCTCTGAACATATCAACAGGCATCAGCCTGGACCTGCCAAGACAGTAAGGTGGCTAATCAGATAATTAGTTTTTCCCCTACGTTGCTGCTTGAACAGGTTTAGATTTCACTGAACAGCTTCCTGACAGGTTATTAAAGAACCAAAAAAAAAAAACCCAACCACACCCCACACACCCCCCAACTCCCCCCAAACAACAACAAAACTAGAAAAAAAAAAACTTCAATATTTGGAGGTTATGTTTAACAAAACTGTGAGGAGACACTTTTCCACTCTCCTAGTTCTTTCCTCTAAAAGATATAAAATTAATGTGAGAACTCCAAGAGTTTTTTTACATCAGCACATGCTTTCCACTAAAGCAGTATCTTCCCCAGAATTTTCACAAACTCCGCATATACTTCTTTGCAGTGTGAGAAGCTGTAGAATGTAGGAAGCCATCAATGTGCACAATGAACAAGGCCTGGTCAGATAACTACTGCAGTCACATTATAATTTCTGAATAACTACACCTTTGTTTAAATAATTACAGTCATTTTGAGGTAAACCTTCAATTTAAGTAAATGCACTGTATTTTGTATGTCAATGTCCTAGTTACATAAACATGATCAATCACTGCGTCCCAAATGCAAGATAATTAACTTACAGCTGTGAAGTGCAAAGTTACTAAAACATTTTAACAGAAGCCCCTGACCATCATTCAGTCATACGATTTGAGGGCCTTGTCTTGTGGGACTAGATTCCCAAGCTGCTCTTAAGGATGCTTTAGTGACCCCCTGGAAATGAAGTTTACACATTCTGCTGACTGCCGTAATCCTTCAAGAAGATGTCTGCAGAGCCAAAACAATACAAATTTTGGCCTTCCTGTGGTATTTTGACTGCCCATAAAATTAAAAGCCATAAAAGACTTTGATGTTTCCAAGTACTTGAAGAATATGAAAGAAAAATAAACCTTGCAAGGACTAACATTGTTATATTTTTTTTGAGTACACACAAAACCAAATAAGGTAGTATTCACAATATAGAGACTTTTTAAGGAAGCTACCAAATGTTACTGAAAGTTACAAAACACCTGAAATGCAAACAACTAAAAATCTGCTCACTGTAGCCAGTCTTAATCTCTTCCCAGCACTTAAGTGGCACAGGTAGACAGTAAGAGTTTATTTGTGACTTCACTGCTGGACACAAAACTTCTGGTTGAAATTACAGTCACACATACAACTACATGAAACACAGCAGTCCCTGTGCATCAGCATTATATAGGGACTGTGGGTCCCTGCAACCAGCCCCCACAAGGTCAGCAGTGCCCCAGCACAGGTATAGTAGGGACTGGAAGCAGTAACCACCTCCAGCACAAAGCGCAGCATGCTTCAAGAGCAGTGGTTCTAAGGTCAGTAGAATACAAAAAGTCTCAGATGGTCTCTGAGGGTGGAGTAAAAATTTATCCTGGATTCACTTCTTAGAAATGTGGAGACAGTTTTAGACTGTACATATGCCTCATTGCCATTTCCACAAAAGTCTTTCTACAAAAGGGCAATTTCGTTAGTACCCTATGCAGCTATATAAGTATCCAGATGGAATGTGAATTAGCAATTGATGTCATTAATGAGAAGAGTTGCTTTGAAGGAAGTACTACTGACAGAAGTAGTTTGCAAGGATTGTTCTCTATTGAAATCTAAGCTGTCATTTCAATAAAGGCAAAGGGGTTTTTTCCTAGCAAGCAACATGCACTGAAAAATAATTAGAAACCACAGGTATTTTGTGTGTATTTCAAAACCAGAGAAGGGCTAATCTCAAAGAGCTAACTGCAAATGGCTTGGCCTGTACAGATAAAATTAATGAGTCACTCGCACACTCTTTAGGGTCAGGTTATACAAGCCTGTCCCAGTGCTGCTCACCTGCAAGGGCAGCCTGGCCTGTGAATATTCATGCAATGACTGCCTCTGCTACTCTGCATGTAACCCTCTGAGCCAAAATACATATTTAGTATTGTATACATATTTAGTTGTTGGATACATTAATTTTCACTCATCAAAGCTTATCACAGAGGAGAACATTTTGTGTACCTGTGCCTCCAATTCTAAGCATAATTCTTGACCCTTGTTTTTCTTTTTTTAAATTAGTCAAACCCATGGTTACTACCTGGTACAACATAATAAGAAAAGACAAAAACCCAACAGAGCTGCCAGCTACACACTGTGCAAACCAGGACGGACACACCGGGTCTTTAACACATACAAGTGCTAAAGAGCTTTCATGGTAAAACACTCAACATTGTTTTAAATCACTGACTATATTCAAACTGATTGCTATTTATATGGTTTTCTTTATTTAAATGAAAACCTCTCATTAGGCTTGGTTATGCTAAGATTTACCTCAATGTGCTAAATGCCAGTTGATTATTACAACGCATTGAATAACAATATATTAATTGTTTACAGCAGGAAGAGAAACTGGATGTATTTGTCCCCTTATAATGAACAAAACTGGATCTTATCCAAATAACCAAACATTTTGGCCCCTGGCAACTACTGTAACTGTTGTTTTAATCAAACTTTGTTTAATGTTATGAATATGCAATATTTAAAAACTGTGGAGTAGCATATTATTGCTTGAAGCTCTCAAGTTTAACAGTGAGGCCTTATAACCACAATGTCTAATGAGTACTGATAAAATGCTTTTTAGTCCTTATACAAACTCTACTAGCCACTGACCTATTTTCAAAGTGTAACCAATTCAGCTTACACTTACAATAAAAAATCTGCTACTCAGACACCAAAGAATATGATTTTCCATTAAAATGCTATGTTCCAAAATGAAAAAAATGTCCAAAAAAAAGTAATGAAGCTGCATTTGGAGCACAGTTCATTAAAAGTGCATCTGGCAGCATGTATTGTTCAAAAAACCATTTCAATATTCACTAAAAATTGACTGATACTAACTTCTCAAACAATAGATTTTTGGTCTCAGGAGAGAAGGACTATTACCTCTGATCTCTGAACAGTGAATACTGCTGGTAATACAGCAAAAGAAACTGAAACGATTTACACTTCTCTTGCATCTTTGTTTTTTTCTCCATAATGATCCCCCACCTTACTACAACTTCATTCAGGACTTCACATAGTCACTATTATTTCTGCTGAGTATTTTTCACAGGTATTTGGATAAAAATTTTGCTCTTAATTTCCCATTCAAACCATGGTTCTCATTTAGGCTATTTACTTCAGTTCTGCATGAAGACTTGCAATGCTATGTCAATATTTGTCTGCATGTTTTTAAGCTCTTTGTGGGAAAAATACCCATTTTGTTGCTACAGAAGGGAACAGAACAGAGGAATCAACATGTCAGTTTATATCAACAGGTTCTGAATATCACTTCTTATATGCATAAACTGTGCATTTAATATCACCTGAGTATAATTTTTAAAAGACATGTAATTTTAAAAAGACTTTCCTCCTGTATCAGTCCATGAACTTCCCTTGTCACTCACTCTCTTCCATTAGCAGGACATCAGGTGAAGAAACAAGGCTAATGTATTTCCTGTGAGAGAGCTCTGCTCTGAGCAAGTAGGTAATGAAAATGTGACATTCATTCTCCAGTGCTGCAGTTCACATCCTTTCTATGATGCAAGATTAACTTTCATGTCAGTATACAGTCTCTAACAGATTCTTGACCAATGGACGTCAGGAACAACTGTGCTCTGTCCCTGTCAACAACCTATTATTTCTTTTTACACTAGAGGAATAGCTTTATATTTTTTTTATAAACTTGCAGAAAATGGCTGACCCACCAGAATATTTTTACCATATCAGCAACAGGAAGGAGATGTCACATGCAAAAATACTGCTTCTCAACACGTTTAAAATCTGTGAACAGCTACTGATATTACTTGGCAAAGGAAGGATTTGTATCTTCATATTCTATGAACCAAATTATATTTTGGGGAACTACAGAAGTTCCTGTGCAGACTGCTGTACGACACAACAGTTAAAACCCAGCCCAGCTTTTTCTGTACTGTCATTTCATCACCTCTTACCTGTGTGAGATATGAATAAAGCAGGAGGGCACTGAATAAAGTCAGAATTGATGGTTTGAGCAGATATTCTACCCATCTAGCAATAACAGGTCATTAAAAAAAACAAGATCAAAAGAAAATGACTCTTCATTCAGGAAAGAATCCTTATCCAGGACTGACTGTGGATGGAGCCTGAGAGCAGAACACGGTTCCCTTGGTCAACTTACCCTCACACAGCAGAAATGTGATTGAGCTTAGTATGTGACTCCAGAACTAATCCTTTAATGAACGGGTATTAATTAACAATAAAGCTCTAAATATGCCAGCCATATCATCACTTGTGGGAAAAATAAATAAAGCTTAAAATACCACCTATATTATATTGTAATAAGACCTCACTAGGAGAAATGAGGTTGAAACAGCTTCATGGCACCTCCTCCTTAATGCATGTAAACACAAGCAGTGTGGACTTGGACGCAGAAGTAAGGGGATGACTGACTGGTTTTAACCTCCTCAGAAGGGTAATTCATCCTCCTCTTCTCTGGTATGTAGGACACCCAACCTGGTGCAGCAGATACCCATTACACACCCTAACTGGGATTACAAAATATGAAAACATTCCTGGTTTCTTGGAAACAAAGATAAAATTTAAGATGTGGCAGAAAGAAAGCAGCCATTTCAGAGTCTGTGGATTACAGGATGAAGTCTCACTATATAAGGTAATTTAAGTAGTCAGTAATTGACCATTATGTAGTGCACGGATTGATGTTAATCATGACCTTATAAATAAAACAGTTCAACTGTCTTTCCATTCATGGCCTTTATACTAGTTGTGTTAATTGTATTCACCTGGCAACTTTTGATGTGACATGTTTGTCTAATGTTCATTAGTTATGATTCCCTTATGGTCATTTACTTGGTTCCTCTAAAGATTTCCTCTGAAGCCTCAGATTTTGCTCAATGCTTTATTCTACAGATCCAGGTATGAAACGCTGATTCCTGCCTCCCAATCCCCTGAAAAATACAATGAGAAGGAAAAAAAAAGTTTCACTTCAGAATGGAAAATAACTTATCTGCATAATCTAAACTGAAGAAAACTCAGTAGGGGCAGTACGAGAAAGTAGGTGATTGCAAAATTAAAAGATTTGAGGTTTACTGGCAAGACAAACTTCCCTGGTACTTTTTCTTTCAGAAACACATAGGATAGTCAAATATGTTCCCAAAACTTCATATCCTGCTCAGCTGACTAGCAATAAAAGAGGTACTAAGCTCTCAACTCCTCCGTGCATTGGTGCTGCTTTTTTCTAAACCATACTACCAGCTAAAGCATGGCCAGCATGTATGCACTTACAAAGGTACAGTCAAGCATCAGCCAAAACCCCTCAGAAATCTTAGAGGTTCAACCCAGAAACATACTGGTACTTCTCAAAGGATGCATCAGACAGTACTGGAGAAAAAATAAAGTTTTAAAAACTGGTTCAGAAGTTGAAAAGTGTCAATACTGTGTCTCACCTAACTTATACTTGGACGAGTTACTGAACATTTGAAGTCTTGCCTTACCCTGAAGCTTGCTAGTGATGCTCTAAGCAATTCACAGCCCACCTGTTTAGAGCCACAGGTTAGGGAAAGGGAAGGTTAGAACCTCAAATCAGGGAATACAGAAACCAGGAAAATTACTCTCTGTCTCTTGGAGAAGTGAGCCAGCTGGCCCATGTCAGAGCTCTTTCCTCTGAGGGACCAAAAAAATAGAGATACAAGAGGCATAGTCAGCAAATTTTCTTCCCAATCCTAGAAGAATTCTATTGGAAGTAGCATCCTGAAAGTAGCAGGAAAATCACAAGAGATGGGAATAGAGTTAGAAAGTTTTGTTACATTTATTTTTTCTGTGAAAATACCACATAGCAAAATCATAGAACCACAGAACGGTTTGGGTTGGAAGGGACCTTAAAGATCATCTAGTACCAATCCCCCTGCCATGGGCAGGGACACCTTCCACTAGACCAGGTTGCTCAAAGCCCCGTCCAGCCTGGCCTTGAACACTTCCAGGGAGAGGGCATCCACAACTTCTCTGGACAACCTGTTCCAGTGTCTCACCATCCTCACATTAAGAATTTCTTCCTTATATCTAATCTAAATCCACCCTCTTTCAGCTTAGACCCGTTACCCCTCATCCTATCACTACACTCCCTGATAAAGAGTCCCTCCCCACCTTTCTTGCAGGCCCGCTTTAAGTACTGGAAGGCTGCTGTAAGGTCTCCCTGGAGCCTTCTCTTCTCCAGGTTGAACAACCCCAACTCTCTCAGCCTGTCCTCATAAGGGAGGTGCTCCAGCCCACGATCACCTTTGTGGCCTCCTCTGAACCTGCTCGAGCAGGTCCATGTCCTTCTTATGTTGGGGGCCCCAGAGCTGAACACAGCACTGCAGGTGGGGTCTCACCAGAGCGCAGTAGAGGGGGAGAATCACTTTCCTTGGCCTGCTGCCCATACTTATCTTGATGCAGCCCAGGATACCGCTGGCTTTCTGGTCTGTGAGTGCACATTACTGGCTCATAGTCAGTTTTCCATCCACTAATACCCCCAAGTCCTTCTCCGCAGGGCTGCTCTCAATCCACTCATTGCATGATATTGCCCCAACCCATGTGCAGGACCTTGCACTTGGCCTTGTTGAACATCATGAGGTTCACACGGGCCCACCTCTCCAGCCTGTCCAGGTCTCTCTGGATGGCATCCCTTCCCTCCAGTGTGCCAGCCGCACCACACATCTTGGTGTCATTGGTGAACTTGCTGAGGGTGCACTCAATCCCACTGTCCGTGTCACCAAAGATGTTAAACAATGCTGGTCCCAGCACCAACCCCTGAGGAACGCCACTCATCACTGGTCTCCACTTGGACATCGAGCCATTGACCACAACTCTTTGAGTGTGACCATCCAGCCAATTCCTTATCCACCAAGTGATCCATCCATCAAATCCATGTCTCTCCAATTTAGAGACAAGGATGTCATGGAGGACAGTGTCAAATGCTTTGTACAAGTCCAGGTAGGTGATGTCATTTGCTCTTCTCTTATCCACCAGAGCTCTAACCCTGTCGTAGAA
The DNA here is from genome assembly GCF_047716275.1 of Strix uralensis. Taxonomy (NCBI): domain Eukaryota; kingdom Metazoa; phylum Chordata; class Aves; order Strigiformes; family Strigidae; genus Strix; species Strix uralensis. The sequence goes on along the minus strand of NC_133974.1, from coordinate 86,963,866 downwards.
GGCCACCAAATTTGTCGAGCACAATTTGCCCTTAGCTAAGGAACAAGTAATTTTGCTATAATGAATAAGATGTATGAAGTTCAAAAGGCTTTGAGGTAACAGAGAATATCCATCAGTTCACAATATATGCAGCTCTTTAAATTGCTGAGCAAATTAGTTCAGCAGATGTCTTCTGTTATTAAGGCATAAGTACATATTGTACATTATATTACTGATTTTTATATGGGTGATAAAACCCAATGTTTAAAAACCTATTTTTATTACAGTTTTAGCATAACTCTTGTTGCAACTCAACCCCAGACAACAAAAAAAAAAAAAGAGAGGAAAAAAAAAACCATCAGCAACCTTTTCCTTCAAAATTAACACTGCTTCCCTGACCAAGATGATGTTAGTCAAATCTGAATATTCTTATTCCACATTACTCTTGCAACAGTAATGTGGAGTACTGTCTAGAGAGGTCCTTTTTTTGGGAAATAAGAAGACACAGGCAGTATTTTTTCTGCTAATAAGATATAAACAAATAAGATAAAGAATTCTGTTACTACAAGGATGCACTCTGCTACGTGGTAGATTTATTAGTAATAATTGAGAATAAGTTACACACAAAAATCATTAAAGAGAGATTAGAGGCTTATGCTAAACCTATAAAAGCTATGACCTAAAGGCTAACCTTTACATATTAAAAAAAGCTTCCAAAAGGCAAGCAAGAACATGCTTTATATGGAGGGAGAATCACTTCATAAACTTTAGGTAGACGCCTGAAGGACTGTTATCATTCTTGTTTTGTTTCATCAGAATAGGAATTAGAAATACAAATTAAAAGATAAATCAGTTTTCAGTATTGACAGACTTCAGTAGAACACCTTTCTTCGAAACTCCTCTTTATCCTGTACCTTTGCTGTAGATGAAACAGGTACAAACGCTTGTATGTAACAGACAGCAGTATTTGTGCATTCAAAGTAAAACAACTCCTCAACCTCTCTTCTCACTGGATCATAACTTTGTTAATTCAACCAACTGGGCTATAGACTTTTATGCCAATGGACTTTTTCTACTTTCAAAGGCCCAGAAAGAATGTTTTAGACATTGTAAATTTATACTTTGAGGAAACCCCAGAAGACCCAGCCCAAATGCTGACTTTACTTCCTTGCCTGGTAACCAGGCTTGAAGAGTTCAGCACATGGCCCACATGCTCAGAAACATCCCTGTGAGCACAGCAGCAAAGCATCGCTCCTCCTGCTATGGACAGGCCAACAAATTCCTACGTGCATTAAGGAGGTCAGGCAGTGTGCAAAGAAAACTGTTTTAACATCATGTTTGAATGTTAATCACAGCTATGTACTGTCACAAGTATTCACTGATACTATCTTACTAAAGGAGAAGAGCATAAACATTCAACACTTGCTATCACTTAACTACTCAGAGAGGAGACTGATTTCAAGACCGGTCAAGGCTTAAAAGACAGGTTACCATTCTTTTTCTACATTCTATTTCAAAATCCCATAATAAAACAATTAGAATAATTCAACAGAACATCAACAAAGAAAGATGCTTTCATTAAAACACAATACTCTTCTGTGGTCACAGCTTTATTCCTCTATCCTTATTATTCGTGATCATTATCTCATACAACCCACAGAACCATGTAACTTTATAACTCTGCTTTAGACAAAATAACAGGATAATTGTGTTCTTAAATCCTACAAGAGTAAAAAACTGTGATTGTTTTACCCTGGCAGAATACTAGAAACTTTTATTTATTTAACAAATACAATCTAATTATTGTCTACATGTAAAAAGTGACTTCTATTTCATTCAGGCACACTCCAGAGCACATGGTGTCCTGGAACCTGCAATTTTTAAAAAATTCCAAAATTTAGTCTGAGACATTTTTTGCTCAAGAGACATCCTTTTCACATAGAAGATGCTTAACTGTATTTTTTAATCAGTTCTAAGCTTTTTTAAAGTATTACAGGATTTTGAAAAACTAGTATGAGTTTTAAACACACTCAAAACAGATTTGTGTGTGTGTTTCCAAAGAATAAGTTAAGGGAGGACAGGGATTTATATTTTATTTAGATTTGTGTTTTATTGTTCTTGTCTTCTAAGAAAATGTGGAGTCTTTGTTAAAAAAAAATCTGATAAACTAAAAATGCCTTTTAAGTGTTTCATTTTCATTAGTATTTTGCTACCAGTCTTGTTTTTCTTAATAGAAAAATTATGTTCTTCCCACATATTCGAAAAATTATGTTCTTCCCAGATATTCTTCACAGAAAGTCTGTTGTCTGTGTCTATTCATTTTGCAACTTGCTTCAAAAAAAAAGTCACGTAAGCTACAGAAAATCAAGATCTCAAATACTATAGCATTCCACACAGTACATCAATAAAGCAAAAATAAGATCATATAGAAGGGCATCAAATTTAACTCTATTCTCCACTGTAAATAATTAGAAGGATACACCTGAAATTCCTACAAATCATTTAGATACTCATAGAACATCCATTGCCAGGGAACAAAATTCATGTTCAGTAGCAAATTTCAGACAATCAAAATAATAGAAATATCACATTAAACTTATTAAGCTTTTAACCAAAATGTGCAATGACTAGCTGCAACAAAATTACAGCACTGACTGAGTTAAAATCTTATGTTTTCTCCATCCAAATCCTATTGGCATAAACTGTAAATGTGACAAAACTACAGACTGAGAGGAAATGTGGATTACATTATGGTAAAATAAGTTTAAGAGTAGGCTTAATACTTTTTACTGGCAGTGATCATGACTTCACTAGACAGTTTTTTAGTTTTAAAATCTGTAGGTCAAAATCAGGTGGATAAAAGTATATGAGAGGTAAATAGAGTAAAATGAGTCCCAGTGATATAATTGCTGTCTCAGAAGGGATAATTTGGCTGTAACTAACAAAAAAACCCAAGGAGTCTTCTATAGAAGAAAAACCCTAATGTCAGATTGTAGTTATCTTATTTTCACCAATAACTTTATCGAACAACATACCAAGTATACAGAGAGAGACAGAGGAGCTGAAGACTGCGCATTCTGTTTTTTTTTAAAAAAAAAAAAAATTATTTTAAAGCAAATCACCCATGAATTAATGAAAACAATGAGATGCTCAACAATCCTGAACAAAGTTGATGAGGAAGTACATGCCAAAATCATAACATCCCTAGGGTTACCTCCAAGACTGGCTTGTAAAGGTAGGATATCTTGGGGAGGGAAGAAAAGGAAAAAAAAAAAAAAAAAAAAAAAAAGAGAGAGAAATATTGATTACATGTGTGGAGTTCAGTTTCAATATATCCCAGTGAAATCAATAAAGATCAATACTATCTTCACCTGTAATTGCAACAGTATATGACAAGTCTGACGGGGGAGATCTGAAAGACACTGACTTTTCCCTCCACATAGAGTTAACCAGCAATTCCTCAAACACTCTGGTGACAGGGAACTGTGTTTATATTTTAGATGGTGACCATGATAAATCAACAAACATTAATTATGATCTCTTTCCAGGCAAAACAAATCATTTCTGTAACAGATTTTGTTTCTCCAAAAGTTTCTAAAGACAGTAATTACAAATGTATTATTTTAATCTCATCTTGTGGAATTTGTGAAGTTCACTTTGTACATCCAGCCAAACTAAAGATTTTCCTGACCAGTGACCTGAAAACATTTGATTCTCCCAAAGATGCTAACATCTTCCTTTATAAACCAGAGCATAGGCCACTGAAGTAAAACAGCTGAAGACTTCTTAACAAGAAATACAGGCTTACACATTTTATTGCATATAAAATATGAACTACATCATAAATTCGCCATATTATAGTTGTTTCTTCCCAAGTACAATTTATGCATGGGTGGTTTGTTTGTTTTTCTTTCCTTTCATGCTTTTCCTTTCCTTAGTACTTTGTCATGCTTGAAACAGCTTTTCTAGCTTTTTAAACACATTGTCTTTTCAGAAACTTGTAGGAACATAACAGTACCACACTGCCTCAGAAAGGGGTCCAATGAGCTCAGACTCTCCCTTCCAACAGTAGCCAAAAGCAAATGCCCAGGCAGTAACACAAGTGATCCCCAAGCATACTTTACCTTTTTCCCCGCTCCAGACACATGACAAAAATCACTGAGCCACATGTGGCAGTGGTTTCTGTGTATGTTATTATCTCCTAAAATCCTTCTTCAATTCTTCACAGTTTCCCTCACTATCCCAAATAAATTTACATTACAGCAAACCTTTCCACTCAGGATGCTCTCCAATGAAATTACATGTTCACCTGAATGAGCAGTTCCAATGACAGGTTAATCAATTCTTGTAACATCAGTTACAATAAAATCATGATAATTCAAAACAAAGAAACATCTTCTTTACAATGTGGGTTTCTTTTCCCAATTTTCAGTGAAAACTCCAAAATGGAATGCAGATATGAGTTTCCAAGTTGTGAGGTTTCTACAGGTTTCAGGATGAATAGGTAGTGGAAACAGACACTAGTAATGAAAGAATGCTTAGAAAAAAAGGGCAAAAACCACTCAGACTTAATCTATTTTGCCTTGAAGCCATTTCATCTGCTGGCACCAGGTACATCTGCACTTCTGTTTTAGGACCATCCTTTCTGAATTGGGTTTACATGGAGAGAGGATGATAAGAAGACGTAGATGACATAAGACAGAAAACAAATCCACAAGCTTCACTATTTTCTTTGCTTATGGAACAAACTGTTTTAAATTCCAGATCTAACTGAACATCCTTATATTAGGAAAAAAAGATGTTCTTTTATATACTAGTCTATAAACCAGCCAAAGGTAATAGCAGTATATTACTAATGGATTAATTTTCTGTGCAAGTATGTGAGAAGGGTACATAACAGAACTTAGAAAGCACATTTTTATTCTTCCGTAAGAAAACACAGCACAAAAGGAAAACCCCATTGCTGTGAAAAAGGAAGAATAGTCTATCTGTTACTATTCTCTTGTGTGCAGAGACTTTATTAACTGAATATTAGATATTGAGAGAGGAGAAGATCTTCATCTACACTGAGCCCAAAACCACATGTGCCTGGGGTCAGATGGACAACTTGGAGAATGCTCTTCATCTTATCGCATCACAGGCATCCTGGCAGTCTCCCATGGCAAGTTAAACAAGGCATCCCATGGTATGCCCGATGGTAGCGGAGTTTGTCTATACAAGCACCTTTCCAAGCCAGATGATCTTTGCCTTCCTGGTGAGATCTGCAGGAGCTCTGTATTTTCAGTGGAGACAGAAGGGCTCCAAGCAAATGTCCTGCAGGAGCAGAGCAACACATTTGAATCAGGAAGGAATAGGACTGACTTGAGGTGTCAGATGGCAGAAACCTGTATTCATGTCTGGAAAGTTTCTTTCAGCTCTTCTATCTTAATATTCCAAGGCTCTCAAAGCCTTTTAAAAGTAAAATAAGCAAGTTAACTTTTTTAAAAACTGAAAATTACTACAATACAAAGAACAACATCTCCAAACTTGTATCAAGCCTAGGCGACATTTCTTGTTTTCCATCATGGGTAAGCCTTCAACCAAACTTTTCCTTTTCAAGATCATGTGTACAACCTCTAGAGTCACTCGTTCTGCAAGAAATTAAGTACTATGTCATTGGCACAGCTCGGGAAAACCAAGTTAATTAGGCAGTTGTGTTACTGCTTGCAGGATTGCCTCTTAGGCCTCCCCATATGCTACTGAATACACAGCCTACTACAGCTGCCTCGTGTATGTGTCCATAAATATGCAGAAAGTGTTAGAGAAATACAAATAAGTAAATGTCAAATCCCCAGCTGGGATTCTGCAGCCTAACTTTTAAATTCATGGGAATCTCCCTGATTTCAAAAAGCTGATACCTCCTTAAACTAAGGGACCTTAAAGATTAGCACCCTAAAGGAAGGCAACAGAAAATGCGAGAATAGATATGGGCAGGAAGAAACCATGTGGTAAGAGGGGAGGAGAATTACAAAGGGAAAGGCTATGAACAGTATCTAATCAGATTTTGTGTGTTCACTTCACCAACTCTTTGAATTAAGGAAAGTAAAAATCACACTTCAGGGTGAAGGGGAGGGGAGGGGGCTGCTGCTGAGCAGGTACTGGCACACCACTGAATGTCAGGAAATTTGTCACCTCGTCCACCTGTTGGCAGCTGTTCTGAACAAGATGTGCAGCCACTACCATGGAAGGCAAAAATGACTTAAAGCTCTCAAGATCAACAGCTTGGTACTTGTATGGTATTTACAGGGGAATGCTGCCAAGACATTGACCTCCGACAAAGCTGGGAGTGTGTGAATCAGTGATGTTCAGCATAATCCCCTCGTAAAATCTGTTGGTGAGTCACCAGGAACAAATAGCTTCCTGAAAACAAGGACAAGGCAGGAAAGGGATGAATGAATGAATAAATGGTTTGTATATTTCTTTTCTCCAAAATGCTGGCTCTGAAGAGGATACAGGCAGAGGGAAGGCAGAAGTGGTACAAGCACAGCAGTTGCACATAGATATCATGTATGGAAAAAGGTCACAGAGAAAAACAAACATAAGACATGGCTCCAGGCAGGAAGAATAGTGCCCTCTTCAGAGAGACTGATTCTCTCTCTATTTTCAGCTTAAGCATTGCTCATCATTCTTAGGCCTGAACAACTAATATCTGTCTTCTCCATTGTATAACTTCTACAATCTTTCTTCCCTAACAGATAAGTACACTCCAAAGTGTAGCTTTATAGTGTGCACTGAAAGATGTCTTTCTTCTTCAATTATTACAACTATTCTGGGTTTCCAGATAAAAGTATTTAAATAACCCTACATATCATAAAGGGCTTTATGAAGTTATGGCTGGACAGACAACTCCTGCTGTACATACCCATATCAACAAATAAAAAACCCAGCCATCTGCATTTCCTAAGAGCAAAGAATCAAAGAGGTCTATAATATCCTTTAAACTTTAAGATGTGAAAAGGACCTACCAGGTATCCCCATACAAAACCACCTTCAAAGCCATGTGAGAAAGTGATTATTTTAAAGGATGATTTTTCCATATGAATAATAAAAATACAAATTTTCCTTACAATTTGTGCCAGGTAGGGAGGTGTAGCTTTACAATTTTCTCTGAAATCTGCTAACGTCTCACAAGTAACTTACATTTTTTCAGCTCATTGCTTGGCTAGAGATATGTAAATTAAATCTGGACATTTCACATCCTTGCAGTCACCTGTTTGTACCAGAAGACTGTCAGGAAAAGATCTGCTTTCAAAGACAGCCATGTCAGCAGATGCCATTGTGATTACAGTACCAGACTGATTTTCACCAGGAAGATGATCCATTCCTTGCTTCAACAAAAATTCCTGCAAGGCCTTGGGAAAGTCCCTGAACTACTGCAGACTCCACCTTTGAAGAGGATTCAGGTGTGTGAGAACCTATCAAGTTATAGGAATTATATCAAGAATGCAGTTTAATCAGGCTGCACCGGGATTCAGATTCATCAAATCTCCTTAAAAGGGATTCTCATTTTTTAAACATGTATTTTGACTTCTGGAAAAGGTGGAAGATTAAATTAATATTTTTAAATGTTTATTATTTCTTACTGCTGTAAATGTGTTGATCAATTCTGAAGCACTTAAAATGCTTTGGCATGTAGCCGAATAATATGAAAAATGATATTTCATTCATGTAATTTTCCTTTTTCAATCATCAAAATGCAAGTTCTCTCTGGTTTATCATTTTCTGGCAATAGCCAGTTTTACTAATCACAGATATCTACAGAAAACTCATTTGGCTATTTAGAATTCCCTTGTGCTCCATAAAAGGCAATTAAAATAAAACTTCATGTTAAGATGTCTTTATCTCATCAGATGCATGGATGATTCATTTCTACTTTATTACTTTGATGTCCAACTGGAATAAACTAGGTTTAGGATAGCAGAAAGAACTAAAGGAAACGAACCAAAAGGGATGGGCAAAGGAGGGGAGTGAAGGGACACAACACTTTCATCTCAGAAATGCAGATGCCTGTTAGAGCTACAGGAAGCCTTCACATATCAAATCACCTTTAACTTTCCACATTTTTGTCAGAAAGACACCGAGAGGAGACCTCAGCTCCAGGGACAGAAAGCCAAGAAAACATAAAACTGCTCTGCTCCATTCCAGTGAAGGAACTTACAGTGCCTCCAGGTGCCTTTGCATAACCATGGCAATTCATGCTGGAGAAGCTGAAGTCATAGTTAAGAATTCAAAGACTAAAACTAAGGGTAAAAGACTGATTTTTGCAATCAAAACCAATTTGAGTTTGGGAAAAAGTTTATTCAGTGAATCTGTGTCTCTGCCTACCAATGCAGAGAGGTGCTCCAAGGCATGTATATTCCTCCAGATTTGTGACAATGTAAGTGATTTGACAATCCAGAATTATTTTTAAAAAATGCTTATTAAAAAAGAAGAACAGCTCCTGAGTCTCAAAGGAAAATAAAAAGCTAAAGGTGTTTGTCATTTGCAAAAAATCCCATATACCATAATTGTTGCTGTGTTATCTGACCAGCATTTTTACTATTACTTTATACTTGGCTATTTGTAAAGTAGCAATTAAACATAGTGAACCAGTTTTCACTCATTCTTGAAAACATACAAAACCATCAATAATGCTTGATGTACGGTTAACGGCAGTAGAGAGGACAGGGGGTTCAGCCTTACAACCACAGTTTTTTTACTGTTTAATGCTGCATTTCATATCTATTTTATTTTGAATCATCTTGCTTTGTAGAAAGCTTTTCTTCTTTTGTCTCTATTTTTCTCCCATTTTCTGTTTTACCCCATTTTCTGTTATGTGCAATACATTATAATTCTTTCTGCACAGATTTATGCCAGTAAACTTGCCTACATGCTGTGATATCTGAATATTAGTAATAGGAAAAGAATCTAAATTTGTCAGAAGTTTTCTAATTACTCTACTGACAGGCATAAGTGAAGTTACACCACAGTTACCAAAACTTTTTCTTTGCACCTCTAACCATTCAATAACGACACTGTCAATATCCCATACAACTGAAATGATATGTTCATTAGAAGTTACAGCCTGAAGTCAGAAAGCAGGGTTTCCCTTTATAAAATATCTATAAATTACACTGCACTTCCTGAAAATTTTCAGGAGTGAATCTCAGGCAGGGAATAAGGAACAGGTACTAATTAATTTCCTTGAAATCCCCTTACCAACTGGTGGCAGAGGTAGGCATGAAGAGAGCTTTTCTCTCACTCTGGTGTCAATCACCTGGAATATGACAAACTGTTTTTAAATTCTTCCATACTTGTATTTTCTTGTTGTAGTACATGTTACTGAGGCATGGAGTAAACACAAAACTAGATAAAGGACATTGTCACAACACACTGTGCAGCTTACACGTAAAACACAGAACCCCTCAGATTACTATGATTAACTGTGACTGTACTGCTCAGAATTTGTACATTTATTTTTTAATTCAGAAGGAGAGTGGTATGTGGTAAGAGCATAGCAAGACTATTATTAATGAAGTGATTCATAGGAGAAGAAAGCCCTACATGTCACTCATTCCCAAAGGAAGTCTTCAGATAAGTGCACTAGGAACACACCCTGTAGGAAAGAGCCTATCTTGAGCCTGCAACACGCATTTGACTCTGGGTTTGTACTGGCCTTTGTGAACATAAACTGTGGTTCTGGAGCAGCAGCTTGGGGGGATGAGACCCCAGTGCTGCTGTAGGCGACAAGCAAGGCACCCAGCACCAAAACACATCCCAAGAAGAATCTTTTGTTTTGTAGTGCCTTCTCCAGGACCATGCTCTGTCCATGGCCACCCAGGGAGCCCTGCCAGCCTTGATCGTCCCAGATCTGCAAGGCACTACTGACATCACACCTGGCCACCCTGGCACCTCATTGCCCAGCCAGGGGACTGCTCAGAAAGTTCTGTCCTTGTTTTTAGGCCTAAGCACCTAGGGAGAAGAGGAAGAGAGGTGCATGAAGCAAGAGGATGTGGCTAGGGTGACACATGGACCCAGAAGCTAACAACTTCTCGCAGCATAAGGCTATGTCTGTGTTACTAACAGATATGCACAGTTGGCCTTCTTTGAAAGAAAACTGGAGAAGCCACCTGATGGGGGGAACAAAAGAAACCACAGAAAAAGCCTGAGTAGGGGACTGCTTTAGCGATAGCCACATGGTGCCCCCGTAACACAGGAAAGGCCAGCTGGCCATACAGATGGGATATTGCCACAAAATACATTTAGTAGAGCACACTGATATATTGAGTCTATCATGGGAAAAATAGAACCAATGAGCTGCAGGCAAAAACCAGCCAATTAGAAATAACTCAGAGGATACATCAGTCTTAAAGACATAAGCAAGATTACCAAAGCCAGTTCAAAAATATTTGCAAAACAGAGAGAGAGAAGCATGCGATGCTTATTGAAATAAAGGGTGCTGTCTCCTTTCCAACACAAGCCACAACAGGCAAAAGCCCTAAAAGCATATTCTAATAAACTAGCCATTGCCCAGAGACTTACTCATGTGCTAGAAAATGTCACCACTCAACAGAGAGCAGACAGGTCAGAACTGGAATGATTTCCTTACGGTGACATTTCAGCTGTCAGTTTACAGCAACTGAAGCATAACACATGCACAGAGCACTGCTGCAGAGAGGCTACTCACCTGCTCCGACGACAAGGTGACCCTTACATTAGACATCCTGAAGAAACAGTATGGATGCTCCCCATCTCCTCCCAAAACCAAGTGTAATTTTTTTTTAATAACATCACCTGTCAAACACACTGTTGCAATCTGTTTGGAAAACCTAGTTTTATTTTACTTTTGCTTGATTTCATGTTAGATGTGCACATCATCCCAAAATGCACTCAGGTTTGTTTTATACTACCAGACCAGCTCAGTCCATCAAATGTGTTAAAGCCATGCCTCCTCCTGCTTCAGTAATCATAGAAGGTTTTCAACTGCTTCTTCCACCCAAAGTGCAGCAGGGATAGAAGAGAAGACGAAGAGGCCTAAGTCAAACAAAAAATACCAAAAACAATCCCCCCCCCCCCCAAAAAAAAAAAACCACCACAAAAATCTCCAAAAACCTGTGTCCCAGTAATCCCCAGCATAAACATCTTTATAATGACATTTTCTTTTCCGGATGTAGCTATTTGTCTGCTAGGACTTGGAGAAGACTCTGAAATCTGCAATTTACGTAAGCTACAACCGCGTAGCTTACATAACATGGACTGGGACAGGAAGCACATGACTGAATACGCTAAGGCTAAGAGGAAGTTTTTGAACTCTTACATTCTTCACCAGAAAGCATCCCTGTACTCATATTTTCATGAGCAATGTTTCTCAAAAGATCAAGAACATATGCTTGCAAAGCAGGGCTTGCAAGAACAAGCCCAGCAAGCCCAGAACAAGGACTGAACTGAAGCTGGGTTCCCAACCAGCACCCTGCACTCCACTCTGCAGACAAGGGGGGGAGGAGGAAGGAGAAAGTACATCCATCTTCTCTTTTATCAAGAAAAAATGGAGACTTTTCATTTTTTGTTTCCTCATTGGAACAAAACCACAAATTTGAACGTGTTTTCTTAAAAGTAATCTTTTTGGTTTTCAACCAGCGCTAGCAATAATCCCTTACAACACTTATATCAAGTGTCAGCATCAAGCGTTTGAAAGCTGTAGATCACATCAGATGTTTTCCTGTACATGGCAAACTGCTAATTCATTTCTGATCCACCATGCTTGATGTTCACATCCTCTCTTAATGGTAGCCCAACCCTTTCATTTCTTCTCTGCACTTTCTTAAATAAGCTGAAATTAATTGTCCATTAGATATAGTAAGTGTTGAGGATAATACTGCAGCGTATTTCAATTGCTTTCATAAATCAAAGGAAAGAAAGATGCCTGTTCTATCTTCTGAAAGGATTTTTTATGGCTCTGTTATCATTTTACTTTTACAATTAGCCTACCAATTAATTTTCAAGTTCGCATAGGCTTTATAACTAATCAAACACTAACAAAAAAGACTAAATACGTATGTCATTTCTGTACCAGTGTAAGTTGAAACTTCCGTTTCCAATTTCAAAATACATAGGCAAACAAACATTAATTTTCCTTTAGAATAGTTTCAAACAACCCACTAATTTTTTTATATATATATTCTTTAAAATTATAAATAGTTGCCTGGACCATTGTGAATTTTAAAGAAAATTTTATTCTCTTTAGAAGTGCTTTCCACAGAGGGAATATCTCAAAACTCAGCACTAGGAAAATGCTGTAAGAATCAAAAGATGAAATTGCCAAACAGCAAAAAAAAAGGCAATTAACTAAAATATTAATTTAAAAACAAACTACCAAGGGTGGAAAAAAAATTATGAAGCACAATTCACTATGTTTCCTATTTTACCTGCCTTAAAAATTATAAGCCAGATTTAAGAATTCAATAATCTTATTATTTTTCTTTTTTAATTCATTTTAATTTTATTATTTTATTCCCTTAGTCATTATTTATTTTATTAACTTTATTATTTTATTCATTTCTTAATTTTATTTTCCCTTTTTTATTAACTACTTTTTCAAACAATTTTATCATTCAAATCATGTAATTACCCTATGTAGAAAAGAGACCAGGATAAACTCCATTGGTATGAATCTGAAATGGGACTTCTGGTTTAATTTCCTCTGAGAAGCAGCCAGTTCATGCTTGTCAAAACCAGGTAATGAACCAACATGCACTAAATAGACAGTAAGCGGAGACCATTAGGGAATTTGCATTAAAACCACACCACTGATCAAAAACAAACACTAATGGGTATGCAGCTGGTGATGGATAAAAGGACTGAAATACTGAGAACAAAATGATTTTTTCATTGAAAGACAAACACTAAAGCCATGCAAGAAGCAATAGATGTTCTTTAAAGAAACTGATTTACACAGAATCAAATTAGCTTTATTATTTATTTCCTTTTAGTTACATTTAAAGAGGAGCTAGATGCCTGGCACTCTGTTCGTTGCCTTCTAACTATAAACCACTTCTCTGCGCAGAGAAGAAAAACTGAAAATATGATGCTACAAATCCCGCTGCATGGCTTTGTTTGTGGAACAGGGAAAGGCATGGGACCGAAGGATCTCTTAATGGCAGAAATTATATCCAAGAGTCACTACCAATTCAATTTCTATTTTATTCAGATTGAAATTCACAGAAATTCAAATATATAACCTGGATAAAGGCAGTTTTTAGCTTTTTACCTGTTACTAGATTTTATCAATGTAGAATTATGTAAACAAAGAATCTGTCGACTGTCAATGAAGCACAACATCTAAAAATTAGTATTTGTCAATCCACCTAAGCAACCAGATTTCTAATATAGCTGGGCTTCTTAGAGCTGCCTTGATTCTCAAAGTTGCTGGTTACTAAACAAGTTTTAAAATATAACCAATTCTTCTAAAGCCAACTTATTTTGCAAAGCCAAAATACAGTTCCTTGAGGGGGAAAAAAACAAACCCAAAAAACAAAAAACAGAGCTGACAAAGAGTAAGACTCAGGCAAGTCAATCCCAAGGCTACTGGCTTTGAACACTCCCGCAGGAAATAGTATCAAACATCAAAGTTGCATGTAGATGAGTTTGTCCCATCCTTTGAACTTGTTTTTTTCTTAACTTTGTTGACTTGATATTTTATGTCTTTTCAGCTTTGTCAACCTGCTATAATTGCTGTTTCATGAAATTGATAACATTGCAACTAGTGCTCAACTTGACACTTTATTAATCAGAGCAAAGTACTCTTCTATAAAACTCCACAATGCTTATGTTTGTGATTCAATAATCTTTGCTTCCTCCTCTGACAATTAAAGAAGCATTGTTTTCCTTTACTATACAGGTCTTCTAGAAGCTTTACAGTTTAAATTTCATAGAGAATGGGTTTAACTGAATATATGAGGGTAGATTTTTGGAAAATAAATTATTCCTAATTGTCCTGGTCCATGAACAATTGCTGTCCTTCTGCCATTCAAGACACATAGATTTATGAGCCATCTTTGTCTGAACTGCGATTTAGAAGAAAGGACTCTAATTATCAAGCCTTTCAAAGCAATTCAAGCAGAATAAAGGCTAAACACAAAACAGTATTACTACAGTAGATTACTATAGCAAGGAGATGGAAAATATGCCACATGTTAACAAAGTCTAATACTTAACATTCTTTTAAAAATAAATGTTATTTTAAACACAGAAGAGCCTCTTAAAAGTAGTTATATGGGAATAAAAGTACTGCTGCTTTGAGCAATTTGATAGAAACACTATAAGTAATATTTTTTCCTGGTTTTCTTTTCTTCTCATTAAAATAATTTTACCACCATCTGATGATCTTTAGGACTTTAATTCTCTCAGGTGGGCACATAACACAGATCCTGCTATCCACCATACCTCACAGCAACTGAAGAACCTTCCACAAGATCACTTTCCTCTTTCAGTTTTCTGATAAATGTCAATTGCCATATATTAAAACAAACAAACAAAAAAAAAACCCAAAACAAAACAAAACAAAATACCCAACCAAAGCTTTTGGACATTGAGTAGCTTTAGAGATCAACTATGAAATATTGTATTCTCTACTAAATTCATTAGCTTCAAATTAATTCAGATCAGTAATGACCTAAGGCTAGATGAAATAAGCATCACAATTTTTAAGTCAAGTGTTCACAGGAAAAAAACAGTTCCATCGCACAAGTACACAAAGGAACTGTGAATTTTATTTTGAAAAGGCACTCCCACACTGGTCCAGCCCTCACTGTATTGATCAAGGGAAGCTCTGTGTGACAAAGGCAGCACTAAAGCTAAATTTAACTTTACCAGAACTGACCTCAAGAAGTTGGAGCTCAATAAAGTACATCCACTGGGCAATGCCAAGCCTGATTTTAAACATCACTTTTTCCTGAGTATTTCAGCACCTTCAGACCTTTTAATAATATACATCTGCATTCACAGTAAATTAAGTATTTCAAGAGTTTTTCCCTCCCCCTCCAAAAGCAATTCATTACAAAGATTTCCTAAATTGCCCAAAATGGTAGTCTTTACAGGAACTGGTCTTCTCTGAAGAGGGATAATAATTTCATTCCATCCTGTAAGCCAAACCAGTTTCCACAGCCCTTCCCACCCACATTCCCCTTACACTTAACATGAACTTAAGTAGCTGCTTTAATGAGTTATGGTAAAAATATTTTTAACTTATGTATAGATGCTATCCATCATTGTTGGTTCTGTTTATACTCAGGCCAGCTAGCTTAATTAAGTGGTAAGCCATTACGAAGGTAGAAAGTTAAAGAGATTCAGCAGAAATACATACAGAAATGTTGTGTAGAACAGCAGTAAAGTAGAAGGGTGATATAAGAGATGCTGATCGGCAAGAGGTTTTGGCACGAAAACATTTTCTCCTGCTAATGGTATAATTCAAATTATCTGGCTGCATCAAAGAGAGGCAGAAGCTAGTGTCTAAAATGATGAAGCGACTGAAACCATAATAAAGATTTGCATTTATGAGCAGAACCATTAGATAAAGCTAAGTGCCATAAATTAGTGTGCCCTTAATAGAGCATTTGGAAAGACAGAGTTGTCATCTACCACCCTTTTTATGGCCTGGTTTAAGCTATTAGGGTCTTCATCATATACCTTCTCAGAGCATGAACAGAGTACTGTTCTTGGGCCCCTGCATACATAGCACAATAGCTATCAATGTTTTTCCAAGACAATCTTTAGGATTGTTATAGACTATCTTGCCAAAATGATGCAAGTTAGGACAAATTAAATTTCAACTATTTATTTTAGCAAGCGGCAATAAGCAAAACAGCGCTGGGCGGCCGGGGAGTCCTTGCTCCACCAACGGCGCGCGCTCACTTCCCGAGGTTCCGTCTTTTTTACATCCTCCGCCTTCCGGTATCGGGTCTCTCTGAGAGGTGTACCCTGCGTCTGCGCACTTTGCAGCTAGGGGGTCGCTCCATCCGGGTCTTCCTCGCGTCACCAACTCCTCGTATTTCCTGCTTTCCTGAGAGTGGCTCACAAAGCTTTTGTTTATGTCTTACAGAGTATAGACACTACCCCTTTTTCCTTCTCCCCTTTGTCTTTCTCCCCTTTGTCCTTCTTCCCTTTCTCCCCCTTTTCAGTCTTTTGTACAATAGGAGTCCTTGCTTCAGCATTTCAACTTAGATAAGCACTTGCAGTCAGTTACTCGTTACACAATGTAATAGTTAAGATTAAGCTTAGGCCTACATAGTTTATGGAATAACATGTCACGAGCTCCCAGTATCTTTAATAGAATTTGATGAACAAACAGTTTACTGTCTATCACAAGGATGAAGGATACTTTGGTATGAGCATGCGTGCGATATCAAGCCTCTCTACTACTTTTAGGAAAATAATTATCTTGCTTTAAGTCTCTCTTTTACTTCCAGCTACTGTCAACGTAGAATATATGGCTCTTGTTCGCTCCTCAGTACATTGAAAAGACACCTAAAATATCTTTTCCTAGTATCTCCAGTTTACCTAACCTATGTTTTGGTTTCACATACAGAGGGTGTCCTTTGCCCATTACAATACCATAATATGAACGATCAGCAGATTTCCTCTGTTCCTCCAGAGAGGCTGTCCTTGAACAAATTTGAACCATGGCAGAGAAGGAAATTCTAAGAGAAAGTATTCTCTGACCCTGCAATTTGACAGCACATGAAGATTATCAGGGCATTTATCACAATTCCCCTAACTAGCATGTTGACAAGTGATTATTAGGCAGCCTACACTGTCTCAACCACACACCACTTATAAGGGATATGCTGCTAATTGCCACGTATAGAATGCTACTTTATGGCATCACGGTGATGTCACATAGTACATAAACATTTGCTTGTGGCTTAATTAAGTAGGGAATTTTTTCAGCACCTAAACAGCAGATTATCAGGTAGATAAATCCTGGATGTATTTTTCCGAGTTGCGTCATGACATCAAATCCTGTCAGCTGGAACTGTCCAGCAACTTTTATAAATGTTAAGGGCTAAAACAAAATGTAAATTTTGAGAAAAGAAAGATGGATTTTTCTTCTGAAGTTATGGCTAGAAGGCAAATCTGATTAAACCTAAATCATGAATAAGAATCTTGAAAGAATTGACTTTGCATCTGTAGAGAAATATTTACAGCTATAGCAAGTTACAGAAACATTAAAACAAAATGAGAATTTAAAAGAAAAAAGCTCATCTATTTAGTCTTCTTAAGGAAGTCGGCTCAGAGTCACATAAAACAAGTTACAGTGTTGTGGATCTTCTTGAGGCAGATAGTTTTAGTCTTTGGTCTCTTGGCTCAGGTTCTAGATCATAAAACCAGGATTAACACAATGTAAATATATTAAAATTCCATATAATGTAAAAAAATATTGAAGCTTTATCCATTCAAATATAAACTTACACATTTCCTAGAAGATGTAATATGTAGAACTACATATTTGAATTTCCCCTGTTAATGTCTTCTATCAGATGAAGAAATCTCATTTGACTGACAGCCCCTCAGCTGTTTCTCATACTGGTCAAAAAGATACATTTTAAAGTAAGATTTGAAGTAGATGGCAAGAAACACAAAAGAAAACTAGGAAAGGTGTAATTACTAAGGGGTTTTTGCTTGTTTGTTTTACTTTCAGGCACACAATACTGTTGCATCTTTCAAAAACCCACTGATGTATATGGGCATGCTCGTAACAATATAAAAAATACAGAGAACATAATTTTGAATGTTTAATTATTTCTCACAGAATGGTGTGAGAAACTGAAATGTCAAATGATTGTCTCAAAGGTTGTTTGTGTGTGTGCTTTGAGACACAGGGTGGTGTCAGTAATGCCCAGAACATTCATCAAGGACCAGCTGTGGCCTTTGTAATTAGTCTAAGGCATATCACCCAAGGAAGCGGGAGTGTATAGAAGGATGCACCCTCCCACCCCCTTGCAGTTGTATTGACAAACTCCTTAGATAAGCCTCAAAGAGGGGGAAAGTGGACTGAATGAAACCAGGTGTTTCTCATCAAGTACAAGGACCTCTCATCACTGGCTCCATTGCGTAAGCTGGATACTTGGTGGCTCTATTGTGTACACCAGATGCCATGCATCCCTTGCAAAGGACTTTGTGACCTCACCAGTGAGGAGGTGATAAGAACTGATAAGAGGTGATCATTTTTGCCCCAGAAGCTGGATAATTGCTCAAGAAGCATGAAGTCAGCAGATCTGTGGGAACTGAGGCAAAAACAAAGGTGGGCAGGGCGCACGACCGCCAACTCAATTGCACCCCATTCCCCCTCAATGTATGTGCAGAACCCATGCTCCACCTTTTTCCTCATCTCTCATGGAAATGAGTTTGTGGAATACCTGCCCCTCTTTGTCTAGTTTGCAAATCAGCTGATAAGATGAGCTTAAAAGGCGACAGAGAACTTTGCTGTGTGTGCACCCACCACCGATGAACTGAAGACTGAGGACCAGCCGGACATTGCTGGATCCATGGTGGTGACTATTCTTGCGACTCTATTCTGGATGTTTGTTTTCTGTCTTTTCCTTCTATTCTGTCCTCTCACTACCACTCTTCAGTTTTAATAATAAAAACTGGTTTGGGTGTATGGCATTTGACCTCATTTGTGTCTTAATCTTGCTCTTGGGATCATATTGAAACCCCCCTGACATTGGATCAGGACAAATGGTAACTGGAAAATAACCTGAACTGGAAAATAACCTGAAATCCAAACGTCCAAACTCACCAAAATTGAGTTGAATCAAAAGCGCAATGTGAAGAAGGCAGCTAATTATCACTGCTGAGACATAGCATTCAACCTGAGCAGAACACACACCTGACAAGGCTACACTGCTTATTCAAGGTTAACTCCATTATTTCACATGGCAGAACACTGTGCATATAGGTGTACCAGGAGTGTTGGTCCTCCTCAGGGAGGAGGACCATAACAATAGTATTGGTATTACCTGCCTTTAAGAAAGTCAGGTGTCACTTCCTATAACTATGTTCTAAGCAGGTATTGTAAATTATTTTTTTTCTTTAGTCCTCATGTTAGTAGACAAACAAGGCAAAAAGCATCCTGGTTAAATATAAAAGTTACTATATGCTGGCATTTTCCAGAAGCAAGGGACCCATTTGCAATGAACACCCATCTGTTCTTAGTGACTCTAAGAATGAAATTCAGCCAGCTGTAAGCTGTAACTCCTCCTGTAGACCTTGCTGTGGCTTGGAGAATCTTAGGACTAATTTGATATTTTGTCACTGGTTTAGGATAGTACTCACCATTGATCCCAGAGGGATCAGGCAAATTGTGCTTTCAGAAACATGGGCTCAATACCAAATACTAATCTTTATTTAACAGTGTTCACTTCTCTCTTCTGTTTCATGTGTGAGTTGTTTTGCACATACAAATTTAGACCTTTCCAGTCACTTGAGCTATTTGCTGTGAAGGACCTCAGTCTGTGGAATCAGAACCATGAGTGAATTCCTCATCGGTTTTATTGTATTTCTGAGGAAGCAAAAACAAAGAACTAGAAATGGTGATTTCTTTTTGTCATTGACAAAATTTCATTCATTCATTCAATAATAAAATTATCCTTTTTTGTTTTTTTTACTCTCCTTTTCTTTCATTTTTTCACCAGTCTTTGCTTTTGTCTATCTGAAGAAAGCCACAGCTCCTGACACTGACAGGTTCTCATCAGACTTCTCCTTTTAAACTGGCAAAGCTCTCTCAAGACAGGTATTTAAAATGAAATGTTTAGGTTCAATCAATTTCCACTTTCAAAAGATATTTGCTGTTTGTCTCTTTTCAGAAAATTTCTAACCAGCTTTAAACAGCGTGCATGTCTATACAGTGGGCTTCTCAGAAATTGTACTCCAGCATGAGCTCAGGTGTTAAATAATAAAATTACATCATTTAATAATACATCAATGCTAAGAAGAAGTATTAAGATGAAAGAGAAAGAAGAAATGTGTTTTCAAGTCATCTTTGGAAAAATATTTCACTAGAAAATGAAATTCATGAGGCATTACATACAAATGAAGTAGCATGGAGGGGGATGTTCCCCGTCTTAACTTGCAGAAATACATGCCACTAAGAGCAGAAATATAGAGAAGCACAAAAAGAAAGTAGAGGAAAAAAGTTTCTTAAAACAAACCAAGAGAACCCTACTACGCATAAGCAGAAGTGCTGTTTTCAGGATTTTTGTTTGCACATTTGTGCTCCACAGGAGAGGGTTGGCAACTACATTTGGCACATACTGGAACAGAAAGTTTTGAACTCTTTCAGGAAGCTGCTGAGGAAGGAAACAGAGCCAGGCCACCAGCTCCTTCCCACTTCCCCAGCTCCCAACAGAATACAGGGTAGCTGATTTCAGGCCATCTCCCTGAGAGACAGCCAGTTTACAGGCAGTGACAGGGTAGCAGGATGATGCTTCTCCAGATGGAAGTGGGACAGAGCTCCTCGCTTAGCTCCTCATTCAGCACATGGCACCACTTCTCACAAATTTTCTTTCAAATAGCCCACAGTTTCACCATTGATAGGTGTGTGCTAGCAAGTTGCAATGAGGCAAGCCTTTTTTTTCCCCTACAGAAAAGTGGCAACATACTAAAATAAAAACCAGAGAGAATCTTAACTAGGAATTTGAAGCAAAAGTACTAAACAGAGTTTGAAAACCATCTTGCTCAGAGATTATTTTTTTTTCTCAGCATTTATTTTAAGAAATGAAGATAAAGGTAACTTGTACAAGTCACAGGAACCTAAGCAGAGTTGAGTATCATCTGAATAAATTACATAACTTAATCAAGTTTGGAGATATAGTTGAGTCAGAAAAACCTCTTTCAAAAGTATATCTGGAAGATAAAACCTTTGAAAATGATGAAGTTGATGCATAGTAAGACTAAAAATTACATCACACATTTCACAGAGTGTATCACATGCTAGTCCACATCTTTCCTCGCACATATGCCCATCTTGCAAATGAAATTCAGACAGATTTATGTGCTAAGAAGATATTGACTGTGATCCTAGAAGGAAAATAAAAGGTAAACCAACCCCTTTTAGTAATGTAACACCCCTTTTCACAGTGCTCAAAGACATAGAACTGTAAGAAAATGACAGCTGTCAATCATAATTAGTCAAAGTTTTTCTAATCAGAAATTTGTTGGCATGGATTTTTGGCAAGAATATTTCCATTTTGACAAGACTTTCTCCAAGTTAAGTTTCTCTGATACTGTATAAATTCCAGTACCTTTGGTGGAACAAGAGACTGAAACACCTACTAGAAGTGTAATAATGGGTATACATGACCTGCCCCCCTCAAATACTAGCCTCAGCATCACTGCTAAAGCACTCTCTAGAAAAGCAGAGCCAGGTATGAGTGTGGGTACCACCTGACACCAGATTGCATGTGGATTACTAGTTCACTGAAAAGAGATACTCTAGATCGCCTAGATTTCCTCAAGAAGACAGGAAGAATTCCTGGGAAGAAAAATCCAAAACAAAACACAAACCAACAAGCTATTCAAAATGAAAAGGTTTTTTTAGACACAATGCTGTGGAAAACAGTTCAAAGGGATAAGCACATGGATGGTCTCAGGGTAAAATGAGATAACCATTATCTCTCTTCAGTAAAAGGAAACTTAACACATTTGAGAAGAAAAAAAAAACAACAAAAAAAATGTAGAAAGAAAAGTGGATGTTTACAGTAGCTGTTAAGACTCTAAAATAAGAGCTGCAGTATCACTTAATACTTAGTGTTTATTGTTGTGGATGGAAAAAAAAAAACCACAAAGAACCGTTGTTTTTATGAGTGACACTTTTTTCAGTTTCTTATCTCAAACATAAAAAACCCAACCAATCATCTATCACTAAAATTTGTATCTTTCAAGGGAAAATGCAACAACACCTAAGTAAGCACCACGTATGACTTCCTGCTTCATTTCTATTTTCAGAGAACAACAAAGAATGATCAGCTCGCTTTGGAAGAACATCTAAGAATTAACATTTTCTGAAATAAGTCCCTTGATAAAGAGGAAGCAAATAAAGTTATTTCAGTCAGTGTAGGCGAAACAACTTCAAGCCCAGTCTCTTCATATGCAGCGTGCACAGAATAGAAACCACAGTTAATGCATCTACATTCAGACTTAAGCTTACCATTTCTACTAATACCATAATAATTCTGACTTAAATTTGTTTTCACATGTCTGTACAGTATCGTAACAGCCACAAACTGTTAGATGCATTATCATATTTGCACCCAGTTTCACATAGTATGCACACTTACAGAATGGCACAGATTCATGCATTTAAATCCATGTTGGATTATCTCTTACTGGTGATAATTCTTAATAATGATGAAATCAGTCCTGCTATTATACATAAATATTGTATGTGTTTTGGCATCATTTGTATGTTAAAATTACAGTTTGGAGTAAGTAAAACAAAACAATTTGACCAGGACAGCAAAAAAAGTTTGGATTTTCTCTTTTTCAGGGGAAAAGAAAAAATAACTGTTCCCATTTTTGGCTGTGCTATCTCTTCCAGAATAAAAAATTGTGTCCGCCCCAGCTGTCTGAAAGAATGTATCCACATGCTGTGGTCCAAATTTATATTATCGTAGTCTAAATAGTATGCTTTCTTTTTTTCTTCTTTCCTTCTTTATAAGTTTCTGACAATCACTGCCTTTAATTACCTGGACCATTTTTTCCTAGGCATTATCTACTGCACCGATGTTGCCACCACAATTCTGAAACTGCAGGTTTGAACTAAGAATCTATAATAATTTATTTTAAACATAATAACAACTTAGGTTACCTGCCCAACTAGGGATAGTTTTTCTCAACTTTGAATGCAAGATGAATTCGTCTATGTGGTTTACAGCAAATCCCCACCATAAGTAACAATGGACTCCTAGGTGCTCCAATACCCACAATGTTTACCCGCTCTGCAGTGACAGCTATCCTGCCTCACCGGAGTGCAAGGGAGTTGCAGTGTTTCACCTATGAAGTTGTTTATTACCAAAACATAGCCCTGCAAACTGAGCAGTATTTCTGAGGATTGACAAATGCAGTTAATGTGTTTCAAATGCACAAACTCTGGAATGCAGTCCTGTCACTGAACACCTTTAAAGCAGACTCAGTGTATAACCCCTGGGATCTGAAAAGCACTGGCTTTCTCCAGGCAGGGGCAGGGCTGATCCTCAGGTCAGAGACCACCTGCAGGCATGCAGACAGGATAGGGAACAGGCACACTGTCAGCCCTACCTATACTAGGGGTTGTCAGGAACCTCTAGCAGCTGAAAAAACTGAGCTCGGGTCTGGATGAACCTAAGCCAGGCTAGAATTAAAACCAAGAAGCCCTCTGAATGGAAAAAAAGAATTCCAATAAAAGCCAAAAAGAAAAATGGCAAACTCAGGTAAATAAGAAGCAATGATTAAAGAGCTTGAGGACAGTGAGAGAATAATAAAAAAAAAAAAAAAAAAAGGGGGAGGGGTGGCCTGCAATGTGGTCATGCAGTGGAAGGAATCAGAGAGGGGCTGCCTGCCAACCCCCCATGCACCTCTGCTGTAACATGTGTGCTGACACCAGGGAAGAGGGATGAGGAATCGGCGCTCTCTGAGCATCCAGGCTCCACTCACCATCACAGGAGACAAGAGACACCTGCCCAAATGTCCCTGGAACTGCTCCACCCACTTGCGTACCCAAAAAAAAACCCTTTTCTTTTTCTCCCCTTTGCAAAGAGTGCAATAACAGGAACAGTATGACCTGCAGAAATTATGAGAACTGCCAAGAGCAATCAGCCTTTAAAAACACCTAAATTTCCTATAGCCTCGCAGTCACTGCATCGTCCCAGGCAGGAAATACCTTTCAGGCAGAGGAAGGAACTGAGCCCAAGTTACAGAATTATTTTATAAAAAGACGACAATTACTTAATCTGCGGCAGTTTTGTTAACACATCCTTCCTTTTCTGTTGCTTTTTTTGTAACCAAAAAGACAGTTATTCACATTAGCTTTATAAAAGCTCTTCCAAAATATCAATTGCTTCATTAAAGAGACAAGAGCTTGGTTGTAGATGGGGGAGAGGAAAAGGGTCAGCTGCGTGGCACACACAAGGCCTTCCTTCTTTGCTTAACATTAGAATAATCAACATGCATTTTAAATACGGTCCACATCTGTGATTTGTTTTCTCATCAGCTCTATCATAAAATATTTCCCATACTTCCATGAATGACCATAAATCACCTTTTATTATAAATAAAGGAAAAGAGTTAGTCACAGGTTACCCTTTACTTGTTCTTAGACACAGTAAGTTAAGATAATAATCATAGCTGTCAGCTTGATTACAAATATGAATATTTTTCTTTCTGATTAAAAGCAAAATCGGCAAGGAAATAAACTGCTGAAAGTCTCGTTAATGAAAGGTTAAAGTTGCCAGCCATGGCATAGGCCCTTTCAAATACCTCATATAGTGATAAGTGAAAAATATATCCAGAAAATAAAGTTTATGACCAGAAAGCCATTTAACACTACTCTTCTTGAATAATACTTTAATAATGACTATAACATTCATAGCCAGCTACAGTCATCCATTTAGATCACTCTTTTTATGGCACTGGACCTTTGTCAGAGAAATATATTTGTCACTAAGTAGACTTCACTGTGAAAAAAATAACATTTAATTTCTATTCAGTCATATAAATACACTTATATGGAGTAACAAAAGGATAATTTGGGACGTAACGGTAAGAAAAATCTTTGGTGGTTTATATTACACAGAAGAAAATAAAGCAGTCTTTTACTTTTCAGCTACTGAAATTTCTGAGTTACATGGAAAGTCTCTGGAATTCACTAGGGAAAAAAAAAAAAAACCAAATCCAATCCCTTTCCCCTAAAAAATGCCAAATCCACACTTCAAACAGAAGAAAAAGAATGGCATGAAAAGTTGAGGATTCTAGCCCATATGAGCAAGAGGGGTAAATCAGGTGTGCTGAAAAAAGGCAGGGCACAGAAGCTAAAGAGAACATATATGTAACAATGTACGACTACATTATTAGTAGATTAGACGCTGCCACGTGAGATAAAACAGAGCAGCTTTTAAAAGTGTGTCCTCTGCACAGGTGTCACTTCCTTCCTGTGTATTTTAACTGGGAAGACAACTGGTGCAATTTATGCTGTCACACTGTTTACAACGTTTCCTCCTTCAGTAATCAGCTCACCAGTATATGTGGGAGTGGGAATCAGCTACCCTTACAGGAAGGAGCTGGAAGATGCCATCTACTCTCTTGGCTCTTTATTTTCTCTCTTTGTAAATTAGTAGATGCTTGTCTCTGTCATATGAATGTTATCAAGACTTCGAAGTCTCACCATTAACAACTGCAGTGGATTTCAACATTTTCTGATATCTATAATTATACTTTGCATCATTAAAAAACAGTGTTATAGGTACAGTATAACAGTGAGAAAGCATCAGGATTAGTCACCAACAAATAAAAGGTTGATCTGTTTTGCTTTGTGGAGTTCAGATAACAGAAGCCACGCTTAACTGGTTCATTACATAGAAGTGCATAATAGAGCTGTAAAACTAAATGAATTGCCAATACAGAATAATCATTTTATATTTACACAAGATGATGGCATTCAGACAAGACTACTGCATTGCAAAGCAGATTTAGTAATTAAGTATATATTTCATACTATAAGAACGTATCTATGTTTTATACTTATGAGTTCGGAATAACATGAGCAAGTGTGAAACAACACAATCAATAACAGGCCATGTAATGACCAAAAGGAGTTATCAAGTTTAACGTCACAGTGTAAGGATCCAGTCCAAAAAGATAAACACATAGTTGAAACCAAGGAGAGGTCAATGAAAATACTGGTTTTCATGCTTCTGGGGATTACTATGATGGCATAAAAATGGAATGATTTGTGCCTGTATTTTTCCCCATTAAGAGTTTAGCTTAATGCTTCCTTTTCACTTTAAATGATCTCAAGAAAGATATTAAGAGAAGTTTAATGTGGTAAGACGAACGGTAGTGATGTGCTGCTGAGCAAGCTTTTATGTACTTCAGCCTTGACCTGCAGTATCCCTGACACTCAAACCAACTGAAGCAGAAAAGGACAATTATTCTGCGTTATGCTTTGTTATGGAACAGAAATTTAAGAAAAGACTACACTAAGATTGCCAAAATTATTTAAATTCTGTCTCATAATGAACTTGAATGCAGATTTTAAAGACAGAAGATTCAGTACATGAATATACTCTTTCAGTAAAACTCCCAAATGGCAACAAAAAGGATAATGATAAGGTTATTAGAACTGCAAATATAAATAAGAATTGTATAGTTTATAGACAAGCAAGAATATCTTAGAACATTTTGTGAATTAATGACAGGCACTCAAAGGGAAAAGAGTTTTGGAAAAGAGATTTAATGTAATTTATTGATTGATCACAGTGCCTTAAAACAAATCTAATGAAAATAAGAATCTAGGAGAAATCCATACTAAAATGATAGGGAAACCATCAAGGAAGGGCATGAATTAGAGATACAGGAAAGAACTATATTCAAATCTGAGGAAGGAAAATTAAGAAATGCATGGAAACATACACTGACATTCAAAGACATCAGAAACCCTGAAAAGATACAGCAAGTCCAGAAAAGAACAGCACATGGGATTGAACATTCTAAGCTCAGGTAACACTAGAGGTGTTTTACAGAAATAGCAAATGAAAGACTAGTTTGAACAGCAGACCTATTTCTTAGAAAACACTTTTAAAAAGGTATGTGACTATCTGGTTATACGGATAAAACCCTGGCTCTTATCAGAAATCACATGCAAGAATGTAAGAAAGTTGCATGAAAAATAGATTTTTCCATTTTTCCACAAAATTTAGATGTGAACTTGAACTACTTAAGGAGGAAAGATATAAACTGGTGTATTTGTGAGTTAATGAAATACACTGAGAAAACTGTCCGTTATAATTTGTTCCTGAAAATCTGTGAAATACTATATAAAGAATACGTTAAAATGATAAAATAATAGTTATCATCTAGTTGTCTTCATGCCAATGTGAAAGAAGATGTGCTTGTGGTTATTTTTATGTTTGAAAATGTGATTAATTCGATGTCTGATTTTAAGAGTAAAACCAATTCTATTTAAAAGGACCAAATTTAATCAAATATTTTATTTGTAAATGAAAAAAATCTTTCCAATGATGGGCTGCTTCTCCAGAAAGTACATATGGGTTACTGTACATACAGTACCTACATACTGAGAAATGTTTGACTAGGTTTGACAGCATTTTTATTCTCCTTCCAGATTGTAAAAACTACTTTTTTATAAAATATTATTACTTTTACAAGCAGTAATAGACAAATTGCAAAAGTTACCAATATCTAGATCCAACTCAAGCAATATTTATTTAATATGTATTTCCTGTTATGATAATATGTAAGAAGAATGCTAAAGAGCAGTTACAACTTAGTACTTTTCATCAGCAAATTTAAACTATTACCTTTCAAAAATTTTACAAGATCTGGCCATCCACTCTACCACTTGGAATTCAGCAACACTTCCAGAAGACTGAAAGCAAGTTATGGTACAAATATTTAGCAAGGTTAATGAGTAAACTAACTACAGGCATTATGAATTTGCCAGACAACAATAGAAACTGTGGTAAATTAATCAAATGTGGTAATGGAAGTGAATACAATTAAAGTTTACTCAGTATCTGGTTTTGAAACTTTTGTCAAACTTACACTTAACCAAGTCTATAATCATAGATATATTACCACTGTAACCTTGTTTTTATTAAGACCTGGTACAATGCAGTATCTTGATTGAGAAACTAATATAATATAAAAAGCATCACAACTTTCACTGTAATGCTTACAAACTTAAATTCAGAAGATACCCTGCAATTGGTCCTAGTAAGTATTCAGAAGTTTCCATTTCTTTGTTCTTTCTTTTCCAACTTGCTCTGTCAATTTAAGACATAAAAAGCCAGGTTTTTACCACTTGCTTAACAATTGAAGAGGAAAAAAAAAAAAATAAGGTGTTATAGAATGGTAGTTTTTGATGAGGTAGTTATTGTTTTCCAAAGTATTTCTCTCTTGAAATAGGTTTTAAGCACCTATTTCCAACTTTACATTTTTGCCATGGTCTCTGTACCTCTCATGCCCATGTTACAGCTGGAGACCTGCTAGGATTTGTGATATCCCAAATAAATGCATTAAAGCCTAGAAGTGGACCACTGGCTACTGCACCACTTTAGATTAATCAATGTTTCTTCTCACTTTACAAAATATGAATGTTTCTAAATATAAATATTGTGGCTATGCAATATTGTCCAACTTTCTGTGGCAGCCTTAATGGAACCTGGTATTACAGAAGTCAGGCAATTACTTCACTTAAGAGTTAACAAACCTTTCTGATATAGAAAACTGTAAATATTTAGAATATTTAGAATATTTTTAAATGATTACTTGAATTCTGAATGTTAACAGAGATGCATGTAACACCACCAAGTGAATGAAAACATGTACTTTATTCCAGGATAAACTTAAGCCTCCTCAAAATGCTAATAAGCTTCCACAAATTTCTGGGAAAGAATAAAAGGAAACAAAAATTTCATATAATTGGAAATAATGCTTTTTGGAGGACATTTCCCTCAAATTACAATTTAGACATCTCTTAGATCAAAGAACTAAGAATCTTCCACTCTCCAAGTTTAAAAAGAGTTTCTTCAATACTGCATACAACACATAATTCAGCCTGATATCATTTTCCAGTAATGCCAGAAGCCCTGGCATGCACAACAGAGAAGTCATGTTAAATACCTTGCTCACTTATTGTAATTTAACCTCACTATGCAAGATGAACCTACAAAGAAGAGCCTAAGAATTGGTTGTCTTTATCTCAAAGGAAATTTAAAAATTACTTTGCAGCTTCCCAAAGCTGTACTGTTGAGACAGCTATTGTTCATTTGGTGAGCTTATTACTTATGCCTTCTTTAAAAGAGCTGTTAACACAGTAAGAATCTCATTTTCTGTGGGTTGGAAGAAAAAAAAACATCAAATAAATGTTTGTAAGAAAAAAAATTATGGGCTGATCACAACTGACAAAGTGCAGAGCTTCCAAAGTAAGACATCTGGTTCCTGAGACTGACCCACTCATTCAGATTACAAATAAAGAGAAGATTATGAAAAATCTGGTCCCTAATTCAATAAAGTATTCAAGTATATCTAGCTTTACATATTCAAGTTATCCTACCAAAGCTAATGGAATTACTCACTTAAAAAAATTATCTGTATGCTCACAGACGATACCAAAGGAGAGACTGAAAGTGACTTCACGGAGAAAAAGTAAAGCAAAGCATTTCAGGAGGTCAGGCTGCACCTTGCATTGAGGAGAAGCTTCATGAGCTCCCTGTTCCAGAAAATAAGCAGATTTAAGAACTTTGCTGCTGCCTGGCTTCCCTGTCTTCAGATAAGTAATAAACCCCATCAGTGCAATGATCACTTCCAGTATCACCTAACAAACGGTCCAAGCAGCTTCGCTGAGGGATAAACAGCAGCAGAGGTTTGAAAAGGAACAGCTGGAGAGAGGAGTTGTTAAGCAACTCCAAGAATCCTTCCCTTTGGAGGACCAAGTTGCAGACACTAATTTTCTGTGGTTTTCAGGATACATCAAAGCCTAGGTTTACTAACAATGGGTACTTCTTGCACAGCTTTTTCTCCTTAGGGACAGTAAAACATACATGTGGACAACTTTAAAAAGAATTAAGGTATTACCAATTGCCTATGGGAAGATTAAAATCACTGAAGAAACACATTAAAAGTAGCTTACTAAGAAAACAAGTGTTAGAAAAGAAATTAGCCAGAATGCCATTCTAAAATTATTTAAAGTTGAAGAATAAGTCATCACTATTCTTTTTCACAATGTGGTAACATTTCCATGTGTTGAAAAAAATTTTGTACAACAGAAATAAGACAGTTTAGAAATATTTAAATAACCTGAATTCTTTGATTGAAATAATAAATATTCCTTGATATTCCACATAAGATATTGTTTCATTTCCATAACTGAAAATTAAGTTCAAAAGCAGCTACTGTTAAAAATTAACTAAAATGTCAAGCTACGTTCTCTTATCAAAAATGGAGTTCAAGGAAGTTGAAATGAATCTCAGGAAACCATCATCAAACATTTTGTTGAACTGTAATAAAATTCTGTAGACATATTAACAGAAGGAACTATCTTGAATTAGGTTCGGCTGAAACTAGTTTTCATTTTTGCATCTACAATTTCCAGCAAAGCTGAAACTTATCAATAAAAAAGTGAAGAAACAGAACATTTAGCCATAAATTATTTCAGTGGAAATAATTAAACAGCTCTCAAGAGCATGGAGGCAGGAATATCAACCACAAAATGAAAAAAAAATACTTCAAGGAAAACATGGAATTGTCTTAAACTATTTTCAATCACTGAAATAAAATTAGCTGAAACTGACTCATCAAACTTATGTCAAATAGGGCCATCACTTTCAATTCCCTTAATCTACAAAGAGAAACTTCAGTAATTCAAATGTTGCTATTTTACAGATTTTGTTCATTCTATTATAATTTGCAACTAGCAGATAATATAGGCATAGAGGAGCTCTCCTCTTTCCTTATGCTGCTTGTTCAGCTGTTGCCCACTACTTTCTGTTAGTACAAAGTAAAATTATGACACATACTGAGTCAATATAAATTAACTAACTTATCCAACATATTCCAACTCTTGAACATTCATGGGTTTTAATTGTTTGTTTTATACAGATATTAAAAGAGATTGACAAAAAAAAATCTTTGGTGGCAATCAAAATTGCTTACTCTGATACCTAAAATCTTAGGGGCCCCTTAGTACCCAGCTTTTGGGTAGCCTAAGTAGTAGTCAAAAATTAATAGGTGAGAACAGTAATTTTCTTCAGTTTAGCACCTGTGCTCCCTTTTTTTCCCCCATATATGCATGCACATCTGCCTGTTTCTAAACTTCTTGTAATAAATTATATAATGCGCAATTTTTGCCTTTTTCAGTTCATCTTTAAAAAACCAATTAACTTTTCATTAGGTTTATCATTAATGAACTTAAGACAAAAAACCACCATAAAGGACTGAAATGAAAGCATCAAGTGTAAACAAGCAGCAACTACGCTGTCCTAGACTGCTTGTTGATAGCTATTAAAATAACACAATTGGTTTCCTTCAGTGAAGATAAATGAAGGAACAGATTCATTGAAAGGAGGCAAAAAGAAAAGCCATAAGGATATTCCTCCTTTAGAATGTAGTATAAGTGAGGATTTAGCCTTTTCTTTTTACAATTAATATTAAATATCGTAAAAAAAAAACTTTAAAGAGACATAACTTGCCACTCTGATCTTCAGTATGTGCTATCTCATTTACACTACTGGTAACAGATTGAGTCAATAAACTTACAAGCACTGCCTACTATAATAAAATATTAACCAATCTCCTTCAAGGTATGTCTTCATGACTGACTTCTCAGTCTCCAAGTTACCCAGGTTGTAATTCCTAATAATTGTAAAGGACTCAGTTTAATAAAATGGGAGGAGGAGGAGATTTTAAAAGAAAGAAATGTGAAGGATGATATTCAGGACTCACACCCAGCTCTGTGCCATGGCTTGCTGTTTTATGAAGTACAGAAATCTTCACTGGAAGAATGGAGTATATGATTGTGAAAGACAAAAATAATCACTCATTTACATGGGAAAGTGTTGGAACATATTCAGAGTCACAGAAAACCCAAGGCTCCACAGCGTGACATTTAAATTTTGTACAAATGACTAAACTGACAACTTTTAGAAATATGGTTCTTGATCATGCAGAGTTCACATAGACACACAGCCTGCAAACCGGATTCAGAAATACAACAGTATATCTTCACTTGATTCCCCATGGCACGTCACATCCAGTGTCTGTGTTTCCATACTTGGGCTGCAGAGCCCTTTCCCGTGGCAGCAGTGCAGGCACTGTGCAGCCCTGCCCACCTATCGCTCAGCCACTGCAGCACTTGCACCAATTCCAGCATGCGGGGCTGGGGAGCAGGCAGTGATGAAGATCAAAAACAGCTTTGTAAAAACATCTATTCTTAGTCTCCAGCCATGCCTTATTATAGTCCATTGCTCAGTGCTGTGAGCCATTCTACATCACAACTGAGGCGACCGTGCAAGGGGACAAGCAGTGTGTGGCAAGTGCCAGGTGAGCCATCAAGGAACCGCTGAGATGAATGACCCCCAAACCTGTAACACACACACACAGCCCCAACCTGCCAGCTTTTGAACAGAGACAAAACCTGCAGTGTCAGAAGGGTCAATCCACTTCAGCCAATAGCAGCACATAGAAATATCATATGTACTTCCATTTTCGAGGTAAAACCTATTATCATTAGAGACACTATCCAGCTCCAACTGTAAATAAACAAGGACTTTTCTATTGATACCAGCTGCTTTTTAAGTTAGCCATTGAAGACCAGATCATGGAGACCTGAATGCACCAAAGACCCTTCAAAGCAGAATTGGGTTCCCAACATCCCACTGGAACAAGGAGGCTTAGAATTTTAGCAAGATCCACTTTAAACTTAAATTTTTGAAGAGAATCTATTAAAATATCTTTCCTTTAATATATTAATGAAAACTAATTTACATTTTTCCTCTGTTGAAGTCTTGTTTATAATTGCAGCTTTAATGGCACACAACATCAGGGAGATAACTGGATTCAGGAAGAAAAAAAAAAGGTCACTATAGCTTTCCCTCTTCAAACTACATAACAAAATTCCCAATGATTGTGTGCTGGGAGCAAAGACCACATCTTCACGTGCTGCTTCTTACTGCTGCAGTATTCTGGGACTCAAAAGCATCAGGTTAACACCAAAATGAACCTCTAGTTTTCCTCACAAAGATTTTTTTTTTAATTTTTTTTTCAAGAATTATTCTTTCTAGATAAGGAAAACAATGTTTCATGTCACCCACATATGGCTTTTAGGCTCAAAGGATAGATTCTTCTGCCATCTAATCCCCTATCCCAAAGGCAAGTAAAAGTCAACACAAGGTAAAATAAGCACTTGTTAAGGAAACATCATTTCAAACAACTCAAAGTTTAGATAAACTCCAAAAGTTTCTGGTGCTTTCTTTATGTAATCATACTAATATCATCAGTCTAATTGGCTTCTGTCACCTACAAATTTAAGGGAAGATTCATTTTTGTTTTAACTTTTTTTCAGGGTTTTGTTTTGGGATTTTTCTGGTTTGGTTTGGGTTTTTTTCATAGGTTCATATCTGAATCTGACAGAATAAGAAACGTAGATACATGATGTTTATATTGTCAATGAGTATCTGTGAGTAAAAGAACATAACAAACTACACTTTTTTCACAGAAAAACTGAAGTCAGAAGAGACCTCTGGGGATTGTCTAGTCCAACCCCCCTGCTCAAGCAAGATCAGCAAGGTAGTCCAGGACTCTGTCCAGTAAGGTTCTGAATATCTCCAAGGATGGAGGATCCACAAACTCTATGGGCAACTTCTGCCAGTGCTCAGTCACCCTCACAGTAATAAGACGTTTCTTGATTTTCAGACAGGAACTCCTGTGTTTTAGTTTGTGCCCATCATCTCTTGTTCTGTCACAGGGCACCACTGAAAAATGTCTGACTCTCTCCTCTTCATTCTCTCACTTCAGGGATGTATTTGTATTTGGGGTGTATTTGTATCCAGGGATGTAATGTATTTGTAAATACATTGTAATACATGTATTTGTAAATACATATGTAAATAAGTGTATTTGTATTCAGGGATGTAATGTATTTTGTATACATTGATGAGATCCTGCTGAGTCTTCTCCAGGCTGGAGTCCCAGCTCTCTCAGCCTCTCCTCATAGAGGTGATGATGCTCCAGTCCCCTAATCATCTTTGTGGCCCTGTGCTGGACTTGATCCAGTATGTCCACATTGTACTGGGGAGCTCAGAACTGAACCCAGCACTGCTGATGTGGTCTCACCAGTGCCAAGTAGAGGGTAAGGATCACCTCCCTCAAACTGCAGGCAACACTCCTGCTAATGCAGCTCAGGAGGCAATTTCCTCATATCCTTTTCAGTTAGACTGGAATTCATGGTCTCCTGGCTCCCTGAGGCAGCCCCAAGAGAACAAAAATTCCACAGATGAAGCAAATAAACATAACAGCACTTTGTCTCTATGATGAACCATGAAGGTCTTGGTGCCTGACCTACCAAAATATCTTTTGGCTAATCACTGGCTCCCTGCAACTTGAATGAGGCATGGTCCAGTTATACCCTGTGGAAAATTATATGCCAGTGTGATAACTTCTAATGCTACAGGCCAATTGGAACTGTCTCCCATGTATAAACTCTATGTAAATGGAGGAAGGGAGGGGTAATGAGAAAATGTAACTCTCTAGCCTGGTGGCTAGATTAGTCACTTGGGAAATAAGACATCTGGTTCCAGTCCCTGCTCCCCTCAATGTTTAATTTTGTATACAGAGCAGCACAACAGACCTTATTTCGGAGTTATTTCTAGCCTGGTTAACAGAGCACTTTCTTCAGAGAGCAGAGTTGTGTGTTCAAGTGTCCTTAGGCAAAAAACTGAGTTGAATCTGAGTCTACTATGTCTAGCATGACCACCCTCATCACTGGCCTAATAGTTTAATGCATCACCAAAAGCAGTTCCCAGCCACTTCGTTCTTTCCCTGTTTCACCACTTTTATAATACATATTTTTTATATAATAATTAAAAAACCCAAAACACCCAACCCTAATTGTTCTGCTTCAGATGAATGTCATATTTGACATCATTTTTCCAGTAATAATTTTGAAATTTAACTTCTTCCAAACTGGATGGGTTTGGGTTTTTTAATAAAAAGAGTGTCATTACATAGCTTTGGTATTTACTTAATTCATTATGTCAAATCATCAGTGGGTTTAATAGAAAGGATAAACAGGAGAAGGGACCTGTCCTTCCTGAACACTACCCTGCCTCCCACTAGCCCATGTGTCTGAAACACACCTTTCCCTGCAGCACCTCCCCATCCTGCCTGAAACCTTGGATTAAGTCCTGTTGTTGTTGCAAGATTAGACTTGCACCCAGATATCAAAGCCTCTGCTAGCTGTTTACACAGGTCATGGCGATGAACAGGAGAGCTTTCTTGCATGAAACCTGCAATTTTCTAGAATGTAAATGTAAAGAAAAAAGAATATATAGACAAAATAGTAGGAATATATGTTGTTTTATCAGATCTGAAAATTATGGTAAATGCTTAATATTACATGAAGTATGAGGTACAAAAATAATACACGAGGGCACTTGATATGATTAAAAAACAAAGGCATTATGAACAGGCCAGATATGTCAACAGAAACAATTTTGAAAAGATTGGTATATAGTATACAGATAGCATTGTCCTTCAGAAGTATGTGATTACATATTTTATGTAGAACAAATACTTCCAGTCAAGTCTGATTCTTTCATCTTCAAAAACCAGGGCAATGAAAACCCACTTTCCTTCAACTAATAAGAAATGAGTATACAGGAAAAGTCTCTTCCCAAGAAACATTCCATCACAGCTTAAAATTTTAGAAGTGGCCTAACAGATTCCAGCAGCCAAATCCCATTAAAATTTACAGGCGTTTGTCACTTAACTCTGAAGCATCCCACCTGCAACTGCAGGGACAGCAGCAGCCCCATGTCCTCAGGGACAGTGAGAAACAGCACACTGGCGGTGCAGTCACCCACAGTTCCTCCTAGCACTTTGTGGAAGTGGCACCTTCCTGAAAACTGTTCACATGACCAGTTGAGGAGAAATGGGAAAAGTGACTTTTTAAAAACAAGTAAAAAAACCTCTAGATTAATTGTCTAACCTGATGTTGACAGTGGTGATATACAAACCCTCTAGATAAGAGCAAAGTTTCTTATAAAACCCGATACATTGATAGGTAAAAATCGTATTTTGGGTAGTAGAGTTCTCTAAAGATTTTGGATGCACGTTCATTTTTAATGCTCACTTTTTTTTTTTTTTTTTCCAACAAGCTGTATTGGTATGCACTACATAATTCAAACAAAGCCAGAATTAAGAGAAACAAGCATTTATCATTGGCCCAGGCAGGGATCAAGGACAAAAGGCTGCTTAAATCACAGAGGAAATGTCTTTCTCCAGTACCTGTATGTGATTCAAATTCAGTCCACAAGATAACTTTCCCTGACAGCAGTGATAAGCAGGAGGGTAAAAGTGTGCCCCAGCCCCCTCCCGGTAGACATGCACAAAGTCTGTCCCTGCTGAGCTGCTACCATAGGAGCAATTTTTAAGTCAGTCATATGAAAACCTCTACAGTATCCATCAAGGAATTTTATAGATGAACACATTTTTTGTTACTTTTGTTTTCTCCCTGCCTAATTCTCAGTTTAAATCATGCACTTTTCTTTGAGTCCTTATATCCCCTCTTCTGCTCTCTGCACAGGAAAGGAGCATCCTGGTCTACCAGCATGCCCTATAGGACTAAACCCAATTCCAGGGATATCTTCCAAATGTAACCAAAACATTAACTGAAAGGAAAAAATAGGCAGAACTCCATGGAGCAGTCTTCCACCAGCTGCAACACTGAATTCAACTGTAAACAACAAAGTGAAAAACACATTTATAAGCTAAAATAAATTCTGGACATGGATTACCTTGGATATTTTGACAGAAATACAGCTTTATAGCTTTACACAGATTAACTGGCTTTCTTACCTTTTCATTAGGTACTGATATTCTACCAGAATTAACAGTTAGGGAAAAGGGCTGAAAAGTTAGAAGAATAACACAGACATTAAGAATCTCCCCAAGGCATTCACCAAAAACCTCTTTTGTAGGCTAAAATATTACAAATAAATGGTTTTTACATCTCTAAAAAGTGTAAAAACAACATCAACAGAAAAACAAACCACATCATGAAAACAAACAAACAACAAATACCAACCACACAAAAAAAAGCCCACAAAAACCCCACAAAACAAAACCAATAAAAACAACCTGTATTTCCTTCATACGATGAAATGAAAGTCTGATAAATTCCTCATCATCTCACTTCATCTTAACATTATCTATAAACACTATAAAACTTTTATAGGTAGTTGTCCAGACACTCAAACCATATTTACTATGTCAATTAGCTATGTACCAATAGCAGATTTTTTAAATGCACACTGTTTGAACTGAAAAAGTCCACTGGTTTAAAATTTATTTTAAAAAAGTGTTATTACATTTCCTAGTCCTTCTATTTGGCCTTTTCCAGAAAAAAAAAAAAAAAATCAATTAAATTGAATACTTACATATTCAGTACTTACGCAACACTTAAAGGAAATGTTACAAAAGCTATTTCTTAAATATAAAGCCTTTAAATTAATAGTGATTTATATATGCAAGAAATTACAGCAATGGCAAAAAGCCTTGCTCTCCATGCCTGTGTGTCTCAGATATTTTAACAGCTCCCCGGTGACATAAAGCTTTCTTCGCTCCCTAGCTAAGACTAACCTCTGTTTCCCTGCTATTTTGTTTTCTAGCACTAGCAGGCTTTCCTTACCTTCACGTCATCATAACAATTTAGGATACAGGGAGAGGCTGAAAAGCAAGAGTAACAAAAACATCATAAAGTATAAAAATTGAACCCTTCATATGTAAGTATATTTTGATCCCACCCATACTAGGATAGCCAAAGCTTGTCTCCGTTAGAGATGTGGCTGAAAAACTGCTACAGATAGGTCAGAGCAATAAATAATGAGCAAGATGATGGAAGAATTTACTTTGAAAAAAACCTAACACACATGCACAGAAATATGCCCAACTTGGATAAGGGAAACATTCTAAAGTCATCCCAGTGCAAGAGTAAAACTTTTCATGTAAGTTCTGATGGTTTAATACTAATAACAATGAGATTAAATGAAGTAATGAAAAATCATAAACTAAGCAGTGAAAGAAAAAATTTTACATATGTATATGTCAAAGTAAAGTACATAAGGAGAATTATGAACTAGGTGGGAGATGCCCTGGGTGAGAGTCCATGTTTTCACATTGATGACACAAACTGCAGTCCAAATTTTTGTCATAACAAGGGGGGAAAAAAAGAAAAAAAAAAATCAAGAAAATGTGTCAGTAGTAAATCTACAAAACGTATTCACATTCATAAACACTGACAGCAAATTTGACCTTGTGCAATGGTTTTTAAAGAGAAGAAAAAACTAGATATTCTTGCCTTATGTTGCAATGAAAAACGTCAAGCTTCTAGTGCAAGGTCCACTTTGAGATTTCCATACCTATATTTAGGTGTCTACAGGTCTGCTAAATAAGATAGACATCTAAGAGCCTAATAGTTGCTTAGTTAATTAAGCTCTGTTGCCTAATCCTAGGTACCTGGTGTTATCTAAGACACCCTAAGGCAAGTGAAACACCTCCCAGGGCTTTCGGAAATGGCCCAGACCATGGGCAGACCCACACCCTCCCAGGAGTCCATGGACACACAAACAGACTTAAGACAGACAGACTCAATACCAGAAAGTCACTTTATCTACATTACTTGTTCAAAGTCTCCTACTTTTCTAAGTTTGTCAGATTCAGAGCTTTTTGTAAGCATTATCTGATAAATGCATAAATCCTTCCTACAGGGTTCATTAATACTTTGCCAAGTAGCAATAAAGTATCATTTGCCTTTTGCCAAATAGCAGTAAAGTATCAAGTTCTGATTTCAGTTAGGTTTTCTGACAGAGAAACTACAGAGAGAGGTCAGGTAGTATCAATTTGTATTTGAATTACAGTTTACAGAGCTGCAGACACATTATGCAGATCATTTCATCTCACCTTTAACAGAAATGGCAAAATAATAGTATTTTCTAATGAAACGTCAAATCAGTATGACTTGTTTCATGCAAAAAATCTTTAATAGTAATGATGACTACTAAATTAATATAACAAATAAGAAAATAGCTAAATAGTTCATTTTTAATTATGTAAGAGCCTTTATATAAACTAGAAAATATTTCTTTTAAAACCACTTCACAGTACTATAATTTTGCTACAGGAATCAAAAAAATA
This sequence comes from Strix uralensis, assembly GCF_047716275.1. Lineage (NCBI taxonomy): Eukaryota > Metazoa > Chordata > Aves > Strigiformes > Strigidae > Strix > Strix uralensis. The sequence continues at coordinate 86,924,689 of NC_133974.1, read as the reverse complement.
TCATACTTCTAACATGCTTTCAGACAAAGCAGATTCACTATGTTAGAAACATTTAAATCACATTTTAGTAATTTCTAAGTTTGCTTATGAGATTTGTTTATTTTTTATTTATCAGTATACTTTACAAGTTTTTGTTCCATTGAAACATAATAGGAGGCTCCTTCTGGAAAAAAAAAAACATTGCATCAACATTTAAGTATTAAGTAGGGTATAACATTGACAAAAATAGTTTACAGAAATGCAAGTAAGCTGCTCCAGGAAAAGAACAGGAAAATTACGAAAAATAAGAAGGAAAAACGTAAGCAAACAGTTAATAAAAGTAACATTTTCACAGTGATCTGCCAGAGGACATACGAGGAGTGTCCTCTTCTGCTCCCACTCCCCCAATTATTTGAAACTATAGTAGTATCTAGAGTTTTTCCAAATATCAACACTTAGTTTCCATGGGCATTAGTCTCACCCACTTTGCTGCCTTCTACAAGCACTAAACCAAACCTGAACACTGGAGAAAATTCTTTGAAAACAGACTGAACAGCGCACAGAGGACCTTTAAACAGATGTTACCACACTACAGATGCACAAAACACAAAGTTGTAACCGAGAAACACATCCAGTGGGGAAGAACACAAAAAGCTAAGTGTGGATCGCAGCACAATCAACTGAGGATAGCAGAACTAGCATTTCTCTTGTGCTCCCCTATATACTGCAAAGAAAAGTGTGCACGCCATTGTGGAAGGCAAGTATGTAAAATTTTCTGTAAGTGAGGGAGCTTCTGCAGATAAATAGGCTGGATTACTTACAAATTTTTTTAATTTATCAGATAATAACTATAAATCCTGTAAAAGTTGTAGCTAGATAGTCTATAACTTCAAATGATGTTGAATTTGGTGGCTTGGAATGCCTGATGGCATGAGCCCTCTTGGGGGGACTTCAGCATATGGTGTCCTGCACAGGGAGTCAGCTGTGTGCAAGTGTAGCATCCCTCTCCTCTCAGGACCCAGGCTGACAACTCTTAATGAACGGGAACTGCATCAGGTTGAGCAACCAAAGGATGAAATCTTTACAAAAGGAACAGGTTACCCTGTGTTTTGTCAAACAGCTTTTAGTGAAAATGGGTAGAAAGAAAAGCTTAACTCCAAATACTTACATCAAAATATTGCAAATTAATTCTACCAGCTCTATCCTTACATGAAATGAAATTATACTTGACACTTTTTCTTTTTAAAGGAACAGATATTCACAAAAGGAGTTATACCTGTATCATGTCAGAAGTATGTATCTTAATGAAAATATTATATAAAACCAGCGTGGACTGTGATGTTCCATGGTTTTTATATCTGGAGTGCAGATATCTGCTCCTTTATCTAAACAGAAATACTTCTTCCCTGCCCTTACTCCCTAATTTATCAGCCCTGCAAATTACCCTGAAACTGGAAGTTCAGACTCAGTTTTTCCTTCACATCTTATCTATCACCACCACCACCAATATTACAGGCCAAATCATTCACTCAGCTGCACCTGTTCAGCTCGCCCAAAGCTGAAGCATAAATTCACTGATTTCCAAAAGAGTGCATTCGTATAACATAAAAGATCAAACAGTCAAAGCTTTGTGTGTGATTGTACTGGCTCTTTTAATTTATTTCATTTTGTGGCTGTTCATCTGTTATTGCAGGACAGGAATATATTTCAAATGGTTATTCAATATTGTTTGCAATAGCACTGCATTCTAAACACAATATTTAATATTTTCTCATCCTTTAAATATAGGAACAAGAAGATAAGACTGGCTTTCATCTATTTCCTTTCTTACATGGTAGGTTGGTTGGTGCCCCAACAGAAAATTCAATGTAACCACTTCAAGCAAATATGCTTAAAAATATTAATGTTTTTCAGTTTGCAGGGAGAAAGGAAATCATACGGTCATGAGATCCCTTAATTTATTTGTATAGCAGAATTGTAAATGCAGCAGAAAACAGCTTACTGTAATGTAAATAAAGCCTTGCATGCAGCACTAACAAGACAAGTTTATTTAATATAACATATTACACTAAGTCACCATTGCTACCTTTCAGTTTATACTTCTATGGTAACAAACTGTTATAATAAACAGAACCCTTGTGTTAAAATCCACTACAATGTAGCAACACTGATCTTTTTCATACCTTAATATTGTTTAGCTCTTTACGCTTCACTTTGAGTTTTAGTTATTAAAATTAGAATTAGTTACTTACTGAAAAAAATAGTTTAGTTTACCTATGCTAATAGTCTAGTTTAATTATTTAAAAAAACCTCTCAGAAATCCAAAGTTTTAATTTAATTCTTACTTTTGAACATGGTTTACCTGTAAATTTAGTTAAATTTGACCACCTCTACAGGTTGTGAAACCTATAGAAAAATAGTTATATTTACATCCAAAGTCTAGAAAACAAAAATGCTCAGTATATGTTCAGGTATTCTAAAGTTAAGCTTGATTCTGATTGTTGTATTCTACAAGTTAGAAAAGGAAAAATAATCCCTGAAAACCTTATGTTGTTGGATTTCCAGACACATGCAACACTCAACAGCAGGTAAACTAAGTCCTTTAAATAAAGCCCATGTAGAGTACTCAGCACTAGAAGCACTAAGATGCGTAGGCATCTGAGTTTTAAACATTGTGGGTGTTTATGAATTTGTGCTTCAGGTCCTCATTTGTAAAACTGGAACAATGGAAGGAGCCAGTGAAGAAACCTATCAACCTGCAGAAGATCAATTTGTGTTCCTTTGGAGAAAGAAAAAAAAAAAAAAAGAAAACTAGCTAAATTCTCAGGTAAGAACTTTAAGAGGGCTGATAAGGTTAGATGATCTGAGAATTCAGGATACTGGTACAATAACGAGTGCATAGCCCCACTTATAATTAGTGACCCTCTTGGCACCCCGAATCCCTGAATTCTGGAGTCTGGGACTCCAAAATTAGTTGGTATTTGTGTTTAGGTTGTCTATACACAAATAAAGGAAAAAATATTTCTTTCTTCCCTCAAAACAAGAGGTATATTATCACAAGTCTCCAGAAACACCCTACAGGTGCAGATTAAATTGATGAGGCAGGGAAGGAGGAAAAAGGCTACAGAAGGGAAGACGTAAGGACACGCTGTTGCATGCTCCTCACCTCCCAGGGCAGAGCAAGCAGGGAAAGGCCACAGCACCCACACCTGTCCTAGCAGTTCGACATGCCACCTCACTCACAGGTGCTGCAGAGACCTCAACCCGCTGCTTCCTAGATCATCCCCAACTCCTGCCTGGGGAAGACACCTCCAAGGTGGCCAAAGCTGAGGGTGCATCAGTGCGAGAGGACAGCCAGCTCACAGCCCACCCCTCTTCACACGGCTCTGCCTTCATGCCCAGCACAGGCATCTCCTCCCACCCAAAGCCAATGGGGCTGGGCTCCTCGAACGGCTCCCTGCTGGCCTGTGTCCCTGCACAGCCTCTGCAACCAGGCATTTAAGAAATACTTTTTTTTAAAAAAAGTAGTTTTACTGACAGTATGCAAAAGAAAAAGCAGGAAGGAGAAAAATAGAGAGATGAAAAAAGAAAAGAGAGGAAAAAAAGCACATGGCAAAAGGGATTATAATGTGAGGGGAAGAAAAAAGATGTCCAGGTGTTTTCTATTCAAGTACATGAGACTCTTCTGGAGATTTATTATTCAGACACATCAGACTTCAGCTCTTAAACAGAAGACCTGCAGAGCTCACTCTGAGTTGGCTATGCTGCCTGTAAAAGGGACAGTTGTGCCCCATGTCCTCTGCTCTGACACCAAGGGAGAGCTGCCAGACATATGGTGACCTGAAGACACAGACAATGGGAGTGAGGGAAGGAATGCTCTCCAGTACAAAGAGGATTCAAAACTGTTGTGTTTTTCTTCTTCCCTCTCCTCCTGGGAGCACCTGCAGGTCAGAGGACTTTGTCCTGCACTGCTAGGCTTTCTCCAGTATACCTCAGAGCAAAGCCTACCTGCAGGCCAGGCCCTGTTGAGGGCACTGAGGCCTCGGCTCAGGCTAGCTACATTAATCCAGGGTGGGCAGGAAAAGGAAAGAAGCAAATAGCCATGTCAGCCATGGCACTAAGAAAGGTAGCCGCTGCAGGGAGGGGACATACACACTACCTGGGCAGGGGAAGGCTGAGCCGATAGGGAAGGGCCAAAGCCAGGGATCCCAAGGTGTCAAGCAACTGCCCTGCCATCTGCTGCCAGGTGTCATGAGCAGGAGAGGAACCACTAACCACCTGCCATGCCCAGCCTCCTTTGTAAACACACCTCAGGTGAGATCACTGATCTGCATGGCTCTGCTCTACTCCTGCAGGCACCCCACACAGCCACCGCTCCGACAAAGGCAACAGGTCAGTAGTTACAGACAGGCTCAGACAAAAGGGAGGTTTCTCCAAGAAACCAGAGAGTGGCTGCTGCAGTCCAACAGACCCTGATGTGAATAAAAACACCCAAACCCTTCAACTTTAGGTATTTCAAATTTTCAGCCCTGGAGACCAAGAACGAGCAACATGGCACCAGGCGGGCTCATGGTGTTTCCCTCCCTCCCATGCTTCCCATTGGGCCTGACAGAGCTTTTCCAAGGCCTTTCCCCCTCTCCAGGTTGGTCTTAACCCACACTGGATGTGCCTTAACATATTTCCAGCAGATCATAGCACCACTGATAGCAGATGGGGGTGGTGGGGAAAAAGCAGGCTGCCCAAGAAGTGGGGAGTAACTCCAGCACTCTTGGTTACAGGAGACACAGTCAACTAGTCAGACCCATGGGAATGTTTGGCTAGTCAAGATCATGATTGCAGCAGAGGTGGGCAGATGGGGAAGAGGACCATCTGCCTGCTGGTTTCCCCCATGCCTGCAGCAGTTTGCAACTGGGGCTGAACTCACGGACCAGACAAGCAAGATCAATGCCTCAGCCCACTCCTGCAGCTTGCAGAAGGAAGTTAAAGCTTCCCCCCTCCAACATTTACATGTTTTCCAGATCTACGAGGATGCAGTTTTAAATGCACAGCAGCGTACCTTCCAAATATAACAGAGTCAATTATCTTGTTTATATTTGTCTTGTGTTTTTAAACTACTTCACAATTTCATTCTCAAAATACAATGGCCTTCTTGATAGCAGATAAGTCCTTTGGGTAGAGAGAATGTATGGTTCGTACATGCCTAGCTATTGCACGTAGCCTGGCCTTTGTGCCTCACTCTTTAAAGTCAGATAGGTTTGTTTTGGAGTTTTCCATTAATATATTTTCTCCACAATGTATTTCTTCAGTGAGAACTGCACAGTTTTAGTCAATGATCAGACAAAAATAGCAAGTTGTTAGTGATCTCTCTCTCATAAACAGGAAACTTATACACCTATTTTAATTTTTTATTGAGTATTTATGGGAAGTGCTGACCAGCAACTAGAAGATGGTTGTAACACCAATCCTGTTTCTCTTTATTGTACACTATGTACAGGACAGATAGGTCTGTGTTTTCTTGGGGAAAAGCCCAGGACACAAATAGTCCCTACATTTCTCAGTGCAGCTCTCTCCCTCTCTTTGAAGGCATTTACAACCAGCCACTGTAATCACTGCAGGAGAAAAGCAGAGGCAGGAGAAAAGTTTACCTCAACTGCGAATGTGGGCATTGGACTTTTAGAAAACTGGCTAGACCCTACTGAGCTTAATGGTAAAAAGAATTATGTAAGTCTCTAAATTCTTCTTTTCAACTTTTAACCAGAAAAGTTTACCAGCTGCCACAGAGAGACCAATGTACAGCAGGTGCTATGGTACGACTTCAGCTTGAAGTGCCCAGGACAACCAACACTAGTGCTTGCCTTTACTCCAGAAACGGCTTGTAAGGAACAACCAGGTTGCTTACCCCACCTCCTTCAGTGTGGGTCAATAAAACTCATATTGCAGGAGAGTAGGGAATTGTCACAGCAATCCTTTACTTGAAGTTTCTCAAAAAACAGAGAAATACGCTAAGACCAGAGGTGTCTTTCACAGAGCAGAAAAAGTTACCAGTATTACAAGGTAACAGAAGGGCCTAATAGCTGTGGTCCCACACAGTAGCCCAGCTCTAGCACAACCCACAGTTCAACAGCACTCATTAGGAATGATCTGTGGAGTTTCAATAAACTGATTTTAAAAGTAAATACTTCCCAGAGTGTTTCATAGTATATCTCAATACACTTTTGTTTTTCTGTATCCTTAACAATGAACATTCAACTGGTATTGTGCATCGTTGCCACAGAGGCACACAAAACTAGAAAATGCTCCTGGTTGCAGACATTGCAAATCTTTGTGCAAAAAAAGTCAAGCTTTCAAGAAGCACTGGGACTAGAGGGTAATTACAGATACAAACACCCTACCATAGGTAAATTACATCCTGAACTTGCAACTTGTCAATGCCAAAGCACATTCCCATATTCCCTAGTACATACAGTCACCATGTTTATATAAAAAGATATTTTCTTTATTTTTCCCTAGGAGGCAAGGCAAGGAGCCCTGGAGACAAGTTAGCCTACTTTATCATACTTATACAATAATCAAATGCATTTGGACCCAGTTGTCTCTTCAGTTTTTTAGAGAAAGTATAAAAGTATTACAGTTTTGTTATATTTGTAAAAGTTTCAGCAAGAACAAGGAAGCACTTAAAGTTTGCTCCTGCATTAAAACTGTAGTACCAAGTAAGCAAGTTTATCTGCAACAGGAGCTCTGGCAACATCTTTCATAAAAGTAATCTACTGAAAAGACACTTCTCAAAAATAACAAAACCAGTAACAACATCTTGAATTCTTTTTCCTTTGTTTGCTTACCTGCCAGCAGTTTTCATCCATTTACCATACAACTGTTTTGGGGATAGGACCTGGTATCTGGACATGGACATAAACTATCAGGTATTTGCGAAGGTCCCCAGAACACTTTACAGATGCTGTGGTAAATAATTTTTGACATGAAGTTTAAAACCAAGCTATACTAATGCAAAAACAGTCCCAGAAAAGTAATAAAGGAGTTAAACGTTTGCTTTGACAAAAAAAAAAAAATAATGCTTCTTGTTAAAACACCCTCCTGCAGGAAGAGAGATTGTTGCCCCTCCACTACCACATAAAAGTCTTAAATTTTCCATAAACACATTTGTGCTAAATGCGTAGGATAACAAGCAGCTGAAACACAGAATTATAAAGGAATCACTCCTGCAAAAGGGTGCAACATATCCATAGCCTTGTTTCTCATCAGCAGAGTGTGCTGTGCAGCTCCAAGAGCACAGGGAGAAAGCAGATCTTGAGCACATCCTTTTCTCAACCACTAACAAGCTTTTCATTCCCTCTCTGAAAGCCCAAAGACTGCCCTTAAACAGGCTCCATGAAAGAGAGCACTGTACCTGAGGCTGGTGTTCCTATAGTGCATGCAGGGGGATCCCTTCCAGGGAAGGGTCAAAGCCCCACTCCCTGCTGTCCTCCTCCTTTCTCTTTGCACAACCTTGTATTTGAGGGGTTTGGCATTACATGAGCACCATGCCAGCATTGCTTACCTCAATTTCCACTGCAAGTCCAACAGGATTGCCAAACTGACTCACAGAAACTCAAGTTAGAGTAAGAAAGTAAAGGGTTTAACTAAATAATTCTTCCAAAATCAGAAAATCATGCAATATACTTCATGACCAGATCTCAAATTTCAATCCTGATTTAAGTGAAACAAGAACACCAAACAGAAGCTAAAGCTATAACAAATACATGCACTGGTTTGGTAGAAGTCCACCACCTATACATTTCACAGATCACTTGTACAACTTTACAGAGTGTCAAGGATTTCCTTTTATCAGGATAGTGACTGTACATATTTTGCTTAACTGTCAATACCACAAAGTCATTGCTATGAGTACAAGGTAATCTTTGTTAGTCACACAGTTTTAAAGTGGTCTTCATTGTGAGGCTGAATTTCCAAAGGCCCTTAAAAATCTGTGCCTTACCATTTATTCAAGTACATAGAAAAACATAAACAGAATGTATGATCAGCTAAAACTCTGGTCCCTAAAATGAACAGCAAGATTCCCATTGGCCACAGTTGGTCCCATTTATCTTACCTGCTATGGCACAAAGGAAAGAAGGTGGTTGTTGGAAATAACGTATGAAGAGGAAAACACAGTCTTAACAGAATGAAAAGCAATAACTTAGAGCTTAATTTTAAGATCTTATTAACTTTGTGCTTTCTGCCCTTCTCTTTTTCTATGGTTACAATACGAGAGTAAAGAGTCCTGTGCTATATTAGATTAAAGTACTGACTTGGGAAAGATCGTTCCCAAATTGTAGTTCCAGCTCCAATGTTCACATACTGCAGCAGGGCAATTCAATTAACCTTCCTCTGTATTTGCTTACCTTCCTGTGTAATGGGGATAATATCTGCAGAAAAGGGCTCTATAAAGCTTAATCTTTATAAAGCTCCTAAGATGAAATGGAAATGTGCCATACAAAATAAAATGTTCACAGATAAACCACTTCATACTAGAGCTAGTTAGAAAAAACTACAGTCAAACAATTATCCACCAGAGAATGCTGCTTTCTTGAAATCAAAATGCTTCACAAAAATCACATTCACTGTGCTGGCATTTAACTTCAAAAGATTTCTTTTTTTGACAGTTTTTGAAGTGTGTGTGTGGGTTCATTTCCAATTGGAATGAAAAGAAAACCTAACATTTTAAAGTGCTCCATAAAGTGGCATTTATTTTCAATAATTTTATTTTTTAAATGCTGATATGCATTACATACTTTGGAAATTTTAAGTCAAAAACCTTTAACTTTGCTTTAAAGCATTTTATTCTCATTGAAATTGACTTTTTAATAAAGTTCTCTGTAATCTGAATATATGAAAAACTTAATCTTCAGTTTTAGTGTTAACAACAACATTTCCAATTACATGCTGCCACACCTTAATAAGACTCTTGTAATGTCAGTCAGTATCATTAGATTTAATTAAGACTATTCTTCATTGATTTTAAAACAATTTAACTTTTTTATATCTAAGAATTTATTCATTAAATTTAACACACTGATGAATCCAAAGAACTTGATGGTGAATTAAGTCCTATTCCCCAAGTTAGACAGTGTTTTTTTATTCTACATTCTTTCTAAAAATAGTATGCAACCTGAATTCACACTAAATATTGTATTTTTTTCTGCCTCTGTAGAGCTTTAAATTTCTTTTCATATAGTGAATATATATATGAAAAACAGCCCTTGGAGAAATAACTACTGTAGTAAGATGTACTGATTTTCTTTTTTCCCTCAGTTAATTTTATCTACAGTTACAAACTGAACTGGAAGAAGGACAGACAGAGCAGGCCTAAGAAGTCCTTAGTAAGTTATAGAGAGTTATTACCTCAGACTTCTGTAACCCATCACATTTTTTTACTGAAATAAGCATGATTATCACACCCTGAAGCACACTTTAAAAACATCATGATATACTGGCTTACATTAGAGTTCCTCCACAGGGGATACCTGTTTTAAGAAAGATATTTAAACCAATCTTTTTTTCCTGTCATTTAGAAAGATTTTTATGCTTGGTCCTATGAGATAGGTAGGCCCAGATCAACAAATGAACTAGAATAAATTCAGGTATATAGGTTGAAAGCAGCAGCCTAGTCCCTGAGCCTCTATGGGATTTTTATTTTCACAAGCAAACATCCTTAAATGCCCAACGTCCAATTTCATACATTCCTTAGTTGTCCAACAATGTCAAAACAATAACAGTCTCCTGCCTTAACTCCTCACAGATCTTCAAATTATCCACCAAACTGAGCCCTCCCATTACTTTACAAGCACTTACATATTTCTTCTAATATTTTAAAAAAAGGAGAGGGGGGAGGGGTGGAGAAGAGAGATGGGATATCACCATACCACCCACTGCCATGCAAGCAATAGCTCCCTGGCTAGAGGAGCTGCTTGACCCTACATTAGAGTCCCTCAGGCAAGGATGGGTACCAAGGTTTCCCCTTCTTCCACATGTCAGCACTCCAGGGCTCAATCAAACACTTGCCTACTCCTGATTACAGAAGTCTTACTCTCAACATTTCAACAACTGCTGCTTCCATTCCAGTGTAGAATGGAAAGGTTTGAGGGTCTTTTGTTTATAATTTTAGCCACAAAGTTTGAAGAATGCAAAACACTCCAATCTTTACTTGTAACACAGAGAACTACACACCTATTTCCAACAACTCAATTGCTGCCCGCATGCTATAAACACATCTGATTTGTCAATAAAAGATAGTTAAATCCTTTTTACTGAAAGTATTAAATAAAACTTTTTTGAATCAAATTTATGGAAACACCTGAATAGACACATCTGCCTACAGTTTAAGATTATATTTTAGTGTAACAAGATGCAAGTTATAAATAAATACATTTTAAAGATTTAAAACTTTAATGTTAAACAAGAGTTTCCTTACACACACAGGCCATTCCAACTATTTAAATCAAGTACACAAAGCTTTATTTTCTAATTATTCAAGAACAGTGACTCAGGGGATCAACAGGCTCTCCAGGGTAGAAACACTCTGCGTGACAGTTAAAAAAAAAAAAAATTATTTGCAGTCAGATGTGGTTGGATAGTGATTCCAAAAGATCTCTGACAAATTTGTCTTCTTGTGGCTTACTCAGATGCTGCAAGTCAGGTAATCCAACAGTCATTGACCAGGTCTTATATCCACTTTCAGTTCCTTGCAAATTCAAGGAAAAATGCAGCTTTGCTGAACTACAGTAACTCATTAAGGCACAGAACTTGGGTGAAATGTTTGGGTCATAAAGAAAGTGTATCAAAACCTAGTTTATAAACACCAACTTGTTTGTTTAATCAACGTTGTTTTTTTGTCATCTGCTCCATTACATCAGAAGACCAACAAGAAAATAAATTTCCTCACTCTAGCCAGGAACTATGATTGGCTGGAAAGGTTTAGGGAGATGTAATTACCAACACTAATAAATTAATCCATTTCCTTCAAGGTATTTTTAAAATCAGTAATAAACACATAAGTCATGTTTTTAACACAACAATCCAGAGTCTTTGTTCCCCCCTCCGCACCCCAAACATCCAAATAGACCTTGCTACCATATTCCTGGAGAAGAAGCATGGATCCTTCTACCAAACATTAACAGAAGAACATCAGGCTTCTCTCACCAGGCACCCAGAAATACACACTCAGGAGTCTCTCTTAAGCAACTGTTTAGTTTTGTGTTCCTCTGGAAAGCAGGACATGCACACACATTCAAAAAGCTAGGAATCTTCCCAGAAGCCCCAACAGTTACCATGCATAAACTGAGGTCAAAATATTTTACTTCCCTTTCCTTTAACAAGGCTAAAAGAAGACCCATGTTAAGAATTCTGATTTATCATCAATAAGAAATAATAAATGATTAAGCCATAATACAAGACATCTGGATTTTTTAACAAATTTCACTTTCTACAGTTGGGAGATAATTTTTAAATAACAGCTATTATTTAATGCAAATGTAAATCAGAACCCCTCTTCACAAAACTCAGTAAGAATCCAAAAGAAAGCTACATTGAATTATTATTTTTACCTATTGTCGAGAGGCACAAATCAGCTCCAGAGTTTCCTTCTGGGCACATAGCACTGTTGATTCCTACCCTATTTGCCTGCTGCAGTCCTTATGAGACATTATCGCTTATAGCTTTGGTCTGGCCTTTTCTAGAAAAAAAATAGTGCATTCTCCTTTCCTCATACCCTAGATAACCTAGGGTGAAATTTCAGTAAATAAGTAGCAATGAAATTGATCAACACCTCATTTTTGTGTGGACTTCTGCCAGTGGTTTTTGGAACATAGTCAATGCAGCCAACACCTTACCTGCTACTTTAGGAAAGCAGAACAAACTTGCAGTTTGCCCCTTGCCCTTTTCCAGATAACACAAACTCAACTTGTGAAAGTCTGACGATGTGGCAAAGTTTCCAGCTCTCCAGTAGGAGAAAAAGTGTTCTCAATTTGACATAAATGGTGCTTCTGTGATTCACAGCAATGGAGCTCTACATCAACCTTTACCAGATAGTTTATATAAACATTCTTTATGACTCTGCAGTTGTGTTCATAACTTGGTGTCTTATACCCACAAGTCTTGGATAGTACTTTCAGTAAGTGGTGACAGAGAGCAACACGGAGATGGACCCCCTTGCATGAAACTGCGATGTAGCTGTCAAACCAACACACACAAGACGGTCGACCTTGGAAAAGAGGGAAAGGGTCCGTGTACACTGCTGAGGACCCAGCCTTCAGACAGTCTCACCACAGCAGCACAGTAGGGACCAACTCTGGAAAACCTCTGATCACAAAAAAATGTGACCTTATGTGCAACTCTTCCTGATCAGAACACCATCCTAAAGCATTCATATTTACCTCTACAGTGAAGCTGAAGATATTTAATACTTTTTCTGCTCGGCTGCCCTTTCATTGCCCAGCCCCTTCTTAAGGTCTAAGTCTGCTGGCTTTGGAAATGGCCCTCTTTCACCATTATGTGCCTATCATTTGTAGCTATGAAGGTTTAACTGATGTGATCTTCAGTCACAGTGTATTTATTTTTTTATTTTTGTCTGTGGTGCAATGCCCTGCATTCATTCATCTGTTTTTGTTTTGTTTGTTAATTTACTTTTATATGAAACATCCCTACTTATAGAATCAGATGTCACCAGAAAATGTCCTCTCCAGCATTATACATTAACTGCTGTATATACTCACACTGTTACAGTCTCCACGTGCTTTCAGCTATCAAGTGTACTACTTTCCCTGTCAACTACAAATTTGATTTAGCTACTATACCACAACTTTTACTTATGCTCACACGAGTAGATTTTACGTTCAACCGCTTCAACTTTGGCTATCTAACAATTCATGTTTCAGTGTCAAATACATAAGCAACACCCATGTTCCATCATTTTCAAGGAAATTATTCCAACTAGGGGATGTAGTAGTTTATTAAACAAATCACTTCATTTTGCAGGATATGTATACTTCTGTTTCTTTTTTAAGGTACATTATGTTCTTTTCTGCTCAGTTTTGTAAGAAGCATAACCATCCTACAAATCCAGTCTCTGTTCAAAGAGAAAACACTGCTTATGCCAGTCTGCGTGCCTCTCTGCCCCATGCTTCACACTGCTCCTTTCAAGCAAACTGTTTGCATTTTGGAGATTCCTCTGAAGACTTTTTCCTTTGCCTTGCTTCTGTTTGTTTCTCTGAGTTAGATGCTATGCATGTTTTGGTTAGAAGTCAGATAATGCCATTATGTCAGAAACCTTTTATTATTGTCAGAAATCTAGAATATTCTTACTGTATTTTTCCCTCCTAAATGGAAACTGGGTTTTCCTTTTCTCAGACTGGTTCTCTGACACAATCGTCTTCAGGCATCACTACAGAGGTTGTACTCGCATGCTTCACAATCCCATTTTTCATCGGTCTCAAATACATAAATAAAATGGATCAGGTCTTTGAGCTAACAGCACAAATATTTTGAGTGCTATATTACTCATATTTCTGTAATAAACTGACATCTGATTTGCTGTTCTTTCCTGAATTGCTAGCAAACAGCTACTGGCTTAGCAAAACACAAATAGATACCACCTTCCTGCAAATCTTCCCTTTCAGTCATTCTACTTGTCTTTACACAGCAGCATATGGCAGAAAGCACTAAGTGATCAAGGAGTAGAACTAAAGTTTCAAAACATTATTTTTTTACTAAAATCCATTACTAATCTGTTTATAGATATAGCCTTCTGTTTCTTCAGCACCTCTATTACTATGAAGTCTTTAATATAGTAAGTAGCATGAGGAGGAGAGGGGAGACATGCTCACAAAGTTCTAATAAGAAAATGCATAATGCACAGGGGCAGAAGAACTGCTTATGCTATTACAGTTTCCATAATAAATGCCCATCCCACACTATTCCTTTCATATAGTGGATCAGCAGGATATGAACACGTGATCTTTTAGATCTGTGTCTGCCTCCCACAGTAATGGAGAAGCTGCAAGAAGAATAGACAACACAGCTGGCTGCACCATGTACTGAAGATGCTCATGGCTAACAGCTAGCACAGGACTTTTTTTTTTCCTTAAGACATCCTTTCTGCCCGCACTTTTCTGTGCTGCTAGTTGTAATACTGTATTGCCACAGGACAAGGGCAGGTCCAATATTGCGGTTCCAGAGTTACTTGCTCATCTCTAAAACAAAACTGTACCCTACTAAGGAAGTCAGATGTTAACAGGTACCACTGAACATGTATTTTGCACATTCATGACAGAAGTATTATGAGATCAAAGTGTGATAAACAGCTGGTATTTGAACCCCATTTTAAACACTCACTGAAATGATTGCATGTAATAGCAATGAGTTAAATATATAAAAAATGCTAGTTACATCAACATTAAAAATGAGACCAGAGGCTTGGGTCAACAGGGATTGTGAACTGCCCAGAACAACCAACCTCAGTTTGTAGAGGAGAGACAAGACCACCCAGTCTCCTGGCTCCCATACCATACCACCTTCTATTTTCCATTTACTAAAAGCTTTTATTCTAAGGAAGGAGTAGTGAATTGTCTTGGGTTTTTTTTTTCCCCTTTTTTAAATGATGACACTTAGCATAACAACCAGACCAAAAATATTTTATGTGGGTTGTTTTTTTTTTTGAACCAATTACATAATAAGTGAGAAACTGATGGCAGAGATAGCCAACTGCAAGTATGCAACAAAATAGGGGAAAAAAGTGTTGACAGCAGCTGCAGCAGCACCACAGACCTAAAACCACAAATACTTAGGAGACTTGCAGAACTAGTCAAGTATAGATTAGGTGAGTTCTAAATGCATTGAAGAAGCAAAGGTTTGGGAGGTAGGAGCATCATGCAGTTCAAAGCGTGTTCACAGAACTTAAGTGGAAACTTCTAGTTTGAGAGTTGTTTTTCTTAGGAGCAACAGAGAGTACTTGAGAGAAAATTCTGACATTTTGATATTCTGCCTTACTACCATCCAAATCTATGATACCACAAGATTTCTCTCAGCATTTCACCATGCAAGAACTTTAAGAAATTCATGGTGCGGTCAGAAAGTCAGACAGCCAGAAGAAAGCGCATAAAAGACCTAATACAACCATGAGCAGGAAAAGATTTAACCGTTGAACAGAAAATAATGCAAAAATAAGTTATTTGTCCACACACATGTACTGACTTCAGGAAATGCACTGTATGTGAGGTTAGAAGAGAAAAAAATCAACGATAAATTTCAAAATGCTATAGAAGTCTGCTTTTAATAAATATACAACACTTTCTTGGACTAAAACCAAACAAAATCCCACAGAGATTAATAGCATAGTAACAGAATAAACCACAAGGCACACAAGACTTACCTTCCCTTTACTTTTCTCCCTTCCACAGGGTGGAAGAGCATAAAAAGAAGAGTACTAACAATACTGCTGTGTGATCAGTGCTGAAAGTTAACAGCCTCAATCTTCTTTCTTTTAATGTAACAGGATTTCTATGGTACTAACATATTCAGAACAGCTACTGAATTAATGTTACCTGAATTAATTTTTGATTCCTTATTTTAAAAAATTAATGATATAATGGAGACAAAGCTGACAGAGCGCTGCATTTTGACGTTTTCTTTTCAGTTGTACAGAGGCCACCCATCTATTCAGAGATGCTGAATGGGAACTGATGAAGATAAAGTAAACAGAGGTTTTCTTCTTGAAGAACTCTATCTTTTTCTTAGACAAGTTGTAAGGTAGTGGCCATTCCCAGCTGCTCTGCATTGAATGAAGAGTCCCTGGCAGCATTTGTGAGAAAAAAAGCATTGTTTGTGGATACAGACCAAGACAGATCTCCCTCTGTTCTGTATCACCCATTTAGGGTTGTTGTGATGAGGAGAAGGAGAAACACTGGTTTGGGAAGTTTAACCAAGAAAAACAACCAAAAACCCCACACAACTACCACTAATAAGTAACATTATTGAAAGATTCTTTAGGCAAGTAGTTTACCGCTATGATAATACCACAGGCAACTGAAACATCAGCATTTTTAACTAAATCTCATTAAATTTTTAAAATATTTTTGTGGTCTTAAAGCACAGGGGATGTTTCTTGCCTGAATTCTTTTTAAGTGAATAGAAATTTTTTAAGCCTTACACAATTTGAATCCCTACTTAGGCATTAATATACAAATTAATCATAGTTTCTTGGAAGGAAACTTTAAACCATTCGATCCACTACGTTCAATCCCGTCAAGCAATTGACCAGTACTGGACAGAGGGGAGGGAAGGAACAGCACTGCAGGGACATGAGAGCACAGCTTGTGGGAAACAGCACCCAGGGATTGGTTCCCTCCTGGCCAGAGAGAAGACCATGGTCACAACACAGCCAAGAGGCAGAGTTATGAGGAATGTAGGAACCCAGACAGAGGTCCTGCACAGACAGGTGGCTGTGCAGGTCTCTGCCTGCCGAGAGTGCCTGAGCCTGGCACTTGAATCGGAGCGAGTCAGAGACATCGTTTGTGTGCAGTGTGATCAAGTAAATGATCTGCTCAGGCAGGTGGTTGAACTGAGGGAGGAGATAGAAAGGTTGAGAAGGATCAAAGAGTGTGAAAACGAGATTGGCTGGTGGAGCCGCACTCTGAGACAAAGGCAGCAGGTAGAGGCTCCACAAGAAATACATGACTCCCTCCCCTCCTCTCACCAGGCAAAAGGAGGGCATGTGGGGGACAGGGGGGAATGGAGTCAGGTCCTTCCTCAGAAAGGCAAGCAAAAACCTTCTCGGCCCCCCTCACCTTCCCAGTTGTCATTATACAATAGGTATGAGGCTTTGGAACTAGACCGCCAGCTAAATGAAGATGGAAACGAGGACCCATCCGGTGAGCCATCCACAGCTTGTCCCTCAGCCCCACAACTTGTGACTTCGTCAATTAAGAAGGAAAGGAGGGTAATTGTAGTGGGTGACTCTATTCTGAGGGGTACGGAGGGGCCCATACATCAACCAGACCCATAACATAGAGAGGTCTGCTGACTCCCTGGGGCTTGGGTCAGAGATATTAAAAGGAGGGTTACTGCTCTGGTGCAGCCCTCTGATTACTACCCTTTGTTAGTTATCCAGGCAGGTAACAATGAGGTGGTAGAGAGAAGTCTTAAGTCACTCAAAAAGGACTTCAAGGCACTGGGGTGGCTAATGGACAGCTCGGGAGCTCAGGTCGTGTTTTCATCAATCCCTCAAGTGGAAGGGAAAACCACTGATAGAGGGTGGAAAACATATCTGATTAACATGTGGCTCAGAGACTGGTGTCACTGTCAGAATTTTGGGTTCTTTGATCATGGCGAGGTTTATAAGGCACCTGGTCTGCTGGTGACAAATGAGACAGGTGGGATGCAGCTGTCCCAGAGGGGGAAAAGGATTCTGGGGCAGGAGTTAGCAGGGCTTATTGACAGGGCTTTAAACTAGATATGAGGGGGGAGGGGGAGATAACTGGGCCTGTTAGGAACAAGCTCAAGGGAAGTGTGCCAAAGCTTGAAGGATGGTGGACTTGTGAGGGCTCTCCCTCTGCCATTTCATTTGAGAGAAGGGAAAGATGTTTAGGAACTGTGGAAGCACCTGAGAAGGGTCTGGTAGGGAATGGGGCCCACACTCACAAAAAGGTGTTGGATTCATTAACTCATCTCAAGTGCATCTACACCAATGCATGCAGTATGAGCAACAAACAGGGGGAGCTTGAGGCCATGATGCAGCACAAAAACTATGACATAGTAGCTATAACAGAAACATGGTGGGATGCCTCACACGACTGGAGTGCTTCAACTGATGGCTACAAGCTCTTCAGAAGGGATAGAGAGGGAAGGAGAGGTGGTGGAGTGGCCCTGTATGTAAGAGAATGCTATGAGAGCTCAGAAATCAAGTATAGTGATAACGGGGTTGAGAGTGTTTGGATTAGGTTAAGGGCCAATAGAGCAGATCTTGCTGTGGGAGTCTGCTATAGACCTCCCAGCCAAAGCAGTGAGGTGGATGAAGCTTTCTATAAACAGTTGGGAGAAATCTCACGGTCACTTGCCATTGTTCTTGTGGGGGACTTTAACCTCCCGGGTATCTGCTGGGATCACAGCACAACAGAGAAGGAACAATCCAGGAAGTTCCTGGAATGTGTGGAGGATAACTTCCTCACACAGCTGGTGAGTGAGCTGACCAGGGGAGGTGCCCTCCTGGACCTGCTTCTTGTGAACAGGGAAGAGCTTGTGGGGGAAGTAAAGGTTGGAGGCTATCTAGGGTGCAGTGATCATAGGATGATTGAGTTTTTGATCCTTGGAGAAACAAAGAGAGGGGTTAGTAAAACTGCCATCTTAGACTTTCAGAGGGCTAACTTTGACCTGTTCAAAAGACTGATTAACAAAATCCCTTGGGAGGCTGCCTTGAAGGATATGGGAGTCCAGGAAGAGCGAAGTCTTAAAGGCACATGAGCAGGCTGTTCACGTGTGTCGAAAAACAAGCAGGTGGGGAAGGAGACCGGTGTGGCTAAACAGGGACCTTTGGCTGGATCTCAAGAACAAAAGGAGAATCTATTGCCTTTGGAAGAGGGGCCAGGTCTCTCATGAAGACTATAAAGATGTAGTGAAGTTATGCAGGGAGAACATTAGGAGAGCCAAAGCACAGCTAGAGCTCTACTTGGCTACAGCTGTTAAAGATAATAAAAAATGTTTCTATAAATTCATTAACAGCGAAAGGAGGATTAGGGAAAATCTCCCTCCTTTATTGGATGCAGAGGGAAACACGGTAACTAAGGATGAGATAAGGGCTGAGGTGCTCAACGCCTACTTTGCCTCAGTCTTTAGCAGTGGAACTGGCTGTTCCCTGGACACCCAGCCTCATGAGCTGGGACATGGGGAGGGGAAGCAGAATGAGGTCAGCACAATTAAAGAGGAAGTGGTCAGAGACCTGCTACACAACCTGGATGCACACAAGTCTGTTGGACCAGATGGGTTACACCCAAGGGTGCTGAAAGAGTTAGCAGATGTGTTCACCAAGCCACTTTCCATGATCTACCTGAAATCATGGCTAACTGGGGAGATCCCATTGGACTGGAGGGTGGCAAATGTGACACCCATCTATGAGAAAGACAGAAAGGAGGATCCAGGAAACTATAGACCTGTCAGTCTGATCTCGGTGCCAGGGAAGGTCATGGAGCAGGTCATCTCGAGTGCCATTAAAAGTCATATAATGGACAACCAGGGGATCAGGCCTAGTCAGCATAGGTTTATGAAAGGCAGGTCCTGCCTGACAAACCTGATCTCCTTCTATGACAAGATGACCTAACTATTGGACAAAGGAAAAGCTGTCGATATTATCTACCTGGATTTTCAAAAAGCATTTGACACAGTTCCCCATAGGATTCCCACAGAAAAACTGGCTGCTCATGGCCTGGATGAGCAAACAGTCTGCTGGGTCAAGCACTGGCTGGATGGACGGTCCCAGAGAGTGGTGGTCAATGGAGCTAAATCCAGCTGGTGGCCAGTCACAAGTGGTGTTCCTGAGGGCTCGGTGTTGGGACCATTTTTGTTCAACATCTTTATTGATGATCTTGATAAGGACATAGAGTGCATTATCACTAAATTTGCAGATGACATCAAGTTAAGCGTGAGTGTTGACCTGCATGAAGAAAGGGAGGCACTACAGAGGGACTTGGATAGGTTGGATCGGTGGGCCAACGTTAACGGGATGAGCTTCAACAAGGCCAAGTGCCAGGTCCTGCACTTGGGCCACAACAACCCCATGCATCGCTACAGGCTTGGGGAGGGGTGGCTGGAGAGCTCTGTGAAGGAGAAGGATCTGGGGGTTCTAACTGACAAGCAACTGAACATGAGCTGGCAGGGTGCCCAGGTGGCCAAGAAAGCCAATGGCATCCTGGCTTGTATTAGAAATAGTGTGACCAGCAGAAGTAGGGAGGTGATAGTCCCCCTGTACTCGGCACTGGTGAGGCCACACCTTGAGTATTGTGTCCAGTTTTGGGCACCTCAATACGAGAGAGATATCGAGGTGCTGGGGCGAATGCAGAGGAGGGCAATGAAGCTGGTGAAGGGCCTGGAGAACAAATCCTATGAGGAGAGATTGAGAGAGCTGGGACTGTTCAGTTTGAGGAAGAGAAGGCTGAGGGGAGACCTCATCACTCTCTACAGCTACCTGAAAGGACATTGTAGAGAGGTTGGTGCTGGTCTCTTCTCACAGGTGATTAGTGACAGAACAAGGGGGAATGGCTTTAAACTGCAACAGGGGAGGTTCAGACTGGACATTAGGAAAAAATTTTTCACAGAAAGAGTGGTTGGACAGTGGAATAGGCTGCCCAGGGAGGTGGTGGAGTCACCATCCCTGGATGTGTTTAAGGGTCATTTAGATGAGATGCTGGGGGATATGGTGTAGGGGAGAACTTTGTAGAGTAGGGCTGATGGTTGGACTCGATGATCCAAAGGGTCTTTTCCAACCTGAATGATTCTAAATTAAACGTCTTCTGATTATTAGTACAAGGTGAAAGAATGATCCCCCTTGAGCTCTCCAAAACAAGTAGCACACTGAAGTTGTATCATTATCTTCAGTTCTCCTGAACTGTGACAACAGGGGTTTAGACTAGGGCCTTCATTAGGTCTTCCTTTGTATTACCATTCAATGAGAAATCAAATGTTATGGAGAGGTATTTCTGCTACACAATCTGTTAAAGCAGGAGGGAGGGGGTACACAGATTTGGGAAGATGCATTTTATTAATTCTAAATTTAATAAAAAAAAATGTTTCCCCACTTTAAATAGCACTTTCTAGATTTCTGTTCAAATAGTTGAAGTTAGAACTTCAGCACAAAGCCAAAATATACTAAACTGAGAGCTTAATTTCCACAAGATATTACTTTAGAAGAAATACTGAGTCATTCTCTTTAACAAGCAGTACTCAAAAGCTTATAAATACTCAATGCCAGTAATATCACTTTTCAGAAACATCTCAATACATAGACTGTGCAGAGAAAAAAATGTAAATTTTTACATTTCTGAAAAATCTTTTTAGAAAGATGTTCAAAGAGGAGAAGTTTTAGCATCATTTTCAAGATATAAAGCCAAGGCAAAAAAAGATATAGACTTAAACTGAATCAAAGTTTTTCAGAAGAGGGTATATTTTTAACTTTTATTTTGTGGTAATAGTAGCAATTGTTCTACAAGATGAATTCAATCATATGTCATGAGGACATAATCAGAAGGTAAGTGGTCTGTGATCAGAGATACTGAAGGCACTAAAAGAATGTGCCCAATATTGACAATAACCAATGCAATGCCACTGATCTACATTTTAAGCCAAACCACCTTGTTAGTAAGGCTGTCATACAATTTCTGTACAGACAAATTTATCATAGGATGGTTTGGGTTGGAACGGACCTTTAAAAGTCATCTAGTCCAAGCCCTCCGCAATAAGCAGGGACATCTTCAACTAGATCAGGTTGCTCAGAGCTCCGTCCAACCTGACCTGAATATTTCCAGGGATGGGGCATTTACCACCTCTCAGGGCAACCTGTTCCATTGTTTCACCGCTCTCATCGTAAAAAACTTCTTCCATAAATCTAGTCTGAATCTACCTTTTTTTAGTTTAAAGCCATTATCCCTTGTCCTATTGCAACAGTAGTCAACAATCAATTTAACTGTAAAATGTCAAGAATGTTCCTTTGAGGTATAAGAACATTCAATCAACCTTAAGGTCAGAAGAGACTATATCTTTACACAAAGATTTTTTTCTGATCTCCTGTATGTTACAAATCTCATTTCAATAGTTTGTTCTGCTGTATTTAATTCTGCTAGTGCTAGCTTGCCAGAGCAGACGTCCCATCATGGCACGGAGGCGTGATGATGGAGCACTGGGGGCTGGAGAACCTCCACAGATTCTGGTAACTCATCCCTTCTGGTGCTAAAATCTAGACATTGCTCTCAATCATCCTGCATCTGTCTGTAGCACTAGAGCAGAGAATGATTTAATTCTTGGTTTTCTGTCCTCAAAATTCTTCTGCACTATTATTTTGTTAATTTCCAATCTTTGATTTGGTTAGCAAACTGAGCTCTGAATTTTTTTATTCAGAGGCATTTCTCCAAATTCCTTGTTCATGTGCTCTTTTCAATCATTTCTTCCTCCTTCCCTAACACTTCTTTTCAATACAAATACCAAAAGGGTGTGTTGTCTAGGGTCAGCTTCATCAATCCACACCAGTTTATATACATATTTATACACACACAGAGGTGTATATATATTCCTACATATATATTCTTACATATATATTAATGAATATATGAATATCACTAGCATTTTCTTCTACAGCACCACCTAGGGGACATGAACTCACTTACTGGCCCTTGCAAAATCCAAGTGTTTCAGACTGTGAGCCCTACGACTGGGGTGTGACTTCTTTGATTTTAGAAATTGGCTGCTTCAACTGTATAACTCTTTTGATTTCACTGTCATAGTTGTTTACTGCATTGATAAAACACGTACACAGCATAATTGTCAATGATTTCATCTTTGTTTAGATGATTGAACAAACAATCTTTGTTCAATCATAGATTGTTAACCAAAATTATTTTAAGCTCTGAAGAGATAGACAGGCTTCTTTGCGAAGAGACGCTTTTGAGATGGAAGCCTAATCTTAAACCATTTAGCATACGCTTTTGATAATGTAGTTAGTACAATAAAGAGATGAGCATATTCCCAACTTCCATTCTTTGCTTCCGGAACTGCTTGCTTATTTTCTATTAGGACTCGCTAGGTATAATGCATAACCTGTCCTGGAAGCAAGGAACAGAAGCTGCTCTCTCCCTTCCAATGAAGGCCAATGGACTGCAAAGGTCGTGCTGCTTCTGCTGCCTTCCAGTCAGTTCAGGTAAGGTAACTCCCAGCAGAGGAACAGCTTTCAACATTTCAGGGTGTTACAGGGACTGATCTTACGACTTTCTTCCGCAGGCTGGTGATGTAATCCTCAGGCCCCTCGCATGGTTTCCCTCTGCATGACCTTCCTTCCCTTCTTGGCTATGCAGCCTGGGCTGACTTCCCAGCACCATCCTCAGCCAGCTCTCTAAGCCCTTACCAGGGCAGCCAGAAATCTCAGGAGTGACTAGGGCAACCTAAAGCTTTGGTAAGCCTGAAGGAGTCAAGGGAAGAAATGCTCTCCTTCAATTTACAGAGAAAGGCCAACAATCAGAAAGATGCTTTTATTTTCCCTCCAGTTCACACTCATTCACTGCAGACAACATTGGGTTTTTTATTCCTCCCTTCCCAAAACACTTAGTACTAGTGGGTATACAGCCTTCTGCATGCTGTTTCACTTTTCCCTGTATAGTGGTATAGTCCCTGTATAGCGGAGTATCAAGACATTTTCAGCCCCTATCACTTAACAAGGAAGGTATAAATTTCTTTACAAAGAGATTCCTGAATTCTGTCTGAGCTGCACTTTAGGTGCTCATTTCTTGTGTTGCATACCATCTTTCACTAAAGACTGAAATCAGTGTCATAAAGCAAAATTATTCAAGGGAACAGTAACATTAAAATACATTGGAAGGGAGTAGGGGTCTGCACAACAACCCCATGGCTGAAAGCTAAGCCCCTTATCTTGCAGACTTTCCATTAGTGCACCTAAAGTACTCTACATAGGCACAGAGTGGACTAATTGAACTAGTTACAGTTGAATTTACCTCCAGGTTGAATTTAAAAACTAAATAAAGAACTAATTTTTGCAAAATAAGCAGTTTTTAGAAAGTGGCAGAGACATTTTATTTTGGGTCAGCTTTAATTTCTGAACAAGCCAGGACACAACACATGCTAACAACAGCCATGCATTACACAGGTAAAAGCCAGTATGGGAGGCAGCACAGCAACTCTCGCAATATACCACAATTACTCAGACAGAGATTAAAATGTCAGTTTCAACTAAACTGACTGCATTAATTTCAATTTTTCCTGATTAAACATGCTTATTTCTTCCTCTACAAAATTTCAGAATAAGTTATAAATTTATCCTTTATTCCAAGAAACATTTCAGACCAAGAAAGTTGACTAGACTTATATTAGACTATGAACACAATTGGAGGCACTAAAGAAACAAGCAAAAACTGCAACTATCTCCTTCCACTTCTATCCAATAAATGAAACATCTCCTAAATGTATCAGTCATAAATTGGAAGTATCACTTTAAAATTATTTCAAAGAGCACTAAATTTCAACATAATTTCAAGCAAACTAAACAAACCTGAGATCATTTGATACAAGCATATTCGGAGGTAGTTCTAGATATTGGCCATAGTATTAGTTGAAGGCTTAGATTCTAATCAGTATTTTAAAGCTTTCCTATGAACATCTGAAACTGGCATAATGATTTATTATTTCACAGGAAACTAATCCAACAAGCTAAAAGCATAAATTTCTAAAAAGAAATCTTGAATTATTTTTCATAATTTATTTTTCAAAAAATATAAAAAATATCAGTCTTTTCAACTTACTGTATTCTATTGCTCAAAAATCACGTTCATCTTTTCCGTTAATGGGCATATATATTTTAAAGGAAATATGCAGTTTGAAACTAACGAGCTTTTCAAGAAAAAAAACAGTGAAAATTAAGAGCAAGGTACACTAACAATTTATTTTAAGATAGATGTGTGTACATGTGAGAAGATTACCATATGGTGATGTAACCTTTATTTATGCTTTTAATAAAATAAACAAAAATAGTCTACCATAGCCAAGGAGAAAAAACAATGGTGCTCATGTCGAGTAAAAATATTTTGTAGCAAAACAACTATCAATATAGCAACAAGACAGATGTGTACAGGTGAGGAAATGTTGAGGTAAAACCTCAAGCTCTTTTCTAATGTGTATTAATGAATGATACCACCTATCTGAAGACACTTTCATCTAGTCTTAAGAACGAACAGCATACATAAGTTGGACAGAAGTATCTCATTGACTTTACAATATCTCGCCTGTGAATTACTTTTTAAAACTAGCATTTTTTTAAGCTTTATGAAAACTTGAATGCTTTCATAGCATTCCAGTGTTTAATAAATTCACACACTGATGAAGCAAAATTATGCAAAACATAGTACAGTAAAAATAAGCTAAGTACTTCACAACATGCAAAAAGGTGTGACAAAAACTGAGATGTCATAGATATAAGCTTTGGTAGGGCAATGAGAAAACACAGTTTGCACTAGGTAGGTATTTGAGTGGAAGAGAACCGAGCAGCATACATGCAGTGGTATCTTTATGGAAATCGCCATTCACAGGTGTCAGTTCTGCACCAAAACCCCATGAGCCTGTTAGTGAGAACCATTACACAGGTGAAAATTTTGAGTTATACTTTCAAAAGCAGTTCTTTGTTTATTTGTAACTAGATATCTGATGTCATGTGTAGGGATGAGCCTTAACCTTAAACTAGCAGCAAAATTTCATTTTAGACCACTGTATCATGCCTGCAGTTTAAATGCTTCACCTCTTAACCTAAACTGTTATATGGCATATGTGTAGATTTTTACATTTCCTATGTATTGCCTCAGAGGCAGCTCTGCTTCAGGAGTGAGGTGATCCTTGTAGTCTTTAAAGGTCCAGCTCTAGCAGAAATCTTTTTGCTTCAACCATACCCAGTCCGATTATAGCAACAGCATTCCTCCTGCCTGCTACCATTTCATCTCCTCAACATACATGGATATTACTAGACTAGCATAAATATGCTTATAGTATAATTTAGCCCAGTTTGGTAACTAGAATGAGGTATGGAAACACAGAATTACTGATGTCACAAGTTTCACAGAAAAACTTTATTGCGATAATAGTATCGATAATTTCTCAAGTACATATCAGAATGGATTATTAAAACATAACATTTGTCAGTATTTGTTGAGACACATTTTGTACAGTAACTATATTGTTCAGATTACACAGTACTTGATATTTGTTTCAACTCAAAATTAAAACAGAACTTGATGAAACAAGAGAATTAAAGATAAAAGGTCCATTACACAAAAGATTCAAACCATGTTAAAGTGGGAGTGTCTTCCAAAAATTGAATGCTTTGATTCAGGCTGCTCTATAACTGATACTATAGCCCTAGGCTCAAAATAAACTGAACTTTAATCCAGGTATTCTTCCCTTATAGGCTATCATGGTTCAGAGTTCAAAACAGCATAGTAAAAGATTACTTTAGAAAAGATTAACACTTCTCTAAGACTAATTTAACATGATGCTAAGAAAGAGCAAAAACAAAAAAACAAACACACAAAAAAAACACCCCACCATTCCATCTCAGTTCTTGCACAGATGCTGCAAACCAGGAAAACTTAAAACAGTTGGAACTGCACTAACAATGCTTATATACCTGGATAGTAAGAGCCACTAGCTTTTCCTCTTAAGTTTTTTATACAGGTATCAGGAAGAAATTTCAGCCCAACATAATAAATTTAATTGGACCCTGTTTCTATAGAGGCAAATTAATTAATTTTTATTGGCTCTTATAAAGGAAGAACTCAGCACTTATTTTCCTCAAGCATACTGCTGGGAAAGGACTGGGCACGTCATCTGAATTGATTCCAGCTTCGTTCATCTCGGTTAAGCACCTGATGATGAAAAGGATGTTCAACTTATTTCTCACAGATCTACATTAGCACCCCAGAAAAGGCTATTTAGTCCCCAAGTCACAAATTGGGATCATTATGAGCTTCATATGATTGTTTTACAACTCTCCTACCACTGATTAGTATCTGTTGACTCTTATCTCTGTAGCAGAGCAGCGTACCAAACGTGACATGAAATTGCAGGCACCTTATCTTCAGTTGAACGTAAATCAAAAACAGGAGTTGAGAAGAGGCATACCAGTAATTACAATTTATATTTTGACAGTGGGTAAAAAGCCAACATCCTGCAAAAAAATAAAAATATAAACAAAAGGATACATTTATAACATAATAGTACCTAAAGAGAGGTTTGGGTGAGACCACAGTTTTTCTAGGCTCTAAATGTACAAAGCATCTAGAAGAGATCAAAAAGCAGGTGAAGGAAAGATGAGACAAATCACAGTAAGCAGTTACAATTTTTAGTCAAATGCTTTTCTCATTATTCAGTTCCCACCACCAAAGCCAACAGCCTTTGAATGAAAGAGTGAAGGTTTCCAGCTCCTCAGTCTTCTCAGACAAGCATTCACCCCCTCCCATTACCTGAGGGAAATGCCAACAGTGTTTTGCAATAATATGCATATCCAAAAGAAGCAAGGAAGCTACACTGAAGTCTTACAAAAGCCGTTTATAACCCCAAAATTGAACTTCAACTTGAAAGCTGTTTCAGTTTACATTTCAACTCTTGTTTCACCCATGAAAGTTTCCACTTGTTGCTTAAAATAGCAAAGACGGAACATTTTTGTTTACTTCCACACAAGAACAAAATTCCCTGAAATATCAAGACAATGAAGAATATATGTATATTAGGGAGTGGAACAGCTTCTGTGGTCAAATTATTCAAGTACTTTGTATATGGACTTAGGTGTAGCAGGGAGAGTTTTCTGTTGTTACTTTTTTCCCTATTGCAATAAAGTAATTATTGACAAATTAATGAATGCAATTTTCATATTCTTGCAAATAGTTATGTAAAAAGAATATTATCTAAAAAAATGCAACTACTGTACTTAAATTAACCTACAAGTTAGCATATCTGCCCAGACAACTTAGCCTTAACTCAGTCCATCATTTTAAATGTAATCATGTAGGTCTCAGGGAAAAGAGCTCTTTTCCTCCTACTCCCATTTGCTCATCACTGCAAGAAAGCTGTCATCTGGTCCTATGAGCAAAAAACCTCTCACATAACTATGTGACGATAAGAAGGGAATTTTGAGCTTCTGAAGACATACTACATCTATGCACATATAACTAAACTGAAGAAGAGCAGTCACCATTTATGGAAGCTCCTGCCAGACTCCTGCAATCCTGGAACAAGAAGTAGGAGTTGCAGAACTGTACTTACACACACATACATTTATGTATTTAGTCATTACTCCTGAAAGAAGATGCAAGTCAACAAAACTCCCAAGAATATAACTTCTGCTAAGATTACATGTGAAGGGTTTTGAGTTGTTTGGGGTTTTGGGTTTGGGTTGTTTTGGTTTTTTTTTTTTTGGGGGGGGGGGGGGGAGTGTATATCTTTCTGCTGTGATTTTTGTCAGCAAAGAATTGAATTTGCTTTATGTCTTGAAGTAACTCAACTTTTAATCCTCTCGCATTGTTTCTTATATAAACACACAAGAAACTCAGAAGTATAAATCTTTTGTCTTTTAAATAAAACTGTGAAGCCAACAGATTTAATTAATTTTGGGGAGCTCAACCTGAATTACTATTATTCAAAATTTTTTTCTGGCAAACCATAGACCAAATTCAATCATCTTCTGTCAAACAAATATGTTATACTCAACCAGCTAGGAAAAGGCATGTAAATACAGGCTTCGATTTGAAAGAAAAGCCCATGCACAAAGTTTACAATTGTCATTCAGGCCAAACTGTATCCTCAGAGATAGTAGAAAATTGAATCTGTGAGTTCAAGCATACATTTCTGACTTCCCAAGAACACATTTAAGTTTGAGACTATACTGTTTTCCTTGACAGGCCTTTTTCCAAATGCTTTGAATGATGAACAGGAACAAGCCACACAGAGACTGTCAGTCCTAGCTGTGCTCCTGCCCTTGCTGCACAGACAGCCTGGCTACTCCTGAGGTAGCTCCAGGATTTCTGCATTTTATAGTCAAACACTTTCTGGCAAAGCGGCAGTAACTTCAGTTCTCCTGAAAACCCCGGGATAAAGTGTGACATTTGGAGGGCTGCAGTGGGTCTGCATGGTGACACAGGGGGCACAGCTACAGGACAGCCATCTCCCAAGTCACTCACATGCAACTCTTCCCCTCGTGAGACAAAGGCACTGGACCCTCCCATTGAAGATATACCATGTGATATGAAACACCTGGAGAAAGAAAACATCTGACTTGCAATTAGGATAGAAAGAGGGATGCTTGCTAAGGAAGGAAGAGGGGATGTAACAGCAAGACTTCAGTTCTTGCTCAGGTGGACGCTAGCTGGTTGTACAAGGTGTAACCGTGGCCTGCAAACAATACAAAGCAGAAGAGCTGGATGTTTGGAGCAGTCTCCAGGAAAATGACCACAACGACATTCAAAACTCCTCAGAACAAAGCCTGTGACACTACCTGGTATGGTGAATGAATGATCTGTTCTAAGCTAATGATTTCCCCCTTCTTATCCAGTGATAATCTTACCACAGTGATGAGTTTTGTGGATGTGCAGATACTGAGTTAGGCTGCTTCTAAGCATTCCAAACTCTTCTCCTGAGAACACATTCTTTGCCTGATCAACTCATCTCTTGACCTACAAAGATGTTCCACCCAGCCCTTGAGCTAAAGAGCAAATCTACCGAGTCCAAAGAAATTTTGTCACTTTGCTTGCTGAGAAAGCAGAACAGCTCTTAAATTATCTTTTCTGTTTCCTTTCCAGTATTCAACCTGACTGCTTTCTACAGTTAAAAGTAATCTCATAGCAGAAACTCTTCCATTTACCCCCAAAGGGGATTAGGACTACTTAGAAACATTTTTAAAATAAACAGTTTCCTTACCCTGTTTAAACAATGATTGTTTAAGCCATGGAGTCAAAATGACTCAGAGGAGTTGTACTTGTCATCATACAATATTCAGCATGATCTACAATGTGACCAGACAACAATGACCCGTATTAATCATGGGCCAAAGTATAATTAAGGTAAAATTAATGGACTGTGATGGTCTGGCAATTGCTGTCCTTTTTGTCACTCATTCTGCTGGCTTGCCAGACTACTGTGCTTCTGGTGGAGAAGTGGTCTGCAACTGAGGCCGAGCACAGGAATCCCTTTTGCACAGAGCAGACTCATAAACAGACAAAAAAAAATGAACTCAATTCGTGTGAGCATACGGAGGAATTCTTTCCACCCTGATTACAGCAACAGCTATTGGGCAGAAGAGCACTGGCAAATCTACCTAATTTAAAACTGCCCTGTCACTATGATCAACATGAGCTAGAAAATTGCCTGCTAATGTACTAACCTTGACTGTAAGGGAGAAACCATTTCACTTCTGATCTGTGATGTTATTTAAAATACCATGTCTTTGAATAAAGAAAGTCTATAATCTTCCAGTATCAACCCTAATGGTGCTTTTCTTCCCCTGTACAAGAGCTCCAAAATGCCTTAGTCCACAATCACCCATACTCATTAATTTTTTCTCCAACATACATGATTCGCTTCTCTCCTGTGACATACTTATGGTTCTGATTGCAGTTCCATATCTGCAGTGGTGAAACACCTGCTATACTGACACATAGCAGTACTGACTTAAATTTGTCATTGGAGGATTTTTCAGCAACACAGCTTGGGGAAATCTTTGACTATTACAGCCTTATAGTTTAGTGAGAAATATACTGCAGCCTCAGAAATAACAAACAGCTCCAAGAAAAAAGCTTTAACAGATGGCTGGGAAACTGGAAACCCACTTCCAAACTACTTCCTCTAGCTCAACACCCAGAAAAATCATCACTTGACACACCTCACAGTCAACATCACATAGAATTAACTGTCACAGAATAAAGCAAAGCTGGGGGTGTGGGGTGAAGCTTTTTGTAGAAGCAGATTAGCAGCTTCATTTTTCAGAGGGCAAAAAATTGAAACCCTTTCCATAAATGATTCATTAGTAACCACTAGTTTACAAACTCACAAGCATAATGAGATACAGCTGCATTCCTACCATGATGGTGTCATGTTAGGATTATATACAAAGACTTCCAGGAGCCAAAATTGACATTCCTCCCTCATTGAGAGGTGTCGGTGTGAACGCTTACACGTGTCCAAGCCAGGAGTACATACTAGTAAACTATTTCAACCACTGCCCATTATCTCATGCCTGCCATTGCCTCCAGGCTCCCAGTCCCTCCCTATCAGACAACTTGTACTGTCTCATGGAAACTGAAAATATATATCTAGACTTTCAAGGCATAATGGTAATGCCAAAGTTTTAAATCACTGCTGCTTCAAATCCATGAATGACAAACTTAAACTTCCCCAATTCCTCCCCACTGACTAGAGTTATTATAACCTTTAAACTCTCCTGGGTGGCCAACTTGTCTCTGTGGTCAGATAACTATCCTCATCTCCTTTCTCTGAATTTTAACTAAACAGAGAAGACTAATAGAAACAACAAAGGTGAAATCCCACAGCACTAACTTGGTGAAAACTAGACAGTATTGTGTCCATCTGCTGTCTAAGCTTTAGAAGAAAACTTTTCTGAGGTGGTAATACAGCTGTTATGTAACCGCAGAGATCCATTGGTCACACCTGAAAAATCAGATAAGTTCCCTTGACTGTAGCTCTTTGACTAGTTTTTACAGGCTTTGTCAGAAGAATAAACAAATTCCTCAGTCCAGAGTTATTTCTCTCAGGTTTCTGTACTGAAGTTATTATGCAATAAAGTCACTTTGTAGCATATGAAGTTTTGTTAATTTAAGTTCAACTCTCATCACAACAATTTTAAGGAACTCCTGAAATATAGGATTGGCAGTCAAAGCTTGTAAATATCAACATGGGAATTTACAACTCAATACTTACGCACTTGCTTTTCCAATATGGAAACTGCAACACTCAACTTACATTTTCAGTAACTTTCATCTCAGAAAGATCAACAAACAACATAGAAGGAACACAGAAGTGTAGGACAACAAGGGTCTGCAAAAGAAAACCAAAGCAGCTGGTACACAGTCTGTCTACATAGTCCCTTTTTATATCATCCACACACACCAAGAGGACTAAAAAGCTTCAACTACAAGTGTTTAAAATTCTCAGGGCTGGCAGAACCTGAGTGCACGTAGGAGTTGTTCTGTGCAAAGCTAAAGATGACTTTAGTGACCTTAGATGACATAACTAAATGCGAGCTAATGGGACACGGCAAATTCATACCCACCCAGACACTAGCCCACATTTCTTTACATTAAGCTCTTAAGGATAAAATGTTGTAATATATCACTTCTACAGCTGTTTGCACACCATATTTGCAATTACAAAAGTAAAACTAGACTTTCAGTCAAACATGCTGTGCACATTCAACTTTGTATCTTCCACTGACAGTACAGACTCATGAATAACTTCTATACTTTAATGGCTTTTTCTTTTCTCAAATCAGAAATTTTAGTTAGCTTTACACGAACATCAATTTAGGTAAAGTTCAGATGATTAACACACTCGTAACTGTTTTGCTACATGTAGCTGACTGTGTAAAGCTTTAACAGTCATTTATCCATTTTAAAGAATTCTGCACTATGTTAGTGCTGAAGTCATTTTCACATATTTACATGATATCCCAGTGACATCCATGGTAACAGCTCAAGTGGACAGTAACATTTCACTAAATCCAGATAGTAAGGATTTAATAGCAAGGTAAGCCTTGCTACTAAATAATGCAGTCTAGCAATCTATTAATATCATTGAAACACTGAGTTAAAGCTGTTAAAAGCTGCTTAACTGGTAAGAGTCACTAGATGCTCATCTTTTTGTTTTATATATTATTCAGCTTTCAGTCAGTATTCTTTCTGTCCAAATTTTGCTGAAAAGATAAAATGCCAAAACATCACAAATCCATTAATCAATCCTATTTCTATTACAGCAATTCTATATCAACGAGCTTTCACTTTTACAGGCTGATTCAGAATATGACTTTCTTACCTTCATAAGCATAATACAATCAGGGTTTAATCTGTAGAACTTCAACTTTATTCCATGTGTGCCATTTCACTCAAGTTTCCCCAGTGATTCATGTTTTTTTCCACACTTGAGATCTATTAACAAGCACAATCAAAACCAAGAATGCCTACCTGAGGCTGTGCATAACAACCTCTATTATGATTTTGTGCTTAATTAGCTGGTTAGGGTTTGCTCCAGTTCCACGATTGTCACAACTAAAAGTCTTAATACATATACGGATCACTGCATCAGAACCAAACTTGTAAATAATACACAAACAAGAATATTTGGAAAAATTATAGAGCTAACCAGCAGAGGGGGGGAAAAAAAAAAAAAAAAAAAAAAAAAAAAAAAAAAAAAAAAAAAAAAGAGACCAGAAATTCAGAAGGGAAATAAAATCCTCAGATGAAGGGTTCTGGCCTGTTTGTTACTCTGAACTAGGATCAGAGGAAGAATATTGCTTAAGCTTATCTTCACATGAAAATAGCCACACATATTACAGCTTTAATCACATTTAAATTAATATAATTTAACTGCTGCAAATATTTTGGGGATATTTATTTCAATTTATTTTGCTTAAGTTGATTAGGACAGGCCTTGAAGTACATTTTGCACACGTACACTCCATGGATTGTTAGCCAAAACGAGGCCAACTGGCCACATATTTCTAGAATTTGCATTTCTGTTTCATTTTAACTAGGAGATAATAATACCTTTGGTAGAAAAAAGTGGGAGGATTTTTGAACCGCTGCTACTGGAAAGCTCAAAGAAATGTTATAAAGAAAATACACAAGTAAAACTGAACCGAAAAAACTACATTTTTCATTGTCCAAGCTTAAAAAAGGAAAGAAAAGGAAAGTGAAATACAGGCTGAAGTGAAATTTCAGTTTGTCCTAATCCAAAACAAGAAACCCCAACCTTTAGCTTAGCAGTGCTAGATGTCACCCCACATCTTTAAGTAAGATAGAAACACAGCCAGATGGCGTATATCACCATCAGTTTTATGAACACTTCTATAGTACTTCCTCTTAATGTTTTACTTTTTAGGTTTAACCTTCTGCATGAGCTAGCCAAGCAGGATGAATGAAACTTTTCTGCATCTATTCATTGCTCTTAATCATTAATAATCCCAGAACTTCACATCAGTTTGAGGGGTGAGGGGAAAAGTGGCAGCCCTGAAGTTTTCTAGTATACATGCTCAGGTCAAGCATAATTTACCATCTTAACCATTAGAATAATCAAGTTTCTTACAGAAATGTTTATTTTTAGGACAAAACACAAAAACAGTATGGTAACTAAACTGCCAATAATAACCTGAAACTGGCCATGAGTTAGGTGCAAGACTTTCCATGATCCATGCAGAAATTAAATTAATAATTTAATATTGTAGATTCAACAGTTGCCAATGGATCCACAAAGTCTTGCATTTGTTTACAGTGAGACCAGAAGCAGCAGCATTACCAATTGAAAAACCCAGTGAAAGTCCATCAAAAGTTATTTTTAATATAGTAAAAAATAAATACATAATGGAGGAAAATAGCTGCTAAACCAAAAAAAAAAAAAAAAAAACCACCACCACAGTTTCAAACACATGATCAATTAAAAAAAATTCTGAGTAACTGAAAGGAACAATCTTGAAATTCAGTTTTTTGGTATGTCCAACATTAAGATTTGGAAACACTCTCCTTATGACATTGGAACACCTGATTCCAACTACAATACAGAAAACAGGATAAAAGTCATGCAAGTCACACAACCACAAAAGGCTACAACACAGGCATTCTTGGTATTCAACTGTTCTTGTCATATAAATCAATACACAATGCAAATAATTTCTTACCCATCCCATCATGTGAGCCATATCAAGGAAATGTTCCCACCTTATCAAAACTAAAGCATGAAGTTTTGGGGTTTTTTTTAAAGGAACCTTTGCTTTCCATAACAGCTAAAAAAACAGTAACAACAATGAACTTTAAGAGAAGCAGAAGCAAAACTGTAAAGCTGTTGAGAAATGAATGCATTATTCCTAGAAACAAACCAAACAACCAACACGTCAAGTGAAATAAGTTGATGAGATCTGACACTGAGAAAGATACTGATCACCCATATGACTCATTGCACCATGGAAAGTTTCAAACTGATATAAAAAGGACAAGAAATCTGCATGCTAATATCGGTAAGTTGCTAGATATTAGACATTAGCTACATTAAAAAGTAATTAGTACATTACAAATTGTTTCAGTTGCAATATTTTTTTCTTGGAAACAACATATCTGATCATATTTATCTTTGAACTTCCATTTTCTTAACTTGCAAATATGACAGCAAGTTAGAATTGTGTATGTGTGCTAATGTTGTGGGAAATAAAGTAGGCAAGATATACTTTTTTGTGTATTATTTTCTTTCAAGTGAAGTTCAGTTGAGATCATATCTGCTTTTTTAGGCCTCAACACCTTCAGCTATATCCTGGATCTTAATGGATCTCCTGATCATTGCCGTCAGCCTACAAGAGTTGCATAATCCTCATTCTTCTGTTTCATATATTTAAAAGTTTGATTTTACCATACCCGTGATTCAAGAGCTGCTCCTGGCAGCTTACATTAGCAGCAAATTTGCTCATGAGTGCCCTGAAAAATTTCAGCATGTAATGCTTCACAAAGGTTCTGCACTCCAAGTACCTATTTACTGAACCACACTTCTGTACGGCAGACTCAAAATATACTTACTTGAGTGGCTGAGATCCTTACGCTCATTTTTTTTTAACCTAATTCATTTTTTCAACCTAATTCAAGAAGGTGTTTAGTACAAATCTATAAAAACTAAATCCATGCTTGCTTAGCATTCCTGAAGAGAAAGTCTTTCCAGAATCATGATTTTCATTTTACAGCTTAACATTGTTATTTGGGAAGGAGGCAGGGGAGCAGACTAATACACACTATTAAGAATCATACTATCTATTCAGCTTCAATATTTTATTCACAGATGGCAATACATCACACTGAATGCAGAAATGAATATGACAAATGACATTTTTCTTCCCCAAACTGGATGGAAAGGTAAATAGCTTTAAAACTGTCTTCTTCGCAGATTGTAAGAATGTGCTTTTAACAATGGATCACTTGGATTGTGCTTATGAGAAACATAGCTCATATAAAATTTGATCTTCAGAATCATAGTAATGAAAATTAGACTTGAATGAATACCTTAATGAAATTGTTACCAGTAAAATAAACATCCAGTACCTTTGATCGCTGGGTAAACATCCGATACCTTTGATCGCTGGGTATGAATCTATGGAAGTTTTATATTAGAACAAAACACTCATCAGTTCCCAAAGACTTTGGACATTAAAGAGAAACACTAAGAAAGAGAATGTCCAAATTCATACAGATTTGTAACTTAAAGTTCTATCCATGAGATCCAGCTCAAGCTAACATAAATGAAGAGGAAAATCCAAAATTTCTAGACAGACTGCAGCAGAAAGTGGTCACATCTCAGGCAGTTTTTAAAAACTAACTGAAAGGTTTCTATGTATTAAACCCACTTGGCCTTTTTTTTTTTTTTTTAATCTCCTACCGTTTTTCAAGGATGAACAAACCTACTGCTATTTTTAGAAATCTTTTTTCAATATTGGTTGCACATTTTTGCCTCTTTAGCATTCCCTTTGGCAAACAAACACAGCTTTCATTGAGTTGAGCGAGAATGAAAATTACTGACTCAGTAGTGAACAGTATAAACACCGTCTGCTCCTTCTGAAAAGGACAGTTCATCTTCACAAGTATCTGCACCTTCCATGTACTAGCTTTCACAAAACTACTTAATTTTTTGAATGGAGATATGGAATGGAGGAAAAGTAATAGTAATTGAAAAGTAATAGTAATTCATGGTTTTATTTGGAAGTCTTAGTAGGCATTATGCTTTTTCAGTGAAAGCTGCATGTATGACTGAAAAGGAAAAATCTGACAATCCAAGGCATATACCTATGACTGTCTATCAACAGGAAAAATCAAATGTTGTCTTCAGTTTTGTTGATATATTCCCTTATCACGCTGCAGTTTAAGCCCAAAGAAGAGAACCAATACATCTGCCTACCACATCATCACTAGCCAGTAACTACTGAACAGCAGTTTCCAGAAATGGAGCTACAAATTATTCTCACTGCTTTTCTATTCATATTAGTTCCCTTTGCATTGTACAGCAATATTTTTAGCAACTATTTTCTACAGCACAACCCTTTACCCCTAGAGTTGTAGCCCTGTAAGCTTCTCTTCCACACACATTTGAAGATTAGCCCATTCAACTGTCTGCTTCAGTGTAGACCTTTTCCTTTCTTTCAACAGCGTTCTAA
Organism: Strix uralensis; assembly: GCF_047716275.1. Lineage (NCBI taxonomy): Eukaryota > Metazoa > Chordata > Aves > Strigiformes > Strigidae > Strix > Strix uralensis. The sequence continues at coordinate 86,887,506 of NC_133974.1, read as the reverse complement.
AGTCGTTCTTTGGTAGCTTTTTTTATGCTGCATTCAGACACTAGAGATCATATTTTTCTGTCTTCCAGAGAAAAATCTATATCCTTCCTCTTACGAGTGAACTCTTCCATCTCTTTCCACGGGAAATCCAAGATAACTTTATACAAAACAGTAACTAGAAAAATAATACAGACAAAGAAATTTGAAATAAACAACTCTATCCCCTACCAAGCCTCCTTACTAGATTTAAATCCCCCTGAATTTAACTCAGCAGCTCCAGACCCAAGATGGGACTTTTTCAGAAAGAAATTTTTCAGTCCTCCCTAAGAGACATTTTGTTAAAGTGACTTTGCTCATTCTCTATGTATTGGGAGATGCTTTCTGCAATAGGTATTGTAGAAAGATGTTTACACACGTAATCCAGGCATCATTTGTCTTCCAAGAATCCTGGAAGTAAGATACACTCAGCAGTTCTTCCCTATAGGCTTTTGTAATGCTCTTTTAGCTTTTATTATAGAATTTTCTTTAAGATCTCCCAGTTAACAAATCTGGATCACTACGCTAATAAAAAGAACAACCAAGAGATACAACTTGAAGAGAGATTACAAGCTCTGACTGCTTGAAAACGGCAACTTTGACATTATGCAAAGGGCTCCAGAGGGGTCTCCAATAAGAGGTGTTCTGACAAGAGAAAGCTGTGGATCTGTGGCCTTGGATGCAATTGTATTTTCAATATTTTCCTTCTACCAATTATTACTTGCAAGGTTCATAGTCTGGCCAGGGGAACCAGAGAACGTCTGGTGAGTGGTAGGGGCATTACATATAAGGAAACATACTTTAGTAATATACAGAAAAGACAGCCTTGACATCCAGTGAAGCACCATTATGAAGCAGCCACCCACTGCATCAGGGGAAGCAAGAGTCCACACAGTGACCCCTCCTCCCCAGGAACCTGCCACATCCTTCCCAGGATCTCTGACACAAGTATGTTCTTCCCTCAGCACCTGGAGTCGCGTTGTTCCATTCTTCTGTCTTTTACCATCCCCCTTCTTTTCTCTGTCCTGTATATACGCAAGAGTCACAGACTCCTGGGATAGTCCTTTCAGACTTCCCTCCTATAAGCACTACTCCTCCTTTGAGCATACTCTTTATTTCCTTAATTTACAGCTTTCTTGTTCTTACCCTTCATCTTTCCTTATGCTCCCTTCTCACACAGCCTTCTTCCACTGCAATCAACATCCTCAGAAACGTAGTTCCCCCTAAAAATGTATAAGCTTTCACTACCTCAAAATCTATCACAGACAATTATACCAATCATGGACTTGCAGTCCAAGACAGTTCCACTTCATTCCACTGTTCCTCAGGTATTTGGCACTTCCACACCCCTTGTGCCTCCCGATTTGTGTGTGTATATACGGATAACTTCCCTTGTCTGCCTGTTATAAAAAAAGATGACAAGGTAAAATGCAAATAGCAATCCATTTTGATGAAAGAGAGAAGGATGCTTCAGCTGGTGAAAAAGTAGAGATAAAGCACTACCTAATTCTGACTTCATAAATTTGGATTGTTTGATGTCCAGCTAATCCTGAAACCTACATAGGGTTTTCCCCACACATCCACTTTCAGGGCTGAAGAACAGGTACCCTTTGAGAGAAGATGCAGCAGTTTATGGTGCAACATCATTGTTAGAGATAAAAATCTGCAGAGTATTCCACAGTGTGATGTACTTTATCTCCGAGGAGACACAGTGTGCTGTAATTATTTTGTTAGAAGCAAGTATGCCCCTTTGTACAGCAATTGGAGATGATTAATAAAAAGATAAGTCTGAAAACTTTCAAGTTCTGTTCTTCCATGACAGTTTTGAGCGCCTGCATTACTCCCCTTCTTTTAAAAAGAAAGTTCCTTAATCCTTTGAATATTTCTTACTATTGTGCTCATTACATATTGAGAGTGAAATCTCCTACTAATTGTCTGCAGTGAAGTTCGAAAGGATTTGTTGCTATAGCAATACTTCGTGTTGATTCAGAAATTAATGATAAAAGAAGTGGCAATTAGTACTATTAATTTTTACTAGAGAAACATGTGAGTGCTAAAAGGCTTATGGCCAAAAAAAGCAGTAAGATTTTGCATAGGTGACCAATATAGAGCTTGCAGCTATAAACCCAAGCATAATGGATATTTCATGCTTCAGTACACGCAGCATGAGTGTTGCTGCCTTAATGCTCCGAGATGGACCCAGCCTCTGTTGTGCTCCAGGAAGTCCTACGAGAGCACAGGGATGTGTCTCCTTTCATACACAATAGCACCCTGTGGGACAAGCTCCTTTACGTTAGTATAAGGAAAGGGAACTGAATAATTTCTCCACAGATTTTACACTGTTCTTTCAAGTGTTTTGCAGAGACCTTTATTTTGCAGTTTTAGTGAATGCAAGTGTGTTGCTTCAAGATAATGACCTGCCTGCTCTCATTCCTGAGTAATAGCCATGAAGACGATAAGTGTTATCCAGGTCATATGAAACCAAAAGTAGTAACCAATATTCTACACTAAGACTGCTATTATCTCAACAAATTATTTGGGTTTGTTGCAGCCCAGTACCTTCCATGAAGTATTTAAGGTTTTAGAGAGAATTGTCTCTTTTTTTTTTTCCCCCTCCAGATTTGCGTTACTATTTCAATCCCATAAAGGATAGTGTGGCTCTACATAACTGTAATACAAGGCTGAAGGAAGTGAAATGCTTTGCTGTTTCAGTCTGTACATAGTAAGATTTTTTTATAAAAGTATGATTTGACAGCCTTAATAATGTATTTTCTGCTACTAGAAACCCACATAGTTACTGAACTCAATAAAATTTGCTTATTTCATAATTATAGAGTCGTAGGCTAGTGGCAGATTGCCCCTCAGAGCTATTTTATAAATCCTTGTGGATGATATATAACTTTTTTTTCCCCTTCAAAACTATCAGGGTTATTTCCTTTAGATGCTACAGATGATACCTCAGAGCTCCATGCAGGAATGTTGGGAAGATTTCTCAAAAACCATTAACCCTAGATGCTGGAGGGGCCTTCTCCTGCTTAGGACAGGCAGGAATAAGGATGCTGCAGAACAATGCATGTTGTCATGATTTGTGATGGTTTAGCCCCTGCCGGGGTCTGAGACCACGCAGCCGCTGCCCCTCCCCCACAAAAGGAGTGAAATACAAAGCCCTGAGACTGAAATAAGGAAAGGTTTAATACAACAGAGCAACAGCAACACAACAAACAATAACAATAACAGTAATAGTGATAACAATGAACAGAGCAAAGTATATATCGATACAGCAAAGAGAGAACCGGCTGTGCCAACCCACGCGATCACCAATTCTTCCCGCACTCGCGCCAGGATGTGACGTCAGCATGGTATATGAATAACCCGGCTAGAGCTTCCCCCCCACTGCTGGGGAAACTTAACCCTATCCTGGCTAAACCAGGACATGATTCTATAGACTTCACGTGGAAAGAGGTCCCTTTACACCTCACATGGAGCTCTAACACTCACGAAGTGCCCTTGGCATCTGGCTCCAGTACACCTAATGCTGTCAAGTAAGGTAGTAATGGACAGAACAGTACACATGAACACAGCTAGAGCTAAGCAGGCAAACATTGCCCCAAACACCTCAGCCAACCACAGGCATTGAGATGAGATCATTTTCTCTAACAGAAGTGAAGCACATCAACAGAGACATGTCCTAGAAACTCCAAGCATTTTTTTTTTAATCCTGTCTGCCCCCAAATTTCTCAGTCCTCTGTGAATTTATAAATGAGAGGGAAATCTCTGACTTCTTGTATTATAAGCTTTTGTATGTCACGATTAATCTTTTTTCATGGCAATATACTGGGAACGCGCAAGGACAGATTATCATCTACACACGGTGAGAGATTATCCTTACACGTCATCACACTGCTTTCTCATTCAGATCGGGAAAGAAGAAAAAAAAAATAAGATATACTCATTATAGAGCACAATTCCATCAACAGTTGAATGTAACTGGACAATCCTGAATCCCCCAATCACATTCACTATACTGACAAGGACTTGCTACATACTAGCAGAGCAGCCACAACCTCCTGGAGATAAGTACCAGGCATAATGCTGACAACAGGGACTGGACAAATTATCAGATGGTTGGTCTGCATGGAGCTCTGTAATACTGTGGCTATGCTACTGTATTGCACCTGACTAAATGAACAAAAGCCTGAATTTGCTTGCCGGAAAGATTTCTAAATTAAACAGAGTTTTGTTTACTCCAACTTAAGAACAAAAGCCCAGAAAACAGAGGAGAAAAGGTAAATGGCATTGACAAGTGGCTGCATTTTCGAATCATATCCAGGAAAACATTTTCCCATAATCCATACTGTAGCTGTATTATTAAATATTTCTCTGTAACTATCTCCACCAAGATTAATTTACAGAAGTATCAAACTGCCTCTAGCTCTCATTTCAGCCACAGAATATTTATCATTTGTAGTATAAATTACATCTTTTGTTTTTCCAAATATTTTCCAACCATAGAAAAGACCTTGCCTTCAGTTTGCGAACATCTAATGAAGAAATTCACTTAAGCCTACCTTCCTTTACACTAATTGATGCCTCCAGCATGAAACCACATACTTGGAATAGGTAAGAGGGTTAATCTTCCATCCCCTCTTACTTTACACACAGTAATTTCAACAATCTGTATTCAGGAGAATGGCTTTTCCTTGCCCTCACTGAACCTCCTAGCCAGGCTTGCATGCAGAAGGTTGTGTTCTGATAGCACTCAACCAAGGCACAAGGAGTAGAAAGTGTCACAGCATGCTCTTATCCTCTCTTAAAACAAACATAAGATAAAGAACTCCTGAGTGTGAAGTCCCAATCTAAATATGGCACACCAGGCTTATACTAAATTCATTTATTCTGTTTTGCACCCCAACAGCATCAGGAACATACCACAGTGTATGTTCTACAACAGTTTGTTGGATGGACTGAGAGGCAGTTTGTGCATCTAGAGGTAGAGTTGATATACACTCTCTCAGCATCTCTAACGACAAGAGTTTCACATGTTACAGCAGCTGTGCAGTCTAGTAGAACTGATGTTCTTCTATTGAAGAATGAAGTCATGGAGGATGTAGCAACATTGTTGAATGTATTTGCAAAACAGACTACTTTTGGCATTACCAGGCTCTTTCTTTTCATTCCAAGCTTACAGATCCATTTAAACTTCTGTTACATATTCACAAACTAAGGTACTTAAATATAGCTGAGGATACTGATAGAGATGGCACTGCAGATCCTCCCCCACATATTCTTATCCATACTGCTCCTTATTTTAAAGCCTAATTATGTCTTTACTAAATGAAAAGCTGCCACTACAGTAAGGGATACTAATAATATTAGTAAACTGTTCTATCATATTATGTACTAAACTCAGCAACCATGCATTTACATACACTGAGCAGATCTTTCATTGCTTTCCAGTATCTCACAGATACTTTGTCTCATCCTCAGAGCACCAGGTCTTCCTAACAGCAAGCAAGCCATAACAGAATAATGGACAAAGTTAATTAAGGTCATCCAGATCGCTTCAAACTTTCTTCTAGTGTCAAGCACCTTTTGCACCCCTTCCCCTTCCTTTTTGAGTCATATAACACTGCGTAAGCACAGTAATTGCTGTCACAAAGTACGCATTTAGGCTGTCTGCTAAAATCCAGACTGAGGGAGGAGGGAAGGTATGAACACAAGATCCATAATGTTATAGTATTTACATAGCAGAAATTTCCACCTCAGTCATCACAAGATTTTTCTTTTGCATTTCAGGATTTGATCCTAAAAACATTCATAGCATTAAGATGAAAATCCAAATACTAATGCAAGAAAGGGAGGTTGAATAGTTTTAAAGTAGCAGCTATAGCTTTAGAATGAAGAGTGTCTTAAGAGAGTGTCTTAAGTGTGACAGTGTTTCAGACCAGCTTACAAATTAACCAAGATATTTTAATCCTTACATCCGTAGAACTGTAATTTAAGACACTATTAATGGAGCACTGTGTTTGTGATGTTTCGTATGGTCATGGTTGGTTTTCACCATGAAAACCTACTTCTCAGACTGCTACTCTAAAATATATTGATAGGTTGTTGGATGCAGACTATATTACTACAAGTAATATGAAATCTAAACTTCCTTCAGTAACAGAAATAAAAATGGATTGCACTTTACCATATACAGATACATGATATAAAGTATGCAATCGGCTGCCTTCAGAAAGTTACTATTCATCTACTTTAAAATTACATGAATTCACATCTCGCAACAGTTTCTGTAATAAATTAGGTTCTATTTCTTTTGAATGAAACGTGAAAGGATACAAAGCTGAATTTCTGGGTTTGGTGGTAGAGTGCAGCTGGTAGAAGAAAAGAAGAAAACTTGCAACCTGTTTTGATATACCTGGCAGCAAGTCAGATGAATTTCATACTGGATTATCCCTGGAGTATTTCATTGCTTTGCTACTAAAATCTTAGCAAAACTGCTACATCCAAAATAGTCCAAGAGAATGGTTTTCAGTGTTTCAGTTCAAGTCAACTGATTCTTCTTCCCTAAAGCTGAAGTTACCCTGTTAACATGCAGACGGCATCGAAGCAAAAACACATCACTTTGAATGAGATTCAGGACTGGAAACTGTAATCTTCATAATGCTCTACAGGGCAATAATGTACATGAAAAAGCTTCTGGTAATAACAGAACTATTAAAAAATAAAGGAAAAAATTTAAAAAAAAAAGCAAAACATGAAAACTTTTTAGGACACACAACATCAGAAAACCCTGCAATACTTCTTCCATGCCACGGAGAATTGCTACCGTACAAGTGACCGGCTTGCTTCCATGCTGAGACACATTTCTGAAAGCCACCAAACCGGGCTTCCCTTCTGGAAAAAGCAGCGAAACCTACTGCAGTCCTGATCCAACACAAGTAAGCAAACCAGAAACTGTCAGATTAAATATACAGAAGGAGATGAAATAAAAATCAATATATCGTTCACTGGCTTTGAGGTGTATACGTATGTAAATAAAAAAAGTATGAACATTTCAGTCAGTGTAGGGTGTAAACAGAGGAAAATATATTGCTTGGGCAAAAACATCCTCAGGACATGTCCCGGCTTCTGTTTGCCTTTTTTTAAAGTTTCTTGACGTGTGTCAGCAATATTGAAGTTACAGTTCTTCTGTCTGTGACTATTTCTATATATGGTCAGCACAGATATTTGCTGGGATTTGCATTTTTCCAAAAGCAATCCCAGACAATCAGAAGAAAACCCACACGAGCAGATCCATAGCCCTGCACACATGAGCCCATCTGGGTTTCTCTGCCCTGAGACTCACATAGCGAAGGGAATACAGGTAGCTCTGGTTTTAAGTAAATACTCGGGCTCTGCTTCACACACTCCTGTGGGTGCGTTGGCAGCGCACACCCGGCCCACTGATGCCTTCCCAAACTCCAGCTGCACGACAGCCCGCACTCCGGTACACAGCCCCGAGGAACCCGCTTCTCTAGAAGGGGAGAGACACCGCGCACAGTGCGCGGGGACGCCGCGGGGGCACCGACCGGCCGGGCGGGGGCCGCAAAGCCGCTCCGCGCTCCCGCACTGCCCCAGCGGGACAAGCCCGGCGGCCGGCGGCACGTCCAGCCGCGCTTCGGGACTCCCGTGCGAGCCGCCGCAGGACGGGACGCCCGCGGTCCCCGATCCCACCGGCCGCGCCGGAGGGGGAAGCCCAGGGGCGCGCACGGCGGGGCGGCCGGCACCTCGCCCCGCTGTTCAAGGGGCGCAGCGGCCCTCGGGAGCGGCCGCTCCTCAGAGCCCCGCGGGGAGGGGCGCAGCCTCGCCGCGGTCCGCGGAGCCCCCCGGCGGCCGCCGCCGCTCCCGCCGCCCCAGGCGCTGCCCCCCGCCCCAGGTGGCCGGGGAGCAGCAGGCAGCGGGGCCAGCGGCTGCTCAAGCCTCCCCGCCGCAGGGACCGTCCCCCAAACTTTCCCCGCGGGGAGCCCCGCCGCGGTGCCGGCCCGGGCGGCCGCGCACACCGCTCCCCGCCACCGGCACCCCCGCGCGCAAGAGAGGAAAACCGAACAAAAGCTCCTCAGACCTCCCGAACCGCCGTTCCTCTTCCTACCTGCCCGGTCCCCGGCGACCTCGCGCCGCCCGCTCCGCTCCGCGCCGCGCCGAGCCGAGCGCTCCCCGCGGCGCCCAGGTGGCGTTAGGAGCGCGCTTCCCACGGGCGGCGCGCCCCCGGCGGCCGGCACATCCCCGCCGGGCGCCGCCGGGAGGAGGGCGCTCCGCACCCGCCCGCGCCGCCGCCGCCGCCGCACCTGTGCCCGGGCAGCGGCACCGCCTCCTTCAGTCTCGCCCCCAGGGTGGGCGGGGGCGCGCCGGGACCCCTCGCCGCCGCCGCCCCGCCGCCGCCACCACCCTCCCCATGCAGCCGCCGCACGAGGGACACCCCGCCACCGCCGCCCGCCGCCCCGCGCCTCTCATTGGCCCGCCCGCCGCTGACCTCACGGGGACCAGCCCCGCCCCGCCCGCCGCCCCCGGCCCGGCCCGGCCCGAGCCGGTACCCCGGGGCCGCCCCGCGGGGAGCCCGGCGCGGTGGCGGGGCGGGCGGGCGCGCGGGCTGCGGCCACCGGGCGGCACCTCCGAGGCGAGGCACCTCCGAGGCGCGGTGCCCGGCGGCCCGCAGCGTCCCTGAGTCGGTGGGACGCTACGGGCGGACGGACGGACGGGCGGGGGTCCGCCCGTGGCCCCTGCCTCGGGGTGCAGGGGGTTCAAAACAGGGGTTTGCAAAATCCACCCCCCTGCCCTTGCAAGCTGCCTGCGAAGTAGAAAGGACTCACAGAAAATGAGATCATGTGGGGAAGTCTTCCATTAGTCTGCGATGGTTTCTCCTCTCCTTTTTTTCTTGGTATCTATTTTTACTGGGTTTAATTGAGACATATGAGCATCTTGCTTGAAGAGTGTGGTCCTGTTTGTGGAAAGTAAATAATTTTCCATTGCATATTAAATATCCCTCTTAATAGGGCATGTAACATCAACCGAGTCACATATCATCGTATAGCTCTGTAATGTATATTAATATGGTATTGATTCATTACTAGCAGTCTTTCAAAAGACCTGCTTAAAATATTCTCCCCTTTCAGCTAATCAGGGCGTGCTATGAACTCACAGCCAAATAATGCATTAATGTATGCTTATGCACCATTAAAACGTGTTGAAACAGAAGAACATAGGAAATCTTTCGTATTTTAAAGGATCCTGTAAATGTACACGATAAATTATTACATCAGTCTGAGGTGTCTCAGACTTCCATGTTTCCTCCGTTGTAAAAGATTAACAAATTTAACTTGAAATCATTCAACACGAAGAAAGTTCAGAATTTAGCACTTGTTTTTGCAGTCCGCATTGCTTGCGGTGAAGTTGCTCTGGCATAAGGGAGCAGGGTGTGTTCTGTTTGCCTGCTGGTGTATTTCTTGGTTACATGTAAGAGAAAAGTTTACCAACTGGTGCTCAGGAAAATATAAACAAAACTGCAGTGTATACTTTGGAGGGTTCTCATTCTCTATTAATTTAATAACTAGTATTATTTAAATTATCTACTGCTGCCAGAAAAAAAAAAAAAAAAAATTAAAAACGGGGTCCATCTTGCACCTTCTGCATTTGGTGAGGACGGATTGTCGGAAGACCCCTCCTCTGCTGCCCACAGGCAGCCAGCCCTGGGTGGCGGGACTCCTCTGGCCCCGGGGCGCTGCGCCGGTGCCACACGGGGAACTAGCATCCCCCATGTCAGGGGCTGCACCCCACAGCCTGGCACCAGGATTTTCACAGAATGTGCCGTGGGATCCTTAGTGACAAGCAGTCGTGACCAGAGCCTGTGAAAGAATATAGAAAATTCTCAACACTTAAAAAAAAACCTATGAAGCTGCTGTTTTTCAATGAATTCAATGAGGAATTCATACCGCTCTAAAAAATACCTGTGGGATGAAAAGGCAAAAAAAATTTCTTACACATGAAAAAATCAAGACTTTCCAGTGTGCAAAGATTCTTCTGTTCTTGAGCTCTGCATATGTTTGCTTTACTGCCCATCGATGCTTTTCCTTTTACCTTGCATCTAAAAATAGCGTCAGAAATAACGCTATACCCTGTAACACTAGGCTGGGGTTTCAGAGCAGCTGAGATCCTCTGTGATGGTGTTGTCTCGGATGACCCTTCAGGGCGTGCTTGTCCTTGGAGTTCTGCACCTCTGCTGCCGAGGGCTCAGCACTCCAGCATGTCAGAGATGAGGTCACAGGGTGCACCCCTGTTTTTTAAGATTATATTAGAAGTAGTGTCTTTCTTTTTACGCCACTAAAGCTGTAGCTGAAGAAAAATTCTGGATCATTTGACCGTCTTTTCCCCTTTGTCTCTTTCATTAGCTGTTACGTTTGCTTAAGGGCTTCCCAGTTGTGAGCACACAGAACATAGCTAAGATGACCTCAGGTTGAGGTGGATAATATATGAACACATGGACCATTCATACGGGATGAAAAAAAATCCCGAATGGTAAATCACAGTATGATTAGACCAGGGTCAAAAAGTACATAGCTTTGTATCTACTATAACCTCATTAATTTCTGAGGTTGTGGCAGAAATCATCTATGTGTATAATGCAGAATGTATTTTAGAAAATACATTTTTTTAAGATTCAAAGCAAGCTGAGATCAGCTTGGCTTTGAATTTGCCTTGCTTTAAGATGCATACCAATACTTTATAAATCAGGGCCCAGTTGCCTAGTACAACTGTGTGCCATAAATATATTTAACCTTGAGTCATGCAAAATGGGCCTTTAAAGCAAGCGTATACACATTAAAATCAATGATCCTGGAAAACACATATTGGATAATGTCTTGTATAAAGAAGTGTCAAGACAGTCAAGGAACTGTTTAGGGAAGCCTAAGGTAGGGGAATAAATTTTGCAGTGACACTGCTAAATAATACCCTTTACGGAAAAAATCCATTGACTTTAACAAGAACTTTGGATGAGCAGAGACCAGAAGTTCAAACCTGCATAGTAGGTATAATATGGTTCTTTACGATATATTGTAAAGAAGGAACAGAGGGGAAGATTAATTAGAAGACTGGGGTTTTTTTGGGTTTTGTTTTTTTTTTTTTTCAACTAGGAAACATTACTTGGTTATCTTTCATGAGATATCTGCAGAAAAAAGAAGCAAATGTGGCATCAGAAGTTGCACATTTCTCAATGTCTTGATTTATTTCTCTTCTCACTGAACAACACAGACCTCCACTGCTGTGTGGGACGCCCTGAAGGATCAAGGCCAAGTCACCATGGGCATGCCAGCCCTTGCAGAGAACAGCGCTGCAAGAAAGTGGAGACGTACAAGTGAGCACCATGCAGTTGTACAACCAGACAAGCTGATGCACAACACACTTTTTGTTGAGGACCACTGAATTTACATCCTCGTCTTTGTTGATGATGATTCCTCATCTTTGGCCTCCTGCGCTTTTTGTGCCTGTGTGCATGCCACTGCTGTTCCCAGAGTCTGTGCAGTCATCCTCTGGATGCTCTGTGATTGTGTATTTGCAGCTAAGATCCAAATGAGCTCATTAAGAAATCAACTCAGTTATCTCTGTTGAGCACTCCTTGAAGTTATCCTTGAAGGACCTTCTTGGGCAACACCACTTCCTCGTCTGTGGCGTCATCCATCACATGCAATCAGGAATCACATAGTTTCATTCAGACGTTCAGATGATTAAGATAATCTTTTACTTTTTGCTCCCTCCCTTTTTGCTCCTCTGGAACAGCAGAACCTCATGTCTGTAATAGTTAGGAACTTCTAATTTTAAGCCTCGATTTATTTCTGAATACTTTATACCCATCTGTCTTGCCTGACAATACTGGCCTTGAGTTGAGCTAGCTCACCATTTTCCTGTGTTTTAAGATCTTTATAATGCCCCCTCCATAATTTTGCTAGGCTAAACCTGTGCTTTCCTAGTCTTGTTTTGTAATGTGGGTCCTCCTCTCTTCTGCTTATCCAAGCAGTATTTGTGTATCATTTTTATTTTTGAGATGACTTTCCTTCAATGTGGGTGAAATTATATACCAGTTTTAGACAAGGTGCTAAATATGACCGGTTAGACAGAGCTCAGAAGTGGTGAGAGTGCCCTGGATTGTAAGCTGGTGTTAACCTTGCCGTTCTCACTGCTCCATCACATTGCTGCCTAGTAGTTACCCACTGACCAAATAGTACCAACAAGTATTTCTTTTGCTTCTTTTGTTTCCAGGTGATAACACCCAGCGCACAACAGAAATTCCTGTGTTTAGCTCCTACATGTATTATTCTATTTCACCTCACTGTACTTCTCACTTTTTGCCTTACTGTGACCTTATGGTCACTCCACCTTTTTTGTCCGATCACCAGATACTCATTGGTCATCATTGCCAGTGTCTCTGAACATCGTCTCACCAACAGTCTCAGCTGGTAGACCCCTCCCTTTGGCCAAGGCTGAGCAACTGCTAGTCCCTGAGGAATTTCACCAGCAGTATGTATCTAGCCCACTGGTTTGTCAGCACAACACACCTCATTGTCTCCCCTTTGGCCCCTGCCTTACTGTATTGACATTCTTGTACTAATCCTCATCCTCTTCAGCTTAACTAACAATTCCCCATGTGTCACTGTGCCAAAAGCTTTACTGAGCTCCAAACAGATCAAGTCTGCGGAATTACCCTTGTCAAGAAAATTATTTATCCTGTCTAAAAAAAAGGGATCAAGTTAGTCTGGCACAATCTACTCACGCTGCATTTTATCTGGTTTTCCATCGCGTAAACCAGTGCAAACCACACACCAATCCATAAAGTCAGGTGATCCTTGTAGTACAAGCAAAATCAAAATTGTGTTAATAGCTGATGATCAAGGTTGCACCAAAGCCAACCACTAGGCACATCTGAAAAAATGAGACAGAATTTGTGGAGTTTTCTACTGTTTAATACCTCTAAAGAACATGGATGCATTCATGTTTCATGGCAGTTTCAGAGAATGTCCAATGAGGATGGCAGTGGTTCACAATTTTCCAATTATTTCAAATGTCATTGAATATAACATCTGACTGTTTGTGAGAAAAACATATAGAAGCAGAAAAGTGTGTTCAGATGGAGCCTTGTCTACACAAAACTGGTCTAGTCAAGACTGAAATTAAAGTTATTGGCTTATTATTTGGTAACATAATAATTTGATTTTTATAACACTTTGATTTCACATAAGGGGGAACACTACCAAAACAATTAATTAATCCTTTCAAGACCTTTGTAAGCTTAATGTCATTATTCCTAAATTTTGAAATGGATGCAACAGCGATAGCAGATCTAACAATGAGGTAAGTAGAAATGAAGTTGTCTTTCTTAATGTAATAGAATAAAAACATATATACATTGCCTTCCTTCTCCGTCGCCTGTTAATGCCCATCACAAGTATAAATTGAGTGTATACTCCCTGTAACAGTGGTTCTTCCCTTTTAAAACCAGATTTTCCATAGCTCATTTTCAGCGTTAATGATTTCCTATATTCTTTTACCTTGCTTGTTTTTAGCTTCCAGCTCTTTCTGTGCTGAGAGAACAGACTCCTAAGGATGCCCCAGCTCAGCCTGGATGGGACATGCTGCGCAGGACAGGTGAGGGGAAACTGCATGAGGAGAGACTCCAGTGGGCTTGAAGGGGCAGTTGGGCTGCAGAGCTGGAAGGATGGAAATCTGTGGCAGCCCATGGGGCCCTTGCCCACACAGAGAGACCCACAAGAATTGTTGTCCTCAACCATGCTATGTTGCCAAAACACAACCAACATAAGGATTCACTCTGCATGGAGACCAACATCTTCATGACAGTATCTGGTGTTTCTTTTTCTTTTTTTACCTGTTGTTTTTTTTTTTTTTCTTCCTCTACTTTTTCTTTTGCATGACAGTTTTACACTACTCCTCATTTCTCGAACTACAGAAATTCTGTCAAGCGGACCTTTTTCTCATAATGAGACCCATATCCCAACAGAGACCTTAGCTCCTGTCCGTAATCATTGTTCAGGGTCAAAAGAAGAGACGAAGAAAAAGTAGCAGAGTGAAGAGGAGGATTGTTGCGGTCTTTCTTGAGGAAAGGTGATCTGGCCATTTTACACAGCAACTAGAAGCATTTGTATTTATGGTGTAGGAAGGTTTTGCAATCAAAGTAGAAACTGGAAAGACATTTTGGTAGGTACACTTTTCAAGGGGCCAAACTTCCATATACTCTCAGGGATTATGATCCAGAATGTCTTCAGTACATATAAATATTTTAAGTTAGGTGAGGAAAACAAAAATATTTTGATATTTGTTAATTGCCTTAAAGACAAAATGAAATTTGTGAAATACTAGCAGCCATGAGAACTATTTTAACTTCTAGGCAAATTTTCAGTTACTAAAAGATATAATAAGGGATATATCAACTCCCCTAGACTGCATAGATCAATGAAGCACACAAAATAAAGAAGACAAGTTTAACGAGGTAGGAAGACTCTCAGTGCCAATGCAGAAATGCAAAAAGTAGATCAGCATTGGAGTCTCAAATTATCTCCTGTTGCAAAGTGAGTATGCACAGGCTACTTAGAAAATAAATTATGCACTCAAAGCTGATAGAGGCATGCTGTTCCCAAGCAAAACACTTCTTAGCATGTAGTCCCATCAAGACACTTCTCTGTTAGTCAGACTATAAAAGGTACAGATCTGATACATCATTATGCAGTTGCAGCATGCCTAAACATTTCTGGTAACTGCAGATTGAGAGATATTTAATCCTACTGCAGAATAAAAAAAATACAGAGTTGAAAAAATAGGATGTCACCATAGTAAAAGACAGATCAGTAACTCTGTTATGACTCAGTAGCTCACGATAAATTATTTAAACCACTTGTGCTCAAGAATGACCTTTCAGCCATCACAAGACAAGAAAAATATTTTCCTTTTTTAACCTCCACAATTCAAATCCCACTCCTTCCTTCAAAATCAGGTGACCAAGACGTGGGAACTTGATCATTAATCTCTGACTTTGAAGTACTGAAGCGCCATCAGTCAGATATAGATGGTGACACAGTAACAGTGAAACTGGGAGAGGGTCAGCTGGGCAGAAATCAGAGGCAGATCATGTCGCTTGGCATAAATTTCTAAGCATTTATGACCAAATACTCTAAACTGATAAAAATCTTTCAGATTGGTAAGGTTCAGGTCTCGAAACACATATTTTAATTGATTCTAAGTTGTAAAAGTAAACATTAGATAAGTATTATTCCAGTGCATTGTATGAACATCCGATGCACAATGGAAATATGTAGGCCGAGCTCCGTTACCTCAGAGTATCTAGATAGCCGCATCCCTTTAAGATCTGTTTAACATACTTCATATGCTTTGTAAGATGTGTCAAATTATGTGTTTAGATCTCTATTTACCTCTCATGTCAGGCAAGCCGCTGGTGAGATGCTGGTGGCAGGGGGCTGCAGGGCGGTGTCTGTGAGAAGCCGGGGCTGCCCGTGTGGGTCACAGCCAGTTCCAGCCAGCTCCAGTGGCCCCACCGCAGGGCACAGCGGAGCCCCGCAGCCGCCCTGGTGGTACCTCGGGGAAAGGGTGTTTCAGAAAGGGCAAAATGCTTTAACATTTTTAAAAATTGTGAGAAAAAACACTGTGAACAACAAGGTGAGAGCGGAAGGAGGAGGAGGCAGTGCTCCAGGGCGCAGGAGCAGGGTTTTACCGGCAGCTCCTCGGAGTATCACACCAGAGCAGGTGGACATGTCCCAAAGAAACTGTGGCCTGGAGCAGGCTCATCCTGAAAGACAGCAGCCCGTGGAGGCCCCATGCTGGAGCAGGGAGCAGCATGAGGAGGATGGAGCGGCAGAGAGGAGCTGCCATGGGCTGACCACAGCTCCTGTCCCATCCCCCTGCACTGCCCAGGGTTGGTGGGCAAGGCAGAGGGGCTGGAAATGGAGTGAAGTTGTGCCTGGGAAAAAATGATGAGGCGTGGAGGGAAAGTGTTTTAGGTTTTGCCTTTATTTCTCACCCTCCAACTCTGTTACTAAATGTCAATAAATTAAATTCATTTTCACCAAGTCAAATCTGTTTTGCCTGTGAAGGTGATTGGTGAGTGAGCTCTCTGTCCTGACCTGCAAGCTTTTAATTTTATTTTCTCCTCCTTTTCTCTTGAGGAGGGGGATTGAGCGAGCAGCTGGGTGGGTGTCCAGCAGCTGGCCAAGGTCAACCCACCATGTCTCTATTTACAAGTGCTGCTGGGGGATCTATATGGACAGCAGCCACCTGTGGTGTTGGGTATCTACTATATGTGGAAAAGCCAGCACATCTACTGGCTTATTTGATGCTCTTTTGGAAAATACCTTGGAAGAATGAAGTCTGATAGTTTTGGAGGGCCAAAAGTTAATTTTGGAATACTCTAACTGAGTAAAGACAAAAACCCATTCACCTGTCCTTAGTATCTTCACACCTGAGATATTTATTCTACTTAAGCTAACATGAATTTCATTTTTGACAGGTTTAAAAAAAAATGAAATGGTGTCTCTGCTATGGTGAATTAAAACTTTTTTTTTCCAGAGATAGCTTTCTCACTAATGGAAATTGATTGAGTTCAGTTCTCATATAGAGAACACACTGAAGAAATTCTTCAGCAGAGTATCAAATGGAAAAGATACTTCTTCACATTGCAACAGAGACAAATCAGCCAATTCATGCAACTCCACCTTTAGGATGTGGGTAATATTTTTTGATCATTGACCTGGAAATTTTTCAAAGAGTATGTGTTTGCTACTCCTTCTATTAAATAATTCACTTCCCATTATTTTTGTTAGAAACGATGAAAAAATCTATAGGAATGTTTTGAAAGTGTAGTGACATGCACAGAAATTGGGAGCAGAGAATGCTTTAGAGGAATCAGTCTGGAAAGTGTACCAAAGTAAGTATACACATAACAAGTCTGTGGTTATGTGACTGCAACGTTAGCCAGGATTTCAGCAGTTCAGCAGTGTTCTGTAATAACTCAGATTATTTATCAAAACGTGGAAACTCTTCACATAAGTACCCAGAACATGGTATATGGAACTATATAAATATAAAATATGTGATTCATTTCTAGAGCCTTAAGATTGATATGTACAGATCTTCAAGAGTATATAATTTTGATACCAATAAATAATACTGGATATTTAGCACTTATATACAACTTCTATTTCCATGGTATCATAATAGTATGGCATGCTAACTGTGAATGGTGATGCTGGATGCTGAAGGAAACTCAAGTCTGACAAGCTTTAGTAAATTTTGAATAGATTAAAATCTGAGAGTGATAGTGAGGAGGGGAAAAAAAAAACATGGAAAAGTTCAAACCTGTTTTAGTCAGTGTATCCATGAGTTAAGTAGAGGGTGATGGGAAAGATCCTTGTATATACTTACAAAGGCTGAGGCCAAACTGGCAAAACACAGAAAATATTAGTTGACTGTTAATGTTCATTGCTTGCCTATCCCAATCTTCAACACTCTTGTGCAGTATCCCTTTCATCTGAGTGAGGCTATTGATGATTGATGGGAAGCTGAAGCTTGAGTGGAAGTTTGTGCCCTCCTAAAATGAGTACCATGGCACACGTGAGACAAATTCATACAGCTTCAAGAAATACTAACTGAGCACATTTGGTACTGCTTCTTAGCTTCTCCATCACAGAAGCCAAAGCAGAGATTGAGTGGAGGGAAACATGCCACCTGCAATTCCTGTCCTCTCTTTCAGACCAGAGCAACAGAACAACAGGGAGGCAGAAATCCTGCTCTGGGGATGTCTCCTTCTTTCCTCCAAGAGATTTTCTGCAGGCTTCTGTATTTTGCCCTCCCCTGCCCAGGAGCATACAAGTGAGTATAAGGAGGACTGGAGCCTGTATGGTGTGCTCTCACTGTACACCAGCTGTCTGTTATTCAAGAAATGTTGTAAAACATCTCAGGCAGTCTATGACTAACACAGTTTCAGTAATGATCCAGAAACAGGCAATAGAGCAGGAGTAAATTAGCAGCCGCCCAGCAGCACCGAAGTGAAATGAGAAGAGCCTGTGTTTAAAACTCCACGCCTTCTCCAATCCACATAATTCACATTCATCACTCACTGTAGAAAAGCAGGCACTTATCTGTTTGCTTCTTCAAGTGCAAAGCCAAAGCAAGGCAAATCTTTTCATATGCTTTGTAGTACCAGCTGATGTAGTGTCTTTTTACATCTAATTAAAAACACATGATTTTTCCAATTCACTCAATACAGGAAAATGTGTATTTCTGTGCCATATCACTCCAACAGAGCATGACATGCTGTGGACTAGAGAGCAATGTACAGTCCTGTTGAGATCTGAAAAAAATAAAGACAATAATGGTTGTCCTTCATCATCAGGAGTCGTAACAAATTCTCATAGAAGTCCCAGGAGATATAGTTAGGTGCCATCTCTGCAGCAAAATCCCTTCAGTTCATCAGTGTAGGAAAAGGATTTGGTAGCTTCCCTAAGATCCTTACATTCAAGTGGAAATCATCCATATGGAAAGATTGATCTGTATGGCCGAAGCTGTTTCTAAGGGGCCCTGCAAAATACTTGCTCCTGGGCTGGGACTCTCAGGAGAACCAGTGGTCTCTTGAAAGGTAAGATGGAAAGAGGCAGGGGCAGGGAGACCATTTTTTCTTTTCGTGAGATCCTGCGTTGTAATAAATTAATATTTGTGATCTATTTTGACGGCTTTGAATAAAAAAGGCAACGTGAATAACCTGTAAGTGCTGAGGTTCCACTCTTCTGAATTTGTGGTATAATGAATTTTATGGGAATTATGCAGTCAAAAGGTTCACAAATCAAGCTGGGGTTTTTTTAAACAGCTTTCAATATAAGGCTAATTATCTGCTTCAGAGTCAGTCGTGGATTTTTCATACTTTTTCTATGGTCATATTTGTATCCATGTGCAAAAGTAATTTCCATAAAATAATATATTCTTCTGGGGCATTACAGCAGATATTTTAATCAGTTAGGATAATTGATCGAGAAACTCACAAATTTGAAAAGCACTTTACGCTAATGCAGAATAAGATTCAGGTAGAGGGTGCAGCACAGTTTATATTAAAAAAACAAATGAAGCTGGAATTTTCTCTCAATTTTTTTTTTATTTTGCTCTGCATGTTATGATTGTGACTGATCCTAACTTCCACCTTCCCACACATTTCACTTTTGCTCATGGTGACCTCTTCTTAAAGTTGAGTGCACAACTTTTTCTTGCTAATCTATGAGAGAAGAGTGATGATTTTCCTTTTTCTTTTATTCCCAAGAATTTTAAAAGTGCAAGCAAATGGTTGTGCTTACACTGACATGAATTTATTACACACTAGTGTTAAACATGAATCACACCAACAAATGGAGGATTCTATTGTGTATATTTTGTAAATATTTGGTTTCTTTGTTGTGTGAAGCCAAGGCCTAAAATGTACATATTTATACTGATAAGCATGCATATGTTCATAGAGATCATGGTCAGTTAAAGAGTAGGAAACGAACTACTTCAAATCTATGTATTAGTAGACAGTGGCTTCTAGATATGGAATGCTAATAGAAAAAGGCAAAGCATGGAGTTATTGGATTAACTGCTCTGATTAACTTCCTTCTGTACTGTGTTCAGAATTTTTATAAAAAAGTAAACATAGACACTTTCGGAAGCATTTGAAGAAGCCCTCAGGAAAGCAAACCCTGGATCCTGAGGTAAGAGCAGTAGTGATGAAATTTTACATGTAGAAATATTTTTTCAAGAACTCTGTACCTTGTAGCCTTTAACGGTGCCACTGAAATATTAGGACTGTAACTGTAAATGCAAACATTATGATTTAGTGTAATACAGTCTCTTATCTTTTTGCACAGCAAGAGAAAAATGACTGGAAAACCTCTGACTTTGTAGCACATCCAAAGACTTCTGTCAATACAAGTTATAACACGTAAAAACACCCAAATCGATATGAAAGCAACATATTAGTGCTGTACATTGCACACTGTGTCTATGAAAGTACTTCTGAAAAACTGTAAGTCTGCTACATATCAAAGTGCAAATACCATAGAAAACATAAAAGAAGCAACTACAAAAGGATGAGCCTATGAAGCACAGTGCTTTTATATCAACTGCCTTAATGCAGACCTTCCTGAGCAGGTGTTCAGAGCAGACTGCACTCGTGGTGTTTGTGCCTGCTGTACGTCTGCTACTACCCTATTATTTGATGTTCATTCATTTAGTCAACCTATAGGTGTTAAAGGGTATTAGATTATATAAAAATAGTATAAAATATCATTCAGTGAGAATATAAAATAAGTAAAAGCTTAGCAAATGGGAGAAACCATTATGAGCAGCATACATTTGACTTCATTTTAGTTATGGTAATGGGAAATTATGTGATAGGGAAACACCAAACATTAAACGTTTCAGAAGTAAGAAATAAGCCAGGATAGAAACCACAAAGGTAGTTTAAGGATCTTATCTTTATATACATATGGGCATCTTTTTATATTAAAGATAGGGATTTATTTACTCTAAAAAGATTAATTTTATGTTAGTAGCAACAAAATGTTTATTCCAATATGGTGTCTCTCTGGCCTTGAAGCTATGTTCAAACTGAGGTTTTCCATCTGCACATACCCCCAAACCTTTGAAATCTAACCTCTGGACTTAGGTAAGGTTTTCTTCCTCATAGGCTAGTCATATTTTTTATATTCTTTGGAGAACAATTCTGATTTTAAATGTAAAAGGTTTTTACATGTATTTTCCTTATTATCTATTATTTCATAGTCATAAATTTTGTAAATTGCCTGTATCATGTCTTTTCTTGTTATGCTGTTCTTTATTTACTGTATTTTAAGTCAAATAATAATTTTAAGTCATGTATCCAGCTGATATTCAGCACTGCCCATCAGATTATAAAAGCAGAGATTTCTCTGACTTGACTGGGAAAACAGTCTTGGTTTTTGCTCCTGACTTGTATCCCAGAACCCAGTAGAAGCCATATTACATGAATTAACCATTTTAAAATGGGTCAAAGAGTGTCTGATATGAAACAAAGAATGTATCATAAAGCAGTTCTTTACTTTTTTTTCTGAAATTTCTTACTGCAATTAAAGACAAGTTATCAGTAGTGATAGACTGAATTTTAGGATTAAGCGCTCTACTCAGAACAGAAATAAAAGCTCAAGAAAGGTCATCAGTAGTGCTTGCCTTCAATTTCTTAACTTTATAGTATATCAAAATGGATGGATGGATGGATGGATAGATAGACAGACGCATATAGAAAAACCAAACCCAGCCCAAACCAAACAGCCCCCAACCCCCTTGAGTCTGGCCTTGAAGAGTACTATAATTTTTCATATCTGTATATACCAAGGAATTGTTACAAGTGCAAGAGCTGGTGGGGTCAGGAATCGACACCTTGTCACTCAGTCCTGTTGGTGCCGGGCATGGGCCAGGGAGGTGATGCTGGAGCACATTTGTTGGTAGCAAGCAGTCAAGCAAGTTCAGAGATGTCATGGCAGCATTTAAGATTCTTGGATAGCCATTGCATGACTACCTGTAAATAGATACTAAGAAAGCCTCCAGACAACTCTTTCTATGGACATCAGTTTACAGCTCATAAGGAAGGCATCCAGTGTTGAAACAAGGTGTTCAGTTTTGCTAACAAGTTAACATGCATTTTGAAGGGCTACTGTTAAAAACTCAGTATCACCTATTTCAGGGCTAGACTCCTCATGCTGAAAAATTCTTTTGTTCAAATAACTTGAGTATCCAATTGCATGTATGTAAAAGTATTTCTTTTATTTTTAAATAATGCCTTTGCCTAAAAAGTAATTGTTTTCCTGTTATCTGACTGATGACTTACATACTATGCATCATCATAACTACAATAATACGACATTTCATCTAAATTATGCCAGGCCTTAATCTATTGTGCATAGAAATGGCCAAGTAATATTTTGAAACAGTCAAGATTGTTCAGAAAAAGCTTAGCTGAAAGGCTAGTAATCTTTATAATATATTTTTTTTAAAGAACACATGATTCATTGTGTTTGTGTATCACAGAATAGGGAGCTCTTGATCTCTTTGTCATGCAGGGTTTTTAAAGTAGCAACTTGGAGAAGAGATACTATTTCAATTAGCAGAGATAATTGGTGGGATCACAGATGCATGATTGGGCTTGTACCCTTTTAATTATTTAAAATTTATTATCCAGTAGTCAAAGGTAACATTTGATGACAAATAAAGAAAAAATATTCAAGAAGCTATCAGTACAAACCTGTGCTATTTCTAATAAATATAATTGCTGTAGACCTCTTAATTTGTGTAGTTTACATAGAGCTATTAAAGGTTTATCCTATTATCCTGCTTTAATCCTTCTTCATTGCTTTGTTTATATCTTCCCAAAGTGCAAAATATTAAAACAAGAAAGCAACAATTCATATCCCCTTACCTATACATGACTACAGAAGACAGGCAAGAATGGAGCTCACTAATGTCTAGGATTTTCTCTGCATGAGAAAGGTGTAACTGTGTAGCTGTGGTCATGAAACAAGAGTTTATCTAGACTGGATCCAGTAGAAGCAATAACGAGAACAATGAGACAACAAGCAGAATGACTTTAGAGGTGTTATAAATTACTGGCCATGCTTTATTTATGTACCAAGGGTGTAAAAGCAGAGTGAAAACTGGGAACATTCCTTATCTGTCTTTTCTTTCTCAAGAACTAACCTCAGTCTCAGTGAAGCCAGGAAAATATTAAGGCAATTGCAATTTTGGCTCAGTCAAAGCTGAGCCAGGTGTTTGAAAACTACAGGGGTCCTCAGGAGGAGGTGTGAGTGAACAACTAGCACCAAAAACCAGGAGCTAGTGAACAACTAGCACCAAAAACCAGTCCTGCATTAATAAAATGAAGCTAACTCATTGCCATGTGAACTTCCAGGAAGCTGGAAAGTAAAAGAAACAAGGACTTGGCTTTGAAGGGGAAACAAGCATGATGAAACTGAGTAGTAAGTAATGTTTTGTTGGCTTCACCAGGAAATGAGGGAGTAAGAAAGGCATTTCAGAGACACTCTTTGGAGATCCTATGAACTATGGGTTGGACAAAGCTAATTCTGTTCACCGGCCTTCGGTGTTTCCTTCTTACTTATCCTATGACTATGACATCTTAGCCAGTTTTATGTTCTTTATGGTAAAGGACTCTGTCTCAGGCTCTGGACATCTACTGTCTATGCATTTTGTTCCAAGCTGTGCCAATTAACCCTATGGATACTGTGGAGTCTTTGACACATCCCTATCAGATGTATGTCATTATACATGCTACAGTCTGAATGAATCCAGAAATAATTCCATCTTTTTGCCAACTGAACAGACATACTGTGTCACTACATTGGCAGTTTATACATGAGGTAGTAGGAGCTGTGTGAGAAAGCAATGAACAATCATTTGGACTAATTAAAAGCAATGGGATTAAGATAAATGAATATTATTGAAGGAATCATGGACTGACTTGTTGCTAAGAGGAAATTGTTTTAGCACTGTATATTCTTAGAAGATATGTCACGGATGCGTCTGAGGATATGCCATGCTGCTGAGAAGAGACTGCAGAGAGATGGAGGGGACCCTCAGCACGGAGCATGTCACATACTCCAAAACTCCTAGGTTCATGTCATTCAGCCCACCTGGTCAACTGAAAGCCACGTCCATCTGGGCACTGAAAACTCTTGTTTCATGATATATAGATGAGTAGACATGGCCAAATGTGCCCTCTGTTTTGCTACTAAAAATTTTGATGGGAAAATGTTTCTTGACAAACATTTTTGTGGAAAATGCTTGCATCCCTTGAAAATATTCCTTGAAAATCCTTGATGGGAAATGCAAAAGAAAAATTCCATTTGAAACTTTAAATGTTTTTTTTAAGTTTTCAGAATTTTTTACTTAGAATGTTTGGTGGTTCATTGTTTGTTTGTTTCCAATGAAAAAAAACTTCTGTGAAAGAAATCTTTTTAATGGGCATTTTCTTCAACAAAGCCAGCACATCATTATGCCAAACCTGACAGAGAAGTCAAGAGACTAATTCAAGGTCATGTTGTAAGTCAGGGGCAGAACTGGGAATTAAATTCCTACCTATCAGTCTATTACTTTAAATATGAGGTTTTGATTTCCAGGTACTCTGAAATCTTTCCTTCTCTCTAGGTGTCATTCTTTTAACTTCAACTCCTGTTCTGAATGCATCAAGCATACTCTGTTCCCAGTTTTTTGTTAACTCACATAATTTATCTTCTCCATTTGCCAAAGGCTATAGTATAATTTTCATAGTAAGTGTCTCCTCTGGTGACTCTGACTTTGCTGAAGAAATTTCAGGAAATGCTGCCTTATATCTTTTGTTGTATCCTGTATTAAATCATATTAAATTCATACAATCATTTATTCCTCTCCATATATTTATGATGCTCTTCAGGATTTGCATTCTGTGTGAGTACTGGAACACACAAAAGCTTGCTTGTTTTACTGAGGATAAGGAAGTTATACTTGAAGATGTTATTTTATGAAATCTGAGCATGACAAAATAAACTTCCTTGTATTACTGCTATTGTGGAAGAATGTAATTCATTGTAAATAATAAGTTGGGTGCTTCTGATTATCTGAGGTCACAAAACCCTGTGTATCTCTCTGTATGGTTATACAACGCTTAATGTATGCTTAGAGCAATTTATCATTAATAATGATTTTTTTTATTAGTAAGTTATATTGGTCTTAACAGAGGTCCTCATATCTGCTGTGAGAGCAGCATGTCTTGGGAATTTGAACACTATACTGTCCTGTGGCAGCAAGCAATTACTATGTTGGTATCTGTGGGAAGACAGCTGCCAGTATCACTCACCTGATATTACTAAGGCAGCAATAATACAATAAAGCAATAAAGAAGAGGGAAAATAAAGTTGTTATTGTTTGTTTTACTGGCATGAAAGTAAAGAAAGCTACACGGAGGGATGCCAAATGGTTACTCACAAGTAATACAGCAGGCAGCGTGAACGGCTCAACACGGACAGCACCATGCCAAAGCAAGTCCCTGCAGAGGGGCAGGCACGTTGTTGGATCCAATCACAAAACCCGGGCCCAAGTCTAACCTGTCACACATATTAGGCAAAGATTACGAGTTCTAACCACTCCTCTGACTTGTTCATGTTAGAATAAAAATCAAGAAGAACAGGAAAAAACTAAGCAATGCTGAAAAAATAAATTGTGCCTGGATATGGAGGGTGAGGAGGAAAAAGGAAGTTGTGTACAGAAAAAGTGAGACTCTCCTCCCAAACCCTGGCTAATACACCTTGCTAGGATGACACAAAAGCTTTCAAAAATACATTAGCTTCATTTTGAAAGCAAACAGAAAATCAGGAATCTTCCTGGTGTAAGAAAACCTTCATAAACAGGTTGTCATAATGAATCAGGGCATTGTTCATTTGAAGAATATGTTCTTCTTTTGAAGAATATTCTTCCAAAGAAAAATGCCAATAACAGTTATACATCTCAGACAACTACAGCTGGAAATATTTCTGAGATTTCACCTTTTTTTTGTGTTTTGTCCAGAGACTGAAGCACATTGGTTTTTTATGACGTGTGGGAAATAAATGGCTTAGACCCTGATGGTGAAGACTTGGGATGATACTTAGTATCATTTCTCTGATCTGGCTCAGAAAAAAGTAAGGATTTAAGTCTAACTCTCCTGATCTCCCCGAAGAAGAAGCTTTCTCTTTGTTTGGTTTTTGTTTGTTTGTTTATTTGTTTAGTTTTGTTTTTTTGTTTTTTTGGTTTTTTTTCTGGTGTGGAATAGGATTTCTCTTACAAGTTCAGATGCTTTTAAAGCGCTAGGTCTTCCAGATACACAGTACCCAATAGGAACAGCAGTTATTGAATTTCCACCTTTAAAGCCCCATGGTTTTCTAACAGTAGGTAAAAATTGAGTGAAAAGGAAATCTATCAGGGACTGGATCAATAAATTGCTTTTCATACTGAGGATAACTCAATTCATGCTCAGAGAATGTCTTTGTTCAGACAGAGTCTGTTGTACAGACAGACACAGCTGAACAGAAAATGTTTGCTGCACAAATTGTGCTGGGGAGCACAGTACAGTTATATACAGTTTTTCTCTTCACAGTTGAACACACAGACACATGTGCTCACAAACACACATGTATACATATATATTATATACATCATATTCAGACCACATATGAAGCTATAGTATACCAGTGCTGCAATTGTATTTTACCCACACTGAACTTATAAGGCATATAGGGAAATTGCCCCAGTCTTACAGAGTTCTCTGAAATACTGGTGCCAGGACACTGGCATGGGAAAATCCAGACCACTGTCCAGGATTGATGCACCACCCAATCTGATCACTTGATCACAAGAAAGGAAAAATATTAGTTTCTACCAGTGACTATTTTGTATCCTTCCTATTCCAGTAAAGCTTCTAAAAGTTGCTGAGTAAGATACTGCTAAATTAAGAAGCCATCTGACCATTTGATCACAAGAAAGGAAAAATATTAGTTTCTACCAGTGACTATTTTGTATCCTTCCTATTCCAGTAAAGCTAAAAATTGCTGAGTAAGACACTGCTAAATTAAGAAGCCATCTCCTTACTTCTGTACCATTAATTTTTTGATCTGAGGAAAAAAAAAGAATAGGAAACAAAAAGCAATTTTTTTGTGGGAACTGTGAGGCCTTGGAACCCTGGCTGGGAAGCTCTGGATGATACTTGGCCATGACAGTTTATGCTGCTTAATTCGTATTGCTAAACTACATTTCAAAAGCTATCATTGCAAAAGCTAAAGTTCAAGCCTGGCAGCCATGTCATAAAATTAGGCAGTCATTTGTCTGGCTTAGACCTGGAATCAGTCCCTTGACTTGATGATTAAGCCATATATTCAGAAAAATTAAGTAGAGGGTTGTGAGGGAATCTATCAGGCCAGGGCTGACCACCTTGTTTTAGACAGATACCTGCCTTATAAGCAGAATTCCTTATAAGCAAATTTAGCAATCCAGGACATTGCATTGGAAGCCTTAAGGTTATGTGTCTGTTGAGTATGAGCAACATATCTCATGATGAACACCTATTTTCTATATGTTTAGTGATTCAAATCTCACTTGGCTGATCTATTTATCTTTTATAGGGAGTTTTTGATGTACAAATATATACTTGGCATTCCCAGGGACATTTTATTTAAATTAACCTGAAGTATCTGAGAAGTAATATTTTTTTCAAAAATAGAAGTTCTAGAATTTTATTAGTGAATAATCTCCAGATTACATTATATTTGAAGATTGTACTTTAAACTGACACATTCAGATAGACAATGCTTTCCCTATCTTTTGTATATGTTTGTAGGACATTGAAATAACATAGAAAACTTCAACTTTCATTTCTCTTCTCAATAAATTTTAAGAATCTGTTGAAAAAATAAATTTTAAAATAATTAGGTAGTCTGCCTCCTGAAAAGAAATAACAGCAGTGAGAAGCAGGGAAAAAAACAAACCCAGAAAAAGTCACAGGCAAGGTGGTGGTGCAAGTCCTTTGTCAAAGGTATGGTGAGTGGAATCTAATTGGTCTGATGAGTCAGGAAGAGGCCTGCACAACATCTAGACAGTGTTTAATACTGGGGGTAGCTTATCTGGATTTATGTTTTTGAATCATCTTCTTTCCAGGTATCTGTATGTTTGTCTCAAATCCACCTGTCAGGTAGATCAACAGGTATTATGCTAATTTTAGACTTCAAGGAACAGAGATATTGTGTGATTTCCTGTGAACTCACTGGAATTCACAGTAGTCATGATTGTAGGGATAAATATTAGTTTATCATGCAGTTATTTTCTCCCCCAAAACAGTAACTTTCAAATGGGATGGTTTTGATAATAGCCTTTACATTATCATAAGTGATAAACCAGAACGCAGTACCAAGGAGGAATTTTGCAAATATCACTACTTCTGTATTTTTGGGGTTTTGTGAATTTCACTACTCCATCCTAACCCCAAAACCATCTTTTTTTCTGTATTAATGAGAAAAAATGTCTTCTGCATTCTATTTCTTGCTAAAATCAGATGCATTATTGTTTAGAAAAAGTGGGTTTAGCTACAGCTTGGAGATCTGTAAAGTTCTGCTGTAGTTTAAAGATTGTATGATCAAGAAAATGCTCAAAGCCCCTACCACACCACAAGAAGCTGGATAGTCCTGTACCTTGCTTCTTCACTCTGTTCAGTCATGTTTTCCACAGGTCCTCAACAATCTAGTCTGCAATAAAATGTCATGTACAGGTAGCAGTTCAAATTAAATTTGATTTAAAAAAAAAAAGTCAGTACACATGAAACAGTCTCTCACCTACTACTGCACATATAACATTTGTTTGGTTTTACTCCTTCACCCACCAAAATTCTTTGAAAACATGTTTGTTCAAGATGCTGGAACTAAATTCAGTAAATATTCACCTGCATATTAGCCTTAAGAGCATTTTGATACAATTAAAGAAAGCACAAATAATAGAATAATCTGGATACGCATATACTGGTACACTAGGTTATCTCCTTATGCATGATAAGATTCAGGAAAGAAATCTAGACAAACCATAGACTGCATGAATACTCTATGGTGTTGGAAGCTGTGATAGTGAGAGCAATAGTAGGTATGGGACGAGGGGTGCAGGCTTTGCATTCAATGGAAAAAGGCACTTTTGCCTCTATAAAGCTAAAGTCAGCTGAATGTAACAAAAGAATTTTGAAATAGTAATTTTCTTTACAATAAACAAAAGAGGAATTCCACCATTCTGTAAAACTCTTAAACAATGACAAAACCAGAAGGCTGCTGCTGCAACAGCTCAAGCGCCCGGCTACATTTTGGTAAGAGAGCACAGGTCTGTGGCTGTCCCTGTGCAAGATTCCCTCTGGACCTGCACCAGCTGAAGGGCAGCCGGATGGAGCCATTAAGAAAAGACTGTTTATTTTTAACCAATGTTCTTGCCAATTATCTGTCTGCTGGCAAGAACACTGATTCCTGCATATTTCATATTTAGGAATATTTATATCTCTTTAAGAATTTTGCAAATCTCTAAACTTCCCATACTCAAATTTAGTTTGATTTAACAAAAATACACTTTTACCGGAAAAGGAAAACTCTCAGTCATACATTCATATTTTTGGTTCCTTCATCTCACCAAAGTGCAAAAATGCTTCAGTAGTTACTGGCTGCAGTGTTAGTAGGAATAATAATGACTAATTCATAAGTCAATTACTTTAGTAATAATACTGTTGCTGTAAAACTAGAGGAAATTTTTATAAATATAAATATATTTTTATAAATATAAATCTGAAGACCTTTAATATTTGTTTATGGATACAAATAACTTTCACATTACCACTAATATTGTTAGTAATTGCATCAGAGAACCTGCCCACATCTTTCAGTAATGAGCTGAGGTGTCCTATTTGCCAGAGATGTTTTCCTTTGGTGAAGACTTGCTCACTGTCCTAAATGATAAACAGAAATTATGCAAGCTCTGACTAGACCTATCAGCTTTCTAAAGAGACTATTAAAAAGCAAATTATGCACAAGACTGATGATGGCATCGTAGAAGTAGTGCACGTTGTTCAAAGAAAATGTTTTCTGAAATCTGCAATTATATATGTTGCTGGAAATATTCCCAAATAAGCTTTATTTTTGTAGCTCATCCTCAATAGATGTCATTAACATAACTGTATATTTGTTACAATTATCAAGGGAATATCTGAATTTATTTTCACAGCTGAGTAAATAAGGAGTGCTTTCCTGGTAACTGTTGCAGGACTAAGTTCATATTTATCATATTATATTGCTATATTATCAATCAAACAGCACTTGGAGTAATGGCTGTAAGAACAACTATTTTCTAAAACTCAAGAGATTTTTCTCTGTTTCAGACATCTTCAATAGAAGCAATTGAGCTAGTTAGTTAGATAAACATGTGACCAATAAGTGTACCAGCCTATCTACTATGGCTTTGGTATGCTCTGCAGATCTGCTTCTACTGCCCTGACATTACTTGAAATTTGCTTCAGTTGATTATTATGCAATTATGCTGGAGAGATGTCGCTCTGTCTCATAAAGTGATTACTCTGGATTTAACTACACTGCTTTCATTAAGGTTGAAGGAAATGATGACTTATGTTTCTAATAAAGCTTAGGACAGGAGGTTGTGTCCCTAGCCTGGGAAATTTTCTGATGATCTCAAGATGTTCTCTAGTCTACCTGGGAAGAAATCTTTAATTGTTTTAAAAAAAAAAAAAAAAAGGTTTTCCATGAGGGGTCTTTCAGCCTGCCCCTTGATTCGTCAGGAATCAAGAAACAATAACATTTCCCTATTGGAAAGAATACTCCTGAAATCTGGGCTACATGTGTGTACAGAGTAACATCTGAGCATGTTGTCCCTCCAGTTATGCACTGTGAATATAAGAAAATAATCTATTTGTCCTGACAGAGCATTCAGCTGCTTTCTCAGTGTATGCAACCTTAATTATCTGACACCAGGACCCAATTTAACTTTTATAGTATTGGATAAAGCAATTGTACTTTCCCTCTCAGGAAAGTCTGTTAAGTGTGATTGAGAGTGCTTATTTCTCAGCCAGAAATGAATCGGGTCACTATAGTGAAGAAAGAAACCTGTCATCATGACAGTTTTAAAATCTCCTTTTGTAATATTTTTTATCAGTTTTCTACTGTGTGAAGGAAAAACAAAAATTCAAAGAAATCTGAATGGGAGAAAACTCTCTCCCAGAATATGATAAAAGCTGTGGGTTCACCGATGTTCATTCTTAGCAGAGGTTTATTTAGATATAAATTACCCTTTCTCCAGATTGTTAAGTGAATTTGCTTTCTCTGGAAGTCTGCTTCATTTAATTTCTTCTTCATGATTATATTCATTAATTTACAGAAAATCTGCCACATGTTTTTCAAATGCATTGACTTTACAGTTGAAGTAACTATGCGGAATCCTGAAATTTTCAGTCGAGGTACCCTCTTAAATGCTTTTGAAGCACAACTGCATTCCAAGAAATGACTGTGGAAGTGGCATTGCAGATTCCACTATAATTTTCTCTCTGAGATTTGTAGATAAAATTACTGTTCTATTTTAAAGGAAGGAGAAAGTAACCTTCTTTCCAAATGTCCTGTTCAACAATCCCCAGATGAATCAGACTGGGCTCTTTCTGACTCTCTGATATCCAGCCCCAACTTCTAGGATGAGACCCTGGAGAATGACTGGGATACAGACTCTGATATGCTTGTTGGCACTTTTAATACACTGCCCTTCCAAAAGGAGAACCAAACCCCATTTCTGTTAGGTGTCTGATATTTAACTGACTGCTTTAAGCACAAAGTCTTCTGAGCAGAAATCAAACAAACTTACAGGGACTCTTTCAGATTAAACCAATTTTAAAATAATGGTGTTTGATCCACTGAAGTCATCATTTTGGAGGGAACATTGAATGTATTTAGGACTGGAAAAGTGAGTCAAAACCAGTGCTAAGTAGGCTGCATTGTAAGCTTCGCATTTGCTGTTTGTGCAGGAGTTAGGTTTCCTGATAAAGTTTGCAGGATACCTGTTTTAAAGGTACAGGACGTTAAAATGCAGCAGTGAAATAAACATCACAGGTAAAATCCAGGCACAAGCAGCGCACTGAAAATGTTTAAAGATTTCAGTCTCACTGGTGAAGAAATATTTGCAGGAAAATGATAGAAATTTGGCAGTAAAGTAGACTAGTCAGGTCTCAACCTTGACTATGTGGCATGGTGTGCCAGCTGAGCTGTATACATGCTACGTGGGAGTGTTCCTTGAGGTAACTCAAAGGGTAGAAGTACAACTCATGCAAATTCACATGGGTTTGAGCAGGGAACTTATTCTTGCCAACAAATAAGATTCTGTTTTCTATCAAAACTAGAAGTTTGTTTAATAACAGTGTATCACATCAACATTAAACATCTTCACATAGTTTGGTCTTGTATGTTATTTTGTTTCACAAAGCAAATAAGCTGACAGTATTTATTGTACAACTTAAAAATTGCTTCATTATGTTCAAATTGTATAATCCTTTTATGAATATATATTTCTTGAGCTCCTTAGATTAGTGCTTTTCAGTAACCTAAGCATGATCTGGAGAAAATATAAAATATCCTTAACAGAAAAAATCGTAGATAGCACAAAAACTGGTAAAATGCTATATGTTGCTGAGGACAAAGCAATTATACAGGTTTATCAGAGACAAATGCCTTTCAGCATATCTAAATAAAAAGTCAGACATCTAGGAGCCAAATAATTTGCACACAAATTCCCATTGCAGTGTTGAAGCCACAACAAGGTGAACACAGTCCTCGGACATTTGAGCTGAGGATTGACAGGAAGGGTAGGGATGTGACAGTTGTGTGTCATCATGGTGTGGCTCCTACGGGGTGGGGGCATGTCTGATTCTGGCCATGGTTTGGAAAAGGATGCTGAAATATTAGAAAAGTTCAGGAAAGAGCTACAAACTTGATTTGAGGTCTAGAGAGAATTAAGAGACTCGGGGTA
Source organism: Strix uralensis (assembly GCF_047716275.1). Taxonomy (NCBI): domain Eukaryota; kingdom Metazoa; phylum Chordata; class Aves; order Strigiformes; family Strigidae; genus Strix; species Strix uralensis. The sequence continues at coordinate 86,854,818 of NC_133974.1, read as the reverse complement.
GTTAATTAGTCTAACACGTGATGTGATCATGGCCTTCAGAAGTACCTCTGTGGAGAGAAGACTTCCTATAATGACTTCTTTAATTTAGTAAAATAAGGATAATGAAATCCAATGCCTGGAAATTGAATTTAGACAAATTCAGAGTAGAAATTATATGCAATTTAGTAGTAAGAGTAAAAAACACTGTACCAATTTACCTAGAAAAATACAGAATTCTTCATTCTTTAAAGCTTTCCATCCAAAAGGTAGTCTGTCTAAAAGATAGTCTGCAATGTATCTTTTAGAAACATGGTCTATATATGTAAATTATCAGGGATCCTCTCTGGCCCTTATTATTCAGACTAGATGACATTCTGCAGTAAAAATCACAAAAGCTGGGAGAAAAATCTTTTAAATTCATCCTGTCATTTGGGCTATAATTGCTCTTGTATATGTGGGTGGACAGAAGGAGGGTGTGTGCACTCTTGCCTGTATTACTCAGTTCATACATATATCTGCTGCATGGGAAACACTAAATGTGAAAAATAGTGAGATATTCCTTTTATTATTATTATTGTTATTGTTTTGCCTTTATGTGTTTTAAAAATAAAAACACTGAGATACAAAGAGGTGTTTTGTGATGATTAGCCTATACCCACAGGCACAGAGCTTGACAGAGTCCCATATGGTGAGCTGTTTTCATTTTATTTATTTTTGCAAAGTTGGATGTATTGTGCTTATTCATTTCAGGAATGTAATTTTGGTGCTTAAACTTTGGTAGGGTTTTTTTTTAATTAATTTTTAATATGACAGCCTACTAACTGTGGACAAGTGAAGAGGGTAGTTGCACCTGTTCTCAGCCAAAAGAATAAGCATCTGAAATTATCCGTAAAAGGCTACTGGTAGGGATTTGCTGTGTTTGTATGAGAGAAAGAAAGCAGGCATAAGAGGCAGAAGTAGTCAATTAAGCACTGCCACCAGCAGACAGGAGTCAGTGATGCCCAGTAAGTCAGCAAGAAACATCATGAAATTGATATTTCTTTTAAGAATGTACTACCTGTATATTTCTGAATCTGGAGTATGAAATCTGTATATTCTGATTCTGAAACTGTTAGCATCTGTGAAATTCTGTTTTGTAGGAGACAGTCCTAATGCTTATTTTCTCTTTTTTTTTTTTTTTTCTTTCTCTATTTGTTGGATGCTGTAGTGCACAACTTCCAGATACGCAATGCCCAAAGCATGTCGTTAGCCTCCAGCGCAGATGCCAAACTCCGATCCAAAAAACTTTCTTCAGTTAAGTAAGATAATATCCAGAGCTATCCAGAAAGGACATTAAAACCCCCTGTCTCAGGGATTCATGGAGGCACTGCTCCCAACAGGCCCTGAGCCTCAGCAAGGACTTCTGCCCTGATTGCTACCTCAGTGGACAGAGCAGTGACCCCATACCTGCAGCGACCTGGAAGAGGGTTGCTGGAGGAAAAGTGATTATTGTATCCTTTCTTATGCCAGAGTATAATTGCTAAACCATTTGTGCAGGATGCTAGGGACTGAAGTTAGATACTGTTTTCATCCTCAGGGTGCCCAAGCAATGTATCCCATTTTTAAGAGGATTTCTACAGGGTATATCTGTGTTAAAAGCTTAATTTGGGCCAAGAGTGCACCTTCAAAGCAAATGTCCTCATCACTCTTTGCTATGCTTTGGATTGCAGTATGGAACAGCCTGAGAGCACACAAACTGGTGTCCTGGGCAAAACTAATCCAGAGAACATCTTCAAGGAGCTTATCGACAGTGCTGTAACTACCGCCAGGCTCTCAGTCCAAGCCACAGGCTTTGTAGTGGGTCTTATCAGTCCCTCCTGCTGTGACTATGACACTGTGTAGAAAGGAATGAAAGATTCAGAAAGCAATGAAAGGTTTGCAGTGCTAAAACCCAAAAACATGAGCAGGAATGCGGCTGTGCAGGCCCAGTTGATAGCTTGTCTACACTGGTCGCAGATCAGAAATAGTTCTGGGAGCAGATACCAAGACTGTTTTTTCTCTAGAAATTCTTTAAAAACTGATACCTAACTTCTGTGCACTTCTTCCAAGAACCGCACCCTAGGTTCCCTCTTGAGTCAACCCTCTAGGACAGGTAGTGATTGTGTCCCACCCTTTGCTGAAAAGGGCATTTAATATACAGGTCTGCATGAATTTTCTAACCACTGACAGAGGCCATGTCTACATTTCATGAGAGTTTGGGATGAAAGCCTGGTAGTGGGCACATATTCCAATCTCGTTTCATCCAAAAAAAACCCCAGTTCACATGCTGTGAGACTGCTCTATCATGGCAGGCCAGACCTTGGTAGATGGAGACAAACAGGAAATTCACTTTTCTTGATCTGAACTAATATGTGAATGTCAATATACCTTGAGTATAGACATGCTTGCTTCTAAATTGGCTCAAGTGTTAGCTAGAAGCTTGACACCAAGATGTTCAAATTGCAGAGGATGTTCAGAGAAGAAATTAAGATGCTTAACTAATTTCTTCATGTGGGAGATATAGAATTCAAACATTTTTAGAATTAATAGCATATTAGTTCAGATTACAATTTTGACTTTATATATCTGAATTTTTCTTACATCTTGTGCAAATTATATCCTTTTTTAGCTCTTTTCAACTTTATACAGGTAACAGATTTAGTAGTGTTTAAATCCACAGAACTGGCTACAGTGAGCTTTCAGACAAATTTTGAGGAGATATCAGGTTACAACAAATAGCGGTCAGTCATATGGCATCAGAAGGATTTAAGACACAAAACAGAAAAAGAAAAAAAATCTGCAGCATTTTTGATTACCTTCCCTTAACAAAACAAGTAATTACTCTTTCTCTTAGGATTAGCATCCTGCATGGAATTTAACATTTGAAGAGTTTGGTCTGCATAATCCTTGGTAAATCCATGGTATTATTTTGGACATTTTCCGCTGAAATAATCAAGTCAAAATCCTTATTAACTTTTACTGTGGAAAAGTTAATTTGTTCTCATCTACCTCAAAGTTTAATCAGACGTCCCCCAAACAGAAACAAAGATAATGAATAAAAAGAAGGCATTTAACCCTTAAATGCACTGCTTTTGTTTTATTTTCTTGTTTGGTTTTTTTTTTTTTTTTTTTTTTTGTGACATCTTGTTATCAACAGTGGCAAGATGACTGATCATGGCTTTGGCCACATTAGTTCTGATCCTTATCACTTTCATTATCTGGACACATTTTTGATCTAAGAGCAGCTGTGGTTATTAACTGCAATATTTTCAAATGCTACTTTAGCATGTAATTACATCATCCACAGAAAAGGATGGTTTATTCGTTTTGTGGCATTTTGGAAATAAGAGGAGAGAGAGACAGTCTTCCAATAGACCATTCTTTTTAAACATTTATATATCTTGATACTTTTACAATAAAATCTTGATATTTCATAAAAGATGTCTTCTGTTAACCCAACACTCTTTTAACTCCATCCTTCAGCTATTTATAGACCATCATGCTTTTGCCATCCCACTCTCCTCAGCCATCTGTTAATCAAAGCATATACATTTAGGACTTTTTCTTTTGTTTCACTCCATCTTTTCATTTTCCAACTTGGCCAATACCTTTCTCTATCAAGCAAGCAAAGAGACAGAAGTGAGCACAGCAGAAGCACATCTCAACAACTCAGAAGGAAGGGAATTAAAACCACTTTGCGGTAGAGCAATGCAGTTCTCTTTTCACAGAGAAAGAAAAACATTGAAAAGGTGGTTGTGTGGAGGTTTTGGAGATGTCCCTCCTGTGCCCCATATTTCAGGTTTCACTGTGAAACCCTGAGGTCTCAGATCCCAATCCCAGAATGCCAGACCCTGGCAGCTCAGGGTGAAAGGAAACAGGCACTTGGTGAGTAGGTCCTTACTTCTCTCAAATCTTTATCTGTCTGCTAGGTCAGAGACCTGCTTGTTTTCTGTCTAACCTTCATAGAAATTGAACTCTGTGAAGTATTTAAACTGAAACAAACAGGACTGACTGGAAAAAATGCTGGTGGGTGGCTTTCTGCCTTCTTTTGCTTTATGGTTTCTTGGCCATGGCCTATTCCAGGAGCTGTGGTATATTGTGGAGAACTGGGACAATTGTAACATCTGAATGTGACCTGCAAGTTAACATGAGTCACCAGAAATCTGTGGCACAAACTATGTATGCATGAACATCCACCTCCCCTCGAGCTCTGAAAAGCCCCTGACAGCTCTGCATGACCCCACCTGGAGGTCCCTTACTTGCTTCAGCTGCATGTCAAACTCAGCTCCTTGTCCTTACATTGTCTCTGCAAGGAAGACCTGAACCCAGGCTCTCCAGGGAGTACCATGTGAAAGTAAATATTAGTAAAGGAACAAAAGGAATTAAAATCTTGAGCTGCTGCTGATCCTGTTATTTTTCTCTCCAAATCAACCACTGCGTTTCCAAGGGGCAATACATAAAAATACTTTTAAAGGCCTTGTACTGGAAGAAACCAGATCTTCTAGTGTCCCTCTGCACTGTTTGTTCCAGCACTGTTTTTAGGCAGTACCTATAAGTGACAGTAGGAGTTTACTTGCCTGCCTGAACCAAAAGACACAGTACAGGAACAATGTAAAATGCTATTACTAGGCATGGTCCATTAGGCTACTGTTGTGACAATGAAGGGATGAAAAGGGCTGTAGATGAGTCCATGAAGTCAGACCTACTGTGTAACAGGAATAAAATTTTTTTTTTTTTAAATCTATAAATATTCATTCTGAACAAAGGCTATTATAATTGCAGATACATTTCTGGTCAATATTTGACTGAACAAAGCAATCAGTTATTCCAGCAATAGCAAGAAAATATTAAAATGAGTAGTGATGAGTACAGATTATTTTAATTTAACTCAACTTTGAAACAACTTACATATTTAATGACAACACTTGAATGCTACCAACAGATTTGAAAGCATACTAAAATGCAACAAATGCATATGGCAACTTCCTTATCTTTTAAAAGCAAAAATCATTTAACAATAAGACAGTGAATTTAGTCATGTGGCATGACAGAGCATCAGAGTTCCTAACTTTAATTAAAGTTATAGTGGTTTCAAACTCAGAATCCATCACTTCCACCATTTCAGTCTGGCAGGTAGTATAATGCGGTTATTATTTTTGCCCTACATATGCAGCATCTTTGTCAAAATAATAGAATCTAAGCTGAAATTAGAAATCTCTTGTTGGGATGAATCAAATTAACCTGACAAAGTCATTACGTGATCATACATTTTTTTTGAGTCTGCGCACACACACTCTCTGTGAAGACAGAAAGCAGATATCATATGGACTATAACTCTTCCACTTGAAAGCCCACACTTCTCTCTTAAAATAGCTCAGAAAAGGCTATGCAGCCTTGAGTACTGCTTATCTGGAGATATATAGCAAATGTCATCACACCTACATTTATGTGTCTGCGGCCAGAACTGGAACCCACTGTCCTATGTTAGACCTACTTCTTCTCTAGAAAATTTATAGTGATCTTCTACACAGAAGACTCATATCAGTTTTCATGTTGAACAGCTTCTATTAGCCAATAGAAGACACTGATGAGCAAAGTGTGGCTGAAATATCACTTTGTTTCAGTGTAAAGACAGCTTTACAGAGCTTTTCAAGGCTTTGAAACCTAAGTTTGCTCCCTTTAGAAGCTGTTGCTTTTCTCTTAGATGTCATCAGTACACAAAAATGTGGTCTTAATGCAGGGTTAACTGATAACAAAGGTATATAAGTAAAATAGAAGCTGCCTGTATCATCTCATTGCAATCAACACAACCATATTAATTCTAAAAAAAATTATTTTGCAAAATTTTGGTCATCAAGAAGTGTTGCATAATATCAAACACCTGAATAGTCTGTAAGATTTATTCTAACACATTCCAGGTTCTTCCTAACCCTTAATTTTTTTTTCATGAAAAATTACATTAAAAACTCTCCATCTAGAAATGTTTGATCACAGTGAACACCTATCCATGTCCATACTAGCCTTTTTGAATATGAACTGTCAGCTACAGAGATGGTTTCATACATTGTCACAATTTTCACTGCATCAGGGAAAAATCATCAGCTGTTATGTAGAAACACCGTTCTCACATCTCATTGCAGCTTTTGGAGACAAGGCAAGTGCTTCATTTTCTCACTTCTGAAATTTGAAGTCACTATGCTAGATTAATACAGCTCATGTGCCAGAAGGGAATCAAAACAAAAGAAACATTAAAATCTGGAGCTGTACTGCTCAATGGCAGAAGTTAACATCCAGGTGCTTGCCAAGGAGACATGGCTAGCTTAGACACTTCCACCAGTAGGTCTTTTCTAGTCCAAATAATTTTAACAGAGAAGAGGTAAGGAGTGACAAGTCACACAGTTATATCAGCTTTACTGTCAGGACTGAGGGGCCAGATTCATTAGGTGAAGTCTATGTGTCGGGTAGCTGGAGGTGGTCATCTTTTCAGGACTGAGCTTCAGGCACAGGAGGACATAGGGCTGGAAAAGAGTTACTCTGGGCTTGTTCCAGTGTAAAAAGAGAAAGCACTTGGAAAATTCCTCATTTACTCAGATACATTTTTTATAGTATTCAGAAGATCAAAGTTAAAACCCTGATGTGGGATCAGAGTGTTTCAAGCAAGACAAGCTTTATTTTCCACTTTCCAAAACACACTCTTTAACAGTGTAACAGGAGAAAACACATTACTTATTCTTTGGCCCAGAAGGAACTATTAAGAGTTGAATTTCTGCAGAAATCATGGAATTAAACTATTTTATGAAGTTTTTTGGAGGTCACAGGAAAATTACTGTTTTTCTAAAGAGAATACTGAAAATAAGAATAGCAAATTAAATGAATAATTCTGTATTTCCTCTATGCAAATTGATCAAGATGGGTAGCTGGTGACTGTACATGAGGAGGCAGGCAACAATTTAAACTTACATTTGAGTTGTGTATGATTTACATGATTTTGAACAAATAACAGAAGAATTTAAGACAGAACGGGTTCTGGAAGAGCATTATTAGTAATGGAGACTGGAAAGAGTTCTGCAAAGTCCTAGGGGCCAAAGCTGTGCTATTCAAGAAAGAAACATGAAATATTAATTGCCAGACACTAAGTTCCTTTGTTTTAGAAGAAGGATGATTTTCTGACTGCTGAATTAGAACAGAAGTTTCAATTATTTTTTTTAATTGTTAATACCTTAATTACTGAAAAGCTTATTCCACCAGTTCAGTGAGGTCAAATGAGTTGGCAATGTTAGAGAAATGAGTATCACGACAGTACAGAAAAAATAACTATCAAGTATGTCTCCCTCCCAAACTCCCTACAGGCTTTCCTCCTCTCAGAAATTTAGGTTTAGTATAGTTAACAACACTGTAGCCTGCATTACCTTTCCACGTAAAGGCTGCAGATTCAGCCCAGGATCGCAGGGGAGAGCAGTGCTTTTCTTTCTTGCCCCAAAAGCTCCCTCCTTCCTCCCACCCTTCAGTCACGAACACCAAATGCTGAATTCATTCAGTTTAAGGCTGAAGGAGGATGTGTTGTGGTGTTCATCCTTCCACGTGAGTGGGAAGATGATTTGAGACAGCAAAAAGGCAAAGAAGGTAGGGCAAACCATTTATCTGACTACTTGCTTTGATAGATTGTGTAATTAATAATTTGGTAGGAGGAATGTAGTGGTTAGCCAGCCAAAAGCACTAATGCTTTGGAAGAAGCTATACATCCAAAATGAAAAGTGCATTTCATCTTGGGGACAGTTCAAGATTGCTTAATGCCATAAATAAATATTTGTTTTGTGTTTTTAGTTTAAAATGTAGCTGTTTTAAGAAGCACTTAGAATCATCATAGCCACCATTAGCTGACTTCTATTAATGTTCCTGAATTATTGTCATCACTAATTATCTACAAAGAAGACAGAAAAAAATCTTTAATTAAAAAGAGTTGTTCTAACCCTTCAGTGGATCTAAAACTTAACTGGAGGATGCAAATTACAAATTTGAAGGCGAGTACAATCAAGCACAGAACTGTATAACAAACGAGCCTGGCTGGCGGAGTGATGAGGACTAGATGAACTTTAAAGGTCCCTTCCAACCCAAACTATTCTATGACTCTATGATTCTATGCAGGAATGTGTTGGAGGAAGTTCTTGCAGATGTAAGAAAGCTGGAAATCGAGAATGTGCAAGCATAAATTGCCCAGAATGTCAGGAGAAATCAATGCAATTGCAAGCTTCTTTCTCCTCTCTACTTCACTGTAAAAAACCCCAACAGTTAATCAGCAAAAAAATTTGTTTTGATTTGTTTTTCCAGGCCAAGGATTCCTGTACTTAGTGACTGTGGCAAAGAGCACAAACCAGAAAGGAGGTGGACACAAAACAACGTCTAGTTAAACTAATTTATCTGGTTTTGTTGCAATCTTGATCAGGCCATCAGAGGAACAGAAGAGAGGAAAGTGTTTAAAATAAGGCTGATGGAAGTGAAGAACCTGTCTGTGGGGCTGAAAAACAGCTAAGATCAACTAAGACAGTAAAAATAACCTAAGAGGGGGAAGGAGCTGCTTGGATCACCTTCCCTACAAGTTTTATTGTTTACTCTTAGTTTGGAAAATGATATTTTCTTGCACCAAAGTAAGCAACTGCCCTCAGCTTTTTTGGACCACAGATTGTTCTGGGTGAATCTCTCAGTAGCTCTTGCTGAAGTGAAAGGTGGCTCTGCGTGGAGGGAAGACATTCAGAAAATTACTCTGTAGCCTCATGCTGTGGGCTGTCACGTAGGAAGGGGAGATTTTTACTCCCCACTATGTTCTAATAAATGCCTGTGAAGGAAGTTCTTGAACAGGACTAGATGTTTCAGGAGACTGATTAAATATAGTCTGTAGTTTTTTGCTTGCAGCATCCAAGTCTAGATGAAGATAGTCAGGAGTGCAAGAAAGCTCTTTAAAAGACATCATGCATGACCATCACTGATCAGTGGGGATTTTGCTATGTTCCAGCAAAGTTTAAAGACACAGGCTTCCCAAAAGTAAGAGAAAATGGAGAAATAATCAGTATTAATGGGGTAAATTAGTCTTTTGCTTGGGAATTTCAACATGAATACATTTTCCCAGGTAGGTCATTGTCAAGAGCTATTTCTACAGCAACAAATTCTGTTTAGATTTTTCAATGTTCTGCCTCAGTGTGATGCAACAAAGATGAAAAAGATGGAGATAGATTATCAGAAGGGACGCCTGTGTAAATAAACTGTTTGCAGTGCCCTATATTAGTTGAGACCTATGGTCACAGTCAGGACTTGCAAGATAAGCATAAAAAATTACTTCTCCTTGCACTTCTGTGAGTGATCTGTGCAGTCCAATTCAATATAGTGGGGAGAAGGTTTTGCCACCACCACCTATGTTGTTCCTTTTCTAAAGACCTCAGGTTTTTAATTGCCCATCCCCAGGAAGTCTCTCAGTTCAAGATGCTCGTTTATATTTTGACTACCCTGTTGGCAGGACCCCTGTAACACGTTAAATATTATTTAAATAATGTTGCTGGCAAATAGTTGGCATGCTTGACTTATTACTAAGGCATACAAATTTAAACTTATGAAAATTATGATGTGAGTGGTCTCACTTCATTACCTTTGTTGGAGAGGAGTCTGTGTCATACTCTGAGTGATACAGTGATGCGCTGTCACTATAAACTGCGGGAACAGAAGAGAAAATATTTTCTTTTCTGATCACACAATGCATAAGATGTGAAATGAATGCTATGGTTGATGAGCAGCAGCAGGCAGTAGATTTGACACAACACACAGGATTTCACTGGAATCGCTGCATCTCACCTTCTCCAGGCACTGACATAAATGACTCAAATGAACAAATGGTGTTCTATCTTTACTTAAAAAAGGAAAAAAAAAGAAGCTGTTGGAGTTTGGCAGGCACTAGAACTTCCATGATAACAGGCTGTTTGCAGAGACTGTGCATTTTTTCACTGAATATTTAAATTTAAATTAAGTACTTTGGAAAGATTTTTTTAACCTCATTTGTCCGAAATCTCAATCTTGGATAGTTATTCTGGCTTTTATGAAATTAAGACAGTAGTCTCCATGAATATAAAAGCACATACACTCCTTTTTCGTCCTCTTAAAAAAATCAGATCTGTTGTTCTAAAACCATGGTCATGATGTCTGCATTGCATTTTCAAGTAGCTGAAAATGAATGAAAAGTGACCACAAAATTCCATCATATAAAATCCATTGCATGCACTTCATTAGCTGTTCTTTGTTAGAGGATCTTTTGGTAGGAAAAGAAGTGCTTGGAGTTATTTTGTAGCCTCAGCACCTGACATAAATGGGCAACAGGGTGAAAATGGAAAAGCCCATAAGAAAGAAACAAGATCTCCAGACCCAGACCTCAAGTGAGGCTCTGCACTGGTGTGGGCATGTGCAGGTCACGGTGTCCCCTCCCGGACACAGCACCACATAAGTCCAGAGCAGACGTCCAACTTAAAAAGTAAGTGATTAATTAGAAAAAAGGGAATAAACTGAAAACTCAACCAACTCATTGCCTAAAGCTCATAGGAGAATAAATTCAAAAGACATTTCCTCTTAAATATGTACCTCTAGAAACCACATGGGACTGTGAGAGGGACTGTCACTGAAATAATATGGTGAGATGGCTGAAGAATAAGTGCATTAAAAAAATATTGCTGTCTAAACCTAACACCTTTAATATATGGCCTCAAGTACATGTGTAAGCAGCTACACGGGAGACTTATTTGTCATGAGTACCAATCAGCTAACTGAAATTCCTCTGGCTTACTAACAATTTTTGAAAGGTCACTGTAAAATCCTTCTATAAAAGAGAAGGACAGAGATATACACACATACACACTCACACGCATGAACCCGGAGTTTCACATTTTCAGACCTGTCACATCTCACACATTATCTTGCTGCCTTACTGCCCTTCTCAGCCCCCTGGTGCTATGCCGGCTGGCTGACATTTTGCACCCATACCCGTGCTTTCCTCATGGAAGGAAAGAGCCGTGGGCTGCAGGGCTGCCCTTCTGCTCTGCCCAGGCACTTGAGGTTTTGATTGTCAAAACTGTTTTCTGCTTCCCAGCTCCATGCGATCCATTCCTCTTCTCTGCGATAACATTTCTGTGAAGCCTGGAACAGTATTCCAGACTCTTCTGCTCACATGGGAACTGTAGTTACTTACTTTATACAATATATTGGTCTTCATTGTGTTATGCCTGTCTAAAAATATATATGTAAAATAAGTAGTGAAATTAATCATTGTAGTTTTCATTTCCACTGTCTTCAAATATCTTTCCCTTCCTGGCACTACAAAAGCATTCTTTTATAAAGAAACTCGACATTTGGCTTGTGAGTTGTTTGGAAAAATTCAAAATTGTTTCCAAGCTTCAAAGTTACATGTCTTATGTCATTGTTTTTCACTGTCAGAAATGGCAGTCACTAGCACAACAGTAGTGTATGCTAATGCTGTTGAGATGTCCTACTTTGATTTTATTCTTGACATGGCTAAAGGGAGCTGCTACCTCACTGAAATATTTTATCTTATTTTTCAGACCAAACACATCCTTTTTGTTCTCTTATATAATCCAGTGTTCAGTTTTTAGTTGCAATGCAAACAAGAAATACTTTTGTGTTTTAAAAAAATAAGATCCCAAAATAGAAGAGTACTTTGACTAATAAATTATCATGACCTTTCTCAAAGGACAGAAAAAATATGCCATATTTAATTTTTTTCAAGAAAATTAAATTTGAGAATTCAGACAAAGCCAGCATGATTATTTTAAAATATGTTTTGATGAAAAATTCCCAGCCATCAGTCTATGGGAGTAAACACCTATTAGCACTGCAAACACTTAGTCATTGTGACTGTATCATAGCTGTTGTGACAAATCACATCACAGCAAGGTGTCTTCTTCTTTCAAAACTATTATTTCCAGGTTTTGCTGCACTTGTATTTTCTTTCTTTTTAAAGCCTGGATAAAACACATTCCCACAGAATATAATCTTATTATTTAATCTCCTGCATTTGTTTCCTTAATTAATCCTAAATGCATAAAAGATATGAAGTGATAGAAAGGTGTGATTGTGGGTGAGGAAGAACCATTGCACCACCCTCCCCCCATCCCACTCCCTGACTGCTGTGTTTTAAATGTTCTACCAAAACCAGGTTGGGAAGGAAGTTTGGAACACCATTAGTCTTGTGCTTAATGCAGACCTTCATCGTCATTTGCAGCACACTTGATGGCTGTATGCTACATTTTGCATGTGCTGCAATCATATTACCCAGGACATTTTAATTCACTTGAATTCCTTTCTTTTTCCACCCCCTGTGAGTATGCACATGTGTATTTTATACATGCATACACATGTGCATGCATACACACATATATAGCGAAATGCACACACACGCGCACGCACACTCTGTATCCCTCCAGCTCTCCTCCAATTATAAAATTATAATTGTATTTGCTGTCAGTGGGTGGTCTGCAAGATAAACATAGAAAATATCTGCATATAAAGTGCCTTTGAGTCATTGATCTGTATGAGTCATTTAATTGAGAGGTGCACCAATATGTGATGAAATGTAGGCAACATTTTACAGCAAATGTATTTAATATATTTATGTATCTATAAAATTCCAGTCTGTAAGGAAAATGGCAAAGAGAAAAGCCCTTAAATATGTACAGAAAAAGATAAAGTTGTAAGCAATAAGCAGCATAAATTTGTCCTGATTGCTTTTAACAGAATTATAAAAATCATACCTGAAGGAAGAACAGTAAGTATTATACCACAAGAATTTTGTAAAGGCTGTGGATGCAATGAATTAAAAAAAGCTACAGCAGAGCATTGCTAATTGTTTTAGCTGTGTGCACTCTCTGAATGAGAAAGTTTAGGGGGAACAAAAGGCTAAAGAGATTGCACAAATAAAAAGGCTAGACGCTTTTGTGGGGGACATCTGCAGGTGGGCTTGTGCCAAGACTGGGACACGGTCTGGACCAAGGTCAGCAGGAGTGATGGAGAGGATGGGATGCAGGCATCATCCCCTTCCACAGCCTCTTTCTTCCCCAGTCCTCAGGAGTGAAGGGGACAGGAGGCAGTGCAGCTTGCTGTGGGAGAGGGCAGGGTACCTGTGGTGGGAGCAGAGATGTGGGGACGAGGAGCTGAGGGTTACTGAAGGGGAAAGAGTGAAAAAATAAGAGGGGAAGTAAGAGGGAAAAGAGAGGAGCAACATCAAGGTATACAAGCACTGACACCTCAAGAGAGGACTTGTTTAAATACCAGGAAAAGCTGTTTGTGGCTGAGAGGTGGGAAGGCACATAGGTTGTCCTTGGCATAGACACTGTCAGTCTCTGGGTACTGGCTTCCAGCTTAAGGGGGAGGAGGATGTGTTTGGGACCATTGCTTTCAAAAAATATCTTTTATTATTACATATAAATAATATTTCACATCTTTCAGAACATTTGATGGGAACTTTTGTCTCCTCCTCACAGCCAGTGAAAGAAGTTAGTATAAAGTAGTTAATCTAATGTATTTGCAGCCCTTCAGAGAGCTATAATGGAAAGTCAGCCTCAGATCTCACAAGCCCTTGTTTTTGTTTTCAGTTTTTATTTTTATTTTTAATTATTCTTGGAAAGTTATGAAAAATAACTGACTATGGGAGCTGCTGGGAAAGAGGAGATTCACATGCATCTTGTGATGCAGCATGGACAACTTCAGCAGGGATATTTAAGGAACAAACATTTGAGCTGTAAATAACTAGAGGAAGCTCTGAGCACCTTCAGAGAGGTCAGAATGCTTGGAGGAAAAGAATACAGCTGTCAGTTAATTGAGTTATTGAAAAAAATCAGGCTGTTTTACAATAGAGGGGAAATTTGAGCTGCTCACGTCTTCTGCTTTGATAATTGTTCAAGTCCAAAGCATTGCTGGAAAGAATGAGATGTGAAAAATGAGCTAGAAAACAGCACAAAAAATATTATACTGTCATTACAAGGATCAATTATAGGCTCTTCTTTGGAATATTTGGATCACTTCTTATCACTCTATCTCAAAAAAGGATATGACAGCAATAAAAGAGGTTCACAAACAGACAAGCAGTGTTATTAGAATTACAGAAAGGCTACTCTATGGAAGGAAATTGAAATATTGTTTCATTTAGAGTGAAAATGAATAAGAGGAGATATCCTATAAAGATATGTTATAAAGCAAATGTAGAGGGGGGCAAATAATATAAAGGGGGCAAATGTCATATTGCTCTCACCCTGAGCAGGAAAGCAACTGAAAAACTATATCTAATTAAGCTACAAAATAAATAAGCTCTCTTAACAAATCTAGAGATCAGTCCAGCTGTAGAACTCATTATCAGCAGTTCCGAAAGGTTTACCTGGCAATTTTCATTCACCTAGTTTCTTTTAAAATCTTTAGATTTTTTTTTTCTAAAATCAGTTGTAGACATTCATAGTTTCAGCTCCTGTGTGTCAAATTTGCTGTTTTCTTTCTTTTATAGATTCGTAGTCTTTTATATGAAAAAGCTCCCACTTTCTTGTTCACATTCTTCCAGCTACCTTCACTGGGAAATGACACTGTTCATCCAAATAAAGGACAAGAGTCAAGAAAATCTCATGATCACAACAAAAATACTTCATAACTTTTTTTAATGAGGAAGACATAATAAATGTTAAAATATTTATAATTATATGTTGCATAAATGCCACTATTTATTTTGAATTGATAAATTCAAAATCCCCTCTAGGGATTTTACTGTTAGAGGAGGCATTCCTGTGGATGAATCCCAAGAGTAAAGAGGCACTTTGCTATCTGCTACTACCATACTCTCGACTTTGCCTCACCATTTGAGTTACAGACACAAATCGGAAAACACAGATAGTACATGTATTGAAATGGGACAAACGATCAAAATTTTTCTTTTTGAAACTTCAGTCTGTACACAGAGATCATTGGTAACACTTTTGCAGTAATTTGTCCTTCATGTAAGTGAACACATTTGGGCCTAATGCCATACGTATATCTTACAGCATCACTGGAATACATTCTGGCTCTTGGTTTTTTTGCCACCATATTATTTATAAACTCTTTTTTTAAAAAAAATATTTCTATGCCATCATTTGCTTGATCATATGAACTGGATCAAGTGATCTTCAGAACTCAGCATTAATTTTAAGTCCGACCAAGCACTTAGCAATTAGTTAGACCTCACTGTTAATTTATTCAGGGAGAACTTGGTAATCTATAAGGCTGGATGCTTGGATGGTTATGCTCAAAGATACTGCTTTGTTTTCTGCACCTAATAATTTTGCAGATTCCTCCCACTAGCAAAATAAACTGGTGCAGCCAGTTCTGCTTTGTCCTGTGTGATAGACAATACTCAGGCAATGGTTCAGTACCATCTGTGCTGATGTCCCTTTGCAGCGCAGACGCCAGGGACCCTGTGTCCCAGCAGGAGCTGCATGGGGCTCTCTGTAAGGGAGGGTAACTGAGCTCACAGGCTACAGACTGCTTCCATGTGCTAAAGACAGCAGGTATGCAGAAATACAAATATACCTCATGTTTTGGGGTTTTCTTATGTGTGCAAGCTCAAAGCCTATGACTTGGACAGTAGCAGTGATGCTTTCTTCACTAATGTTTCAGGGATTGCTCCACATAGGAATAAAACTTTGCAATCCTATACAGAGTCAAAAAGTCAATGATTCCATGCCAGTGACACTGTCCTTTAGTCCCTCTCTCTCCCCTTTGTAAACCTCTTCGCACTGTCTTCCGGGATGTTTCTTACATATTGATTACTCTCCTCTCTAAATGGTCCAAATGGGTCTCTGTCCTTTAAACCTCTCTTCAGGAGTATTTAGATTCAGCCTTTCTTCACATTATTTCCTACTGGTGACCTTGGACTCCTTGCCCACACCTTAGTTTTTTACAGTGCCACTCTTGGATGAAAGCTGTCACCCAGTCTCTGTTAGGAGCCAGCCAGAGGCTCGCTGTAAAAGAAAAGTCTAGAAGGACACTTTTCTACTCAGATAACACTGCACTCTTAATCCTGTACCGATGAGGGATATGCGGAGTTCATCTGTTTGAGGAGGTGCATTTAACTTGGGCAGAACATGTTTTCCACTTGCTACATATGACACTCTGACATGGGAGACTTTTTAGCTGTAGCTCAGCTAGAGAGCTTGAATCAGTGGTGGCAGAGCCTTCAGCAGTATTTTATGGTCAAACCATTGTGTCATACTTGTTCACACCTCTATAAAATCCAGGGTGCAGTGAAATCAATAAGTAATCCATACGGCAACTGTAAGCAGATGCATTTGGGCATTGAGGTTGTCATGTTTGTGTTTTAGAAAAGTTTTCAAAATGTCTCTCTCATTGGAGCAGTGACTTTCTCCCTGGAGAATTAACTCCATTTCCAACTTGTCTTCCTTCTGTAAGTAGCTCATGTAATTCTACATTTAATGAAAAACAGTCTCTCAGCTTGCTCCATAAGGCAAATTATTTACCCTTCCACAACTTGCTTTGCAAAGAACTGTAAATACATCACACAAATAGTGAATACCGCACATGGGATTTGTTAATGGCTTTCATTGCTAGTATCTGATCAGCTGTCAGAAAGAAATATGAAGCTTTTTGGAACTACAGTTTGATTTATTTCAAGATAGTCAATTATATAAATAAATAATTTGAAATATTGATCTCTTTCTTTCCTAGTAAAGTCAGATTTTACAGTGCTTTCACCAAGAGAGTTAGAGAGGCTGGAACAAGGGAAAAATTTAATAATGTTGGACTAGATGGTTGGACTAGATGATCTTCAAGGTGTTTTCCAACCTAGATGATTCTGTGACACCCTCCCAAGCTATCAGGATTTCAAAGTCAAGTCACTTTCACACACCTTACTTTTCTCTACATCAAATGCAAAAGACAATGAATAAGAAAGATTTTTCTACCAAACAGTTAAGTAAACTAAGAGGGAATTTAGATTCCAAAACAACCAAAAAAGTATCCCTTCATTGATTTATGTATTTTAACTTAAGCTCAGGGTTAAACTAAGGGATTATAGCATTCACTAGAAGTATTTCAGGCAGGGACAATTTGACGTGTATAACAAAAACAACACCCTTATTTCAGTCCTGGTAAAGGCTCTTCATCATAACTTGCACAACAGCTGCCTGGAGCCTGACTCAATTACATGCCCAGAGCTGCTACAGTTTTACTTGACAGTTGGTCCTTAATGAATGCAGTGACTACTGAAAAGTACATGATACTGGTTTAAATTTGCAGGAATTTTAAGCCGCACAAAAGAAAAAGTACAATAAATCTCTTTTCAATGATTCTGTGTAAAAAAAAAAAAAAAAAAAATCCTTTGTCCTTTCCAGCTCCAAGTACATCTAGCCACTGTCCTGAGTGTTTTTCACAACATTTTTGGTCTCTGTGTTTGTCTGAAAGACCTGGTTCTCTTTTCAAGTTCTCTAAATACAGGTTATTATTTTGTCCCAGGCCTATGTCTCATGGAGTTAAAAATCTGGGGTCACTGATTCCTCTGCTCTCAGATGCAAACCTGTGCTGAATGGCTCCCAATACAATATTTTAGTTTGAAAATCTGGCCAGTTGTTTTGGCTAAACAGTAAAAGAGGACACACATACTGTAGCTGCTTGTAACAGCAGAGGGATTGGACACAACAATAAAGCAAGTTCTGTCGATTCCTTTAAGTTTTGAAAACCTGGTTCTGGAGGTGCTGAGCATTTTTCAGTATAGTTCCAGAAATCATATGAAAATAAATTTCTAACACAGCTCACAGCACTAACTCACTTTAAACTTATTCATGCAACCATGCAGATGAATAGGAAAAATAAAAATCAATTTAATTCACAAAACTGTTAGAAAATCCCAGAACAGAATTAGATTGATTCATGTGAGGGGACATGAAAGGCTGTGATTTAACTTGTTCAAATTTAATTAGAGATGGCACTAAACCCCATGAGCCCAACAAGACATAGTGAATCTCTAAAAGTCCCTGAAGGGATGTGAGATGAGAGAGGTTGTATGTGAGATACTTCTGCTATCTCCGTTTCTTGTTGAAGGGCATGTCATCCCTCATAAACAACACAATAAGAGCACCAGTTTATTGCAAGGTGGCACATGATGATGAGATCACATAACACTCAAGTTGTTTTTTCTGCCCAGGAAGGAAGAGTAGAGCAAGATTTTCTATCAACACACATGCTATGCAGTGGGTGTTCATCTGCAGTAGCTGTCCCCCTCCGAGGTGGCTGGAGACAACCCCTAAGTGCCCTGCTCAGCACATGCAGCACATTCAGGTGTGGTCACAAACATGTCAAATTCCAGAAAAATCTGTCATATAACAATTTGAACAACTTTGAGACCTTTCCTTGGTTTGGATATGCACAATGCAAATGTATAGATGCATATATATTATTGATATTTGCCTCATTTTATTAGCTGTGTTTTCATTTGATATCTATTAACTTTTTAAATCAGAAAACCAGCAAAAAGTCAAATGGATGTAGGAAACAATAAATGTTTATCGCAAGCTATGAACTACAGCAACTCAATCACCGAAGAAGCAGATAATCAATTGAAAGTACAAAATTTCCATTGGTAATCTGTCACCAATGAAAAAACTTCTCAGCACAAAATCCATTTGCACAGTCATTTTAAATGCATGATTCATAAACTTTAAAAGTGTTTGTGGTCAAGGTCCACAACTGACCAGTGGTAGATACTTGAAAAATAAAAAATAACTTTCAACCACACAGAAAGCAGTAGTCAAGAGAGGGTATATCCCCATCAGATTTATTTTCTGTATAGCTGTTCTAGCACTTATGCATACAAGCAGCATCAGTTTCACTTAAAAAACCCTCTTAGTATTTAATTTTCCAATTTGTCTACATGTAGCCTTTTTAAAATATGAATGTTCTATTTACTGCATATTTTTTCAGTAGTGTTTTGTTTTCAAAAGATCATATAAAAAAATGAATGCATCCCATCATCCCTATGGGTCCACTGTTATCCAACTGCTAGTATCCTGAGATTTACCTTCTACATAAAATCTAAAAGTCAGTTCTTTTTCAACATTTCTGTGGCTGAGCTGAGCTCAGTGATATTTTGGGTCCTCCTCTGGTGGCACTGCCCTGAACAAATCACTAGTCTGTCTTACCCTTCTTGCCTTACAATATTTTGAATTTTCTGAATAAATGTCCTTACTTCAACATGTCTCAAAGTATGATGTTGTGATTCACCTCCTCTGTTGTGTTAGTTAGGGTAAAACTATGCAGCAGGGGTATGGACCCAGCTTCTGCTGGCTGGAATTAAGTGCTAGAAACAACTCTTTATCAATGTTGTGTCTGAACATTTAAAAAAAATCCCCCAAACCTTTGACTGAAATACTCCCAGTTAAAAAAACGCAGAAAAGTCTTTTAACAAACATAACACTGTGATATTATTAAACCAGTCTTACTGTTATATAAATTTCCAAGAGCTCTTCAGCTTGTGGATTAATCTTTGACATCTAGTTTTTCTTTGTCATAACATACTAGTAATGTTTGTCAAGCAGACCTTAAAAAAAATCAAAAAAGAAAGTAAAACCCAGACACTAGGAATCACGACATACCCCAGATCATACACCAAGGAAAAACTTGTGGTATTCCAGAGAAAAGAAGACGAAGATAAAAGCCATTTTCCAGAATTACTTTATTCCTTTTTAACCAAAGACCACATTTTTTGGTGCTCTCAAGGTGCAAAAATTGCCTGTTTGGTGTTTCCACCTTTCTGTTCAATAAATTGTGCTTTGTGAAAAATTTAAAGGAACCGAAAGTCGACTTTCAAAGACAGGAAAAATGAGGAAAGCCTACTGCTAGGCGTTGCTGTTACAAGCCTTCAGTGAGTGCTCTGAGTCATGCTTTAAATGAATTCCACTTTAATTAGAAATCAATATTAAATATAATGTGTGGGAAAAATGTATAGGAATAGGTTGACTATGCTCACAACTTTGACATAAGTTGGTCAGAACACTGATTTTGTCATGAAAATGTTTAATTTTAGAAATTTTTATGGTCAGATATTGTCTTGATTAGAACACTGTGTCATGTTTTGGTCTTTAACACTGCTGAAATTCCACTGATTCCATAGGGGGTTTTGTCAATATTCAATCCCCTTCACAATCAGATCAATATCAATTTTGTCTTCAGACTTCAACAGCTACCAACCTGTAAAAGTCTGATGCACTGTACAGTATTTGGGTTAATTTTGCCTTGCAGCCATTGCAATTTTCAGGTTTAACACAGGCCAGCAGGAACACTACCTACTTGTTTTACTTGCACCATTTAATTTTGGAACTGGTGTTGAAAACAAAGTAAAAGTTAAGAAGCTGGATGAAGCTGCAGAGGTGCAGTGGGAAAGCAAGAATGGCAGAGCTGCTGTGTCCCATGCATGGAGGGGGAGGCTGGACCATGACCCGGCTCTGTGGGGCTGGCCTGAAAGAGGCAGACCCAGGGAGTAGCCCTGACTCAGCCCAGGAAAAACTCTGTGCCACATGAGGAGAGAAGATGGAAAAACAAAGGGAAGTAAACTTCCCAGGTTTTTTGTGTATAAAATAGGGATTCCAGTGGAACTGTAACTCAGTAACCACAGAGGGAGATCATAAAAGTTAAGAGTCAACTTCCAAGCTTTTGCTTTGCAGAACAGATGGGAAAGCTCAGTTGTAGTTGCACAGAAAAAAAATAAAACCTGCAAATTATGGCAGAGAAAGACAAATGACCCTCTCAGATGTAGCAGTATACCAGCAATGCTAGTGCAGTGCTGCTCTTGTGGAAGAGGTAAAGTAAATGTATTTTATTCTAGATCTTACTTTGGAAGTCTAGCAGCTTTTGAAAGATAAAATACCATTTGGGCTGAATTTTTTTATAGTTACTCTCTTCACGATAACTTGAAGCAGTTACAAAAAAAGAATAATTTAATCTCAGCATCATTATGCATGTACTTATATGCTAAACTACATTTAAATGCACAGAAATTTAAAAAATAAAACTAAAAATCATGATTACAATTTAAATGAAGTAAACAGTTTCTCAAATTTCACACCTGAGGCTGCATCTGCACAGTCATTTATTACATGGATACACTTTTACTTCTGAAAGCAGAAGTAATAAGCATTGTTATGGGAAGCATACGTAGTTATTAGTTAGACAATGGTTTTATTAGAGGGACCGAAACTCTTACTCTTATGTTTCAGCAAGTCTATGATAACCTGTTTAAGACTGAATTTTCTTCCAATTTACCACTACTGCCTTCCTACTGAAGACAGTAAAACAAAAGGAAAAGCTTCCTTGCTAGAAATATAAAGACAGTATTGTAAAATAAAAATGTTTGGACATTTACTGGGAAGGGAGATAGGTTTTCTAGATATACTCACTATTCTATTAGAAGAAATGGGGAAAAAGATTTTGCATGGGATCTGCAGATTACAAACCTCAAATATTTAATAATAGATATCTGCAGCTTTGGAAATCAAATATATTTTTATGACACATTTGCAAATAGCATTTCCAGACCACATTTGAACAGATTGCTCACCCAAATGAAAGAGGCATAATGAAAGTCTAATTTGGCTAGCCTAGAAAGAAAGGCTTATTCTTTTCCCTGCTGTTTATTTGTCACAAAATGAAAGTTGGGAGAATTTCTTTTTTTTGATCCAGGAAGATTTCCAGTTGGAGTGGTTTTGTCTCTTAATGACACAGCCATATTTTTCTATGAAGTATTCCGTAAAATGTTTCACTTCATAAAAAAATTCTATTGAAAAGAGTTGATAGAAGGATTTTGGCAAGAAACATGACAATGTAGTAATGTTATTTATTGCATAATTTCTAATAGTAATGTCTAGACTTGCAGCTGTTTTAATTTCATATAAGCATTTCCTTTCAGATGACTAATATATGAAACATCAGATATCTAGAATTCTTTGAGAAT
The DNA here is from genome assembly GCF_047716275.1 of Strix uralensis. Lineage (NCBI taxonomy): Eukaryota > Metazoa > Chordata > Aves > Strigiformes > Strigidae > Strix > Strix uralensis. Next base: position 86,832,794 of record NC_133974.1, on the reverse strand, counting down.
TTGTTAATATTTTTTCCAATGAGATTTTTTCCCTAGATAAAAGAAATAATTGAAAAATATTATTATTTACAGCCTTGATTAAGTGTTTCCTCTGCAATAGACAAATACAACAGCAAATACAAAATGTACTTTTTGCTAGGCTTATGCTACACAAGAATCAATGTTAATTGATTGTCTCCAGCCTCCTTCCTGTTATATAGTTGCCAGGTTAACTGCTAGATAGAAATGTGAGTAATGAGGAATCTTTGCATTAGCAGTGGGGAAATCAGTGCTGTTCAATCTTTTTTTCACCTTCAGGAAGCATCTTTTCCCACTCAGCTGATTTCCTATCATGTTAAATATGTTTCTGAAAATAAACTTCAAAAAAATTTCCTAGTGATGATAGTATAGATATTATTGCATCCACAAATTTTAATTGTGGTTGTTGGTCTGAGAGATCCCCATAATTGACAATGTCTGGTCTGCCAAAAATGTCACATTATGAATGAGATACTGGGAACATCTAGAAAAACCATTAGGCTGTAGTCCCAAACCATAAACCTGATCTGGGAAAATTTAACAGGATCAGCAGCAAACAGTTGTGATCAGAGAGCCACGGATAGGTTCTTGTTTTCCCTTGAATCCATTGTTCTCTTTCCTAGAACAAAGAAGTAGCATTTAGCAAAATACTTGGGAGCTCAGAGCACAGCAGCTTCCCAGTCTTCTCCCAAGCCCTTTGTAGACTGAGTGCCAAGTCAGCTACCCATGTTCAGGGGCCAGTGCCAGGCACATTGTTCACCTGCAGTTACTGTCCTTCTCAGCCCACCTCTGCTGGGCTTTGATTTCTGTGTAAAAAGGAAATGCAGTCTGCTATTCAAGGAAACAACCAGAAAGGAAGATCAGTGAATGATAGATGTGAACTTCTACATCCGGGACAATTTAGACCTTTCACTTATCCTTCAACTTTTTCCTTGCTGTACCTGACAAACATTTTTTTTTATATAGTTAAGCAGTGCACATGTTGAATTTCTGTGGAAATCCTCTGGCTTTGGAATGTATTTTTTTCAGGTGAACAGAAAGCAAATCCTCTACATGGTTGCCAATACAATAAGGGAAAGAAAGTACTGCAGCTAAGCTATCACAGAGAAAGATCATTAGGAGATCAACTTTAAAATCAGAACAGCTATTTCTATTGTGTGATTTCTGACACCTACTCAGTTTGATTTTTCCCTATACAGGCACATAAGTTTGCCAGACAGGCATCTGGTATAAGGAATTATTTGTGTGGAAACACAAACAAATTCTGCTCAAGTCATTCTGCATGCTTATTTCCCTTTGATCGTTTACTGTATATTATTTTACGTCAGTCACCACTCAAGCCACTCTGGTTACAGTCATTGAAGAAGTACACAAGTGTGTTTATTATTAAGTTCCCATAATCTGTGTAAGTAAAAACACATAATGAAAAAATGACCTGTGACGTAAAATAATAAGGTGGAAGGCAAAATGAGCAATATTCAGTGCAGATTTTGGAGCAAAATATTTAAAAACTAATGAATAAAGAGATAGTAGAAGAGACTCTGGTACCAAAGTCACTACAAATAGGATAGGAAAAGCTGGACATATTTGGGCATTATAAAGCTTGTGTGATATTGGGTACCTCTACAACACTTCATCAGTTCCAAGACAACAGATAAAAGATTGATCCTGGCTCACATCCCATCATAGCACAGCAGTGATTGAAGAGACGTTATTAGGTCTAAGAATAAAAGGCTTGAAAAAAAAAAGAAAAGACAAAACAGCTGGGACTATTTGACTGCTGCCTTATCTGGGAATAGTGCTGTCCCTCATGTCACAGTGAGAGCAAAGACAGTAACAGATACACAGAAGGAAGAAGAGCATCAAGGTGTAAAACTTAGGGAGAAACAAAAAAAAAAGACTATCACCATGGTAAAGGCTGTAGTTTAAGGCTTATTTTTATATCACCCAAATGAATGTATGTTTTGAGAACTGGATTTCAGAGATGAGAGGAGAACTGCAGCACGTGGGGAAGAACAGTTTCTATTCCTGATTATCATCTCAGCATCCCACTGTCCTACTTTATTGTTGTGTCTCCAAACAAATGAGTCACAGAAAAATCTCAGACAAGAACATTGCTTTATTGAAATATTCACTCCTTTCTTCCCACTCTGCATCCTTTCCTTCTGTCCTCCTCCATCACTCTCTTTGATTTTCAGTTAGAAAATGCAGGGTCTTTGCTTCAAATGATATTAAGTTTTGAAAATTTGTAATTAACTGCAACTTAAAAGAAAGCAGAAGTATGTATGTTTTCAAATGAATCACAGAGGAGAGGTCTTTGTCAGGCATTATTATCTGCAACTTTACACTAGACTGAAGGCTGACAGAAGAGAAGATCTGGTTTTAAACAATTTTATTTTCCCTACTCTTCTGTCTTCTTCCCAGGACACGTGTATGATACAGAGTGCATACACACACAGTGCGGGAGGTGACAGCAATTGTTATTTTTTTCTTAGAATCAGTAGTATAAAAATCATGAAATACATATAAGTAATACATTCAGGCTCCAAGACATGCTTTCTAATCTAGAAATAACCAAATGCCAATTAAATGGAAATGCAGCTATTGCTTTATTTCTCAAATTGCTAATGGTCTTACAAAATTTGTTGCTGCCCTTGTTGGCTTAAATATTGGATCAAGAATGAAAAAATCCACAATGATACCATGACCTTTAGCAGGCATAACTACTGAATTTCTCATCAATAATGTATCCAGGAAAAAAAAAAGATCTGTTCATTAACCTAAGATACAGCAACTTAAGCGCATATAAAAAAGGAAAAAAAGTACAGCAAAAAGTCCAACATGATGTTGTTGTTTTTATGACATGTCACATAACAAAATTGTTCAACAGTGATAAATTGCTACCATTAGTGTACAAAATGACTCTAAGACAATCCTTTACATTTAAGAGTAATTAGCACAGTTCTGACAGTTTTAGATACAGAAGCTGATGAAAACTCAATTTTCCAGCATTTTGATTCGTATTTTAAAGCCCCCATCTTAAAAATACTTTTAAAAAGTCTTGATTCCATGTACATGGCTAATATAGTGGTGTTGACTTTTAACCCCAGTAAGCACCTCAACCCCCGATGTGATGGAGGAGAGAACTGGAAGGGTAAAATTTGGAAAACACGAGGGTTGAAGGAAAAACAGTTTAATAAAAAGTAAAAAAGAACAAATGAACAAACAAAAACAATAAAGAAGAAAAGAAGCAAAACCAAGAAAAACAAGTGATGCAAAAAAACCCCAATTGCTCACTACCAACCAACGATGCCCAGTCAGTCCCTGATCAACGGCGGCCCCAGCCAGCCTCCCTCCCTCCTGTTTTATTGCTGAGCATGACGTCAAATGGTATGGAATATCACTTTTGTCAGTTGGGGTCAGCTGTCCTAGCTGTGTCCCCTCCCAACTTCTTGTGCACTCCCAGCCTATTCGGTAGAAGGGCAGTGTGAGTAATAGAAATAAAAGGCCTTGAAAGTGTGTAAACAGTGCTCAGCAATAACTAAAACATCAGTGTTTATCATCAACACTGGTTTGGTCACAAATCCAGAACAGCACCATGTGAGTTACTATGAAGAATATTAACTCTATCCCAGCAAAAAACAGTACATCTGTACAGCTTGTTTCACTGAATCACAGAATCATTCAGGTTGGAAAAGACCCTTGGGATCATTGAGTCCAACCATCAGCCCCACTCTAAAAAGTTCTCCTCTACACCATACACATACAACATCTCCTCTAAACGACCCTTAAACACATCCAGGGATGGTGACTCCACCACCTCCCTGGGCAGCCTATTCCACTGTCTAACCACTTTTTCTGTGAAAATTTTTTTCCTAATGTCCAGTCTGAACCTCCCCTGTTGCAGTTTAAAGCCATTCCCTCTTGTTCTGTCACTAATTACCTGTGAGAAGAGACCAGCACCAACCTCTCTACAATGTCCTTTCAGGTAGTTGTAGAGAGAGATGAGGTCTCCCCTTAGCCTTCTCCTCCTCAAACTAAACAGTTTATAACATAAGATGTTCTAATAAATCCATGTTTATAATCTATTAGGGTTTTGGTTTCCATTTCCCTAAAGACAGTTGTTCCAATTTTGTCTTCACTTACAAAGTCCTGTTCAGAAGTAACTTAAGTTTATGTGGCAGCCAGCATGACTGCTATTACATTCATTCGTTTGGGGATTCATTTGATAACCCTAATCAATGGGAAACTCTGTTCTTACATGTGAAAACCCCTTTGGCTACCAAGGCTACTTGAAAGAATGAAGAAGTTTGTGCTGCCTTTGAGGGAGGTATCCAGTAACAGGTCCTCTGGAAGGACTGGGTCCCCAGCCACAAAGGTGACTCAGTTTGAGCTGGGGCAGGGTGTCCACTGTCTGAATTACAGCTGAGCTGCTGGATGAACCCCCCTTTTTAGCTCCCTTTTATTGTTAACAAAATAAAAAAGTAAAGCAACATAAAGGCAATTTCCTGTCTTTTGGTAAACTGATTTCCCCCAGGATGGGTGTGGAGTAACTCTTAGTGACATTGTCTTCTTGAAGAGGCACAAGAAAAATGTGTGTGTCCATGCTGACGTGAGGACACCACACCAGAATGATAAAAAAATTGAACTGCTCACTTGGAGGGTGAATTTTTTATTTGTTTGTTCTGTTCCTGGAACACACTCAAGTTTATATTATTAGGTTTTCCGTCTACATATAGACTGTGTGTCTCCCCTTTCACAATTTCGTTCAGAGGTTTCTAATTGGTGAGCACAGCAAATTATAGGGATACAGAGAAGAGGGTGGATGCATTTCCATTCTTCAGGGGACTGAAATAGCAAAGGCCAGCTCTGGTTAGAAAAGCTGCAGATAGTTCCAGACTTCCTGTTAATGGCACATGAAATTGTTCCAAGAGGACAGGAAGATTTTTTAATGAGATAGTCAAGTGGCTGCAAGGTTGTCGTGGTTTAACGCAAGCTGGCAACTAAGCACCACCCAGCTGCTCACTCTTCCCTGTGAGATGGGGGTGTGGTGGTTTGACCTTGGCTAAATGCCAGGTCCCCACCAAGTCGCTCTATCACTTCCACCCCCCTTCCCCTTTTTTTCTCAACAGGGCAAAGAGGGGAAAGAAAATAAGATAGGGAAAAAAAACAACCCTTGTGGGTAAAACAACAGCAGTTTTAATATAAGCAAAGCGAAGCAAAGGTCTGCGCGCAGAAGCAAAAAAAAAAAAGAAAACAGATTTATTCTCTACTTCCCATTAACAGTCGATGTGGGGCCTTCTCAGGAAGCAGGGCTCCGATACACGTAGTGGTTGCCTCGGAGGACCAAGGGTGACCCCACCCCCTTCCTCCTTTCTCCCAGCTTTATACTTGAGCAGACGTCATATGGTATGGAATATCCCTTTGGTCAGTTCGGGTCAGCTGTCCTGGTTGTGTCCCCTCCCAAGATCTTGCCCACCCCGTCCCACTGGGAGCAGAAAATGTTGGAAAGAGCCTTGGTGCTGTGTAAACACTACTCAGCAGTAGCCACAACACCAGTGTACTATCAACACCCTGCCAGCTCCCAACATAAAACACAGCCCATGAGGGCTGCTATAGGGGAAAACCCGGGACAGGGGGAAAGAATCAGAAGAGTAAAAGTGAGAAAACTCATCAGTTGAGATAAAGACAGTTTAATAGGTAAAGCAAAAGCTGCATACACAAGAAAAACAAACCAAGGAATTCATTCACCACTTCTCATAGGCAGACGGGTTCAACCATCTCCAGGGAAACAGAGCTCCGTCACGTGTAGCTAACTTGGGAAGACAAATGCTATCACTTTGAATGTTCCCCCCTTCCTTCTTCTTCCTCCAATTTATATGCTGAGTGTGACACCATATAGTATGGAATATCCCTTTGGTCATTGGGGTCAGCTGTCCTGGCTGTGTCCCCTCTCAACTTCTTGTACACCCCCAGCCTCCCCGCTGAGGAGCAGAAAAGGCCTTGACTCTGTGCAAACGTTGCTGAGCAATAACAAAACACCTCCGCATTATCAACACTGTTTTCAGCACAAATCCAAAATGGAGCCCCATACTAGATACTATGAAGAAAATTAACTCTACCCCAGACAAAACCAGCACACATTGTCATTAAAAACAATGAGGGATACTGATTTGTCGGTTGGTTAATATCCCTGTTTGGATTATTGTTGTTTACTGAATTTTGAAACATTTAAAGACAAGTTTTTCAGGGTTGTTTGTTTGTTTTTGTTTTTTTGTTTTGTTTTGTTTTGGTTTTTTTTATAAAGTGCCTTTACAACGTGAAATGATGTTATAGAGTGAATGAAAATATCACACAAGTTCATCTTATTACAGTATCTAAATAAGAATGTCTGTAACATATGTATGAAAATCAGGGAGTCAAACCATAAATTCATATCAGTATTAGAAACATCTTAGCCCTAAAAGCTAGATTCTTAGAAGTGAAATATGTCTGTTGTTGACAGCAAAATGCTTTGGTGCTGCTAAACAGGTAGCAACAAACCCAGGTGTTCTTAAACCAGTGTAAATATTTTCACTGAATTCAATGGGACCAGTGTCCTACTGTTATGGTTTGTTCTAGGACATCTAGAACAAAAATCTACGACAATGAATAATATTATATCATGCAGAAATAATGGATGGTGTAGTATGGGAATCTGTGGATAGCACAACATGCTAAAAAGAACTTCAATTCTGTGACCTGTAATAGTCCCAAGTGATCACAGCCTTATGTTTTTCTGTTTCTTTGAGGCATAGAAGCTTTAGTGCCATATTGAAGCACCAAGTGATTGTAGTGTGGAGAGCAGATTAATTACATTTTCTGAATGTCTTCCAGAGCAAATGGACTTTTTTTAGAGGCAGTCCATCTGCACATTGATCCAACATGACAAAATGCAGAAATGTGTATTTACAGAGGCATGAGGCCTTGGAAAAAAAAGATATAAATAATAGCCACCAATGGTTCAGGTAACTCATCACGGTATCTCACTATATATGGAATTCCATCCCTGCAAAATGAATGGGAACCATCAGACATTGTTTTAAATGAGGCCAGCTGATATTACTGCAAAAGGTAATTAAATTATGCCATATAAATGTTTTGAATTTCCAGAAATATGCACTGTGATTTGAATATTTTAGTGTGATTTATAAAATATCCTATGAAGGTTTGGTGTTGGGCTTGATTTATAAAGTTGGTTCCTAAAGCTTTTTTTTTTTTTTTTTCTCACCAAAATGACTCTTCTCTTTAGGTAAAACATGTCTAATAGAAAATATTTTGATAGCTGTATAGACTTAGTATTAGGAATCACCCTGGTCACAAAGAGCACCAGATTTACTAGCAAGAGCTGAGTTTTAGAATGAACTGGGAAGAGCTGGAGATGCATTTGGAAAGTCAGTTTATTAAAAACAAAGTCCTTTGTGCCATCCCATTGTGGGCACTAAGCCAGCACAGTGCAAATGCATCAACTAAAATGACCGTTTGTCTTAAATATACTCTGATATTTTGATCTTCATATTTGCCTTGTAGTTGTTCTAGTCTTTGTACTAGATTTAGCGTGTTGATAACAGGACTTAACTACTCAACTGTCTTTGAGAACTTTGTGGAAGAGGTGTCGATAAATACTGAGATTTCTTTTGTTCTATAATCCCAACATGAATATTTTATTTATAATACAGAAATAGTCTACAGAATTTACACAGCTTCAGGACCATGTGTGAGATACTACAGAGCTACAAAAAAATGAGATAGTCTTGTAGAAAATTTGTAGTTATATATCATTAGAAATCCCAAACTTGAAAAGATGGTGACTAACAGTACTCAAGATGCTTGTTCCCATTTCTCTTCCAGAGAATAAAATGAAGCGTGGCCTCTGTCATCAGGAAGAGGTAGAAGATGAGAGCTATATGCTTTCTCATTGATGATGCTGAAAGAATTATGAGATACAGATGAAAACTGGCAGTGGGTAAATGGAAGGACAGTTTTCTGAACAAATGAAAGTCTATCTATTTTGATTTCATGCAGAATACAGCTGAGAGAGTTCATGCATCTATTCTGCATTGGGATATCGCATCTAGTACTTGGCCCAAAGTAAATTTGTCAAAGAGAAAAAGTTATCTAATTGCTGCTGCAGAATTTCCCAGGTGGATACTGAAGAGAGGGTTTGAGTTAACCCCAGTGATTGTGGTGGGAGTGCTCCAGTGATCTGGTGCCCCAGTTAACCAGGATATCACCACCACACCACCCTATCTTGCTGCTTAATAGCAGCACTTTTCTGATAAACTGAAAACAACCTCACCTCCACTTACACCCCTTCTAAAAAATAATAATAATAATAATAATGTTTATTCAGAATTGAATGAAGACTTGGTCAAAGCTTTTGCTTCATCTTTTCTGACAGTAGCTGGATTACAGTGAAGACGAGCGTATCACCAACTGTAGGCAGCTAACTAGTTCCCTGTATGTTCAAGAGGTTGGTGGCTTTGGGATGGCAGGGCTGGAGTCCAGACCTGGCTCATGAGGTGCCTGCATGGTGGATCTGGTAAATAAATCTGTCTGTAAGCACACAGCTTTATTATACTGGACCCCAGTTTATTTAATTTGTGAAATACTACTGAATCACAAACCCAGACAGTGTGACAAAATTCATAGCACTACATTCATTTCTGACATTATACCTTTTATTAGATTTATTGTGACTGATTGCTATTTTCTGCATAACTGCAGTCATATATGAAGATATATGAAGTTATTTTCACTCATGGATATGTCTCCAGAGTGTGTTGGCTCATTGCAAGCAAAACAACTGTAAAATAAAATTATTCATAGATACAGAAGACCCATTTAGCAAAGATCTGTCTGGAAAGAGGATCCTTGCGTTATATTTTTTGTCATGAGCTTGGATGGATTTCCAATAGCATGGAGTTCGGTAGGAGGCATTTTGTGAAAGAAATGGGTGATATGATAATAGAATTTATATTCTTGTTACTGGTTCTCATTTTCCTCCTCTTGCTTCATTGTTCTAAATGTTCCTTTTTGTGCAATTTTCTAGTCATGCTAACTAAAAACATAAGTATTTAATACTGTGGATACTGAAAGACAATTCATTTGAATAGTTAGAAAACTACCATTATAAGCTTACACATATCTTTACCTACTCTTTGCAGTCTCCTTTAATTGTTTAATCGTGCAATTTGAGCTACTTGGTTTCACTATTGTGTATCAATTTGCTTTGTTTCTTGAGTGACCAACGGGGTTTTTTGTTCCCTAGAGCTGTACTCTGAAAGTTAAGTTTAACATATCTTTTGGGTACAAATGTAATTTGATAATTCGTTGTCAAAACTTCAAGCCTTTCATGAGTTTGTCTGCTCAGAAATGAGCCTCTGAAATACTAAGAAGCTGATGCCTAAGTATAATAAAAGAGTGCTTAAGTTAAAAAAGGAAAGATCCCTCTCCTCTCTTGATATTCAAAGTATTGAATGACGTGGAGAGAAAGTTACAGATTAATCAAATGAATATTCTCACCATTTCTGAGAAAATTTCCAGGTTTTTTTAAAGGGCATTAAATCAAAGACTATTTCCTTTTTATCGATATAATACAGAAGATACCCAAAGTCCAGAAGGGTCAAAATCATAAAAAGTTTGGCATTTTGACTATTGCTTACATTACAAACATCTTTAAAATTTTGCTTATTTGGTGAAAAAGGGTCCATACATTATTGTATGTACGTTTGGTCATCTAAGAATTTCAAGGTGGTGGAAGCCTATTAGTTAGATATGGAGGAAAATGCAATTAAACGCATTACAGCTGCCTATCCTCAGTACCCATTCTATCTATTTATGCTATATTAAAACAAATGGAGCATGTGTTTGCTATCCATCCAAAGTCTACTGATTATGTAATATGTTTTTCATAAAAACTCACGATAATTTTGAAAGTCAATTTAATTAATCTAACAGATTATAAATAGGATGTGCAAAAGATCTCCTTATACCTTTTGGACACGATGTCCAGGTGGTGTTTATCAATGCAATATTTTTGAAAATGAAGACATTCATTTGATATCCCTTTGTTTTGTAGTGGTATTCATCTGCGCTTGGTGGTGGAAATGGGAAACATTCCTAAGAGCTGTTCATATTTTAAACTAGTATATAGCATAGTATGTTGCTGTGCACCCATCCCAGTGCATGTGCTTATTATGCATAATGTGCGATTCTGTCATTCTTTCTCACAACTATTATGTTACTGCCTGATCTTTTTTCACTGGAAGCAATGGGAATTCTGCTGTTGACCATAGGCAAAGCAGCAATGAAGTCCTTGCTCAGCAAGCAGTCCCACTGATTTCACTCAAACCACTTGCAGGTCATAGTACTACTCAGCATGTATCATAATAATTGAATAAAGCCATAGGTCCCTTTTCTACATAAGGAAGTACAAGGAAGCATAGAAAAAAAACCCTATCTGAGCCTCTCTCCTCAGACTATCTTGACATCAAGTCTGTTTCTATTATGGATACACAGCTTTTCACTGTGAAATATGTTTGTCCTAGTATAATATATTAATATTTTTATTCAGCAAATGCAATACTAGCAGTGGAAAAACTACTACCCGTTGTTAGAGCAAACTTAAGCCATACTCGCATGGCACAAGGTCATCATCTTTTGTGGTCATTCTTTATATGTGTGCTTATATCTTTTATTTATTCCATACTTTTTTTAAATATCTATGAAATTTCTTCTTCTTCATTGTCTATGCTCTCATTTGCTTCTTGACACTACCTTGTTTCCCATCTCCTGGTCTTTGTCTTCTTTTGTTTTGCTTTCAATTTCTTCAGTGACATTCTTCATTCCCATTCTTTTTGTTGTTATTTTTCTTACTCCTGCATTCTCCCTCCCCAACCTTGTTTGTTGAATCTTTCTCCTACATCTGCTTAGATTTAATTTAATTTTATGTTTCTGTTCTGTGAGAAGACAGTCTTCTCCTTTTTAATGATTGTTTTTTCCATCCCAAATGCTTCACCTTTAAATTTGCTGTTCACTTTCTCAGGTAACACTGTTTTATTTCCCCTCCAATTCCACCTTTCCACTTCCCCCTCATTTAGTCTAGTCCAGCTGTTGTCCATGGTCTGCTTTATTCTAACTTATTTTGCACTTCCACTACCACTTTATTTCACTTGATCCTCTGGCATCTTGCTCTGTGTCCCAGAGGAACACAGAAGGTGAACTTGTTATTAAAATGGCACAATAGAGGCAGACGAGAGTTGATTAATTCCCTCCCACTTCCATTCCATTCTTCTGCAGTCACTCTGCTGAGAGCTTGAGAAGTGGAACAGAAAGGTGGGAAAATAAGAAATTGCATTTTCAAGTGTAATCGCTGATGTTCTTCAGACTACGTAGTTATTACAGTCTTGATTGCTCTTCTAATGGGGAAGCAGAAATCTTTAACAGAGAGTTTGGGGATGATGGGTTTTCCTGAAAATCTAGCCAAGACTAAAATTCAGGTTTAGTTACTACAAGAATAATGTCAGAATATGCACACACATAATATGACCCTAGTTCCAACGAATTTACAATGAAAAAATCCACCCCAGACCCTAAACTAAAAGACAGGGGAATAAAATGGACATACAAGTTGAACGATTATTTTCATTATGTTATTATCCAGGCTTTAACTAGAGAGCTTATTCTTTCATGATTTTTCACAGTGAAAATTTGTTAAAATGAAATTTATCTGTTTCAAGAAGCCCATGTTAATTTTATGTCAATGACTGAGTTTCAGATGATTACCCAAATTAGATCAAAGTAGTAACTGTTTCAGGATTCTTCCAGGTAGAGAAGTTTTTGGTACAATTTCTACACAGATGGTCAAGCTGAAGCACTTTGAGTTCACACAAAACAGTTTCTCAAGAACAACTGCAGAACAAGCAGCAAAATATTCTTTTATAAAGCAGGCCCGGTAATAGATTTTGTGTTCACTTAAATGACTGAACTCATGGAAGATGTCAATGCTGACCACTGCATATCCTAGTTCAGGAAAAAGAATTGGTCTGAATACCCTCTCCCTGTTCTCTTACATGTCAGAAATAGCTTTTGCGCTCCAGATGAAAGTATGACACTTCTCTCTTATCCTTAAACCCACATTTCAATATTGCTTATGCACCGTAAAGCCCTCTGGAAAATTTAAGTTGGGGAACTGATATTTCTGCCAAGACTATATAATCCTGGCATGCCACAGCTGCTGAAAACCACCATTTGTGATAGTGTGCCAATTATTTTCCAGGTGCCATGGTAACAAAGTAGAAGAGGAGCCTGCTCCTCCCTTCATCCCAAATCCCCGAAGGCATGATCTTCAGGTTACCTTAGGGCTGACTTGGGAGATCCAAGCAGAATGCAAATGTGTTGAAGCAAACTACTCTCTAAAAAGCAGCAGGGGAAAAAATTACTATTTTCTGTTACTTATGCATTTAGCAACATCTGAAGTTTTAGTTTTTCATGGAATACTCTGCTGAATTTAGGCATAAATTGGTGCTCTGGCCATGTAAACATTGTTGTGTTTACCTTTCGCTCCAAGCCATGATGTGCTCCACTACATGTTACTTTGCAGGATGTTTAATTTCCGTAGCTCTATCGATCAAATTCCTTACAAACTGGGGTTATTTTCCAGCCAAAAGGTTTGCTTAGGACTTCTGTTTACGAGTCAAGAATGCATTAGCTAAAGATGTTTTAATTAGCTACTAAAGGTGGTTTAAGTTGTTTTGTTTTTATCTCTAGATTTTCCCTCATATCAACAGGTGTATTTCTGTTTTCAGAAATACAGAATCACTGATGTTAGATGCAAATAGCATACCTTTCCTGATTGCCCACCACAGACCACAGAATCTTCCCATGCTGGCTCTGGCTCAAGGTTGGTAATTGTTTTTGACTAAATCACATCTTCTGGGAAGGCATGTGGGACTGAAAAGGTAAATCCAGTGCCAAATTATGTATCAGACTAAATGTATAAGTCTTTCACCTGTTGAGACTTAATTTAGATTTTGATTCTGAAATAAAAAATGCACCAAATAAATGCATTTATAAATTGTTGGAGAGTGGCATGGATGATATATAAGCAGGATGGTGCACAAGTATTGGGGACTTTGGATTTCATATGCAATTGCCTTTAACTGAGTAACAGACTGACTTAGAAAGATGTTGAAAGAAGCTCACATATCACCAAACTGTTTTACAGAAGTGAGGCCAACTTTGTAGTAAGAAAATGTTTTGCTAGTATGATACAGTATTGCTGGCCATAACTCTGCAAACTAATTTTTCAGCTCAACAGTGGAATTGAAGGAAAATAAAAATTTGTATCAGGCAGAGACAATCATTGTTTTGTTCTATATACTGGTGGGATATACACCAGTCTGCATTTACATGAGTTAGTGCAGTACCTGCTCCCACATGGATGCATTTCCTCCTTCCTTCTCCTTTATAGACATAAATTATATAGCTTCAGTTTAGTTCTCATTGTTGCATAGACAAAATATTCATGGTCAATAACGGTTTATACTTTATAAAATATTACCAAATACTGTTTATTTGCATCAAAAATATTGCAAGAAGTTGAAGAGTTTCATCTTCTTAGGAGATTGTGTTACTCAGGGTCTTTGAAGTACTCCCATTTTTTCTGACGTGTTTTTTCTGACCTTTAATAGAGATGACTTTCTGCTGCTAAATGAAAGTTTTTGTCCTTTAAGTGGTTGTTTATGACCAGCTATATTGGTAATATACTTGCCATCACTCGGTTACTGTTGCTTTGCTCCCACATCAAGGAAGCATCTTCCCAGGCTGAGGTGTTGCATTGGCAGTCCATGAACACAAACATGTGGAAGTTCTCCCAGTTTCTAAGTACAGTAGCACTGGTGAAACCAGAATAGAATTAATAAACAGAAACAAAGGCAGTGAAGATAAAAAGGTACAAGATAACAAACACCCAACCCTTGCTTTAGTTTCTTTATGTCCAAATACAGGTAATTGACAAATGTGGGTTATGGGGGTTTTTTAATGGTGGTTTTTTTTTTTTTTTTTCCTTCTTCCTAGCTGTATTGTATGTGGTGAGTGTAAACTGTAATGAAGGAAAATTATTATCAGTAAGATTATCTTGATGGATTTTGTCACCTAACTGAGATGTAAGAGGCGACTTGGTTCAGCGAGTGAGCTGCTGTGCATTCAGACATCCTCTGGTAGTACTTGGTATATTCTACACTTTTGACCAGGAAGGGAGACCTACTTTCAGATATGTATTTCAGTAATTTTTAAATAATGCAGAATGTCTTTTGTTTCCATCTTTTGCCCCAGACCCTTTCAAGTATAATCCCTGTTTTACTTGGGAATGCAAATACCCATGTAGAGTTTTGCAGGTAGACAGGATGTTGATAGCAACGTGATCTAATTTGGAGTGTTTCGTCTAGAGTACTCAGCACTGGATAAAAGCATGCATACTTTTTAAATCGTTCATGCAATGGTTCAATTTAGTTTGCATGATCAAGAGTCCCTGAGCAGGTTGAAAATTACAGCCTGCAAGATATAGTGGTTGAGAATAATGACACTTCTATTGCTTAGTACATCATTATTTCAGTGCTTTGAATTCTTTTTCAAGAAGAGCAAAGGGGTTTGCAAAGGCTATTTTCTCAGTTTGTATGTTTGATCAAACTCATGTTTTCAGATATTGCAACTTACTTAAGAAAAAGTAAAAGTGACCATTTAATTTTGCATTCATAGCAGATAGGTATTATCCTCTTTTAAGCAAATGTTCTTAAATATTTTAGATTTGATGTGCTCATAATTTCACCCAAACATGTAGTGAAAGAATAAAACCAATAATTGCTGGACAAAGATACTGTTCGTTTATGTTCTCTGTGTTTCCTGGGATACTGGTAGTTTCTCTAGGCTGGTTCTGCCTCACCTTTATTTCCAGAGTTTCTATTTCTAAAATGGCTTTTGGAGTCACAGTTTTGGGTGCTGCCACCTTCTCATAGGCACTAGACCAGCAAGGGAGGGGGAGAATAGAACAGGAACTGTTCCAGCACGCTACAATTTCGAAAAGGCCTGAAAAAAAAAGTTTGCAGCAGACATGAACTGAAGGGTGCTTTACAAGGGTGTGCTACAACTTCTTGATTTTGGACCTTTCTGGATCTGTAATATGCCAGAGGTGTTCCTTCAAAAGAGGGTTTCTGCAACACATCTGAGCTCCCACATACACTTTTGCATCCCAACATGTTACCTTGTTATCCTTGGAATGTATTGCATAAGGATTCACTTACATACAAGCAAGTTTTCACTCATCTCTTACTCGGCACTTCTATACCATCCCTCTGTGCCAGGAGAAACAGAGCCTGTCAGACTTAAGGTCTATCTCAGTATTAGAAAAATGGAAGATTAGATGGAGTCCCCCTGTACTCTGCACTGGTGAGGCCACACCTTGAGTATTGTGTCCAGTTTTGGGCACCTCAATACGAGAGAGATATCGAGGTGCTGGAGCGAGTGTAGAGGAGGGCAACGAAGCTGGTGAAGGGCCTGGAGAACAGATCTTATGAGGAGTAATTGAAGGAGCTGGGACTGTTTAGTTTGAGGAAGAGAAGGCTGAGGGGAGACCTCATCGCTCTCTACAAGCTACCTGAAAGGACATTGTAGAGAAGTTGGTGCTGGTCTCTTCTCACAGGTAATTAGTGACAGAACAAGAGGGAATGGCTTTAAACTGCAACAGGGGAGGTTCAGACTGGACATTAGGAAAAAAATTTTCACAGAAAGAGTGGTTAGACAGTGGAATAGGCTGCCCAGGGAGGTGGTGGAGTCACCATCCCTGGATGTGTTTAAGGGTTGTTTAGATGAGATGTTGGGGAATATGGTGTAGGGGAGAACTTTTTAGAGTGGGGCTGATGGTTGGACTTAATGATCCCAAGGGTCTTTTCCAACCTGAATGATTCTGTGATCCTATGATTCTGTGAGATATTTGAAAAGATACTGTAACATAATGATACATGCACAGTGATACAGCTACTTAAGTTCTGCAAACCAAGAAAGTTTTGCTGTGCCTAGTCTTAAAAGGATGACCTATGTAAAACTTAACTGTTCTATTTGTGAAAACCATGAATAATGTTTAATGTCCATATTATTTCAGCTTTTTTTTTTTTTTTTTCCTCCCAACACCTTTAGTTTGAGCATCATTCAGTTTCAGTAAGAAAACATCCAACAAATCCTCAGGCGAATTCTTAAATTATAAGTGTTTGTCATAAATCCATAAGATTTTTGTTTTGTATGAACTCAGAATTTTATCACTTAGAACACATGAAGTTGATGAAGTCTGGTAAATTTACCACAAACCTGGCAACATCTGATGGTTTTCAAGAAGCCCCAGTTGCTGGTAGAACTTGCCTGTTTGTAAGTCTTACCATTCCTACATCCTGTGTTTTCTATTCTAAGTCCATATTTTCTGAGGCAGGTTTTCCATTCTAAAATCTAGAGAATCAAAATTGAAATAAAATACTAAGTACATAGTTCTAAAGTCAGTGTCATGATTGGAATGCAAATCTGTTATCTGAAAATATGGAATCTGAACATTTTGAAATGCCTCCATTTTTGGTTTGTTTGTTTATGTTTAAGGAAAGGAGAAAATTCTGGTTGGAATTCAATATAAAACTTTTTGTTAGTTCATTGCTATGAGCACTACACTGGTCTAATTACTCATATTTCTCGCTGGAAAAAAAACCCTACCTGTTTCATTGCAGAAGGTGCTAGAGGTAGGTGATAAGAATTTAACTTTCAGAAAGACAGCATTCAGTAAGTGGACTGTAGACTACTGCAGCTCACAGCAGACTCAGCAAGGTGAAGTTTATAGCGTACCCTTTGTCCTTTGCCCAAGGGCTTATTCTGAGGATATAAAAAACAATACGATGTCAAACCATCAATGGACTTGACAGTGTCTGCATTAGGATCTACCATGTCTTTCAAGGATTGCAGCTCACACTTTTTGTCCAAAACCAGTTTGACACATGTGCATGAACCAGAGCAAGGACTTGAACTTTGGTTTCCTGTGTTGCTGGTGAGTGATGTAACTGCTACGTAACAGAGTAAATCACTAGAGTAAATTCTCCATTTACACCAATGAATATTTAGTTTATTGATATAAAGTAAATCAGCTTCAATAAAAGAAACTAAGAGAGAGATAAAACTTTTACCAAAATAAACTTGAGCATGACTAATTAAGGAAATTATTAACTTCATTATTGATGAGCTAAGGTGTCTAACCTGTGTTCAAGAAGAAACCTAGCTCTCTTACATCCTGGATGAGTGCTCTGACTGCCAGAGTGGTTATCTGCCGTGAAAGAAGAATCCCCACAGACTGCATTCTGAAGGAAAGAATACTCCTTATTAAAAACTGATTATATTGAAGCTGATATATATAGAATCATAGAATTGTTTAGGATGGAAAAGACCTTTAAGATCAAGTTCAACCATTAACCTAGCTAGCAGGTCTACCATTAAACCATGTCCCTAAAAGTGCCACATGTACACATCTTTGAAATATCTCCAAGGATGGTGATTCAACCACTCACCTGAGCAGCCTGTTCCAATGCTTGATAACCTTTTCAGTGAAGAAATGATTCCTAATATCCAATCTAAACCTCCCTTGGCACAAATTGAGGCCATTTCCTCTCATCCTGTTGTTTGTTACTTAGAAGAACAGACCAACACCTGCCTCGCTACAACCTCCTTTCAGGTAGTTGTAGAGAGCGATAAGGTCTCCCCTCAGCCTCCTTTTCTCCAGGCTAAACAACCCCAGTTCCCTCAGCTGCTCCTCATAAGATTTGTTTTTCATAGCCTCCACCAGCTTAATTGCCCTTCTTTGGACAACGTGTAGACTCATACATGCATAAAATGCATGTATGCTTGCAGAAAGTTTTGTATTTGTGGAATTTGTATTTCTAAATGAAAAGGTTTCTGTCAGGATGTTTCAGACCAACTGAAATAACAAGACAGGCATAGTGACTGATTCTGCCACCAACATTTTATCAGAGCTCATATTTGCTAATACCTGACATCATTTTTCACTTAGTTTTGCTTGATAAATAAGTGAGATTTAGCTGGAGAACAGTATGACATTAGATTTACCATATCATAAACCTGCTATTTATGTTTTCAAATTAGTAGTTTTGTAATATGTTGTACTATATGTTCAGAACACGTCCAGATTTTTAAATCATTAGTATCATTAGCAATGCAGTAAATGTTGTGATAAGTAAAACATTCTCTTATAGCAAGTATTATCATTAGGTATCTAGGCAGTTCAGTAGTATGGTTCCTTGGGTGTAGGGAAACATTTATTGTGCAGTTGTGAGGCAGTCAGTTCTGGAGTGAAAAAACATTCAGTTTAGAGCTCCTACCAAGAATAGAGAAACTTTCCACAAAGGCACTGGAACAAATCCTCCACTTACAGGAAATACCATAGTATTTTCACACAGTAATTGCAAAGGATGTAATTTCCGAGGATGGCATTTGAAAATACACTAAACAACAGACTCCATGGTGCTCAATTATTCCATGGAGTAGGAATAAACTCACTGTACCTTCAGGGAGTTGAAAAGAAAAATCATACCTGATATTTAGACTACAGTTAACTCAATGCCTCTAGCTGGGATTTGAGATATTATTTCAGAATAACAGAGAAAGGAAAAAGAATATTTTTTGGGGGGTTTTTTTTAGGAAATTATGATAGGGGGAAAAGGTAAACATGGCTTACCTGCGACAGGTGTCTTCTCTCCTGTTTGCCTTATCCAATTTAGGATCTGCAAAAGCCATGGCAGGGAACAGATGCCAAAGGTAGCACATAGGTGCTGGAACTTCCTTAACCTTCATTCAGAGTTTGACAGACACTTAAGGAAAAAAAAATAAGTAGAAAAGAAAAAGTAACCTCATAGCACTTAGATGTTTAAAGTTGTTGTGGTGTAATGAAACACTATCCAGATGTGATTATATTCATTTCATTGTATATACAATACAGTATCTCCATAATGTCTGGATGGGACATCGCATTTACATCATTCTGTACTTTAATCTTAGAATCCATTGTTATTGATATCATCAACAGATACCATGGTATTATGAGAGTTAATGTCTATAAAGTCTCTCTACAACCATCCAGCTGCTTTTGGCTCTCAGTTCATCAGATGTTAAACATTATAAAACAATGCAGGGTTGTTCCCACCTTGAAGTCCAACATTCTTCTTTATGCATATGACTAAATGGGTCATTTTATTCTTCTTTGCTTCTCATTAAGCATAATAAAAATTCTCTTTTACACCCAACAGCCTTTGTTAGTAATGGTCTCCTCATTTCTCTGATGATATCAGTTCCCCTAATGAAAAAAATAAGTAGTTGGGATCCAGCTCATCTGCTATTGGCCCATATTTTCTGGCATGGTCCATTGCTAGATAATCTATTTTTTATTTTGCAGTTCAAAGATCATGAGATGTAGATCCCTAAAGCTGCTGCATATTCAAGGCTCTTACTCTACCAAACACAACTCCAGATGCATTTTAGTTCTACCTAGGAACAAAGACCTATGGATCCCAGATTTCAGAAGCCTTGTTGTGAAAAATAGGCAGGCCAGCAATTCCCCAGTGTGATTGAAAGGTGGGGGAATTCTAGTAGATAAAGATGAAGTTTATCTTTTGACTCATGTTTCAGATAGAGATCTATACCAGAGAGAATTCACATTTCAGTTAGAAACTCACGGCTTATGCAATTGTATTCATGATCCTCTTACGCACAAAGTTAATGAGACAGAAAGTTCCCTACCTTCTTAGCAAACACCAAAAATACCTGCCAGCAAATAAATATTTATTCATTTTTTTTAGCAAACATTTATTTCAGTTACTGAAATCAATTTCTTAGTTAACTAAAATGCATCTCATTTCACATGCTTCCACTATGTGCCAAACATTGTTAAAAACTTGCAACATAGGTAACAGAAACTGTTCTCCTGGACTTGGAAGGAGGAAGCCAAGGACACATTTAGCTGGAGCCACCCTGCTAAATGATAGCTAACGATATGCTCACCTCTGTTCAGCTAGGACTTCCTTAGCTAACTTGATCATGACCTGGCAAAAAAAAGAATCCTTGGCAGAGCTGAATTAAAAAGGCACCCGGTTTCAGCTGAATGAAAATTTTCTACCAAGACACCTTTATTTTTTACAGTGGCCTTCTGAGCTAGAGCACCTCTGCATAAACCATAAAGAAAGATTTAAAAGCATTTTTATATAGGTAGAGATGCAGGTTTTCCCGGTCTCTACATTTACACAATAAGAGATACAGAAGAGGATGAGTTTTGTTCTGGGGTTTAGTATATCCCCTGTTAGCAGCATGCAGTAAAAAGGCTGTAGGGTAAATCATTTTGGGGGGGGAGAGGGGGAATTTTCGAAGCACTATTTTGCAGTAAGGCCCAAAATGCTGCGGAAGGAATCTAGTGTGTTTTAGCTCACATCCCACACAGGGCTTCTGCAAGTACGTAGATGACAAAAAGAAGACTAGGCAAATGGTGGGTTCATTGCTCAACAAGATGGGGGACCTGGTTACATGGGACATGGAAAAGGCTGAACTACTGAATACCTTATGGTATTCTGGGTTGCATTAGGAGGAGTGTTGCCACCAGGTCAAGGGAGTTGATCCTTCCCCTCTACTCAGCACTGGTGAGGCCACATCTGGAGGACTGTGTCCAGTTCTGGGGTCCCCAGTACAAGAGAGGTGTGGATATACTAGAGAGAGGCCAATGAAGGGCCACCAAGTTTATGACGGGACTAGAGCATCTCTCCTATGAAGAAAGGCTGAGAGAGCTGGGACTGTTGAGCCTGGAGAAGAGAAGGCACTGAAGGGATCTCATCAATGTATATAAATACCTAGTAGGAGGGCACAAAAAGGACAGGGTTAGGCTCTTTCCAGTGGTGCCCTGTGACAGGCAGAGAGGCAATGGGCACAAACTGAAACACAGGAAGTTTTGTCAGAACACCAGGAAACACTTTTAGTGTGAGGGTGACTGATCGCTGGCACAGGTTGCCCATAGAGGTGGTGGAGTCTCCCTCCTTGGAGATATTCAAAAACTGCCTGGACATGGTCCTGAGCAGCCTGCTCTAGGTGGTCCTGTTTGAGCAGTGGAGTTGGACTAGATGACCTCCAGAGGTCCCTTCCAACCTCAATCTTTCTGTGATTCTGGGATCCTATTTGTAGATCAAAGGGTCCCTGACTAAGGCAAGTGAGAGCCATTCTTTTAAGCAAGTGAAAAAATTAGGGTACATGATTCTGACATAACTTCAGCATTCTTGTGTTTCCAAAATGATGCCTTAGAGAATAAATTTACCTTCATGGTATTAGAAGGGAGTAGTTGTTTTCTGAAGTAATTCTTTCTCTCTAAATGTATTTATGAGAAACATGCTGACATCAATAATTTAATCTTTCACATGCTTTCTAGTAGTCCATAGAGTCTAGTTACATAGTAGACCATGAAATTAAGTTACCACTAGACACAAAAGGAAAAACTGTCTGTGCTGTTATTACACAATAAAGAGAGCTATCACATCACCTTTTCATTGGTCTAAACTTGAACTTTATCACAATGTGGAGAGTTTGTGTTTTCTTGTATCTGTGAGTGGTTGTAATTAATGCAATACCTGTATAGTATAAATGCCTGTAAATCAGATGTCAGGACTGACTAAAAAATGTTTAGTTTTAAAAATCACATGTTGTCACAGCCTGAGATATAAAATATCAATTCCCTATAACCATTGTTTAAAATGCTTTTTAAAGCATTTTGCACATGTATTAGTGTATGGCAGAGGAGGAAGAAACAATTGTACAAAGTGGGTTATGCATAAATTTATTGTATCAACATGGGCCAAATATAAGTGATGAAAAAAATACTTTTCCCTTCCACCCTTTCATTCTGTGTAGCATTCTGCAGTGTCTCTGCAGTTGAGGAATTAGCTGAAGTAAGTATAGGAAAATAAGAGGAATACTATATAAATAATAAATAATATAAATAAATACTATAAATAAATAAATAAATAAATACTATAAATAAATAAATAATATAAATAATATAAATAAATAATATAAATAAATACTATAAATAAGAGGATACTATAGTACACAGTACCAAACATTGGAAGGGGAGAAAGGGAAGATTAAAAAAACACAGGGGAAAAAAAAAAAAGATGATACTTATTAAATTGATTTTTTGTTCAAAAACAAATAAAGTATGTGAAACAATGCCTTCCCACAGGAAATCTTACATGGAAAATGTGGATATCCTCTAGGAATTAATAATTTTCTTCACTATCCAATATCTCAAGAATTATTTTACCCAGAAAACCCCACATAATGATAATGGCCAATTAATCCCATAATGTGTCTTTGTAGATTTCTGTTGTAGCATCTGTGTAATTCTGCAGGAAGTGTGCTAGGATCACTTCCCAATAAGGTACTGCAACATACAGACAGATTTGTGTACTTGAACGATTAGCAAGATGCTTAGGCACACACCTGATAAAGGGCCTATGCTGAATGTGTTCTCAGTTTAGCCCATAACTGTTGGGTGACCCCAAAAAAGACATTCATTTCTGTCACCCAACTTCTTATGACTTGTTTTCCCCCACACAACAGTGCAGGTAACATTGTTTAATTTGATGAAGAACATTGTGGCCCATGCACAGGACTCTGTCGTGGCTGTTATCACTGCAAGAGTTATGTGTGCTCTTTGCTGATGGCCCTCTCTGGGGAAATGCTGAACAGCATGTCTCCCACAGACTCCAGGAAAGCAGCAAGCATTCAGACCTCTGATAGTATTTTTAAAATGTTTTTTTCCCTTTTTCTTTTGTTATTTCAATATTCAGAGCAGCCAGAATGTATAAGTTTTTAGAAAGAAAAAAAAGATTTAATTCCCACCAGTGTATGTTGTACAGTGTACATTCAGAAATTAATGCAGCTGAAGTTTGATTCAGTAGTATCGTGACCTGTGAAAATTAGTTTACATTGTATGACAATTAAAGATAAAACTTAAAACAAGCACATATACCTGTGGGGTTTTTGTAACCACAGAATTAAATGATACTCTAAAAGAGAGCTTTAGAATAAGGAGAGTTATCACCCCTTGTTGAAAGGGCCTAGGAAAATTGAGCTACAGAAAGAAACAAAACCCAGGTAAATAAGATGGGATCACAAGCAAGGAGACTAATGAGTGACTATTTTTCAGTGCTCTTTTCAGGTCTTCATTTGCCTGGCTTATCCAGGCAGATGCCATTGCTTTTTTGCCTCAATATATGAGTGAGGTCTACACCATTTCAGTCAAAGTTTATGAGTTTTATTCTGAAGACTGCATAGTTGGCTGATGAACGTAGTATCTGTTTATACACTGACAAAGAGAGAGGCTGTGTTTCTACAGGAGTAAGAAAATTTAGTCAAAGTTCTGTAACTGAAGTCAAAGAAAGTCCATATATTTTAAAGTGCAGTGAAAGAAAATGATTTTTAAAGTGTTGTATTTACTTGCATAGCATTATAATTATTTTTGAAGTGTGTGTTCAAACTACACAAAATGTACAATGCTGAAATCAGTTGTCAGGGAGTGGGAGGACAGCAGTTACTTCTGGTCAGTGGCTATGTGTAACTGCGTCAGCAACACATTCATGGGAGTCTGGATCTGCATACTGTGCATTTTCCCTTCATCTCTTCTTCTACTCTGAAGTTAAGACAGGCTTCTGATCAAGGCAATATGTGAATATTTGATCCTATATCCAAAATAATAATCTGGATTCTGTGGTCTTTTGAAGACCTCTCTTAGTCCACTTCTTTATAATTTCCATATTTAAGTGGTACATAGGAGATAAAATATTAAAAAGTATTTTTTCAAATCAAACAGACAAGATCTTTATCTAACTTCAGATATCATGATTATTGCTGTGGGGATCACTGGCATCCAACTAAGAAATGAAGGGAGGATGGGAAAGACCACTTTCTTGCCAGGCTGGCCTCTGTAGGATATACGTATAGGGAGATAGGCACTGCTCACAGGAGCCTGAAATCAAGTGCTTCACTTCTGCTGCATGGATCTGAAATGTGTAACTGTGTGGCAAGCAGTCATCATGTTCATTTCTGCCTGATCCAGAAGTGTGTTCAGAACCCAGTATCAATTTGTTAATTTAATCAGATGTTACTCAGACCTTTATCATGTGCTGCATTTTACTGGAGCTTAACTTTACAGGAATTTTGCTTACAAAGCTTAGAAGACTTTTTCTAAAGGACCATACACTTTGCAAAGACAAAGTTTAAAATTTCTTTCATATACCAGCACAAATAAAATTTCACAACCTGCAACCAAGTCCATGTGTTTGCTTCCAAATGAGAAAAACAAACTAATAAACCAGTTAGTCATTGCTAATGAATTCTATGGTAATTAAAAGAGTAACAATTTCTCCTGGCAAAACTGGCTGCTCAAGGCTTGGATGGACACACGCTTTGCTGGGTAAAAAACTGCCTGGATGGCCGGGCCCAAAGAGTTGTGGTGAACGGAGTTAAATCCAGTTGGCGGCCAGTCACGAGTGGTGTCCCCCAGGGCTCGGTTTTGGGGCCACTCCTGTTTAACATCTTTATTGATGATCTAGATGAGGGGATCGAGTGCACCCTCAGTAAGTTTGCAGATGACACCAAGTTGGGTGGGAGTGTTGATCGGCTTGAGGGTAGGGAGGCTCTGCAGAGAGATCTGGACAGGCCGGAGCAATGGGCTAAGGCCAACTGTAGGAGCTTCAATAAGGCCAAATGCCGGGTGCTGCACTTGGGCCACAACAACACCCAGCAGCGCTACAGGCTTGGGGAGGAGTGGCTGGAGAGCTGCCAGTCAGAGAGGGACCTGGGGGTGTTGATTGACAGCCGGCTGAACAGGAGCCAGCAGTGTGTCCAGGTGGCCAAGAAGGCCAATGGCATCCTGGCCTGTATCAGAAATAGCATGGCCAGCGGGGACAGGGAAGTGGTCTTGCCCCTGTACTTGGCACTGGTGAGGCCACACCTCGATTACTGTGTTTAGTTTTGGGCCCCTCACTACAAAAAGGACATTGAATTACTCGAGCGTGTCCAGAGAAGGGCAACGAAGCTGGTGAAGGGTCTGGAGCACAGGTCGTACGAGGAGCGGCTGAGGGAACTGGGGTTGTTTAGTCTGGAGAAGAGGAGGCTGAGGGGAGACCTCATTGCCCTCTACAACTACCTGAAAGGAGGTTGCAGAGAACTGGGGATGAGCCTCTTTAACCAAGTAATGAGTGATAAGACAAGAGGTAATGGCCTCAAGTTGCGCCAGGGAAGGTTTAGACTAGATATTAGGAAGTCTTTCTTTACAGAACGGGTTGTTAGGTGGTGGAATGGGCTGCCCAGGGAGGCGGTGGAGTCCCCATCCCTGGAGGTGTCCAAGAGGCGGGTTGACATAGTGCTGAGGGATCTGGTGTAGTTGGAAACTGCCAATGCTACGTTAATGGTTGGACTAGATGATCTTCAAGGTCCTTTCCAACCTAGATGATTCTGTGATTCTGTAATTGTAAAAGCTTTGGTGTTGAATCTCTCGTTTCTTTTCAAAAGAACAGTCTGATGCTTGGATCTAAATTGTTCTCTAACACAGACTTCTTAATATCCTGCTGTTTTGAAACCATACTTCATCAGCCTCATTATTGACTTGTAGATCCATTATAACTGAAAATCAATATGAATACAAATCTTAGTCCTCAACAAGCTAAAATGGTGAGAAGGCTGAGATTTCTATCCCAATTTTTCAATTCTTCCACATAACTCAATAAAGAGCTGTAAAAAACCCCAAATTTCCAAGTTTATCAGTGATGTCAGCAAGAGGAGGAGCTGAGGATGAAATGGTTTAAGAAAGCTTGAGTAAGAACAGTGAATTAGAAAATGGTGTTAAGAACCTATAAACAAAAAAAATACTTTTAACATTTATGTTCTGGATTAGATGTGACGTTGCTCTTTAGTCAAGTGTATTGTGTGCTATATAATTTTACAGCAAGGGAAAATGAATTGTCTTGTGATGTCTTACTAAATCCTCAGAACAAAAAAAGCATGAGATAGTAAATGATCCTCTCTTATTCATCTTGGTGGAAAGTTAATTTTTAACACCGATTTTGTTAGTTTTAAAAGAGAAGGAACTACAGAGAGAAGTGGAATCAGTAATAAATTAGACTTAGATTAATAATAGTAGAATTTCCATTTTATTCTATATTTACCACCTCCTTGCTCTGCAGAGACTTAAGATTTTTTGTGTTACAGTTTCCCCAGCTGAAAAACTTACACACTTTCTACAGTGATCTTTGCCAGGGTTCGCTCTGTGGTTTTCTTTTCCTAAAAGTGAGAGGAGTCAGAGGGTTTTTTTCTGAGCTGCCTGAAAACTCTCCAGCACATTACCTGTTACTGAAGAGAAAGAAAACTATCCATGTTACAATATTCAGGTGAAACAGTGAAAGCTCTTGAGAAAATAGGTAGCATGAAACCTGTTGATCAAATTTACTGGAATGAATTCTACCCAAAGAAAAGAGAATGAGCGATATGGAGTCTTTGAAAATGAAATAGATGAGAAATCTGTGCACATCACAACCACAGTGGAGCAAACTTAGCATCTTATGAGGAACTAAGGGGGCTGAGCAATAAAGTATCATTCACACTCACACATGCATGACTTAAGATATTATGCCTTTGATTGTTCAGCATGGATGAGATACTTCCAAGATAATTATCAGTGTCATCAAACACCACCTGGTTTTCATCTATGGAAAAACAAGTCTGCTGCTTTCCTGACTGGGATTCAGAACAGCAGTCTGCATGAAAGACTAGTCAATGTATCGAAGCTACACAAATTAATAGAGGTTTCTGATTTTATTCTGATAATATTTTGGACACTTGAGTATTTCAATAAAAGTTGCAAGGTTGTTTTTCACACATCATGAATTATACCATCCCATTTTGCAATAAGACCATTTAGATATAACAGCCCTAACCATCTTTGAGATTTGAACCAGCCTGTTGGTAAGGTCAGTTGGAGTAACTAAAAGTTAATGGACAATTCCAACAGATAGCAGTATTTAACTCTCTGAAGTTTCAAATCCTTGCAAAGAAGTTTGTTTCTGGATAGCTTAACTAACAGTGGAAGTTCAGATTTTTATTTAATTTTTTTTCATTTTTCATTTCCTTTAAAATGAAGGCAGATCTGGAAAGAATGTAAAAAAAAAAAATCAAAACAAAGGAAAAGATATATTTAAAGAATAGTTCTGATAAAGAATGTATCTAAGATCACTAAATGCTAGATATGTAGTCTATAAAGTGTGACTGATAACATGTAATGGCATTTTAAATGTAGATGCATTATTGTAACCAGGGATAAATCAGAACCAAGCAACAAATAATCACACATTCTGCTATTTGCATAGTTAATTTCTTGTTTTGTTTGTTTTGTTTTGTTTGTTTTCTGTTTTAATACATTTTAGTCAACTACCTACATTGATCAGTACAGAATTAACCTGTATGTGAAGCAAAAGGAAAAGACCTTTTGGTAAAGCCTGAGATCTTCCTCTCCTCTGCCTCCATTTTTGTCCCCTTCATCCTCTTCTCCCCTAGAACAGATGTGAGATCTAAGAAGAGAGCCTAAGGAGCAGAAAAAGGATTGCTGGATAATGGTTGGGACTTAGAAGTCAAGAAGCATAAGGATCAACTGAGAAAAGATTTTCAATATGAATTAGAAATTACGAAAGAGAGTATAAAGTTCTGGGAGTCAAGTAATGAAGAAGCAGAAGCAAAGACTAAAACTGTAAATCAACACTAAAACAATACTTCAGCTTCAGGATGGTGAATGGGAATGAGAGGATGAAACCAATTTGATCACAGCTGAGCTAGAAGCAGAAATCAAAGCCTACATCTACACCACAGAGGAAAAGCAAACATGAGGCATACTGTATATTTGAGATGTCCACTTCCTTTGTAACACCTGTATGTCCTGTCCTGCTGCTAAGCAATTAAATCAATTTCATTCAGATAAATCAGACACGGTTCTTTGTCCTTAAGAGGTGGTCATGTTGATTGTTGCTCCAATTTCTTAAGTTAATTTATCAGTTGAGTAAATATGATGTGTTTTGAGTATGGACAAAAGAAAAGGAAATAACATAATATTGACATTTCAAGGTAGCTTGCTCATTTGGTTCCTCCAGAACAACTAAGCTCATCCCTGCACAGCAGGAGAGAGCTGGGAGCCCCCAGCTGTCCAGGTTGCAAGATCTTTCAGAGTATTTGATTGTTTCATCTTTTCTTTATGGCTCTCTTCATAAAAAAAATGTGTGCTTTAGGCACTCATATAGTCATTGCATGGCTTGACTAAAACAAAGCACAGAGTTTATTTTTCAGATGAGGCATGAGGTGAATTCTGCTTGCATCTTTCTACTCATCCCATGGCTGTTGCACATGGACAGCAGCCACTGACCTCAGGCAGGGAGCACAAGGTTGCAGAGTGGTGTTTCATACATGCCTCCATCATCCAGTACCTCACAGCAATCTGGGTATCATCAAGTATACGAGATACAGGATTTTCCCATAACTCTGCCTCCCCTGCTGATAGGCATAAAACCAACTGTGATTCAGCAGAGTTCTCACTGTCATTGCTGGAAAGTACTGATGTGAAAACTAATTAACTGGGCTGCCTTCAAGAACAGACCATGTTTGTTTGGGTTAGAAATTTAAATTGTTCCAGCCTGTACCCACTGGATGAGATAAGACATTTGGGAAAAATCTGTTTTTTCATTGTCTTGCCAATAACAGCTTTGTTAGATTCAAATGATAACTTAAACAAAAAAACTGTGTTACCTTGTGTCATTCTGCAGTTCATCCCCTCCTGTTTGTTTGTTTCTGTTCAAGCTATGTCATTACCTTTTATCAAAATGCAAAAATGAAGTTTCTCCATGTACATCCTGGGTAAAATCATCCTATTGAATTTTAGCCATTCCAAACAGATTTCTCACAGGCACCAAGGCTGTAATTCCCGGTGATAGGACATACTGGGGTTTTACAACTGTAGATATTATACAGTTCATTTAAATAGCTACTTATGGCCTGAAACTCTGGTTTTTGGCTGAGATGTGTGAGTCTGTACAAAACTGCTTTGTCTTTATGATGATTTCCTTCAGCAGCTTCCACAAAGAGGACCACCAGCTAAGTGCCAGCTCTCGCAAATCCAGCAACTGATACAGCAATGAGGTAGACAAACTTCATCACCAAACTGATCCTAACAGGCAGAGGGCTTTTTCCCTCTAAGGAAACATTCTAAGTGGAAAATACTTCTGGTTTTGCTACCAATTTGATGATGAATGCAGACAAAATAGGCTTGATTCTATCAATTTTTTTCTACTTTTTCAATATGGCTATGAGGCACCTTAGCAAGCTGAAAGAGAGAGTGCTCTGGTCACACCTGTGATCGCCTGCTGCTTGCATGCCTTCCTGACTCTCTACCATACCCTTTTTCTATGCAGCAAATCTACTGGAAATTAAGAGCTATATGGAGTTCATTAATGAGTAACAGATCTAGATTTATGATCTTTCAGAGGAAAACTTCAATTTCCTCCCAGCTTCCTCCCTCACACAGCATATTGACATTAGAGGTAAGAGAAAGAGAAAACAATGTTTTTATATGCATCTCTTACCATATCTTCCCAAACCATATGGAGATGAATGAGCTATAGCTTTCACAGAAGCAAAAAAGCAGTTGCAGCGAAGTTTAGTTTATTTTACAGCTGGGCAAGAAACAATGACAGCAGAAGCAATAACTAAAATCTTGCCTTTCATTTAACTATACATTATATACGTTATAAATACATTCTCAGAAAAAGTGACATTTACAGATGAACCTAACTCTGGCAAACTTGACCATGCGTTAGGAATTATGATTTCTAATCTATTCTTGCTCCTGTTTCTGTTCCTCATGTGCCCAGGCTGTGTGATACCTGATGGCTGAAGAGCCTGTGCAGTTGTGGCAGCTTTGGCACCAGAGAGCAGCTAGTAGCCTGCTTGCTCACAGTTTGGGCAAAACGGTTCTGCCTTACAAAGGGATACTGCAGTTCTGTATCTTCAAGCATAAACAAGGAGTAAGATGAAAAATAGCACCTCTTTGAGACATGCCAGTGTTCTTCCTCAAGGATGTTTACTTCTACTCTGCTACTCATGGCCAGAAGCATGGTATAGCCCCAAGTATAGCTCTTAAATGTGATAAAATCTGTGTGGGTCAGCATTAATAACAACCAGAAAAGCTTGATATGCCCACTAGATATTTTAGAATTGCCTGAGATTTTTAAACTTAAACAAAATCCTTCTATGTAAACACCTTACACAGACTAAGAACAATAAAAGTGACAAGAGCATACAAAGCACACATTTTTTATTGTTTTGAAAGTCAATAGTGTAATTCAAAATATTTTTTAACTTAAAGTAGCCTAGAATCTATAGCACTTAAGAAAATGGTTGAATAAAGTTTTTTTTCTCCATAACTTATTTTTACTAACTGACCTCCACTTCCAGGAAAGCCGTTGAGCTATCGTAAAGTTAAGTTCTAATTATTAAGATCCATTTAATCAGAAGAGATACTATTGAGCCCTGCTAGGAAATGAAAGAATAGTAGTCCTCACTCAGAACAGCAACAGTTCTTTCACTTTATCAGCAGCCCTTCAAAGTCTCTATCTTTTGAGAGTTATTCTAATACAGCATTGAAAGTGTTAGACTCAAGACTAACTTATTCTGACATTCTTTTGGCTGTTGTGGTTGCACCCTTACACATGGAGTGATATTTTACAGGAAAAATAGTAAATTTGGAAGAGAATTCCTGGGATGCCCAACTGATGTACAGTTTTCATGGAGTATGATATCATACAATTTCTGTCATGGAGAGATATGACAGTGGTGTAACAGAAAAGAGCAAAGTCAACCAGTATGTCTGAAGCATGTGAGAAGAGAGTAAACGTTACTACATTCATTTATTCTTTACTGTACTACTGAGCTACATATCAAATGGCTTTCCTGCTGCTCTTCCAAGTTAATCATGTACAACAAACTGGTTTCTTTAGTCAACTTGGTTGACTAGTTGGTTAGCTAGCAAAATTTCAACTTTAATCAACTCAAAACCAAACAAAAAAGTCAACTTTTTGACAAACCACTATTTTGGATTTGGGCATAAGTTTTATTAAAAGTCTTTACATTCAAATTGAAAGAAATGTCAATTTCTTTGAAATGTCAGCAGAAAACATTATAATACCAAAATGAATAATCCAGTAAAACTAAAATAAAATAACTAATTTTCCATGTCACTGAATCTAACTCCCATAAAAAAACAGCTCCAAGTGAGAAATAATTTCTTAGGCATATTAGGAGTCTTGGCTCCTCAGTTCAGATCTGCACGTCCACTTTCCCTGCTCATGAACCAAGAATAAAAAGTTCAGAAAACCTTTGTGTTTAACCAGCTCTGAAACTTCTCTTTCTGTATAAAATATTCTTTAATAATTTCTGTGTAATAATGTTAATAAAATAACAAGTTTTAAGAATAAATACAATCTGTAAAGGCATATTGCTGGTAACAGGTATTTAAGGACATTTTTCCTCCATAAGGCATAATGTATCTTCCTTTCCTTCTACAGATGAGAAAACTGATTGGCCTCATCTTTATTCTTCTCAGTGCTTTGGAAACATGTCCTTACATACATTAGCTGTATCTAAATAAAAGGTTCGATTGAACCAGGAAGCACTAGGTTTGTTATACTTTGTTTTTTCTGCATATCTTTTCCATCTCTGCAGCAATACCGGATCATTTGTTAGAGAACCTCACCGGTTTGGTGGCTGGGCTGGGTAGTTGTGGGGTCCCCTCAATGCCCCCTAACTTGGATGTTGCTGTGATTGTTACACAATCAAGCTCTGGAAAACCTGGGATGAGCACTTGTGCTTTACTTCTGGAAAGCACATCACAGGGTTTGCAGCAGAATTAAAGGGCAAGCAAAGGAAAGCCTGAGCAGCTTTATGACACCAGGCAGCTCTGGTAGGCTGGCACAACACCTGGTAGAAATTGGAGAGTTCACTCTTCTCCATAATGAGCTGGCATCTCCTTTGTCACTGTCAGGATGTCTCACTGCAGGGGCACCTCCAACTCTCTTCAGCCTTCAGCAAATGCCCAGAGTGCCCCACCTTGTAGTCCTGCTTCTGCCCACAGCAGAAGCCCATAGCCTCTAATAAAGCTTGCAGAAGCCCAACAGTATCACTGTTGTGCACACAGCAGGGGACTCCCTGGTTCTGCCTCACTTTTAACAAGTTTGGCAAAAAATGTCTGTATCACTTCTGTGCCACATTTGACATCTAGAATGTTGAAAACATCTCCATGGTAGACAAAATACCATGCAGCAACAAGATTTTAAGAATTCTAGATTTATCATTAAAAGAAAAAGACCCATAAAAAAATATGCTGCTGCTCATATGACAAAAGTCAAGTGTCAATATTTAAATGGCTATATGTTTTAGTTACTTTACTGCCAAACATAATTTTACTTGATATTTCTTGGTTTACAGTATGTGTGAGTCAGCTGTCATCAGGAACTCATGTTGATCTGCAAACAAAAGTAGACAATCTGCTAACAAAATAGAATGGATATGTAGATTGAAAATGATTTCTCTTTCATTTAAGGCCAAATTGGCTAATGCCAGCCTCCAAAATGGAAGACATGTCAGTCAACAGTATCTCTCACCATCGTTTATTAATTCAGGCCTTGATTATTCTATCAAAGTCAAACTGGTAGTACATCTATGGTTACACATATAATGTTCATAATAAATTACAATGTTTTTTCATTTACTTTAAATAGCTATTTACATAATAAATTAATTATATAATCTTAATACTGACATAAGACTGACAAATATTTTCTTGTAGAATGGTTTTTCTACTCTTATTATTCTCCAAAGAAAGGAATCTCTAAGCCCTCTTGATTTTAGTCTCCTCATAACTAAGGAAACTATTTTTTTGCTGCTTCATTGAAGAAGACCTCTTTTCACAACCTTGAACTTACTCATCCAACCTGATTTTCCTATAACCCTCACATCTTTCACTGAGTAAGATTCTTCCTAAGAAAAATGACAGAACATGACATAATCTTATCCATCCGTGGCTATTTTTCCTTAGGCAGTGGCATATTCCTTGTCACAGTTGCAGAATTTTCTCGACCTATCTTCACGCCTCATATTTTCATTTGAACCTGAAGGCATCTCTTTGCAACTTTTGAATGCTCATCCCCATGCTTTCTCACATAAAGATGTGAGAGGGCTGAACTTCATCCCCAAGTATTTCTCATCTGTTTTAGAGGACCCAGCTCAATAAGCACACATTACCTACTCCTTCCATTTGCAAGCCTGCATCTATATGCTCTGTCCCGTGCTGCCCTTCCCAGGCCTTAGTAAAATGGGTCATTTAGGGGAATATAGTTGCCAGGGGCTGCTTAGGTAAGACGATGTGTGGGACACAGAATTGCACCTGCTTGCTGGTCTGCATGGAGGTGCTGGGAGAAAGGGCTGGCAGTAGGAAACCTGGCAAGGAATAGAAAGACAGAGGGTGATGCAAAGTCGTTCAGACTCTGGGAGAAGGGAATGAATCTCCTGAGCAATGGTCTTATTTTGTGCTCTCTTGCAAGTCCTATCTGCCTCACACTTAATTTCATTCTCTGGGAGAAATCACCCATGTATCCCATGCTGAAACACTATTCAAAGAGACTGCTCTCTCCCAGCCTCCTGATGGACCACCAGCACACCTCAGGCCATGCTCTCTCCATGAGACATGGCTTCAGCTGCAGAAATGGCTCCCACTCTCCCACACAGCATAGCAGGCAGAGGACTGTTCCCAATTCAAAGTCAAAGATTGCCATACCCATTGAACATGTCCTTCCCATGTTATGAAGGACTTCAGCAACAGGAGATGTCCCTGTGGCCTTTGCAAGGAGGGGTCGTGGGTGCTGGAGAGGTGGGCAAAGGCAGACAAAGTGGTAGTCTGGAGCAGTGCTCCAGCGAAAGGCTTTGGGGTGTGCTGTCAAATCGAGTTTCCAAAATGAACCCAGCTCATGTACACCAAAACTGGTCTGAGAACCAAACCACAAAGGATAAATAAAACCAGAAAACTTGCTTCACAGCTACACAGTGCTCTCTCTGAATCAAATTGCTAATGCAGGCACAGCATACATTGTTGAAGAAGAGAGATGCAGCAGTTCAAAAGGGGCAGCTCAGATATGGGGTGTCCCTATTCAGGGGTGCCCCTCATGCTCTGTTGACTTCACTGGGAGCTTAAGGCAGTGGTGCTTTTAAGGCAACAGAGGACTAAAAGGCAGAGGGAAAGACTGGGGGATATGCTGCAATGATTCCTTATTCTCTTGCTGTCCTGTATTGTGTCATTATTCAATTGCGCTTCCCCATACACTGCCCTGATATAAAAATTCAGGACTGCAACTCCTCTCTGTCCCTGGTCTTCAGAGTCCAGAGGTACGGTGGTGGAGTAATGGGGTATAGTAAAGGGGAAATAGTAAATAGGACATAGTAAAGGGGCAGCTTTACTAGCAGCTCAGGTGCCCAAGAATGTTCTCAGAGTCTGACACTATGTGAATAGTGTTTTAAAAAGATGGACATATATTTTTTATTTTTTAATTTTATATTGCCAAGGTTATTTTCACACTCTCCAGGCACAGTGACTGTGAGGCAATGGAAAATACAGAATTAGGACGGAGGAACAATGGACCTTTTCAATGAAACACTTTCTCTTTTGGAAACTGCTCCTTTCTGAGTATTGCTAAGCAAAGGAAATGAGATCTCTCTTAGCTTTTTGTTTCAGGAACATGGGGGAAGGATTAAGGGCAACTTGGACTATAACCCCTGAGAAAGGGGATAAGTCCTCTGTTCTAGGGATAGGGGATGGTAGAAAAAGTCCTGTGCTCATTGGGGAGTTAGAAGAAGATCATCTTATCTTATAAGGTCTCCTGTCTTCACTTTCAAGTTGCTAGTTTCTCATCCTCCTTAGCAATAAAAACTTTTCCCACTGGAGATTCACCAGTTTCCTGGCTTATTCCCCTTTCTCCCTCTGCCTGTCATACTTAACTTTAGTTTTAGAGGTCAATGGGAAGGATAACTATTTCTGTGCTTTAGGTATTCAAGAATCACTCATGTTCTTGCTAATAAGATCCCACAATCAGTTTAGGTACTGTAGATGTGTATACTCTGCCTTCACCCTTCGTGGCTGCATAAAAGATTTTGCTTTGAGCCTAAAAAGCTGGAGAAGCCTTTTGCCAGCTTGATGTCAGATATTAAATGTGAGTTTTAAGTATGAGTTCTCATAACAGCTTGCAAAAGCAGGTAGAAACTCCTTGTGACAGGAAATGTGGTTACTGTTGGGGTGTGTGTGTATGGGTGTGTGTGACTGAATGGATGTGGAAAGGTTTTTGTCTGTTCTGCACATTGAATACAGCTGCTTTGTTCTTTTCGCTAAGTCTGTTTTATTCCTTTAATGTCTAAAACTCACTTGGAACATATGCATCTCATGCTGAATTAAAAAATACTTGAGAAAAATATTTTTGTATCTTTAAGATGGATTCTGAGAGCAGAAGGAAGGGCTTGTGTGTATTAAGGAAAATACAAAATACAAGTCTATGAATCTTTGTTTTCTCTAATGCAACACTACAATCATGGGTCCAGGTATGAGTACCTCTTTCGCAGTGAAGAGCTATCATTGTTATAAACATATCCTCAGTTTTGGCCTTCTCATGTCTGTAATAGACAGTTAATATTGACAGGATCTATACGGTCTTTGGGACAATGCATTACAAGTCTAAGCTACAATTACATTGCATTAGAATTTCTCCAAATTGATAAAAATTCCCTTATAAACATAAATATTTCCCAAAGAATTCAGAAATTTCATTGAGAAATAATCATACAGAAGTTTCTCTCAACACTTCAGAATGGAATTCATGGGGTCATGAGCATTTTTAGCTACCTCACTGTGCAGCATCTATAAAGGCAATGGTGGAAGGAAGAATATGAGTTATCCAGGAAGAGAAGTGGACCTGCTACCAAAGGACAGTCTTAACTGCAGAGATGTACCGATTTTTGTAAGAAAATATATTATAATCAACATATTCCTGTTGAAGACTCTGCCTCTTCAAATCACCATTTTCTAGCAGAAGACTATTTCTCTGAAAAATTTATGATTAGCTAATTAGGAAAAGAACAGTTTCACTTTTTCCCTACGAAAGCTTAATAGCTTTGTAATTATAAAACTGCTGCCAAGTATACCTTGAGCATGAATTTTTAAGAAGCTTGAGGTAGGCAAAGGAATGTTACTTGGAAATGCAAACCTTGAACCAGCTTTTACTGCCTTTTCCTTTGTGCTATTTAAATTTAGCTTAAAGACAGTTTAATTATTTCCCTCTGAATCTGGAGGCAATATTCGATTAAAATTCCACATCAAACTCATTTTGTGGAATCAAAATTATGGAAGTGTAAAATAAGCCAGACTGATTTTGGTTGTAACTATGGAGAGGCTACCCATTATTGTCCAAATAGATGAATAATTATTTGAACTGTTTCCTGTGCTCAGACAGAGCTCAAACACAAGGTAGAGTGGATGGAGGAGCAAACACTGAAAATGTAGAAGTAGGTGTTAACTCATTCTGAAAACAAATAGTGGTGTTGCACAGCCTTCACTAATAATGGCTGTGCCATGTGCACTTTATTAAGAGAAAAGATTGTCTCTGTTAGATAAGGTGTTATGGAAGTGCAGACATATGTCTCTGTTAATGGGCTTTTTGTACAAGTCTGATAGGGAAATAAATGTGCCATGCTCAGAGTGAAGCCCTAGTACAAATATGAGACACGGTCGGATGAAAGACCTTGCTGTGTGAGGATCAGGCATCGCAGCGGCTGGAAGGCAAAGCAGCTGGGGTGCAGGGGGAAGGAAGGGGTGCTGAGGGAGGTGAGGGGGGCATGGGGCATTCCTGGATGGGTGAGGGCTCTGGGATGGAGCTTGCGGTGGGTAAGGGTGTCACTGAAGGGCTGCAAGTGACAAAGAAGGGTGAAGCAGTTTTGTGGGGGTATCCTGGGTGGAGGAGCTCAGGGATGTTTTGAGGTGGTGTAGGAGATGGAGAGCTGGAGTTACCCATCCAAGGTCCCCCTTTCCCCCTGCCCCCGCGCCTTTCCTGGCTCCTGGCAGCATTTGCAGGTACCACAATGCCAAAACCAGAGCCAGGGTCTCATCCTATTACTGTGGGAATAGAAAAAGTTGGGATGAAGGAAACAGGAGGGAGCTGCAAAGGGATTTCTGCCTTTATTGCTGGGGAGGATGCCTTCATGGCAGGAGCTGTTTCTGCCCCTCCATCCAGGCTTGTCCTTCAGCGCTGGAAGAAAAGCCTTGCAGACTGGCCCTTTCCCTCTCCCTGTCCTGAGGCACAGAGAAAGCTGACAGCTTCCCACCCTGGCTGCTGGTGAGTGTGCCCTGAGTGGGGCACAAAGCAGGCTGTCCAGGAAGCCTGTGGGATGGGTAGTGAAGGGGGAACCCATCTGGTTTTGATTTAATAGACGTTTTTCAGCTAGGAATGCTTTAGGTATAGTTTACTGTTCCCTGCAGCGGGGAGGGGGGTGTAATGGGCTACCCCCACCCCTGTATTTTCTGTTATTTTTCTTTCTGGGTAACATCCATGTTATCATACTGCTCAGAGAATAAAGGCAGTTTCCTCAGTTCATTTGTCGACAGCAGCAGGTGATGAGATACTCCGTCCAACCTCATATCACTGAAAGTATCTCAGGCTTTTAAAATTTCATTTCTTCTGCTAAGTTTCTGAAATGTACTGTGTTTTCTACCTTGTCCTCTGATGTGATTGAACCAAAACAAATGAATAGCGGCTTTGAATTTTTAAGAACGTGACCTCTTGACAGTAGCAGCTGGAGAGGATGAGGTCTCTGGAATATCTTTTGCCCAAATTATTTACGTCTCAAGAAACTCCTCTGAGCAGTGCTCCCTGACTCACAGACGGGTATGCTCTTGCCCTTTTATGCTGCATTGGAAGTGGCCAGAGACACTCCCTGGTTGTTCTTGGTGGCGTTTGCAGACAGCTTAGAGCAATTTATCCCAAGGAATGTTCTAAGCTGTGGAAAAAAATATGTGAGTTGCTATGGCAAAGACTGCTTCTCACAGGTAAGGGTGTTATTTTTCAAACCACTGAAGATTGTGAAAATAAATATTTCCATTGGATTTTTTTTTTCTTGAAGTCACATAATCATATAAATTCTGGTCATGCTGATAAACATTATATCTAATCATCAGACACATTTTTTGTTTCATATCTGCTGTTCCATTTAGGTAAATACTAAGTTTTTGCTTGCTAGAGAAGGATTTGACCCTAAATTAAGTATGCAGCACTTTGGAGACAGCTGAGTATTCATGCTGTGGCTCCTTTGGAAACCACCAACAAAAAATGTCATTTTTTCTGCATATAATCTTCTAAGGGCATAGTGGCTAAAGAATGATTAACCATTTTGTCACTGCTTTGCTACCATAACTTGCTTTGCTGCTGCTATGTATTTCTATCTGAAGTTATACAATTCAAACAAGTATTAGGTACCAGTATAAAATTACAGTGTTACTGTTTGCCTGCTGCATAAAGACAGTTCTTGAAAGGAATGAAATTATAATGGACACAGATCTAATTGACTCACATTTGTTCTGTATGCCTGACATTTATTCAGTAAAAAGAAATGTGTGCACTTCTAGACGTGTGCTGTATGACTACACTATCGGTGTTTCGGGTAGTCGTGGCTACTGAGGCTGAAGAGAAGGTAATTTCCCTGTTCTACATAATAATGGTATTTAAAAAGCTTTTAAAATTCCTGTTTAAAATTTTTAGAAATTATTATGGCAACACTATTGAGAAATGATCTCAGGAATACAGGAAGGACATGAACCAGAGTTTCCTTTGTCCTGAAGAGTGCCATGACTGCTGAGTCCTTGGCTATTTTCTATACATCTTGTTCACTAATTTTGTTTTTCATTTTATTGGAATTCCAGACAACTTTTTTCCAGGAAAAGTTTTGAATTAAAAGTTGCTTAACTTAAAAATTCCTAACAAGTTTTACCAGACAGGTTTGTAATAGAACACAGGTCATTTGGATCTGACCTTCAGTACAGCTTTAAATGTCAAATTAAATGTAAGCCACAAAATCTCAATACTATGTGCACTGAAAACATCAGCAACATTTTTCCAGTTTAAATTATGTCAGCAATCTCTTCGTTTTGTGAAGAAAAAATTTTAATAAAATACAAAAAAAAAAAAAAAAGATATTAAAGGACTGTGTTGGGTTTACACTAATTTCCTTTGCCCTGTTTTTGTCTTATTGGAGCAAAATTTTCAGCTACTTGTAGGATCAGCTAAAGAATATATGCCATTCTGATCCCTTAAGTGATCTGCTTGCTGCTTACGTGATGGAGACTTGCATTATCTTTAGGTACTCCTTTTGTTATAGTCCAAAGACCCCAAACAATGTGGATAATTGTGACGCGCAGGAAAATGCAATCTGAGGGGCCTGTCATGTGTTTTTATTTCAGCAGCTCCAGAATACAAAGGAACAGGAGCTGATTTACACCGCACCCTGCAGTGAGAAACAGACATCCAAGGGATTTTACTCTCCAGTCAGAGAAGGGTAATGCTGAGACACCATGGGCATTTCTGCACAGATGTCAGAAGATGGACATGAACTCACTTTGCTTCTCCACTTTAAATTACTTGGACTGGATCCAGGCACGTGGGTGATTGAAGCCCATGCTCAGCACCATACTACCAGAGATGGCTGGTGCCTGGCCAGACTGGAGAGCAGAGAGATGGGCTGGGGTTTCCCCACTGCAATCCTCGCTATCAACAGGGTGACTGACAGCAGCATGGTCAAAGAGGCCCACAGTGGTTTTCACCATCTCAGAAATAGTTTCTGCTTCATTATTGTCTTATATTACAGTCTTATTATTAACTGTAATTTATAGAGAAAGAGTGAAAAATATTGGTCTTGTGCAGTGTCAGAATCCTTTTGCATTTCTAGAACTGAATAAGTCTAGGCTGTCTTACTGCAGCATCTAGGATTGCATGGTCTTAACTTTAAGTATTAGGTATAGCAACTCGTCATCTAGTGTATAATTTAAGATACCCTTACAAGAAATTGTCTTCTTAAATCACGGTCTTTATTCACGTAGTTACTTACTGTTCTCAAAGACATTTTGTGCTAGTGAACTTTTCTTTAAAAAAAGGTTCAATTCCCTCCATTTTATTTATTCATAATCTGCAAACCATTTTTTATATAAGAAAAAGATATCAGCAATTATCCTTCGAAGCCCCATTTTTAGCGGAAGTCAATTATGCTGTACATTTAGTACCCAATTATTCTATGTCTGTTCATACTGACAGCAATTCTTCATTCCAGAGATTTGAATAAAATGTTTCATAAAGCAGTGTCTTTCTCCACGTCCTGTGTAAATTAACAGTGCAATGGCAGAAAGCCTTTGGCTTTCCACATACTGCTGAACATATTTGAGCTGCACTCAACCACCAAAACATCCCTCAAGGCAGAAGGGTGGCACATAAAGTTCTCTACAAAAGAGGCTTAGAAACCTCATAGAGTCATGCATGGGGTGAGTTTAGTAAGACAGGAAGGTGGGCAGGGAGGGTGGTGAGTGTAAGATCTCTGTAACACGTCTTCCCCCAATCCCGTTTCCACTAAATGTCACTCTCAAGCCTCAGGGAGGAGACGATGATTGGAAAGGCACACGTGGATGGCAACATGGGGTTGGGGTTTGACAG
This sequence comes from Strix uralensis, assembly GCF_047716275.1. Classification (NCBI taxonomy): domain Eukaryota; kingdom Metazoa; phylum Chordata; class Aves; order Strigiformes; family Strigidae; genus Strix; species Strix uralensis. Next base: position 86,791,785 of record NC_133974.1, on the reverse strand, counting down.
AGGTTGGCCAAACAAGGACCAAGACTGAATGTGCCATTGTCCAAAATCCAGAAGCACATTCCCATTTTAAGAGATAATTAACTGTAATTTATAGAGAAGTGAAAAATATTGGTCTTGTGCAATGTCAAAATCCTTTTGTATTTCTAGAACTGATTAAATATATTTTCTTTGCCCTGTGTTTCTCTTCACTTACAAAATTTCCTGCTTTACAATGCAGAAGTCTTTTGTCCTTACATATGTGTTTAAAGAGATACTTCCAAGTAGTTTAGACATTACATTTCAGCTAACTAGAATGAGTACATCTATATTTAAACCAAAGATCTATCATTGTCATCCCAAAATAAAATAAGTAATAGCAAAGCCATTAGCCACTGTTAAAGCCGTGACATGCAACACTGCAACAGAGGTATTCCTTGAGACACCACAGTTAACTCTCAGGAGCTGTGCTACTGGTGAGGAGTCATAGCTCTGACTTCAGCAGCAAGAAGCATAAGAGCTATCACTTCCAGATCAGCATTTAGTGCCGTTGATGAGTAGAGAAGAGGGTCAGATTAAGAGCTTATGTTACATCTGCTGGGTGTTGGATAGATCCTTATCAGAAGCATCAGAATTTCTCAACCATATGATACATCTTGTCTCCTCCTTCAACTTAATTTAATTATTGAGCCAAAAACTTGCCCTTGTAACATAAGGTTTATATCTCACTTGCATTCACGTCACAGTAAAACGTGACTGGGATATAAACAGTATGTAGGTGTTGTGCTTGCTTTTTTGCAAGAGGGGAGACTTTTTACCCTGTGTTTCACGTTTCAGTGCAACCATGACTCCTGAGTGTAGCTGCGGCTGTGCACTTCATGGGCTGTCATGGATAATTATGATGAAGCTATTCTTTTAAATGACTCCAGAGTGGTTTTGTACTGCAAAATAAAAGAAGGCTGGGAAAAGCTTTTGTACTGGACTCCTGCTTGTCCAATTATTAACTCAATATTAACTTATTCCCCAATTCTCCTGCAGACTCACATCAACCAGCTCTCTCCAAGGACAGTCTGAAGGTACCTCACCCCAAGGATGGATCCCAAATGACAGTGTTTGCAAGACTGAACTAGGTTTGTCTCCCTAGAATTTGGCTCCCAGAACTTCTCCAGAAAGTTTTGGAGCCTCCCATACCTTCATGCCAGACCTCAGGGCATGCAACACAAATCCTCAAGTTCCTGCTCTGGGAACAAGACTTTGGTGGGCTTCAACATCATTTCAGACATCTTGCAAACAAAAATAATGTTTCTGTTTTAAGGCCACAGAGAACCAGAAGAAATCCAGGAGCAAGTGGAAGGAGCAGTCTGCTCTGCATGGAGTTGACCTTAGACAGTGTGTGTCTCTTGATAGGCAGACACTGGCCCCTGATTCTCTTATTTATCGAAAGAGGAGAGCAAATACTCTTTCAGGACCCATTCTTGAAAGATAGTCCCTGAAAGTATTAGATTATAGACAATATCAATTACAAAACAGTTATAGAAGAAAACTTTGGTTTTTAGGATGGAAATAATATTTTTTCTTAATATTTGTTTTAGGAATGTGAAGAAGATGTAATTTTAAAAGTCCTTAAGTATCTTTAGCATTCCCTGTTTTCCTGTTCTGACCCAAACCAGTGTCGTCTTTTACTACATAGGGGTTTTCAAGATGAAAGACCAAAACACCTATCCTCTTTCACTAATCAAAGAGCGAAGGCTGAGGTATCCATCCATGTAACAACCACAGTGTCTGTGCTGAGCTCTCCCTGGATACTTTGCTCGCCTTGCTGAATTTCAGGGCTTCTCAGCTGCACTGACCTTTCTGCTACCTTTTTAGTAAAAGTCAAGCTGCAAAGATGCTTCGTGGAATGTGCTTCTGGGACCTTGAAGGCGTGGGCATTGAGTCACCTGAGCCTGAATTTAGAACATTGACAGCTCAACTTACTGGTTTCAGGCACAGCATCTGTTAAGCAAGCTGACTTCTGTGGCTCCTACTCCAAGGTGTCTGTAGGAAGCCTGAGGATTCTGGGTATATAATGGGCTCCAATGCATGGAAACATTCAGTGCCTAAGTCCCTCTGAAAAAAAAGACAAACTTGGATTTCAAGTAAATAACACTTCCTGCAATATCATAAAATCCTCTAGAATACAAATCATTCAAATACATAGCATGTTTCAGACACAATGTAGAAAAAAATTAGTTTAAAAATTAAAAAAAAAAATATTAGAGAAACATACCTTGTTCATTCCACTCAATGACAGATGAAAATAAAGACAGTCTTTTTCTGAAGGGTAGTTTATATTCACATTATCTCATCAGTTTGGTTGCTTTAGATAGCAACCTGCTAGGAATTAACTGCATAGTTCTTAAACACTTAGTGCAAAACAACTGTAAAACCAATGTGCAGTATGCATACCAATGCAAGTTTGGGTTAATAAATCTTAATCTTGTGTCTTATAATGATATGGTCATTTGAATGCAATATGTAAAACATTTTGGCTTGGAATGCTAACAAAATATATTACTTTATTTTTAAAAGACTACTTGTTTAATTATTTTGCATGTATTCATTTAAGACAACTTTCCTTCCTGAGTTAAAAAAGTATGTTTCAAATGCTGTTAATTCTGTTACTATGAATGCTGAAAAACATGTTTTCTGCTAATTTGAAAATATTTTACTGGAGAATTTGTCTAACTCTGCTGATCCAGGAACTTTATATCTTTGAATAGTTTGAAGCCATGTTCTTGAACATTCACTGTTATGCTCCATAGCAAAAGAATGAAAACAAGTTATATATATAGATTCCCATCCAGGTCTCTCTGAAATAGTAGGCTGCAGTTAGATTTCCCCTTTAATATGTTTGTTTCTTCATGTAGGGGAGCCCAATTTTATTATTGTTCTAGATATTTTGATGGAAGGTGGTATTTGTCTGATCTTTTCCCTAATTTTGAGACACAGAAGAGTGATATCACAGGCACATTCTATTGTTACAATAAGCAAGTAAAAATACAAAATGCAAAGCTTTTGTATTGGTCTCTGTATGCCAAGTCAGTGTATACTCTGAAAAAGAAATTAATACATAAGGCCTCTCCAAGGAGATAAGTACTTTTAAATCCAGTCACTTCTCTAATAGCTAGAAAAATTCTGCTTTTCACAGAAACAGGTCCAAATGTCAATTTTCGACAGAGATTTAGTTAATGGAGACAGAGGAGGGTAAAGAGGCAGAAAGACAGAGACAAGTTTTGCTCTCTTCATGCACTGCCCTTTCGGCAGAATGGATCCCCCAGCATGCACCCCACTTCTCCTGCCTTGCCTTATCTTGCCTTGACATCATGTCATGTCACATCCCTTGCTCTGCAAAGAGTCCTTCAGCCAGTAACATGGAGTTTTTATTATTATTCCTTCCTGAAGCTGGTGCTTATGTTCTTTGTAAAGTGTTTTATCTCAATGGCTGAGAAATGCTTTGCAAGACAGCCATTGCTGTTATTACACTTTGCAATCACTAAGTTTTCAGTTCACTGGCTGCACAGATAAAATGTTTTAGGTTAGACAGAATGCTTATTAGTTCTGCAATGAAGAGTTATATTTTTTTACAGTTTAAAATCTCTTTAAATTTTACATTATAGTAACTTATTGTAATTTCTTTTACACCTTTGCAAAGACCTTTGATACCATTTTTAGCATTGTCTTGAAAAAAACCCTGTGATATAGATTTATTACAAAAAAGGTTAGATTTTTAAAAAAAACATAATCAAAGAGATAAATCCATGAATAAAACTAAATGAACATGTTAAATACAATTTTTCACCACAAAATAAATAAAAATTAAAATACTTAGATTTATTTTGTCAAAATACCCTGAATCCTTTTTGTACTAAAAGTCTTAGAAGAATGCTCTGTTTAGAAATCTAGCTATTTTATTAAAAGTCTTTTAAATAAAACTAAAATATTGTGCTTAAGGAGGGTTTTTTTGACTGAACAAACTTTATGTTGTTGACTCCAAAAAGCTATTTTCCTTTTTTCTAAACCCAACTCATCTGAAGACTTATTTATACAGTTGTGTTCAAGCAGAGGTGTTTCTAAACTGAGTACTTTGAAACAGAGTCACTTCTTCACACTGTAAACTGCATTTTTAAAAAAAATATCTCCATATAGATAGTGTTATGAAATCTATAAAATGCCATGCTGAGAAGGAGTGTGTAGGGGCTAAAAGTAGAGTAAAAACCCCTGGCATTGCTGCCTGGCTGAGCTGTACATTGCAAATAGCATAGGAACACCCTCACAAAACACTTCTTGAGACAGAAAAATCTCTCTTGAGTAGATAGAAAAACATGTTTGAGATTCACAGAGCCTGGTCAGGAGGCAGGATTACTTTTACATTTACAGTTGTCATGAAATAGTGTAAAGCTAAGAAGCAATAATGTATCGGAAGGTGAAAAAGCTGTGAGAGTGTCCCACATGCCCATGGGCAAGGCTGTGTGAGGTGGAAGAGGGCTGACTTGGTACAGGAAAGTGCAGGCAGAACAGAAGACAGTGAGCCAGAGGATGGCCCTATTTTTGAAGTGTGATATGTGGTCCTAAAGGCTAGCGCAACAGGGACTGTTAACACGGCACGTGAATGCTAACTAGGAATTTCAGGTTCCCTCACCCTGATGCCTTTTCAAGAAACAGCAGCAGGATAATTGTGATCTGTCAGTTCCTCTTGTTATCTATACAAGAGGCCTATTGCCATTAAAATCAAATCTAATATTGTCAGAGTTTTGCCTCTGAAATGTGCACATGATTTATTTATTTCTTAACTAAAGGTGGTAATGTTAGTATGCAGGTATTCAAAATGTGCAAAATACCACCATGTTAAATTTTCAGAAGACTGTTTCTTGTTCAGAAAAGAGAATACAATGAAATTATTTTTGTCTACTGCAATTTAATTTTTTATCTAGGAGCCTCTTCTTGCTCATAAATATGAATATTAGCACACAAGAATCATTGCCTGTTCTCTTTCACTGTCATTTATACTCATCAAAAGAAAATAAGACAACCTTACAACATTTCTATCTATCTCTTTACTGGACTATGACCATCAAAGTAGAAAAAGGGCAAGAAAATTTAAATTCTCACCACCTCTGTGACACTACTGTCAGCAGAGTTCCAGCTTTGTGAACAGAAACTTCCCTTTGAAGTCTCATGTTTGATGAGACGACCTTAATCTGTATCTTATCCTGTTCCCGTTCACCCCTGCCCAAGGAGTGTAAGCAGTCAAGACTGTGCAGACCCGTCAAAGACAAAGTGGAGCCATACCCATGGGCACAAAGGGCTGGGCTTTCACCCTGTGAAAAGCAAATAGAGGAGGCTTGTGGGAGGCAGTCTGCCAAAGCACTGAGCAAATTTTGAGGTACTTGGGTTCAAGGTCTGCCCTTGGCTTGCTGGGTGAACAGCTTTCCCTGTTGGCTTCTGTTTAGAGCAAATAGGGGTATTGCCGCCCACTAACACTATGCCAAAGAGATTTCAAACAAAAGGTTTAGGCTGTTTTGCAAAATTGCCTTGGAGATTAAATCAAAGTTATTAAGTGTTTTTAATTTTTATGGTGAAACACACAGAGATCAATACACTGGAGAACAGTCAATAGTTCAGTGCAAATGCCTGAGCAGAGTGAAGGAGAGGAAGGGTTTTGGTGCAGATCTGTCTTTTAATTAAATGATCCGACCAGCCAAATATTGCAGCATTTTTTATTTACATTTTGATCCTCTTGGACTGAAGAAAAATGTTTTCAACTGATTCCTAAGAACTGTAGAGCTAACCCTGTTAAGTGCTTGTGGATCTGCATTGGAAAACATCATGTGAGGACCTTACACTGTGACTGTATCAGAGTTTATGGGGCGATTTCATAAAGAACTTTCCAACATGGTGAAGATGCACAGTTTATCACCCACTGAAACAATCCCATGCAGCAAGATGTCTTGTGTGCTGTATCCCCACAGCAACTGTGATTTTCAGTGAGAGCAACTCCTGTCACATCTGGAGAAACCGCTCCATCCACCGTCCCCTCTATCTGCCACCAGTGTCAGTGGCTGTACTGGATGGTAGCTGAGAACAAGCTCTATTATAAGCATGTAGACTCTTTGGATAATTACCTAACTACCTCCTCTATCATGCAGTTCTAACAAATTTCACACAGTTGTAAAACTTTGCAATATTCATTATTTCTCTAAAACCTAAACTCAGGGAGTCATGTCATTTCCAGAAAATGTCAGCTTTTAGGTTTCTTTGCCATGAGCAATTTGTAAGTTGTGCTTTCTGAGACAACCTTTAAAAACCATGGTGAATCTATTGCTCAGGCTGGAAGGGCAGGAGATAATTAAGAGGAGAATGCACAGCAGTTTGGGCACACATCTCCAGGAGGGTACTGCTTCTCTGGGTGGCAGGGCCAGAGGGTGAGGAGGACACAGTCACACAGGCAGGGTGACAGCAGTCATCTGCTGGGTGCCCTCTGGGAAGGGATGGGGCTCTGCAGTGCCCAAGATAGCCTCACCTGTGTTTCAAGGCAGCACACCAAGTTTTCCCCAGTTTTCAAAAGGTAAAAACAAGGTGGATTGCACCAGTAACAGATATTTACACTCGATTTTCCCCTTTATTTCTCTGTATGTTTAAATAAGAGAGCAAGATGATTAATAAGTGTCAGAGCCATAGGCGATGAGTGGAGGCATGTGCACTCACACTTCCAAGAATTTGCTGAATGATGCACAGTGACATGATTATCAATCTCTAACCACCTAGGTGTCTTTTATTACATTAAAATTAACACAGCAAATTTGATAAACCAGTCAGGAGCCCTGAGGTTAACACACGTCCCAGAGATCTTGTATTTTTGAAAATGAGTATTTATTTTCAAACTTGGTTTGGAAAAACCCCAAGTGTTTGTTAAAAAATAATTTGATTTATAGAAGAAGTAAATGGCTTATTGCTGCAATACCATAGGGATTTATTTTGACCATATTTCAAACATCTCTGATTTGTAGTACTGCTGTGCTGATGACATAGTTTTTCATATTTTTCTTATCTTCTTGCAACTATTCATTTTCTTTGTTGCTTAAGGTTCTTCTTAATATTTGTGGTTGGAAACATTTTTTACATTGGTTGTTTTTTCTTTTTCTGTGTTTGTATTGGTGGTGGTGGTAAGGGCTATAATTTTTTTGAGTGAAAATATTTTCCAGAGAGGCAAAAACCAGCATGAAAATGCCAAGAAAATACCAAAACCTCAAAGAAAAGGGGGAAAAAAAAAAAAAAAAGAAAACTCACAGACTCCTCCCCTCAATTCTGAGGTTTTAGCTCTCCAGGATAATGAACTCCTCACTCCGACATGCCTATAGGGCTTCAAACCAGCAATGGATCACACACCTGCTACATTTCAAAGGATTTTAATTCTGTTACAACTCTCTTCTTGTAAGTGACAGAGGCTTAAGGACTGGGACGCAGAGCTAGCTGTAAAAAAGTATTTAGGAGCCTCAGGTTGTTGTGGGGAAGCCAGGACCTTCAGAACTGAAAAGTCCACCCCAGGCAGTTGCTCTGGCAGCTCTGGTGCTCCAATGGCACTGCCAAGGTGATGCTGGGTACCCTGGGCACTCCCATTGCTTGACCCTGGCTCAAAGGAAGGGTGCTCAGCCAGGTTTTTGAAAGAAAGGCTATAACATGCCCCCTGCACTAGTTTCTTTGTCTGAGAATAAGTCTCCTAATGGGAAGGAGTGAAGTTTTTCTCTACTGGCTTGTGCACAGCACAGCATCTGGGGTGGGACAACTCCTGGCCATGTTCCCCCCCACCCCAGCTGCCTCTGGACCTACCCTGCGATAACCCACTGTGTCCATTTGGCATGGAAGGAGCCTAAGCACCAAATGCATGGTCCTACTCAAAGAGCATTAAAGGTAGCCTAAACAGAGCCTAAATTTGTAGGCAGAGTCTTTCCTTACTTGCATGTTTCCCCCCTCTGCACTGTGTGTGTAAGCGTGCCACAGAAGAGCATGCTCTTTGGAAGGTTTCTTTGCAATAAGAGAAGGTTAGAAATTAGTGATTCAGTTGTAAAGAAGTGCGGGAATTTAAGAAAAAAAAAATCCAGGCAGTGCAAAACAGAAAACTCAGCGTGCTGTTTAATCAGTGCTGGCAACTCATACCTGCTTTATTGGTTTAAAGCACAACAGTTGGTCACAGGGTATTGTTTCAGCAGCTGGGCCATGTGTTGAAGTAAAACTCTAAGGCCAAGGGAAGTGTAGCAACATTACAGGGAGAACTAGGAAGGAGATTATGAGAAAAGGATAAGGAGTTGGCTTTTATGAAGGAAATTTTGAAAGAGGCACACACAAGGGATTGGCCAACAGAAGTTCAGAGTGTATTAACCAGGGTCTTTAAATGACTGTCTCAAAAGGAAAGAATGAGAAAGAAAGAGAATTTAGCCTTTGAACTTGGAAAAGAGGAATAAGAGTATCAAAATGCACCCCAAGGTCATGGGTGGCTAAAGGACATTTAAAGCAAAAGATGGATGGACTCTTTGAAAGGCGTTATTTAAACCTAATAATAGACTTAAGAATAAACAAACAAATGACAGCTGGGATTTTCATAACTGAAACGAGAGTACAAGATCAGGTTGCTAGAGTGATTTTGTTAGCAGAGAAAGGTGGGTTAAACTGCAACAATGAAAAGGAAAGAGGAAAATCTAATCAGCATGAAAAGGACTGATATGAAGCTGAGCGCTCAGGGGGCTTTGAAGGCAAAATTAAAAGTTTAAAGAGAAGAGAGAACTTACAAAGCACAGAGCTCTAGTATAAATACTTGCCATCAACATCTTGTTTCATGCTGGGCTTAGTCACTTCCTTGTCTGCTTAACATATATGTTATCTCAGGATAGGACATCTACCCCTTAACCTGAGCAAAGCAAAAGGGGAAGGTGAGAAGCAGATGCAGGGGCACAGTTCTACATGAGAGGATAAAGAGAAGGCTGGGGGGTCCCCTGCTTGCTTGTGTTGTATCAGTTCCCACTGGGGATGTGTGCCCTGCTTGGCACCCTCATGGCTCAGGGTAGGGACAGACGAGGGCAGAATCCACAGTGGCAGGGGCAGAAGGGGAGATGGAGAAGCCCCACAAATACTTGGAATGAGATGCTGCAGCCAAGGGAACCTTGGGTTACTGGGATGTGGACGTATGTGGATATTCAAAGGACAAATAGCTGGGTATTATTTGTTCTCCAAAACCATAGCATTGAGGTTCAAAGCCTTCTTGCCTGAATGTAACAAGTGGTGGGGGCTGTGGAAGATCCGGCAGTGTATAAGCCTTTTAATGTAGGCTATCACAATTGCCTACTTTAAAACTTGTTTTAAAATCCTTAGACATGTTGTATTTTATTGGTCTAAGAATGCAAAGAAAACTTAATATTTTATGTCCAAAATTTAAAAAAAGGCTTTAACAATTCTTACAGTTATTTGTATAACCTTTTCAAAAATGCTCTGTTTTCTTTCTCTTTGCCTTTTGTTTACTTTGAGGTTTGTAGGTTTTGTTATCAGTAGTAACTTTGAAATGTAACAAGAAAATATTTTTAAGAAGCAAACATGAAATGTTTTACACTTTTGAAGAGTAAATTGTTAAAACAAACTTTTATTCGAACAACACGAAGGGCTAGCTCTTGTTAACAAAAGGTCAGCTTGGTCTGTCGTGGCTTTGATGAAGATTTAAATGTTGCAGTATCAGAGCTTGTGCTTGTTGCTAACCCAGATTTCACATTTTTGGTTTTGCACTGGTGTTTTGCAGTTGGGATGAAGTGTTTGTGTATGAGAAAGAGACTGTGGCTGGTACTGTGGACTAAATCCCAAGGAGGGCTAATTAGCTTGTTTGACCACACTGCCACCGTGGATGTTTTCACTGACTGCAGCAGTGAGTCAGCCAGAGGAAGTTCAAGAACTTAAACTATATATATATTATGTTTCCCAACACCTTTGCATGTCAGAGATAGGTCTAAATGATGCTAAGGTGGCAGCTGTCTGTTTTGGGAAAGGAACATGCAAGGGACATGCTTGTCTCCCATCACCTGGATGTGTCTTGATGTCTGAAGAGCCTCATGTTCATGTGCAATCAAACATGAGAAATAAGAACATCTAAATTTGAGACAAGATATTGTTAAACTGAAAATAAACCTGAAAATGCTCCCCCCCAGCTAGTATTTTAGAACATATTTAATAGCTCAAAATATATTTTTCATTTTATGATTGTAATTTCTGGGTCAATCCAATAGCATCCAATACTTTGAAAATTCAACTGATAAATAAATAAATTGCTCTGCAGAACCTCTCTCCAAGCTGCTCAAGAAACAACTGTCCAGCTCATGATGTTATATGAAACAGTATGAAAAAGAAATCCAAAACAAAGAAGAGATTAAACAGAAGAAAAGACAAACAAATGAACTTGCTTACTAAAGCCTGGGCTTTTTGTTCTGGGTAGAATTCCAATATCTTGAAGCTTTTGTTCTCAGTGGGAATGAGGACTGAAAATGTTTACATTTTCTGCAAAAAAGAAAAGAGTTTCTTTGGAAAAATAGGACCAAATCTGTCTAAAACAACACAAAGTCTTCGCTGGAGCAGCCATGCTGCAGAATCCGCCAGCTGTTTGGGGTGTGTATTCCCAAGGCTTGCAACCTCCCAGCCCCAGTTCTGGAAAGACATTGGGGCCTTTTTGGTCAGGAGGGTCCCCAAGCCCTGTGGTCCCTCCTCCAAGGACAATGCCTCCCATCCCTCCCCCATGAGTCCGGAGTGCCTTTACACCTCTGGTCATCTGAGCAGGGACAACCTTCCACCACAAATGATGCTGGCAGCTCAGCAAATTATCCAAATATCAGGCAGATTTAGGAAAGGCTAGAGAGTTACAGCAACTATACAAAGTATTTTTATACACCAACCTACGAGCATTTTTCTTCTGTGGCTGCTTACTGCTGCAAAAACACAGTCATATTAATACTGGGATCACTATTATTTTGCAATAATTTTAGTAATATTTTCAGTAATTCTGTTGTAACTACTGCAACCAACTTCTCTCCTCATCAGACTGCGGACAATAGCTGTGTAGCCCATTAACAGCAAATCAGAGTTTAGGGTCCAGTTAACTCCATTCATGTGAATTGTAAATTATAGCCATGAAGTTTTTGGTTATTCTTACACAGCAATGTTTGAATTTCATTGTTACTCTCTTTCCCAGGGAGACCATCAATCTACTTTTTAAAATATACGTTCAAAGTACTATTTCAACATGTAAGACTGATTTTGAAATGTAAATAGGTTGTGCATGTAAAACTTCATTTTTCTGATAAAGTGGAAAGCATACATATTTTTGTTCTGTTGGTACCTTTATAAATGCATAGGTAACTTTCATTACAAAGTTTTGAAGTGCAATTATTCTACATAAATTTGTTGCCCACAGAATCCTCCCTTCCAAATTAGTCATCTGCAAGTGTAGTAAGTTTAACATTCTCTGGATGATAGCTTGTAATAGTTGAGCAGTGTGAAGTTTAGTATTTTCCTCTCTATATTTTCTACCAATTCATTGCATAAACCAGAAAGAATCTGATTACATGGATTAGCTACTGTTGCTTTTTAATGACTTTTTTGTAGTTTATTCTTTTTATGATTGTACTTTATGATTGCACTGTCTTTTTAATATTTTGCTAACCAGTAATCATTGGGTAATAAATTATACCTTTCACATCTTATTGTCATAGCACTTGTTGTCATATGACTTTTTTTTTCATGTTTTCATTTGGGGCTATGCTTTATGAAATGTAAAACTTGTCATTTTAACATTAAAATTGCTATTTGTAATCAAAGGTATATCATGTTTTTTTCAGGACAGGCTCTAATCACAACAGTTCAACTGCATTGATGTGCAAAAGTTGGGATGTCTACCCAATAATATTATCTTCCTGTGATGAATAGAGTAAAATTGCTAAGAAGATGGTACCGGGGATTAAAATTATTTCCACTGGTAAACATGATAAAAGAGGGCCTGGCTATATAAAAAATTGCATAAAACAAACTGTAAGACAGAGGAGCAAGCTCCAAGGGTGACAGTCTTGCTGTCTTGCAAAACATGGCCAGAGGAAGACAGGTTCATGGGCTGGGGACCACAAACTGGGTGTCACCCAGCACAGGCAAGGACCAGAAACAGAAGTGAGCACATCCTCAAGGACCAGAAACAAGAGTGAGTTCAGCCTCCTTCCTCCCAGTCCAGGTCGCAGCAATGGTTACAAGGTTGCAGCTCTGGCTTTTTAATCATCTGTTTGTGGTCCAGGGGCAAACAAATACAAAACTCAGTTGAACTCTCAGTCCATCCTGGGTTTTTGTCCCCATTTGAAATTTCCCCTGAGCCATTCTTTGCTTGAGAAATAGTCCTCATGTTGCTTTTCTGGACTGAGTTCAACAGTGAGTTTCTCCCAAAACCATGGTCTTTTTGGCCAAGTCGATATGAAACAGCTCTGTCAGATACAAAACGCAGGAGAATAGCTCTTGGCCCTGTTTGCTTTTCTTCCTAAATATGGACACAATATAGCTGCTTTGGCAGAACTGTTGCAGCTGGTATTAGAGTGGTTTTGAATCCCATCCACAGATTATCCCTCAGATTATTTGCTCTTTGAGACCTAGCTATGTATATGAAGAAGCATGCAGAGCTCTCCTTTAGCTTTCCCTGGGTCTAGTCTCCCAGGAATGACTTTCTGGGAATCGACAAAGATCAGGGTAAGACACAGTATTGTGGTAGGAAAAAAAAAATCAGTGTTGCACTTGTAATAAGCATGACAAATCTCATCGAAAATTTGAGGTATGCAGATTAATACATGGTATAATTTTAAGATTTGGTTCAAGGCATCAGTAAATTTTTATGTGTTTAAAGAAGTTTCTGCAAAGCATTTGACATCTGTTGTAGCTGTGGCTGTTTCTCATGGTTCTGCATCAGACCCTTTTATCACGGTCAGCGATTCTACTCCTTTTCATCCTTCAATCTTATCTGCAGTTTCATGACAGCAAGTTTTCACAGAGTGAAAACAAATCATCTAAATTAATATCCTAGTTTAAAAATATGCTTTATGGTAAAGAGTGTGAAAGAATTCACTCTTAGAGTTGCATTGTAGAGCAAGAGTGATGCTCCCCGTTTCCTGTATTTTCACTCTTCTGCTCCAAGAAGGAGTTTTGTACAAGTATTATTATTAATTTGAAATAAGTGACTAATCTTAGAAGGTGTATCTAAAGCACATAGGTATTCCCAGCCATGATAACCAGCATTGCTACATCTCATCTTGGGAGAATTTGACTCAAGTGAAGTTTTATATATTGTTTCACGCACATTTCTTGCATATGACTAAAAGAAGTGGAAGACCTATTTCTTTGTCTGCTTCTGACTCCTTTTGCTTCTCTGCACTGAAAGGTGCACATGGTGTAAGCATTTTTTTCCCAACAATTAAAGTGAAGCAATAGATCCTTCGCTAGATATATTGCTAACAATTAGTTGGCAGAAGATGGAAAACCTACAGACTGTACTTCTATGCAGTTCTATTGGCCCTGTTTGTCTCACAAAAATAGCACTCCACAAATCATATACAAACAGATAATGATCAGTCCATAACAAGGGCGTGTATAATCAAACTTCCACTTTCAGCCAGCATACAAGATGGAGAGTTTGGACAGCCTTGTTTATTTAGTAAGTTTGCCAGTAAATGTAGCTAGGATAGAATTGTAGTGACCCAAACACAAGCTAAAAACCCATTAAGATAATTTTCTGGGCATTGTTGTTCCTGTTATTGGATAAGCAGGCGTTGGATCAACTGGTTTCCAGCTTGTGGAGTCCTTTGTCCTATGCAGGCAAGTAAAAATGTTAGAGAATTGTTCCCACTGTCATTTAATGCTTTTCTTAACTTTTTGCAGCATATGAAAGTTACATAAAGTGTCCCGCAAAGTTGCAGCAGTATGTCTGTGTGCTGTTAGATGCACGCCTACGCTTCACACACAGGCAGATGTCCTGTTAGGATTTTTCTAAAGGCAGTTGCAATTACTTGCCTTGCATTTGTGATGCAAAATGTGTCTGACATTTCTTTCCCCAAGCTGCAGTGTCTGGCTTTGAAACTCCAGTACTTTACTGGTAAGGAAAAAATAAGGTTGACACAAAACAAGACAAATGTGCCTCTTCCTTCTATGCTGATCATAATAGATCTTTCCTAGAAACTCTGCTTCTTCATAAAACCAATCTGCCTGCTCACAATAACACCCACCTTTAATTAAGGACTATTACCAAGCAATTGGTAGCAAGATGCTGGATTAAAAAATAAACAAGCAAACAAACAAAGCCCATGCTGTCTTCAGAAGGCTGTTTTAAATTGAACTGACTAGTGCACTCAACTTCAGGCAATTTCCCTTGGGTTTGGTCTCAGACAAACAGAGTTTCAATTACACCTTGTATACTGCAGGCAATATTCAGACTTGAAGGGTTTTCAAGGATCAGGATGAATTGTTTACTAATTTAAAAACTGAAATGTTCATCCAAAGACTTAGCCAACAGGAGCTTCTTCACCTCTGTGTGGAACTGCCTTTCCCCCGTGGATGACAGACTATCCTTTGGAAGTGAAATTTGAACATTTCTGTCAGATTTCCTTTCTATATATATAAATACATGTAATTTCTTTGCTAAAAAGGGACAACTCTACTATCTTTTGCCCAGTACGAAATAAGCACTTTGAAGACAAATATGCTGTGTTGCTTTAGTGAATATCCATGCATATGTATCTTTATATTAAACTCTACAAAGTAGTCAGACTTATATAAACTCAGTCCCACACAGTGTTATGTTATTTACATACCTTTCTGCACATCACCTCACTGTGGTATAAAAAGCACGATGAAGTCAGTCTGATGTCCCTCACCTGCTGTGATGGGTGTTGGAGTTTACACATGAAATTAGACTGCTCCTACACAAAATGTTGTCAATGCACACTGCTTTTCCCTTATTTATCTGTTAGTAAGCATGTAAGTAGATCTTTGAAAAATAAATGAATCCAAGTTACATCAACTTTAATAGACTCAATGTCAGATTTTGCCCTGGTGTCCTGCTCTAAATTAACTTTAATGAGGCTGCAGGCAAACAGAACTTGATCTTTTGAGGTCACAGGAATCTTTCATTACTTTAGGAGGTGCTGGACTAAACTAAAGTGACCAGAATGTAGCTAATTTTTCTGATGTTCTGTATTCTGAGGGGTTTCTTAGCCAAGGCCATTCAACATTTAAATTTTTAAAATTCATTCTGAGGGACTCAGAGACTCTGCATGTGAGACAATTTATCCTTAGCAGGATTGGAGAGGAAAGAATCCTGCTTTCAGTAATTTGAAATGATCTTTTAATGTAGCAGGAGTTTCAGGTTATCTGGAGAAAACACAAATAAAGTTCCATTATTAAAAAAGAGAAAATCCTCAAAAGTGCTATGGAAATAATAGAACTAAAATATCCAATGACTACACTAAGATATTTGTCGAGTGGATATGTGCTGAATATAATTATACATTTGGATGCATTTGGAAAGGACAATTTAACAGGCATGATGTATCAGGGAATTAATAAACCAAGTCAAGCCAATTTAAGTACCTGTAGACTAAAATAAATGACTTGGAGAGAAGGAAGACAAAACCATGTTTAGGAGATATGGTTTCTAGTAACTGTGGGAAAAAAATGGTTGATTTTAGCATATTCACTAAACTCTGATGAGTAGAGTTTAGAAAATTAGAACTAAAAATGTGAGAAAAAAATCTAGATAGCAAGTGGGAAGTAATAACTTTTTTTTTTTTTTTTTCAATAGAAACCTCAACTTAATGAACTGAAATCATATTTAAAGCACTGCCTGTGGACAAATATTTACTGCAGTCATTAGGGCAACCCTCAAGTTGATCAGATTTCATGATGAAGTCCCTTGGAAATGGGTTTTCGAAGAACTATCAAAGGTCTTCCTTCTCTCAAAGTCACTTTCAAGGTGGTGATCTAAATGCAGTACAGTGAACTTTTATATACATATTGAACTGCTCTTAGATAAATAATTTTGGCTTGGAATTCAAGAACATTTCCTATAGATGTTTCCTACAGAGCATATGCAGGGAAAGCAGATACATCAGAAACAGCTAGTAAGTAGCTGCAGGATGAAGTACATAAAAAGTATGGGATATACAGTATCTCAGGAAAGGACACATTGTAGTATAGGGAAGAAGGATATAGGTACATGAGATTTTAATTCTATTCTGTGATATCATATTTTACAACATTCACAGTCTCTTTTGTGGATAGTCAGCCAGCTCTGCCTCAAAAACTCTCAAAATAGAGTTTAGTTCTCTTACTTAAAATGATAGATAAATGTGAAAATTCTCTGCTTTTAAATTGTAAAAGTACCTGATTTCAATTAAAAAATTTCAACACTCAAGCCAGTAAAATACTGTTACTTTGTGATTCAATGGAGAGTACAGTAAAATGAAATTTTGCAGATAGCTATGTAAGAATGTTATTCTCTTTCTAAAGCATCTAAATCTGAGCCAGATTTGAATCTGAAGCTGTGTAACCCAATCTACCAAAACCTGCTGGAGAGGAAGAGAATATTAACGTTGTCTTAGCACCATATTAATAAAAACACATGGCTTGTGGCCAGCATGGACAACAGGAAAGCTGTGAAACACCATAAAACATGTCTAGAAAAGTAACCACATGGTAAAGAATCTCATAGGTGGGTGCATGGAAATTCTGCTTTATGCACAGAAGATACACAGAGGACACAGGAAAAGTCTATCTCATTCTTGGCTGATTTCTTTGGAAGAAGCTGCAAACCTTGACAGTGCATCACAATGAGCTGCTGGGACAGGAGAGGACACACCATCTGTACAGGCAGCTTTCTAAGTGACACAGACCATAGCAGCCATTCTCAACTGCTATCACTCGTACATCCCGCCTCAGTAAAAAACCATTCAGGAATCCATACATAATTTCTCTGGCAGGTAATATTTTTAGTGATATGGAATGAATATAACATACTGTGGTCCCTGTATTACATTTTTAAAAATTATTTTATCATGTCAATTTCCTTGCTTCTGACTATTGATATCTTTTGACAATTCTGGAATTTCAGTTACAGAAACATTCATAAACAAAAGAATTATTTTATGTCAAGAAACTTCGTATTTTCTTAACTTTGGAAAAGAATACTAATTGCATTGCACTGTCAGTGTTTCACATTAGTTCTAAATGCTTCTTGGCAAGATAATGGCTTCTGGTTCCTATCAACTGGACTTGCATGCCAGGCAAAGTCATCATGTTATGCCACCTAAAGATATCCTTTCTATCTTTGTCATCCTATATCATATATTATCTAAATTATCTATACATTAATCACTATATCTCTGCTCTATTTTGCCTGGTGATGCCTTGGTTGCATAACAAACTGGATAATCACAACCATATCAAATTTAGCTGAGCCAGAAACAACAGTGCAGAAAAAGTGCATGTTTCTGTTTGCAGTCTATAGATTGAGAATGAAGACTACACTACTGTTCAGTATATCACGTTAACAAATTGGAAAAGACCTTGAAGAACAGTTGTCTCTTTTCTCATTTAATCAAAACACATTAACCCAAATCAGAGAAGCTATTGAGGTTTGAACTCAGCCGGCAGCCAGGCGCCACATGGCCAGCCGTTCACCTCCCCCCTCCCTGGTGAAATAGGGGAGGGACAAGAGAACAACAGTAACAATAGTGAGTCCAAAAAGAAACGGGTAAAATGCAGCAGTGGCTTACCGAGCGCGGCGACCACCCCCACAGCAACACACACCAGGGCCGGACCCGAAATCAGCACGCACCCGAGAGAGCCCGCCCCCCTATATCCCTGGACATGACACCACATGGTATGAAATACTCCAATGAAAGTTAACTCCATACTGGTTGAAATCAGGACAGTCTCCACCCCTTATTCCATACCATTGACGTTATACTCAGGTTTCCAAATACATCTCAAGGAATCACCATGCCCCTTTTTTTTTTCCAGGTCTCACAGATATCATTCCCTTAGTCTATGGGGCATCCTTCTACAACGTCTGCTGAGTTCATTTAGTCCATAACTTCGGGTTCCATCTGTCATGACAGTCTATAAGGCTGGAGGAATGAGGCAGAGTTTGCTCAGTTGGTGGAGCAGGAGGCTTTGGATGTGGCACGGGAATGTTGAGAGGCTCTAATTGCAATAACAGGGTTATTTGACAGTTCGGTTCATTGGCTATTCTCACCTAAAATCAAATCTCCCTGAGGCACACATCGGACTTCTCCATCCTTCTGCATTACCCACCAAGTGTACCCAGGTCCTTGGGCAAAAGTAATCCCACACGTGGGTTTACCTTTACACAATGCAGGAGTAACCCAGATGGTCTGCTCCAACATATTCCTAATGCACACTACGGGGGCTTTATCCCCATCCACGGTATGTAGAAGGTTTGATTGAGCAGGGCCAGCTTGCTTGGCAGATCCTCTGGTATTGACTAACCAGGTGGCTTTTGCTAAATGCACATCCCAGTGTTTGAAAGTTCCACCAACCATTGCTCTCAGTGTAGTTTTTAGCAATCCATTGTATCGCTCAATTTTCCCAGAGGCTGGTGCATGGTAGGGGATGTGATATATCCACTCAATGCCATGTTCTTTGGCCCAGGCATCTATGAGGTTGTTTCGGAAATGTGTCCCATTATCTGACTCAATTCTTTCTGGCGTGCCATGCCGCCATAAGACTTTCTCCTCAAGGCCTAAAATGGTGTTCCGAGCAGTGGCATGGGACACGCCATAAGTTTCCCACCAACCAGGGGCTGCTTTCACCACTGTAAGCACATAGTGTTTGCCATGCCGAGTGTATGGGAGTGTGATATGATCAATCTGCCAGGCCTCCCCATATTTATATTTTGACCATCATCCTCCATACCAAATGGGTTTTAACCATTTGACTTGCTTGATCGTAGCACATGTCTCACTTTCATGGATTACCTGTGCAATAACATCCATGGTTAAGTCCACCCCTCGGTCATGAGCCCATCTATATGTTGCATCTCTTCCCTGATGGCCTGAGGAGTCATGGGCCCAGCGAGCCATAAATTGTTCACCCTTATGTTGCCAGTCCAGATCCACTTGAGCCACCTTGATCTTGGCAGCCTGATCTGCCTGTTGGTTGTTCTGATGTTCTTCAGTGGCCCGACTGTTGGGTACATGAGTGTCCACATGGCGTACTTTCACAACCAGATTCTCTACTCGAACAGCAATATCTTGCCATAATTCAGCAGCCCAGACGGGTTTTCCTCTGCGCTGTTAGTTACTCCGTTTCCACTGCTGTAACTACCCCCACAGCGCATCTGCCACCATCCATGAGTCAGTATAGAGGTAGAGCACCAGCCACTCTTCTCTCTCAGCGATATCCAAGGCCAGCTGGATGGCTTTCACCTCTGCAAACACTCGATTCACCTTCTCCTTCAGCAGCTTCAGCAACCCGTCGTGTGGGGCTCCACACAGCTGCCTTCCACCTTCGATGTTTTCCCACAATGCGACAGGATCCGTCGGTAAACAAGGCATATCGCTTCTCATTATCCATTAGTTTAGTATATGGTGGGGCCTCTTCAGCACATGCTACCTCTTTCTCTGGTGCCATTTCAAAATCTTTGACTTCTGGGCAATTTGTGATCACTTCCAATATTCCCGGATGGCTGGGGCTCCCTATTCGAGCCTGTTGTGTGATTAATGCTACCCATTTACTCCACGTGGCATCAGTTGCATGGTGTGTAGAGGGGACATTCCCTTTGAACATCCAGCCCAGCACTGGCAGTCGGGGAGCTGTGCTTCAGTCCCGATCACCTCTGAAGCAGCTCAGATCCCTTCATATGCTGCCACTATCTCCTTTTCAGTTGGAGTATAGCGGTCCTTGGATCCTCTGTATCCCCAACTCCAAAACCCCAGGGGTTGACCCCGAGTCTCCCCTGGTGCTCTCTGCCAGAGACTCCAGGTAGGGCCATTCTTCCCAGCTGCAGTGTAGAGCACATTTTTAACATCTTGATCTGTCCGAACTGGCCTGAGGGTTACTGTATGAACTATTTCTTGCTTAATTTGTTCAAAAGCCTGTTGCTGCTCCGGGCCCCATATAAAATCGTTCTTTTTCTGAGTCACTTGGTAGAGAGGGCTGACAATCTGACTGTAATTTGGAATGTGCAGTCTTCAGAAACTCACAACACCCAAGAAAGCTTGTGCTTCTTTTCTGTTAGTTGGTGGGGACATAGCTGTTATTTTATTAATCACCTCCATTGGAATCTGACGACGTCCATCTTGCCATTTTACTCCTAAAAACTGGATCTCTTGTGCAGGTCCCTTGACTTTCCTATGCTTTATGGCAAAACCATCTCTCAGAAGGATTTGTATTATTTTCTCCCCTTTCTCAAAAACTTCTTCTGCTATATTACCCCATACGATGATGTCATCAATGTACTGTAAATGTTCCGGGGCTTCACCCTGTTCCAGTGCAGTCTGGATCAGTCCATGGCAAATGGTGGGGCTGTGTTTCCACCCCTGGGGCAGTCGATTCCAGGTGTATTGGACACCCCTCCAGGTAAAAGCAAACTGTGGCCTGCATTCTGCTGCCGGAGGGATGGAGAAAAATGCATTGGCAATATCAATTGTGGCGTACCACTTGGCTGCCTTCGACTCTAGTTCATACTGAAGTTCTAACATGTCTGGCACGGCAGCACTCAGTGGTGGCGTGACTTCATGCAGGCCACAATAGTCTACTGTCAATCTCCACTCTCCATTAGACTTTTGCACTGGCCATATGGGGCTGTTAAAATGGGAGGGCGTCTTGCTGATGACTCCTTGGCTCTCTAGTTGATGAATCAGTTTATGGATAAGGATTACAGAGTCTTGACTGGTGCGATATTGCCATCAGTGCATGGTTGTAGTGGCAGTTGGCAACTGTTGTTCTTCAACCCTCAGCAATCCCACAACAGAAGGATTCTCTGATAGACCAGGTAACACAGACAGCTGTTTAATTCCTTCCGTTTCCAAGGCAGCTATACCAAAAGCCCACCGATACTCTTTCGGGTCCTTAAAATACCCTCTTCTGAGATAACCTATGCCAAGAATACATGGAGTGTCTAGGCCAGTCACAATGAAGTGTTTTTCCCACTCTTTTCCACTTAGGCTCACCTTGGCCTTCAATACAGTCAGCTGTTGAGACCCCCCCCATCACTCCTGAAATACAAATGGGCTCTGCTCCTTTAAAATTTGATGGCATTAGGGTGCATTGCGCACCAGTGTCCACTAGAGCCTTATACTGCTGGGGGTCAGATGCGCCAGGCCATCAAATCCACACAGTCCAGTAAACTCGGTTGTCCCTATCCTCCGCCTGGCTGGAGGCAGGGCCCCTCTAATGTTGGTCATAATACCCACTAACGGCAAATGGGTTAGTGTGGTGTATACAGGTTTCAGTCTCATCTTGATCACTCACTTCTTGTGAATACAAGTCAGAAGTTCTTCTCATAGGATCATGAGCAAAGTCGACCTTTTTGCTCTGTTTGGGCACTTGACTACTGGAAACCGCAGCAGCATTTGTCCTGAAAGGACGACGTTTTGTACTTGTTCTTCCTTCTAGCTCACATACCAACTCTTCTAGGAGGTAGGTAGGTTTTTCCATCCCATTTCTTCATGTCTTCTCCATGGTCACGCAGGCAATGCCACAGCTTCCCCCGTGGTGTGTACCGGTTCTCTCAAGTAGAGAAACGATTGCTCCTAATAGCCAAGATTCTGGTCCGTGCAGGTGGGGAGTAGGACATGTTCTCTTTAAATTGCTGGAAATCTTGAGATAATTTCACAGCTGCGATGATGGGGGGAGAGACACTTTCTTCATATTGTCGTATTCCGCGAGCCAGTTCATTCACTGTTGGTCCCTCTTCATCTTTCCAGTCCATTAGTGCTAATGCACTGGCATGATGAAGGTGTGCTCCATACAAAAGTCCTCCACATGGGCCGGGTGCATCAGACTTCAACTGGATCTGTGGGTAGCCATGCATTATCTGGGTCATAGTAAACTACCTCCTGCACAGCTAGCTCCCTCAAGTATTGAATGCCTCTTTCCATAGTGGTCCACTTACTTGATCGACATGTAAAGTCATCCTTGAAGGGATACCTCTCCCTCACACTTGACAGAAGTTGCCTCCAGAGACTGAGATTTTGTGTCTCCTTTCCAATGGCTTTGTCAATGCCCACTTCCCTAAACAGGGATCTCAGCTGCCTTGCTTCCCTGCCCTCTAGTTCCATGTCACTGGCCCCACTATCCCAGCATCGGAGTAGCCAGGTAATGAGTTGCTCATCTGGATGGCAGCTGTAATCTTTTCTTATGTCTCACAACTCACTCAAGAATAAGGATCGGATGACTATGACTGGCTCTGCCTCCTCCTCCTGTTCTCGTGATGGGCCTGGTTTGTCATCACCCTGTACACTGTGAGGGGATTTTCTTGTGTATTTCTTCTTCTGACATGGGTTGTTCTCTGGTTCAGCTGCAGCGCCTGTCCTTGCAGTTTCTGTCACTTGGTTACCAGGTGCAGAGTCCTTCTCTTCCTCTTGAGGGTGCTGAACAGTGTTTAATAGCACCCAGTGAGCGTGGGCTATGCCCCAGCATGTTGTAGTGAGCTGTGCCTCTCTGGAATTACCCAGGTGACAACATACTTTTTCCAAATATTCCACTAGTTCTTCAGGATTCTGAATCTGTGCAGGAGTGAAGTTCCAATACACTGGAGGTGCCCACCGTTCTAGGTACTTGCTCATTCTACTCCACACCCCCAGACACTCATAATTCCCCAGCCTTGGGGTAGGTTTCCAAGTGATACTCTCAAATAGTTGCTTAACCATAAACAAAACCAGAACCACATTCAGGAACACACTAGCTCCTAACAGCATGGCAACCATGTTTATGTCAATATTCCAAAGATATATGAACTCCCCAAATTTCTCAAACACAACTGTAAATAGCCCCAGGGCCGATGACTGCACACTATCATAGATGAGCATCACATAGTACAACAGAAAGAGAATCTTAACCCAACTCTCACAGAAGGTAAGCAACAGCATGGGAAACACGTATTTCAAATGAGGTGATAAGATCTTAAGGAGCCAAGCAATCCACATTTTACCCGTTCTGTTGTTATCTCAAACGAAAAACCTCAGTGCCCCATGCTGGGCATCAAAAACTGTTGAGGTTTGAACTCAGCCGGCAGCCGGGCGCCACATGGCCGGCCGTTCACCTCCCCGCTCCCTGGTGAAATAGGGGAGGGACAAAAAAAGAAGAGAATTCGTAAGTTGAATAAAAAGAAAGAATTTACTAAATATAACAAGAGAACAACAGTAACAATAGTGAGTCCAAAAAGAAACGGGTAAAATGCAGCAGTGGCTTACTGAACGCAGCAACCGCCCCTACAGCAACACACACCCAGGCCAGACCCGAAAATCCCTCGCCAGCCCAAGAGAGCCCACCCCCCTATATCCCTGGGCATGACATCACATGGTATGAAATACTCCAATGAAAGTTAACTACATACTGGTTGAAACCAGGACAGAAGCCAAGCTGAAAGTGGAGAAAACAGGAATTGTCTTCCTCTCTGAAGTGACACCAGCTTTACCGAGAGAACAAGTGAACAAAAATGTTCCAAAGCACCCTTCAGTCAATAGGAAAGTGAACTTTGTGGTGGTTTTATCATGATTTTGTAATCCCTAAACTTTTTATTTAATGATCTTTTTTTGCTCAGCATTTATATAGAGATTATGTTCTCTGTTACAGAAAAAACCCTTTTTGAAAGGCAAAAGTTTATCATGAAGTGCATACATAAGAAAGGAAATATATTCTTCTAAGAAGGACATTCTAGAAAATAGTATCTAAAAATGAACAAAGGTTTCCTCAAAAGCTGCAGATGGTAAACAGATGAATACAAGTACTCATCCAAGCACGAAAGAAAAGAGTTAAGGAACATCTATTTCCTCCATTTTAATAGTCAGGACATGGCAACTACTTTTTAGAATTTGGGGAACACCTCCAAAGATAGGATATTCCCATCTTTGGAAAAAAAACAGACCTTTGTTCTTTGCACAGGAGAGGAGGAACAGTATGAGCTGGTCCTTATTTTTAATGTCCTAAAACTTCATATTTTAGCTAATTATGTTCCAAGCCCACAACCTAACCACCGGCTTACCTTTTGTTCTGGCATCTGCCACTTCCACACTGGTCAGCAATTTCATGGCAGACTCAGTTAAATTTAAGCTGGTATGTTCCTGCAAAAAAGTTTAAGATTTGAGAATTCTGCATTTCCAAACAGTTGTGCAAAAAAGAAAAAACTCTCAATCTGCTGCAGTAGTAGAAGTTTTTCCTGGTGTGATATATGTTCAAGCTTGATGTTGGATGAAGATGTGTGAGGGCTACAAGTATTGCGTTCTGCCACTTAACCTTGGGGGGTTTTTTTATAGTCCATTGAAGAGGAAAGGAAGCCTAAATCCATCAGTTCAAAGCTCTGTTTGCCAGTATTTGAGAAGAAAAGCTGAATAGATAATTATTATATCCTAGTATTTTCAGTTCACTTAGATATACTTGCTGCTTGTGTAATATCCCTGAGGAGAATATGACTTACTTCTAGTCTTTAGTAAATTAATTTATAAAAATGTGCAAACATTCATGGGAAACAATTTTTGCAGATTTTTGCTATTTAAACAGTGTTGGATAATGGTAACAATATTCATGTGTTTCTCTTCTCTTCACAGGAAGAGTATGTGAGCACTACAACATGAATACTTCTGCCTGATTCTTTTTCAAATACCCCTAAGAGAAGATTGAAACAAGTTGCTTCTGTGAACACTCATTCAGATAAAAAGCAAGGTAAAGATATTTTCCTCAAGTGTATGGCTCGAGTTGAGGTGAAGGAATCAGCCATGAAGAAGTTAAAGCTGGGATCAAGAGGGTCCTGTGATACAGAAACAAGTTCTACACTTAAACATGTCTAAATGTTTTATCTTTTTTTCTTTTTAAATACTAAACTTTTTCTTCTTACCTAGGGTTTTATCATATAATATATATGTTTGCATGTTTTTAGCAGGTGTATATATAGCCATTTAATTTTTAACCAAAGCTTAATTTTACTTTGTTGTTTTCCTATGTGCTTTTGGTCTTATCTATCCTTTTGATTGCACAAACAGCACATGATCAGGTCTTGCTGTTTGTCATGGATACAGAGGTAGTCAGTGTTTGTCACAAAGACAAGGCTCCTGAGGTTCATATGACATCTGGAAAGGATCAGGTGTAGGAGTTTGCTCGTGCTCATCCTTGAGTCTGCAGCGCTGAACACTAATGACTGAAGTCCATCAGTTGAAGAAACAGTTACCCTCCTCCAAACTTCTATGTAAACTGCTGTAATATTTCAGCTAATCAAAGGCTTCCTTAGGGTTTAGTTTCCCCAGACAATCCCCAGTACTAGTTGCGACCTACACCTAACAGCCACAGCCTTGTCCTTTGTCTTTGGTGGCTTATTTGGTGGCTATTTGCTGGCTTCATGTGGATATACAACAGGTTGTGTGGGGTGTCCCTGCAGCAATGTGAAGGCTGATGTGCCTGGGGTTGTCCTGAGGGCCCATGCATGTTGTGGAGGCCACAAAAGCCCAGAGGAAACACCACGAAGGGCTGGTGCAGGTGGGAGCATATTGCTCATGGAGAGTCCTATGAAAGACTCTTAAATGCTCTCAGTGTCCTGCAGAGCTAACCGGGATGCTTAACTGCAAAGGAGGGTGTATTTTGAAAAAGCAGATTCAAAATCTACAATTCAAGGATAATCATTATAATAACAGAAAGCTGGAAATTGCTTCTGTTAAGTTCTACTTTCCAACCTAACTGCAATCTGTAATACCTTTGGAACTTTAATGCTTAAAAGACAGAGACATACTGAGGATGCCACCAGTCAAACATGGCTTGTAGAGCCAAAGAAAACTCTTCAGCAAAATATGGGAGGAACAGACTGTAAGCCAGAACAAAGTGTGATCTGGTTCAGTATGCAGTCTATGATTGAAGATGTTCCTGGGTACATTTAATGAATGAGTCCTTTTTCTGGAAGGAAGTTCAAAGTCCTGAGCTGTGCAGGTACAATTAAAAAAAGAACTGCAAAAATCTGCATATGCCTCCTTCAGGTGTCAAGAGTATATTTGTTTTGTTTTTATTTTACTAGTCACATACTAATCTGTGCTTTTACTGGCTTTTCAGCAGCCAGCAACCAATCAGATAATAAATCAGATGGAGATTAGAAAATTGTTTGCTCTTCTGAAACAAACTTCAAGGTTTCTTGTGAGCTATCAGTGGTTTAACCAAGTTGCTTGAAATGAGAAAGAAAAGAAAGTGAAATATTGAAATACAGTGAGAACTGACTTATAGTCCTGATCAGATCCAACAAACTCCTGTGAAGAACAGCAGCTTCCTTCCACCCATGGACATTGTTAGCATCAAAGATCAGACCAAAGTTTCTGAAAGGTTGGAAGTGTGTTTGCAACTGTGGCTAAAGCTTCATGAAGGAATTCTCAGAGACATCAGTTGTTTGGCACTGGGACCAGTTTGCACTGGCTGAATACCAGAGTTGAAAGGTGCTGTCAGTCCTAAGAGTAAGTTCATCCCTAAGATTTGCAGATGGCAGAGGTCTGATCACTTCAGATTATCAATATTTTTCCACACTGATACATCATTTAAACTTTGAACAGTCTCTTGCTTGCCAGTAGCATGTTATAAACCTGTTCTGGTAAAGCAAATCAATATTTTGACTGTAAACTTTTAACCCCTTATAACTGTTCAGGGGTAAACAATTTGAGCTTAGTGTGAAGGTTAGAATTCTTTGCATCATCGGGTATGATGACTTTTTTCAACTTTAAGACCAAATAAGAATAACCTCATCACACTATACATCTGTATTAGATTAGTGCCTCAGTGATTGCACTAACGGATATTTTGTTGGAAGTTGCCTCCAAAATAAAAAAAAAAAAAGTTTATTAAATATTTCCAAAATATTAAAATTCCATAATTTTTGAAAGCCATGAAAGTGTCCATTTATTTTCTGTGTTTTGTATTTCATACTGAACCACAGATAAATATTGGGACAGCATCCTTTTTTCCTTTCAAAAAATATTTCTGTCAATTAGAAAAATATTGGCTGTGAATGTCAAAGTTCTCAGAAAAGTTGAGACATTTGATAAAGACTGATGTGGGGATGGGCATGGAAGAAGTAAATGAATTTTCCATCAAGATCAGCAGTGTGGATAAAGGCAGAAGAAGGGATCATAGGGGGTGGTATTTCAGACCGAAGTGTTGAACTGCAGGAGCTTACTGAGTTACCTCTAAGTGATTCAACCATGAGAGCTGTCTAAAGCTGCCCCAGCTGCAAAGTAAAACACCTCTGATCAAATAAGCCTCATGGCACTTGATGCCTTCAACCTCACCGTATGGGCAGCTGCCCAGAGTCACGTGCTCAGGGCCCAGCCCTGCTCCCAGGAGGATGAGGGAGCAAGGTGGGACACCAGGTCACTTCTGGCCTGTGCATTTGTTTTTGGGGATGACAAAATTGTCAGTTCATAAAGGGAGCTTGTAGGAAAGCAACCACTGACCCTTTCAGCTCTGTGTGCTAATCAGAATGAGTTATTAAAAGGTTAAATGAGTATTAACAGTAATTTTATTGTCTCTTTATGTGTGATTGAACTCTCTGTTTCCCGAAGTCTTCTTATTAAAAGAACTATTTCCTTAATAGATTGCATTAGGTTATGCAGCAAAGGTAAATTATGATTTATATGCACTTTAACAGCATGCTAAGACAAATGCAGTTCTACTTAAAGCAGGTGTTATATTTGGTTAAAACTTTTGAATGTAAATAATTCTGTAGGAATAATTATTCATTAAGAGGTTTCCCGTGATTCTGAATGTGTCAAAATGCTTGTTTCAGATTCACTGGCAGTCTTACAGACAAGACTAACACCAAACTAGCAACATGAACTTAATGCTTAACATAGCATATGTATCTTAAGTACATGAAATATCGATTCCCATCATGACTTTTTAAGGGAATTAGTTCATACCAAATTAAAATAAGAATTTCCTGACATCTATTTTTAAACAACAAGTTCTTGCAAGATTTAAATGTAAATTAAAAGCATCGGAGAGACTTCATAAATGGGAATGAGAAAAATGTTATAAAAACTTGGGCCCTGATTTATTAATACCACCACATACATGTCTTGGAAACTCCATTGCTGTATAATCTTTTCATAAGCACTATGGTTTAAAGAAGGTGCTGTTAGAGGAGGAGCAGGAGGATTCTGACAGAATTGGATTAAAATCCCAGTTTTGTGCATGCTCTGTTATAGCTGGAGCAGCACAGTGGAAGTTATCCTTCTGAAGTATACCCTTGACAGAATGAATAAATTCATTTCAGGATGATCCACATTTACAATGGAAGACTTAATGAGCTGGAATTTGTATGTTTCTTGCCAGCAAGATGAGGAACAGTCTGGAAAAGGTTGTCTTTTTAAAAAGAGAGAATTACTTTTGTGGGAGTCATCTTATTTGCAGGATAAGACTTACTGACTCACAGCAGATTTGCTGCGGTAGAATAAGATATGTTATGAACCACTCAGGACATGTACTGATTTTGAGCAAATATTTGGGGTAAAATTATCTGCTGCTATAAACAGAATCAGTTAATTCTGATGTGAATTTGAGCAGTTGCACCAGGAAGAGAATGTGGCTTTATATTTGCTCAATTCTCCCTAGGAAATAATCTGAAAATAAACATTAGCTTTTCCTAAACCCAAATCAAATGAAGAAGGAACAGGTATAAAATCTGCATTTGGCAATTTCAGTCTTCTTTATATTCCATTACCATGTGTGTTGTGTAGTTATTTCTCCTCTGACTTGGAAAATTATACTTCTATTATACTAAGCAGGAGACAGGATACATTTGACACATATAAATTACCTATTTAGAAGCAGTGTTTCTGAAGTAATTCTTAAATGGAGTTTAAGCCTAAATGTCAGTATAACATTCACCACATATTTGTCGGATCTTTTTTAAGTGTGCCATCCAGTAAGTTCTTTCAAGGCAATTTATTTCCATATTAGTTGATTTGATTTTTGCTGATGCTGACTGTAAAGGGAATTTTTTTGTTGCTTTTTGGTGTGGTTTATTTGATATCAATCTAGTGAACACACACTTTTAACCTACTTGGTCATTTTCAAGTTTGAAATTCCTGAGATGCTTCAGGAAGAGGTAATTGTATCAGGCTTTATACCACTGCTGTTATGAATAGGGAAACCCCTAGCACACCTTGCACTTCTGAGGGCGAATATCACTTAGTCAGGGAAAGACAAAATCCTCAGCCCTGCTCTGCCTTTTCAGATCCCCAGACTTCTTCATTCATTTCAGAAGAACTTTACAGCCTTCTAGTGTGGCTGAGATCCCAGTCACCACTTTCCACTGTGTACTGACTGCCAACCTTTCAAGAAGAAAAAGTAGATGATTTCAGTCAACCAGCAGGTTGAGCTATCACTATATGTTACTGAGGACCTCCTGAAAATTACAGTATGTAGGGTTTTGGTAATCAATCAGTCATCTCTTCTTCTGACCACAGTGAGTAAATGTTTGAGATAGATAAATCCCTTAGAATTTTTCAGTTGAGAAAGTTTACCATTAATCCATAAAAAACATGGTTAAGGTATGAGAAACATAGTGAAAATTTGCTTTGGCAGCCTTTTATTAAGAGAAATTAGAAAACTGTATTTTCCATGGCATACTAATAAAAACAATATGATTGGAATGTCAAAACAGATTATGTATGATAGTATGTAGCAGGACTTAAACCATGGGCCGTAAGGAGATCCTGAAGTTCTGCTAACAAAGGTGGGGTGAGATATCGATTGGATTGCAGCAGTGAGTTTGTGTCTGAGAGAAACAGCAGAGACAGCAAAAAAAGCAGAAAAAAAGCAGTGGACAGCCAAAAAAAGAGCTTATAGTGTGACCTGAAATGAATCTCAGACAGAGTCTTTGAATAATATGTATTATAAAATACTGGAATAGGGAGTAAACACTTTCCCTTCTTGTTTGATCCCTGTTTCATTCAGACGAATCAGACTTTGACGTAATCCTTTTTATTTACAAAGAATGTGTGCAAAGAAATACTTGGCCCCACTATCAAGTTCTCCCATACAGAAAGAACAAAAATAGATTAATTTTGGTGAACTGATCTGGTGGAAAGGTGTAGCAATATGCTGCAAACATACAGAATAACATTTTCACAAGGTGTAAAGAGTTAGTTTTAATGTTCAGCAAAGTGCCGGCTCTGAAGAACCTCAATCATTTTTGAAATAGGATATGGGCATTTCTGGGAAATACACTTTTGTGAGTCAGTGCCACTGAAAAGGCAATCGCTTGTTAAGCTCATAATTTTATATTTTTAGTGCTAGTCATATTCTCTTGTGTTATGGGTTGTTCCTAACAGTGGTCCCATGAGATAATTAGAAGCTGTGCATAACATCACCTTTTTTTAAAAATTATTATTCCAAAAGAAGACTCTATAGAAAGAAGGTTCTTTACAAATGTCCCAGATGCACTCTGGCTTCTGTGTAATACAACAATCAAGATCAGTTTACAAAGATTTCAAAACAGACTCTTTGTTATCTCTTTTTTCCAGCTGGGTCAATGTGTAGGGAATAAATGCATTTCAGGAAGCCTACTATGATTTCTTTATACATAGGTCCAGAACTTGGCTTTGACATACAGTGAAGCAGTCCAGAAACTTTTCTAGGGTCTTTATATGCTCCATGTTAATGCAGAAAAAGTACATGTCCTCTTCCTTATGCTTTTTCTCTGTTAGCACCCTCTTCTGACAGCTTTGAGGGGCAACTGCTCAGAGCATGCCACAAACAAGGAATTCCCGTCCAACAGTAAAACCTTTGGCTGGAGGTTTATGGCAGGATTATAGAGGCCTTTCTCCTCCATGAGTAGTGAGAACTGACCTGTAATTTAATATACAGACATCTCCTTCACCTGCTTCTTTGCTCATGAATTAGGGGCATTTTTGTGCACTAAATAGAGCATAACTATAAAATGGAGAGTACCTATAAAGTAGAGCAATACTTGTACTTTATGGGCATTTCAGATCTGTTATGACTGCTTAATAAAAGAATGAAAGGACTTTTTGACCAACTGAATTATGTGTATGCATTGGCACAAATCTTACAAATCAAAGTTATATTAAAATTAATTATTCTATACTACTGTTTGCCTAAGAATGCATGTTCTTATAACACATAAAATATTTAATAATTTAACAGTTTTATAAGACAATAATATTGTTTGTCCCACAAGTAATACCATTATTAAAATTGAAAAATGTGCTGTAGTACAGTCAAATTAATCATTTAGGGTCTTGTTTTGAACAAAGATGATGGAACAACAAAGAAAATTTCAGTATAGTAAAGCAATAAATTTATTCCACTACAATGATTGAAAATAGAAAATGAAAGAAGTTAAACTTCATCAAAGCCCCAGGAGCTGCTGTAAGAAAACTGAGAAAATCATTTGCTTTAGTAAAGTAGGCCAAGTTGGTACTGATTAGAAAATATTTTTTCAAGATGTGGAGTCTGAGAGATGGGCTTCAGAAATTTTGAAAGAAACAGGGGAATAACATTCATTAAATTAAAAGCTACTCAGTATCATCTATACCCAATCAAGCCAGTCAAGGATAAGGACACCTGTATTTTCTGGTCTTAAAGGATTTACAAGTTTTGAGAAGAAGAAAAGATAAGTGTTAACCTTTATACTTCTATGGCTGTTCAGATAAAACAGTATTTTATTGGATTTGTATTAATTTTGACAAAAGCTCCGCTCTTGTGAAGACAGGAGGCTCTGGATTCATTTAGAATAGTCAAATAAGGAAAATCTAACTTAATAATTCAGACCAGGAGCTTTAATTTGATTCTTTCACATCCCAGTGACTTGCATAGTTAGAAAACTGTTGTCTGCTCCACAGTGAGTTTCTCAATATTTGCTGTTGGAAATAGTTAGGTTACTTTCTCTCTGTCTCTCTGTCTCTCTATCTCATTATTTTCATGTAGGTGACTAGATGCTGATGGGAGTATACATTTCAGATTACAGTTCCTGTGGCCTAAATAAGTGGTAGAAACTGTGAGGATTTGGTGGAAGGTTCTTAATTTGTCACACACACTTCAGGTGCTTCCTCCAAGAAAAGTTCTGAGATTGCACATCAATCTGTGTATTTATTGTTTTTAATAGCACATCATATATCTGCAAAAAATAATAAAAAATATTAGCAATGAAGTTTGCATGATGCATAGTGACATTTTGGATAAAGGTGTACAGACAAATAAAAGAGAATCTATCCGTTTCCCATCACTGCATCATCATGGGTCTTGGTAGCTATCTAAGTCGTTACAGTACTATCTACTTACACTTGCACAGTATTTCAAGCTATTCTTTTTTCCATCCTAGTAGACTATGTTCTAGAAATTTCTCTATCATGACTTGCAATCTTAGCCCTACCTCTTCTCCCTATCTAATTTCTCTCCTTTTTCTCCAAATCACATCTTTTCCAAGATCATGTAGGTGGAAACTGGGCTCAGAATTCACAAGTCCCTTTTCAAACTGGGACTCAGTCTCCTACACTATTTTGATGATTCAGATAAATATATATATATAGTTAGTCTACAGTAGCAGTGTGAGTTCCCTGTGAAATAATCTCTGAGAAGGGCCATAATTAAAACATTAATCTGTGTATGTGGTGGCAGTGTAGCTTGGAGTGCAACAGCGACCAAGACCAATTGATGTTGTGTGAAGGGATTCTAGTGGCTTTATTTTTAAATTATGTTGCATACCTGTTATATTCATGTAAAGAACTATAGCATCACACTTTATAACAACCTGTGATTATATTAAGAAACTATAATTGTCAGTAACAAAAAAGATAGTGGTTACCTTTAGGAAATCCAACATTTTCCTAATTGTTCTTGAAGGACGTTGTTCATGGCAGAGTAAATGGTTCCTCAGTGTACTGGGTCTGGCTGAGCCAGAATTGGTTTTCCCCTATAGCAGCCCTCATGGTGCTGTGTTTTATGTTGGGAGCTGGCAGGGTGTTGATAGCACACTGGTGTTGTGGCTACTACTGAGTAGTGCTTACACAGCACCAAGGCTCTTTCCAACATTTTCTGCTCCCAGTGGGACGGGGTGGGCAAGATCTTGGGAGGGGACACAACCAGGACAGCTGACCTGAACTGACCAAAGGGATATTCCATACCATATGACGTCTGCTCAGTATAAAGCTGGGAAAAGGGAGGAAGGGGGTGGGGTCACCCTTGGTCCTCCGAGGCAACCACTACATGTATCGGAGCCCTGCTTCCTGAGAAGGCCCGACATCGCCTGTTAATGGGAAGTAGAGAATAAATGCTTCCGTGCGCGGACCTTTGCTTCGCTTTGCTTATATTAAAACTGCTTTTGTTTTACCCACAAGGGCTGGTTTTGGTTTGGGTTTTTTTTTTTTTTTTTTCCCTATCTTATTTTCTTTCCCCTCTTTTCCCTGTTGAGAAAAAAGGGGAAAAGGGGGGGAAGTGATAGAGCGACTTGGTGGGGACCTGGCATTTAGCCAAGGTCAAACCACCACACTCAGATACCAGGAGAGATATAAAAAACCATAGGGACTGCAGTATACTACATATTATTTATGATGATTCAAAGGACAGAGTTTATATGGTAGAAAAAGTAGATGCACAAGTTAAGTTTAAAACTTGATGCCTTCCATTGTTAAATATGGGGGTTCTTTTTAAAATCTGTTATTAATTCACAGCCAGTTAGCTTTGTTCATGTGCTGCTGCTAGTTCCTTTAAAAGATGCTGGTATCGTTTATTATTATCCACATAGCAATCTGTTGTCACCAAAGGAAAGAGAGAGTTCTTTGACCAGGAAATAGAGAACAGGTGTCTGTTGGGGTCCACAGTGTTTTGATCAGCCTCTGATGGTGATAATCTCTGTAATGACAGTGTCCGAGGAGATCCAGAGCTGTTTTTGCAAGAAGTTTCACATTGCTTGCATCTCAACATTAATTGGTTGATGTCCTACACTAGTAAAATCCTTTTTTTGCAGCTCAGTGTGTATCAAATTTTGTTAGTCGTAAATATAACATTGTCTATAGCTCCAGCCTGTGATGCAAAAGCCAATATACCTAGTATTTAGCTTAGGATAAAAAGAAGAATTGAAAGCAATCTAACTATCACTTATGAGATAAGCCATCAAAGCTGGTCATATGTATGATCTTAGCATATTATAAATGCTGAATAAAATGTGTTTGCTTGTATCAGAAAAATAGTACACTCACTAAAGTCATGGTGCACTCTAAGTGCAGTAACACAATACAGCTGACTCAGTTAGGGTGCCTGAGTTGCAGTTGTTAGTCTTCAAGCCACAGGAGGTGGAGTATGTTGCTGAAACTAAAATCTGGTGAATATGTCTTTTATTATTTTTATATCCAATGATCCAGGTATCGATAATGGCATTTAATCTGGAATTTTGTTGTATTCATTTTGTATTTACTGCATCTAGAAGTACATGAGCACGTGCATCATCATTTATCTGCATGTAATAACGAAAAGGCATTCCAATGTGGAAGGTTCACTTTTATTTTATATCTTACTAAAATATCAATAGTAATTCATTCTTCAATGTAAATTTTTTTAATGTATTCATTTTAAACTTACTGATTTTGTTTATTATAGGCTTAATAAATTTAAGTTTTCAGTAACCATGGAGTACCTGCCAATAGTTAGATAACAATTCAGATAACATTATAATCATCTGTAATCTCTAGTTTTGAATTTGAAGTTTCTGGTAGATCTTATTAGCTTTTATAATTTAAAATAAATGTTAGAATTCAAGAAGGAAATACAGAAGATAAGGAAGTCAAAATAGAACAAATGGGATCAGAAAGAATGGATGGGTGGGTTAACCCTAAGAACAATGCATGGGAGGGCTTGTTCCCATGGAACTAGGAATGATTTTTTTAAATTAAGAAAGTAAAAACACTCATGCTCTCAATTTTAGATCCAATGTACATGAATCTGGATTCATTGACATGGAGAAAGTAAACTTCCATCAGGTTTAGATTTGCTCCACTCTGCTAATCATCATTATGAAGCAAAGCAGGTTCTTGTCTTAAAATCAATAGACCTAGAAACAGAGTTGAGGAGCATCACTGACATCATGTTACTCCATTAACATCAGTATACATGTTTCCATACGTTCTGGAAAGCAACAGCAGGGTTTGGTTATTATTTTACATTAACAAAAGGAATAGGTTTGTTTTCTTCTGCAAAAGGAGTGTAAGATCACAGAAAACAGGTCCAGATGGTGCCCAAGGCATTTATACCAGCTTCTTGTTTAATTTATTTGCTATTACAAACCTCTCAGCAGGAGATTCTGCAACATTCCCTTTCCATAATTTGGCTTCATCATCTTTACTATGAGACAGTTTTTCCCAGCCCAAACTCAGCTGCACTTGCTGTAATTCAAGCCTATAACTTCTTTGCCTATGGTAAGAGTGTTAACTTCCTTCCTCTTTGTAGCTGTTTTTTACATGTTAAAATACTTACTATGTCTTTCTCTTTATTTTTTTGTTTGGTATGCTGAATAACCTCATTTCCCTCTTTGAAGGTTATTTCTTCTAAACATTTGACAACTTTTGGTTTTTGGATGATGCCTTAGCTATTCATCACCTTTTTTAAATCAGAGATTAAAGTTGGCCCTTGAAGTACAGTTGAGTAAAGCTAGAGGATTTCTCCGTATATCATTTATGTT
The DNA here is from genome assembly GCF_047716275.1 of Strix uralensis. NCBI lineage: Eukaryota > Metazoa > Chordata > Aves > Strigiformes > Strigidae > Strix > Strix uralensis. Next base: position 86,755,811 of record NC_133974.1, on the reverse strand, counting down.
TTGCTTATACATCCCATGAGATGCTTTGCATTTTGTTTTCAGAATGGGCATCAGTGTTGATACATGTCTAATTTATGAACCATGATCAACCCCATAGTCTCCTGCAGGCTACAGAACTGACCAACTGACCAGATTGCAGTCAGTTGGTCAGTTCCCTAGTCTATAATATAGCAACTTGTATTCCTCTCTATTGAATAAAATCTATTTCAAACTAATCTGTATGTGTTTTGAATTTAAATCATTTCCAGGAAGGTGCTGCTAAGTAATAATGACCGGATCTGAACAAAGCTAAGGCATATAGAGACATGGTTTAGGAAAGTGGTGTCTAAAGATATGGAGTCGGTTGTGTCTTCCACATTGCTCTTCCATTTAATCTGAAAATGAAAAATAATATGTTTATTGCACTTCCAACACAATGAATGAAAGCCTTGACTGTAACCACACCCAGGAGCACAGACTTCTACTTTGATAATGACCCACTGGTAACCACTCCTTTAAGACTGTTTTCCTTCTGCCGGTGTTCTTCAACACCGTATGTTTCTACGTTGCCTTGGAGACTGACATGGGAAAAAAGTGTCAGATGTTAAAGATATATGATATGTCCTTGCAGAGTTCTCAAAGGTGAGTCAGCCTAATGACATAGAGTACCTATCAAACAGGGAGAATTTGCTTTTTTGAAGATTTGTCCTCTTTAGGCTTTTCTTAGAGTTGACTAAAAAGTTGTGGCTAAGAGGTATATGTAGGAGTTGTGGTCTTCAAGTTCATAGACTCCAAAGGCAGGGGTAATCAATCCAAGAATGAACTGGGTTTGGACTTTATCCCAATTGCTAGATATAGTTGCTATATCTGTGTATGAATAATCATAGAATCATAGAATAGCTTAGGTTGGAAGGGGCCTTAAAGATCATCTAGTTCCAACCCCCCTGCCATGGGCAGGGACACCTTCCTTAGACCAGGCTACTCAAAGCCCCGTCCAACCTGGCCTTGAACACTTCCAGGGAGGGGCCATCCACAGCCTCTCCTGGCAACTTGTTCCAGTGTCTCACCACCCGCACAGTAAAGAATTCCTTCCTTGTATCTAATATAAATCTACCCTCTTTCAGTTTAAAACCATTACCACTATCACTACATGCCCTTGTAAAAAGTCCCTCTTCAGCTTTCTTGCAGGGCCCCTTTAGGAACTGGAAGGCTGCTATAAAGTCTCCTCAGAGCCTTCTTTTCTCTGTGCTGAACAACCTCAAGTCTCTCAGCTTGTTTTTATAGGAGAAGTGCTCCAGCCCTCTGATCATCTTTATGACCTTCCTCTGGACTTGCTCCAACAGGTCAATGTCCTTCTTATGTTGGCACCCCAGAGCTGAATGCAGTACTCCCGGTGGGGTTTCATGAGACCAGAGTAGAGGAGGAGAATCACCTCCCTTGACCTGCTGGTTACTTTTCTTTTGATGCAGTCCGGGATACAGTTGTCTTTCTGGGCTGCAAGAGCACATTCCTGGGTCATGTTGAGCTTCTTGTCAACCAACACCCCCGAGTCCTTCTCTGCAAGGCTTCTCTCAATCCATTCTATGCCCAGCCTGTAGTTGTGCTTGGGATTTCCCCATGTGCAGGACCTTGCACTTAGCCTTGTTGAACTTCATGAGGTTTGCATGGGCCCACCTCTCAAGCTTGTCAAGGCCCCTCTGGATGACATCCCTTCCCTCCAGCACTTCAACCACACCACACAACTTGATGCTGTCAGCAAACTTGCTGAGGATGCACTCCATCCAAACGTCTATGTCAGCGACAAAGATGTTAAACAATGCTGGTCCCAACACCGATCCCTGAGCAATGTCACTCGTCACTGGTCTCCACTTGAACATTGAGCCATTGACCACAAGTCTTTCAGTGTGACCATCCATCCAATTCCTTATCCACTGAATGGTCCATCCATCAAATCCACAGCTCTCCAGTGTAGAGACAAGGATGTGGTGAGGAACAGTGTCAAAAGCTTTGCACAAGTCCAGGAAGATGATGTCAGTTGTTCTTCCCTAAATAATCTCTTCTCAAACCACAAATATTACTGTACATTTACTATTCATAACTATTTGGGGAACTGCTGGCACCATCAGTTTAGACAAGTAAATTTCCTGTGACTGACTCCATAGAGTACTGTGTATTCACAGCATATTATGTGATCATCAAATCACTCTATATGTGTTTGTAGAGGAAGGCTCCATTATTTCCTTTGTATTATCCCTGAACTATTACAACTGTGCAGGTCTTTTACATGAATAATGAGAAAAACTTCCAGTTTTGCTGTTCAGTGAATAAAGGTGTATGGGGGTCCTCAATGACACTATAATGAAACTCAGCAAGTTTCACAAAAATATTCAGAAATCCCATTATGCTACATTCATCCAGCTCTGCTCCTAGATAGATGTCGTGTTTGCAGTGCCATCCACAGAGCCTCCATCTGTGCCAGCTGTTCTTCCACACACAGACCTTATTTCTGATTACAGTTCTGTTTGCAGTGCTGTGCTTGCATCAAGATATCCTTTGCATGCACTTCAGTTACTGATAAGAAATGTAGGAAGAGTTACAAAAATACAAGACACAGTAGAGAGGTAGGTAAACCAGATCAGCTTTTGGTATGCATTAGCAATATAACAAATCTTCAGTGAGAGACAATTATTTTTGCCCTCAGGGCAGCTGTGTTAGGCTCTACCCACAGAGTGTATTTTCTACTGCTGTAGGAAAACTCTAGACTAGGTTGGCAGTCAAACTTAGAAATCATAACCAGAGAATACCTTTTTCAGATTGATAAAGAAACATTTTGGTTTTTTTTTTTATGCTGCCAGTTTCTGCCATACTTAAAATGACTCTTACAAGAAATGTTTCTACTTATTAGCTGATGATGAAAACATGGATCTTTTTTAAGACAAGTCATTCTTCATATCATCCTTAGACCTCATCAGTGGATATACCATTTGGATATCAAGGTAAAAATCATCTTTAAAATCATCTTCAAAAAGTATTCAGGCACCACAAATATTTTTAGTTTTTCAAAAACAAGGTAACAATTATACCTGAAACACAAATAACCAATTTGGGAGCAGGCAGGAGCAAACTATAATTATAATGTGTAATTTACCATAATGCTAACAGACATTTCAGAAAGTGATGACAATCTGCCAGAGATCATTTGGGAGTACATACAAATGTTAAAATCCACCTAGAATGTAGAGTCAGCCGGCTATAGTAGTTGTAATTTTCATGATCTCAAGGTGGTTTTATAACACTGTCAAGCCTAATAATTACAGAAATTATCATGGCATCTTTGCTTATTTTTAACAGACATTTTTGAAAGCAACCATCAATACTCATGATATTTGAATGAAAAGCAACAATTTGTAAAGCAAAAAGAATGTTAGGAAATTTCAAGAAAAACATGACGTTGTCCTTGCACTAATCCATAACACACATTTCTGTTTTGGGGATTGCCTGCAGTCCTGACTCCCATCTCAAAAATAATATAATAGAATTACAAAAGTGTAAAAGAAAGGTGACAAAGATGACCAAAGTTATGAAATAGTCTTCACAGAGGGAGATATTTAAAAGACGGTTGCATTTCAAAATGGAAAAAGATGAGTGATAGGGACTTCTGCAGTCCTTGGTGCTATGAGGCAGGTGAATAGATAACAGGCAATGGCTGCTCACCCCATGTCATCAACACACTGGCATAATCTGATTCTAAATAAAAAATGTAGATGTTTCTTTCACAGGATTAAAATGAATTTTTTTGCCATAGAATATGGAGGATGTCAAGAGTCTGCATATTTTCAACGGTGATTACGTAAATATGAAAATAATTTAAAAAAGAAAAAGAGAAAAGCCATGGCTGTTAAACACAAAGATCTACTTCTGGCCCAGCATATCCCTAAACTACAATTTGTCCTGTTCTGCAAGTCTTCTTCAGTCATCTGCTATTCACTGCTGTAAGAGAGGTCAAAGACAATTTAGATCTTAGCCACCATGCTGTTCTTCTCTTCTCATCCCCAGACAAGAGAAGTCAACCCCAGAATGCTCCTTGGCCAGGTTCAACAGTTATGTTGACCTTGTCCTTACTATTTCGTAGGAAGCCTGAGCTTAGTCTTATCTCCTCTGGTGGCAAGCAACAACTTTTGCTTCCAGGAAAGCCCTGCAGATATGTGATATAAGAGAGGATGTTTAGATCTGTGTGGGAAAGACAGATTCACTGAAATCTGTGCTAAGAAATGCACAGAGTGTTGCATAATTTCTTAACAATTTGAAGGTTTTATTAAGCCCGTGTTTGAGAATGGGGTTGGATGTATATGATGTAGTTGTGATATGACAATTCGGGCTGGTCCTTATTATGCAGATAGATGTATGTAAAACTGAAACCTTGGTCAAGAGATCTGCACTGATGTTTCTGATTTCAATGAAAGTGGCATAGTGTTGGGTTTTGGCTTTAAAAAAACCCCAAAACACATAGATACAATATTTTGTATTCTTTTTGTCAGGTTTCTGAGTTTGATTTAGGATTGTCTCAAATTCTTAAGCCTCTCTCCACAGTCCTCCTGCACAGAAGCCTTTAGAAATACATATAAGAATTAAACTGAGATTTTCACATGGTTGTAAGGGCTTGTTAGAGTGTCACGAATGAGGAACAAGACTTGGAGTCTGATTGTATAAAGTGAGAAAGTTTAAAATAAAAATTATCCTGAAATGTGAGACATTTTATTTTACACTTACACCTAGTACTGATGTGTAGAGCATGTACACCACATCAAAAACGCTTCGACCAAATGGCATGACATTCCTAATTTGTTATGACAGGCTGGTTTTTTTTCTTTTTTTTTTTTTTTCCCCATTTCTTTTTTTTTCTTGGAGAGCAGAAATAATTTTAAATATTTGAAGATAATATAAAATTATTTTTTGGACAGGGAGAAAATCAGGGAATATTTTTAGAACAGCTGTTACTTGTCATTTGTATATACATTCCATATAATTCATTATATAATCACGTAACAAAAGTTCACATTTAAAAATCAGCAGTTGCTGACAATCCTTAGGAAAATTTGACTCAAAATCACAGTGAGAGATGATCCTCTAAATGCCTTTGATGGCATGACACTAAATGCTTCTATATCACTTGGCACACAGCATTTAAGAGGAAAGAACTATTATTTCTTTCTTCACAAAAGATATTTCCTTAAGATTATTTTTCTGCTTGGTTAAAAGTTAATATTCATTTAGAAAAATTAACATTGGATGAAAGTTTATGCATTAAAATCAAATTTTACCTCTGTCCCTGATTTAAGGTGTGTAAATTCACTCTGGGAAGAGTGGTCTCTTCACTATTTCACCTGAAAAATGAGGCTTTGTGCCATGGTGGATGCTTTTTGTTTCATCTCTGCCAGGGCACAAGGGTAAAATGGAACAGTGACAAATTCAAGTTGACTACAAATTCTGACTTGCAAAAGTTTGATGAAATAAGTGTTTCCCTGAATATTCTTGTTTCTCCATGAACCCTATATTTGTTTTTTAAAGTACCAGCTGCCTTTTATTTTGCCTCAGTTAGTATCACCGTGCGAAACACTGACATGAGGTTCTTCACTAGGAGTTTCCAGGTCACCGGTCCCCTTCCGTGGATATACTGTGCAGCTACTTGAGGGTTGCCTGCCAATGTCAAATAGATAGACTCATAAAGGGACTTTGGTGTTCAGCTTTATCCTGAACTAAATAGTAATTTATTATAACATAAGCAAACACAAATAAGGCAACCACTGGTAGAGCTGTATCTTGCCTAATATGTTAATGTAAGCATGGTTCCTGCCTACAGTAATGAATTAGCTGCTTGCTAGCAAAGGCAGCACAGAGACCTTTTTCAAAGCAGCTGTTTAAGACCAGCTGCCACTTCCTATAAAACAGTGTCCAGTTCATTTAATGAGTCCAGACATCTATCTATCAGTGTGTCTTTATGTAAGTCACAAATTGCTACATCCAGAAGCAAGTCCTTTTCTGTTGTTCTTTGTGAGTGCTGCATGATGAGCTTGGGGACAGAAAGTCCTAAAGAGGAATATCTGAGCACTGAAAGTAGAATATATGCGAGTTGTTAATAGTACAATTTTGATTAATTATTTCATTCTTCCCAATGACTTTTCTTTGGCAGCACTTCGTAAGTATTATCTAGGATTTTAATCATTCTTGTGTTCATGCAGTCATCTACTTGTATAGTTATATGGTCTTCATCTGAGCTGGCATATGCATGAGTCCATTAACACTTTCAAAGATCTGAGTTTGGCAAAGAATGTAGGTATTTGCCTCAGTATACTTTGGGTAAGCAAATGACATGAGTGCAGACATAATACTAGGCTCAGTTTAAATGTTATGATGAGTAGGAAGAAAGCCTATACATTTCAAGGCTCAAGTCATGTATGTAAACCACTTTTGTCATTTACGGGTGGGTTAGTGAAGTGTCCAAACACATTGGTGAAGTGGGGAATTAAAAATTTGTGAGGTGCAGGATATGAATGCTTCTACTGGCACATGGTACTATTTATATTTGCTGACTGGATGCTGCAAGCTTTTGAAATATGAAAACAAAGAATATCAACAAGACATTTATGACATTTACTGAATTTATTAACCTTTTTTAGAAGTAGTTTTGAGCAGGGAATAGCCCAGCCCCATGAGAAATGAGTATTACCTCAATATCTAGATATGAAAATATTTCAAAATGAATTTTTGTATCCTCTCGCTCAGTTGGGGAAATTTAGTTCAGAGCAATGCCAGTCAGTCTGCTACTAGCAGATATTCTTAAGAACAGTTATAGAGTTGTACTATAAGAGTACAGCATCTCAAAAATTTACGTTGAAGGTGTGGAGGGGTTTTTGAGCATTATTCTTTGGGAGTAATTTATGTTTCATTTGATGTGTAAATATTTTCCTTTATATTTAGCACCACAGATTTGGATGGTTACAGGATTTTGATGCTTTTTTTATAATGTGCGCTTCCATAGCTGTTTTTCAAAGGTTATCAGTGCAGTTATGAATGCACATGTAGTTTAGTTTGTTTTTTTCTTCAACATGATGTGTAGTTTTGAACTCAAATATTATTGATGAATTAAGCTATAAAACCTCTTAGAAAATCCATACGTCATTATCTGATTTTAAAAATTATTTTTCCACACTAGTATTAGGTATTATTTTAATTATCATGATTGTTAAAAGAAATATGATGTTTTGAAAAAAGTTAAAGATACACCTTGAAAAATATTTCTCATCTTGATGTGTAAAAGCCAGTAAATGAGAAACTGCAAAATAAGCTTGAGAATATCAAAGGTTTATTTTCATACATTATACAGGTATGGAAGAAAACAAAAGTACAAAAACTATTGAAAAATGTATGAAAAATGGTTAAAGGTGATAATTCTCTATTTTCACTGACTTGCCATTTTCATTGTAGATGTTGTAAATGTGCAAGACTTCATACACAGAGTCCTGTGGGGAAGTAATAAGTTTTCCCTTATTCAGTTTAAATATGTAAGTCAGAAATGTTTTCCTATTATAAAGTATACAGCCTTTCAGGACTATGCTTTCCTATTTCTTTTTGTAAGCAGAAGTTTTCTGGGTAATAAAAATGTTGAAATTAGTACATGTTATCCACATACATGCTGGAAGAAATCCATAGTTCATAAGGCAGATGGCGTTATCATATTCTCTTTGTCACGGACACATGGCCGAGCTTATATGACTGTTGACACTTAAGAAGGACTTTATCTATTTCTTCTAAAACGTCTGTTTTCCAGAACCCTGAACATATTTTTGGAAGTTATGCTACTATTTATGGGATGAAGAATACAGAACAGCTCTTAAATAAATAGAAGGTACCTTGAATCCACCTGTATATATCTCCAGTCATAATGTTAAATTATGTTTGTATGTCTTTGTTGTTTCCAATGCTATATCTTCTGGTCTACTGCCTTTGTGATCAGCTTTTCTCTTTCAAGTGATTGTCCAGCATCACAGAGAGCATGTCCATACTGCATATCAAGCTGGAGCCTTAACATTACTCATATCGAATACACTTCCTTTCTCAGGTCCTTTCAGTTATTGGTTTGGTGTTTTCCTACATTATTTAAATTCTTCTCCAGCACAGGTTTCCTAGGGACTGGATCTCCCCTTCAAGTTCCCCAGAACCAGGGCAGGCCATACTACCACTTTTTTCATTTGTTCTTGATGATCTTTGAATTATCCATGTCCCCAGCTTTCTACCCTCCTAGGCTCCTTAGCAGCATGGCAGAAGCTAGCCCCACAGGAGCTTTTCTCTGCAGCATCCTATGCCAGCTGCAGATGCCCTCCTGTTGGAGCTGACCAACAAGTGAAGGCACTTCCTAACACAGAGAATGGGGGTAAGAAAGACCCATTCTTGGGGCTGACTAAGGCAGGGACACCTTGCCTCAGGTGGCATGTTCTGTGGGGACAGCATGCTGATTTCAGATTAAATTCATTAACCATGAAAGGATTTCACTGTGTTTCCAGGCAGTGCTAACATCTAATAGGTTGCTGATAGACTTGGCAAGCTAAGAGCTTTTGCACAAGGTGCTGCAGAAAGTTTGTTCTTACGTATGCCAAACAGGAGAGTGTAGAGATAGACTAACATTGTGTGGACTGTTTTTGTAAACTGACTTTTGCAGACTACAGATTTCCTCAAATCTTTATATGGGAGCAGCTGCTGCTCTTCATTACTTTGTACCATTGTGCTCCATGCTTGACGTCTCTATCTTTCCTATCTTTATCCTGTTTTTTCAATTTTAGTTCATGTTCATAGCCTTTTGTGGCCACAAATATAAGATTTAGTCATTTGCTCCTACAGTCTTTCCTCTTTGCCAAAACCTCCAGCACATCTTTCTCTTTTGTTCTTCTATAACTTCCTATATTTTCCAATCTCAATAGTACCTCTTAAGTACTGTTAGAAGATAAGCTAACCAAAACTGAAGTGCAATGCTCTCAAGCATGAATCTTCATCTAAGTTACTTGCTTACATTTTAATTTGACAGGTATTTAAAAAATTGTTTTTAAAAATTGAGATGGCAAGAAACTTTTATTTAGTGTTTCTTAATTTCAGCCTTATGAAATTTCAACAGTGGACTGTCATGTCTGCTTTAGTAAAGTTAATGAGTGATCAGCTTGTTTGTTTGGATCATATTGCATTTCCTTAAGTTAAGAGTGATCCTATCTTATGTGCAGAGGTGGATGTCTGCCTCTTTCTCACTGTCAGTCTCTTCTTCTCCCACCACCAGGCAGGAATATCTAAGCAGACTGCACTGTCCTGAAGCAGATGACAGACACCTGGTTACACCTTTTCTGTAAGCAATTTTTGAAAGAAAGTAAAGGTAACCCAGAAATATTTAAAATAAGCATTTCCTCCAGCTGTTTTCTTTGTGCAGGTGAAGGAAAACCTGCAGTTCTTGGCGACATGACCACTGTACTAATATTCTGACTCTGAATTGATTCCCTATTGTGGTTTATATGGCTAGGAAAATAATAGTTAACAGACCTCCTGTGTTATTCTATCAGCAGGGTGCCAGAGTCTTGGGGTAACAAGTACTTAGTATTTCACATTTTCATATTTTACAAAGGAGGACATATCACTGTGTACGAGTGCTTTTGAAATGTTCTCATGAAAATCTTGCTTTCGACTTAACTTTATGAATTTGTGGTTCAGCACCATAGGGATATAAAAAATCAATTTGGTGACTGTGGGAAGCCTTACAGCCTTCATCTACTCTGCTCTCCACTATAAGCTCTAAAACTTAGTCCTTGGGGGACAATAAAGTAAATTTAATGTCTTGCTCTGGGAGTGGTTGTGATAAATCGTAGTGATGACAGCATAATGTAAACAAACCATCTGTTTGCAGTGCCTGGGCTTTATATAAAGGTTGTCTGCACTCAGATCTTCTACTAATGGAAGAGTAGAATAAGAAAATGGAATATGACTGAAATGTAAATTAACTGTTCCCATGGATAAGGAAATGCAGTAAGAAAGTGCAAATACAAGCACACTGACAAAGTGCAAGAGAGCTGCTTCCATTGGTAAAGCCTGTTGCACTTTGGTTTTGCTCCGTTTGGCAACAGCCTGTTGCATTGGCTAAGCTTTATTATGAAAGAAGGGTGAGAAGGGAGACCTGGATTTAAATGATCATAGAAATGTCTGTAAAGAAAGCTTTTGTTGATACTAGATTTTCATAAAAATTCTGAAAAATTACTTATTCCTTTTGACTCTGATCTAAACAAGCACTTATGATTGTTTCATTTCTCTTTTTTCTTTTTTTTAAATTTGTGTGGGAAGGTAATTTACACTCAAAGTTCCAGTTCAAGGTCATTTGAGAGGCAGGTTTCCCTCCTATACAGAATTAAATATACAATGTACCTTTTCTTACTGAACAGGTTAAGAGGCTGTAATAAGCAGATCTCCAGATTTTTTTAGGAGACAGTTACATATACAAGAGAAAAAAAGAAAAATTGAACTATTCTTTCTATGGAGTTACAACATGATTTTTTAAATCCAGCAAATAAAAATCTTACATAAGAGAGAGGTGTTCTCCATTGAGGTTATATAACTTTTCCCCCTATTTATTGAAAAATAGTCAAACACAATGTGTAAATATGTGACCATATATCATTACCTTTCAAGTATTAAATTTTTGCTATAAAATATTCTGGCAAGCCTTTATTCAAGTGTTTTTCATAAAAAAATATCAATAGAAGAATGGAGTTAAATGGCAAAATTTTAATTCTGCTTTAAATCTGATAAGCTTAATGATTTTTTTCCTGAATGTAACAATAGTAATCGAAAAATAGGGAATGTGTTCATTATCCCCTTTATCTGCAACACAGCCACTTAGAAATGTATGTAAACTACATTAAATATTTATGGTTCAGTTCTTTAAAAGACATTTTATTACTTAATAGATTTTTTCGAGGACTTGTAATCTGTGTAATATAAAGGAAAAAAACATTAAAATGATTGTGCCAGCTGATCATTAATTAAAAGAGTAAACTTTTTTTTTCAAAGGTAATACATGTTGAAAATAAAATATGATAATATGCATTTCTGAGAGTTAAGCTATATGTAGAAATTGGAGTACTCAATGTTTTGCATAGAATAACAGTACAAACTGCATGAAAGATAAAATTGTAAGGACAAAATTTATGATCTATAGTAGTAACATAAGGTGTTATATGTCTAATTTCTCAAGAAAAATAAAAAAGGCTGAAAGGAATTTAAGCTTAAAAACGTAATGAAGAAGCAGAAAAAAACAGTGTAACACTGAAAAAACATAATGGCTGTTTTCTTAGATCTACAAAATCTTTTCTCTTCCAGGTATAAATAACTAACAGTTGCCAAAGAAAAAATTCAGAATAAACAGTTCAGGTGGGGCAATTGCACTATAGAAAACCAGGATCTCAGGCTTTCCTAGAAAATTACAACCTGATCAAAATATGTATAAACTCTGATGGCATGCAGAAGCACCTTTTGCTTTTATTAGGAATACATTAATATAATAGATATACAAGTGTTTTTCAGAACATGGGTTCTGGTTTGCAAATGTTCTTCCCATGGGTTCCATGAGGGAAATTTAGCACAATCTGAAACACCAGAGTTAAAGAAACACCAGGTAACATTACAAATTGCAGACCAGTCCTTACAATATTTGCTCCATACAAAAGAAGAAATGTATGCAGTGTTTTATTTTTGCATAGAGCTGCTTTTCACACTGCACATAAATTACCTAAATTAATGAATATTAACAGAACATTTTTTTTGCCAAACCTCTTCTGTTTCCCAAGTATATTTTCTTGCATCCTGCCCCTTATAGTGTCAAGTAGTTCAAGCGAAGGCTACATGGGGAACACTGCAGTTTCTGCTGACTCTGAAGTATTTAAGCCCTTTGGCAAATGCTGTTTTCCCCTTTATTTGATTCTTTGCTATTTGGGGATTTGGGGTTTGCCCAGACACCACTCAAAGTGGCATGCTGAGGCCTCAAAGTACTGCTAGGAAAGAAAGATGCTCTGCCTCATGGAGATACCTTAGGTGGCTTATTTCTTTACCAAAATAGATTATTGCCTTCTGAGGCAGGAAATGTTCTTGACACACAATTAGGAATAGCTCTGCTAAAACAGAAAACAGCAGTAGTAAAACCTGATAGCTGGCACACACAAGCCAATAGTCAGCTTTTTGTCAGGGTCACCCTGTTTGTCTTGATGTTGGGGGTTTGCTGGTGATAGGGGAAAGAAAGACTGACGCTGAAGAACATTTTAATGATGAATTTTCAGCTGTCAGCATTTTGCAGCTTTCCAGCTAGCTGCTAGGGCAAGCCAAGGAGTGGCAGGGTGCTTAACTCCTGCCTCTCGCTTTGGCAGTCACACATCATTTTTGGAAATGTACCTGGTACGACCTATGCAAGAGAGACGGTTAAAGCTGCTCGTTAGAAAAGAGTGGAGAAGCCTTCACAGGGCATGCCAGCAGGCAGGCCTGGAGGCATGGTGCAAGGGGACACAAACTCTCTGGCCCTGCTTCTTCATAGGGGACGTGGTAGGAATCCTCCAAGGTCGCCAGCTGTCCTCTTGCCATACAGGTAGCAGTTATACCTTTATCCATGACCAAGGGAGAGGGGAACTCTACCTGGCACCCCCAGAGACTGGTGGCTATGGAGGGGCTTGCCCTGCCATCATTCCTTCCCACTGCCCCCTCCTGCGTGCTCCTCCTGCCCATGCTTGGCTGGGTGTCCACAGGTGGAAGGGACACTTGACTCCGTCACTGCCCAGATGGCAGCAGAGCTAATTGCAGCCTGATGGAGTACTTACTTGAAAACTTGAAGAGCAAAGAGGAACAGGGATAGCCTGCTAATTTAAGGAAAAAAACAATGTAATATTTAATGTCTTCACATTACCAATGTAGAAATTGAGTGCTTCTTTCTGAATTAAGAAAGTGTTTTCGAATTACCTTTATATTGTGGATGATAACAAATATATATGATATTACGGACTATGAGATGTATTATACTTATGTTTAGTCTTATTCTCATGTAAACTGGAAGCCACATTATAAAGTGAAGTTACATCACTGATATTTTACTCTTTTTTTAAATGTAGACACCTACTATGACAATTTGTTACAGATTATGCACTAATCAGTGCTTAGAAGTCCTATCACTAGATATAGAAACATATTTAATTTGGCTTTTCAGTAGAAAAAAATGAGTGATTATTTCTCACTGCAGGCGGACAACATATTAATGTTGAACTAAACATCTTGTCAGATGAAGAAAATATTAATTTTATAGGATTTACTGCTAAACCTAGACGTAGCTAATAGTGTTACCCTGTACCTCTACAATATGATAATTGCCATTGCTAACAAGTGGCCATAAGAGTTGCACTGAGTTTGCAAGTCCTCAGGTCTGAGGATTGTCATGCCTTATCTGTCTGAACTTATGTCAATAGATCTGCCAGCAGTTTTATGTTAATGTGGTTTAGCTGTAACAACATATTTCGTAATTGCCAGGTGTCTACAGCTAATTTGTTTTCCTTTGTTCTGTCTTTGTATGGTACCACCATGATTTGATGTCTCTGCCACAATGATGTCTCATACAGAAATAAAGCTTGGTGAGATAGCAGCCTTGAGAAGTGGAGGCACAAACGCAGCTGAACGGTGAGATGGGGCAGAGGCTGCCACTGGAGACCCCAAGGCTATAAACTGCTCAGTCACAGTCAGTCAAAGAAATACAGACCTGGGGGTGGAAAAGAGAACAAAGAAATAATAACCAGCACAGATAAAAGATACCATATGCAATAAATTTGGATGTAACATGGAGCTGCAGATCAATGAAGAAAGATTGAGATATGAAAGCGTGTTAGCAAACATACAAGAATGCCAAGTGAGATGCATCCACACACATGAACATGATATTCCTCCTGGTGAAGGACTCCAGATGCTGAGAGCTTGCCATAACACCTCCCACTGCTGGAGCGGGGAAAGGGAGAGAGTAACTCCAGAAAAAGGGGTAGAAACTAAGATGTGTACATATACCATTGTTAATTCTATTATTTTTCTTTCTTTTTCTCTAACAATTAGATGTGGACTAAAAATGATTAGACTTTTTCAATTTTGATTATACAAGCCGTAATCTCTGGGCGTTATTTATGTTAGGTGTGTTTCCTCTGTGCCCATAAAAAAGATTTAAGTGCAACTGTAGGCATTGACTTTAGGGAATTTCCTCTCCTCTTTCATTTTTCCTTCATATGTATTAAACTTGGTCATCAGTAAGGTGTGTGGTATTATTCTGCATTCATCCTTAGTTTCCAACATGACTATCTGGTCTGTAATATTTCACTGTGATTGAAACTGATTATATTTAGCACCAACTCCTCCACAGCCCAGCGATAGCTGATAAATAATAAAAACCACAAGAGTCATTTAACATTTACCCAGCATTAGCACTGACACCCCTAGGCACTATTGGTCCCATTTGTGAGGTGCTACACAAATGAGAGAGAACACTGCCCCAGCTCTGAGTTTACAGTTTCTGCATGGAGCTATGCTTCACAGAAAATAATCCCATTTCACCAAACAAGTCAAGCTTATTTCTGGCTCCAAGTTATTATTACAATAGTGAGGCTTCTGGGCCTTAAGGACTGTGTTTGCCCTTCCCCACATTTCTTATTTCAGTTGCTGCAGTGATTGCCACCAGCTGATCCAGCCACGTAGCTATGACGTGGGCCACATCTTTGTTACTTGGATACAAATATCTCTTTTTTCTTTTTTCTAAATATAGCTGCAGCTATAAATGACCAACCATTAGTGAACTGAATATTTAGCAATTTCAATGAAATTGGTTGGAGCAAAGAAAGCAACTATATTTTAGTTTTCATGCAGTATGTTCATGGTATCAGGAATGGAATGTGGATTGAATGCATCTTTTATAGATCATGATATATTTCCAATCCCCAAAAGTGTATGTGTTTGTCTTTAAAGAGACAAATAAATCTAACAGTCATTGTACACAGGATTAAAACCTATGTTTCTACAAAAGCGTAATTCTTTAAACTGTCTGCTCTGATCCCTAAAATTACAGGAGATTCAAAAGGGTCTATTGATCCTATGGTAGAACAATAGATGTCCTGTACTTAACTACTTAATTGATTTTAATGATCCTGATGGACACCAGCCAAAGAATTGGAACAAGTTGTAAGGTCAAACCAAAGTATTCCTTTTGTACATTTCCTCAATCAAACTTTCTTATGTTATAAATTAATTTGAAAAGGAAAATGATCAATTATAACACTTCATAATTAGAGACACAGGGAGAAAAGCTAATGAGATGTATCTGAGATTTTCCATGCTCCATGGAGGTTTGCAGTAGAAGAAACTGAATGATCTGTTTTGTGCGATACTGCACACAGAATTTCCCTCAGCAGTAAAAGAAAATACACTTAAATCCATTACATGGGGGATTTGTTTTGGTCAGTGTATGATTAAATATTTCATCTATGACACTGTTTTAGGAAAAATTAAACTTTATGCTTCAAGCCAGTTTTAACATTTAAGAGTACAGAAGGCTAAAGTTTTCACCTGATAATCAGCTTATCTGCAATATCTATCTGCGGCTAGGTACACTTAGACCAAGAAAAATGTGATAAAATTCAAATTATCATACCTCAGTTCCACTGTGGGATAAATATTTCACGTTTTCAGGAAGGTTGCTTTTCTTTCCTCTGTCCTTTTCCTTCTCTGTCCCACACCCTGATCTTTTCCTGTTTTCCCTCCTCCATTCTCAACCCTGGTGTGAACCTCAGGGGAGAATGAATATGAAGGAGACAGTGCACCCCCCACACTGTTGGGGACAAATTGCCACCCTGCATTGGTAGGGAGCACCATGGAGGCCTCAGCAGCCTTCTCATGCTCTTGATGGAGATCTCTGCTCATGCATGGCCACACTCTTGGCTTGAGTACAATATCATATTAACGACCTGTGCTTCAAGTGAAGTCCAGAGACAATATTTCTGCTTTGTTTTTCTCCCTTCCTCCCCATTCCTCTGTCCCTTTCCATTAATTGTCCCTTTCCATTCCCTCCTTATCATGCTTTTATCAGTAATTAAAATATTTATAGTGAAGTGTAAACACTGAAATTAAGTCAACAGGATTCTTTATGCCAATAGCACTCAGCACTCTCCCTCATGAGTCACCTTGGTTCAGGCACCTTTTACCACATGCAGAGAGTCTTTGCAAGAAGACTGTACACAGCACAGAGAGAGGACAGCATTTGTTGGGTAACACATGCAATAGATGGCCTGGACCAACACAGTGCCAGGCTAAGCATTAATATGTTCCTCAGGCTGGACAAAACACTTCTGCAGGTAACTCTCAGTCAGGGATGGAGAAGTGAGCCTTCACTGCAACCTCGAGCAGGCTGAGCCTTGGTCTGGCTGAGCTACCTTCTATAGGTTCCCTTTAACCCCCTTTTCCCTTTGTATTTTATTTTTTTACTTCTTCATGTCAGGGCTCTTGAATCCTTGAGTTGCTAGCTGTTATAGCCCCAGCAGCTGCAGCCGTAGGACTTCTTACTTGCAGTTAGGCGGCTCTAGGTCCAGCACCATCTCACACCTTACCCTCTTCCACAGTCAAACTGAGCCCAGATCCCATGACGGTGCTGCACTGACACCAGGCTTTAAGTCAGAACAGCTGCACCCTTGGGCCCAACACACACATCATGACTCAGCCTTCTTATCTTATTTGATCTGCTTCCAAAAATTTGGAAGCCAAATTAAGTTTTAGGATTGAGACTTTTCTACAAGACAATCAGATTAGTTTTGCACCTCCTGGAGGGAGGAGACAATCCTGGGAGGAGGTATTGGTGGTCAGGGAAGTACATATATGTCTTAAAAGTCCATACTGGATCTTTGGGGCAGTCAGGATCCCTTCAAGAGGCACACATAGCACATCTTCCAGTGACCTGTAAAATCCTGCTAGGAGAAATCTTGTCATAACCACTTTTATTTATGTGGCAAGACACAGAATAAAAATTTGAGCACCAGATCCCAAGCTGACGTAACTCCAGAGGCTTGCTGGTGCCACAAAAATCTATATCAGCCCAAAGCCCTAAATCTAATAAATTGAGTGCTTTAAAAATGGTTTCTTAAAGTTAGATGAAATGAATTGGCTGTATGACCTTGCTAACAAGAATAAAACTGGATTGTTTTCTAGAAGGAAGAGTTTGTACTTCAGCAACAAATCTTGACCTTTTTCTGCAGCTCATTTTTTGGTTTAACAATTTCAGAGCTATTCTTATTTTCACTTGCAACTGCTTATAGAAAGCTTTGAGACTATAAAAAAATTATCAAACTCGTATTCTTATACTCCTCCAATCTACTGTTTAAAAAAAATCACCATAGTCCTGTGAGTTGACAGCCAGTTGCAAATGAGGTATTGGGGTTCAGCAGGTTAGAAAACTCATTTGTAGCAAACAAACATGGACCGGAATGTGTACAACAGAAATTTTTTTGAACTGGGAAAAATACGCAATGCATACAGAAAAGTGCTTGTAGTTAAAACAAAAACACGAGACATAGACATTTCTTTTTATATTAAATATCATAGATATAGGTATATTTTAGGTTAGATAAATATTTTAAGATCCTAAAATGTATGTAAGTGAGGACCGAGTGACATGTATGGGTGACCAAGCTATGGCAATTACCTAACATAAAGCTGCATAGTTCCAATTAAAAAATAAATTCAGGATTCTTTGTACCTCAAAATAGTCTTTAGGAGTCCCAATTAATTTGGTGATTAAAATGTTATAAGTCACACAGGTAGGATATAGAGGCAGTTCATCTAGACTTACAAAATTTAGACTTATATCATAGGAAAATTGATGAGCACTGTTAAAGGAGGCCACCTTGGTGGTCACAGATGGCCTTTTATTTATAGGAATTTGTTTGTTGCATTATTTTCAATAGCTGAAGTTACTTTAACATCTGTCTTTTCTCTGAGAAGACACATTTATATCTTCCCTCTCAGTCAGATGTGGGATTTCCTTTGGACTGCCTGGACTGGGCAAACAGCCATGCTGCTGACAGGGACCCTGCCGCCTGGCCTGACCCCCCCTCCAAACTGCTGCACAAAGGTCTCATGGTAGATAACAACCTGATATGGCCCAAGCTGATGGGAGCTTTGGAGAGTTTTACTTTCTCTAAGAATGTGAAAGCAAAGCTTATTTTTTAAGATGTGAAAATCATACAGATTTATGCAGATTATGGCACAGGATGCAAATCTGTTTTCCAGAGTGCAGTGTTTGTACAGTATTTGCAGTGGAAAAATTTAATCAGAATTTTTCATTGCAGGACAAAGAACAATAATTTCTAATCTACTTTCTTTCTGGAAAATAGACAAAGAATTTTATCTGACATTGTCAAAAAAATGTTATACTTGAGGCAGTGCTACAATATGGAAAAAATAACACGAATACTTAAAGTCCTAGTGAAATTAAGAAGCACCTGAGAACTGAGTGTCATAATGGGAAAGACCTGAGAACCGCAAGAAATGCCATATGCCCTACCTGATCAGGTACTACCTACTGTTCTCTGGAAGTACTGTAACCATAGCTGGGTATGATAATGGACATTAGCTCTTTGATCTTCATACCACTGAAGTCTTGTGGTAAGGTAAGAGACTTTCTTAAAAGAATGGAGAGCACATCAGGTTGATCTGAAAATGACAAAAAAATTTATACTGAGGCAAAACATTCAGGTGAGGTGAGCTTTCAAAGCTTTTGGAGTTTGGGCAGATTTTTCCTAATTATTTCTCCCGATTCTTCTAAATATTTTTACTTTACTTTATAATGGGTACTTTCATAGGGAATGCCATATCTTTAAAACACTTCCATGATTGTTATGGAGATAAAGGAAGAGTTTAAGCAATCATGCAAATCATGCAAATTTTGATAGGTCAAGAGAGGTGTTCTTTCCAACAGTGTTACACCATAAATGCCAGAGGTGGAGAATAAAAAAAAAAGGTAAAAAAAACAGATAAAAAGTATGAAATGGGAACATAAAGATGATAAATATATTCCTTGTTTCTGATCATATTTCCAACACAGCTTCTACTGCTAAATTATTGAAAAAAAGAGTAATTGAGGTTGGAGGGGACCTATGGAGGTCATCTGGTCCAACCTTCTGCCCAAAGCAGGGCAAAAGTAAAAGTTGGGGTTAATCATGTCTTTTTTTCAGTTGAGTTTACAATGTCTCCAAAGTGGGAGATCCCAGAAAACTCTCTGAAGAAGTGGTTTGACCAACACTGAGAAATTTTTTTTCTTACATCTACATGAAATGTTCTTTGATGAAATATGTGCCTGCTGTCTCTCAGACTTTTAAGTGTACCTACAATAAATGTCTCCACTTTCTCTATAACTACTCATTAAGTAGTAGAAGATACCAAAAAGACCCTCCCTTCTCCCATTCCTTTTCCACATTTACCAAACCACACTCTCTTAGCCTCTTCTCAAAAGTAATTTGCTTCAAAATCTTGAAGAGAGGATTGGGAAATGCCACAGTCAGTGTATGCAGATTGCATATCAGAATCTTAATTGGGTGAGGTAAACCAGACAGATTTCCTACATTTTTTTCTTCACCTTTCAACATTTTTTTGTGTTTCTTCACTACCCCACATTACTTCTTCAGCATACTTTCAGAAAAATATTATTTCAGGAAAAAGAGTGACTGAAGAAAGCATGCTCTGACAAAGAAAAAGAGAAGGCAAGAGACTACAGCAGAGCTTCTGTAGGGATTTGCTGGAGGTTAACACCAATTCTAATTCAAATACTCTGGCTGCCCCAGAGTCAAGTTCACATATCATTAGCTTTTGAATTGTTACTTAACACATATCTTATCTTTAACTAAGTCTCTCCAAGCAGAAAGAAGTAAAGAATATTTTCAGGGAAAGTTTTCCAAACAGTAATTTAATTCTTACCAGCGTTTTTTTTAAAACTGCTTCTCCAAAGGGCCAGAAGCAAGGCAAGGGGACAGAACGAACAGCCTAATTAGCAAGCTGAATGTAGCACTTGTCTGGCATTGTATGCCATCTGAAATGAGCCTACATTAGTTGCTGGATGATAGATTCGCTTCAAGGTCTCTTATGCTGTTTAATGTGAAATGCATGAATTGTCCTGGGAAGAGGGGATGGATCCAGACTCCCCTTCCAGATAGAAATCGCATTGTCACAGACCAGCAGTTTTCACCATTTGGAGTAAATGGTCCTCAAAGAGTGCTGTTTGAAGGATAGCTGCCTACAGCTATGAAAAGAACAGGGAAAACCATGAAATGATTGAGCCTGGAAATGCGAAGCTTGTAAAGTGAAATTTGCCCCAAGATAGCACTATTATACAAACTCCTTGGGAGGGAAAGTAAGTACACATAGGAGTGCGATCAGATAGGAAGTTATGGGGTGAGTATTAAGTTATGGGTTGTAGAGTGTGGGGTTGTACAGAGATTCACTCTGCTGCTGCTGACTAAATGGGTTTGACTAGTCTTTGTCAGGAATGTAGATGGGTCCCTTACAGTAAAATTAACCTCGGAACAGATATAATTGTTTCAAAAGGGAGTTTTGAAGCCTGCAAAATGCACACTGCTTTATTTCAATACAGTAACAAGAAAGTGGTATGGCTGATTTCATCCAGTTCCTTGAGTCCTCAGAGTGAAAGTTTAGGTACCCCCTGGCATGGGGTTCACATGTGGGAACATCCTTCAGTGCAAATCCAAGTTTGAACTTTCACTCCCTGCACAGAACTCAAAACCTTTATTTTTCTGCCACTTAATATTAGAACAGGCTGAAAAATTCACATCCTAAAGGGTCTGAGTAAAGACTCAGGTCTAGAGTTTTGGAGACATATAATGGCCTTGATCTTTAGGGAGTATTTACGTTGAAGCTTGGTAACTACGTAACTGCATGCACGTATATGTCCAGTGAAATCAAAAGTCAATAACATCTGAAACACAAGACAGGGCACAAAATCTACATATTGTGAGCAACAGTGGATTTAGAATAAAAATGGGCACCTTTAAAGAAAGCATATGGAATAGACTGGAATTATGCAGGCAGAGGAGTATACAAAAATACTGGAGCTACTGCAGTTCCTCAGGTACATACTCTGGTGAAGTCATATGGCATTTAGCAACATTAATTGGCTTATGCTATAAATTATTCCCAGCATTAAAGCCTTTTGGTTTTACTACTACTCATTAGTTGGGTTTTTCTTTTTTATATTCCGGTGAGGCCCACAATGTGATTATCATCTTGATGGTGATGTGTAAGAGAGTTCCAGTGCAAGCATGAGTACCACAGAAGCTTCAAGTCTGTTTCATGGCCAGTAAGGCATTAAGGACACACCACAGATCAGTTCACCCCACAGCAGTAGAAATGCAGATTTGAGTGATACGATCATGTTGCAGATGCCTTTTCTGCAGTTCCATCTGGTGTGAACCATCCAGTTATGGTAGAGAATATTTCAACATTTGGCTCTTCCCTCATCAATATACTGAAACTTGTGTCTTCTCATTTCTTTTCCTGTGCTGAAGCCCAGCTCTGAAGCTCAGGTTCAGCTGATGTAGACATTCTGTTTCTAGTGACTACCTATGCTTTTATCTGCATATAAAAAGCAGAGAAAGCAAGCTGTGAGATCATGTAGATTCACAAGAATATTATTGCAGAGGTTGGTATTTAGAGAAAAAAATTTTCATTAAATTACAATACCAAAATTGTTAAGAAAAAAAAAAAAGTGTGGGGTTTTTTTGTTTGTTTTAAAAAAGCAGCACTCATTTTTTAATCCTCAATTTCTGTTCATTAAAAACAACTCAAGGTTAGTCCTTTTTATGGTCACCTGTTCTGTACTATTTAACAAATCTGAAAACAGCACATGCAATATATCTTGTTCATATGCAGAACCAGACAAGTTTTATAGTTTCCAGTTTTATTTTGAATCTTTCCTACAGCTGAGCCATTATTTGTTCTTCCTTATCAAATGTTAACTTCTGCTGAAATCTAAATTCTGTCTTCTGCTTGGAGCAAAGCTGTGTACCTAGTGAGTGGTAGACTCACAACCTTTTCTTTTTTATGCTACTTGCATATTCATGCAGACTTTACTTTTGTTTCAAGCATCATTCAAGTGTTCAAGGAGAGTTCCTGGAAGCTGCAACCTCCTCCCTCCTTTACTCCCCTACATGCCACTTTCCTGGTGATGCCTAGACAGGTTTGTTCCAGCAGTAAAATCTC
Organism: Strix uralensis; assembly: GCF_047716275.1. Classification (NCBI taxonomy): domain Eukaryota; kingdom Metazoa; phylum Chordata; class Aves; order Strigiformes; family Strigidae; genus Strix; species Strix uralensis. The sequence continues at coordinate 86,733,482 of NC_133974.1, read as the reverse complement.
CCAGCATAATGACTGAAACAGAAATTCCAACAAATATGAAATAACTCTTCAGAGTAATTAAATATTATTAATATCTAATACATACAGTCCATTAGGACTTAATGAGATAGTAGGAAAAAAAAAGTTTCTCATAAATGTATAAGAGAAAAATATTGCAAAATATAGCATAGTTTATCAGATGAGAGAAACTAAATTACTGAAAAAAGAGTTATCAAAATAAGAAAATAGAAATAACTTGCTAAGAGGAAAAAAAGTACTTAAAATGGAACATGTGAAGGTTATCTAATCCTTCTAGGCCATTAGCTAACATGTCACTTACTGTACCACTAAGCAGCATTTTTAAGTCATGAAGAAAATTGATGATGATCTGAGGGATCTGAGAAAAGTAAATGTAGCACCAAAATTCAAAACCAGAAGTGGATTACTTAGTGTACTTTATATATGGTTCAAAAGCAAAGGAGTAAACGTACATAGACACATTGCACTTCCACACTTGTTTCATATTTAAAAAAACATAAACAGCAAGTTGTGAATATTTTTTAGAAATTATTTTACAGTAAAGCACCTTTTTATTATTATATGAAATATTAGTTAATTAAACAAACAGCTATAAAGTACTTGAAATAGTCAACCTTTACGACAATATCATAGAATCATAGAATTGTTTGTTCTCACTATCAGTTCATATTGCCTTAAACAAGGAAGGATACATCTTCCTAAAGAGTACATACTGAAAAGATAATAAAAGATGACCTATAGAGCTCTAGTGATAAATACTTCTTGTAATATTAAAATGTCCATAATTGTTCCAAATAAAGGAGATTATAAATCTTCAGTAACATTTAGAAATTAATTAAACTGAGAGTTTGCATTGGATTTGCATGGCAAGGTTTTGGTAGCGGGGTGGATACAGGGATGCCTTCTGTGAGAAGCTGCTAGAAGCTTCCCTTATGTCCAATAAAAACAATGCCAACCGGCTCCAAGACGGACTCGCTGCTGGCCAAGGCCAAGCCCATCAGCGACTCTGTGGTAGTGCCTCTGTGAGAACATATTTAAGAAAGGGAAAAAAACCTGCTGCACAACAGCGGCTGGGAGAGAGGAGTGAGAATATGTGAGATCAACAACTCTGCAGTCACCAAGGTCAGTGAAGAAGGAGGGGGAGGAGGTGCTCCAGGCACCAGAGTAGAGATTCCCCTGCAGCTCATGGTGCAGACCATGGTGAGGCAGGCTGTGCCCTATGGAGGTTAGCGGTGGAGCGGATATCCACTTGCAGCCCATGGAGTACCCCACACCAGAGCAGTAGATGTGCTCAAAGGAGGCTGTGACCCTGTGGGAAGCCCACACTGGAGCAGACTCCTGGCAGGACCTGTGGACCCATGCAGAGAGGAGCCCACTCTGGAGCAGGTTTCTGTCAGGACTTGTGACCCCATGGGGGACCCACGCTGGAGCAGTCTGTTCCTGAAGGACTGCACCCCATGGGAGGGACCCAGGCTGGAGCAGTTCATGGAGGACTGCAGCCTGTGGGAAGGACTCACATTGGAGAAGTTCATGGAGAGCTGTCTCCCACGGGAGGGACCCCACGCTGGAGCATGGGAAGAGCGTGAGGAGATCATCCCCTGAGGAGAAAGGAGCAGCAGAGACAATGGGTGGTAAACTGACTGCAACCCTCATCCCCTGACACCTGTGCAGCTGGAGGGGAGGAGGTAGAGAAATCAGGAGAGAAGTTGAACCTGGGAAGAGAGGGGTGGGGAGAAGGTGTTTTAAGATATAGTTTTTATTTTCTCATTATCCTACTCTGATTTTGATTGGTAATAAATTCAACTAATTTCCCCAAGTCAAGTCTATTTTGCCCATGATGGTAATTCATGAGTCATATCTCCCTGTCCTTATCTCAGCTCATGAACCTTTTGTTTTATCTTCTCTCCCTTGTCCAGCTGAGGAGGGAGAATGATAGAGTGGCTTTGGTGGACACCTGGCATCCAGCCAAAGTCAACCCACCACAGGAATAGAAATACAAAAGGACAAGGACGGAACAGAAAAGGTTTGGACAGATCAGAAATACAGAAAAATATTATGTTCTGATAAGTCTTGAAGAATGTTATTGCATTATGGAACAAACGTTCAAAAAAGTTTTCAGTGAAAGATGAAGTGAAAAGTGAAGAAAAGATATGGAATTAATTATATGATAATACAAGTGAGAATGAAGTGCAGGTTGCCATTCAGGACACAGTTTACTGCAAAGAGGTTTGGAGACATTTGAGGTTCATGTGGGGAATCATTGTATGAGATCAGTTCAGTAAGTACATATTGTTTTCTGTTCTGAACATATCAGATAAAAAACCCCAAACACACTATTTTTAGTCTTTAAGAGATAGATCAGAGAATAAAGTATCTAGAGAGATTGTCTGAAGTTGAAAACTGAGAGCTGCATTATGTATAACTTGCCTGAGAAATAAATGTGTGACAATAACAGAAGAGAGAGATGTTCAAGTTGGAAGAATCAGCAGTGGGCATCTTGATAAATTTAAGGCAGCAAAGTGTACCTTTAGTGCTGAAGAAATCTGACAGGCATTGGGTTGAGACACGGCCTTCTTAAAAAGTCTTGGCAGCAGAGCAGATTAGGATATTGAACGTTTTACACTAAAACTTATAAAGTTATGGTTAATCTCAGTCAAATCTGGATGGGAACTGGGTGAATCAAGGGCAATTTTTGTGTCCTCTTGTCTGTAAGAATATGAAACTTGGAGCATTGAACTGCCCCTACTATTTTTTCAGCTCAATTTTTATACAAGTATTTCCAAAGCAATGTTTTGTTGTGTCTCCTGATGGCTCTTTAGTGTTTGGTTGTGTTCAACTTGTGCTGCTCTTCTTTCATTAAAAATCCTGTATTCTATTTTCATGTTTGCCTTTTTGGTGAGACTGTACTGCACTTCTTAGGGCCACTTCATAAAAGTAATTGTCCAGACCTTTTTCTGTCCTTCAGAGGGAATGATGATGAAGTGATTTCAAGCTTTTTACTTCCTTCCAGTTTCTGAGCAAAATATCGGAATTTCCAGCATAAACAGATTCAACATCCTCACTGATTTGAATCACTGATGTTTCTGTGACAGGAAACAGTACGTATTTGACAAATTAAATGTAAAATTTAGCAAATATAATTCAGAAAATAAATATGCTACTGAATTGTCAATTCCTATGGACAATATGTCTGTGGTGATGCCTTATCAATCTCTTAGAGAAACTTTTTAAAAAAGATTTGTGGTCTTGTAACTGGCACCATCATAATTCTTAGAATAACTTATCCTGGGGCTCATGTAACAAATAGATGCAATCAAAGGCATGCATCTCTGCAGTATGACACACTGTGCAAGCCAAGCCAAAAGCGAGAAACCATCAGTACACTTTCTGATGATTAAAAGGTGCTGCAAAATAACCCATGAGATGAAGCTAGGTATTCACTGGGTACCAGAATGATCATGTGCCAAACAAGTGCACTTGAAGCAGTAGACAGGAGCTACTCACATCTGTAGCCAAGAAGTGTGAAACAAATGTTGACCTACTTAAAATGTCAATAGTAAACTCTCTCCAATTTCAAGATAGACAAATTTCACCTCTAGCTTGTTCCCAGCTCTGGCAAGAACTTCTTGTTCAAAATTTAAGTAATTACCTCTCTGAGTTCCTACTTCTAACCATAAATAAATACAATAACAATTTTCCACCTTTGTAAATTTGCTTTTGATTTACAAATGACAAGCGCCAAATGTTTATGAAAATCTAAATAGGTTGGGTATGGTCAAATAATGTATTGATTACAAGTTTGACATTTCTAGCACTGTTTTCTTTATTGAAAATAACCTATTATTACATGCATATTTTTAAAATGCAAACTTATATGTAAAATACAGAATTTAGACAATAGGAATGAAATAGGATATATATATATACACACACACGAACCTAAAGGCTCAATATTAATAGAGTACTATATATTCACATTCCATGATTTCTCTAAAAACAAGATTTATGTCTAGTGTTCAGAAACTTCACACAAACTTACTAGAAGGCTTCAAAGTGTGTTTCAATTATATTTTAAGTGAGTTTTTTAACTTGAATGATGACTGCTAAAAATTCAACTCCTTGTTCTTGTCATCTTTCCACAGAAAAAAAAGCACTTTCACAATAGCAATCATGTGTAGCTTCCATTTGTCATAAATATTTTTGTCTCTTGATTTTTATGGCTTTAAAACAGAAGTGAGTTTAAACATTAATCGTCTCTGTGTGCTCACTGAGTTCCAACGTACAGAGAAGTTTGTTATAACATGTTTTGTGATAAAGATGCATTAAAATTATGGTATCTGTAAGTGTGGTTTTATTTACTTCCAAAAGCAAGATTTGAGCTTTTGTCTATTCTGTATTAGATAACAATCCTCACAGCTAATCAGTTTACCCAGCTCATGTGGCTTGACAGAACTTCTGAAACAGAAAATGGATACAATATTTTATCCTTTAGGTGGGAAATCAGTCATACAAAGGCATAACTTTTATTATACCTTGTTAGTAAGACTACAAAATATGAACTGTGGTGCTACCACTCAGCTCCAGTGTAAATGATAGTGCTCTCACACTTCCAGAGTGGTCTGTATTGTATGAGATACATTAACCATGAGAGTACTCATGTAAAGGCAAAGAGAAACACTGCCAGTAGGGACAACTATTATGCCCATTACCGAGCCCTATGGCCAATTAAACAAATGAACAATATTTTTATGGAATCACAGAACAGATCTTTTGTATGCATTTAATTTTATTCTGAGTGTTAGAATCACAGCTGTCACTGTGTTTCTAGTAAATCTCTCCTGACATTCACAAACCAAAGATATTTTAATTCAAAAATATAATGCTTCAGTAGATAAAAGGAAATAAAACTAAGGGTTTTCCCCTTTTTCAGATATCTCAAGTGCATTTTTTAAACCTCAAAATCTGACTCTGTCTATAATTTTACATTTCTTTGAGACTGGAAGGACTAAAGAGACTTTATAACATAACATTATGAAGTCATCTGTATAGTTAGGGTAACTATTAGGATAAAACATAATTAAAATGAAAACTTTATTAAAGATAATGGCATTCATCTGTAGTGTAATATTTCCTCGATTCTATTATGCCTATCAATGTCACATACATTGACAAAGGTTTTGTAACTCCAAGACACTAAGAATTTTGGTATCTAGCCACCCAAACCCTTCAGTTAGTGTTTAATTTTAAGCATGGATAGCTTTCTGTAATTCAGCTGTGGATTCAGCACTTACAGGATTGCTCTTCAGATGACTTTAGCTCATGTCACTATGAAGAAAGTTTCAATATTTTGCTTAACCCACTCAAGACTGTTAAAGTAAGGGTTACTGAAAAGAGTCCATGTCATATCTGATTCTTTGGGGGAGGTCAGTGTCCTACAGATTGCTAAGAAAACACCACTCAGTGGAAGAGATTGCATGCATAAGAGCATCCCAGTGTAGATTTACATTTTGTCCTTTCAGTGTCTCCTAACAGTGAAGACAAATGAAAGTAGACAAACAAGGATCTAGCACTCACTTCCTTGAATCTGTGTAGCCATGACACAGTAAGTGCTGGGGCTTGCTTCCACATTGAATCTGTTATGCAGCTTTGACCTGCGTCTTTGAGAGTCAGTGAGCAGAACTCAGGCCCAAAGTGACCGGAGATGAGGAAAAGTCACTTCATGGGCAACTCCCTGGGCCAGCGGGCCCACGGCACAGACAGTCTTGACAGCTGCCTGCATTGTATCAGCTCATCCTTATTTGCCCTGTGAGCCTGTGTGTCAACCCTGAGACACAGTGCCACTCCAGTTGTCCTCTTTGAGAAACATCCTATGTCAGAGGTCCCCAGCGAGGCTTGCAAATAAGCTCAGGAGGCCATTTCTCACTGTTTTCCTCAGCTAGTGGAATGGGAGCACTTCTCTTTTGTAAATATTGAGCTTTTAGTGTCCTTAATGTGACTGTCCTCTTTTCCCAGTGCTGGTGACGTCCATGTAAGAAGGCCCTTCCTGACTGTTGTAATCTCTGGACAATGAATTTATCTATGATGGGTCATTGACTGAGTAGTGCTTCACAAAGAGTAACTTGAACTCAGTGAGGCTATCTCAGGAGTTAATTGCTCTTAATTATCTTTGATTACTCTACATGGCTCATGGAGAAAGCCACAGAGGGAAATAAGGCTGTGGTAGCTTTTGTGACTCTGTCAGAAGGGGATGCTATGAGCTGTGCTGGGGTAGGACAGGGGCTCCGGAAAGACATAAGGGGTACAGTGGGCAGCAGAAAAATTGTCCAGGAAAAATGAGAAATTGGGACAGGTCTCTTATTTAAATTTGACATGCTTTTCAAGATATTTGCCTGTTGTATAACACCAGTCCTAAAGACAGTGATTTAGAGCGATAAGGTGTTGGCGTTTTCTGAACACATCAGCTAGTAAAAGTGCCTGTTTACACAAATACACACATACTTCTGAGATTTCAATGCAATAAACACTTATAACACAGACAGCCTTATGTGGTATGCAGATGAGGCCTCTTTAATATGCATTGGATACTCTGGGCAATGTTTGCCAAAAGAAAGCAATAATGGCTGTGTACTACTTACGATCACTACTGGTGGATGACATTCTCTCCTTTTATGTAAGTATGTTATACATTCATTATTCTGGCAAAATTCCTCTTTGGAAACAATGAGTCTCTTACACAAAGAAGGCGAAAGTGCATTTCCTATAGAGGTAATTGCTTTACATAACTTGTTACTAATTAAACATTTACTTTGTTCTCTGAAAGCCCACTTCATTGCAACTTTGAAAAATTAAAGCCACAACCAGTTATTCTCGTTGAAGAATTTTGTTTCCTGGTAAATGAAATTAAATTGTGCCAATAAAGTTGACATTGCAATTTGCTAGTGAACGAGAACTATGTAGTCAACTATAACAGAACAGATAAATATTGCTTTTGTGTTCTGGAAAAGGATATTTTTTTATCAGTGAAGGGAGCAACACTAAATTAGTTGATAAAATATGTGGATAATCATAATATATAACCAGAAGTCTGTATCAGGCTCTTTTAGTCTGCTGAGATTTACTTATTTATCAGTTTATGTTTTTATGTGGAAGTTTGTGCTGCTACATAGTCCCTAAAAATCTTCCAGAGTTACAAGTGAGAGAAATGAAACTCAAAGTGAAAGTAAGAAATCACCACCTTCTTTTCAGGCTTTTAGGAGGGTTACACTACCACTGTTATTAAAAATTCATGTGGCCAGGACACATGGGTTGGCACTGAGACCAACATGTACGAGACAGACTGTATCTCTTGTATAAAATGGCCTTTTCATGCAGAACAGGGCAGACACCTCCACCCTCTGTCCTTGGCTCAGGCTAACAGCCAGACTGCTCCAGGGACAGACAGGGGACTTCTTGTTAGCCTGGGTCCACACCAGGCCACGGACATCCCCACAGTTTGACAACACAGACTGTTGATTCTCATTGCCCAAGCAATGTTCTGTGGCAAGGCTAGTGTAGGTATATTCAGAATTACTGGACAAATTACTCCTAAAACACCCATTTTCAAAACACATAAGACTGAAAAATAGAGACAGATCATTAAATGCTTCACCATTTTAATGTGTCTTAGATTTTATAAATACTGAGATTTTTCAAAGTCACCTCTCCTTGCAGCTTCCTCACAAATTTGAGACATTTTTGCCCCTTAGTAACCAGAACACACTGCATCAACCACATTTACCAACAGAATATAAATGTTCTGCTTTTGTTTTTCTTTTCCCATTTCTAGTAGCCCCTCAAGAGTCTGGGAGAAAAGAGTCAATGCAGGCAAAGGTACGTAAAGGGGTAAGGAGACAGCATTCATGAAAGGCGATAGCCTTCATACATCAGGTATCCAAAACTGGCCTAACTTGTTTTGGTGGGGTACACCTGTATGAAGAGCTAAGGAGCTACTGTTTTCCTACAGTAGAAGCTTACATGCAGGGATAAGAGCTTTGTCCTGGTGCAAGTGCAAAAGCCTCAATCCCAGACCCCGAGTGAAGGTTGTGAGGATTTGGTCTGCTGCTGGTAATTTTAAACAGAAACATACCAACAACCTCTGTAGAGCTGTGAGACCTTATTGATATTGCCATCCTTTTTTTTCTGGATATATTTAGATATCTTCAGAACTTGAAAAACTTTGGTCCAGATGCAGTTAAAACCTGCCCTTATGGATATTGTACCAGTATGTTCTCTCCTTTCTTCCTGGCTCAAGAGGCAAGAAATAAATAACATGGTGTTTATTCATTTAGGCCTGAAACTGTTCCCTGTTTATTGCTAAAATGCTTTTTCTTTTCTTGCATGCTCTGTGACAAATGTAAATCGTTAATGGGATATGGGAATTCTCATCTGTGCTGGATCTCATTAAGAAGCTTTGTCAATCAAGGGGTAGTTATAACTATGCTTTACCTTGTAAACTATAACAACACCCCACAAAATTCTTAGTAAAAGAAAGTTTTAGTGTTTGCAATCAGCAAGCTACAGCTTATAAAGGAGTAATAATGTCTGTAAATGTATGAAACCTACCTAACAACTTCAGCTTGGTTTACAGTATTTTTTTGTTGTTCATACAAGACAAACACAATTTTGGACAGTCTTCTGTCTCAGCAGACAGGAACAAAGCGAAACAGAGGTTTTTACAACAGCTTGGAGGAAGTGTTAAAAAGACAAAAGCATGAGGAAAAACTTCAGGTAGCAATTTAAGTGAGCTGAAGGATTGTCTTAATTTATATCCTTTTCACAGCTTTTTTAAAATAAGTATGTCATATCAGTTTATGTTTAAATCAGCTTGACATACAACTTCGTAAACACTTATGCTAAGAGATTAATTCAGGACAAAATGACTTTTGTAACCTTCCTGCTGACTTGCAGGGCTCAGCACACCATGATCTAATTGAAAAGCAATACTTGATTTAGTGTAAGAGCATAATCAACAGCTCTAAAAATACTTTTTTTTTTTTTTTTAATTAGCAAACTTTGTTTGAGGATTTACAACGGGGTGAACTACTAGAATTATCTGAAACTCATCTTTGCTCATCAGTATGCAACTTCTCATGACATTCAGGAAGCCTGGTTTGCTGCAGGCAGATCTCAACATAAAATTGACAGCATCTTCTCGTGGGAGCAGATCCTAACTGAAGTGATCACAGTTTGTGCAGTATTTCATTAACCAAACTTGATTCTTCACGTATTTTATGTCAAAATCACTGGTTCTGGCAAAAACTATGTCCTTTAGCACCGTGTGTTTGGGTTTCTTTATTCCCAGATACTTGGAGTTTGTATAGAGGCGAAACACTATCTAACATTCATAAAATTTGTCTTAAGAGAAAGAAACCATTTGCTATGCAGAACTGTGATATGGAGTTTAACTTTCTACACCTTGTGTACACTCAACATGAGAAATAGCAGTCACAAAGTATCACAGCTTCATTCCAGTTACAATATTATTTTCTTTAGATTGGAGTCCATTTATTATCTTCTATAGTTACAAGAAAACTGATGCTCAGTAAAGTTCCTTCTAGAATGAAAAAAAAAAAAAAACAAAAACCAACAAAAAAACCCAAAAGAAAAGCTATGTACCATTTTATTAAAGTGGTATATGATAATGGCATTTGTGTCATAGTGCTGGCAAACAGCCTTAGCACATGAGCTGCTTATTGAATGCCACGGTTGTATTAGTCTGCTAGTTTCTGGAAGAATTACAAGATTCACCAGCCATACAGGTGAATTGTTATAATCTGTCTTTGCATTTGCGGAGTATCATAAAGGATACTAAAGAAACAAGCCATTTAGTTTTGCCTCTCATTCAGATAGGGAAAGATGACTTGCAGGAGGAGTGTGTGCAAATTTCCTGTCCTCTGTCCCCTGGTTTCTACTAATACAAGGACTTTAAGAAATGACAAAATAGGAAACTAAGAAAAATATGTATACAATGACATCACATTACTTACAAGCTGACTGAATTTTTCAGAGAATAAAGGTAGCCCATGTTGCTGTCATTATGAATTTCCAGAAACCCAGTTGTTAGAAAGCACTTGGACTGATTTTCTCTGCTGAACTACAGCAGTTAGAGTAAGGGGGCACTGGTAGATGTGAGATTTTGAGAGCTGGCCTCTCTAGCTCAGAAATGCTGGGTACAGACATAGGTCCAAGGAAAATTTTAGTAACCTGTCAAGAAAAGACTGCTACATCTGAGCTGGCCTTACCCTGAAGCTAGTCATTTAGTTAGTACACTACCCAGTAGTCAGAGATGTAACCAGAGAGACCATCACTTCAACAGCAAATCTACCTGTTTTGATAACCAGTTTACAATCCCCTAAGGTAGCCAAATGGTGATTTTTCCAAATAGCTTTCATGCAGATTTGAAAAGTTTTAAAAAAGAGAAAATAGTCTCTCTTTCTTCAATCATTTTTAGCAGCTGAAGCTGAAGAAAGGCTGTTTAGGCAGTTACTTAATAAGGTACAAATAAGCCTTACTTTCAAAAATCAATACATAACTTCCTGTGATTTGTAAGGGTTTTGTCTTTTAAGGGAAAGAGCAGACTTAGTTTCCTAGGCTTCCCTGCACAAGTAGATGATGGGGTACTTTGTGAACAATGTCTTCATGAGTGGGGACTTGCACCGTCTCTAGCATTCTGCAAAAGAATGTATTTAACTGTGATAGCAACTCAAGGAGAAGGAAGTGGAGTTTAGGGCCAGTGGGGGCCAACTCCACAGATGCTAGGGAAAAAAAATTTATGCCTTGAGAACATGCTCAGAGACCCTCAAAACAGAAAAAATAGATTAGGTCCATTTAGATAACAAAATCTTGAGTTGAAAAGAAAATAAAAGTCAACCTCAGAATTAAATATCTGGAGATCCTGGGAGCAAACCAAGAGTGACCCCATTATGGTGCTGATGTGCCAGGTGAAAGCAGCATTGATGTAGTACAGCACTGACCTGACAGTTGTTGTGAGGAAAAAAAACCCACAACCAAAAAACCCTTAACTTTCCCTGGATCACTGGAGTTCGCTTGTTCCCTCAAGAACACCCCTTCCTTTTATGAGTATTTGATGAATGAAGTTAAACTTGTGTGCTCCTGCAGCTCCTGTCAGGATCACACTGTGCTTTGTGCCCAGGGAGTAAGAGAGAGCCTATGCCCACAGGGGTCTGTCCGCTCTTTGAAGGTGAAGTGTGGTATTTTGGGTTAGCAAACAAAAGGAACAGAAGAAATAGTGAGGGATGATGGCAGCACTGGAGAGCTGTTCATGTGTCAGGAAGCTATATGGTAAAACTGATTAATAGCTACTGAAGCTTTACCTATTTCATAGATCTGTAAAATCAGAAGGGACCATAACGGACAACTGCTTTGTCTTCCTTCACAAATGCCATTTCTCTCTGCTCCTGCAGTGAAAGGAATTACTGTTTCTTGCTGTATCAATCACTGGTGCAGTTGTTAACCCGAAGATGTGGATTAATTACTTTATTCAACCCTTCCTCAGAGGTTTTCTGGGTAAATCTCTTTTTAGACTGTGAATTTAAACACTTGACTCCAATAAAGAGAAGGTTTAAAAACTCCTCCCATTTGATGCCTAACATGCAAAGTATTTATTTCCCTAAGCTCTTGTAGTGCTGCTTGTGCCCAGTGATCACCAGAAGTTCAGTGGTGTCAAGCACCTGTATTGGCCTGAAGCTCTGCACAATACAAAATTATGTTACCCCTCTGTGCAGAGTGAAAGTGTCTTCTACAAAAATATTTTTCAAGGAGTGTCCACTGGAAAGTGAAAACTCTGACTTAGTTTTTAGTAAAGTAGGTTTCCATTGTTGGAGTATGCAAGAGATGGTCCAAGAGGCTGAAAGCTCTTTCAAGAAAATCCAGTACAGATGTTTCAGATGTCCCTAGCTGGGCACATGCTGAGATGAAGAATGGGGAACTTTCATTCCTTTTTATTGAAAAGTTTTAATTTGCATGCAGTATTTAAGGAGTCAATGAGCCAGAAGGGGAAAACTAGGGAAAGAGCAACACTGTAGTCTAATGGCCATGCCCCACAGACAGTGTGTAGGAGGTTCTTGCTCTAATTGTTTTACCTTAAACTACCAGAGGATAGCGATACATAGGAACCATGCAAAGAGGGATGGAAATCCCATTGTTCCCCATCTCACTGAGATACTAAGGATCTGTGCAATCTCACTCACTTCTCCAGGTCATAAATCTGAAAGTATGCCATTCAAAGGTGAAAACTTCAACGCTGAGATTGGAGAAATGGTCTCATCCTTAAATGGCTAACAGTCTGGCACTAAGAGTCAGTAACTCCTGAGAAGTGTCTAGGTCCAAATATAATTTTCTATCCATATATTCCATATCTTACTGGAGCTCTCCAGTTATTTACTAGCTGTAAAGAAAAGTCATGGATACATACTCTTCTACTTTCAAAAGAAAGAGGTGCCTCCTTGCTTGGACCAGGCCATTGGCCTCTATTTGTAGCATCAGGAAAGAGGTCTTTCTCCACTTTACTGAAATGTTTCTTATTTATTTTAAATAAATGTGAGATTCTGTCATGGTTTAACCCCAGCTGACAACTGAACACCACACTGCCACTCGCTCACTCCCTGTGAGAGACTGAAATGTCATATGACTGTCTCAAAGCTTGCTTGTGTAGGCCAGACACCATGCACACATTGCTAATGAACTGATAAGAAGCAAGCGTTTCTGCCCCTGAAGCTGGATGCAGCAAAAAACCTGTGGGACCAGAGAAAAAAAACCTAAATGTGGGCAGATATGTTAATCAGCAGATACGATGAACTTAAAAAGGCAACAGAAAACTTTGCTCGGTGTGCATCCACCATCGAAGCTAGATCCATGTGCACCCACCACCGAAGAACTGAAGACTGAGGACCAACGGGATGTTGCTGGCTCCATGGTGGTGACTATTCTTGCAGCCCTATCCCGCATCCTTGCTTTATTTCTTTCTTTTCCTTCCATTCTGTCCTATTGTTACCCCTCTTCACTTTTTTAATAATAACAAAAACGGTTTGGGTATATGAGATTTGACCTTGTTTGTGTCTTAATCTCACTCTTGAGATCATATCGAAACCTCCCCCGACATTGGATCGGGACATTCCCCCGCAGTGGGATGGGAGAGAGAATCAGAACAGTAGAAGTGAGAAAACTTGTGGGTTGAGATAAAGACAGTTTGATAAATGAAACAAAATCTGTGCATGCAAGCAAAACAAACCAAGGAATTCATTCACCACTTTCCATTGGCAGACAGGTGTTCAGCCATCTCCAGGAAAGCAGGGCTCCAACAAGCTTAATGGTTACTTGGGAAAACAAACACCATCACTCTGAACATCCCCTGCTTTATTCTTCTTCCCCCAGCTTTAGATGCAGAGCATGATGTCAAATGCTATGGAATATCCCTTTGGTCAGTTGGGACCAGCTGTCCTGGTCCCCCCTCCCAACTTCTTGTGCAGCCCAGCCTACTTGCTGGTGAGGTGGTGTGAGGAGCAGAAAAAGCCTTGACTCTGTGTAAGCACTGCTCAGCAATAAGGAAAGCATCTCTGTATTATCAACACTGTTTTCAGCACATAGCCCCATACTAGCTACTATGAAGAAAATTAACCCTATCCCAGCCAAAACCAGAACAGATACTTAGACACTATGACAATAAACCTACAAGAATATTTCCCATAAAATGGTACTATTGAGCATTGATAAAGAACAGCATCTCTTGCAAAAATATCTATCAACCCCAGTAACTCTGGAGATGAATCTGCTATTTCCCTGGCTAATTTTAGATTAGATTGTATTTACTACATAAGTATTGTACAACAATTACAGGATAAAACTTCCTTAAAACAGTACAGAGTGTGGATATATGTGCTGCTGTCTATCTCTGTTGTCTTTGTAAAGAAATCTGAAGGCAGCAAGAGAATTACTCTCCCTTTGTATTATTTTCCCCAGCTGAGTGCAGGAGGCAAGTGAGCAGGTTCAGAGCTGCTACAACACAAGAGGAAACCAAGAGGATATTTTCTGGGAGAGAGCTGAGGATCTGGAATTAATTTCCCTCCGTGGTCTGGACCAGCCCAGATCTGTTGACAGTTTCACAAGTTTTCCTCAGACATTAAAAAAAAAACCAAAACAAAACAACAACTGGGGAAGAGTTTGGGCAGTAGTAACTGTAGGAGAGGAAAGATGAATTTAGCACTAATTTAATGGCTGTTGGGTTTGCATTTATGCCTGGTATTCATAGAATTTAAGTCCAGAGGAGGCCATCAAATTAATCTTTTGGGCCTTTTGCCCTATGTGCACTAATTGGATTTTTCCCAATAATTCTTGCTTCAAACCTGAATTACTTAAAAGAAAGGACACAGCCTGACTGTCATGGTAAGTGCAGTACTTTGCTATTTCCAAAGCAGAGTCCTGGTGCTTGACATCTTAGCCAAGGAGAATGGAGTGCCAAATCTCTTGCTGGTTTTGCTCTATATTACCATACTTTATGTCATAATTTTCTGATGCAGCAATCAGTGAAATCTCAGGTGAGAGTGAACATGACTCCTTTCCTTTCAAGGCCCCTGTTTTCAGATTTATGGGGCCTGAGGAAGCACAGGCTGGTTTTCCCTCACTTGCCATGCAGATGAGCAGGCAGCCTCTCTAAAATGCAGGCTCACACCATGCAGGCAGGTTTCTCACATGGATGGAAACCAGCATCTAAGAGGCAGTGTCTGTAGGCTGTCCTCACAGGTGCAGTAACATTTGCCTCAGCAATGTCATCCTTCACTCTACAGAAGCCTGCTTTAGCCTCTGCTTCCAAATGGTTTTAAGCTGTTGCCACATGTCAAGCCTATAACAGCTAACGAGTTGTTATAAACACCACATGTTAAATCCATTCAGCTCTGACAGCTAGGGCAATAAATGCTCTATTTTGGAAGGAAGACTAATGCTGCCTCCTGGTCTTACAACCCTCATTATCCAAAATATGCTTATGGTAGAAGTATTCTATATGCAATTACTAGAAAAGCACGTCCACAAAGTCTTTTTTTTAAAAGCTCTGCTTATTTTTTTTTAAATATATTACAGGGTTGTGAAGATAAGGTGATGTTTAGTAAATTTGAATAGCCTCTTAAAGCTTCAGAAATAAATTTCTCCATTATTACTATGGCTAGGATGGACTCCTGCGGAAATTAATGATCGTGTTTTCCAGTGAATGTTAATCCCCAGAGAATATAAGGATGACTGGGATAACTCTTTCAAAAGGAAAACCTACATAATCCTCATACATCACTGAGTTCTCAGTAGAAAATATATCTGAAGAATTATGAAGCTTGATTTGATAGCAAGAACTGTTTGGAAGCCAGCCATTTAACAGGCAGAAAATGTATCATCATTTTTTTGTAAGTACAAGGAAAAATTTCACATACACATTTTTCCTTTTATGTTGTAAAACATAAAATGCTGTAATATTTCATATGGTGTGAAAATTCCTTTTGAAAACGTAAAGATTATTACTTTGGTTAACAGTGGTATTTTAAATTTCAAATATGTTCATTTGCAATGGAGGACCTTATTCTATTGAAAGATCATATCAGTCTCTGTTATTTTGGTAAAGCAACTTCTTTTCCTTCAACAAAGACAGCTTTTACTTAAATCAGAGTGACATGCTCTGATTTTTCTGTAGGAGGAATGAGGTTTTTTTGTGTACATTTTTTGAAGCTTATTCATATGAAAATTTCAAATCAGCATCACTTTGATTTAACTTTAGTTTTAGTTATATTCTAGATATACTGCAAGGTCACCAACACTGGAACTTACAGACATAAAAGTACTTGAAATGAAATATGAAATCTTCTGCCTTGTTTTCAGTTTTCATACTTGGTGCTACAGACTTCATAAGTCACAGATTATTTTTTTCCCCACTTTTCCTTAATACACAATGCCTGATAATTTGTACAAATAGTGATGCAGATGAGATCTAGCTACATAAGTTTCATTTTAACTTTGAATTCTTTATTCACTCAAATATCCCACATTTGATTTTTACAAAGTTATAAATTGTGTAAATTTTTTTGTAGCTGAATGAAGTTTGGCAGTTTCAGGATTTAAGGTCTTAGGGAAAAAAGAAATATGACAGAATTAAATAGGAGTGGAGGTTTGAACTCCAGGCTAAAGATACGAGGTCGTTTCTAATATGCATACTGAGATCCAGATAGTCAGTATCTTAGGGGTTGAAATACATGACTTGAGCAGCCAGAAAGATTAAATATGTTGTATTTTTTAGCCTTTGCTTATTTGGATCTGACTGAAAATTAAATATGTTGTATTTTTTAGCCTTTGCTTGTTTGGATCTAACTGAAAACGAATTCCAATTACATGAAATACATTGTCAAAGAACTAATGGAGCATTCAATCTTTCTCTGAAGTTAATCCAAGAGTTTGTCTTTGAACATACGCTTCTCAACATCCCTGTACTTCTACTACTAACATGTTCTTGCAAATAAGCAAGACTGGACATGAGTTTTCATCCTCAATAAAGAAAAATCGATACCTATTATTTCTCTAGATCACTTGAAAGTACTTGCAAAAGTTGCTGCTTCAGTCATATCTTTAGATTTCACATAAAATTTTCCAACAGTTCACCAGGTTCTTCTGTTATTCACTGAAATTGGATTTAAAATTTAAATTTCAGCCTAAATAAGACCAAAATATGCAGAAATAACTAGTGTAAATGACCGGTTTTCTGCAGAGCTAACTCTTTTCTTGTGAGCAGGACAGTTCCTGGAAAGGGAAATAGAATAACTGTGTTTGCATAATAATCAGCAATTTGATACCTGTGCTAGATGTCTAGGGAGGTCAGTTTTTCTAGATAATCTAGGGACAGGTTACTGTAGAGCAGCCTAGCGTAGGAACTTTGACTCTTCTTGCTCTTAAGTCTGTGGAAGGAAAGCTGCTTAAATCAATGAGATGCATGTAGTTGGAAGGTCTGACTCTTGTCACTGTAGGTGTGGGAAAAACAGTCATTTTCACAGCCAGGCTGAGTGCTGGGAAACAGCAGGTGTCCCAAAAAGAGACTGCAGTAGGCTGTCTTGTCCACTTTCTCCTGCAACACAAAGCTGCAGAGTATGAAACCGTCCTTTCCACACAATGGGGCAAAGACTCTGGGAACAGCTACTGCAATGGAAGATGAGGAGACAGAGATGAAGGGAAAGGAATTAAAAAGGACAACACACACCTTGCCAACAAGAGCTACCTTATTGTATCCTTTTCCTTGAGGCAGAATAATTCAATTTTGCTTCCTCTGCTGAGAATTCTTCCACTGGCCCTTCTCCCACACATCCTGCTGACACTCAAGCCTTGAAGTTGTTTTACAAGATAAATGTTAACCTGTCCACTAAAATGTATCCTCTTGATATGCTCACTTTCTTAATTAATTTTATTTAAAATTACTTTAATGCATTCTTCAATCAAAGCCACTTCCAACAGAATCTTTCAGCGTATTTCAGTAGAATAAATCTCAAACCATATTTCTCTCTTTTTATTCACAGCAGTACGAATTCCCTCTCCTTTTGTATTTTGAAGTGATTCCCAAGAAACATATTAGCAACCTGTAAAAAACTCTATTAAAATGGAAATGAACAAATAGTCCTTTTACGTGTTGAAGGGCATACATCTCCATTTAGAAATCAAACAGTAAAAAGCTGGGAGTCTCATCCTGATTTTATTCTCAGTAACCCTTGTAAGAATGCAGGTAAGTCAATGGAGATGCTCTGGAGTCACACTTATGTAGCAAAACAGAATTCAGATTTGTGAAGATCAGGTCAATAATGCTTAAAAATTACCCTTTCCAAGCATGGTCACTCCATGACTGAAGATATTGTAGTTCACAGATAGTTCCCTTTATCCAGGTTAAGTTGTATGTTGACTTACGTTTGAGCTTATGTAAGGGGTTCAGTCTCTGGCATCGGAAGGAAAGGGGAAGCCTGAATCCACATAGTTCTTTTTCTGCTTACTTCTGCAAAGTCAACAGAAGCCTTGTATTTTCCCATCAGAAATCTGCAGTGGCACTTTAGCACAGGGGTGACCTTTTCATGTTATTTTTCACTGCTCTCTCAGTGAAGCTGATATTCCAGTTCTAGTACAGGCTTCTCATTTGCAGCATTAGACAACACCTGGGTTTGAGGACTGGAAAGCATCAAGGGTGGAAGGAAAAGAGACATGCAAAACATGACCCATGGCAAAAAAACAAGATATACATATTTCCTCAATAAATAAGATTTTTAAAAAAGTAACTGCTGGGGTGATTTCTGGAAAAAGTGGGTGCCAAAAGACCCAAGCTGTGTATTGCAATTAGGCAAGGATAGGAAGAGCACAGAAGGACGGCAGAGGAGAGGGAAGAAGAAGCAGGACAGCATTGTACTCTCACCATGGGTTCTTTGCCTTCCAAGGACTACTGACACAGTGAAGTATCTTTGTGTCTGAGCACGTGCTCTACTATCTTTGTGAGCATAGAAGCATATTGTCCCCAGTCTCTGTTTCATGATAGGAACCGTGAGTCTGGCACTTTGCTTACTGAGTCATCTCATGCCAGCCGTTTCTGCAACCAACTCGGGACTCACTACAAAGACCTTTGAGGTGACTTTAGTATGATAGCATCATGACTCTTGCAATATCTGATGTTTTCCTTTTAACCACAAATCCTGGGTCCATGCCAAACTTAAGTTTCAGCCAAGAGGAAAATTTCCCTGTTGTTGCAGAGAAAAGCTTAAAAATGTAACCTCAGTGAACCTTACAGGTTTCAAAACAAGGTGATAAAAATAATTCTATTACATGAAGAAAAAAGAAAGAAAAAAGGGAAAATATTTTTAAGCCAACCATTTCTGGGTGTTTGATTCATTATTTAGATTGGTTTTACTTGTCAGTTTATTTCCTTTTTTTTTTTTTTTTTTTTTTAAATCAAAGAGAATTTGTTTTGGAGAGTGTAACTTTGTAACAGTACAACATAATACATGCTACATGTATTTTTTGTAAAACTATCCAATACATTTAAAAATAAAAACTTCCCTCATTATGGTTTTCTAAAGGGAGGACTACAACTGTGCTGTTGCATAAGTAGCTCTGTTGTCAGAACTGCCCAGCAAAGCAGAGAACAAAGTCCCATTGTGCGGCGGTCTCCAATGACCTCATGAGTGACATGCAGTAATTACCTTGTTAAGAAAAATATGCTCACATAGTCCCTGCTCGCAAGAAGCTATCACCAAGCACATTTACATGAAGTTCATGGTCTATGAAGTGGTAGAGTGTTGTTTTTAGAGACTATGTCAACAAGACTAATAGAAAATTCACCTCAGCAGGAGAAAAACAGCTTCAGTTTATAAGCAGAAAAAATCTTTCTAGAATTCTTGATTTCTGTTCATGAGCTGATTGGAGCTTTTGTATGCTAAAAAAGTGCTTCATTGAGAAGCCATATGGGATCATTCACACACACACAGAGACACAAAGCTGTCTAGTTCTCCTGTCTCCATGACCTGGAGCAGTTAAATAACTGGCCTTTTGTTTTACCTTCTGGAAAGCATCTGGAACCTTGTCTCCTGGTACACATTTCTAACCTGAACTACGTACTCACTAGTTATTGCTAGTCAGCTTCCTCAGATACTTACATGACTGTGAGGAATTCACCTTTCTTGTATGAGAGCCAGCTGTCACGGACAATATCCAAAGGAATATTTATATGGCAGCTGCACAACATTCATTTTTCTTGTGTCCTTTCCCTAAAAAAATCAGGAGATATGATACCTGGAAAGGCCTAAGCAAGAAATAAGTGATCATTCCTTTGTCATGCCTGCTTTAAACACTGTGCTGACATTTCCCTAAATAAATGAGTAAAACTACATGTGTCAAAGTTAGTTTTCATTTCAGTTGATACTAGTGTGAAATACGAGAGCAAGACAATTTATTTTTTAGTTCCAAAATTATTTTGGATATGGATTGTAAAACGAACAAGGCTCTGTATCTTTAAGATAAGCTCCTGATTGAGGAATCATTCATTCTTTCTGTGGAAAAAGGACACTGATTATGAAATTAATGCCATCTTATACAACCCAGTTGAGATCAGTGACTTATGCCTTAATAAAGGTTTCTTTGTTGTTTGTAAAAAGTGAATTTTATTATCCAATGGTCAGAGGTAGAAAACTGTTCCTCACCAAAAATGTCAGTTCCAAGGCCTAACATTTTCTGTGGAAGAAATCTGGCTGGATGCTGAACCTTCTTAAACTTTGGATATATGGAACTCAAGGTCAGAGAATGTAGGGAGACAAAAGGTAGCACTGGGCAGGGGCAGCTCCTCAGGAAGTTACAATTTCCTTGGAGTTTGATGCAGTTCATCAGTACAGATGCTGGTAAGCAGCTGGTGAGATTGGACCGTGTATCAGTGAGAGAGTTAAACTCAGGTGCAATTTCAAAATCTTACCATGGTGTCTTTGGGCAGGAAGAAATGATACCCTGTGGTGCCGTCGGGTGCCCGCTCGCACACGCACAGGGGGTGGAAGTTGGTGTCTGATTCTGAGACAACCTGAATATAACATTTCACACAGGAATGTGCTGCTCTTTTTATCTGTTTCCTTGCTGGGTGTGCTATCTTCAAACAAGCCTCAGTCTTTAGTGAAATACTGCAGCCTACCAGCATTCAGTGTGTGTTTGAAAGAGAAGACAGTCCTTCATTATTTGAATAGGTGATTGTGCTTTTCTGTAATCAAAGCTAATAGAAACAGCACTGTTAGGAGAAAGAAAAATGACTTTGTAAGACAGAGAGGCAATTATTGGCAGATTTTTAAGAGCCAAAGATTTCCTAAGAATATGCATCCTCAATAAATAGTCCATCATCCTCTTCTTTTGGCTGCCTTGGCTACTTTGAAGTTTCTCCCAAGTGAGAAGATCTGGGGGAGGACAGATCTGCAGCACCTTGTAGCTGGATCATAAAAAAGACTGCAGACTGCAAGTTGTGAATCTTATGTCATCATTATGCAATTGGTCAGAGGAGCCACTGCTTGCATTTTAGACAATTCACCATTTCATTTTTTGGTCATTTTTTCTGACAAATTTTTATCAGAGCTTGTGCTAACTTACTAGTAATTACTATATATGTGTGTGTGTTTGTGTCTCCAAGACGCATATTTGTTGTACATATGTACAGAAATTCCCATTCTGTCATCATCTCAGGCTATTATTGCATTTTGGCTCTGATTTTATCCTCCAGCTTTATTATGTCCATTTCAGAGGAGAATTTCAAGCCTTTGTGAGGACTCTTAGGAATCAGGTCATCTGTAATCCAAAAATTTTGATGTCAGAATGAATAAATCTGTCATCAAAGCTCTGCAATCATTCTTCAAGTTCCATTAGCATTTCAGCCAAGGTGCAGATACTCTGGTTTATCATTTAGCTCTTTCCAAGGACATTCAGTTTCAAAAGTAATTAGTCATAAGCTTTGCAAAACCTCCTTTAGCTTTTGCTTAAGTAATAAAGTGTAATAGGACAGTCAATTTTGGATATAACAACCAACCCGAAAGCAACACTCCCTGGCTAAGCTTTGCTTACTGTGATTTAGCACACTGCCCTCTCCCATTCAGTACCTCCAGCAGCTCTCTGCAGTTTGCAACCATCAGGAAAAAGTTCTGAAAGTTGAGCCATTCCCGTCCTTTTAACATCCCAGTTTTTCTGTTGGGGTCTGCTCCTGACCACAGGCACCTTTTCCCTGTTATAAACAAGTCCTCCTTGCATACATTTTTGTAGAGAGAAAGTGTTTGGCCATGGTAGTGCTTCTCTGTGGATTTCAGTGCAGTGTGAAATGCTCTGAGGAACCACCAAGAGAGACAAGAGAAACAAGCTGAGGTCTAAAAGAAAGAGCTTCTAGTGTCAGAAAATCAGAAGTCAGTTCTAGGCCTATCCTCCAAGTCTTCACAGTTTTTTATATCCCAGTCTATTGCATTTCTGTGTTTATAGTTGGATGGTGGCTGAAAGCATGGGGGACCACGAGAGCCGAGACACCATCACATTGTGAGGTGAGCTAGTAATTTGTATTCTGTAAGTGACTTACTATTTTCAACAGATAATTTATTTCTAAACTAAAGAATAGGTCAGATATGAATCAGGAAAAAGCAGAAAACCCATAATCTTTTAGCAAAAAGCTTTGTATTTCATTTGAAATCTGTATTAGAAAAGTTTACTTCAGAAAGCACATTCAGGAAAGGTGAAGAATAGTAATGCCTGAGCAGACTCCTGGTGTCTGTTGAATTGCCTTCAGCTGACTGAAGCTCAGTGTTACAAAAGTATTTTCATATATATAAGTAGAGATGTATATAGATGATCTGCTATATGGTATAAATTTGGTCTAATAAAATTATTTCTGCTTTTAAAAGTGACTAAGAAGGTCTTATCTTAAGTTCTGTCTCTCCTTTTATTTTATTCTTTTTGATTTTCCTTGTATCTGTGTTACAAGGCTCAGAAGTACAACAGATCCTTACTGCATCAGTTCCTCAGGAACTTATGGCCATAACTAGTAAAAGCCTTAAGTCCTGGTTACACTAGCAAGAAGAATGATCTAACAGGGGAGGCTCTGTAGAACAAAACAGGTAGTGTAAGGACCTCTGTCTGAACTATAGTCACTTTCCTCCAGACAAATTCGGTTTGACCCCATGAGCTGGTTACCAATTAGCAGCTAAAAATTTATTAAGTATTATCCCAGAGTGCATCTTCCAGTTCAGTTTTACCTAAAGGGAACAGAGTTCATGCCACCTGCAACCTCTCTGCTACACAAACCAAAGTGCAGAGTGAGAACAATTGCAAATAACACTGGGAAAGCATCTTCCTGAGCCAAACTAAAACAGTCACGTGGATGCACTCTTAAACACCTAAGCTTAAATTCAAATTTTTGGCCTCCAGAAGGATATACACAACTCTGCTTTGAGTGTCTGGGGGTCTCAAGAGATCATCTCATCTGCTTTCTTCCCATAATGTAGGATTAACTGTGTTTTTTCTGGTATTTTTCAGCTTACTTGTAAAGACCTCCAAAAATGAAGACTATCACCTCCCACGTAATCTATTCTAGTTTGTTCCCTCTTGGATATTGCTTCACTTTACAAACCCTTCTAATAAAGATTAATCTGAATCTTCCTTCATGCTGTTAAATCCACTGCTTCTCATCCCATCCACCAGAGGCACAAGCAAGTCATTCTGTTCATTTTTGCAATAACCTTCAGTAACCTTGGGGACTGTACATTGCCTGGAGATAATTTTATTTGTGCATATATATACACACATATGTATACATGTGTATATATATTCATATATATGTAAAGCTCAGACAGGGAACACAAAATTTTTGAACACTCCCACCTATTCAGTAAACAAGCAAAGATGTGGGAAACAGGAAGTATTTTATCTCTTGAAAAAATAATTATGTTCCTTAAATTTTAGTTATGTATTAATCATCAACAACAAGGTTCTATGATTCCTTGCTGTGTTCTTAAGAAACTGTTCTTAATTTTGGATACCATTTTTTTTAACAAGTTTTCTATTGATGGACATATTTTTATTTAAAAAAAGCATACTTGAGTTTTGTATAAAAAGAAGTTTTGGTTGTTTTGTTGGGTTTTTTTAATCTGATCTGGCCCCCCATCAGACATGATGAAAATAATATGCTGGCTTCTCAGAGAGGAAGAGTGACAATCTAGCTAACTTTGTTTTCAAGTTTCTCCATACCAGTGTTAGCACTGGGTTTCTGAACATCCTGATCTTTCCAGTGTATTACCCAGAAAATTGCACCTCCAGAAATGTGCAGATACACTTTTGACATCATGTGAGTTTATAATAATGTAAGTCTTGGCATCATTTATGCGTATGAGTGGTTGATACACAGCCTGAAGTTGCTAGTGGGATCCATGGGAAGAAAAGAGCAGAGAGCTCAGTGTTTCGACTCCAGCCCTTTAGTTCCTTTAATTCTTACACATAAAACTAAAAGGGGTTTGATGTTGTTTTTAATACTTTAGCCTGTGGGCTGTTAAAATTATTTTTAATTTACTACAAGATAATTCAATAGGTCAGTTTATTATTGACCAGATTTAGTATTCTATATTGTTCCTCTAATGGCTCTTAATGGAATTAATTTATTTGTTCTGCTCTCTGCCAGGAAATGAAGACAAGGGATGAAAAATATTCTATTTGAAATCAGACTAATTAAAGGAAAATAATTTAGCAAGAGGTTCAATTTTTTTCATAGTTTATTGCAGGTCAAGGAGAGGAAGGAAATCCAGAAAACATCTAGCATAAGGAGGCTTTACTGACGGATTTAGTTTCATGTGTAATACCCATATTTTCCTATGCAGTTATATGCAATTAGTCCAACTATAGCAATTTCCCAACTGACTTCATTTTTATTTAACTGAATTGCAGACAACGCCATGAACTGTATATTCCTCAAAACTAATATGAATTTTGTTTAATACCATGCCTTACAGAGTTAAGCCACTTCACAGATGGCTAAATAACTGGCTAAACCTTCATTATAATCCTGTGCCAAGTGATAACATTAATAAGAGGAAACCCAGTAAGTTTACAGCTGATAATAATTATGGCAGCTAGGAGACTAAGTGTTTCCTTATAGCGTTGCTGTTACAAATGTAATACTCTTCTAACCTCCCACATGGAAATAAACATATTGGCATGAGATACTGGTGTTTTGTGTTGCTGCATTATACTGTAAGATTTAAATTCCTGGTAGTAAGAGATCAGGTAGAAAAGCAAATCTAATTTTTTTTAAAAAAGAGTTTTGTATTTTTTTCTTAGGATATGCAATAAAGGTATATACCTCTCTACTTCCTTTGTCAGATCATTGGTTTTGGAAACAAAATAGTCTGGGTTTTATACAGAGTGTTTTTTGAAATAAGCATAGTTGTAAGCATGGAAGGAACGAGTTCAGGAGTGACTAATAGTGATTAATTCATTTTAATGCAGTTGCATACATTGCAATTCATGGTGACTTCAGCTGATGCATGTTACCAGTTTCATTAGAGCTGCTGGACTGAATTCTGCTATGAATAGACTCCTGAATTATGATATCTTTAGAAATCTCTTATAATTTAAATCACATTGCCTTCACTAACACCCTTTCAACAATCTGCATGCTGAAGTGAGGTATACACCTGTAGATGTAGCAATCTTCATTTGACAATGAAGTTTTTGGTTTTGTTTTTGGTCAGGTGTAAACAAAAAGAGACTTTAACTGACTTCTAAAGCATAGACTCTTCTCCATATCAAAACCACAAATGATATGTCACTTTATTTCTCCATTGGGTATACAAATGAGCTGAGTATCCCTGGTATAGAATCATAATTACCCAAAACTCATATACTACACCCCTACTGGTTTTCACCTCCACATAAAGTCACATGTTGTAAGTTCTGATAATCTGTTTTCCAAACAGGGTTTGAGATATGAAGGTGAACAAAAAAATCCAAACCCTTTTTGGGGTGACAGATACTGCTTATGAGAACACAGTCAAGGAAACTGATTGTGATCCCATGTTCGAACTCTCTTTTATATCAGACATCAAAATGAGTTTGATAAAATCAGCAGAAAGCCTGAAATGTTAATAACAGCTCTAGATTTCTTGTTCTTTTTCCTCTGAAAATCCACTGTTTCTTAGCATTCCTGCTTTAGTGGAAACAGCTCCAAAGTGTGATTCTTCATCCACGGTCTGTCTGGAAGATCTTACCCATATCATCAGAAAGGTAATTCAAGGAAAGTTAGTAATGTAAACTGTCTTTTGTTGGCAAAAGGATGATATGTTTCCAATTTCCTTGTTCCAACATGGACTACCCACAACTTTTTTAAACCTTTGACCAATAAATACCTCCAAAGGTGGTCATGATGGAGACAAGATGACATGTGAGTTACATGAGCAGAGAATCCTTAATTCAGAGAGGAAAAAAATTAACCTATCATTGTATTCTTCCATCATGTGAAGGACAGACCATGAACACTGAGCAGGTAATCTTGGGGCAACTTTTTTTTCTCTCAGACTCTAGCTGCCATTGCTTGGAATTTAGTAGCTCAGTCAAACATGTCCTTAAGTGATCACAAAGATCTCAGACAAATGTAGTTAACATTTTTTTCTGTCTTGTAAATATTTGGGATGAGTTAGCTTTTTTGCTACCTGACTACAACTCTATTTTTCCAGACAAATGTCTCTGGATTCTGTCCTTTGACTAAAAGAAGTCCATGAGCTCAGCCTAAGTAGTAAAGAACAGAAAGATTTTTTCTGACCCAATACTGCTTCTTGTTTTTGTCAACAGCACGTTATTACACTAGTGTATCATCTACCTGTTCTTTCTGACTTTGGAAGATGGGAGTGATGTATATACATGGGAAAAGTTTTGACTGCACATTAATTGTGGCCTCTCTTCTGTCTGGCAGACTTTGCTTAATTCTGCTAAGCAGTCCATGATCTTTTAAATGTCAAAAAGTTCTACATAATTTTCAGTATTAAATGATGAATTTTTAAAATATGACAGAAAATATGATGAAATGAGGTATATGGAAGAAAGTGAGGCTGGAATGGAAATGTGGAAAAAATAACAACATGGAGTTACTGAAGTCAGAGATGGGGAAAAATGCATTAGGTCATTTTTCTCAGCAGGGCACAGCGTGAGATCTGGGCACAAAGCCTATTCAGTGCAGGGGGAGACTGTCTACTGACTTCAGTGGATTCATGATAGGCTCTGGTTTGGACTAGTCTACTTTTTAAAGAACAGAAGCAACAATGTGCATAGGAATACATATTTAGCATGCTCCCCAAGTATAGGTGTTAGTGTCAGCCCACAAATACTCTCTTAATGAATGATTCAGTCTGAGACACTATTTAAGACATTCTTTACAGACTTAGCAAAGAATATTCTGCTTTTCAAACATGACTTAGCATGCTGGCTATGTGAACAAGTGAATGCTTTACTAGTGAGGATATGGATTTTTAGGGTTTATAAGAATTATTACCTACTCACTGATAACAGATTTGAGTAAATTTAAGGCAATTTGAAGGAGTTCATCAACCTTTCCAAACATGTTCCTGTTAAAGGAGGTGGGGTTTCCTACTACACATTTACCACAAGTGTAGGCTTACATGAATTTGCTCTAGAGTGGCTAAACATCTGAATATCATACCTTAGTTTGCTTTACAGTAACAGATGTGTATAGTGCAGCCTAAGACTGATTGAAAGACCAGGAACATAACTTTCAAGATCACTTTTGAAAACTTTATTAATCACAAGGGCATATTAGGAAGTTCTCTGTCACCCCCATTTTCTGAAACAAAGTAATTAAAAACTGAAAGATAACCAGGGATGTGGGGGCCTACCTATCACCTAAGCCCAGCCTTGTATAGCCGAGAAATGCAAACACCTATTTTATCATGGAATTTTTTCCTGAAATCCTGTGGTTGAGGTCATGCAAGAAACACAACATTTTTGAACAATACGGTTCTCTGGTATTAATTTATCTAATTTTTTTGCAGTAGCATTTGTACCTAGAGGAACATAAGTGTGTGTATGTGTAAGGCAGCTACCCCTGGGTAAGAAAGAAATGAAAAAGAGTAAAATGAAATGAAACTGCAACATGTTTTGTTATTACACATAATTTGCAAGAAAATAAATCTAATCTTTGAAGTTTTTTCCTGGATTGTGATACTGCCCTCTAAGGGGCAAAGCAACACCCTTTTGCCTTTTGTCATGAGGGTGTGGTCTTCTACCTCAACAGAGGTAGTGTTGCCACTCAGATAATATATATGCTAGGCCAGATGCGGGCAGCTGTCACCACCAGTCTGAAAGCTACCACAGACCTAATTAACACAGTAATGGGTTTTCCAGTCTTATGCTCTCTGAGTGACAGTTTAATAAGGAACGCCACAATGATCTTATAAATTAGAACCAACCTTCATCTTAACAAGATACAGCTAAAGTGTTCCGAAAATTAATTCTGATGATTTCAGTAAGTAATATTTCCAGTGGATAAACATCATCATTTGTTTACACTAACTTATTTTATTATCTATATTGGAAAATCATGCTGGGACTATGTGCTGGTAGTTTAAGAAAGATGCATGTATTTATGAAGTGAATACTAGGTGAAAAGAGTTATATCTCTGTAGTTTATAAAATTGTCTAATAACAGGAAACTATTCTGCAAAAACAGTTTTGCACAGCAGCCAGCTATAGAATCGGAAGCCTTTAGACCATCAGTAATCCTCAATTTGGCCTCAATTTAGTACTTAATATGTAAATTTAATATCTGTAAAACAGCTCCATTGGAATTAATTGGATCCCTGTGCTTCAAATGAAATAACTTGAAAGTAAGCCACAGAGCACAAGCTTGTTGACTTTTAATAGGGTCCATTTATGTTTTTGAGAGAATTAGAACCTGATCCAATAAAGTAATTGTGAGCATACTTTGAAGTAAAGCGGGCATTTAAAAGCCTCTTTGAATCAGGATTTTAAGGACACATAGGGTTAAAAATTATAGTGTGCTTTTAATGCAAATCAAAATTATAATTCCTCAGTATTTTAATTCCAGGATAGAAAAAAAATCACACTTTTCTCATGCCTCTGAATCCTTGATATGTTTTCTTTTTATTTGTCTTTTATGGATAAGATGCTTAAATGTGGATTTATATGAAACATGAGTCAAAGTAAATCAGCCTGTCTAGTTCCAGTTCCAAGACCTCTAAACTAATGGAAAGGTGACCAAAGAGATGTATGGTAAGGAAGGATAAAAGTTAAATGTTTTTTAAAAGTAAATTTTGAACAAGTTTTAATAAGATTAATAATCTCCTGATTTTTATGAAGATGTCTCTGCTTATATATGGCTAAGATAACTTTTTCTTTATTTCCACAACATGGAATATTTAAAGTATTTTTGAGGTTGTTGCAATCATTATACTGTTCTCGTGGATCTGCCTGTTGTGCCCAGAAGTTTTTAAATCCAGAGATTATAAGCAGCTTCGTTGTCACTTGTTCTAGGAATCAAACACTCCTTTAACTGTTATTATTTAGCTTCCTTAGAATGCAAAATCACTCTTTAAGTTCAATATTCACATAAGTGCAGGCATGCGCACTTATGCATACACACACACACACACACACACACACACACACACACACAGAAGTTCACTGTGCTGAACAAGTAGAGTCAAAATGACAACACAGGCAAAGCAAAGGAATTGAGTAGAATTAAGTTTATTGTGAAAGCATATGAGAATTATGGGGGGGGTGGGGGGGTGGTGGTGGTGTATCGTTACCTTTGTAGATGCATGCAGAGTGTCTCAAAAGATTGAATCCTCAGTCACAGCTGAGACTCATAACTGGCAATAAAATGCAAATAAAGAGAAATTGAAATAGAAGATATTTAAGTGGCAAAGTCTCACAAAATATAGAATTAACCAGTGAACAATCGCGAGTAGAAATATTTGTTGCAATTGTACGCCAGAGTAGGTGATGTCATCCTGACCCTTTAAAACCCTTAAATGAGCAGCCATCAGTAGAAATGTTTAATAAGAGAAACAACTTGTGAAAAATGGACATAATGAGCTGCTGACTGCCTGTCGCGGATGAAAGTATTGACACGGTAATATTTAGTAAGAAATCTAGGTTTATTAATAACTAACAGCAATTTATTATTATAAAATAATTCAGAGATACTAAAAGAAAGAAAAGCGACTTATTCAGATTCTAAAATGACAAGATTCACACTAACTTACTTAACGGTACCTATATATACATATATACACATGCATGCACATAACAAAATGGACAAACATACAGAAACAAAGGTGTTTGGATTCAGTAGAATGAACACAGAACAGACATACACACACAGAAACAAGGGTACGTACCCACACACACACACACACACACACACACACAGAGTAAAGAGAAGCTAGCTCAAAGAAAATTTCCCTCTTGAGTTTAGAGCAAATACTCACAATGCCTTGGCATTCCTCAACGGGCGATAATTGAGACTCAAGCGGGGGACTTCGCCCTGGCCTTCCGTCTGGAGCAGACGACACCTTAAGGGTTCGGTACCTGAGAGGCGTCCCAGCTCAGGGGAGATGCTGGTCACAGGCCCACTGCGATCCAGGAGAGCTCAAAGGGTCTCCCTGGTGGTCGCCATTTATAGGGTCCAAGATAATTGACTTTTGTCAAATGCCTTCTGGTGCCTTCCAGCAGTTACAAAAGAATTTGATTAATGTGCGACTCTGTTATTGTTCCCATTTGACCACATCCCAGGCACAGGTGTGCCAGGCCCTTAGGAGTTGATGGGCCATTTTAACCATTTCCGAGCAATTGGGAGGGGCAGGAGCCAGGCTCGTTAACATTGTCAGTCCTTATCTCCACAGACTGGTGTATAGCTCGGGGGATGTGGGTGGAATCGCACCTAGCACCAAGCAGCCCAACAAAGAGGGGCGGGGGGGGGTAAGGATTGCACCACCACAATCCACCCCGTGACTAAAGTCAATTTATCTTGTCCATAGAGTGGCAGTGTGGTTGCCTCTTGCCTCTATGCCTATAAACAGAGGATGCCATAATCCAATTACAGTTGAAGGAAATTTTGTGTTTGATTAGCTTCAAAAAGAAAAAAAGTTATTTTGGGATGGTGTACATACGGGGATACTTCTGTAACTGAGTAATCTGTTTAACCATCCTCCAAACCTTAATAATACAATTATGAGCAGTAAACATATTAGAATTAGAATTAAGAAAATCATGACCGGGTGGAACATAGAATTAAACAGTCCTGTTGCGGTGGGTGACCATCCAGATGAGCTTTCCCACCACTGATGTTCTCCATCCCTTTTGACTCTTGTTAACACCTGATGTATTTCTTCTATATCATGTTGGACCGTGATAAGAGTCTTTTGTCCAGTTTTCTGTGCTTGTTGCAGGAGGTCGATTAAGTCAGGATGTTGGAGGAGTCGTATGGACAGTACCATCTATTAATAAGGAATCACATCGTGTTCGCATGCAAACACATCCTTTTCCAACATATATGACTACGCTTTCAGGGGTTTCATTTGGGTGGATCTCAAAGTGACAAATGTTTTGTTCAGTATCAAGACAAATGTCTTGAGCCTCAAGAGTATTTCCTTCACAAATGAAGCCTCGTTGTTCTCGCACAGTACATGCATTTACATCAATTGTTTGCCATTTTCCCTCCTTCTGGTGGGCCCATACTTTATGCTCTGAGGGACAGAGTATGTTTCCATTGTGATTTAGTCCTAATGCAAGGATTGGGTGTATGTTGTACACTGAGGCATTGCGTATAGTGAGGACAAATGCAATAATCCTGTCACCTTCTGTGTAGTGAGGAAAGTTGACCAATTAGACCTGCCTTGTAGTGTTTTGATGCTTCCAGTGTATCTCAGTAATGCAAGATCCCAAGGATTTGATGTGTGAGCCATTGTAAGTGCCTTTACTCTCATGAGCAGAAAAAGGAAGAGAGAAGAAGAAGCCATGTAGACACCATTGTTGTAGCAATCGAGGTATGATGGTGAGGGAGAGAAAGGGTAGGTTCAATGCTGTGAAGAGTCTCATATTGAAGATGAGGGTTGTTCCCACAGTGCTACTGGTGGACTCGCTGGGTATGGTGTCTGCTTCCACATTGTCGTTGGTGGAGTCGGTTATTTCTGAAAAGGAAAGAAAAGAGAACGGTCTCGGGGGGGGGGGGGCGGGGGGGGGGGGGAGCTGAACAGGTTACCCCTTAGGATGCTGGATAAATCCATCTAGTACTGATTTTATGTTTTATTCCATTATTATCAATAGCATCCCATGCTAGAAATCCTCGTGGTTTGACCAGGGTTACTGGTATTGTTCCTACAGATGGTATTTTTGCCATCACAGGCTGTCCTGCTTTCATTGAGGACCAGGTGTGCTCATTATTTAGGTTTGTTTCTGAAGAAAGTGTTAAGAAGGCTCGAGTAATTGGACTTCCATAGGGACCATACCGATTATTTAACTGCTGTAAAATTTCAGAAAGACGTCTGTCCCATTGTCCTTCATGTGGTTTAAGATATTTTTTCAGCAGTCCATTGGCTCGTTCAACTATACCATTAGATTGTGGGTAATAAGGTGTGTGGAATACCCACTTTATTTCTTTTTGCTTTGCCCATTCCTGTACTTCTTTACTAGTAAAGTGTGAGCCATTGTCACTTTGGATAGAATCAGGGACAGGTAAAATTGAGAACCATGAGGAAAGGCCTCGGATAGTATTCTGTGCATTAGCCTTTTGGCACTTGGTAGCTGTAAGGAGTCCAGATATTATTTCTACACCTGTTAAGATATATTTGTACCCAGCAGAGGATTTTAAAGGACCAATGTAATCAATTTGCCAAGTAGACCACAAAGTTTTCCCCTCTTTAATGTGTAAAGGTGGTGCTTTGGCAGGGTGGTCCATCTGCAATTTTAATTTACACTGGGGGCACTCAGTGAGGATGGTTTCACATGTTTTCCTACTGAGAGGCCATCCCCGGCTTTGGGCTGAAAAGTAAAGTGCTTCTCGACCTGTGTGGCCTAATTTTTGATGTAACCATTCTCCTAGTCGATACCATGTGGGGTCTGAGGAATCTTCAATGTCTATTTTCCTAATTTTTGTCAATTCATCCACCCTTTGGTTCCAATTTGTAGCTGGTTTATGGTCATTAGCATGAGCTTTTACCCATCCTATTTGGAATGGTGTTTTTCTGGCTATGGTTAATAGTAATTGCCAGTCTTCAGTTCTCCAGATTGGTGATTTATTTATCTCCCAGTTTAAGGCTTCCCATTGACAAAGCCACTGTGTGGCACCTGCCCAGACAGCATAAGAGTCTACATAAATGGCTTTTGCTTCATTTTGTGCTGCCAAAACAACTGCTCTTAACTCTCCTACTTGAGCACTGCCTTCACCCTCTTCAATAACTTGTTTGCCTGTTTTGATTTCTAATGCAACAGCTTTATATTGCCATTTACCATCCACTCTTTTTGCCGAGGCATCAGAAAACCAGACACCCTCGGTTGGTGAATCTTCAGTGAAGGGAGGTGCATCTAAAATTGGTGAAGGTTTGAATGGTTGTTGTAATGCTAGGGGGTCAGTATTAATAGGCATTTGCAATTTAGAAACTTTTGTGTGTCCTTCACTTAATTGCATTTCATCTGCCACACCCACTAGATAGGCATACCATTTCCTAATTGTAGGTTTTTGTGCAATTCCCTCTGGGGGAGCAGTCCCTTTTAGGATTGTGTCTAATAAATTAAAGGGACCTCTGGTCTGAACAGCTTGTTCTTGACGTATTTTCTCAACTTGTTTAACTGCACGGACTAGAGACAAAAGACCCTTTTCCCACTCTGAGTATCTTTGTTCAGTCTCTTTAAATGCAGTTGAGCTAAACAGTAAAGGTCTCTTTGGCCCATCAGGGCCGATCTGAAATAAGTTACAATAAGTACCATGTTCTGCAAAACCCCATTCTGCTATAATAGGGTCCCGAGGATGAACAGGTCCTAGGGATTGATATGTTTTTAATTCCAGTATTAGAGTTTTAATTGCTTCTTCATGTTCTGAATCCCATCTCCACGATTTTCCTTTTCGTAAAAGTGAATAAAGTGGGCGGGCAATGATGGAGAATCCAGGTACATGTTTTCTCCAATATCCTAAAGTGCCCATTAGCTGTTGTAATTCTTTTCTAGATTGGGGCATTTCTGATTGTTCTATTTTATTTAGAGTATCTGGTGGGATTGCTGCACTTCCAGCAATCCACCAAGTGCCCAGGAATTTTACTTCTTTACTTGGTCCCTGACATTTTTCAGGTGGAATTTCAATTTTTGCGTCATGCAATGTTTGCCAAACTGTTGCTGCCACTTCTCCCACCTTGTCAGGAGAGGGTCCTCCGATTAGAATATCATCTATATACTGATACAGTTTTACATCTGCAGGGAGTGAAACTGTCTGTAAAAGTTCAGCAAGTGCAGCATGGGCAATTGTGGGTGAGTGTTTATATCCCTGTGGGAGCCTGTTAAAGGTATATTGGATACCTTCCCATGTAAATGCGAATTTTTCTTTATCTTTTTCCCTTAAAGGGACCATGAAAAACATGTCTTTTACATCTAGCACTGCCATCCAAGGATGTGCAGCGGCTTGCAGTGTAGCAGTTAAAGCTGCAATGTTGGGAACTGCCGCTGTCAATGGGGCTGTACTGGCATTTAAACGCCGATAATCGACTGTTAAACGCCACCTCCCATCTGGTTTGCGGACTGGCCAGACAGGAGAATTGTATGGGGAGTGAGTTCGGGAAATAACTGCCGTTTTTCTAAGTCCGCAATTACTTCAGAAATTCCAGTTCGTGCTGTAGCAGAAATTGGATACTGTGGGACATTAGTAATTTTTGATTCGGGAAGTGCTGGAGCTGCACGGAGTACACGCACTGTGGCAGTTTGTTGATTTTTATTATGGCTGGGGTTGGCAATTGAACCAAAAGACCACAGACTACAGTCTGGCAAACGCCAGGTCCGGCCGTTCAGTGCATCAAAACCCAGGATATTTTCATAATGCTCCTTGATCGCAAAGCGAAGAGATGTTACACGTGTTTCGCCAGGGAGCAGTAAATTAACTTTTGCTGTCTGGCACACAGTGCTAATTCCTGTAACTCCGGTAATTTTAACCTTTCGCCGGCCAGGTCGTATGCCTAGCTTATTGGCATCTCGCTGTGTAATTATTGAAATTTGTGCACCAGTATCAATCAAAAATTTTATTAATTGATTTTGAGGACCAACTGGAATTAAAATGTAAGGGCCGTTCTCATTTATCCACTGATAAGCTTCTACTTGCCGGACTGGCAGGCCCAGTTGCCGTCCGGACCTTATCAGTTTTTTGATCCTGTGCTTTGCAACTGATCCTCTTGAGGGAGGAAAGGGTTATCTTTTTTTTCTCTGGGAGCTGGCGACGGGGGGAGGGGGGGGGTTGGAGCATTTGGAGCGATACCTTTTTGAAATGCCTGAATCAGACTCAGAATGACGCCGGTAGGCTGTCTCTGAATCGCGGTTCTAGGAATTCCTAGTGACAATGCTTGCTTCCACAGTTCATTTCTCCACTCCTGACCCCTACGTTGTCGGTCAGAGGGTTTTTGTTCCTGAGAATTATTTTGATGCAATTGTTTAATTTGCCTAACAGTGCGACCTACATTTTTTGTTTCATTGGGAATTTCATCCCATCCCATTTCTCGGGCATGATTTACAGTTTCATGTACTAAAGTTGCCCAAGTGGGTAATACTCTTGGTTCTAATTCTTCTTCCCCACTATTTCCAACAGTTTGTGTTAGATTTACCAATTCATTATAATTTAAGTCTCTCTGGATCTCATCCCGTTTTGCAATGAGAAAAGGTTTGAGCATGGCAGGGGCTCCTTTTATCAGTACTTTAAGTATAGCAGGAGCTACAGTTGCCGAAAGAGGAACATCAGTAGGTTTACGCTGATGCATGGCTTGAATACAGGCAGCTTTTGTAAAAGCTGCAGAGAGGTCATTTAGAGATTTGATAGGTATTAACAGAGGTTCTCCTCTCTCTAAGGCATCAATGCCACCAGCCCAATATGCCACTCTGCTTGTTAGTGAGTGGGGATCATTCGGGGGGTTGGGACCAGCATCCAAAAAGACACCAGGACCCCAATATCCACTGGCTTCATTGCCATCTAGTAAAATTCTATCTCCCCCGTTTAGAGAAACTCTCCATAGGTATTCAGTTTCAGTTTCTCCAGGCTTACGGCCGTAACGATCTTGTAAATGAGCTATTTGAATTGGATCAAAAGGGGTTGTTTTGCTGATGCGACTTCTCACACCACCCCGAGGTCCTGTTGTTTCCTCTGTTTTAATAATTGGTCTGACTGCAAGAGGGGGAGACTCAGGCGGCTGCAAATAATTATTTTCGTCTGAGTCGTCATTATGTGTATCACTCCAAATGTTACCATCCCAGTCTTCAGGGGACACAATTAATTTTCTGATTTGAACAATATCAGGGGGGTTTGGAGACTGCATTAGCATCATTTCAACGCGTTCCCCCAGTTTTTGTTGTTTCAATTGGGATTCCTTAAGTTGCTGTTGCAGCTGCTCTATTTTAATCGATAACAGCAGATTGGTGGATTTGTGCCCTGTAATCTCATCTTGTAAATTTTGTATTTTACGATTAACTTTCTCTTGTTCATGACAGGCAGCTTCCAGGCACACTCCCAACATTTTACAAATCATACCTTTATTTTTTCCAAATTTAGTTGCACCTCGAGCAATAGTTAACTGTTTTTCTACCTCTTCCCAGTTGTGCCAATTATTATAAGCCAAATCCTCTGGGAAGGTGGGATTTGGTTGGATACCGTGTTTTTGTAAGTATTTGGTGATTTTGCTTGTCATCCTGCCGACTACGCCAATTTGTCGCGGATGAAAGTATTGACACGGTAATATTTAGTAAGAAATCTAGGTTTATTAATAACTAACAGCAATTTATTATTATAAAATAATTCAGAGATACTAAAAGAAAGAAAAGCGACTTATTCAGATTCTAAAATGACAAGATTCACACTAACTTACTTAACGGTACCTATATATACATATATACACATGCATGCACATAACAAAATGGACAAACATACAGAAACAAAGGTGTTTGGATTCAGTAGAATGAACACAGAACAGACATACACACACAGAAACAAGGGTACGTACCCACACACACACACACACACACACACACACAGAGTAAAGAGAAGCTAGCTCAAAGAAAATTTCCCTCTTGAGTTTAGAGCAAATACTCACAATGCCTTGGCATTCCTCAACGGGCGATAATTGAGACTCAAGCGGGGGACTTCGCCCTGGCCTTCCGTCTGGAGCAGACGACACCTTAAGGGTTTGGTACCTGAGAGGCGTCCCAGCTCAGGGGAGATGCTGGTCACAGGCCCACTGCGATCCAGGAGAGCTCAAAGGGTCTCCCTGGTGGTCGCCATTTATAGGGTCCAAGATAATTGACTTTTGTCAAATGCCTTCTGGTGCCTTCCAGCAGTTACAAAAGAATTTGATTAATGTGCGACTCTGTTATTGTTCCCATTTGACCACATCCCAGGCACAGGTGTGCCAGGCCCTTAGGAGTTGATGGGCCATTTTAACCATTTCCGAGCAATTGGGAGGGGCAGGAGCCAGGCTCGTTAACATTGTCAGTCCTTATCTCCACAGACTGGTGTATAGCTCGGGGGATGTGGGTGGAATCGCACCTAGCACCAAGCAGCCCAACAAAGAGGGGCGGGGGGGGGGTAAGGATTGCACCACCACACTGCCCTGAAAGTGTTTCCAATTAGTAGCAAAACTGTAGGGCATTTATAAGGGAGAAATTCCACATATTA
The DNA here is from genome assembly GCF_047716275.1 of Strix uralensis. Classification (NCBI taxonomy): domain Eukaryota; kingdom Metazoa; phylum Chordata; class Aves; order Strigiformes; family Strigidae; genus Strix; species Strix uralensis. Next base: position 86,695,969 of record NC_133974.1, on the reverse strand, counting down.
TTTCAACTAAGAAGAAAGAACTCTGAGGCCATCAAATTGAAAGGTAACTTGGGTATGAGTGAACATGACATTGTAACTTCATGACCCTTGAACATGACATTGTAACTTCATGATCCTTCAAACAGAGTGCACAAATAAGGGCACAATGAAAAAAATGGCTCTCAGAAAGTCAGGCTTCAATGAAATCAGAGAATTGGAAGGAAAGATCATTTCAAATGTCTTGTATGAGGAGAAGGTGTAAAAGACATTTGCAATTAAAAAGAATATTAAGGGCACACAGCTGAGAAACTGTAAATATGATTAAATATCTCGTTGGCATTTTAAGCACAAAAAAGAGCTACACAGAAAACGGTCACCAGGTCAAACTACTGAGGATGAGTTCAGAAACACCACACTGCAATTAAAGTTTGGGTTAGAAAAACAAAGTCACAAAAGGAAACTTGTGGAGGAAATGAAATACACAGGAAACCACTTATAAGTAAGTATTCCAGAGGTAAGATGAAAACAAAAGAGATGGCTAGTTTGCCCCTGCAGAGACTGTAAGTGGTTGATATATGATGCTGAAATTTTCTAAACACTTAACGACTTTTTTCACTCTCTCTAAAAAGCTCATTTTCTATCAGACACTATCATAATTAATATCAGGCATGAAGGATCAAGACTTCAGCCTGGTATAGCAAGGAACAAATTTGTACTTGACTTAATCAGATGTTTTCAAACTGCCTTCATCTGATGACTTTTTTTTTCTGGAGCACTGGAAGAATTCATTAATAAAAGCTCAGTGTTAGGTTTCCTCTGAGAAGTTGTGACAGATGGATATGAAAAAATAGCAAAAGGCAAAAGTGGAGTATTGCTTTATAAAGGAGGTACCAAAAAATTGCAGATATCGTAACTTCTGCTTCTGGAAAAGACATGGAGCCAATCAGTTAGCTCTCTGTGAACACACTAAGTAAAGTAGAAGGATGAATAATCACCAAACTTTCTGTGTCAGGAATGAATCATGCCAAATCAGCTTTCATTTCACAAGAGGTGAAGGTCTTATGGATGGAAGAGAAACAGCAGATGTCATATCACAGTTCCAGTAAGATTTTCAACACAGGCCCGTGTGCCTTTCCTAGAAGGAGACTGGACAGGCATGGTTTAGATGAAAATACCACAGATAAATGGAAAGCTGAGAGGTTTCCACTCTCCAAAGTGTCTCTGCAGGGTAGAAAACTATTAAATGTTTGCATGAATGACCCAGAAAGGTGACATTCTGTTTTATTTTATAATTGTCTATGACAGATTGTATTAAAATATTTGGCTTAATTTACAGATTATAATTTAAAAAATGTTTTTCCAATGGTAATGAACACAAGAAGACATTGACTAAAGTGGTTGTTACAGTCCCTGTCACTGGAGGTCAGACCAACTTCTACATTGGTGGAGAAACTAGGTGTCGGAGTCTTCTCGCCTAGCTTTAGATGCATGTCTGAGTTATTTAGCTCCTATTCAACAAAATAAAATGGACAAATTTAATGACCAATTAATCTGGTCTGTTATAGACATTTACTGTGGGATGAGATTAATTTCTCTTCAGAATTGTTCTACTAACACTTAGGAGATTGTAGACAATGAGACAGATAAAGATGTCCGTACTCCAGATACCTAAACCTGGGGAATTCACCTGCTCAAGCCATTACCAGGCTTGCCAGTCTGAATGGCCCTGGTACACCCACCAAGCAGGTCCACACAGGTACTAGCAATACTAATGAAGTCTTAATCCTACAGGTCAGGTACCAGGCATACTGTGGTTTTGTTTCATAGGATAATCTATAATCCCAGCATGGATCATCGCTGCAAAAAGAACAAGAGAGATCAGTGCCTTTCCTTAGCTTTTGTTCTGACATGCAGTCCAAGTTTTGAAATTACTTCTTGTGTAATCATTACACATACATTACTGAGTCCACAATAAATTGAAATTATACACTTAAAAGGAGATTTTAAAATGTAGTGGAAATCTAAAATTTAGTATCTATCTGTCTGTCTGAACAATTTTTAAAATTTTTGGTTCACCTAGGGCTTGATAGGGATTCCTTTTATATCAAAGAAGATTCAGATCATAATGTCACATTTTTAGTCTTTCACAGTTTTCTACAAATAGGAATGTTTTCTACAAATGGAATAAATTCTATTTTTATGGCTGTACTTCAATAAGTCTGAAATGTGTTCATGTTCTTATTTTTTGTCTTTTTAGATTACTGTAGTTTGATTGGACATCTAAGTGTTGGACTTCTGCACACTAGAATTCTTGGCATATATTAGAAAATTCAAGATTATTAAAAATATTGATTGCTATGCAAATGTTCAACTTTTCACAGACTATTTATCACAGACTTTAGCTTTTTTCTTTGAAGTCCCCCTCCAAAAATCTCTTAAATTATAGGGTTTATTCTGTTGATTTGCACACATAATTCTCATTAGCACCTGTGGGAATTACATCTGTACATCAAAGGAATAAAACTTCTATTTGCCTAACAAGATTAGAGAAGCCATTTAGAAATGTAAACTTAGGAGTGTGTCTCGACTGCTTCTCACTATCCTCAACAGGACTATAAGACTTCTCTTTTTGCCTTTTTCATATTTAAGGGCATTTGAAAATTTCAGCTTCAAATGTTTGGTCTTATCTACTTGCAGCTCAAATGCCTTGTGAAGGCTATTCAGAGGAATAGATTAAAACACATATATATGTGTATGCTAGTGTAGCTCAGCTCTCCTGAGAGATACTAACAAGTCTAAACAACCCAAGTTATGTAGGGCACAAAACAGTTGTGGCCAGAAATGCAGCTACTTCTGTGGCCTGCACAGTAGTCCTAGTCCTAAATTTGGGATTTGCAGAGAAGCAAGGTGTTTGGAGTGCAGGATTCCACAGTCAAGCTGTGCATTCTTGTTTGACTCCCTCTGTAAGTCAGAGATGTTTAAGAGCTTAGTGTCATTTCTGCTTTTAGATATCTACTCACTGTTGACTTCCAGTGTGAGTTAGGCACATTGCTTATGCATGTTCCTCAGAAAATCTATAGTGATACACATCTTTTTTTCCTTTTCCTTTTCACTTGGCGCAAACAGCTGTCCACAATGGAAAATGTTCATGCCACCTACTCTAGGCACCTACATTTGGTGCAGTTCAGAGCACATAAAGCTAGAAATGTCTGCTTCCTAGACTGTCAGTGGAATAATTAAGGTAGCTCTGCCAGATGTTCCCCTGAGCTAGATGACAGAAGCACAATGTGTAGTCAGTGCCTGTCATGGTACAATCCCTCAGACACCTGAAGGTATGGGCTAATTGTATCCTTCTACTTGCTCCCAGGTTGTTGTCTCTTAATGAAATTCCACCTTTGAAATTAGTAATAGCATGCCCTGAAATTCAACCCCAAGCAAGCTCTTATGTCTCCCAGCTGGCAAGTAGGTCTGAACGCCTGGGCAGCTAATGGTCTCTCAAAATAATAGATTGTTCTTGACAATATTCATACAGCTGTTTATGGCATATAACCTGCGGTGATAGTAACAGCCTCTGTATCACACCTGTGAGCTGAATCACAATCAGAAGCTCTAACAACTATTCTGACTTTCTCTATAGTTATATTGGCTTAACTTCCTTTTGTATGAAATGTATCTTGAATAAAAATATATAATTGTATTCTTTAAAGCAAGTAATGGAAACAGCACTATAGTCCTTGCTAAGTGGTTATTATTATAACTCTTGTAGTTGAAAATGGTGTCTTTTTTTTTTTCTTTACTCTGAACTATTTAACATCAATTCGTAACCATGGGACATCTATTCTCTGCTATCAAACTCCTGTTTCCTCAGTAGGCACTTACAAGAGGTTGTCAAATCACACCTTAATTTTTGCTGAGCTTTCAGACACAGTAGATGACTTCATGGACTCTAAAGCATCTTTGCAGTCTGTCAGTTGTTCTTGTGACTTTTCCATGACAACTTCTCAGTCTGTCAGCGACCTCCTTAATTTGTAACTTCTGGGCTATACAGAGAATTCCTGTGTGAGATAGCATTAGTGTCAAATACAGGCACTTTGACTGCCTCTACCCCTGCAAGGGCCATTGTACATGACCAGGGTTATTTCCTGGTGCTGAGTCGACCTGGCAAAGAACAGTCTGCATTCATACTATTAAAACCTCTTATCAATGACCCCTTTCCCCCCCAAAAATGTGACCATTCCAAGAAACCTACTGAGAATAGTCCCAGCGACCTTCCTGACCTTGGAAGGTTGAGGGAAAGAGAGGCAAAATGGATATATCACTCTGATATCCTCTATGGTCCTAATATTTTAAGAGTTGCTCCTTTGGACTCAATACTTCAGTGGGATCTCCTGTTCAGGTAGGCATCCTGAACACATCAGGGTAACAGCTTTCCACAACTGATTTGAGGTCCTGTATCTACAGCTTGCTTGTCCTTTTTCTCCATAGATGACTGGTTTTATTTTCAGCAATAGGAAGGTATAAAGCTGGTCCAACAAGATCTGTTTTCCATAAACTCATGCCGACTGGCATAAATTACATTACTGTCTTTTAAATCTTTATTAATAAAGTCTTTCATCAGTTTATCCACTCTTTTCTCAGGCTTTATGACAGGCTGACAGACATAATTAATCTGATCATCCCATTTGTCTTTTTTGAGTATTGGCTGTACCATGAGTTACTGAAAATCAACATTAACTGTGCTAATAAGGGATTTTTCCTGAACTATTTACATACAAGTTTTCAAGTTATCTGAAAATCCTCATTTTAACATGTTTAGCTCTTGTAATGTTGTTAAAACCTCCCAAATTTACTGATGCAATAGAATAGTTCATCGTATGTTATGAATGAAGTAGTCAGATGACATTTTTAATCAGAATATCTATTTCTGAATGCTTTCACCTGTCACATAATAGAAATGAAAAGGTAGAGCTTGTCAAGTCTCATTGATCAGTTAGATTTGATTTATCAGTCAAAAGATTAATCCCCTAATCAAGCGAAACTGTGATCAATACAACTCACTTTTCTTTTTTTCTTCATGCTCTTTGAAACATTCTTTATCTTTAAATATTTCTACAGATGTTCTTATGTTCCTAGCATTACTTTATGTTTATTGTTATAAACATCCTCTTCCTTTTGTTTGTATTTCTTTTAAAAATTTTATTATAGCTGGTTTTGCTTCCGATTTAATCTTGGTTTATTATTTTAAGACTATAGCTTGTTTTATTTCATCAGTGTGACATTTTTGGATGACTATTAAAACACTCTGAAACAACTCAATTAAAAATCTTAATCTTTAATTGCATCCCCCAAATCATTTGGCTCTGGATTTATCCCTTATTGAAAATGGCCTTTCTACAACAAGAAGAATGTTTACAATAGTTTTTTATTTTATATTTTTTCTACATAACAAAACAAAGCACATAATTATCTCTTGTACCTCTGCATCAGCTCAGTATGAGGTCTACTGAAGAGTTCTCCTTACTCCAGATGTCACCTTGTGATCTAACTATTGTTTACTGGCAATTACATAAAAAAGGTTTCTGAAAATCCCAAAGATTATGTTGGTAGCATCGAGCTGCAAGTACACATCATGCAAACTGAAGTTCTTCACAACAATATTTAATATAGAAATTATGAAAATAAAGCCTCGGGTTGAAGGTTTTGAGTGTTTGGGGTTTTGTTTGTTTGTTTGCTTGCTTTTTTAATTAATTGGATTATTTTCAAGTAGGCATAAAGTAGAAGATAAAAACTTATTTTCAGCATTTGTCATTTCATTTTCTGATTTTTCTGTTATCAAGGCATGTACCAGAAAAGCTAGAACTCATCCAACCTGCAAAGGAAAGTGAGTATTCAAATGCACCCATTCGTAATGTATTTATGACCTTGCTGTTATAGTAGTGTTGCTTATTATAAGGTTTAACTTTTCTGTTATTTGAAACAAAATGGGATTATTTACATATTGATGTGGTAGTTAATTGTTTCCATTGATATTATGGGTTATTTATAAAATTTATCTCTTGAACAGAGAGATGCATACAATTATAGTAATAGTCCGGCTATTTCGCACAGTATTCTCACACTGAAAAACTCCAATTTTTCTCCAGAGAAAACTAATGTTTCAAGCTCATTATATTCTCAACAACAGAACAAAAGCTAAAATTACACTATGTGATGGAGATGGAAAATAATTTCTCTTTACGAAAGGAGCATAAAACTTGCCTCTCAACCAAGCAAATATGCAGACTATGTACGTTTGACTTCTTGGCTGCCTCCCACGCTGAGCTTCCTGCTTCACTCACTAGAAATGCACGCCTTTAAGATGGATGAAAGTTCTGTCTTTGGTCTGAAACTAGCTTAAAAAAATGATAGTGAATAACTTCCATCATGTCACTTATAAGCTTCTGTCATTATGTCACTTATAGGACTTCCTAAGGGAAGCAGAGTGCCTTGGCCCAGCCTGGTGGGGTTGTAGGAAGATGTACTTGGATGTCCATGAGGAGCAAGCTTGCATGGGGAAGGAGCATCATCCACCTTCAGGTTATATGCAGAAACAGAGCAAAGGGTGAATTTAGATGCCAGCTGATGCAGCAGTATGCTGTCGTTCTGCTTGTGGAGCCCTACCGATGTCTACCAGAAATTAAGAGCAGGGCTCTGCCTTGGTTTAATGGTGGTAAATGCAGACAGATGGCTTCATTTGTTTAATCAACTCCATGGTAAAAATAATTGCTCTTAAAGGTAACAGTGTTTTTCCTCTGAGAAAGAAAACTCTTATCAACATGTATAGATCCCATAGTTTCAAGTATGATCCTCTATGTGAGAGAAAGTGTGGACTGGAGATCCATTAATAAAGGGTATGATTTGGATACACTTTTTCTGTTTTCTCTCTAGAACATGACAGTTATGTATGAATAATTCTGTGAGATATCCTCAGTATGTTTGTTACTGTAAGTATTTCTATAATATCAAAACCACTTACTGACGTAACTGAGGAAATTTTGCATGTTTCTTTCCAAATAAGTTATTTTTAAACCACTCATCCATGAGGAAAATTAACTGCAGGGGGAAGAGTTTGAGAGTTAAAACCAGTTTGAGTTTGCAAACAGGGAAGTAGAAATTTATAAAAAGCTGCAATACATTATGTTCATAATTGTACATAAAAAAGTTATAGTAGAATATGTTTGTAAGTGACAGAAAGCTTATACTGAGTGGTTTGCTTCATCAGTCTTTGATGTTATCTTACCTCCTACTAATCCTACACAACTGCGTTTCTGACTTTCATGAGCATCAGTAGATACCTGTTTACAGCATCAGCAAGGGTAAGGGAAACATTAAGTACAACATATGCCCGCTCAAACAGCAGTAACAAAACAAGAGCACGCAATAACGTGATCAGCACGAATGAACTAGAAACCTCACCCCCAGCAAGAGTGTCATTTGTTGTTGCCAGTCAGGAAATGCTGCTCTTCTGCAGGAGATGGAGCTGGTGTGGGGTCATGCTGGGGGCACCTGGCATCAAACATCTCACTCCTGCTCCTGCGTCTGCAGCCTGGGTGACCAGCATGGACACAGGGTTTCCCCAGAGGCTTTCATTTGCAAAGCAATGTCCACTCAGCACTGGTATTACCTTTGATGTATTCCTCTGGGCTAGCAACACGCAGAACAAAGGAAGAGAGAAAATAGCAATAAGTCAATTCATTTATTCACTTTTTTATTTTTGGAAAGTGGGTTAGCATTACAACAGTCAGGTTTCAATTTTAAAATACAGAAGGCCGAGTATGGAGCCCTCCTTACCCACCTCTGGCAATGCTCACTGCTGTCTGCCCAGGACTGGTGGGCTCTGATGCACCAAACCTGCACTTTTGCAGGACTAGAGCAGCTCCTAAAATGCTGGCCCCCTCAAAACTTAATTAGAGCTTGTTCAAAGAGCTCGAACTCTTTAACTTGCCCACAGAATTTACAGTAAAGACTCAAGCCATATATTGCCCATAAAAAGAACATGTCAATAACCTTTAACCCCCTACCTCTAGTTCTGTTGGATTAGAAAAAGGGATGTATAATTTGTTTTCTGCTTTTGAAACAACACAGAAAAATAAAGTAAACTTATAGCTGCTTTTAGACACATCCAAGTATTTTCTTTAGAGGCCTATAAACCAGAACTGCAGAATGAAAATGAACGTCCTGTATTGCTACAAATTGTGTACTAGTAACTCTTAAAAAAGTCTTTAATAATCATATAGGTTTAGATATGCTCAAAGACAGACATCAGCAAGGGAAGATTGTTTCAAATTTTTATTGCAGCTACCTTATAAGTAACAAAAAATATTATTGAGCTACCTTTTATTTTCCGCAATATGATAAATGATGTATTTTCGATTAGAAATGCATTAGAATGGATTAGAAAATATGATAAACATATTTTCAAAGGTTTTTCTAGTAATTTTTGTTATAAGTGCAGATACTTGAATTACAATAAAACTTTGATAATTCCCAGAGCCATTCTTTCTACTGGAAAACAGTTGTCTTTATAGCATATGAAATTACCAAAGGTACAAATAAAAGCAGGTTTAGTAAGAATTTTTGTAGTTGAATTCTGATATTTGTTGTTAAGGACACCACTCAGTATCATCGGCAATGATGAAGTCATAGTCATTTCTACTTCATTTATTAGTGAACAGAGTAAACATATTGATATGAAATTGAAAGCTGTGAACTTTAGAGGTAGGTCTGATAACTATAAACATTACGCAAAGTTAAAAAGGAGTCATTTTAAAAAGTTTTATTCTCTAATATCTGAGTATAAAAATAATGATTAGATCTGAAGACCACTGAAGAAAGAATAGTGGACTTTCATTTCTATTACTGTTTATCCTCATGCATGCTTTTCATACTCTTTAATTCTCCTTCAGGAACTGCTATCACCTACAGTAATTACACACAAAGATATTTATTGTCAGGTTTGAAGTATGATGTTTGACTAGAAGATTGCACTTGGTTAAGGAATATGTACATAACCATGTACATAACCATCAGCAGTACAACTTATATTTCAGTCAGAGACATTACTGGGCCTGTTGCATGAGGTAGAATGAAGTGTAATGACCATGCGGTGCAGAATATAGAATACTGCTAGTTTAAAACTTCAGATTATATTTTAGATTCAAATTTTGAATGAACTTGCAAATTTCTGACCTTGATGTTTTGGGGTGACGATATTTTGTTACTGTGTTTTGCATCTGATAATACAGCATATTCTCATTAAAACTGATGAATAAATAGGAGCTAAAAATTATTTACAAATATACTTTGAAACTAACTTCCTTATTGACATAGAAACCTAACTCTTTTTCTTTATAAGGGAGTGTGACATGCAGTCCTCCATCCTTATGATACTAACTGTGCATCACTTCAGACTGCAGGTAAGGATATTTTCTGCTGTAGGTCATAAACTTAGGCTTTTATTTAAAATATTGAACAACAACTATTAATGCTCTGAACTTCAAAACTATCAGGTGAGTTTATTTCAACAGAAGTGGTGAAGATAACCACCAAATGAAGCGCACTGAAAACAAAGTCTTTATTAATGTCTACCATGTTACTAAAACTGGCATAATATTTGATGTATAGTGAAAAAGAAAACAAGAGAGCAAGCTTGTGGCTGTTGCCATAGCTATAAGCAGGTACAGTTGTCAATTTGAAGTGAGTTGAAAGAGAAAAGAACAAAGAGTCAAATGCAAAAAGACAGCCCACTTTTAAAATGAAATCAGTGCAAGATCTCATACATGTCTTGAAGCACAAGTCTACCTCTGGAGGTTTTGGCAAGAAGATTTGTGAGAAAGGAAAAACTCCCGATTTAATTATCACTTCAGGTGAAATTGTTGAGTCCAGCTGTTAAACACAGATACAGAGTGACATAAAACTATGAGATTCTGAATATTGCTGAATTCTGGAGTACTTCGATACTGTGATTTACCAGGCAAAATTGTTTAAGTTCCATTTTTATAATGCAATTAGAATTTCACAAATCAAATTTCTTTTTTTTTTATACCTTCCTGAAGGTATCGCTCAGAGACAGCGTTAAGCACCTAAGTTCTATCTTAAATATAAATTTCATGACAACTGACTCTTTAAGGAACTATTTATATTCCCATGCAGGCTCGTCAGGGTCAGTTTTTCCACCTGAAATATTCACAGACATACAGGCTCGGTTCAAGTGCCTCTTTTGCTGAGACTGCTTTGCTTCTAATTCCTTTCTTTATCTGCTTTTCTCATGCACTTTAGACACTCTCTTATATATTATTATATATGCATAGTTCATAGCTGTATTGTGTATAACACAGGAAACTCTAATGAAGTTTTGTAGTTGACAAATGGATGTTATTTTCTAAAGTCACTGATTTTGTTTATAAGGTGGATGTGAACAAAGGAAAATTAATTTGTCTTACATTTAGAAATGTATATCACAATGACAGTGACAGTTTCTATTGCAATGGTCTATTTAAATAAACTTTCAAATAATATAAATAAATTTGAAATTTGTATTCTCATTTCATACCTTACAGAAACTAAATTTTCATTACATTTTTTAAATTAATTATTTTTTGTGAGAATATTTCTCATGATTTCTCATAGTTCTAACCTGTACTTTTCTCACTCCCAGACTCAAAAACTTATAGTTGAGTTACAAGTTAAGGAACAAGTAACTGTAGGTTGAAAAACATGACAGAGCTTTTACTATTATAGCAAAAGTCAGATGTTACAAACTCAAAACTTTCAGAGTTAAGTCCAGTAGAGAAAGAAGCATTAGTCATTCTTGGTATGTGTTAAGTATTCAAGTCGTCAACCTACTAATCAGTCTGGAATCTATAGGACAGGTCAAACATGGCAATCGAAACACTCCTGGTCTCTGAGATTAGAAATAATTGTGGCATGAAAAATTATGCACTTACTAATGTTAAAAATAAATCTAATAACACTGGAACTTATGAAGGTTGTTTTAAATATTTAACTCTGTGCTCTTTCACCTAAGCATAAATCTTCAGTAATTCAAGCACTCAATTCAAAATTTCAGTTGGACTAACTCACTAAATAGCAAAATTTAATCTATTATTTCCTAATAATTTGTGACTAGAATATAATCTATGTATTTTGATATATAGTGAAGCATTACACTGTTGTATCAACTAAAGCACTAAAGTTTTGTATATCAAACTCAAAATCTAGGGGAAAATATTTTAATCCTATAAATTCAGAACTTTATCTCATAATGCTACAACAGAGACTTTCCAATGAAAATTTTCTGAGTCTAAGGTCTAATTTGAGAACATAAAGTTAACATTTTCTACCTTGCTTCCACATTCATAGAAGTGTCTTTTTAATGATAACAGTATGGGAGTCCAAATCTGATCACAAAGAATTCCCAATTGCATTTAAAAATCCTTAAGAAAAGACTTCATCTGCTCATGATGGTTTGGACAAGGACAGTGAAGGTGAAAAGACATACTAAGATTACTCTTTCCACAGAAATTGATAGAATTTATCTTCAAAAATAACCCCTGAAGTTAAGAGAATCAGCTCAGTGACATGTTCCTAAATGTGTGAGATTTCCAGATTGATCGACTGCAGCTGGCTATCATTACCCAGTCTTTAATAGTAATAAAATTCATTGCAGTGCAAACTGTCTTTTCAGATTCATACATCCTAAACTGTCAGTAACATTTTTTGAGGTTTAATTGTGATCATAATTATAGTGAGCAGTAGAATGAACACACAGTACATCATTTGATGGCAATTCCTTTGTAACAAAGCATAACAGCCTTGCTTGAGAAAAAGCCAAAAGTTTTCTTTCTCATTGTTCTGTTGCATCTTTAGAGCTCTAATATTTCAAAAATATTCCTTAACAAATTACCTTATTAAAACCCATATGTGAGTTGCCAGTACAAATTGCTTGTCATTTTATTGCATTAATGGAATAAGCAGATAGCATGCCTTTATCACTGAAAATGAACTGGAGGTATGTAAAAAACATGTAGTTACCAACCCTTCTAGTGAATCTTGACTACCAATTGACATTTCATTCATATACAAGTTGCAGTCTTCTACCATGTGCATTTACAGTGGCTTTTAACTTCTACAAAAAACATGACAGTGATTGAACTGTTGAGACATCATTGCAACTCCCAGATCTGCAGAAGAGTGACAGGGTTTGTGGATGTGCTTTAGCTGCTTTGCATTTCATTTATCTACATGCACCCAGAAGCAAACAATAACTGAATTCTTTATAAAAGCCCTTCTTTGCCTATTTAGTGCTTTGCTCCTGTGGTGAAATACTGGAAAGCAATACAACGGGAACAGGAAAATTACTTGACTGATGTCCATTCTCATACAAGGAATCTTAAAACAATTTAAATCTCTGCTTTAAGTCATTTGCAATGCCATAACTTCCCTTTCCCTGAAATGTAAATAAAAGAATAAAAGTAAAAGCAGCATAATCCAAGCATTTGTCAAGGGTTGATCAAACAGTTATAGGCTCTTGATTAGCTTTGTGTCAAGTGACAAAGAAGGCTAATTTTATCCTATGCTGCCACCAGGTCGAGAGAGGTGATCATTCCCCTCTACTCAGCACTAGTAAGGCCACGTCTGGAGGACCATGTCCAGTTCTGGGCTTTTCAGCATAAGAGATATATAGAGCTACTAGAGAAAGTCCAACTGAAAGTCCAACAAAGGGCCACAAAGATGTTTAAGGGAATGGAGCATCTCTCCTGTGAGGAAAGGTTGAGAGAGATGGGACTTTTCAGCCTGGAGAAGAGAAGACTCAGGGGGATCTCATCAATGTATACAAACACCTGAAGGGAAGGTGTAAAGAGGATGGAGCCAGGCTCTTCCCAGTGGTGACTAGTCACAGAACAAGAGGCAATGGGCACAAACTGAAAGACAGGACACTCTGTCTGATCATACAGTGAGGGTGACTGAAAACTGGCACAGGTTACCGATAGAGCTTGTGGAGTCTCCAATCTTGGAGATATTCAAAAGTTGTCTGGTCATGGTTGTGGGAAACCAGCTCTAGCTGACCCTGTTTCAGCAGGGGTGTTGGAAAAGATGAACTTCAGGAGTCCCACGCAACATCAATTGTTCTGTGATTCTGCGATGATGGAGTCATCATGTCTAAAGAAACACAAAGTAGCTTGATTGTGGATGTGTCAATATGGTGGATAAGAACTAAAACAGAACAAGTGTCTCTGACAATGATTCTGCTGAAATACAGATAAGAAGACATGTATAGAATTCTATATAATTTCTACCGTGCTCTTCTCAGAATATCATAGAACACCAAAAGCAAAATGTATCTGCTTTTATCAGTATTTGGGGGGATGTCTTATTTATGTTAATTTCTATGAACAAAACATTAGAGGTAGAACTGAAACTTGTTGTTTCAGCAAGGGTGACCAAGTCCTTCCACCCCATCTAAGATTACAAACACAATAAATATTTTTCAAGTAGAGAAATGAAGTACAGCCTTCCTGCAGTTCAGAAGTCAGGCACAGACCAACACTCAGTTTGTATAGCAATTTCTGCTAGAGCTTGGATCATCATGTGCACTTCTTCTCACATGAAGATATCAAGAGGATTTGTGGAATCCATGAGAAAAAGAGTACATTAAAGAGTATTATCCTCTCTATTCTATTAGTCTCTCAATCATTGTTACATCCTCTGGCAGCTGGCTGCATCTAATCCAAATGGAATATGTATTACACTATTAAGACATCTCTTTTTCTGAATTAAACATGTCGTACATGCATGCAATTTAGTAAAATAAGAGTCATTTCCTAACACAGGATGAGATTAGACAGCTTATTTTTCCTTTGTAATATCAACAGAACAATGGCTCTTCATAAAACTAATTGAAATCTGCATAAAAATGCTATAACCACTATTCATTATGCAGAAAAAAGGTACTGAGAAGCTACCCATCTACCTTAGTATTTTCTATAGCACCTATATAGTGTCTAGGAAAAGGGACCTGAAACATACATTTCCAATAAAAATGTAGAATTCCATTCTGCAAATTAAACAGAACATTCATTTTTCTTTCTTAATTTTAGAGGTTACTTTTGATTTTGTTTTTTAATGTAGAGTCTATACTGTTTCCTGAGATTTATATACAGGGAAAATAATCTCCGTCTCCTCTTAAGGTGTTTGCAGTCCATCCAGTGCGGTAACAAGTGATTTAAATCAACATCAGCAACATCAAAGCAAATTGAAATTTTTACATTTCAAGTTTTGTATTACCATAATCAAGAGAGTGATCATCTTCTGTTTGTCAGTGAGGGTTTAACCACTGCCTTTGGGGCAGCATTAGAGAAATCTCACTGGCTGAATATCTTAAAACAGCTATCTTCCAAGCATCTGGCCACACGCTGGTGACACAGAGAGTCTCTGAGAGGAACTGCAGGGTCTGTTTTCTGTGGGACCTGTTTCTGGCCCCCTTCACCTCACTTAAGAGAGAATATTTCCCTGGCTCAGGCTCCTCTGGTTTATTCATCTTCACCAGAGGCAACCTTGTGGTCAGGATCAAGGTCAGTAATTACTGCAGCATGGGGAAGCTCACTGAGTCACACTGAGCTCGGGGTAGGATCTCTGCTGTTTGCTTTTCCTTTCCCTTAGTCGGTTCTCTCCTCTTTTCTGGTTCTTCTTTAGACTCAGTTTCCAGTCAATGGATTGCCTGCTGTCCATCACTTTCCTGGAAGAAAAATGTGTCCCAGAAGACATCCCACAATTATAAACCCAAGAGGAAACATTTTAAACCTATTTTTCAATTATATACTGTCAACTGGTATAATGTCATTTTTAAGCTAGTTGGATTGACTTCAGCTCCAAAGAAATGATTGTTAGGTTTCTTCTTTTTTCCCGTGCTCTAAGGAAAAATAAGCAGGAGCATTTTAGTGCCTAAACAGCCTCAGAACCTTAGGATAGTAGGAATTTATGTTTATGCACATGTTTCCTAGATCTGGTAAATGCAAGGCAGTTTGCCCCTTGCTGTGAGAAGCAGCCTACCTGCATTTTCATAGGGCAGGCACGTGAAATCCTCTGGCTGATTCTTTTGAAATAACAGATGTGCTGTAAATTAATACTCAGGCTTTCTTTGCTGTAACTTTCCTCATCCATGCTCTCGTTCTGTCTTCTGTCTTCTTGAGTCTTGGCTTCTTGCCTTTTTGGCTCACATACCTGCAAGCTTTCAGTGATACAAGTGGTGCTTTTTTGTCTGAAGGTGCCTTATAGCTCTATACACATTCACATAGCAGTTTTCCTTCAAGTTGGTTAGTAACCAGTGTTTGCTAGATGGTAGAATTGTTGGCCTTTCAAAGAATGAATGAATCTGTCGATTGATAACCTTGGAAAGTAAAAAAAAAAAAAAAAAAAGCCTACCCTCCTCCCCTTTCAGTCTAAAATTCAAGATGTAAATATGCATAGAGATTAAGAAAGATTTGATTCCATGAGAACCCTGGTGTTAAGGAGGACTACTTTTGCTTAAATTTAAATATATGAAATGTTTAACACTGAGTGGTATTTATTTCTTCTGAATTCTGTTCTTCTGAATTTAGGCATCTGAAGATAGGCCTCTAGCTTAAAGTTGCTGTCTAGAAAGCCTGTATCATTAGAGGAGAGAGGGAGGCATTTCTAGACTGGCATCCTCACCCCTATCTGGGAAACTCTATGTCAGATCAATCATATCAAGAGTTGTTCTCCCCCTGTTGTTCATGTAGAAAGCATAGATGAGATGACTCTTTTGGCCTATCTTGCCTGACTCGCAGACCCTTACTGTATCCTGTCCAAAGTATACGAATATTTCAGCTCAAAACTCTCTCCCTGAAATTAATGGAATTTTTTGTCAGTTTACTGCAATGAGTTTAACATTTCACCTTTAACCTCATACTCAATCTGGGTCCAAATATTTAAACCTCAAGAATGTTTTATAAATATAGCAAAAACAAATGGGAAATTTTAAAGAATAAAGCATGCTATGCAATTTTATAACATTTGCACTGTAAGTAATTGATCTTCATAATCCCTAACCATTGGATAAGAGCAGTGAGGCTACTTATCAAATGACTATATTAAAAATAAGGCAAATCATACTTGCTGTGTATAGCACAGCTAAGAAGACCTGAATTTACAGCATTTGGAGTCAGTTTCCTTCAAAGAACAGACTTTTCTTCTAAAAAGGCAGAAGGCTAAGATATGAAAGACAACTTTGACGAAATCAGCTGTGGTAAACCAGCAAAATAGATCATAATTTGCATTTGCTTATGAAAGAGTCCTGTCAGTATTAATCACTTGGAGTCATTGGCAAGGGTTCCTCATATCTGTGTTTCAGGGAAGAACACTTCTTGACAACTCTCTGTTACTTTGTTCACAGAAATAGTTGACTGGAAAACCAAAACCCTAGAATATAGAAATAACAGTGGAGAGAATCCCTACTTAGCATTTTTTTCCCTATTTTTTTTCAACTTTACTGTCAGAACTTGTTATTTGAAATTTAGTTCTCAATGGCAATAGTTAGAAATTAATGCAGAACATATCCTGAAAATATTTGTTTACTGTTTCATATATTTTGTTGTGGATTATTACTGCTTTCAGTCTTACATATGGTTAGTGGCTAGTGGCATTGCCACTCCAGTTTCAGTCTGTCAGGCAATGGAAATGAGCCAGATCATTTAGAACTTCAACTGTGGTACAGAAAGTAAGAGGCAAAACAATGTTCAAGAAGTCCATGCTCAGTTTTGAGGTGAGATATATTTAGCACTTCAAACAATGATCTGACCCAAGTGGAATACATACACAAGGAGGCATAACGTAGACTAACTTTTAAGATAAAAAATAGCACATGACATGATGCTCTTGCAATAGGGCAGACCTTCTCAGTGGTTTACACTCAGTAGGTAAATTTGCCAGATAGGTTTGAAAGAAAACATATGGAGAATTGTGCCATGTGTGCTCACCAACTGTCACACACTATCAGGTAGGTAACACATAGCAAGTGAAGGAGACTTGTTTATATACCCAACCCAGCTGATTAGTATCATCTCAACCACCACCCCATTTCTCATAAGGATCATAATTTACCTTTTAGCATGCTTCCTGGTTGACAAGTCACTTCACCGCGAAAACCAGGTCAGATCATAGGTGTAGCAAGCCATCTGTCTGGGAGTGTCTACTAATGTAAGATTAGAGTATAAGAAATATAATACAGAGATCTGTGGCGTATTTTATCATAGCAGCAATCAGTGATCTAGAAATTTCCTGACCTAGAATTTGGATTCAAATCATCATAGATAATAACCACAACTGAATCTATCTTTGGTGAGTTCAAGTAATTCTTCTTTTGATCCTGCTTACACTTGTGGTGTCTGAAATCTTCCTGTAAAAATAGACTCTCTTGTAGGAAAAAAAGTCTTCCCTTTGGTTTTCAGTCTGGTACCAAATCATAACACTCAGTTTAAGTAAAACAATAAATAGTAATTTTTAGTCTACATTTTCCATACCATTCACAGCTGTATAAATTCCTAGATCTCCCTTCAGCTGACATTTTTTCCCAAGCAGAAGTTTCAAGTGAATTATCCTTAATATAGAGGTATTCCCACACCGTGAGATTCTGGTAACCTTATAACTCATATCTGTACTTTTTCCTGGTTTACTACATTGATTCTAAGAAATTTCAGTGGAAAAATGAAAACATGAAGTCCATAAAACATTATTAATAAAAAATAGCCCCCCAAATACACAGCTTCCATTGAGGCCGTTTTGTGGTGCCAGATATTGATCATACTCGAGGTAAGTAGGACATTTGTTCAGATAACACCTATAACTAACATAAGATCTGCAAGAGACACATGATCTCCTGGAATAGCGGTTGAACATTTGAATACATTTAAGTGAATACAACATTTTAAATGGCCTAATCCACCTATCTGAGGTAGTTGGAATGATCCCTACCCTTGAAAACTCTTTTTAAAGACTTTCCAATGAAAATTTTCTGACAGTTCCAGTGGCTAATTTTCTAAAAACAACATTAACGATAGCACTAACTAATCTTGCACAGAACTTCTCTGAAAGTAACAGTTGCTGTTTTCCATTTTCTCTGTGTGTAGTTGTCTGGATGAGAAACAAGCTAGAATTTAGTCTGCATCAGGAGATATAGGGCAATCACATGCGAAAACTGCTGACATGCACGTTATAGAGCAATAAAGGAAAACCATTATAAAACTACTTTAAACGTGAAATAGCCACCTAGGTATTCGTTATGACAGCATACAGGCTCATAAAAAAGCAAAATAAGTATTCTTTGGAATTAATTTTGCATACATCTTCTTGATTTCTGAGAACGAAAAATATAAAAAGTTGAACAAAAATGCAAAAAGAGCATTTTGTAAAATATAGATGAAAACCACTTAATAATTCTTCTTGAATGTCTATTACAGCACAATTAAATTTGAGAAATATTTTCCTCTGTCAAACACATACTCTTCTGTTGCTTTAAAGTTCAGCCTACTACTGCAACAATAAATATATTTATTGGAAGAGATCACAAGCAATGAACAGAATTTCTAATAGGTTTTGTTTTTTTTTTTTAAATGTTCTTTGTAATTAAAAAGCAATGATCTCACATCCATGTATTTCAGTATTTATAACCTCATGGATGGTAGTTTTTCAGGTGTTGAGAAATCAGATGTGAGAAAGTCACTGTTTTTCAGGTGAGTCAGCTCTACCAAAGGGCTAATGCTTATAATTGATATGTATGAAGAAAAGTAATGAAATAGGAACCAATATCATTTTGGCTGTTTTTCTAATTTCCTGGAGTCAGTTCTCTGGAACAAGAGCTTCATAGTTGATAGTATCTTAATGTGATATTCTTTTCATCATTTCCAAATTATCAATATGGTGTTTTATTTTTCCATCACTAAAAAGAAAAAAGCATTTTTCTGTTCTGTTCTGTCTTACTTTAGCCACTAAGGCTACTTTATTTCATTTGAATAGGACAATGAGTCAAGGATATGGAAATTTTTATATCTAGCTATTCCTTTTGGAACACCAAATTCTTAAATATTACTGAAGGATAAGCTACTTTATTAGCACATCAGCTTCATATTCTCACAGCACTACTTACTTGGCTTTCTTTGTAATAAGAAAGTTCATAAGAAAAATGTTGGTTTACTGAAAGTCAGTTATAGAAAGGCCTTATATGATCACTCAGCCTGACTTCTTATCTTAACCTTGGTCCTGGTATTTAACCCTGAAGTACTACTGCGTCCAGTAACTTGTGATTTGATTCATACAATCATCCCCTTTGAGTGAATGACCCAATAGAATCTAACTAGAATAAACACGGAAGTTCATACATGAACTGGAATTACCAGTATGCAGAATACAGCTTTTTTTCCTGTACGCAAAAGATCCATACTTCATTATCTGATGACAAAAACCCAAGATGCTTCAAAAATTCTACTAATGTCACATAAGTTTTGTTAGATTTTTGCTGATATTATAAAACAGCATTTCCTTGTAAAGTCTTGCTAGTGACTTTCCAGTACTATATAATGGTTTTGCCTTTATCAGAACAAGGACATACATAGATCTCATATTGATATAATATTTTATGTAATCTCATTAAAACAAATGACAAAGCAAAACAGAAAATAAAACAGTGATAGAATAATACACAAGAATTATTAAGAAGTATTTGTTAAGACTAAAGGGCTGAAAAGTTTTATCATTGACTATCAAAATACTTTATAGATGAACTTCATCTTTAAATAAGGTATTTTTACCGAAGAGCTAATGCCTTAACATTTAAAAGATATTAAGTTTGCCCAAGAGATCCTAAAGCTCCTTTTAATGGCTTTACATTCAGCAGTTCTTGCTCTGTGAATGAAAACCAGGGTCCTTAGTCAGATTCGAGTTAAAAGGACACAGCTGCAATGGTAGTTTTTCATACTTCATAGGAAGAACTGTATTTAAACATGCAACTTTCTGGCTTGCTTGGGCAGACAGAGGCAAAACTGCCTTTTTTTTTTTTTTTTTTTCTCCAAATGTTAATGCAATTAATTAGGGAGGAAGGGTGGTTCACTGTGATACTCATTTCAGGAATAGAAGTCTCACTGTTTTCAATGAAGCCAAAATTTAAATCCTCGAGTTTTGTTTTTAATTCCTGAATGGAATAAATCAGTACCTCATTGATGAAAAACAGGAAAATAATCAGAAAAATTCTGTGAAAAACTGTCACAATTCAAACTATCCAGTTTCACATGATTTTCATCTGACAACATAATTGGCCTCATTTATGCTCAAAACTCAAAATTCAGCTAACGCTTTCAGGATATTTGGCCCTCCTTGTGACATTTCATTACTTCCAATTCTAATAAAAGTAGCATGATTTTAAAATTATTCTGAAAGCTAGAAATAATCAGCTACAGTGTGAGTTTATGGTGCAGGTTCAGTTTCATTCCTGGAAAAATCTATGTTTGTATAAATTTACCTTTGTGAAACAATGAATTCTCCACTCAAACCTATTCTTATTTAAGTGACTTGTTACAGCCAAAGAACTTACTGTGGCTGTAGATTTTGGATAGATTCAATCCATAGGATAAGTGATGGAAAGTAGTATAATGAGAAAACACTTGAAAAAAGTGAAGAGACAATAGTAATTTAGAATTAAATGCTTCAGTGACTTGTCTTACTTCAAGAAAGACTCAGATGGGATATTCAGCAGACAGGGGAGCAAACTGTCTTTGAGCCCAGATAGACAAGACAGAGAGTGAAATCCCTCCCGGATCTGAATTCCCAATAGAACCCAGGATAAGAAATGTAGTGTCTCAGTTTCACATATGTAACAAAGAGTAACAAATCAAGCCAATTTTTTTACTTGGCAGGCTATTGCTCAGGACTAACACTATTACCTTTCATTATCCATTATCCAATATTCATTAACATAACACCGAGTCTCCAGCTTCTCTTTGTACATCTGCATTTGTGGGCCTTTCCCTTCAAGGACTCTTGGCTGTTTTCTTGTCATATGGGACCTCATATACATATCTCCAAAGGTAGTACTGACCCAACAGTTTACAGTGGAGATTATACACATACTCTGAAGAACCCTACCAGAATAGTACAGAAGTCTGGACTTCTGCTTAATCATTTAGTAAGTGTCCTCTCTCTTGTTACTTCTCCCACGGAGTAACATTTTTGAGAAAGATAACTAAAAACCCATGTCTAAAAATCATGTATACTGATGACATTTCTAAAAGTTGGCACCTCCACGTGGAAAGTACAAGGAGGCTGAAAATCTTTTGAGGCCTCTGTAGCTGTCAATAAAAATATATGTAGCCTTTACTCAGGAACTCAGACCAAATTAGACACCTTCAACTCTGACATTCCATTTACAATGTCTCTTGTAGAGAATGTTCTTATCTAGGTAAAAACATGAAGAATGCCTATACAGCATCCTAATTAATTTTGCTCTTTCCTCTTAACAGGTGCTTTAGTCTGTGTTCTTTAGATCCTGTCCTTAAGGTCTTTTCTGTGTTGACAAAGGTAATGTAAAAGATAGAAACATCCACATCTATAGAACAATCATGAGCTCAACAGCAAAATCATAGAGAAATTAATAACTCTGACTTTTAGTTTGCAAATTTAATCATGTTCTTTAATGATTTCTTCTCATGTAATTCTCTTATATAAGAAACATATTGTATGCCCCAGGTGGATACCCGCAGAGCTGCTCTTTTGAACCCCATGATATTAAGCCCATATGTTCTTACATTTTCCTTGATCTGAATGGATGCCAGGTGCAGACACTACCTCTGTAACCTCATCATTTAAAGGCAATTTTTCAGCATAACTTCCCTAGAGAATCAGACCCAGACTTTCAAACAGTTTCAAAACCTTTCCCCATGTGGCAGCTTTACAAGCACTCTGGGAATATACTTTTCCTCCATTTCAGAAGCACCTAATAGTGGAAATAGAAATATCCTCTTGTTTGGAGCTCTTGTAATCAATCACCTACTTAGCCGACGAAAAAACATGTATGCAGCTAGAAAGAACAAAATTCACTCTCATTTTCCTGTCTTAGATTCCTCAACATTCCCAAATAAGTTTTGATCTTAGATCAAGTGAGTGCTGGATCCTTCTACTCAGAATAAATTTTTGAAGTGTCTGTCTTTCAGAAAATTATCCTTGCTTTTTTTGCCCAAATCTCCTCTTTTCCCACTCTAACATTCTCATAGCACCCCTTCACTTTTTCCCCTTTTTCTTTAGTCAGTAAAGCCAGCAGTAAGAAGGGATTATAATTATTAAATTCGTTCTTGTACTAAAGATTGTCTCTCCTTCTACTACTAAGAAAATCGCTGTGTAGCAATCAATCATTCTAGTATACCATTTTCTTTTTCTATAGTCTTACAAGCTCTGTTGGAAGACCATAATGCTAGCATTTTGTTCCATAGTTTGTCACTGAGAGAAAGCAGCTTGTTCTGCTAAAAATAGCAGAAAATCAGAATGGTCAATGCTTATTTATTCCTTGCTTTTGTGAACCACAAACCATTTGATTTATAGTAGAGACTGTTGATTTTTATGTCATTGTTCAGCAAAGATTCAAGGCCAGAGAACATCTTGTTTCTGAACCTCTTTCCAGTGAACATCAGTCATTCAGAGGTGATTTCAGCTTTGAGCAGCTTCAAGTAAGATTGCTTTGCTTTTCTGCCTTTAAGTTTAAATGCTGTCCCTGTGAAATGCTTTGTAGGATATTTATCAATTGCTATTTCATTAGCAGGAATCAAAATACTACTGAAACCGGAAAACAAAGAAATAAATAGCAGAAAATAATGCATTTCTGTGTTAAATTCTATGAATTAAGTTAACATAAGGGCACAAGCTGTTGCAAAAAGGTACTGAATTTAATTTTTTTTCTTTCAAAACCTAGAAAACAAAGCTGATAGAAAGAAGTGAAGAAGTTCATATAACAGCCAGAATGAAACACAAAATTATGAAACAAGTGTTAAAGACCACATAGAAATATTATAAACATATTTTAGTTAATGACAGTACTATATCTGACTTATGCGTGCCATGTAGTGCCAGTTTAACTTCACCCATGCATAATTTTAATACAAGTTAATTTTTGTGCTATTCATTTTGAATGAGAGCTGCCTTGCTAAACACTAGTATCTAATTGCCTTCCGCTGGTGTTAATGAGGGCACAAAGTTAATCAATGGTTTCTATAAGCCTAAAAATTAAACTCTTTATTTGTGTTTTGATTCTTTCTTGTTTTTTCTGTGCAATGTTACTGCCCTAGTAACAACATATTGGTACCATCTCAGTATACTTTTCACTTTCATCTATATCACTTATTCTTGCTAATCAATGATGAATGCAGGACTAGTGCTGTGCCCTGATGTGACAGGGGGAGAATGAGTGCACTGTGTTTCTCCAGGACTGCAATATTTGGATAAGCATACTTTGGATGTAGTGTCCCATTCAGTAAATACATTCCAGTTCAAAAATAAATAAATACAGTCTTATAGACATGCTTATTAAATAATTTTAGTTAAAAAAAAAAAAAACAAAAAAACAAAAAAACAAAAACAAAAAAAAAAAACAGAAAATATTTTTAGGGCAAAAACCATAGAGGTCATCTTATAGCTCACTAAAGTTTTATCAGTTAGGAAATTATGATAGATGGAGTAACATTTAAAGTAAATAAAAATGTTATTATCTTCTATTAAATGTATTTCTCCCATCTCACCATTTGTCTCCTGTTGCCATTTTTTTGTCCAAGGGTAAGGCCTATCTCATCTGACTTTGTATAAAAGTCAGGCCTTCAGACAATGATGATGTTTAGACAGTCTCTGTGGTTAATAGGAAGTGGAAAAGTGAGATCTGGAGATTAAAAACAAAGTTGCTTCTAATTTAACTGAGGCCTAGTAAAGAGGATGTTGTGTATGAGAGCACAGAAGGGAAAATGTCTGGGCTGACCACTGTGGACATCTACAGGAAAAGAAAGGCTGAAGTGAAATCTCCAGGAACTGTAACCATCAAGGGAAGAAACTCATGAATTCACACTTGTATTACTGATTTTCTGTGAAGTGGATTTCAAAGGACACAGCCATCATGATTCCTGGCACAGATGATCCTTGTCTGTCTCTGAAAGGACTGCACAGCATACTCAATGTAGGACAGATACTTGTCACCTGCATAACAGAAAATTCATAATCTGCATAACCTGGTTTTTTGCTATATTTTCATGTAACCAGCATTTTCATTGTGTCTAGCACAGTAAGGCATTGCAGACTTTTGGAATAAAATGAAAGAGGATATTTTAAATATCACTGTATCTTACCAAAAACTATATATGAAAATAGACAGCTTTGCAGCACTTTAGACACTTCTGGGTAAATTCACCTGGATTAAAATGATCTTCCAGGCTAAATCTATTAGGAAGGATTTATTTTCTTGAATTTTCTCCTAAACTATAAATAACTGCCAGCTCCAGAGCTCCCTCTAGGTGTGGCAGGTGCACCTGCCCAATGAAAACAGAGCTTCTTGGCTGCTGAAGTGTAGCAGCTCCTGACTGCCTTTGTTCTCAGGGTTTCACGATAATTAGGGCCTTTGGCCAATGGGAGCCGCTACTGACTACAGGTCAGATTCAGCCTGGGTATAAATGGAGTCCCCTGGGGGAGCCATTTTGAACTTGTCCATGGAGCAGCATGTTGTGGTTGAGGACTCTCCCTTTGGGTTGGGATGCTGCCTAAGGAAACTCCTTGCGGTGACTTGGGTTGGGATGCTGCCCTGAGCAGGTCCTCGAGGTTGAGAGCCCTCACTTGGTAGGTGAGTGATAGAGTGTTTTGAGTTGCCATTAAACCCTAGGTAGGGAGTGGTGCTTTGTTTTGGGTTGCTTAAATCCTATGGAGCTGTGCTTTGTTCTGTGTTTTGTGTTGTTGTTAAACCCTAGGAAGTTGTTCTGTTCTCCTCTCACAGACATTCGAACTTGTAATTTATGGAGAGCTAGTTAATTGTGTTAATAATAAATTTTTAATTTTTGGTGGTTGGTTGTTTATTTGAGAGCCTCCATAACAAATTGGTGTAGTTAGCAGGATGTCGATAGAGGAGTTATTACAGAAGTATAGTTGTGTCCCTTCTCCCCCAGATGTACAGTGGGCAAAGGAGAAGTGGTTTGATCTGGTGGCAGTTGTGAGAAAGTTGGAACAAAGCCGGGGAAGTTGGTGGAATGGCAGAAGTGAAGGAAAAATGTGTGCCATTTTAGGTGCCTGCTTGATTCAGGCACAGGATTATTTTGTAGTAGTGGAGACAGATAATTTAGAGGAGCAGTTGGAAATTGATTATTTGAAGACAGAACTGTTACGAGAAAGAGAGAGAAGGTGGTTATTAGAAAAAAAAAAAAAAGAAATCATGCTGGCACGAGCAAAAAAGCCTCCTAGTGTTGTCCAGATTAGAAAGTTAATTACAACTGTAGATCTTGAGGAGTGGGATGGAGATATTTGGGGAGAGTCTGATGAAAGTGGCTTGGAGGAAATAGAGGAATTGGAGGAAAGACATGTGCGACCTCTCATTAAAACAGAAAGGCATACAGGTCCACAGGTGGGAACCTCCAAACCACCGTCTGTACAACCCTCTGGACAGGACCCGAGTTTACTGAACTTCAGAATAAATATTCATGTAAGCCGGGTGAAACTGAAACCGAGTATTTGCGGAGAATTTCGTTAACGGGGGGGGGGATCGAATTCTGTTGAGTGATGACGAGGTGGAAGGTTTCTGGGGTCCCGGAGTGTTTTTAAGTGATGGACCAGTGGGTAACCAGTTGATAACATCTCGAGTGGCTTACTGGGCTAGGGGTGTGGACCCTAAGGAGAGGGGGGAACCTGTTACCATTAAGGTGAAGGGACTGTTGGAGCTGGCGGAAGGAGTACAAAAGGCGGCTTACATTCAGGTGATGGATGAGAGGAGGCGGTGCAGAATACCGCTTGCTGCACCCGTGGATCCCAGCCACCTTAAACCTCATTAGAGGGCTCCCGGATGTCTTAGAGATACATGTCCAGTCCCTTAGAGAAAGGGTGCAAAGATCTATTGAATGTAACTAGCGAAACGCCCCGCCCCTCGCGTGCATGTGTTAACGTGGGCAGAAGTGTTACATGATCTGGTGCTTATGGGCAAGAAATGGGCTGGACTGACCCGGGTGGGGGCCAAGATGGAAGCCGGAAGGTTCGGCAAGTCAGTCGGAAACTCTCACCCAAGCATCCTCCTCATAGAGAGTTTCAACCACTCCAGGATAAGTCAGGTCTGTTTATGATTCAGGAAGGAATCATCTTTGGCGGAAAGCGTTGGCACTGGGGGTACCCCAGGGCAATATTACATGGGCAATCTACTGGTAATATCTCGAAGTTGGTGCAATTGCTGGAGGGCAGAACTTGAGAACAAAGGAAAAATATTGGGATTTGATGTTTTGGCAGGTAAACAGTGGTGTTTACCAGATGGCAGAGTGTGGAGTTTTGGAGTTAGGGGGACAGAAGTTACCTGTGCCTCTCAATATCCATTGCCAACTGCTGGCAAGCAGTATTTTTGAGGTAATTCACGATACTAAAAAAAGATTATAAATCGTACACATTTCCCTTATAATTCTCCGGTGTGGCCAGTCTGCAAACCAAACAAAAGGCGGCAATTAACAGTCGATTATGGGTGGCTGAATGACCACCCAGGCCTTTTGTCAGCTGCAGGGCCCGTCTGGGCTGGGTGTGGCCTTGCAGGAGCCGCCCAACAGGTCTGAGACTGGCTCTTTGTGGTGCCTTTGTCAGAAGCAGAGATCGCTCTGCTCCCATGTGGGACAGCATGCTATTTCCATTTGGATGTCTTGTCTGGGGATATTGGCACTCACCGACAATTGCTTGCTATGCACTGGCTCAAAAGCTCTCTAAAACCACACCTGGAGAAGAGGTTAAGATCTCTGGAAAATCCACCCCTCCTGTGGGAGTAGGGCAGTGAGAAACTGCACGGAAGTGCTATGTGCCGGTAGATCATTATTGCCACACATGGCAGACAGAGAAGGAAACACCCAAATCAATTTAATCAGGTAACAGGAGCCACTTTACTGCCGGGGTGGTCCAGGAGTGGGCACACATGGAATACAGTGGGTTTGCACACCCCGTACTATCCTCAGGCTAATGGGCATTGTTGACATGCTTGGGAAACCTTAGGGGAAGGTGGAAAAACTCACCATATTAGTGCCCAATAGATAATTACTAATTTTTAACTTGATGCCCGGATTCTGATCCGAGGCCTAGTTCTGTTGGTTTTTCTCTTCCTCCAACATCCTGATTGGCAATGGTGATCCATATGAGGATGGGTCACCAATCCATTGTCCAAGACTTGGACAACAACACAGTGGCAAATGAATCCTGTGAAATTGGCAGCATTCAGAAGAATGTGATTGAACTTGGTGCTATTGTGTTAATGCCACTTTAGGTCAATAAATGAAGAAAGTGGCGAGAGACTTGAGGCAATTGTTGCTTTATTAAGCATTAATTGATTAATTGGATATGTTTGAATCTTCCTTGTTAGAATGGTTAATCAGCTTCCTTCAATTTTGATTATAATACATTGTATGGCTGGAGTTTTCTTTAAGATTTGATTGTATAATCATCTAGGAATGACAATCCACAACAAGTATGGAGACTTACCAGGACCACACTCCCTTTTAACCTTGGAGGCAAGAGGTGACTGCACCACCACTTCAAGGAAACCAGCTGAATCATGACTGTAGTCACAGGGTGGAGCTTCTTGGCTGCTGAAGGGTGGCAGCTACTGATTGCCTTTGTTCTCAGGGCTTCGCGGTAATTAGGGCCTTTGGCCAATGGGAGCCGCTATTGACTACAGGTCAGATTTGGCCTGGGTATAAATAGAGTCCCCTGGGGAGCCATTTTGAGCTTGTCCCCTGGAGCAGCATGCTGTGGTCAAGGACTCTCCCTTTGGGTCAGGATGCTGCCTAAGGAAACTCCTCAAGGTGACTTGGGTTGGGACGCTGCCCTGAGTAGGTCCTTGAGATTGAGAGCCCTCACTTGTTAGGTCAGTGGTAGAGCGTTTTGGGTTGCCATTGAATCCTAGGTAGGAAGTGGTGCTCTGTTCTGTGTTTTGAGGTGCTTAAACTCTAAGGAGTTCTGCTTTGTTCTGTGTTTTGTGTTGTTGTTAAACCCTAGGAAGTTGTTCTGTTCTCCTCTCTCAGACATTCGAACCTGTAATTTATGGAGAGCTAGTTAATTGTGTTAATAATAAATTTTTAATTTTTGGTGGTTGGTTGTTTGAGAGCCTCCTTAACACTAGGTAACTCAGTGTGGGGTCAGAAAAGCTGTGAGAGACAGAGACTCTAAACACCTCAGTGCAAATGCCCTCTTAGACATAACTACCCTTCTTACAGGCAGCTGCAGGCATTGGGGCTTTTCTGTCTCTGCCACATCTCCTCTCAGGTGCAGTGACTTTGTAGGCCACTTGTATTTCAATGTCAGGGGTGTTAATGTGCACCCTTGTCCCTGCTGAGATGTCTAGCAGCATTTCTGTCAGAAATTATTTTGGAAGTTGTCCTCAACGTAACTGAATGCTGACACAGCAAGTGCTGACAATTTTTCAAACAAAACCTCGCCAGGATCAAATTACCTTTTACCTTTCTAATGGTTGAGACAACATTTACCTATGCATTTTACAAGAACTTGTTTAAGTTGCTATGACTTTCCTGTCATGTTTTTACACTGAATCTGACCACATGCAATTTCAGTACTGCATCTCTGAGGCAGAGCACCAGGCAGTCACTTTGCAGTTCTTGCCATGGTCCACCACAAAATGGAAATGCAGACTCACTTCTTGCAAAAAGGAGGCTGCCAGAGAAGATGAAATTCAGATTCTTATTGGAGTTACTTGACACTCATGCTAAGAAATTTTGTTTTGGATCCAAACCAAATTCTACAACTAAAATCAAATTTAACTATTGGGGACAATTCACATCCTGTTGATTAATTTGCAAATATAATTTATGTCTCAAAGACAATGTCATCCAATAATTACATGTATTCCTGCATGGAAAAATCCTTGCTGGAGAATTCTGACATATTTCCTTCTCTCTCTTCCTTCCACTGCCTTCTCCCTCTAAAACAATGGAGAAGATACACAGAATAGAGAAAGGTGTAATAATGAAAAGATTTCCTTCACTAAACTCTTTGCTAGTGTTTTGTCTACATTTTATAGATAATAGACTTGGGTCACTACTGATGGTTTAAGAGATAGAATACTATACTCTTTGTACCAGTTTGCCTGAGCTGGGTTTGGAGCACAACAGATTTGTTATTACAATGTCTAACTTATTGTCTGGACAAAAGTGACATAGTCTTCGCGCTTGACGGCAGCATAACACAGTTAAGTCCTCTTTCAAATGGTCAAATTTAGAGATTTTAATTCAGAAAGCCTTTTCACTTAGAAGTGCTCTGTGTAGAAACATCATTTCCCTTAAACTATATGCCTTTGTCTTCTTGGTGGGTGAAGTACATACGCAGGTATCCTACTTTATCTTCATAGCCTCCCTCAGACAACAAAGGATCAAATACATTATTTGTATGAATGAGCTGCAATCAGTTGCTCACCTTCTACTCTCTCATAAATATCAGACAACATGACTATGGCAGTTCTGACTTCTGTAGGTTAGTTAAACTATAGAAAACATGACAGGTTGCTGATTGATGAAAAATACTGTAACATGTGGGAACAATAGGGGTTTGCTTCAGAATGAAGTTTTGAATTAAGCAGTTGGGGAAATGTTAAAGGTTATTTTTACTTCCCATAAAACCCTGAGATTTCAGCTCTTCCCTCTACCTTCTCCTTTTGAATTACATCAAGACTGATGTTTTTGTTAAAACACAAAACACAAGATAAAGATAAGGACCTTTAGCTCAAAAACAGCTTATTCAAAAATAGCTAACCATCCATGTCTACCATGACAGCAGGTTCCCCATTTATCTAGCGTCAAGATTCTTTTCATTTTTTCTATTCACACTGATCAACTTTGTATAAATGCTCATTTACCTAACTGATAATTGCTTTCCTGGAAGATGTGAAAATCTCTTTTTAATATTTCTTTTTAAAAGGAAATGTATCTGAGTATCTTTAATTCCTAGGAAAGTTAAACATATTATTTTCAGTTTTGGAACTTGTCACCCACTGATATATATCACAATACAAGGACCAGATTAATACAGAAAATAAACCTGTCTGAAGACAACTTTTTTCAGATCTTGAAAAAAGGAACACTTTTATTTTATAACACAAGCTCTCTTTTTCCATTTGAAGAAGATCTTTACTATTCTGGATACTATTGCGCTTTAACTACACACCTAGGAGAGCTTAAAAGATATTGCAGAGAAAAGTGAGTGACTTTCATTATTTGCTCAGCAAGAGAAGTGGAAATACAACATCATCTACTTTTCAGAGAATGTAAAGCACTCTGTGCTTGCTGCAGTTCTTTCATTAGCTCACCCCACACTTTAATGAAATGGCCTCTTCATTACTGCAAGGAAGTATTGCTTCTATAAAGACAACTACAGTAAGGACTGCGGGCAGGTGAAAGCAATGAATATTACTCCAAAAAGACAATATTTCTCACATTTCATTTTTTGGGCAGAAAAGCAAAGAAAAGGACAAAGGATTATAGTATATGAAAGTGATCTTGATTTTCCAATCATGTTAACTTCAGATTAAGCAAATAATGACAGATTCTGAACCTAATGTAATTACATAAATTTGTGGGGAGGAACTAACCATTCTGTGAAACAACTTATGTATTTGTAATACAGCTATCTTCCCATTTTGACCAGGATACTGTAATTTTATTATGGAGCCAGGAATCTGCCCCTTTTGACAAATGCCAGAGACTTGCTTAGAGAGATAAACTAATATATTTCTAAACATGTTACCAGAAGTTTAAGAAAGGTGGTGAAGGTTGTATTTTCAGAGTCTCCACTGTTAATCAAGTCTGAATAATACAGATTCATCACTAGGTGCTTGCCAGCCTTCAGGTTGACCAGATGGTTTCCAGTCAATTTTTTAAAAAATCTGAAACAGATGAGATTTTCAGGGAGGGAAAAAAAAAAAAGGTAAAAATTCCCCATAGTTTCCCCACAGCTTCCCCACTAATGAGAATTTTACAATGATTATTCAGTTGTAATGGGGTAGGATTCAAAGTTGATATAATTTTCTATCCAGCAACCCTATCAGGGAATGGAAGTTTGGTTTAGCCCCTAAATGTGGTAGTACATACAGATAAGTGGAATATGTCTGAAGCTTGACTGCTGGTTTTGCTTATTGAGTTCTTTTGCTGCAGAAAGCAAAGAGATCATCCATAGTCTCTCCTGAATCCCCATCTCTTCAGAGATCTCTGGGAGGGGCTTCTGTTAGTCACTAGACTTATCTCATGGCCCCACTTGAAAATTTTTCACCCTGATGAATAAATTCACCCATCAATACTCTGAACAGCCATTCTAGTTAACCAGGGCATGCCCTCTGAAGATGTTAAGAAATAATGGTCTAATATGCATAGATTCTTGCAAAGAACTCTCAGTGCCTTAAAATTAAGGATTTTACAAGATCAGACTTTACCCTGAGAATCAAACACTGCTACTACAGCTCTAATTGTACTTTGGCTGAGTGAAGGCTCCTTGAAGATCCTTTCTGAGATAATGTTCCTTTGCCTCAGGCTTTGAGAAGGAATGCATTAAGCTGTCCCTGTATTTCTCCTCCTCACAGAAGACAAACCCTTTACTATTGGCTCTGGTTGGGCAACCACAGGTGTAAATTCTTCATTGGGTGAACCTGTTCACAGCTGGGTTCCTCGTACTTCTCTGCAATGGGAAAAATACATTGACAGACTTGCTGTGAGTACTTAGTGTTGGCTATGTCAGCATATAAATCTTCATCCCTAAAATAACACAGAAGGTAGTCACTGACTGTTTCTTGGTTCCTAATTGCCTAGTTAGAGCTGCAAATCCAGGTGGAGTTTTTTTCTCTTTTGAAAATGTGATTACTGTCCCTCTTCCTTAAATTTATTAATCCTCTTTCAAACTATTTAAGCTGGGCCAGTCTCAGAAACTGTAAAACTATTCTTTATTTTAATAAAACTATTCTACTGTAAAACAATTCTAGTACCATGTAAGGTAATGCTTCACATCTGACTGTTAGCTTGTATTTGCCTATAAAATTCAGTTTCTGAAAAGAGTAAGCTGACCATTTCCCCTGACAGTTCTGTCCCTTGAGCCAAAGTGAGAAAGGAGGCACTCCTCTAGCTCTGTTCTAGTTCCCACCAAAGTCCTTCAGGGCTGCAGATGTGATGAGGCAGAAAGCACTGCTCACCCTCTCACACTTGTAAGACATGATAACATGTTGAAACAAAAGTTTCCAGGAGGGAGAAAAATTTTTTTCTCACCCTTTTGTTGAGGTCCTTGTGTCTGAACTTGAGCTACCTCAGATGTCTCTGTACCACTGAGCACAAGCCACAGATGTCAGGCAGTCACCTACAGTAAACTCAACTATAACTTGCAGACATGAATCACACCTCAGGCTGGGCTCCTGAGAGTCTATTAAGCACCCTTTCTCTGACACCTGCCACTCTCATAATGCCAATGGCTGTTTTAACATCTCCCCTCCATTGCACCGCCACTTACTAGAGGGAATTACCTTGAGTTTCCAGCCCTGTCTCCATACTTTTGCCACTTGTCTGACACCATCTGACACTGATGCTGTTAGTTATGAGGTATCTTTCTTGCCTAACTTTGCTGCTGTCATTAAACAACAGGTGGGCAGTGAAGGCTGAGGTGAAAAGGTTTTTGAAAATTACTTTTTGTTTTGTTGTTGGATTGACTACATCAAGTTACAGCTCTATCTTATTTTGACACAAGTACCAAACTGAAATGTGGTGGATAATATTGTAAGGATTAAGATTTATAGATCTTGGAAGTTGTTCTCCTTTCTTGGGGTAGGAGAAATAAATGCTAAACTAATATTTTTGTAACACTCACTATAGGATTTATTAATTTTACTTTGAAGCTGAATAATTTTCTTATTGAAAGGAACAAATTTTTAAAATAATTAAGAAAACCCTAATGCATGGGTGCTTAGTATTTGCACTGCAAATGGATGCATGATATCTGCTTCCAGTTTTTCAGTTCAAATCTAAATGGAGTGAGAAAAACTTAAAATCTGTTGTTACCTTCTGAAAGCTGTGCATTAACACATGTGAAATAAGCTTTCAATCTAAAAGCAGAAGTAGTCACATTTGCATTTAGGTAGCATGAGTAAAAATAGTAGCAAAGATTCAGCAACACAGCTAAAATGTTAATCCAGAGTGCCTAGCAGGATTTCCCAAGCTGCAGTAAGTCCATGAAGCCATGACAGCACCTTCTGTATGATGACATACACGAGTGTTTGTGGTAAAATCTTTTTTACAGAGCAGATGTATTCAGGGAATGTATTTTCAGGATTTAACAGTACCAAAATAAGGTGGTAAAATCTGAATGTCAAAAAAGAGTGCCTTAATCATATTATTAATATATCAGTCTCATCAACAGCAGTTTTCCATAAATTATAGTTACTGAAAGTTTCTCTAAGAAGATATAAAATTTGGGATTGTGTAGGATCTTCTCTATATATATTTTATAGAGGCTCCACAGTGTCCTGGTTTAACCAGGATAGGGTTAAGTTTCCCCAGCAGTGGGGGGGGAGCTCTAGCCGGGTTATTCAGATACCATGCGGACATCACATCCTGGCGCGTCACACTTCCTGGCGCGGGAGTGCGGGGCGCGTGGTTTTGTACATCTGCTCCTCTCACTGCTGTATTTGGTAGCTATTTTGCTCTGTTCATTGCTATCACTATTACTGCTATTGTTATTGTTGTTGTTTGTTGTGTTGCTATTGCACTGTTGTATTAAACTTTTCCTTATTTCAGTCTTGGGGCTTTGTATTTCACAGGTGGTCTCAGACCCTGGCAGGGGCTAAACCATTACACACAGGAAAAAAAAACCCCAAACATAAGCAACTAGAAAAATTGTTGAAAAAAATTATCCATGGCTAAAGTTTGAATGCTGGAGTTTGAGTCACATCTCTTTATATTTCTAAAGACATTTTCAGAGGACAAAACCTTCCAGCTAGAACCAGGAAACCTTTCCCCTTCCTTCCCATAAACAATTATGTTTTACAGAAATGTGGATCTATCCATCTTGAAATCAGTTAAGAATTAGAGA
This sequence comes from Strix uralensis, assembly GCF_047716275.1. Lineage (NCBI taxonomy): Eukaryota > Metazoa > Chordata > Aves > Strigiformes > Strigidae > Strix > Strix uralensis. Next base: position 86,661,622 of record NC_133974.1, on the reverse strand, counting down.
AACAGTTCAGAGAGAAGGGAAGAAATATGAGCCGAGTATAGATTACCCTCCAGAAGAAGAAATCTGCTTGGAATACAGGAGGTCTCAGATTAACTATTTCCCTATTCTGCTTTCCAAAATGAAGGGAGGGTTTGCTGCCACTATATCAGAGGTTTTAGATATTTATTTCCCTTCTTTCATTATGTATACCCCAACACAGAATGTTTGGTTAAGCAGAAATCCTTCCAGGTTAACATTCAGTAAAGCAAAAATAAAGAAAAAAAGATTTCATAGTCAAGTTAAATTGAACTGTATGCATTTGTATGTATATTTAAGGAAAATTAGCTTAGGATACACAAGCAAAAATATTTAGAAGAGCCCCTTAGAAATTATTTTTTATGAAAGTTGTGAGTGGCCTATTAGGAGAAAAACCAACTTAGAGAGATTATGACTAAAGGTAGGAAGAATTGGACTTTCCATGAATAATAAATAGCTTTGTGGCTTTTTTAGTAAATGGGGGAGTATATACATATATATGAGCATGCATGTGACAGTGACTCATAAAAACAAACCGGCACATAACAGGGCCCTAGAGTCTTACCAGTCTGCCAGTACACGCACCGCCAAGGGCTGACGGTGCCCACGCTCCCTCTCAGGCTGTTGCCTCTGCATTTCACAAGCTGTTTTGTCCCCTCTTTCTGTCCAGGGCACCACAGCTTTATGGCAAAAGCAAGTACTTAAACTCACACTACTCCCAGCTCATTCCTCTTTCACCTTTCCTATGTCAGGGTCTTACCATGCTTACTAAACCCAGAGTGGTGTTTACAGCTTGGGTTAGGTGAAATTGGCCAGAGCAGAGCTGCAGAGTAGTTTCCCCCAATGTTTGCTGTTCTTACTTTCTGAAATAAGCTTTATGGACTTCTGATTTATGCAAGGTCTGTTCCTGACAGGGTCTCAGGTTACCTCAAATTCGGTCAGTTCATCTGCTGCTTTTCTCCCTCTACCCAGAAAGGTTCCCATTCTGGATATGAAGACCTTAGGGCATGTCAAATCTATGCCCCTTTGCCATTTGTGCAGTGATTAACCATACTCGTTTAAAAAGACATGGCTTGTTTCAAGCTTCAGTTGCCCTGAGTTTATTCTGCAGCTACTAGTCCTTGCTGTTCCTCTCTCTCTGGGATTAGAGAGCCCTTTTCAGTGTTTTCCCCCTTTAAAGGTACTTACGTCCTGCACTCAACTCACTTCTCAGGCTTCTTTTTGATAATTTAAACAGACTAAGCTCTAAGTACTGTCCTGAAAGGGACTTTCTATACCCCTCAACACATTTTTACATCTTTCTTTGGCACTCTTCACATTTTCAACAACATTTTTATAAATGTTAGAAAAAAATCCCACGTGACATTCCAGTACAGAAGCAAAATCACTTCTTTCCTTCTATTTACTCTTTTTCTCTGTATTTATCTAAGGATTGCATTAGGCCTTTTTGACCCAGCATTACAATGGTAACTCTAATTGAGTTGTCTATCCACTGTGAATCTCTACATCATTTTCTCTGAGACAACGTTTTTCCAGGACACTTATCTTCCTGCTGCATTTGTATGTTTTCCATTCTTTTTTTCTCAGTTGTGTAAAACTCCTCATTTGGCTGTATTACAGGTTTTTATTTGAACAGGCAGACTTTATCAAGCAATTCAGACTGTTCTACTGAACAACACAAAACCCACCAGTGCAGCAATGCAGTAAGACCTCCTATGCTATTTGATAAGGTCTCTCTACAGAAACTTCCCTCAGGATGTACTGGGAAGAGCTGGCTTGATACAGTGCTTTCAGATTGGCTCTACTGTGCCTACTTCACTCTCAGAACAATTGCAATACAGCATGCTAACAACTAAATTAAATGAGTATTTGCCAATTTGCACAAATTGTGTCTCTTACATGACATTTCCTTACCTCTAAGTTTAAAACAAATGCTTAGAGCAACAAAAAAACAAATTACTTATCAATTATTAGACAAAAAGAGACTCAAACTAAGGGTGTGGGTAAATAGTTACTCATTTTTAAAATATATACATCTCTGAAGAAAACTAACAAAAAGTTAGATCTTCCTCAAGAAGGCACAGCCCAGCTAAAAGTCACCACAATCCTCATAACTAAATTGTAAGACTGTGTATAAACACAAGGGAATATAGGTTACTATCTGTTATAATTTAGGGAAATTTCTTTTTCTCACTACATGTTTTACATATATGTATGTATATATTTTGCACATATATTTGTGGCATGTGTTTTTGTACATAGTACATATTTAAGAAGGGTAACAAAACCTTCGCCCCTGACACCATTTCTTTTCAGAATTTTGCCCCAAACCAAAAATGCAAATTTCCTCTTTAAGTGTAGGCAGTTCTGTAAGATTTTAACCACTTTCCACATGTTTTTTATTGAAAGAAGCTTACAGAATCCTAATAGATTTGATTAAGTTCTAACTGTACAGCAAAGATTGTCCCCACTAACTGGCCTGGCACTCTGCTGATTGCTTCTCTTCTGCTTCCACTCTGCTCACCAATTTTCAGTTTTCTAAAGAAAAAGAGTATACTGGGTGAGACTTGCTTATACATTTTAAAATAAATTAGAACATATATATCTGTACATCTCTTATGCAATAATCATGGAGGAAAAGGACTCCCCCAGAGCCCTCTGGGATCTTCCCCTACAAAAAAAACCAACTACCTAGAGTGGCTGGTAGTTTAGATGTGCTCTTTACCTTCTCCTTCTGCTACCTCTGTTTTTCCAGTATGAATCATATTTCTGTTGGTGAGCTGCTGCAGAAACTAGCATATAATTTAAAGTTATGCTATTAAACAAAAAAAAGCTTCCTCTGACTGTTGTTATAATTGGTTATATAAATATATATTTACAGTATGCACAAGGGATGTATAGGAAGATGTCTTTCTGAACACAGCTTTAATAAAAAGTAGTAATATGTGAAAATTACAGGTTTGTGCCAGACCTCTTCAGAGAGGTTTATTTTTGTTTATAGTCCTCCTTCTATGATTTACACTTAGAATATCCCAAGATCAGGTTCTTTGTTTTCAAAATCAGTTTTACCACTGCTGAGTGGGAGAGGCTCTACTTTGTATGGGGAAGAAGAACCTGGGAGTCCAGAAGTTAATATCTATTTAAAAGCTAATTAAAATAAACATTTTACAATTAAAAATATAATAATAATATAACATATAATAAAATATTGCATTATACAACAACAACAACAATAATAATAAAAAATAATGTATGCCTGAAATCTACTTTTGGCGGCCTTGGAACTTTTTTTGAAAATCAGGTGTTCATGCTTTCTGAATGCTGCAGAAAACTGTGAAGAGGGAGGAGAAACAGTCATCATTCAGAAAGATCTGAACTCTGCCATGGCTTTGAATATAAATTCTATCATCCCCAAGGTTTAATCAAAATGTTTAAGAAGGAAAAATTACATTATTCTGCCTGGTTTATTGTTAGCCTGGGATGAAGAAAGTATAACACTTCCACAGGGTCACCCCTGTAATGTCAGGGAATCACTGCGCTGCTGGCGCTTGGAATGAAGCAAAATGTTTCTCTCGGTTATATCAGATTTCTTCTTTCATGGATAGTTTCATAGGAAAGCAGGAAAGAATGAATACAGGTCAGGCACCAAACAACACAGACTTTTGTAAAAATATTAATTCATACTCTCAGGGGAGTCTTCATTGATCCAGGAGTTACAATTACCATTTTTTTCAGTTACTCATGAGCTTTCTAGAAGTCTGTAGTACTACCATTCCTAAATTATGGGATTGCCTGGGCTAATATTAAAACTACCACTCGGTAAAGTAAATGGAAAGAGGACTCAAAATAAGGATGAGTATGTACTTCAGTGCTTGGCTGGATTGGGGTCATGGTCTCAATATGCTTGTCAATTCATTCACAAATATACTTGAGTGAGGGGGTTTTGTGTGGTTTTGTGTTTGTTGTTTTTCTTTTTTCTCAGATATTTTGCTGTTGTTGTTATAATACACGTTTGTTTTTAAACAAAAAAGGGCATGTTCAGGATGACTGCAAATTGTAATCCCAGTTGAATCTCAGCCACTTCAGCCAAAAAACCCAGAAGGAATGGGAACAAATATGCAAACAATCAGAATGCATTGTTATTTTTATCTGGATAAAAAAACTTCAGTAAGACCTTTACCTTAATTCAATACTAGTTTGGGTGGGTTTTTTTAAAGAAAGACTGGTATTATTTTACAGATTGTTGGTTTGACCAACAAACTTTCAACTTCATCTAATTCTTACTTTAGCTTTACTCTAGAACAATTGATTATCCTGCACCCACCGCCCACACCTGTATCTTTTATGGTGTATGAAATTTTTATTGACTAAGTAGTATAAAAGAGCATAACACATGAAATTTCCCAGAGGAGACAGATGAATAGATAACCTCAGAGTTATTAGTACATTTGGTATTAAGTTGTACATTGAAAAACATTTGAGTCTCAAGGCAATATGAGAACAATGAAGCGTAAAATCAGACAATCAAAATAAGGTTTATTCCATTATTACATTTTTTCTGTAAATCAAGAGTGCTAATAAGCAGTGGCAACACTGTTGATTATAGAGCTAGTAAAGAAAACAGTATCATCCTCAAAAGATAAAATTTTTTATCAAAACAGATAGAAATTGCTGCCATATCTCTGGAGGCAATGGTGTACTGTCAGGGATGTAAGAGCCTCAGGGTTACAACACAAAGGAAAAATAATAGATACAGGAAGGATGTAATCTGAGTACATTAAAAAAAAGTTGGCCCAGATCAGTTGGAAATGTCCCCAAATGTAAAATATGCCATTTGATGTGGGATGAGTACCAAATACTCCTAAAGGACTAGAGAAATTAAGAAAACATGCCTGCCATCCCCCTCTGTTTCACAGCATAGCACTGTCTCTGTACCCTCTGAGGTAGTGTAGTGGGCATTATCAGTCCCCTTCTCTGGATCAAGAAACAAATGAAGTTGGGCTATGCCTACACACTAACTCTTTCGCAAGGTGTTGTGGTTTGAACTCAGCTGGTAGCCAATCACCACGTGGCCAGTTGTTCACTTCCCCCACCCCCCACCCCCACCCCCCCGGTGAAACAGGGGAGAGACAAAAGAAGAAATTCATAGGTTGAATAAAAAAATTTAGTAATAGTAACAAAAACAACAGTAACAATAGTAAGTCCAAAACGGGTAAAATGCAGCAGTGGCTTACCGAGTGCAGCGACAGGTATGGAGCCTGCCGCCCCATAGCAGCAATCTGACCGCACCAGAAAATCCCACCACGCTGACCCAGAAACCAAAAAACAGGTGTGAAAGAGCACGCATCTGCCTGTATACTGAGCATGACGTCACATGATATGGAATACTCTGATGGTCGATCTGGACCCGGCCCTCTAGCTGTGTTCCCTCTCAGCCCAAGGAAAGTTAACTCTATCCTGGCTGAAACCAGGACACAAGGTGAATCAGTCCACATAGAAGAGCACTGAACTGCCATGCATAGACCCTTCTTCATACCTGAACTAACTCTATTAAAAAAACCTGTGTATCTGCATTACACTGTCCGTTTGCTGTATAGAATAACCTCATGAGAAAATTAGTGACCTGTCCAAGCTCACAAAGAAAATTATCAAGAAAGTCAGTATAGGAACTGAAAAATTTCTAAGCAGTAGTTTCTCAGAGAACTGATTTACAATATAAAGTAGATATTAAACCAACCAGGTATCACTTTGAACAATTAAGTGATAAACTTACAATTGCCATCAAGTGGATATGCATTTGAAATAAATGGTACATTATTAATACTACATGGCATTTCCACTTAGAAAGGGCCAGAATTGATCTGGAAATTGGGTTTCTTTCATTCCACTTCCTTATTATCTCTTAAACCCTGTATGTTCAACAGCAGTAGAAACCTTTATGTTTCTAAAGCCCAGTCCTGTTTTCCACCATTTCTACAAAATTAAGATCTGATTTCTGTTAGAAATTTGCTTGTGGATAGATATCTACAGCGCCAAAACCACCAGTAGGTGGTTTACTCTAACAAGGGTTTATTAAACTACTCTTTCACACCTAAAAATAGTTCTCCAGCAAAATGGATAGGATCTCATTATAAAATATAATGCAGTAAAAAATATCAGGTGACTTGTAAGCTTTAGACTTGTAACCAGTTTTGACAGGAAGCAGTGAAAGAACTAGATCACTGTGAATAGCACATTAGGTGGAGATTCTTGAAGAAATCAACTTTTTATTAGAAAATGACAAGGTCATTTAAAAAAAAAAAAAAAAGTGGTTTCACATATCTGAATCAAATAGAAATGAAATCCAAAAAGAGCTTTGATGAAACCACCTCTTGTCTTTTGATATTTTTCTTCTGACAACATATTTGCCCTGAGCATCATTGTCCTCTGTAGGTCTCCTGTGGGTGAAACCAAATAGAGGTCCCTGAGTTCCAGGTGACATGATGGTATCTGGTAAGATTTATTAATAAATCTGTCCAGCTTTTTGATAGTCCAGGCTTTCTGGGTCTGTTTTACTCCATTGATGCCATTGGCCCAGAGCCTGGCTTCCATTCCCTTTTATGGGCTATTTAAAAATAATAAGGGATTAATCTAAGGTAAACATCAAAATAATAAAATCTGACAAAACAAAATTTGCGCTATATATATAGTTCTAAGAAAGGTTTAATTTTGCCATCTTTACTAAAGAAACAAAATTCTGTGAACATACCCTAAAATGCCATGTGTTTCTACAGTTGTACATTTATGTTTTAGACAGGATTTAGAATTGTAAGGTATGATTACTTTTTTGGTATGTTTGTTTAAATTAAGAATAACTTCAGTGAGCCACACTGATTTAAAAATGGCACACTAGCATAAAGTGTGAAAAAGTTCACTTTAAGTCAGTCTGTTAGTCCTGAATGACCACCAGCCTTCAACATTTGAAAAACAGTCATATGTTGGTAGTACTGTTTTTCAGATACTGAACACGACTTGGTGAAGCACAACTATTTTGGAGCAGTTGTGATAACAAATATTCTTGTTCATGAGTAAATTTGCTTCATTCTAGCCTGGATTCACACTCACAGTAAAATTCACATGCCCTTCTTTAATTCAAATTAGATTCCAAGGTCAGGGAGGTCTTTCTTTTTGGGGCGCTTCCTGGTCCTAAACTGCATCCATGTGACAGTTCCTTACTCTCTCTTTCCATTTTTACATGTGTAATGGATTGACTTAGTTTCTTTTCACAAATAGAATGTCAGAAATGTGAGATGACAGATATATAACTCATCTAGGTATGTTTCTGTAATCTGAGAGTCACACTATAGTTTTGTTTTGACTGGAAGATGGAGGGAGTAAGGGAGAGGAAGACAAGCTTAGGAGTGGCTGAAGTACATAGGAGGGTGATACATAATTCATGCTTTAACATAGTGCTTTGTTGGCCTTGAAATTCTTTTCAGATATGATTTTAAAATGACCTGTATCCGCATACCACTTGTAAAGCGTCACCTCTGAAAACCTTTCAGTTTAAGCCTTGAGAAGACCTTGCCTTCAGTGTATATTAAATCAGTCTAAGACCTCCAATAGTTTCCCCATAGCCCTGTCAAGGAGTGACTATGAACCATTTTGAATTATGACTCTAAGTGTTTTAATAAGAACCTGAAGATCAATGGCTTAACTACTCACCTATGGTCCTAACAAGTAAATAATTCTGTCTTTCATACCTCTAATCTCTACTTTTTCCTTACAGTGATAGCCCAGGTTCATTTCTGACAAAAGAGGAGGCAAAGGCAGGTAGAAGACAGGAAAGTACAGAGTCAGAATACATTTTTCTCAGGGTTCTGAACCTTCAGGTATAGGTTAATATTTGTATTATTCAGTCATTCATTCTCACTTGAAACTTAGATATACTTTTCCTGTTTTCTACCAGGAAATTAAATACTCTTTTCCTGTTAGCATCCTGCTCTCTTCCAAATCTTGATTTTCAGTATTATATGTTCTTTATCTCCTTTATGTACACACCCCCTCCTAAAGTTATACCACATTTTTAGATGTTTTAATTACTTTTTTCATGTTTCTGCAGAACATATGTCCTGAATAAAATTACAATGCAGTTGAGGGTGATGTATATGTAAATTTATATGTAAGATTTGTCAGTACTTTTGACAGTGGCCCAGAAGAGATATAGTCAAAGAGTTTGTCTATCCTCTGAGTCAGAAAATAATGTTATACAATGTGGGAGTGAAATGAAAATATTAAATCGACATCTGTGATGTGTATAGAACATTTATCATACGTCTTGTCCATGTATCTGTAGAAAGCAAGTGGGCGTATCAACTCATATGAAGAAAAATATGTTAAAAGCTAGGATTTACTTTTGACACAGTTGTCATCTTAATTTGTTTCTCCACAACAAATTTGGTTTTCCATAGATTTCTTTCACACATACACATCCATAATGTAATTGTTGCAAAATAGCATCTGTTTACATTTCTTTTATGTGTTGTCTGCTGACCGGGAAATCACACAAGTCATTTTCAATATGTATATGTTTCTATTTCATCCTGGAAAAAATGTTATCTTTTATGTTTGCAACTTCTTATATCTGGGATGGTTTAGTCTAGAAATTCAAATGTTACTCTATTTTTCTGGCTCACTCTATGACTATTTTACATCATATATGTCATTATAATATCACACAATAAAATGATGAGCTTAAAAATCAATTTTTGTCAGCAACAGTAAATTGACTTTCCAAACTTAAGAAGCCAAATTTTGGAGACCATGTCCAGGTACCCCTTAGTCTTGCATCAAAACCAAGATGGATGTCATTAAATTTGGACACAGGTTTGGTCTACATTTCGAAGAAAAAACTAAGAGCCTCTGTTTTCCACGTAGACATTTTTTACGTAGACATCTTAATCTGACAGTCCAAGATATGTATGCATAAAACAAATAACTTCAGAGCGAATTATAAACATTTTAATAATTTTTGAAGAAATACAATTATAGGGTCCTATAAAAGTCCATGCATTTCTTCTTTTTCACCATTCACACATAACTGTACTTCATACTTCTTTTTTTACATATCTTAGGAGTTACCATTCTTGAACAATCTTGAAGAAGATGGGCATCTACTTGCTAATTATCCTAACCTTTTTTTTTTTTATTATCCTAAAGATATAACCAAAACTTTAAAAGGGATCTAAAGAACAAAAAAAATATATTTCTTGCTTCTGAATTTTCAGCTATAACTTGATAGGATTTTTGTCAATATGTTTTTATAATTCCTGAATTCAGTTTTGCTATTTAGTGTTGCTAGAATCTTTTAAGGAAAGAATAAACATATGTAGCTAGATTGTAGAAAATCCACACTGAAGTTATCCTGTGTTTTCCACACCCAAGATGAATGAGACATTGTGCCTAATCATGAGGATATTGTCTTTTCTCAGTCCACATCTGTCATTTCTCTACAAAAATTAGCAACAGAACTTAGTTCCATCTTTATGTGGTATTGCGTATAAAGAGTTTATGAGGTAATTTGAGATATGACATGAATAGCATGGGGCAGGAGATGAAGTTGAAGCAGGACAATGGTTAGCTGCAGAAGATGAAAGATACGGATTCACTGGAAAGTATTTTGCAAGAGTAACTTGAGGATAGCAGTTCAGTAAATTATGGATCCATTCTTACAGCCATGCATAGGGAAAGCAAAAAGACAGCTCTGCTGAAGAAGGAGTAAGATGGAAACTTGAATTAGTGCTAGGAAACAAGGAGGAGGCTGCTGCAATGATACATATACCTGGATGCATTTTCCCTTTGACGTTACCATCATTTTTGAAAGAAACTGTGAGAAAGCTGATATCCTGAGTTAAGATATAGACCAAAGGAGTTGTTACTATAAGCCCTTGGTGGCAGGAAGGCAATGCAGAAACACAAGGAGAGAATTTATGGAGAAGTATCATCTGACCTAATTTGCAGATTATCATGCTGTAAATTAGGAACTCACTTCTGAGGCTGCAAGATGTTTAGTGATGCTCAAGGAGAAACTAAACGTGTACTTGGAAGAGAGATATACATAGAGCCAACCATATCAGCCCAGGAAAGCCCCTGAAACATACCTGTAGACTGGGAGAAAAGGACAGCGGACATGTTACATTTCCTTTTCCCTGTCCTTGCTTTTCCTTAGGTATTTCAGATGCAAAATTTGGCTTGATGAACCCTCAACCAGACCTACTAGGTTTTGTTCCTATAAATGCTATCTTGTTTGCCTTGATAGGTTATTGTCAAAATAAATCTTCCACAAAAGTTCACTATATCAAACTTCAGAAGTGTAGACAAAGAATTACACAAAGCCATTGCATTTTGTTAATTCCTTTTTTATTTTTTTTCTTTTATAAAGGCACAAAACTTCAGTTTTATTTCTCTTATACGCTTGAAACAGACAGACTCCTACTACTACTGTCATAGTTGTCATCCTGACCTAAAACATCTGAAACAATATTTCTGGAAGTAATTCCCTTACCACACTTTTTAAAAGGTTTGAAAGAGGTGTTTTACATTCAGAAAGATTCCTTTTAATAATAAACTGAAAGCTAATCTCTATCCATTAAGTATTTGAAGGTAAGGAGTAATGCCATTTCCTTTGAGACTCATGAGACTTTTCTCATGTGAAAAAAACATTGTCTGGGATGTTCAATTGTAGTACAGTCTTTTAATACATTCACAGCTACAGAATCAGGTCAAGAAGACTAACTGTCTTCTTTTGAAATTTATTAGCAGGATATTTGTTTTAGCATAGAAATTTTTTTGATGTACAGAGAATGTACATCTATGTCAAACAGATTTCACAAAATCCAATCAGTTTTCCAGACAGAAAATATGGAGAACGGATTTTATTTACTTTGATTTGTTGATTTTTTTTAGCACTGTAAAAAGCTAAAAGCTTAAACATTCGTTTCAAAATAAATGAATGCATATTCTTAATGTTACAGAAAATAAATAACCTGACTGCACTTTTAAAAAAGGAGGGGAAAAAAAAAGTATATTATTGAAGGGAACAGCTTCAAGTTACAAAAGATAAGAAAACAAAGACTTGAATCCTTTCTATTATTTACTCTTTATAGGCTGGTGTGAAAGAGAGATGAATCCAGACAAACTGTTGGCAGAATTAGTGACAGAACCCTAAAAGAAATAAGAGAGTTTAATACACGGGTTACTTGAATTCAGCACTCTTCCACCTGGAAAAGTGTGAAGGCAGGTGTGTTCGTGAAATAGTAATGTTTTGATATCCTGAAAGTAGCATCCTTTTAAAATTCATAAGAATCCTAATGCTATGGTAGGCTGGTTAAGCATTAAACATATGCAAGCATTTGTCCCATCTTCTTAATGAATTTAATTTACTTTAGTATATCCTTTTGTAGTAACTTCTTAATTTAGTTAGCCATACATCTGTAGTTAATGAGAAAATTATTTTTGAAAAGGGTAACATAAACTCCAGGGTGATGCCAAACTCTAGTTTAATAGAATAGTCTTATTAAGGGAAAAAAAAAAAAAAACACAACAAAACAGGAAGAATTGGTCTTTGCCTTTGGCAATGTAGACCTCTGAGTGCTAAAATATGGGAATCAAATTCTTCTGTTTTATAGTACAAGATTTTTCTAAGTTGAAATAAAAACTTTTTTTCTTTGTAGCTTCATTGATTTTAAATTCATTAACATTATTCAAAATAGTTTAGCTTCTGTTGTGATCAACTTTTAGGGATCAAATCTGTTCTAAGACCTAACATGGAATACAGAAACATGAATATGTTCCAAATTTACTAATTTATAAACAAAATAACACCAGATCAATCCTTTAGTTATTCATTTTTTTTTAATCGACATTTCTATTTCAAACAGCTGATCTGGACCACTCTTGGGTAGATTTTTTTACTTTTTTTCTGACAGAAAATGGTAAGTTTTATTATGTTGTAGTGATAATCTACAGTCTCTAGATAGCTTCTTTCCCAATTAGCTCTTCCCTTGTTCCCAGCTTCAAACGCAGAATATTGGAATGTGCAGGTGAGAACGATTAGGATGTAGGACCCAGTAGCAAAGATTTTGACCATGTGACTGGACTTAAGTTATACAAGAAATTCTATTCACTATTGCATTCAATTTATAGTTAGTCTGTGACTTGTCCCCTGCCTAAGCTTTCCAAGCAGAGGACTCTTATCAAATTTTTTGTATCAATGCATTAATTTCATTACAAAGGACAGAAGGATGTTACAATGGTGGCAATAGCACAACTCTTCTGGAATGCCAACAGGAGGGAAAAGACACCAACCTCTGGCAGGTCCCCTTCACTGTCAGCTCGACACCTCAACAAGAGCCACTGGATGTGGTTTTGGAAATGTCATTCTGAGAACTAATTCTTTTTTGTCTGACAACAGAGAATATTCAAATAAACTTGAAATAGTTATCTGTTTCTGTGCAAAAGTAATAATCAAGGCCCTCACTGCTTCTCATCTTTTATTCACTCTTTGAGATTCATTCGTACCTCTGATCATCCCATGACACCAGCCTCTGTCTTCCTTGTGTTTTCAAACACATCTGTCCTTCCTTTGATGATATAATACATGACAGGGAAGGGTGGTCTTTTAAACACCTGCAAAGTAAGATGTTTATCCTCTACATTATCCCTTCCAAAACACAGTTTTCTTTCCAGAATGCCTAGAACAAAATGACAGTGCCTAGGCATCTGTTTATTTCACTTAGCAGCAGCATCTATTTGTTGACTTTTCTGTCTGTATTTTAGAGAAAGAAATACAGAATATTCCACCTTATCCTGTTGTTCTCCATTCAGTGATTTCTGGACAGATGCAGTGGAGAGGTCATGGCAGTGCACAAGAGATCTACAAACCTTATCACATTTTTTTTTGTCAGTGTTTCTTGTCAGGTCATCTCATCTCTTTGACTCCAATTTTTTCATTTTTAATGTGTAGTAACAATGTCTCCTTACCTTTGCAACAGTGTTTGAAGTCTGAATGAGTATTGCAATGTCAGACATAAACATTTATTATTCCATGGCTGAAATAGCTGAAGATAAACATAACAAAACCAATCACAGTATACGGGGAGTATCTGTTACACCTTAAATGTATGATTTTAGTAGAAACCTTTGGCCAAGTTGCAAACAAATGATGTATAATTCAGGAGAGGTGAATACACATCTCTCCCCTGTTTTCATGGATCATTTTGCAAATTTTTTTCTGTTGGATACAGGGTGGATGAGGGTACCCTGAAATCTGCCCAAGAAATCACATCAACCTTCAGTAAAATTAAAGGTACTGTAAGCATCAACCATTTTTGTGAAGGTAGGAATACTCTCTGTGCTTCCAAAATGAGACTGGAGCCCATAACATGGAAACATTACCTGCACCCTGACCTGGAATCTGTATGGGATTTCCTTTTGCCTTTGAAGTATTGAAGGTGGTAGGCAAAGGAAAGTAAGCATGAGAGATCCTGTGTATTTGATGTTTCTGAGATCCAGGAGAATTGTGAAGACACTGGTGTGATTTAATGACTTCTGAGATCAGGCAGACTAGTGCAGAATTTTGAACACTCCTCCCACTCACACAAATGTCTGCATATATTACTTAACAGAGTATGTTTCAGTAGAAATAGAAAATATAACAGGCAAAGGAAATAAGAACATGTTTAAAAGTTTTGTTTATTCTGGTGTTTTACAAAACTTCATTAAAAATTTGAGGAATTTTTAAATGTTAGAATTAAACCAAACAACACACATTTAAATCAGTTTCCTTCTGAAAAGCTGCTGTGACACAATCTTTAAGTATTTCAATAATGTTTTTCATTATTCCACATACATATTGCACCGTATCACAAATTCCTGTTATGAGCACTGCCTAAAGCTCATTGGCATTTATTATGTGACCAGAAATTCATTGTTTTATTCTGGCTTCTTTATTCAATGTATGTCCTTTACTATGCACCATCTAAAATGTCATTTATACAATGGGATTTTATGGCACTCAGAGCATCTTATGATGGGATTCACACACAGAGCTATATTCCACAACATCCACGTGATGTGAAGATTTACTGTTACCCTATTTGGAGTGACATCACAGAGAAATAAAACATGCTTTCCAAGAAGAGAGTCTCCAGACAACCACCTTGAAAGGATTTTGTTTAAGTGTGCATTCTTAATTTTCTGTGTTTTGCAAAATACAGCTGGCACTTGTCTCACAGTGAGTGAGCTCTCAATCCACACAACACCTGAGTTGAAATCCTTTGCAGGTCCATGAACATGCAGACACTTTAAAAATTCAGGTGTCAACCTTAAGAAAGACTTTTTCCAGACTATCTGAACTGAGATTATTCAGCTAATCAGAAGTCTCGAGCTGGATAGCATTCTCCCTTGCATACAAGTATGCATGTGTAGGAGCAGATAGAGACTGATGTAGGCTGTGTGCAAGCTGATCTTAATTTACTGCCTCTGGATTCAAGGGGCTGAAAAAATACATGTCGACAATTTTCTGAAATTGACTGCAGATTTGGGCAATTTTTATCTTTGTGGGCTCACATTTCAGATAGCTTTAGACACCCAGTCACTGAAAAATAGTCCTTAAACTACTGAAAATCTTCAGCCTAGCAAGAACAGACTAGACACACACATGCTCGTATCATTGCTCAGTCCTGGGGAAAGCATGAAAAGCTTTGTAATGAAAACACCCTGGAACACAACTTAAACGCCTCTCTGAGTCACTGCAGGGAGACAGCTGGTCACACTGACATGGCAACACGTTTCGCATTCATTTCTGTGTAAACACACTTCTACAACAGCCTTCAGACACAGAACCTTGAAGGCTGGGTCTGGCAACAGGCACTTTGTTGAGGGTGCTGTTGTCAAATAGCACAGGTCGTATACTGTCTGCTGTGAAATCCCAGACTGCTTCTGCTGCATGAGTTCCCAGTTTCAAATGGTGCTATGCAATGATGGATCTGTTTTCACGGGAATTTTGCAGATTCACAAGTGATATTAATTTTGTTAGTACAGTGTGATCTATAGACTATGACCATTTATGCAGCATTTTCCCCCTACATTCTCCCTTCATAAAAAGAATAAAATGACTATTTATACAAATAACATTTCTAGTGCTTTACCTTCATTATCACATTCTTTTCTTCCACAGCACCACATTATTCTGTCACAATTAAGCTTCCATAAGTCTGGTTATGGTGGAAAAGAATGCCGTCTAGGGTCACCATGACTGACAGGAAAAAAATATCTTGGAAGACAGTGCAAGATTTCAGGACAACAAGTAAAAAAACCCAGTCAAATGTCAGCAAACTCCAGTCAAATGTCCACAAACTCCAACTGTTGCCTGACAAAATTGGGAATACTTGCTTTGTGTGATGTATGTTGCATATATATAATATTACAGTTGATCAAAGAAATCCAAACATGACAAGCATCTGTAAATCTTTACTCTGACTGTAACAGCAAAGAGACAGTCCTCATGCACCACTAGCACAGTACGTGGGTTTCACTTAGGTGATTTCAGGAGTTTCGCTTGTAGCCTTGAGTTTATAGAAAGGCAAGGGAAGAACATGTAGAAGCAAAAGTAATTCCAAATTAGACACAGTGGCTGGTGAAGCAATGAACCAAGAGACAAACACCCACACAGACATTTCGGATGGTAAAAGTGCATCTCAGGCTCTATGGAAACGTCCTGTCATGCTGCTAGACACTGAGTGATGGGGGAGCTTTGCTGCAGCTTGTGGGCGATGGGGCTGAACACACCACATCCAGCAAGCAGGCAGAAGCGTTACCCGGAATGCACACCAGACCACAACTATTTGCAAACTAATATCTTGAAGAAAATAGTCACTGATTGTAATTGCCCTTCAAAATTACACTCATCATTGGCAGACACTGATTAGCTTTCATTTTGTAGCTTATTTGAAAATTAGTAGCAGACAATGCTTCTTGCTAATTTCCTAGGAGGATAATGGCAATATTTTACACAATTGCTTGCCACAACAGTCTACATGAGCCAAAAAATATGTTACACACCTGGCATTTTATTATTTGTTGAATTTTATGCTAGCATTGAAATTTGGTTTTGCACACATGGATTTTAAATTCCAGGTATTACTTTGAAACTAAAAATCAATAACCCCTATTTGAACCTAACATAGGTGTTGCACTTCACTAAACTCCGTATGAGTGTTACGCTGACCTGAGATAGCATGATTACAGTTCAAAAACTCTGCTCCATACAAAACGCTAAAAATGAGCTTAAACAAGTACTCCTCTCCACGCATTTTTGTTGGATGTCTATTTCAAGTACAGAGAAAAGATCTCTTACCAATGGTACAATTTCATAAGACAGAGGTCAAATAAAGGTTTTTGTGCAAAAGCATGTGTTATACCCATTTGTTCACAAATCTCATCCACACATTTTGTGCAAATTTGAGGGTCCATTGTCATAGTGCAGCTGCATGTTTTATGACAATAACAGCTTTTCTTAAAGAAAAAATGTAAACAAATATTTAATTTGTTTACTGACTGATAGACTGACTTCAAATCAGTGTGCTAAAAAGTAATTTGAAGAAGAATATCCTGCCTTGTCAATGCACATAATTTTCATCTAATATTTCAAGCAGCCATCAGCATCATAATGTTATTTTTTCAAAGTGTTCTGTTTGTGAGTTTCTTGAAATTCATTCTTTTTCACTGGAGGAGAGTGAGATGTTGAATGAAGCAATAAGATAATTCCACATTTTCAGGTGTGGGTGGTGTCAAGCTACTTTGCTGACCCACATCAGCTTCATCTCAACATTTAACACCTCATTGATCCAATTTATGCTAGCGTTCATATTAGACAAGCAGGAGATTTTTGAATTATGTGCCTTCCAGGGTTTACAGCAACAAAGAGTTGATTTGCTTTTTTCCACCAATACACTTGCAGATAATTATTTTATTCCCTTAAGCCATCCCTGGACACCATCCTGTGGAGCCTTGACTTAATTTTGGATAATTTACTGAAAGGCATTCCCATCATAAACCACGTTTCAATGCGGCTATTGAATTCAGTGAACCTGTTTACATGGTAATCTACTGCTCAGCATGAGTAATTATTGGAGAAATTATCCTGTGTCATTTTTGATGAAGAAAATCATACATACAGAAGTTTTCATCTTCACAGAAGCAGTAGCAAGGCAGTTATACGAGATCTTAATCTCCACTGGTATTAAGGCACCTCATGTTGCCTTGCAGCGGCTAAGGAATATTTATGCACACCGGTCCACAGATTCTGTTGTGAAGATAACATTCCGGGGAAATGTCACAGTATATTGCATTTGTGTTTTCAAAGTGATAGTGCATTCATATCCTTCTGCTATAGCCAGTCTCTGGGAGCTTCCACACACCTTGAAGAACCCTGTCTGTAGGAGCTGAAACCTATTCAGGCTTTCAGATGAATAGCTAAAACAATGCAAATCAACTTTGTTTTCCAACCCCAACCATACCTATGTCGTTTTTGTTTGTTTGCTTACTTGTTTTAACTCTTACCTATATTCTATTTTTAATAAAACAAATTGTCCATGGCAAAATTGTAAGGTATTTAGGAGTTCAAAGCTTTTTCTTCCAAAATATTTTTGCCCTGAAGGAACTGAAGATCTAGGCAAGACCTTTAAAACAAACTTGACTATTGAATAACTCCTTTAATGACTACTAATTATTTAAAATAGCTAATATCTTTAAAATATTTATCTCACCCTTTTACTCTTGTGGCAGAATTAGAACATTCTGATGATTCATTCTTATTCATCTGCAGTGGATAATTTGACTGCACCTATTTCCATCAAAATATTATCTACAGAATTGTATTCATTATTATTTCAGGTGGTGTTCCAAGTTTCAACAGAATTTACTATTCTGCATATTGTCCATATTATTCTAAGCCTGTTTTTCATCTGGAGAGTGAATGATGTTTTGTAATCACAAAGCATCAAAAAATGAGCACAGTAGAGGCAGTGGTTAAGTTAGTTTTGATTTTAATTTGCTGCATTGCACACTTCTTTCAAGTGTTGCTGTAGGCAAAACTGGTTCATACACTAAGGGGCATTTCATTCACTTACAAATAATGGAGTGGAGAAAAGGCAAAGGTAGTAGAAAAAACAGTGTGAAATAGCCACAGAACATACAGAAGTCAAAGAGGTATCAACTGCAATTAGAAAGAAAAAGGAAAAACTATATTTGTTGTCCACTGTTTACCACTTTTATCTCTGAAAAGTATTACACCTTTTTCTGTCCTTCCCCCCAACCATATAAAATGTTCACGCTTCTAATTTTCTCATCTAACCTATTCCATCGCTGTTCTACTCCCCTTGTTTTTCCTTCATTCTCTCCCTGGTGATGATAAACCTCAATGCAATTATCCCAATCCCTATTGCTGTCATTATTTTCGTAATTCGTAATCTTGCCATTCCTTTGTACTTCATCGTAGCACCTGAGTAAGTAATGAAGGGGACAGAAAAATTTTGTAGTGTCAGTATCCTTGTCACTACTGCCTTTCAAATCTCAGGAATACAGACCGCTCTACACTAGGTCACCAAAGATAATCACTGTCTCAGTAAGATTTACAGCTTTAAGTCAATTGCTATTTGCTGACCTGTATGAAAAGTGACCCTAGTCTACATCAAATCTCTGGTGGCTGAGGCTATATATTAGAACCTTAATTACTCTTGATACTGTCAGCCTCACAGTTTGCAAGAAATAAGTCAGAGAAAGCAAATTATCTTTCCACTTAAAATGAGGGTTTCTTTGTTCTTTTCCCACACTGGGACTGAAGCACACCTGGTGGAAGAGTATTTGCAAATTCAGGAATGGTAAATTCATTGTTCACTTCAGACAATACTGGGCTCAAGGTTTGATAGTATAACCCAGATTCTGACACATGCTTGCTTATAAAATTAAAAACCATGCTGCTCTTCTGCAAATACCAGGCATATAGTCACCAGAATGCTCTGACATGTTTTTGTACACTCACTAAATTAATTTTTGAGAGTTCAAATGTTAACAATTAACCCCCCTTTTTTCTTTTCTTTTGAACCAAGTAGTAAAGTATACACTAGGATTTTAAATAATGAGTAAGAAAGTGTGCTAGGCTGTGACTTCTAATGCAAGTGATAATAGCACTCTTTACCACTGTAGTGATAAAATAGCACCTTCATCTCCCTAGATGCATAATGATTAAAATACTTCCCCTGAAATAGTGCTTGTGCAGATGGTTTGTATCTTCCTGTACTTGAGCTTTTTCTATTTACAATTAGTAGTCATTTTTAATAGATGAAGTAGTCAATTTGTTCTTGAGTGCATTCAGAGGAACACAATCTGAAACAGCAGTACAGAATTTCTTAATAAGCTCCATCCCACTCTCTGGTTTCTACCATTTGCTCAGGCCACTTATGTGGAACCCCAGTTTCGTTACAGGTTAACCCACAGGATCAAGAGTGTCTTTAATAGCAGACAAAGCAAGACAACATAATTTTTCCAATTCATCTTGCTCTATAGTGGGTGGTATCACCTTTCTCTTAAACAGTCACTGTCATTTTCTGTCAATCTCACCCTATTTTTCTCTGAAGATTTTTAAAAGGATGTAGGTTATAGATAAGTCTTCAGTGCTGAACCTAATAAACACTACTAAGAAAACAAACTGAACCCTTTCTCTTACTCCCATCTTGTCCCTGTTAAAACCCTATTTCTATCAAAGAAAAATTATGAAATGTAGGAAGAAAACTCATACGATCCAACTAAAGAAAATTCAGGTTCCACTACCACACAGGGACCAACAAATACACTATTAGTCATACTGACAGGGCATCTTTTACTATGAAAACAAGACATGGCAACCACTCTGAAGAATAAAATTACTGTAATTTTTCCTTTAATTTCAGAGGTGCTACATTTAATATAGAAAATTGGAGTCATTAGTGAAGTACCTACTGGCACAGGTGATGGCCAATACAGTATTCATGCTCACTACCATAAGGCAGCTCAGCTTTCTGTGAATAGAAGGGCATGGCCCTGTTTTGTCAAAGGTCTTGTCAATGTTTAGATAATATATTTTGAAAGAACTTCTGCTTTGAAAAACCATATGAACACAATTTGTTTCTGTAGTAATTCACCTTCTGCTTAGGGGAGGAAAGATGCATATAAGATATGGTTGTTAATGTTAATGAAGTTTAGAAGCTGCATCATGATTTACCTCTTGCACAAACAGTAACAGTTTCAGGTCCACTTGGTGTTTTCTGAATTATTAACGGTAACATTCTGTGAATTAAGAAGAACAAAGAAGATCTTTCTGAATCAGATTTTCTTTTTTCATTTATAAAACTGAAGCACATATACTCTTTAAAGCAGGGATCTGAACTCATGGAAGAGAGTTCACTTTGATAGAGAGTTATGTTATCTGTTTCTAGGAGGTGCAACTAATCTTTGTTGCACCAAAACAGTTTCAACAAAAGAAAAATACCCTTAATAGTCTTCCAATTCATACACCCTCCTAGGAGGAAATAAATACCAAGGTCTACGTCTGTTCTGAAGACTTCTCTGACCACTATCTCACAGATGTCAGTGATAGCAAAGAATGCAATTATTTTTTGTCCAAATCCCAAATTTATATTTTAGACATGTTCTTAAAATAATTACAGGACTGCCTTGTCTGGAGAATGCTTATTTTTGAAACCTCAGTTATTCTGTATGTGAAACACATGCCAAGCTTCCCAGTGTTAGCAACTGTGGAGAACACAAAAAAGAACAGCTCTCACAGCCTTCAAATCTAGGCACTGACAAAGCTGGGCAAGATCTGAGAGTGGGATTTTCAGGGTTGCTGCTCCTAAAGGCAACAAAATCTCATAGGTGAATCTGGCCCTATGTGACTAGCTAGTAGGTCACAGATGCATTTATCATCGAGTAAGACAGAAACAGAACAGTAATTGGTTTTCTGAACTTCTTGTGGGTAGCAGCAGCTATTGTCTTGTGCTGTAGGCATAATTCATTCACCAAGACATATTTCTTTGCTTTAATGACTGTTGATTATTTATCCTTCCTAATAAGTAATAAACCCACTCTTCAAAGCTGTAACAGAAAGGTCAAGGGAAAAGGAGCATTTGGCATTTCTATGGTATTTCCTTTTATTCTAGAAGTAAATATGGTATAAGTCATTCCTATGGAAGCAATGCAGAATGGGAACATACCTCAGGCAAGACACATGGACATCTAAACATCAGAAATCACTTGCTCTAAAAGTCAAAACCACGATACTAAAAGGAATAACAATGGAATAATATAGTTTTGCCCATATCGAGAAATCCAAAGCAGGCTGGCATAATATTTAACGTTGTCAAATAGTGTTTCTATCATCCTCCACTTTAAAAGCATATAAAGCCTTGCAGATATTTCCATTTCTGCCATGAAATGTTCCATGACCATTGTAGGCTGAAAGTATAAAACTATGCCAGTTTATGATAAGTAATCAAAAAAGGTGAACATGATTTTCTGCCGAGAGCCATCATAAGAAAAAGCTGGGATGTAACATATCTACTACATATAGACAGTGTCATTCTTAGCATAAACTGAAGACAAAATGAAGAGGTGTCACAGGTTATTTCAAGTGCTCAGAAAGAGACAAGAGAGTGGGAATTAATATGGAAGGATTATAAGAGTTAAACATGTACTAAATAAGGAGGTTAAAAATGTACTTTTTGTATTGTAAAGGTTGAAAGCAGGGAACATAATAATGAAAAAGAAAAAGGGATCATCGTCATCATGAGAAAAAAATCACATTCAAATACAGCATAAATTCCAGATGCTGGAAAGAGATAAAACCTTTTCTTGAAAAGACTGAAGAAGTATTTTCAAAACACTAGCAATACACAGTAGTAGACACCATGATAAACCCTAGATTAGTGAGGGCTAGTGGAGTAAAAAAAGTATTCTTCCAAGATATGGTGTTCTTCCTAAGCGGTCTTAGACCTGTGAAATGCTGAAACACCCTTACAGTTCTACCAGAAGTATGCATTTCCCGTCTTGTCTAAACCTCGCTGTGGAACAGTGAGAGACAAAGGAGGGAAGCCTGAACCTGGGGCAGATGGTGGTATTCAAAACCACATGGCCACAAACGCTCTGTGGGTCCAGCCATCTCACCGAACAAACTGTTGGTAGTATTTGAGGGACTCACTGTGTGACCAGCAAAAACCTCTAAGAATTTCTATTCTGTTATATTTAATTTTTTATAAATCAGCTAGACAAATAAATTAAGTGTAAAATACATGCACTTTAAACACCTCAAAGTTGTTGCAACAGTAGTTTTTTTTATCACTGACACGTCATCAATAAGAAAACTAAAAACAAACCCAAAACAAAACTGTCAGCCACATGTTGAATAATTATCAGCTTTACCATACTCAGAACATTAGGTTAGGTTATAAAATGTCCAAAGTCCTAGGAACATCCTAAGACTAAACCTGAGGCCTTCAGTCAGGAGAAGCAAGAGTAAAGCGTGCATCATTACCAATTTTCATCATGTCAAACAATGAAGAATGATTTAGGTAAATTAATTGTTTCGTAACAAAGGAAGGTTTTCATTCCTTTCTTCAACTTTATCTGTATATACATTTTAAAGCAGGAATAAAAAAGCCATATAAATTATCATAAAATACTCATCTATATGAAAATTAAAGCATATACACAGTTCTTTAAATCTTCCCATTATCTAAAACAGAACAAGCTTTTCAGTTGCCGGTCAAGTATTAGGGTTTTTGGTTATGTTTTTAAATCAGAACATAATTCCAACAACTTCACTTGAGTAGAGTTTGAGTTTATGTACTAACTTCAGGAGACTTCTCTAAAGAGAAATTTAGATACACTTGGCATTCTTAGGGTTTTTTGTTGGCTTTTTTTTTTTAAGAAATCTACACTTTAGTCTATGCTATCTTTTTACATTATGTAGGTATCGACTTCGTTTCTTGAAGAGCTAAGCTCAACAAAGGCATCTAATAACTAGGAAGGTATTTCAAAATATCTCAGCATACAAAAAAACATTTTTGAATGTTTCCCCATTCCCCTACTGTCAAAATTTGAGTAAATGCGTTAAACATTTGAAGTGTGAAGACTCCAATATCTAGTTCACCTCATATGTTTGCATTTCATATCTTTTTGGGGGTTTTTTTGAGCCATAAGGTTAAATAAAGAAAATATATAATAAATACAGTAAGTATGAAAATATTATGTATTTTCCCCCAAGGTATCACAACATGAAACTAAACCTGCAGCAGGGAAGTAAGTTTAAATGAATGTTTTAAAAGCTCCTGAACAGCTTGTTGAATTTACACACCTGAGTAGTTGGTAACAACTTTTGACCAATTCAGATACAACATTTGATATGCAATATTTCTTTGGGAGGAAAATGCAGTAGCTCAGTAGGATATTCTGTACATATGTACTACCACATGCAGCACATGTTTTTCAGTGGCTCACCTAAGTCTTTTTGTGCTCTTAAAGGGATTGCTGAGTCCATATATTCAGACATTTCTCCTTCAGAACCTGGGCATATAACTGTCAGCTCATTTGGACAAGTTTCGCATCAGATAACTGCTTTCCTCATACATGCTAGATAACTCTACTAAATGACTTAAATCTTTAAAATTATACCCATGCAGGTGTTCTGCATGTCTATGGGGACTAGGCATACCGGTTTTTACCCATACATATGCCTATACATGTATGCTTCTTTGACTTATGGAGTCCAAAGTTTATTGGTCAAGATAAATTATTCCAGATTATTACTAGATATTTTTCTTAGAAAAAAAACAACCCTTGATCAAATTAATTATTTATTTGCTTAATCTAGCAACAAAGCTGTTTGTAATGGTTCCAGTGAAAAGTCATGTGGAAAAATTCCAGTATTTATTACAGGTGTTTTGTCATGTTCATGAGTGTCAAGCCTTGTGTTTCTTTACCCATGTGTGTGACAAGATCTCTTCACATTTGATTTAAAGGACTTGTGAAGTCAAGTGAGCCCCAGCTGGAAATGAGAGGGACTAAAATGCATTAGAAATCAAACATCACCAACACTTACTCGTGCTGTTTTGAAGTAAACTATTATCTTAAATTAGTACACAGGATGTAAGCACTATTCAGTGTTTTATTGAACAGAGTGCTGAGCCTTTATTTCCAGACCAGTTTCTTTTTTTCAGTGGAATAGGAAGTTTTCATGATACATTGGTATCCTCCCACTTAAACGGCTCTCTAAAATGAATGGAACCTAGATAGGTTTGTGAGTTCATGTGATTATCCTCCAGGAGAAAAAATAAAAATAAAAAACACCACCAAAAAAAAAAAAAACACCCTTAATTACAAGATTTCAATCTGTAAATTTTAACATCACACTAGAAGCAACTCCTGAGTTACAAAATTTATTACCTGCATTTGTCAGGAAAGCAGTGTTGTTGACATGCACCCTTCAAATCCCTATCTTAAACCTCATATTCCTCACAGATCTAGCACCACTCCTTCATTGTGTGGTGAATGGATGGCTGTCAGTCAAAAATGCTTAAGCTCTCCTAAATCTACATGTATATGAAAGATCAGACATGATGTTTTTCCTAATGACAATTGGAAATACCTATTCTAATTTGGTAAATAGTTCTGTTATAGGATAATTTGTCTATTCTTTAAGTCCATAAACATGGATCCTCATGCAGGTGAAAAGAAAATCACAAAAAACACACCCCCAAAGCTGCCAGATACCTTTATACAATGAAAAGCAATAAAAATGGTTTAAAAATTTCATTTAAAAGACAATGGTAGTATTTTTCACAGTATAGGCAGACACAGGTATAGAGAGGTTGAGCAGGACTCCATTTTCTATGCCCTTTCAGTACTGCACAGGCTAAGCTTTCATGCTTTTATTGGTGATAAAATAGTCCCTTGAAAATGCCTTGAGTCAAATTCTTTGCTGGAGCAAACCATTATGTTCTGAATTCTGAAGAATTTGTGTTCATGTGCTTAACTATAGCTAAAGAGGTCAAACTGGAATCATTGTTCTGAATTACAGAAAGGAACAGGGGTGCTGAGTGTTTACTAGATGCACAGATTGTTTTCTTGTTTACTGTTTTTGCAATGGCAATTACACTTCTTGCATCCGATTTGAAGCCCACCACATGGTAATTTTAGCTTTTACCATAATAGACCTCCATTTAGCTAGAAATAAATACAGATTTTTGTCAGGTTAGTTCTGGTTCAAGCAATATCATTCACACATGCCTTGTATAGTTCTTTCGCATGAGCTGGTCTGAAATAATCCAATTGGACATCCCTCTGAACTGGCACATAACAGAACTGCATAGCACCATACACTCTGTCAAACATCCTTGTTTGTAAATACATTCTGTAGTCAAGGAAGAGTACCACAACCGTAAATAAAAGGGCACAAGGGAAATGTGTCCAAAACAACAGAGGAAGTCAGGTGTGACCCCCAGAAAGGTATTTAGCTCTTTTATGTCCAAGTTTTGCCAGTCTCCACTGTGTTGCAGCTGCCATCACATTCTTATTGAGCAGCAAAATCTCTATTGGTGGAATCTGCCACATCCAGTGCACTGTGACATTATCTTCCTGGGAACATGCATTTCCTTTGGACATGAAAAATTTCTTTAATTACAAGTTGAAACTATAATGTCAAACCACTTCTCAGGGTTTTCCCTGAGAATGCACTATGTAGGTGCTAAATATAGAAAGCATATTTCACTGCACATAGGGGCTTTCTGGTGTTCCCAGCAATCATTGTTCAAACATACAAAATAATAACCTTTGCAATGGAATGAGAGTGCCATATAACTAGAAATTGTAGAGCTCTGGTGATGTTAATAGCATGTGGGTCTACCACCTGCAGCTCCAGATCATGCCCTCCACCTGACAATCTCTTCTCCTTATGCATAAGTAACACAAATAACAACTGAATTGTGCTAATACTGATTAGGATGATGAGCTAACATGTTTGTTTTTCCTCAAATAATTCTATGTTTTACATATGAAACAAAATAACTTTCCAAAAAGGACAAATTTTTGGTCCTTCTGTTTTAGAGTATACTACAACTAGCTGTGGAGAACAAATGAGATCTAAAGGGTCTGGGTAAACTTTAACTATGAAATCCATAGCTATTTTGATTTTGTCTGTCACAGAAACAGAGCTGCATCCTGCAAACATGAGTCAGGAAGTATTTTCCTGAACTCTCTGGCAATTCAACTCTATGTAAAATTTCCAGTTGCTGTTGTGCGAGCCTTGGGCTCTGTTTGGCAAAGCAGGTGGTGACTATATGCTATATCTACAGGCAGTCTCAGCTGTAGGCATGCATAAAAGCCTGAGACTTAGAAGCACAGTCTAGTGCTGCTCAAAGCACATTTCATATAAAGTCATCAACTTTACTCCCAAGGATACCAATTTCACAGTTGCTACTAGCCTGTGGAGGATTCAAATGCTGTATTCCAGCAATACGTGAGTAAATAAGTAATTTTCTGAGAGCTGTTTCTACTATGTTTACTTGTATTCCAGATTTTTGTTATGAAACAGAATTGAAGATCAGTAAGAGTATAACATGTAAACACAAACTACATAAGCTGAAATATTATTAAAGTGTTTTAGTCAAATACCTATGATAGTTTAAGTCTACTGAAAAACATATACAGTGTATTGATAAACTGAGAATGTATAAATTACAGCTATTAAAATTAAAACTTTCCTTTATTATTTCTAACCCTAGGCAAAAAAAAAAAAAATTAACAAAAGCATTTGTTATATCAGTTTTCAGTGCAAACAGAAAACAGTAAAGAATGCAATCTCTTTCTTCCACCAAATTTAAAAACAAAACAAAAACAAACACCACATACTTTGAGCTGGACAAGGACAGATGCAGTGAGGTTGCATGTATTAGCTTCAGTAGCACTTGC
Source organism: Strix uralensis (assembly GCF_047716275.1). Lineage (NCBI taxonomy): Eukaryota > Metazoa > Chordata > Aves > Strigiformes > Strigidae > Strix > Strix uralensis. Next base: position 86,634,568 of record NC_133974.1, on the reverse strand, counting down.
AGTTCTTCATTTGCCCAGTTTTCTTCCAGTTCCAGGAAACAGAACTGTATATGAAATTCTGTGTAACCAATCGAGTTCTGCAGCTTATGTCTCATATTCAGACATAAGATATTAAGCTGGTTTGTAGCTTCATACAGTTTAAATACAACAATGAAACTTCCAGTATAAAGTCTAGGACCATCGAATTGAAGGAATCTTTCAATCAACTTCAGTCACATTAGACCTTCCTCCTTTAGTGGTCCACAATATCAAACCCACATCCTTTCTATGTTTCACACCCCCCCACCAAAACTACTTCAGATATAAATGAGCAATAGCAAAAAGGCATCTTAATGAGTACATTCCCATGCTATCATTCTTACCCACCCACTTTTCGATTTAGCTAGTCAAGTTCAGACAGATCATATTTGGAAATGAGAACCAAAGTAAAAACTAAGAAGGTAAAACATCATTTTATATACAGTTTCACCTGTTCTCATTCTCTGATTTGACTGTAACTACCAAATCATCACACTAATTCTAGAAGGGGAAAATAACAGACTATGGAGCAAGGTACACACTTACTTACATAGCTTCACTTTTTTCCTTGATTGATGCTAAGACATTAAAGCTGTGCTTAAGGTTTGCTGAACTACAAATTAAAGGGCTATGATTTTCAGCATGGGTAAAAGCATAGGAGTTTATAGAGTTCACTAAGAGCTATTGAAAACATGGCACAGCTGGTGACAAGGGTCAGACCAGACATACCACTAACTAGATACTAAACACTTAGTCTTGAAAAAACTTAAAATAAAACTACTAAATAGTATAATTAGAAAAGTTACTAAGCAGAAGGAAAAGCATATTATTGCATGATTAACATTTTCTAATGTGTGGGACTTAACTTTCAGTTGAGGAAATACCTTCTTCTGAATAGGTTTTCAGATAATGTATCCTTCACTCATGTTTTCTTCCTGAAACAGTTACTGATCTACCAAAGGAAAGTCAGTATCTGATATCAACTTATACAAGGAATTATTTTCATGTAACATAGATATAATTTGGCAAAAATAGAAAAGTTTATGAAGAAGAAAGAACAACATGATTATGAATTTTTTCCCCAAGATGCATCACACATCTCTAAATAAGAGGAAGAAGAAATGTAAATACCATGCCAAATGAATTAAAAAAGAAAAATCAAGATCACAGACAATACTATACCTACTCCTGAGTTTTAGGGAATCTGACCCCTGCTCTGTTCTGACTATTAAATATAGTCACATGTAATACACTTAGTAAATTACATGTTTACTTACCCAAAAATGAGAGAAAAAAAAATCTAGAAACCTTTTTAAACCACATACTCATGCATGACCACTCATGTTCTTCAATTCAGCTTCTAATTTCTAGTTCATTATAATATATTAAATTGCTTCAAGACATTTGCAGGCAATATAAAAGAGAGTGTTAACTCAAACTACTTCTCTTTTTTCTTGTACCTTGAGGGCAAACTGTTAAGTAGTTGCTGAAGCAGCCTGTGAACTCTAGTTCTCTTATCAGTCATGAACTCATGAACTTTTTTATTGAAGATGTTGATTTTCACACAGCTGTCCTCAATTCCCTTGTTCTTAGGACAGGATTGAGGTAAAGTGACTAAAGCAACTTAAAAAAATACTCCAATAAATCACAAGTGTGTAAATCTTGTGGCATAATGTTGTTGAATATGTATATATTTATATACATACTCAATTATCCATTCAAACTTTAAGGGTCAACACAACAAAAAGAAAACCATGAATGTCTCCTTTCTGTCATACCTTTGTCTTCAAATAGGTAGGTACATGTGACTTACTTTGTGGCTTGTTTAAAATGTCTTTTTGTCAGAAATTTTATTTCTATATAAAAATATCCTTTAAAATTATATAATTGTTATGGCATTAACCTCAATTTTTAAATAGACTAATTGCTTGGCAGAAATTTCTGTTGCTCCCTAACATGATAATTTAAAAAATTAGGACATAATTTTATCCAACAACATGTAGGAAACCACCTGGTGTTCAGCTTAGGAAACCAAGGTGAGACCTCACTGTCCTGCATATGAACACAAGCAAAACAATGCACTTCTTGCTTTCCTGAAAAAGGAAGAAACAATGCTTGGGTTAACACCATTTCCATTCCCCGGATTCCTCTCCTCTGAGAGTCTGCTTACTCTTTGAAAGTTGAGAGGTCAGTAGGTGTCTGTCAGACAATACACTCTTTCCCAGTACTCAAAGATCTCTGTTTTTTCCCATGAAAAGTATGATCCCAGCACCAGCAGGCTACACCTGCCCTTTCCCATGATTTTGCTTACCACCCCTGCAGCAAAGGGCAGCACCGCTGCCCAGCCATGACCCATCTGCTGCTGATGACTTGCCAAAGGTATTCTCACTGTCAAACCAGTGCTCTTTGCACAGACCAGCATCACAAAGCCTTCTCCATTGCTGGTAGCATTAGACAAGGAAAAGTGACCAAAAGGAGGAACAATGGCAGACAATACCAAATCTTTCAATTTATTTATTCATTTAAGTGATAATGATTTTTTACAGTTACAACCACAGTAGACAAATTTTGAAGCACGTGCTCAGTGTTTGCTTGGTTTTGATTAATATATTCAGCTATTGCCAGTTTAAGAAGGCGTATTTGTTAGAGGATGTTACATGACATAAGTTTGCTCTGTAGAAATGTGTTTGTGAGCTTTAGCAGCAAGCTGTAATGGATGGCATGAGTAAGCAGAATAGCAAGGGAATTAATTGCAGTGACACGCAGAAGTATGATTCTAGTTTTCTCTTCGGGGTAATGATGATATTTTAAGAATGATCCTTGTAGTACAGACAATCAATTTACTGATAAAATATCTACGTACTTAACTGCCACATAAGCAGCTTACTTTTCTCAAAATCTGGGCTATAATTACATAACAATTCCTTCTTTTTCTTCTGATTTCTCCATTGCCAATGGCCAGAAATATTGGCTGTGACACCCTGAGTCTTTTCCTCTGATCAGAACTAACACTATTGTGGTTCAATCCCTCTCTACTCTTCTTACTAAAACATAAATTCAGAGGATCACAACGAATGAGGTTTAGAGAGGACTTCCTGAAGTTATCTGCTATTCTCCTCTGCCATAATATGGGATCAGCTATGTGCACTGCTCCTGTGAGATGTTTCCTGCCATACTTCATCCGGCAAAGGGGGGTCCTCAGCCCACCTGAGTAACCACAGCCTCCCTTTTGGGGTTTTTTTTGAAAACCTTAGCTTTTCCTACATATAATCTAGTCTTTGCTTGCTGCTGTCTAAACCAATGATTAAGCCACTTTTTCTGCCGACAGACAACTTGCTTCCTTGCTTTTTATGAGAGCTTTAGTGTAGCTGGAGAGCTTTATCTTGTTTCCTCTTAAGATTCTCTTCTGTAATCTCAAGTAATGGGTTTCTTGTTTTCTTTCTTTCTTTTTCTTTTTTTTTTCCATTTTGTGTTTTAAACACTTTTGATTTTTTCTTCTGGCTCTCCCCTGGTCTTTCTCACTTTGTCAACACCTCTCTTGAGATGTGCTACCTAAACTTGGACACAGTATTCCCACTGAGTCCTACCAGTCTGACCAGAGCTGCAGGGCCATCTGTGGGTCTTACTGGTAGCTCTCATGTCTACACATGCGAGCTTCTTTTCTGCAGCAACACATTGTTGGCACAAGTTCAGCTTTTTACCAAGTGAACATCAGCTCTTCTTATTATTGCATATGCTGTTGGAAAACTTTTCACGGTCACAAGATCTCTACTATACATCCCATGACAGTAAAGAAGTTGTAAGCCAAGTTCATATGACAAGAAACAATTAAGTAAATCAGGATTCTTTGTCTTTGCCAATAAAGGCTATTTTGCAGAAAATCCACCTTGCCTCAGGAACCAGCTGTTTCAGATCTGCAAACCAGGTTATACATATACACACACTCTGAGTGAGTGACATACAGAAAGACTAGATGTAGTAACTGGAAAGTTGGTGCACTTTCAGACCATGAGTGTACTTCTTGGTACATGTAGTTCTCTCAAGCTATGATATGAGTTTGGGTAAGGTATCAATATTGATAAATAGTTGAGAGGTTTCTTTACTAATGAAAGTCAAAAATATCAAAAAGATTCTCTGAGTAGTGTTCTTGTTGACTCTTTTTAGAATGAGGTCTATTCCTGAAATGCCTGAAAGTACAACTAAGGTGATGGTTGTAAAGCTAAGTCACTGTTTGTAGAACAGTTGGCTTCTGGAATTATCGTTATTATTGAAATATTTAGCCTGCCTCTGTGTGATATATAATTACACACATATATACACCTAACAAAGTGAATAACTTTTCCTTTAAAATGAAAAAAACCCCACAGTTTTGTTTTTTATTGTACTTACACATGCTAAGGCTTCTGCTATGACACATAAAGGGACCAGCAATTCAAAAAATAATAAAAAGCTACATGTTTTAGATAAACTGATGGGTTTTATGCATAAGGATCTGTACCTTGCTGCATATTTATCTGAAGTTTCAATTATTCTATGCCAGAGGATTTGGAGAATGTTGGGTGTTTTGTTAATATACGGTCTGCAGAATACCAGAACTTTTAATCGTTTGTATTTTTTTTTCTGTTGCATGCAATCCAAATAGCTATGGTACATTTACTTTTTCCTAAATTCTCTTTAGGTGCTCTATGGCTCCTGAACAATAAGTTCAAAATAGTTCCAAAGGCCCATCAAAACAGATAGAGTTGTTTCAAGTAAACACCAGAGTTAATGTTAATGGTATGAGAGGGGTCATATTCTGAAGCAAGGTGTTCTGGTGTTTTGACTACTATTAATTAATTCCCTAAATTTGTGGACTAAATTGGCAAATTATTCCAATTTGTTTGGGTTTTTTTTTTTTAATTTAGTTATTTAAAAAACCTAGCAGAGCCTTCTCTTCACACATCCACATTTCAGCAGAAAAGTGAGTCTCTATTAAAATACTTTTTAGGTGTTGAACACTGTTTCAGTGGAAAGAAATAGCCAGGGCTTTTTATTATTCAGGAGGCTGTGTCTCCCAGTATCAGAGAGATGTTTTCTTGTAGGGTTAAACATCTTGAGTCTGTGAATTGTTTCATGCAAAGCACCTATTTTCCTCTGGTTCTAAATATCGCCAATATGTTACGTTGTGGTACATGAATGCACCTGATATTCAGCCCACTCAGGCAACAAACAACACAAAGCTCTAGGGTTCACCTAAAGAATTTTTTTCCCGATTGCCGCAAAATAAAGAGCTAGTAGATGTTTCAGCCCCTTTCAAAGATGTTGAGGAAAGCAAAAAACTCACTTACTGTTAGTGCTCTCCAACTTTCTTACAGGAGCTATATCTGGCTTGCCCTTCACATGGTTGTCTGTGCTTGCCAGGGAAACACTGTTTATATTTTTAAATTAAAGCTTCTCTTTAGCAACATTCCTAAAAAAAGAAAAACACCATAAATTTTGAAAACATGTCAGTTAAGGGGAAACAAAAAGATAAACAAAACTGAACAATAAAATAAATTAAAACAACTGTCACTGACAACAGAAAGTCGTTGTCACTAAATCCAAATAGTAATGCAGATAATGCAGAGGCTTTCAAGTAGCTATTTGTTTATAGCTTGTGTGGATATTTAACAAGTAAATTAAGTGAACTATCCTCCATATAGAATCATAGAATCATTCAGGTTGGAAAAGACCCTTGGGATCATCGAGTCCAACCATCAGCCCTACTCTACAAAGTTCTCCCCTACACCACATCCCCCAACATCTCATCTAAACGACCCTTAAACACATCCAGGTATGGTGACTCCACCACCTCCCTGGGCAGCCTATTCCACTGTCTAACCACTCTTTCTGTGAAAAATTTTTTCCTAATGTCCAGCCTAAACCTTCCCTGTTGCTGTTTATAACCATTCCCTCTTGTTCTGTCACTAATCACCTGTGAGAAGAGACCAGCACCAACCTCTCTACAATGTCCTTTCAGGTAGTTGTAAAGAGTGATGAGGTCTCCCCTCAGCCTTCTCTTCCTCAGACTAAACAGTCCCAGCTCCTTCAATCATTTCTCATAGGATCTGTTCTCCAGGCCCTTCACCAACTTTGTTGCCCTCCTCTGCACTCGTTCCAGCACCTCAATATCTTTCTTGTATTGAGGTGCCCAAAACTGGACACAATACTCAAGGTGTGGCCTCACCAGTGCAGAGTACAGGGGGACTATCACCTCCCTACTTCTGCTGGTCACACTATTTCTAATACAAGCCAGGATGCCATTGGCATATACTATGTTTTGCTTGAAGCTGTATTTATAATGCATTTATTTCTCATGACAGTAAAATAACAGAACTCAAATAACATTTTAGTGAACATAATCTGCAGGTTATCAGTAAAACTAACATTAAATCAGAGCAACTATTTATTACAAATTCATATCTACCTTAAACTACTAAATCATTGACTACCTGGAAAAACAGCAACTGAGTAGTTCAGTGTCACCAGTACAGTTTCTTAAACTGGTGCCTCTCAAAGACCGGTCTTAAGCAGGAACTGAAAGTTATCATAGAAGTGGAAATGACCTGTACTTCTTCCAGACCTGAAGGTATTCTTTTTTCAATACTCTGAGATATACCTTAGTCATACACAGAGCATAGACTTTACCTTCTCTAGAGGCTGAGTTATGTGGAGTTACTCTGAATCTAAAGTGATGTAACTGTAACATCTTAAGAAAGGAGTTTCAAACAACTCTGTGTAACCTAACAAAAAAACTCAGGTTGGGAGCACAGTCTCTATCAGGATATTATACAGTCAGTGGGAATGCCCTTTCAGAGGGTGTTTTATTGTGCCACTGCTGAGTAATGATTTTTGAGGAGGGTGAGTTCTCAAGGAATCATGTCAATACAGCTCACGATGAGGCACAGATGAGATTACACCAGCCTGCTTCTTAGATGCTTTCCTGACACCCTGACATGAAGGACCTATGCAATGTTGTACAATTTTGCCACTGCATAGTGAATAAAGGAATGGTCCTATCAAACACATCACACTCTTTTAGGTATGACAGCATGTTCATTGGATTTAGGAAGAGGAAATTCTCCTTTTTGTTACAGGAGTCTGTTAAGGACAGCTAGAGGAGCTTGTCCTTTGTGCTCTTTTTTTTCACTAGCACATGCAATCTTGCTAGTCAGAGCCTGCTGAAAGATGATCAGAGGGAGCATAAATGACTGTAAGTATGGAAATGCATGTGGGCATGAGCGAAGTATCAGCTAACAGTCTTATCCAAAATAGGAATTTTGATTAATATATTTTAAACCAATTGAATTAACATTATGCAATTATTTGCATTTTAATCTTTTAAAATTAAGCATGTGATTAAGTACTAACTGATTCACTTGAATCAAAGTAATGCTTTAAAAAGATTGCCTGCTTTTTCTTTTCACTCCAAAGTGGATAAGAACTCTTTGTTATTTCTTGGACTGATGTACCCTGCAAAGCCTCATCTCTGACTTTGCACAGAAAACTGACATACTTGACACATCAAGAAAGATTTTCCACTGTTATTAAAGTGCCCTCCTTTCTGCTTTGGGGACCATGAGTGGGTGGGTGGTGTCTTCTGTGGTTCGACCATCATATTGATTCAGTCTGTCTGCAGTGCAGCTAGATATCAGAACTGCATGTCAAAAAAAAAAAAAAAAAGAAAGAATTGAAAAATTCTAGCAAACTTCCTACACACCCAAATCCAGGCTGGAAAGCAAACCCCTCACAATGGCTCTACTCTGGCTTGATCTCCTATGTCTCTGATATCATTTCAGTATCAAATACTAGAAGTTAAGGCATGTTTCCAACAGACACAGTAGGGAATGCAGTACAGAAGTGACAGCACTAAAAACCTAGGTTTAGCTTGTAATTATTCTGGTTATTAGTATTATTACCTCCTCAAGCAAGCAGGGAATTTGAGGACTGAATACCTGGGTCTCCATGGAATGTAAAACATCCTCATGTGTATTTTTGTCTCTCTCATTTCTCATTTGTTTCCAGGATGAGTTCATCCACCTTTAGATGCTCGGGGCCAAATTATAGATATGGAAGTCAATGAAGCAGTTTGTAATAAGAAGAAGAGGGAGGGGGAAGAGAAGGGCAAGCCTCTGTAATGCTTGAGCACCATTTAAAGAGTGTGCCTCCTCACATCATAAAGCTGCCAAGAATCCCAGACAGCCAAAACATACATTACTTCCAACACCCAGACATCTATCTTTTCCTAACCTCGCATTCTCTTCTACGTGCTAAGAGCACAGACATAAGATGTCTTAGATTAAAAATCACTAATTTCTATACCTTATGTTCTACAAACTTATGAATGTGAAATAATAGGCAAGTTAGCTATCAAAACTGAAACTGAACAGTTATCCAGCCTTATGGTCTGGTTTGTTTTTTAAGTAAGGAAAAAAGTGGATGAACTGTTTGGGGACAGCTTGTAATTGATAGGAAAACCGAAAATTTACAATTAGAGGGACTCAGAAGTGTAATTCTTCCTAAAATTGTTATGACTCATAAAAGCATAATGCAGGACAATTACATGTTGCTATACTACTGGGGGTTTTGGGGGGAGGGAGCGATAGGAAGAGTTGACAGAAATAAACATATCAATCTACAGGTAGCATAACAAGTAAAAAGCAGGAGCTGGTGCACTATCCTAAGGCATCTAAGGTTTTGTTTAAGAAGATAAAACACTACCTCCCTAAGCAAATTATCACCACTTCCCCACTGGAGATTATTGTTCTGTCAGATCTGCCAGTGTCATCACACATGTTCCCTTCTGTAACCTGACCCTATCAAATGATCTCGGTGGGAAAGGAAAAAAAAATCAATCAAAAGCAAGCATCAACTTCCCTTTTGAAAGCATTCAGACTCACCCAGGTCTCTCTGACAGAATGAGGGTAGGGTAAATGTCACGTGCAGTTTTGCCAAAGGATATGAGGATGCAGTGACCACTAGTGATAAGAAGGAGTGTGCAATGAGGGTGCAGGCACATGCAGTATCATCTTATGCTACTGCAACACAATTGCAACCAGAAATCTTCTGTGATAGCTGCTGTGGCACCAGTGCCTCATCAGTGTACTTGGAAGTGAAGTTAATAGATTTTGCATGATCGTCATGATTTGTGATACTAAACACCTGGTCCAGTGCTTGGGCATGGGTAAGGGGCACTGAATGGGAGTTGATACAGGTAAGACTGAGGCCACTTTGGACAACAAACGTCATGCCACTGAGAGGTTGAAAGCCCATGCCTTTCTTTCCTAGCTTAAGTTCACAATAGTAGCTGTATTTTCTGTGGAGGATAGATAGTTGCAGGGCAGTGGTAAAGAATGTTGATTTTCACTTCTACACTCCAGCTGAGATGTAAATACTTTGTTCACATGCAGCTTTTTTGTGATCCAAGACTTTTTCACCTCAAGAGTAAGTCACTGCAGTGCAGCCTTACAAAGCTTTGAAACAGAAATCTGGGCAAACGATGGCAACTGCTTGGTACATTGAGTTCAGTGGCAAAATTGGGTATGGCCATGGTCTTTAATTGCTACTGGTTTCTGATTCCTAGATTTCTGTGGGGCATATGGCTATACAGTATTTACTATGAATGTCATACTGCTTTGAAAAGTCTTATCTTCCTTTAGACAGGCTTCAGCTTTCTCATCTTAAGCAGACTGCAGAGACAAATTAATGAGGAAATTGCCAACTGCTCAGAATTAGGACAACAGCTAAAATATCTTAAAACGTGTCCTTAAAGGGAAAGACTGTGAAGCAGGTTGAGAGAAAGACAGATATTTTCCTGGAAGTGCCTGTCACTTTGATTTAATCTATGTAACATTGACTTAGGTGACATTTTCATTATCAAAATATGACGTTACTTTATATGTTGCATGTGAAGAACACTATAAAAAAAAAAGAAATTTCATTCTTAAATATCCTTAAGAATGTGCTTTTTATTATTACAATATTTTTTCATTTAAGTGGCATTAGTCTTTTCATGTTGCCTCTTAAAAAAATAGACCAAAACCATATGGATATACTAGCTTTAAAATGTTACTTTCTGTAGTATAGATATTGAGATTTTGGTAAGGAAATGTTTAAGTTAATATTTTAACCTGTAGATCCGCCAAAAATATTAACATGCATCACAAACTGAACATGTTATTCAATCTCACCGTTAGTGATTAATTTTGCAATGTCTGTTGGATCTTAAATTCATTATGGATTATGAATCTGTCAGGGTTATACAATACTAGATTCAATTTGGAAATATTTATTAGCTCAGATCATACCTGCCATTATTCAACATAACTTTTACTTTCAAGCCCATAAACGCTTTGGGCAGACATGAAGGATCTGTCCAGAGGCACATAATGATGGTGATTTCCAGGGCATGGGCTTCAAGGAAAGAAGCAGCAGCGGTAAGATGGGTATATGTTGGTTTAATATGCAGTCTGACCAAATCACACTAAAATATCTCTGGGTCCCTTGGATTGTATTTTCCCCATTACGTACAAGTGTCAAAAGATACATTAAATCAAATGGTTTTCAGAAGTGAGAATCCAATGAGTGCAACACAGAGAGAGCAAGAAAAACAGATATTTAAGTGCATAATGCATACCCTTAGCAGCACAAGTAGGCACTCCACCTGTCTCTTGGGCACCCATGTACACACAGGATGTTCCTCTAATTCACCAGTGAACATTTGTTTACTTACACTTTCACACAATCATTGTCACTCTGTTCATCATGCATAAACTTTTGTTTCCTAAAACAACCAATGTTTCCAGGTTAGGTTAAGGAAAAAAAAAAGCATTTCCCCTTGATGATGTATGTTGATGAGTTGGAGTTGTTATGTTTAACATATTGTAATATTGCATATGTTTACTAAGAAATCTGTCTCTGTTTCTAATGGAGTTTTTAGGTCTATATGATCTAAGTGAAACATTGGGTAAGAAATCATAAAGCTTTCCCTTTCTACTATCATTATGAAACAGAAATACTTTATTTTTGCCACTGAGTCTTCTGAAAATTTTCTGTGCTCTAATTGCTAATATACTTGGCTGATAACATTAAGAGATATCAAAGAGGGATTTGTCTTCTGTTACACATCTAATAGATACATAATGCTGATGAGTTTCTATTAGATTCTAATTAGGAAACATCTGTTCTTGTGTATCCAGATCAAGTGGATAAGTCTGCTTTATTCTGGAGTAATGGTTGATGATTTCCAGCAGAGAGTTTTATGAATTAGTTCTTTTTTACACTGCATATTTACTAGGGTTGTAACCAGTGGCCCTTCACAATGTGCAACAGTGCAAGCTCACTGAACGGGTGATTGAAGTCAGCAGTACCTCTTATGAAGCTCATTTTTCTCCTGCTCAGATGACGATGTTTTTTTTTTTTTTCTTGTATATGAAAATATATTTCATAGCTTGTGTGTCATTTTGTATGACTTTTCCCACAATATTATTCACTGCTATCAATTCTGAAAGGACTAGATGTATGCATAATTTGCACGTTCTTTTCAGGCTTTCTGAAGTATAGATACTATATATTGTGGAAACTGCACAGTCTCATTTCTTATGCTTTTTCTAGGTAGAAGTAACTCATAGTAATGAACACCTGACCTTTGTGCACACAGTTTATCTTCCTAGAAAACATTACTTTTATAGCCTCAAGATCTTTTTGTTATAGGAGTGTGAAGTCAAACAGAAGCAAAAATAGTGAGAAAATTCCATTGTTCAGCATGTTAGTGTAGTTTCTAAAACAGTTTTTCTTTTCCTTTTGATGTTGCAGGGATTTTTATTTCATGAAAGACTAAACAGCTACACTTCTTGTGTTAGATATTTCTGTGTCACAGCTGAACACTAGACTTAAGTCAGAGATAAGGTCATCCAGTTTTCTGGTATTTTGGGAAGGTGACTCAGGACTGTCTGGTATTAGCAGTCAGTTACATTAAACCATTTTTTTTCTTTTGATGAATCACTTTGTTAGAAGTCTCAAACCATCCTACTTACATCTAAAACCTGGGCAACACAGTGTTTTTCATTTTTCTTCATTTTGCTTCATTTCCTCCAGGAAAGCATCAGTGACCTCATGTACTTTTCATTTTCTTTTATCCAGATTCTTCATGTAGCGAGTTCCTTAAACACATTCAGCAACAGTTGAAAACCTGCATTATTTTTATTTATCTTAAATAAAAATTTAATAATAATAAAATAATAATAATAAAAGATTTTTTTTTTCCTCAGAGTTCAATAATAGTAGAAATAGAGGAAGACCCAGCTTTCAGAGCTAAAGGGCTTCCTAAGTAATATTTATGCTTTGATAAGGTCATTTTTGAGACTGACAAGATCAGAGCAAGCACAGTATGGGATGTATAAAGTCAGTCTAATTTATCTCAACTCCCATATTGTAGCAATGAAAACATGATTAGGTATTTGAAAGTACTACATACTGATAAAAAATGAAGGCTTAAGGTCCTGTATGTAGTCAGATCCAAAGAAGAAAAAGACAGAAATAATGTAGGCTATCTACCTTGATTTGAATTAATTAATCTTCCATCTTCAGTCTTCTTTTTCTTTCTATCCCACTGGATTTTCCTTTTCTCTTCCTTTGTTATCCAGGATTGTTCCTACTATCTATTTATTCTATCCTATTTGCTTCCACTTCTTTCCTAAAGCACATTGTCTATAATGGATCAACCATCTCACTATAGATAAATTGCCCTCTTTCAAAGCAGTTACTGCTTCTCATTCTCCAATGAACAATTCTCATTTCTTAATGAAGAAAAAAGCATTTTAACTACCCATCACACTTCCATGTTGCTCACATGTCTCTAACAAACCTAATATTCTCTTAGAGGTGCATAAAATCCTCAATTCTTCTGCTCCTGACACTGTTTTAATGAAAACTGTTCAGAATTACTCTGTTCATGACCTCCCCCATGTAGGATGAACTTTGCACCAATTTACTGTCTCTGAGGAAGGGAGCAATGTCATCCAACATATCGCAATGTCAGCCAACATACCAGGCACGTGAGACAAGTACATATGCTGTGCATGCTCTACTCAAGTCTTGTAGTTGTCACTCATGGCATATTGGCCACAAAATAAGAGAATCCTGACTTCCTTACTGTCTCCTTGTGATTGCCACCAGCTCTCCAGCAGCCAACAGTGTTGTGCTGAAGTCTGCTCTGGACTTGCAGCCTTATATTAAATGATGCTGTTTTCTGCCTATTCAAGAATCAGGCCTTGAAACATAGTTTTCCACCCAGTGCATTAAGATAAAATGAAACCAGGTACTGCAGGGAAAGAAACACTGAGAAGACAACAGAAATTATCAAAAGAAAAAGTTCAGTAGTTACCGCAACAGTAATTTCACATCCACATAAAAAACATGTGGCAGAGCAATGAAGACAGTGTTCTAACAGGTGATTTAGACTTTACTTGCCCTCCCAGTCAGCAGAGTATTCAAAAATGAAGACAGTAAACTGTATAATGTTTCAATAACATAAACAACTTCCACTCTCAGGACTTGTCTATATTAGATAAAGCATCATTTGAGTAAATTAGTTCCCAAAACCAGTTCTGAGCATGCTTCATATGTACAGGCATTCTGTGCTCCATTAAATGTATTGCTCATATGTTATTATTTTACAAGTCCAATAAACTGAGTTTCTAAAACTGAAGTGCAATGCCTAAAATAAACTGCAGCTCAAGGCTTGCAAGTGAGAAAATGAAAATGCAAAGATGTAATAATTTTTCTAGTTTGTTTTAGAAATATGACACTAACATCAGCAAACTGAACTTCTTTATTTTGATCAATAACTGAAAGGGCTTCCAAAATGTCACTGTACAGTAGAGGGAAAGCCACCAGCAGATGAGAATAAAGGAAGGTAAAATGTTCTCTATTTGTGCAAATTTCTCTAGATTCAGATTTATTAATTACCACAATACAATGTTCTTAGTTCCAGACATATATTTTCACTCTACCTCTGGTGATATTTTCCTAACAGATCTCTCTAAAAATCAGGGAAAGTACAGAGTTCATGGAAGATTATAATCTATTGAACATTTGAATATTTACTTCACTGCTGGCAAAGGAACAGTTTTGTGGTGGATTTGATAACCTCAGATGAGCCAAAGGCCAAGTAAGAATATCAAAATGCCTAATTTGTGGATTTCCACTAACGCAAGCCCTGCCAGCAGTCCTCTACCCCCTCTAGGTAAGATTGTTACCTGACGGAAGCTATTGACAGCTGTCATCTGAATTTAAGCAACCATATGCCTATCTCCCACTTGACCTCTGGGTTTTGTCCAAGAATCTCTCAGCTGCAGCTGAAGGTTAGTGTCCCCTAAACTTCCTTTCTGTGTCCCAGCCATCACCTAAGGCTGCACTACCTCATTCTTAAAACTCATTAGATTTTGCAGCCTGCTTTTTTTTTCCCCAGGAGAATACTTGGAGGCACATGCAATGAAGATGATGTTTGATCTGTAAGTGCCAAGTTTTCTAGTTGTATGTTTGAACTGACTTTGAAAGTAGAAGAAAAATTGGAAGGTCTCAGCAGTAAACCAACCTAAGAAGTTGAATTGTATTTCAGACAAGAGAAACTGCCACAGTTCTACAGGACAAGCAATGCTACCTGTACAAAATTGCTCTCCTAGTTTGAATAGTGGTTTTGTTTTCTACTTCTTATTTTGCTAAACCTTTATAAATCTTAAAAAACATTCCTAAACACACTGGGGGTATGTGTATAATTTTTTATTACAAAGCCTCATGACTTATCAGAACATCATTCAGCAGTTCATGTTTTGCAGTTTGGTGTGTGGTCTGTTTATGTGTCTCAGTAAGACCAGAATTAACAAATCAATTTCTTACATTAGAGTGCACAATGTTTGCCTCAATATTACCACATAAATTATCAGAAATAAAGTATGTAATGAATGTAGGAAGCTGCTTACATTCAGAGTTTCACATCATAACAGTTATAAGGATTTCGCTTCCATTTCATAAATTAGACAACTCCACTGGGGAAGACTAAGGAAGACACTGAACTCAGAGCTGATCTAGATGAAGAACCTCACCTCAGGTCCCTTACCTCACCAAACCTCTCTGACTTGGTTATTGTGTTTCTGTCCTAGCACAGATCAAGCCAGGCCACAAGCTGATCGTCTCTTGGTTGACATCTGCCAGGTTTTCTGGCAGTCCCCTCTGGCATTTCTGAAACATTTAGTCTAATGGCCATTTTCTAGACTGCTTCTGGCAAAGACAGTGTGATTATGGCTGGGTACCGAGCTAAGATATGGCCCCACCTGGCTCCTGATGGCTGCAGCTCAGGGAGCAGCAGCATCTCTGCCCCATGAGGGCTGGCATCGCTTCCCTGCGGTAAAACAATGAACGTAGGACAGAGTCAAAATCTGAGAACTTGTATCACCTGGGATGTGGTATCCTATTCAGTTGTTCAAAGCTGGTACTAGCAGTTGAATATATGTGCATACAGCCACCACTTTGTGCTCTTACGTTCTTTTACACATTTTTGTAAATTCTAACTTTCTCAATGATTATTTACTATGCTACTAAAAAATGAAATATTATGTCCTTCTTTGCTTCCAGACATACACTTCACAGAAAAATAAGAACATTTAACATATCCAAATAATTTAGAGTACCCTGTTAAGCTACAGAGTTAGTTTAACAGTTAGAGTCAACTAATAATTGTTCCCATAGGAATGGTTTTGCTATGGTATTTATACATAAAGTACTAAGAAATAGCTCACAAACATATTAATAAAAATTATTTATGTATTAAATTAAAATTACTGCAGTTTTCAAATCCATGACTCAATTTTCATTTCTCCATTTCAAGTCAATATGTTGATGCAAAATTTATTTTTCAGTTCAGGCAAAAATGAATGAGATTTCCAACACTCAAAGTTAATCTGACTGTTTTGTGTGAATGTAAATGAGAAATTAGTCTGGGTAAAAAAATCTACATTTTCTTTGTGTATGAATCACAGGGAAAAAATAAGAAATACTATGAAGAAAAAATATATACGTTTCATATAACAGTGTTCTTTTCTACATTATTCAGTGTTTTATATCTAAGGATCATAATATGTAAGTAAAATGTTATCTCTGTTTTGCAGGTCAGGAAACAAACAAAAGGAGGTCGAACAAGACAATGTCAGAATTAAGATTAGAAGTCACTGGCCTCAGACTGTGCTTTAATGATTAAATGTTGCTGCATATGATTTTCAGCTCCTAGTTTTCTTGAATCTATGTAATTTTCTGAAGACAAAGTAGAAAATATTCACAAATGAGCACCTCGATTTTCTTAACGTCAGCTATGTGATGTGAGATATCTAACATAACTATTACAGAGCTGCACCTGTTAAGTGCAGGATTGAGCTTGGCTAATTTGCCTTGGTGAATAATATATTGTTAATAGTAATGATAGCAGCTAGAATTCTTTCCTTCCACTCTTGTAGTTTTGTGTTCCAAATGTATTAAGACACAGTGGTATGTAAGTACTGTGTTGTGCACTATCTTTAGTTATGTTTTTCCTCAAATGTTGTTCCCTTGAAAAGTACCATTTAAAAGGAAATACTGGACTAAAAGCACCCACCTCTACATTTTTGCATCTGGAATTAAAATACTCTAGATTAATGGTGTTATTTAGTTGAGTGTTAGGGAACTGAGATGAATAAAAAACAAGATGGAATTCAGATAGAGGCAGTAACTGTGAAACAGTGTATTATTGCTGTGAAGTCGCAGTCTAAAGAGCTGTTAGCAAGATAGTGATATTCAAAATGTGAAAAGTCTTCTCCTTTAGCCTTTAAAAGCATTGTTTTTTAATATGGAAAGAGTCACTCTTTTTTCCCTGTGTTGCATCTTGATGCAGTTTTGGACATTTGTCAAATTTTACACATCAAATTTGTTTAATTTTAGTTAACTTTAGAGTACAAAGACATTTGAAACATATATGTTAAAAATGAAATACTTTAATTTTTTTTTACTGCTTGCCGCTAATTTATGAAGAAGAGGCAGTGAACTAATGAATTGCAGTTCGTTAGTTATATTTTAAAAGGAGAAGTAAGATTATCACATTTTTTGGATGTGTTAAATCTTCATTGAAGATGCTAATAGATTTTGATGTATTTAGCAACTTAAGGGGTGTTGCTGGCTTGTCAGATGAACTTTCTGTGGAAAGTTGTGATTCCATTTCACAGACAATATGGGCTCTCATCTCTAACTCAGATCTCCCTACTACTGATATGGACAATATGATAGGAGTTTTTGAAATTCATATTACTTATTCACTTGAATAATGAGTTAAATGCCACTGCTAGTTTCATAAAGTCTACAACATGTATCTGAAAAGGCAAAAATAAGATAATTCATTTTCCAGTGCCTTTCCCATAGTTTCTCATAAAAAGAGGCCAATTTTCCACAGCCAGTGTAACTGATAAGAAAAAAATCTGACGTAGAAAAAGCGTGAGATAAATGTCAAGATAAGCATAGACAAGTGCAGAAGCAGTGAGAACGCAGTAATACTGGTAAGGCTTTGCTGGGGGAATGATCACCCTTGTTCTCAGTCAATAAGCAAGTGTTTCTTCCATGTGACAATCACTAATGACAGCTCGAGAAACAGCAGCTTCCAGTTTTAGACAAAAATCATGACTGTCAAAATGACTGAAATGACAGTTGCCAATGCTGTATTAGTTCAGCATTGCCATAGAGCCAGGCAGTTGCCCAATTCCAATCTTAATGCAGATTTTGAGGTTACCCTCAATGCAAAATGCATTTTCCATTGTTAATTATATAGTAGCTACTCTTACTCTCTTAGCTGCTTATGGCTTTCAACCTTGTTCTCTATTACTGCCTTCTGCTGAAGAACATAGCTCCATTACTAAGAAGTTTTAGTCTCTTTTTTGGGACACATTATAGATGATGTATTACCCCCACCTTCAAGCATGCCCCAACAGTTATGACCTCTCTGCATCTTACTGTCCCAAGAAAGAATGCATTTTTAGCATAGGACAAAAAGAAGCAGAGATCTGCTCTCACTGTCGATGTAGAAGCTTTACTTCTGTTGTCCCACTCCAGATTTTCTCTACTGAAGGACTAATTTTTGCATCAGGGAACTCTGTGAACATAGGTTGCTGTGAAAAAGCGGCCTCTCTGCCCCATCCCCCATCTCCTTGTTAGAGCTCTGGCCCTGTGCAAACAACCAGTGAAGTATAAAGACTCCTTAAAGCACAGTAGGACAATATTTACAAGGTTATCCATGGATTTGCAGAAATGCTAACATCTGTATCTATCTACCTATCAGGTGCACATCTGAGGGACCCTTGATATTGTTTAAGGAAGTACTTAAGGCTCAGATAAATTATGGACATTTCCAATTATAAATGTATGACATATCTTGTCAAAATCAACTCTCTGAATTAATTTTTTGTTTTTCTATCTTAAGCTATATGTTCTTGAGTATGTGAATGTTAGGAGATGCTCGTGGAGAAAGCCTCCTTTCTCCACAAGACAAGAGGTAGGAAAACAAAAAGAGGCTGAAAGACAGTTGCTGCCACATGTTTTAAGGAGATCAATAAGGAAGAAGTCATGGAAATGAGGCTGAAGGACTGTTCAACACCTACAGTTTTTCAGGAAACCCACTTTTGTAGATACTTTTTATATTTTTTTTCCCTGTCTTTAACGTATTTAGCCAGTCAGATTCAGAAGGTATTGAAGCAGACTAAGCAGCTCACAAAAATAGGAAGACAAGGGCATTCACCTGGGAGAACTGATGCTCAGCTCCAGTGGATAATTATTATAAAATATTTAAATGTGTCCTGATACCCACATAAATGCTCTAACCCTCATGCAAGCCTTTTGTTCTCTCTTCATGGCCTGACTAATATTCAGTTATTTCAATCAGAGTAGAAGAGCTTTAACTCCCCTTTATCAGAGGAATTAATTTTTATTTTTTTTTACATCCTGGCTGAGTGTGTTAAGCACAGGACAAGTTGCTTATAACAGCCAATTCCTTAGTCTGTGCTGCATAAACAGGGTCTGAGGACCACATGTAGCTCCAGGACAGTGTTTCAGGTTGAAAATCCCAGTTGGGAAGTATTACTCCTGCCCCTCTGAAGCAGCTTAATTACAAGACTCTGACATTTGATTCCCTTATCATTTCTTACTCATTAACTGTCTGTGAATTCCTCTAGAGCCTAGGTACCTAATTTAAGACTGGATTTACTGAGTAATGGTATGGTTGAGAATACAATACTTTAACTCTGGGTGCTGTACTGCCCATAACCTTTCATGGACCTCATTTGTGGTGTGATGATGGACTCCTGGCCTCCAAGGGAACACTTCAGCCCCTGGCTGCATACCTATTATGCATGAGTCAATGGTTGCCACACTTCCTCCAGCCCACGAGAAGGTTTCTGATCCCTGCTTCATATGACAACCCAGTTGAGAAACTGTGATCAGGCCTGTCCACAAAATCTCTTAGACCAATGTTCTGTGCTAAATCTTCCCCCACTGAGACTGTTGGCATGACAAGTGTAGGGAAAAATGCCAATGTTGACAAGACTTTTATGGGAGTCCAGCACAGACCAGTCTTCAAGTCCAATTTGTGTCCCACTGCTACAAGCACATGGAGAAAAGGAGTTTGAGGAGGGAAAAATGGCCCAGAGCAGCGAACATACTCAAATGCTGATACATCTGTTCCTGCTCTTCCCTCCACAGTGCTGTTCCACCCTATTAATAGCAACACACATATACATGTCTAAGTCACAAAAAAACATCCTAAAAGGCTAAGGTGAACGAATACATGGAAGTCTCATGTAATGAATATGTCAGAGGGGCCAACTGGTCACACAGCACAGGCTAGTGAAAGAACAAGGAGTCTTCTTAGGTGTTCAGTCTAGCACGCAGCTTAGATACAAGACAGTCTACAGATGAAATAATGACCTATCCTGAGGATGTAAAAGGGATTCATAGGTAACAATTCAAAGTGTATTTTACCATAATAAAAGTGTTAACATCTAACAGAGGCAGGCATAAACTGAAATGGAAGAAACAGAAAGGGGGAGAGAAAGAAAAGAAAGCATCCTACATAGAAAATAAATAAGTAGTTGGAACACTAAATGCATTGATTCACTCATGTGCTGTAAAAACTGAGAGGTCAAAGAAGATGACCAAGGCATAGGTTATCATTACTCCTTTCAATAGTTTTCCAGAACCTTATTTTGAGATTTTATATATGTAACATAGTTTCTCTAATGCCATCACTTGGTAATTTTATTTTGTTAAATAACAGCTTATAATGATCTCTGCACTGAAGGACAGAAAATGTGAACAGTTCATACCCTCAAATTTTAGTGGTATTTAAAAGATAACTTGAATAACCTGTCAACAGCATTACATAGACCATACACTACTGACAAAACATTTTATGTCTCTATTTGCAAACATGATATGTTACTACACATATTGCTGTTTTCCAGATTTCTTTTGATCTTGTGCTGTAAAATCCAGCACCTCTGTCACCAGTATATTGGACAGATCAGGACAACTGGATTCGGGCCATATATTGGATTTCTCTACTCTCATTTTTATTTTTGTCTAGTAGATAGCTATGTGTGTTTCCTGACTAAGAGTTTTTTTCATTATATGGTAAAAAAAAGACATCAGTTTTTAAGATAGGTCCTTTCCGTATCCCAAAATGAATGTTCATTTCAATATTTCTTGCAGTGAAAAACTCTGAATTTTTATTATCTGACAGCACTTGACAAGAAAGTATTAATACAAATTACTGAAACAGCATTCAAAGCATTCCATTTCTTCAACTTCATTTCACGCTACTTTCTTGTATTTCTGTACACTTCACTCCAGTAATCTGATTGTTGGAGTAGAATGATGAAAACTGACAAATTTTCATGGAGTACTTTAAAATTGAGTATTTTCATGGAGTATTTTAAAATAAAAACAGGAAGAATGGGAGAAAGAACCAAGTGACATAGTTCGTTAACATAATGAAGACTAGTGGTGGCCAGGGTTAAGACAGACTAAAATTCTTAGTTTCCCATGCTATGACTCAGTTCATGCAATCCTAGTGGTGATGCCTAAAATTTACTAGCTCTCCTGCAGTTCAAAACAAAAGCCATTGTTCAAAGGCTGAGATGCAATCAATGTGAGAGGGACCATAAGTATCACAGTGACTTAGAAAAGAGGTCTGAACTGAGCCAAGAAGGCTTTCAGTGTCCAAGATGTTTGGGAGAACCACTTCTGCTTCCATTTAGATGAATTCTCATATACATCAGCAATAGAGGCAGGCACATATGTTTGACCTTCTTCAATGACTTTCTCCAAACCCTTTCCTTGGGGAACTTTAATCTGCTTCCCAGGAGCCCCTGTAACAGCTAAGGTGACTCATGGGAGCTAGGAAGAGTATGGAAGGTGAACAATTAATATATTCAGTGTTTCTAATCAAACATGATAATGATGGTGCTGGATAACAAATCTGGTGCTCAAATGCTTGGAAATGCCAAAAGTACATGTTGCTTTACAATTTTGACTGGATAATAGTCCACAAACCATATATATCACAATATAAAAAACAAAAACACCAGAAAAAAACATCAGGAGCAACATTGCAAGATTCACAGGGAGGTCTGTAGCCAAAAGCTGGGACTATTTCAAAAGATAGAGGTGTCTAGAAAAAAAATCTCTCTTTACTGGAAAGCTAAGTGCATGTTTAAGTAATAAAGGCCAGTCAAGAAACCCTGCAGAGAGAAGTAGGAGATTCTTCAGTAAAATCCACCCCAGTTCCCTAAGTGTAACATCTTTAGATTTAAAATCTTGCTTTTTATTCTGCTCAGTATGATTTTCTATACTCAAATTCAAAGAGAAATCTGATTGCACATTAATTAAACAACTAATATAATTAATTTAAAATTACTTTGGTTACGTTATAACTGAAACTATAACGTTAAAGCAGAATTTACTACTTGGGCAAGACTTTAATAAAGGTGTATAGGAACTGGCATCTGGTCAAATATATACACATTTGTATATTAAGTCCATTACAGTTTTATCTGACTACAGACGTTGGTTGACATAACCCACTGATAGCCATCTGAGTAGCTGGAGAATACTTAATACAGTCACACTTATGTTAAGACATAAGACAGGTACAGTTTTGCTACCTCTTGAAATTAGTTTTGTACAAAAAAGACTGACATAAGAGAAATTGCCTAAGATCACTGCACTAATGTAAGTGAAGATTTTCCAGATAATTTGGGTTGGACTCTCAAAACAGCAGGTTGTATATGGAGGTATAAATACCTCTGTGGAGGTATTTAAAAGATTTGTAGATGTGGTGCACAGGTATATGGTTTAGTGGTGGACATGGCAGTGTTAGGGTTACAGTTGGACTCGATGATTTTAAAAGTCTTTTCCAACCTAAATGATTCTGTATTTGGGGGATTTTCTAGGTGTACTGCCCTGTAAGGCACACATTTAGCAAGAAACAAATGTAACATGTCTCAGTTAACACTGTGGATACTATTTACCTTCAATGGGAGTTTTAAAACGAGCAGTGAAGACTTTTGAAAGTGCCATTTCTGCAGGTTTAGCACTGTGTTTAGTTCATGTTCACCCCTTTGACCAATGAAATCAGGTTTTTTTTAAAAAAAGAGACAAAGATACTTTATGTTGTTCAAATTTAAATGTTTACAAGCAATGAAGAAAAACAGATGATCGTAGAAAGCTTGAGTGAACCTGACAGATATTTCTCACTTGTAAGAAAATGGAAAAAAAATGTATGCTTTATTTAGCTAAGTT
Source organism: Strix uralensis (assembly GCF_047716275.1). Classification (NCBI taxonomy): domain Eukaryota; kingdom Metazoa; phylum Chordata; class Aves; order Strigiformes; family Strigidae; genus Strix; species Strix uralensis. The sequence continues at coordinate 86,611,666 of NC_133974.1, read as the reverse complement.
CTTGATTGCATTTAAAGACATCTTTTATTTTCTAGGAAGACTTTCTTTGTTAAACTAGTCAAGAGCATTAGGAACAAGTAAAGATTATATGATAAAATGAGATTTTGTTGGGCACGTTCACTCACTTTGTGAATAAAAGATGTTTTTTTTTTTTTTTTTTTTCTGAAGAATGATTACATTTATGTATTCTGTGAATCATGTCACCTCTAATTTAGAAGTCTGTTAAATTCTGCCCTCGAATATTATCTAAAGACTTGGGGAAAATAGAATTTAAAATATATATAAATGTGTAGAATAGGGTCTCCTTCAGTTGTTTGAGAATCTTTAAATTTATTGTCCTATTATCTCTAGCATAATACTGTTATATTTGTTTGGGATTAAAAACAAAACCAGTTATGTCATTGTAAATATCTGTGAAAAAACAGTTGTTAGGTTTGCTAACTCCATTGGAGGGACAAATCATTAGTACAGTTTCCAGGTATGAGCTCCTTTTATATAAACCTGGGAGATTTATAGGAAAGAAACTTTGGTTTAGTTTTCAGTATATCAGTGAAATGTAAGTTTCTCAAAGAATATTTAACACTTTTAATTCTTGTTATTTGATTAAACAGAACACATTTCAAGATGTGAATCAGCTAGGTGCTGTTAAATATTATTTGAATGCTATTTTAATACATTTTATTGCAATTGTTTGACCTCAAAAGTAATGTCAGATTAACTGTAAGGGAAAGAGCCAGGCAGACAGACTGGTCCAATGAATAGTGCACTGGACAGGGACTTGGTATCTGTTGTCATTGCTCTATATGACATGCAGTGGTCTCAGTCAATTTATTCTTGCATCCTTTGTCTCTGCTCTCAATTCCTTTTTTGTCAACAGAGATGAATTATTGAGTGTTTACCTGATGATACATAACAACTTAGGGAAAATGTCCTTTTTTCATGAAAAGCTGTAATTTTTCTGCAGACACTATAAAGACACATATTTTAATTTTCAATCAACTTTAAAAAAAATAGTTTACCTTTTGCTTTATTATACACATATTTGTATGTATATTACTAAAATTACTTGTCAATTAAAAAAAAAATTGTTTGTGGAACTTTAATCTTCCCTTGGACAGACCAAGATTGTATAGGCAAAGTATTTTGGGTAAAAAAGGTAATGTTGATATTTTATGGGTTGTTTGGTTTTGATTGTTTCTTTTCTTTTGTTTCTCTTCCTGAGCAGCATCTGATCTCATCCATGTAGATGAAGATACCCAGCAATGGTCTGTCTCTTATAAAGTTCCTGCAAAGTGCTATAGCTCTGTGAAGTCAGAGTCCTGTTTCAAGCTTATGGAGACATTCTTTGCATGTATATATTCACAATATAGGGTTGAGAGACTCCAGTTTGCCTCAGTTTTCAGGATGAAAGAATGTAAGGACTCTCAGTAGAGACAGAGAGTGACAGAACATCTAGGAAAATAAGTAAAATAATATGTAAGGCAAGGAACCACTCTGAGCAGATGTTAAGCATTTCTTAAATCAGAGAAACTTACAGAAAATCTAATATGTATCTCTAATAAAGTGGTATGAAAATCAGCAGGATGTATATCAAAACTATATGGAAGAAACATTCAGGCAGTGGGTGCTTTAGGAGGAAAGACCCTTAATCGGAACAGGGGCTCCTGCAAAAAATGCAACAGTTTCAATTAAAGAAATTATAAAAAGATTTAGCAATTGAGGTACTACAAATACAAACAAAATGGATACTCTAAAAACATATAGCTAATACGAGCCAACCCTAAAAAAAAGCAACTTCTTTTTTCTGGTGAAGCTTTCAATAACACCTTGTTCTTCAGTTCTGTTCATCTCCCACAGATCTTCTCAGTCTTCATTTAGCTCAGAATGACCTGAAGTTTTCCAACTGTAAGGAAAATAAGTAAAGAATGTCTATTGCTATAAACTAACAATCAAGAAGGAGTATAAAGATGTGAGCAACAGCAAAAATAATATTTTTTGGTGACCAATAATAGTTAATGAAACACAGGTATCTTTAGGAGGAAGCTTGAAATACTGCAGGATCTCTTTTCTCAGCATAATAGTCGATTGCTCTGGGATTATCATTTAGTTCTTCCATGTCAATAGTTTATCATAATTTAAGTAATAATACATAAAAGTTTGAGCCTATAATAAGGGCAGCTAAAAGTCACAGATATTATGAAAGTAGTGTCCTTGGAGAAAGAGGAATATCATTTGTGGACAGTATATGCTTATTTGACAAACTAGTAAGATCAAAGGACAGTGTGGACTTAGTCCTAGGAATCAAGCCAGGTAAAATAAATAATATTAAACCTGGCTGGCATTCAGAATCTGATCACAACATTAGCAAACTTGAAGTGCTCTGCAGGTTTAATAGAAGGTGTCATTTATAAAGCATTTTAAAAGCAGGCTTATGCAAAGGTAGTTCACAGTACTGGATCCAGGAACTTTGAGAGTGTGTGGATCTCTTCAAGACCATGGGCTGTTGCTCTGTTTCCTACAAAATTCACCACTGATCAGTAAATCACAGAAACTCTATGTAGCTCTAATCCATGGGAGGTCATGCCAGCCACCAAACAACGTTTCTGCATAATATGCACACAAAAGTATTGTTTAAAAGTATTCCATCACATGAAATGGTGGAAAATGAAGAAAGGAAAAGCCACAGGAAAAGGTCTGTCATCATATGAAGCTGAGAACTTAGTGGCTCAATTAATAGAGTCCCATGCAGTGTACTAACAATTTGACATTGAGAAAATGGGCTGAACAAGAGACAAGTATTTCCTTGTTGCTTGTGTTGAGAAGGTGTTTTAAAAGTTTTTGATGATGCAAGACCCATTTTAAAACTTTTATGTATAACTATGCACACATATCAAACATGTTTTACAGCAGCAGAGTGAACCCCTGTATATAACTCTTATTTGCCTCTGGCTCCTTGTATTCTGTGTCACCATCTTGGTCTCTGGAAAATTAATTTCTCTCTCTCTCTTTTGTTCTTTTGAAAAAAATTATAGAGTGGTTATCTATGACAAAGAGATGTTGGGAGATTAGCTTATTTTTACACAGTGTTTCTTCAGTGGTTCATTAAACAATAAAAATGCTTAATATTTTTTTTAATTATAAATAGTTACAGAAAAGTGGCTTATGGCAAAACTATTTTCCATAATCACAAGAGTCAGAATCCATGCCGATACTGATTTCAAAGCTTGTATGTGTGATGTCTGTCCAATTAATCACATACCAAATTATCACCAAACATGCTTTGGAAGCTAAATAAAAACAAGGTACCTGATTGTGAGCATACATGGTGAAAATGAATGGCTTTTTAGAAGGATGTTAAAAATCGAAACAAGAACCTAATCTCCTCTGAACTGTGACCCTACAGTAAATGTTCAGGAGCTTAAGCAATACAGAAAAGTCCTCTTTTAATATCAGATTTGATGGTAGAAGTAGAGATTCAAATGATAAAGTTTGTCTAATACATAATTTTGAATAAAATTTAAAACAAAATTCTATTTTCATCATGTTTTACTTTTTTATCAGAATATTTGCACTGGTCTAATTCATAGTAAGGATATAATTTTTGAGGCAGTAATATATGATTGGCATGAGAGTGTAGCTTAACTTTACCTGGTGCCTTTTCAAATTGAAACAGCTCTTCATGGAAGAATCCCTCGTAAAACAAAAATTTTTGTTTGCTTGTTTTTCTTGCTTTGTAATAAAAATTTTGTGGCAGACAGATGAATCTGCAGCTGCACAAAAAGATTCAGAGCCTTGATTACAGTCAATTATTTGCTTTAAATAAATCTGGGGAATGAGAGATATTAATGTGATAATTTGAAAATGGATATACTGTGATCATGCCAGTGAAGATTTAGAATCAAAGGCATCAAATAAGCTAATAGAGCTCAGCCAGGCATGACTAAGCGGAATTGAACATAGTAGAGACAATCTAATAACTTTTGAAAGGCATAAAAGCTATAATAAACAGAGCAATCAGCCAAATTATAAATAAGACCAACAAATAAACATTCTTCTAAGCAGATGATCCAGAATATAATGGGATTATTTATTTAGTTAGTTATTTTAAGAATGGCATTTGATGTGATTTCACAGGTTGGGGAGAAGACCTATGTCATGGGAAGTACTCCCCTCCCAGTGTCAGTAGAGGATAGTGATATTCAAATGCTTGTAGGAAGACGTCCACATTGTATGGTTAAAAGACATATTTAACAGGGCTAGATATTGTGAGTATCTTTAATAATCCAAAATTTTATTGTTTTTAATGGGAACTCAGGATGTTATTCAACTTTGGGGAAGAAATCTAGGAAATCAAAGATAATAATGATGTGTTCTCCCAAAGCCAGGTGTGCACAGAGACTACGTGAGTAGGGCAAGAGCAAACAGTATTTATGTGAATGAGAACAATGAATGTCAGCAACACTTCAAAAAATCACCCCAGGATACATAAAGCACTACACAAAACTGAGCAGAATGAGCAACGAGCATCACTGGAAAACCATGAAAGACAAAACGGAAGATAAACAAACCACCTCTTCATAATAAAGGAATATGGGAAAACGGGAAGAATTCTTGATCAGTCAGCTTAAATAGTCAGAAAATTACTGGAAGACATTATTAAGTAAGCAAGTTGTAAACACTGAGATAATGAAGTAACAAAATTAAACAAGTTCCCACCATGAAGTTGTTGCGTCCAAATCAAGCCAAAGCAAATTAATTTTTTTTTTTAGCATATATAAGTAGGGAACAGTTGATCCTACTGTCCACACGCTGTTTTCAGAAACAGATTAAGGAACTGTGATATAGATAAGACCAATATGAGCTGAAACTAGAAGCAGTTAAAAAGTATATTTAGAAAACAGTTGTCACTGACGCACTCTCACACTGACAGGACTCTCAGGAGGGACCCAAACATGGTCTGCCCAGACCCAGGTTCTATTAAATATTTTCGCTGGAAGATTGGGAGATGGTAAACGAACATGATTTTCAAATTTGCAAATGAAGCTAGAGGCAAGGATTCAATGTTTATTTTTTATTCTTGTTAAACTGGAAAATGACTGAAAATCAACACAACGAAATTCAGAAAATGTAAGTATAAATAACTCTAGCCAGAAAGGGAAAATCAAATGCCTAAGTGCAAAATTCAAAATCTGACTAGGCAGCAGTTTAGAAAAAGTGTGAGGATTATGCTGGACAGCAGGTCAACAATGATCTACAATGTGATACTATTTTAAATAAGGCAAATCTTGTGATGTGATATACTAACAAGAACGTTTCCTGCAAAACACAGGTCTATATTTTATCTGTTTACTAAGTTCTGGTGATGTCTAAACTGGAACATTGTGCTGGGTTGCAGATACTCTTCTTCAGCACAGGGTTATAGTCCAGAGGAAAGTAACAGAATGCTCAAATGTTTTAATTTAGCTTTATTTAATCTAAAAAATGGAAGATTGATGACAGTTTTTCAAAACGTAAAAGTCTACATTCTCCTCTTTTTTCCTCAAAGATAGAATTTTAGGTCAGATATTAGGGAAATCTTCTAAAGCCATAAATTCATGTTAGTATAGAAATCTGTCAGATAAAGGGTTTAGGTAATCTCCTTCACTAAAGCTTTTAAAGACGATATAGATTTTTTTAAGATACTCTAGATTTATGTATGCTGCCTCAGCACAGAGAACAAGAAGGAATGACCCCTTCCGGTACAATATATTTCTATCATGTTATGGCATAGTCTTACATTCCTGGATACCCCTCCCTCTCTGTACCTCTTTGTTAAACTGAAAGCTCCACGTATTAAACCACATCTGGAGAACATGTTACCAACATTAAACAAATAATTAAGAAGTTAACAAGTAATTTACATAGCATAAATTAAATAAGTTTCACTTCATGTTGAATAGTCCCTTTTTATGGCTGTTCATTTCCCTCAGTGAATTCACTGGCAATTACTTAAGCAACCTACACAATACTGTACCTCTGGACTAAATATGATTATTATCGTGAGAGAACTTGCTCTACATTATCCTTCTATTAAGAAACAAAGCCACTACAATGGCTAGCCACAAAATCTCAGCCCTGATGAACTGCAAGGCAGGTTAAAGTTGCTCACATCTAGTCTATTCATGCTGAAGTGAATGTGGAACTGATCAGAACATTTTGATCAAACATTATGCACCTGATGCCAAGTTACTGCAATAAGAATGTATTTTCTTGTTTTACACAAAATATTGAAATTAAAGTGACTAGTATTAAGAGATATTTATCCAAATATATATTTCTCAAGACTTTATCATCTGTTCTTTGTTTGAATATTTTAGTCTTTCCTGAACTTGGAATAGCGTTCAGTAATCCTCTGAACCATGTTTAAGGGTTGTAGATAATCCTACTCTGCTCCTGGATCTAATTAATGGCTAGTTGCAGAAATGATCTTTTTTTCTGGAGAGAGGAAAGGGACCATACAGGGTAATAATACTCTGATCTAACTGTGAACCATCTGCTCCATAGGTTTTCCAAATATTTACAAGTAGTTTTTCAAACCAGGAGAAAAAAATGGGTAAGAAACAAAACAAAAGATAAGAACACATAGATAATAGAGTGATGCAGATGAAAGAGGTATAAAATGTTATCTCTATTACCACTTCATCCTCCAATAAGTTAAGGAAAAATGTATGATCAGATAACCTGATTACTTACAATCATCTCATTCACTGGCCTCATGCTATGGGAAGTTTGTAATTATTTAACATTTTGTTATTTGTCCACTGACACATGGGATACAAGGAAGAGATGAGACAGGAGAGAATTTGGCTTACAGGAAAGGATTGGTTTAGATCTTTGTTAAAAGCACTACCTTTATGGTTGATAGAGAAGTCTGAAACAAAACCTGACCAGAAGAAGCTGGGAGAGTAAATTACCTAGTTACCATAGGAGTGGGAAGTAATTCTGTCCCTATTCTGTCGGTCAAGATCTTCTGATGTGATTGCTTAAAAAAGTGAATATATCTGTGGGCAAAGAAAAGTGATATCTAAGTTACAGTGGGTATTTTCTCAAGCAGGTGGATGCTCACAACAAAGGATAGTAGATTTCTGGTGTCTTAGGACAGAGGTTGTAAACTGTAGTTTTCTTGGGTTGATCTTAAAAGAGGGGAATGTGGGCTTGTGTGCTATGGTAGGAATTTGCAAGTGTCAGAAAAAAAAAGTGGGAACTGTAGCTGCTGACACTAATAACTTTGGGATACCTTTGAGCAATATCTCTATATAATTAGCATAGAAAGGATAACAAGCAAAGGAGTTTGATTTCAAAGGCAAGGGCATATCTGAAACCAGGCTACTGTCTTTTACCTCGAACCAGTCCTCCATCCCAGTCAGTTAGACATATAAGATGAGGAAGATGTTAATTTTGTTGTGTTTGAGGTATAACAGTGGTTTTATTTCTGAGTTTGTGACAAGGATCAATAACTACATGGGAGAGGCTTTGCTTTTTGAAGTTAGATTTTGAGCATGGTCATCAAGAGCTCACATGGAATCAGTGGAGCTGCTGACTTGTGGATCTAATGAATGATTGACTTTCAAGTTGGTGTACTGATCCATAAAGCCAAAAACACAGCTAGGATAGATAGAAGTTAATGAGTCATGCATTTTGAAAAAAAAGAGTGGGCTATTTTTTTCTTTTCTTCTTGTGGCCTATTTTTGAGAGCAAGATACGTAAGTTTGAAGTGGATTCCATCTTGATCACTGATAAAATACAATTTTAGTAGAAGTGTTCCAGACCTTTGGGGAAAGCAGGAAGGAAGAGAGGAAAGGAGAGGGAGAGAGAGAGAAAGAGGATGTTTAGTTATAAGGTTGCAAAAACCAATAATAGAACACATACCTTAGCAATTATTTCCAATGTGTTAGTATTACTCAGATCATAAATAGGCAGACCGAGTAAAGTTTTTTAAAAAGTAGTAATGAGATAATCTTCCTCAAATCTCCCTCCTTTACAGTATTCTTTGTGACATTTATCATCAGGATCTTCTCTTCCAGTACAGGCAGACTTTTAATATAGCACAACAGTGCAGCAGCCTACAGTAAGGTGGCCAGCACTGGAAGAATTTGGACAATATTAGAGGTGGGTTCTTAGTTGTCACAGTCTTTCACCAGCAAATGTTGACCTTAAGAAGGAAGGGGAAATGATGGACTAAGACCAGACTAGAAAGAGAGGAATGAGATGACAACCCTCTGAAAAAAGTTTGGATTGCTCAAAGATGTACAGTTCATTTTCCTGATATTTCTATAATATTAAAGACCAATTAGATCATATTCAATGCATCTTTTCTTTGTTCTAAGAAACCTTATTCTATTTTTCAGTTTTTTTCTTTCATATTTATAAACCAAATCTGATTGATAAGGAAATACTTATTTCTCATAAACAATCAAAAGTGTTAAGGAAATTGGTATCTTTCTCTCTTGTCTTTCTCCTAGAGTATTTCCTATGATGATTTCTTTTAGCAGAGCTGTGTCCATTGGCTCTTATCAAATGAAATGTGGGCAAAATTAAATTATCTTAATCTTAAATTTCTGTTTTTATGGTGGATGACAAATGCATTTGTTATATGAGTTTTTCTCAAAGGAGGGAAAGAATGAGAGCAAGCAGACACTCAGATGTTTTTTCAGAGTGATTGATGGACTTTATCACTTATTGCTACTGTGAGGTATGGTGCAGTTGCTTTACCCCTGTGGCTTCCATACAGCATTCCCACCATTTTGCAGATGTTCCTATTTGCTTTTTGGAAAGTTAAGTAGTAATTTGGTTTCAGGGCTAAATCAAACCTAAGTTTTTCCTGAGCAAAGAACTGCAGATGTTATAAAGAATAACTTTCATATACATTTGTGGGCTATTATCTCTTAAAGATTGAGAGGACAAAGCCAAACTCTTCTTGTTTCATTTCTGAGTGGTAGGGAGTGAATAATTTCAGCCCCTTCAAGAAAAATACATAATGCCATGTAAGCCTAGACTAGATATTGGTCTCATCTGGCAGCTGCACAGAATATGGCTTGAAAGGCATGTTTCCGGGCATGTACACAGTGAGAGAGGGAATGAACAAGACTCTAGGCGATAAAGCTAAGACCACCTACAGTGTAAACTACAAACTTACCACCAACAGGGTTTTATGCAACAGCTGGATCATTCTCACCTTATTGTATTTTTCTTCCACTTGATACATTGCCAGCTGAATCACTGGGAACAAGCAGAGAAAAAGAGAACGTTTCATCTTTCTTCTTGTCTTAATCTTTAGGGAGGTTTCTGTCTTTTGCTAATTAGTCTCACAGGATGCTATGGTCTATGAAAAAATGTAGTAACATTTCTAATTGCACAAATGTTTTCCTGATATTTCAAGATGGAAAAATACCAGAATCCACCTTCTGGATTTTCATGCATTGAAACTGTTACGTGTTTGGAGTAAGGATGGACCCAAACCAGGCTAACCCTTGCCAAATGCTTCATCCCCAACAGCAGACATACTTGGAGTCTGGACCCAAATGTTGAGCTCCCCTCTGTGGCCATGACCATCTCAAAGGCCTGACAAACCTCGCCTTAGCCAGAGACTGTCAAAGCAAGACCACACTGGGCAGGGGTGGTCACACCGTAATCAGAGAGCCTTTGCTGGTGAGATCTTCTACATGGTGATGCCTTTGGGGGTGAAGTCTTCATCACCTGGGAGTGAAAAGTGGTGACTAGGACTGATTGTGAGTTTCCACAAGATCTGGTATGATTCTGGCCTCAAAAATGCAAACATTGTTGGGCTCATATTGCCAATGTGAGCTGCTAGAGGCAGGTCTCTTGTTTCAGGAATATTTAACTCTGAGGCAATCTCATAGCAAGATGTTGCCAGCACTCTGAGGGCATTTACAGGTGTTACTGCTCCTGTCTACCCCTTGGGTGTCCCCCCGCCTGCCCACCCCCCAAGACCCCACGTCAACCCCCTGGGGCCATCAGCCCCTGTCTCAGAGACATTTCAGCAGGGTCAGTTTCCAGCTCCACACAGCCCTGCCCTGCCTGGCCGTGGGCCCCACCAAGACTGGCCCACCTGTGGGCCCATGTCCTAGCATGGCGCTGGCTTGTCCCCAGGGAGGTGCCCAATGCCTGGGGCTGCCAGGAGGGCAATGCAAAGGATGCTAAGAGCTGCAGCTGTGGGGCACTAATGTCAGTGGTGTTCATATAAGGACATGACTCTTATGAGTGACAGAGGTCTTCAAGCAAATCCTTCAAGCTATCTGGATAAGCCCGAGTATTGTGGCATAAACCCAAATATCCAGTGATTTTGTGTCTATTTGGTTTAGGTTTCACTGGGAGAAATGCTGGGCTGGTAAGGAAAAGACTCTTCTGAATAACCTGTACCCTAGAGAGTGTCCTGAAAATGTGAGTGACAGAGCAAGTTAGCTGGTCAGCCATTGAACCATCCTTAGTGCTCTTCTGAACTAAAACTGTGCAGTGATAAGATGTAAACCAGAGATGTGGAAGAGCAAAGGATGGTGCTTAGGCAGGGAGGGAGGTGGAAGAGGGGGTCTTGGATGGTGCTTAGGTAAAGGGGGGGATCCCTATATATGAGAGAGAGATCTCTGTATGCCAGACCCATTCATCTAACTCCTCAGGAGCTTTTGAAAATCTTCAGGCTCAGAAGCACTTAAATGACTTCTGCCTTTTCAGGCTATTTCTAGACTAATTTCTAAGATTATATATTAGCAATCACTTATTTTAGTAAAATGTATCACTCCAGTAGAATTGTTTCTGCTGTGAAACTTCTGCAATAAGTCAAATAACTGAAACAACGTGTGGAATGAAACTCTACTCAAATTAAAAAAGACAACACTCATTGAAAATCATGAGAGGAGTAAACATTTTCTCCCTTTATTGCCTTGAAGCACAAGACAAGAAGCAAGCTTTACAAATATTCAATACATCTTATAAAGAAATTAGGCAAAAGCTAAACACCTGAAGTGCTAAGGCTTGGACAACAGGCTCAAGCCAGAGTTGACCTATAGATGAACCCTGTATATTTTATAACTGATAATCATTGTGCTAGTAGGTATTGTACTAAGTTATAACAACCTATTTATGCTGGTGTAAAAAGTGCTAAAGCATTGAAATACTGCAGCCTGAACAACAGGCCCCAAGCTGGAGCTGCTAACTTAGCATGTAGTCATTAGTAAAATATGTAAACTCGCTAGTGAAAGACAAAATATAATCAGTAGAGGGGAGAGAATGTATCCAACTTTGCTTGTTTAGCCTTCTTCAAGGCTGAGAACTCAAGTATTTGGCCTTGTTAGAAACTCCCTTGGTTCCCCCCCCCGAGCCCTGGCCAGGCTTCGGGTGGAATCCAACAGGAGAAAGAAACCAGAAACTTTCCGCTCAAAACAAAGGTGCCAGCTATTCTGGCTTGTCGATCTCTGGTATATAAGGCTGGGCCCGTTTGCAGCGACTTTAGATGCCTCACCTATGGGTGGACGCACCGCGTAGGATTTCCCACTTGCCGGGACAGGCTCTCCAGATCCTCGCTGTAACCGGGGCTCCCCAGCGACTGCGGATCTGGATGATGATGATAATATATGCAAGTGGTGATGTATTTCTCTTAATTACTATTCTCTCTCTCTCTCATGTAGTAATGATTTGATGCATTACCCTGTATTTTCCTGTTTGTTGCTTTAAGTGTACTATTCTGCTTTTTTTAAGTAAAATACGCCTACTCTTTTCACTCCCGTGTCCGAGTTTAATTGGTATCCTTAATCAGCAAAACAACACCAGACCTGGGCAGGGGTGATTTCACTGTGAAAAAAAACTACTTTACTGTACAGTCACCTTTTTCTGAAAGAAATAAACCACCTGTCTTTCATACCTTGTTTTCTTTCAACTTTGTAACAGAGTTATCAAAGCTTCACAGGAAATATGAAATTGATGGAAATGTTTCTGTCCAGCCATCTTGTCCAATGCCTCAAGGCAAAAAATTAAGAAGCTGACAGAGACAACAATTGAGCTGCGACAATGACATTATTACTTAGGAAAAAGCCCTTGCCCTTGAGACAAAAGACAAATGCATGAAATGAAATGCTGTTATTTTGTGTATCATACTAGAATGGCAAGACCCTTGCTAAGTACAGATAGTACCATAAATCTCAAATAAAACTTCAGCTTCTTTTTAATTTTCTTGTCTGATTCCCCCTTTCAGTTTAACTAACTTTTACTTGAGAATCAAGGTTTTTCGCTCTAGTTGCTTTTCCCCATAGGTTTAAAAGCTCATGTTGCCTTTTACAATTGTTTGGAGTATGTTTCTCCTCTTCTCAGAGGCAGGGCAACACTGCCACCATGACCACAGGAGAGTTTATAATCAGATGAGGTGCACCACAAAGGCATGTTTGTAGATCATAACAATAATCAGATTTACCAAAGACATGTTTGCAGGACTTTTTGAATGGGACTGCGATGTCTACAGCAACCAGAAAGAGGAGCTAATATCTGCACAAGCCTGCTTGAAACAGTGTATGCACAGTGAAGCCTGATATCCTCAAAATATTAATGACAATATTCAGATTCAAACAGGTTTTTCCTCAGTATTACAATACCATGACTGCATGTTCAGTAGTTGGAGCCAGTTTCATAGACCTTTTGTCTTCAGTTAGGTCATGAAACCTATGTGACATGTTAAACTGCAGGAATTCATTGCTTCTATTGTACTGGATGTTTATTTTCATGTTTTTTATACAACTACTTTGTATTAATAAGTGTGTATCTATGTCATCAAATCTGGCTGCTGATCTAGGTCTGGGTGGGAATTCACACACAGCTGCTGGGGTGGCAAGGAAAAACAGCAACTCCAGTTAACATGGCCTCTGCACTTCTGAAGTCACCTCCGTCCAGACACTTGCTGTATTCAAAGCTCCCAGTTTCTGAAATAATGTGTGACTCCTGAATACTTTTTGGAGAAACAATACTGAAAAAAGATAAGAATTGTAAAACAAATTATGAGAGCACAAATGTAGAAAATCCTTTAGTCATCAACAGTCAAAGGAACAGGGTGGCTGTAGTTAACAGACTGTTACCTTTAACTCTTTTTTGTAGTCAGGTCTTAAAAACCTGAACTTCAGCTTCTGAAGGAATGTGTGGAAATTCAGTAGATATTTTTACGGACTTCAAATTTTGCCTAATTTTGTTCTGATTGCAGTCACAGTATAAAACCTTCCCATCTCTGGCAACACTCAAGATCAGGATGGACGGGGCTCTGAGCAACCTGATCAGATGAAGATGTCCCTGCTCATTGCAGGGGAGTTGGACTAGATGACCTTTAAAGGTCCCTTTCAACCCAAACCATTCTATGATTCTATGCTTCTCTATCTACTCCAGTAGGATAAAATAATATCCTTCTGAAAAATCCCATATGATGAATTAACTGTTGTTTAGCATAACATTAAACAGAGCTGATGACAGTACCATTACTGCTAGTCCTTTTTTTTCTGCTGGTTTTCAAAATGCTTCACTGGGGAAGTTAGTGCTGTTTTACAGATGGGGAAACTGAGGTACAGAGAAGGAAGTGACCTGTCTAAATTTGGAACTCTTGCCTTTTAACTAATCTCTCTTTACAAGATTATATCTTTTAAATATTTTCCTCACAAATCTTTTACCTTTAAAAGGAGAACAGTGTTAGGAAAAAAAATAAAAGCAGATTAATGTGACCTGGTTTTAGTTTGATTAAATTACTTCAGACACATAAAAATACATCTAAATTGGGGTTAAATTTAAGTGAACTAAACAAAACCAACTTGCACATCACATATTGTTTTATTGGTCTACAAGACTAGATTTAGCTTTCATGTAGCCTCAGGTTTTATTGCTGGTGAGTTAGATTATCTAAATAGATTTTTGCCCACAGCACTTATGTCTGCAAATCAGCTCTGACCAGACCTGACCAAAAAATTATTCTTATCAAATTTCTCTAAGTGAAGAATTATAACTTTGATAGCTTCAGCTCTAATTCTTAGAAAAGGCTGTTACTATCAGGAAACCTGCACTCATTTAGTGTACATTACTGAATAGGATTTGTCAAGAGGCCAAAAGCTTGGGGAGCAACTCCTGTGATACAAAGGCTGTGATCTGACATAAAGTGCCAGAGCTCAGCAGAGGAGGCTCTTGTGTGCGGCTCTCTCCTCTCTTCCAGTGGCTTCTGCAGATGACACTTCAATAGGGCAGGAGTAGTCTAGGGACAAACCTTGTGTCAGATTCCCCATTGGTCACAAGCAGGTTTTGAAAGCTTGATACTTTGTCTGCTCGGGCAGGAAGGGGTGAGGATCTTTTTTGCCTGGCTGAGGGAAAAAAAAAGGAAGAGAAGATACATCAGCCATAGGATCAGAAAGCAGCTTGTGCTCTTTTAAAAGGCTTAATATTTTTCAGATATGTTGAATGATTGCTCACAGATCCAACTGAAATCACAGGACAAGCATCCCCAAGAAATCAGCCCTTCTGCTGCCTTTGCAGCCGCATGTGCTGGTTGTTTGACCTCTCCAGCTGACAAAAGCTTGACACTTTTATTTGAAATAAGTTTCAGTCCTGCCATCCTCCATACTGAGGAATATGTCAGCAAGAGATTACAAACAAAACACCTTTTCAATTCACTTTTAAGGTTGCCTTGTGCCTTTCCAAAAGATTGAAGTCAGTGATAAAAACTCAGGAAATTAATCAAAGTACAGACCCCACTTCTCTAGAGCTGGCAATAGGCACAGAAAGCTCCCTGCATACAGGAGTGCACTCAGTGCCTTAGCTATCACGGCACTGGGGATTGATTAGCTGAATCAGCTTGGCAGGGATATGATTGTAATCTGAAGAGACCTGGGAATTTTTTCAGGGGATGAGGCAGAGCTGCAATTATGCTTCAGTTATGGTATAGAGAGTCCCTCTTCTCTGGGATTTTGATGTTAAGACAATGGAAGTGCAGGTGAAATCATGTCACTGCAGTACAGAGATGTGCAGAAAGTTGCAGAGACGTGCAGAGATGTGCAGGCTGTGTGAGTGACCACAGAGCAGGGCTCTCTCCTCTGCTGAGGGAGGACAAGAGAGAGTGCTCTGGGGATAAGAGTGCCTAGGCACAAGCATAGCAATACGTGACAGAATCATAGCAATACATAGAAATCTATGAATTAGAGAGGATGGGATGCAAAAAGAACCACAGTGCTTGAAAACATATTGGTCATTTATTTCCAGCAGAAAGCTCAGTGTTCAACCGCAGAACAAATGTAAGTGGATTGCTGTCCATAAGACCTTTTGCTTTAGCAAAGTACATATGGCTTGTTTTGAGGGTGTGATGCATGCTCTTCAGAAACAGGCTGCAAGGATGTGCGTTAGGGACATGCTGAGCAATGACTTAGGTGCAGCAAGGGAAGGGTTTCACCAACAGCTACCCTCCCTGTACTGCCTGACTTTCAGACCCGAGTCACAGAGGACACCTTTCTATCAGGAGCCTGGAATTACATGGCAAAGGCAGTTCTGCCTCGGCGAAGTACTTTGCAAAGAAGGTTTCAATTGCTGGGCAGCAATGAAGTCTTGCTAAAAGGTCTGCTAAGTCTTTGGATATGAACCTAATATTAAAGAGAAACAGTTGCTTGCAAACATCCGGGTTTGAAGGTTTAGTTCACTTTTAAGAGGAGTTTCTATTTCCAGACCTTTCGTAATTGTGAAACAAACAAATACACGGGCTTCAAGGTTTCTCTTCAAATTTAGCAAGCAAGGGCTTTCTCATGATATTTTATTCTTCGTTTTCCAGTGAATGTCAGCACAAATCTGAGAGGATAATCATGTGAAAATTAAAAGTAAAATAACAGAGGAGGAAGAAAAATGCTGTCCAAACATTTCAGAATCTAATGCAATAGAAAGCATTATCATAGCATAATCTCTTCTCCCTATTTGTAATGGGAACATAGAATCATGAACTTAATTTTGATTCTTATTTATTCCTGAGTTTTCCAATGTTTATAATTCTACATATGGCCTTTTATTGCCATTGGTGTTTTGAAAATCACACAACGTTCTTCACCAGTTTGGATGTCAGGCTTTGAGGTGCAGGATCCTACCAGCTCCCTTTGGCTGCTGCAGAACTTGAAAGTGGGCATCCATGACACCTGGGAGAGTTCTTCCTGGTAACATTATTGCAACACGGTTTCCCTATGCCTTTATGTAGTTATTGGAGACAGTAAAAAAAAGCATTTTTGAAAAATGGATGGAAAACTGTTTTGGAAATATCACAATTTCTGACTACAGTGTTGTAGACTTCCTGAATGTTTGTGCATGAGGTAATCTTGGCTATACCTGGAGAAGTTTGAAACCCTAAGTTCACTAATACAAGTACTTATGAAAAGGAAAGTTAATTTTATATATCCACTTGAAATTCAATATTGGGGTTATATAAATGAGTTATCCAAGAAAAGAAAAAAGAAAAATAAATCCATCATGTTAATTGAGACCATGATTCAGACCCTCAGACATCCATAAAGGAAACTCTAGTGTTTGGAAACAGAAAGTAAGTTCGTTCTTGTTTTCTTGCAAAAAATGTATGTGCATTCGATACCACTCTGTTGAATATTAAAGGAGCTGAGATGACCAAACTGGCTAAATGTCTCACTTTTACATGGCTGAAGTCAGATGAGTGCCTAAAGTATTTAATCTCTGATAAATTAAATCACACACAAATAATTTAATGAATTTTCATGTTCTGCCATGAATCATTATGAATCAAGACTAAATTCTAGTTTAGCCTTTCTGTTTTAATCTTGATGGAATGCTCAATATTACAAATTATTTGCTCTAAAGAAAATATGATTCTTTCATTTTGGAACAGAAAATTTCTCCGTTTTTGGAGAATTCTCATTTAAATTTTGGATTTTCATTTTGACTTTCCCATGTTCATTTGTAAGAATGAAAACATTTTGTGTATGAACGTTTTAAAATTTGTTGAACAATAATTGTTTTATGCTAATACCAGTAGAATAGATGTTTCTCAAATTCACCTCTATCCTCTTTTCAGTCAAAGAAAAAGACATAAAATCCTTCCATTAACTATGTAAGGGAGGTAATCTGTGCCTTCTACCATTCAATGGTAGAAACAAAGTATTCGGGTTTGTTTCCTGTAGCTTGAAAGTAATAGTGTCATTCAAAATCGGAATTAGAAGAGCAGAAGTAATGACCTTGTTTTCTAGC
Source organism: Strix uralensis (assembly GCF_047716275.1). Classification (NCBI taxonomy): domain Eukaryota; kingdom Metazoa; phylum Chordata; class Aves; order Strigiformes; family Strigidae; genus Strix; species Strix uralensis. The sequence goes on along the minus strand of NC_133974.1, from coordinate 86,594,410 downwards.
CATGGTTGACTAAGCTTTTGAGAGACATTCATCTCAGGAAACTAAAATTTAATTCCTGTTACAAGCCAGGGTGCTAAGAATTTATTTCATTTTAACACCTTGAAAGTAGAGGCTTTTTTATTTTATTCAGCATCTGCTCAGGAGGAATAGCATAGGACTGCATTAAATAGTCACATAAAATGCACTCAAAGCTATCTTTCAAACTGAGATACATGTCTTATGATTTGCTCTTTAGGTAGTCATTTTATTCTTTCTATAATAGCCAGGAATCTGGCAGAATAAAGGAAATGAAGCATTTGCACTCAAACTGTTGGCTGCATTAGAAAACAATTGCTTTAATAATTTGTTTATCTAGCCTCCCTGGACTCCTGTCTCATCCAGAGAATCTCCAAGGAAATGACTGAAAATAAGAAGGAAGCTAGAAATCATTGAACTCAAAGCCCTAGGGTCAGGGCCTGGCTTAAATCACTACAAGAGGCTCTGAACTGCGGTGCTGTCTCTGACCCCTCAGCCAGGGCTATTGTTACTGCCCTTGTCAAATCTAAATGGATACAGAGATATAGACTGCAAAACTTTGTCTGCAGTGCCCCTCAGAAGAACAGTAGAGGGTTGTATCAAATGTGCACCTTATATTTTTAATGTTTTCATAGAGAGCACCTACTAAAATGGTAAAGCTTTCCAACTATCTTTGTGTAATGACGCATTTCTGCCAGCTTTGTCAGATGAAAGGACAAAGGAAGTTGTTTAAACAACAGCCTTGCTAAAGAGTATTGGTTGTTATTTTTAGCTCAGCGGGTTCCCAGCCAGGTCTGGTACGGCCTTTTCAACCACTCAGTCCTTTCCCAGAAGGAAGGACCTTTCTCTCACCAGACAAGAACTCAAATAAAGTGAAGAAAACAAAGGCACGATTTGCAATGTCACTAATGTTGCTTCATACCACTTTGCACACAGGAAGGATAAATTGAATCTAATCATACTTGGGTGAAAATAAACGTTGCACTGATCCCAGCTATTTCCTCTAGTAATCCCTGAATTTATGATAAGCAAGTATCAGAACCTGAATAAAACTGTAATGTCAGTTGTGATGACCAGACTCTGCTATTAGATTTTATACATGAAGTCAGTGATGTTAGAAACTTGTAGCAGAAATCAGTGTATTTTCCACAATGTATTACTTTTAAAATGAAAGGAATAGTATTTAGATTCCTTTCTTGGCAAAATATTAATATAAAGAATGGAAAACAAACATACAGTCACTGTGTTAGATAACATTTTGGAAATTTTTCTCTTCTAGGATAAAAATTACTTTTAGGGTGTATATAATTTAATTTTATTGTGAATATGTGTTTGGAAATGAGAAAAGTAGTTCTTCAAAATTAAACCACATTTCACACTCCTGGTATTTAATCTTTTTTCCCCCTGATTACAGTTAGAATCGGTGGATTTCGGATGGTCATTATCACATCAAATCTAGGAAAGGTTGGAAAAGATGAAGAAAGAAGGGAGAATGAATAAACATTTCCTTGTAACTGTCTTTTATTCTCTCCAGGGAACCAAGGCCAGATATTCTCCAGAGAAGTCATGATAGCATAAATAAAGTTTATTTGGGAGCTAATTGTGTTAAGAAGGACAGATTTACACAAAATAGTCATTGGTGAAAGAAAAAAACTTTGCATAATTGAGCTGGTTCCAAATGCTTGGTATCCTAAACTGTATCTTACATGACTAAGCAATGGGTGACATTCAGAAAGAAAGAGTGATGAATGACTGAGAAGAATTATGAATTTCTAAGTAATGCTATCCAAAACTAAACTTTTTTTTGAACATAGTATTTCCAGCCTTTGTTCATTTAACAAAGCAGAGAGGAAAACCATATTTCTTTTGAGAGGAAGAATGGGGTATAGTTTACTATACTGTCACTTAGGGTCACTGTTGCAGTACGATGCAGCCAGATGAATGAGGAAAAGATATCAAATATTTCCCAAGCACCCATTCTGCTTATTTTGGAGAGAGGAGGGGAAAATGCATTTACACATCATTAGGCATGCCTTGTGGGCAGTCTGGAAAATACATGTATATGAAGTGTGTACATGCTACCTAAGACATCCTGCTCTTACTCAGCCTAATGCAAGTCTTGGTAGTGTTTAGCTATTCATTAATTTAAAAGGGTGAACAATATTTTCTTATGATCTGAATTAAAGAGGTGCACAGGAGAGTGAGGATGACATACAGTGACAGGAGCATATTGAGAACTGAAGAGAAGCAGGATTAAACTAAACAGTATGAAGTCAGGGGTACAGCCAGGAATTTTAGATGGAGCACTAGCTTATGGTGATGAGACATAGTACTCAAATATATGATTTTTCACAACAAAACATTTATATAGTAGCTGGCTAAAAGTAAACAAAGCCCTGAATATACTCAGCATAGCAAATGCATACCCTGGTTCTGAGGGCATGCATTGAAACAACAATCCTCTGCACAAATTTGTTTAAGCTTGACTTTCATCCATGCTGAGATTTTAGTGTCTCAGTGCCCTGAATAACTCTGCTGTGGTTTGTTTAGACTTGTGCATGGTAGAAAGTTCAAGGTCCTGAACCTTGTGCAAGATTCTAAAAGAGGTAGATGTGATTATATTCACTGCTGTCGTGTATAGCTTAAGCTGTCATTAGCCAGCAAAGATTACTCCTTTTTCAAAGAAGCTGATATACTAAGTGCTTGTAGTTGAGATGAGCTGGGCTAAATTATTCCTTTTCCTGAAACAGTGTCACTGGGTGATGATTATTTTCTAGGTCGTGCCACCTTAGAAGATATCATTGCCCACAGGATCTGCACCAGAGAAGACCATTTTCCCTTCAGCTATATATGTTTTTTTAATATATTTTTAACTCTGTCCAGCTTCATATGATTTAAAGAAATTCCACCTTTAACTTTATGGAACGGCTTTACAATATCAGAAAACCTGGAGCCCTGTGCTCTAAGCAGTACAATTCCTGGAAGCCCGATCTTCTGCTGCCAGTACTTTCTGGAAATACTACATATGCTCTACTGACTTACATCATTTTAGATGGTAAAGACCTTCTGGTAGTCTTGCTTTTCCCTCCAGGGCAGAAGTGTTTCTGTGAAACATGCTATCATAAAGGTCAAAGGGAATGTTAATGTCAGCCACTTTGTCTCATACTGTGACAAACTGGAGAATTTCATTCTGCATCACACATAAATTTCAAAACCTAGAGAACAGTCTTATGGAAACTTTGGATTTAAAGATTTCAGCTGAAAAATAAACTGTCATACCTTATAATAAAAGGGTGACAACCAATCTAATTTAAGAAAAAGATTCAATTAATTGCTGAATAAGAGCCTGGGGAGTCAAACTTTCCACTGAGCTCACTATTTGAATTATTTTTATATTCTATAGATTGTGTGTATGATGCACCAGGAGAATCATGGAAAAAATATGCCATTCAGACATTGACTTTTCCGATATATTAAAGGAAGTTCTTCTGCAGAGAGCACCATCACTCTCCTGAGAGCTCTCCAGGAACACCCAGGAACTACAGCAAGTACCACCTGGACCCCCCAGCACGCAAGAGCTATGGTTATGAAGGAATCACAGCTGCCTGACAACAGCTTTTGCTATCAAGACCCTGACATGCCACTAGCTCTCAGTTTATGCTCATGTTAATGTCTTCTGGCAGATGTGCACAGTGCTATGTGAGCACTTACTATAGGGTTTATATCTGCAGTTGCATAGGCTGTGGTTAAAATAAGACCTTGGTCTGCAGATGCATTTATTTTCATCATCACGGATCATCCAGTAACCAGAGCTGTTAAATGTGCAGGATTCCAGTGAGGTTTAAAATTGGCTGAATTCAGTTATTCTTTCTGCTTCTTCCCTTCCAATAGCACTTTTTTTTTTTTCTTCACTGTAAAATGAGCAGTCTTTCGAACCTTGTGAAAAAAGCTATTTTAAATGCACTGCAGAAATGAAAAAGCATCCTACAAACTCTTTTCTTTAACAATATCCTGTGGCAAATATAACACAAACATTCACATTGACCAAAAAAAAAAATTATTTCTAGTGTCTGAATTTATCTCAGTTCTAAGGATCCAGTATATCAATAATAATAATAATTATTAGTAACAAGAATAATAGTAATAGTAATAATAATAACAGTAGTAGAATTGGTACTTCCTCCTATATAAGGCATTTTTTTCATTTCAGCTTGCTACAACCTGCTGACATTTCCAAAAACCAATTTACATAGCAGTGCCTTCTCATGAAAATAAATGGAGATTAATTTCATACATATGGGAAGAAAAACAGCATTAAGGGATTAAGTAGCTTCAAATATCCATTACTGTTAAATGACATTCACTGTTGTTTTTTCCTGCAAGTCACAGTGAATGAAATTAGCTTCAAGCTACAAGGGTAGAGAATGTGTTGGTTTTGACTGGGATAGAGTTAACTTTCTTCATAGTAGCTAGTATGGGACTATGATTTGGATTTGTGATGAAACAGTGTTGATAATACAGAGATGTTTTCCTTATTGCTGAACAGTGCATACACAGAGTCAAGGACTTTTCTGCTCCTCACACCACCCCACCAGCAAGTAGGCTGGGAGAGCACAAGAAGTTGGGAGGGGACACAGCCAGGACATCTGACCCCAACGACCAAAGGGATATTCCATACCATATGATGTTGTGAGAGACGAGAAACCAGGCCTGTGAGAAACTAAGAAAAACAGCCTGAGAAAGCAAAAGTTGAGGCTGATCAAAGAAATGCCTCAAACACTCGCAAGACAAAACTATGAGTCACAGGGTGCATTCTGTGGAGGTCGAAGCTGATAAGGCTGCCCGAATAACACAAGATGGGACTGGAGGAGGGAGCCCTGTGAAGACAGGACAGCTCTGCTCTGGTGCACCTGGCCAAAACTTCAAGGGCCATCTGTCTGGTGAATGACCTTTGCTTCATTATCCACGAAATGCATATTAAAGTTAACACCCCTCAATATGCTAACGAGGGCTAACATGATCATGCTAATTACATCATCCCATGAAACACCTCACCCCTCCCCGTACATGGGATACGTAGGTATGTGGGTCGACCTAGGGGATGGACCCAAGGAAAGTGGGTATAAATCAAGAAGGGGGGGGGGGCTGTGTGGTGCGGCCTGGGGAGAGAGAGTGCAGTGAAGCGAAGAAGACAGATGCCAGCAAAAAAGACGGATGTCTCCCGTGCCTCCCGGAACCCTCGTCGGCAGGATCAGCACAGAAACCCAGACCGGTGATCTGTATTTCCCCGTTCCCTCTATCTCCCTCTTTTCCCTTTCCTATTAAGCAATGCAAGGCATATTATATTGCTTGACACAACTTGCTATATACTTAGCCAACTATCGTGTGTTCAATTAGTACATTGTGAGTAGTTAATAAATGTTTAGACTTGGAGACTTGTTGTCCGCTCCATTGGGGATTTGCGAATCTGAGTCACTTGTCCCCCTCGTCTGAGCGGGACGTGACAGATGTCATGCTCAGTATATAAAGATGGGGGAAGAAGAAGGAATGGGGGGACATTTGGAGTGATGGTATTTGTCTTCCCAAGTAACTGTTAGGAGTGATGGAGCCCTGCTGCCAAAACCCAACTATCAGTGGTAGCCTCTGTGGCTAGGTAGATTTAAAGAATACATAAGTATTCATCTGGCTGTTGCATTTTGTGTAAAAAAAATTATCATTATGATCCATGCAGAGTTGATAGTCAAATCTCAATCTCATGTTTTTCTACAACAATGAACAAAAATAAATGCTTGTAGCAACCCAGCTCTCAGCTGAGATCTAAATGCAATATCCTTCTTCTTCCCAGTTACCTATGTGTAAAAGAAAATGTAATTTACAGGAAGTAAGCCTAATGGTGTCACACGGTTGCATCCAATACACAGCAGTTTCCTATTACAAGTAAAAAAGGAGCTATTCTTTTTAACAGCTTGATGTTAACTGATCTATTTCATACAAATTGCTTATGTGTGAATTAGGGAACTTGAGCTGCGACATGTTGTGTGGCACAGTGAGAGCTCTAGGAGTTGTCCATGTATTGTCACCTGAAAGTTTAGGGGAGTTATACATGTAACAAAATCATCCCTGGGATTCATTCAGGACTTGGGCTACTTTGTCCTGAAGAAAAGACAGGAATTAGTAACTCTGCATATTAGGACTCAATTAACCAGAGGTACCAGGTTATGTGGTTAAGAGCTCTGTCAGAGCTGTGAAGGATAGCTTTCCCTCTGTGGGCAGGTAGACCTCCCATCTGCAGGGCGTATTCTCAGGTGAGAGAACAGAAATGTCTGTTACTAAAAGTCAGTGGAAGAGTATGAAATTCCTAATCTGCTAGCTGGTGCAAGTACTTTTTTCTGTAATACATTGGTCTATCAAAAATTTTCCTTTAAAATTGAAAATGGGTATTTGCTGCATCTGCAGCATGGACAGACAGGTGCACAGCACTGAGGCTGACAGGAGCATCCTCTCCAAAGAGCAGAGCTCTGTGACTCCACTTCTCTGTAAGACAGAATCACAGAATCATCTAGGTTGGAAAAGACCTTGCAGATCATCTAGTCCAACCGTTAACCTAGCACTGACAGTTCCCAACTACACCATATCCCTAAGTGCTATGTCAACCCAACTCTTAAACACCTCCAGGAATGGGGACTCCACCACTGCCCTGGGAAGCCCATTCCAATGTCTAACAACCTGTTCTGTAAAGAAATATTTCCTAATATCGACTCTAAACCTTCCCTGGCGCAACTTGAGGCCATCACCTCTTGTCCTATCACTTGTTACTTCATTAAAGAGACTCATCCCCACCTCTCTGCAGCTTCCTTTCAGGTAGTTGTAGAGGGTGATGATGTCTCCCCTCAGCCTCCTCTCCTCCAGACTAGACAACCCCAGTTCTCTCAGCTGCTCCTCATGAGACCTGTGCTCCAGACCCTTCACCAGCTTCGTTGCCCTTCTCTGGACACACTCGAGTAATTCAATGTCCTTTTTGTAGTGAGGGGCCCAAAACTGAACACAGAAATCGAGGTGCAGCCTCACCAGTGCCGAGTACAGGGGTAAGATCACTTCCCTGTCCCTGCTGGCCACGTTATTTCTGATACAAGCCAGGATGCCATCGGCCTTCTTGGCCACCTGGGCACACTGCTGGCTTATGTTCAGACGGCTGTCAATCAACACCCCCAGGTTCCTCTCTGACTGTTGTGTGGGTTGTGGGGTTGTTGTGGCCGAAGTTTACCTTGACTTCAGTAAGGCCTTTTACACCATTTCCCACAGTATTCTCCTGGTAAAACTGGATGCTTGAGGCTTGCGCACACTTTGCTGGGTAAAAAACTGGCTGGATGGCTGGGCCCAAAGAGTTGTGGTGAATGGAGTTAAATCCGGTTGGCAGCCAGTCACGAGTCGTGTCCCCCAGGGCTCGGTTTTGGGGCCACTCCTGTTTAACATCTTTATTGATGATCTAGACGAGGGGATCGAGGGCACCCTCAGTAAGTTTGCAGACGACACCAAGTTGGGTGGGAGTGTTGATCTGCTTGAGGGTAGGGAGGCTCTGCAGAGAGATCTGGACAGGCTGGAGCGATGGGCTAAGGCCAACTGTAGGAGCTTCAATAAGGCCAAATGCCGGGTGCTGCACTTGGGCCACAACAACCCCCAGCAGCGCTACAGGCTTGGGGAGGAGTGGCTGGAGAGCTGCCAGTCAGAGAGGAACCTGTCAGCGCTAGGTTAACAGTTGGACTAGATGATCTTCAAGGTCCTTTCCAACCTAGATGATTCTGTGAAATTCTGTGAAATTCTGTGAAATTTCTGTGAAGTGCAGCACCCGGCATTTGGCCTTATTGAAACTCCTACAGTTGGCCTTAGCCCATCTCTCCAGCCTGTCCAGATCTCTCTGCAGAGCCTCCCTACCCTCGAGCAGATCAACACTCCCACCCAACTTGGTGTCATCTGCAAACTTACTGAGGGTGCACTCAATCCCCTCGTTTAGGTCATCAATAAAGATATTAAACAGGAGTGGCCCCAAAACCAAGCCCTGGGGGACACCACTCGTGACCGGCCGCCAAATGGATTTAACTCCATTCACCACCACTCTTTGGGCCCGGCCATCCAGGCAGTTTTTTACCCAGCAAAGCGTATGCCCATCCAAGCCACAAGCAACCAAAAGGACAGCTTTCTCTTCTCTCCCAAATGAACTTGCCAACATGATTTGTCTCTTTGCCAGGTGAAATACACACATAGCACATAGAAACAGCCTGCCGTTGTGTTTCACAGTCTGCATTTCTGCATTTCTCAAGGCTTTCAACGCCTAACACTCTGTTAGATTGCTTTGACTGTGAGATAGAGCAGTCCCATTTCACTTGTTTACAGACATTCACAGCACGTGGTATAATGGCCTTCTTATGTGTGTGATGTCGCTTACTAGCTGGACATTTAGAAAAGGACCTATATTACTCTGTGAAAAAAGTGTCCTTATCTCCAGTGGTGCAGGCCTGTGCCTATGGCAATTGGAGCACTGTTGTTACAATACCAGTCCTGCCATTGTACCTGTGTCTTAACTAAAGGCTGTGTCTATTGTCTAAAGCATTATGAATTACTCCTGTGTATAAAAATCAATAAAGCAGACACCCTCTTCTATGATCCACAAAGGCTTCTTAGCACATTTACTCACTTGGTAACCAGCAAGGACCAGATAACTTTCTGTGGCTCAGTCATTAATGTCAGTCCCAGTGTCTATAAAGTGTTAATCAACCTTACATTAAATATTGATATGTCTATAGTCAATCATCATACTTGCCTTTTAGTCAGATATATTGAACACATCTTCTAATAAGCAGGAAATGACAAGTTTACAGTCTGTCAGGATCTGGTTAGGAATCAATGGCTGAGATTAAGCTCCATAAACTGTATCAAGGCTACAATTGTGATTCTTAAATTTTAATTAAGTACACAGCTAATGGTCTACAGTAAATGAGTTTTTCTCTTTTTAGAAATTGCTAAAAATCTGTTATTATCTTTCAAATAAAGCTGTGAAATTACAGCTCTTAAATAAATGTCTTAATATCTTTTCATTTATCAGATACTGAATTATCTCCTGAATCTTCTACATCTGAATGTATTAAACTTTGAATAACCAATTTTATTGATGGAGCCAAAAATCCATATCAGTGAAGTGTTTATCATAGGATAACATGAGAGTCTTGTATTTCTGCAAAAAGCTGAAACAACTACTGAGCAAAAGAACTGCTATAACTTGCCAGTAAATTTGATATTGCAAAGATGTTTCTATTCTCATTCTGCAGTTGAATTAGCAGTGAAGCAGAGAGAAAAAAGCATTTTCTTGATAGTGTTCACAAGTGACACATTTTCTTGGTCCTCTAAATTGCCTGTCAAATTAAAGAGCAAGTCTGAAAACTTCTGTAATTATCTAAACTATTAACTCTAACAAAGATTTACATGTCTCTCCTACCGTGCTAAAGAAGGGCAGTTTCAAATCATTAAGCTTAAAACCATCCGAAAGATGCAGTTAACAACGTTGCAGAGCAAGACAGCTAGCTACAAACCACTCTAATAAAAATTCCAAGCCAAAGCCTAAGGTTGACTTTTAACTGTTCCACTGTGTATAGACTGAACTGTTCTAATCTCACCCTTTAAAACCAACGTCACCTCACCTCATCAGATTAAATTAACAATTTATCAAAGACAAAATCTCTCTCAGAGCAGATTTGATACCAATTTTTTCCATGACATAAGTGTGTTATATTTAATGTGTATTAAAATATTAATTAGCCAAACACCCAAGTATTAGATATGGAATTGATAACGAGTAAAAGTTTGAAGATATCAGAAGCTGACAGTCATTATCTCTCTTCCCTTTCAGTGAGCATGGACTAAATACTCTTTAAAATAATTTTTAAAATGTCATCCCCTTCCCATAGCTAAAATTAAATATATTTATTATTTCCATATGTTTGGTGTGGTTACATGTGAAATTGTAGAGCACAACATTATTTCTGCAATGAAGTATATTGGTAATACCAGACTGGGATTCTGTGCAACTTTCAAGTTTTCTCAGACTCAGTTTCTTCTACCTTTATCTTTTTTTATTAATTTTTTATAAGTGTTTAAGAAAATAATTTACTTGTTGCAACAGAATCAGAACCTGACGGATTTTTGGGAATGCTTCAAAAGGCAGAGTTTCTGGTCGGTAAAAGCAAGTATTTATATTAGAAAAAATGTTTTATTCAACCTGGAAACTGAAATATATTGTGTAGATGATACCTCATTAAAATGAGAACTTGGGAGAAGTAGCATTCATGAAGAATTATTCATGAAACTTATATGAATAAATTTCAGTATCAGTAAAATAAATATGGGGAAAACTTATTAGTAATCCAATTAAAATACTATAAAAATAATTCTTGTAAATTATGCAATCAAATTCAATGTAAAATTTTTATTACTCTCTTAAAAACAAATATGATAGCAACCTGCTTGCTAGTTTATGACTGGATTGTAAAACATGGCATTATGAGTCTAATATAAGAACCACAGTTTTGCAGATAGGTTAATTTCATTAATGGGATGCCAAAAGAAACAGACATTTTCACTAAAGCAAAGTTGCAGCAGACTGTCTGCATCAAGATATAGATGTGAAATTTGAATTAGAATTTAATTAGCTTTTTTCTAATTTCTAATGCCAAAATAACAAATATGCCTGATTAAAGTTAATGATGATATATTAAATAAGTGAAGGTTACCTAATTGCAACTCCAGTTTAAACAATGCCTGAATTGCCTAATCAAAAATTTTATGCCTCTTGCCTAAATGGCAATTGCTTATGAATTGCTGCTTTACCGCTCTGATTGCCCTTCTTAAAGTTCAGTAAATTATCAAAGCTCAGAATGCATCAAGTGCACAGCAGATGTAGATGAGCCTTCCTTTGTTATTGAAGCACACAAGGAATTGGTTTTGCTATGAAGAAATGGAAGTGTTTTGCAAACAATGACATCTCCATGGTTATTCAAGTAATGCTACCTTTGTTCTCACTAATGTAAATATACACATCATGTTATTTCAAAGCATGCACATGGCATTTTGAGATTACTAAAAGATCCAAAATAAAAATAATGCATAGAAGAATATAGGATAGCAATATAAATATGTAGTTAAACAGTAATCATAGTGCACTGCACACTAAAGACGATCAGAAAACAAATTTCCAAACTGATGTAAGTTGGGTTTGAGTCAATCAAAATTATTTATTTCATTTCAATTCAAATGTTTTTTAAATGAATTGTAAATTAGAAGTAATTCTTCACATTTTTTCAAAGTTACTATTGACATTTCACAAAGAAAAATCCAGGTCTTCAAGAAGGTATACTACAACAGAAAGATTGCTTTGCCAAGTATTTTCTCTCCACTGTCTATTTTTTGATTTCCAGGTCTTCACTTGGATGTCTAATCTTACTTACCAGAACACATTGACTTGTCCTGTACTGATACTTACCTTTGAATGAAAATGGCTCACTGTATAGGACAGACTCATATTAACATTTACATATCTTGTTCATGCAAGAACAAGAGGCTAAGTTAAGAATCTCCACTTTTACATAAACTTCTGGAGTGCAGAAAAAAATGTATGTATTTTGGAGTTTGGGATTTTTTAGTTTCATGAAGAAACCGAAATACCAAAATAGTGTGTGAGTTATTTCTTGGTATTTCACCCTTGAGAAACCTAGAGTTTCATTGCAACATTGCTCACAAAAATACAATCTGAAGCTAGCTCTCATGTCATGTCATGTCATGTCTGCGGCTGCCTCAACCACTTTGGTGAGCTCTTCAGAGTGATTTCCCAGCCAATTCATCCACTCGTATGGGAGAATGTCCAGTGTAAAATAGGCTTTGCAATCCTCCTCAAGAAAGGCCATACTCAGTAATACCTGTTAGGAGGTGCTGTGATCGTCAGTCACAGTGGTGCAACTGGTCAACAAAAACAAGTCCATATCACTCTGCCCCTAAGTGCCACACTCCATGTTCAGACTTGAAGTAAAGAAGTGGAGAGAAGCTGTTCTGGCGTCCAGCCTCTAATGTGCAAACATAACTGGGTCATGGTGTGTGATGCTTGGGATCTTTATTCAGATCACATGCCTGTACTGTACCATTTAATTTGGAATTACAGCTAATATGTTTAAATAATACATATCTAGAGATATGGTGGCTGTGGCTGCTAAAATAGTAATTACATTTTGCAGCTTCTCTCTGGATGTTTGCTGAGAGACTGAACCCCATAATTCTTTGTCCTCCTCTGAGAGAGTAGAGAATGTAGGAAGAAAGTCAGAGATGAAAACAAAAAGAAGGAGAAAAAGAAGTATAGACATAAAATCAGATTCTGAGGAACATACTAATGCTGAAAAAATATGAAATTTCGTGGCCAAGAGGCACCATTCTTTACCAATGAGCAATGACAAATACCCTGGAGGTTTTAAAACCACTGTACCATGGTGTTTAAAGTATACTCGTAACCAAATCCCTTTCCAAGGATTTAACTGGGGGAGTTGCTTTCCTAACAATAGTATTCAGGTATCAAAAGCATATACTCAGTAGCATACTATCAGAGCATCCTCTCTGTTGTCTTCTTCATCATTTTTGCCTATGACACTGTGTCTAGTGGTATTTATGTTTACTAAAGTCTACTGGAATAAAGTTGCCCTTGTCAGTAGTTGTAATTAAAGTTTGATTGACAGGGGAGGATATTTATGCCAATAGATGAAGCTCTGTAGATCCAAAGCAGAGTTGCAGATTCTTCTGTCAGCTTTACTGGACTTAACTCAGCATACATAATATGACTTTCTAGTAAATCTCTTTAGTCTTCCAGTGAGGTTTATATAATCTGACTGTATAATGTATATTTAATTAATGATGTCATGCATATGTATTAATGTAAACTTCAATGACCTGCTCCATGTGAATAAATACCCTACCTTCTAAATGTGACCAATTTCATGTCATAGAAAACTGTACAAATACTAACATCTTTTGAAATATACATTTTTAATGAATGTTAATATCTGTCACACTGTTATTGTTTGTCTATTTCACATAGACAAATAGACACATTCTATTTCACTCAGTTGCTGTGATGAGAAATAAGGATGGTTTTGGAGAACATCCAGCTCTGTATCTTCAGTTCATCTGGATGCCAAAGGGGAGAACTCATTCTGCTCACACTGGGTACACAGACACCAATAACACATCCCTTCAGAGATGCTGTCTCTGACTAGAGCTGCTGTGATGGATCTGGAACTACCATGTTTGATTTCACTGTCATTCTTATGCCTAAAATATTTACTTTTAATTCCTAGATGAAGCATTAGATTTAGATGTAGTCACAAAGGACCATCCTCTCAACAATGAATTAGGTGCAGTTGTCACTACCTTCTCGCTCCGAAGTGGTGTGCTATCTGTGGTCTCTAGGCTGTCCACAATTACAGAAGTGTGTAGAAGACACTGAAATGTGCCTCCTGATCCAACAACCAGTTCCCATCCTCTTTGCTGAAAGTGAATAGTGAGGAAGTGAGGATGGATTTGGCCACCTAGATGGATACAATCCACTGTTAGCCACTTTTCCCAAATCTAGAATCAGTCACAGATCTTGTAATTAAGCCCTGTTGTTAGCCTACAGACATCCAACTGACTTAGTCCTCTTAGGTCAAATGAAGGCAAATGGCTCAGAACAGCTACAGCAACAGAGCCAGTGGAAACCAAGCAGCTGGGAGGCCAAAAGTCCAGACAGATCGAGTGACAAGGTGTAATGGCAGACCACAAAGGAAGATGCTGAGGTGGGCCCTGACTCCTGATTTTCCCTGTGGGTACCCCTCATAATATGGTATGACGGTGTGAACTGTCAGTCTGCTGAGACTGGGACTGGAACAGGTAAGCCCTTGCATAAATGGCCAGACCCGAGTGCTGGGGCTGAAGTACTCGTTTTGAAAAGTGAACTTTGCAAATGTCAAAAGCACAGACTCATGCGTATGTGTTCCTACATTACCTAGCCACTTTTGAAGCGCTTTCCTGACTGTCACAAGACTAAGGAAAAGGAAGTAGGCCTGAAGGTGTTACTCCCATTTTGGTATGGTTCTACATGAATCTAGTTTGTGCTGACCTGAAGATACAGGACATATATCTTAAAATCCCAGCGAAGAAGCAGAAGAAGATCAGATTCCTTTGATTTTTCTTCACGATGCTTTAAGCCACAGCATAAATAAATGCCTTCAAGGTCAACTTCTTAAAGAGGAGTGTAAGGGAATATTCTGACTGCATTGTCTTGGGATTTTAAAATCAGTTTGATTAGGCTATCCACTTAGCTGTGCTACAAAAAGCAGCTGCTAGCACTTCACGGAGACCTAAGCTTTGCCTGCTGTTGGTTATTTTAACATAAGATTCTTCAACAAGAAAGAGTCTTGGCTAAGTTTAATAATTATGTGTGTCCTCAGAGCAATAAATGGACGTTATTAGTATTCAGTATTTCTAAAAACCTTTATTTTTAAAACTCTTGCTTTATAGTATCCCAAAGGAATCCACTTGGAGAATATATGCCACTTTATATTGTGTATACTGCAAAAATCATAACATAGTTGAATGTAAATAAAAAGATACAAGGGAGTACATCTTGGTATAAGTAGGCAATTACGCTAAGATTTGCATTTAGAGAAGGAAGCTGATAGATGCAAAGAGGTAAAAATGACGAAGACTGCTGGTGTGGAGATATTAATTTACCTGTTAATATGTGATATGAAAGATAAAGAGGATGAGTTGAAGTCTGTCAATACAGACTATAAAAATGTGCATGCAGAGGCTATGGAAATTCAAGTTTAAAAATCCTACAGCTACATTTAAATTTGACAGATTAGAATTTGCTCCCTGTCTTGAAACTTGGAAAATAACATACAACGATAATAATAATTTTTTAGTTATGGAAACATGGGACATATCTGAAGTGGCTCACATTGGACACATCTGAAGTGGCTTTAGAAAAAGAAATTGAGACCTAGAGACCTGAAGGGCTCAGGATAGCACTTTAATAGTGCCCTCTGAATACTAGTCACATTGTTTGAATCCCAGGCCCTGGTCTCTCCCTGGGAGAAGCTGATCTGATCTTCTATGCAATTTAGAGGCAATAAGCACTACATTCTTGAACTCACTGAATAGTTTTCTAAGGATGCCCAGATTTTCAAGCAAACTTGGTCAAGCAGCATGCAAACCTTTCATGATTTCTTCTTGCATTTCTTAGTGAAACTAAAGAAACTCTGTGACTCCATGAGTTTTACTTGGAGATTTTAGTTGTGTTGAAAAAGAAAAAAAGCAAAAGCATCAACTCACAGTGAGTAGAAGCAAATACAATTTCCAATAAGAGTGATTTCGTTTTTTTCATTGTATTTTTTCTTTCACTCTCCAAGCTGAATATTTTATTCTCCTAGGCTTAACCTTTATGTGTGCTAATTAGCCTGAAAGAGAGAGAGAGAGCACACATTTAATTAGCCTTTCCTGTAGTTCTTTTCTCATTTGGTGGTTTCCTGGGTATTATTCAGAAATATGAGGTCAACCAATAAACTTGATGATGCCAGAAAAACCCAGCTTACTGCTGCTGGACATCTCTCTATCTCTGCTGGCAACAACCTCACTCTAACGTTTCTCAGCACCTTACAGAACATGGGCTACATTTCTCATAATACCAGCCTTCATTACTGCTTCTGCAGTATGGTTGTCCTCCATATAAGACAGAGGATGATAATCTACTTATCCTTGTTTACTTCCATGTCCATTTGCATGTGAATCCTGGTTTCTGGCAGATATAGCATGCGTATGACCACATATTCTATCTTTATATGCTTACATACAGTTATAAAAAAGAGTAGTAAAAGACAATTAAAATTATGTATGTAAAACAGATCCAAAGCAGGAGTATGCCCTGGCTGCAAAATCAAGTGCCCCCCAAAATGTTTATGTTGTGTGAGTCAAGACTAAACGTGTTGCTTAAAGGTTTACTACAACAGTGACAATAGTGTCATAGTGATATGGGTGATTTTCTTCAGCTTCTTCGGTTTGTTCTGTTCTGTTTTCATTTAGATAGAAGCTCTCAAAAAGAAAAAAACAAAACAAAACAAAACAAAACCCCAAACATGTTGTTTCATTCCATTGATGGTTTAGTTAGGACAACCTTACATAATCCAGGAGAGCCTTACCGACCCAAGGTGTGACTATTCTTTTTTGAGTATGGCTTTTCCCATAACACTTTCGTCTCTTTTCCAGGTGTATCTGGCTATCAGAAAATGTAGATGCACCTACTGATGTTATCAGGGAGTTAATACAAACAGCAGAGCTATTGAGCATGGAACAGAGGACATCACATCTTTCGGAAACACTGCAGGAGGAAAAGTGACAGACTGAAGATATGACTTTTGGCTGAAGACCAGAAGCAATGTTCCATATGAAAGAGCTCCTTGAGACTATAACTGTACTGCCTTTTGTATTCAAGCTAGCTCATACATTGCATATTACATTATGCCATGTAGAAGGCCCTCAGGACAGAATTCCTCCTAAGACACCTGAGTTCACATTACCGTTCAATACCCTTCCTAGGGCTCAGCCTTCGTCCCATGATTAAAGCAGTAATAGCTCCTCTGCTCTTGAACTAGAAAATCATTGTGGGAATTTTTTGTTAGGCCAGTAAGACTGCAACCCCTTTAGTGTATTCTTTTCAGATAAAAGTAATCTGTAAACACTATGCTCTTCTTATGAACAATTACTTAGAATTATAGAATTAAAATCTCAGCATTAGATGTTTTGGTTGTTTGAATAGCTAGCAAGTTTCCACCATTTCTCTGTATCATTTAGAAGTTCCAGTGACTTGTTACAGGGCAGAATTTTTTGAAGTAAAAGGCCAATAAGAATAGCAGTACTGTCTGATGTTAACAATAAAAATCAGTAATTTACATAAACACCTTCTGGGAAATGCTCTGTTTGTGTATTGTTTCCCCTGTGTTTGCAGATGCTTTGTTTGCTTTCTAGGTTAGCTGATGTTATATAGTCAATTAGTTTGCTTGCTTGCTTTTGTGCAAGATAAGAAATAAGAAACTGAAAACAAACAAAAAAAAAAACCCAACTAACATACAACAGCCAATAACAATTTGCAATATTCTTCATATTCTACTATCAGGAAGAGGTATACTTCAGCAATAAAAGAGAAGATTTGCTTTTCTAGTCAGGCACAGTCATAGACCCAGACACCACAGAGACTTCTCTGCTTGTTCTCAGAGTTCAGATGGTCCCGCAGAGAAACAAGTATCCACCTATTCATAACACGTTCATAGTATAACAAACCTTTTAGACTGTCAGTCTTTGTTAACATTACGTTATAGTTTATTTTACAGTGTCTCATCACGCAGCTGCTAATGGGGCCCCCCCAGAAGAGGCAGAGCACACATACACATCCTCTCAGACCTTCAAGGAGGTACAGCAGAGCTGCCAGATAAAGACGGGAGTCCCTACTGGAAGTGATACCCCAGGCAGATGGCAGGGTGGCTGTGCCAATGCACACTTCACTAGATCACACTGCCCCCCAGTGCTTTCAGTGGTATTAAAATATCTTCCAATTTTTAGCGCTGAGGTGAAAATTACTTACTCAAGCAGCCAGTCAGAGGATGATATTGTTTGCTTGTAAAATACCTGTATCTATATCAGACACAGTCTAGACCAAAGTAAAGCAAAGTTTTGGAAGCAGTAAGAAAAGTACATTGATGCAGCAAATAGCCAGCAAAACTTAAGCTACATCACATGTGCCTTACCATATCCTTTCTGAAGCCCTCCACTCACACTACTTTGTTCAGAAAGTCCCTGGAGAATTAGGTTTGAGGGAGAGAGGAAAATGAGGAAATGAGATTAGGAGTGGGAAAATGGCAACATGAATTCCAGTTTCTTTTTTATAGTGGGAGAAATAAAGAATTTGGGACAGATCCCACTCCTTTCGAGGCCAATGACAAAATGTCCATTGACTTTAATGAGAACAAGGTTGATTTGCTTTGGTTGCATTGTTTCTTATTTTCTAACTTCATCTTGTGGCTGGCTAGAAAGTTTGGGTTTAGTTTCAAGTGTTGATAATAGCTTTCACACTATTAATTTCCTACATAAAAATCCCTTTCAATCCTATATCCTTATAAGATTCAGAATGACTCAAACTGATGGTATGTAGCCTGAAAGCAAAACCCACTTTCAGGGATCAAGCTGTAGTACATTACTGTGGCACATTCCTTTCATTTTCAAACTGCTCAATTAAGAACAAAAGGATTTTAAAGGGTGATCTAAGACAACTATAGCAATTGCTACCCTACACTTATCATTGGCTCCAGGAACAGTTCCAGGATTAATGGCAGTGGGTTTCTGCTTAGGCTGAATTCAAAGGGGTGAACATTACAGTGAACTAGATGAGGTCAGATTTGGGGGAAAACATCAGAGAGAAATCAGCCTAATTGTGTAGACAAAGCAAACTAGACAAACAAATCTATCCTGATTGATGTGTGGAAGCCAGGATTTTTTCTGACAGCCAGGTAAATCAAAGAAAAACTCATTTATTTCAGTATTAAAGTTAATATAAAAGCAGAATTTTACTCAGTCCTTTAGATACTCTTCTTAGAGGTAGATAGGTAGATGGATAGACATATAGAGAAATAGAGGAATAGACGTATAAAAAACAGAGAAACAGAAGATATTTTGACATGGCTGTTGGGAAGCAGTTATGGGAAGTTAAAGGTGTTTAGGTAAGTTCAGTTTTGAAAGATATGCTCAAGTTCGTGAGTCCTCAGTACTACTTCTTACTCTATTTTGTTTGTTTGCTTTTTACTAACTTCTTTCGTCATCTACTTCTTATGTCTAAATTATTGGTGACACAGTTGAAGAAAAGAGTCCTCTCAGTGTCAGGCAATGAAAGTCCCTTCACAGCTCCCCTCAGGAGCTGTGTCCTGAATGCTGACTAGTTATAACATTTCTTCTGACAAGCACCTGTGGTTTTGCAACACAGGGTTTGCTTATGATCTTTGGAATAAGTGAGAGACAAGAAATATCAGAAGACAACTAGTCTTTTTTTTTTGGTAAAATTTTTACATTTAGGTGGTCAAACTTTCAACAGGATTTTCTCTTGCTCATCTGGTATTATAGTTCTATCCATATGGAGAGTAGATCTGAAGGAGGACACAATAGAATTATGTCTGAGCAGCAGGTTTACTTAAAGATTTGTGTTATGAGACTATGAAATCTCTGACATATGGGGAAATTCAGACACACAGCTGGGCTCTTTTGCTTATTCTGAATTTCTACAGGAATCTCTGGCCTCAGCATATTTCTTTCTGACTTGTATTGGAGACAGTGAGCAAGAAATCTGGCAGCAGATCTTTTGGCTTCATCTCACAATTAAGATTTCTTCCAGAAGAAAATTGAAGGACTGTCACCAGTGTCATGGGAGAACATTTGTGTACAGCAACAGTACAGGTCTGTAAGTAGTTCTGTGTCTGTTCATCATTTTGACCTATTCAGTTGTTTGTTTTCTTAGCTAGATAGGTCTTAAATGTTTTCTACCAGTGGGAATTTCTTCATTCCTTTTGAAAAATCTAACACATGTTCTCCTGGAGCAATTATAGCTTAAGGTGAGTGGCTACTAGTCATTGGTACCAAATGAAAGCTTCAGGCAACCAACAGAGCAAAGAGGCCCACAATACTCTACTCCAGTGAGCAGCAATCAGTGCTCCACTCTCTTGTGAAGAAAACCAGGAGAAACAAAGACAAGCTGGGTTCTGAAATACAGAAATAGATGGAGCAGGAAAATGAATCTACTGCTTGATGAAGACAAGGAATGCTGGCAACTGTGAACGAGTCTTAAGAAGAAGGGAGAGCAGGAGGAACAAACAACACAAATATAATTGACGTTGAAAAGAAAGAGGTAAATTACCCTATTTGCCAAATAAAAATAATAAAATAATATGAATGAAAAGAAGCAGAAATAATTCCATAAATATAATGAGGAACTATAAATGAGCAATAAAGTCAACTACAAGAGCCAATTGTGTCTTCTATTCTGATCTGATGCCTAAAAGCTTTCCAGGAAAGTATTCAGCATTCTCTTGTGAAAGCTCCTAGCAGTTCCTCTAAAAACTGTCTTTACAGTTTTTCTGTACTTTACAGGTTATGGTGTTATTTGTAAGATGAGTCTCACAGAAGCCTTGGAATTTCCATTACTCAAAGTGAAATATTTAGAAAATTTTATTTAATTATTGCATGTACTAAAAAGGAGAGGGTTGAGACCAGGAAGATGGAAGTGCCTGTGTTAATACTGTAGTATTTGACTTATTTCTACTGTTTCTTTACACCATAATATTTGGTTTAAAATTCTTTTTATCGATGACATCTGGTTAAAACCTCACAGTACCACATCATTTTTAAAGATGTGTAAACTGACATCCCAATAGTTTCAAGGTTAGATTTTGCCACTTGTACTGGTGTTGAAAATTCTACAATCCACAGATAATTTTACTGGACCCACTAAACCACTGAGAGGTGTGAAATATAATGCTGTAAGAATAACACTGGCAAAATCTTTATTTAAATGGCTTGGGAAAGGTATATCACTACAAAAATGAACACAGACTCTTAATTCCCATTTCCTCACCACAAACACTAGCCAATGTGCCCAACATTCAGTTAAACATTGCAAATACTTCTTCTAAATTCACCTCTTCTGAGGTTCATTCATTTGGTCCTTTGAGGCACTGTCAAAGGGAATTACAAAGCTTTGCATTTTAGTCTGGTCATTATTGAACTTTTTTTTTTTTTTTTAATAAATTTTGCTTAAACAAGTTGGGATGTCTCCTTACCAAGAGCTTCTTGAAGTTCTAGTTGCAAAACAATTTTTGCCTCCTTTCAGAAATTTTGCCACCATATACATTTCATTCCACTTCCGTTTTACTCCAGTGGGTGCAGAATGCTCAGAATAAATTGTATTCACTCAATTATCACATAGTGCGACTACACAAAAAATCCTATTATCGTCAAAGGATATCAGATTGCAGCAGGGCAATTGCAGAAAAAATATTAAGAATCTGAAAAGACAGGGAGATCATAAAGGTCGGTGACACAATTTTATTATCTAATTCCAGACAAATTTCTTGTACTTCATGTTCTCTCTGAAGCCCATGTAGCACTGTTTTTCTTATGAAGACTCAAGGAAGTTGTATTGAAAGAAAAGAGTCATTACTCAGACTCATGTTAACTAGATAAATTTTGACTCATTTCTGTAGAAGTAAATAAGTTGCTCCTCAAAATAAAACAAGATGCTGACAGGTAATTTTATTCAGTGCCTTTGGAGACCAAATGACAGAAGTTAACCTGCTGGTGAATATTTGTCGCAGGTGAATATTTGTTGTAAGTTCTCTTTTATTTCGGTCCACAAGATATAGAGATGCTATTAGTGATAGGACAAACACATTTAGCTTCAACTGTCATAGCTCCTGCTTTTTAACTGCAGGGAGACTTTCAGTGCAGGCAGCAGATGAGAGAGGCTCTTCCAGAATTCAAGCAGCTATGGGACCAAGCTGCTTGGGATGGGCTGGGGATGAGCTGCAGTTTGTAGCACACTTGCAGGACTGTGTTCTGTTGGCCTACAAGCATTCCCATCCTGAAACTCCTGTCAACTTATACAAGTATACTCCAATTCAGTCCTTATCATGACAGGAACCTTTTTGTAACCCTTGGTAGAAATAAATCGAAAAAGTTGCAAAATCTTCTGGAACTGAAAAATATTTAAGATCACTCTCTTTGCACCCTAGACCTTAGGACTTTTCAGTTCTTCAACTTTGAATCTCCTCTTTCTGATTCAGCACACAACTTCACCTCAGTAGAAACATCTTCTTCACAGATCCCAGAGTAGGCTGCAATGCTTATCTGAAAACAGCAGTAAAAACGAAGGCAGCTAGACATTATTGTGCTTCATGATCATGCTTCTTGCCTGGTCAGTTCTACTGTGAACATATTCTTAAATTTTCTACATAAAGTAGGACTTAGTACTAAAATAGACCATAATAGTTTCTGAAGTTATGTACATTTTCATGCCAGAAAAAACAGGAAAATTATAACCAGTGGGTTATTTTGGCTTATCTGTTACTGTTACAAAGAAAATACCCTAAGCATGGATAAAGATACATCCCAGAATCACAGAGTAACTAGATACCTCAGGCTGAGAGGAATGTCAAGAGGTCTGTAGTTCAACATCCTGCTCAAAGCAGTGTCAGCTCTGAGATCAGACCAGGTCTAGCAGGACTTTATCTGGTCAGGTCTTGAAACCCCACCAAGGATGGAGACTGCACAACCTCTCTAGGCAGCCTCTACCACTGCTTGGCTCTGAAATTTTCACAGCAGTATAGATAAAATAAAGGGATAACTATGTAGGTGCTGTCATATGTTTCATGTGCTGTTGTACCATTCCCCCCATGTACTTTCCCTGATCAAAGGCGTGCTGCTCCTGCAGCACCCAACAGCTACCTCTCTAGATCATGGAGATAATTCCTCTGTGTGTCAATCCAGATAGTGATGGTATCCAAATTCCAGCTCTGATAGCTATTTCCTTGCTCAATAAGAATAACAGGAAAGAAGATATCGTACTGGGAAAAGCTATGGAGCTTATTTGGCAAAGATTTTACATCATATGGATGAGATGAAAGAAGAAACAGCTGTTTTCCATTCAGAAGTATGGCAAACATTGGTAGAAAGAATAATTCAAAACTCAGTTTGGCATCAAACAGATAGATGGCACAGATTTGGGTCAATATACTTGCTTCAGACTCCAAACACAACTCAAATTTTCATTATCTGTTAAAAAATGCCCTACATGCATTTGTTATTTGGTTTTGGTTCTATATATGATAATTTATGTAATTTTTGTTTACTATTAATATTCATCTACTGTTACAGACTAGCATTATTACTTCCATTTTACAACAGAAAATGAAACAGACCTAAAATTTAATCCAGTGTATTTTCATAACTGTAAATAAGACTGGCAATATTTATCCCTCTAAGAATTCACACTAAAGTATACTTTTTGTTTCAAAGAATCTGCTTAAAAGTACCTAAAGGATAATGCCTCAGGGCTTTTCTTTTCTTTACACAGAAATATGGTTATAGTCAGAGGCATGAAAATGTTATTGTTCTGTTACTGTGAATGACTGATTGTTTCCAAGAAACATATTCCACAGCTTGTGAGGAAAAAGGTAGTGGGGCTGTATACAATCTTCTGAGAGTAGACAGATGAAGAACAGATTATCTAGTAAAGTAACTATCATTACTCCACTGAACTCAGTAAAGTCCATTTACATCTTTTCTAGTTTCCCTGCATATACCTATCCAGTTTTAACCTGATTATCTTTTCCACAAGTTACCCAGCCTACATCAGAGAGGGAAAAAATAAATTAAATAATGTTTCTTCAGTACTAACAAATGCAGAAACATTCCTTGCAGCACTGTACATGGAACAAACATCTTCTGGTTATTACAGAGGAGTTTCATTAATTGGAGAAATAAGGGTAGTTCTGTAATGGTGCATATCAGCCACACATTCAAGAAAGGATTATAGATATTCAGTAATAACAGTCAACCCTTGCCTCCCACAAAAGTCAAGTGAGGTGGAGGGAATTTCAAACAGATGACACCTGCTTATGTTTTATTGCTCCTAGGCAGGTAGAGAGTATATATTTACCTTCAAAACCTTATTATTCTCAATCTTTCTGCTTCTGAAAAAGACTTCCCTTCCTCCCTTCACACTGTGGAAGTCAATCTGTGTTTGTTTCCATGCAAAAGCTTCTTCTGGATCACCACCAAGCCACTTTTCTAGCTGCCACGTTGATTTTGCTATGGGTTTGCTGATTACTGTAGATTTCCAGTAGTGCAGTGTGATATTGAAATACAGCATACTCTACTGCCATTCATCCAGGGCAGCTGCAACCTTATGTTTGTAGGTGGCAATTGTCCACTATCTCCAGGCTTGAGAGAGTTCTTCCTCCTCACTGGGAAAGCAGCCTGCAAGAAACTGCAACATCTGCCACCCCAGGTTTGCTCTGACTGCTCAGTATCTTCAAATCCCCCTTTCTGCCCTGCAAGAGGTAAAATGCACCTTCCACCCTGGAAGTGGTCTCTCAAGCAAAATGAATCCTGGAGAGAGATGATGCCTCAATTCTTACTCTGCAGGAGAGTATGAACAGACATCATTACTGTTTGCTTTAGCTTAGTGGTTTTTAGTTGACTATATGTAAAACTGAAAACTGTGTGTAAAACTAAAACAATTCACATCGTTTCCAAAAGAGCCTCAGAAAGCTCAGGTGAAAGGCTTGCACTGCGGGAAAATACTGTTTGTGCCTTGCCACTGATGCAAACTGCAAATGCAGAATGGTGAAATACAATGTAGCATTTATAAAAGTTTTAAGACATTAATAGTGGGTTTATTTCTTGTACTTAAAGAAATGTGCTAACTTCCAGAGTTTGTTAACTAAATCTTCTACTTTATTATTATGTTAATACATAATTACTCATATATTTTGCAGCCTAAGGAAGCACACTCAATTCCACATACATTTCTAGAAAAGTCAACGTTATATAATCAAACACACCATTAACATGGATGTTTTCCTGTATTATACACTCAGTACTTGTAATTATTGTATCTAATTACCTTGTGGAAGCTTTCTTCAAAACATATTTTTCCTTTAAATCCAAGACACTTTTATTTAAGTTCAAAAAAAATTGGGATGTGAAGGAAAGTGGTTTCATTCCTAGTACACAAAGAGTTAGCCACAGCCTTGGAGCAAGAGAAAGGGTTTTAAGATGAGTTATTAAGGAGAATGTGTGTGGGAATACTGGCTCTCTCTTCTAAAGTGTGGGAAGGTTTTTTATGTAGTGCTTTTGACTCAACATTACCTTGTTTTGTTTAATGCTGGTGAGAATTTTAATGTATAAAAAGCCCTTTCAGCTCATCACTGTGGTCTATTCCTAGCCCAGGCAGCCCACAGGCTTGCTAGGTCGTGACAGTGGATGAAAAAAATCTCCACTTTAAAGGCATGAACACAGATATTCCCAAACTCCACTACCACCAGTGCCATTTCTTGGCCTTTCATACAGTGCCTTACAGCCTTTCATTGAAACATGCCTTTGAGCATGATTAATAACTGCAGAAACTCACTCTGAGATTAAAATCCCATTCATGTGACTATGGGGACGATGTTTAAGCCACTATTACCTGAAAGCTCAAGAACTGACATAGACTATTTGTGCATTTAGACAGCAACTTGAAATATCTTAGCTTTTTATTTTTCTATTTTTTTCAGTGTTTGGAGATTTAAAAATGCCCAAAATTTCAGAAAATTAGTGATTAAATGTATTAAATGAATCACCCACAAGATGTAGGCACATAAAGTGAAAGGACACTCTAGTTATCACAAATCTGTGTGGGTGAGGTTCACTAATCTACAATGGGGAACATATTCACTTATTTTTCTCTGCATAGATGGGTTAGAAACTTTTATAACAGGCAAGAATTTATTATTTTAGCATCTCTTCAGCCCGATGCTATAAGCACCCTCTGAAGTTGCTGTCATTCTGGCAGTGCTATAACAAACGCAGGTGGACATTGCCACTGCAGACTTGGTCCTTCACGAAGGAAAAGTAGTTTGGCCACAGCTGGAATTTGATGCTGTGGAGAAAAGTCAGCCACCTACACAGTGGAAAAAGGTGAAAAACTCTTGTGGCCAGAGCAATGATTTCCTCATTAGTATCGAGTAGATCTCAGAATGGCAGGTTTTCAAAATTCTTTGCTAGGAAAGGGTTTAAATAATCCAGAAATGACACAAAACCCAGAATAAGAATTTTCATCATCATGAGGTTTTGTGCCTGTGTATGTACATGGAAAAATCCAGATTTTACATGAAAAAAGTTAGACAATGTGTAGGAACCCGAGCTCACAGGGCAGGATAAGTGGCAAGGATCAAGCTGACGGACGCTCTCATTGCAATGCTTATACAGATCTTGTCCACAGTGCCTAAGAAAGAAAGGCAACAGAAGAAAAGGAAAAAGGGTAATTTCTGATTCTGTTCATCTTCTGAATATCTCATCACCAGCTAAAAGAAATTATAAATGCAGATCATGCTGATCCTTTACATCTCTTGGTCTTGAAACAAATCCAACTGCTTCTACACAACTGTAAAAATACATGGTCTTTGGGAACTGCTCTCTCACAAGTACCCATAACTGGTAGATGAAGTAGTGACAGGAATCACAGACACAGCTATATTTTAGCTTCTGAGTTATAAACCTCTGAGCCATTTTCCCATCTTTACAGTATGCAGGAGTCCAAGCTGCTGTGTTTAGTAAACTTGACAGGTCCTTTAAAGAAATTTTAGCATATTATTTAAAAAATTAACCTTTGATTGCATGCAAAAATAAATTCTGTTTCCTTGGAATGGGTCCATATGTGATTTTTTTTTTTTCATCATTTTGGAAGGTTATAACCATGCTAATATTAGTAAGTAACTACAGTTAAAACATCCATAACTCAAAGTAACAGAAATTAAGTATATTCCTAGGATCTTTCTTGATTTGGCAACTGCAGATACACGAAGGCATTCTTTAGGTCACCAAGTACCTTATGTAAATGTCTCCTGTTATATCTGCATATAGCATACATACATGTACACACTGGCATTAAATGGACAATACTGCACATGAAGCTGAGCACATGTGTAGCATTTTCAATCCTGGGCCCTTGTCCTCTTCTGCTGTATTTTCTCCCACCTCAAATACTGCAAGTTACTTTCAATCTCAATCCTTTGGGATAAAAAATTATAAAATTAATTCCTTCATTTTCTGGGTGGCCTGTCTTACTTTTATTTGTCTTCATCAGCTGCCTCTAGCAAAACAAGTGCTTTGGCATCATGCAACCATAATTCACTCAATATATTCATATGTCTTGATAGATCAAGAATGGTTTTCTGAGTGAAAAAAATTTCTCTTCTAACACCTAAAATCCCCACATCTTAACTTCTCAGTTTTAGACCATGCCAATATTGCATATCATACTGTAAGAGAAATATATATTGATTGTGAAAAGGTTGGCTTGGGTGCTGGAAGATGTCAAACAACATCACAAAACTGAGAAAAAGCTTATTCTGCCAAGAAATAAGACCCTTAAACTCATGCTGTCATGGCTAAACGTCTATATTCATCCTTCAAGAACTGCTATTATTAATGTACTGTTAAGAAATGTTCTTTTTTATAGAGGAAGACAATAAAAAATGGCAGAACTTTTATGTGTTTATTATAACATTTTTTCTCCCCCTACTTGAGTAATTTGCAATTTCTGTTAACTTACTGAAAGTTACATGGATGAGAGCTTTTTGTGTTGTTTTTTTTTTTTTTTTTAAATACAGAATAAAAGAAGGGGAACAACTGTGGACTGGAGTAAGCAAGTCTTCTACATAAACTAGAGATACGCTAAAGAAAAACACCACTGTATTTGCAGACAGCTCTATTACTTCCCTGAAAACAATTCCTGGAAGGCTCAAAGAATATTTTTTCTCTTTATGTCTTTATGTTATTCCCTTATTTAATACCTGAAAGGCTTTGTAGTAGAAGTTGTACTGTGAAGAGTCCAACACAAAATTCAGTTATTATTTCACTTTGCTGTGAAATGATGTTCTTTTGTTCTACTGGACTTCTAGATGAAGAAGTATCACTGATGGACTCTTCTGGGGACCTCTGGGGGAAAGGTCATATCACTAGGAGTTGTAAATAAGCTCTAAAGCTTTTTTAGAGGTTTTTTCCTTTTCTTCGGTATTCTTGCCTCTCAGTAGACACATGACATTCCTCCACTGCCAAATTCCACTTTGCTAAAAAATACTGAGATGAAAAATGCCATCAGAAGCATATGAAAGGCAGGGATTTTATTTTTTCACTGTGAAGGGAAGTTGGCTTGAAATGAACTCCAGATCAGACAGCTATACTTCGGCAGTTATACTTTCACTCAATAAGAATTTTTTTCCCCCTGAACAAAATACACTTCATACAGCAAATTGTATCTTGCCTCCTGAATGTTTTAACATGTCTCAAGTACTTTAAAGAGAACAGCTAAATTCTGTATTCTCTCTCATATGTATATATTACAATTCACATTTAGATTTCAGTACAATTAATTGTTAGAAATGCATAGTGATTTTCATCACTTTCCACAACAGTCAGGTGTACCAGGAGGCAGCAGGGGTAGGAAAGGAGTGTCACTGCCCTGCTGGTGCTGCCTGTGCAGGCAGGAGGGCGTCTGGCTGCTCTGGGGTCTCTTGTCTGCCCTCGGCCCCTTCACCTCCTTGGAGTTCAGCAGGTCATTTCAGGCATGTGATGGACCTTCAATACATTATATGACACATGACTCCCCCTCAGTGCCAGCCGTTGGCGTAAGGGCTCACCTGAGCCTTAACGTGTTGGCTCTTCTATAATAGTAGATCATTATCACTAACAGAAATGGTGACACATATTAGTAACGGTGCAGCTCAGTGCTCAGCAGCACTTGCTTTTTTCACAGCTGGAGCAAAACTACCATCCACTACATATCCTGAGAGGAACACTATGTAAAATAGAGAATAAAGATAGAAAAAAGGCAGGCCCAGAAGCTGCTTTTTAAATTTTTCTTAATATAACTCCCACTTCAGCAAGATGTATTTGGTTCTTCTGTTCATTGTTATGACTGGAAAAAATGCTATTTATTGATATTATCCATTGATTAGAAGAGAGTGTAAATGAAATATGGATTGTTTTCTTCCTAGCTCACAAGATCAGCCTGAAGCAGGTTTTAGATAATTTAATCAGCACAAGATCCATTTGCTGACTCCTGTGGGGGTTTTGGTGGGATTTGTTTTGGGCAGATTTTTTGTTTTTTTTTTTTTTTTTTTCTCTGGCATGGAGATGCTGAAAATGAACCAAGCGACCATTTCTGTATTAATAACACTTTTTTTGTTGTATCAGTGGCAAGTAAATCTGACTGACATTTATTTTAAAATAAGAACGATAGGAAAGAAGAAAGCAAACAAAACGTAACAGATATCTGATATTTGCTTTGTAGGAAGAAGGGAAAGTATCTTTATTTATGCAACTCGAGGTCTGTTTGCAAGCATAGTTGAAATCCGTGGTGTTCTTGGAAGGCAACTCTTTAATGATGACATATTTTCAGTATCAACCTGAAAAATTAGTCACACCAGGGACACTAATTTGAGATACTTCACTTCCCCTTCAGTAAAATAATTTAGCAGTTCAGAAAGGAAGGCAAGCTTCACTGGGGAAAAAAAGGTAGGGAAGGACAGGAATAAAAAGAGAACATGCAAAGCACAGTCTTACATTCACCCTTACAATTTGCTCTGAGCTTCACCAGGGAATAAATGAAGAAGTGGGAGTGTTCATCAGCAATTTTCCTGGAAGGCATAATCTGATAGTAGAATATGTATTAATTAAGTGCTAATAGTCCTAATTAAGTGCTAATATCTCTAATTATCAGGAAAGAAGTTGAGAAAGCAGGTTAATTTTTACTTTATCTTCATTTTATAATTTATTTTAACACCTCAGTGTCAGACACTGAAATTACTTGATTATTAGATATAGTATGCATTTGCATACACCCTTCCTGCATGCCAGGACCCATCCTTTGGCAGGCAGGAGCTGGAGCTGCCCCATCTCCAGAGCTGGATGATGACTACTGGAAATTCACCTGAAGGCTCCAGCACCTGTTTTTTTGACTCTTTTAAGGAATCTCAATTTTTTTCTTAGGTGTCTTTTGAGGGAGCAAATGTCTGGGCCTTTAAATGTGGTATACACATCCTGTTTTCATGTGCATCTGCCTGCTTTTAAATATAGGTAACATGCTTGGAAGTTTTTTGTTTTGGTTTTTTTTTTTTAGATATTTGTGGGTTTTGTTGTTGATTCCTTGGTTTATTTCTAAAAAACTGCAAGAATTATTGAATATCTTGTTGACTTCAAAGCAACTTTCAAATTATTGTAAGCTTTACTTTATATTGTTCCTTATTGGCCTTAATGAAAAAGGGAGAAATTGCTTTCCTCATTTTTTTAATAAGAAATATATCATTTTATATATTCCTTTAAATTGTCTCAACAGATACATGCAGGTAGCACAACAGATGTTAAGATGATAACGTAACATGCTGTTTTAGAAGAGAAGCATGATAAGATCTGATGAACTTTTCCACAGGAAGAAGTATCTGATCAGATACCTTGGTAGTGACTCTACCCAGTGGGGTGTACTGGGCCACTGAGAAGAAAACTGTGAAAAGTAATTTGGATTATTATGTGGTCTCATTCAGCTGTCTGATGTACTGGAAGTTTTCTTTGTCATCTCCAGTTAAGAAAGAAGTGTGAAATATGTAGAAATATTTATATTTCTGTGCATACATACATATGTATATACTTATACATAAATATAAACATACAGATAGTTAACAGTGTTTTCTAATATGTAACCTATTTCTTTTTTTCACCTTCTGTCCTGGTTTAGCTAGGATAGGGTTAAGTTTCCCCAGCAGTCGGGGGGAAACTCTAGTGGGGTTGTTCATATACCATGCTGACATCACCTCCTGGCACCTTAGCAGATACGGGCACACAGTGCACCCTGATGCCATCAAGCCACAGTGGGGTGGAATCCATCTGCATCTCTGGAGTGACAGGGGGATCTCAACAGCTGACCCTATTAGAAGCTGAAGTAAGCTTAACTGGGAAGGACTGGCACAAACACCCCATTGTGACTGGCCCAGATGCCCTGTGCATCCTAAGTATAGATTACCTCAGGAGAGGGTACTTTAAAGACCCAAAAGGGTACCAGTGGGCCTTTGGTATAGCAGCCCTGGAGGAGGTTGAGCAATTGTCCACCTTACCCGGCCTCTCAGAGGACCCCTCGGTGGTGGGGTTGCTTAAGCTTGAAGAGCAGTGAGTGCCAATTGCTACCAAGACGGTGCACCGGCGGCAGTACTGCACTAACTGAGATTCCCTGGTCCCCATCCATCAGCTGATCCATCGACTAGAAAGCCAGAAGGTGATCAGCAAGACTCATTCACCCTTCAACAGCCCTATATGGCCAGTGAGAAAATCTAATGGCGAATGGAGACTGACCGTGGACTACCGCGGCCTGAATGAAGTTATGCCAGCGATGAGTGCTGCAGTGCCGGACATGCTAGAGCTCCAGTATGAGCTGGAGTCGAAGGCAGCCAAGTGGTACACCACAATTGACATCGCTAACGCGTTCTTCTCCATCCCAATAGCACCAGAGTCAGGCCACAGTTTGCATTCACTTGGAGGGGTATCCAGTACACCTGGAATCGATTGCCCCAGGGGTGGAAACACAGCTCCACCATTTGCCATAGACTGGTCCATACTGCACTGGAGAAAGGTGGGGCTCCAGAACACCTGCAGTTCATTGACGATATCATTGTATGGGGGGACACAGCTGAGGAAGTCTCTGAGAAAGGAAAGAAGATAATTGAAATCCTCCTGAAGGCTGGTTTTGCCATCAAGCGACAGAAAGTTAAGGGGCCTGGAAGGGAGATTCAATTCCTAGGAATAAAATGGCAAGATGGGCGTCACCACATCCCAATGGAGGTGATAAACAAGATAACAGCCATGGCCCCACCAACTACTAAAAAGGAGACTCAATCTTTCCTGGGCGCTGTGGGGTTCTGGAGGATGCACATCCCAAACTACAGCCTGATTGTGAGCCCTCTCTACCATGTAACCCACAAGAAGAATGAGTTTAAATGGGCCCCTGAGCAACAACAAGCCTTTGAACAAATTAAGCAGGAGATTACCCAGGCAGTAGCCCTCGGGCCAGTCTGGGCAGGGCAGGAGATTAAGAACGTGCTCTACACGGCAGCTGGGGAGAATGGCCCTTCCTGGAGCCTTTGGCAGAGAGCACCTGGGGAATCCTGAGGCCGACCTCTAGGCTTTTGGAGCCGGGAATACAAAGGCTCTGAAGCTAACTATACACTGACTGAGAAGGAGATACTGGCAGTGTACGAAGGAGTTCGAGCTGCCTCAGAAGTGGTCGGCACTGAAACACAGCTCCTCCTGGCACCCCGACTGCCGGTGCTGGGATGGATATTCAAAGGAAAGGTTTCCTCCACACATCATGCAACAGATGCCACGTGGAGTAAATGGGTTGTGTTGATAACACAACGGGCTCGAATAGGGAACCTCGACCGCCCAGGATTGGTGGAAGTGATCATAAACTGGCCAGAGAGCAAAGATGCTGGGATGTCACCAGAACAGGAGGTGAAACGTGCTGAGGAGGCCCCACCATATAACAAGCTGCCAGAGGAGGAGAAGTGATATGCCTTGTTTACTGATGGGTCTTGTCACATTGTGGGAAAACATCGATGATGGAAGGCTGCGGTGTGGTATCCCACACGACAAACCACTGAAGCTGTTGAGGGACAAGGTGAATCGAGCCAGTTCACAGAGGTGAAAGCCACCCAATTGGCTTTGGAGATTGCTGAGCGAGAAAAGTGGCCGAGGCTCTATCTCTACACTGACTCGTGGGTGGTGGCAAGTGCCCTGTGGATGTGGTTGCAGCAATGGAAACAGAGCAACTGGCAACGCAAGGGCAGACCTGTCTGGGCCGCTGAAGTATGGCAGGATATTGCAGCCCAGGTGGAGAACCTCATTGTGAAGGTGCACCATGTGGACGCCCATATACCCAAGAGTCGGGCCACTGATGAACATCAACACAACCAACAGGCAGACCGGGCTGCTAAGATATAAGTGGCTCAGGTGGACTTGGACTGGCAGCATAAAGGTGAACTGTTCATAGTCCAGTGGGCCCATGAGACCTTGGGCCACCAAGGCAGAGATGCAACATACAGGTGGGCTCGAGATCGAGGGGTGGACCTCACCATTAACACCATCGCAGAGATCATCCATGGATGTGAGACGTGTGCTGCGATCAAACAAGTCAAATGGGTGAAGCCCCAGTGGAATGAAGATCGATGGATGAAATATAAATATGGAGAGGCCTGGCAGATCGACTACATCAAGCTGCCACAGACCTGACAAGGCAAGCGCCATGTGCTCACAATGGTGGAAGCAACCACTGGATGGCTTGAAACTTATCCAGTGTCCCACGCCACTGCCCGGAACACCATGCTGGGCTTTGGAGACTGAGTCCTGTGGCAACATGGCACCCCAGAGAGGATTGAGTCAGACAATGGGACTCACTTCTGAAATAACCTCATAGATGCCTGGGCAGAAGAACATGGCATCGAGTGGGTATACCACATCCCCTACCACGCACCAGCCTCTGGGAAGATTGAGCGCTACATGGACTGTTAAAAACTACATTGAGAGCAATGGGGGGTGGAACCTTCAAACATTGGGACACACATCTAACAAAGGCCACTTGGTTAGTGAACACAAGAGGATCTGCCAATCGAGCTGGGCCGGCTCAGTCAAAACTTCCACGTGTTGTGGACGGGGATAAATTTCCTGTGGTGCGCATGAGGGACCTGCTGGGAAAAATGGTCTGGGTTAGTCCTGCGCCGGGCAAAGGCAAACCCATCCACGGGATTGCTTTTGCTCAAGGACCTGGGTGCACCTGGTGGGTGATGCAGAAGGATGGAGAGGTCTGATGCATACCACAAGGGGACTTGATTTTGGGTGAAAACACACCGTGAATTATACTGTGCTTTTGTTAATTTTTCTTTGTTATTGCTAATTGCTAAATGGCAGCTGGACGTGACACAGATGGTATAGAAGGGGTGGATTATGTCCTGGTTTAGCTAGGATAGGGTTAAGTTTCCCCAGCAGTGGAGGGGAAGCTCTAGCCGGGTTATTCATATACCATGCTGATGTCACCTCCTGGCGCCCAAGCGCTGGAGCGCGGAAGAGTCGGTGAGCACATGTGTTATGCTATCTCTCTGCTCTCACTGCTGTATCGATAGATATCTTGCTCTGTTCATTGTTATTACTGTTATTGTTATTGTTGTTGTTTGTTTTGTTGCTGTTGCACTGTTGTATTAAACCTATCCTTAGCCCTGGGGCTTTGTATTTCACTCCCTTTGTTGGGGAGGGGCAGTGGCCACGTGGTCTCGAACCCTGGCAGGGACTAAACCACCACACCTTCATATAACATTTTGAAGTAATACTGAGTGTTTGTGCACTGAGAAGTTATCATTGTTGAGCTAAGAGGTGGTTCTCATGCTTCCCTGGGCTGTCAGCAGACCTTCAAAAGTGGATGGAAAAGCTTGTGGGCAAATAAAATGACTTTTCTTTGGTTTGCAGCAGATGGGCCCTGATGGTTTCAGTCAGACACATGGTGATGCCTGCACCTGTGCCAGAAGGGTAGGAACAGAGGTGTGGGGGGGAGATGTGATGTGTGCCCCATCCTCAGCTTGTTACTGATTGTCACTGATTTGTTATTAATTTGAGTTGATGATTTTTGGAGATTTTTATAAGGAATGATTAGGACTAATCAATTAAATGGAATCACACAGAAATATCAGTTTTTATAGAAGACAGTGGTGTAATGTTTTAAGTAGTCATAGAGATGTTGTGTTTAGTTTAAAGTAACCATACAACCAGTTACACTGCTGGACGAGGTACCATTGTTAGACCGTTTGGTAAGGATGATTTATAGTCCTGGAGACTAGGTGTTTTAAAAGTTGTATTGTGAAAGGACCTTGAAGCATGTTAAAATTGCAATGTGAGCCAAAGCCCTTGAGTCAAGGACATTGGGGGATCTTTCTTTCGAGTTGGTAGTCCATGGTGGTTGCAAAAGCAGCCCCCTGACTCATTTCAGGACTCAAGTGCACATGACCGGAAAGAGGTGGGAATATGAAAATGAGTTATAGGAGTTAATATGTCTACGTATGAGAACTTGATTAATATGTATTACTGTATCCAATATAATCAGCATGTTACACGAGTTAGGTGTGCGTTGTTGGTGAGACGACTCCCCTGCGCACCTGGCTGTTAATAAAGGAGTGTCTGCTTATCTGCATCACATTGGTGTTGATAAGTTCTTTTATCCCGTTTTGGTGACAATCTGTCTTACCTGAACCACTCCACTGACCCTGTCACTGGGCTCTGGATCGTCCTCACCTTCAAAGCTGCTTGGTAAGCAGTTGGGGAATGGTCAGCTCTCTGCCCATAATAGGTTACTTCATTTTCAGAGCAGTTTTAAGGGTCATAGAAAAATATGCAGCTGCACATACATGCTGAAAATCCTCCACAAATCATTCAGTCATGTCTCTCTGCTCAGCTGCTACCAGCTCACGTCCATCACAATCGTGGCAAGAGCAGCAGCCATATATTTCTGCTTTGAGGGTTTAACTTTTTTTTATGGAACACTTATTCATAATAATCCAGATGCAACAGGAAGAAAAACTTTTGACTTTGACTTGCAGCATGTTTATTTAATGGGTGTCCATTTCCAAGACATTGTTTGTCTTGTGTATTGCTCCTGCACCTCCAGCTTCTCTTTTATCTGCATGTTTCAGCTCCACGGTCATCTAAGAGATTTCTAGATAAAAATTTCAGTATGTCATGTTATCCTGATTAGGCTTTAAAGAGCTTAAGGATAAAACAGGAAAGCTATTTATATAAGTGTATATACATATTGTCTCGTTCCACATGGTGGGTTACGAGGGGGATGAATCTTTTGAATTCCCTGAGAGCCTGCATTGCGGTGGAAGAGCCAGTCTCTACTTGGCAGAGCCGCAGGGCGGACCAAGTCACAGCAATGACTCAGAGGAACAATTGTGCTGGTGGCTTTATTAACTGAACACTGTAATGAGTGAATGGAGGCAATTTGGTGACAATCAACTGCTAACTGTCTGGGAAGGAATAAAGGCACTTTGGCTCTGAGACTGTTTTCCTAATAACCCGTCAAAGATCAGCTGATCACAATTCAACTGCTACAAAAGTTATACATGTGAATATATGTAAGAAAGAGAGAGAGAGAACAGAAAGAGGGAAAAGAAAAGACAGGAGGATGGGATAGGAAAAGGGGAAATCACCAGCCTTGGATTCCGCATTGTAGCAGAGTAGCCAGCTTGGTCCATAGGTGGTGGGTCAACCAAGACACACGTGGGGTATTCCCTTTATATAGTCTTTCTTATGCATGCACGATAGCTTGTTCCACAAGGTTCCCTGTGCAGTTAGACAAGTTCTGTCTCTGGGCAACAACAGGAGGGAGGGAGAGAGAAACGGCCCACTGCCCCACCTCCACAGAGATTTCTCCACTTCTTCCCCACAGGGTGTCCCACTTGAGTTGTTTGAGACATCCTCTTTACAAACAGTTTCTTGTTTATAAAGTTTGTGACACATACACAAACACACACAGAAGACTTTGGTAGTGTAAGCATGTGTAGCATTACAAAACCACACTGCATGGCTGGGATGAGGAATCCAGTTCAGTGTTGAGGTCAAAAGGTGTGTATACTTGAACATAAGCAGAGGAAAGACAGATAAATATTTACAAGGATAGGGTTGGATAGGAACTTCTATTTTTTTTTTTTTTTTTAATATTCTTCTGCTAGAAACAATGTTTTGCAAGCTTTTCCCATTTTTTTTTTGATTGTTTGGAATTATGTGTTTAATATGTTCTTGGTTAAAAAGCTATATTTTAACATATGGGAAAATATAATTTCCATAATTATACTAAATAAAACTAATATAACATTTTAATAAGATAGCAATTTATAAGTTTATACAACTTACACTGTGCGTAATGGCATTTATGATTAACTGAAATCCATAGCTTTTTTTAAAAAAGACACAACATAAAAATCTACTGGAAAGAGGATGAGAGAGCCAGAGAGTGTTAAAAACTATTGCATGTAGATTGGAAGACATCCAGTCATCCATTAAATATCTGAGCTCTTGTGTTTGTAATACACAGCTTTTTACCTCTTAAATGCACATCATTCCTCCTCTGCTTCTACATAGCGGCAGATATATAGAGAGATATATATATGTGATCCAGGCTCGCTACTAGACAAATAAAATAAGAAACTCAATAAATAACAAATACATTTACTTCTGGTGAAAATAAATGAGAGACAACGGCGTAAATTGTAAGAATCTTCCTGAATTGTCCTTATCTTTACCTAGAGAAGCTGAGAAGTGAGAATTTATTAGCAAAATTTGCTGGTGAAATCTGATCTGTCATGTTCTTCCTCTTTAATTATGAATTTTTCTATTGTGAATTCCCAGAATGTTTATTCCTACCTACACTTCCCAGCTGCCTATCACACCACACAACTTTTATAGGGTCTTCTGCACAGATTAATGGGTGTTCAGTGGTCGAATATTTTGTACCCAAACCTCATAATTTAAATGCATGTGGCGTATCAGTTACAGGGTACTTCAGCAGAACCAGGACTGGAGCCAGCAGCATGCCGGACAGGGTGACATTTCAGAGGACTGGAAATGTGGGTCATTTCAGCTATTTCTTAATTTCACGGTGCAATTCACCTCACAGTCTGTAGGGCTCCACTCTGCATTTCATCTACTTTGTCAATTGTTACCCTTCTCATTTTACACTTATGCAGAGAGAGTGAACTTTGTGTCTTTGTTCAGCATCTTCCCCTACAAATCTTGTGTGTGAGCATCACTTTCTAAATGCTCTTTCTGAGAAAACAGCAATAACAAAAATCTCTATAGCCTTAGATCCCTTCAAGATGCCAATGTCTTTACATTTTTAATAGGCTTTTGACTTTATTTTGTGGAAACTGGGAGGAAATCACTTTTGCTCAGAAATGTTTCTCTACTCAGTTCATACATTTTCCCACTCAGTGTTCGGTAAATCAGTCACAGCCTCTGCT